>NC_090940.1:523974896-526807572 GCF_040938575.1 Ambystoma mexicanum
TCAGACCCTGCTTTCTCTTCCATTTAGTTCTGGCCATCTTGGCTCCCTCTCCTGCCAAGTACTGCCACAAGGTAGATTCCTTATTTTTGTATGTGGGTCTCTGACCCTGCTTTCCAAGCCTCCACCTTTATCTCCGCAGGCCAATGGACACTCTGATGATCCTCCTTGGGTGCTCGCGGTGGTTTGCCAGGCTGCGCAGGTGCTTCTCTGCTGGCTGGCTCTGGTCCCCTGCTTCTCATTCCCAGTACAGGTTTCCCGCTCCTGGTTCTGCTCTAGATTCGCTCCACACCACTGGGTTATTTGTTCCTTTGAGACCGTAGGGATTTCTACTTCTCTGTGTCTCCTTTGAATCTCCTGGGTTGGGCCGTCCTTCTCCTTCGGCTGCTGGTGCGACTGTGGCTCGCCCGAATGCAGTTACTCTGGCTTTTCCCACAGTTCTGTAAATGCTTTGTCAGTTTTTTTTAAACCTAATCTCCCAGTCTTGCCTCTGCGGAAAGCTACAATGGTGATTACCATTCCACCAGGTATTCTTCATGGCTCTGCGCCTCTTCTTCATCTCAGTTGTAGTCCCATAGGTCTTGGACCTGATCAACTGGGGCCCACTCTATGTATCCGACCAATCCTCACATCTTCAGCTTCCATTTCAGTGAGAAGACTCCCAAAGCACTGCTGAATAATGGTCTTCAGGTCTGCATCTCTTATATCTTCCATAAGGCCTTTCACTCGAATAGTTGCTCTCCGGGATTGGTTTTCCAGATCTTCTGTCTGCACTTGCAAAATTATGCGTGGCCCTAGCTAGTTGTTCCAACAATTCGCTATTCTGGGTAACTTCCTCTGTTACTTCTGTTAAACCCCGCTCAGTAACATCCACTCTAGCGCCTATGTCGTTAATCTCCTTCCTCACCTCTGTCAGTGAGCTCGGTAAATCTTCTTTCATCTTTTCCAATTGAACCTGAAAGGTGTTCACCATCCTTTCTTCCATTCCTTTAAGACATTCCTGGAGATCTTCTTTTTTCAAGGCCATTTTAGTTGTCTCTGGTTCCTTTTCTCCCATAACCTGTTGTACCCTCTCGTCCCCGTGGGTGTTCCTTTAGTACGAGGTCGCCAATAGCGTTCCAACTGGCCTCCCTGTGTATTAGCGGGTGTTTTAGCCTTCGTAAGGGTGGTTTTCCCTTTAGCACCTGGCATCTGGAAGTGTGCGCTTTCACCTCCCGTAGGAGGGGAAATATATAACCTTTAGTCTGATTGTCAATGTCTCAACGGCACCTTGATGTCTCTTATTAGTTACAATATTACTAAACACCTGCACACCTCTTTCTTTGATGGTATAGTGTCCTCAGCCTTCTTCCCCCTTCCAGTTTTTTAAGTCCCATATTCCTGGTAAGACCCCAATATGTTTATTATTGGAGAGAGGCGCTTTATGTATCTCCACCACACATCTTCTTCAAGCGCAGTTCAGCTTTCCTTTTAAATATAGGAGTCGCAACCTCCCCTTCTTGCTCAGAACTTCCTCACTCCATAACCGATCCTTGCTTGCTCGAAGTGGGTACCGCCACACACCACGTCTTACCACAGCTCTTTATTTTCCCAAGAATCTCTGTGCCTGCTCACTGCTTAGATCCACCTTTAAAGCCAGTTTCCATTTCTCATGGCATCAACCACTCAAGATATACTCTCTGCCACATGGTTCCCTTCTTCAGACACAAATCCACTATGGGCGTGGCCCGCTCACTGTCCTTGCCCTCCTCCTTCAGCACCTTTCCAGCTGCACCAGCCACAACAATCGAGCCGCTCTGGCCCTCCACCACACGGCTCAAATCTAATCCACCTCGCCTCTCACAGCCATGTCCCAGCATCTGCTACCAAAATTCTCCTCACTCTCGATTCCATGTCGGCGGCTACTCAAGTTTCTTGCATCACACCTCAAGCTCATCCTCTGTGGCGGAGCCTGCAGCAGGATTTTGTCTTGTGTTTTGTCAGCCCGCGGGCACGCTTTAAATTGGCCTGAACAGAGCTCAGGGAACATGTCTCTATACTCCAGCGGCCATCTTGGAATCCTCATCATTTCAATTTTAATCATCAGATGCCTGATATTATATCCTTCCTTTCATTGACATAGGTTATATACTGGGTTCCCCAAAATACTTTTAATTGCTGCCTGGGATTTAATGACAACAAAAGTTTAGAATCCCTGTCTCGTAAGCAGCTGACCGTTCAGTGCTTTCAGTGTGGCTTGACACTGGTGTTCTCGCTCGTTATAGGGTCCTTTCCTCAAACCATCAGTCGGTGTTGGCTAGCATTGTGAGAGTCGTGAGAACCGGGTTTGGGCTGAGCATTGCTCTTCCTCGTCCGCTTTTTGTTATGTCTTTTCACGAGCAGCGAGGCAAAGACAGCAACGAGGCAGTGACATCTGGCGTGGAGTGCCGCGTGCAGCGGATGTGCCCCAGTGGTCTGTTGTGGTCCACGGTAGATGCAGTGAGTGGACCTGGACTATATCAGCGAGTCAACTTGTCCACTTGAGTACTCCTTGAGTACTGCTATTATTCCAGCTGCAAGCCTTCGTAACTAAGTCCTTTTGATTCCTCCTCCCTCCCGGTTGGATACATTGATACTGCGCAACCCACTCCCTACTTGCTTTGATATTGATTTTCTTAAGAGCCTGCTTGATATGCTGTTCTGTTCTGTGTTCTGTTTTGTAAGGACTATCACACTACTAGCAGCTGATCATATAACATGCCTCGCAGACCGTACCTGAATAATGGTCTTCAGGTCTGCATCTCTTATATCTTCCATAAGGCCTTTCACTCGAATAGTTGCCCTCCGGGATTGGTTTTCCAGATCTTCTGTCTGCACTTGCAAAATTATGCGTGGCCCTAGCTAGTTGTTCCAACAATTCGCTATTCTGGGTAACGTCCTCTGTTACTTCTGTTAAACCCCGCTCAGTAACATCCACTCTAGCGCCTATGTCGTTAATCTCCTTCCTCACCTCTGTCAGTGAGCTCGGTAAATCTTCTTTCATCTTTTCCAATTGAACCTGAAAGGTGTTCACCATCCTTTCTTCCATTCCTTTAAGACATTCCTGGAGATCTTCTTTTTTCAAGGCCATTTTAGTTGTCTCTGGTTCCTTTTCTCCCATAACCTGTTGTACCCTCTCGTCCCCGTGGGTGTTCCTTTAGTACGAGGTCGCCAATAGCGTTCCAACTGGCCTCCCTGTGTATTAGCGGGTGTTTTAGCCTTCGTAAGGGTGGTTTTCCCTTTAGCACCTGGCATCTGGAAGTGTGCGCTTTCACCTCCCGTAGGAGGGGAAATATATAACCTTTAGTCTGATTGTCAATGTCTCAACGGCACCTTGATGTCTCTTATTAGTTACAATATTACTAAACACCTGCACACCTCTTTCTTTGATGGTATAGTGTCCTCAGCCTTCTTCCCCCTTCCAGTTTTTTAAGTCCCATATTCCTGGTAAGACCCCAATATGTTTATTATTGGAGAGAGGCGCTTTATGTATCTCCACCACACATCTTCTTCAAGCGCAGTTCAGCTTTCCTTTTAAATATAGGAGTCGCAACCTCCCCTTCTTGCTCAGAACTTCCTCACTCCATAACCGATCCTTGCTTGCTCGAAGTGGGTACCGCCACACACCACGTCTTACCACAGCTCTTTATTTTCCCAAGAATCTCTGTGCCTGCTCACTGCTTAGATCCACCTTTAAAGCCAGTTTCCATTTCTCATGGCATCAACCACTCAAGATATACTCTCTGCCACATGGTTCCCTTCTTCAGACACAAATCCACTATGGGCGTGGCCCGCTCACTGTCCTTGCCCTCCTCCTTCAGCACCTTTCCAGCTGCACCAGCCACAACAATCGAGCCGCTCTGGCCCTCCACCACACGGCTCAAATCTAATCCACCTCGCCTCTCACAGCCATGTCCCAGCATCTGCTACCAAAATTCTCCTCACTCTCGATTCCATGTCGGCGGCTACTCAAGTTTCTTGCATCACACCTCAAGCTCATCCTCTGTGGCGGAGCCTGCAGCAGGATTTTGTCTTGTGTTTTGTCAGCCCGCGGGCACGCTTTAAATTGGCCTGAACAGAGCTCAGGGAACATGTCTCTATACTCCAGCGGCCATCTTGGAATCCTCATCATTTCAATTTTAATCATCAGATGCCTGATATTATATCCTTCCTTTCATTGACATAGGTTATATACTGGGTTCCCCAAAATACTTTTAATTGCTGCCTGGGATTTAATGACAACAAAAGTTTAGAATCCCTGTCTCATAAGCAGCTGACCGTTCAGTGCTTTCAGTGTGGCTTGACACTGGTGTTCTCGCTCGTTATAGGGTCCTTTCCTCAAACCATCAGTCGGTGTTGGCTAGCATTGTGAGAGTCGTGAGAACCGGGTTTGGGCTGAGCATTGCTCTTCCTCGTCCGCTTTTTGTTATGTCTTTTCACGAGCAGCGAGGCAAAGACAGCAACGAGGCAGTGACATCTGGCGTGGAGTGCCGCGTGCAGCGGATGTGCCCCAGTGGTCTGTTGTGGTCCACGGTAGATGCAGTGAGTGGACCTGGACTATATCAGCGAGTCAACTTGTCCACTTGAGTACTCCTTGAGTACTGCTATTATTCCAGCTGCAAGCCTTCGTAACTAAGTCCTTTTGATTCCTCCTCCCTCCCGGTTGGATACATTGATACTGCGCAACCCACTCCCTACTTGCTTTGATATTGATTTTCTTAAGAGCCTGCTTGATATGCTGTTCTGTTCTGTGTTCTGTTTTGTAAGGACTATCACACTACTAGCAGCTGATCATATAACATGCCTCGCAGACCGTACCTAAGGAAGTTGCGTAGCAACTGGCTTTGTGTAATGATTCACACCTACCGGTCTGTCATATATCAGACCTTAAATTCTTGGGAGGGCTGCACGATGGAACACTGACGTGCACTGTGACCGAGCCTCAAATACATACTGAGGTGGACGATGAGACCGCAGGCCCATCAGGTGTTCCTCTGGCTATGAACCGGATGTTGTTTAAGGATGTATTTACCAACAAGATGATTATTGAAAACAACCTAAGTAACTTTGAGAGCAGCCAGAGGGCTAATGGGTCATTGCCTCAGGGGGTGGTGCAAACAACTTCAACCTAAAGCATACGGCCAGAAGTAAACATTAAACAAGTTTGAAGTAGGCCTGATGGAGGCATGAAGACGCAAACACGGTCCTTGGACTCATGTCCTTTTGAACAACATTGGGAAGGTAGGGACATGATGTCCCTCTTAACTATTGATTCAGGAATGGGCAACCCAGAAAAGGGGAAGGATATTGGCAAGCTCCAACATAATGGCGAGAGAAACATGTGGAAACACATTCTGACACAATCACTGGGTGCCACACCAATTGCTGGGAGGAAAGTGATCGAGTTTTTTCCTAAGGCGGGGACTAGCACGGAAATTAGATGTCACGGAACCACTTAAGGCAAACCTATGTGTTTGTGAGGACTTAATAACTGATGGTAGTATATTTGAGTGTCCTGGTAACACTGGATGTATTACTTCTGTAACACTACACTCTGACCAGAGTGCTATACATGAAGAAATTAATGAAAAGCACCTTAATCCCAAGATATATAAACTCAGAGACTGAATATACTTCATGCTCAGTGTTGCAGGACTCTCCATCTCAATTGGTAGAATTAATGACGGCTAATTGCCTGCAATCAGAGAAAGAAAACCTACATCCTTATCCACTGCATGACACTATAAGGAAAGCTGATGAACAAATAAGACTGACATGTCCTCCTATCTCAGCTTTAAATTCAATTTTGTGTGCGCCTGTGGCACCTTGTTCTATGATAATCTCCGGGATGAGCTATCATGAACAAAAAAATCTGAGCCCATAAAGCATCAATGTACCAAAGAAAGAAAGAAAAAAAAAAACGGGGATCTAGAAAATTCTTAAGAAATATATGTTTTCAATCTGAGGAGGTCCGAAGCACCTCTATATCTGAGGACCACGCAGACATCAGAGCAACAAATTCCTCAACTTCCAGTGATAATCTGAACAAACATAATAAGGATCTGTTGGAACATATAGCGGGCACTGAGCCATCTATGGTGCCCTTTCCGATGGAAACTGCTACCCTGACTAAATCAGAGGCTACAACAACTTGCGACTCTGATTGCATGATGCAAAATAAGACCAACACAGCATGCTCACCTAATGGAACAGATTCTATACCATCTAGTTCTCTGCATAAGGAATCGTCAACATGGGAAAAATGATCAATAGTTCTATCCAAACTAACCTTTTATGTGGTAAATATGAAGACCTAAAATTACCAGTGGGTAACTTGGAACATAAGCCGGATCC
The DNA here is from genome assembly GCF_040938575.1 of Ambystoma mexicanum. Taxonomy (NCBI): domain Eukaryota; kingdom Metazoa; phylum Chordata; class Amphibia; order Caudata; family Ambystomatidae; genus Ambystoma; species Ambystoma mexicanum. Next base: position 523,981,266 of record NC_090940.1, read on the forward strand.
CATAGAACCAACAGAAAGACACTATGATGAACTGTCCCTATTTGTAGAGGTGCCTGAAGTGGCAAAAAAATGCTGATGAATCATCAAAAACCAAAGCAATCCGATGGGCGCCGATGTTTGAGCCAAGAAAGAGGAAATCTATAGTGGTGAATAATATAGAGACCTTCCCAACTAAACTTACTGGGAATACAGGAAATAGCAGAAATTGCCTGAATCCCTCCATAATTATTCAGGAAAATCAAGGGGATGTTGCTCAATTACAATCTGAATCCCAAAGATTGAAAAATGACCCCTTAGCTATAGAGAAACAAGAACACGTACGCCGCCTATTTGGCCCAAAAAATAAACCCGGGCCATCCACTGGGACTACCCTCCCTAAAAGGGCTTCTCCTTCTTTGGCTCATCTAGTGACCTGTAACAAACAGACTAAAAGTAAACAAAAAGCTGTGAATCATAAGAACTTCCCAGGAATCATTGAAAGATGTGTTTCTTTGAATCAAAATATGACATAAACTCTGAAGTCCTCTTGAATAGTAGTGGTATACTTAAGCTATTGCATGAAGTACTAGAGGCAGAAAGCATCACCTCCCATGATATTGATTACATTACGTTTCCAGACATTAATTGCACTAATTCCGCTGAGGTTGCTTTCTGTTCCAGATTCATTGCCAAGTCAATTCTGGCACAATATGAGGAAATTGCTAAATATGGTATTCTAATTAGACAAGCAACCATGGAAATGGCTGTGGCTTCCAGTCTTGATAAACCTAGTGCAATGGATATGGTGGAGATGCCGGAAGAGTCTAAAGCTAATGGTTTGGCATGGCTGATTAAATTTCTGAAGGGTGAGATTGCGAAAACCGTTACCCCACCACCATTGATTTGATAGAGTGGGACCTACAAATGCTAGTCTGGAATACCAGAGGGTTTAATAGTTTCCTGCAGGTCAACCCTCAAAGTTCTATCTTTCTGGAGAATGATATTGTTCTGCTTCAAGTGACTTGGTTGGGCAAATCGAAATGGGTTGATGGATTTGCAATAGCCCAACAAATGGCTAATAGCCTTACAGGTGGAATACAATCAGGTGGTTTACTAGTTGCTGTAAGGAACACCCCAATAAGAAGAATGATAACAATCTCTTCCAGTTGGAATCCCAAATCTGCTTTTCTCCTACCAACAGACTTCCTCGCTATTCTGCTTTCCCAAAACTCCCTCTTCTTCCTGTGTGTTTTGTGTTTAAATGCCCAGGGGGAGGTGAGTAAATATGGGTATTGTTGATCAATTTATTTGATTGGTCTATAGGTTGGGCACACATTTGTCATGCGCCTGTCCTTGAATGAATATAAAGACCACTGATTGTTTCTTGTCATGTATTTTATTGACTAATTGCCCCTTGTGTCAACACGTGTTTAGAGCTCTTATGGTCTTACCCAAGACAGGGTTAGTAATCCAACATTATACAGAGTATATAATCTAAAGGTATTGAGCCAAGTGGCATTGTTATCAAACTAAATATTATTAATGTGTTCAAAATATAGCCCAAATATTTAGTTCAAAAGAAATTAGATAGACAGACAAAAAATGGGTGGGCAATGGGGAGGATCAGAGAGGGCAGAGAGATGGGGAATACATATATTCCATTAGTTCACTAAATATTGTCAACATTACTTTTAGCTCAATCCATATCACCCATGTTTCAGTTAGGTGCTGCTAAAGCGGAGGGACACAACCGTGTCACTGTGCAACCCTACCTGCATGCCAATAGACACTCACTATGTATTCGATTTTAAATATATTCATGCATTAGATCATTTTATATATGTGCATATTCCATGCTCTCTATTTTTTAATTTGAATAAAACCTTCAAAAGGGCATATAAAGTAAACTACAAATTTAGCTTATCCCAATATTCACAACATCAAATAGAATTTACATTGTTCATCTATAAGTATATAAAGGATATGTTCCTTGCCAGACCTGTAAATGTCAAATAATAGATTAAGGGGACAATTCTTTGCCCATATCAACTCTTATCATGTCGACTGTTAAAGTACTGCATGGTCAAACATTGTGTTTTCAAATGCTGCCCAGACCTATGGATGTTTGTACATCAAATGTGTTTAAATCAAACTGCATTTTTATTATTCAAATTCTGTAGCTATTCATAATTGACAGGAATGTATGCCTGCAATTAATTGTTTGTCCCCTACTTTCTTACCTTAATCTTCCTAGCGTTCTCCTTAATAATTGCAGCATTCCGTGTGCATTCTTGCTGCAGCTTACATTTTCAAACATGTATTTATTACTGTTTACATTGTGACGTCACATGCAGTGCGTGCAGTGTCACATGTTACACAGTCGGCCATTTTAAATGGTAATGTTTATCCATATGCACTCATAACTGTATTTACAATATAAATTCATAATGCACCTTACCTATGATTTATTTTTAGCTATATATCTTTCATTATCAATATTAAATGCTTATTTATGCAATTTGTGATTCAATACTATACATGTTGCTAATTGTGTATTATTTAACTTATCTGGCACAAACGTGAGTGGACAGTCACCTTATTAATATTGCTTAATATTAGAATCCTTATTATAAAAAAAACAATCTGTTAGTAAATACTCAATAGTAATTCCTTTGTCAAAAATATTCAATATTGTTCAAAGTGAATTGTATGTTATTATCAAGCGTGGTTAGATGGACTTTTCAAAGAAGGATGCCTATGCTTATTACACCCATGATAAAGTCTCTTTTTCTATACATTACACCTCAAACTACTGCAACAATTTGATTGGTCTCCATATCCATGGGAAAATAACACATCTCACACCGCCTTCTTTCCTATTGGCTCTCCCACCTAAGAAGGTGGGGTATAGGAGTATCTCTGTTACTATTTGGTTTTCCTTCCCCATAAGCTTTCGCCCCTAGCTTCCAACATCATGGAATTAAAGATTTTGGGCACAATAATTCCACAATTTTATACATATATGTTCTCTGTATTCCACATCTTATGAAATCACATTTTCATGAGTCCCTCACTGTGTAACTAGTGTATCAATCCATCCACCTCTCCACGATGTACAGTTACAAAGTTGTAATTTTAATTGTAATATTTTAATTTCAAAACTTTACTAAATGACAATAATATTCATATGTATGGTTGCAGTATTGAGCCACACTACTGTAGATATGCTTGGTTTTGCAACAGGATATATATATATATATATATATATTATATATATGTATATTTTATGCATAGGCTAACATATCATTTGCACACACATTTATTAATACATAAAAAATAACATTATCATATATAACATTCATGAGGACAACTATGAACATAAAAATAAGACAAATGAAAATAGCAATCAAAATATGATGAATAGAACATTCAATAATATAATTCAATGCACATTAATTAAAATACCAATGTACCTTCGATTTTTCTATCAACATTTCTATCAACATTTGAAATGCTGCAGCAACAATCACCAAGGATTCAGCCGAGAAAATGGCAGACCAAAATTGGTCATAGGATATTCTTTCCAAGGAGGTACAGAAATGTCCATAGTCATTCATTGAAACTCATTCATGATTATACAGGAAGTGCGTATATGCCTACTTGTTTCAATTTCTATCTTACAAATGCCACAAAGCCTTTGGTCACGGGGGACATTAGTCCATGCTCCTATACAATCATATTCTGGTAAGAGATTAAGGAACAGTTTTAACATAAAGCGTCTCAATGGCTGGGTACAGCTTTTAGTCAAGTAAGTGCATGTCGTTTGCAGGGAGAATCCCTGCAATATATATTCTGCATAAAGCCTTTTAGTGGCTAGCGAGTCGATAGACCAAACAAAACCTGAGTTTAATAGCGTAGACCTCAATTGCTACAGAAAAAAACAGGGGTTTCTACCTTAGCCATCTCTAGGTCAATAGCATCCAAGCGAGATTGTACTGTATTCATCAGTTCAGTATGCACCACATTGCCCAACCTAATTCGCGAATGTTCAATGAATTGGAATAGAATACTAGATGATGCTGAGGATTGATCTGCTAAAAATATCTTCAACCAGAGCTCACAAAGAGCCATCTTCCACATAGTTAGCAAAGATGTGACTCCCAATTACAGTATAAGAGCCGCCACAGAGACCGTAGCCGGCAGACCCAGCATCAATCTCAGTATTTTCCCCTCTAAGGTATCCAGCCAACTCACATATTTTCCTGAAAGAGTTGGCACCAACCCTGCTTATAAAACCTTTGACCACCTGCCGGCTCCGAATGGCCTTGAGAGATGTGTGAGACCTATAACAAAGAGAACTGGAAAAACTATAAACAGGCGGGGCCAGGTAAAGATAATTGCCCACCTTATCCAGATTCACTCCACCCATATGCCAGTTATAAGTCGAGGCCCTTAAGCCTTTACCATTTAGTTGCAGAATTTTAGTTTCACTTTGATTTATTATCAGGTGATTTAAGGCAGCATACTGTACAAACATATTAAATCGTATGCTGGAGTCCCACTGGGGTGCGATCCAGCAAGACCATGTCATCAGCATAGGAAATCCAGGAGGTGATAACACCCCCAATACACAGCAGAGAATTGCGCAGTTCGCTCATCACTGTGCCCATGTCCGCCAAATACAGGGAAAACAAAAAGGGCACAATAACTCACCACTGTTTGAGTCCTTTGTTGGTGGACATGGGCACAGAGATTGAGCCATCCTGCGCCAACCTCACTATGACTGTGGTTTCCGTGTAAAGCAGCTTAATATAATATACCAGATGTCCATTAATACTCCAACTCTCCATATTCTTCCACAGGCTGGGTCTAGATACGCAATCAAATGCAGTTGTGTAGTCGACAAAGCAAAGACATAATGATCTGTCAGCCCCACAGTTCACATGCCCAGATGGCATAATTAGTGCAACATCCTTTTGGAAATCCAAGTTGTTGTGGTCTCAATAGATGCTTAGCCTTGATCCATTTTGTGAGTAACCGTAACCGTAAGGTTGCAAAGACTTTACTACTAGTATCTAGCATCGCTAGAAGCCGATAGTTACAGGGATCCATGTATCCTCCTTTCTTGTATACCGCAATAAGCATAGAATTGCGCCAACTGCCAGGAATGACACCAGTGAAGAACATGTTTTTAAACATAGCATATAAAAATGTTGCACAGTAGGGCGGGTTTCTCTTCAATATTGCTTTGGACATCCCACCAGGACCAGGATCTCTAGATGACTTCAACTTGTCCTCATTAATTTTAACATCCAATACCTTGTCCTCATTAATTTTCCAGTCCAGATCATTATGCAACAAATGTACTACCTCTGAGGCCTAGGTTCTAAAAAAGGGCCCTAGTAAAGATTCCCCATATGCAGTACCCATGCTTGTTCTGTAATACCACATATCTCAATAGGATTTGTGGCAGTCACATGGCTCTGATACAAATACCAAAACATATGCGCATCATTGCTCTTAATTAAGCCAATGAGATGAGTGTTGTCGAAGCCAGTTTTTATACCTTGTACGGTGCCCACCTATCATGCTTTTTTAAACGATGTCGGAAACGTTACTACTTTTCTTTATTCCTTTAATGTATGTATGTAGAACACCCTTTCTCCTGTGTATGGCCATATCAAAAAAGGAAGTACTCGTCTTGTATTGTCATTAGTTTAGGTCTTTGTTTCTGAGGCCATAATATCTCTAAACATTCACACATGTCACCCCTGCAATTAACCAACATTTCTAATGGAGAGCGGTAGTTATTAGTTATCTGAAAGTTAATTCTGTCTAGGTTAGTTTCAGACCAAATTACCCTATTCGATTGGAGGTAGACTGTGGCTTTAGTCAGTATATTATTTTTCTTAAAAGGTTTTCTTATGTCAAAACTAGCACACATTATAACGTGGTCACTCAAAGCTGTACTTCTAACTTCTTATTTCAGTATCCGTTGGCACAATGTATCTGTGGCGAACATGCTGTCCAAGCAAGATGCCTGACAACCATTCTGTCAGGTGACCACACCAAGCAGACTTTAACTTTCAGTAGGGAATAGGGGCTCAAGATTATAATCCAATAGGGCTCTCTCCATACCCGACCCTTATTGATAAGCTCTGCCCCATGCTTGGTGCCCAATGCAGAAAACCTCCCAGGTAACACATAACCGCTCTACAGTAAACATTCATCCTCAACCCCAATGCAGTGTGTATTAAAATCTCCTGCAACCAAAATCCCCTCCCCTGGATATGTACTCTGCCATTTGGACACGATCTCAATAATTCGTATAAACAGTCTCCAGTCTAAGAGCCATATGGAGGATCATATAGATTCATCAGTAATGTACGATTATTTTTCTTGGAGAAATTAATGATTGCCTCACTAATGAACTGTGTATTTTCTATGTCTATGTTCCATGTACTGGCATCAATGTGACTTCTCACACCTGTGCAGAGACCACCCTTGGGCCGTCCTTTATCTGACTTTTCAACCGCCAGCGGAATTATTCGATAACCATCAAAGGAAATGTCAGAGACAAGCCACGTCTCATGCAGTAAGAAAACATCAGCAGCACATACTGCGCTGATGCCTTCCACGTGAGACATAAAAGAACAGAAACCACGCGTGTTGCAGGAAAGCACTGGTCAAGGCTTCAAATCATCAAAATATCAATAATGTCGACCCTCCAACACAGGGATCAAGTTAAGGAGTGATCCAACATCACTGTCATGTGTATGCTTAACTTGCTCATTATATGTGGACGTCACCCTCATGATCTTTTGCTGCCTTTTACCCTCCTGAGTATACATGGGTAAAACAAAGTGTTCATCAACTCTGGTTATTTGTTGTGTCTGTATAGTGCGCCCATTTAAAAAAGTCTTTAGCTTGTCCAGAAGCTTTTCAACCACCATCAAGGATACAAAGGTTACCACCACCCAATTGCTTTGGCTACATAATGCCAGCAATTCCACCCGTTCAATGTCTTGGGGTGATATAATTCTTAATTCATGCATTTTATCGAACATTTGCATCAATGTACCCCCTATTTAAAATGGGCTGTAGGCCATGGGGGAAACTTCCTCAATGCGTAAGCTTCTAGAGGCATTGCCAGTATATGCTGGTATTGAGCCGTTAGGTTCCAGAACCAAATAATGATTGTAAGATGGGCATTGTGTATTTATGTCACATACCGGCACAGAACCGGGTGCTCTGAGTCCATCTTGGCTCACATAAAAAGTCAATTGTTTCTTTTCCTGGCATTCACGCTGTTGTAGTTCTCAGGTCAAACTGATCCAATTCAGTGGGCAACATGGTTGTATTAGCCTCACATTGCACTGCAATACCATTCCTCACCAATGGCATCAAAGTCAAAGCTTGTCTAGCACAGTGTGCAAGGGCCTGCACTGAAAGCGTACTTTGCTTAGTAGCTATCATTCTTTTTTTCATCCCTGGTGGATGCCACAGTGCCATTCACAACGCCAGGGACACAGACACCAAGCGTAATCAGACGCCTTCTGTTGTGCGCTACCATGGCTACAACGTAGGAATGTGAATACGTCCTTTCGTCTTCTATGAAAACGCTGCAGTCCAACTCCTCGTTGCTTCTGATTAAGTCGGTACACGCTTCATTTCCGTACAGTTCCCTTTGAAGTTCCATTCCTCGTGTTGTTGTTCTACTTTCCTGTTCTGACCTTCGGACTGTTTTGCAGACTACTGTTTGTTGCTTCCCTTATCTGTCCTTCTGCTTCCTGATCTACCGTTGCTGACCTCGGCTTGTTCATTGCCTTCTCCTGGATTTGTACCTTACCTGATTGCACGCATGGCAACTGACCACGCCTTCCTCCAAGGATTTCTTTTGGATTTGTTCTTGTACTTTTCTGCTTGCAACATATTTGATCACATTCTGTTATTTGGATTGAAATTTAGCTTTGTTTTACTACCTGGCACCTTGTTTGTTATTTTTATTTTTTTTCTGTGTTCCTTAAGAAGAATACTACTACGAGTGGGTGCGGGACAATTATTAAAGCAACAAGAACTAATTTACTTGGTTATGAATTTTGGATGCAAGCAGTAAAATGACCAAGTACTACATTTCCATTGCGGTAGTGCATCCTCGTTCCGTCGGGACTAGTTCTCAGTAGTCACTAACACCTTCCTCAGGTTCCACCCCTTTTATTATTCTGAATATTGTCCTGCTTTCCTATCTATTCCTTCTCACAGAAAATGCAGTCACCATAATTAAAATCAAGGATAGAGTACCTGTTACCTTATAACTGTAATTGTTATTTCCCATCTGAAAACTGTGGTAACGATATCCTTCTCTTTTCTTTCTCCCAGCTTGGCGTGTACTGGTAGTATCTTGCTCTCTCATTTGAATTGTGGTGGTGCCTGTTTATTCCTACGGGTAACACAGTGTCTCAAAAGAAAGGTCATCCTCGTTTGAGGAGACCCTTATTGGGTTCAAATTGTAATTGTGAAAACAACAACCAGAATATCCCAACCGGTACTCCTATCCAGGCAACCTGATTCCAGACACATGAGTTGTGACAGAATCAGAAGCCATGGACACTACCGACATGCTAAGTAGTTTGGTACAGTTAGTGGCAGATCTCAGAACCGATATCACCTCAGCTCATACGGTTCTCCGTCATAGAATGGATGTCTTAAATGGAGCCCAACCTCAAGGTGCAGAGTATGCGGGGGCGGCAGCTTCTTCTGCACCTGCATATCCCGTTCCTGCACAAAATCCAGTTCCTGTATTGATGTCAACCCAGTTCTCATTGGCTTAGCCTGATCGATTCCTGAGTTATCCAAAGAATTATCAAACCTTTATCAACCAATGCAAACAACACTTTTTATGTCGCCCTGCTTCTTTCCTTGACTCCACTATGACAGCTGCATTTGTCCTTTCCTATTTAGGAGGGTCTGCAGCCCCCAGGGCCAATCCACAATTAGAATCCAATAGTTACCTTTTATATGATTGTGCTGCTCTTCTTATCTCCATAAATCGAGTATTCAGTACCCGGTACAAGACTCAGGCCACTGACCTTGAGTTTTTGGGCTTAACACACCTTGTATTGCCAGCCTCGATTCTGTCTCTTTTATAGGTGCCATCACTAAATCTCCTGTTTCGGAAATTCCAGACGAATACCGTGAATTTCGACAAAGCAAAAGCTGAACAACTGCATTCACATTGTGATTACGATTGCCCTATTGATCTACTCCCTGGTTCTAAGATTCCTACTGGACGGATTTATTCCCTTACTGTAAAGGAAGATCTAGTCCTAAAGGAGTACTTGGATAAATTGTTGGCTAATGGCTTTATACAACCTTCTAAGTCTTCAGCCTCAGCGCCTCAGCGAAGGGGATTTGAGGGCTCCTATTGACTATAGAGCCCTCAATGCTGTAACTGTAAAAAACAATACACCTTGCCACTCATTTCTGTGTTACTGGATCAGTTAGGATCCTCAGTTGTGTTTACCAAATTGGATCTGAGGGGCACCTACAGTTGGTGCGCATTTGTGCGGTGATGAGTGGAAGACCGCTTTCAAAACCCGTTATGGGTTGTTCGAGTATATGGTCATACCCTTTGGGCTATGTAATGCCCCTGCCACCTTTCAAAATTTTATGAAGGACATATTCCGCGATATGTTGGATCACTATGTAGCCGTGTATCTGGACGACATATTAATCTATTCCGACTGCTGTGCCCACCATGTGACACACATCCGTTCTCTTCTGCAATGCCTAACAAAACACCATCTGTTCACTAAAGCAGAGAAATGCGGTTTTCACGCCTCTTCAGTTGGATTTCTACCACAGCACCAGTATTGCATCATCAGGTTCCCCTTCAGCCTTTTTTTGTAGAAGCTGATGCCTCCAGCATTGCTTTGGGTGCTATTCTGTCACAGAAATGTCCTCACACGGGGAGAATCATGCAGTGGCGTATTGTTCCTGCAAACTGACTCCTGTTGAGAGGAATTATTTGGTGATGTACCGCAAGCTCTTGGCTATTAAGGACGCCTTTACTGAGTGGAGGCATCATTTGATGTGGGCCCGTCACCCGTTTCTGTACTTACGGACCACTGCAACCTTTTGGCCCTCAAATCTTTAAAGTGTATAAACGCCAGACACACCCGTTGGCACTTTTTCTTCTATTTGTTTGATTTTACCATTTCTTATAGGCCGGCCGTATTGCATACTAAGGCCGACGCTTTTTCTCGGTTGGCCGAAATACTACCCTCCCATATGGGTGTTCTGTTCTTGATGGTCGTGCAGATTAAGATACCTCCGTCCCCAAGTACCACACGGGTAGAAAGTAAATCACTACCAGTGCAATCTTTGAGGCCACAGGTGTAGAGTGCCGTCAGTCTGGAACCAGGAACACCGGAAGGACCCCCTGACCACTGCAAGGCAATGAATGATTAGATCAAAACAGTAGCAATGGACAACAATGCAAGGTAACAATGTAAACGTGCCAGAGGGCTTACCCAAAATGTGGTGGCAAGACAGCCTTGGGTGAATAGCGAAAGCAGGAGGGGCCGGTGGCAGCAGCAGGTGGGCAAGGTTCAAGCAGCACTCAGGATGGAAAAACACCTGAACCAAAACATGTAGTACAACGGATGATCCGTGAGCAATCCAGTAAACAGTCCGAGGTCAGAAGCCAGAAGGAAAGCCAAAGTCAAGAGTTCCAGAATCCAAATAGCAGAGCCAAAGGTCGTAATACCAGAAGACAACAGTTCAACTTAACTCCAGGGGAAAAAACAAAGCAATCCTTAGAACGTTCCGTGGTCAATGAAGTTCAAGATATCTGCAAAAGTCCAAATGCTGTACAGTACTCCAACGAAGCAGCTGTGAAGCGTTCCTTCTGCGTTTCCGTGATCCTTTTGACTGTGTAGAATAGTCACATGATGCGAGTCACAAGGGAAACGTGAGAACCGCGTCATGTGACCCGCGATGTGGACGGAAGCAGTTGCTGGCGTTTGGTCATGTGACATGAGGTTCTTCGTGCACCCATGGAATAGCGCTGCCTCTGTGCGCCCATGGAATAGCACTGCCCAGGAGACAAATGCCATGGCAGATGCCAATGCAGGAAGGGCCGTAAGAATCCTGGGTTGCCTATTAGGCATCTCCCCTGTCTGGTGAGTGGTTGCCGCCGAGTGCGTGCGTGGTTGCGGGGACTGCAGTAAACTTGATGGGTGACGTGTGCGGGGCCAGGAGGAATGGTACTAGATGTGGATCTGGGAGACGGTGCGGGGCCAAGAGGAATGGTACTAGATGTGGATCTGGGAGAAGTGGATCTGGGAGACGTGACAATGGGGAATACTGAGATTCTGCTTCCATAGGATGTGGTTTGTGGTTGTACACCATGGTCTACGCTCCGGGAGATGTTATAAAAACTGGGTTCAACTGAACGCTGATCATTTGGATGACTTAAACCTATCCATCATCAACGGTCTACCACATGTCCACGACCAGATATATATTCCAAATGAAACAACGCGCCTATCCGCTCTTCAGTGGTGTCATGACTCCCCTCTCGCAGTACAACCCGGTAGGCAAAAAACACTGGAGTTGTTGCAGAGGTGGTGTTGGTGGCCTAACATGTCCCAGGATGTTATTGACTACCTGAAAACATGTTCAATATGTGCTTAATGCAAAGGTCAAACCAGCAAACCCATGGGCCTATTACACCCTCTTTCGGTTCCACACAAGCCCTGGTACATGATTTTGATGGATTTTATCATCAAGCTTCCACCTATGCAGGGTCATGATACCATCTGAGTGGTGGTAGACTACTTTAACAAGTTAGCCATGTTTGTCCCATGTGTGGGCATGCCCACTGCTCCTGTATTGGCTTATATGTTAAAACTATGTTTCATTTCTTTGGCCTACCATCTGTCACAGTCTCAGACAGAGTCTCTCAGTTTACCTCGCATTTTTGGAAATTGCTTACATCCTCCTTTGGCATTGAGGATAGATAGTTCAGTGCCTACCACCCTCAAACAGACGGCCAGACCGAGAGATTAAATGCAACCCTTGAGCAATATGTTCATTGCCTATGGTTACAATACCGAGATAACTGGCTTTCTCTCTTATCTACTGCCGAGTTTGCATACAAAAACTCACAGCATTCTTTGACCAATTCATCTACCTTTTTTTGGCTTTTTATGGACAACATCCTAGAACTATCCCATTGGATCTGTCTCTTCCCTTTGAAAATCCAGCGGCTAATGCCTTTATTCATAATCTGTTGCTCATACATGCTAGCGTCAGGTCTCATTTGGAACAAACCCAGACTAGCGCCACAAATATGCAGACACTCATCCCCTCCCTGTTCCAGATTATCAGGTTGGTTGCAGGGTTTGGTTGTCTACCAAGAATCTACATATACCAGGGAAGCGCAAATTACTTCCTTGATACTTCGGACCCTATACTATTCTTCATGTATTCAATCCTTTTGCTGTTCCTCTGGAATTACTGGCACATTGGCGGGTCCACCCGGTGTTTCATGTGTCCTTACTGAAACCTTGTTCTCTTTCTACCAGATTATCCTTACACCTGGCCCCTATGGACATCCAGTGTTCTGATAAGTATGAGATATGGGCAATTTTGGATACTAAAGTTAGGAGAGGCCCATGTTACTATTCTGAAGATTGGAAGGCTAACGGTCCAGAGGACAGATCCTGGGAACCAGTGGAAAATATACATGCCCTCCTTCTTGTGGCCTGCTTCCATGCCTCTTGGGGGTTGATTCGACATTTGAGGGAGGATACTGTCACAGTGTGCAAGGGCCTGCAGTCCCCAAAGCATTCTTGAATTAGTAGCTATCGCTCTTTTTTTTTGTCTTTGGCGGGTGCCATCGCACCTTTCAGAATGCCAAGGACATAGACGGCGTAATCATACGCTTTCTGTTATGCGTTACCATGGCTACAACATAGGAACATCAATACTTCCTTTTGTCTTCTATGTAAACGCTGCAGTTCAACACCTCTGTGCTTGTGATTAAGTCGGTACGCGCTTCATTTCCATACCGTTCCCTTTGAAGTTCCATTCCTCGTGTTGTTCTATTTTCCTGTTCAGACCTTTGGCTTGTTTTACTGAGCCCTGTTTACTGCTTCTCTTATCTGTCCTTCTGCCTCCTGATCTACCGTTAATGACCTCGGCTTGTTCACAGACTTCTCCTGGATATGTACCTTAGCTGATTGCACGCATGGTAACTGACCACAGCTTCCTCCACGGATTTCTTTAGGATTTGTTCTTGCGCTTTTTTGCTCGCAAGGTAATTGATCAAGGTCTGTGTTTTTTTCTGTTCTCCTTAAGAAGAATACTGCTACAAGTGGGTGCAGGACAATTATGAAACCATCAGGAACTAATTTACTTGGTGTATGGATTTTGGACGCTATGCAGTAAACTTACCAAGTATTACATTTCCATTGTGGTAGTGCATCCTCGTTCCATCATGGCTAGTTCCCACCAATCACTAACGCCTTCCCTGGGTTTCACCCCTTTTACCATTCTGGATATTGTCCTGCTTTCCTATCTATTCCTTCTCACAGAAAATTCAGTCACCATAATTAAAATCAAGGTTAGTGTACTTCTGTTACCTTATAACTCTAATTGTTGTTTCCCATCTGAAAACTGTGGTAACGATATCCTTCTCTTTTCTTTCTCTCATCTTGGCGTGTACTGGTAGTCCCTTGCTCTTTCATTTGAATTGCGGTGGTGCTCGTTTTTTCCTACGGGTAGCACAGTGTCTCAAAAGAAAGGTCGTCCTTCTTTGAGGAGACCCTTATTATTGGGTTCAAATTGTAATTGTGAAAAAACCAACCAGAATATCCCAACCGGTACTCCTATCCAGGCAACCTAATTCCAGACATGTGAGTTGTGGCATTGTCTTACCGTTGTTATTCTCTCCATACTATGATTGTTCCCCAAAGACCATTTCAAGGATTGCAATTCAGGGAATTGCAGCCATTTTAAAGTACCAGATGGTATTTTTTTCCTTAGGCAAAGTAGTATCATGTTTGGGTGCAATAATGTTGCCTACCTTTCCAACTCTCACCAGAAGTATGGAGACATTTGTAATCTTTGCTAGGTAGCTAGCATTAATAGGAGGATTCCTCTTCTGTTTATTGTCTAATGGTGTAATTACAGATGTTTTATTTTTCCTCTTTATCCATCTGCGTCTCCTTTTTCAATTTTCTGTGCAGTTCAACCAGAGTTCATAGATGTTATCACTTCCAAGCTTGCCAGTTCCTGCTCAAATATGGTACTAGCCTCTTCCACCGGGGCTGAAACCATGGGCCTATTGGTGTTGGTTATGATGGACAATGGCGTATTTGCTATCCTAGAATCAATTGTGGTTTTCACCTCTACACAATAGTCACTTTCCTCCATTGTAGATGAACTTATTTGTGTCATGTTATAAGAGCTGTTTGAAACAGGGTATTGTTAGGCCGAGCTATGGCAGGTAATGTGATTCTGTGTTTTAGAGATTTAACTTCATTTAAAATATTAACTGTCCTCATAGCAACGCAATCTGAGGTTAATTTTCAATTCTTGTTAAAACATTCTATATTTCCTTCTCTTATGTCATGTATGATATAAAGATGTCTGTTCCATTAGGATTTGCTTTGAAAGACAATATGCACTTATGGAATGCTTTTACAACTTCAGGGCCTCTTACATCTGGTTGCCTTATGCCAATTGAACACAATAAAGTCTGTTTTTCCAGGCCTTTCAGACATAGTTAGTTTATACTTAAATGTCATACAGCCAAGCAAGGAGCTCATAATCTAAAAAACTGTCCATAGTCTCAGGGTAATTTGTGTATTTTAAAACAGTGAAACCTCAGATCAAGGTATTTATGAGGGTGCCTTTTATCATTACACAATAGGCTATTCAATTCATATTGACCTGTATGTCACAAAGATGCCTCTATAACAATTTAGCTTTAACAGACCTGTTTACTTTGAGTGAAACCCCCTTTGTCAGAGTTTTCTGAATCAATGAGTTCTTGCTCTAAAAAGAAAAGGTAATTTACAGAAGACTGCTTTTTAAGTGATATGCAAACTTAATTCTTGACTGTGCGTATCATTATCATATGTAGTTGAAGTACTAATATGTACTATAATTACAAAGGCACCATTCCAAGAAGGCAGACACTTTTATTCCTTGGATTGGTTCCTTCGGAAGCTATAGAGGAAGTCTTGGTTAGCTATTTCATAATCCTGTTTTGAGGTTTAAAAGTCGTATTATGTTTTTATACGAACAACAGGTTTCCATGGGTTTCATTGGGCATAGACCAATGTTCATTATATCTTGAAATACTTGTCTCAATTTCCATTTTTGTTCATCTGTCTCACAGGTATCAGCCAAACAGATCTGTTGCTCAGCCACCTGCTGAAAAACTGTGAATATTGCTAGTGTTGCAATCTCTGATGTATCTTCAAGATGGGCGGAAAGATCTCTTTTTATGTTATCTACCTGAATGAGTGATTCATTAGTCTTACTGGTATTTCCTTTTCCAAAGTATCACATTTAACGTCCTCCATCCTATATGAGCACAGGGATTATACCAAAAAAATTCCCCTTATCGAGTATAAAAAGTGTCCCTAATCTGATATCATCAGTATTCTTATACCAATCTTCAGGTATTTGACCAATGATAGGATTTGCTAAATCAATTCAAAACGGCTTGGGATTGACTGCCATTAATTACAAAGTAGGTATCTGAAGATAAAAAGACACTTAGGGGATAATTATTGTCAACCAATAATTTAATGGTATCTTCTTTTTTTTCAAATTTATTTTTATTGTGATCAACAGGTGTATCGACCAAGAAGCTTGAAAACAAGTAGCAAACATGCCAATTTGATCACCAGTTGTATAATAATAGAGTTAAACAATTCAAAGGAGGGATTAGGAAAAATAAGAAAGGACCCCTGCCATCTGAAAGCTCAGAACAGAAAAGAGAGTGGGGGAATAGAGAAGCAGGATAAGGAAAGGAAGAGCGAGAAGGAAGTAGGTAACAATCAGAAAAAGAAAAGAAGGACAGAAAAAAGAAGAGCCCACGTCAACCCCCTCCCGCAGAGGATCGAGAGAATGCCTTGTCCATTAGGGACGTTCGGCTGGCTTTGTAGCAGAGTCTATGCCTGTTGGTCAGGTTGCGTGATAGGGAAGGTTCCGTCGTGGCTGCTGGTCCATGATAGAATTGTCTGTGCCAGGTTTCAAGGGTTTATTGGGCATGAGGATTTAAGCCGTTGTTTTACTCCTGTCTCGACAGTAGCACTGAGCTGTATGTCAGGCCTAGGCAATTTGACCTTCACTGAGATACTGCAGGAACGCAAGCCATTTTGGTCTATGTGCGTGTGGGTCTCCTTCATAAAGGCTGTTAGGCTTTCCATGGCATAGATTTCCTTAGCTTTGCTCAACCAATCCGATTTTGTAGGGAGGGAGGACGCTTTCCACTTGATTGTAACACAGACACGTGCAGCTAATAGCAAGTTTTTTGGCATATGTGGGAGAAGCAGATATCTGTTTTCAATCTGTTCAATTTCCGAAAAGGACCAGGAGGGGAGTTAATTCTCTATGAATACTTTCAATCTCGTGGATCCTCCCTGGGATTTCTTTCCAGAACAGCTGGATTCGGGGACAGCTCCACCATTGGTGTCAGTATGTGCACACCTGTGTTCACCCTCTCCATCAGTAAGGGGAGATGCTCTCATACATTTTTGCTATGCGTTGCAGAGTTAGATGCCATTGAGTCAGAATTCTGCAATTGTGCATTTTATATTGCATCGCGATCGAGGACTTCCAGACTGCTCTATGTATAGCATCAAAGCCTGCTTAGTTATCCTCCCACACTAGTTCTTGGATCCATTTGGCCTTGGTGCTTGGGGACGGGGGGGAGATGGCCCCTGTCTATAAGCGCCCTATACAGGCAGTTTATGAGCCCATTGGTACCAGAGTGCGTGTTCAATATTTTTTTAAATGGAGTCAGAGAGCGCTTTAGCTGGTCTTTCCATTTGCGATCCGTGAGGACTCCTTTCAGCTGCAAGTACGGCAGAGAGTTAATATTCAGGCCTTGTTGCACCTCTTCGAGTTCTTCTTTAGTCAAGAACGAGCTGTCCTTCTACAATTACCCCACTCTGACCAGTCCCTGCTCATATTGGGGTTGGAACCGAAGGGGCTCCAGGATAGAATCTCTAATTGGTGGGGCCCAGTTGCAGCTAAGTGGGGAGGGCCATGTTGTGACTCCCACCATGCCCGGGTTTCTTCTATCCCATAATGTCCAAAGTGTCTTGAGGACCGGGTGCTCCCTTGCCCTACGTGGGATGGCCTCTCGGGGGGCCCACAGCCATTCCCCCAGGGTGACTGGAGCAAAGAGACCATTTTCCAAAGTGACCCATTGTTTGCTATTGGTTTCAGGGATGTGGTCTACAAGAACACGAAGCAGCGTAGTATGTGTGAATGTCTAGATAGGCAAGACCTCCCTTTTCCTTTGCAAGGATGAGAGTGCTGTATGCAGTGCACAGTCTTTTGTTGCCCCAGAGGAATGTCAGCAAGGTTCTTTGGGCTGTGTTCAGGAAGGCGCTAGGGAGCGCGATGGGGAGGGGTTGGAAAAGGAAAAGGATCCGTGGCAGGATGTTCATTTTGATTGCCGTGAGTCTACCAGCCCAGGAGAGGTTGAGTGTGCCCCATCTGTCGAGATCTTGTTGGATCACTGACCACAATGTTTTGTAGTTAGACAAACAACCCTTGAAGGTTCCTCGTGATCATTATGCCTAGATATCTAATGCTTGATTGCGTGACTCAGAGGCCCCATGTATGTGTGTACGCCACAGATGATGGATCAGGATCCCTGAGCAGGAGGAACATTGTTTTATTCCTGTTTATGCAGAACCCTGATTGCGATCCGTACTCCTCAATGTCCTGTATGAGTACTGGGATCAAGTGTTGGGGTGGGAGACATAAGCCAGCACGTCATCCGCAAATAGCGCTAGTTTGTATTCTACACCATATCTAAGGAACCCTCTGATTTGTGGATTTCACCTAATGTTTTGAGCTAGCGGCTCCATGACTAAAACGTATACAAGCGGGGAAAGGGGACACCCCTGTCTCGTACCTCTGGTTAACGTAAACTGCTTGGAAGCGATTCCATTTACCACTACTTTTGCTCAAGTATTCCGATGTAGAGCCTGGGCTCCCCTGATCCAGTTTGGGCCTAGACCTGCTCTACACAAGACCTCCGACATGAACCTCCACTCCACTCGATCGAAGGCCTTTTCGGCATTGACTGATATCAATGTGGGCTCTACTTCCATAATCGGGATGGAGGCCATGAGGTCCAGAGTTTTGCGGACATTATCCGAGCCCTATCTACCGTTGACATAACCTGCCTGATCATTGTGGGCAAGACCATCGCCCAACCTCTTGGCCAGAATGCAAGCGTAGACCTTTGTATCAACATTTAACAGTAAGATAGGCCTATAGGAGCCACAGTCCATCCTGTCTTTCCCCTCTTTGGGTATCACTATAATCCTTGCCTCTGTGAAGGATGGTGGGGCTATGCCCGACTCTATGACACTGTTAAAGGGCAAAGTGAGGAACAGCATTAGAGCACCCTTGAACCTTTTGTACTAGTCTGGGGTAAATTCATCTGATCCCAGAGACGAGCCTGCCTTTAGGCCAGAAATGGCATGATCAACCTCCTCTGTGGTTACCGGGCTATTCAGCCTATCTCAGTCCTCGTCGGTCAGCGCAGGGAACGCTACTTTGGACAAGTATTCCTCACTACTCTCAGGGGTGAGGGCGGTGTCAGAGGTGTAGAGCTGCTCATAGAATTGGGCAAATCTGGCTGTTATGTCTATCGGGTTTGTCAGTATGGAATCAGCGGAAGTCCTGACCTTCAAGACTGCCCTATCCGATTTCTCTCTTCTGAGCCTGGCTGCTAAGAGTGTGTGCGCTTTATCGCCTTTCTCGAAATATTTTTGCTTAACAAATCAAAGACTAGTCAGCGCTTTGCTTTCCCAAATCTCTTTTAATTCTTTCTTAAGGGCTCTTATCTCCTCTCTTGTCTTGGTAAGATCTCCCTACTCTCTAGCGAGGACCCCTTCTTTATCAGCAATTAAACGTCTGACTTGAGTTTCTCTTAGCATTCTCAGTCTTTTAACTGAGGAGCCTTGCGCTATGATTAAGCCTCTTATTGTGGCTTTTGCAGCCTGTCAGATGGTCTGGGTGGAGGTCTCATCTGTGTTGTTTCTCTCAAAGAAAATGCGTATCTCTTCGTCCAGGCTTTCCCGGAAGAGCCTATCTCTAAAGAGTGTATGTGTTGCATGTCCATCTTTTGTCTACCATATGTTCTGCCCCAAGTCTAGGTCGAGTGTGACCATGTCGTGATCCGACCATCCCACTACTTCAATTGTCGCTTCTACGATCAAATGCTCTAGGCTCCCTTCCAAAAATATATAATCAATGCGGTTAGAGGTTTGGTGAGGTGGTGAGTAAAATGTGTAGGCTTTGCTCTGTGGGTGTGTGGTCCTCATACATCTATGAGGTGGTGTGCCGCAAAAAGCTGCTGAAAGGCTCCGTTGTCTGGAGTGGCTAAAGCACCCGGGCGATACGAACGCCAATCTAAGTTTGGATTAGTGATTTGATTGAAATCCCCACCACACATAATAGAGCCACCCCCTCTCCTTCTAGGGTCTTCAAAAAATCTTTGCAAAAAGATAGTTGCCGAGTATTGGGAGCGTACACTGAACACAGCGTGATTGCGTGGAACCGATCGACCCGTGTATAATGAGAAATGCACCCTTTGGGTCTCTGCACAAACATTTTATCTGGAGACCCAGGGAGGCTCGGTACAAAATGCCCACCCCACCTTTCTTATCCGGGCCAGATGCCCAAATTGATCCCCTTATACCTCCTCCTCTAACCTCAAATTCTCCCAGTTGCTTATTCTTGGTTTGTTGGACAAATAATATGTCGAGGTTAGCTAGTTTGAAGGTGCGTTTTAGCATGCTTCTTTTTTGGGGTGAATTTAACCCTTTTACATTGAGGGAACCCATTCTAATCGCGTCACCCCCCCCCCATCATCCTCCTTAAACAGGCTTGCCATCAGTTTTCCGGCATGTTTCATTCGCAATTGTGCCCCTAGCCTGTTCACTATCCTTGGCATTTCTCTCATGATCTGTAAGCTGCGGTCAAGCACCCACCACACCTCCTGACCCCTCCCCACCCCCAGAAAAAGTATAAAGTATAAGATGGTAAGAAAATAGAAAGTACGAAAGAACGTTGAACTGTGTTCGACTGTGGTGATGCCCTGGGTGTTAACACAGGGCCACACAACGGGTGTTATCCCCGGAACCCTTCGGGTCTCAACCACTTTGGAATGCGAGTTCTAAGCGGATTACTCGATATCCACTGTCAATGATGCCCAGCCCGGCTTCAGTTTGAGTTGATTCTGGATTGCGCAATCTGCACATCGCATTTCTATCGGGGGGTGTTCAATCTTTGAAACGTCTTGCCTCCCTTGGTCTTGCTTTTTTGGCACTAGGGGCATGAAGGTGTTCTCACAAGCTCCGACGATGAGGGCACCTCCTCCCCCTCTGTTGTATTCGTCCCTGCTTGCAGGATCCTGAGAACCCCCTCCGCCTCCTTCCTCGATGTAACCCTGTATTCTTCATTTCCGTATGAGAATGTTAAGGCGAACGGGTGATTCCACCTATATCTCATGCTCTTTTCTTGCAGCAGTAAGGTGAGAGGACGGCATGCTCTTCTCTGCGCTAGGGTAGCGGCTGAGAGATCTTGGTAGATGGAGTCCTCAAAGTCAATTGATTCCCACTCTCGCGCTTTCTGAAGGATATCTACTTTGTGCTTGTAATGGTGACATCTCGCCAGGACTGATCTTGGTCCGCCGGGGGGACCACCAGCTTGGTGGACTCTCTCAAATTCCAACTGGGGGGTGATTGGCGAGGGAAGTATGGAAGCTATGAGGGCTTTGACTCTTCTTTCTAGGGATGCAGGGGTCTCGTTTGGGGATTCTTTGAGGCCCTGTATCCTATAATCGCCCTTCTTTCACGGTTCTCCAAAACGTCAACTTTTGCTTCCAAGTCCCGATTTTTCTGTTCAAGTTATTGGAAACGGCCCTCCGTCCTCATTTCAGTTATATCTGCTGACTGCTGGTAGTTCTCCAGTGCCTCAACTTTGTCGTGGCCATGCTTGTCCTGAACGCATGGATTTCCCCCAGCAAAAGGCGAATATCGGCTTTGGTTGATAGATCCTGGTCTCCCCCTGAGATTGTGATGTCATCTTGGAACGTGGGAGAAGCCATGTTTGCGGATTCCCTGCAGAATTTCTGCAACTTTTGAACTGTTGTGAGGCCTGCTTCCGGCTGCATACAGAGTGTGCTTTGTCCGTCACTGCCGGGATATGCATGTGCTCCTTACTCAAAGGCGGCATCTCTCTGCTGGCTACCGCTCTACGGAAATGCTCCTCCAAAACTTTGGGTGGGGTTGCAGATCGCTCAGTATGATCCCGGTCCTGCAGCCACTAACCCTGTTCTTGACTTTAGCGCAAGACGCTATGTTTCCGTGGGGTGGGCAACCCGCTCCTGTTTCTTCCTCCTAATGTGGGCCAAAAATCAGGGGAGAGGGTTGTGCTGTGGGACCCTCTATTTGTTGTCCAAGCGCCGCCGTTCACGGGTAGATCTCCCGCTGCACCACCAAAATGTTGTGCTTCAAACACTAGTCACTGCGTGCCTGTGGAGGCAGGCGCTACAAAGTCTGTGAAGCCCTTCCTATTCTTTCCTGCCACCATTTGAGCATCTTCCTCACAATCAAGTTCAGGTTGTTTGGTCAAGGATTCTAAGGAATAAAAATATATTTCAAAACCACAAATGGAACAGTGTCAGGATATATAGGGACATTAACCAGCTTCAGGCGTCACCTCTTCCCTTCGGTCTGCCCACCTGCATCCAAAATCACTCTGGCAAAGATGGTACCCCAGACATATCGACCACTAATGAGGCCACTTCGGGCAATAGGGGCAAGTTTGCTTTTTTTCCCACTGAGAGAGATGGTTGAAGTAGCAGGGACGTAGGTGCCCTATTAGCCCAGGGAGGCTTCACAAGCGATGACCTTGACTGCTGGCCACGGGCCTCTTACGGGATGTTACCCTTGATGGCACAGAAACGATTTCAAGAAGGCAAAATGGCGACATAACCATGTCCCCACTCTGAGATCCAAGGGGACCTGATTGGGTAGGAAAACATGGGGTTACAATTTCCTTGGATGCATAAAGGAGTGCGGAGCTATGACTTGCGGTACCAACTCTGCCTGCCACACTCCCAACAGGCAGACATGCTGCTGGGCCTCAGAGGAACATGATAGAGTCCATTCCAAGGGACCCTCAAACTAGTCTGGCTGCTCTCAAAGTGAAGTTCCCTTGGTGTTCTCCAAAACCCCTAAAAGTTCCCCCTGGCATGCAACAGTTTGATTACGGTGGTGGTTTTGTTGAAAGAATCCTTCAGGGGGTTGATGACTACCCATTTGATTTGCACAACAACTCCAGCTCTCAGTACAGTTTTCATTGCCAACTGAAATAAGGCCATGCAAGTCTTGCAGCCCCCCTCTGGATACAAGGTCAACCGGCTACAGGGACCTGTCCGCCACAGCTCCAGATACAGTCTTTCCATTTGCCAATGTATTTACCACTCCTGTGCTTGTAATGTTATGTAGAAATATATATCTTTTTACACATTTACATTCTGAACTCTTAGTATGGTGACATGAACTCATTTCATGTCCTTTGTAGACAGTCCACCCCACAATTATGGGCAAGAAAAACAAACAGCAAGTTCTCAAAACTCGACATTTATTTAAAAGAATAGATCCAACTTCTGCTAAAGTGATCTCCAACTTTAACAAAAGAAACACTATAATGTTATATATGAAGAATTGGTCAATAATACACATTTTCCCTGCCTACATAACTCTCACTACTGGTTCTCACACAAGCATTAATTTCCAATCTCAATTCCATAGATAAATATACTCAAAAAGATATTAAGTATTTTAAATACACTTCTCCTTTGATTGCTTCTATCTAGTCAACTCAATTTATTTCAATGGTAACATAGCCGTTTATTGGCCAGTGCAGGCATTTATCTCAAAACACTTGCTTTTCTCCAGTATGAAAAACATTTTGGTATCAGAGAAAAGTTTACTTGAAGAAACAACATTTCATTTAAAAACCTATATTTATCTATCTATATTGTTTATTGTATAGCGCCATTCGCCCTTAGGCCTCAAGGCGCTTATATAGACAAAGACAGGCACATAAAACATAAAGCAGTGGGAATCTAGTATTCTAGGATAGTGTTGGAGCTAAATAGCTAAACTATCCCTCCATCAAATGTCTTCATTTGTTTTTTTGAAGATATTAGTTGACGCACAGTTCTTGAGATCGAGAGGGAGAGAATTCAAATAGTAGGAGCCCAAAAATTCAAGTTGGCTCCACCAATTTCTTTAAGGGTCAGTCGTGGCTGATGAAGCATTTGATTTTCATTAGAGCGAAGGGTTCTTACAGGGGCTTTTTTTATCTTGTTGATAAGATAGCTTGGTGCGTTTACTAACAAACATTTAAACACCAATACTGCACCTTTAAATTAGATTCGCTGTTCGACAGGGATCCAGTGTAGTTTTCTCCTGGCAAACAAAATCTTAGAGCACCAACTCAAGCCATAAACAACCCTAACAGCTCCATTTTGTATTGTTTGCAGTTTGTTTACGTTTGTTTTGGAGGTGCCCATCAAGCGACTATTGCAATAGTCTAATTTTGCACTTAGATTGCACCGGCAATTATAGCTCTATTCCGTTCTGTCAGATATGGGCGAATTTGCCAAAGGAGATTTGTATAGAACGCACATGTAGATTTCAGGTTCGAAATATGCCTCTTAAATGATAGCTCAGAGTCAAAAAGACTCCAAGAATTTTCACATGTTCTGACACTAATGTTATTACCATTTATCCTAAAGCTTGTATAATGATCATCCAGCTAAGGAATTGGTTGCCATCCATTTTCGAATTGCGACAAACACATCATTTACTCTTTGACCATCGTCCTCATACGTTCCTGACAGCTCAAAAACTAACTGTGTATCGTCGGCATAGTTGGTGAACCGGACACCAAGTGTTATGAGCATGTCGCATAGGAGCTTTGAGAAGACATTAAAAAGTAGAGGAGACAAACAGGAGCCCTGTAATACTCTGTATCTTAGGCATGATTTTCTCAACGAGAAGTTTCCTTTAACTACTGCAGCCATTCTGGGTCCCAAAAAGGATTTAAACCATTTGGGTGCATGGGGTGTACATTTCCCAACTACAATTAATCTCTCAACTAGAAGATCATGAGCTATTAAATCAAATGCTGAGGATAAGTCCAATAGCAGGAGTAACGCTGCATTCCCTTCTTCGGTGATAGTGGCAATATTGGATTGTAGATCCAATGGGGCCGTCTCCGTACCATGCTTTGCTCGGATACCGGATTGTGTCATTGTTCTCTACAAAGTTTGGATACTGTAAGTAGGCGATTGTATCAATTATTTTCAGTATAAAAAGACATATTTATAATTGGTCTAAAAATCTGGACCCAGGAACAGAGGGGTCCAGATTTTCTTTTTTAATAAGTGGAGTTATTCATGCCACTTTTATATTTTCCAGGACGTATGCTTCATTAAATGATTGATTCACAAACTTGGTGACCCATGGAGCAAGAGTATCTACAAAGTCCTTAAATAATGTAGCTGAAAAAATGTCCCCTTTGCGTGAGGTAGGTTTTCAGCTATAAATAACTTTGAGCACTTCTTTCTCAGACACTTCTTCAAATGCAAAAGACCTAGATATTTAGCTCTGGGAACGGATAATTTCTCAACAGTTTCAATATCAGGGAGCATGTTCACCTGGTCTCTAATGGCCTGTTGATGGTTCTCTGTTTTATGAATCAAAATCCTGACACCAGGCATTATCTTCTGGTTTCTGAGTCTTGGATGATGCGCTTTTTAGTTCCTGCAGAATCATAAATAGTTCCTGCGACTGGGATTTTGCCTGCTGTATTCTCTCGTTTAGATTTTTTGCTTAGGCTTTAAACATTTCCTGTTTATAAGCGTTCGCTGTTTGTTTATAAATGGAGGCCGACTCGGCTGTGGAAGATTTTCTCCAGCAACACTCAGCTTTTCGCCTAGCTCTTCTTGCTTCCAAGATTTCCGAAGACAACTATGTATTCTGGCCTATAGATTTATTTGCTTTATCAGTTTTTAGAGGGGCTAAAGAATCAAAAGCTTGATTAGTAGTATTTCTACAAGAGGAAGTAAGCTTTTCAAGTGGAATATAATCTTCTAGGGATGGTATTAATGGTATTACTTGTGCTTTAAAAGCCTCACAGGTCACTTTTTTATGGTTCCGCAAGGTCATAGATGTGAAAACCTGTGTATAGGCGCGTTACAAATGCCATATCATATCATATCATATCATAGATGGCTTATTCCTTGATAATGATAGATCTTGAGAGGATGGTGTGTAAAATTCAAAGTTGACATGCGAGTGGTCTGACCGAACACATTCCTCGACCTTGGTGATGGTTGTTTTCAAATATTTTATTAAGTACCAGTCTAAGGTGTTGCCACCACTATGGCTTGCAGATGAGACCAACTGCATAAATCCAGTGGACTCCAGGTATAGCTTCTGTAAATGTATGGACGCTATATGTAGCTATTAATCAGGGCATTTATGTTGTTAGGCTCCCCCTTATGCATGTGATCTACTTCTTCCTGGTCTGCCAGCTCTCCTACCCCATGGGCCTTAATAAAAGCAACCTCATGGGGCAGGATATAGGAGGCATTTTTAGGTAATAAGTAGAAAGCAGTGATGGAGGATCGTGCGCTGGGGTAGAGAGGGAAATGTTTCCCATTATGACTGGGTGCTTTCCCTGCCCTACAAGCTTCTCCTGCCTGGCCTTTTGGTTTGCCCTCCCCATAGGCCTTAAAAGCAACCTCATGGGGTAAGACAATGCCAGAAAACACAGGTGCTAAAAACAAGGGAGAATCATTTCATCCATTGTTCGGCACGGCTGCATCCAACCCCGGAATGTGATTCATTGATGTTTTTGCTGTTTTAGAACTGACCTGTAGTGAGGAAAAGAGGCTGTTAGCCTCTAGTTTGCTGCGTGCTATTTAATGGCCTCCATAACCTGTGCTAAGCCCATGCTGGAGATGGGGAGCAGGGCTTACTTGGCGTACCTTCCCGTACCTTCCACGAACCACCACAAACGGTCCCCGACGGGCTGGCGCTGGCGCACCTGGCGTGTCAATTTGTGTAGCCATAGAACTACAAAAACAAAGGGAGTTGTAGTTTTCAGAGCCTACTGTCTCGCGTATTGCACGAAGCAGCTCTAATAGACTACAATGCTGGTTGTTTCACAATATCAATCTGTGTGGCTAAGTTTTTCATTTCCCTAAATCAAAATTGCATTAAGACACAACATTAAGCTAAAATTCGCTGATCACTAAAATGTCCTATTTATTCGACTTAATTTCCCTATGTATTGACTATGTGCTGATCATTTAAATGTAGGCAAGAACAGATTACAACTGACACCTACAGGGTTGAATTACAAAAATAATGTTTACATAATAATACTCTCTTCTCTGATCGCATGTGTATGCATTCCTTTCAGAATATGTTTGTGCAGCTTTCTCTGAACATGTGTAGATAACTTTCTATGGGCCTCATTACGAGTCTGTCAGTAGCCATGAAGCTACTAGCTCCATGGCTGCCACCAAACCGGGCTCCTTTAC
Organism: Ambystoma mexicanum; assembly: GCF_040938575.1. Lineage (NCBI taxonomy): Eukaryota > Metazoa > Chordata > Amphibia > Caudata > Ambystomatidae > Ambystoma > Ambystoma mexicanum. The sequence goes on from NC_090940.1 coordinate 524,008,144, forward strand.
CGGGTTCCCTGAATGGGGAATTACCGGGCCCTTGCAAGTTCGGAGGGCCCGGTAATTCTTCCCTCTCGGAACCCGGACCCCGACCTTCCCCATTCCCATTTGAGACCCCATAGGGCTCAATCGGAATGGGAGAGGGAGCTAACAATGGGCCAATTACGACCGGCCCGTTGTTAGCTCCCTCTTCCCCTCGCGGGAAACGGTAACAACGCCTGGTTTTACCAGGTGTCCTTACCGGGTCCCGCGAGGGGACCTCGTAATCAGGCGGAATGGTGTTAATGGGCCCGCCACCATTAGCGTAGCCCGTTAACCCATTCCGCCTTACTTGTAATGAGGCCCAATATATGTGTATGTGTTTCACTTTAAATACAGGTGTGTGCAGCTTTAAATACACACGTGGGTGTACTGCTTTCAATCTCTTCCTATTGATTTTCCTTCAGCTCAACAAGTCTGCATTGGAGATGTAATCTTCTCCCAACAAAAAAAAATCTACAATTTTACTGCATTCCTTCCCCTTTCATGTTGCACATAAGACTGATTGTACTTGCCAAGGTAAGGCATGGAACTTAAACACGTTGCACAAATCTCTATGAATATATTGAATTCCTTGGGTTAAATTCTATTTTCGCATACATGTAATTCATAACTAGAGTCGTAACAGCTGCTTATCGCACGATAACCTAGAACTGGCATCAGGGTTTCCTTAACGCTTTGGTTACGATTATAAAACCTGTTTAACACAGAAAGGTGCCTGGTTAAATATCCAAAAGCCATAAGGAAAGACAACGTAGCCGATTAATCAACTGCAAATGCGGGCCTTGAAAGAATCAAAAGGTAAATATTACCCCTCAGATCTCTTTCTACCATATCACCCGCCAACCCTCAATAACAACAGTGTGAAAATGCAGCAACAAGATGCCTAGAAACTGCAAAGATAGATTCAGAAAGGAAGAAAGAAAGAAGAAAGAAGATGAAGGGAATTGGAAGCAGCCCATCCTTCTGATCAGCCATCCCGCGACACTACAGTCTTCCCACTACCTCACCTCAAGAGACCACTGACCGCTTTTATCTCCAGATACCCACAGAAACACCCAGCTGAACCACATTACTATGACCAAACATTGCTCCGAGAAACAAGACTCACCAACGTCCCAACACCCTTACTTACATCGACTGTCATCTAACCAACTTTGAATGGACCCACAAGAATCAAGCCTGTTACATGATTCATCACTAGAACCCCACACACAATCCACCACAACCACGCAGCAGTATCTAATAGATGTGCCAGACCACAAGAAGAGACTGCTAAGCCTCTTTAAACTGAAAGCCTTAGTGTGGAGACCTGGCAAAGTATAAAAATCAACCCTGAATAACACAGCAGCACTCGAAGAGAGCAGCTAAACCCACCCAGAAATGATCGAACAAAATGCCTCCTGATCAGTGCACTCCTTGGACATTTTCTACCTTCTCTCTGAAAGCCAGATAGACTTCGCCTTCACAGAAATGTGGTTCTATGATGCTCAGTTGCTGGTTATCCACAAGAGTATCCCATCTGGCTTTAAGGCAATCTGTTCTAATTGCAACAATAGGCTAGGAGGTGGCATAGCTATGATGCACAGAGACTCCTTAATAGTTTCAACACCATTCATTGACATCACCACAGACTGAATTGCTCTCTCTGACCTGATCCCACAATTGCATTAAGGGTTCTTAATCTACAGACCTCCCCCCTACAGCCCACACTTTGCTGCCAAACTCGCTGACGCCGCTGCCTTCCTGGCCATAGATCGTCAACTACTAACTAAACATAGAGATGTCAGCATCTGGCGCGAGAAGGAAAACAACATCATTACAAAGTCACCTGAAGCAAACCTTGCAGCGCTACACCTCAAACAGATGATTATGGATCCCAGCTACATAGCTGGGCACATTCAGGATGGCATTTTCGGTTATGAAAATAAAAACACTGACTTCTCCCCAGTTCAACTCCCCTGGGGAGATCACTTATCTATCCCAATCACAATATTCACGTAGACACCATGCGTTGCATTACCATCAAAATAACCATCTACCTTCACCAGACCGTGGACAGAAATAGACATCAATTCCACACTAGAAAGACTGAAAGCACACAAATCTACCATCCCTGCAGAAGGACCAACAACTACACTGGATGCAAAACTCTTCAACATTCACAACTGGATTATTCATGCATAGACTGTATTGCCCATAAGAAACCTTTCAAAAAAATAAACAAGTTAATGGTTCACCCCAGACTAAACTACTTAAAAAAAGAAAATCGTAAACTAAAGAGAATCTGGTGGAAAAACAACCTACACGCTAGCAAATTCACCTACCATCAACAATTACATCTTTAATAAGCTGAAGTAGCCAAAGTGCACTACTCTACATGCATTGATCCATCATCACAGTGCAGAGGAAATATATAAGATCATCAAAAAACTCAAGAACTGGACAGCGTGTAAGGTGACACCTACCCCTAGGTAAAAGCACCATGACCACATCACACTGGCGCTAAGAACGCTGCATTGGGTCCGTCAAAAAAACAAAACTTCAAAACAGCAAGAGAGCACAGTACGAGCAAGGCGAGCACGGCAGACAGCACGACGGCACAGCTACCCATGCACGGCAGTTCAAGAGAAGGAGAAAGACAGCAGGAATCGAGAGAGAGAGAAGTGACGTTGCCCGTTTTAGTCCCAGGCCCGCTGAACCTTTGTGTAAGAGGAAATAAGACTGCAAACAATAGCACAAGTGTCTTGCGGCAGATGTCAGCGGTACATGGGTCAAGCCCACGCCGATAAGCAGGAGCTGGGGAAGCTTCCGCGACCGTGGTACCAGCATTGACTCCAAAGAAGCCGAAAGCCAAGCGGCTCAACACAGCCGGTGAATCGAGGGGAGAACCAATAAGAACCGGGCTGTGTTGAATGGGAAGGGCAAAGTGGCAAGTTTGAACCAAATTCAATGAACTGTGAAAAGTTTTAAGGGGAGACCAGCTACAGAGCGAAGCTGGCACCATGGGGGCGCTAACATGAGAGACTCCCCATCAGAGCGAAACTACAGGTAACAGAAGGCCGGAGGAGAACTGGCAAAAGGTGGTCAAAGTGGTCATACAGGAGGTCTAGTAAAATCCCCGTACAATTGAACGAATTTGATCTAAAAACTGTGTGAAAGTAAGGGAAGTGAATCCCACCACAGGAAAAAACAAGGGAAGTGAATCCTGCATTGAGAGAAAGCAAGGGAAGTGAATCCTGCAAATGAATGTGAATGTGAAGTTGGCAAGTGTGAACCCGACCGAGGGATGCTGACAAGAAGGGGGCAAGTCTAAAACCCCAGGAAACAGTGTGTTGACAAACGTGAGCCTGGCCGAGGAATGTCCACTAAGAACTGTTTGAAAAGACATTAGGAAGACAAGGAGAAGTGCACTATCCCGCTTGCCATTTTAGAGTTCCGAGCCTGGCCGAGGGAAACCCAAGGGTGGAAAGTTACCACCCATAATTCAGGGAGAAAAGAACTGTTATACAATTTGTGGAATACAATTTGTGGAAAGGTCAGCACCCAGAAGAGGGGGACACAAGGGGTGAATCTATCACCCGAGAAATACGTAGTGCAGAACTTTGTGTTTGTTTGTTGTTTTTCTTGAGAATCCTCTCAGGCCCACAGAATCAGGAAATCACAACCCCAAAAGCCTTGATATCGATAAGTACTGTTATAGGATTTAAAACCAGAAGAGGGAGATCCAAGGGGTGAAAATCGATCACCCAAGATACCAAGGCACAAGGGTCAGCCCCAGAAGAGGGGCACCCAGGGGTGAAGAATCCTCACCTAAAGCAAAAGCAGAAAACAAACTTTCATTTTGTTGAGGGAGCTTTTATTTTGTTATTTGAACACCTCAGGCCCTCGAAGGCAGGAGACTTTCAAGGAAACGAGACTTGGCCAGCGACGGTCCTGATAGCTGCGAGGGATACTGTCGACTCGTGCTGGGAAAGCTTGAGTGTGTGCTGTGCTCCAAGATCCCACCTTACCCTGTGCTCAAAACGTGGGGAAGGAAGAACTAAGCTACCGCATCCTGACATATTATTTGAGAACACTCCTTTCTATTCTTGAAAACCATCCCACACCCTTTTTTGTATTAGCTTTGAGGTTTGGCAATAGGTTTCTTAGTATAGGCCCTTTTATTTTCACACAACGCAACTAGGACTGCTTTATTTTAATTTGATGGTCGACGCTTGCTCCCATCTTAGATTTAGGTTTAGTTTAGGCGTTTTTCCACCTGGAAAACATTGTTCAATAAACACCCTTGAACTGCGATCACTTGTGTCTGTCTTTACTGTTGCCACCATGAGTTCCTCTCAGGCAATGTATTGTTGGGGGGGCGGGGTTTGAGGGTGGCCAGTGTAATGGATTTGGATGTGTTGGAGAGTGACCAATGTGTTGAATTTGGATGTGTTTTAGGATGATCAAGGTGTTAAACCTGGATATAATTCAATAACCAGTGTGTTGAATTTGGATTTAATTCAGGGGTAGCCAAGGTACTAAATTAATATGTATCTCGAGGGTAGCCAATGTAGTGGATTTGGATGAGCTTGGGGGTACCCATTGTATCGAATTAAGAAGAACGCAATACAGCTGTCCTCGAACCCACTACCAACTCTCAAATATTCTACTTACTCACCCTAAAATACAGAACAATATAAAACATACCGCTACTGAAACAAAACATAAGGCCATCACAAAATACAACAAACTACACATACCACACAATACCGAGCAAGAAATCAAGCCAATCACACAAACTCCACACACACCCTCACACCAAGCACAACACAACAAACACCAAATATCACAAACCAACACAAAGTGACTGGTTATTCTGGACTGAAGCTACCAACATCACATCAAAGCTCTTGCGCTTTTCCCTTTCAATCCCACTAGCAAAGCCCCACCCTCCCCCGCTCCTTCCATTTCAGATCTGCGCCAAGAGACCATGGAAGTGGCAGCAGTGCGCGGTACAAGACCAAATAACATAACTGATTGCTGCACACTTCAACCAACAGATCCTTGACATCCAGGATCTCTGCAATAATAAGAGATGCCTGCACTCAAATGCCATCAGTGAGATTCCACCACCAACACCCCCCATTACTTCCACTCTGTAATCTTTTCTTCAGTCTGCAGAGGACCTACAAGCTACCACTGACACATGCAAACCATTAGGATCTCCTGAATATCCAGGCACCCCCATCCTTACAAATCCATCTTGAAGTCTCCATATATATCACCCATCTTCCTATCCTTCCTCAATTACTCCATTAGCACTGGAAGAGTTCCAGCTCAGTTGAAATCTGTATACATCAGATCTCTTCTTAAAAAGACCAATAGCCTTTTAGATATCACCCTATCTCAAGCACCTTTAAATCAGGAAACTTGTAAAAAAATTAATTTAAAGTCTACTACAGGATTTCATCGAAACAGCCTCCTGAGCCAGGCTCAGCACTGATTTAGACCTGATACGCTCCATCTGGGAAACACTTAAAAACAATGCAGATGAAAAGTTGAGTGTGCACTCATCCTGCCAGACATTTCAGTCACTTTGACACCATCAGTCACAAGATCCTTCTAAATATACTGGAAGATATTGGTATTAAAGAAACAGCTTTACATTGGATCACCTCTTGGTAGAACAGAAACCAATAACTTGGGCCCCTACAATTCCTGCCTTACCCATTTACCTGCTGAGAACCAAACTGACTCACACTCTCACCTCCACTTCCATCATCAATGGATCTGGTATAATAGATCTACCACTATGCAAATGACACACAATATACACATTTGTGAACCATCGTCACCAAACACTCCGGGCATTAAAAACTGCCTTCCACAGGTGGATGGTTGAATGACTGCAAACAGTTAATTCCAACATGTTCTAAATCCAGCGCAATCCCTTCGCCTGACAAGATGTGCACTTACCCGATCCAGATGACCAAAGTAAGGAATCTTGGACCTGCAATGAACAACACCTTTTCTCTTGATCCACAGATTAGAACCAATGCCAGAAGCTGTTTCTCCCAGCTCTGCATGCTATACCACATCTTACCTTACTTAACATTCACCCACAGAGCCATGGCCATAATTGTTCTAATGCTATCCTCACTATTCTATGCCAACAGCATATATCTTGGACTGCCAGAATATATAATGAGGACATTTCAAAGAGTTCAAAATGCAGCAGCCAGACCACTTCTCAGAATTCATTGATTTGAACAGATCACACCATCATTATTTATTCTGTACTGGCTACCTCAAAAAAGGGGGTTTGTTTCAAAACATTGTGTTTTGCCAAACATTCATACCATAGAGGTGGCCCTTCCTCCTTCAGAAGTAAGTATTTTTTTTCAAGATATTTTATTTATTTTTAACCAAAGAAATAACAATTAAACAACATTCATCGGTATTGGCAAAAGCTTAAAATAGCACAGTTCATTGTAGTGATAATAAAGTCATAAAATTAACATATATTTCATTCACAGTGATGCCTGGCCGTGAAACCAGGGATGGTAGTGGAGAACTCCGTGCGGGGGAGGGTTCCTCAGTGTGCGATTCATTCTAGCCAGCGGGCGGTGGGCGGCTTTTGCGTGAGGGCTGGATAGTGTTCTGCATAGTCCATGAATGGGGCCAAGGTGTATCGGAAGGGATTGAGGTTGCCCAAGCGAAGTGCAGTGATCCTTTCTGCTATGACGATGTCCCAACACTTGGCCCACCATAGTGGAATAGAGGGACCCTCAGGGTGCTTCCAGAGATGGGCAAGGGCTATCTTGGCCGCTGTTCATAAGTGTGTGCACAGGCAGGCTGCATTCCCTGACAGCGGCAGGTTCCCATCCCGAGTCTCACAGCATAATGATTCCGGGGTCCCACGGGATACTGAGACCTTTGATTGCTTGGACATGCGTCAGTACCCCTTTCCAGTAGTGCGCCGCCTTAGGGCAATCCCACAGGAGATGGAATAGCAATCCCTCCTGCGGACAACCTCTCCAGCAGTTCGGTGATGGGCTTACGCCCGCTTTGTACAGTTGGGCTGGTGTGAAATAGTACCTGAAGCACACTTTATATCCCCCTTCCCTGTTAGTAACACATTGGGCCTCATTACACGGATGGCGCTAAGGGATTACCGGCACCGGTAAGGGCACGGGTGCCGGTAAGCCCTTAGCGCCATACTACGAGGTCCCTCAGTGGGTCCCTTCCTTAACGTGTGGCCAGACCACACGTTAAGGAAGGGACCCGCTGCGGGACTTCAGGGCAAATAACGGTACCGCTAATAGCGGGGGCTCAATGGGAATGGGGAAGGGCCTTGGTGAATGGGGAATTACCGCCCTGCCAACCTTGGAATGGGGCGGTAATTCCCCCATTCACCAAGGCGGAATCAGTAAAATACTGGCGGCAATGCCGTCTGTGTAATGAGGCCCATTGAGTGCTTCTGTGAAGTCTCGCCCATATTTTGATCCATGCCTCTGGCTCCAGGGAGCGCCCCAAGTCCTTCTCCCAATTCAACATGTATCTCTCTTTCGACTCAGGACTAGATTTTTCCAAGAGTTTGTAGAGGGCAGAAATCTTGCCCCTCAGAGGGGATGACGTCAGTGTGAGTTCTAGAGGTGTTAGGTCCCTGGAGCCGCGTTCTTTATTGGAGCGTTGAGTAATCCAGTGACAGATCTGTGTGTAGCGGAATCGCTCCTCCTTGGGGATGTTAAACCTCGCCTGGCAGTCCTCAAATGAAAGCGGTTGACCCTCTTCTAGAAAGTCCAAGATTCTGTGAAGGCCGCCCTCTGTCCACTTAGCGAAGCTGCGGTTGCAAAGGCCAGGGGAGAAGCCTGGGTTGCCCCAGATTGGAGTCAGTGGGCCTAGTGAGCTTTTGATTCCCCACCTCCTGTTTGCGGTTCTCCAGCTGTCCACCATGTTGCTGGTAGCGTGTTCAGTGTGGGGGAGGATCTCTGGGGCTGCATATGTGGCAGGTCGGACAGGGGTGGCTTGCACCATGCTTCTTCCAGTTGTAGCCAACATGGGCGATCTACGATGCGTGTCCAAGTAAAGGCGTGTGTGAGTTGGGCCGCTCGCCGGTATCTGGAGATATCCGGTACGCCCAGTCCACCTAGCTGACGGCTACGGGTCATAAATTTCCTGGCAATGCAGGGTCTCCCCCCACCCCCACCCCCCCAGATGAATTCCAGGATTTCTCGCTGCAGAGAAATGAGGTCCGCTTCTGGGATATGGGTTGGGAGTGCATGGCAATGGTACAGCACTCTAGAGAGTAAGTTAATTTTCACAGCCGCCGCTCGGCCCAGCCATGAGATCTCCTGTTTGCTCCACCGCTTCAGATCTGCTCACAACGTTTTAAATAGCTGCGGGAAGTTATGTTTGTAAACCAATGCGCTAGTTTTGGGGATTTGAACGCCCTTTCAGTGTGGTATTGGCCCATGGGATCGGAAGGTCGGGACATAGAGTGCTTCCCTGTCACTTTGGTAGGTTAATCGGAAGAGCTGAGGACTTATCATAGTTCTCTATGAACCCGGAGATTGCGCCAAATGACTCTAGTTCTTCAAGCAGGGGTTGGAGTGACCTATCTGGATCAGTGATAGTCAGGAGGACATCATCTGCGTAGAGTGCCACTTTGTGTTCAGTCCCGCCCACAGTGATCCCCTTGATATTTGGGTTAAGGCGAATCCTCGTGGCGAACAGCTCCATAGACAGGGCAAACACCAGGGGCGACAACGGGCACCCCTGACGGGTCCCTCTGGATATGGGGATGGGCGCTGATTTCCTCCCGTTGACTCGGAGTTGTGTGGACGGGTGTGCGTAATTTGCCATTGTCCAAGTTATAAAATTGTGGCCCAGGCCCATATGAGCTAGGGTGCTCTGAAAATAGTCCCAGTTTACTAGATAAAACGCTTTATGAGCGTCGAGGGATATTACCAATAGCGGGGTCTTCATTCTGTTCGCGGACTCAATGATATTTAGTGTGCGCCTAACATTGTCATGGGTCCCCCTGCCCGGGATAAAGCCTGTTTGATCTTTGTGTATTTATTTATTTTTTTATTTATTTGTTTTGGTTTATTCAAACCTTTACAAAGAGAAATATATACAAAAAAACAACAGATTTCAATAAACACAGATATCACAATGTACAGAAAACAGATTTCATTAAAGAAAAAAAATTTCACAATACATTATTTATACATTTCAATTTCATTAAAATACAAATTCGTTGACTTTTATTTTCAAGGCGATAGAAGAACCATGAAGCATTTCACACCACAGTTTATTTCTATCCACCCCGGCTGTATTATAGACAAAATGTGCAAAGCTTTCCAATCTCTTCTCACGAAGATTTGGACATTCCAGTAGTAAATGTTTTAGGGATTCACCTACGTCTTTTGATTTACAGAACCGACAAACTTCTGTCCCACAGGAGCTCAACCCCCGAATAAAGAGAATCTCATTTGTGCTTAAAACGTTAAATCTGAATCGCATGTAATAGTTTCGAAATTCTCTTGAAGGATATTTTTTCAGATATGTTTCCGGGTAAGGACAGAATTTCCAATATGACACACTTTCAGTGTATAGCTTCGAATTTAGCAGAACTACATTGTTCTCCAACCAATCAAATACATTAACAACCTCCTTCACTTTGTGTGGAAACTTGATAAGTGTATTTACCGATAGACCCAAATCAAGAAGTTTCTTCTCACAGTCCTCTTTTAGATTAAGCATAAAATTTCCATTTGACGCATGTTTCAGATGAGCATAAATTGTGCCATTTTCAGCTACCAAACATTTTCTTAATAGAGCCAATTTTCTATTAAACATGATACTATTGAGTGATCGTAGACCAAGTTCGTATCTTATTAGCTCTAAAGGAATACAATTTGGAACATAGTATAGAACTTTTCACCATATCATAGATTCCAGTTGGCGTAAAAAGGACCACATGTTTTTAGAGAAAAATTCACACCCATAGGACAATCTTGGCAACACCTTAAGCCTATAAAACAAGATGCAAGGTTCGAGAGTAAATTTGCCATATGTTCTTTCAATGCCTTTTATTTGGTTGAGAGCTACTTTTGCTTTTTGTATCAGTCTGGTCTTTATTACTTTACTGGAGTTACTGGAAAAAACATACCCCAACCAGATTAGGACAGATTGGCTTTTGATTTTAGCACCATTACAGGTCCAATACGAAAAAAATGGAGTTGGACTTTTGCAGCCCCCGTGAAAGATTATGGTTTTGCTCGGGTTAATTTTCAGTTTTCTTTCTTCAATAAACAAACCAAAATCATTTATAAGCTTTTGCAGGCCAATATTTGTGCAGTCCATTAATTAAAAATCATCAGCATATGACACCCACCTAACAATTGAGCCTCCAATTTTGGGTCCAATTAGACCACTAGAATCCAAGGACCTGCCTGCATTAGACACATACAGATTAAAGAGTGTTGCAGCTAATCTGCAGCCCTGTTTAAGCCCATTCTCAGTGGGAATAATATCAGACATTTTTCCTTTGTTGTTTAGTCTGCCTCTAATTGATGTTTCTGTATAAAGATGAATAATTATGTCTAACAGGTCTTTATCTATGCCTAACATTGACAAGGTTTTCCATAAAGTGGGCCTGTCAACGAAATCAAATGTGGAACTAAGGTCCATGGATGTAATATATAAATGCTTCATAGCTTTTTGTTTGACCGCACTCATTAACTCAACCATCAGCAGACCTCCAGCATCAGTACCTATGGCTTTACGAAAACCAATCTGCCTATAGTCAAGGATATTGTTGTTATCAATCCACATTTTCAGTTTTTCAAGTACCATACCAGCAAAGATTTTTGACTCCACATTCATAAGTGAAATAGGGCGGTCATTTTTGGGACACAGACGATCACCTTTCTTAAATAGAAGCAAAACATATGACACTTTCCAGTTATTTGGGATCTTTTTTTTAAGGCAAATGTCCACAAATAAACAATGTAGGATCTTAGACCACAGGTCAATATTGTTTTTTAGGTTGGCAAAAGATAAGAGATTGGGACCCGGGGTGGAGGTAGGCTTTGCTTTTTTAATTAGGCTTCTGATATTCAGAATGGATGTGTCCAATTGCCATACAGCATCTATGAAAACCTCAGACCACAAGCAATATTCCGGAGACTTATATAAAGAACCAAAGTACTTGGACCATACCCCAGCATCAATGGGGTTCAGTTGTAAACACTGTTGATTACTGTGGTCTTTATTTATTAAAGACCAAAAGCTGGTATTATTATTCCCATGCATGGTCTTTAACATTGCCTCTCCATCTTTTTGAGCCAGCCCGCCTTTGATACTCTTGATCCAGTTCTTATATTTTTGTTTACATTGCCTAATTTTTAGACTCCTCTCTGATTCCCCCATATCTTTTCTCTTTATATTTCTGATATGTTTTCTCAAAGTGATCTTTGCTTTTTTTACAGTCTCAGCAAATGTATGTGTGTGCACTTTAATTGATTCTGTCTTATCACTTCTGAGCACCTTGCTACAATGTAGGATATCTTCAATATAATCACCAAAATTATCGACCGAGTAGCAGATCAACTTTTTCTCATAGTTTGAATATGAAGTCCTGTGAAAAAATGTAGTTAACCTTTTCCATTTTGCCACGATTCCATTTTACATGTTTGCCATCATTAAATGCTTCAATTTGAATAGGAAAGGACATGGTTTCATTATTACCCTTACTCCAAGGGAGTTCCAGCTTTAGCATTGCATGATCACTATAACAATTTTCTATAACTTCCAGCTTTTTACAGTACAGTTTCTCATGAGTGGTCACAAATATATAATCTAGTATGGAACATGACCCACGAGCAGCCCAATGTCATGATCTCTGCTTCCAAGAGGTCAGGACTTGCCCAACTCCCTTGGAAGCAGACCCATAACCCAGGTTCCGAGCGCCAGCCGGTCCCAATTGGGACCTTTTGGACTCTGTCCTGGCGCCGGTGGCGCCAGGCTCATAAATGTGCCCAGTCCCAGCGCTGGAAGCGCCGAGCTCATAATGATTGGGTGGACTTACCTGCGGCAGACCATGCTGCTTACTTACCTGCCAGTTGAGCCTCTGATCCTCTTCTGTTCGGGACTACTTTTCCTGTTGGGTGGGGCAGGAGCCACTCCCTAGGTTCAGAACCCTGGAACTCTTCTGGAAAGCAGGGACTCTTTTCTTTCCTAGGCGTGGCTGTGGAAGGAGACACCTAAGCACTACAGGAGGCTATTTAAACCCCACCCGATGGATGAATCTTGCTTTGCGTTATTCTGCATCCTCTGCAGCAGAACGCTCATCGTGTCTTCTGCATCTGATCCTGGGCCTAAGGAAAAAGGCTTACCATCCTGAATCCAGTCTTCAGCAACACCTAGAAAGACAAGAAAGAACAGGTTAGCATTACAGTCTTCAGTGACAGCGCTCCTTTTACCTGATCCATCGGCTGTCATCAACGCCTCGTGCTGCATTCCGGCATCTGAAAGACAAAAGCTTACCAATTCTGCGCACGCTCCGGAGGCCTTCGGCGCTGCATCCCGCATCTGAAAGATAAAACAAGGTGCGTTTAAAGACTTTGGGGAACTTAAATACTCACGAGCCATTACTCCTTTCACATCTAATCCAGTGGGTATTCCGGCACCCTGCAGCCACTCCGAACTTATACCTGCAAAGGAAAAAGACAGTTAGAGCGCGCCGTGAAGCAGGCAGCAAGCGCTTACTTACGTGCTTCAAGGCGCTTCTATTCATCACACGGGCTCCATCTTCGCCATCGCCGGACCCTGCAAAAAACAAGATACAACAGTACTAAAGACTTTTAAAGACATTTGAATTACTCGAAACTTACCGTGCGTGAAGAAAACGACGGACAGCAGTCCTCTGAAGTCAAGAGGCCTGCTTCCCTTATCCAGTGAGGAAACTGGTTTCAGCACCCTGCTCCGAAGCAGATGGAGAGCACAGCGTTCACTTACCTAAGGTGAGCGCGTTAACCTTTGGGGTCCTACAGGAGAAAAGAAAGGGAAGAAGAGAGAGACATTCAATAACCCAGTTCATTAATCCCATATTTTCTATCTGCAGACACCTTACCCTTCAAGTCAGACATACAGTGCACAGGGTTCCAGCCCAAAGAGCCAGCCGTGTGTTACACATCACCTTAGAAGATACGGTATACGCCCAGTCAAGACCGGCGCCTCTACGGGAATCAGGTGAGCGTTACAGAACGCAAAGCCTACCACAAAACTCCCGTCCAGGCGCTATGGAAACCTCGGATACCGACCAGCTAGCCCAGTTGCTTGGGGAACTAAGGGCAGAAGTGCATGCAACCCGTCAGGAAACCAACGCTCTAAAAAGGGAACTGATTATTTCCAAGGAGCGAACAGATGATCTTGCTAGGCAATTGCGACAGTCACAAGCCGGACAGACCCCGTTACCCGCATCTGGGGGAAATCTTCCTTCTACATCCTCTATGAGTCCAGTGCAGATCAACCTACCTGGGAATGTACCTCTGGCTCCGCCCGAACGATTTTCTGGTGACCCAAAGAGGTTTGCAGTATTTATCAATCAGTGTCGGTTGCATTTCTTATGCCGGCCAGCAGCATTTCCAACTGATCAGGCTAAAGTAGCTTTCGTGCTTTCGTACCTTAGTTTTAATGCGGCAGACTGGTCGATCCCTCTAGTAAATCAAGATGATCCGGTCCTTCATGATTTTCAAGCTTTTCAGCTCAGTATGGAAAAACTTTTCGCAAGACATTCACAGGGGCAGGCTTTGGACAATGAGCTTCTTTCGTTGCGACAAGGTAATCAAGACCTTTTGGCTTATATTGCATCTTTCAACAGACTGATAGTGGAAACTCAATGGCCTGAGGACAAAAGGATTACGCTGTTTTATAGAGGTCTACGTGGAGAGCTCAAAGATGTGTTAGCCCAAGTAGTGAATCCCCCACAAGATTGTTCGGACTATATAGATTTAGTTGTTCAAATAAATCACAGACTGCAGAACAGGAAGGCTGATCGTTCCAAGTTTGATGCTCGAGTATTTTCCAAATCGCCAACTCCTTCCAAAGGAGTAGACTCCGGGGAACCCATGCAAATAGGGGGCCTGAAAGGTCCTCTAACACAAAAGGAGCGGGAAAGAAGAAAACAGTTGCAATTATGCCTCTATTGCGTAAACTCAGGGCACTTTCTTCGAGACTGTCCGGTGAAACCTGCCAAGAAGGCAGTAGGAGCTGCAGTTACCAAAGTTACAAACTCTGAGCAGGGAAACGACCTCGCCCGACAAGAATAGAGGTCCTCTTGCCGAGCGTGAAAACCAGTTCCGTGACCTCGCATTTCGTGATACCTATGGTCCTCATTAGCCCTGATAATCCGGATCGATTACATGCAATTGAAGCTTACGTCGACAGCGGTGCCATCGGCAATTATGTGGATCATGCAATGGTTTTGAGGATGAATCTAACTCTTTGTCCCAAGGCTGTAAAGGACGTCATTACTACGGTGGATGGAACGGAGATAGCCTCCGGACCAGTAACGCATACCACTCAAGAAGTGACGCTCGTAAGTCAAGATGGACACCATGAGAAGAACGTGTTCGATGTGATCAAGGCCCCTCAGTTTCAGGTTATTCTAGGAATTCCTTGGTTAGAGAAACACAATCCTCTGATCGATTGGCGAGCAAGAACGGTCCAGTTTCCAGAATGTGTCTCTACTTGTCATCCTCCATCTGGTGTTGCACTGGCAGCTACTTCTTCAGAGACGACTCCTCAGTTACCTCCCGAATACCAAGAATACCAAGATGTTTTCCGGAAGGATCAGGCTAACTCTCTACCTCCTCATAGGTCTTATGACTGCCAGATAGACCTGATACCTGGATCTACTCCTCCTTGTAGTAGAATTTATGCACTCACCGAGCCTGAGAACCTTCACCTTCGTCAATACCTGGATCAATACCTGGCAAATGGGTTTATTCGTCCTTCCAAGTCCCCAGCTTCTTCAGCTTTGTTCTTCGTTCCAAAAAAAGGAAGGAGACCTTAGAACTTGTATAGATTATCGCTCCCTGAACCAGATCACCGTCAAGAATAGATATCCGTTACCTTTGATCCCTGAACTCCTGGACCAGGTCAAAAAAGCATGCATATTTACAAAGTTGAACCTTAGAGGAGCCTACCATTTGGTTCGAATAAAGGAGGGCGATGAATGGAAGACGGCCTTCCGCACCAAATATGGGCTGTTTGAATATCAGGTCATGCCCTTTGGACTTTGCAATGCCCCGGCCGCCTTTCAATATTTTATGAACGATGTCCTCAGAGAGCTCATAGATGTGTGTGTTGTTGTTTACATTGACGACATCCTCGTTTATTCTTCATCGGAATCTGAACATCGGAAACACGTGAAAATGGTCCTCGAAAGATTGCGTCAACACAAACTTTTCGCTAAGTTGGAAAAATGTGTTTTCAACGTGACTGAAGTTGAATTCTTGGGATTCATATTATCACCTAGCGGAGTACGTATGGATTCAAAGAAGGTCGATGCAATTCTCAAATGGCCATCACCATCCTCCGTAAAAGGTGTGCAAAGCATGTTAGGCTTCGCTAACTTTTACCGTAGGTTTATCCCCGAATTTTCTCGAATAGTCCAGCCCATCACTGCCTTGTTAAAGAAAAACAAACGTTTTGAATGGTCTACCGAGGCGGAACAAGCTTTCCAGGATTTGAAGACTAAATTTATCTCTGCACCAATCTTAAAACACCCTCGCCCCGAACTCCCCTACATCCTGGAAACTGATGCTTCAAGCCTTGCCATGGGGGCAGTTCTATCACAAAAGGACCCGGTAACCAATCAGTTGCATCCTGTGGCATTTTGGTCCCGCAAATTCTCGCCTCCTGAAATCAATTACACGATTACTGACAAGGAGCTTCTGGCTATCAAGTCTGCTTTTAAGGCTTGGCGGCATTATCTGCTGGGGGCCCGACACACCGTTACTGTGATTACGGATCACCGAAACCTGCAATATTTGAAAACTGCAAAAGCCCAATCCTCTAGACAACTCCGTTGGGCATTATTCTTTGCCGAATTTGACTTTATAATTACCTATCGACCCGGTACAAAAAACGGTAAAGCCGATGCCCTTTCTCGAATGGGAGTGGAAGAACACTTGATCAACCCTAAACCTGTACCTATCATTCCCGAACAAAGAATCCTGGGTGTAATCGCCACACAATCCATAGAGGAAGTTAAGGATAAGGCCAGGCAACTTGTAACTCCAGCAGACATACAGAATTGGCATTTAAAGGGAAAGGACTTTGCAGTAAAGGACAACTTGTTATATTTCCAAGAACGATTATACCTGCCCAGCACAGATTTACAGAAAAAAGTAATCTCTTGTTATCACGATTCTTTAATGGAAGGACATCCTGGTATGACTAAGACTTCAGAAAAGATCAAGCGCTACTTCTGGTGGCCGTCTTGGAAAAAAGATATCAGAGACTTTATAATGTCCTGTGGAGTATGCGCCCAAAACAAGAGTCAAAAGGAAAGACCTGCAGGCCTCTTACGCCCTATTGACATCCCACCTCGCCCTTGGCATACGCTTTCTATGGACTTCATCACCGATCTACCTCCATGCTCCGGATACAATACGATTCTAGTAATCGTGGACTTATTCTCCAAGATGGCGCATTTCATTCCGCTCAAAGGCTTGCCAACAGCAGCAACTCTGGCCCGTGAATTTCTGGAAAACATCGTCCGACTGCACGGTTTTCCTTCGGTTCTAATATCGGATCGTGGTAGTCAATTTATTTCTCATTTTTGGCGAAGTTGCTGTCGGTCGGCTCAAATTGATGTGAGACTATCGACCAGTCACCACCCTCAGACCGACGGACAAACCGAGAGGACCAATCAAACTCTGGAACAGTATTTACGCTGCATGCTGCAACAAACTGAAAAAACTTGGAAAGACATCCTTTGGATAGCCGAATATGCCTACAATAACTCTGTCCATTCGGGAACTGGGAAAACCCCGTTTTTTCTTTTATACGGCAGTCACCCTCGAACCTCGGAGTTGGATCCCCTCCAAGATCTTGAAACACCAGCAGTAGAATACCTGCATGCTACAATCACCCAAGCCTTTAAGGAAGCTGTTTCTCACCTTCAAAGGGCTAAAGAACAATACAAGAAAGGAGCAGATCAACATCGGAAGGAAGCCCCTCAATATGAAGTAGGGGATCAAGTCTGGTTATCTACCAAATATTTACCTCTAAAAGGGCCACGTACATTCAACCCAAGATACCTTGGTCCCTATTCCATCACTACCATAGTAAACCCAGTAGCGGTCAAGTTGGACTTGCCCCCGCACATGAAGATTCATCCGGTCTTCCACGTCTCTCTATTAAAACCTGTGCAACCTCAAACCCGACTAACTAAATCTCCAAAACCTATCCTAGTTGATGGAGAACTCGAGTTTGAAGTCAAAAGCATTCTGGACTCCAAGATCTCCAAATCTAAACTATTCTACCTAATTGACTGGAAAGGCTACGGCCCCCAAGAGAGATCCTGGGAACCTGCTGAATATGTCCACGCTCCTCGCCTAATCAAAAAATTTCATCGAACATTTCCTGACAAACCCAAACCCCCGGAGAAGCCCGGTTTGGGAGGGGCCTTGAGGGGGGGTACTGTCATGATCTCTGCTTCCAAGAGGTCAGGACTTGCCCAACTCCCTTGGAAGCAGACCCATAACCCAGGTTCCGAGCGCCAGCCGGTCCCAATTGGGACCTTTTGGACTCTGTCCTGGCGCCAGTGGCGCCAGGCTCATAAATGTGCCCAGTCCCAGCGCTGGAAGCGCCAAGCTCATAATGATTGGGTGGACTTACCTGCGGCAGACCATGCTGCTTACTTACCTGCCAGTTGAGCCTCTGATCCTCTTCTGTTCGGGACTACTTTTCCTGTTGGGTGGGGCAGGAGCCACTCCCTAGGTTCAGAACCCTGGAACTCTTCTGGAAAGCAGGGACTCTTTTCTTTCCTAGGCGTGGCTGTGGAAGGAGACACCTAAGCACTACAGGAGGCTATTTAAACCCCACCCGATGGATGAATCTTGCTTTGCGTTATTCTGCATCCTCTGCAGCAGAACGCTCATCGTGTCTTCTGCATCTGATCCTGGGCCTAAGGAAAAAGGCTTACCATCCTGAATCCAGTCTTCAGCAACACCTAGAAAGACAAGAAAGAACAGGTTAGCATTACAGTCTTCAGTGACAGCGCTCCTTTTACCTGATCCATCGGCTGTCATCAACGCCTCGTGCTGCATTCCGGCATCTGAAAGACAAAAGCTTACCAATTCTGCGCACGCTCCGGAGGCCTTCGGCGCTGCATCCCGCATCTGAAAGATAAAACAAGGTGCGTTTAAAGACTTTGGGGAACTTAAATACTCACGAGCCATTACTCCTTTCACATCTAATCCAGTGGGTATTCCGGCACCCTGCAGCCACTCCGAACTTATACCTGCAAAGGAAAAAGACAGTTAGAGCGCGCCGTGAAGCAGGCAGCAAGCGCTTACTTACGTGCTTCAAGGCGCTTCTATTCATCACACGGGCTCCATCTTCGCCATCGCCGGACCCTGCAAAAAACAAGATACAACAGTACTAAAGACTTTTAAAGACATTTGAATTACTCGAAACTTACCGTGCGTGAAGAAAACGACGGACAGCAGTGTCATGATACCTACCCCCGGAGCACCAGGACTGGCCCAGCACCCCCGGAAGCAGGCATCATGCCCTCGGGAGGAGTCTCAGCAGCCCCAAGTAGGGGCCCTGTGGACTCAGTCCTGGCGCCTTTGGCGCCAGGTTCATATTGGACAACAGTCCTGGCGCCAAAGGCGCCAGGCTCATAAAAGATGACTTTGTGTTTAAAGGTGCTTGGTGTAAACTTACCTGATCCAGACCATGCTGCAACAGCCGGGCCATCTTGAGGCCAGAACTACTTCTCCTGTGGGACTCTTTTACCACCGGGTGTGGTCGGGGAAGGATACATACCTGATTGGAGGAAGGACACATTCCAGGAACTTCTTCCAAGGCTATTTAAACCACACCCGATCAGCCACACGTGCTTCGCGTTGTTCTGCATCTAGCAGCTGGACGCTCACCGTGTCTGCTCCTGCATCTTGACTTCTTCCACGCCTGCCAGCATCCTGATCACCTGCAGAGGAATAGAACAAGAGAACAGAAGAAGGAAAAGACCTTACCTGTTAAATCTGCAACCTGGAGACATTTCGCCAACGATCCTGAAAAGGAAGACATTTATTTTAAAAACTCATCGCATTGACTGCTGCAGCGCTGCATTTACTCACCTTTACAGGGCGCCTCCATCAGCAGCGACCATCCGGATCCACAGTCGCTCCCCAGCACCTAGGGAGAAAAAGACAAGAACAAAGGTGAGAGAAAGAAGGGAGAAGGGAAGCTAAGACTCCATGTTAAGACTTACCTGTTGGGTCATTCCCTTTTCATTTCGGGTCCGCGCCGCATCCAGGCAGTTCCAGACCCCGGCCCCTAAGGGGAAAAAGACATCAGCATTAATGGGCAAATGAAAAGACATTATCAAAACGCTCATTAAAGACTTACCTGATTTCCACAAGGATTTCACCTTTCATCTCGGGTCGGTGCCTGTTCCCCGGCATTCCGTACCCCGGCCCCTATGGGGAAAAAGACATTAGCGTTAGAACATTAACGCATGGACACAAGGGGAACCATTAATCAAAAAACTTACCTGGAAGCCAAGCAAGTTTGCTTCTCACCAATCCGAAAATCCAGTGAAGCAACTGGATATCTACGCGCCCCTGCATCAGAGGCAGGATGGAGAGCTCGCCCTTCCAGACCCTAAGGTGAGCTGTTGCGCTGAATCACAGAGGGGTGTCAAGGAGAGTGAGAGGGGAAAGAGGGAGACCGATTACTTACCCTGCACACCCTTAATACCCTATTTTCGCCTACAGAAGGGTACTTCAGCGAGCCAGGCAAGCAAGAGTTGGGGGGCCTGGTCCAGTCCATCTTCCGAGTCCTGCGCACCACCCTGGAAGAGGCCACCGCAGCGCAAACCAGGCCGGCGCCTCCGTGGGAGTCAGGTGAGCGTTACAGCAGTCCTCTGAAGTCAAGAGGCCTGCTTCCCTTATCCAGTGAGGAAACTGGTTTCAGCACCCTGCTCCGAAGCAGATGGAGAGCACAGCGTTCACTTACCTAAGGTGAGCGCGTTAACCTTTGGGGTCCTACAGGAGAAAAGAAAGGGAAGAAGAGAGAGACATTCAATAACCCAGTTCATTAATCCCATATTTTCTATCTGCAGACACCTTACCCTTCAAGTCAGACATACAGTGCACAGGGTTCCAGCCCAAAGAGCCAGCCGTGTGTTACACATCACCTTAAAAGATACGGTATACGCCCAGTCAAGACCGGCGCCTCTACGGGAATCAGGTGAGCGTTACACCCAAGTAGGCATGATATTGTAGACTCGTTCCATGCCCCAACTCTTTCCAAAATCCAACCATTGACAACCTCTAGTTTTTTTACTATCCAGATTGGATGAAAAGGCACGTATCTGGTACTGTTCAGCTTTTGTAGGTGAACAATCCGCATTCAGATCCCCCGCAAGCAAAATAAAACCTTGTGGGTATGAATCAAGCCAGTTGCATATCTCTTCATTTAGACAGACAAAAAACTCCTGTAGTTCACATCTATTCTCATTACATGTATTCCAATATACGTTGAACATCAACAAATGAGCAATTCCAGCCTCTGTTATCAATTCAAAACTAGCTCTTATGGCACAATCCAGTACAAAAGAACTATCCAGAAGTTTAATACACATATCAATTCTATAAGCCAGCAGCAAACCACCACTTGGTCTACCTCTATCTTTTTTTTTGCAGCTAATCCTAGGGTATTAAAACCATCAATGTACAAGCCAGAGGTGACCCAGGTTTCTTGCAACAACACAAAGTCATATTCATTAAATTTCACACATTGCACAGTGTCTAACAAAAGATGTTTATATCCCCTTGTATTCCATGATACAACTTGGAAATAAGACCTCGTGCTAAAGTGGTTTAGGGACCGATTTCAGTTGCAATGGATTCTCGTAAGGACAGTGCAAGCCAACGCCACTCTTGCATGTCCTTTAAACAGGACTTAGCTTCATTGATAGCCACCACCCCTTCATTTTGTATTAGAGGTAATTCAGATGTTCTAATCTCGGGAGTTCCATTGTACATTGGCAGCTTAGAGTTGGCAGAATTATTGTAAGGTATAACATCGAAGCCTCTCCTCTGTAAGGAGCCTACCTCCTTTAAGAGAAGCGCTCTAATCAGGGGAGATTTGATAGTCAACCTTACATAATCATATCTCAGATTATGAATGAAGTCCACAAGTTGTATATCCGCCGATGTTATCAGGCAAAGTTCAGGGATTTCATTAAATAAATTCAATATATATGGTCTATTCAAAGAACTAGGACCACCTTCTTCAAGTACATAATACATAATTAAACTATGCTCGCTGGAAAAGCCGGTGCCCTTAAATGTCCAAATGGCGGATCGTTCTGCACACTATGTCTTGTAGGCGCGGGCCCATTGTCAACGATAGGCATTCTGCATAGGGGTTCATATAACCTATCCGTCATACGAGTAGTGTCTACAAAATCCCCTGAAGAAGAATTTTCGTTAGGTTCATTCAAAGCATAACCATTATAACTTGTGGTATATTTCTTTTTTAAGATGTTATCAACGATAATTCCCAGATTATGTTCCGAGACCCCTTCAAGACCATGACCTGCATCTTTTATAGCTGCCTCTGGTACTGGGTTACTTGTCTGCCCACGTTCTTCATTTATATGTCGAGAGTCTACATTTCGGTCCTCACATAATGTTTGAGCCACGGTATCGGTCAGATTATCATCATGCAGGATGTTTTTAGTAACCTTCGACAAGGCACCCACATTACCACTCAAGTTCTGTTTTTTTAGTATATTTTCAACCAAACGGCAAACCTCTTGTTCAGTGAGACCCTTCTGGGTCTGCACACATTCTTCATTTTTAGGTCGAAGGTCTATATTCAAAGGCCCACTTGAAGATTGAGCCAAGATGTCATTCAGTTTATCATCATACAGAGTATTTTTAGTGACTTTCGGCAAAACTACTGTATTTTCACTCAGCCTGTGTTTTTTTAAGATGTTTTCAACCATACAGCAAACATCTTGCTCTGTAAGAACATTCGGGGGGAGGGGGGGCGCGCGTCCAACCACCTTGGATACATTCATCGTGTCTTGCTCGACCATAGGAATCTGAGTAACAGTTCTTACTTGTGTATTCGGAATTTTGCTGACTACATGCCCAGATACAGCGTGTATTTGCAGATCCTCAACACTAACCACGTTATCATTCATCAAGTGAGGAGGTACACAAGCAGACATGATGCCTGTTGAGGATGGTGTATTGGGGCGTGACTGCATTTCTGGATTTTTAAAATTATCAAATATGTCAGCCACACCTCTTTCCATACGCCTAAGATTTTTATCAATCCTATCTGTCACCTGTTTGTGTTTTAAAGCATCTGTTAGTCTATTAGCACCCTCAGTATAATCTTTCTCAGGTTTATTTCCTATTTCTGTTATACCTTCATATGATATATGCTTCCTTCTTACAGTACTGGGCATAGAATTTGTTCGTGGTTCCTTGTTGTTACAAAGGTCATCAACATCAAATCGCATGTCCAGATTTCTCATAAACTTAAGAGAGCTGTTGTTTAAACCCTTAGATTGAAAAAGATTTTTTTGCTTTTTTGCTTTTTTCGTTTGTTTTTTAGAAATTTTTGTTATCACAGGGTCATTCACCATATTCAGTCCTTTCTCACTATCTTCCGTGCCATCTGAGAACGCACTTACTTTGGACTGTTGTGCAAGTACTTCTTCCTGGTCCAGGATTGTATTATCAGATATAAGTATAGGTAAATTTCGGACATCCTGGCCCAAAATTGTGTTATCAGAAATAAGTATCGGTGCACTACTAGCGTCCTGATTACATGTTGGTAAGCTACCTACCTGTACAAATATTTTGATACACCAGTTCCTGATTTAGGGTTTTTTTGTTGCCTTTTTCTTCCCACTCATTCATTATATTAGAGCACAATTTGGGTAAGGCTCTTAGTGCAAGTACAATTTCATTCAGTAGTCTAGACTGCTTCTTGAGCTCAACAAACATGAGCGCATTCACACTAGCATGCTCATTGTTTGTATTTCCTTGAACATTGCTAGAGTATTGGTTAACCTCATCCTCTGTGATAGTTTCAAGATGTTGTGTTATTCCCCTTAGGGATTGATCTGCTGTACTAAAAATAGGGGGCGTGTTATCAAACAGCAGACTTGAGTTTAAATCACATGGTAATGTATTATCGGGAGCCAAGGTACTATCCCCTTCATACAGACTTTGGGAGGAGACAGGAAAAACCGTATTGCTCATGTCTGAAGCACTCCCACAGACATTTTTACACGACTGTGCACTTTCAATTAGATCATCATCTGTGTCTGACGCGCCAGGCAGGGCTGTCGCTACAGCCAATGCCATGCTTGCACGACGCGTCAGAATATTAGGCACAAACGTTGCTTTCTGAATTATTTTCCCTTTGTGGACAGACATTTGGACTATTGGTAGGTACCTAAGTACATCAGTGTTCTTACCGCTCTCTCTGAATCATCCGCCCACAGCGCAAGCCATTCACCATTTCAATTATCTTGCATAAACTGTTTCACAAGCCAAATAAGTTGGAATCAATAAAAGTGGAGACCACACACCTACCCCACAGCCTGCACACTGCACGTCGCACAGTTAACAGTAAACAGTACTTCCTGTACTTCCCACGGTGCGCGCGCGAGTGCGCAGGCTGAAGGGTTTAAGTAGGCGGTGATAGGAAGGAGGGGTGTCGCAATCCACAGGAGGCGGAAGCAACACCAAGTCCTTAAACAGAAAGGGAGACAGAATATAATGTTGAAGCAATTGTACTTGGGCAAACGTGTCACCGCCTACAGGTAAATGCGCATAGAACTCATAGAATACACGTACATGTAGAATACATGTATATGGTAAATCCTCACGAGGCACTCGTGTAAAGAACAGTCACCTTTTTTAGTGCCTATGGGACAGGCAAGCCGCCGTGTTCGCGGAAAAGACGTCCTCCAGGCGAAAATCCTCAGTTTCCTGCAGAGCAAAGGAAAAGCACTTCAAAATGCCATCAAGGTCCAAACTGCAACAGACGGCACAACAGGTAAACAGTACTTCCCGTACTTCCCACGGTGCGCGCGCGAGTGCGCAGGCTGAAGGGTTTAAGGAGGCAGTGATAGGAAGGAGGGGGCGTCGCAATCCACAGGAGGCGGAAGCAACACCAAGTCCTTTTTTAGTGCCTATGGGACAGGCAAGCCGCGGTGTTCGCGGAAAAGACGTCCTCCAGGCGAAAATCCTCACAGTTTCCTGATGCTGCCCGGAAACTGAACTTTGTGTATTAACTCGGGGAGAATCCTGCCTAGCCTCACTGCTAGCACCTCGGAGTAGATTTTTCCCTTGGTGTTCATCAATGCTATTGGCCTATATGAAGCTGCTTGTTCGGTGTCCTTCCCCGGTTTTTGGAGTAGGATGGTGGTTGATATTATTATTACCTTTTTAGTGGATAAGAAAGAGTTGAATAGCAGTGTTAGTTGCGGAATTTGGATGCGTGCAAATGATTCATAAAACTTGGACGTCAGCCCGTCCGGGCCTGGGGCAGTGTTCTTTAATGATTTTATGACGTCTAGGATTTCCTCTGCAGAGATCAGGGCTTCTAGGGAGTCTAGGGGGGACGTGACAGCCGGGGCGTGAAATGATGCTAGGTAGCGCTGCTGCTGGGCTCTATCCTCTTGAGATGAGGGTGGCCCTTGCAGAAACGCCTTATGGTGGTTTACCATGGTTTCTATTATGTCTGGGGTGGTGAATTTGCTTTTCCCATCCGACCCTTTGAGGCTTATGATGTTGTTTCTGCTGTGTGTCTTTCGTAATTTGTATGCTAGAAGCCGGTTTGCCTTATTGCTTTTATGGTAATAGAATTGTTTCGTGTAAGCCAAGGCTTTCGCGGTGCGGTCGGCCCAGTGCATCTCTAGCGCTCTTCTAGCTTTTTTTAGCTCCCTGCCCGCCCTTCTAGAGTATTGGGTCCTTAGTTCTTTTTCTAGGGTGGAGACTTTGGAATCCAAGACTTGTGTGCGGATCTTGGAAACTCGGGCCTGCTCAGCGGCTGCGTTGATAAACACCCCTCTTATGAACGGTTTCATAGCCTCCCATAATAGCCCAATTGTGATTTCGGGGTTCTGATTTTCCTTGAAGTAATTGATCAGGGAGCCTTCTGCCTCTCCCCTAAATACCTGGTCTAGTAGCATGGTATCATTGAGCTTCCAGAATCTGGGAGGTGGGTCAGGGCCACCTAAGATTGAGAGGTCCGCCGATACGGGTGCATGGTCGGATACCATACGTGTGTGGATTTCAATGTTGCTAAAGCATAGGAATATAGTGCAAGTCGCTATTAAGAGATCAATTTGGGAGTGACCTCCATGTGCATTTGAGTAAAACGTGTAGTCGCGGGTCTCTGGGTTGGCTACCCTCCATATGTCTACTGTGCCTGACTCTCTTAGGAATCTAGCTAGTGCCAGTCCACAGGTGATATCTGGGTTGGATGGGGGCAGAGATTTATCCCTTACGGGGTCCGGAACTGCGTTAAAGTCCCCCCCGATTAGGAGGTACCCCATGGTGAAAGTTAGTAGCGATGGGAGTAGTTCTAATATGAATTTGTCCTGATTTGCTTTAGGGGCATAGATCTCTGCGATTGTGATTGGTTGCTTGGCAATGTATCCACGTATAAGGAGATATCTGCCCGCCTGTTAGGCAGAAACCTGTGCAGTTCCCTTAGGGACCACTGCAAAAGATTTAAGACTACAGGTGTTTGGCAGTAAACCCACTTGGTAGCAGTCTGTACCACACAGATTCACTTGGTAGCTGTGGCTGTGCAGTCAGACTTCCCTCAAGAAGAGTTAGGCAGTATGTAGAGTATACACAATAGGTACAGAGATACAGTAGCACAAGCAAACACTGACCAGAGCTTTGGTGTAAAAGTATATAATTATTTATTTAAAGACACACTTGTAAGTTACACTAGCACAAAAGAGGTAAGTAAATTCAGCACACAGTCACTATTATATATATAAACCCTAATTACTTATTAGACAAGTCTTAGTGAGAAACACCACTTATTTTCAGACAGAGGTGAGCGCTAAACATAAGATGGCACTCTAATAAGTTATAAAAAAGGGAGGGAAAAAGGCAGAGTTATGGAAGCACACACATTTCAATACTTTTAAAAGAACCACAGTAAGGCAGAATAGGCAGAGTTCTACTGGAGAGCAAGGAAGTCAATTGCAAGGCCCAGCTCTTGGAGAGAGCAAGCAGAAGGGGTCCAGGTTCACATAGTGGGGTTATGCCCAAAGAGTCTTGTACATAGTTCGCACAAAAAGGATGAAATTAAAGTCAGGAAAAGTTAGCTAGGTTGTCCCAGGCCAGCCCAGGTTAGAAAGTCAATGCTTTACTGTCACCCCGAACGATCTGTCGCAAGGGAAGCCAGGCGGGACACAGTACCTTAAGTGTGAAGGAAGCTCCAGCGGGGGCAGTTGTTCCTGGCAGCGGTTGGAAGTCAGTGTTTCGTCCAGAGGAAGAGGAGGTCTCGCCGTGGAGGAAAGATGAAGGTCGTTACACTGCCAGGGAAGAAACCAGCCGCAGAGTTCTTCGGTTAAAAGGTACTACCCTTCTCTTTGCGGTAGTGGTAAGTCGTGGTATTCCGGTTGCTGGGCTGCTTGGCACGGGCAAGGCGGCCACGAGATGCTCCAGGAAGGTGAAAAGAATGCAAAACTGGTTATCCCCACCAGTCAAAGGAAGAAGACTCTCCGGACTGGAGATCTCCTCTGTCGTCGGGAAAAGTGGTGAGACGGTTCAGCAGGGCTCCACCGGTGGTGTCGTCGTTGCAGGTCGGCTCAGCTTCTCCCTCCTCGGATTCTTAGGTCCTGTGGCGACTTCTGAAGTTCCAGTCCCCAAAGCCCTGCTTTTATGTAGCACACCCCATTCATTCAGCCTAGCTGTCAATCAAACATGCTAAGTGGTGAGCCGGCCGGCTCACCACTTGGGCCAATCACACAAGAGTGCGACTTGAGTTGCCAAGGCAACTCAGTCCAGGGTGCCTAAACCCCCTTCGGTTCTACCCAACATTTCATATTATTTTGGTTAAAATAAAAACATATGCAAAATATGATCATTCCAAACAAATGACAGGCTTGTAATACGCAAGTGGATTTTCCTTCTATACTTGAGATCCGGGAACATAGCTCTTGTGATGAAATCCTATAATTGCATTAGTTTTATGTTCAATGTCTTGCAACCTGCTGAGGTCTTTTGGTGGCAGAAAACTAAAGTATGGGCCTTGTCTTTACATGGGGCACAGTTCTTTTTTGGTTCTCTGCCTTGTCTTCCGCACCGAAAAGATAGTCTCCAAATCAATCTTTCAGAAAGGATTTTCTCAGTTCACTTGATTTTAGGCCATTATGCACGCTCTATTTTGTCCAATAATTCCAGTTGACGCTTGCGGGTTATTCATTATGAAATATTAATTAAATATATGTGATTTTAGGATTGGACCTTAGGGCACCAGATAAAAAAACGTTAGTGCCAGCGGATCACACTCAGTATCTCCCTGCTCCCCATTCTCATTGGGAAAGTCCTCCTCCACCATATTCAGTTGAGGTGCATGACTATTGCCATAAAGAATACTGTGCAACTGCTCCCGGAGGCTGCTCTTAATCTACGTAAAATCTTGGGTACAAGCAATTTCATTATTTTCCTTATGATGGAGTCAATCTCGAATCCTATCAGGAGGTTATGAGCCGCTTCTTGATGAGGTTCCATTGGCAGCTCAACAAATGTGTCCTTGTATTTATCTGACCAACCCCTCTTAGATGTCCCCCTATTAGCCACATTTAAGCTTCTCGTTAAAGTTTGTATGTGACTGTACATTTTAGGACAAGCTGTTATCACTTAGTGGCATGGTTGAGGCTAGCGATTTAACACTTGCGCCAAAACCAGTTCCCATGGGAGGAAAGAAAGGGTTAATAGGATTTTTAGAACACAAGATTAAGATTTTCTTGTGTAACTCAACCAATTTCCTCTTGCATTATTTAGCAAGTTATAGAAATTGCACCAGGGAGCACCCTTCTCTCTTATACAGGTCACCGCCATTCAAGATTTCTTCCCTAGAAATGGGCAAAAGTGGCAAATGGACTATGGCGTTCCTCTTATGCATCTTACAAAAGGGGGAGCAGTGATAGTAATGCAAGGGTAAAATAAATAATACAAATTAAATAATACCCAATAGCCCAAGATGCTTGGAATAGCTCTGCTACCTGCATGCACACCCTGCAGAGGTTGCTACTAATTGTGTAGTCGCTCCACCACACCCTCTAGATTTGCAGGAAAAAAACTGGGGGGATTTTAGGGGATGCTGGAAAAGGGTGGTAAAGGTAATTAACCATTATAGCAGTAGTTTAGCAATACAGCAGTTTTGATGAGGAAACACCCTGCAGCCTTTTAACCAACAAGAACAAGGACAAAGCATTTCCCTATACATACTCATCCCTGCGCTATCAGCTCTTACATCCCTCAGACACCCCTTCTGTAAACCTCTTGTTTATCAATGTAGAATAGTTAGATGTGGGGGTAGTAGGGAGTGTTGAGGGCGCTTTAAAAGATGACAGGGAACATGGCCACAAGCAGCGAGGCCACTCAGGGTGCTCCATCTATGTCACCTTTCAATGGCCTTCCTCCCTTGCAGATACAGTGGGTGCTGAAGAGTTATCACACTTATCTGCATGCCTATCACCTGTCCCTGTGCCATTTCTAATCCCCACTCCAGGCCTCCTGAGGAAGTCCTTGAGGTCTGCAGACTCGCTGGACAAGCGTTCCAGCAGCTCCTTGCAGGTCCCTTACCAAACCCCAAACACCACATCTCACCAATGAGAGCACAAACACAGAGGTAGGGCCTGCCCATGAGTCAAGCTTCATCTCCTTATTACTCCCATGCAGAGCCCATCTCTGCGTGAAGTCGAGATCATAGTTTAGCAGGTAAACTGTAATATTTACATTAGTACTCCCCACTAAATCTAACTGCCAACTAGTATATTAGTCTTCTGTTGAATCTAATCATTGATGCTACTGGAAATCATCTTTCAAACCAATTATCAATGAACACACTCAGAGATTTATGGAATTCAAAACAATTGTCCTTCCACAAACCACGACAATATCAGATATTTACAGAAAAGGTTTGGTGACCCTTATTTCAATTAAGACCACCTGGTGATTTTCGTCTGTGAATGTACAATGAAGCTGGATTCCAACCTATGGAATTCCTGCTCGCTTATTGACACAACTTTCAACCTTGTTTAAGGCTTTCCACCGTAATAAGTTTAGATTCCGATTACGTTTATCTGCCCAATTCACAGCGACTGGATAATTGTTATATTTGTAGATATCTCCACAATGTTCTAAAATGTGAAGTTCCTGTTTTCTGATTGTACTGCCTATATAAGTCAAACCACATCTGCAGGTTGGGGCATAGACCATATACTACATATCACTATTAATGTGGTCGCATATTTATTGTTCCCAACGGTTGCCAACTTTCCTATTAGTTGTTGTCATTCTCAAAACTGAATTAGCGTGCTCTGTGCTTCTTTTAAATTAATACATCAATTATCTTAACTGTATCTTAAATGTTTCTGCTTGGTGAGTTATATATCTGAAAGCACTTTCTTAAAGGCCTTAATGCACAAGAAAGAAAAATAGAAACAACTATGATAGTTATGGTTTTTAAAGCCACCATAACTACACCACTGCTATCATAAAACAATAATAACTCGCCCACCCTATGCACCACTCATGATATCTCTTTATGGTAATTCCTGGGAAGTCGGGCTTCTATTGAATATTTCATTTTTGCAGTTGATAAGGTTTACTTCTTTGCATTGTCCCTCACATGAAATGTAAAATAAATATAAACTGTTTTTTCCTGCTCCTTATTGTAATGTTAGAAAATGGTGTGCTTTTTTATTAGGTCTTTTTGATGTGTAAGTCCATTTCAAAGTTTGGTTACATGCATGCCACTTGCAGTGGCCAAGTTATGGTGGCTTTATAAACTATAAATAGAGAATTGTTTAGATGTATTTCTTGTGCTGCAGCTCACTGTCTCTAGAGCTCTGGTTCTCTCCAGGCTGGACTACTGCAACAGCCTCTTAATCTGCCTGCTACTACTCTCCGCCTTTACAACTCATCCAAAACAGGACTGCTAGACTTGTCCTTGGCCTCAAGTCCTGGGATCGTATCTCTCCAGCCCTGAAATCTCTTCATTGGCTCCCAGTGGCTGCAAGGATTAAGTTCAAGACCCTTTGTATTGTCCACAAGGCCTTCTGGGGCCTGGGTCCGCAATACCTTCAACTCCCTTTGGAGATATCTTCCACTCAAGCTCTTTGCTCCTCCACCTCCAACTCCATCAGGGTCATTCGCTTCTCCAAGTAATGAGTTGGGGGTAGATCTCTTTCTTGGGCTGGGGCCTCCCTCTGGAACAGCCTCCCTGCCTCTCTGAAACTTGAGGAGAACCATATTCGGTTCCGGAAGCACCTCAAGACCTACCTCTTTGCTTCTGCCTTCTCTCTTCCTCTCCCCTGCTGATCTCTGTCTGTTTCAGCACTGGGCACCTGGCTGCCCTCTGATTTCAGGCCCAAATCCCTGCCCACCCAGACCCATACCCGCACTGCCTCCTGGCAACCCTTGCAGTTGGGTCTATATCTGCAACACTACAGTCCCCTTCCAGCAATTAATAGACACTGTTTGTCTGCGCTTAGGTGGCCCAGACACCTAGGTGCATCTTGCCATTAGCACCCCTGTAGATCACTGCACGGGTGCCAATGGTTTTCTTTTATTTGGGAATAATGAAAGAAAAACATACCTTTTTCTCGCTGCCGACTCAGCGCTACCTTCAAACCAGGATGTCCATCTTCAATGTTGATGACTGAGGTCTTCAACATTTAAGAGGGGACTGCCTGGCTGAAGGCAGCGCAGCGTATGGCGGCGAGGAAAGGGTACATGTTATTTTCATTATATTGGGCCTCATTACAACCCAGGCGTTAAGGGATTAACGGCGCCGTAAAAGGTGTCGGCGCCGTTAAACCCTTAACGCCTGATTACGAGGTCCCTTTGCGGGTTGCACTTTAACGCCTGCTTTTAGCAGGCGTTAAAAAACCAACCCGCAAATGGACCTAGGAGCTAATTACGGCACCGTAATTTACGGTGCCGTAATTAGCGCCTTCCCCATTCCCATTGAGCCCTATGGGCCAAAAATGGGAATGGGGAAGGGGCCATGGTGAATGGGGAATTACTGCCCCGCCAACCTTGGAATGGGCGGTAATTCCGCCATTCACCATGGCGGACCCCGGCATGGACCATGGTGCTAATTGCACCATGGTCTAGCGCCGGGGTCGTAATGAGGCCCATTGAATGAAAAGAAAACCATTAGCACCCGTGCAGTGATCTACACAGGTGCTAATGGAAAGGGGCAGTGGGTAGCAGGTAACATTAATGAAAGTGCTCGGAAAGCAGGCTTACCTTTATGAATATAGCCAAGGTTCTGATCATTTTTAT
This sequence comes from Ambystoma mexicanum, assembly GCF_040938575.1. Lineage (NCBI taxonomy): Eukaryota > Metazoa > Chordata > Amphibia > Caudata > Ambystomatidae > Ambystoma > Ambystoma mexicanum. Next base: position 524,039,991 of record NC_090940.1, read on the forward strand.
TGGCTCCGGGCACCTCCCAGGATGCTAATGTAGTGTCAAGACTCTTTCAGTTCTCAGAGGTGTTCTCCTAGCTCCGATTTGATTACAATAGTTTTTATCTGCAATAGATGCAGGAGAGGGTGCTCCCTCCTCACTTGTGTATACCGTTTCCTTTAGTAATGATACAAGATCAGTAGATTAAACACTACTTCAGCCCTTCTCTAGTTCAAGATATAAAGCTGTTGGCTAGCTAAGGTTCTCACATAGCCTACAAATGAAGTAAAGCTTACCTTTTGTTTAAGTATTAAGCTGGTAAGATAGCTCAGTAGGTGAACGCTCTTTGCTGCCATCTGTGTGTGATCTGCAAGTCGCCGGATCGAATCGGTCTCTGTGCCTCTAGCCCACAATGTCACTGCATACAGGGTCACTGAAGGCACAGCACTCAGGACTACAGCATGTTACAGACACACCAGCTTCAAGGACACATACCTTCCTGCTCACACGGTCACAGAGACTCTGGTTACAATGCTCAGGATAATAGCACCTACTGGAAGAAACGGTATCTGAGATCCAGCGGTTCCATCTCTCAGGGTCACAGAATAGAAAGTTTTAGCATTGTGGGGTATAGTGCCTCTAGGACACTCTATGTCCGGGTAGCGTTCAACTTACTGAGTGTTTCACTGTTATAGGGTTCTTCATGAAACTTAGGATCACAGCTTCTCCAGATAATTGGTCCAAGAATACAAAACACCAAGGCCAAAGTACCTCCAGCGTTATAGCTTTTCAGGGTTCTTCAGAAGATAACATGGCACATCTGTCTTCAGTGCCAGACTGCCCCTCTTCTGTCTGTTAAAACATATTCTTTTCCTGATGTCTGATTCAGGCAAGTTCTCTCCACTGAGGACGTAACTCTAATTTTGAGTTTAAAAGGTAATGATATGTTGTTATGTACAAAAGTTGGGTGATATAAACAAAGGAATCAGAAAGACAAAACCAAAAGATATTAGTCTTACTTTAGTAAACTCTCTCTGGGTCTCTCCCTGGTGTCACTCGCAGACTGTTAAGCACAGAGTGGATTAGTGGGACAGCTTCCTGCTTTCATTGTGGGCCTTTCCCTGTGGCCGCAGTTTGAGTAGCATCTATCAGATTGAACAGACACTCCAGTTTAAGTTCCGAGCTGCACCACAGTAAAGTCCACAGCATCCTCCAACAGTCTCTGTGATCTTCCCTGCTGCCTATTCAGCATCATGTACCAAGTCTTTTATAGGCCAGTCTGCCATTTTAGAACTCTCAGTCATGCATGTATCGGCTGCAGGAACAAAATCAAATTGAGAACTCAAGTGGGTAAGTCTTACTCTTTCACTGTTACTACCTAACCTCTGCAGGTCTGCATGGACAGGGACCATGGTGGTTGTCTTTGCTTCCCATGTGGAATGATTTCAAGAGCCAGTAGCAGCAGGAGAAGTCATTTGGTGGTTACCTACCCCAGGCACCTGGTGTTGTGCAGGGGGAGAGGGGATACCAACTATGGTCCTACATCTCATAGTGGGTGGTGGGGCCATACCCCCTGAGGTTGCCCCACATACACTCTTAGAGTCAAGTAAGGTACTTTATCACACTTCATATTGGCTTAGTGTCCTTGTTCCTGGGTTCTCTTCTCACAAAGCCTTGTGCTTCTCATCACATGACTAGAAAACCTAGGTGACAAAGCCCAGACTGCCATCTTGGATTTCAAAATGCAGATTTGGCATTGCTAGTGTATAACATCTCTCCTCAGCAGTATCCTCTCAAAATTGATATTACAAGCATATTCCCACTGTGAAGGTCAACAAACCATTCAAGGTAAGGGGGTTTACTCCTTGCCTAGTACATATTCTTCAAGCTGTCGCAAGAGATTCGACACACCATATTAAATGTTTTGTAAATTTCCAAACTTTGACATGACTTGACTAATATAATTCATTTTTGTATGAATCAATATTTTGCTTCTCTTTGACTGCACACTGTGCTATTAGAATGGCAAAGCTTGTGCATATGCCATATTCCTTGCTTAGTAAATCCCTTCTTCAAATTCTCACATTTGTTTTGGAGTCTGTTTGAAAATACCCAAAAACAATGTTCAAAGTAAGGCTGTGCTTTGTTGCTCAGTGACAGACTCTGCTTTCAAAGAAACTTCCTATGCAGGTTCTGCAGGTTTTACAAATAAAAGTTTTAATAATTTATGGTAGTACGCAACCCCTACATATAAGGAATTTATTAGCTACTTTTACGCACTAAAAATAGGCAAATACTCCTGAAAAATTAGAATAGAGAATAAAAATACTTCCAATAAAAATGGAAAATGAACACATAGGACGCTGTCCCCTGTTTTCATCCACACAGCTACATGGATATGTTTGGACCAGTAATACGTTTAATGCCACAGGAATAAAGTCTTCTAGTCTTGCTGCCTGATCTGAAGAGGTACAAACAGCCCTACAGATAAGGGGTGTATGGGCCACTTTAACTCCTAAAAATAGGCAATTACTTCCAAGAGATAAAAATAAGCAGTGAAAATACTAAACAACTAAAAAATAGGAAAAAAGACATGTAGAATTTTGCACCCCTGTTTTCACCCTCAAAGCTTCATGAATCTTGTTGTACCAGAAGTGCACATAGTACCACAGGAAGAAACTACCATTTAAGTTGCCCGATTGGAAGAAGTTAACATGTATCTAGATGCAAAGAAACCAATATTACAAAAAAAATTCCGTTTTTCAGTTAAAACGTATTTTCTCCTCGCTCATAAAATACTATCATTAGGAATTGGACTTTACATTTTTACTCCCTAAAAAATAATTTTACTCTTTAAAAAATAGTGAGTAAAATACCCCCACTTCCACATCTTATCTGGAGCACTGAGTACAAATGTATATTTTTAATTTGCATGAATAAGGTGATGCAAGGAAATATTTATTATGACCAATTTCTAATAAAACATATTTTGACTTGCTTAGAAAATTCTGCCATTCCGAATGGGACTTACTTTTATACTTCCATAAAAATCATTTTACTCCCAATTATAAAAGTATGGAGTAAAATACACTCACTTCAAAATCTTATCTGGAGCACAGGTGGTACGAACACCTTTGCTGCTTTTTTTATTTGGTGGCAGCAGTGGCTAACTGCATGGTAGTGTGCATGCCTGCAGGCATTGTTGAATTGTTTGGGATTACACATAATCCAAAAAGTGTATCGTACCAGCATGTCTCGCAGTGGTGTGAGTGTGGCAGTTTAGTAGTGTGAAGAATCAGTGTTCTCGTTTGCTTTCCACCCCTTAAGTAATGATTGTAATGCACTACCTTTGGTAGACTGCAGCTACTGCCTGTGGTGACCTAATGCCTGATGTGAAGTGGATCTCCATGTGTTTAGGTTTAACCTGCCTTTTATATAAGGAACAATAGTAATACTGCTTAAGGGGGTGCTTTCGACCAATTATGTACTTTATTGTGCTGTTGAAGACCAAATTCAGCAGCCCTGAAAATTCTATAGAGGACATGCTGCTGATCTCCATAATATTCTCTGCAAGTTAGGAATACATTTGGGTTGTAAGCCTACTTTAAAAAACAGTTTAGTCCTTAACCACTCACTATATAGCTCCATATTCTTCTCACTGAGTGCTAGAATGGATTTACAAACTCTGGCCTGGTGGACAGTTGTTTAGGAGGCCACCCTTGTAAGATAAACAGGGGGCTCTTCTGCGAAGATAGTCAGACCAATTCACAATAGCTTGGAGAGCAGTTAAGGCTAAATCTCAAGAGGAGTGAGGGTAGTGTGAAGGTATCATGAAGTACGACACAGACAACAGATTCAAGATTCAAAATAAAGTAATTGCAGGTGTGGACTTTCACTTAGATTTGCCTGACATGATTAAGAGGATATGCCTGACCTTCACTACTATTTGCAGGCATCTTCTTCATCCCAGTACCAAAGTGGTGACATGGTCTAGTGTGCATTACTCTGTCGCCTCTTCTTCGTCCCAGTACTGTCAAGTGTTACATGTGGGGAACTGAGGTTCACTGGTTTATGATAGCACATAAAGGTTGGGGTAGGGTTAGGATGGTCGTCAATGGGAAAAGGGGGATACCATGTCTTGCCTGAGGGCACCCCAGTCCCAATCCTCAACAACTCTCCACCCAGCCCTAGCTTCTCCACCCCAGGGTCAGGATCCACAAGTGATGGCCTTTCTCTGGACACCTGCTCAGAGGATTCAAGGAGAGTAGGATTGAGAATACCCTCAGGTTGCTTACATACCCTTCCCTAATGCATGTTGGACCGAGGTGCTTTACAGGGAAACCGGGAGAGTAAGTCAACATTACCTTGCTTTCGACTTTTTTGTTGCTCAACTGTGAAGCAATATGGCCGAAGGTGCAAGAACCACTGCATTACCCGAGGGTTGAACTCTTTCCTCTGACTCATCCAAACTAGAGGAGAGTGATCTGTTACCAAACAAATCTTGCAACCCAAGAGGTAATATTTTAAATGGATCATGGCCCACTTTGTTGCCAATGCTTCTACCTCAATGACTGAATAATTGTTCTCTCTGGGAAAGAGCGTTCTGCTGATGTATGGTATTGCGTGTTCAAAACCATCATAGTTTTGTGACAGAACAGCCCCCAGTCCTATCAAGGAAGCATCAGCCTGAAGTATGAATTCTTTGGAGAAATCTGCCATGCTCAGCAGAGGGCTCTGGAATAAGGCTTGTTTCAAGGTTGTATAACATATTTCATCTTCTTCCCACCTAATCCTTTGGGGCTCTGCATTTTTCAGCTTGTCTGTCAGTCTGGCTGTCTTACTAGAAAGAAATTGAATAAATCTGCAGTAGTATCTGATGAGCCTCAAAAAGGATCTCAGATCTTGCTTAGTTTTTGGAGGGGTGTATCAAAGACATCCCTCACCTTCTCTTGTTGTGGTTGGATACGGGGCATTGGGTAAGCGTCAAAGGCAGAAATGGCATTTAATTTTCAAAAATCTATACAAAACCTCCAACTTTCATTGGGTTTTGCCATCAACACCAGTCCTTTCAAGGAAGCATCAGCCTGGAGTATGAATTCATTGGAGAAATCTGCCACGCTCAGCAGGGGGCTCTGGAATAAGGCTTGTTTCAAGGTTGTATAACAGATTTTATCTTCTTCTTCCCACCTAATCTGTTGGGCCTCTGCATTTTTCAATGTGTCTGTCAGTCTGGCTGTCTTACTAGAAAGAACTGGAATAAATCTGCAGTAGTATCTGATGAGCCTCAAAAAGGATCTCAGATCTTTCTTAGGTTTTGGAGGGGTGTATCAAGAACAGCCCTCACCTTCTCTTGGTGTGGTTGGACGGTGCCATTACCTATGAAAAACCCAGCACTTTGAGCCAGCTAGCACTTTCTTGGATTGGCAGTCTACCCTGCTTTTCTTAATACTCTCATGATGGTGTAGAGGTGGTATAAATGATCTTCCCATGTTTTGGTGTGTATTACGATGTAATCTATATAGGCTTTGCAAAATTCTGAGTATGGTTGTAAACGTTTATCCATACGTCTCTGGAATGTTGCAGGAGACCCATGTAGCCCTAAAGGCAGGACTTTAAACTGAAACAATCCCATAGGAGTATCAAAGGCAGTTTTCTTTTTATCAGGCCCATGCAAAGGTACCTGCCAATACCCTTTTGTGAGCTAGAATGTTGAAAGGTAGAAAGCATTACCAAGTCTATCTATCAGATCGTCAATACGGGGCATTGGGTAAGCGTCAAAGGCAGAAAAGGCATTTCATTTTCAAAAATCTATACCAAACCTCCAACTTCCATCGGGTTTTGCCACCAACACGATGGGGGAGCACCAAGGGCTATTAGAAGGTACAATGATGTTAGCCTCTAGCACGGTTTTAACCTCTTGAATGATGGTTTCCCTATTAGCCTCAGGTAACCGATACGTTTTCAAGTGTATCACTTTGCATACGGGGGTGAAGATATGATGATATATACCCTTTACTCTCCCAGGTTCCTCTCGAAACCCATCTGTGTACTGTTTTATAAGTTCTTATGAATCCTGTTTCTGATTATTATTAAGGTCAGATGAAATTAGGGCCTTACTCTCTGTATCTCGTGGCAAGAGACAAGACAATATTATGGCCGCGGACACTGTGGGATGTTCTTTTCACTTCTTTAATACATTTATGTGATAGATCTGGGTTTTATGGCGACGGTCTGGTTGTGAGATCTTATAATTACATGGACCAGTTTGCTCTATTACTTCGTATGGTCCATGCCACTTGGACACAAGTTTATCTTTCAAAGTCGGTAGTAAGACGAGGACCGCTTGTCCTATGGAAAAAGACATGAGAGAAACCTTTTTTTATCATAATAGGTCTTTTGTTATTCTTGTGCTTTAAGCCATGTCAACCTGTCCCAAAGATCTTACTGTCATCATGGGTTCTTTTAATCTATTCACAGTCTGGGAGAGGGGAATTGGTGCTTCCTCTATCTCTTCCCAACATATCTAGGACATCTGGTTGTTTTTGTCCATAAAAGAATTCAAACTGGAAAAATCTTGTTGAGGGATGAGGGGGTTTTCCGGATCACAAACAAAGCCCAGAGTATAATTTGATCCCAGTTTTTACCATCTTGTTCAACTAGCTTCCGAGGTATAGTTTAGGGAGTCCTAATACATCTTTCCACTAGGCCATCGGGCTGGGGATGCTACACCAATGTTCTAAGAGCGGCAACATGCTCTTTCACTTCCCCCATAAGCTTGCTCATGAAAGTAATATCGCCTTCGGGAACCCTACCCGGGAGAAACAAGGGAGTAGATGTTTCAGAATCTGTTGTGTCGTGTTGGCTCTCAGGGGGAAGGCCTTGGGATAACGTGTAGTGTAATCTACAATGACTAGAATATATTTATTCCCCAGTTTAGAAGTATGCAAGGTTCCCACAATCTGGGACCTCAATTATAGGCAATGTTTTTAAGGGGACTGGTGGAGGTACATGTGTGCTAGGTTTCTGACAGACTATGCACACTTGAATAAAGGTTTAACTGTCAGCATACATTCTGGGCCCCTAGAATTTAATCGTTATATTTGCTTGAGTCTTAGACTGCCCCAAATGGCCTCCCGTCAGATGTGAATGGGCTATCTCAAGAACCACCCGTTTATGACTCTTAGGGACCACCAGCTGGGTTTTTACCATACCTTCTGAAGTGGTATCTCCCCTATAAAGAAGCCCATGATTAAAAAAGAAACAGGGTCCCCGTTTCTGACGTCCCTCGGGTTCTGATACAACTTGCAAAAATGCTTCAGTCAACAAGGGGTTGTTTCTTTGAGCGAAGGCTACGTCAGGAAGTTTTCTCAGGCTCTTCCTCTATTGATCTTCTGAGTTCAGATTTGGGAGGCCTCTCAAATTTCCAATCAGCCTCCCCAAAGCCTTGAGCCCCCCTGTCTATAGTCTCTTGTCCAGATTTTCCTCCAAGCCTAGGGAACACTGCTTTCTCAAGCACCCACTGAGCGACCTTACCTCCTTGGTGGATTTGGAATGGGTCCTTTCTGTGATTTTGTAGCAATATCTTAACATCACCTCGAAAGTCTGGATCTCTCACTCCCGCCAATACATCAATCCAAATCTCCAAGCCAACCTTAGGTACTAGTCTAATGTAAGTCTCAGGGGGTGGAATCAATATCAATACAAAATTAGTCACTCTGTCCATTAATATGGAATCCCAAGGGAAGGAGCCTTTTAAAGGCATTTTGTGGGTTTCCGAATTCAGCAAATTCCTCTTTTATTGCTACTGTACACCAGTCTCATGGTGGCAAGAAAAAGATAGATGCCAACATATACAGCAACCTCATAGTCTGCCCTTTTATGAGACCAAACATTCCACATATACCAAATTATCGAGATTGTTGGTTATGCAGAATGTGGCAGTTCTTTTCCGCATGGCAGCTGTAAATCGGCAGACATGGGTATACACTGCTGCCAGCCCTCCAACCACAGGGGAATCAAGGGGGGTGAGTTGTTGTGGTAAAATTAACGTTTGATGACACATCTTCAGGATCTCAATCCAAATAGAAAAGGCTGAGAAAGAGAACCTTGATATTTTGTAAAGGCGAGTTCCATATTTAGCCATGTAACTAACCCGCAAGTTGTTAATGCCTCACAATTGTTCCCTTAGCACACTAAAAAGATGTGGATGCATATTTACTAAGTTTCTGCATTTGTACATATTTCTCTTTTTTTATCGACTAAATTGGCTGATAAAAAACTCACCACAACACTTAACCTAATTTAAGTTCTCACTCTACTTTACTCATCAGGTTGGCTGGATATCTGTGAAATCTGTCTCATGTTGCAGTTTGCCACTTAAATCCGCACTCGCTGAATATGGTAAAGAGCTTCATTTGGGCCTTGAACCATGTGAAGAGAGGAGAGCAGACATTTTAGATGAGACACAGTTCTTTCATCATTCCCTTTAAGTAGGGATTTCATGATATTACACAGGCTCCTGAGTGTGCAGCAAAGGAATATTAGTTTCCAGAACCACGCAAAAACAACACCAGACATTTGACATTAAATATAGTTCATATGCAAAGCACACAACAGTACCTCATCTCCTGCAGTATACTATATCACCCAATGGTGCTTACTCATCCTGATGCTTAATTGGCATCTTCTGTAGATGTGCTTCACACCATTTTGTTAGTAGATGGCTGGGAAATTCTGGGCATTACAATCCATTGTTGGTATATTTAATAACCAAAAATGCCGTTTGTGCTAATCTTTTGGCTGATGATTTAAGGCACTGTGTAGTACCCGAAAACTGGAAAGTTAATCGGGAGAAGTAGCTCCTGAGTCGCAATGCACAGTGCACAGAATATCCTACTGTGCTCTCCCACACAACCTCTCAACTCCTCTTGCAAACTACACCTTGCATTCCCTCTCTCAAACATAAACACACGGGTGTTTGCTCTTTTTCTTAACTAGGGGCCCTTTTCTAAAACCCTGTGCCCTTTAAAACTGGAGACTTAACATCCCATGTATGTTTAAGGAAGACAAAAACCTTTCCCTTTGCTTCAATTTAAAACACATATTGTGCTGTCTTAGAATAGTATTCAAACACACTAGCATGCCCAAATTGGTCGAATTCTGTAGTTTACAAAACTTTGATAAGATAACACAGCATGGATTTAGTCTTCAAAACAGACAATTTGAAAGGTTGTGGGAGGAGTTCGAAAGAGACACATGGCGTGCAAAAATCTACCTTTTAATACTGTCTAGAACAATTGTCGACTTAATAAGTTTGTATTGGACTTTTAGAGAGAAATCAGCCACCTGGAACGGCGCAAATGCCTCGCCTTTAAAGAGTCCAGAAGGTATAGCAAATGCTTTGCAGGAGGCTAAGACAGGATTCCCTATCAGTGGGGCACCCCGGTTAGTAATACAATAGCACGGGTGTCAAAAGGAAACAGAGCGAAAAGTCATCCAACAACGCCTCCCCCTATGCACAGCAAAGTCATAATTGTACGCCGTGCAAAAACTGTAATTCTTTTCATCTATGCCAAATGTATTTTGTGGCACGTAGTACTAAATCATTTAAATGAAAGAAATCAAAGCATCCAGCACAAACAGTAACACACAGTTAAATAAAGGAGTATATTGTGTAATTGATAAAGTGCAACACCGTTTGCAGAGAGGAAAAAACCTCTTTGGTCATTAAGGGGTTCTGAACTACTGCAGGGCAAGATGTATTTGCTCCGGGGACCGACCACCTGGCGCTTCCAGGCGCAGACAGGCGGCTCATCTCGCCACCTGTGAGGCTAACTTATTCCGAAAATAAAAAAAATCATCAGTACAGTTAACTGTAAGTATTTTGTTTTATATGTGGGTTAAATACAAATCTGTTAATCAAAAATAGTTTTAATTGTAGGCCATTTAAAAAAGGCATGGAAGGCGACACTCTAACTCGGATGCCCGGCTGCTCCCTTCACAGAGATCCTCAAAATCCATACCCTACAAATCAAATGATGTGAACATGAAGTACAGATAATCGCGCAAGCACGGTATGGCATCATGTGTCACCATACGCTCCAGAGGGAAAGTCCTAAAAATTATAGTGGGGGACTCATCTACAAACGCAATGGGATCTGACGTTGCCAGAAATTAGCATATCAAGGTGAAATACGAACATTTCATTATATTGGCTTTGCATAACCACCCAAATTGCACGGGACGAATGACATTTGCCTTTTTTATAAAATCAACACACACACAAAACTAATGGAGGATATTTTCTTCTAATAGTGTTTTTGAAAACGTTAAAAGGTGTGCATGTTTTAAACTCCAAGAACCAATACAAAGTTTTCCATGGAACTTGCAGTACCGAAATGGGACATTTCACCTTTAGTTGATTGTTATTTTTCATAAGGTTATATAGTTCAGTGGTGCAGAGTACGCCCTGCAAACCTGATGACTTTTGTATGTGCTGGAGTCGGCCTCCAGCCTTCACACATGCATACAGCCACACGCACCCAGGCATGCAAGGACGACACGCCGGAGACGTGTGATGGCTCCGGTCTCCGGCGCGAACTGCCGGGCACCGCCTTTATTTAACTAATGCGCATGCGCGAGCCCCTTGGCTGCCTGCGCATGCGTACTTCGTGTACGCAGTACACAACATCCCTCCTTTTCCCCGGAAATAAACAATTAACACTTCATTGCAGAAACAATAACAATTAACAACAGACTGCAGAAGTAGAACCTGGTTCTTTCTTCGGATTTGCAACAACACCTTTCCCCACCTATGGTGCAGGGTCCATGATGAAGTCTCTGAACCTCTGGGGAAGTCGTCGTCCGGCCCTGCTCGGGTACCGGGGTGCCCCGTCACTAGGGGCCTCCGATGTCTCGTGATCTGCAGTTGGGGTGGCTTCTTCCACCCTTGTCTCTTCCCCTTGTTCCGGGACTTGGTCTGCTGTTGCCTCCTCACTCGCGGCCTTGATGCGCTTGAAAAACGACACGTTTCTGGTGACAGTTCCTCTGGCATTGGCTGCGGTGACCATTGTACCTTTCACGTGCGTTACTCCCAGTGGTTGGGTCTCATACGTTGTCGACAGCTTTCCTTCTGCTCTTCTATTTCGTACCAACACGGTATCCCCAACAGCGATCTGTTTTTCTGGCAATCTCCTCCGCGCTGTTTCATTTTCGTTCCTCCATGACCTTTCTAGTTGTACTTGGTCATTGTCGATCACTCCTGGTTGTCTCCCCTCTGACTCCGGTATGAGCCCCCTTGGGATCCTCTTGAAAAGTGCCTCAGCCGGGGCTATTCCAGTCGATCGATGCGGTGTTGTGCGATACTCCCGGAGAAATTCGACCAAATTCCGTCGGAGGTCTTCCCCACCATTTTCGGATATGCGAAACACCTTGTTTAGTGTCCGCATGAAGCGCTCCACTTCCCCATTGGCTCTTGGCCACAGTGGGGTGACCTTTTGGTGTTTTATGCCTCTCTCTTCGCAGTATCAAGCAAATGATTGTCCTTGGAAAGGTGACCCATTGTCCGAACATAACTCAAGGGAAATCCATGGGTAGCAAATATCTTGTCTAAGGCCAGGGTGGTGTGGTCGGTGGCCTGAGACTCGACCAGTTCCACCTCTGGATATCGGGACCATTGGTCAGTCACTGCTAGGAAGTGTAGTCCTCTTCCGGTCGAGCCAAAATCGGCATGTACTGTCCCCCAGGGTGAATCGCTCCTTGCCATGGACTGAATCGGGGGTCCCTTCTCCGCCGGGCTCGTTGCTTGGCACGGGATGCAGGCCCTTACATACTCTTCCACTCTCTTTTCCAATTCAGGGAACCACACTTTGAGTCTGAGACGTGCCTTCATTCTGGTCATCCCTTGGTGTCCGTTGTGTGCCAACTGAAGGACCTTCGGCACGAGTGACCTGGGTATCACAATCCGGTGCCCTCTCAGCAGGAGACCATCGGCAGTCACTGACAGTTTGTGTCGTGCACCCCAGAGCAATTGCAGGTCCCTTTGCGTTTCTGCGTTTCTTCGGGCATTATTCAGAAGGAGTTTCCGCCATGCTCCTGTGGCTACCGCACCTTTCACTCTCAGAAACGCCTCATCCGAGTTCGATTCGTTGGCAATTTCCTGTCTTGTCAGGGCAATGGGAAGCGCCGACTCGACAACCATGTGAATGGTGTTCATACAGTTTGCAACCTCCGTAGTGTCTCTGGGTCTTCCTGTGCCGGGGTGGCGAGACAAATAGTCTGCAGGGTTGTGCATGCCTGGGCGGTATACCAGTTTCACCCCGTACTCCATGAGGGATAGCATCCACCTCTCTATCCGAGGTGGCGGTTTGGACGGCGCGCCAGCCAGGATGGGCAGTAGGGGTTTGTGGTCCGTTACCACAACAACTGGTTTCCCCAGAATATATAATCTAAAATGTTTACAGCCCCATAGTATTGCGAGGGCTTCGCGTTCAATTTGGGAATATCTTCTCTCTGTGTCTGTCAGAGCCTTGCTGGCGTATGCAACGGGTCGCATGGATCCCTGTTGATCCGCCTGCACGAGAACCGCCCCAAGTCCCACTGGACTGGCGCCCACTATGATTTCGAACTCCAGGGCCGGGTTGAAATACGCCATGGTGTCTTGTTCAGACAGGGCATCCTTGATGGCCGTGAAAGCTCTCTGTTCCTTGCCAGTCCACGTCCATGCCACTCCGTTCCTCGTGAGTGCTCTCAGGTGTTCGGAGAGAGATGCTAAGTCTCGAATAAACCGCCCACAGTAGTTCACCATCCCTAAGAAACTGCGGACTTCTGCCGGGGACGTGGGAGGTGACGCTTCTCGAATGTCTCTCACCTTCTCAGGGTCAGGGGATATGCCTCCCGCATGGAAGACAAATCCAAAAAATTCCAGGCTGTCCTTCAGGAATTCGCACTTTTCTTGGTGCAGCGTCAGGCCAAGGTTGTGGAGCCTTTGAAAAGTGTTTTCCAGACGCTTGATGTGCTCAGCTTCAGATTTGGCAAAGACTAGGATATCGTCTGACATGTTTATTACTCCTTTTAGTCCGGACAGAGCCCCCCTGATGGCATTTTGGAAGACTTCTGCCGCCGAGGAAATTCCAAAACTGAGCCTTTTATATTGGTACAGTCCTTCGTGTGTAGTAAAGGTTGTAATATATCTAGACTCTGGGTGGAGCTCCAACTGGTGATAACCCGCTCTCAGGTCTAGTTTCGAAAAGAATTTCGCACCCTGAAGTTCACCAACGATGTCGTCCAGAGTGGGAGTAAGATGACGTTCTCTTTTTATGGCCATATTTGGAAGTCTCATGTCCACGCAAATGCGTACAGCCCCAGGCTGTTTGGGTTTTGGGGCCAATACAATAGGAGAGACCCACGGGGTGGGCCCTTCCACCTTTTCAATGATGTCTCGTTCCACTAGGTCTTGTAGCTCCTTTTCCACCTGAGCCCTCAGATGAAACGGTATGCGACGATGTTTCAGCGCCGTTGGTCTGACTGATTCGTCAATGTGGAGCCGTATTGGCTCAGCCTTCAGTTTCCCTATGCCCCTGAAGGGCTTCTCGAAGCGTGTCAGCAGGCTGTCCAGATCTGTGTGATACACGGCAAAAGTGAAATGAACCAGGTCGAGTGCTTCAGATGCTGCGCAGCTTAAAAGAGAGTGTGGACTGACGTTGGTTACAAAAAACCTCGCTTTGATGCTGTTTTGGCCATGGGTCACTGGGGCTACGAATACCCCTTGGATGGGTAGCGGGGTATCTTCACCAAAAGCGTATATCTGGGCTTTGGAGGGCGACAGGGTTGGTGGGCCTGCCAGTGCGTTGTAATGTCTGTCCGCCAGTACACAGACTGAAGCTCCCGTGTCAATGAGGACTGGGGTGGGAATTTCTCCAATGTCCACAGTACATATGGGCCTTCGTCTGGTGCCGGGGCCATTTGCGATGCTGGAAATGAAGAAAACTTCTTCCTCCTCTTCTTCCTCTTCTTCGGCAATGTTTAGGTCGTGCATGTCCTGTTCAAGGGAGGATATGCCCCTTGCCGTGCGAGCTCCACCTCTACTGGCCCTCTCTGGTCCTCTGTTTGCTGCTACGGGCATGGCGGCCCTACACATCCTTGCGTAATGCCCCAGTATCCCACACCTGCCGCATGTTCGTGATTTGGCTGAGCATTCGCCCCTGTGTGGGAGGTCATATCCACAGTAGGAGCACGACTGAGGGGTACCTGAAGTCGTGGGACCTTCTCCCTTCTTCGGTGTCCATCTGGCCTTCCCAGGTGTGAACCGTCCGACTGCTAGAGCCTCCTCCTCATTCTTGGAATGTGTCGCCGCGTCCATTTTCGATCCTCTGGCCTCCGCCAGCTCATACGCTCTTCCCATGTCCAGGATTTGCCGGAGGGTCAGCCCTGATTCCCTCAGGACTTGCCTCCTCAGTTTTCCTGAGCAGCAACCTTGCAGCAGTTGGTTGCGGACCATCTCCTCTTCGTTGACCCACCTGCAGGAGCTCGCTAGGTGTCTCAAACGGGCACAAAACTGGTCCAGTGACTCTTCGCTTCGTTGTTTTTCTGCCCCCATGACAAACCTGTCGAAATCAACATTCGCCAATGGTAGGAAGTGATCCCGAAGTGCTTGCTTGACAGCGTCATACGTTGCCACTGGAATGTCAAGGGAGTCATATATTTTCTGGACTTCATTGCCTGCAGAGTACATCATGATGGCGATCTTTGCTTCGTCTTCAGTCTCCCCCGAGGCTCTGAACATCATTTCCAGTCTTTTGACCCATGTGAGCCATTTTGGGCCAAGTTTTGATGGGGGCCCCGTAGTATCAAATTCGGGCATGGGAGCCAAAGTGGTGCGCACTCTGCGTGGTATTGGGGCAACGGCGCCCTCATCATCGGTTTCTTCACCCATCACTATAGGTACTCACTGTATTGTCTTGGCAGGCTGACGGATGATCCAACTCCCAACTGTGGCAGAGTTTACCTGTTGGCTCTTCTGCCACTTTTCTTTTTTTTTGTGTCACAGCCCTGGTTCAGCTGGGCTGTGAAGTGTCCAAAAATTTCTGCAACTGCTTGCAGCGGGCAGATGGCGCACGAGCACCCGGAACGGGCCGCAACCACTGCGTGTGTCGTTGTGAGTGAGCACTCAAAATGACCGCCGGCTGTTAGAGCGGGTCCGCGACTGCGGAGTTGTGCTTCGTTTCGCCGGTGTGTCGGAAATGGGAAGAACAGCTCCGATCCCGCCTCGTCGCCAATTTTGTATGTGCTGGAGTCGGCCTCCAGCCTTCACACACGCATTCAGCCACACGCACCCAGGCATGCAAGGACGACATGCCGTAGACTTGTGATGGCTCCGGTCTCCGGCGCGAACTGCCGGGCACCGCCTTTATTTAACTAATGCGCATGCGCGAGCCCCTTGGCTGCCCGCGCATGCGTACTTCGTGTACTCAGTACACAACAATGACTGTGGTTCGAGCTTTAATTCATAAATTCAAAATGGGACATTCAATGTTTCTCATTTTAGCTGTGTGGGGGGAGGAGGGGACTGAGTCCACTCTCTGAAAAAAGTGGGTGGACTGCGTCGAGCTGCGTGTACCCTCGACTTGAGTCTGATTTACGCTCGCTCAAAACCTTGTACATGTGCAGTGCGGTTTGCGTCTAGTACCACAACGTGGCATGCGGGGTGTGGTGTCTCTACAGTCTGTTTTGCCGTGCGTGGTGGCGTGGTGGCGCTACAGTCTCTTGGCTTATTGGTAATGAGTAAAAAAAAGGAGGTGCATTTCTCAGTGGCCCTAGCAAAGAGAGCTTTGTGTGTCAGCCGGAAGTACAAATGTCAATGGCAAGTACTGTAAGTGGCTCCTTTTTCCTTTGCCAGTGTTCTTGAATACAAAAGTTCAAGGTTTAGCTGGGGTCAAGCAGTATCCAATTGGCAAGGACCGTCAAAACACGATCCCGGCCCTGGAGCATTTCTTTTCGTTTTTGTATAAGGGTTTTTAGGTTGGAGTTGAGCCACAAACTGTGAATAAATAAAACAGCCTAGATTTACCTAAATTGTTTTGGGCAGGAAGACAGACAATCAATATTTTTTTTGTGTTAATTGCTTTTATCCTTCCGTCGCCTCTTGCAACCGTCTGGCTCTGAAAGGGAAACATTTTTTTCTGTCCTGCTGTGTCTCAGTGAACTCAGATCTTTTGTTTTTAAATGTTTCAAAGCCCTTGATTTAAAAGTGTGCCTTTCAGTGCAATCCTGACTTGAAAAGTGCAAAAGGAGCCCTGTGATGGTACTAGCCACTGATTTAAGAAGGTAAGGATGACATGTAAAATACCACATAACTGTTCCAAAAGTAGCTTGTGTAGACACTACCTTCTAAACATTCTCTGCCAGTAATAGTAATAGAGAGACAATTATATCAACGAAAAGCAACATGCATGAACATTACATCAAACTTAAGCCTCCTTGTATTTCTGAAAATTGCGTATGTTGTTCTAAACCAGCAATATGCAATCTACAGCTACCCAGAGCATAGGAATGAGGGGAGTTGTAGTTCAAAACATCTGGAGAGCCAAGGGTTGCACCTCCCTATTCTACACCATTATACATGAGTTTGGAGAAATAAAGCTGAAAACACATAATTTTACGATTCCACCATTAAGCTACAATGTCTTATACATAACATCAGAGAGGCACAAACCATAATTCCTCTCTGTGTGACTTCTAAAGCAGATCAGACCATCAAGCAACAAAGTGCACACTTAATGGCACATAGATTATGCATACTGTGATGAATCTAGCAAGTTCATCCCTAAAAACCGGATAAGGGCCTCCTCTAACATGGCCAGGGGAAGGCAGCTGCCCAACCCTGGGGGTGGTATTTCGTGGGAGGATCATGTGGGAGGGTACTCATGCCAGCGAAAACTGGTGAAACACTTAAACCTAGATTCCCCCAATCTCCCTAAAATTGTGATGGCTTACTGTAAAACAGAACATGTTAATACCACTAAGGACTTCAAGGTCTAGAATACCTGTGTACTGGAACGAGGAAGATGGGCTCAGAGGTAGTAAAGATTCTAAGTGAAACTAATCTGAATGAACAGTCTAGTTGCTACAAAGGAAAACACCTGAGCAGGGTATTTCAATGTAGAAATTAATTGCAGCTGAGAGAAGAATGTGGGCATGGCGTGACTGTAGTAAACCAGTGTACAGAGGTTGTTGAGAGCCCAACTGATGCCGATGCGAACTTGGAAGACGGAGGACCATGCATAGTGTTTGCAGCGGGAAGCAGCATCAGAAGAGGCAAGCTGACTCATGGGAGACATGCTCCCATTCAGGCAGGCTTTATTCTGAAGTGTGCTGCGAAACAGAGAAACACTGGAGATTCAGAAGCAGACGGAGCAGTCCACTGAAGCAAAGCGGACGCTGCCAGGAGGGTGGACAGACCACGAGAGGTCCGCCGCCTCTGGTAGCTAAGCAGAGGAGACGCAGAGTCAATCCGCTGAGTTGGCCAAACCGAGAAGGTGACCCTCAGGGCGCTCCGAAAAGACTATGTAGGTATAAAAGACCATTTTGAATACCGAACCAAGAAAGTAACATTACTGTGAGCTGGGCATAATTCCTCTTATATGGGATATCAAATAGAGGAAACCTATAACCCACATTGCCAACAGTCAATAGGCGGTATAGAACCAGCTACGCAAAACAAGGCTGTAAATCCTCTTTTGTGGGATAGCAAATAGGGGAAACCTACAACTCACATTACCCACAGCCAAGAGGCTGTACAGAAGCAATAAAGAAGCAACAACAGGGTACAGTTCTCTTTGTTGGGATATCAAAGGAGGACATTTGTAACCCAAATTGTCAAGAGACTATAAAGAACGTAACCAGTGTTCAACTCTCATGTGATGTTGGTGTAGAGAGTCTGAGGAAAAAACATTGCCACTGTGAACAATTGTAGAAGTAGGAGATTTATTATGGCAAGTGAATTAACCAGGAATGGGATCTATAGTGGTTAGTCCTGGCAGACACTGGACCAGGAAAGAAGAAGATAATGTGAACTATTGTGTTGGTGGAAAAAAGGTGTTGCAGAATGAAAGTGTTATATCAATCATCATTTCTTTACAAACTGTTTCTTTACAAGAAGACTTTGTTTTGCTATCCTGAAATAAGTATTCAGTTGGAAGAAAAGTGCCATATGCCGATAATTGTAGTATGTCCTGAAGAGAATATTTTTCTTAAGTTATGAACTGCTGTTGGTGAGAAAGGCATTGGTCTTGAGAAAAAGGATATTGTGGAAGCTATTAAATACTTTCAAGTGGAAGGCGAGTGTTATGGAAAAACAGTTGCCTTAACCAAAAGGAAAGCAGGAAGAATAACAAGAACTTTCGTTTTGGAAACAAGTGTTTATGATAATATATTTTTCATCACCCAAGGCAAAATCCTATTGGGAGACAATGAACTTTTGTGTTGGATTGAAAAAAGGAACTTTGTTGAATCAGAACTGGTCTTTGAGTGTTCCTGAATTGAGCCAGGGGAAGGGAGTGCAACTCTGGTCACAAGGAATACTCTTTGGGGCGTATATGTTTGAGCTTGTGCACTGGGGTGTTGAACTGAAGATTGCCAATTACTCTTGTTGTTTGTATCAGTGTGAGGGTCTGAGACCTTTGGACAATAGGTCATCCTTCTTTAGTTTAGTTTGCCAGGTAGGGCCATTCTCGTTAGGATAGGGAAAATAGGAGTTTATCTCACCTTTTATTGTTTACTAAAATTGCAAATTCTGAGAAAAAGACATTTTTGTCCGCCTCACATTTCTTACCCCCTCACAATACACATACAGTACTTGCCACCTACATTTGTATATATCAGTCAACACGCTATACATCCTTTGAATCTTTGTCTCATCAAGTCACCTATTGACTATTATTTTTCAATTGCTGATAGGCCTAAAAATAAACTACCTGCACTTCTCCACTCTCCTCACGGTGTGCTGTCCATGCCCAAGGTTTGGCCCATGCTAAGCACATTGTAATGTATGATGTCATGCCAATCTGTGTTAAATCTTATGTATGCTTCCACAGACTTCAAAGTGGTGACCTTGGCTGTGAAGGGGTTTGGATACGCGCCTCCAAAGAAGGGACACCACTAGGAGTTGAGATTGAATGCACTTCCTTCAATACCTTTTTAATTGGCCTTTTTAACATTTTATTTTCTTGCTTTTATTTACCTAGTGACAGACAATATGAGGCTGAAGTTATGTAGAGTTTGGGCAGGAATCAGCCTCAACGCTTGTTGGCAGAGGGCGTGTAGAGTAACCTTTGAAAAGACACTGAACAGACTTTGAGAGTCCGTCCAGTGGTCAAATTGCCTTGACAGCCAATGCTGTATGGTGTATATTTACCTGAACGGAAGTATTTTTTAATCACTAAAACAGTTTTCTTTAAATGCTGTCTTTTTTAAATGTGCAGTCAATTTTAGTAGAATAAAACATATACAATAGGGGGTTGACGCTTATGTAGGCTCGGGCAAGCATTTATTCTCAGTGGTTTGTGGGCATGGGGTTCTGTGCACTCTTTGAAAGCTCAGTGTGCCACCTAAGTAATGACTGTTTATGCGTAGCAGTTTGTGAAGACAAACATTCATTTTATGGGGGCAGCTCTCACATTCATCAACACGAGAAAAACATTCATAGTGCAGTCCTCCGTAGTTCAAGGTCATTTCAATTCAGATCGTTTTATTCTGACACATCCATTTAGCACAAACACATAAAATACACATACAAGTGATGAGATTAAACAGTACCATAAAAAGTGCCTAGTGCAAAACTCATACTACAATCTGTCAAATTAATTGAAATAAGGTCCCATAGTGGTTTGACAGGCAACTCAATTAAAAGCAAACCTTGAAAAAGTCCAACTCTGCCCACATTTGCTCACCCAACTAATTCATGAAACAGATCCCTAAGTATGTAATAATAACGCATTTGTAAAAGGCATTATCCTTGGGAATCCTGTTGAAGACCCTTCTAGGGATGAATGTTAAAGGTTTAACGTTGATTAACCAATAAAACATAAAAAAAAGGCATCAATAATGTCTGATAAAATAACTGTCATTTTAAGCTAGTGCAGAATCTAGCACTGTCTTCCTGACCCTTAAAGCACATGTCCCAAAATTCACCAATTTGAAATAAGTCGAATGGGAACTCTGAATTAGAAGAAACTTCGAAGCCTCTAAGTAACTGAGATATTTTGCCATTACCAGCAGTGGGTAAAAACAACAAGCTCCACCGTGATGAAAAGATAAGTTCGATAAATCATAAGCTTTAAATTTACAGTGTATCTATAATTATTTCACTGTGATTCTGATGTAAGCCAAATCAAAATTCTGTAAGCCATCAAGTAACTATATCATAAAATATATGGCTTTATTCAATTACAAATGAAGATGTGATTTTAAACACTTTAAATTTCAGGCTTACGTTTTATTGAACTTATATTTTCATCACGGTGGAGCTTTTTGTTTTTAGTTTAAAATTTGTGTCTGATTCCACCATGTTAAACAGGACCCTCCCCACTTTTTGAATGCAACATGACCAGCAGTGGGATCGAAAAACGCCTTCTAAAGCAACACTAGCAACAAAGGGATAATCAAAAAAGTGCTGTGACTTTTATTCACATCCCACATTTGTACATAGTAAATGTAACTTGGGTTAACTCCCACCTTGCCAAAGGCAGTAAAAGTTGTAGCTGGTTCAACTACAATTTAGAGATTAATATACAATCGTTCTAAAATGGTAAGAAATCTGTCTACTCAAGTAGCAGGGTCTGTAATCTGTCCATATCTATTGATGAACGGTTTTGAGGTACTGTTACTCATTCCCAGTTATCAATGTAGAGGCATTAAACTATTCTTCCTGACACAGGCAAGAGCCATCCTGACATTATTCAGCTAAGCAATCACTACAAATTGGCCACAAGGTCACAGTAGAGTGAATGGTTCTCACCTAGCCATATTTTAACAAAGAATTTCAATACGCAAGTTAAAATAACATTGCTAACTCAGGGGCTAGCTACTTTATTGTACACAAGTAATCATGACCTATATGCAGATGCCAAGTAGCCATATGAGAAGACTATTTTCTATGGTCAAGTCCATGTCTGGCTTTCAGACTTACCAGGCAAACATACATCCAGGAGAAAACTTAGATCAAAACTATCAAACTCAAACGTATGCCCATCGAGAGCATCTTTTGTGCAAATGTTCTAGAGATTCATCTAGTCAAAATTTAGAGCGGCTTCATAAATGCCATAGTCCTTTTCAAATGTTTTTAGTACATCGTAGCATAGCTAAATCTAAATCAACAGTCACCCTTTTAGCCTTAGCCAGGAGAGTCAATTTAGCCTCCTTATAGGATTTGTCAAGCCAACAACAACATTGGTTGATCATTTGATATCCACCAGCTCTAAAAGCCCTTCTAGAATACGTTTCTAACAAAAAATGTTTCACCCAAGCTTCATAGACCTTGAGCTTCTAGGCACCAAAATGGCACCTATAAAAATAGCTTCACTGAACTGGCTGTTGTGCAATATAATTGCACCATTCCTCTCGTCAGACCACCTCCCGCTCCACTTCTCATTTCTCCTCTCCTCTCCATGACAATCCCACGTCATCCAAATTAATGTTGAATTGCACAAGATAAAGGCTAAGTTTAGATTCCCCAAATTCAAAAAGTAGATGTTGACCACAATTCCAGAGGCTTCTAAATGTATTATCATGTGATATATGGAGGTCATTATCCAATCCTCGTGACAAGTGAAAGTGGTGATAAAAGTGTCAGTAAAGGTTACCTGCATCTTTCCTACCACTGTTATTTATCCAGGGTGATTTTAATGGTTATGGCAGGCAGATTGGTAAGGTGTAGCCATGCAAATCTGACAACATTAACACCAGCATCTGATTATCATACTAATAGTAATGCAGTTGATTCTGATGGGGTTCACCTGAATTTAACACCTAGTAAAAACGTGTGCTTTTAATAGGAATCCATTGTAAATACCTCCTGCTTTACACTGAAGAATAAAGGCAGTTTCACTTGTATTATCAACCTCACACTGCCACATGTTTTGGAAAATGGACAATTGCACGTAGGTGACCTATTGCATTTAAGTGCAAATATTGATGGGGTCCTACAGTAATATTGCCCAACTTTTTAAAATGACCCCCAATGAGTGAATTAACAAAGCCAGTGGAAGAGGTATGGGTGTGCATGGCCGCCTGGCAAACACCTGCCATTTAAAGTATTCAATTTAGTGCTAAGATATCAATCAATCAGAGCACCCATTCTTTTCTCAATAGCACTTGAATAATTTGCAAAGTCTGATATGCCCCATGCCTCCTTTTCTAGATTGAACCCCACCCACAAGTCCTGCAAATCTCCAATATTGGCATCACAATCTCTCATCAAGATCACAATTGGGTAAGAGCTCAGAAACAATTCCATAATTTCATCATGGTGCGCCAATATCAATCTAAGATAACCTATTTGGTTGCGTAGAGCCTGTCCTTTTAGAAACTTGACAGAGTTATAAACGATTATGATTAGCAAATCTGGGATGGACTTTGATTTCTCTCTAGTGCAGACGATTTTGATACACCCTAGATAGACATTGGAGAACTCCAATGGACACAAAATGATGGGTCCACCAGCAGACAGATGTCCTCTAGGATTTTTGACAGCCATCTTTAAAATATATAGTTCTCTAACAAAGGACCAACTTTCTTGAAAGGCATTAATCTGTAGGTTACCAATAAACTGCTAGCAATCGTGGTCCTGAACTCTTTAAGTAGACCAACAATGTTGCACATTGCACGATGCACAGAACTGTTTATCTCAACCGAAGGATGTCAGATAAGGAACTTTTGTCACCACATGCATAAGATGGAGAACCCCCTCCATCAGCATAGTCCCCTTTTGCCTGTACCCCATTTCAAGGTTTAGCCCAACCAATTACAGGAGAAATAGAACCTCTGTCATAAGTGCTAAACCCTAGCAGAGGACTTTCTTCACAAATCACAGGCCCCATTTGCCATCATAGCCAATGAAGAAGAAATTCCTTGAAATAATATGTTATGCAGTATCTGATAGTCAATCGTTAGCATCTAGGAAAGATGGAACCTCAAATGGCATTGTTTATTATGAGTATGTCCTTACCACTTATCACAGTAACCCAATCCAGTAATTGTCTATGACTTTTTCCAAGAGAGGTTTTGCATTTGCATAATATTTCTTATCGGGTGTTGTAAAAAAAAGAAAAGCGGCCATATTCAACTAAAATGGCTAGGGGTCTCATTGAGTTTGATTAAAGGTTAAATAGGGAACAAACTGTATGAGCAAAAGATAGCACAACGCAACCTCCCTGGATAGAGTTTGTCCCTTTTCCCAAATACGCCACCGTCCTGGCCTTCTTAATATCTATTTTCGCGAAAAAAATATCTAGTATTGGCTTCTGGAAGTCAACAACCAGGATTGTTGACAGTTGCTAAACTGTTAGATAAAAAAAGAGTAGGCCCGAATTTCACACTCACTAGTTTTTAGAGATTCTTTGGCCGCCAACATCTGTGCTGCTAAATCATCCATAACTTTCATGAGAAAAAGATCACTTTTCCATTAGGTTTTCCATTAGATTTCTTGCACAAACCTGGTTTGCACACCAGTCACAAAATTGGCTTCCTTTATGTAATTAGACATGCAACCTTGGTGGGGAAAGTCTGACTGGTTTGAGGGAATGCCATAGTCTGACTTCCCTCCTCCACCACAAGAATGTGACACAATGGATTTAATCATTATCTGGTAATATTACCTATGTACCAGGAAGAATGAGATATCCAAGGAGTTCAGAAGTCCAACAGCCCAATAGAATGGAGAGTTCAAACTATATAAAAGATCAAGTCATGTAATAACCACTGCGGCTTAAGATCCACTAGCACAATTGTGATGCAATGGAGATCTGGAAAATGCTGCCATTACTAATAGAATGGAGCACACTTCGCTTGTATATGCATCATAATATTAGGAATTGCACCTTACCCCCAAAAATATCAAGATATATCTACAACGTGACAATGGGGTCACAGGAACTCCATTATTACGTGGAGCCTTACAAGTAACAGGGCATGGCAGAACGATCAAGTAAACAAGAGGTCAAAGTAAGACAATACTCCAGAATTCCAATCCAGAGACCGAAGGATTTGCCTGGCCTCCAGCACCTTCGTGCACCCACTGTGGACAGCAGACACTTTGCAGCACTTGCTCGTTTATGGGGGTGGGGGGAAAAATTATGAAGCCAAGTACTGTTTCAGATGCTGTGCTTGACCCCTGCTGCAGGCTCTCAACTCCGTCTCCTTCTTCTATCGGTACGTACGCAGCCTGCCGCCGTTTGTTGCCACATTGTTGCACTTTGAATGTTTCGCGAAGGCCTCTGATTATGAAAGCAAACAGTATTGGGCCTACTAGATCAGGGGTGCAGTAAAAAAGTAGTAATAATTCTATACCTTATAAAAGAATTACCTGCGCCTTTACCACACCACTCAAGTCAGAGTTTGGAGATTAAGTGGAGGATTTACCTGCAGCAAAATGTTGGAGGTAAATCCTCCACTTTACAGACAAAAATCAGCAGATTTACTCTGTGGTATAACCACACACGGTAAGTCCGCCAAATACCAATGGAGTCCTATGCACTCCAAAAATGTTGATTTACTCCACCCTCCCACCACTGTTAATCGCGTGGGACTGCCATGGATAAAACTGACAATAGCGGTAACAGAGTTTGGCTGTAAATTGGCAGATTTACTGGCAAACGTGTAATGAGGCCCATGTGTGCCTCCCACTCTCTTTGCAGGCCAGAGGCTCTCAACACCAGCTCCTTCTTCTCCCGGCACAGAGAGTGCCACAGACAGCAAGCACACTTTTCAGGAGATACCGATTGTGAAGCCATACATTATGCCAAATGCTGCGTGTGCCTTTGCAGACCACAGGATTCCAGTCTGCCACAGATTGCAGAGACTGCACTGCACAAGGTCACATTAAGGCAGCGTTATTGAGCTGTGGGCCAAGGCAGGTGCACATTTTTTTAACAAGTATTGGCAATGCCAACAGTTTGGGCTTTGGTGGGCATCCAATAGCAGTGCCTGCAAAATGCCTAATGCTGTATATACATGGTCATTCAATGGGTGGGCAAATAACCAGACACCTACTAGCGTTGTGTCCACTCCAACATACAGTACTTACACAATATGAAGAAAAACATAGGTTTCAGCTCTGCGATGCTAAAACGAAAAAAAAATATCCTGAAACGTGATTATTCTAATTCTGGTCAATCACAGATGGATGAAATCCTGATTCCACCTCAGTGGGATTCAAACATGTGACCTATAGATTGCATTATGTGCTCAGTCAGCAGCATTCGCTCAGCCCAGCTATCTATCCTAGCTAGCAAAGCTACCATTTTTCCCTCGCCTCTAACCTGCCTCTGTCCCTCACTTCCTCGGCCTCCACTCTAGCACTTCACCCATCATGGCCACATCCTAAACACAGCTGGTCATACAGCCTACCTGTACTGCAAAATGTCCTTTGTTGGTTGTCCATAATCTATGCACGCCTGTCGTGGTGCAGCCTTGGAGTAGCAGTGAAGGTGCACTGCAGAGATAGTGTGTGGCATTCCTGTCCTGGTGTTAAGTGAGTTGAACATGAGTCTAAAACACTGGCAAGCCTTCAGATTGGCCAGCGATGCCTGCTGACTGGAACAAAAGCAACCTTGAGATCCTGAGTGTTCTCCTGCCAAGCAGAAAACAAGATACATGTAGCACCTGCATTAAGAATGTTCCTTTCTGGAAGGTTCTACACCAGAGACCACAGCTTCACAAGCAGGCCAATATCAATCAAGGAGGTGGTTAATCAATGATGCACAAAATTAAGAGTAACTTGCAAACATGCTCTGGGGGCTTTCATGCCCCATCTGCAGTACTCACTAGCCACGCCGTGCATCTCTGTTACGTGGTCTTTGCACTTCTGAATAGGTGCAAAAGCTGCCGTAGCTGACAGTCTCGCTTGCTGAGAAAAGGGTAGCCACCCAGCAATATTAAAATTTCCCTAAATCAACAGAAATGCTCGCTTACCATTTCATAAGCAGGTTGAATGTTTAAATGACAGTTCCCAAGCCTGAAGAAGGCACATTTACGAGCAGTTAATTAATTCTGGAAGTGTTGACATTGATTTTCCCGTTGGAAAAAACACTTTTCGTATCATGCCCATAACGTTTACTAACAGATAGCATTGCCACACAGTTTTGATTTTGTGTGTTTTTTTTAAAGTATTTATATATTTGTAATTTCAGTTTACAATGTGATTAGTGTACAAAATCCCACGAACACACAGAGGACAGTGTTCAGAATCTGTGAACACTGTCTGCTCTGTGTTTGTAGGATTTTGCTCGCACTTTGGATTTCTACCTCCCTGAATTCGGCAACACGGCGCATGCTGGCAGTGGGGAGCTAGAAATCCTGAATGCAAGCAAAATCCTCCAAAACACCCAGTGGACAGTGCTCACGTCAGAGAGGATCTCAGGGATAAAGACCCTGAGATTGTCTCCGGCGTGAGCACTGTGGGTTTCATGTCTTATTGCAAGTTTCTTATTTGAACACTTTACAGTTGGTTTAAAAGTGGCGGGGAAGGAAAACAACGGAAAGAGAATGCACCAAAGGACAAAAATAGAGATTGGGTGAGCCAGACAATTTACAACCAGTCGGATTGTGGGATTATGCAGGGGAAGCATCTGCCTGACCCTTCTCAGCTTACAGAGGCAATCATTAAGCCAGTAAGGGTTCAAGCACTACATGACATGTATGACAACATTGCCGATTTTGTGTTGTAAGACATTGATACATATTAAAACTGTTTTAAAAAGGACGAGCAACAGCCATAGATTTATTAACAAAAACAAGGAAATGAAACACAAAAAGGACAGAAATAATTACTGCTGTCAAAAGTATTGTAAATTACGTTAGCTATTTAAAAAAAAGATTATACTCACATGATTCAATATATCATTTTATTTGGGAGATGCATGGTATCTTTCATATTCAAAGATGGCTGCTAGTTTCGGCTTGTTTCCATAGAGCTTCCTTAGAAAAAGTCATCCAAGATGGCTGCCTCCATGGAAGAGCTCAAAGAATTCCAAGATGGGCAGGAATGGGTGGGATTAGCCATATGGATTAGCATGGCTGGGGTCAGGAAATGGGAGGTATTAAATAACCTAACAACTGTGTAACCCTCCTCAAATGTCATCTCCATTGGAAAAGCATTACAGACCCTCATTCAAAGCCCATATTGCCCATATTTCAAGCTCTTATGTTAAAGCTCTTATTTTAATGACAATAGCTTCGGCTTAAAGGTAGTGCTTTCAGCGCCACTGAATAACCCAAATTAAAAATGGCCTTGTAGGATGATTTATATTGAAGTAAATACTTTTTCCAGATTCACTGTAGTAGTATGGTGTTTCATGTTGTTTTATAAATAAATGAATGAACGAATGAAACCATAAAAGGGGTTCCTTTTTTGGAAGGATCAAGGTTAAACCAATATAAACTGTGGCAATACCCACCCATCCCATATGATATTGTGCCCCAACAGCCCTCGCTTTCTTTTTCTTTCAGACTTAGGTTAGCTTACCTTTTTGGCCGAAGACAGTATTTTTCCTGCCACATATTAAAGGACATGTGAACAGAGACTAAAGACTGTAGGCTCCATCCCTTCCAAGGTTGCTGAAGCAAGGCCACAAGCCTGACCCCAGTAGAATAAACCAGCCTGAACTGAACTATACAATGGACTCTTGTAAAAGAACGAAAGTTGTGACGGGGTGGAGGAACTACTCCCCTCAGATGAGGAGACGAGACAGGAAACACTCCCTTGGGAAAGGGTTCCTGACTTCCGCCTGGATACAACTAATCAAAAGTACGTCAATATGCGTTACTTCCATTCATGAACATTGTAGATAGACTAACATTTTGAATTAATGGATTTATTGTTTTGCGGGAGGTGGAATAAACATACCAGAAGGTCTGGCCAGAGGTTTTCTTAAACAATTTTTTGTCAGATGGCCAGAAGTCTATAAAGGTAAAATATCCCCTCAGGTCAGTGTGGTGAGTTTGGGTCATAAGCAGGATGCTGTGCTCTTTGACTCCCAAGCCAATTAATAAATCATCTCTGTTTACCATCAACCAAAATGAAGATGTGAGCCTGTCTTCATTGACAGTAGGTGACTGTGAATCTGGCCTTTTTCACAACGCGGGTGCATTGGCAAAATTACAGAGGAGCAGATTGGCTCCTCTCCAATGTCCCACATTCAAGACTAAAAAAGAGTAAAGGTGTCCTGGTCAAAATCCTCCAATGAGGAGTCAGGAGAAGGTCAGTCATAAGTGGTGCACTTTTGAGGATCTGTCTCGGAAGCCAGCAGTTTTTCCATGATGATTAAACAAGACATTGAATTGTTTCAGAGTTATTTGATTATAGGATGGACATTCAGGGTCAGGTATTTTGTTTTACTGTTTGGTTTGTTATTGGCTTGCTTATTATGATTTTTAGGAATAATATATTTGCTATGTCCTGGTATAGAACTGGCAAAATAATGGCAGTTAGGACTGTTCTGGTGTTTTCTGGTTTCCGGTCTGGTAAAAGTTTGTGGAACCCAACCAACTTCTGGTATTCTGGTATAGTTATTAATGGGAATGAAAAAGTATAAAAGAGGATAATGAAACAGGAATTCTAAAGAGGGAGAAACTATATTGCCCGAAGTAAATATGGATAGTTGGGGTGAGTACAGGTTGAGTGCCCCATATACAGAAGAACACCCTTTCCCTGTATGGGGTCCCTGCCCCTAGGAAGGAGGTGGTGGACCGCCTATCTAATAGAGATAGAGGAGAAAACTATACTTATATCTACAATATATGCTAGTATAAATTTGAAAAATAGGTATGAGCTACAAAATGGTTGAAAGAGACTTAAAAATGGGACTAAGCCCAATCTGCTCGCATTCCATTGTTATTTCCTGGAGGGCGTATTTCCCTGAGGCTCAGATGGTCCGCTTTCAAACTTTAAATCACCTTCACAAGAAGTGTGTCAATGGAGTGTAGGCAGATTGATATATAAAAAATCCCTAGTACAGTGGATCACAAACAGTCAATTCAATACATCTGAGTAATTCTTTCCATCAACTGGAATATGTTCATCGGAGTGCAACCGATATGTGCTTCAGTTGTTTTGAGGGGATTGCGATAGGTGGGAGTCTATCAAATACCCTGATGCCAGTGGACAGTTGTTACTAAAGTCCAATGGTTTGTAGATTTCAGTGAACCCAAAAGGGAGGTTAAAAAGAGGAGGGGAGAAGGGAGGCTGTTCTCCACTACAGCAAGGTTAGTTCTTTGTATGCCTGTGTTTTTTATGGGATATCATCCATTCTAGTGGTCGACCGGTTTCATGATGTTCTTTCGTATGTCATCTTCTTCAGGACCTCTGTTTTCTCTGCATCCTATGGGATTGCCTTGAGATGTGGTGGTGATGGCCACATCCAATCTAGGGAAGAAAATTGAAATATTTTTCAGCCTGGTTCCGGTAGATATTTTTTATACTTCTTATTTTAGAATTAAGTAGCTTCAACTGAGCAGCTATTTCAAATTAATCAAACTTCTTGTAGATCCGTAGGATCACATTGAATTTTGTCTGGTGCCCCAAAAAGGCTGTCTACGTCTCAGTAATTTCATCATGGTTGTCAATGAGTCAGAACATTACACTTGAAAAAACAAACAGTACCTTGTGCCCAGACAGTACTGATGTTAGTCTAGCTGGTCTTGATAATTGTAGTGCTGGATCTTCTATGGAACGGATAATAGCGGGTTAGCCTGTGGTTCTTATCTTTTTTTAGGTGCATTATGCTCTGTGCTAATGTATTGTTATGCAAGCCCTTGGTTGCCACAGTCTGCGCGGAGGAGCCTCTTCATGCATAGTGTTTTTGACCCATGTATTTCTGTATGGCATGCAAATTTTTTCATTTCGAGCTCCAATCTATTGCAGTCCTGGCGTCCTGACCCATATGGGGATCTTTCTTTTGGAAGTGGACATCTTTTGGTATGTTTTCTAAAGTAAACAAATTGCAACGGAACAAGATTCTCACTTAGCGAGTCCGCGCTCGACATTCTCTTTAACTACATTTCACTACGACACTGTGTGTCCGTAGCTGTAGCATCCGTGTTAGGTACCATTTTTTTATCCCAATGAGCCGCATTCAGTCGCAGCTTTTACATACAGATGTCATCTTACCTTAGTTGTGGGAGATTCCTGCCAATAGGTAGGCCGCTCAGCGTTCTCCTGCGTACCCGATGCAGCAACAAGAAACAGTTGCTAAGGGATGCTCTGGGTATATAAATAGTCCTTCATCTATGTTGCCTGTGTCTGTTTATGCTGTCGGCCATGTTAGAGTGTACTAGTGCTGTAACTGGCATACTTCTTCAATTGGATTATCTAATCTCTAGCCAGCATTTTGCAAGTTTCAAATGATCTGTGCATTTGATGTTGAATCAATTAGTGCACTATTATTGTCCGAGGATATAATTCTCGTGGGACCTAGGGTAATGGATTGCGTTTATGCCCGGAAGCGCTTCAAAAAAGGGGGGGGGCGCACATGGGTGAAAAGCTGGTTTTCCACCAGTGGTGTAAGGTCACAATTATCTTTAATTGTGCCTCAATAACTGCAACAACAACCTGAAATTCAGTATCGAAGCCAGCAAAACAGAAATTCACTTTTTAGATCTGGAGATCACTGTACAGGATGGCAGATTGTCTTCCCGGATCTACAAGAAGGAAACCTATTGGAATTCATTACTATACTATAACAGTTACCTTCCAAAAGCCTTATGAGACAATCTGCCCTTTGCCCAGTTCCTGTGCTACAGGAGGACTTGTACATACACTCAGGACTACAACATACAAGCTGGAGCCCTCAAAAGACATCTAAGGAGTAGGGGCTTCCCGAAAGAAAATGGTCAATGACACCTATAAAAGGGCCAGGAATATACCAAGAGAAATCACCTTGCAACAACACCAAAAAATGGTGGACAAAGACGGGATAACAGCGGTCCTGAGCTATTTACCACTCTTCAATTCACTCAAAAAAGAGATAAAGAGACTTCGGCCTATGCTTAACACAGGGATGAGTGACCTAGCGCTACCTTCTTTTGCTACCAAAAGGAGACAGAATATCAGGGTCCATCTGGTTCATACCCTGAAAGAAATCAATGAGGAACA
The DNA here is from genome assembly GCF_040938575.1 of Ambystoma mexicanum. NCBI lineage: Eukaryota > Metazoa > Chordata > Amphibia > Caudata > Ambystomatidae > Ambystoma > Ambystoma mexicanum. Next base: position 524,071,327 of record NC_090940.1, read on the forward strand.
CCACAACCCCACAATCTGGGGGACAAGAAGACTCACAGGTCACACACCATGCGTAGGATGCACGATGTGTGCTCAGACAAGTAGAAGCACAAGCATCAATATAGGGTGGAAAACACCCTGGGAACAGAGAACATTGCCGAACTGCAAGAGTAAAGGTGGTATTTACCTTATCAGATGGCCATGCAAGCTAAGATATGTAGGCATGACCGTAAGGGAAGTGAGAAAGAGACTGATTGAACAAAAATCGTGTATCAGAACAACAAAACTGACTGCCCCGCTGGTTGCCTATTTCCAAGCAAAAGCACACAACCAGGACCAGTTAAAATGGACAATATTGGAAAAAATAAGACTTCCCCGCAGAGGAGGCAATTTCCCTGACCTGCTACTAAAACGTGAGCAACAGTGGATTTTTTGGCTAAATACAGTGAAACATGGCCTTAACGAGGAAATCCAGTGGCACGAGCTTGCGTTAATGAGATAGATGGACATTACCAGCAAAAAGCATCAATCAGCCCCAACTAAAAGTTGGGAATCCCCATTGGCATACAACCAATCGAGCCCTTGGCACACACAACCCCTAGTGGGAAAAACCAAAGAGGGTTTTACCGCCCAAATCTGATGATTGACCACCCTATTTATTACCATATTATCTCCTGAAAGATAACTGTGACTTTACACCACTGGTTGTCAACCAGCTTTTCACCCATGTGCGCCCCACCCCCCCCCCCACCATTTTTGAGGCGCTTCCGGGCATAAACACAATCCATTACCCTATATCCCACGAGAATTATATCCTCGGACACTAATAGTGCACTACTTGATTCAACATCAAATGTACAGATCATTTGAAACTTGCAAAATGCCGGCTAGAGATTAGATAATCCAATGGAAGAAGTATGCCAGTTACGGCACTAGTACACTCTAAGATGGCCGACAGCATAAACCGACACAGACAACATAGACAAAGGACTATTTAGATACCCAGAGCGTCCCTTAGCAACTGTTCCTTGTTGCTGACAGTCCGCTACGGACACTGTCATGGCCACTGGACAAGGGCCCATGTTTCTACCACCTACAGGGTCCAAATGCACCCAGTCCTGGCGCCTCTGGCACCAGGCTCGTGCAAAAGTGTGCTTGGCACACTTTATTCCTAAGGCACGTGCATCCAGGCCAGGCGTGGCCATAGGAGACCATTGGGGAGCACGTGCAACCTCTGGGAGTGGCAAAGAGGAGCCACAAGGCTGGGCCAAAGGGAGGGGCCGGGGCCAGCCTATTTAAGGCCAACCCGCCAGCACCCTGGCGCTTCGTGTTAGTCTGCTTTCTGCAGCATAACGCTTACCTCTGCCTGCAGAGTCCTTTCCTGTTTTCCAGCTCATCACCTCGATGCGTGTCTTACCTGGCTCCAGCCACACCATCCCTGAAAGCACATCTTACCTGGCTCCAGCTACACCATCGCTGAAAGCACATCTTACCTGGGTCCGGCAACACCATAGCTGAAAGCGCATTACCTGGCCCAGCGACTTCAACGCTGAAAGTGCATCTTACCTGGGTCCGGCTGCACCATCGCTGAAAGCGCATTACCTGGTTCCAGCTACACCATCGCCTGCAGCGCATCACATCTTACCTGGTTCCATAATCATCAGAGTTGGAGTGCATCTTTACCTGTTCCGGACATCCAGCTACACAGGAGTTTCTTCCATCCATCCTCTTCACTGAGTCTTCCATCCTGCAACCGCGGACAGGCCTTTGGACAGCCGCTTCCCGCTTGACGTCACCAGGCCATTCCTGCAAGAGAAAAGAACACACAAGGTTAAAAACTGCATAAATAACTTATGCTAGGCCGTGCAACATGGGAGTCCTGCATTCTACCCTGAAAGCCAATTTACCGACCTAATTAGGGGCTTCGCCATTCTCTTGGGCTTCATTGGGCGTCATTCTAAACACTGCAACTCCATGCAGTCATCTTCACACCTATAGGGGAGAGAAAAGACATTGCAAGAATTACGAACTATAATCACGGCAAAATGACATTGCAATAATTCCGAACTATAATCATGGCAAAAACGACATTGCATTAGAACATGGACAATAATCGTTGTTATTTACCTTATCACATGGCCATGCGAGCTAAGATATGTAGGCATTACCGTAAGGGAAGTGAGAAAGAGACAAATTGAACACAAATTGTGTATCAGAACAACAAAACGGACTGCCCCCCTGGTTGCCCATTTCCAAGCAAAAGCACACAACCAGGACCAGTTAAAATGGACAATATTGGAAAAAATAAGACTTCCCCGCAGAGGAGGCAATTTCCCTGACCTACTACTAAAACGTGAGCAACAGTGGATTTTCCGGCAAAGTACGGTGAAACATGGCCTTAACTAGGAAATCCAGTGGCACAAGCTTGCGTTAATGAGATAGATGGACATTACCAGCAAAAAGCATCAATTAGCCCCAACTAAAAGTTGGGAATCCCCATTGGCATACAACCAATCGAGCCCTTGGCACACACAACCCCTAGTGGGAAAAACCAAAGAGGGTCTTACCGCCCAAATCTGATGATTGACCACCCTATTTATTACAATATTATCTCCTGAAAGATAACTGTGACTTTACACCACTGGTGGTCAACCAGCTTTTCACCCATATGCACCCTCACCCCCCCACCATTTTCTGAGGCGCTTCCGGGCATAAACACAATCCATTACCCTAGGTCCCACGAGAATTATATCCTCGGACACTAATAGTGCACTACTTGATTCAACATCAAATGCACAGATCATTTGAAACTTGCAAAATGCCGGCTAGAGATTAGATAATCCAATGGAAGAAGTATGCCAGTTACGGCACTAGTACACTCTAAGATGGCCGACAGCATAAACCGACACAGACAACATAGACAAAGGACTATTTGGATACCCAGAGCGTCCCTTAGCAACTGTTTCTTGTTGCTGCATCAGTTACGTGAGAGAACACTGAGTGGCCCACCTATTGGCAGGAATCTCCCACGACTAAGGTAGGATGACATCTGTATGTAAAAGCTGCAACCCTCTAATATAGAACAGCGACCACACAAAATGCGGCTCATTGGGATAAAGAAATTATACCTGACACGGACGGTACAGCTACGGACACTGTCATTGCCACTGGACAAGGGCCCATGTTTCTACCACCTACAGGGTCCAAATGCACCCAGTCCTGGCGCCTCTGGCACCAGGCTCATGCAAAAGTGTGCTTGACACACTTTATTCGTAAGGCACGTGCATCCAGGCCAGGCGTGGCCATAGGAGACCATTGGGGAGCACGTGCAAGAACTTCTGGGAGTGGCAAAGTGGAGCCACAAGGCTGGGCCAAAGTAAGGGGCCGGGGCCAGCCTATTTAAGGCAACCCGCCCGCATCCTGGCGCTTTGTGTTAGTCTGTTTTCTGCAGCATAACGCTTACCGCCGCCTGCAGAGTCCTTACCTGTTTTCCAGCTCATCACCTCGATGCGTGTCTTACCTGGCTTCAGCTACACCATCCCTGAAAGCGCATCTTACCTGGCTCTAGCTACACCATCACTGAAAGCACATCTTACTTGGGTCCGGCAACACCATTGCTTAAAGCGCATTACCTGGCCCAGCTACATCATCGCTGAAAGTGCATCTGACCTGGGTCCAGCTGCACCATCGCTGAAAGCACATCTTACTTGGGTCCGGCTGCACCATCGCGGAAAGCGCATTTCCTGGCTCCAGCTACACCATCGCCTGCAGCGCATCGCATCTTACCTGGTTCCATAGTCATCAGAGTTGGAGCGCATCTTTACCTGTTCCGGACATCCAGCTACACAGGAGTTTCTTCCATCCATCCTCTTCACAGAGTCTTCCATCCTGCAACTGCGGACAGGCCTTTGGACAGCCGCTTCCCGCTTGACGTCTCCAGACCATCCCTGCAAGAGAAAAGAACACACAAGGTTAAAAACTGCATAAATAACTTATGCTAGGCCGCGCAACACGTGAGTCTTGCGTTCTACCCTGAAAGCCTGCTGAAAGTGCTTGACCCCTGCTGCAGGCTCTCAACTCCGTCTCCTCCTTCTATCGGTACATACGCAGCCTGCTGCCGTTTGTTGCCGACATTGTTGCACTTTGGATGTTTCGCGAAGGCCTCTGATTATGAAGGCAAACAGTATTGGGCCTACTAGGTCAGGGGTGCAGTAAAAAAGTAGTAATAATTCTATATCTTATAAAAGAATTACCTGCGCCTTTACCACACCACTCAAGTCAGAGTTTGGAGATTAAGTGGAGGATTTACCTGCAGCAAAATGTTGGAGGTACATCCTCCACTTTACCGACAAAAATCAGCAGATTTACTCTGTGGTGTAACCACACACGGTAAGTCCGCCAAATACCCATGGAGTCCTATGCACTCCAAAAATGTTGATTTACTCCACCCTCCCACCACTGTTAATCGCGTGGGACTGCCATGGATAAAACTGACAATAGCGGTAACAGAGTTTGTATGTAAATTGGCAGATTTACTGGCAAACTTGTAATGAGGCCCATGTGTGCCTCCCACTCTCTTTGCAGGCCAGAGGCTCTCAACACCAGCTCCTTCTTCTCCCGGCACAGAGAGTGCCACAGACAGCAAGCTCACTTTTCAGGAGATACCGATTGTGAAGCCATACATTATGCCAAATGCTGCGTGTGCCTCTGCAGACCACAGGATTCCAGTCTGCCACAGATTGCAGAGACTGCACTGCACAAGGTTACATTAAGGCAGCGTTATTGAGCTGTGGGCCAAGACAGGTGCACATTTTTTTAACAAGTATTGGCAATGCCAACAGTTTGGGCTTTGGTGGGCATCCAATAGCAGTGCCTGCAAAATGCCTAATGCTGTATATACATGGTCATTCAATGGATGGGCAAATAACCAGACACCTACAAGCGTTGTGTCCACTCCAACATACAGTACTTAAACAATGTGAAGAAAAACATAGGTTTCAGCTCTGCGATGCTAAAACGAAAAAAAAATATCCTGAAACGTGATTATTCTAATTCTGGTCAATCACAGATGGATGAAATCCTGATTCCACCTCAATGGGATTCAAACATGTGACCTATAGATTGCATTCTGTGCTCAGTCAGCAGCATTCGCTCAGCCCAGCCATCTATCCTAGCTAGCAAAGCTACCATTTTTCCCTCGCCTCTAACCTGCCTCTGTCCCTCACTTCCTCAGCCTCCACTCTAGCACTTCACCCATCATGGCCACATCCTAAACACAGCTGGTCATATAGCCTACCTGTACTGCAAAATGTCCTTTGTTGGTTGTCCATATTCTATGCATGCCCGTCGTGGTGCAGCCTTGGAGTAGCAGTGAAGGTGCACTGCAGAGATAGTGTGTGGCATTCTCCTGTCCTGGTGTTAAGTGGGTTGAACATGAGTCTAAAACACTGGCAAGCCTTCAGATTGGCCAGCGATGCCTGCTGACTGGAACAAAAGCAACCTTGAGATCCTGAGTGTTCTCCTGCCAAGCAGAAAACAAGATGCATGTAGCACCTGCATTAAGAATGTTCCTTTCTGGAAGGTGCCACACTAGAGACCACAGCTTCACAAGCAGGCCAATATCAATCAAGGAGGTGGTTAATCAATGATGCACAAAATTAAGAGTAACTTGCAAACATGCTCTGGGGGCTTTGCTGCCCCATCTGCAGTACTCACTAGCCACGCCTTGCATCTCTGTTACATGGTCTTTGCACTTCTGAATAGGTGCAAAAGCTGCCGTAGCTGACAGTCTTGCTTGCTGAGAAAAGGGTAGCCACCCAGCAATATCAAAATTGCCCTAAACCAACAGAAATGCTCGCTTACCATTTTATAAGCAGGTGGAATGTTTAAATGACAGATCCCAAGCCTGAAGAAGGCACTTTTACAAGCAGTTAATTAATTCTGGAAGCGTTGACATTGATTTTCCCATTGAAAAAACATTTTTCGTATCAGGCCCATAACGTTTACTAACAGATAGCATTGCCACACAGTTTTGATTTTGTGTGTTTTTTTTTAAAGTATTTATATATTTGTAAGTTCAATTTACAATGTGATTAGTGTACAAAATCCCACGAACACACAGAGGGCAGTGTTCAGAATCTGTGAACACTGTCTGCTGTGTGTTTGTAGGATTTTGCTCGCACTTTGGATTTCTACCTCCCTGAAGTCGGCAACACGGCGCATGCTGGCAGTGGGGAGCTAGAAATCCTGAATGCAAGCAAAATCCTCCAAAACACCCAGTGGACAGTGCTCACGTCAGAGAGGATCTCAGGGATAAAGACCCTGAGATTGTCTCCGGCGTGAGCACTGTGGGTTTCATGTCTTATTGCAAGTTTTTTATTTGAACACTTTACAGTTGGTTTAAAAGTGGCGGGGAAGGAAAACAACGGAAAGAGAATGCACCAAAGGACAAAAATAGAGGTTGGGTGAGCCAGGCAATTTACAACCAGTCGGATTGTGGGATTATGCAGGGGAAGCATCTGCCTGACCCTTCTCAGGTTACAGAGGCAATCATTAAGCCAGTAAGGGTTCAAGCACTACATGACATGTATGACAACATTGCCGATTTTGTGTTGTAAGACATTGATACATATTAAAACTGATTTAAAAAGGACGAGCAACAGCCAAAGATTTATTAACAAAAACAAGGAAATGAAACACAGAAAGGACAGAAATAATTACTGCTGTCAAAAGTATTGTAAATTACGTTAGCTATTTAAAAAAAAGATTATACTCACATGATTCAATATATCATTTTATTTGGGAGATGCATGGTATCTTTCATATTCAAAGATGGCTGCTAGTTTCGGCTTGTTTCCATAGAGCTTCCTTAGAAAAAGTCATCCAAGATGGCTGCCTCAATGGAAGAGCTCAAAGAATTCCAAGATGGGCAGGAATGGGTGGGATTAGCCATATGGATTAGCATGGCTGGGGTCAGGAAATGGGAGGTATTAAATAACCTAACAACTGTGTAACCCTCCTCAAATGTCATCTCCATTGGAAAAGCATTACAGACCCTCATTCAAAGCCCATATTGCCCATATTTCAAGCTCTTATGTTAAAGCTCTTATTTTAATGACAATAGCTTTGGCTTAAAGGTAGTGCTTTCAGCGCCATTGAATAACCCAAACTAAAAATGGCCTTGTTGGATGATTTATATTGAAGTAAATACTTTTTCCAGATTCACTGTAGTAGTATGGTGTTTCATGTTGTTTTATAAATAAATGAATGAACGAATGAAACCATAAAAGGGGTTCCTTTTTTGGAAGGATCAAGGTTAAACCAATATAAACTGTGGCAATACCCACCCATCCCATATGATATTGTGCCCCAACAGCCCTCGCTTTCTTTTTCTTTCAGACTTAGGTTAACTTACCTTTTTGGTTGAAGACAGTATTTTTGCTGCCACATATTAAAGGACATGTGCACAGAGACTTAAGACTGTAGGCTCCATCCCTTCCAAGGTTGCTGAAGCAAGGCCACAAGCCTGACCCCAGTAGAATAAACCAGCCTGAACTGAACTATACAATGGACTCTTGTAAAAGAATGAAAGTTGTGACGGGGTGGAGGAACTACTCCCCTCAGATGAGGAGACGAGACAGGAAACACTCCCTTGGAAAGGGTTCCTGACTTCCGCCTGGATACAACTAATCAAAAGTACGTCAATATGCGTTACTTCCATTCATGAACATTGTAGACAGACTAACATTTTGAATCAATGGGTTTATTGTTTTGCAGGAGGGGAGGTGGAATAAACATACCAGAAGGTCTGGCCAGAGGTTTTCTCAAACAATTTGTTGTCAGATGGCCAGAAGTCTATAAAGGTAAAATGCCCCCTCAGGTCAGTGTGGTGAGTTTGGGTCATAAGCAGGATGCTGTGCTCTTTGACTCCCAAGCCAATTAATAAATCATCTCTGTTTACCATCAACCAAAATGAAGATGTGAGCCTGTCTTCATTGACAGTAGGTGACTGTGAATCTGGCCTTTTTCACAACGCGGGTGCATAGGCGAGATTACAGAGGAGCAGATTGGCTCCTCTCGAATGTCCCACATTCAAGACTAAAAAAGAGTAAAGGTGTCCTGGTCAAAATCCTCCAATGAGGAGTCAGGAGAAGGTCAGTCATAAGTGGTGCACTTTTGAGGATCTGTCTCGGAAGCCAGCAGTTTTTTCATGATGATTAAACAAGACATTGAATTGTTTCAGAGTTATTTGATTATAGGATGGACATTCAGGTTCAGGTATTTTGTTTTACTGTTTGTTATTGGCTTGCTTATTATGATTTTTAGGAATAATATATTTGCTATGTCCTGGTATAGAACTGGCAAAATAATGGCAGTTAGGACTGTTCTGGTGTTTTCTGGTTTCCGGTCTGGTAAAGGTTTGTGGAACCCAACCAACTTCTGGTATTCTGGTATAGTTAGTAATGGGAATGAAAAAGTATAAAAGAGGATAATGAAACAGGAATACTAAAGAGGGAGAAACTATATTGCCCGAAGTAAATATGGATAGTTGGGGTGAGTACAGGTTGAGTGCCCCATATACAGAAGAACACCCTTTCCCTGTATGTGGTCCCTGTCCCTAGGAAGGAGGTGGTGGACCGCCTATCTAATAGAGATAGAGGAGAAAACTATCCCTATATCTACAATATATGCTAGTATAAATTTGAAAAATAGGTATGAGCTACAAAATGGTTGAAAGAGACTTAAAAATGGGACTAAGCTCAATCTGCTCGCATTCCATTGTTATTTCCTGGAGGGCGTATTTCCCTGAGGCTCAGATGGTCGTTTTCAAACTTTAAATAAATCACCTTCACAAGAAGTGTGTCAATGGAGTGTAGGCAGATTGATATATAAAAAATCCCTAGTACAGTGGATCACAACGAGTCAATTCAATACATCTGAGTAATTCTTTCCATCAACTGGAATATGTTCATCGGAGTGGAACCAATATCTATCAAATACCTGATGCCAGTGGACAGTTGTTACTAAAGTCCAATGGTTTGTAGATTTCAGTGAACCCAAAAGGGAGGTTAAAAAGAGGAGGGGAGAAGGGAGGCTGTTCTCCACTACAGCAAGGTTAGTTCTTTGTATGCCTGTGTTTTTATGGGATATCATCCATTCTAGTGGTCGACCGGTTTCATGATGTTCTTTCGTATGTCATCTTCTTCAGGACCTCTGTTTTCTCTGCATCCTATGGGATTGCCTTGAGATGTGGTGGTGATGGCCACATCCAATCGAGGGAAGAAAATTGAAATATTTTTCAGCCTGGTTCCGGTAGATATTTTTTATACTTCTTAATTTAGAATTAAGTAGCTTCAACTGAGCAGCTATTTCAAATGAATCAAACTTCTTGTAGATCCATAGGATCACATTGAATTCTGTCTGGTGCCCCAAAAAGGCTGTCTACGTCTCAGTAATTTCATCATGGTTGTCAATGAGTCAGAACATTACACTTGAAAAAGCAAACAGTACCTTCTGCCCAGACAGTACTGATGTTAGTCTGGCTGGTCTTGATAATTGTAGTGCTGGATCTTCTTTGGAACGGATGATAGCGGGTTAGCCTGTGGTTCTTATCTTTTTTTAGGTGCATTATGCTCTGTGCTAATGTATTGTTATGCAAGCCCTTAGTTGCCACAGTGCGCGGAGGAGCCTCTTCGTGCATAGTGTTTTTGACCCATATATTTCTGTATGGCATGCAAATTATTTCATTTCGAGCTCCAATCTATTGCAGTCCTGGCGTCCTGACCCATATGGGGATCTTTCTTTTGGAAGTGGACATCTTTTGGTATGTTTTCTAAAGTAAACAAATTGCAACGGAACAAGATTCTCACTTAGCGAGTCTGCGCTCGACATTCTCTTTAACTACATTTCACTACGACACTGTGTGTCCGTAGCTGTAGCATCCGTGTTAGGTACCATTTTTTTATCCCAATGAGCCGCATTCAGTGCAGTCGCTGTTCTGTATTAGCGGTTCGCAGCTTTTACATACAGATGTCATCTTACCTTAGTTGTGGTAGATTCCTGCCAATAGGTAGGCCTCTCAGCGTTCTCTTGCGTACCCGATGCAGCAACAAGAAACAGTTGCTAAGGGATGCTCTGGGTATATAAATAGTTCTTCATCTATGTTGCCTGTGTCCGTTTATGCTGTCGGCCATGTTAGAGTGTACTAGTGCTATAAGTGGCATACTTCTTCAATTGGATTATCTAATCTCTAGCCAGCATTTTGCAAGTTTCAAATGATCTGTGCATTTGATGTTGAATCAATTAGTGCACTATTAGTGTCCGAGGATATAATTCTCGTGGGACCTAGGGTAATGGATTACGTTCATGCCCGGAAGCGCTTCAAAAAGGGGGGAGGGCGCACATGGGTGAAAAGCTGGTTTTCCACCAGTGGTGTAAGGTCACAATTCTCTTTAAGGAGATAATATTGTAATAAATAGGGTGGTCAATCATCGGATTTGGGCGGTATGACCCGCTTTGGTTTTTCCTATTAGGGGTTGTATGTGCCAAGGGCTCATTTGGTGGTATGCCAATGGGGATTCCCAACTTTTAGTTGGGGCTGATTGATGCTTCTTGCTGGTAATGTCCATCTATTTCATTGATGCAAGCTCGTGCCACTGGATTTCCTTGTCAAGGCCATGTTTCACCGTATTTAGCCGGAAAATCCGCTGTTGCTCACGTCTTAGAAGTAGGTCAGGGAAATTGCCTCCTCTGCGGGGAGGTCTTATTTTTAACAATATTGTCCATTTGAACTAGTCCCGGTTGTGTCCTTTTGATTGGAAATGGGGAACAAGGGGGCATTCATAATTCATTACTATACTATAACAGTTACCTTCCAAAAGCCTTATGAGACAATCTGCCCTTTGGCCAGTTCCTGCGCTACAGGAGGACTTGTACATACACTCAGGACTACAACATACAAGCTGGAGCCCTCAAAAGACATCTAAGGAGTAGGGGCTTCCCGAAGAAAATGGTCAATGACACCTATAAAAGGGCCAGGAATATACCAAGAGAAATCACCTTGCAACAACACCAAAAAATGGTGGACAAAGACGGGATAACAGCGGTCCTGAGCTATTTACCACTCTTCAATTCACTCAAAAAAGAGATAAAGAGACTTCGGCCTATGCTTAACACAGGGATGAGTGACCTAGCGCTACCTTCTTTTGCTACCAAAAGGAGACAGAATATCAGGGTCCGTCTGGTTCATACCCTGAAAGAAATCAATGAGGAACACCACAACCCCACAATCTGGGGGACAAGAAGACTCACAGGTCACACACCATGCGTAGGATGCACGATGTGTGCTCAGACAAGTAGAAGCACAAGCATCAATATAGGGTGGAAAACACCCTGGGAACAGAGAACATTGCCGAACTGCAAGAGTAAAGGTGGTATTTACCTTATCAGATGGCCATGCAAGCTAAGATATGTAGGCATGACCGTAAGGGAAGTGAGAAAGAGACTGATTGAACACAAATCGTGTATCAGAACAACAAAACTGACTGCCCCCCTGGTTGCCCATTTCCAAGCAAAAGGACACAACCAGGACCAGTTAAAATTGACAATATTGGAAAAAATAAGACTTCCCCGCAGAGGAGGCAATTTCCCTGACCTACTACTAAAACGTGATCAACAGTGGATTTTCCGGCTAAATACAGTGAAACATGGCCTTAACGAGGAAATCCAGTGGCACAAGCTTGCGTTAATGAGATAGATGGACATTACCAGCAAGAAGCATCAATCAGCCCCAACTAAAAGTTGGGAATCCCCATTGGCATACAACCAATTGAGCCCTTGGCACACACAACCCCTGGTGGGAAAAACCAAAGAGGGTCTTACCGCCCAAATCTGATGATTGACCACCCTATTTATTACAATATTATCTCCTGAAAGATAACTGTGACTTTACACCACCGGTGGTCAACCAGCTTTTCACCCATGTGCGCCCTCCCCCCCACCATTTTTTGAGGCGCTTCCGGGCATAAACAAAATTCATTACCCTAGATCCCACGAGAATTATATCCTCGGACACTAATAGTGCACTACTTGATTCAACATCAAATGTACAGATCATTTGAAACTTGCAAAATGCCGGCTAGAGATTAGATAATCCAATGGAAGAAGTATGCCAGTTACGGCACTAGTACACTCTAAGATGGCCGACAGCATAAACCGACACAGACAACATAGACAAAGGACTATTTAGATACCCAGAGCGTCCCTTAGCAACTGTTTCTTGTTGCTGCATCAGTTACGCGAGAGAACACTGAGTGGCCCACCTATTGGCAGGAATCTCCCACAACTAAGGTAGGTTGACATCTGTATGTAAAAGCTGCAACCCTCTAATATAGAACAGCGACCACACAAAATGCGGCTCATTGGGATAAAGAAATTATACCTGACACGGACGGTACCGCTACGGACACTGCCATGGCCACTGGACAAGGGCCCATGTTTCTACCACCTACAGGGTCCAAATGCACCCAGTCCTGGTGCCTCTGGCACCAGGCTCATGCAAAAGTGTGCTTGGCACACTTTATTCCTAAGGCACGTGCATCCAGGCCAGGCGTGGCCATAGGAGACCATTGGGGAGCACGTGCAAGAACTTCTGGGAGTGGCAAAGTGGAGCCACAAGTCTGGGCCAAAGGGAGGGGCTGTTAGGAAAGATTTCGTAATTGTAGGTAATTTTCCTTCCATGTGGCAACATCTAAACTTTTTGCTGTTGTTTTTCACCTTGTTCTTGACTTTGCCAGAGAAGTGCAGCCTTCTGGTTTTATTAGCCGCCAGCTTAAGGACAGAGAGCTCAGATGGTCCACGGTAGAGAAAGAATGTTTCTCTGTTGTGTGGGCCCTAAGGAAGCTGAGGCCCTACCTCTATGGGACCCACTTCACTGTGCAAACTGACCATAAGCCGTTAAAGTGGCTAATGAACATGAAGGGGGAGAATCCAAAGTTGCTTAGGTGGTCCATAAGTCTACAAGGCTTCGACTTCACTATTGAGCATAGGCCAGGTGTTCAACATAGCAATGCTGATGGGTTGTCCAGAATGTTTAACCGACCTGAACAAGAGACTCATCCAGGGGTGGATTAGTTCCCCCTGTCCATAGTCTGGGAGGGGCGAGTGTTAGGAAAGATTTCTTAATTGTAGGTAATTTTCCTTCCATGTGGCAACCCCTAAACTTTTTGCTGTTGTTTTTCACCTTGTTCTTGACTTTGCCAGAGAAGTGCAGCCTTCTGCTGCACTCCTCTGGGCTTTCGCTCCTTTTCTTACGGGGAAACTGACATGCCCTTAAGACAGTCAGTACCGGGGAACGCTGTTTCCCGTAGTTTCTTTTATCATGTTGCGGCTTTAGTGCAACATGACACAAGAGGGCACTGTAAGCTAAGTTACAGCTCTCTTGGGTCTCTAGCCTTCTACAGGCCCTAGATACTCGTTTAGGATTGTATTTGATCGGTGCAAGTAATTCAGGGACGGGAATGGTGGCAGCGATCGTTTCTTTGTATTTTGAGCTCCTTTTGGCGTTCTAAGCACGTTTTCTGCGCTTAACCCAAAATGGTGGCCTGGCTCCCAAAATGGCCAGACCACGAGGCTCCTTTGTCCTGTCCACTGACCGTCTTGCTCCCTTCACCTTCCCCAGGTCGAGCCGACCCGGGGCCTTCCTTATTTGGGCATGTACTTTCCCGCGAAACACAGATGCTTTCGCGGGCTTATACATGTCTTTTGTGTGCCTCCAGGATGTGGGCTGGGATGTCTGGTCCCAATACACATCCTGGGTGCCAGAGAGTCTAGGGTGGTGTGAATGCCTGGGACCACCGTGGTCCGTGATTGGTCCACGCATGGTGTGAGTGTTAATGAGCAGATCTCCCATTGGGTCCCCTTTGTTTTGGCGCGAAGGGAACCGTGGATAAGAGGGGGCTGGAAACACCACTACCATGTCGATCTCCTGAGTTCTCACGAACGAAGGAATACAGGAGCCAAGTATCCTGCAACCAAGAGGCTGGACCGAGGAATCGCTGGTGACCCGCTGAAGGACTTCTGCTCTGCACTGCTGTCGCCTTGTGAAACCCTTTTCACCTTTGATCGAACCAGAAGGCCTGTACTGGTACTTCGACCCTTTGGAATAGCGGGAACAGCTATTCTCGGCATCTTCACCATCTCCTGCCAGTAAGCCTTCGGAAGCGTCTCTGGGCCATCCAGTTGACTGACCAGCTTACATGGGAGTCTTGCTCTGTAACCGCCGCCAGGTTGTGTAGTATTTCGAGTCCTTGTCACTCTCACACGCTTCGTACACTTGGCGTTCCCAGGTCGGAAGTGAGTAGTGTACAATTGGCTCAGATACACACGGCCGCTCCATTGCCCGGCTGTGGTGACAAAACTGTGCAGGTTTCTTCGATTGGGACGTCTTTTTACTCAACACGACGACGAGGCGTTCCCTGCTCTTCTGAACCTGCCAGCTGCTGAAACTGACGCGGAGAAGCCTGGGTCTGCTTGCATCGGGGACCGGTGAGTAGTTTAGCTAGGATCTGGTCGCCCTCCTGCAGGAGCCCATTGCTTTTCCCCGCTGTGTAAAACAGCACCCTTTTGCCGTACTCGCGCTCTGCTTCTGCCCACTGTGGAGGCTGCGCTTGAGTCGCGGAACTTGTTCTCCTTCATTTGTGCACTGAACTGAACTGCCTGATTTCCTTAGAAGAGACTCTCCTTTTGCCCGTTGGCACCAGCGTGTGCAGGTACTTTTGAGCACAAGGCTCCACTCTTCGCAGGGCTCGGACTTCCATCTAGTTAGGTGCCTCTGAAGGCGAACTGAGTCTAAAGCATTGTATCGCACTGCCTGTTTTCCTTCCCTTGCAGGTGGACTACACATTTCGTGCATATAACGCTTGCGACTGTCATATTTGTATATATATTGTGTTGATATGGTATGTGTTGGTTTAATATTGTGATACTGTGATTTTCTCGCTACGGTCATTGTTTTAAAGGCCTTAAAATAAATGTGTATATATTTTTGATATAACAACTGTTTGGAGTAGTTTGTAAGTGATCTTGCTTTGTGTGCTCATTGCGGGCTTTCAGTCACCCTCACCCCACTTGAGACCTAGTCTTGACCGCCGCGATCGCTACCTTGATTGGTCTGGCTCGTCCAGAGGTTACCCTGTTCCAAGTAATTAGGTTGGCCTTCTGAACTTCTGCGCCACCAGGACAGAGTTCAGAAATCCGTCTTAACAAATTGGTGTACAGCGGTGGGATACGACTGAAGGTATCCAGTGTTGCGCACGAACTAAGGCATTTCAGGTTATTCCAACCAGGACACGTAGTGAATTGTTGTAGTATAACTTTAAAAAGGCCATAGTCCTATCTAACAGTATGGAAACAAATACCTTGTTAACTTTAAATGCTTCCAAATCAGAAACATTGAAGAAGATGTGTGCGGAGAGAGGTGTTTCCTCTCAAGGCACGAAATTGGAAATGATCCAAAGAATCGTGGCGTGGCAAGAAGCGCAGCTTCACGCTATAACTTCTGAGGACAGTGCAGAAGGTGGTGGGGCTGCTCTCACTGGTAGAACCGACGGTTCTGCCGCTGCACTGATCCATCGCGACCACGAGGACAGGGAGGACGAGATGTCTAATGTTTCCTCTGCCAGTGCTGATGGGGAGGCTATGCTTGAATTCAAGAAGCAAGAGCTGCGGTTTAGGCAGCAGGAGCTTGAATTCAGCATAGCCAAACTAAAAATCGAACAGGCAGAAAAACAAAAAGACAGGGATCACCAGTTGGAACTGGCCAAGCTTCAGTTTGCAAATGGGTCCAAGGGTCCTGGACATGGTTCTGGGGCTGCCTCTCATCCACGGTTTCCGAAAGATCTGCTCAGTGTGTATGAAGAAAGGAATGACATTATGGACTGGCTGAATGCGTTTGAGTATGCATGCGAAGTTCAACAAGTTGACAATGCTGTTAAGATTGCCTGGTTACTCAGCAGACTGCCCCATTCTGGCTGTAGTGCCATTATGGAAATGTCGAAGGCTGAGCGAGCTGATTTCGCAATGTTAAAGCAAACTCTCATTTTAAAGTTTGGGAAGACTCCAGCCCAATATTTGAAACGTTTCAGAGAGTATAAGAAAAAGGAAGGTGGTACTTGGGTATCTTATGTCACTGAATCCTTGAAAAACTTAACTGGCTGGGTCGAAGGGTATAAGGTTTCTACCTTCGAAGGCATGATAAATCTTGTCATGCTGGAACACATTTTTGCTTCTTCTTCCCCGGAGCTTAAGCAGCATTTGGCCGATTCGAAGGAGATAGATCCTAAGAAGCTGGCCATTGCAGCAGACTTATGGGTGTCACATTGAGTGTCCCATAAGGACAAAACTCATCCTGGTAAGCAGGAGGAAGGGAAAAAGTCCAAAGATATGGAGGGTGGAGAATCTGCTAAATCATCTTCTCATAAGGGCCACAAAAAGAAAAATAAGGGTAAGACACAAGAGAACTCACAGGGTAGTGGAGGACAGCCTCCGAAACAGAACTCTGGTTACAATAAGCCTCCCTATGTAAACAGACCCAATGGATCTTGTTTTGCTTGTGGAGCAACTGACCACGTGAAGGGGGATCCCCGTTGTAAGGTTAGACCTTTGGGGGTCCATTCCGCTAATCTGGCCTTCTCCTCCTACGAGGAAGAAGAGATTACAGGAGCATCCTTCTCCTCAGACTCATTTCCCAGCGGGATAGAGGCTGAGGTAGTTTTAGTGTCCCTGGGGTCCTGGGAGCCTAAAGTCGCAGAGGCTTATGCTAGGATTCCGGATAATACCAAGCACTACTTTAAAGACAGTGTGCTGATCAATGGAGTAGATACGCCAGCTCTTAGGGATAGTGGGTGCAGTCGCACTGTAGTGGATTCTACCTTGGTAGACTCAGAGGAAGTTGCCAGAGCTACTCTGATGCCCACTAAATTGGCTGACGGCCCACTCCGTATGTTCCCAGTAATACCTGTAAATCTTACTTTAAATGGTACAGCAGTCAGGATTCCAGTGAGCATTCAGAGAAACGTCCCGGGAAAGGTCTTGTTAGGTAATGATCTCAGAGCTTTAGGGCTCGTAGGAGACACTGCCGAAAGACCCTACACACGGTCTCAAGCACGGGCGGCATTGGCCAAGACCAATACGCTGCCCCAGCCGAAGGGGAAACCCAAGGCGAAAGGAGTCGACAAGTCACGACGAGGGAAAGAGAATATTCCCCCGAGCTCGCCTACCACTGCGGTGGAGGAAGTTGGTCAATCGCCCGGGCCTGACGAGGAGGTGGCGATGCCTGAAGTATTTGACCCCAACGATCATCCTGAACTAAAAGACTTGTTAGTTGAAGGAGGTCTTGATAGGGACGAATTCAGTAAAGGCCAACGTGAGTGCCCATCTCTGGAAGGCCTAAGGAGACAGGCCTGCTCCCAGCTTGAGGGTGAACCTCCTGGGACGCATAGGACTTATTGGGAAGGTGGACTCCTGTATAGTGAGCCCACAGAGTCTACAGAAGGAGACCATAGGAGGTTGGTGGTTCCCCTTGCTGTTAGGCCCTTCCTCCTGCAGTTGGCGCATGAAGTTCCCCTTGCTGGTCACCTTGGTATGAAGAGGACCAAGCAAAGGTTATCCATGCACTTCTACTGGCCCAAGATGGGGGTGCAAGTAGAAAGTCACTGCAGGAGTTGTACCACCTGCCAGTTGTCTGGTAAGGTTGGCGCGACAATCCAAGCTCCGTTGGTACCGCTCCCAGTTGTGGGGGTACCATTTGAAAGGGTAGGGATCGACATTGTTGGTCCCCTTGACCCGCAAACATCCTCGGGCAATAGGTTTATCCTGGTGCTGGTCGACCATGCAACCAGATATCCTGAGGCCATCCCATTGAAAACTGTAACTGCCAAGTCAGTTGCAGAAGCTTTACTCGGCATATTTACTAGGGTTGGCTTCCCTAAAGAAGTTGTGTCGGATCATGGCAGCAACTTTATGTCGACGTATAGGCAGGCTATGTGGAAAGAATGTGTGGTCACCTACAGGTTCTCTTCTGCATACCACCCCCAGACCAATGGTCTGGGGGGGCGTTTCAACAGGACGTTAAAGAGCGTGATTGGGGCTCTGGAGGAGCCTCAGAGAAGAAAATGGGATCTTCTTGTTTCATGCTTACTGTTTGCCTACCGAGAGGTACCACAGGAGGGTGTTGGCTTCAGCCCCTTCGAACTTCTGTTCGGTCATCCCGTACGGGGACCCTTAGCCATCGTCAAGGAGGGATGGGAGATGCCCACTCCCCCTGTTACTACCAAAGTAGTTGATTATGTGCTAGGGCTCAGAAAACGAATGGTACTTCTGATGGGCTTGGCTAGTGATAAATTGAAGGCAGGGCAAGCGCTGGTGAAACATTGGTACGACCAGAAAGCTTCCCTCATCAACTTTACACTTGGTCAGCAAGTCCTGATCATGAATCCCATAAGGCCTCGAGCTTTACAGGACAAATGGTCAGGCCCTTACCCAGTGGTGGAGCCCCTGGGTGAGGTTAACTATTTAGTGGACCTTGGAAGGCCTGGACAGGCTCCAAAAGTGTTTCACGTAAATAGGCTGAAGGCTTTCGTCCCATGAGTCGAAATCGCAGCACTGCTACTGGCTTCAGATGTTGAGGAAGAGGAGTCGGAACCTCTCCCCGACCTGTTCCAAAGCAGTCCTTCAGATAGCTCTTTTGAGGGTGTCCGAGTGGCCCCTCACCAAAATGGACAAGGCTCAGTGGTTTACCTTGGACATGAAGTAGGTGGAGGGAGGACACAGCCTCTACCCAGTAAGGTACAAGCAGTACAAGACTGGCCTACCCCCACTACGCAAACCCAAGTGAGAGCCTTCTTAGGACTCACGGGTATTACCACAATTTTGTGGCAGACTGTGGCACCATAGCTGCTCCTCTGACTGCCCTCACAACTCCGAAGAAACCCAAGAAGGTAACTTGGACCGACGAGTGTGAGAAGGCCTTCAATGGCTTAAAAGACTCCTTGTGCCAGGCCCCTGTCCTCAGGGCCCCTGATTATCAAAGAACTTTTATCGTGCAGACGGACGCCTCTGACACTGGGATAGGAGCTGTACTATCACAAGTAGATGAGAAGGGTAAGGATCACCCTATTGGTTTTATTAGCCGCCAGCTTAAGGACAGAGAGCTCAGATGGTCCACGGTAGAGAAAGAATGTTTCTCTGTTGTGTGGGCCCTAAGGAAGCTGAGGCCCTACCTCTATGGGACCCACTTCACTGTGCAAACTGACCATAAGCCGTTAAAGTGGCTAATGAACATGAAGGGGGAGAATCCAAAGTTGCTTAGGTGGTCCATAAGTCTACAAGGCTTCGACTTCACTATTGAGCATAGGCCAGGTGTCCAACATAGCAATGCTGATGGGTTGTCCAGAATGTTTAACCGACCTGAACAAGAGACTCATCCAGGGGTGGATTAGTTCCCCCTGTCCATAGTCTGGGAGGGGCGAGTGTTAGGAAAGATTTCTTAATTGTAGGTAATTTTCCTTCCATGTGGCAACCCCTAAACTTTTTGCTGTTGTTTTTCACCTTGTTCTTGACTTTGCCAGAGAAGTGCAGCCTTCTGCTGCACTCCTCTGGGCTTTCGCTCCTTTTCTTACGGGGAAACTGACATGCCCTTAAGACAGTCAGTACCGGGGAACGCTGTTTCCCGTAGTTTCTTTTATCATGTTGCGGCTTTAGTGCAACATGACACAAGAGGGCACTGTAAGCTAAGTTACAGCTCTCTTGGGTCTCTAGCCTTCTACAGGCCCTAGATACTCGTTTAGGATTGTATTTGATCGGTGCAAGTAATTCAGGGACGGGAATGGTGGCAGCGATCGTTTCTTTGTATTTTGAGCTCCTTTTGGCGTTCTAAGCACGTTTTCTGCGCTTAACCCAAAATGGTGGCCTGGCTCCCAAAATGGCCAGACCACGAGGCTCATTTGTCCTGTCCGCTGACCGTCTTGCTCCCTTCACCTTCCCCAGGTCGAGCCGACCCGGGGCCTTCCTTATTTGGGCATGTACTTTCCCGCGAAACACAGATGCTTTCGCAGGCTTCTACATGTCTTTTGTGTGCCTCCAGGATGTGGGCTGGGATGTCTGGTCCCAATACACATCCTGGGTGCCAGAGAGTCTAGGGTGGTGTGAATGCCTGGGACCACCGTGGTCCGTGATTGGTCCACGAATGGTGTGAGTGTTAATGAGCGGATCTCCCATTGGGTCCCCTCCGTTTTGGCGCGAAGGGAACCGTGGATAAGAGGGGGCTGGAAACACCACTACCATGTCGATCTCCTTAGTTCTCACGAACGAAGGAATACTGGAGCCAAGTATCCTGCAACCAAGAGGTTGGACCGAGGAATCGCTGGTGACCCGCTGAAGGACTTCTGCTCTGCACTGCTGTCGCCTTGTGAAACCCTTTTCACCTTTGATCGAACCAGAAGGCCTGTACTGGTACTTCTACCCTTTGGAATAGCGGGAACAGCTATTCTCGGCATCTTCACCATCTCCTGCCAGTAAGCCTTCGGAAGCGTCTCTGGGCCATCCAGTTGACTGACCAGCTTACACGGGAGTCTTGCTCTGTAACCGCCGCCAGGTTGTGTAGTATTTCGAGTCCTTGTCACTCTCACACGCTTCGTACACTTGGCGTTCCCAGGTCGGAAGTGAGTAGTGTACATTTGGCTCAGATACACACGGCCGCTCCGTTGCCCGGCTGTGGTGACAAAACTGTGCAGGTTTCTTCGATTGGGACGTCTTTTTACTCAACACAGCGACGAGGCGTTCCCTGCTCTTCTGAACCTGCCAGCTGCTGAAACTGACGCGGAGAATCCTGGGTCTGCTTGCATCGGGGATCGGTGAGTAGTTTAGCTAGGATCTGGTCGCCCTCCTGCAGGAGCCCATTGCTTTTCCCCGCTGTGTAAAACAGCACCCTTTTGCCGTACTCGCGCTCTGCTTCTGCCCACTGTGGAGGCTGCGCTTGAGTCGCGGAACTTGTTCTCCTTCATTTGTGCACTGAACTGAACTGCCTGATTTCCTTAGAAGAGACTCTCCTTTTGCCCGTTGGCACCAGTGTGTGCAGGTACCTTTGAGCACAAGGCTCCACTCTTCGCAGGGCTCGGACTTCCATCTAGTTAGGTGTCTCTGAAGGCGAACTGAGTCTAAAGCATTGTATCGCACTGCCTGTTATCCTTCCCTTGCAGGTGGACTACACATTTCGTGCATATAACGCTTGCGACTGTCGTATTTGTATATCTATTGTGTTGATATGGTATGTGTTGGTTTAATATTGTGATACTGTGATTTTCTCGCTACGGTCATTGTTTTAAAGGCCTTAAAATAAATGTGTATATATTTTTGATATAACAACTGTTTGGAGTAGTTTGTAAGTGATCTTGCTTTGTGTGCTCATTGCGGGCTTTCAGTCACCCTCACCCCTCTTGAGACCTAGTCTTGACCGCCGCGATCGCTACCTTGATTGGTCTGGCTCATCCAGAGGTTACCCTGTTCCAAGTAATTAGGTTGGCCTTCTGAACTTCTGCGCCACCAGGACAGAGTTCAGAAATCCGTCTTAACAGGGGCCGGGGCCAGCCTATTTAAGGCCAACCCGCCAGCACCCCTTACCTCCGCCTGCAGAGTCCTTTCCTGTTTTCCAGCTCATCACCTCGATGCCTGTCTTACCTGGCTCCAGCCACACCATCCCTGAAAGCGCATCTTGCCTGGCTCCAGCTACACCATCGCTGAAAGCACATCTTACCTGGGTCCGGCAACACCATAGCTGAAAGCGCATTACCTGGCCCAGCGACATCAACGCTGAAAGT
This sequence comes from Ambystoma mexicanum, assembly GCF_040938575.1. Lineage (NCBI taxonomy): Eukaryota > Metazoa > Chordata > Amphibia > Caudata > Ambystomatidae > Ambystoma > Ambystoma mexicanum. The sequence continues at coordinate 524,093,178 of NC_090940.1, forward strand.
GCATTTTGCCTGGGTCCGGCTGCACCATCGCTGAAAGCGCATTACCTGGTTCCAGCTACACCATCGCCTGCAGCGCATCACATCTTACCTGGTTCCATAATCATCAGAGTTGGAGCGCATCTTTACCTGTTCCGGACATCCAGCTACACAGGAGTTTCTTCCATCCATCCTCTTCACTGAGTCTTCCATTGTGCAACCGCAGACAGGCCTTTGGACAGCCGCTTCGCTCTTGACGTCACCAGGCCATCCCTGCAAGAGAAAAGAACACACAAGGTTAAAAACTGCATAAATAACTTATGCTAGGCCGTGCAACATGTGAGTCCTGCATTCTACCCTGAAAGCCAATTTACCGACCTACTTAGGTGCTTCGCCATTCTCTTGGGCTTCATTGGGGGTCATTCTAAACACTGCAACTCCGTGCAGTCATCTTCACACCTATAGGGGAGAGAAAAGACATTGCAAGAATTACGAACTATAATCACGGCAAAATTACATTGCAATAATTCCGAACTATAATCATGGCAAAAACGACATTGCATTAGAACATGGACAATAATCGTTGTTATTTACCTTATCACATGGCCATGCGAGCTAAGATATGTAGGCATTACCGTAAGGGAAGTGAGAAAGAGACAAATTGAACACAAATCGTGTATCAGAACAACAAAACGGACTGCCCCCCTGGTTGCCCATTTCCAAGCAAAAGCACACAACCAGGACCAGTTAAAATGGACAATATTGGAAAAAATAAGACTTCCCCGCAGAGGAGGCAATTTCCCTGACCTACTACTAAAACGTGAGCAACAGTGGATTTTCCGGCTAAATACGGTGAAACATGGCCTTAACGAGGAAATCCAGTGGCACAAGCTTGCGTTAATGAGATAGATGGACATTACCAGCAAAAAGCATCAATTAGCCCCAACTAAAAGTTGGGAATCCCCATTGGCATACAACCAATCGAGCCCTTGGCACACAAAACCCCTAGTGGGAAAAACCAAAGAGGGTCTTACCGCCCAAATCTGATGATTGACCACCCTATTTATTACAATATTATCTCCTGAAAGATAACTGTGACTTTACACCACTGGTGGTCAACCATCTTTTCACCCATGTGCGCCCCCCCCCACCATTTTTTGAGGCGCTTCCGGGCATAAACACAATCCATTATCCTAGGTCCCACGAGAATTATATCCTCGGACACTAATAGTGCACTACTTGATTCAACATCAAATGCACAGATCATTTGAAACTTGCAAAATGCCGGCTAGAGATTAGATAATCCAATGGAAGAAGTATGCCAGTTACGGCACTAGTACACTCTAAGATGGCCGACAGCATAAACCGACACAGACAACATAGACAAAGGACTATTTGGATACCCAGAGCGTCCCTTAGCAACTGTTTCTTGTTGCTGCATCAGTTACGCGAGAGAACACTTAGTGGCCCAACTATTGGCAGGAATCTCCCAAAACTAAGGTAGGATGACATCTGTATGTAAAAGCTGCAACCCTCTAATATAGAACAGCGACCACACAAAATGCGGCTCATTGGGATAAAGAAATCATACCTGACACGGACGGTACAGCTACAGACACCGTCATGGCCACTGGACAAAGGCCCATGTTTCTACCACCTACAAGGTCCAAATGCACCCAGTCCTGGCGCCTCTGGCACCAGGCTCATGCAAAAGTGTGCTTGGCACACTTTATTCCTAAGGCACGTGCATCCAGGCCAGGTGTGGCCATAGGAGACCATTGGGGAGCATGTGCAAGGACCTCTGGGAGTGGCAAAGTGGAGCCACAAGGCTGGGCCAAAGGGAGGGGCCGGAGCCAGCCTATTTAAGGCCAACCCGCCCGCATCCTGGCGCTTCGTGTTAGTCTGTTTTCTGCAGCATAACGCTTACCGCCGCCTGCAGAGTCCTTACCTGTTTTCCAGCTCATCACCTCGATGCGTGTCTTACCTGGCTTCAGCTACACCATCCCTGAAAGCGCATCTTACCTGGCTCCTGCTACACCATCGCTGAAAGCACATCTTACTTGGGTCCGCCAACACCATCGCTTAAAGCGCATTACCTGGCCCAGCTACATCATCGATGAAAGTGCATCTTACCTGGGTCCGGCTGCACCATCGCTGAAAGCACATCTTACTTGGGTCCGGCTGCACCATCGCGGAAAGCGCATTACCTGGCTCCAGCTACACCATCGCCTGCAGCGCATCGCATCTTACCTGGTTCCATAGTCATCAGAGTTGGAGCGCATCTTTACCTGTTCCGGACATCCAGCTACACAGGAGTTTCTTCCATCCATCCTCTTCACAGAGTCTTCTATCCTGCAACTGCGGACAGGCCTTTGGACAGCCGCTTCCCGCTTGACGTCACTAGGCCATCCCTGCAAGAGAAAACAACACACAAGGTTAAAAACTGCATAAATAACTTATGCTAGGTCGCGCAACACATGAGTCTTGCGTTCTAACCTGAAAGCCAACTTACCAACCTACTTGGGAGCTTCGCCATTCTCTTGGGCTTCATTGGGGCTCGCTCTAAACACTGCAACTCCGTGCAGTCATCTTCACACCTATATGGGAGAGAAAAGACATTGCAAGAATTACGAACTATAATCACGGCAAAAACGGCATTGCATTAGAACATGGACAATAATCATTGTTATTTACCTTATCACATGGCCATCCGAGCTAAGATATGTAGGCATTACCCTAAGGGAAGTGAGAAAGAGACTGATTGAACAAAAATAGTGTATCAGAACAACAAAACTGACTGCCCCCCTGGTTGCCCATTTCAAGGCAAAAGCACACAACCAGGACCAGTTAAAATGGACAATATTGGAAAAAATAAGATTTCCCTGCAGAGGAGGCAATTTCCCTGACCTACAACTAAAACGTGAGCAACAGTGGATTTTCCGGCTAAATACGGTGAAACATGGCCTTAACGAGGAAATCCAGTGGCACAAGCTTGCGTTAATGAGATAGATGGACATTACCAGCAAAAAGCATCAATCAGCCCCAACTAAAAGTTCGGAATCCCCATTGGCATACAACCAATCGAGCCCTTGGCACATAAAACCCCTGGTGGGAAAAACCAAAGCGGGTCATACCGCCCAAATCTGATGATTGACCACCCTATTTATTACAATATTATCTCCTGAAACATAACTGTGACTTTACACCACTGGTGGTCAACCAGCTTTTCACCCATGTGCGCCCCCCCATTGTTTTAGGCGCTTCTGGGCATAAACACAATCCATTACCCTAGGTCCCACGAGAATGATATCCTCAGACACTAATAGTGCACTACTTGATTCAACATCAAATGCACAGATCATTTGAAACTTGCAAAATGCCGGCTAGAGATTAGATAATCCAATGGAAGAAGTATGCCAGTTACGGCACTAGTACACTCTAAGATGGCCGACAGCATAAACGGACACAGACAGCATAGATGAAGGACTATTTAGATACCCAGATCGTCCCTTAGCAACTGTTTCTTGTTGCTGCATCAGTTACGCGAGAGAACGCTGAGTGGCCCACCTATTGGCAGGAATCTCACACAACTAAGGTAGGATGACATCTGTATGTAAAAGCTGAAACCCTCTAATATAGAACAGCGACCACACAAAATGCGGCTCATTGGGATAAAGAAATGATGCCTAACACGGACGGTACAGCTACGAACACTGTCATGGCCACTGGACAAGGGCCCATGTTTCTACCACCTACAGGGTCCAAATGGACCCAGTTCTGGCGCCTCTGGCACCAGGCTCATGCAAAATTGTGCTTGGCACACTTTATTCCTAAGGCACGTGCATCCAGGCCAGGCTTGGCCGTAGGATACCATTGGGGAGCACGTGCAAGAACCTCTGGGAGTGGCAAAGTGGAGCCACAAGGCTGGGCCAAAGGGAGGGGCCGGGGCCAGCCTATCTAAGGCCAACCCGCCTGCATCCTATTGCTTTGTGTTAGTCTGCTTTCTGCAGCATAACGCTTACCGCCGCCTGCAGAGTCCTTACCTGTTTTCCAGCTCATCACCTCGATGCGTGTCTTACCTAGCTCCAGCTACACCATCCCTGAAAGCGCATCCTACCTGGCTCCAGCTACACCATCGCTGAAAACACATCTTACCTGGGTCTGGCAACACCATCGCTGAAAGCGCATTACCTGGCCCAGCTACATCATCGCTGAAAGTGCATCTTACCTGGGACCGGCTGCACCATCGCTGAAAGCGCATTCCCTGGCTCCAGCAACACCACCGCCTGCAGCGCATCGCATCTTACCTGGTTCCATAGTCATCAGAGTTGGAGCGCATCTTTACCTGTTCCGGTCATCCAGCTACATGGGAGTTTCTTCCATCCATCCTCTTCACAGAGTCTTCCATCCTGCAACCGCGGACAGGCCTTTGGACAGCCTCTTCCCGCTTGACGTTACCAGGCCATCCCTGCAAGAGAAAAGAACACACAAGGTTAAAAACTGCATAAATAACTTATGCTAGGCCGCGCAACACGTGAGTCTTGCGTTCTACCCTGAAAGCCAACTTACCACCTAGTTGGGAGCTTTGCCATTCTCTTGGGCTTCATTGGGGCTCGCTCTAAACACTGCAACTCTGTGCAGTCATCTTCACATATAGGGGAGAGAAAAGACATTGCAAGAATTACAAACTATAATCACGACAAAAAGACACTGCAATAATTTCGAACTATAATCATGGGAAAAATGACATTGCATTAGTACATGGACAATAATCATTGTTAAAAGACTCTTACCTTCCAAGTGGTCGGTTGCAGCCTGTCGGGGCCGCCAATCCACGGAACAGTGAAGCAACTAGGTCCATCCAAGGAGCCCCTGATAATGACAAGCAGGACCGAGAGCTCATCCTTACAAGAAATCAGGTGAGCGTACATGGGCAAACGCTTGCTCATCTCGCTTTGGAACTAAGGGTTCGGGGGGAATCTCGATACCACCACACCATTCTCATTGCCTCTCATATTCCCTCAGAGACAGTACCAGCAAACAGAGCAGTCAACATTGCAGCAGCTGGGGGAGAGAACCGATTCAGGGGAGCCAAGTCCAGGGAGGGCTCCAACCGTGCCCTAACGTCCCCGCAAAGACCAGGTGAGCGTAACAGACACAGAGTGCCTTAGTGAAATGTAGTTAAAGAGAATGACGAGCGCGGACTCGCTAAGCGAGAATCTTGTTCCGTTGCAATTCGTTTACTTTAGAAAACGTAGAAAAAGATGTCCGCTTCCAAAAGAAAGATCCCCATATGTGTCAGGCTGCCAAGACTGCAATAGATCGGAGCTCGGAATTAAATAATTTGCACGCCATACAGAAATGTATGGATCAAAAACAGTATGCACGAAGAGACTCCTCCGCACGCACTGCGCGCACTTAATTGAGTGGCAACTAAGGGCTTGCATAATAATACATTACCATGGAGCAAAATGCACCTGAAAAAAGATAAGAACCACAGGCTAACCAGCTATTATCCTTTCCGCAGGGGATCCGGCTCTTCAGCAGCATTTTCCGGTATCTGACGAAAATAACAGAGTTCCGGCACTACAATTATGAAGACCACCCAGACTAACATCAGTACTGTCTGGGCACAAGGTACCGTTTGTTTTTTCAAGTGTAATGTTCTGACTCATTGATAACCATGATGAAATTACTGAGATGGAGACATCCTTTTTGGGTCACCAGACAGAATTCAATGTGATCCTACGGATCTAGAAGAGGTTTCATTAATTTGAAATAGCTGCTCAGTTGGAGCTACTTAATTCTAAAATAAGAAGTATAAAAAATATCTACTGGAACCAGGCCGAAAAATATTTCAGTTTTCTTCCCTAGGTTGGATGTGGCCATCACCACCACATCTCAAGGTGATCCCATAGGACGCAGAGAAAACAGAGGTCCTGACATATGAAAGAACGTCATCAAACCAGTCGACCACTAGAATGGATGATATCCCAAAAAACACGGGATACAAAGAACTAACCTTGCTGTAGCGGAGAACAGCCTCCCTTCTCCCCTCCTTTTTTAACCCCCCTTTTGGTTTCACTGAAATCTACAAACCATTGGACTTTAGTAACAACTGTCCTCTGGCATTAGGGTATTTGATCGACTCACACCTATCGCAATCCCCTCAAAACAACTTAAGCACATATCGGTTGCACTCTTATGAACATATTCCATTTGATGGAAAGAATTACTCAGATGTATTGAATTGACCCAGTGTGGTCCACTGTACTAGAGATTTTTTATATATCAATCTGCCTACACTCCATTGATGCACTTCTTGTGAATGTGATTAAAAGTTTGAAAAGGGGCCCTCTGAGCCTCAGGGAAATACGTCCTCCCAGATATGTCAATGGATAGCAAACAGATGGGGGGCATAGTCCCATTTTTAAGTATGTTTCAACCATTTTGTAGCTCATACCTATTTTTCTAAATCATACTAGCATACATTGTAGATATAGGGATAGTTTTCTCCTCTATCTCTTTTAGATAGGCGATCCACCACCTCCTTCCTAGGGACAGGCCCCCCATACAGGGAAAGGGTGTTCTTCTGTCTGCGGTTTACGGTATTCTACACATTTACTGTATTTAAATAACTAGATTACAAAAAAAAAAATATTTTCCTTACCTATGTTCTTGTGTGATAAAAAAGAAACCTTAAATTAACACTTTAGGTAATTGTCTAACCCCAATCAGATTCCCCGATTGTTCTGTGCTGAGTGCCCCATAGACCTTTTCAGGATCCCAAGGCTGCGCCTTAGTACATGCCCTCTCCCTTCTCAGGAACAGATAAGAGTGTAATCAAATAGTGAGAGCCACAGGAAATAATGGGACTGAATAATGGGTATTAAAACCAAACGTGGGACAGAAATGGGCAAAGAACAGTCCAATTATGTGCAAGCCCCACATAAGGGCACACCTGCCCCCTTCTTGTATGCCAATTACAATAGTGGCACGTCAAGTACCTTGACGTCTGGCACCTGTTAATACAAGAGGATTGACATGCACTGTTTCCATGAGAGGACACTTTTAATGGTCTAAAGTGAAAATCTCTTTTTTTTAATGAAAAAAGCCAGATTTAGAAAGACCGCTCTGAGACTGCTCAGAGTGGTTTCTCTAAATCGAACTGCCATGCCCATGATGCACAGGAGTTTTCGCAGGGGCCGACAGGTGCTGCCAAGCAGGTGAAAAAGTGTTTGTCTGTGTGCCTGTATGTCTGTGTGGCTGTGTGTGTTTTAAGGGGAAATGTTTGTAATGTAGAAGGTAGGGGAGAAGATAAGTTTAAGTGTGTGGGTGGAGCAGGAGTATTTGTTGCTTGGAATGGAGGGGGCTCTGGCAGCGAAGTGGAATCTGAGAAACCAAGCATTGTCTCACCCACTAGTACTCTGGGACTTGTCATTCAGGTGGCCAGGACACAGCCATCGCATTTAGATCCAGTTCCTGGGGGTGGACCAGTGCGGGAGTATTAGCTGGGTGAAGGGTTTTAGAGGAGTGGGGGTGAGGCAGCTGATGGTGAGATGCAGTATTCCCCACTTTTTTTTAGGATTCTCAGAGGTCCCAACTTCCCCCCTCCTTTTTTCACAAACACTGGGCCGAGGAAGAGGGTGAATGAGAGGAACAAGATTAACTCTCATACATCGTACTGGACATGTCCCATTAATCGAGTCAGGCAAAGTCAGGAACTTGACTTCAAGTGCATACACCTGATACCAATTAGCTCTCCTCACACGGATAAAACACAAACCCTAAAAACACACCCTGAGTAAGGCGGAACACGAGTATGAGCAGGACTTCCGGGGTGAAGGCAAACCTACTGGAGCAGAGCGACAGATCGGGGGCGAGAGCAGCGGGATGAAAAGCCACAGAGTTCCCTACTGGTGGTTGTTGCCTCCGAAAGACACGTGGGGAAGGTCAGATCCCGCAAGTGAAGACTGCATTGTGTTTCAAGGATGCCAGAGTTGGGGAAGCGAGGCCAACACAGTGATACTAACCTTGACTCGTGAATTGGATAAAATAGAACCATGAAATAAACGCACAGAGCCAGTGAGTTGGCAAGGGAACTGAGAGATCAGTGTGTGTTAAAGAAAGTTTGACGTGGCAACATTATATCACCAGTGAAGGATGCATAAGTGTGAATGAGACTTGAAGAAATGCAGATCCGTGAATGAACTTTGAAGTAAAAATACAGCTGCAGGACCAGCAATACTGAGTAATGGAGTGGTCTGGCATATAGAAGTATCCCACTTAAAAGTCTCTGTTAAAGGTACCTTGTTTGTAACAATAAAGCAAATTAAGTGGAGAAGCACAGCAAGCAGAATTATCTCCTAGAGAACGGAAAAGTGGAATTTGAATGGAACTATAAATCGAAGTTGTCCTGCGGAGGTCTGCAAAGGCATCCACGCACATTCGAAAGTTTTCGACATTCGAAAGTGTCTGAGCTCGGCTGAGGGAGACCCGAATTGTAATAAGTTTGCGGAAGGGAGCCCCTTTGCAAGTTTGGTTGAACGTTGTGTTTGAGAAGGTCTGAGCCCGACAGAGGGGAACCTATGTGAACTTAGTGTTTGAAAGGATCTGAGCCTGACAGAGGGGAACCTATGTGAACTTTGTGTTGAAACACTGTTTGAGGTCAGAACAAGAGACTTTAACGTGGAAGGCCAGATGAGCCACAATCTACATTTTTGAACTGTTTGTTGTATTAAGATTCCGAGCCATAGTGTGTCATCCTGCCTACAAAGACTGCCTTATTCCATGGGGTCTAACGTGGGGAGGAGAGCTGATTAAGCTACCTCTAATAATTTGAACACTGATTTTTCCTTTGTATACATTTCTCCTTTATACACTTTTTGTACAAGAGATAGGGCAGGCATTATGTTTTGTTAGCATTGGCCATTTTGATTTGAGAGACTACTAGGACGGGTTTGTTTATCATTTTTTTTATTGATGGTTAAAAAACATACAAACTTTAATGCAATACATATTATGAAATTATTTCATTTACAATTAGATCTCAACAATAATATAATTCCATTTCACAATCCAACTATTAAATAGGCATATAAAATAATTCAATTTAATCTTCATGTTTTATCAATCTATAATATTTGTTAAAAGTGAATTATCGGAATATACCATACTACAAATCAGTGCAAAAATGAATCACAGATTATCTCCATCAACACAAGACTACTAAACAGTTAGGTAAGGATTTGCTGCAAGTGCCAAAGATTTTATAAATCCAACCACTGCCAATACTGCAGAAGTTGTTCTCCCTGCTAAGCATATATTCCAAAGTTGTTCATTATCAGTAATTTGATTTGATCGTAGATATCTGTCAAAGTATAATATACGGTTTAATATGACAAAGATTTACATTCAATCACCAAAGTCTTAAAGTTTCATAAGAGCCCTCTTCACAACAGAATATACACATAGCATGCTCGTTTGAGATCTGACCATACCTTGCTAGGATCCGTCTTGTTAGTATTAAATTCCAGCGGAATCATAGGAATATACCCCTTGTTACTCGATCAGGATAAATGTTTAAAAAGGGCCTATAATACCATGTTTTTTATAGTCAGTGTATAGATGACTCAAAGAACGATAGGAGTGTAAGACATCAGTTGTTTTTGTCCAATCACAACTGAACAATGATAGTTTCACCTGCACAGGAGTATGCACCAGATCTTCAATTATGCAATCAATTTCCGCTAAGGTAACCATACCTCTTTCTGCAATCGACATCATCCAGGTGTAATTATAATTCTGCAAGATCTTGTTTAGATCTATAAATAGAGATCCCAAGGTGGGACATAGGATCTTACAAAATAAAGAATTTGCCAATCGGCTCTTTATTTTAAAGATCTTATTCCCAAGTCAAATCTTATAAGAGCTCCTGCCAAATAATTTGGCAACCTCAATGTTCTTCTCCAAAATATTGCTTCTGAAGATAGATACTCTAGTGGATAGGTTTCAATCCTATACAGCAGTTTGGGTATGAGTTTGGATTCATAGTATCTGATAGCTGGTTTCAAGGAATAGGTGCAGAATTTTCTATCAATCTTCATCAACTGAGAAGAAAGAGCAAAAGCTCAATCCTTGAACCACAATTTTTGTTTCCCAATACTGGGGTGAGAATTTATCAAAAAGGCCAAAAAAGTAATGGAGTCGACAATGTCTAATTTTGTCTTGTGTATCTTCCATCGATAAGAGCCTTTTGTCTTCCTTCTAGAGAACTGCATTATCTTCGTTTTTTGACTGTCAGGGAATGGTCCTCAATTTATTTCATAAACAAATGAATCAATTGCTGAACGCCAACCGCGGTGCAGTCAAAAAGCAAGAAATCATCGGCATAAGCCACAGATGTTATCCTTAGATTGCCCAATTTCGGTGGCACAAAAACTGTTGACTGCAGAGAATCATCTGCATCTGCAAGGTATATTTTAAAAGACAGGCTGCTAAAACACATCTCTGCCTAAACCCACACAAGGTAGGAATGGGCCTAGATAGACATCCTTGATGGTTTAGGCGAACCTGTATCTTTGTATTATTATACAATCCGACAATCACTCGCAGCAGTCCAGATGGTATACCCCAGGCATATAATTTCTACCATAATTTCTTACGGTCAACCGTATCAAAAACCGAGGCCAGATGGAGTGACACAACAAAAATGGACTTGTAAGTCCCTGCCCAAGACAATTGCAGTAGGCAGTTTATCACAAGTCCATTTAAGGAAGTCCCTTCATTGCGCCTAAATCCTGTTTGCCATTTACTCAAGATCTGGCAATCTGCCATCCAAGATTCTACGTGTGTTAGCAAAAGGGATTTATAAACCTCGATTTCAGCATCTTTGATCGCAATCAGCCGATAATTTAGGGGGCATGAACGATTTCCCCTTTTGTAAATTGGCATTACATATTCTGTGGACCAAGAGTCTGGCATTTTACCCAGACTCACAAAATTCTGAAATAGAGAAGATAAAACTTCAGACCATAGTTCGGTGAGCACTTTTGAATAAGGAATTGGTGAGTTTGCTAGGACAGGAGCAAAAGAGAAACTAAGATGCAGAATTGAACAAAGCACTACTTCTTGTCAAACATCTTCTGAGTTTAAATCAGTACCATTTACATAAGCTAACATTAAGGTACAAGTCTCATGCTTCTTAACTGAGAAGACATTTTGAAAGTGGTTTACCCATTCCATTTAATTTAATGCTAATTTGCATACTTGGTTGTGCAGCATCAATGCTATTAACTTGCTTCCAAAATGTTTTGGAATCTTTATATTTGCCAGTTGAACAGTGAGTATTTAAGAAAGTTGAAGATTTTTAGTAGGGTTAGTGGCGATGAAGGTCTGTGTATTCTCGAAAGTTGCATTTATTCAATTAGGCTGAATTGCTTATTTTGCGGTTTGTATTTGTTTTTATTTGTATAGCGCAGACCAGGCCCAGGGGCAACCGGGCGCATATCTTAGTAGAACATTACATTACAGGTAATGGAGCATTACATTACGGGTGGGGCATATCATCACAATAGTCCCAACAGATTGCAAACAGAGTATACAATTGACGTTACAAATCATGGCATATATCATAGCGGAGCAGAACAGAGCTAGGTCCCCGATGGCCCGTCCAGAACAGAGGAGCGGTTGTTAGTGGGATGTAGCTAACCAGAGCTTGGCTTTGTGTTTGAATTGGTTGAACGAAGGTAGCGTTCTGATCATGAGTGGTACAGTGTTCCAGAGCTTGGCTGCCAGGACAGGGAAGCTAGCGCCTCCAGCAGAATGAAGTTTGAATCTAGGGATCGAAAGACCTTGGGTTTGTGCAGATCTGAGTGCTCGTGCTGGTGTATATTGAGTGAATCGCGAGGCTAGGTATGAGGGGGCCTGGTGGTTAATACATTTGTATGTGAGGGCCATTGCTTTCAGGGAGATCCTTTGGGCGAATGAGAGCCAGTTGAGGTTCTTCCTGGTTTCTGAAATGTGGGCAGATCGGGGGATGTTAAGGGCTGCTCTAATGGCATTGTTGTGGGTCGTTTGAAGTTTGTTAAGATTACCCTGGTTAGTGCCCTGGTACAGTGCATTGCAGTAGTCCAGTTTGGACATGACCAAGGTCCTGGCCAAGGTAATGCAGTTCTGGGCAGTAAGGAAAGGGCAACAGGCTGAGATCAATTTGCAGGTGTATGCAGACGCTGCGGCCACTGCATTGGTTTGTCTAGTGAGTGTCAAGGAGGCGTCCAGGTATATACCCAGAGTTTTGGTGTCTTTAGATACTTGAATCAGATTACCATCAATGTTAAAGGAGCCAAACAGGTGACTCAGTTTGTTAAGTCTCTGTTGCGTGCCTAAGATGAGAAGCTCGGTTTTGTCATTGTTAAGGCACAGTTCATGCTGGGCCATCCAGGCTTGTATGACAAGGTAAATGTCATTGAGGGCTTTAGAGTCTGCAATGTAGTCACCAGTGATGGGTATGAGTATCTGGGTGTCATCAGCGTAGTTCGTGTAGGTGACACCCAGAAAGTCAAGCACGTCAAATAAAGGTTTGGTAAAGACATTGTAGAGAGTTGGGGAAACACAGGACCCCTGCGGGACTCCACAGGGGACTGGTGTGGGATCGGCCGATGCAGTAGGGGAGAAAACTCTCATGTGCCTGTTGTCAAGGAATGACCTGATCCAGTTAGATGCATTGTCAGAGAAGTGGGCCGCTGACTTCAGGTGCCGACATAGTATTTGGTGATTGCCCAAATCAAAGGCAGCTGATAAGTCCAGTAATAGTAGAAGGGCCAGTTTACTGTTGTCTTTGAGGTCCTCAATTTGAGTTTTGAGATCAAGTAAAGCTGTTTCAGCCCCGTGCTTAGGTCTGAAGCCAGATTGTCTTGTGCCAAGGAGGTTATTGGTTTCTAAGTAGTTCTGGATCTGCAGGTAAGCTGCTCTGTCAAGTATTTTGAGTAGGAACGGTACGGTGGTAATTGGTCTATAGTTGGTTGGTGTTTCAGGGTCTAGAGTCGTTTTTATTAGGAGAGGGATAACCCACGCGTCCTTTAAGTTGTTGGGTACCGTACCCGTTAGGAATGAGGAGTTAATGAAGGTGGTTATAAAAGGAGCATGGTCATGTGCTGCTTCCTTGATGATGGGTGCTGGGCAGGAGTTTCCTTGGCAGTTAGAAGGTTTTAAATTGCGAATGATGTTTTTGACCTCAGGGATGGTTAGTGGGGAGGAGCTAAAGGGGGTGTGAGTAAATTAGGCCGTCGGAGTATAGGAAGGTTTAGTGGGGGGGTTGGTGAGTAGGGTAGTTTGTTTGGCGTTAATTTTAGATTGCAGGTGGTGATTTTGTTGAGGAGAGCGTTTTGGATGTTGTTGCCCCATTTACTGTCTTTAGTGCAGGTGTCAGGCGAAGGGGATGAGGATTCCAATTCTTTAAGGATTTTAAATAACTCCTTTGTGTTAGATTCTCCTTGTACGATGCGTTGGTTATAGGTCTCCTTTTTGGCTTGTAGAATCGCTTCCTTGTAATTGTGGGTAGTGATGATGAGGCGATCTTTGTTAGGGTCACATGGGTGACTCTTCCAAAGTGATTCCGCCTTACGTTTTTCTTTGCGTAAAGTTCTTAGCTGCGGGGTGAACCAGGAGTTCAAATGGGCTTGTTGTTTTGCTTTCCGTAATTTGATCCGTGCTATATTGTCAATGGCTTTGAGCAGTGTTTGATTGAAGATATCTACTAGGACTGTGGGGTCATTATGTTGGGACACGCATTTGTTCAGGATGGGAAGGATGAGAAGGAGGAGTTTATCCTTGGTGATGTCTTTTTTATTCCTTGTGGGAATGGCTGGAGCTATCGTGAGAGGAGTGTGAGGGTTGGTCGCTGGTAGGTGGAAGATGATGATATGGTGGTCAGACCAGGCACAAGCGTGGTTGGAACATATGGATGTGTTGCAGTTAAGGTCAGTAATCCAGTCGAGCGTCCTGCCCTTAATATGGGTAGGTTCGTCAATGCGTTGTTGGAAGCCTAAATTAGCTAATGTAGTAGCTACTTCAGCGGCCAAGTGATCCTTGGTGTCGAGAAGGCCCAGGTTAAGGTCACCTAGAAGCAGTACCTTAGAGTTGGGTTTGGTATTGATGGTCAGAATGGTTTGTCGATATTATGCTTTCTTTTGATGGATCAATCCAGTTTTTGTTCAATTTGGAATTAGAATGGTTTGTGGTGCCTTTCCTAATTTCGCTGCCAGGTTATTTTTCTCAGTATTGCTTCCTGTTTAGGGAGTGCGGCGGGTCAGAAGAAGGAAGCAGACTCTGATTAGACATTTCACTATCTTCTTTATTAACCAAAGCAAAAAAAATGCCTATATGCCTATCACTCCCTAAACTATAAGGCGTCCCTACATAAAAAAACTAGCTACGGTGCTTGTCAGTCATCAGTGAATGTCTTAACAGAATCTGTCGACCATCCAAACTAACCTAAACTGACGCTACCACTAAGGGCAGGAGAATGACTCCCTTCTCCTGGAGTTTGCTTTCCACAAACTTTATTCAATACTTGATTTTCAGGAAGTCTCTGTTGACTCTTCTGATCAGTCTATGCAACTCATTCAATACTTGAACATGCTTTTGCTTCTTCTCTGTTTGATAAATGGTCTTTGCTGTTGTATTCCTTTCCTCTTGGTTCTCTCCACAGAAGGAGGTTCTTTGTGGACTTTGATTGATATGACAAAGAGTATTTCAATAATGATTCTTTTTTACTTCTTTAGGTTTCAGTATCCTGATCTCCTTAACTCTACTGGGATAAGAATGATTGGTCCCACAACAAATCCCATTGTTAACTCCTCTGGGTTTTAACATTACAGTCTCTTGGACTTCACTGGGACGAGTATGATTGGTCCCACATAGATTTGTGTTCACTTGTCTGGGCTTTAATACTACAGTCTTTTGGACTTCACTGTGATGAGTATAATTAGTCCCACACTGATTCTCTATCACTCCTCTGGGCTTTATTATTAAAGTCTCTTGGACATCACTGGGACGGGTATGATTGGTCCCACAATGATTAACGTTCACTGCTCTGGGCTTCAGGGGTGGACTGGGAACCAAAAGAGGCCCTGGAAATAAGTGGCCACATATTACACATTTTGAGCAAGCCCAACAATTTTCCTATGAGTTAAAGTCAAAATATAATACAAAAGAGGCTGAGGGTGCAGAGGCCCACTGGGAAACCACTAGAATTCCTTGTAGGCCAGTGCAGCCCTGCTGGGCTTTATTATTGCAGTCTCTGGGACTTCACAGGGATGAGAAGGAATGGTCCCACAACGATTTTCCTTCTCCCTCCCGGGTCTCCCGTTTTCCCTATTACCTGCTGTCTGTAGGGATAATGTCACTGGGGCTTTTATTCCCTCATGGTCGGTTCTCCCTACTTATCATTGTCCTGGATGGCCATGCAGTATCTTCAATACCTTTAGGTTCTGCGTCCTCATTTGTGCAGTGGTGTCTGTGTCATTTAAAGCCACCACAGGCTTGTTGTCATCATGCTACTACTTTCTGCCTCTCTCTCACTCAGCGCTTCAGGATGCCACATGTCCGACTCTCTTTCCTTCGGTCTCCCGATGTCAAGACAGAGCGTGCCTAACCCAGTTCCTTGTGCCTCTCTCGTTACAGGATGCTGCACATCTAGCTTCTCTTACATATCAGTTTCTCGTCCCGTTTGTAACTCATGGGTTTTCTCTCTCTTCCAATCTCCTCCCTTCTCATATATGACGTAGCTATGGGACTTCAGTTAAATGTGCTTTTTCATTTAAAGGAATATTTACAGTTTGCTGATGACAGTAACACATACTGATCTTATCTACACACCAATTGTATAAGGTATATCAAAATAGGTATTCTTGGGATGTGTTTTACGGGGAGTCTCTCCCAGTGAGGTCCGACTTGCCTCGACCCATAGCAGGGGTGTTCCAGAGTGAGCTCACCTCCCTAGCCTCACAGGGGGGCTCCTCCTTGGGGAGAAGGGACGAATTGCCGTGATTCATCACATAACTTTTCTCTTATTTCTCTGGCTTCCCCATCTCTATTAATAGGAAACCGATTTAGGAAGTTTACATTCCCTTTTTTGCCCCTTTAAATGTTCAACTGTAAAGAAAAATGGTAACAAATGCAAAAAACCACCTCATTATTCTGGCATTGGTGTCTTTCCTTAGACTCATTCATGTCAAGGGGGAGTGATTCGTAATCAGCCTAAAGTTTCTGCCAGTTAAATAGTATCTTAAATTGGTGATGGCTCCCTTGATGGTCAAAGCCTCCAATTCAACAGTCCAATATGAATGTTCTGTAGGAAAAAGTTTCCTACTAGCATGTAAGATTGGGTGTTCTATGCCATTGTGTTCTTGGGAGAGTATGGCCCCAATCCTATTTTGGAATCGCCTTTACTGTCCATTGAAATCTGGCATCTTCAAAACCGGTTTATTACAAGGGTAGTCTTTAATGCAGCAAAACTTGCTTCATCTTCTTTACTCCATAGGAGTTTGAGGTTGGGCATTCTTCAGTTTATCCATAAGATAAGCGGGTATACTCGAGTAGTTGGGTATAAACCTATGGTAATAACCAGTTAGCCCAAAAAAAGCACAAAGTTCGCTCTTGGTCTTTGGTGCTGTTGTTGTTGGACAGCTTAGATTTTTTCTTAGCTGGATTAGTCTGTTCCCTACGAAGAAGCCGAGGTATTTAACTACCGACTGTGCAAGGTAACATTTTCAGGGGTTGGCAGTTAGTCCATATCTCCTCAAAGCTCGGGTAATCTGATATAGATGGTATACATTGTTGGGCCAACTATTGGTGTGCATCACAATGTCATCCAAGTACACCCCACAAAAGGCTGCATAAGGTCTCAGTATTTTGTCCATAAGACATTGGAATGTGGCAGGTGTGCCATGAAGACCAAAAGGTAAAACCTTAAACTGAAACAGGCCTTGAGGTGTTAAGACGCCCTGGGAAATCCCAATTTACACAGAGGATCAGGAGCCAGAAAAGCCAAGACTCAGTAACTGAAATAGACAAATTGAAAGGCAAAACCCAGCTTTATTAACATCCAAATAAGGCAGGGACAGCATAAACTCATAAAAGGTTGTTACTCTGAGTGTGCTTATCAAAACCAACACATTATATATTCACTAATTGTCATAGCTGACATCATACTGTAATCTTAGTTACCAAAACAGGGGACTGGTTAAGGGGATTGACTACATATACATTCTATAAGGGTTAAACTTTGGCTTGGATATCACTTGTCTGATGGCTCCTCCTGACACCACCTCTAAATTGTTATCAGTGAAAAGACATCACCTGAACAATAAACTATTTGTTGACAATACATGCTGGGTCGGTCTAGCATCAGGAGTTCTGATTGGTTGGCTTCATACTAACCAACCCTGCACAAATGACATGTTGTCAAGATGGAAGGAAGCCAGAAGCAGGTGAGAGAGGTCCATGGACTGCTTTCCTTTCAATTAAAGAAGATAGCATTCCTCATTCTAAGAGCCAGGGTGATTCCCTTTGTATTTGACCTTGTGTGGCGCCTCCTGTCTGTATGTCAGGTCTTCGGGACTTCTTCTCCTGGTGTAGAGGTAGCACAAACTCCTGCCTCCCCGTTAGGTCTTGGCACCTGGGTTAGTGATGCCACAGGCCACCCCAACCCTTTGGGGAAAGAGGGTTAGGGTTCGTTGAGTGTATAGGTTGGGGGGCTGTAGGAACACCGGAAAGAGGGTTAGGGAAGTTCTGTGGGTAGGTAGGGGGTGGTTAGGGAAACATGCTCCTCGGCTCCTGCTCCTACACTTGGAGATCTCCGCCCTCCCACTCCTGCACACTCCACATTCATGCTGTATGCCCAGTGAGCGTGGGCCTTTGTACTGGAGCCCCTAACCAATGCAGCACTAATGCGTATGCTGTCCTAAACTCTGTTCTTTGTCAAAAGATAATGCCCCTTGACTTTTCCCCACATTACATCATGTAAGGCATTGACATTTTTCCCACATTACGTCATGCAAGGCATTGGTTCTGAATTTTTCACCATGCAGGTGGAATGGACCCTTGCATTACCCCATGCAAGGGTTTGCCCCGGTATCATAGAAAATACATAAACACTTAGCTTCATGTTCGATGCAAGTTCTTTGGTTTTATGGCCTTTTTCATGTTGACTGGCCCAAGAGCCGTCCTTTGGCTCCGTTCGCCACTGAAAGGGATATAAGGCAATGTCAGAACGGGTGCGCGTACACTCGCTTCCCTAATGGGTTACTACCCAAGCGTTCGGTCGGTCCGTGCCTTGCCAACGCTTCACAGAGTACACACAACTTAAGTGACCCCAAGAATCATGCGCAGAGTTTTTAGATGTGTCCCCATGCAGGGTTAATGAGAGAGCCCCATGAGATCAGTCTTGTTTAGTTTGTGGCTCTGGTTATGCACTGTTAGTATTAACAAGGCAGGTTCCTTCCATGCAGTATGCAGTAAAACCGCTGCGCAAGGAAAATCAGTTAGCGTTACTTATCTTGCATCTTGCGCGGGGCCTGGGATGTGACTGAAGGCGGGCTGGGGGCCCGTGAAGACTTGCTACCCGGAGCTCTGAGGAAACACGTCCTTCCTTGGTGCGGGTCAGGATTGCAAGCAGCGCTCGTGGGGCGCGGCTTGCGCTTGCGCGTCTGTGCGGGCGTGGCCGGGGGCGTAGCCATCTTCTCCCCAGCAGGCTCGTGCTGCACACGGCCTGCTGGGTAATGTAGTCTTTGAGCTGTTCTCTACCCCTGGACTCTGGATCTACAAAAAGAGTGGAGAACACGCCTGGAGAACCTTGTTGGATGCCTCAGGGCCTCCCTCCTCCCTCCAATACTCATCACAGGGGTCACCACTCCTCCCACCACTCCTACATTTGCCTGAGACCTGACACTAGGAATATGCGTGAGGAGTGAGGCAGGTGTCCTATCTGTGTTCATTGCTAATGATTGGACAGTGTTCTTCAGTTATGAGTTATGTATGATGAGATTGCGTTTGAAATGTTTTCACCCTGCATTTATTGGGATCTTAGCTAATATTGGTATAAGTTTTATGGTTCCGTTTACCACTGTGGACACTCTTGGGCTACTCTTCATGGAGTTTTCTTTGTTACATAGTTCACTCATACCAGGCTTACAATGGTTGGCTCTGCTCTTCCGGACTTTAATTAGACGGGGAGCATTCTTCTTGTGCTGGGAATTACTATCTTGTTCTTTCTCTGTAGTGTGTGGACCCTCCCTAATTTCTCTGTATCTTGGCTTTGGTTGTTAGTTACTGTCAAACCTCTGCACAGATCTGTATTTCTTTAATTTCAGCATTTTAAGTCCTCATGAAGGCTTGAGGCCTTTCATTTACTTAGAAGCGTGTTTTGGGCTTCCATTTTGGAAAGGATGGCTGCCTATTACTCTTGTGTTTCTATGTTAGGGCCTCATCACAAGTTTTTTTTAAATTTGTTTTTTTATTGACAATATACATATAAGGATGGGCGTGACAGCCGACCCAACCAGCAAAACAATCAAAATGAACCAGATCGTCAATGATATTTTCTCTTTTTTTTTTACAATAACTCCCTTCCCCATTTCCCTCCTCCCACCCCACCCCCCCAATAGATCAACATGGCAAGTTTTGAGGTGTTGCAAACTTATTGAAACTTAGGGGAGAACACTTGCATACCACATGATTGTTAGAGGTACCACTTGAGACAGTGGGGTCCGACCAAAAGACAATTGAACAGGAAACATCTCGGGTCCTTGGGGGATGTAAGAACATTTACCATATAAAAGCAGCTCAGTATTCATTCTACAACCGCATAGAAATACAATCATCATGGAGAAGAACTGCAGTCCATTCCTGTAGAAAATCAGTCATAGTATCGTTTGTTATTTCAGTAAGTTTTTCGTATACAAAAATCGACCTAAGTTTACTGAGCCATTCCTCCTTGGAGGGGGAAAGGGCGCTCTTCCATTTTTGGGCTAGCGCCAGCCTCCCTGCTCGTAGCATGGCCCCAATGATCTTGGGATAAACATTCGATTCTGTCTCCGGCATAGGAGTGCCCAGTAGAATTTCCAACGGGTGTAGGGAAGGGCCAAACCCCTCGATATCTTTAATCCAGCTGAGTAGTTCCGACCAGTAAACCTGTATGACCGGACAACCCCACCACATGTGAAACCAGTTTCCTCGTTGGTGACAGCCCCTAGGGCAAATGGGGGACACATCTCTAAACATCTTGGACAACTGGGCCGGGGGACGGTGCCATAAATGGAGGATTTTAAAGCTATGTTCCATGGCAGCGGTATACAGAGAGCCCGTAAAGATACTTTTAAAGACAGCCCTCCAAGTGTGATCATCCAATGGCATGCCCAGCCTTTCCTCCCATATTTTTTGAAGGGTTGTCTACCCTCTAGGTCCGCTGTTATCAAAACACTATAAAACTTAGACAATGAACCCTTTTGATTTGTACTTTTAGCCAGGATAGTTTCAAAAGGAGTGAGGGAGCGTCTAAGCTGGTCAGCCCAGCGAGGGTGGGTCAAAATCCCCTTCAAACGTAAATATTCAAAGACTGTGGGGGTCTATCTGTCAGTGCCTCGATCAGGTTGTCATACTCTATGAAGCCCTCTTCTCGTGAGAGCTGAGAGACCCTCTACAGGCACATGTCTGACCAGGCCTGAGTTTCTCGGAAACCCCTAGAGCCCAGGTCAATGGGGGGGCCCCAGAGCAAGGACAAAGGGGAAGGCCATGAAGACAGTTGTTTATTAGCTTTATTAGGCTTCCATACTGCCCACAAGGCTGCCAGGGTGGGATGTGTTCTGAGCTGAGAAGGGAGAGCCTTAGGAGGGGCCCACAAAAGGTCTCTAACTTTTTTCGGGTGGGTGTGAATGTCCTCGACATAAGTCCAATATGTTCCCATATCGTCCCGCATATGCTCCAACATCACCCGGAGTTGGGCTGCTTTATAATAGAGCCGGAAGTCGGGGAGACCAAAACCACCATAAAGCTTTGGGAGGGTCAGGGTGGAGGTTTTAACTCTCGGCCGCTTACCGTTCCAAATGAATTGGAGGACACGGGACTGAAGCACTTCAAAAAAGGTCTCGGGTATCACGACTGGAAGCGATGCGAAGAGGTAGACGAGGCGGGGCAAAATATTAATCTTCACTGTGACCATGCGCCCAAGCCGGGAAAGCTTGAGGGGTGCCCACCGTCTGAGGTCGCTGCTAACCTGAGCAAGGATTCCCGGGAAATTGCACTGGTATAATTGGGATAGATCTCTGGGGATGGTGGTGCCCAGGTACCTTGTGCATTTCCGTTCAATTCTAACCCCCAGAATGTCGGCGTCACTTCCGATGTCTCGATCCCCTGGACCCATTGGCATGATGCTTGATTTGGACGTGTTTATTTTCAGTCCAGAAAAGGAACCGAAGTAGTGTACAAGATCAAATAACCGGGGCAGGGGGTCTTGAATATTTGTTAGGTAGCCCAGAATGTCGTCCGCAAATAAGGATAGCGTAAAGTCACAATCACTACACCGTATTCTCGTGATTTCTGGGTCGTTCCTAACCGCAATGGCCAGGGGCTCCATTGCCAAAGCATACAATAGGGGCGAAAGGGGGCATCCCTGCCGGGTTCCTCTAAAAAGGGAAAAAGGCTCTGAAGTGCCTCCGTTGACCAGCACTCTCGCCGAGGGACCATTGTATAGAGCTGCGACCCACCCACAAAAATTGTCTCCCAGACCCATCTTTCGGAGAACCCTGCCCATGTAAGGCCACTCGACGCGGTCGAAGGCTTTTTCTGAGTCTAGCGAGAGAAGGTACCCCTCCACTCCCTGTCTAGATGCCTTGTGCATAAGGTCGAGAGATTTTCTTATATTATCTGATCCCTGGCGACCGGGGATGAAGCCCACTTGGTCTCCATGTACTAGGGTAGGGAGGAGCTTTGCTAGTCTATTCGCTAGGAGCTTAGCCAATATTTTAACATCAGTGTTAAGGAGGGATATGGGGCGATATGATTGACAATAGGAGGGATCCTTGCCCTCTTTAGGCAGGACTACGATTAAAGCAGACATCATCGTGGGTGGGAGGGTGCCTTGATCCAGTGCAGCATTGAACATCTTAGCTATGAATGGGGCAAGCGTGGATCTGTAGGTCTTATAAAACCTAACTGTAAAGCCATCGTCCCCCGGGGCAGTGCTGCTCTTTAATGAGGATATGGTGTCTATTACTTCTTCCGGGGAAATGGGGCGTTCGAGAGAATCAGCCTTGTCAGGAAGAAGGCCTGGGATGGGAAGGAAGTCCAGGAAACTGTCAACATCATTCCCATCCCCTGTATATTCCGAGCAATACAATTTTTCATAATATAGCCTGAATTGTTCTGCTATCTTGCTATCCCTCACGGTCGAGTCCCCTTCCAGGGTGCGCAATGAATTCACCCTCCTACTGTTCCTAAGTTCTCGAAGTCTCCAGGCCAATATCTTATCCGCCTTTTCCCCCTTTTCCATATACTACTGTTTCAGAAATGAGAGCTTCCTTTCCGTTCGTCCCACCTGGAGGTCCGCCAACTTAGATCGCAACCCCTGCAGTTCCTCCCATTGCCCGGGAAACATCTGTGTTTTCAACTTCCCCCCCGGTTGGATAGCCTCTATCTTGTCCTTTAACAATTTCTCCTCACGGTCCCTCTCCCTTTTTCTCCCAGACCCTATAGCAATAAGGGTGCCTCTAATTGTTGGCTTAAATGCCTCCCATACTCCCATAGTACCAACCTCCCCGTTGTCATTAAGGGTGAAATAATCTTCTATGGCTGCTAGGAGGGATTGGCGTATCTCCTTGTCTTGCAGGAGGAAGGCCAATCCTAATCTTTACCATATCGTGATCCGTCCACGGGACGATCTCCACACCCGAGTCCGAGACCTCTCCCTGCAGCGAGGAATCAACCAGGATGTAATCTATACGAGAGAAAGCAGCATGTGGCTTTAAATAGTAAGTGTAATCGGGGTTCCGACCCCGCTCGGGTATACACGTGTCACATAGACCCAGTTCCCCATTCACTTCCTGGAAGGCCAACGCCAATTTCTTGTGGAGACGGATGTTGGGGCAGGGATTATCAGACTTTCTATCCCTCTCGGGGCAAAGCACCATGTTAAAATCCCCACCCACCAGTAGGGTGCCCTCAGAAAATGACATTATTATCTCTTTCATTCCCTCCCAGAAGGTGTCCTGCGCTTCATTCGAAGCATATATGCAGACCAATGTGAACAAACGGCCCCGCACTTCCCCCTTTACCATCAGATAACGACCATCCGGATCTGCTTTTGAGGCTTTAAACACAAAATGGGCCCCAGGGGAGACCAACAAAGCTACTCCCCACTTCTTTGCCTGGGAAGAAGCCGTGAAAATCTGCTCAATGGTCTTGGCCTTGAGCTTAGGCTCCTTTCCCCGAACCCAATGAGTCTCCTGCACAAAGAGAAAGTGAAGCCGCAGCCTCGCAAATTCCCTCAGAATTAGCGACCTTTTTGTAGGCGCGTTGAGCCTGCGGACATTTAATGACCCCACTGTCATGAATTGGAGTGAATCATCCATTAAAACACAGGTAAAGTCTCATAGCTCCATGCTTAGAACAGCAAGCATTGTTGCTCCCACAGTGGTTCCGCAACCCCCTAGCGGCTCGAGACAGCCCCAGGGGTGCGAGAAAAACCAGAAAACTTGGCGCGCCATAACTGTAACCCCAGCAACCCAACTCCCCCTCTTCTCCCCCCTCAATCCCCCCTCATCGCCTGGTTGTTCCATGGCTTCATCCAATCGCCAGACCAGGCCACCATTGTCTCCCCCCTCTGGGCTCATAAACTCTTTATAAAGAACAACTCAAGCCCCCCCCCACCCCAGGATCAACGCAGTTCACAAACAGTTACATCACCCTCCATTCACAAAGTCAAATGCCGGTTTATTCGTCTGGTGCCAAGAGCTCGCTTCAGGTACTCGGAAGGTCCGGGGAGGCTGGAACCACTCTCCTAAATTTCCTTTGGCCACAAACTCTGCGCCTTTCCCTTGGAGCTTTGTTCCCTTTTGGGCCTGTCTGGGTTCGCTCATGGTCCTGCTCCCCCATCTCCATGTTTGAGTTGTCCAAAAGTTCACTCTCTGGATATCGTCCTCAGTGATCAAGGCATACTTGTAGCCCTCGAACTCGAAAGAGAGCGAGAATGGGTATCCCCACCTGTATCGGACCCCCCTGGACTGGAGCATCTTCGTCAATGGGGAACAGAGGTGACGTCTTGCAAGGGTGAAGGCCGACAGGTCTTGATCCACCGAGATCTTGGCCCCTTCCCACTCCACCAGGCCCTTCTTGCGAGCCAGCTCAAGGATCCTGCTTTTCTCGGAGAAGTAATGAAAGCGAACTAGAATGGATCTTGGGCCTCTAGAGGATGCGCCCGCTCTATGGGCCTTGTCAGTGGTGGGTTCGTTGGTGTTGGCCCCCTCGAATAGCACTCCTATTACTGCATTGATAGCCTTGATGATGTCTGCTTGCGTTTCGCCTTTGCGTTCCGGAAAGCCTAGGAAACGTAGGTTACAGCAGCGTTCCCTATTCTCCAAATCATCCATTTTTAAGGAGCATTTCTCTTCTCTCCTCTCGAGCTCCGACAGGCGCATGTCAAACTGTGTCTCAAAGATGTCGCTCGAAGCTGTATTGTTCTCCAGTGCCTGAACCCTGTCGTCAATATTGTCCACTTTTTTATCCAAGGTGTTCAGTCGTAGCGCAATATCCACCCCTAAAGCCTCTAATTTCCTCGAGTAGGGCCGCCATGCCCCTGGTGACTGTGCTTGTACCAGCAGATTCCTGTTGCGTCTGGGCTGCCATTTCAGGGGGTATCAAGGGGTCGGGGGCGTGCGGCGAAACTTCTGTAGGGTTTCCTTCCAGTTCATAGACTCTCCCCAAGCATCCCTGCTCCGTGGGGGCCTCCCCTGAAAGCTTGTGCCCAAGGTGACCCGCTATCACACACGCATACAATGCCACAGGGGGCGAGGGACAATGTCAGCCGAGGGGCGAGGAGTGGAGACCCAGCAACGGGGGTCCGAGTCCCCGACTAATGCACTCCTGCGGCTATACGTTTCACCTCCGCCGGGTTCCCACCTCCCCTCTCACCCATCGAACTGTATAACTTCACTCCCGTCAGAGCAGAGGCAGTACTTAATGTTCCAGAGGCTGGGCGCGGGGAGGACCCATCTCCAAGCCTGTACCCCGGTGTGGCCTGCTGAGGTCGATCTCTCCCAACTGGGCCCTGAGTTCCCGTTCTGTCTGCCTCTGAGCCGCTGTACTCGGGGGACACCCCGCTGCCCGAGACGGTGTATGCCAGGGGCTCTCCCCAGCCTCACTCTTCCCGTGACACCTTCAGTCTCCCGGAGGTCCTCCTGCCCGAGCCTGCACCTCCTTACCTCCTCGGCACAGATTTGCCGCTCAGCCTGTGGGAGTCCGTGTGCTGCGTGTGTAGGCCAGTGCGGGGCTTCGCCTGCCTCCCACGCACTGCTGACACCGATTCCTGGAGCTCCAGTTCGCCCTACGCGGGTTGACCAAGCACCGCTCACTCCTGTGGGGGCCCTCATGCACCTTCCTTCTCCTTGTACTATAGGCCTCGCCCAGGCCTGGAACTCCACGGCGCTTTCGTAGTACCACCTCCGGCTCCCGGATCCGCTGCGGGTGCCCCCAGATGCGTCCCGCTCCTACCGATGTGCACTAGGCGGGGGGGGAGCCGCCAGTCAGGGTAGCCGAGCCCCACCATAGGCCTCGCTCCGGCCCGGGTTCGCCGTAGATTCTCGCGGAGCCGCGGCGCGCAGGGGGGAGGGGCTTCTGTCCCTCTAAACTCGGAAGCTCTAATCTCCGGTACAGTTCCCCCTGGGGGCTCAAATTTGGGCCAGGGGTGCCCGGCTCACTCAGATGGGTGGGGGTGGTGCCAGCTTCTCACTCCGGGGGTGTCGGGGGGGCTCAGGTCCTGCGATCAGTGCCCTGTGGAGGAGACGAGCCGAGATGCGTTAGAACATCTCCGCGCCCCCTGGTGGATCCTCATCACAAGTTTGGTGGTATGCCAGCTGTAAATCTGCCGGGATACCGCCAAAGCAAACAGCATTACCCCAACTCGGTCCGGCACTATTAGTGCTGGATTCCGAGTTGTGATAAGGCTGTTACTCCCCATTTTGTTTAGAGTCCATAGGTTGCTATCGGGTATGTTGGGCGCTACTACTGCTGGCGCTAATAGCTCGCAATAATAGCACCGCAAAAGGGTGGAACGTGCCCCAACATTTCTGCCCAAACTCAGAATTGGGTGGACCGGCAAAGCAGTAGTAATAGCGTTTCAGCTTCATTTTTACCGCTCCGCCCAACCGGTGATGATGCCCTAGATGAGCTATTTTCGCGTATCGTTCATGTTGCATTCAGCTTATACAATGCTTATTTTAGTATTCTACATGTCTTTATGAATGCCATGTTAATATTCTTCACGTATAAATGCATATATTAACTAGTGTTTGTGTCCTCCATGTTGAGTTCACATTTGCTTCATGTCTAATGCTTGGACATGTATTCATTGTCAGTTCACTTATTCTTGCCATCTTTTAATGTAGATCGTGTCCAACTCCTTTTGTACTTGTCTGGTACATGGGCATTACAGTTGCCTTAATGAAGAACGTTTCTCATCTGTGCGGTATTGGGCTGGGGGGGGGCAGTAGCTATGGATGACATATACATCTGTCTCTCACCATCCCCCCTTCTGGTCGGGTACTCAACCACAGTCTCCTTCATTCCTTCCCTGCGAAAGGCTCTTTAGGTATGTGCATGTGTGTATGATATGCTCATCCACACTCCAGGTCATATAGCAGCATTCCCCATTAGAACCACAATATACCCAGTGCTCTGTTTAATTGTGAGAGTCCTGAGGACAAGTAAACCTTGATCTTACACTGGCGATAGATCTTTCCATTCCATTTCCCACTCAAAAGTCTCTATTAAAGTTACCTTGTTTGTAACAATAAAGCAAATTAAGTGGAGAAGCAAAGCAAGCAGAATTATCTCCTAGAGAACGGAAAAAGTGGAAGTTGAATTGAACTATAAATCGAAGTTGTCCAGCGGAGGTCTGCAAAGGCAGCCACGCACATTCGAAAGTTTTCGACATTCGAAAGTGGTCTGAGCCCAGCTGAGGGAGACCCGAATTGTAATAAGTTTGAAGAAGGGAGCCCCTTTGCAAGTTTTGTTGAACTTTGTGTTTGAGAAGGTCTGAGCCTGACAGAAGGGGACATACATGAACTTTGTGTTTAAAGAGGTCTGAGCCTGACAGAGGGGAACCTATGAGAACATAGTGTTTGAAAGGGCCTGAGCCCGACAGAGGGGGACCTGTGTGAACTTTATGTTGAAACATTGTTTGAGGTCAGAACGAGAGACTTTAACGTGGAAGGCCAGATGAGCCTCAATCTACATTTTTGAACTGTTTATTGTATTAAGATTCCGAGCCATAGTGTGTCATCCTGCCTACAAAGACTGCCTTATTCCCTGGGGTCTAACGTGGGGAGGAGAGCTGATTAAGCTACCTCTAATAATTTGAACACTGATTTTTCCTTTGTATACATTTCTCCTTTATACACTTTTTGTACAAGAGATAGGGCAGGCATTATGTTTTGTTAGCATTGGCCATTTTGATTTGAGAGACTACTAGGACGGTTTTGTTTTCATTTTGTATTGATGGTTAAAAAACATTCAACCTTTAATGCAATACATATTCTGACATTATTTCATTTACAATTAGATCTCAACAATAATACAATTTCATTTCACAATACAACTATTAAATAGGCATATAAAGCAATTCAATTAAATCTTCATTTTTATCAATCTATAATATTTGTTAAAAGTGAATTATCGGAATGTACCATACTACAAATCAGTGCAAAAATGAATCACAGATTATCTCCATCAACACAAGACTACTAAACAGTTAAGTAAGGATTTGCTGCAAGTGCCAAAGATTTTATAAATCTAACCACTGCCAATACTGCAGAAGTTGTTCTCCCTGCTAAGCATATATTCCAAAGTTGTTCATTATCAGTAATTTGATTTGATCGCAGATATCTATCAAAGTATAATTTACGGTTTAATATGACAAAGATTTACATTCAGTCAACAGTGTCTTAAAGTTTCATAAGAGCCCTCTTCACAACAGAATATACACATAGCATGATCTTTTGAGATCTGACCATACCTTGCTAGGATCCGTCTTGTTAGTATTAAATTCCAGCGGAATCATAGGAATATACCCCTTGTTACTCGATCAGGATAAATGCTTAAAAAGGGCCCATAATACTCTGTTTTTTATAGTCAGTATATAGATGGCTCATAGAAGGATAGGAGTGTAAGACATCAGTTGTTTTTATCCAATCACAGCTGAACAATGATAGTTTCACCCACACAGAAGTAAGCACCAGATCTTCAATTGTGCAATCAATTTCCTCTAAGGTAACTATACCTCTTTCTGCAATCAACATCATCCAGGTGCAATTATAATTTTGCAAGATCTCATTTAGATCTACAAATAGAGATCCCAAGGTGGGACATAGGATCTTACAAAAAAAAGAAAGAATTTGCCAATCAGCTCTTGATTTTAAAGATATAATTCCCAAGTCATATCTTATAAGAGCTCACTCAATGTTCTTCTCCAAAATATTGCTTCTGAAGATGGATCACCTCTAGTGGAGAGGTTTCAATCCCATACAGCAATTTGGGTGTGAGTTTGGATTCATAGTATCTGATAGCTGGTTTCAAGGAATAGGTGCAGAATTTTCTATCAATCTTCCTCAACTGAGAAGAAAGAGCAAAAGCTCAATCCTTGAAACACAATTTTTGTTTCCCAATACTGGGGTGAGAATTTATCAAAAGGCCCAAAAACGTAATGGAGTCGACAACGTCTACTTTTGTCTTGTGTATCTTCCATCAATTAGAGCCTTTTCTCTTCTTTCTAGAGAACTGCATTATCTTCGTTTTTTGACTGTCAGGGAATGATCCTCAATTTATTTCATAAACAAATTAATCAATTGCTGAACACCAACTGCGGTGCAGTCAAAAAGCAAGAAATCATCGGCATAAGCCACAGATGTTATCCTTAGATTGCCCAATTCCGGTGGCAGAAAAACTGTTGACGGCAGAGAATCATCTGCATCTGCAAGGTATAGTTTGAAAGACAGGCTGCTAAAACACATCTCTGCCTAACCCCACACAAGGAAGGAATGGGCCTAGATAGACCTCCTTGATGGTTTAGGCGAACCTGTATCTTTGTATTATTATACATTCCGACAGTCAATCGCAGCAGTCCTGATGGTATACCCGAGGCATATGATTTCTAACAAAATGTCTTACGGTCAACCCCATCAAAAACCGAGGCCTGATCGAGTGACACAACAAAAATGGACTTGTAAGTCCCTGCCCACGACAATTGAAGTAGGCAGTTTATCACAAGTCCATTTAAGGAAGTCCCTACATTGCGCCTAAATCCTGTTTGCCATTTACTCAAGATCTGGCAATCTGCCATCCAA
The DNA here is from genome assembly GCF_040938575.1 of Ambystoma mexicanum. Classification (NCBI taxonomy): domain Eukaryota; kingdom Metazoa; phylum Chordata; class Amphibia; order Caudata; family Ambystomatidae; genus Ambystoma; species Ambystoma mexicanum. The sequence goes on from NC_090940.1 coordinate 524,122,766, forward strand.
GATTCTACATGTGTTAGCAAAAGTGATTTAAAAACCTCGATTTCAGCATCTTTGATTGCAATCAGCCGATAATTTAGGGGGCATGATGGTTTCCCCTTTTATAAATTGGCATTACATATGCTGTGGACCAAGAGTCTGGCATTTTACCCAGACTCACAAAATTCTGAAATAAAGAAGATAAAACTTCAGACCATAGTTCGGTGAGCACTTTTGAATAAGGAAGGCGGAGTGGACAGAGAGTGGCAGTCCTGCAGGAGAGTCTGGAAGGTCTGTTGCCCATTTCTACTGTTTTCGGTGTGGGGGAGGACCCTTACATAAACCCCTTCCATCCGCCGAGTGGATGCGGAGTGGACGGAGAGTGGCAGTCCTGCAGGAGAGTCTGGAAGGTCTGTTGCCCATTTCTACTGTTTTCGGTGTGGGGGAGGACCCTTACATAAACGCCTTCCATCCTCGGAATGGACGCGGAGTGGACGGAGGGTGGCAGTCCTGCAGGAGAGTCTGGAAGGTCTGTTGCCCATTTCTACTGTTTTCGGTGTGGGGGAGGACCCTTACATAAACCCCTTCCATCCGCGGAGCGGACGCGGAGTGGACGGAGAGTGGCAGTCCTGCAGTCATGACTGTCAGGGCTGCAAGGGCAAACAGAGAAATGCGCGAAATTGATATTAACTCGGAGCAGAACGACCCCCCGAGAGAGGAAGAAATGGAGGAAGAGGGTAGACGCCTGAGGAGCGCCAAACCTAACCAGAAAGAGCAGTGTCAAAAACAACAACAAACATTAACCTCCAAGGAACATCTTGCGGCAAACATGGGTTTGCTTCAAATGGGCTCCCCAAAACTGATGATGCAGCAAGAGCAAGCGACCACCATAAAGGCGCAACCCACCAAAAGCAAAGTCTACCGGCCAGCAGTGGTCTTAGAAGACTTTAAACCAGCCCAACACGGCCCCCAGCGACGACCATCCTTACCTGGAGGGGGCGACTGACGTGCTGTGGGCAAAGAGCCTGGAAGTCAGGACAGCCGAGGCTTCTGCCTGCCGGAAAGATGCCCGGTCGCAACTCCGAGCTGCTGCGGTTGAGCAGGACCCCGCGGAGGCGTCCCTCGAAGGGGGACCGTGGCCCGCGTGGGACGGCGAGGAGGGGCCGACGGAGAGGGAGGGCACGGCTGAGGAGGTTGGAGCCGCCAGGAGAGCGAGCCTTGGAGTGGGAGCCAGGCTCGACGGTCCGGCGCAGTCCTCCATACTTCCCTCCCCCATCGGAGCGCCGCAGGGCGCTCCCCGCCCCACAGCGGAAGCTCTCGGAGGAGGGCTGCCAGGCGTGGATGTTGCTGAGGGAGGGGAAAGGAGGAGGACGGTGCAACGGCCTCAGGAGAGGCAGAGCGAGAGGAGGCGGCGGGCCCCCCACCTGAGGAGAACGGGAAGGGAGAGCCCGATAGAGAGCTGCACACTGCAAGGGCATCACCGCCGTATCCACTAGCGGAAGCGAAAGTGAAAGTGGTGGCTCTCATTCACAAAGAGGCGGAGGAAAGTGCAAAGACCAGTCTGGTCTCAGAAAAAATCAATGAACAATGGCAATCCAACCCTAATAAAAAGAAAAGACAGAGAACAAGTTCTTTGCCCCTCAAGAAACTCAAGAGCCGCAAAATAACGAAAAATAAGATCAGTATCAGAACGAAAAAAATGCCCCAGAAGCTCGAACAGCAACAAAAAACACCAGGACAATTGATGGACAAAATAAATGAAAACGTGCCACAGAGAGGAGAAGGAGGGGCACTTAAAAATTCTAGAAAGGATTATTTTTATGCAAACATAAGGCAAAAAGCAACAAAAGAATACTCCCAGAGGGAACTTACAGATCTTGAAATACTGGAAGCTTTAAATGATTGCTTACCAGTAGCAAAACTACGCAGAGTTGAGCACTACGTTAGTGATAACCTGTCATACAATAAAAGATTGGCCTCAGAAGGCAGTAATAAGGCACAAGGACAGCCAAGTGTCAAAGAGAGGGCTGAGGGGGAATCACCGAGCTCGATGCCACCCCAAAAGAGTCCTATGAATTCACCAAGAGGCCAGTTAAATCCGGAGCTGACAAAAGACACAGAGAAGGGGGAACACAAGAGAAATGCGGACAAAGAGTCAGAAATGGGGGCTGTCATGTCTCTGCGCAAAGGAAACCCCCATACCATTCAAGATGAGAGCCTTACTACAGTTGATACGGAAGGTCCAAATGGCTTAACAACAGAAAATGAGGAAGGCTCCTGCAAACTAAACCCTGCAACACCCTCACCCCCTGAGGGTACAGCCCCGAACGTAGACAACTTCATAGGAACAGACAGAGACAAAGCTCACAAAACCCCAAATAAAACGCTGGTGCCTGAAAAACTCAATCAACCAGGGCTCTCCAAAGCCCAAAGAGAGAGCACGACAATAGAAAGGCCATCCACAGCAGGCACAGACGATCTAAATCAAGATAATCTTATGAGACCCCAAATCAACCAAAACTTGAATATGGGGGGAAATGACAACCGAAGTTCCCATATCGACAAAAATCGAAAAGGAAGAGCCTCATCAGAAACAACAAGGCCATCTCGAGGCAGCTGGACAAATCAGACAACAATGTTAACTGAATCACCTATAAGAAGAATCTCTCCACATCAACTGACCAGCCCGACGGATTCCTCAAATAAAAAAAATAAATTGACTTATTGTCAATTATGTCATCAGTGAACATTGCATTGGCACCATTTATGAAGCTTTACGAAACTATTGCTGACTCCTTGAAAGACCATACAAGCATCCAAGCGATGATCCAGAGCAAAGTTATCTTCCTAGAAGCATATGTCATGGCTTTGGAAGCCAGAAAATCAAGCACAGTCATAACAAACGACGAGGGCTCGTCTTCCCGACAAAAAGAGCAGTATGGAGAAAAAGAACAAAGACTGGTGAGCAAAACAACGGGGACTCAAACTATAGCTACAATAGACCTCACAACAAATAACTTACCAACAGAGGGTGCAAATAAAGAGGCGAAGTTAATACCGACCGGGAGCCAACCAACAAAGAGACCATCACCTAGACAACCCACTATTGGAAACCAAACTGCAGAAGGTATTTTTCAATTTTTTACACAACCAGTAAATAAAAAGGAAATATCACTAATGAAAGCCAAAGAACCAGAGTCGAGGCAAACAAAAAACCTAGAAGTATCAGAAAAAAGAACCTCCAGCCTATCACCATCAATAATTGAACGTATTGAAAATGAAGAATTGATGAACCTGAGCCAATACCTGCCAGAAAAACTCTCCTATGAGCCTAAAGGCACATAGCCCCAGCGAAGCTTTAATTTCACAATCACACAAAGAAAAAGAAAATACAGAAATCGCAGGGAGACATGAAGAAGCGACTGGAGAAAAAGCCGCAAAAAATTCTAGGGAAAACGCAAAAAACACAAAGAACAAGGGCGTTAGATCAATTGAAACAGATAGACAGACAAAGCTAAAAAGGATGATGAAAGAAACAAAAAAAGAAAACGAAAGGACAAAATCGAGACCCAGAGACAATCAGACCCCAAGAAATCGGAAAAAAGAACAAAGACATAACTCCTTCAAACAGAAAGATGGTGAACGTGGTAAATCAAGAAGGAGATCAGAAGATAGATGGGACGAACAAAAACATAAAAGAAAACCGTACAGAAATACATCACCAGGCAGACCTCGTTCTCATTCCAGGAACGCCCACAACAAAACCAATGCTGAAAAGCGACTCAGCCCATCACAAGATAAAGGAGAAACAATCTTTCGGTACAGATCCAGAACAGAGAAATACAACTTAAAACCGAGAAAAGTGGACAAAGCTAAATGGCGCATAAAGCTGACACAAGTGAAAGAAAACAAAGATGAAATAACCTTGAACCGAAATTCGGTGTTAAAACTTTTTAAACATATTCAAAAGCTGAATCAGATAAAATCAGAAGACCTGCTTGTGGTAGAGCCCAGCCATGTAAACGCAAAAGCAAAAACGGTACTCTACGTAACATCAACAACGTTGAAAAACCTGATTCTCGATTGTAGTGAAGAGCTGGACGAAATGGGCTATGATGTCAAAGTGCAATCAGCCACAAGCGAAGAAGATAACAAAAGGGAGGCTGAAAACAAAGGGCGCAATACGCCCAGCAGAAAGCAAGTAGGCAGACACCTAAAAAGCACCATAGGAACAACCGGCCGTAAGAAATCTGCAAAAAACAAGGAAAGAGCAAGAGCCCTGGAACCTGAAGAGAAACTGAGGGAAAACCAACAAGCCTCCAAAGAAAACAAAAACTATGAAAGTTCCACAAAAAACAAAGATACAAAAAAACTTAACAATGCCAGGACAATCCCAGAAACAGCGGCCAAACTTTCAACAGAAAAAGTCCCACAAAAAAGATGTGAACCCATAAAAGGCATATGGTCCTGGTTGCCTAAAACTCTGAGAGGAAAAAAAGCAAATATAGCAACCCGCGAGAGACGAGCACATTCTTCAAGATAGACATCGCTCGACCCCCCAAAAGTGCGAACTAAAAATGTGCTCGTGGAACACGAGAGGACACACCCACCTACTGTCTCCAAGTGACATGGACCTGGGGTCATATGACCTATTATTCCTCCAAGAGACCTGGCTGACTGAACCCCCTGCAATAAGGGGGTTCGAAGTCATCCTTGCACCAGCCAGACAAGGACGTCGAGGAAGACCTTCATCGGGTTTACTGATTGCGTCTAAAAAAGACTCCGGGATCAAATTAGAAGAAACATTGATCAGCAACCAATTGATTCTGATGGTCAAGGCGTCATGGACCCGACGGAATACCGACAAAAATGCCTATGAGAAAGTCACCTTAATCGTAGCAAACACCTACTGGAACCCAGCAAGCATAGAGCCTACCACCTACATAGAAAAAATTGAGGACGCGATAGACGAGGCACTATCTGAACATCTGGTAAAATACTTCCTCATTTGTGGAGACTTGAACGCTACGTGCACGAGCTCGGACGAAAGGGAGGCGGACCAAGGACACAACTCAACAGGCAAACAACGTGGCAATCTATGGGTCAAATTGATGAATTCAAGAAACCTTCACAATTTGCACGAAGTATTCCCAGACTCAAATCGCCCGCCATCATGGGAAAGAAATGAATCAACAGGTACCATAGACTATATCTTCGTCACCGAACCAATACTGGCAATAACGAAAGACTTTGAAATTACACGAGTAACAGTAAGTGACCACAACCCCCTGTCAACAACTTGGATGTCAACAAGGCCCCGGAATGATTACACTGAGCACCAAGTCATAGTCAACAGGAAGGGAAACCGCTTACATCTTACAACAGATTCCATTGTGGAAATAGAAAAAGGATTCAGCTCAATGTCAAACCATTTGGGCAAAAATAAAACAGACTATACGCCACTTCTGACGAAGTTCAAGAAGAACCGTAAAATAAAAACAAACAGTGGAAATCCCCCAAGACACGCGTACGACCTAACACTGGTGGAGAAACGACGGGCACTGCGTAAAATACAACGCAAAGCAAAATCTTCTGGATCTCCAGGGGCTGTGAGAGCGGCGGAAGTGGAAACCAAACTCTACAAAGCTTGGGTAAAAGGTCATAGACTGTCCCTCTACCAACAAGACGCTGAAAATATCCTAAAAGCGATAAACGGCAAAAACATAAAAGAATTTTGGAAAATCTTGAGAGCGGGTAATGAAACGCAAGAAAATACTATCATAACCGAGATTGGAGAAACTATGTGGACAAAATACTATACTACTATGTACCTGGCACCAACTACCAACTTAAAATTACAGGGCGAAATGTCTTCGGAGCCATGGGTAAACATAGATGACCCACAGGAAATCCGATTAAAGATCAGAGGCTTACAAAACTCTCATGCCCCAGGACCCGATGGGATTACGAACATTGATTTAAAAACAAATCAAAATGAGTGGGCCAGTCTGCTAAGTAAAATCTTTGGCAGATGCTGCAGCTTGAAAACAATACCACCCTCATGGAAACAAGCAACAATGGTACCAATATTCAAGAAAGGAGACAAAAAGGACCCGACAAATTATAGACCCATTGCGCTCCTGGATGTGATAGGTAAAGTGTTTGGCTCAATGCTTCTTGACCGCTTTAAGATCTGGGCGGAGGAATCACCTTGCAACGACCCACTCCAAACTGGATTTAAAAAAAAATCTGGGCACGACAGCTAACATTCTAATGCTAAACGTGCTGAAAAACAGAGTACTGGAAGGGGGAACGAGAATTTTCCTGGCGTTCATCGACCTGACCCAAGCATTCGACCGGATTGACAGAGTCTGCCTATGGTCCAAACTTGAAGCCTGAGACTGTCCACCTTCTATACTAAACCCGATTAAGGCACTGTACACTGATACTTCAATACGCATTCGACTCGACCAAAACGGTCTCTTATCATCACCCATTCCAACAGCGCGGGGAGTGAAGCAGGGGTGCCCTTTGGCCCCGGCCTTATTTCTGGCATTTATCGGCGACATCCAAGATGAGGATCCAGAAATTCGAGCATTTCCTCCAGAAATCTGCAAAACCCCGATAACACGATTGCTCTACGCAAACGATTTGGTCCTAATGGATCACACACCAATAGGTCTGCAGCGCCAATTGACAAAGCTCCAAGGGTATATGCAAGAAAATAAACTGGAAATAAATGCAAAGAAAACAAAATTCCTAGTACTAGAAAAATCGACCAGGAAAACAGAAAAACTGAAACTAAAACTGGAAGGATCACTGATCGAGCAAGTGTTCGATTTCAAATACCTAGGAGTAATCCTGGACTCCTCTTCACAAGACAAAGCTATGCAATTGGCCCTGATGACCAAAGTCAATAAATTGGCAGCTCAAGCTAGGGCCATAGATAAAAAGTTTGGGAGATTCTCACTGATCCCAGTGCTAGAACACTACAAGAAAAAGGTGATGCCGACATTAACATATGGGGGAGACGCAAAAATGAACCTACCACCATCCATCTGGACAAAAATTGAGGCAAAGTTTTGGCGAAAAGTACTTAGACTACCAAACTCGACCCCAATAGCCTCAATTCGACGAGAGCTCAGCTTACCATCTCTTAGAAGTTCAGTCTCACAATCGTCTCTAAGGCTGACAAGGAAATGCCGGATGGCCGAGCCACCGTCAATATATTTTCTCATCAACCTCGAAATAGAAAGGAACACAAGCAAATCCCTTAATAAATGGAAAGAAGAAAACATCAGTTTGCTAGAACAGATACAGGCAGATGAAGAACAACTAACAAAGTACCCAAAGAGAACCTTCACCAAAATCAAAGAACTTGACTGGATAAACACCCTGGAGACAGCAGGAAAAAATAAACTAACCTTACACCTGCCTCCAAATACGAAAAAACTCAATGAACTCCAGGAGTATATAAAGAAGTTACCATCCAGGAAGGGGAGAGATATGCTGATGAGGGCCCGTTTAAACTTACTGCAGAAAAAACAAGATCCTGTCAATCAGAGGCCAGTCGGAAAATAATTGTTGTCGATTTTGTGCGACACAAGAAAAGGAAACAATCCGCCATTTGCTCCTAAAATGTGCCTCAAACCAACATATAAGAAGCCGATACTTAAAATCAACCTTCACAGACTTCATCATAGAGGACGAAGAAATATGTTGGTCTTGTCTAATTGGAGGCAACAAAACACAATGGCAAATAGCCACTTACAAAATCTTGGAAGCCATAAACTGGCCGACAAAGGCACATTTTTAGAGAGCTGATCTCTTTTCTTTTCTTTTTCACGACCGCAGACAAAAGACAGAAACCTCAAATTTTGTAAAAATCTTTTGATTAAACACAAATAAAAAAAATAAAAAAAAATAAGGAATTGGTGAGTTTGCTAGGACAGGAGAAAAAGAGGAACTAAGATGCAGAATTGAACAAAGCACTACCTCTTGTCAAACATCTTCTGAGTTTAAATCAGTACCATTTACATAGCTAACATTAAGGTACAAGGCTCATGATTCTTAACTGAGAAGATATTTTGAAAGTGGTTTACCCATGCCATTTAATTTAATGCTAATTTGCATACTTGGTTGTGCAGCATCAATGCTATTAACGTGCTTCCAAAATGTTTTGGAATCTTTATATTTGTCAGTTGAGCAGTGAGTTTATAAGAAAGTTGAAGATTTTTAGTAGGGTTAGTGGCGAGGAAGGTCTGTGTATTCTCAAAAGTTGCATTTATTCAATTAGGCTGTATTGCTTATTTTGCGGTTTGTCGATATTATGCTTTCTTTTGTTGGATCAATCCAGTTTTTGTTCAATTTGGAATTAGAATGGTTTGTTGTGCCTTTCCTAATTTCGCTTCCAGGTTATTTTTCTCAGTATTGCTTCCTGTTTAGGGGGTGCGGAGGGTCAGAGGAAGGAAGCAGACTCTGATAATACATTTCACTATCTTCTTTATTAACAAAAGGAAACAAAATGCCTATCACTCCCTAAACTATAAGGCATCCCTACATAACAAAACTATCTACGGTGCTTGTCAGTCATCAGTGAATGTCTTAACAGAATCTGTCGACCATCCAAACTAACCTAAACAGACGCTACCACTAAGGGCAGGAGAATGACTCCCTTCTCCTGGAGTTTGCTTTCCACAAACTTTATTCAATACTTGATTTTCAGGTAGTCTCTGATGACTCTTCTGATCAGTCTATGCAACTCATTCAATACTTGAAAATGCTTTTGCTTCTTCTCTGTTTGATAAATGGTCTTTGTTGTTGTATTCCTTTCCTCTTGGTTCTCTCCACAGAAGGAGGTTCTTTGTTGACTTTGATTGATATGACAAAGAGTATTTCAATAATGATTAATTTGTACTTCTTTAGGTTTCAGTATCCTGATCTCCTTAACTCTACTGGGAGAAGAATGATTGGTCCCACAACAAATCCCATTGTTAACTCCTCTGGGTTTTAACATTACAGTCTCTTGGACTTCACTGGGACGAGTATGATTGGTCCCACATAGATTCGTATTCACTCGTCTGGGCTTTAATACTACAGTCTTTTGGACTTCACTGTGATGAGTATAATTAGTCCCACACTGATTCTCGTTCACTCCTCTAGGCTTTATTATTAAAGTTTCTTGGACATCACTGGGACGGGTATGATTGGTCCCACAATGATTAACGTTCATTGCTCTGGGCTTCAGGGGTGGACTGGGAACCAAAAGAGGCCCTGGAAATAAGTGGCAACATATTACACATTTTGAGCAAGCCCAACCATTTTCCTATGAGTTAAAGTCAAAATATAATACAAAAGAGGCCGAGGGTGCAGAGGCCCACTGGGAAACCACTAGAATTCCTTGTAGGCCAATGCAGCCCTGCTGGGCTTTATTATTGCAGTCTCTGGGACTTCACAGGGATGAGAAGGAATGGTCCCATAACGATTTTCCTTCCCCCTCCCGGGTCTCCAGTTTTCCCTATTACCTGCTGTCTGTAGGGATAATGTCACTGGGGCTTTTATTCCCTCATGGTCGGTTCTCCCTACTTATCATTGTCCTGGATGGCCATGCAGTATCTTCAATACCTTTAGGTTCTGCGTCCTCATTTGTGCAGTGGTGTCTGTGTCATTTAAAGCCACCACAGGCTTGTTGTCATCATGCTACTACTTTCTGCCTCTCTCTCACTCAGCGCTTCAGGATGCCACATGTCCGACTCTCTTTCCTTCGGTCTCCCGATGTCAAGACAGAGTGTGTCTAACCCAGTTCCTTGTGCCTCTCTGGTTACAGGATGCTGCACATCTAGCTTCTCTTACATATCAGTTTCTCTTCCCGTTTGTAACTCATGGGTTTTCTCTCTCTTCCAATCTCCTCCCTTCTCATATATGACGTAGCTATGGGACTTCAGTTAAATGTGCTTTTTCATTTAAAGGAATATTTACAGTTTCCTGATGACAGTAACACATACTGATCTTATCTACACACCAATTTTATAAGGTATATCAAAATAGGTATTCTTGGGATGTGTTTTACAGGGAGTCTCTCCCAGTGAGGTCCGACTTGCCTCGACCCCTAGCAGGGGTGTTGCAGAGTGAGCTCACCTCCCTAGCCTCACAGGGGGGCTCCTCCTTGGGGAGAAGGGACGAATTGCCGCAATTCATCACATAACTTTCCTCTTATTTCTCTGGCTTCCCCATCTCTATTAATAGGAAACCGACTTAGGAAGTTTACATTCCCTTTTTTTGCCCCTTTAGATGTTCAACTGTAAAGAAAAATGGTAACAAATGCAAAAACCACCTCATTATTCTGGCGTTGGTGTCTTTCCTTAGGCTCATCCATGTCAAGGGGGAGTGATACGTAATCAGCCTAAAGTTTCTGCCAGTTAAATAGTATCTTAAATTGGTGATGGCCCCCTTGATGGTCAAAGCCTCCAATTCAACAGTCCAATATGAATGTTCTGTAGGAAAAAGTTTCCTACTAGCATGTTAGACTGGGTGTTCTATGCCATTGTGTTCTTGGGAGAGTATGGCCCCCAATCCTGTTGTGGAAGTGCCTTTACTGTCCATTGAAATCTGGCATCTTCAAAACCAGTTTGTTACAAGGGATAGTCTTTAATGCAGCAAAACTTGCTTCATCTTCTTTACTCCATAGGAGTTTGAGGTTGGGCATTCTTCAGTTTATCCATAAGATAAGCGGGTATACTCGAGTAGTTGGGTATAAACCTATGGTAATAACCAGTTAGCCCAAAAAAAGCACAAAGTTCGCTCTTGGTCTTTGGTGCTGGTGTTGTTGGACAGCTTAGATTATTTCTTAGCTGGATTAGTCTGTTCCCTACGAAGAAGCCGAGGTATTTAACTACCGACTGTGCAAGGTAACATTTTCAGGGGTTGGCAGTTAGTCCATATCTCCTCAAAGCTCGGGTAATCTGATATAGATGGTATACATTGTTGGGCCAACTATTGGTGTGCATCACAATGTCATCCAAGTACACCCCACAAAAGGCTGAATAAGGTCTCAGTATTTTGTCCATAAGGCATTGGAATGTGGCAGGTGCGCCATGAAGACCAAAAGGTAAAACCTTAAACTGAAACAGGCTTTGAGGTGTTAAGACGCCCTGGGAAATCCCAATTTACACTCAGGAGCCAGAAAAGCCAAGACTCAGTAACTGAAATAGACAAATTGAAAGGCAAAACCCAGCTTAAATAACATCCAAATAAGGCAGGGACAGCATAAACGCATAACAGGTTGTTACTCTGAGTGTGCTTATCAAAACCAACACATTATATATTCACTAATTTTCATAGCTGACATCATACTGTAATCTTAGTTACCAAAACAGGGGACTGGTTAAGGGGATTGACTACATATACATTCTATAAGGGTTAAAGTTTGGCTTGGATATCTCTTGTCTGATGGCTCCTCCTGACACCACCTCTAAATTGTTATCAGTGAAAAGACATCACCTGAACAATAAACTATTTGATGACAATACATGCTGGGTCGGTCTAGCATCAGGAGTTCTGATTGGTTGGCTTCATACTAACCAACCCTGCACAATTGACATGTTATCAAGATGGAAGCAAGACAGAAGTAGGTGAGAGAGGTCCATGGACTGCTTTCCTTTCAATTAAAGAAGATAGCATTCCTCATTCCAAGGCCATGAGCCAGGGTGATTCCCTTTGTATTTGACCTTGTGTGGCGCCTCCTGTCTGTATGTCAGGTCTTCGGGACTTCTTCTCCTGGTGTAGAGGCAGCACAAACTCCTGCCTCCCCGTTAGGTCTTGGCACCTGGGTTAGTGATACCACAGGCCACCGCAACCTTTTGGGGAAAGAGGGTTAGGGTTCGTTGAGTGGATAGGTTGGGGGGGCTGTAGGAACACCGGAAAAAAGGTTAGGGAAGTTCTGTGGGTAGGTAGGGGGTGGTTAGGGAAACATGCTCCTCGGCTCCTGCTTCTACACTCTCCGCCCTCCCAGTCCTGCACACTCCACATTCATGCTGTTTGCCCAGAGAGCGTGGGCCTTTGTACTGGAGCCCCTAACCAATGCAGCACTAATGCGTATGCTGTCCTAAACTCTGTTCTTTGTCAAAAGATAATGCCCCTTGACTTTTCCCCACATTACATCATGTAAGGCATTGACATTCTTCCCACATTACATCATGCAAGGCATTGGTTCTGCATTTTTCACCATGCAGGTGGAACGGACCCTTGCATTACCCCATGCAAGAGTTTGCCCCGGTATCATAGAAAATACATAAACACTTAGCTTCATGTTCGATGCGAGTTCTGAGGTTTTATGGCCTTTTTCATGTTGACTGGCCCAAGCACTGTCCTCCGGCTCCGTTCGCCACTGAAAGGGATATAAGGCAATGTCAGAACGGGTGCACGTACACCCGCTTCCCTAATGGGTTACTACCCAAGCGTTCGGTCGGTCCATGCCTTACCAACGCTTCATAGAGTACACACAACTTAAGTGACCCCAAGATGCATGCGCAGAGTTTTTAGATGTGTCCCCATGCAGGGTTAATGAGAGAGCCCCATGAGATCAGTCTTGTTTAGTTTGTGGTTCCGGTTATGCACTGTTAGTATTAACAAGGCAGGTTCCTTCCATGCAGTATGCAGTAAAACCGCTGCGCGAGGAAAACCAGTTAGCGTTACTTATCTTGCATCTTGCGCGGGGCCTGGGATGTGTCTGCAGGCGGGCTGGTGCCCCGCAAAGACTTGCTACCAGGAGCTCTGAGGAAACACGTCCTTGCTTGGTGCGGTTCAGGATTGCGAGCAGCGCTTGTGGGGCGCGGCTTGCGCATGCGCGTCTGTGCGGGCGTGGCCGGGAGCATAGCTATCTTCTCCCCAGCAGGCTCGTGCTGCACACGGCCTGTTGGCTAATGTAGTCTTCGAGCTGTTCTCTACCACTGGACTCTGGATCTACAAAAAGAGTGGAGAACACGCCTGGAGAACCTTGTTGGATGCCTCAGGGCCTCCCTCCTCCCTCCAATGCTCATCACAGGGGTCACCACTTCTCCCACCACTCCTACATTTGCCTGAGACCTGACACTAGGAATATGCGTGAGGAGTGAGGCAGGTGTCCTATTTGTGTTCATTGCTAATGAATAGACAGTGTTCTTCAGTTATGAGTTATGTATGATGAGATTGCGTTTGAAATGTTTTCACCCTGCATTTATTGGGCTCTTAGCTAATATTGGTGCAAGTTTTATGGTTCCGTTTACCACTGTAGACACTCTTGGGCTACTCTTCATGGAGTTTTCTTTGTTATATAGTTCACTCATACCAGGTTTACAATGGTTGGCTCTGCTCTTCCGGACTTTAATTAGACGGGGAGCATTCTTCTTGTGCTGGGAATTACGATCTTGTTCTTTCTCTGTAGTGTGTGGACCCTCCCTAATTTCTCTGTATCCTTGGCTTTGGTTGTTAGTTACTGTCAAACCTCTGCTCAGATCTGTATTTCTTTAATTTCAGCATTTTAAGTCCTCATGAAGGCTTGAGGCCTTTTATTTACTTAGAAGCGTGTTTTGGGCTTCCATTTTGGAAAGGATGGCTGCCTATTACTCTTGCGTTTCTATGTTAGGGCCTCATCACAAGTTTTTTTTTAATTTGTTTTTTTATTGACAATATACATATAAGGATGGGCGTGACAGCCGACCCAACCAGCAAAACAATCAAAATGAACCAGATCGTCAATGATATTTTCTCTTTTTTTTTTTTACAATAACTCCCTTCCCCATTTCCCTCCTCCCACCCCACCCCCCCAATAGATCAACATGCCAAGTTTTGAGGTGTTGCAAACTTATTGAAACTTAGGGGAGAACACTTGCATACCACATGATTGTTAGAGGTTCTACTTGAGACAGTGGGGTCCGACCAAAAGATAATTGAACAGGAAACATCTCGGGTCCTTGGGGGATGTAAGAACATGTACCATATCAAAGCAGCTCAGTATTCATTCTACAACCGCATAGAAATACAATCATCATGGAAAAGAACTGCAGTCCATTCCTGTAGAAAATCAGTCATAGTATCGTTTGTTAGTGCAGTAAGTTTTTCGTATACAAAAATCAACCTCAGTTTACAGAGCCATTGCTCCTTGGAGGGGGCAAGGGCACTCTTCCATTTTTGGGCTAGCGCCAGCCTCCCTGCTCGTAGCATGGCCCCAATGATTTTGGGATAAACATTCGATTCTGTCTCCGGCATAGGAGTGCCCAGTAGAATTTCCAACGGGTGTAGGGAAGGGCCAAACCCCTCGATATCTTTAATCCAGCTGAGTAGTTCCGACCAGAAAACCTGTATGACCGGACAACCCCACCACATGTGAAACCAGTTTCCTCGTTGGTGACAGCCCCTAGGGCAAAAGGGGGACACATCTCTAAACATCTATGACAACAGGGCCGGGGGACAGTGCCACGAATGGAGGATTTTAAAGCTATGTTCCATGGCAGCGGTATACAGAGAGCCCGTAAAGATACCTTTAAAGACAGCCCTCCAAGTGTGATCATCCAATGGCATGCCCAGCCTTTCCTCCCATATTTTTTTGAAGGGTTGTCTACCCTCTAGGTCCGCTGTTATCAAAACACTATAAAACGTAGACAATGAACCCTTTCGAGTTGTACTTTTAGCCAGGATAGTTTCAAAAGGAGTGAGGGAGCGTCTAAGCTGGTCAGCCCAGCGAGGGTGGGTCAAAATCCCCTTCAAACGTAAATATTCAAAGACCGCGGGGGGTCTATCTGTCAGTGCCTCGATCAGGTTGTCATACTCTATGAAGCCCTCCTCTCGTGAGAGCTGAGAGACCCTCTCCAGGCCCATGTCTGACCAGGCCTGAGTGTCTCGGAAACCCCTAGAGCCCAGGTCAATGGGGGGGCCCCAGAGCGAGGACAAAGGGGAAGGCCATGAAGACAGTTGTTTATTAGCTTTATTAGGCTTCCATACTGCCCACAAGGCTGCCAGGGTGGGATGTGTTCTGAGCTGAGAAGGGAGAGCCTTAGGAGGGGCCCACAAAAGGTCTCTAACTTTTTTTGGGTGGGTGTAAATGTCCTCGACATAAGTCCAATATGTTCCCATATCGTCCCGCATATGCTCCAACATCACCCGGAGTTGGGCAGCTTTATAATAGAGCCGGAAGTCGGGGAGACCAAAACCACCATAAAGCTTTGGGAGGGTCAGGGTGGAGGTTTTAACTCTCGGCCGCTTACCGTTCCAAATAAATTGGAGGACACGGGACTGAAGCACTTCAAAAAAGGTCTCGGGTATCACAACTGGAAGCGCTGCGAAGAGGTAGAGGAGGCAGGGCAAAATATTCATCTTCACCGTGACCATGCGCCCAAGCCAGGAAAGCGTGAGGGGTGTCCACCGTCTGAGGTCGCTGCTAACCTGAGCAAGGATCCCCGGGAAATTGCACTGGTATAATTGGGATAGATCGCTGGGGATGGTGGTGCACAGGTACCTAGTGGATTTCCGTTCAATTCTAACCCCCAGAATGTCGGTGTCACTTCCGATGTCTCGATCCCCTGGACCCATGGGCATGATGCTTGATTTGGACGTGTTTATTTTCAGTCCAGAAAAGGAACCGAAGTAGTGTACAAGATCAAATAACCTGGGCAGGGGGTCTTGAATATTTGTTAGGTAGCCCAGAATGTCGTCCGCAAATAAGGGTAGCTTAAAGTCACAATCACCACACTGTATTCCCGTGATTTCTGGGTCATTCCAGGGGCTCCATTGCCAAAGCATACAATAGGGGCGACAGGGGGCATCCCTGCCGGGTGCCTCTAGAAAGGGAAAAAGGCTCTGAAGTGCCTCCGTTGACCAGCACTCTCGCCGAGGGACCATTGTATAGAGCTTCGACCCACCCACAAAAATTGTCTCCCAGACCCATCTTTCGGAGAACTCTGCCCATGTAAGGCCACTCGACGCGGTCAAAGGCTTTTTCTGAGTCTAGCGAGAGAAGGTACCCCTCCACTCCCTGTCTAGATGCCTCGTGCATAAGGTCGAGTGTTTTTCTTATATTATCTGATCCCTGGCGACCGGGGATGAAGCCCACTTGGTCTCCATGTACTAGGGTAGGGAGGAGCTTTGCTAGTCTATTCGCTAGGAGCTTAGCTAATATTTTAACGTCAGTGTTAAGGAGGGATATGGGGTGATATGATTGGCAATAGGAGGGATCCAGGGTGCGTAATGAATTCACCCTCCTACTGTTCCTAAGTTCTCGAAGTCTCCAGGCCAATATCTTATCCGCCTTTTCCCCCTTTTCCATATACTTCTGTTTCAGAAATGAGAGCTTCCTTTCCGTTCGTCCCACCTGGAGGTCCGCCAACTTAGATCTCAACCCCTGCAGTTCCTCCCATTGCCCGGGAAACATCTGTGTTTTCAACTTCCCCCCCGGTTGGATAGCCTCTATCTTTTCCTTTAACAATTTCTCCTCACGGTCCCTCTCCCTTTTTCTCCCAGACCCTATACCAATAAGGGTGCCTTAAATGCCTCCCATACTCCCATAGTACCAACCTCCCCATTGTCATTAAGGGTGAAATAATCTTCTATGGCTGCTAGGAGGGATTGGCGTATCTCCTTGTCTTGCAGGAGGAGGTCGTTACACCTCCACCGGGCTCCGGTCGCCGGGGCAGGGGGAAGGCCAATCCTAATCTTTACCATATTGTGATCCGTCCAGGGGACGATCTCCACACCCGAGTCCGAGACCTCTCCCTGCAGCGAGGAATCAACCAGGATGTAATTTATACGAGAGAAAGCAGCATGTGGCTTTGAATAGTATGTGTAATCGGGGTTCTGACCCCGCTCGGGTATGCACGTGTCACATAGATCCAGTTCGCCATTCACTTCCTGGAAGGCCAACGCCAATTTCTTGTGGAGACAGATGTCGGGGCAGGGATTATCAGACTTTCTATCCCTCTCGGGGCAAAGCACCATGTTAAAATCCCCACCCACCAGTAGGGTGCCCTCAGAAAATGACATTATTATCCCTTTCATTCCCTCCCAGAAGGTGTCCTGCGCTTCATTCGGAGCATATATGCAGACCAATGTGAACAAACGGCCCCGCACTTCCCCCTTTACCATGAGATACCGACCATCCGGATCCGCTTTTGAGGCTTTAAACACAAAATGGGCCCCAGGGGAGACCAACAAAGCTACTCCCCGCTTCTTTGCCTGGGAAGAAGCCGTGAACATCTGCTCAATGGTCTTGGCCTTAAGCTTAGGCTCCTTTCCCCGAACCCAATGAGTCTCCTGCACAAAGAGAAAGTGAAGCTGCAGCCTCGCAAATTCCCTCACAATTAGCGACCTTTTTGTAGGCGAGTTGAGCCCGCGGACATTTAATGACCCCACTGTCATGAATTGGAGTGAATCATCCATTAAAACACATTAGAACAGCAAGCGTTGTTGCTCCCACAGTGCTTCCGCAACCCCCTAGCGGCTCGAGACAGCCCCAGGGGTGCGAGAAAAACCAGAAAACTTGGCGTGCCATAACTGTAACCCCAGCAACCCAACTCCCCCTCTCCCCCCCTCCCATCACCCCCTCATCGCGTGGTTGTTCCATGGCTTCATCCAATCGCCAGACCAGGCCACCATTGTCTCCCCCCTCCAGGCTCATAAACTCTTTATAAACAGCAACTCGAGCCCCCCCACCCCAGGATCAACGCAGTTCACAAACAGTTACATCACCCTCCATTCACAAAGTCAAATGCCGGTTTATTCGTCTGGTGCCAAGAGCTCGCTTCAGGAAGGTCCGGGGAGGCTGGGGCCACTCTCCTAAATTTCCTTTGGCCACAAACTCTGCGCCTTTCCCTTGGAGCTTTGTTCCCTTTTGGGCCCATCGAGGTTCGCTCACGGTCCTGCTCCCCCATCTCCATGTTTGAGTTGTCCAAAAGTTCGCCCGACACTCTCTGGATATCGTCCTCAGTGATCAAGGCATACTTGTAGCCCTCGAACTCGAAAGAGAGCGAGAATGGGTATCCCCACCTGTATCGGACCCCCCTGGACCGGAGCATCTTCGTCAATGGGGAACAGAGGCGACGTCTTGCAAGGGTGAAGGCCGACAGGTCTTGAAACACCGAGATCTGGGCCCCTTCCCACTCCACCGGGCCCTTCTTGCGAGCCAGTTCGAGGATCCTGCTTTTCTCGGAGAAGTAATGAAAGCGAACTAGAACGGATCTGGGGCCTCTAGAGGATGTGCCCGCTCTATGGGCCCTGTCAATGGTGGGTTCGTTGGTGTTGGCCCCCTCGAATAGCACTCCTATTACTGCATTGATAGCCTTGATGATGTCTGCTTGCGTTTCGCCTTTACGTTCCGGAAAGCCTAGGAAACGTAGGTTACAGCGGTGTTCGCTATTCCCCAAATCATCCATTTTTAAGGAGCATTTCTCTTCTCTCCTCCCGAGCTCCGACAGGCGCATATCAAACTGTGTCTCAAAGATGTCGCTCAAAGCTGTATTGTTCTCCAGTGCCTGAACCCTGTCGTCAATATTGTCCACTTTTTTATCCAAGGTGTCCAGTCGTAGAGCAATATCCGCCCTAAAGCCTCTAATTTCCTCCAGTAGGGCCGCCATGCCCCTGGTGACTGTGCTTGTATCAGCAGATTCCTGTTGCGTCTGGGCTGCCATTTCAGGGGATATCAGGGGGTCGGAGGGCGTGCGGCGAAACTTCTACTAGGGATTCCTTCCAGTTCATAGACTCTCCCCAAGCATCCCTGCTCCGTGGGGGCCTTCCCTAAAGCTTGTGCCCAAGGTGACCCGCTATCACATACGCATACAACGCCACAGGGGGCGAGGCCCAATGTCAGCCGAGGGGCGAGGAGCGGAGACCCAGCAACGGGGGTCCGAGTCCCCGACTAATGCACTCCTGCGGGTATAGGTTTCACCTCCGCCGGGTTCCCACCACCCCTCTCACCCATCGAACTTTATAACTTCACTCCCGTCGGAGCAGAGGCAGTACTTAATGTTCCAGAGGCTGGGCGCGGGGAGGACCAATCTCCAAGCCCTTGTGTCTGTACCCCGGTGTGGCCTACTGAGGCCGATCTCTCCCAACTGGGCCCTGAGTGCCCGTTCTGTCTGCTTGGGAGCCGCTGTACTCGGGGGACACCCCGCTGCCCGAGACGGTGTATGCCAGGGGCTCTCCCCAGCCTCACTCTTCCCATGACACCTTCAGTCTCCTGGAGGTCCTCCTGCCCCGGCCTGCACCTCCTTACCTCCTCGGCACAGATTCGCCGCTCAGCCTGTGGGAGTCCGTGTGCTGCGTGTGTAGGCCAGTGCGGGGCTTTGCCTGCCTCCCACGCACTGCCGACACCGATTCCTGGAGCTCCAGTTCGCCCTACGCGGGTTCACCAAGCACCGCTCACTTCTGTGGGGGCCCTCACGCACCTTCCTTCTCCTTGTACTATAGGCCTCGCCCAGGCCTGGAACTTCACGGCGCTTTCGTAGTACCGCCTCCGGCTCCCGGATCCGCTGCGGGTGCCCCCAGATGCGTCCCGCTCCTACCGATGTGCTCTAGGCGGGGGGGCGCCAGTCAGGGTAGCCGAGCCCCACCACAGGCCTCGCTCGGGCCCGGGTTCGCCGTAGATTCTGGCGGAGCCGCGGCGCCGCAGGGGGGAGGGGCTTCTGTCCCTCTAAACTCGGAAGCTCTTATCTCCGGGACGGTTCCCCCCCCCCCCCCGGGGGCTCAAATTTGGGCCAGGGGTTCCTGGCTCACTCAGATGGGTGGGGGTGGTGCCAGCTTCTCACTCCGGGGGTGTGGGGGGGGGGCTCAGGTCCCGCGATCAGTGCCCTATGGAGGAGACGAGCCGAGATGCGTTAGAACATCTCCGCGCCCCCTGGTGGATCCTCATCACAAGTTTGGTGGTATCCCAGCAGTAAATCTGCCGGGATACCGCCAAAGCAAACAGCATTACCCCAACTCGGTCCGGCACTATTAGTGCTGGATCCCGAGTTGTGATAAGGCTGTTACTCCCCATTTTGCTAAGAGTCCATACGTTGCTATCGGGTATGTTGGGCGCTACTACTGCTGGCGCTAATAGCTTGCAATAATAGCACTGCAAAAGGGTGGATCGTGCCCCAACGTTCTGCCCAAACTCAGAATTGGGTGGACCGGCAAAGCAGTAGTAATAGCGTTTCAGCTTCATTTTTACCGCTCCGCCCAACCGGTGATGATGCCCTTGATGAGCTATTTTCGCGTATCGTTCATGTTGCATTCATCTTATACAATGCTTATTTTAGTATTCTACATGTCTTTATGAATGCCATGTTAATATTCTTCACGTATAAATGCATATATTAACTAGTGTTTGTGTCCTCCATGTTGAGTGCACATTTGCTTCATGTCTGATGCGTGGACATGTATTCATTGTCAGTTCACTTATTCTTGCCATCTTTTAATGTAGATTGTGTCCAACTCCTGTTGTACTTGTCTGGTACATGGGCATTACGGTTGCCTTAGTGAGGAACGTTTCTCATCTGTGCGGTATTGGGCTGGGGGAGGGGCAGTAGCTATGGATGACATATACATCTGTCTCTCACCATCCCCCCTTCTGGTCGGGTACTCAACCACAGTTTCCCTTATTCCTTCCCTGCATAAGGCTCTTTAGGTATGTGCATGTGTGTATGATATGCTCATCCACACTCCAGGTCATATAGCAGCATTCCCCATTAGAACCACAATATACCCAGTGCTCTGTTTAATTGTGAGAGTCCTGAGGACAAGTAAACCTGGATCTTACACTGGCTATAGATCTTTCCATTCAATTTCCCACTCAAAAGTCTCTGTTAAAGGTACCTTGTTTGTAACAATAAAGCAAATTAAGTGGAGAAGCAAAGCAAGCAGAATTATCTCCTAGAGAACGGAAAAAGTGGAAGTTGAATTGAACTATAAATCGCAGTTGTCCACCGGAGGTCTGCAAAGGCAGCCACGCACATTCGAAAGTTTTCGACATTCGAAAGTGGTCTGAGCCCGGCTGGGGGAGACCCGAATTGTAATAAGTTTGAAGAAGGGAGCCGCTTTGCAAGTTTTGTTGAACTTTGTGTTTGAGAAGGTCTGAGCCTGACAGAAGGGGACTTACATGAACTTTGTGTTTAAAGAGGTCTGAGCCTGACAGAGGGGAACCTACGTGAACATAGTGTTTGAAAAGGCCTGAGCCCGACAGAGGGGGACCTGTGTGAACTTTATGTTGAAACATTGTTTGAGGTCAGAACGAGAGACTTTAACGTGGAAGGCCAGATGAGCCTCAATCTACATTTTTGAACTGTTTATTGTATTAAGATTCCGAGCCAGAGTGTGTCATCCTGCCTACAAAGACTGCCTTATTCCATGGGGTCTAACGTGGGGAGGAGAGCTGATTAAGCTACCTCTAATAATTTGAACACTGATTTTTCCTTTGTGTACATTTCTCCTTTATGCACTTTTTGTACAAGAGATAGGGCAGGCATTATGTTTTGTTAGCATTGGCCATTTTGATTTGAGAGACTACTAGGACGGTTTTGTTTTCATTTTGTATTGATGGTTAAAAAACATTCAACCTTTAATGCAATACATATTATGACATTATTTCATTCACAATTAGATCTCAACAATAATACAATTTCATTTCACAATACAACTATTAAATAGGCATATAAAGCAATTCAATTAAATCTTCATTTTTATCAGTCTATAATATTTGTTAAAAGTGAATTATCGGAATGTACCATACTACAAATCAGTGCAAAAATGAATCACAGATTATCTCCATCAACACAAGACTACTAAACAGTTAAGTAAGGATTTTCTGCAAGTGCCAAAGATTTTATAAATCCAACCACTGCCAATACTGCAGAAGTTATTCTCCCTGCTAAGCATATATTCCAAAGTTGCTCATTATCAGTAATTTGATTTGATCGCAGATATCTATCAAAGGATAATTTACGGTTTAATATGACAAAGATTTACATTCAGTCAACAGTGTCTTAAAGTTTCATAAGAGCCCTCTTCACAACAGAATATACACATAGCATGATCTTTTGAGATCTGACCATACTTGCTAGGATCCGTCTTGTTAGTATTAAATTCCAGCGGAATCATAGGAATATACCCCTTGTTACTCGATCAGGATAAATGCTTAAAAGGGGCCCATAATACCCTGTTTTTTATAGTCAGTATATAGATGGCTCATAGAAGGATAGGAGTGTAAGACATCAGTTGTTTTTATACAATCACAGCTGAACAATGATAGCCACGGGTGAAAACCCGCACAGAAGTAAGCACCAGATCTTCAATTGTGCAATCAATTTCCTCTAAGGTAACTATACCTCTTTCTGCAATCAACATCATCCAGGTTCAATTATAATTTAGCAAGATCTCATTTAGATCTACAAATAGAGATCCCAAGGTGGGACATAGGATCTTACAAAAAAAAGAAAGAGTTTGCCAATCAGCTCTTGATTTTAAAGATATAATTCCCAAGTCATATCTTATAAGAGCTCAGTCAATGTTCTTCTCCAAAATATTGCTTCTGAAGATAGATCACCTCTAGTGGAGAGGTTTCAATCCCATACAGCAGTTTGTCTGTGAGTTTGGATTCATAGTATCTGATAGCTGGTTTCAAGGAATAGGTGCAGAATTTTCTATCAATCTTCATCAACTGGGAAGAAAGAGCAAAAGCTCAATCCTTGAACCACAATTTTTGTTTCCCAATACTGGGGTGAGAATTTATCAAAAGGCCCAAAAAAGTAATGGAGTCCACAACGTCTACTTTTGTCTTGTGTATCTTCCATCGATTAGAGCCTTTTCTCTTCTTTCTAGAGAACTGCATTATCTTCGTTTTTTGACTGTCAGGGAATGATCCTCAATTTATTTCATAAACAAATTAATCAATTGCTGAACACCAACTGCGGTGCAGTCAAAAAGCAAGAAATCATCGGCATAAGCCACAGATGTTATCCTTAGATTGCCCAATTCCGGTGGCAGAAAAACTGTCGACGGCAGAGAATCATCTGCATCTGCAAGGTATAGTTTGAAAGACAGGCTGCTAAAACACATCTCTGCCTAACCCCACACAAGGAAGGAATGGGCCTAGATAGACCTCCTTGATGGTTTAGGCGAACCTGTATCTTTGTATTATTATACATTCCGACAATCAATCGCAGCAGTCCTGATGGTATACCTGAGGCATATGATTTCTAACAAAATGTCTTACGGTCAACCCCATCAAAAACCGAGGCCTGATCGAGTGACACAACAAAAATGGACTTGTAAGTCCCTGCCCACGACAATTGCAGTAGGCAGTTTATCACAAGTCCATTTAAGGAAGTCCCTACATTGCGCCTAAATCCTGTTTGCCATTTACTCAAGATCTGGCAATCTGCCATCCAAGATTCTACGTGTGTTAGCAAAAGTGATTGAAAAACCTCGATTTCAGCATCTTGGATTGCAATCAGCCGATAATTTAGGGGGCATGACGGTTTCTCCTTTTATAAATTGGCATTACGTATGCTGTGGACCAAGAGTCTGGCATTTTACCCAGACTCACAAAATTCTGAAATAAAGAAGATAAAACTTCAGACCATAGTTCGGTGAGCACTTTTGAATAAGGAATTGGTGAGTTTGCTAGGACAGGAGCAAAAGAGGAACTAAGATGCAGAATTGAACAAAGCACTACTTCTTGTCAAATATCTTCTGAGTTTAAATCAGTACCATTTACATAGCTAACATTAAGGTACAAGGCTCATGATTCTTAACTGAGAAGACATTTTGAAAGTGGTTTACCGATGCCATTTAATTTAATGCTAATTTACATACTTGTTTGTGCAGCATCAACGCTATTAACTTGCTTCCAAAATGTTTTGGAATCTTTATATTTGTCAGTTGAGCAGTGCGTTTATAAGAAAGTTGAAGATTTTTAGTAGGGTTAGTGGCGAGGAAGGTCTGTGTATTCTCAAAAGTTTCATTTATTCAATTAGGCTGTATTGCTTATTTTGCGGTTTGTCGATATTATGCTTTCTTTTGTTGGATCAATCCAGTTTTTGTTCAATTTGGAATTAGAATGGTTTGTTGTGCCTTTCCTAATTTCGCTTCCAGGTTATTTTTCTCAGTATTGCTTCCTGTTTAGGGGGTGCGGAGGGTCAGAGGAAGGAAGCAGACTCTGGTAATACATTTCACTATCTTCTTTATTAACCAAAGGGAAAAAAATGCCTATCACTCCCTAAACTATAAGGCGTCCCTACATAACAAAACTAGCTAAGGTGCTTGTCAGTCATAAGTGAATGTCTTAACAGAATCTGTCCACCATCCAAACTAACCTCAACTGACTCTACCACTAAGGGCAGGAGAATGACTCCCTTCTCCTGCGGTTTGCTTTCCACAAACTTTATTCAATACTTGATTTTCAGGTAGTCTCTGATGACTCCACTGATCGGTCTATGCAACTCATTCAATACTTGAACATGCTTTTGCTTCTCTGTTTGATAAATGGTCTTTGTTGTTGTATTCCTTTCCTCTTGGTTCTCTCCACAGAAGGAGGTTCTTTGTTGACTTTGATTTATATGACAAAGAGTATTTCAATAATGATTCTTTTTTACTTCTTTAGGTTTCAGTATTCTGATCTCCTTAACTCTACTGGGATAAGTATGATTGGTCCCATAACAAATCCCATTGTTAACGCCTCTGGGTTTTAATATTACAGTCTCTTGGACTTCACAGGGAGGAGTATGATTGGTCCCACATAGATTCGTATTCACTCGTCTGGGCTTTAATATTACAGTCTTTTGGACTTCACTGTGATGAGTACAATTAGTCCCACACTGATTCTCGTTCACTCCTCTGGGCTTTATTATTAAAGTCTCTTGGACATCACTGGGACGGTATGATTGGTCCCACAATGATTAACGTTCACTGCTCTGGGCTTCAGGGGTGGACTGGGAACCAAAACAGGCCCTAGAAATAAGTGACCACATATTGCACATTTTGAGCAAGCCCAACCCTTCTCCTATGAGGTAAAGTCAAAATATAATACAACAGAGGCCGAGGGTGCAGAGGCCCACTGGGAAACAACTAGAATTCCTTGTAGCCCAGTGCAGCCCTGCTGGGCTTTATTATTGCAGTCTCTGGGACTTCACAGGGATGAGAATGAATGGTCCCATAACGATTTTCCTTCCCCCTCCCGGGTCTCCCGTTTTCCCTATTGCCTGCTGTTTGAAGGGATAATGTCACTGGGGCTTTCATTCCCTCATGGTCAGTTCTCCCTACTTGTTATTGTCTTGGATGGCCATGCATTATCTTCAATACCTTTAGGTTCTGCGTCCTCATTTGTGCAGTGGTGTCTGTGTCATTTAAAGCCACCACAGGCTTGTTGTCGTCATGCTACTACTTTCTGCCTCTCTCTCACTCAGCGCTTCAGGATGCCACATGTCCCACTCTCTTTCCTTCGGTCTCCCAATGTCAAGACAAAGCGTGTCTAACCCAGTTCCTTGTGCCTCTCTGGTTACAGGATGCTGCACATCCAGCTTCTCTTACATATCGTTTTGTCTGCCCGTTTGTAACTCATGGGTTTTCTCTCTCTTCCAATCTCCTCCCCTCTCATATATGACATAGCTATGGGACTTCAGTTAAATGGGCTTTTTCATTTAAAGGAATATTTACAGTTTCCTGATGACAGTAACACATACTGATCTTATCTACATACCAATTTTTATAAGGTATATTAAAATAGGTATTCTTGGGATATGTTTTACGGGGAGTCTCTCTCAGTGAGGTCTGACTTGCCGTGACCCCTAACGGGGGTGTTGCCGAGTGAGCTCACCTCCCTAGCCTCACTGGGGGGCTCCTCCTTGAGGAGAAGGTACGAATTGCCACGATTCATCACATAACTTTCCCCTTATTTCTCTGGCTTCCCCATCTCTATTAATTGGAAACCGATTTAGGAAATCTACATTCCCTTTTTTTGCCCCTTTAGATGTTCAACTGTAAAGCAAAATGGTAACAAATCCAAAAACCACCTCATTATTCTAGCGTTCGTGTCTTTCCTTAGACTCATCCATGTAAAGGGGGAGTGATCCGTAATCAGCCTAAAGCTTCTGCCAGTTAAATAGTATCTTAAATGGGTGATGGCCCCCTTGATGGTCAAAGCCTCCAATTCAACAGTCCCATATGAATGTTCCGTAGGAAAGTTTCCTACTAGCATGTAAGACTGGGTGTTCTATGCCATCGTGTTCTTGGGAGAGTATGGCACCCAATCCTCTTTTGGAAGTGCCTGTCTGTAGAATTAACTCTCCATTGAAGTCTGGCATCTTCAAAACCAGTTTGTTACAAAGGATAGTCTTTAATACATCAAAACTTGCTTCATCTTCTTTACTCCATAGGAGTTTGAGGTTGGGCATTCTTTAGTTTATCCATAAGATAAGCGGGTATACTCGAGTAGTTGGGTATAAACCTATGCTAGTAAACAGTTAGCCCAAAAAAAGCACAAAGTTCGCTCTTGGTCTTTGGTGCTGTTGTTGTTGGACAGCTTAGATTTTTTCTTAGCTGGATTAGTCTGTTCCCTACAAAGAAGCTGAGGTATTTAACTACCGACTGTGCAAGGTAACATTTCAGGGGTTGGCAGTTAGTCCATATCTCCTCAAAGCTCGGGTAATCTGATATAGATGGTATACATTGTTGGGCCAACTATTGGTGTGCATCACAATGTCATCTAAGTACACCCCACGAAAGGCTGCATAAGGTCTCAGTATTTTGTCCATAAGGCATTGGAATGTGGCAGGTGCGCCATGAAGACCAAAAGGTAAAACCTTAAACTGAAACAGGCCTTGAGGTGTTAAGACGCCCTGGGAAATCCCAATTTACACAGAGGATCAGGAGCCAGAAAAGCCAAGACTCAGTAACAGAAATAGACAAATTGAAAGGCAAAACACAGCTTTATTAACATCCAAATAAGGCAGGGACAGCATAAACACATTATATATTCACTATTTGTCATAGCTGACATCATACTGTAATCTTAGTCACCAAAACAGGGGACTGGTTAAGGGGATTGACTATATATACATTCTATAAGGGTTCAAGTTTGGATTGGATATCACTTGTCTGATGGCTCCTCCTGACACCACCTCTAAATTGTTAACAGTGAAAAGACATCACCTGAACAATAAACTATTTGTTGACAATACATGCTGGGTATGTCTAGCATCAGGAGTTCTGATTGGTTGGCTTCATACTAACCGACCTTGCACAATTGACATGTCGTCAAGATGTGAGCCAGACAGGAGTAGGTGAGAGAGGTCCATGGACTGCTTTCCTTTCAATTAAAGGAGATAGAATCCCTCATTCCAAGGCCATGAGCCAAGGTGATTCCCATTGTATTTAATCTTGTGTGGCGCCTCCTGTCTGGGTGTCAGGTCTTCGGGACTTCTTCTCCTGGTGTAGAGGCAGCACAAACTCCTGCCTCCCCGTCAGGTCTTGGCACCTGGGTTATTGATACCACAGGCCACCGCAACCCTTCGGTGAAAGAGGGTTAGGGTTCGTTGAGTGGATAGGTTGGGGGGTTGTAGGAACACCGGAAAAAAGGTTAGGGAAGTTCTGTGGGTAGGTAGGGGGTGGTTAGGGAAACATGCTCCTCGGCTCCTGCTTCTACACTTGGAGATCTCCGCCCTCCCACTCCTGCACACTCCACCTTCATGCTGTATGCCCAGTGAGCGTGGGCCTTTGTACTGGAGCCCCTAACCAATGCAGCACTAATGCGTATGCTGTCCTAAACTCTGTTCTTTGCCAAAAGATAATGCCCCTTGACTTTTCCCCACATTACATCATGTAAGGCATTGACATTCCCCCTACATTACATCATGCAAGGCATTGGTTCTGCATTTTTCACCATGCAGGTGGAACAGACCCTCGCATTACCCCATGCAAGAGCGTGCCCCGGTATCATAGAAAATACATAACCTTCAT
Source organism: Ambystoma mexicanum (assembly GCF_040938575.1). Classification (NCBI taxonomy): domain Eukaryota; kingdom Metazoa; phylum Chordata; class Amphibia; order Caudata; family Ambystomatidae; genus Ambystoma; species Ambystoma mexicanum. The sequence goes on from NC_090940.1 coordinate 524,150,696, forward strand.
GTTCGATGCGAGTTCTGAAGTTTTCCGGCCCTTTTCGTGTTGACTGGCCCAAGCGCCGTCCTCCGGCTCCGTTTGCCACTGAAAGGGATGTAAGGCAACATCAGAACGGGTGCGCGTACACTCACTCCCCTAATTGGTTACTACCCAAGCGTTCGGTCGGTCCGTGCCTTGCCAACGCTTCACACAGTACACAAAACATAAGTGACCCCAAGATGCATGTGCAGAGTTTTTAGATGTGTCCCCACGCAGGGTTAATGAGAGAGCCCCATGCGTTCAATCTTGTTTAGTTTGTGGCTCCGGTTATGCGCTGTTAGTATTAACAAGGCGGGTTGCTTCCATGCAGTATGCAGTAAAACCACTGCACGAGGAAAACCAGTTAGCGTTCCTTATCTTGCATATTGGGCGGGGCCTGGGATGTGTCTGCAGGCGGGCTGGTGCCCTGCGAAGACTTGCTACGAGGAGCTCTATGGAAACACGTACTTCCTTGGTGCGGGTCAGGATTGCGAGCAACGCGCGTGGTGCGCGGCACACAGAGTGCTGGGTAATGTAGTCTTCGAGCTGTTTTCCACCCCTCGACTCTGGATCTACAAAAAGAGTGGAGAACACGCCTGGAGAACCTTGTTGGATGCCTCAGGGCCTCCCTCCTCCCTCCAATATCCATCACAGGGGTCACCACTCCTCTCACCACTATTACATTTGCCTGAGACCTGACACTAGGGGTATGCGTGAGGAGTGAGGCAGGTGTCCTATCTGTGTTCATTGCTAATGAATAGACAGTGTTCTTCAGTTATGAGTCACGTATTATGAGATTGCTTTTGAAATGTTTTCACCCTGCATTTATTGGGATTTTAGCTAATATTGGTGCAAGTTCTATGGTTCCGTTTACCACTGTGTTCACTCTTGGGCTACTCTTCATGGAGTTCTCTTAGGTATATAGTTCACTCACACCAGGCTTACAATGGTTGGCTGTGCTCTTTCGGACTTTAATTAGACCTGGAGCATTCTTCTTGTGCTGGGAATTACTATCTTGTTCTTTCTCTGTAGCGTGTGGACCCTCCCTAATTTCTCTGTAACCTTGGCTTTGGTTGTTAGTTACTGTCAAACCTCTGCACGGATCTGTATTTCTTTAATTTCAGCATTTTGAGTCCTCATGTAGGCTTGAGGCCTTTCATTTACTTAGAAGCGTGTTTTGGGCTTCCATTTTGGAAAGGATGGCTGCCCATTACTCTTGCGTTTCTATGTTAGGCCCTCATCAGACGTTTGGTGGTATCCCAGCAGTAAATCTGCTGGGATGATACCGCCAAAGCAAACAGCATTACCCCAACTCGGTCTGGCACTATTAGCGCTGGATCCCGAGTCGTGGTAAGGCTGTTACTCCCCATTTTGTTAAGAGTCCATAGGATGCTATTGGGCATGTTGGGTGCTACTACTGCTGGCGCTAATAGCTCGCAATAATAGCACTGCAAAAGGGTGGAACGTTCCCCAACGTTCTGCCCAAACTCAGAATTGGGTGGACCGGTAATGCAGCAGCAATAGCGTTACAGCTTCATTTTTACCGCTCCGCCCAACCGGTGATGATGCCCTTGGTGAGCTATTTTCGCATATTGTTCATATTGCATTCAGTTTATACAATGCTTATGTTAGTATTCTACATGTCTTTATGAATGCCATGCTAATATTCTTCACGTATAAATGCATATATTAACTAGTGTTCGTGTCCTCCATGTTGAGTGCACATTTGCTTCATGTCTAATGCATGGACATGTATTGTTTCATTGTCAGTTCACTTATTCTTGCCATATTTTAATGTAGATTGTGTCCAACTCCTCCTGTACTTGTCTGTGACATGGGCGTTACGGTTGCCTTTTTGAAGAACGTTTCTCACCTGTGCGGTATTGGGCTGGGGTAGGGGCAGTAGCTATGGATGACATATACATCTGTCTCTCACCATCCCCCCTTCTGGTCGGGAACTCAACCACAGTCTCCTTCATTCCTTCCCTGCATAAGGCTCTTTAGGTATGTGCATGTGTGTATGATATGCTCATCCACACTCCAGGTCATATAGCAGTATTCCCCATTAGAACCACAATATACCCAGTGCTCTGTTTAATTGTGAGATTCCTGAGGACAAGTAAACCTTGATCTTACAGTGGCGATAGATCTTTCCGTTGCTTGGAAATAGGGCAGGGCATCTATTTGGGTATACTTTTGTATCTAAGCATCCAAGTTTATTGCTATTTTCATTCCATCTGCCCGGTTGACAGTGTTTTTTGCAACTGTTTATTGCTATTCTTAGAACACCGAAAGCCAGTAGTATCAGGACTACTATCGCTATTAATATTTTAAATGCATTAGCTAGGTAAGTATCCAAGAGAACAGGTAGTTGAACCAGTCATAATTTTTAATCTCTTCCACCTCCTCCACCATTTTGATGTGTAGTTATGTTCAGGTGGCTAGGGCCTCTGTGAGGATCCCATTCTCCTCATCCTGGCAGGGTATGTACATGCAGCAGCAAGAAGGCACAATTTCTGTGCACACGTCCCCCTCCATGTCTGTTATTAAAGTGAGAACATACCTGTTCTGGAGGACAATAAGTCTTATTGCCCTCAGCTCCTCTTTTATGGCATTAAAGCCTTTCACAGTTGCATTGATTGTTTGCAACAACTCCATCGGGATATTTGTAACCATTTTGCATTCATGGATGCCTTTAAACCGGGAGTAAAGAAGGACGTAAATAATATTTCCGTCCTACAGAATAATTTATGCTGAGATGGTATGTCTTTGTAGGCCTTTATTGATGCGTTTGAAAAATAGTTTACCCTCTTTCTGCATTTTAGGGTAAGAGACCTTTTATTTCTTAAGTGTGCATTGTTCGAGGGAAATCACCAATCTGAACTTCACTCTGGGGCGCTACTGATGTATTTATTACTACCAGAGAGCACAGCCCTCCTCAATTTGGAGGGAGCTGCATAAAGTCTTTTGAACCACAGGCTCAGTGTGGCCCAAGAGTATGTCAGTGCCAAATTTCATGCCTGGTAAATCCATGATGCGTTTGCATTCTTCATTTTCATCAACTTCATTGTGCAATTATTTTTAAAACATAACTTCGGTGCTTGTATTTTAGACATTGGTAGTGGGCACGCTTCATCGCCTGCCAGTGTTAAAAATGTGGCAGTTTGTTTCCATTCTTCATGGTATAATTAACTGTGCTGGTTTATCTCATCTATGGATGCAGACACTACTGCCTCTGCTCTGCACCCCATTACTCCGTCAACCCATTCCCCTGTGAAGAATATTTTTCCAGTTATTTGCAATTGTGGCCTGTTGAAATAACATATTAGCCTTCCCTGGACATCCCTGCATTTTAACATTTCATGAGCTACTCTGGACCTCTACTATGTTTGGACCTGTCAGGATATATTTGAACACCTTACCAGGAAGTGCTTTGTTTATCAGACGTGCTTCAACATTATCCATCATGTGTTTCTCCATCTAGGTATGGGAAGTCTGCTGATGTCACACATTTTATAACGGCCAATTGTCCTTCAAATTATCCTCCTGTCAGGCATAGTGCAAGATATAACAAGCAATGTGCTCTGAGTTCAAGTACTACTTGAGGGATGAATATTCTAGAGGCAGTCATGGCATAGGGTGTAAGGGAACACACATAACTGCTCTTATCAGATGTCTCTCTCCCTACTTTGCTCATGTGCTAGTATGATATGAAATTATATGATATTGCATTTATAACACGCCTATACACAAGTGTTTCAAGGCACGATGAGGCAAGGGAGGGGGAACAGAGAGAGGACAAAGACAACAATCTAACTTGTTACACTCACCTGGTCTCTGCGGCGGCATTGGGGTACGGTTGCAGCCCTCCCTGAACTTGAATCACCCCCTTCAGGCCTCTCCCTCAGTAGAAAAGCTCTGAGCGGTGGTACGTGGTGATACTGCTCCTGCATGGAGATAAGTGTGTGAGTGCGCCAATCTGTGATTGTTGTACCTCTCGGACCCTTCACCCCAAAGTACGGTTTCTGTGAGCATACGCCGTCCCATAAAGCTCACCTGTGATTTATGGAAGATAAGCTCTCCATCCTGCTACTTCTGGCAGCGGCGCATTGAATGGGATCTAGTTCCTTCACTTATCCCTGATGAGGATTGGTCCAGTCCAGCTGCAACTATGCTTCTCCTTATGATTGTTAAGTCTATCTTGAGCTCTTGTGATGCTGTCTGTTCTGTGTAATGTCTTTATATGTTGCTCCTATTTATGCCCGCAATAATGTCTCTCTTCTGTTTACTTCCCTTAGATGGAAATGCAGCCTCAATGCAGCTGTGAGACGTGAGACGCGGCCGGATGGAAGATGGATACTACCGCAATGTTCGACAACAGGTAAGTGATGGTTTAAGGAAAAGCGTGAAGTATGGAAAGCGCAACCTTAAACTGACAGTTTTTTTGACGTGTAACCTTGTCTTCTGTTTTTCCTTGCAGGCGCTGCTGTCGACAATGGAGCGTGTCGTGCTGCGGTGCCAAGATGAAGATATTGGCATTCCGGAAAGTGTAAAGATGAATACTTGGTTCGCCGAAGAGCTTTACAGGTAAGAACTGCTTCCCCCAGTTGGTAAGTATGCTGGCAGGAAGCAGGATGTCCAGGAAGCAGGATCTTTAAAGGTAAGTCTGACCTCAGGCGACGGTGAGCGTTACGCTGCTTGCAGTGCACAATAACGCAGAGCATCTGTCTTGAGGATCGGGGCAGCTTATATAGCTGAGATCGTGGGCACGCCCTTTAGGGCCAGCTTACCAGCCACACCCAGAGAGTGAGCATGTGCATGTTACGCTCACCTGGTAATCACGCGGACGCCACCCAGCTGCGGAGACTCTGGTGCCCTTCTCAGCCGCTCCCTGGTATAATCAGCGGGGAAGTTCTGCCTGGAAAACAGGTGGGCAATGTTAAAGACTGGGCAACTGGGGTAATAGCCTCCCAACACCCCGTATGCCCGCAGCCCCTCCCCGGACCTTTCCTCACCTTGTTATTCGTTTTGGCATGCTCTCCATCCTGCCTTCTTGGCAGGGGCGCGTTGTCCTTTGTGGGCGAGTGCGATCTAGTTACTTCACTGATGCTGCCCTTTAGAGTCTTTCAGGTAGGTCTTATTACTGTTATACTGTAAGCCTTTCTTGGATTCATAATGTCTTTTCTCTCTTCTTAGGTGCACGGAAGCTCGCTGTGGAACGTTGGCTGAATTTGGACTCGCCGGCAGGTGATGGTGTTTCGAGAGCGCCTTCATGCGGTAAGTAGACGCTATGCGCAGCGCTATGATGCCTTGCCTTTGCAAACTTGTTGTCTTTTGTTCCCGTAGGTTGCGGTGCTTACCCGGAGCAAGAAGTCCCAAGGCGGTGCTGGTCGATGGGCGACTTGAGAGGTAAGCTGCCGGCACAATTGTAAATGTCTAATGTCTTGTTTCTCTCCTTTTGCAGATCCGACGGTCCGGGAGGCTCGTTATTCCTTGGATGCTGTTTGCAGGAGCATAGGGCAGCTAGTGGTGGAATCACAGGTAAGCTGCTGCAAATAACGATGTCCCTTTTGTTTTTCAGGTGCTGTTCTTCCGAGGTTCGCAGATGCTGCTGAACACGATGAGCGTCACGTTGCAGGATTGCAAAGTAACGCGAAGCGTGTTCTCCAAGTCGGGTGTGGTTTAAAAATCATCAAGAAAGTAGTCCAGGTAAAGTAGTCCCTAGGCTACCACAGCCAAAACACTATACCGCATAGCTTGGTTCCAAGGAGCCAAGCTATGTGGATGCCTCCATGTTGACTGGCATTGAAATAAAGTAGTTCCCAAGCACAAGTCTTCATTAAGTATTAGCCTGGTGCCAAAGGCGCCAGGACTGGCCCCAGGAGGGCCTAGGCAAAGGATGCCTAAGCTTGTTGGGGGCCCGAGCCGAGACCCCTCCTAGGCCATGGGCCTGCCGGGGGGGTTTCAGGACATGGGTCATGACAGCACTCCCCCCTCCCCCAAGGCCCCTTTCAAGGTGTTCCTTCTGTCCGGCCCTGGTTTAGTTGGAAAGTTGCGATGATATGTTCTGATCAGAAGTGGTGCATGAATGTTTTCACAGGGTTCCCAGGATCTGTCTTGGGGTCCAAATCCTTTCCAATCGACTAGGTAGTATAACCTTCCCCTCGAATACTTGGAATCCAAGATGTTTCTGACTTCGAATTCTGGTTCTCCGTCAATAAGTATGGGTTTTGGTGGTGTCCCAATCCGTGTACCGGGCTGCATCGGTTTTGATAGGGACACATGAAATACTGGGTGAATCTGTAGGTTAGGTGGTAAGTCTAGTTTGACGGCCGCTGGTTTGATAATTGCATTGATGGTGTAAGGACCTAAGTACCTGGGTTGAAAAGTCCAGGTTCCCTTGATGGGTACAAACTTGGCAGCCAGCCAAACCTTGTCTCCTACCTGGTAGTCTGGGGCCTTTTCCGGTGTTGGTCGGCAAATTGCTTTTGTTTTTCTTTGGCGAAAATAAGATGTTCTTTGGCCTTTTTGAAAGCCTGAGTGATGTTGGTGTGAAGAGTTTTTACTGCTGGCATTTCCAAATTTGTTGGGACATCTAGTTCTGAGGTAAGTGGGTGTCTACCATAAAGGGTCTAAAAGGGTGTTTGTCCGGTACTGGAGTGCAAGGAGTTGCTATATGCGTACTCGGCTATCCATAACAAATCTTTCCAGTCTCTTAGTTCATGGTGTAACATGCACCGTAGGTGTTGTTCGAGGTTCTGGTTGGTCCTCTCGGTCTGACCATCCGTTTGGGGGTGATGGCTAGTGGATTGCCTGACGTCAATTTGTGCCATTGCACAACATTTTTTCCAGAAATTGGAGATGAACTGGCTATCTCGATCGGAGATCAGGACTGATGGGAAGCCATGTAGTTTTACATTACCATCCAGGAACACTTTGGCTAGAGTGGGTGCGTCAGGGAGGCCTTTGAGTGGAAAAAAATGCGCCATCTTTCAGAACAAGTCCACGACTACCAGGATGGTGTTAAACCCTTGACTGGGAGGTAGGTCAGTGATGAAGTCGAGGGAAAGAGTGTGCCAGGGAGTGGGAGGAATGTCTAAAGGTTGCAGAAGACCGGATGGGTTTTGTTTTTGCGACTTGTTTTGCTCACAGACTCCGCAGGACTGAACATATTGGATGACATCCTTAGGCCAGGCAGGCCACCAGAAGTTCTGTTTTACCTTGGGTAGAGTCTTGGTGATTCCTGGGTGCCCTTCGATCAGGGAATCATGATAACTAGCAACAATTTGTTGTTATAGCTCTTTGGTTGGTACATACAACTGATCCTTAAAAAAGGGTAAGTAATCTTTAATGGAATATTGTTCTCCTTGCGCTTGTCATGCGAAGAAGGCATCTGGGTTCATGGTTCGTTGAATCTTATCTCTCAGTTCAACTTGGGTTAAGGCCATAGTGAGGCCCAAGAGCTTGTCTTCCGGTATGATGGGGACTGGATCTGGGGGCGTGTATACCAAGTCATCAGTGCCTGTACGAGAGAGTGCGTCAGCTTTTCCATTCTTGACCCCTGGTCGAAAGGTGATTGACTACGCAACCGACAGCAAAACCCTTAATGAAATCTACGCAGTAATACAAGCGTGGATGGCACACCATGGACTTTGTCTCAATGATGAAAAAACTGAGTTGCTCATCCTTGGTACTCAGGCTAAACTAAAAAAACTAAATTCTGACTTCAAATCGTTCATCATAGATGGTAACCCCATCACTGTCTCAAATAATACTAAAACCCTTGGTATCTACCTTGATGCCACCTTATCCTTCACCAAACAAACTAATGCAGTAGCATCATCAGCCGCTTACACCTGCAAACTTATCACTGCATGTAGGCCGTTTATTTCCATACCCAACTGCATTACACTTGCCAGAACACTAGTTTTGTCCAAAGTAGACTATTGCAATGCCCTGTACTTAGGCACTAGCCCCAAAAATATCCACAAACTACAAGTAATTCAAAATAATGCCATCAGGGCAGCCCTCAACATCCCCAAGAAATCGCATATTTCTGAGACTAGACGTAACCTGCACTGGCTCCCAATAGAGCACAGAATATCTCTCAAAACCCTTGCCCTTACTCACAAAGCCAGGGCTAACCTTGCACCAACTCACATCACTAAACAACTTACCCCAAACACATCATCAAGACCTCTTAGAACAGCTAAAGCAAACACTATGTCCACACCAAGATTCAAACTCCATAACTCGGGTGGGGCTAGTTTCCATGTACAAGCCTCTAAGTTATGGAACACGCTCCCTGCTTACCTCAGGTCAGAACCTTCCTTCAACCTATTTAAACGCAATACTAAGCGTTGGCTTCATGACTTGGACACAATGACAGTTTAACTTCCTAGAGCCTAAACTTGCTGCCTGCCCACAGTACATATTGTAAATGATATACTAGCATGCTATATACTATATCACCTATATATTATTATATATTATACTATCTGCAGCCCCATTGCCTACGGTATGAAAAATGCAATATGTATTTATGTACTTGTAACACCATATTCTGTATCTATCTGTAACGGCAACCATTGTAACTTTTGCCTAACATTTGCAAATGTAACTTGATTCCTTGTAACTTGATCTAAAAATTACTCGCCCGTATGCCCCTGGGCCTGGCTGCGCTTTATAAATAAACTAAATACAAATACAAATACATAGTCATATTCGGTGAGGAAAAGGGCCCACCGCAATTGGCGTGAAGACTGGGCTTTAGCTGTCTTAAGGTATTGCAGGTTTCGGTGGTCTGTGATAACTGTAATGGTGTGTCTGGCCCCCAGAAGGTAGTGCCGCCAGGCCTTAAAGGCGTATTTGATCGCCAAGAGTTCTTTGTCCGTGATGGGATAATTCATCTCCGGGGGAGAACATTTCTTCGACCAAAAGCCCACTGGATGTAGCTGGCCGGTTACTGGATCTCTTTGCGAGAGGACAGCTCCCATCGATATGCTGGAATCGTCTATTTCCACGATATAAGGAAGATCGGGGCGAGGATGTCGCAGGATTGGCGCAGAGGTGAACCTTTTCTTGAGTTCCTGAAAAGTTTTCTCTGTTTCTTCGGTCCAGGCAAATTTCTTGTTATTATTCTTAGCAATATGGTGATCGGGTGTACGACCTGTGAGAAGTCTGGTATGAACCGGCGATAGAAGTTTGCAAAGCCCAACATGCTTTGTACTCCTTTTACTGACGTTGGTGATGGCCATTTCAAAACGGCGTCCACTTTATGCAGGTCCATTCTGATGCCTCCTGGAGTAAGAATAAAACCCAGAAACTCAACTTGGGTGTCGTAAAAAAAGCACATCTCCAGCTTTGCATATAAACAACGTTCCCGGAGCTTGGAGAGGACTGAACGGACGTGCTTGATGTGATCCTGTTTTGAAGTTGAGTACACTAAGATATCATCTATGTACACTAGGGCGCAGACATCAATTAACTCTCTCAAAACGTCATTCATAAAATACTGAAACGCTGCAGGAGCGTTGCATAACCCAAAGGGCATGACTTGATATTCGAAGAAACCATATTTGGTGTGGAAAGCAGTTTTCCATTTGTCTCCGCTTCTGACCTGCACCAGGTGGTATGCTCCTCGAAGGTCTAGTTTGGTGTAAATTTGGGCATCTTTGACCTGGTCCAGCATTTCTGGGATGAGCGGCAATGGGTAACGGTTCTTTACAGTGATCTGGTTTAATGCGCGGTAGTCAATACAGGTTCTTAGGTCCCCTTCTTTTTTCGGTGCGAAGAACAAAGGACTAGCTGCAGGGGACTTGGATGGGCGGATGAATCCATTTGCGAGGTACTGGTCTAAATAAGCCTTCAGATGAAGGTTTTTGGGTTCCGTGAGAGCATAGATTCTGCCGCAAGGAACCTGAGCACCGGGAACAAGGTCTATCTGGCAGTCATAGGGCCTGTGCAGCGGCAGCGTGTTTGCTTGGTCCTTCTGGAATACATCCTGGAAATCTTGGTATTCCTCCGGCAAGGTACTAGTCACTCCCAAAGTTGCCACTTCAGGAGTCCTAGATATACTGAAAGCAGGTTACTGTTCTTGGTAATAACAGGCTGGAGACAGTCGCTGGGAAAGGTTAATTTTCTTGCCCGCCAGTCAATCAAAGGGTTGTGAGCAACTAACCATGGCATCCCTAGTATGATCCGGAACTGAGGTGCCTTGATGAGATCGAACGAAATAAGTTCCCGATGTCCGTCCTGGCACAGCAAGGTTATCTCGGCTGTGCGCTGGGTTACGGGTCCGGAAGCGATGTCTGTCCCATCCACCGTGGTTACCTTGTCTGTAGTCGGCTTGGAACACAGGGAAGCCCCATCTCTGCAGCTAGGTCCTGATCTATATAATTCCCAACTGCTCCGCTGTCGATGTATGCTTCAATGGCATGCATTCTTGACGACCGTTGGTTATTAATTAAGATCACCGGAATTGCAAAGTGTGAGGTCGGTGGCTCTTTTCCCTCACTCGACAAACTGACCTCTATGTTTGCCGAGCTAGGCAGTTTCCCGACTGACACTCCTTCTCTTCATCTTTTTCCGTGGCTCCAACGATCTTCCTCAGAGGTTTCACTGGGCAGTCATTCAGAAAATGCCCTGACTTTCCGCAGTACAGACATAGTTGTTGTTGTCTCCTTTTATCTCGCTCTTGTTTTGTTAGTGGGGGTCGTACCCCTCCGATTTGCATGGGCTCCACAGTATTTTCTTGCACTCGAGATACATTGTCTCTAGGCCGAACGTACACTGGCCGAGGGTCCATTTTAGAACGGTCTGCTTTTTGGTCTTGCAACCGGTGGTCCAGTTGCACAACCAAGTCTATGAATTCTGAACAATCTCTGGGAGGATTAACAACTTGAGCTAGAACGTCTTTTAATTCGCCTCGTAAGCCTCGATGAAACAACGTGGTTCTTTTGTTTTCAGGCCACCTAGCTTCAGCAACCAATCGGTTGAAAGTAGCGATGTATGTTAACAAATCCTGATGGGAAAGGAGTTCATTGTCCACAGCTTGTTCTCGAGTATGGCGAGCAAAGAGTTTTTCCATTTCCCTCTGAAAGTCTCCAAAGTTATGTAATAAAGGGTCATCATGAGACACCAATGGTACCGACCAATCTGCGGCGCTGCCACTTAGGTATGATAAAACAAAGGCTACCCGGGCTTGGTCATTTGGGAATGCTCCCGGCCTGCAAAGAAAATGAAGGCGACACTGATTCATGAAAGCTGTGTATTTTCGTGGATCACCAGCAAACCTCTCCGGTGGTACCAAAGGAACTGTACCTGGTAACAAAACTTGTACCGGAGTAGAGACAGTGGATGACGTGCTAGGATTTTGCATCGGTGGGTTTTTCCCAGGTAGAGGCGTCTGACCCGCTTGTGATTGCAAGACTTGCCTGTTGATATCTTCGTATGCTCTTTAGTCACCAATAAGTCTCTCCGGAGCGCGTTAGTCTCCTGTCTGGCAGAGTGAACCTCGACACGAAGTTCTCCCAACAATTGGGCCAATTGGTCTAATTCTGATGTTTCCATGGTGCCCAGGTGGATTGGTTTGGCAGGCTTCGCGTTCTGTTACGCTCACCTGGTATCCACGGGACGCCACCCAGCTGCAGGGACTCTGGTGCCCTTCTCAGCCGCTCCCTCGTATAATCAGCGGGGAAGTTCTGCCTGGAAAACAGGTGGGCAATGTTCAAGACTGGGCAATTGGGGTAAGAGCCTCCCAACACCCCATATGCCCGTAGCCCCTCCCCGGACCTTTCCTCACCTTGTTATCGGTTTTGGCGTGCTCTCCCTCCTGCCTTCTTGGCAGGGGCGCGTTTTCCTTTGTGGGCGAGTGCGATCCAGTTACTTCACTGATGCTGCCCTTTAGAGTCTTTCAGGTAGGTCTTATTACTGTTATACTGTAAGCCTTTCTTGGATTCATAATGTCTTTTCTCTCTCCTTAGGTGCGTGGAAGCTCCCTGTGGAATGTTGGCTGAATTTGGACTCACCGACAGGTGATGGTCTTTCGAGAGCGCCTTGATGCGGTAAGTAGGCGCTATGCGCAGCGCTATGATGCCTTGCCTATGCTAACCTGTTGTCTTTTGTCCCCGTAGGTTGCGGTGCTTACCCGGAGCAAGAAGTCCCAAGGCGGTGCTGGTCGATGGGCGACTTGAGAGGTAAGCTCTCTCCTTTTGCAGATCCGACGGTCTGGGAGGCTCGCTGTTCCCTGGATGCTGTTTGCAGGAGCAGAGGGCAGCTAGCGGTGTAATCACAGGTAAGCTGCTGCTAATAACGATGTACCTTTTGTTTATCAGGTGCTGTTCTTCCGAGGTTCGCAGATGCTGCTGAACACAATGAGCGTCACGTTGCAGGATTGCAAAGTAACGCAAAGCGTGTTCTCCAAGTCAGGTGTGGTTTAAATAGCATCAAGAAAGTAGTCCAGGTAAAATAGTCCGTAGGCTACCACACCCAAAACACTATACCGCATAGCTTGGTTCCAAGGACCCAAGCTATGTGGATGCCTCCATGTTGACTGGCATTGAAATAAAGTATTTCCCAAGCACAAGTCTTCATTAACTATGAGCCTGGCGCCAAAGGTGCCAGGACTGGCCCCAAGAGGGCCTAGGCAAAGGATGCCTAAGCTTGTTGGGGGCCGGAGCCGAGACCCCTCCTGGCCCCTGGGCCTGCCGGGGGGGTTTCAGGAAGTGCGTCGTGACACTGCAAAGGCAATCCATTAGCAGCCACACCCAAGAATACACTTGGGGCTGCTTAATGGATGGAATGTTCAAGGTTAATGCATCCTGCTTAATGGATGGAATGTTCAAGGTTAATGCATCTGAAGTGCTATGTCCATAATAAAAGCTTTTTGGTGTTAAATGGATGTTCTTGTTTCCTTTTGTTCATGAGCCTAGCGCCAAAGGCACCAGGACAGTGTTCACCCATGTCTCCTGTGCATGCGACCCCTGCATGCCTGTGCCACTGACTTCATGACCATGACAAACTAGGCCAAGTGACATTGAGATCGCGCAAGTGTAGGGAGAGGGTAGGGGAAAAGTGCCAGGGAAGGCAGAGGGGGCAGTGCTGTACATGGGGTCACAATAACAAGAAGTGCAGCCAGCAGGTGGCAGGTGCAAGGGTAAGTGCAGACAGCGGTTGTCCAATAAGTGCAGGAAGGGGAACTGTAGGGTTACAGATACAGACCCAAGTGCCAGGGTTGCCAGGTGGCAGTACGTGTGTGCAACTGGGCGGGCGGGTACTTGGGCCCAAAATCAGAGGGTAGCCAGGTGACCAGTGCAATATCAGACAGGAGATCAGCAGGGGAAAGGAAGAGAGAAGGCAGAAGCAAAGAGGAAGGTCCTGAGGTGCTTCTAGAACTGGAGATGCTTCTCCTCAAGTTTCAGAGAGGCAGGGAGGCTGTTCCAGAGGGAGGCCCCAGCCGAAGAAAGAGATCTACCCCCAACTTGTTGCTTGGAGAAGCATCTGACTCTGAGGGAGTTGGAGGTGGAGAAGCGGAGAGCTCGAGTAGGAAGGTATTTCCGAAGAGAGAGTTGGAGGTATTGAGGACAGAGGCCCCAGAAGGCCTTGTGGACAATGCAGAGGGTCTTGAACTTTATCCTGGGAGCCAGTGAAGAGAGTTCAGTGCTGGAGAGATACGATCCCTGGGCTTGAGGCCAAGGACAAGACTTGCAGTCCTGTTCTAGATTAGTTGCATTGGGCGGACAGTGGAAGCAGGCAGATTTAAAAAGAGCCTAATGCAGTAGTCCAGCCTAGAGAGAGCCAGAGCTCTAGAGACAGTGAGCTTATGCGGGAAGGAGAGGAAAGGAAGAATACCTCTGAAGAGGTGCAGTTGGGAGTTTGACTTCTTAGAGACATCCAGAGATGTGAGGAGAAAGGAAGAGTGTGGAGTCGAAGGTGACCCTGAGATTCTTAGCCTCACAGATGGGAGCTGGAAGAGGGACAAAGGAGGCCGGCAAGAGAGTGACAGAAACGGTGGGTGCAGGTGTACCGATGAGAAGATTGGTGCCACAAATTGTTAGTGACATGGGCAGAATCGGTAATAAATCTACTGAAGTGCCTAGAGTCATCTAGCACACGTCTTATTCCTTTCACCTGTGTGACTTCTTAGAGACATCTGAGATGTGAGGAGAAAAGGAGAATGTGGAGTCGAAAGATGACCATGAGGTTCTTAGCCTCACAGGTGGGAGCAGGAAGAGGGCCAAAGGAGGCCGGCCAGAGAGTGACAGGAAAGGAGGGTGCAGGTGTACCGATGAGGAGAATCTCGGTCTTACTGGCATTAAGGCAGAGATCATTGGCGGCACGCCACTCCTGGAGAACAAAGAGCAAATATGAAGTTAGATGTCTGTGCCTTACCCATGACCTCTCTAAATTCTATATGTATGGGATAGTCCCAATTTCTAATCTTATCCACAGGAGTGAGTGATAGACAACTAAACATTGAATGAGGTCCCAATTGTTAGTGACATGGACAGAATCAGTAATATAGCTACTCAAGTGCCTAGAGTCATATAGCACACATCTTATTCCTTTTACCTGTGTGTTTACGAAAGGGAATTCTTTTTTGCCATTTCACTTGTCATTGTAACAGTAGTTATATTCCTGTTCACTGGACTACCTACATTATAAAGAACCAATTCTCTTAATGCCATAAAAATAATAAAATAGAGGCTACAAAATGTAATACATGTTGCTACAAGCATAATTGCTAATGTGTCTACCTTTTGCAAATAATTGGAAGTATTATTCCTTGGTAAAAGCAAATGTCTACAGTATTGAATAATCCCATTCTTTTCACCTTAAGAAGTCCCTTTAAATGTTCTTCAACAAATGGGTATTTACAGAAATAACTGTGTTAGAATTGAAAGGAAACTTCTTTCTAGAATATAGTAGGCTTTTATGTTAAACAGCAATGGCGAAACACATGGTCCATACTCCTAAAAAGGGATAAGTGCCCATCAAATAGTATGAAACTAAGAAAAATATATTTGATATATTGAGTATTTGTAATTTTCCTTTTTCTCTGGGAGTGTTACTTCAAATGCAGCTGAGTTGCTTAAGACAATGTTGGACCAACTTCTTGTGTGTGGGAAAAGAGAACAATGTTTTATTCTTCTTGCTGCTGATTGCCTCTTGTCATCAATCTTGTTTTGACTCTTCCTACGTCTTCTGCACATTCTAAGTCGATGTTGGCAGGCAGGGGGGTCTTTTTGTTGTAGAGTTTTACGTCACTGAATTGCATCCAGGCCCCTCCTTCCTAGTAGCTTTTCTGCTATCTGTGTAACTGCTTCCACTATGAATGGTCCATTAAAACGGGGATTGTGCCAACGTTTCGTGACATCTTTACACAGAACTGTGTCCCCTGGGAAAGGTACTGGTGGTCTTAATAAAGTCTAGGGATCAACTTGTTAATTTGGTTCATCAGTCTTCTTTGACTCGCTCTGCTGCACTTTGAGCTGTCGATACATACATTTAAGAGACTCTGTCGCAGCCATCGAATAATCATGCATTTCTTGCCAGAACACAGTCGCTACATTCTCTGTATCAGTGTAAGCTCAAGTGGGAGGAGTAAGTGGTGTGCGCATATGGCATCCCATCACCAGCTCATGTGGAGTCAGGTGATGGTCAGAGTCGGGTTGATTGTGTAATGCAAATAAGGATAAAGGAAGGCAATGTAGCCAACCTTTTGTAAGTGTCTCTTTTAGTTTGGCAATCTGCGCCTTTAAGAGCCTGTTGTGGTGTTCGGAGATGCTGTTTGCTTGTTGGTGGTAAGCGGACAAGAATGCATTATTAATACCCACAGGATTGTGTGTGCTCAAATACCTGTTATACAAAATGAGGTCCATTGTCAGGCCGGAGCACTTTGCACACTCCCCATCTTGGAAATACCTCACGTACCACGAACTTTGCAGCACATGTTGCATCTGGACGTGTGCTTGAACCTGCTTCGATTCATCAGGAAAAGGGATAAACGACTACTAGCATATACCTGTAGCCGTTACAAATTTGGAACATATCTACATAGTTGATATGCAAATGCTGAAATGGTCCAGTAGGACGGGGTGCTCCTCTCACTGTTTACAAAGTATGGACAGCTGTAAACCTCCAGCACGTCAAGCAACATACAACAAAATCTGCACTATGTTCTGCCAGATTTGGGACAAACCACTCCTCTGAAATCAGTACTGCAAGACACAGGGCCTCATTATGAGTTTGGAAGTAACCCACCGGTGCTACTGGCGGGTTGCAGCCAAACTCATAATACTGTTTTCCTGCCTGATATCCCGGTGCCATGGCCTTAATGTCAGGCGGCGGAATGTGTAAGTCCCACTTCCTGTGGAGTCCAAAAGGACTCCCAATGGACTCCATGGGAATGGGGACAGATAAGCCCCGGTACCAGTGCTAGCAGTGCTGGTGGTTCCATTAAAACCATGCTTTCAGGGGCCGGTGGCCCAAGCAGGTCAGACCTGCTGGGAGCAAAGGCCCCTGCAGGCATACTTGTAGACTGGCGGTCCAGAAAGGGCATTGGTAAGCTGCTACCGGCACACTTAATTCCAGACAGCCAGACTTAGAATGTGGCCCACTCTCTTGATATATTTGCTGGGTGATGCAATTGGTCAAATGCTTTTTTAAGCAACCATATATGCATGAGTAGTTTCTGTCCTGCAACCACATTGTATCTGTGCGGGATAATGAGCACCCTCTTCGTTTCCATAACTCTTGCTCTTCTCGTGGTGCTCTTCCCTTTGATTTGGTAATTTTTGCTATGGGTAGTGTATTAAAACCCTTCTTCAGTACCATGTTGCGTGTGCATGTGTATTAAGTTTATATATGCTGCTCTTTTTGCTTCAATATTGGTTGCCCCGTTGCCTTGAGAAATCAAATATGCACTTCTGGTGTGCGCTGCACACTTCACCACAGTGATGGCCGATGGGAGTTGGCATGCATCTATGAGCCTGTCTAATAGCGGCGCATGCTGCACTGGTGTGCCATCTGCATGCAAGAAACCACGCCTCTTCCAAAGTGACAGCCCTGCGGGTGCTGTTCACGTCACATAGGTGGAGTCAGAATAGACCGTTACCACCTCATCTTCATACGCTTCAAGTGCCAAAATTAGCGCTACCAATTCTTCCGCTTGTGCAGAGAAATACGATGGCAATCTCGCACTTGTCACTGTCTCAAAGCTGTCATTCAGTTTTGCTCTCACTACTGTTGTCCCGCTGCGCCTTTCACCAGTGCCCTGGTCTATTGTATTGGGAGGATAGCTCAAGGGCAATGCGCTCACCTTGGAAGTAAGACGACGCATAGTAACACAGGATCGGTTCACGCTTAGAAACCTCTGGGTATTAAGTGCGTTATAAATAACCACTTATGATGATACATTATTGATGATGACCCACCAATGAAGAGAATGATTCCCCCTCCTGGGGCATTTTCCTTAACATCTGGTATTTTTTCAGTTATATTTAGTGCAATTAGTGCAATCAATTTAGTGAATGCCTTAGCTGTGAGCCCTGCTGCCCTCCTTCCTCCCGATTGGTTCCCTGTTAATCTTTATTAGCCAATTGAAGGAACCAGTGAGGTGAAGCAGGCCCCCAGCTCGAAGGCCCCACTCTAAGACCTGGTTTCTGTCTGGCCTCCCCCTGCCACCCCTCTCCCCTCCTGTCCTACTACATGTCTCATGCACTTATTAGTATCAGAAATGCTATCAGGCACGTACAATTGACGCATTGCTCTGTTCATCTTACCGTATCCTCCCCTCTATCCTTTCTTTATGTATAGCTCTTGCATTATTGAAACGACCGTCAGGCACATACAATAATTATGTCATAAGTTGTAATCAGTTTGTATTCCTCTTTGTTTTATGTTGTACCTATATATACATTGCACTTGCCCATTCTGAATGTTCCAGTGCCTATTAAGAATGTCACTTGGAAATGCTTGCTAAGTGTATAGGCGCTATATAAATGACCAATGAATAAATACAAATAAATTAATTAATCATGCATGTTAGCGCCCTCATATACTGGTTCTGCTACAAATCTGGCTGGGTTCACTACTCTGCACCTTACAATTTTAATCAATGGGTTTGATATAATAACCTCAAAATCTTTGTGTAATCAGTGTGCTTTTGGGCTTTTCGAGAATAGCAAACAGGGCGTGGTCAACATATAATGTAACTGTGCAGCCCATAGTTATGCTGGCAGATTTCTCAATTGCAAAGGCTGCTGCTGCTGCCAATGCTTGTTCACTGGGATAATGACCTCTCATTACTGGGTCTAAGATACCACCGCATAATGCTAGTGGCTTGTGCCCCATGGTAGTCTTTTGCGTGAGGACAGCTGTTATCACTACTGCGCTTGAATGGGAAAATAGAAAGAATTCTTCATTATAATCAGGGATAACTGAAACAGGTGCTCTGCTAATTGCTAGCTTCAGTTCGTCAAAGGCATCTATCATACCCCCTGTACAGACCCTCATCGCAAGTCTGGCGGTAACCCTTAAAAGGGGCAGTGACGGAATTTGCACCGCCAATACCGCTCTGCCAGATCATGAGCCAGAGCATTTACCGGCAACAGTAAAATTAGCCAGTGCTATCACAGCCAGCACAATTACAGCCGGAGCTATTAAAGCCAGCCACACAAGGTGCAAACACAGCCGCATTACAAGTCCATGTCCGGCGGTATTACCGCTGAGAATCGGTGCTAATTCTGCCGAAAAAACACGGCACAGTTACCTCCATCCTCCAGTTGGAGGTAAATGAAGACAGGTGCCTAAAATGAAGACACAGGTGATCCTAATCCACCCCAGGGGGCAACATAAGGCACACCCCTACCCCAAAGACTGTTTCCAACCCTATGCTGCCACTAGCCACTGTGAGATGGGACAGGTAGCTGCTCATGCTGTGCTTGGAAGTAGAGAGGCTGGACAAACAGGCGGGGTGGGCAGGAGGAGTGACCAAGCAAGGCGTGCACCGATCCCCAGGGTCAGACCCTCACCGTGGACCCTCACTGACAGCCAACTGGGAGTCCATAACAGAACTGCTCACCACAATACAGGACGACATAGGGAGCAGGATCAACATCCGGACAGTGGTGCCCCCGCAGGTGAAACTAGTGACCGTCCTACAATTCTTTGGAACTGGCACTCTTTGACCATGATGCACAGCATGGTGCAGTGCTGGTGCTTGAAGCCCTCCTGCGGCAAGTGCAACATCACATCTCACTGCCTACCACACCAGCCCAGGTCAATGGTCAATGCCATGAAGGCACATTTCCATGCCATTATCGAAATGGTAAATATGATTGCTGCCCTGGACTGTACCCATGTTGCGCAGGTGGCCCCCAGGCCCACGAAGCAGTGTAACAAAACTGCAAGCGCTACCACTCCATGAAAGTGCAGGTGACCTGCGACCCCAACCTCATCATCATCCACTGCTGTGCCTGCTACCCTAATTACACCCACAATGTCATGGTTCTACGGAACAGCACACTGCCAGGATACATGAAGCGTCACAGAGGACAACGGACATGGATAGTGGGTGAGTAGAAAAGCCAGCACAGAGGCGCTCTGGGTCACATGCCCAAATAAGGGGGGTTTGAACGACCACACAAAGGCTGGCATGACAAGCAAATGTGAAATCCACACATGACCACCTCCCACACCAACGTCACAGTACAGACCAGGGAGCATACACATGTCTGATTTACCTGCATGGAGAAGCAGTAGTGCACATACACCATCATGCCTGCCCACGACCATAATGAAAATCACCCAAGACCAAACATTACACCTTGTACTGAGCCTCCTCACCATCATGGCACTTGAATCCGCTGCCTCATACCCTCCTAAGGACAGAAACATGAGACTGAGGGCAAGATTGTCCCGTCTCCATGAACCATCATCCCACCACAACTATAGAGGCTATATCGATCTAGCTAACAAACGCTCGCAATACTTCAAATCTGCCACTCTCCACCCTGCCCCCATAACAACTAACCAGTCACCCTCACAAAGAGTCATCCCTACTAAAAATAAACAACTTCCCTCGACTAAACTAACTAGCACCCTATCACTAACTGGGTCACTCATCAATGCTAGATCCATGGTAGCCCACACTACAGAGATCTCGGACATTTTAACCAATGAGAATTTAGACCTACTAGTCATACCGAAACATGGCTCCATGAGGCGGCTGGCCCTGCCATCATGCTAGCAATACCCGACGGCTACCAACTACTAAGAGTCGATAGACCCAACACCAAAGGAGGTGGCCTAGCTATCATCCATAATTCTACCTTAACTATTAGATTAGCCACTACCTTGCTATTTCCATCATGTGAACTCCTTACTGCTAAACTCCACCTTTCTTGTAACCGCACCCTCACCATGTATGTCATCTACAGACCACCTGGACCACTAGGAACCTTCGAAGACGACCTAACTAGTATCCTAACTAATAATACTAAAGACCACGCTCAAATTCTATTACTGGGAGACTTCAACTTGGGCTTTAATGACTGTAATGACAAACACGCTCTATCTGTTGCCTCACTTCTGAATGACTATGCCCTAACACAAAAAGTCTCCTCCCCTACTCATGCCAAAGGTAGGACCCTAGACTGGGTTGCTGATCGGAATTGCAACATTAGCATTACCAACATAATGCCACAATCCTGGACTGACCATTATTTAATTGTATTCAATGCCTCACTTGACCTTATCCGACCCAAACCTATACTTATGGCCCCGCCACTCCCCACCAGAAGCAAAAAAGACATCACAGCAGAACAACTCTTACCCCACCTCCTCCCCACTCTCGACAATCTAGATAACATCACAGACCCCACTTCGCTTGTGGAAGCCTATAACAGCACGATGATCAAGGCACTTGACTTGATTGCCCCTATCAAAATACGCAAAAGCAAACAACTTTGTCACCTAAACAACTGGTTCACACCACACCTGAAAGACCTCAGAATTCAAAAAAGAAAGCTGCAGTCAATTTGGCAACACTCACCCACTGAGGAGAACAAAATTAAATTAGCCACTCTCGCCAAACAGTATAAAAAGGAAATCATAAGCACTAAAAGAAATACCTTTAATGATAGAATATCTAAGGCCAAATCAGATACCAAGGAGCTATTCTCCATCCTCCGTGAAATGGAATCACCCATACCCCCGACTGATAACATTCCTAAAAATAAGCTCTGGTGCACTAATATACAAAATGCCCTGGCGGGTAAAATTAGCCTGCTCCAAACCAAAATTGCCAATAAAAAAGCTTCCCTGCTTCTGCCAACGGAGCCTAAACCTCAGCCACAGCTCCCTCCAAACCAGCCTAACACCCCTCACCCATTTAGCTTCAGACAAATATCTATAATAGAGACAGAAAAAATCATACTATCTCTAAAGCCTTCCAACTGCAAAGGAGACAATTGCCCTGGCCAAATTATAAAAGATGCAGCCAGAGACCTAGCTCCCTTCATCTCTAAACTCATCAATGCATCCTTTAAGTCTAACCTAGTGCCCAATAACCTAAAACAATCTTGGGTGCTTCCCTTGCTAAAAAAACAAACACTTGACCCTGCAATACCGACAAATTACAGACCCATCACCACCGTCCCATTTCTGCTTAAAATTATTGACAGAGTAGCGTACCTACAAATTCAGGACTACTTAGAAACTAACAATCTACTAGGCACACGGCAATCTGGCTTCCGTCCCCTTCATGGTACTGAAACAGCCCTGATTGACCTTAAGACCCAAATTGACGAGTTGAAGGACAATGGCAAATCAGCTATGCTACTCCTCCTTGACCTATCTGCGGCCTTCGACTTGGTAGATCACGCAGTCTTATGCAATCACCTCAGTTCCGCCGCTCATTTTTCAAGTGATGCCATAACCTGGGTACAATCCTTCCTTGCAAACCGGACAATGAGAGTCTTCTCCCCCCTAGCAGCCGCTGATCCCACACAAGTTTCATGCGGTGTCCCTCAAGGATCATGTGTATCTCCGACGATGTATAACATCTTTACTAAGCCTTTGTTTGACAAGTTGGACAGACTGGGTATCATCTACACTAATTACGCAGATGACACTCAGACCCTTATCCCCCTTTCGGGCAACTTCTTGGAAGACACAGCCTTAGTAAATAAGATATATCTCCTCATTCAGGCATGGAGGGCATCTCACGGCCTCTGCCTGAATGACGACAAGACTGAGTTACTGATCCTCGGCTCAGAGCTGGCCATCAAAAAACTTGACCCAAACTATGCCTCATTCAACATCGACAATAATGTCATCAAAGTGATGCCTGCAGTCAAAACCCTCGGGGTCTATCTCGACTCAGCGCTCACTTTCAAGAAACAAACTAACTCACTAGCATCTTCCACTGCATATACTTGCAAATTGATCCGAGCTTGTAGACCATTTCTAACTGAGACTAGCTGCATTACACTAGCTAATGCACTCATCATATCCAAGTTGGATTACTGTAATGCTCTATATGCAGGATCTAACAAGTATATCCTTGATAAACTCTAAACTCTCCAAAATAACGCAATTAGAGTAGCTTTAGTGCCTAGATACAAAAAGAGTACAGCTGGCGGCTCCAGTTTTCCGGTCATAGCTGCGCAAACTTGGAACAAACGCCCTATGGATCTCAGAATGGACCAACCTTACCCTAGCTTCAGGCGGAAAGTCCTCACCTGGATACGTTCCAATGACACTTAGCTCGTCCGTCCCATTGCCACCTGCTCTAGAGACCCTAGATGACTGTAACTAGATGAATTGATTTCTGGTTAACTAGCTTGAACTGTAGTTTTGCATTTTCTTGTACATGCACCTTTGTTACTAATGTGAACTGTATAACTGTATATTTCCTGTAACCAAGTTCTCAAGTATCCTTGTATTGTCTGCGCCCAGCTACCCCTTCGGGTTTGGTTCTGCGCTATACCAAATAAGCAAACAAACAAACAAACAAACAAACCACATGCACCAACATGACTACAGGTACCACAATGCAACATGTACCCACCAAAGCAATGCAGACAAATGGCCAAAATGCCACACAGCACAACATCCCTGCAAGTGCCACATCCATGCACCCATGTGCGGCCAGCCCACAATGTCCACCTGTTGCTACCAGACGCCAAGGCATGGTCCATGGGGAACCCAGCATGTCACATGCAAGGGAATAGGGTGCATGTTAAGCACAAACAATGCATGGCATGAGTGACACTGCATTCACATACATAGAATAGACACTTGCCATGACATGAAGACCCATCTGCATGCACAAGTAGTACATTGCCCTGGTATTGTGTAAGTCCACCCCCACACATTACACCGTGACTAATGTCCGTGCCCCCCCCGGTGTCTCTGGATACTCACAGCTGCCCTGGCTAATGACCCCTGTGTGTGATCCACAAACACCGGAAGAGAATGCCTACAACCACTCTCACAGCCAGACCTGTATGTCCATTGAACATACCTGAAGACATGTTTCCGCTGCCTCGACCGTACCGGTGGAGCCCTGATGTATGCTCCAGAGAAAGTCAGCAAAATTGTGCTTGTATGTGCAATGTTGCACAATATCTGCCTAAAGAGAAATGTTCTCGTACCCCCTGACGTGGAAATGCCACCTCCAGAGGATGAGGATGTAGTGCCTATGGCTAAGGCAAATGCACTCAATGCCAGAAATAACGAGAAGGATGGCAGAATGGCACGCCAGGGACTGATAAAATCTTTATTTTGACACTTTCACATTACACAAGCCATGCAGCACTATGTGACACCACCCTAATCAATAAACACGACAAAGACGCAATCATGAATGTCCTCACATTGAAGAATTTTAACATTTTTATGGCATGAAGTTCCTCAACTATCCCTCCTCTGTGCTCCCCCACCAACTCCGCAGCACACTATCCCCCACCAACTGCCCAGCACACTATCCCCCTACCCACCACCAACTCCCCAGCAGACTATCCCCCCTCCTCCCACCACCAACTCCCCAGCACACTAACCCCCTCCCTCATCTGACCAACTCCCCAGCACACTATCCCCCCTCCCACCGCCAACTCACTAATACACTATTCCCCTCCCTCCTCCCACCACCAACTCCCCAGACTACTATCTTCCCTGCCCCCTCCCTCCTCCCACCACCATCTCCCCAGCATGCCCACTCATGGCGGCCAGTGCCCAAAAGTCATTCAAAGTCAGGGCCTCTCCCCCCCTGCCTGCCCCTGGTGACTTTATGTGAAGAAGGCACAGGGACTATCGTTGCAGTGTGCCCTGCTGTGACTCCTCCATGGGTGTGGTGAAGGTGGACGGGACGGAGCCTGTTATCAGGTTCTGTTGCAACTCATTGCCATGCCGGATGGCTTCCGCTAGGGCAGATACAGCCTCTGTCATTTCTCTGACACGTTGTGCATAGAGTGTCAGGGTGGATGTGTTGGTACTCATCTCAACCCTATTCCTCACCATTTGCCGCACAACCTTGCGTGTGGCCCATTGACACTCTCCCTGATGGCCTGCAGGTGTCCAAAGTGAGTGTGCGCAATCTCCTCCATCTCCTGATGTATGCGCTCCATGTCATCCAGCCTTTGCAGCAGCACCCTCAGAGACGGACTACATGGTCTGGGTGGGGGGCTCTGCACTGGGCCAGGGCTGAATGTGGGTGAGCCATAGAATGGAGTGTACTCATCCGGCTCTGGTGTCATTTACACTGGCGGCGTGGAGGGCTTCCTGGGGAGTGTAGGCCTTCGGCAGGTGTTGACTCTGGGCTGGTGTCCCCCTGTGGCTCCACAGTGGCACTGGCTGCAGGTGTTGCCTCGGTGTATGTGCATACAGCTGCAGGTGTGGGTGCAGCTTGACCTGCTCTGCTCCTGGTGGCTGCTGGTGTTGGTGTAGGGCCTGCAGTGCCACCTGCATGCTTAGCCTTGCTGGCTGCAGGCATAGCACAGCGGTCGGTGCACGAAGGTGTGGATCATGTGTGCCATTGTGGAGTGATGGTGGCAGACCTTGAGGGACTTGAAGCGCCACTCCCTGATGTGCCTGATACCTTCTCCTCCTCTGAGGCCTCTGGCGATATGTGAGTGCCTGTAGAGGAAATAGGAAATGTTGTCAGGTATGGTTTGCCCATGTGTGTAGGCATGCAAGACACAATTGCAATGGTGCAGAGTGTGACCCCACACATATGGGCAAATCAGCATGGTTGGCCATGGAAGGATGCTTGTGGGTCCACTGTGATGGGGTTTCTTGTGCGATGGGTGTGAGACCCATGACCTGTTGGTCGTTATCGTGTATTTGGGTAGGGGAGAGTGCCCATGCTGGGCCAGTTTATGTCTGACATTCATGTTTGTGGTCCTTCATTGTCTACTTCCCCTGTGCAGGTGGCACTCACATGGTGGGGACGGGGGGTGAGTGGCTTGTACATGGCACTGTCATGGCTCTATGGGCAATGCTGCGCAGCGAGCAGGGCTGTACTGTGGTGCGTGGTGATTGGCAGGCTGGGCACATGTCTGTGTGTGGGACGTGTACTTCCCTGCGTCTTGCCTGCCATGCCCTCATGGGCATGCCTACTGGGACAGCTTATTGCAGGGGTGACTGCTGCACAGTGTCATGGTTGCTCACACAGCTCAAACCCGCTGGCACAGGGGGCACCAGTAGGTTTGTGGTGCGCATTACATTTGTTTGTTTCACTTGCCTGCCCTCCCCGCTCCTGTAAGGCTCAGGAGTGCCCTTGGTGCCATGACCCATGGCTGCTGTGCAGGGGGGCTGACGTACCACCTTATCACTCTGGGCTTATCACTCTGCCCTGTCGTTATGCCCAGCTTTGGGGTCTGCAGACATGTGTCCCTGTCCACTGGGGCTTCTTATGCTAGGTTGTCATTTGGCATGTATTTCTTGGGGGGGGGGGGCATTCACCTCCTGCCTCCTGTCTGCTGGCTCCCGCCTTTCCACTGCCAACTCCCTCTATCCCTTCGAGGTCCAGCACTGTGCTACATTTTTCTTTCTAGGCGGCGTGGACCAGTGGCTCGACATGGACTCATGGTGGTATTGGGACAGCAGTGCCTGCACCCTTACCCTCAGGTCATTCCACCTCTTGCGGTAGTCCTCACCATCATGGTGTACACTGGAAACTGCTGTCACCTACTGGGCGATGGTGTTCCAGATTGCTGTCCAGCGCTGGCCACTACTCTTCCTTTTCCTGCTTCCATAAAGCTGCTCACAGTGGCCCACTACCTCATCTGTGAGGACCACAAGCCCCTCCTCACTAAATGTCAGCTTTCTCAGGCGATGTTCAGCCACCTCTAATCATAGCCTCTCCTGGGACATACTTGCAGCTTTACAGCACTGGATGGCTGCAGGAAGTGGAGCTATTCAGTGGATTGTGTTTTTTAAAATGGCTGCTGTGATGTTTCCTGTTCCAGCGGTGAAGCAATTTCCACCAATGCTATTAGCGCAAGCGCTAATAGCGCTGTGTGTGCTGGTGGTAGTGCTATTAGAGCTGCTTCCTTGGGAGTAGTCCTTATTTTGGCGCAATTAGTGCTGGGCGCTAATAGCGTTACTGTCGGTGTCAGGGGTATGTTCATACCAGGTTGTGATACGGCACGGATTGCGCTGCTCGACCCGGTTTTAACGCTATTTGCACCCAGCTGTAATTGCACTGATTTATCGCCGGACTTGTGACGGGGCCCTATGTCACTGCTGTCTTTCTGTACTTCCTTGAGTCCTTTTAAAAGTGGTATGACATATGTGCTATAGTCAAAAACCCATGCCCTGCAATAATTGCAAAGGCCTAGAAATTGCTGTAATCCTTTCACTGTTCTGGTCTGAATGTTTTCAATATTGCTTCTGCTCTCTCAGGCCTCACTTTTCTTCCTTCTTTTGATATTAGCTGACCTACTTCTCCCTGGCAATATTGCATTTTCTCTTTTTCAACCTTGTACCCTTTTTCTGCTAGTACTGTGATTGGTTTTATTGAGCCTCTCCTGCACTCTTCCTCTGTCATGCTACATGCTAGAATGTCAACTACAGATTGCATTACTGTGCTGTCAAGTTGTACATTTCCCAAATTCATCTGCAGCACTAAGTTAAAGACCTGCAGTAACTGAGTATGTTTTAATTTAATTTAATGCCACAGTAAGTAAACAAGGTAAAATACTGTGACTCTTCATGCAATGGGATGGAAAAGTAGGCATTCTTTAAATCAATTACTCTAAAATATTTAGCTTTGGATGGAATATTATACAATATTGTGAATGGTTTGCAGGTGTGGTTTAGCAGCCATGCAGTGAGCAGCTGCACCTTGGAGCTCATAAGAGATCCTGCACGCAAATCAGTCAGACTGGCCTGATTTGCCATAAAACTTAAAATACATACGAAAGAAAGGTGTCGGAAGATGCAGAGAATGTCTGGGGAGAAGCCCGCCGCGCAAGAGGGAGAGGAAAAGCCACACAATGACTGAAAAGAATCCACGTAGTAGCAGGCAAGATGGCGGATGGGAGCCGGCTGGTGCGTTGAGGAGGAGCCAGGAAGCGGGTGCCTGAGCTGGCATCAGCGCACAACAGAGGAGCAGGTGGCAAAGCGGGAGGAGAGCCGGAGAAGGAACCACGCGAGAAACCCAGCTTTAGCTGCAACGCGAAGCGAGTGGCGGCTGATCCTGAAGTTGCTGCGGAAGGGACGGAGCGCCGATCGAGGGCAACCGACAGTGGAGAGGAGCGGCAGAGCGACAGTGCTCAGCAGTCCCTGGGCATGGTACAAGAAGTGAGCCCTGGAAGGCAGTTAGGAGACTGTAGCACGGGCAAGGTGAAAGGGGCCCCTAGGGGACCCTGACGTCTATGGAAACAAGGCGAGTCACCACACACAATAGATACGCCAGACACGAGGTTGTATTCCCAAAGCTAGGGTTTTATTGCAAAGCAAAAGTCTCAGTTGGCCAACTCGCTCTCACGCCCCGTGACGTGTATCTCTAGACCTCGAGGGTCGCAAGAGAGTGAATTACGTACATCAGTTACATATATACAAAATGCATATCAAACAATCAGCTATGACACCCCCCTTTATTGGGGTCTTTGAACTTGGTGTGATGATGGACATCTCCGACCACTATGACACCTTCACACATCTATTCTAGTATCAATTTGCAATTTGTGAGTGTGAAGGCATCTTTCAGTTGTTGAATAGAACACAGCGCTTCTGTTCTTGGAAGCGAACTACATACTACAAAAGCATACTGACTATCAGTATACATATTCACATTCAAATTTTCAGAAATCTCGCAGGCTCTGGTCAATGCTATTATTTCCGCGGCTTGTGCTGAATTATAGGGAATTCTTTTACTTTCTACAACACTCTCTAGAGTAGTGATAGCGTATGCAGCAGTTGTCGTGCCATCTGGTAATTTAAAACATGAGCCGTCACAAAATAACTCTCCATCCGGCTCTTTCTGTGGAATATCACTTAAATCAACTCTTCGCTTGGTTTCTTCCTCAGTGACCATTAAGCAATCGTGGGGGGGTGATTCATTCTTCCCAATTTCTTTTATGGTTAGTGGCATTAATTCTGCAGGATTCAAAGCGCTACACCTCATAATTTGGATATGGGGCGCGAACAAGATAATCTCATATCTTGCCAATCTAGCAGAGGTGAGGTGTTGCGTCTGTGTCCTATTTAATAGAACGTCTATGGCATGTGGCACCATCAGAATTAAAGTGTGCCCCAATACCATTCCTTCTGTTTGTTTCACTGACGCAGCCCCCGTGGCGACAGATCGCAAACATCGTGGTAGTGCGCGCGCTACAGGGTCCAGCGCAGAAGAAAAATAGCCGCATGGCCTATTTCTTCCACCTTGTTCCTGTGTCAAAACCGCCAATGCACATCCTTCACTTTCACACACAAATAGTCTAAAAATGTTCTCATAGTTCAGCGTACCCAAAAATGGAGCCGAGCATAATGCAGTTTTCAATCCATCAAATTCTTTCCGACATTCCTCATCCCACTGCAAAGGCATAACCGCATCCTTTCTAGTTAAATTCACTAATGGTTTCACAATTAACGCAAAATTACCAATCCATTGTCGGCCATATGAAGCCATGCCTATTATGGCTCTGACTCCTTTTTGTGTCTTTGGAATAGGCATACAAGAAATACTTTCTATGCGTTCTGGCGTTAGTCTTCTCCCACCTTTCGAAAGTAGGTAGCCCAAATAGGCCACCTCCTTTCGATTATACTGAAATTTCTTCAAACTCGCTTTATGGTCATGTGCCGCTAGGTGTGACAGCAGTAATACAGTGCTTTCTTTACAAATCTCCTCTGTGTCTGCAGCTAGCAATAGATTGTCTATGTATTGCAAAAATGCACAACCCACGGGTAATTCCAGCATGTCTAGCTGCTCTTTTAATGCTCTACTGTAAATACTTGGACTTTCCGTGTAACTTTGCGGAATCCGTGTAAATGTAAATGATCGTCCTCCTAATGTGAACGCGAACAAATATCTGCTGTCCTTGTCCACTGGAATACTAAAGAATGCGTTTTTCAAATCTACTACACTAAAATATTCTGCTGAAACAGGTATCTTTGCCAATATTGTAGTGACATCTGGCACTAGAGGAAATTGCGGATCTACTACCTTATTCAATGCGCTTAGATCAATTATGAAACGGTATGGTACCTCATTACCTCCTTTTTTATAAACCGGAAGAATCGGGCTGTTGCATGTGCTGCCTGTGATTTCCTCGATTACCCCTAATTTCACCAAATCTGTAACAATACTCTTAAATCCTTTTACAACTTCAACCGAAATTTTGTATTGGGGTATTCGCGGTAGGGTAACACCTTCTTTCAAAATAATCTTTACTGGCTCTATCTTTAAACATCCTACATCGTTGTCATGCATTGCCCATATACAGGTTGGTACTTTACTTAGTTCCCCGGGTAACGCTTCGGACATGAATTCTGACACAGGGGCATCGTGTGGCCATATCGTTAGAAACACTCCGTCTGCCGTGCAATGTATAACAGAACCTAGTTTTTTCAACAAGTTTAATCCCAACAAATGTTCTCCACAATTTTCTGTTAGAAGGAAAGGACAATGTTCAGTAAATGGTCCTGTGGTAACTGGGACTGGTTTGGACACTGGGTTTATGACTGGTGTACCTGCGAACCGTACGGAAATATTCTTTCGCCATGACAGTGGTATATCCGGAACCAAGTGATGGTCTATTGAACACTTCTGTGCTCCTGTATCTTAAAGAAAGCGGTGCTCCTCATTCCCGACTCTCATTTCTACTTAGGGTCCCCGCTGATTCACGGGAATAGACACTGGTTCCGACCCCTGTCCTGGGCTGTCCTATTGGGGAAATAACACATCGTCCGATGTGTAATCATTACTATTACTGTAATACGTGTTTGGCTGTGTATCGAAAACATTTCCACTCTTCCCTCTATTTCCCCCACTCTGTTTTCCATATTGTTGATTTTGCTGTCCCTGACTCTGGTTTGGAGCATTTTGGTTTTGGCCTTGGTTTTGATTACCTCCGTTATTATGATGCTGCTGCATACTATTCCTATTTGGTCCATTTGCTCCTGGGTGTCCTCTATGCTGTCTCCTCTGACCAGACCCATTTCTATTCTGTAGATGCGGACATTGCGCTCGCCAATGTCCTTCCTCTTTGCAATATGCACACTGATTCGGTCCCACTGTTTCCCCATGCATATTCGAATTACTCCTTCCTTGTGCGTTCCCTCGCCCTCTATTATGTCCCACTACTTGCTGCATTAATACCTGTGTCCTTATTAGGCATTCTTTCAAGTCCACCCCCACCTGTTTTAGCAACGATAATTTGTTCACCATCTCCTTCTGCCCCGGCGATGGTAATTGCTGCCGTTTATTATGCGACCCCTTTTCTCCCTTCCCAGGTCTCCCGATATCCCTACTCCTGCATGCAGGTGTAGTAAACACTTTGACAGGTGCAGTAAACATTTCGACATAATCATTATCTAATTCATCTTTAAGCTCAAAAAGTTTATATACATGTTCTCTCACTTCTTCATCCCTCTCCCTACAGCGTGCTAATGCATTCAAATATAACAATCGCTGCGGTGGTAATTTCCCAATTAGCTGTTTCCATTTCTCCACCAAATATTCACCCATGCATTCCAACACTACCTGTCTTTCGTTGCTTCTACGGAAGTCATATATCGAAGCCACTGCTGCCGTCCCATCATTCCCGTCTATATACATCTCTGCCTGTTGCTGCAATTCCACCTTCCTTTCTTTGCTGATTGCGCTGCGAGTTACCATCGTGCACGCCCGTTGGTCAGTCCTGCCTCTTGCCCCCGCGGTTTCAACTTCAACCCCGGGGGGAACAGACGGTACGGAGTTTGTGCCATTGGCTAATAGGAAGTGTTACGCGCACGGTCTGTGGCTGCGGGAGGGCTTGAGCTACCGGAGGGGGAGCTTGAGCTACGGGCGGGGTCTGGGCAATACCTACTGACGTGTCTGGTCTTACTTCTGATCTTGGGCCTTGTTTTGTATGGGTCAATATGTTTTCTATCAATTCATCTGCTATGTGTAATTCTCGTTGTGGATATATTTTTTCTATATTCAACTGGTCACGCCTACCTGTCCTTCTTAGACTCTCAGTCCACTCCTCCTCTTCTTTTTCTTCCGCTACTTCACCTTTCAATTTATGCCTGCGCTCATGCTTTGCTCTGCTTTTGAATCGGAGCATTGCTTCCTTTCTCCAGTCTTTAATAGTGTCAAATGCTGCAGGACGTGCTTTCTTTCTTATCAACACCCTTTCCAGGTTGTCTATCCTCGCTATCTCAAAACTACCATTAATCGGCCACTGATGGTCTTGTTGCTTTCTGGTTTGCCTATGCCAAGTCTCACAGAATATTATCGCACCCACTCCATACTTCACATACATCTCATACGCCGGCGTTCCCCCAGGTGGTACAATTTGGCCATCTTCCAAAGATTGTCTACCACAGCGGAAAAACCCCGCTAGGGTGGACAATACCCCAGGCATGTTTCAACCTTCCCCCTGGTTAATCAACCTTACCTAGGGCGTTTGATTTTGCAAAGTCAACTCTCAACCAATATCAGGATACTTTGAATCGGGGAATGACTCACCTGATAAATCAAGTCGTCCGTATACTGACGCACCAAAGGACGTCGTGTCTGCGTTTCTTGGCTTCCGCCTCGTTTCGGGACCCTCGGCTCCTTGTTCTCTAGCCAGGCACATCGATCAGGGATCAGATGTGTGCAGATCTGCAAAGGAGTCTCTCATCACTTTTACAGGGCGCCCCGAACACCTCTTGATCCCGGCTCGATCGTCCCGTCCTCGCCGTTCTCTGCCTTACTCAATTACAACGTTACTCGATGGAACAAGTGGGAGAGGGTCCCTATTCAGGCACCATCTTGAAAGGGGCCCCTAGGGGATCCTGACGTCTATGGAAACAAGGCGAGTCACCACACACGATAGATACGCCAGACACGAGGTTGTATTCCCAAAGCTAGGGTTTTATTGCAAAGCAAAAGTCTCAGTTGGCCAACTCGGTCTCACGCCCCGCGACGTGTATCTCTAGACCTCGAGGGACGCAAGAGAGTGAATTACATACATCAGTTACATATATACAAAATGCATATCAAACAATCAGCTATGACATGTTTAACACCCCCCTTTATTGGGTTTCTTTGAACTTGGTGTGATGATGGACATCTCCGACCACTATGACGCCTTCAAACATCTATTCTAGTATCAATTTGCAATTTGTGAGTGCGAAGGCATCTTTCAGTTGTTTAATAGAACACAGCGCTTCTGTTCTTGGAAGCGAACTACATACTGAAGGGAGTTGCATTCCGGACCTTGCTATCTATCAGGTGCTATTCGCGTCCTGGGAGCCGACATGCTCTAGCGGGCTCAGTAAAGAGGGGCCGTAAGAAAAGCATAATTCAAGCCTTCTGCAGTATTATTCTAACATATTCTACCATATAACGAGACTGGCTGGCAGCTGTGAAATGATTAGATGCCCTGCAGCTCTGCTTCAAGGCTACATTTGGGAGGGAGCCGGGCATTCTTCCTGGCGCTGCCTACGTTTGTGTTTCAGCGAACTCTTGTTATCCTCACAGCCCTGCGGCCTTGTCCTTTTCGCATACAGACAACAACGTTTCACAATCGAGCAGTGCAAGCGGAAAATATACTGCGAAGCAATAGGAACAGAAAGCAATGAGCAATGGTTAGAAAACAAAAATGGCGATTCTTGTTATATCAAAATGACCGTTTATTTGGCAAACTCGAAAACCTATATTTTGTCATATCTTGCATGAGACGGTTGGTCCACAGCCACCAAAATGTGTTTGCGGTATCAAAGTAGAGGTATGCGTATTTCTAGACTGACAAAGGAAGTAGGGGTGACCAAACCACGGGAAGCAAGCCCCCCCCCCAAGAGTCATCGCCATAACACACACAGGGAGACCTAAAATACACCAGCCCAGGGCCAAGTGCCCCATCAGCACGAGATTGGCTGGGGACTCGGCCACGCCAAATGCCAGTAAGTGTGAAGGAGTCCTGAGCCTATGTGGGAGGCCATAATCCGATCCAAGTGGCAAGGGTGGGCAAAAGGGAGCAGCGCAACGGAGTTGGCGACACAGGACCCTCGGGGGGAAGAAATGGTGGACAAAATAGCACATAGGCCTGAAACACCTCCGGCCGGCCTGGGACGGAGCAAATAAACTGCCCACGCAGCAGAGAGAATTAAAAGAAAGTCCCATCACGAAACAGTGCCCTTTGAAAAGGGGAAAAAAGGGGCCCATCTATAACCAAACTAAGACCGCTATTGGGAGTGCCCAGAATTCATACCCACGCATGATAGGGATTATGCACACGAAAAGGGGGAACAGCTACCACCAGACCCCGAGATACATTGTTGCTTAGGGTCGGCCCACTCCTAAGCTCCCGATGCCGGCAGCTGCCTGAGGCATAGCGGGAGGTCTGCACACATGGCCGGGAGCGAGGAGGGGTCCCCACTGTGCACCCGAAGCCCTGAGAAGGTGAACGGGGCCTGCCAGCACCAGTGGACAAGCCACCAACAGGAGAGAACGCAACTCACTGAATTAATGGACTACAGCACCAGAGCACAGGGTGAGAAGCGGTTCCACGAGACTCCAGAAAGCAGCACGCGAATGACAGACCGCCGCCAGTCATCCACAACCTCCAGCTAACCCACAACAGCAGGAGCGGGCTGCACACAAGGTAAGTGCGCTAGCAAAGGGCAATACCGTGCAGCAGATGTCCAAACAGAGTAGAAGACGATGAACAGCATCCATAGATAGTACAGTGACGTGGGAGGGCACAACCCATCGACTTGGCATAATTGCGCCTAAGAGTGTGGGGGGGAAGAGGTTGGCTTGTGCGCCCCCAGCGAAATGAAGTAAAAGAACAAACTGCTCTCAGGAACTCTTTACTGCAGGCTGAAGGCCACCTGAGAGAGCTGACTGAATGCATGGCGAGTGGGCAAGATCACAATCCTCAAAGTGCAGCCTACACGCAGCACAAGCAAGATGAGAAAATACACTGGAAGGACTGAACACTAGGATAACCCGGGGAGAGAAAAAGAGAGCCCGGACAGACACGCAGCTGGGATGGCAACCATAGACACTACGCAGCTGACCTGGAGTGGGTCCAAGAAGCGGAAAGGAGAAAACCAGGGGCGCACATCACTGGTGTCCCACTCGAAACCCTTAATAACGTGAAAAGGGAAAGGAACAGACGGTCGACGGAGAATCACCACACAGGCACATAAGTTAAATAACACAGTCCAACAGGAAGAAAGCAAGGACCCGGATTGCGAAACCGAGCAGGGAGCAGCAAGGTCCCCAAACATAAACAAAAAGGAGGAGAGCGAAGACCCTGGGACATGAGTGGCACCCTCCAGCACCTGCGTAACAAGAGCAGCACGACGCAAACTTGTCACTCGACAAGGAGCAGAAGAAAAGAGTGCAAGACTACGGGCACGAGGCAGGGACATGCCGGACTAACACAGAGTGGGAAAGGCCAAGCAGACCAGCATGGAAACTTTTGCCTGCAAAAGCAACACGAGCCAGCCAATCCGGACAGATGCCAGTATGACCACGGCAAGGCCAGAACAACAAGAAGGGAGGCAAGATGATGGCCCCATTCTTGAGGCCATAGCAGCAT
Source organism: Ambystoma mexicanum (assembly GCF_040938575.1). Taxonomy (NCBI): domain Eukaryota; kingdom Metazoa; phylum Chordata; class Amphibia; order Caudata; family Ambystomatidae; genus Ambystoma; species Ambystoma mexicanum. The sequence goes on from NC_090940.1 coordinate 524,185,957, forward strand.
TGAAAACCTCACTAGAGCAGTGATCGTAGATGTGGGCCCCCTGAGACAGGATGTTAGGACCCTGGCAGACCGAGTGACTATGGCAGAACAGCAGGTGCAGACCAACACCAGTAACATCACTACTGCGCACTCCCAAATGACAGACATGCTGGATCGTGTACACACTCTCGAGCATAGAGTTGACGATGCTGAAGGGAGGGCCCACAGAAAAAACATAAGGATTGTCGGCCTGCCAGAGGGAGAGGAAGGCAAAGATCCCACGAATTACATAGAAAACCTGCTGTTACAAGAAGTGGGAGCCGGGGTACTATCCCAAGACTTCGCGGTGGAAAGAGCCCACAGAGCCCTGACCAGGAAACCCCCGCCGGGAGCACCCCTGAGGGCCGTGATAACCAAAATCATAAACTTTAAAGACCGGGAGAAGATACTGACATTCTCGAGAGAGGGAGGAGCGATCATCAGAAACTCCTCCAAGATAGCGATCTACCCGGACTATACAGCGCTAGTGCAAAGACAAAGAGCGCGCTTTGGACCGACAAAGGGGTGCCTCAGCAATGCAAACCTGAGATATATGTTCTTATAGCCTGCTAAACTAAAGGTGCTCCATAATGGCAGAACACACCTCTTTGAAACCATGGAAGAAGCCCACGAATGGATGGATCAACAAGGGATACCCCAGTTAAATGGCAGAAATACGGTGAATGACAGGAATGCACCACAGTAAGATACAGACGGAGAAGACTGAAAGGCCTAGAAGCGCAGTAGACACCAGAGATGAAACGGGGACCAGATGGAATACATAGTAGGAGTAGGAGACAGAGGAGGCAACCCCAAAGCTGCCCCGATAAACACCACAACGAACAACCCCAAGGACTTCAACAAGTTAGAGATGCCAGTTTCAAGGCATCACGTTGCAGCTAGCCAGCCCCGGTGCCCTGGGACTGCGCAATGAAAGCGGCAGAGCCCGAGCAGGTGGAGGGTGGCTGGGCGTTTGTTCATAGTTAAGGTTTGTTGGTTGAAAGGTGGCACGAGAATGGGAGTACTTCATAGACACAAAGAACATCACATGAGCGCACGAAGCAAAAAGACAAAAGCACGAAAGGAGAGAATGTATCACCAGACGACCAAAGGGCAATGGAACCTAGCAAAGCCCACTCTGAGCGAGGCTGTACGGGAGGAAGGTAAGGCTTAAGTATTGGCTTTTCAGGGCTGGTCGGTTAGGCGACACTTATCCGTTTGGCTTGAAAGAAGTGTGTAACCACATAATTCTTTACAGTTTGAAGTTCCAGTGTTGCTGTTGCGTCCTGCTGTGTATGGTGGTTAAAAAGCCAAATACACCACCTGAATTATTAGTCCATCAACACACTCAGACATAAGACTGTGCAAGTTAGTTATTCAGATGATTGTTACCCTTTGTGATCATAATGTGAAATAAACATTAGCAGTTAGAGGGTGAAAAGTTCCAGAGATATATTTATAAAAAACAAGAATTTAAATCACATAGTTTTTCCAAAGAAAGTTTCGATCAAAATCACAGAGAATCACGCATTGGTGACGGGGAGGATTGTTGGGTTGTGAGAAGTGAAAGGGCAAATAAGAAAATGTACAGTATTAATTTCAAATTGTGTTACAGTTTCTGTACATCCGGATCAAGGTATAAGGAGGGGTTTATTACCTTATTTGTGAGTCTTGGTTAGGCTAAGCCTAGAAAGGAAATCATTCAACAGCTAGAGGAAGATATATTTAATTGGCATATGAAAGGACTATTGACAGACAAAGAGAAGAGTTACTTGGTGATCAAAGAACCAGTAATACCAACCATTTACTTTCTCCCGAAAGTGCATAAGGAATTTGACACCATACCAGAGGGTCGCCCATCCTAAGCGGCATAGTATGGGCAACCGAAAATATTTCAGAATATTTGGATAACATTCTAAGACCAAGAGCAATTAAATTGAAGTCATATCTGAAAGACGCTACTGATGTGATTTTAAAATTGAAACATATTGAATGGAACAAAGACTACAAACTGGAAAGCCTAAATGTGAAGGCACTATACACATCCATACAACAGCAGTGGGCAATTAAAACTGTAGACTACTCATTTAAAGAAGAGACAGCATCACTATATCAACAAATTCAAATGATCAAAGAAATACTCACGCTAACACTTGAATTCAACATCTTTAATTTCAACAACTGCTTGTACAAGCAGACAAAAGGTGTAGCCATGGGCACAAAATATGCCCCAGCCCTAGCTAACCTTTTTATGGGTCTGTTCGAGGACACTGTTATATATCAAGACGAGGCACACCAAAATAAATTGATACAATGGATGCGATTTATTGATGATGTCCTAATTATTTGGAAAAGGACTGGTGAACAATTTCAAGATTTTACGGTTAGAATTAACAACAACCATTTCGAGATCCAATTTACCGGGACAAGTGATCCAAATTCAATTAACTTTTTAGACTTAACAATTTATGTGGATAACAACAAACTAAATACACTGACCTTTAGAATGGAAACAGAAGTCAATTCCACACTCCATGCCAACAGCTGCCACCGAAGATCAACTATTCTCAACATACCGGCCGGAGAATTTGTGCGAGCAAGAAGAAACTGTCTTACACAAAATACTTTTGAGCAAGAATGTGCATTCCTGAAATCTAGATTTCTCGCAAGAGGTTACACGGATTAATGTGTTAGATGTGCATACAACAACAGTAAAGATTTGATATAAGAACAAACACTTGAGCCAAGCAGTAAGAGGAAAGCAACGGAGCAACAATCAAAAGTGGGTTTTGTAACTAAATACAGCAGCAACCATCAGATTATTAACAAAATCTTGACAAAACATTGGCACCTCTTGAAGCTGGATGAAAATATCAGGAACTATGTGTATGCTAAACCGAGAATGATTTTCAAAAGAGAAGAGACACTTAGAAATAAACGAAGTCCATCACTATTACCAGACATTGAAAGTCCAACCAGTATCACATGGCTACAACCACAAAACATGGGATTCAGAAAATGCGGCAACTGTACCATGTGCAGATGTGCACATGAAAAAATGTGTAAATTCACAGACCACCATGGCAAAGAGATTGAGATAAAACAGGTAATAAACTGTAGGACCAAGTATGTGGTTTATGGTGTTATATGTGTATGTAACAAGGTATACATAGGTAGTACCATCAGGGAATTAAGAACTCGTATTAGGGAACACCTGGCGAGGATAGGGAGTCAAGACCCACAACGCCCCCTCGCCCTGCACTGGCAAGACAAACATCAAATGGAAAGGAAATCAGACATCAGGTTTATTGGTCTCCAAAAAATCTCATTGGGTAAAAGAGGAGGTAACAAAGAAAAAGCACTCTGTCACGCCGAAGCAAGAGTGATATGCAAACTCAACAGTACAGTTATGGGCCTGAACTCGGACGATGAGATGGTGTCCTTTTTGTAGTAACCCTTATTGGAATGTTAGATTTTGGATTATGATGAAAGAAATGTCTGAAGATCATTACAATGTACTTGATTTTTGTTTTTTTATATTTTATTCTACTTAAGTATGCTTATAATCTCGCACATTTGTGAACAATAACACTAAATTTGTCAACCTAGATCATCTAATAATTAGACTATTTTGAAACCATTTACGGATGACACCTTAGATTGAATATAGGTTTGGAAATTGTAAAAAGTCAAATGGGCTAAATCTGGGACACTTAAGTACTTGAATGAAGAGAATATCAATGCGCTAAATTGGGCTCCCCATAGTATTCATAAGACAAGAATATTATTTTCAAAATAAGGTTAACTTATTTATTTCAGAATGTTACTAATATTAATTCAGATTAGGAAGAGTGAACTCGCACAACACGCATACATTTCGTGCATTCAACCCAATCCGGACAAATTCCAATAGAAATGAAGGGCTATCAATGCATTGGATGCCCAAAAGATGGTGCCTGACTAATGAAGCCAACAACCGGATCAAAAGATGGACTTCGCCAGAGCATTGCCATGTCAACGCCAAACAATGTTAAATACACTAGAGAGACGCCATTCGGCATACGAGTAACAGCCGACGCATGTGATCGAGGATACAGATGAGACATCGGTAAGAGACCTTCTGCCTTTTCCTTACCTTTTTTACTTATGTAAAATGCAATCACAAAGTATTGGCCAAGTGGCCGGACAGAGCCCTGACTAGTTTTCATAGCAAGAAGCACAGCTGTTCAGACGGCGCGTGGAAACTATGTATATTAGAATCTCTGATTAAGACTCAAGAACTCATTCAGGGAAAGAGCGATTTAATGCTATTCGCTTAAACACAGTGACATTCTCGGTTTCGCAACTGAAACACAAATCAATATGCTTCAACACGATTGACCTTTTAGAAGCGCACATTTCATAGTTATGATCTTACACCTATAACGAATCCAAGTGTTTTCTCTGGAACTTGGATTTAGAATATTATAAATTTGAACTTTACAGTTACATATGCTTGGTACCTTTTCTAACGCGTAAAACTTTCGGAAAAAGGGTACAAATGGTCTGCATACATAGAGCGACCATTTATTATTGCTAACATTGGCAAACAACCAATTGCAATGCAATCATATACATATTTAATTTAATCACGGGGATCTAACCCGTGTATTCTGGAAATACCTAAGAAGAGCCTAACCAAGACTCACAAATAAGGTAATAAACCCCTCCTTATACCTTGATCCAGATGTACAGAAACTGTAATAGAGGAGCTTTGAAATGAATAACAAAGAAACGTTAACACAATGTGAAATTAATACTGTACATTTTCTTATTTCCCCTTTCATTTCTCACAACCCAACAATCCTCCCTGTCACCAATCCTTGATTCTCTGTGATTTTGATTGAAACTTTCTTTGGAAAAATTATGTGATTTAACAAATTCTTGGCTTTTATAAATACATCTCTGGAACTTTTCACCCTCTAACTGCTGATGTTTATTTCACGTTATGATCACAAAGGGTAACTTTATGATTTAATTCTTTTTCATAATTAAACAATCATCTGAATAACTAACTGGCGCAGTCGTATGTCTGAGTGTGTTGATGGACTGTACGGGAGGAAGACGAGAGTACACCAGCAGGAGAAGCAGAAAGCAAAACACCAGGGAAAGAGGACGAGAAGCACGCTCGAAAGAATAATACGGGCCCATGGAAAAAGGCCGGCCACAGCACGAGCAGCCAAAATGAGGGATGAAATCAAAATAGCCACTTGGAACGTATGAGGGCTGAACAATTATGTCAAGAGACAGAGTGTACGCTTGGTTGAACACATCAAAAGTGAAGGTGGGAATGCTGCAAGAAACCCACTTGACTAAAGACAAGCAGTCCAAAACAACAAGGACAAATGTACGGCTCAACCTATTCCAACTATGCCCGAGGACGATTAACGTGGCTAGCCCCCAATCGTCCCGTTCCAGTTTATGACCCAAGAACAAGACAAAGAGGGCAGGTTGATCATTGTGCATGGCATGTTAGAAGACAAAGAAGTGTGTTTGGTCAATACATACACCCCAAATCCTGATGCAACAAGGTCCTTCAAGACACTTGCACCTTGACTAGCCACATTCAGGGAGGCAACCTACATTTGGGCAGGAGATTTCAACTGCATACTTAACCCGATGTTGGACAGTTCGGACAATAAATACATAAAGCCAGCACCACAGGCACCACAAGTGAAAGCCCTATGGGAGATTCTAGATCAGTTGAAACTGGAAGATGTCTATAGGAAAATGCATGGGGAAACCAAAGGATACTCCCACTATAGCACCCCGCATGGGAAGCATACATCCATAGATCACCGGTACCAAAACCCTGGGGGCATTCACTAGCATACATTTCAGAGCAAGGACACTCTCAGACCATGCCCCTCTACTGGCGGTATGGGAATACACTCATAGGAAAGCCCCAGTACCTACGTGGAGGCTGAGAGCAGAAGCACTGTTGGAGGATGAGTTCCAAGAACACATGCAAGACACGATAGAATACTACTACCACCATAACTCAGGCAGTGTAGACAGGTCCGGGACCCTGTGGGATAGGGGGGGCGGCGATAGGCAAAACGGGGGACTTAAAGGAAGCATCCTGGCAGAACTGGTTAAAATAGAAGAAGAAATAGAACGATCGGAAAGACAGACGGAGATAACCGAGGAAGAACCGGCCAAATTAATATCACTAAGGTTGCAGTGCAAAACCATTTGGGAGAGGTTGGGGAACCTAGACTATGGGAAGTATGTGCAGAAATTACACCCAGAGAGTGATAAGCCAGGCAGACTCCTTGCCTGGTTAACCAAGCATGACACAAAAAAGGAACTGATCAACGCAATCAAAAATGAGATGAGGGAAGAGTTGAGGACCCAAGACGCTATTAGCCAGGTATTCTCACAATTTTGTGAGAAACTGTACTCTCGGAATGAAGAGGCAAATATCTCGGACATAAGTGATTCCCTAACCCAGATAGAACTACCAAAATTAACCAAAGAACAGATGCAGATACTAGAGGCCCTGCTAACAGTAGAAACGCTAGAAGCTGTAATAGATAATCTCCTGATGGCGAAGAACCCCAGACCCGACGGGTTGCCCGGTGAGTTTTACAAGAAGTTCAAGCAGACGCTGGTACCTAAACTGCTAGAAGTCTACGGAGAGGTGTACGTACAGAGGCAATTACCAGACAGTATGATAGAATAACTAATAATACCAATCTTGAAGCCGGGAAAGTCACCACTAGACTGCGGCTCCTACTGGCCAATTTCCATTAATGAACCAGGATTGCAAAATCCTGACAGCGACCCTGGCTGACAGGATCAAACAGATCACACGTACGTTGGTGCACTCTGACCAGATGAAGTACGTCCCAGGCTGAACCACCACATGGAATTTGCAAAGGCTGCAACATGTTATAGATCAGACTAACTTGAGACACAAGGAGTGTGTGGTGGCGTCTTTATATGCAGTCAAAGCCTTCGAATCTGTGAACTGGAAATGGGTATTGCATGTGCTTAAGCACTTTGGTATGGGGGAGGGTTTGCTGCAGTGTATAAAGTTGTTATATAGGGACCCAAGGGCGAGGGTGAAGACGGGCAGTCACATCTCAGAGGCATGGAGAATAGATAGGGGTACAAAGCAGGGATGCCCGCTGTTGCCAATGCTTTACATATTGGCCTTGGAACCCCTAGCTGTCTTTCTGAGAGCAGAGTATAGTGATGCAGGAATTAAGATAGATAACGTCATTCATCTAGTCTCATTCTACGCAGATGACATGCTCCTATATGTTGGAGACCCATGAAATAACTTACCATATCTGTTCGAGGTAAAAGGAGTATTTAGTAAATTGTCCGGTATATCCATTAACAAACAGAAATCCTCCATGTACCCCCTAGTTGGACTCAGGAAAATTAGCACACACCAACTCCCAGACTTAGGCCTGTCATGGGCGCAGCGTACCTTCTTCTATTTGGGGATAGATGTATACCATGACCCCACAGAGACTCACAAGGCCAATACGAAAGAGGCAGTAGAGAAAATTGTAAAGTGAATAACATTCTGGAAGACACTGCACTAGGGGTTATAGGGAGTGCAACCCTGCTGAAGGTGACAGTAATGCCCCGCCTCCTGTACTATTTCACAAACATACTCCACAACATACCCGGGACATTACAATAGCGTGGGAATTCCTGTGGGGAGGGGGAAGGAATAGACTGGCACTGAACACACTGCAAAGAGATTATGAGTCAGGAGAGATTAAACTGCCATATTCCGAACAGTACTACTTGGCAGGACAGCTACAATTTGTGGTACACTTGCTGGGGGACAAGCCATCTATAGACACATTGCTATTGCAGCCTGCACTGCAGCATTGCTACTTGAGAGAGTTAATATGGATGGAGAGGTCCTTACTCCGAACGCTCACTACACTGGCCATACTGGGACTGACCCTCTGGAAGAAAGCAGGGAAGATCCAGGGAACCCTGGACCCCTACTCAGCTGTCATGATGCCTACCCCCGGGGAACCAGACCAGGTCCAGCAGCCCCAGGAGAAGGCATCACGTTCCCGGGGGAAAGGCCCAGCGACCCCTGTTAGGGGCCATCTGGACACAGTCCTGGCGCCTTTGGCGCCAGGCTCATATGAGCCTTCAGTCCTGACGCCATAGGCGCCAGGCTCATAAGGGGAAAACTTACCTGGACTTACCTGATGCAGACCATGCTGCAAGGGATCCAAGCCCTCAAGAGGCCTAGAAGGGACTACTTTACCTAGGGACACTTTTGCCACTCGGGTGTGGCGGTGGAGGAATACTTACCTGGAACTACTTTGGAGGCTATTTAAACCACGCCCGAAGAGCGTGGTTTAAATAGCCTCCAAAGAGCACACGCTTCACGTTATTCTGATTCCAGAGCCATCGCATCGTCGAACCAAAGAAAATACTTTATTTTTACACATGTCGCATCGCCAGCAGCAGCGCCGCGCTGCACTCACCATTCCTCGCAGCATCTTCACGTTTCACTGCAGCCTCCTGCATGTTCCCGCCGCATTCCGGCACCTAGGGGGAGATAAAGACAATAAGGTGAGCCAAGGGAACATATAGAGGAATGCTGGTTACCACCCTAAGACCTACCTGATTTACCACCGGGGGAACCATTCCTCTCCTCGGGTCGGCGCAGCTCCCACTGCACCACCACCGTACCCCAGCCCCTAAGGGGAAACAAAAGCACAACAGGGTGAATCAAAAGGACAATCAAGAGGAGCCACCTCCCGCCATAGACTTACCTAATTTTAGCTCCGGAGGTATAACTCCTCGACTCTGGTTTTCTCTCAGCACCTGAATAAAGGAGGAGACCACAGATTACGGGATTGGATAGGCGTGATGGTCAGGCATTTGAACTCTTACGAACTGCATACTTACGGCGTCTTTCCGGGAGAGTCAAAATAGCCCTGGAACTCACCAATTCCTTCGACCAGTGGAGCAACTGGTCCATCACGCGCCCCTGCGCTCGAAGCAGGATGGAGAGCTCACCCTTTCAAACCATAAGGTGAGACTTTAGAGGGGACATCGGAGGTGGTCAGTGGGGAGAACAACAGGGGGTGGGGGGAATTTACGCTCAATTCCACGGGTGGTTAATTCCCCTTTCTCCATTCACAGAAGTGTACTCCTACTGGCCAGACAAATGACACATCTCGGCCCTACGCATTGCGCTTGAGGAGGCCGCAGCAGCCCAGATCAGACCGGCGCCTCTGTGGGAGTCAGGTGAGCGTAACAGAACGCAAAGCCTACCTACAATTTCCCACCCGGGCGTTATGGAGACCTCAGAAACTGACCACCTGGCCCAATTACTAGGGGAACTGAGGGCCGAAGTGCATTCCGCCCGTCAAGAGACCAATACTCTTAGGAGAGAACTGATCTTATCAAAGGAGCGAACTGATGACCTTGCTAGGCAACTATTGCAAAGTCAGGCTGGACAAGCACCCCTACCTGGTTCCGGGGGAAATCCAGACCCTGTGGTATCAAGTAACCCTGTGCAAAGAAACCTACCTGGAAATATTCCGTTAGCTCCACCCGAACGCTTTGCCGGAGATCCAAAAAGGTTTGCCGTATTTATGAACCAATGCCGCTTGCACTTTTTATGCAGACCTGGAGCCTTCCCAAACGATCAAGCCAAGGTAGCTTTTGTATTGTCATATCTCAGCGGCAGTGCAGCCGATTGGTCTATCCCACTGGTTGCTCAGGATGACCCAATGCTCCGGGATTTTCTGGGCTTTCAAACTAGCATGGAAAGACTATTTGCCCGGCGCTCTCAAGGACAGGCCCTGGATAACGAACTTTTGTCCCTACGGCAGGGTAACCAGGATCTCCTATCGTACATCGCGACCTTTAATAGGTTGATTGTAGAAACTGGGTGGCCTGAGGAAAAACGGATCACGTTATTTCATCGAGGACTTCGAGGAGAACTAAAAGATGTCTTGGCTCATCTTGAATCCACCTCAAGACTGTGCTGAATATGTAGACTTAGTGGTCCAGTTAGATCATAGACTTCGGAACAGAAAAGCAGATCGACCCAGGTTTGAGAACCGGGTGTTGGTCAAAACCCCTGCTAACCCCAAAGGAGCTGATGCTTCAGAACCCATGCAAATCGGAGGAGTTAAAGGACCCTTAACCCAGAAGCAAAGAGAAAGGAGACAACACATGCAATTGTGCCTTTATTGTGGGACCTCTGGGCATTTTCTATGGGATTGCCCTGTAAAACCGCCGAGGAAGGCGGTAGGAGCCGCTGATACAAGCCATACGGAGTCAGACTCGGGAAACGACCACGCCCGACAAGCATAGAGGTCCGCTTGCCGAGCTTGAAGAAGGACACTCAGACCTCGCATTTCATCATGCCAATGGTCCTCATAGATCCTGAGCAACCATCACGTATGCATGCCGTAAAAGCATACATCGATAGCGGGGCCATAGGAAACTATGTGGACTACGAATTGGCTTCCAGGATGAATCTGCCTCTCTGCCGTAAAACCACCTCAGATGTCATCACCACAGTCGATGGAACCCTAATCGCCTCTGGGCCTGTAATTCATTCCACCACAGAGATGACACTAGTAGGTCAGGATGGGCATCGAGAGACTATTGTGTTTGATGTAATCAAAGCCCCACAGTTCCAGATAATACTGGGGATACTGTGTTTGGAAACACATAATCCTAGTATTGATTGGCGAGAAAAGAGAATAACCTTCCCGGGTTGTGCACAAACCTGTTATCCAAAGAAAAACCTGAATGCAGGCCTGGCTACAGTAACCACAGCAGTCATGCAACTACCTCCAGAGTACCAAGAATTCCAGGACGTCTTCCAAAAGGAACAGGCTAACACCTTACCTCCTCACAGATCGTACGATTGTCAAATCGATCTCATACCCGGTGCACAACCCCCTTGTAGCAGAATCTATGCCCTTACAGAACCTGAGAACCTCCACCTATGACAATATTTAGACCAGTACCTTGCCAATGGTTTTATTCACCCATCCAAGTCCCCTGCGTCTTCAGCTTTGTTCTTCGTGCCCACAATGGAAGGTGACCTTAGAACGTGCATAGACTACCGCGCATTGAACCAGATAATGGTAAAAAACTGATACCCATTGCCTCTGATCCCTGAACTACTAGACCAGGTGAAGGACGCTTGCATATATACCAAACTAGATCTCCGGGGGGCATACCATCTGGTACGAGTAAAAGAAGGCGACGAATGGAAGACTGCCTTCCTCACCAAATATGGATTATTCGAATACCAGGTGATGCCTTTAGGGCTGTGCAACGCACCAGCAGCCTTTCAATACTTCATGAATGATGTCCTTCGTGAACTCATTGACGTTTGTGTTGTCGTATATATCGATAACATTCTGGTATACTCCTCTTCAGAATCTGATCATGTGAGACACGTCCGAGCAGTCCTTGAGAAATTGCGCCAGCACAAACTATATGCTAAACTAGAAAAATGCGTTTTCCATGCCACAGAAGTTGAATTCCTTGGGTTTCTCCTAACACCGAAGGGAGTCCGAATGGACTCACGAAAAGTAGACGCAATCCTTAAGTGGCCATCACCAAGTTCAGTTAAAGGAGTTCAAAGCATGCTCGGCTTTGCCAATTTCTACTGCAGACTCATCCCGGATTTTTCACATGTTGTACATCCCATCACAGCACTCTTGCGGAAAAATAAACGCTTTTTGTGGACTGAAGAAGCCGAAAAGGCCTTCCAAGAACGGAAAGCGAAATTCACGTCTGCACCTGTATTAAAGCATCCGCGCCCTGAACTTCCATACATAGTGGAAACTGATGCATCCAGCCTAGCCATGGGAGCTGTCCTGTCTCAAAGGGACCCTGAAACTGTCCAGCTTCACCCAGTAGCGTTTTGGTCCAAAAAATTCTCGGCACCTGAGTTAAATTATGCAGTTACCGACAAGGAGCTATTAGCCATTAAGTCCGCCTTCAAGGCTTGGCGGCACTATCTTCTCGGTGCCAGGCATACCATCACTGTGATCACCCATCACCGGAACTTACAATATTTAAAAACAGCCAAGGCTCAATCATCACGTCAACTCCGATGGGCATTGTTCTTTGCCAAGTTCGATTTCGTAATCACCTACCGTCCAGGTTGTAAGAACGGTAAAGCTGACGCTCTATGCCGAATAGGGATGGGAGAGACTGAAGTGAACTCAGAACCGGTACCTATAATTTCCGAACAAAGGATTCTTGGCATGACCACTCTACAAACCCTAGAGGACATTCAGAGTAAAATCCAGCAACTCTTTGATCCTACAGCCTTGCAGGACTGGATAAAGAGAGGCATGAACTTTTCAGTCAGCAATGACCTACCTTATTACCAAGGGCGCCCGTTTCTGCCACACAAGGAACTACAAGAGCTAGTCATTTCCCGTTATCATGATACCCTGATGGAGGGGCACCCAGGTATTGCAAAAACCGAAGCAAAAATCAAAAGACAATTCTGGTGGCCCACCTGGCGAAAGGACATTAAGTCATGTGTGATGTCTTGCGGCGTTTGCGCCCAAAACAAAAGTCAGAAGAAAAAGCCAGCTGGACTCTTACAACCATTAGACATTCCACCTGCACCATGGCATACCTTATCATGGGACTTTATTACTGACCTACCTCCTTGCAATGGGTTTAACACCATTCTTGTTATTGTGGATCTTTTTTCCAAAATGGCCCACTTTATTCCTTTAAAGGGGCTACCTTCAGCTTCAATCCTAGCCAAGGAATTTCTTGAAAACATTGTTCGTATACATGGATTTCCATCCGTACTGGTCTCTGACCGGGTGTAACGCTCACCTGATTCCCGTAGAGGCGCCGGTCTTGACTGGGCGTATACCGTATCTTCAAAGGTGATGTGTAACACACGGCTGGCTCTTTGGGCTGGACCTCTGTGCACTGTATGTTTGACTCGAAGGGTAAGATGTCTGCAGATAGAAAATATGGGATTAATGAACTGGGTTATTGAATGTCTCTCTCTTCTTCCCTTTCTCTTCTCCTGTAGAACCCCGAAGGTTAACGCTCTCACCTTAGGTAAGTGAACGCCGTGCTCTCCATCTGCCTCGGGGCAGGGTGCTGTAACCAGTTTCTTCACTGGATAAGGGGAGCAGGCCTCTTGACTTCAGAGGACTGCTGTCCGTCGTTTACTGCACGAACGGTAAGTTTCGAGTAATTCTAATGTCTTTAAAGTCTTTAGTAATGATGTCTCTTGTTTTGCAGGGTTCCGGCGATGGTGGATGACGGGCTGAAGTGAGTTGAAGATGGAGCCCGTGTGATGAATAGAAGCGTCTGGAAGCACGTAAGTGCTTGTTGCCTGCTTCACGATGCGCTCTAACTGTCTTTTTATTTTGCAGGTACAAGTTCGGAGCGGCTGCAGGGTGCCGGAATACCCACTGGGTTAGATGTGGAAAGGAGTAATGGCACGTGAGTATTAAAGTTCCCCAATGTCTTTAAACGCACCTTGTTTTGTCTTTCAGATGCGGGATGCAGCGCCGAAGGCCTCCGGAGCGTGCAAAGAGTTGGTATGCTTTTGTCTTTCAGATGCCGGAATGCAGTGTGAAGACCTCCGGAGCGCACGAAGAGTAGGTAAGCCTTTGTCTTTCAGAATGCAGCGGGAGGCGTTGGTGACAGCCGATGGCCGAGGTAAGTGAAGAGCTGTCACTGAAGACCGTAATGCTAACCTGTTCTTTCTTGTCTTTATAGGTGTTGCTGAAGACTGGATTCAGGATGGTAAGCCTTTTTCCTTAGGCCCAGGATCAGATGCAGAAGACACGATTAGCGTTCTGCTGCAGAGGATGCAGAATAATGCAAAGCAAGATTCATCCATCGGGTGTGGTTTAAATAGCCTCCTGTAGTGCTTAGGTGTCTCCTTCCACAGCCACGCCTAGGTAAGAAAAGAGTTCCTGCTTTCCAGAAGAGTTCCAGTGTTCTGAACCTAGGGAGTGGCTCCTGCCCCACCCAACAGGAAAAGTAGTTCCAAACAGAAGAGGATCAGAGGCTCAACTGGCAGGCAAGTAAGCAGCATGGTCTGCTGCAGGTAAGTCCACCCAAGCATTATGAGCCCGGCGCTTCCAGCGCTGGGACTGGGCATATTTATGAGCCTGGTGCCACTGGCGCCAGGACTGGGTCCAAAAGGTCCCAATTGGGACTAGTTGGCACTCGGAACCTGGGTTATGAATCTGCTTCCAAGGGAGTTGGGAAAACCCTGACCTTTTGGAAGCAGAGATCATGACACCGGGGCAGTCAATTCATTTCTCATTTTTGGAGAAAATGTTGTCAACTGGCGCAAATCGACGTGAGGTTATCAACCAGTCACCACTCCCAGACCGATGGTCAAACGGAGAGGACTAACCAGACTCTTGAACAATACCTGCGTTGCATGTTGCATCAGACTGAGAGTAATTGGAAGGACATTCTTTGGATCGCTGAATATGCATACAATAATTCAGTTCATTCTGGAACTGGGCAAAGCCCTTTTTATACCCTATATGGGCACCACCCTCGAACCTCAGACCTTGACTCACCCCAACATCTAGAAATGCCTGCAGTGGACCATTTACACTCCACGATTACACAAGCCTTTAAGGAAGCAACAGCACATTTGAAGCAAGTGAAGGAGAAATACAAGGTGGATGCGGATCGGCATAGAAGTGATGCTCCACAATACCAGATAGGAGACCAAGTAAGGTTGGCCACAAAACACATACCGCTGAAGGGAACACGGACCTTTAACCCGAGATATTTGGGACCTTACTCTATTAAGGCCATTATGAACCCAGTGGCCGTCTAGTTGGACTTACCGGCTAATATGCAGATTCACCCCGTCTTTCATGTGTCACTTTTGAAGCCAGTGCAACCAGGGACAAGAGTAACCAAGCCACCCTACCCCATCCTTATAGATGGGGAACCCGAATTTGAGGTTAAAAACATCCTGGACTCCAAGATGGTGAAATCAAAACTTTTTTATTTGATTGACTGGAAAGGTTATGGACCACAGGAAAGGTCTTGGGAATCTAGTGACCACGTACAGGCACCTCGGTTGGTGAAAAGATTCCACCGAAATTTCCCGGACAAACCTAAACCACCGGGCCTTGGGGGGGAGTGATGTCATGATGCCTACCCCCGGGGAACCAGACCAGGTCCAGCAGCCCCGGGAGCAGGCATCACGTTCCCGGGGAAAGGCCCAGTGACCCCTGTTAGGGGCCATCTGGACACAGTCCTGGCGCCTTTGGCGCCAGGCTTATATGAGACTTCAGTCCTGGCGCCATAGGCGCCAGGCTTATAAGGGGAAAACTTACCTGGACTTACCTGATGCAGACCATGCTGCAAGGGATCCAAGCCCTCAAGAGGCCTATAAGGGACTACTTTACCTAGGGACTCTTTTGCCACTCGGGTGTGGCGGCGGAGGAATACTTACCTGGA
Organism: Ambystoma mexicanum; assembly: GCF_040938575.1. Taxonomy (NCBI): domain Eukaryota; kingdom Metazoa; phylum Chordata; class Amphibia; order Caudata; family Ambystomatidae; genus Ambystoma; species Ambystoma mexicanum. The sequence goes on from NC_090940.1 coordinate 524,201,464, forward strand.
ACTACTTTGGAGGCTATTTAAACCATGCCGAAGAGCAGCACACCCTTCATGTTATTCTGCATCCAGCAGCGTAACGCTCACCGTGCCTGCAGCAGCATCCAGACTTCAGCCACGCCCGCCTCGAACCCGGAGCACCTAGAAACAAGGGAAGGAAGGAGAAAGGTTAGAACCAGAACGTTTACCAGCTTCTTACCCGATTCCAGAGCCATCGCATCGTCGAACCAAAGGAAAGACTTTATTTTTACACACGTCGCATCGCCAGCAGCAGCGCCGCGCTGCACTCACCGTTCCTCGCAGCATCTTCACGTTTCACCGCAGCCTCCTGCATGTTCCCGCCGCATTCCGGCACCTAAGGGGAGATAAAGACAATAAGGTGAGCCAAGGGAACATATAGAGGAATACTGGTTACCACCCTAAGACCTACCTGATTTACCACCGGGGGAACCATTCCTCTCCTCGGGTCGGCGCAGCTCCCACTGCACCACCGCCGTACCCTGGCCCCTAAGGGGAAACAAAAGCACAACAGGGTGAATCAAAAGGAAAATCAAGAGGAGCCACCTCCCGCCATAGACTTACCTAATTTTACCACCGGAGGTATAACTCCTCGACTCTGGTTTTCTCTCAGCACCTGAATAAAGGAGAAGACCACAGATTACGGGATTGGATAGGAGTGATGGTCAGGCATTTGAACTCTTACAAACTGCATACTTACGGCGTCTTGCCGGGAGAGTCAAAATAGCCCTGGAACTCACCAATTCCTTCGACCAGTGGAGCAACTGGTCCATCACGCGCTGCTGTGCTCGAAGCAGGATGGAGAGCTCACCCTTTCAAACCATAAGGTGAGACTTTAGAGGGGACATCGGAGGTGGTCAGTGGAGAGAACAACGGGGGGTGGGGGGAAATTACGCTCAACTCCATGGGTGGTTAATTCCCCTTTCTCCATTCACAGAAGTGTACTCCTACCGGCCAGACAAACGACACATCTCGGCCCTACTCATTACGCAGGAGGAGGCCGCAGCAGCCCAGATCAGACCGGTGCCTCTGTGGGAGTCAGGTGAGCATAACATTGGCACAGATCCCGCTAGCAGGACTGAAGTCCTCACACAGTATCATAGGCACTGGGAAGCCAAAGGAATTGCACAGGTTGGTGACTTGTGGAAGGAGGGACAATGGGTGGAATTACAGACTGTGATATAAGAATATGGTGTACATAAAGCCCACAACATGCTCTACAATGGCATGGTAAAAACAATAAAAAAGAGATGGCTGAATCTATCAGAGGACACCGGAACAGTGGAGACACTAGATGCATGGTTCGACGTGGCCGAAGGAGGATACACAGTGTCCAGACTTTATGAACTGCTCCTGAAAAGCCACAACACGCAGGAACTGCCAGCATGAGGAAAGTGGGAGGTAGAACTCCAAAAAATCTTCACAGATGATGAATGGTCAAGGGCCTTAAGGTACATAAAGAAGGTCTCCAGGAATGTGAGGTTCAGGCAAACATAGCTGTATGTTACACAAAGAGTATACCTACATCCCAAGTAGAATATCCAAGATGGGGAGTAGAGCAACCCAAAGCTGTCCAAGATGTGCAACGGAAAATGTGGATATGGTGCATATGTCCTGGGTCTGCCCAGTAATAACAAAATGTTGGGATGATATTAAAGCAAGAGTGGCAGAAGGTGGAATCCACATGCAAGCATGGACACCTGAATCTTACCTGCTGGAATCTTCCCGAGAGGTGGCAAGCCAAGAACACACCTAGCAAAAATGAAAGACCTGATGTGTATCCTGCCGAAGCATCGCATAGTAATAGCGTGGAAATCCACTGCTAGCCCTACCATAGAGGCATGGTGGGCAGACTTAAAGCGATGGACATGGGCCAAAACAACAGTATGGACTACAGTACTACACAGAGGAGCAAGCGAAAGCAGTGATAAGATACTTGCATGCAACGCATTGGTACAGGGACTGTTTGCACCAGGGTAGTAAATGACATAGACAATCCCAGTGTGGCAGAAACTATAGACACACTGGCAGGAGAAAATGAGGAGCAGTGTTAGAAAAAGTCCAAGTTAGCAGTGGGGCGATGGCCTAATGTGAGATAACCCTGAAGGTGAAGATATCCAGTTGCAAGTAAGCAACAAGAGCTCCGTATATGGATGATTAAGATTGCATGCCATAGACAGACAAAGAAGATGTTGAACACTCCCAGCACGACGGGCCAGAATGAATTATGTTATGTTATTTGTTGTGTGTTATTTAAATGTTGTGTAAAAAAACAATAAAGAGTTTTAAAAAATATATTGTGGCTGACTTCGGACCCAGTGGGAACTCTGCCTCAACAATATTGTTTGGGAGGGTAGGTCCTGAATAAATCTCTATGCCACGCCCAGTCGCTTTTTTCACTGGGTACATACTCGTGTTACATAGGAATTCTGAAGACACTAATATCACTTGTCGCACTAAGGAAGCAATCGTGTCATAGAAACCCTCATCAGCTTCCTTTGACATGGGGCCTGGTCTTACCCACCGTAAAATAAGTCCTTGCTTCAATTTGATCCTGACTGCCCCATTCCTTTCAATATACTAACGCCACAGGGGCTGCTGGTCCACAATATATTTGGTACATATGCCAAATCTTCCTGGAGAAAGGACTGTACATTTTTCACTAGTGACATTCATTGAGGTATCGCCCTATTTTCAATTTTCAACTGATATGTGAGACTTATATTAAACATCACTTCCTCATCTCAATAGTCACCTGTAAACATGTCTTCATCTGTTAAGAGCCATCACTGTTCTCCAGTTTGAGCCTTCTTCATCAACTCTGTGCAGAATTACGCTGTCTTCCCTTTCTATTGTTGCATCTAATTCAATTGTAATTATCTGCCCTTCGTACACATCCATGGGTACGTCAGGTCGGAACAAGAATTCTGTTGGTAACATCAATAGTCTGTTCTGTATTCGTGGAAGCCACACTAACAGTATCTGTACTCCGTAAAGGAATACTTTATGGTTTAATGGCACACCTCTTTGTGCTTCCTGGCCATAGAATGCTGTTATGAATTCTTGTGCATTCACGTAATGGACCCTGGGGTAGAACATATTATCCCTGGTCAGTGAATGATATTGTCTTGTTTAATTTGCTCAACAAGTCTCTTCCCAATATGTTAACTGGTGTTTTGCAGGAATATAATAATGACATGGACATGTCGTGTTCTCCTATGGTAATAGGTAAAGCGTCTGTAAAAGGAACCATAGTTGTTGCCCCAGGAAATCCTTGTGTGTTCATGACAATGGCTGACATTGGGAGCTTCTCTTCTTTAACACAAGATCGTGTAGCCTCTGTATCTACTAAGAAGGAACATGTCTTGTCACCTATGGTCACCCGATCCTTGGTTACTCTTGTAGGTCTGGTGTGATTGATAGGATGGAACACATCAAGTCTTTCTGTAGGCTTTCCTATTGTGGGCAAATATCCAGTCCTATGCCAGTGAAAGGATTGCCTCCCACTACTGAAACATCCCCTATTCTAGGTGTGGGTGTCTGTGGCTTTATGTTCACGTTCCATGATGTCATTGCATTCTGTTGTGCTGGTGTCTGTGTCTGTATTGGTGCTTGCTGTATCTGCATCAGGGCTTGCTGTATATGCATTGGTGCTTGCTGTGGAAGGGGTGGCATCTCTTGATGTGTTGGCTTTATTTTTGGAACTTGTGTCTATTACAGCATGCAATCTAGGGCATACTGTTCAGCTGGTCTATGCGGTATATGGTGGGGATATACTGTCCCCCCTCTTGTATCTGCTGCTTACCAGTTCTGTTGCATCCCTCTCCTACTTCTGCATTGGCATGAAAATTTACCCATTTTCCCACATATCCAACATTGCTGTGTCTTTCTCCCAAATCTAGGTTGTCCCCCCATTAAACCCTCCTCCTTGTGGAGCTTGAAATCCACCCCTCTGCCACTGGGTGCAAACCCTCGCCCTCATGGAAAATAATTACACACTCCTCTTCCTGAAAAAAGTGAATTCACTGCTGGCTATACCTGCTGTGCCCCTTGTGTGTTGAAACCTTCCCCTCCACTTGTCAAAACTGCCCCTTCCACTAAAAATGTTGACTTGCTCAATCTTTCAATGCTCAATGTTCTTTCTTTCTCTTGCTGTAACCGACAATGGTGAACAATCATCAATTGAATGTCCGCTCATGTCTTCGCTTCCATTCCCACAATCTTTTTCAATTTTCTTTGCACTTCCTCAGAAAGTCTCTGACATAAAATGTGATAAAAATAGTTATGTTTTTGTCCCACGGTTCTTTAGTTTCTAACCTCCACTGAATATCCTGAGTACACACCGCCAGATATTCGTCCGCTCTCATTTTACAAGCCATAATTGTGCTCACATCTGACATATCTGGGTACTGAACCCTAAATAGTCTCCATACATTAGCTTGACAGCTATTAAAGGATGCTCCATTATGACTGGTATTTTGTGCAGTCACACCAGAGTAACCCACCTTCTTCCAAATGCCATCTGATTGCTCTCCTGATAAAGCAGCAAGCAGTCTTTTTATGTCACCTTCAGTTAGGTTCATCCCAGCTGTCATTGTCTCTAATTCATAAATTCATTTACCCGCCCCTGATGTTAATTATCTTTGCCCTTTTGTGGCCATGGATTATATTGCCAAAACCAGTAAAGTGGGAATCCACTTGTTCATGGGCATCTGGGGATAACTTCACAGACTAGGAACCTCCATTAGATCTAAATTATTTTAAAGACGAGGAGTACAGACCATATAGGAAAAATTAAGAGCGAAAAAGGCCAGTTTGGGCTATGCATATATCATTTTAATCCAATTCTTTATTTAATTAATTATTCATTTTCATTTTCTTAAAACATTTAAAAAAACAGAATGATTACAAATATAAACATTTGCAACATACAACATCACTTCCTGTTAAAATGAATACATATATCATAGTGGATCATCCAATGCTTTTAACCACATAGGATCGAAAAGTGCAAAAGTGCGTGTGCAAATCAAGAGTCAATAAAGCACCATGGTTCCATTAACTTTTAGATTGTATTGCTAGAGCCAGCTTGTTTTCACAATTAACAATACCACACAAGTGATGGTCATAGGTCTCTTAGCTTTTAGGTGGTATTGCTAGGGCCAGCTTATTTTCACAATTAACAACACCATACAAGTAATAGTGGACTATGGGTGTTTTTGGAGGATTCTAACAACTCACGTATGTCTCACTCTACTTTTAACAAAACATCTCTCAACTATAGTTTCAACGTTATGCTATCTACAAATCCACCATTGGGTATAGTAGCTCGTCTTCATCAGGACTTGTACACAGGTAGATATTATTCTTTCCAACTAGTGGCTTGACACGCTTTACTAAAAGACAATAAAACATATACTTATATTAAAAGTAGTTCTAGCCAACTTTAGTTTCTCGCTCAAAAACCTTTACCAAATGGTCCTATTCATTTTCATAAATGAAGATCAATGACCGAATTTGTGTTCAACTCAACGCCTAGCCAGTCCTTATTTCTTAAATGCCCATCTTCCAGGAGTGATCCAAATATGCACTTCTGCAGGAAAAGACCAAAAAGCACAAATTAATCTATACTTTTTGTCTAGATTACTGTGTACATATATGGGGGGCATTAAACCATGTGACATTTCAGGGTCCGGTACCCCCTATATGTGTACACAGTTCTCTAGACAGAAAGTATAGATTAATTCGTGATTTTTCATCTTTTCCTGCGCAAGTGCATATTTGGATCGCTTCTGGAAGATGGACACTTAAAGAAATGTAGACCCGTCTAGGCGTTGAGTTGAACACAAATTTAAGTAATTGTTCCTCATTTATGAAAATTAATAGGATCCTTTGGTAAAGTTTTTTGAGTGAGAAACTAAAGTTGGGCTAGAACTACTTTTAATATAAGTAAATGTTTTATTGTCTTTTAGTAAAACGTGTCAAGCCACGGGTTGGAAAGAATAATATCTACCTCTGTACAAGTCCTGATGAAGACGAGCTACTATACCCAATGGTGGATTTGCAGATAACATAACGTCAAAAATATAGTTGAGAGATGTTTTGGTAAAAGTAGAGAGAGGCATATGTGAGTTTGTAGAATCCTCCAAAAATACCCATAGTCAACTATTACTTGTATGGTGCTGTTAATTGTGAAAATAAGCTGGCTCTAGCAATACAATGGCATTTACCCATGTGGAATTTCGGGGTCTAGTATCCCATATATGTGTGCACAGTTCTCTAGACAAAAAGTATAGATTCATTCAGGCTTTTTGGTCTTTTCCTGCAGAAGTGCATATTTGGATCGCTTCTGGAAGATGGCCATTTAAGAAATATGGGCATGTGAAGGCGTTGAGTTGAACACAAATTAGGTAATTGTTCCTCATTTAAGAAAATTAATAGGACCATTTGGTAAAGGTCTTTGTGTAAGAAACTAAAGTTGGGCTAGAACTGCATTTAATATAAGTAAATGTTTTATTGTCTTTTAGTAAAACATGTCAAGCCACTGGTTGGAAATAATAGTATCTCCCTCTGTACAAGTCCTGATGAAGACGAGCTACTATACCCAATGGTGGATTTGTAGATAGCATAACGTTGAAACTATAGTTGAGAGGTGTTTTGGTAAAAGTAGACAGAGGCATATGTGAGTTGGTAGAATCCTCCAAAAACACCCACAGTCGACTATTACTTGTATGGTGGTGTTAATTGTGAAAATAAGCTGGCCCTAGCAATACAATCTAAAAGATAAGAGACCTATGACTATCACTTGTGTGGTATTGGTAATTGTGAAAACAAGCTGGCTCTAGCAATAAAATCTAAAAGTGAATGGACCCATTGTGGTTTATTGACTCTTGATTTTAACATGCACTTTTGCACTTTTCTATCCTATGTGGTTACAAGCATTGGATGATCCACTATGATATATGTATTATTTTTAACAGCAAGTGATGCTGTATGTTGTAAATGTTTATATTTGTAGTAAGTCTGTTTTTAACCAACTTTATTTTTATTTGAACTAAGACAATAATTGGTCATTAATTACAACATGCATTATGAACAATGTTACCTTCATGAACCCCATATTCATTACGTTTGAACCTTAGCGTCAAATCCAGTATTGTCTACTTACTTTTCTATCCCCTCCCACCCCCTCCCACCTTACCCGCCCCCTTACATCCCATCATTGTTCATACCAAACAAAAACTTTGGTTTGTAGACAGAACAATTCCATGAGCCAACCCCTCGGTCATATTCTCTGCTGTCCTTATCTGATGTGGATATTTCTGAGGATCCGGGGTTTAAAGTATTGTGTCTCCCTCTCTCCCACGTAATCATGAAGGGGTTCCCATATGGCCAAGAATTTCAGATATGTCCCTGATTTTGTGGCGCAGATGTTCTCCATTGCCATAACTCCCCACACTTTCACCCACCACCATGGCGCTGTAGGACCATCCAATGTCTTCCACCGTTGGGCCACTGTCATTCTGGCTGCAGTCAATTGATGGGTTATGAGGACCCCTCTGTTCCCTGAGGCTGCATATTTCCCTTCTGCTACTGCCCCCAGCAGGATGACTTTTGGGGACCATGGTAGGTCGACGCCCGTTATGTCTCTGATAAGGCTCAGTATTTCTTTCCAGAACACTTTCATTCTTGGGCATGACCACCATATATGGAACATATCTCCTCTTTCCCCACACTGTCGCCAACATTCTGGAGGGTACGTGGTGATCATTTTGTGTATTCTACTTGGGGGCATATACCAGCAATAGCAAAGTTTGTATGCCGATTCTTTAATTGCTGTGGATTTGGATAGTTTATGAGCCCTCCTCCAGATTGACTCCATTCTTCCTGTGTAATCTCCTCCCAGTTTTTCATGTATTGGAGGGTGTCTTCTGTTTGCCCCCTGTCTAGAAGCTTGTGTAGTCTAGTGATCCCTTTTGTGGGTGTCCCCTCCCGTATTGTTAATTCTAGGCCTATTGGGGTCGTAGCCTGGCCTTTTTAACCTTTGGATGTGAAATCCAGTGGCGCAGTTGTATATATGTGAATCTGGATTTTCGGTAATGCCAAATCTTTTTTTACAGGCTTCGAAGGTGAGTGGGGCACCATCCTGGTGCATATCTTGTAGGGACAGTGTATCTGCGTCTCTCCAGCCTTTCCAGAACATTTTATGGAGCCCAGGCGAGAAGTCTGCGTTATGTACTATAGGGGATAGTGGACCCAGACCTTGTTTGACTCCGCTGCCACGGATAGCCCTATCCCAGCTGTGCAGTGTCGTCTTAGTGGCGTCTAATAGGATACCCCCCCTTATCTCGAGCATTTGGCTTTCCGGTCTGTTCTATTTTCCCCCATCCTGGGAGAGGGTCTTGACCTGCCCATTTCAATGCTGGTGTCAGCTGAGCAGGTAAAACATATCTCCCCATGTCTGGAACTCCCAGCCCTCCAAGAAGCGTGGGTCGTATCAAGATCCGTCTTTGGATCCTCGGTTTCTTGTTTCCCCAGATGAACTTAAACACTGCCTTCTGGAGTTCCTGAATTCATTTTGGGGGAATCTCCACCGGGGTTGAGCTTACAACATACAGTAATCTGGGCAGCAATGTCATTTTTATCGCCGCTATTCTCGCAAACCATGAAAGTTCCTGGGTATCAGATCTTTGCAAGTCTTCCTGCAGGCGCTTCCATAGAGGTGTAATGTTTGCCTTAAGCAGGTTCTTTACAGTTCTAGTGATATGGATCCCTAGATATTCCAGGGACTGCTTTTCCCACTTTAGGGGGTAATGTTCCTTCAAGCGTGCTATGTCCCCACTACTTTCGGTTATATTCAGTGCTTTAGATTTGGAATAGTTTATTGTAAACCCTGATGTTTTTTCAAACTCCTGCAATTCTTTAATTATTCTGGGTAATGTGTGTATGGAGTCTGCCATATAGAGCATAAAGTCGTCTGCATAGAGGGCTATCTTGTTTTGAGACTCCCCCTGCGCACCCCTTTAATTCTTGGGTCTTCCCTTATTCTGCATGCAAATGGCTCCATTGCCATGGCAAATATGAGTTGGGAGAGAGGGCACCCCTGCCGAGTACCTCTCCTGATGCTAATTCTTTCTGAGGTGTAGCCATTCACCATGAGTTGCATAGATGGATGCTGATAGTTTGCTAAAACTATCTTAGTGAATGTTGGCCCACAACCGAAGCCCTCCAGTAGCAGTTTTAAATACTCCCAATCTATGCTATTGAATGCCCGTGTGGCGTCTAGCGCTGCAATCGAGAATTTCTGGTCTCCCCTAACCCCACAATCTATGATATCAATTACTCGCCTGACATTATCCTGTGTGTGTCTCCCCTTTACGAAGCCTGCCTGGTCTTCATGTATTATCTCAGGCAGTACTGTTGCCAACCGATTCGCCAACATTTTTGCATACAATTTTGTGTCTGTATTGAGGAGAGTTATGGGGCGGTAGCTAGTGCATTCTACTGGGTCTTTCCCTGGCTTTAGGGGTAATATCGTGGTCGAGTGTCCCATGTCCTTTGAGACTGCTCCCCTGTCCCTGATTAAATTGAAAAGGCGGGTGAGGGGGGAGGCCAACTGTGTCTGGAAAATTTGTATAGAACCAATTTCCTAATCCGTCTGGGCCTGGTGCCTTCCCCCTGGGTAGGGCTGCTATCGCATCACACACTTCCTGCATTGTGATTAGATCTCCTAACTTTGCTTTGTGTTGTTCCGAGATCTGAGGCAATTTTATAGCCGACAAATAGGATACTTGCTCTGCTGTTCTCAGGTTCTCGTTAGTCAGCAGATTTTTGTGAAAGTGGACCATCGTTTCTAGTTTCTCCTCGTCCCCTGTTTGCAATACCCACTGATATTTCTTAGCCGGGTAATATTATTGCGCGCCTTCTGTTTGCGCAGTTTGGCTGCTCAAAATGTATTCGCTTTCCCCCCGTGTATGTAGTATGATTGTTTAATGTTTAGCAATACTTGCGCTGTTCTGTCTGCAGTGTGGTTTTCTAGCTTGGCTCTGGCCTTTTTAAGATCCCACCAGGTTCTGGGCGTCTGTCGGGAGTTATGGAGTTTTTCAGCATTTCCCACTTCTTCCTCTAATTTACGTGTTATAAGGGCTTTCCCCCTGCAATATTGCGTTGCTTGTGCTATGAATTCCCCTCTAATTACTGCTTTCCCCGCGTCCCACACCACCCTCTAGTCTACCTCTCCATTATCATTTTCCAGGAAATAGTTTCTTATGACATCTTCCATGTGTGCCCTAAGTGCGATATCCTTTAAGATCGTCTCATTTAGTCTCCATTGTGGTCGGGGTCTATTTTTAGTCCCTTGTAGTTCTATACAGATCACAACTGGGGCGTGGTCGGAGAGATATTGAACACCAATTTCTATTTTCTTGACGTAGGGGATTAGTGTAGAGGAAACCAAAATCATGTAGATTCTGGAATATCCCCTGAACACTGCTGAGTAGTGTGTGTATTCCCGGTTTTCCGGGTGGAGAAACCGCCACGTTTCTATCACCTCCAAATCTCTAAAGAGTTTTCCAAGGGCCTGTCTGTTTTGCTGATCTACTGTAGTCGGGGGGGAGTGTCTTATCTAATTGTGGTCCATCACACAGTTGAAGTCCCCTCCTATTATCACCCGGCCCTCACACCACCCTCCCACCTTCTGGAGTAGTTTGGGGATATACTGGTCTTGTTTTTCATTGGGGACGTAGACTGCAAGAATTGTATAAGTTTGGATGTTAATAGTACCCTTTACACCAAATATCTACCTTCCTGATCCTTTATTGTTTGTTGTTTGTGGAAGCCTAAGTCTCTGCTCCATAGGATTGCCACCCCTTTTGTTTTTGTCTGGCTTGAGGCAAAGAACTGGAGAGGGTATGTTCTGCTTCGCAACCTTTTTTCGTCTTTCTGGAGCAGATGTGTCTCCTGTAGGATCGCGATCTTCGAATGCATAGCTTCCAGTCTGCCTAAGATCGATGTTCTTTTAGCGGGGGAGTTTAGCCCCTGGACATTAATCGAGACAATGTTCACTTCCTCCATTACACCCTCGGTGAGGATTATCTGCATATAGGACCCCATGTTCTGTTTGCTGTAACTTTCTCTTCCTGTTTTCGCTTCTATTTTTACTCATTTGTGGAGTTGGCTCAACTTTCTTCACGGTTTTTGGGTTCTTTACTTTTCTGTCCCTTGTTCCCTTTCCCACCCTTACATACCCCCATCCCCTTCCCCAATTCTGGGTGTGCATGAGACCTGGGCTCCGAAGGGGCCCCCCGCTGATCAAAGACAGGCTTATGGCCTCTAAATTCCCCCCCCCCCAGTTTACAATAGTCAGGAATTGTATTACCTGACTCTGCTTCCAAGATTTGTAACCTCCTACCTCCATGCAGACGCTCCTATTCAATTGTGCGGTCTTCTCAAATATAGTTGGCACATCATGCATTGTCCGTATTATGGGCCGAAAAAAAAAACATTTTAAGAAAATGAAACATTAATAATGAATTAAATAAAGAATTGGATAACAATGATATATGCATAGCCCAAACTGGCCTTTATTGCTCTTAATTGTTTCCTATATGGTCTGTACTCCTTGTCTTTAAACTAATTTAGATCTAATGTATATTGCAGCAGTCCTCCTCCTTTCTCTAATAAGGGGAATTGTGTGAACCCAGCGCCCTTTCCAAGTGCATTTGCACCCTTTGTCTTTAGCACTGCATCTGTCATACTAATTCTCTTCCATCCTGGTAAATTCCTCAGTTTGTTTACATACTTTTCTTTTCTCTTCTAAACTATTTTATCACCCCTTCGGGCGTCCGGTATATTCAATGGGCTCTGGCCTTCTCACTGGTTCTCCCAAATCTAACCATGCTATCTCTTTCCATATCCCCATGCTTGTGGAAGGGGCTTGTGTGGCCTCCTCGTCTCCTCTTTCCTCTCTCTCTCCCATCTTCAAACATACTATCATCATTGTCATCCCCCTCATTCTCTCCTCTGTCTTAAAAATCTAGTCTCCAAAGGGGACCTGACTTTTATATTACACTCATCACCTCCTCCAATACGTTCCCCCATCTTGCAGAGAACCTCTTCTTCTCCCCATCATGCTGCAAGTGCCAACCCTCATTCATATGGTCCCTTCCTCACCTTTATCTGGAACGGTGTGCTTGTTAAGTATTGCATCCACTTTCTTACAGCGTCTTTCTAAGCTCCTCCCTCTTTCTTTCTGTTCTTGTCTCAGGGCTCTCTCTTTGACTGGGAGCATAAGTCCCCTAATAATATTATTGACTTCTTCTCTCCACTTTTCCCTGCTTCTTTCTATCTCTCTTTCCCTCTCTTCATTCCTTTGCTTTTCGTTATCCCTTTCTGCAGCCCTCCATCTTTCCCTTTCTCTTTCTTCCTCTTGTCCCTTCTCCCTTTCTCTATCTGCTTCTCACTTCTTTTCTCTTCGTTCTTCTTCATTACTTCTTTCTTTCTCTCTCTCCTCTCTTTTCCGCTTCCATTCTCTTTGCTCCTGTTCCTTTTTTTTGTTTTCTTTCTCCTACCTTTCTCTAATTCTCCTTTCTCTTTCTTTAAAATTGTCCATGAATTTTCCATCTATTTTGAGCATTATCTGCCTTCCTACCCATTCATTCAGCACAATCGCTGTCTCGTCGTTATTGCCCTTCCTTCCTCTCGCTCTCTCTCTCTCTCTCTCTCTCTCTCTCTCTCTCTCTCTCTCTCTATCTCTCTCTCTCTGTCTGGCTCTCCTCTTCGGCTTCTTTCAGTCTTGCCTACAGATTGCACCTCTCATCATATTCCACTGATCTTTGTTTACTTATTTTTTCGCCACTTCTACTTTCTTCACTCCTGTATGCGGGGGGCACCTATGTGGGATTAGTGTGCTCCGCTGCTGCTTTTAATGGTCGTAATCCATGTGCTTCCAAAGGCGGCTCCCTGCATTTGGCAAGAGTAGGAGCCATGGTTGCTATGCTCTCTTCGTCATGCTGATTAAGCATCCATTATTTCGTGGGCGTTTCCTCTCTAGCTCCCCCATACATTTTCCGCAGTTCCAGAATGGCTAGTCGATTCTGTAACTGTTTTCCTTTATACACAGCATGTAAATATGTGCACATGTGTTGCAGTACTGACTTTGAGTGAGTGCCCTCCTGCGGCCAAGGCATAAACATTTTGCCTGCAGTGTCCCAAACCCACTGAGTGTAGTGCCTAAGTATTGTGTCCTTGTACCGGGGTAGCGCTTTACCCAGGCGAATAATGGGAGGGTCTCCCATGATAGCACGTCACAAGTTAATTTACCAATACTTACCACATTTAATCTCAGTTCTCACTCTCTTTTACCTCTCTTATTTCAAAAGTGGCACCACAAACAACACTCACGTTCCAAACAGCCCCACTTCTCTGTTCCCTTCAAACCTTTTGAGTGACACCATAAACGCCACTCATGCTCTGAGCAGCCCCACCTCGCTGCTCTCACACCGGACCACACCCCTCAGTCCACACCACACATTCATGTTGTCCACAATATAGACCAATACGCACACAAAGTTCACTTTTCACAAAACCTAAGCTGTCTTACAACATGAGGCTGGTGCCAGCAACTACTACACAAATAAATACACTATAGCATCTTTGCAAATCCTGGTTAGGTTATCCTTCTCTTATTATTACCCGCAACGAGGTGTACCACATGTTCTTTCCCGACCCTTGTCAGAAAATATCTCTTTATCTCGTGTAGGTTCCTGAGGACTGACTTCTGAATGTCTCCCACCTGCCCAAGAATGCGCCAGCAAGTGCGAATGTGTGTGTCTGCTCCTACAGGGCACGCAGAGGACATTGACCTGCCCATAGAGGACCCTGATTTGCCTTTTGATACATCGGAATGCCTGAAGCTGCCTGATGGTGGAGAGAGCTGAACTGCAGCTCCGATAACTCAGGTGAGCGTGTCTGTGTCCAATTATCATGTTGTACACGGCATCCTGGATGTGGAAAAAAACTATGTTGATCAGACCTTACTCCAACTTACACCTAAACCATGTGACATCCGTGAATCGTGGGGCTCGAACTGAATTTTCCTCAGGAGGCTGAGCTTTCTGGCAGTTGGCAATTCCATAATGAAGATCGGATGATGGCCTCCTCGCCACGCTCTGGACCCAAGCAATGTCAACTCCCTCCCCTGTTCTCCTTGACACTCCTGTGGCGGTAATGGTAGGGGAAGGCGGCAATGCTATGCCCTTGTGGATCGGGCGGGGAGCAAAGAAGGGGTGGGAGTAGGATCAGGCATGGGATTAGGTGAAGGAACTGATGCGCAGATTGGACAGTCCGCCAACACCTGGAAACCTTCAATGCCACGGAACTCCTTGTTATCGTGGATTGAGCCTCCCTCCCCCCAAAATCAAAGAACGCCAAAGGCGATCCAGGCACACCCAACCTATCTGTTTGCATCTAATTCTCCATCAGTGCATGCATCAAGAATACATCTACTCCTTAATGAATTCCAAACAAAAAAGAAATGATGTGTTTGGTACAGCGGCCCAAAAGGGGGCACCGAGATTGATGGATGCTACTGCCAAGATAATGCTAAATAACGTTATTGAGCCCATCAAACTGGGTGAGAGTCTTAACTTCTTGCACTCTAACAGCTTCCATGAATGAGAAGGACAAAATCGCAGAATCAGAAAGTGAATTGCGATGTACGAACAGCGGAGTATGTTCCTCTGAAAGATTTGAATGCATGGTAGGAATGTCTTTTTCCAGCGAAACAGCCTCCACATCAGAGATCCAGTTTTATCAGTTTGGAGATGTCCGATATCAGAACTGAGATAGATGTGTCTACCGCTTCAATTTTGCACCAGAGCCCAAGAAATGAGACAGAGGTTTCTTTGAGCAAGCCACCAACCATAATGTAAATACAAAATAATGTCATGGCAGCCGTTACAATATCCTTATCTCCATTTCTGAAAATGTTTGAATCTCTAAGTGAGACAGTGAAGGATCAAGTGACTTTACTAGCAATGATCCACTCGAAGCAGATCTATATGGAATCCTTCACAACGAAAATTCAATCTCATCTAGATAAAGAGGCGGAGCAAACAGTACAATGGTAGGCCCGATTGTTTGATCTAACAAGGGGGGATTACGTCGATAAATCAACACTTATGGCCTCAATTGTCGATTTAATGAGGCTGATGAGGCATGAATTACATCCTCTGCGAAATCAGAATGGAAGTGTGATTCATGGGCCCACAAGAAACAAAGAGCATGGGTTACCCTCAGCCTGATCTACCAGTACTAATAAATCCTAATGCTAAGAACGCAAATCGGGAAAATGGCATAGTACCAATAGTGAGCTCTGATGGAGTAGTAAGGGCTCAGAACAACAAAGGTCTTGGAAGACTCCAGTTACAAATTGCCTGAGCAATCTCTCATGGCCTAGACTCTGAGGGGCCCTTGGGGCTGCTCCCCTTGGGCCAGGCCTGAATTTTGATGATGATAGATGGAGTTTCCATGATAAACCCTATTGAAGATTATAATGAGGACCCGTCCGGGCCAACACACGTGGAATCCCCATTGAAAGAAGTCCCTCTGAAAAAACATTTTGCAATCTTCAAGAAACAATCAGCTGGATTAGTACTGGCCAACGTGGCCCAGAAGAATTTAAAAAATAGACCCAAGGGTCCCTAACTAAAATCAAACAGTTCAAGATTTATTTTTGTGAAACTTAAGAACGCCACCGGCGAAGCAGACCCTATTATGAAGAGAGTGAATGCAACAAATAAACAGCTGGGAACTATGATCAAAGAAACTCAACAAATGGCCTCTGATTTAAAGAATGGTGAGGAGTCCGATCTGGCCTCAGATCTGGAGCAAAGGAACATCCTAATGAACCTATCAGTTTATATGTCGGAGGATGAGGGGGTAGAGGAAAACCCACTGGTTCTGATTAAAGACATTTCGATGGAGGAAGTATCAGAGGGTGATCTGGAAGCCTCAGAACTAAATATTAGTGTTCTCTCAACTAATATACAAATGAGGGATGTTTTGGCAGCCTTGCGTGAAGTGACATTTATGACCCTGGAGCAAAAATGCCTTACCATGGGGTCAGACTAGACTGCCTTGTACCATGAGATCAACAAACTTGAAATACCCTGCCCGAAATTTTATCTCCCAAGACAAACACTGGATAACTGTACAGCGACCATTGAACGTATTTTAAGATCACTAGTTGGCTTGATTTTGAATAGGGCTAATGTCCTAAAACTCATCCACTTCATTCCAAATTTGAAATGTATCAGCATATTAAAATCGTGCAATTTCTGGATGAACTGAGAATGGACTGGGTTATTCTACATCTATCCTCACCTTGGGTTAAAAATGCTTTATTAGACAGCAGTGCAGCATTTTTACCCTTCGGATTTGAGCTCTCTAGAAATCTCATGAGAAATTAAGCAAAAAAGATGCGAAGTACTACCCGAGATATTAGAACTCCAAAAGGGATTCATCCAAGAGACCTAAATAACCTACACCCAATAAGTGAAAGGATATGATAGGTTATTTATAACACGCTTAATAACCAGAGGTTTCTATGCGCGGAGCTGTGGATCAAACCTGTGTTGCTCCGTGTCGTCTTGTTTCCAAGGGGTGCACGTTGCCACCGAGCTATCCTCCCGAGGCAGATGACAAATGGCCGTGCAATGGGAAAGGAAAGACTCCAGCATGTATCAGTAAAATTTGATACAAGGGACACAAATTTAGAAAGGTTAATACGTAAGACATTGTGGCTTCTAGTGTAACATCGGGAGGCCTATATTTCCACCTGCTCCTATCTTGCTTGCATTCTACCTCAGTTTAGCAGTCAGGGGAGTTGTGACTTTCGCCCTTGAGTCTATGTTCCTGGAATACAAGAGGTTTTACTCATTTCTTTGAGGAGGGAAATTCAGAATTACAATCCTATGATTTCATCCGCCTCCAAGAAACATGGATGCGAAAGATTCTGCTTTGTGATGGGTACATACCTTGTTTAAATCCTGCTCTTCTGCGTAACGCAGGGTGCCCATCGTCAGGCCTGCTGACTCTGGTTACGTCTGCTTGCAACCTTAGAGTGCAGGAGGTAATAAATCCCAACCCATTCATCCAGATTATGATCATCTCTATATCGGGCGGGAGCAAACTGATCCGAAAGTCCCTGGCAATATGGAATCTGTACTGGAACCTAGCAGGAATTAATGACGCTATCTTCATTGAAATGCTACTTTCAGCTATTGATGACCCACAACTGTAGGTGCTACTATGTGGAGACTTGAACATCCATCATCTGTTTTATAATAAGGGAGAAGAGGTATCCTGCAACAAACTCTCTAAGAAAGTGCACATTTGGCTGAAAGTTCTTTGTGAAAGTTCCATTTTCCCCCTTAATGGAAAACTTTGTGAGGACAATCCACCCAATCCCACCTGGAGGAAAGGAACCTCAGTAGCCTATCTGGACTATGGGCCTCATTACAAGTTGGGCGCAAAGGGATACCGTGCACCAGTAAGGACTCTTGTGCCGGTAATCCCTTTGCGCCCTATTCGAGTAACCTTAGCGGGTCTCTTCCTTAACGCATGGTTTTACCAGGCGTTAAGGACAGGACCTGTTAAGGGACTTTCGAGGTAATAACGGTACCGCAATTTGCTGTACCGTTATTAGCGCCTTCCCCCTTCCCATTCAGCCCTATGCGGCCTCAAATGGGAATGAGAATGGCTTTTTCAGTGGGGACTTACCGGTCCCGCAAAGGTCGGAATAGACCAGTAAGTCCTCATTGAACCATGGCGGACTCGGTACCGGTTTTGGAGGTAGTCATGGCGCTAATAGCGCCATGATTACCTCCATACTCGGAATGAGGCCCTATGTCTTTGCCTCCCTGGAAATTATTCCTGTGCTTAAGTCCCTGAAGGTTCTTGAAATGTCAAACAGCGATCACTGTATGCTGGCTTTGACATGGAATGGTACGCAACAAGGTTGTTCTCTGAGAAACTGCCCGAAACTAAATGTAACAAATGGGAATAACAGGGTGCAAATCCATCCATCAGATGTCCCGGTGATGACAGCAGACTATCTGACAAACTCCCTAATGGGTCCCCAGAGGCAGTAATATTACTGGGTATTGGAACCGTCAAAGGTTGCAGCGGAATAAGATTTAAAGCCGTCTCCAAAAATGATCATGCTTACAACAGAGAGGTGTGGTTGAAAAGAGGAAGATCTATCCAGCTGACCTAAGGAGAATAAAGTCCAGTCAAGGGATTGACCAGACCCTCTGTATTAAGCAGAGGAAACAAAAGTATAAGAACTGGCTTCGCATGTCCAAGGCGCCACACATACAATGGGATGCAGAAACAATGCTAATTCCTTGGTCACTCACAATACACAAGAATGGTTGTCATTGTTGAATGGGCAATATAGAATATCTAACCTTTTGACATCTGCATTTCCAGAATCAGTATGGATGTCTCACTTTGCTACTCTTTACGCAAGGACGTCGATTTCGTCAGGTTATGTGGGGGATGCAAAACAAGGAAAGTGGAATATTGACTGGGACAGAATGGACATCCTAGGCTTAATTAAAAAACTAAACCCTTCAAGAGCTCCCGGTCCAGATAGCTTGTTAGTCTTCTGAAAGCCAATCTGGACGCATGGTCCGATTTCTGCTCATTGATTTTTGATGCAATAATGGATGACAAACAGATTCCAAAAGCGTGGAAAAATGTGGTATTCATAGCAAACTTCAAGCAGGGAGATAGATCTATGCCAGCAAACTATCGCCCAATTGCGCTTTATCCGATAGGAAAATGATTTGCCCCCGTTCTTCTCCGCCGACTGACTATTTGGTCCAAAGAAACTGGAAAGAATGATCCCAGACAGACTGGCTTTGTTAAAGGAGTTGGGACAAATGTCAATCTTTTTGTCCTTAACTTATTAAAATTGGAGACGATCAGATGTAAAACAACAACATACATGGCCTTCATTGATCTTAAACAGGCCTTTGATAGCGTGGATCTAAATAAATTGTGGCACAAATTACAGACATGGGGCCTCATTACGCGGTAGGCGGTAAGGGATTACTGGCACCGGTAAGAGCACCGGTGCCGGTAATCCCTTACCACCCTATTCCGGCATTATGGAAGCGACCCGTTAAGGGACTTCAGAGCTAATAACGGTACCGCAAATTGCGGTACCGTTATTAGCTCCTTCCCCATTCCCATTGAGCCCTATGGGGGCTTGAATGGGGAATGGTTCCCGGAATGGGGACTTACCAGGTCCTCCAAGGTTGGAATGACCCGGTAAGTCCCTATTTCGGGAACCCAGAATGCGGTAAGGAGGTAGCCATGGCACTAATAGCACCATGGCTACCGCCTACCGTGTAATGAGGCCCATGGAATTGACCCCCAGACCTAGTAGCTGTAATACGAGCACTCTATTCCACTACCTTGGTGCAGGTGAGACTCTCTGGAACTGGCGATGTCTCGAAGAAAATTGACACTTCGAACCAAGTGAGAGCGCTTCCCCCAATCTTGAATGCAACTCCTGTGCCCGGGATGATCTACGCTGCCGACCTGGTCCTTTTAGATAAAACTCCAATTGGTCTCCAAAGAAGACTGAAGGCTCTGGAGGCCTATTTCATTGAAAATGGGCTAGTCATGAATGTGATCAGAACCCAAATTACGTCTATTTTCAACCTACAAGGAACCACCAAAAGGAAGTTTTCTGTGTTCCTATGTTCAACTAAATTAGTACAAGTCCATACCATCAAGTACCTAGTCTGGATAAACTCAAGTATTTTATTTATTTATTTTTATTTTTTTTTACTCTTATATAGCGCACAAAACCCAGAGTTATATAGGCGCTTTTAACTTAAGAATATGGTTACAGTAAGTGCTCCAGGTTAAAGAAAGGAAGCGTAAGAGGTGAATTACATCATTGAATGTGCAAAAGGTAATACATCATATGCCAAGTGCAAAAGTACATGGCAATCATATCCATTGAGCCTGAACCCATGTTGCTAGGCAGCATCAGCAAACAGATACAAAGTCAAATCAGTGGCCAAATACATGGTGCCTACCCCATGTTGCAGGGTGGCAGCAGCACACAAATGCGAAAGCCAAATCAATAGGCAAATACATGGTGCCTACCCCATGTTGCAGGGCGGCAGCAACACATAGATGCAAAGTCAAGTCAGTGGGCAAATACACGGCGCCTACTCCATGTTGCAGAGCAGTAGCAGCACAAAGATGCAAAATCAAATCAATGGGCAAAACATGGTGCCTACCCCATGTTGCAGGGTGGCAGCAGCACACAGATGCGTGAGTCCAGCAGTGAGCAAATACATGGTGCCTACCCCATGTTGCCGGCCGGCAGCAGCACACAGATGCGAAAGTCAAATCAATGGGCAAATACATGGTGCCTACCCCATGTTGCAGGGCGGCAGCAGCACACAGCTGCGAAAGTCCAGCAGTGGAAAAATACATGGCGCCTACCCCATGTTGTAGGACGGTAGCAGCACACAGATGCGAGAGTCAAATCAGTGGGCAAATACATGGTGCCTACCCCATGTTGCAGGGTGGCAGCAGCACACAAATGCGAAAGCCAAATCAATAGGCAAATACATGGTGCCTACCCCATGCTGCAGGGCGACAGCAGCACACAGATGCGAAGGTCAAATCAATGGGAAAATACATGGTGCCTACCTCAAGTTGCAGGATGGCAACACCATGTAAACGCAAACATTACTTGGGGGGTCTAAAAGGCTTGGAGGAGTGATATGCAGGGAGGGGGAGGAGATCAAGGGCAAGAAAAGGGGTGGGGACACACACAACATCACAGGTGACCAGGGTGAATGTGGGGGCACACACCACATCACAGGTGACCAGGGGGAGGCGTGGGGGCACACACAGCATCACAGGGACTGGAGGGGCACACACAGCATCACAGGATCACAGGCGACCACAGGGGGTGTGGGGGCACACAGAGCATCACAGGTGAAAGGGGGGGGCACACACAGCATCACAGGTGACCAGGGGGTGGGTTGGGGGTTCAGACAGCATCACAGGCGACCGGTGGGGGGCGAACACACAGTATCAATGAACATGAGTGGAAGGAGAGTCTAAGAATAAAGGCCAGGTTCCTGGATGTGGGGGCACGAGGGTGGATGTGGGGGCACACACAGCATCACAGACGACCAGGGAGAGGCGTGGGGGCACACACAGGATCAGTGGGACTGGGGGGGGCACCCACAGTATCACAGGATCACAGGTGACCACAGTGGGTGTGGGGGCACACAGAGCATCACAGGTGACCGGGGGGGGGGGCACACACAGCATCACAGGCGACCAGGGGGTGTGGTGGGGGGACAGACAGCATCAGAGGTGACCGGTGGAGGGGAACACACAGTATGAATGAACATGAGTGGGAGGAGAGTCTAAGAATAAAGGCCAGGTTCCTGGCATGCAAAGCATTGGTGCTCCACGAGAAAATGTCCATAGTACTTGTTCTTACTTTTTTTCATCAACAAGCAATCCCTATTTGACATACGGATCGGACATGGAGTATTTGGGATCTCCTGGAAGGATACTTTTGAGGAAAGTACTTTCGCTGCTGCAATCCTTCCCGGAAGCTAGAATAAGATTTGAGCTAGCTACCCAGTCAATGTATTTGATGGTTATTTGGAAATCTATTAAGCTATATCGAAAAACCCTCTTGGATGAAAAAAGCTCCCTCCTCTGGACATCCTGAGATCAACTGCTACAGCCCAGCAAAATGTACTTCTTAATGGGTGGAAAGCCAAATGTAAGGATTGGTTTGTAGCTCTTGAAAGCTCAGCAGAAACTTTAATGAGCAATCTGACTAAGATCCAACAAAAAATCCAGTGGATGGGCTGGATAGAAACCCAGGAGAAGAAAGCCACCTCCAAACTCTCCATCAACTGCCCGTTAGAAAGTCGCACCCTGAACCAACTACCAGAGTACTTAAAGACATTTCCTTGTGCGAAGTTCAGAGACCTCTTTCTGCGTTTAAGACTAAATCTCCCCCTACTTGAGAGGATCTGTCACATCAGAAACAACTGACGGATCAGATAGTGTCCTGTCGCTTCTGTGAAGATTCCACCCACAAAAAAACGTTGAGAAATCTGCTCATTGATTGCCCAGCTTTGATAGTGACTAGAAGTAAATACCGGGCTCAGCTTCCATTGAATTTGCTCCCATTGATTGCGGATAATCGTTGGAACTCTTTACTGTTGGGAGAACAAAAATCATTCATTTTTACTGTTCTACAATTTGGAATGAAATATCCACTCTGGGAAAGTTCTGATTTTGTGTTTTGTGTTTTTTTTCTTTTTTTTCTCTCTCTGTTTTAAACACTCTTCTTGATAAAGGAAATGACAAAAGTAAAATGTTTGTAATAAACCTATATACTCATACATTTTTTTAAAAAAAATGCATATTTTTATCTCATCACAGTCCTCCAATATACAAAACAATCCCCTCCCCAGTTGTCATACTTACATCTGTGGATCCGCTCACAGTCTTCGATATCGAGTCTCCCATAACTGCCAGTTGCCCTCTGCCCTACAGTGCTTCCTGTGGGACCGAACAGGAATTTTCTCCAAACGGCTGTCCTGTCAACCTCTTTCAGGTGTAGTACCGCTCACCTCCGCAGTCCTCGGGCAGCGACACAGAATCCTCGACAATATGAGGACTCTAGCAAGCCATTACCTCTGCTACCATCTGTTAAGATGGCCTGGAAAACCCAAATTTACACAGAGGATCAGGAGACAGAAAAACAGACCAAATAAGGTAAATAGACAAAGTGAAAGGGAAAACCCAGCTTTATTAGCATCCAAATAAAGCAGGCACAGCACACAAGCATGAAAAGCAATTGCTATCTGCGTGCTTATCAATAAACAACACGTTGCATACTCACTATTTCTCATGGCTGACATCATACTGTAATCTTAGTTACCAAAATCTACAGGTTACGGGGATTGGTTAAGGGAATTGACTAAATATACATTCTATAAGGCTTAACATTCTGATTGGGTTCCACTTGCCTAATGGCTACTCCTGAGACCACCTCTAAATTGATAACAGTAAAAAGACATCACCCCTATAATAAACTACTGGTTGTCATAATATGTACTGGGCGACCTAGCTGGTCAACGGTTGCGCTGCATGCTTGCACTCTGCACCACTACCCCTTTGTTGCTTAACACATGTGTCGCACAACACCGTGGCCTTGACCTGTGAGGGAGAAACATCACACTGTGGAGACAAACGACGTTGCAATTGAGTCGGATACCCGACCCTTGGGAAAATGAGAACTTCTCTATGCAAACCGGCAATCAGCTGTTCGTCCGCAGCTGGCAAGAAGTGAAACCATGACAGCCTCGCACAAAGAAAACAGCTACTACTAGAGGCGCTGATTGAGAGTAAGTTAAAAAGGGGAGAGGTATTTGTGACTGTATACAGTGGTGCGGGGAGGAGAATATGCAAAAGGGAAATGCTGCAAACCTGTCCTCTTCCATTTAGGAAAACATAGTGGGGAACGAATCCCACAAGGGAGGGGAGATTCCCCTAGTGCCAAAAAAAATTGATTTGTGACAAAGTATGATTCTCCTTGCTCTTTCTTGTCAAAGTGAGCCTCGGAAACCAATGTTGGGAGTTGAAATAAAAAGAAATAAAAGATGACCAGACACCCATAAAACCGACATAAACAGTTGTTTATGTATAACAGGGCCAAGAGAAGGAAAGACCAGGAACAAGGATTTTTCCCATGGCACACCAGGACGGAAAGACCAGCAAAGAGGATTGTCCCCCTGGCATGAGAAATTTCAGGGACTATGACCAAGGAAGGGGATTGTGCCCATGGCGTTGGGTGGGCATTATTTGCCATTCTTTAACAGAAGAATATCTGCAGGAAGCAGTCCCATTATATTATTTTCCCTGGTAGTCATGGACTATGACCAAGGAAGGGGATTGTGCCCATGGCGTTGGGTGGGCATTATTTGCCATTCTTTAACAGAAGAATATCTGCAGGAAGCAGTCCCATTATATTATTTTCCCTGGTAGTCATTTTTGTAGTAGTTAAGTGTAAGGTTCAGAATAGGTTTTGGACACAGGACTGTGAATATTATTTTGGGCAAAGGCAGATTTGTGAAATCACTAACTTTGTGTCCGTCCTCTGCCGCCGGCATCTCACAGGGCTCCTTACGAGTTCCCCAGTATCCCACCAGTAATTCTGGCTGGATACCTGGGAACTACTATAACGTCTCTGCCGCCCAATAACCCGATGTTACCAGGTTATGACGGGCAGCCGGAGATGCTGGTAACTCCCCATTCCATGTAGTCCCGGATGAGAGTGATTCAGGCAATAATCTGCCGATTAGGGCTTCATCTACTGGTAGGTTAGACCTGCCAGTAGCTCAGAGCCCTCACTGGCAGAGTTGGAATTTGCTGGTCTGGAAAGGTGCTAGTATACGTTATTACCGGCACCTTCTTTTTGGACCAGCAAACCTTACAATGAGCCACATACAGATAAGCTTTGTAGTATCAATGCAAAACCACTATGATTAATCTGGCTTGGCAACCAACACAATGGGAGAGGACAAGGGACATTCAGATGGTCAATCAGGTCTGCTTTAATCATTTCTTCAACATCCTCTTCAATTATTTTCTTCCTGGCTTTGGAATTTGATAAGGCTTCAAATTAGTTGTTTTTCCGGCTAGTGTTCTGATACAATGGAAATAATTACAAACTCTACCAGGTAGGTGAGCGAACATCTCAGGGAATTGAGTCAATACATCTGTGCCTGTTGGGAAGGGGACAGTTCAGGAGAAACAAGTGTATTTTCTCTCTCAGGTTCTATAAGGAGAGTCGTCATAGTAACAGTGGTGTATTCTCTCAGATCTAACCTCCACTCTTTGAGTAGACTGACATGATATAATTGGGTTTTCTGTTTCCTGTCTGGTTGAGATATCAGATAGTTTAGTTCAAGGGGCCCTTCTGATCCAATATTTTATAGGGTTGAAACCATTTGGATACCAACTTGTTCTCAGAAGTGGGTAAGAAAACGAGGACTGATTGTCCTACTGAGAATGTACGGGAAATAGCATGTTTATCGATGTTCTGGCCCTGCATCAGATGTTTCCGTACAATTGCTCTCACTGTTGCCATACAAGATGGTAGTCTCTGGACGGTTTGAGAAATTGGTAAAATGGCCTCTTTTCTTTCCTCCCAAGTCTCCCTAAACATATTTAAGATGTCTTGGGGTTCCCTCCCATATAGGAATTCAAATGGGGAATATCCCAGGGAGGTTGAACTATCTTCCGGGCACTAAATAAGGCCCTGGGGTTCATCACCTCCCAGTTTTTTCCATAAGGGTCAACCAATTTGCATATTATCCTCTTTAGTGTCTGGTTGAAACGCTCCACTAAATATCGGTTTGGGAATGATCTGTCGAGGTTCTTATTGTTTTACATCTGAAAATACCTTAGCCCAGCAGAATTTTGGTGTTATCTGACTTTGAGTTTTTCCAACTCCTTGATGGGTTGTAGTCAAATGGGAGTGAGCTTGTTCTAATACCACCTTTCTACGGCTTATCAGGACCACTAACTGGGCATGACGAACTCCCTCTGAGGTTTTGCCAACCCAATATATTAACCCTTTCTTTAAAAAAAAAGAAAGCACCAGCCTGGTTTCGTCCTTCTTCCGAAACTGCTTTGGCGAAGGATTCCATAAGGATCAGGTCATTCCTTTGGGCGTATGCTAGGTCAGAAAGGAGAGCAACCTCTTCCACCTCTTGGGGAGATTTCTCCTTCCTGGGAAGATCTGCCTCACCAAACCCCTGTGAGCCTCTGTCTGTTTCATCTTTGGTTATTACCTCAGGTGCACTCAGTCACCCTTGAATATCTCCAGGATATGATTACAAACAAACTTCCTCAATTTCCTATGTATGTTTATATTTTAGTGGTTGAAGATTTGAATTCACAGCTGGAACCACTGAAAGATTTAGAGGGACTGTGGGACGACCAAGAGTTGGCCCGGGATATTCCCAGTTTGAAAGTGGCCTGTCCCTATAGGATACACCGCTTAGCAGTGGAATCTGCTTGTATTATGTTTAATCGGAAACTTAGAAATCATGGAAGATTTGCCAATGACCAACCAGCCAAATCGACTTTTATTGCCACAATGGGAATTCACTCACTGATTATATTTTTATCCCTGCAATTGACTGGGCTAGAGTGGGAGAATTTGGGATCTCAGTACGAACGGTAAATTATCATTTCCTGCTAATTGTGTGTAGCCCAGGAAATAAACCTGGGATGGGTAATTCACAGGTTTCCTCCACTACACAGCATATAGAAATCGAGGGTCATGCACGGAAATCAGTGAAGTGGGCCAGTACATTTACCTGCAAAACTAAGCCGACTATTTATTCCTCCATTCTTGATAACCTAAGTATTATCAATGAATTAGAACCCAAGGACATGGCGATTTTGGTTGAGTTAAAAAAACTGAAGGCCAACATCCAACCACATGTTTCTGTCCCTGTCGGTCCAGTAAAAAGGAAAGCTTTGAATTATGATAGTTAGTACAATGGGGCTTGTGGAGAAGCAAAGAGAGAAATTGACAAATGTATTGGCTCTCCAAGGGCGTTGGATAGAATTAAATTGTGTCATCTAAGATCCAAGTATAAGAACTTGATCGCTATCAAAAGAAAGTCTATGTTGTGGCAAAGTGGGAAGCTCTTTGTAATGCCCTCCACCTTGGCGACACTGTGTTATTTTGGAAAATGGTAATTGATAGGGAGTTGAAAGGCAATCAATCTTTGAATTGGTGTATTAGCAGGGAAGATTGGAGAGTTCATTTTTTGGACTCATATCGCTCTTCCATTCTACTCCCTTCACTCAATGCAGAATTTGCTAGATCATGAAATTCCTTACATTACAGTTAAAGAAGTGGTGGATGCTATCGAGACTTTGAAAAGTAAAAAGGCTGCTGGCCCAGATTTACTACCGTTGGATTTTTTTAAGAATGAGGTCTCCATTTGGGCACTTGTGTTGTGCAAAATATTTAATGCTATTTTGGTACAGGGAGGATCCCGGAATCCTGGCTCATCGCGCTGATCATCCCAATCTATAAGAAAGACGGAAGGGACTCACAGGCTAATTATAGGACGATCTCTCGTTTAGACAGAACTGGAAAGCTGTTTGGTAAGGTCATTTTAAATCATCTGCAGGCTTGGGTGGACAGCAGTGGTATAATTAATGACCTTCAGACGGGCTTTCGGAGGGGCAGAGGAACAATGGATCAATGCTTTTTGTTCTTTTCTGATGCTGTGTTATGAAAGCTGAATGTTTATGTGATATTCTTGGATCTAAAAACAGCTTTTGATTCTGTTTCTAAAGCAACTCTGTAGCAGATATTAGCAGCACGTAAGGCCCCTCTGTACCTGATTTCTATAATATCTAAGCTTTTTTCAGATACAAAAGCATGTGTTCGCTATGGGTTACTTTACTTTACTATAGATTATTTGTAAGGCGCAACCTAAGTGACCTGGGGGTATACGGCGCCGATGAAGCTGAATAGAAAAAGGTGCTAGCTGATAGGGCGAGTGGAGGCAGGCCCAGACATTATCTGAAAAGGTAGGGTTCAAGCTGTTTCTTAAAACACTCCATAGAGGAGCAGTTTCTTAGTTCTAAAGGCAGTGCATTCCACTTAGCGGGAGCAGCCACCCAGAAAGCCCCTTTTTTACAAGTTCAAGGTATGCTTTCGGTACTTGCAGCAATTTCATACTACTTGAGTGCAAGGAGCATGAATCTGGTTTATTTTTAAGTCTTCAGGCTATATATGCTGGAAAGAGCCCTATCAGAGATGTGTAGGTGATCGTGAATAACCTGAAATCTATCCTAGCTGCAATGGGCAGCCAGTGCAGGCTTTTCCGCACCTCTGGCACATGCTCACATTTCCGCATCCCCATAATCGCTCTGAAAGCACTGTTTTGCACTACTTGAAGTTTGGCGATTTATCTTTTACCTAGCCCAACTAGCTAGGAGAGAGCTTCAATAATCAATTTTAGAAGAAATAAAGGATCAGGCAACTGTTTTGCAGCCCTTTGGGGAGAGGAATGGTTGAATATGCGAGAAGAGTCATATGTAATAGGCTGATGCTGGGACAAGACTATTAACCTGAGCTGACATATTTAGTGACTGATAAAATACTACCCCCAGTATTTTTTGTTTCCCTTTAGTAGTGATATAATGATTCGCAATGCAGACAGAGTCATATTCCGCATTGAGGTTAAGTAGTCTAGGGCTGGAATCAACAATCATAAGTTCCGTTTTTTTGTGGTTCAAAGCCAGCCCACTCATATCCATCCACTCATGTATCAGTTCATAGATTTCTGAGACTATTGAGGAGTCTTTCTCACAATTGCCTGACAGGGGAATGAGGCATTGCCAATCGTCCGGATAGTTTGAAAAACATATGGTCTTTTTCTCCAGTAGTTGGAAAAAAGGGGGTTGTGAAGATGTTATTCATTTTGCCCGTGTATTGATGTGTGTGCTATGCAAAGGGTTTTGAAATAAATCCTTTTTTGGGCTGGTAGCTAGTGTCAGGTTCTCAATGCTGGAGTGATATGTTCTCTCTTGTTGAGTCTGAGAAGTAGTTTTGCTGCTGGATTCTGTATTTGCTGTAGTTTTCTGGTGAGATAATATGGCATTCCAAGGTAGATGCTGTTGGCGTAGTCTTCTTGACATGACGAGGGAGATGATGGTGAGTGTTGAAGATTGCGGGCCCTCTATATCATATGGCAAAATAAACCATTGTCAGAACTGGCTTTGGTTGCAAATCATTGTGTGGTGTGTCAGGAACAAATGAAGTAGAATATTGAAAAATAAACAAATGACTTTGCAATTGCAAAACTCCTGTGACAAGGGATGGATTTCTGGGAAATATCCGGGGGAGGAGTAGAGGCAGAGGAGCCCCACATTCAAACCTGCAGGGATAGCAAGAACAGCAGACATATCAGGGGCAGCAGGGAAACAAGGACCTACGGCCTTTCAAGGATAAAAGAGACACTGTTAATCCATCAGTATGCAATTACAGTAAACAGACTAGTCACTGCAAAAATCAATGCCCCTATATGTCCCAGTGAGGTGTATTCCCCAGTTCTAATGAGCAGGGTTCTACTCCAAACTATGCAGTAAGTTAATTTAGCCCTTACCCCAATGACATTGACTTACACATCAACCTTTTACCCTAGACACCCTTTAAAACTACCCAATAAATCTGTATACGCTCTGACTCAGAACAGAAGATAGCCTCACTGTCAGCCCTTTGATACCTGTGGCTCAAGAAGGGCCATATGAGGTAGAAGGAACGGAACATCAATTCCCTTCTTGGTTGACACTGATGCAAGTAGATCCTGAATGTTTCCCCCACATACCATGGTCCACAGATACGGTGAAGGAAGTAGGAAGCTCTAATGTTCGTGTGGTACACCAAGTTACAGAAACCCTAACAGTCATGCTAGGTCCCATAACTGATAAACACTCTTTCCCTTTTTTTGTCCTTCTGCTCCCATTAATCTATTAGATGCAGACTTGCTGTGTAAGCCCAGGTGCACTAGCTAATGTACTCCAGAAGGATTGTTTCTGAGTTTCCCCAGTTAAAATACTGGAGCAGTTTTATCAGCCCTCCAAGTTCCAAAAGACAAGATTGCACAACCAGGAGTAGGGGAATGTTCCGCTGACCTACAAGATCTTATAGACTCTATAACCAGTTCCTGTGGTCAGTCCATGATGATGAGGTAGGTCAACTTCATAATACTGAACCTGTAAATATAAAGATTGATCTTTCTAAGCGATGACCCCACATTCCCCAGTATCCCTTGAAACCAGAGGCAGAAGAAGCTACCACTGCAGTTATTGAATCACATTTGAGGCAAGGTATCTTTATTGAAACTACCAGTCCATGGAACACTCTGATTTTGCCAGTCAAGAAGCCAGGTAGAAATGCTTACAGAATTGTGCAAGACCAAAGGGCAGTGCATTCAGTAGTTATTAGATTCTAAACTGTTGTCCCCAACCTAGCTATCATTCTTGAGTGTGTAGCCCCAACCACAACCCATTTTACAGTGGTGGAATTATGTTCTGCGTTCTTCTCTGTTCATATACACCACAACAGTCAATATTTGTTCACTTTTTATCACAGAGAAATCCAGTACACCTGATCTCAGCTGCTACAGGGATCCTCTATCCTGTTTTCCCAGTGGTTAAAGAAAGATCTAAATGATATCATGTTCCCAGGAAAGTCAGTGCTGGTCCAGTACGTGGATGCCTTACTGCTAGCATCCCCTTCTTTGAGGCTTGCAAAATGGACACACGGGTGCTGTTGATTGCTCTGGCTAATAAAGGTCATAAACACCTTGAAACAGAAGTGGCAATTATGTAGGGAAAAGGTACACTATTTAGGATACAATATTGTAATAGGCCATTGAGTCATCCAGAAAAGATGCCGTGCACAACATTCCCAAGAAACAAACATTTACAGAGATTAGAGTGTTTCACAGCATGGTGGGCTACAGTAGACAATGGATTCTGGATTAGGTAGAAATGGTAAATCTCTTGCAATACCATACACACATTTACACTATAAACCCTTTGCAGTGGTCACTAGAAGGCTAAGAGACATTCACTAATATAAAGAAGAAACTGGTTCAGGCTCCTGCTTTGGGTCTAAATGACTATAAGAAGACATTTGCTTTTTATTGTCATGAGAGGAACGGGTTTGCCCTTGCAGTACTAAGGCAGAAACATGGGTTCCATTAAAGGCTTGTCAGATATAAAAGTAAGGGACTTGATCTGGTAGCAGCCCGTGTGCTGCCTTGCTTTTGGTCAGTTACTGCAACAGCAAAAGCAATGGAACAGTATGAGAATATTGTGTTAGGGTCTCACTTGAAAGTACTGGTGCCTCAATATGTAGAGCCTGTATTAATGAAAATGAAAACATAATACATGTCTATGTATTGGGGGATAACAGGTACAAGGTCCTGTTGTTAAACTCTTCCAATATTACCCTGACATGATGTCCAGTCCTTATTCCAGTGTCTCTACTCCCCACTCTCCTGGATGGTGAACCACACTAAACAGAACCCCATCACAGTGTCACTATTACTGACTCTCCTCTAATGCCTGAAGGGTTTTAACAGACACTGCCTTACAAAGCGCAGACTTAATATACTTTGTGGAAGATTCTTGTTAAAGAGATCAACATAGAAAATTGGTGGCAGGGTACACTGTGTGTGCTCCAGAGGTAGTTGTGGAAAATTACCCCAGGTTACTTCAGCACAAGTAGTAAAGCTCGAAGCACTCTCTAGAGCATGTATAGTGGCAGAAGAGCAAACCATAAATATTCTGATTCAAGGTATGTCTTTGGAGTAGCCCATGATTTTGGATGCTTATGGAAGCAGAAAGGGTTTCTAATCTCCTCAAGGATGCCTATCAAAATTGTTCATTAGTTAAAAGCCTTTTTGGATGTCATTATGATCCCACAGCAAATAGCCATAATAGAATGTGCAGCTCCCCAGCCTTTGGACAAAGAGGTGAGTTGTGGAAGCGACTTTGCTGATTCTATTGCCTGTCTTGTAGCGGTTACTATGATATTAAAGTGGGGAAGGTCCCTGAACCATCTCTCTTTAACACCCTTGAAGAATTGGCACAGATAAAACAAAGCGATCACCCAAGCAAAAAGGATTACTGGGCATGCAAAGGGTGTAAACTTCTCAAAGACTGTCTGTGGAGAGATTAGCAAGGTCGATTAGCAGCCCCAAAGATATTGCTAACACATTTAGTTCATTTATACCACAGAGAAGCTCACATGACAAAATGTGGGAGGATTGCCACTCTTGGAAAACACTGGTTTGCACACGAGTTTGCTACCATGACCCAAGTATATTTCAGCAGGTGTGCTGTATGTTATCAGAACAATGTAGAGAAAATGGTCCAAGTTACACCAGGAGCATCCTTTGGCCTATTTGTCAGACTTCAAGTGAACATCCTTCATCTACCCCGCTGCAGTAACTTTCAATATGTTCTAGTGGTACTTTGCAGGCTGGGTAGAGACTTGCCCGTGTAGTTGGGCCATGCCATTACAGTTGTGAAAATTATTATTGAGGACTGCATACCTAGATCTGGTGCTCCTGTCACAATAACTGCGACTAAGGGACTCATTTTGAAAACTGGATAGTAAAAGAACTCCTTACTGTTCTCAGTGTGAATCATAATCTCCACTGTCTGCACCATTCACATTAAGAAGCGGGGTCCTGGGAGTCCCTCTGCCAGACATTAGTCCTGGTTACGAGAGACTTACCCAGAGTCTTTAACTCACTGTTTTCACAGAGAAGAAATATCATATCAGTCTTTGTCCTGCCTTGGGGCACTCCAGCCCCGAAATGCTAGGCAATTCTCCTCTGAACAAGAGTACCAACAGCAACCCCAGACAAGTGTTTTAGTCTGACTGGACCTCATCAGTATGGTGGAGATGTGCCTCTCTAAGAATAGTGAGCAAGGGGTCCACGTCTGGATTCCCCTAGTAACTTAGGGTGAGATCCAAAGTTACTTAATTATGCAAATTAACAAGGGGGGTCCTGGGAGTCCCTCTGCCAGAAATTAGTCCTGGTTATGAGACACTTACCCAGAGTCTTTATCTCACTATCTTTCACAGAGAAGAAATATCCCAAACATATCAGTCTTTGTCCAGCCTTGGGGCAGTCCAGCCCTGAAAGGCTAGGCAATTCTCTGAACAAGAGTACCAACAGCAACCCCAGATTCATGTTTCAGTCTGGTTGGACCTCATCAGTAGGGTGGAGCTGTGCCTCTCTATAAATAGTGAGCAAGTGGTCCACGTCTGAATTCCCCTAGAAAGGGGTGAGACCCAAAGTTACTTAAATATGCAAATTAACACTATCTTTCACAGAGAAGAAATATCCCAAACATACCAGTCTGTGTCCTGCCTTGGGGCAGTCCAGCCCCGAAATGGCAACAGTTCGCAGAGGCAGTGGAACATCAAAATGGTGAGATCAAGAATAGGTTATCTAGGTTTTGTCAAGAGACTGGATTGAAGTGGCCCGATACTCACCGTTTAGACCTGCTTAGTATCTACATCAACCCAAATCGAAGGACAGTGTAAAGCCCCCATGAGGTACTTTATGAAAAAATAATGAGAATGCCCTCATCTCCTGCCATTGAGCCTGTCTATGCTAATATCCATTAGTCAGATGATGATTTGCTTAATTATGTAAAGACTCTTATCTGCTCAATTAGCTTTGTCTACAAACAGGTGAAGTTTTTTTTTTTTTAAAGACACCAACTGAAGCCTGCCATTCTCTGGAGCCTGAGGTCTACTTGATGGTGGACCTACCAACGAAAATCTGCATTGGCCCCTCCATGGCATGGGCCATTTCAGGTACTGTTGACCACAAATTCTGCCCTGAAGGTCTGTGGGATCCCCATGTGCATGTAAAGCAGTGCAAGCACACTGTGGCACCAGAGCAATGAATAAGAAAATCTATACTGGCAGACAACTGTGATCCTCTACAGTTTGTTTGCTATATCAAGCTGTTCCCTTTCCTTATGGGAGTTACAATCTATTCCTATACATCACAGGCCTTGACGAAAATATAACTTATTTCATGTGGTAACTACTGAAAACGTTTAATTATGGCTGTGGTGACGTCGGAAGTACACAGTATCTTGGTTTAGTGGGAGTTGTGGTCTTAATGGGAGCCTGGACAGTGGCATTAACCCTTTCAGGTTCCAAACAAAGGGGGGGGGGTCTAGGAATCTCTCTACCAGCACGAACACAGCCCAATGACCTGTTCTTGGGTGAATAACCCCTGGGAGAGACTCTACCAAGTCTTTAGCTCACTGTCCCTTTCACAGAGAAGAAATTTCCCCGCATATCAGCCTTTGTCCTGCCCAGGGGCAGTCCAGCGGCGAAATGCTAGGCAATTCTCCTCTGAACAAGAGTACCATCAGTAACCCCATACACGTGTTTCAGCCTTGTTGGGCATCATCAGTGAGGTGAAACTGTTGCCTCTCTAAGAACAGTGAGCAAGGGGTCCACGTCTGGATCGCCCTGTTAACTTAGGGTGAAACCCAAAGTTAATTTATTCAAAACAAAGGGGGGGGTCTGGGAATCTCTCTACCAGCACAAACACAGCCCAATGACCTGTTCTTGGGTGAATAACCCCTGGGAGAGACTCTACCAAGTCTTTAGCTCACTGTCCCTTTCACAGAGAAGAAATTTCCCCGCATATCAGCCTTTGTCCTGCCCAGGGGCAGTCCAGCGCCGAAATGCTAGGCAATTCTCCTCTGAACAAGAGTACCATCAGTAACCCCATACACATGTTTCAGCCTTGTTGGGCATCATCAGTGAGGTGAAACTGTTGCCTCTCTAAGAACAGTGAGCAAGGGGTCCACGTCTGGATCGGCCTGTTAACTTAGGGTGAAACCCAAAGTTAATTTATTCAAAACAAAGGGGGGGTCTGGGAATCTCTCTACCAGCACGAACACAGCCCAATGACCTGTTCTTGGGTGAATAACCCCTGGGAGAGACTCTACCAAGTCTTTAGCTCACTGTCCCTTTCACAGAGAAGAGAGAAGAAATTTCCCCGCATATCAGCCTTTGTCCTGCCCAGGGGCAGTCCAGCGGCGAAATGCTAGGCAATTCTCCTCTGAACAAGAGTACCATCAGTAACCCCATACACGTGTTTCAGCCTTGTTGGGCATCATCAGTGAGGTGAAACTGTTGCCTCTCTAAGAACAGTGAGCAAGGGGTCCACGTCTGGATCGCCCTGTTAACTTAGGGTGAAACCCAAAGTTAATTTATTCAAAACAAAGGGGGGGGTCTGGGAATCTCTCTACCAGCACGAACACAGCCCAATGACCTGTTCTTGGGTGAATAACCCCTGGGAGAGACTCTACCAAGTCTTTAGCTCACTGTCCCTTTCACAGAGAAGAAATTTTCCCGCATACCAGCCTTTGTCCTGCCCAGGGGCAGTCCAGCGCCGAAATGCCAGGCAATTCTCCTCTGAACAAGAGTACCATAAGTAACCCCATACACGTGTTTCAGCCTTGTTGGGCATCATCAGTGAGGTGAAACTGTTGCCTCTCTAAGAACAGTGAGCAAGGGGTCCATGTCTGGATCGCCCTGTTAACTTAGGGTGAAACCCAAAGTTAATTTATTCAAAACAAAGGGGGGGGGGTCTTTCAGGTTCCATGTGATAATGTCCCTGCAAACATGTTGCCATACAAGAATGGCACTGTTTTTTGTGGCAATATATATATTTTTTATTTAAAATGTTTTGTTTAATTTTACAAACTTTTCATTTACTGTTATTTTACATTTCTAAAAAGTAACACTATATGACTACATTTCAGTCGTTCAAATTGCTGTCTTCTTTGATCGCAGTCCAAAATTCGATTACTGTGAAGATTAGGCATTTGTCTTGTCCTCTTAATAAATTGGCCCATCTTTCTTGAGTTGTCAATTGTTTTTGGGATATCCCAAAAAAGTCTCTATATAAATCTCTTTTTTTCCTTCAGAGCCGGACAGATCATGATCAAGTGAAAAAGTGTTTCAGGGCTATTTAACGATTTACAAAAACGGCAATCAGAAGTTTTATTAACTGATTTGCCTGTCATGGTTAAGTAGGGTCTGTAAGATATTAAAGCGAAAACGCAAAAATAGGTCACGGATGATGCGGTCCGGAAAATAGTTCAAGTAGCCTGGCAGTTCGTGAAGGGCCCTTATTTCAGTGTCGCATTTAAGATGACGTTTGTATTTACTTTGTTCGGCTACAGTTTTGATCCAGTCGTTGGTCCGAACTTTGCGTTTCGCATGCTGTGGTCTATTTATTAGCATTTCTTCAGTAATTTCTTCTGTATGTATTTTCTGTTTGATCTCAGAAGTCCACTTGGAAAGGGCTGTGATTTGAAAAGCTTGTTTCTTTTCTTTAAGGATTTCCAGCGATGGTATTTTGTCTTGGGAGATTATTTTTCTGTGGAGATCCATTTGCTTCCAGAGAACTATAGATTGGATGGATTGGAGGGCTACTTCATAACGGATTCTTGGAATCGGGAATGATCTAGGAAGAGATAGTGTTTTCCTCCAAAATAGTGCCTCATAACGAGGCCATTTTATTGTTTGCTGGTTGATCAGTGATTCACTGGCATAGGTCAGGATCGGGATTACTTATTGCTTGTACAGAGCAATTGTAGCTTTTATTGAGTAGGTTCTGAATTTTAGATGAAAAAATCGACATTGCCTTGCAAGAGATCTCGCTTTTCCCTTAATGTGGTCTTTCCATTCTTGTTCATTTAAGGAGGGATTAATCATTACGCCCAGGTTATCACGATCTGTTCGCTTTCCAGATGTATATTTAAGTTATATTGGTTTTTATTTTTTTGGGAGGAAAGTTTAATTATCTTGGTTTTATTGATGTTTATCTGCAACTCTTTTTCCATCATGAAGTTTTGTGCTTTGTCTAAGGTTTTTGTAGGCCTGATACGGTTTTATCTCGAATGATGATTCATCGGCGTAAATTAGGCTTTGGATTGGCTCGTTATTGATCTTCGTAGGATTCGTCACTGTATTTTGAATCCTTTCTCCGATCTCACAGGTGTACAAATTGCATAGGCAGGCTGCGAAACGGCACCCTTACTTCAAGCCATTCCAGGTGGAGATTGGCTTTGTCACCATACCATCATTGTTTAACCGGACTTGGACAGAGGTGTTGGAGTAGAGTTGTTTTATCGGGTTCAGGATAGAGGGTGGACAGCCCCATGATGTTAGTTTAGTCTAAAGTTTTTGTCTGTTGACAGAGTCGAATGCCATCTTTAAGTCTATAAAGATGGCATATACCTGTTGGGTCTTAATTATTGCTTCATATTTTATCATGTTCAACAGTAGTAGATTCACATTAGCTCCTATTTTGTTGACAAAACCAGTTTGTCTTTTTTCCTGCTTGCCGTTCTCTGCTGCCCAGGTGTTAAGTTTTTTTACCAGGTAGCCCGCAAATAGTTTCCCTAGAGGATCTAGGAGCGCTATAGGTCTATAGTTTACTGGATTTTTTTCGGTCTCCGGCTTTGAAAATTGGAATAAGGATAGCCAGTGTCCAGGTGCGAGGGATTTCCTTTGTCTTTCCAATGAGCTGAAGATGTTGGATGAAAAAGGTGGCCCATTCTTCTGGAGCTGCTTTGAGATCGGCATTCGATAGTCCATCGGGACCTGGGGCTCGAGATGGATTGAGGGCCATGATGGTGTTTCTAAGCTCTTCAATATCCCAGGTGAGATTCCAAGAACAATCTTCTTTCTCCATTTCGATTGTCGGAATATCGATATTTGATTTGTAGAGAGTCGTAAAGTGTTTGGTCCATGTCTGTGCTTTGACTTCTTGGGTGCTTTTGGTGAATCGTTCAGCAGTGACCAAAGTTGTCTTGTGTTTTTCTGTTTAAGCGCAGCTAGAATCGCTTCTGCATCATTTTGTTGAATTATGGCTTTGATTGAATTTGAATATTTCTGTTTTTCTTTTTTTATTTTTATTTTGAAATCAAGTTCTTTCTTTTTTTTAATTGTCGTATTCGTTTATGAAAGAGTTTTTTCTTCAACCTGATTTCGATATTGAAGTGGTGATTTTATTTTAATGAGTTGTTAATCCCTGAACGTGGTTGATAGTATTTCTCCAGGATCCAGCCATAGTTCAATTTTGATTGATCTTGAAGTGGCGACCCTTCAAAGGTTGATATTAATCCCGATATCTGATGACTCTTTATTCAGAGTTTGTTCAAACAGTTGTTGAGTTCAAGAGCTGGTAAGATTATTTGAGGGTTCTGTAATCTTAGTGTGTCCCATGGGATTGATATTTGATGATGGTCACTGGTGGACTGTGGAGAATTAGCAGTGGAGATGATTCATTTTCGTATACCTTCTGAAATGAAAATATAGTCTATGATTGATGTAGATTTTTCTCGTGACCAGGTTGGGAGGGGAAGACCTTTACTTTTTATTGGTAGATAATTCAAGGATGTATTACGGATGTTTAGTTTATTTTCTAGCTCTAGATGACAAATCCTGGGAATCGAGTTTTAGACCTTGTCTGCTGAATAAGTGCATGTTAAAGTCTCCCACAATGATGAATTCTACTCGGTTGTTGGAGTAGGCGATAGTATCGATTTCATCACATATTGAGTCTATAAATTTGTTGTCATTCATTGCGGTTGGGTTCCAATAGATGTTAAAAATGGATAGATAGGTGATTTCCAAGCATTGATCCAGGTCGTTAATGACAGTTGGTATGAGTATGGTAATGTATTGTGACCAAGAATGGCTATTCTTTCTTGTTGTTATTGACCATGAAGGGATGATTTTCATTAGGATAATCTTTCCTGAAGCAGCTCTGCCTTGCTGAGAGGTAATTGATGGGATTCATCAAGGTTATAAATCCATCACAAATTACATCTTCTTTCAACCAGGTTTCCTGTAAACATATAATGTCTGATTCTGCAAGAAAGGCTGATCCTTCATCAAAGAGGTGTTTATGGCCTCTAGTGTTCCAAGGGCATAGAGATGTTTTACTCGATTGGGCAATATTGCATGTTGATTGTTATAAATAGGTTTTCCTACACATACTCAGGCTTTCGCCTGGAATGCTAGATGTTGTTTTGCATTGGGGGATCCATTGTAGGTCACGCCATATTTCTTGTCTTTTCAAGGCATCATATGTGTTAGTCTGGTAGTTTTTCCTGTTGGTATCTCGAGACTTGGGATCAGTATCGTTGGTATTCTTCTGAGTATCATGTGCCGATTGTTGTTTCATCGGTTTGTTGTGGATGTATAAGTCGAACAACGCTAGTTTATTACTTAATTTTTTTTCAAACATTAATCTGGATACAAAGATCTCCAGTTTTGAAGCCTAGAGTTGCTAGTTGAGAATTGCTGGATAGAACACGCTGCATTGTTCCTTCAGTATAAAAGTCAATACGGACTGTTTCCATCTGTCGTTTATTGGGAAAATGGATCACCTCAATATCACGGGAACCAATCTGAGCCAGTTGCGGTACTGCATTGAGTAAACGCAGAACATTGGCTCTATTCATGGTTACAGGCTCGTCAGAGTTTGTCGCAGTTGGAAATAATGATACTCTAAATGCAAACGATGCTTTCATTGTATTAAGAAAGTTTGGTCTGATAAGTGGTGTATCCGTTTGGTCAGATGGAATGGCCTTGTTCTTAGGTCTATTTTGCATTTCTGGAGACGACCAAGATTCATCGTTTGACACAGCTGAATATACCAAGGAGATGTTGTTTGATGGATCATGATTGAATGGACTCATTTGGGCGGATTCAGAAGATGTTTCATGGCATTCGTCAAGGACAATCAATACGGCGTCTTGCGAATCTATAGAAATAGAATTATAAACAATAGAGTTGTCAGAAGTACTAATGTAAGTGACTGACATGGGATTTGTCGCTTTGCTCGGTATGTCTTGGTTAATAACAGCTAGTAAAGCGTCAAGTGGTTCAGGCTGTGAATGGTCATTGTGTTTTGGTTGTAATGCTTAAAGCTTTCGTATTTGTTGTAGTTGGAACAACGGATCCCGGGTTAGGTTGCTTTTGAATTGTTTTTCTATTGGTTTTAGATTTGATTTCTGGAGGAGATTTTTGGACCGCTTGCATTTTTCTTAGGAATGCACGTTTGAGGTTTTTTCGGGTCTTTTTTTTATTCGTCTTACTCGGTGGTTCTTTTCCCGCATGACCTCGTTTGGTGAGATCAAAAATGTCGAAGGGAGTGCATAATGCCGGTTTGGCATTAGCCTGGTTCGATGGTAGAGCTTGGTCCAGTGCTCCAATAGGATACGTTTGGATTTCATATTGTGTCATATTGTCTGTTTTGGTGACATCTGCTTGCGTTGTACTCATGGTTTGCGTTTGTTTGGTTAGGTTGTTTGTTCAGATTCCTCCCTCGATATAATAGTACCTGATCGCTCAAAACAACCCTTTCCCTCATCAATGCAGTCTCAACCACCGAACTAAATAATTCCTAAATCTGTGCTCGAGGACTCCTGTTTCACACCATCCCTCCAAGAAAGAGCAAGAGCAGCCAAACAACAATGGCAATCAACATATTTTCCCACAGACTCTTTCAATTGTGAGAATAACAAGCCATTGTCGGTTCGCATTGCGCGTCTCTCCCTTGATATTACAGAGATAGATGCAATTATGGACTCTCTGGAGAAAAGAACTGAAGTTTTTGGGGAGTCTCTTAATCCTATCGCGATTCAAAAGATCAATACATCCACACCCATTGCACCTAAAGGAGCCCAGGTGTCCCTAAAAATTTCTCCAAAATGTCCTCATGATACATTGTCTAATCCACCTAACAGTGAACTTTTAGAGGTTGAATCCTTATCTCCACGTAAGAAATTTGAACCCTTGAACAACTCCCCTGAAATCCCGGAAAGACTACCGACTATGATGCTCGACCTCCAGAACACTCTAGTAACAGTACTATCTGTAGCTATGATACCTTTTCTCAAAATCCAAGAAGCCATGGTTGACAC
Organism: Ambystoma mexicanum; assembly: GCF_040938575.1. Lineage (NCBI taxonomy): Eukaryota > Metazoa > Chordata > Amphibia > Caudata > Ambystomatidae > Ambystoma > Ambystoma mexicanum. The sequence goes on from NC_090940.1 coordinate 524,242,150, forward strand.
AACGAAAAATCAAGCGACCCTGCTAGCCATGATTATGACTAAGCAAACCCATCTTGAAGGCTTCATTGGAACTATACAGCGTCTTAAATACGAAGCGGAAACCTCTAGGACGTGGCAAAGCCGCCTAGCGGAAGTTGCAAGAATTGATCGAGCAGATAAACAAAACTTGATGTAGACAGTATCAATAATCACTAAGAAAATGATTGATGAAAAAGTAAAAAAACATCCGCATGTGCCATCACATCTACACCACCTAACCAAACAAATGCAAACCATGAGTACAACGCAAGCAGATGTCACCAAAACAGACAAGATGATACAATATGAAATCCAAACGTATCCTATTGGAGCACTGGACCAAGCTCTACCACCGAGCCAGGGTAACGCCGAACCGGCATTATGCACTTCCTTCAACATTTTTGATCTCACCAAACGAGGTCACGTGGGAAAAGAGCCACTGAGTAAGACGAATAAAAAAAAGACCCTAAAAAACCTCAAACAGGCTCGCGTGCATTCCTAAGAAAAATGCAAGCGGTCCAAAAATCTCTTTCAGAAATCAAATCTAAAACCAATAAAAAAACAATTCAAAAGCAACCAAACCCGGGATCCGCTGTTCCAACTACTTTTTTAAAATGTATTTATTTTATTTGTAACATCTAGTTTCTTACAAACTTTTATTACAACTTATTTCATCCCTTCAGTAGTCACAATTTCTCATGTCAGAATAAGTTATTTATCCTTTCAGTTTATGGCTTTGTCTAGGAAGTTTTTCACCAAACAAGTTAAGTGTACCGAACTTCCATTCAAGATCCGGATCCACAGATCCTCCATCGTATCATTTGCAGGCTTAAATTTGCTCAGATGGATGGATCTCAAGTCACTTAGAGCCGCACATTCGATTAACAGATGTTTTATTGACTCTGAATATAATTGGCAATGCCGACAAGCTTCATCTGTGACAGTCTTCATTTGTCTCATCACCATCATTTGTTTTGTTTTGTATATATTCATTCTTAGTCTGAGAAATGTATCTCAATGGTATCTTGAAGGAAATTGGCATAAGTATGTTGGCATGTTATCAACTTTGTTCTTTGTCGGTCCCAAATCTAAGGCTGTCGACATCTTTTCATGCTTGTTCAGGTTTTCAATCCATAGCCACTTTTTCAGCTTCTTTCTCGCGATTTGGGGACGATTCATCAGTGTGTCCATCGAAATATTTGAGGTATGCATGATAGCTTTCACTTTATCTGACCATTTTAAGAGCAAGCCTTTATGCAGATGTTTTCCTCCTGATCTTAATATTTTAAATGCTGGTTCAGGATTCGATATTTCCATCTTTCGTAGCAAGGTCATGGATTTCCATAGTACTGTTCCATAAAGACATTCCAGTGCCAGCTCGTGGCATATTATAATCATGGATAGATATTTAGGTAATCTCAAGACTCAACGCCAGAACATACCTTCCATTTGAGACAAGATCTTCTGGTCTATAATCCAGCCAGCTTCCTCCCCACTGTTCCAACTACAACAAAAACCTGAGTATGTGTAGGAAAACCTATTTATAACAATCAACATGCAATATTTCCCAATCAAGTAAAACATCTCTATGCTCTTGGAACACTAGAGGCCATAAACACCACTTTGATGAAGGATCAGCCTTTCTTGCAGAATTAGACATTATATGTTTACAGGCAACCTGGTTGAAAGAAGATGTAATTTGTGACGGATTTATAACCATGATGAATCCCATCAATTACCTCTTAGCAAGGCATACCTGCGTCAGGAATGATGATCCTAGTGAAAATCATCCCTTCATGGTCAATAACAACAAGAAAGAATATCCATTCCTGGGCACAATACATTACCATACTCAAACCAACTGTCATTAACGACCTGGATCAATGCTCGGAAATCACCTATCTAACCATTTTTAACATCTATTGGAACCCGACCGCAATGAATGACAACAAATTAATAGACTCAATATGTGATGAAATCGATGCTATCGCCTACTCCAACAACCGAGTAGATTTTATCATTGCGGGAGACTTTAACATGCACCTATTCAGCAGAGAAGGTGTAAAACTAGATTCCCAGGATTTGTCATCTAGAGCTAGAAAATGGACAAAAGAACTAAACATTCGTAATATATCCTTGATTGATCTACCAATGAATAGTAAAGGTCTTCCCCTCCCAACCTGGTCACGAGAAAAATCTACATCAATCATAGACTATATTTTCATTTCAGAAGGTATACAAAAATTAATCATCTCCACTGGTAATTCTCCACAGTCCACCAGTGACCATCATCAAATATCAATCTCATGGGACACACTAAGATTACAAAACCCTTGAATAATCTTACCAGCTCTTGAACTCAGCAACGGTTTGAACAAACTCTGAATAAAGAGTCATCAGATATCTGGATTAATATCAACCTTTGAAGGGTCGCCACTTCAAGATCAATCAAAATTGAACTATGGCTGGATCCTGGAGAAATACTATCAACCACGTTCTGGGATTAACAACTCATTAAAATACAATCATATGCACCACTTCAATATCGAAATCAGGTTGAAGAAAAAACTCTTTCATAAACGAATACGACAATTAAAAAAAAGAAAGAACTTGATTTCGAAATAAAAAGAAAAAACAGAAATATTCAAATTCAATCAAAGCAATCAAAGCCATAATGCAACAAAATGGTGCAGAAGCGATTCTAGCTGCGCTTAAACAGAAAAACACAAGACAACTGTGGTCACTGCTGAATGATTCACCGAAAGCACCTCATATGATCCAAGAAGTCGAAGCGCAGACATGGACCAAACACTTTACGACTCTCTACAAATCAAATATCGATATTCCGACAAACGAAATGGAGGAAGAAGATTGTTCTTGGAATCTCACCTGGGATATTGAAGAGCTTAGAAACCCCATCATGGCGCTCAATCCATCTCAAGCCCCAGGTCCCGATGGACTATCGAATGCCGATCTCAAAGCAGCTCCAGAAGAATGGGCCACCTTTTTCATCCAACTTCTTCAGCTCATTGGAAAGACAAAGGAAATCCCTTGCACCTGGACACTGGCTATCCTTATTCCAATTTTCAAAGCCGGAGACCGAAATAATCCGGTAAACTATAGACCTATAGCGCTCCTAGATCCCCTAGGGAAACTATTCGCGGGTTACCTGGTAAAAAAATACATAACACCTGGGCAGCAGAGAACGGCAAGCAGGAAAAAAGACAAACTGGTTTTGTCAACAAAATAGGAACTAATGTGAATCTACTACTGTTCAACATGATAAAATATGAAGCAATAATTAAGACCCAACAGATATATGCCATCTTTATAGACTTAAAGATGGCATTCGACTCTGTCAACAGACAAAAACTTTGGACTAACCTAACATCATGGGGCTGTCCACCCTCTATCCTGACCCCGATAAAACAACTCTACTCCAGCACCTCTGTCCAAGTCCGGTTAAACAATGATGGTATGGTGACAAAGCCAATCTCCACCTGGAATGGCTTGAAGTAAGGGTGCCCTTTCGCAGCCTGCCTATGCAATTTGTACACCTGTGAGTTCGGAGAAAGGATCCAAAATACAGCGACGAATCCTCCGAAGATCAAGAACGAACCAATCCAACCCCTTATTTATGCTGATGATATCATCATTCTAGATAAAACCGTATCAGGCCTACAAAAAACCTTAGACAAAGCACAAAACTTCATGATGGAAAACGAGTTGCAGATAAACATCAATGAAACCAAGATAATGAAACTTTCCTCCCAAAAAAAATAAAAACCAATATAACTTAAAGATACATCTGGACAGCGAACAGATCGTGATAACAAAGGCAATCAAATACCTGGGCGTAATGATTAATCCCTCCTTAAATGAACAAGAATGGAAAGACCACATTGAGGGAAATCTCTTGCAAGGCAAGGTCCATTTTTTTCATCTGAAATTTGGAACTTACTCAATAAAAGCTACAATTGCTCTGTACAAGCAAAAAGTAATCCCGATCTTGAACTATGCTGATGAATCACTGATCAACCAGTAAACAATAAAATGGCCTCGTTATGAGGCACTATTTTGGAGGAAAACACTATCTCTTCCTAGATCATTCCCGATGCCAAGAATCCGTTATGAATTAGCCCTCCAATCCATCCAATCTATAGTTCTCTGGAAGGAAATGGATCTCCACAGAAAATAATCTCCCAAGACAAAATACCATTGCTGGAAATCCTTAAAGAAAAGAAACAAGCTTTTAAAATCACAGACGTTTCCAAGTGGACTTCTGAGATCAAACAGAAAATGCATACAGAAGAAATTACTGAAGAAATGTTAATAAATAAACCACAGCATGCGAAACGCAAAATTCAGACCAACGACTGGATCAAAACTGTAGCCGAACAAAGTAAATACAAACGTCATCTTAAATGCTAAGGGCCCTTCACAAACTGCCAGGCTACTTGAACTATTTTCCAGACTGCATCATCTGTGACCTATTTTTGCGTTTTCGCTTTAATATCTTACCGACCTGCGATTACTTAACCATGACAGGCAAATCAGCTAATAAAACTTCTGATTGCCGTTTTTCTGAATCGTTAAATACCCCTGAAACACATTTTCACTTGATCATGATCTGTCCGGCTCTGAAGGAAAAAAGAGATTTATATAGAGATTTTTTTGGGATATCCCACAAACAATTGACAACTCAAGAAAGATGGGCCAATTTATTAAGAGGACAAGACAAACGCCTAATCTTCACAGTGATCACATTTTGGACTGCGATCAACGAAGACAGCAATTTGAACGACTGAAATGTAGTCATATAGTGTTACTTTTTAGAAATGTAAAATAACTGTAAATGAAAAGTTTGTAAAATCAAAAAACATTTAAAAAAAACCAAAAAGAAAAAAGTACATGCTATGCGGCCAGGAGCCGCATTGGGTAGAAAGTGCGATTCTCCAGGCTATAGGCTGTCCAGAGGCAAGTGCTGAAGGTAGACAGAAGCTGGGGAGATTGGGTGTGAGTGGTTAGTGGCCCTGACCATGCATAAGAGTCCAAAACACCAGAGGAGGGAAGAAGGGAAGCAGGAGGTAAAGAGGAGAGTCTTGAAGTGTTTTCAGACCTTAAGAAGGTCCTACTCAAGATGCAGAGGGAGGGGGAGGCTGTTCCAAAGGAGAGTTCCAGTTGAGGAAAGCACACAACCTCCTGCTCCCTGTTTAGCGAAACGCTTTACACACAGAGAATTGGGGGCAGAGGAGCGTAGAGGTCTAGAAGGAGAGTATTTGGTAAGAGAGAGTTGCAGACAGTGTGGTCCCCAGCCTCACACAGCCTTGTGGCTAATGCAGAGGGATTTGAATTTGATCTGTGCAGTAACCGGGAGCCAGTGGAGACTTTTTAGGGCAGGAGAGATGCAGTCCTTGGGCTTAAGTTCAAGGATAGGCCTTGCTGCTCTATTCTGGATTAGCTGAAGGGTTCGCAGAGTGGAAGAAGGTAGAATGAGTAGGAGGCTGTTGCAATATTCAAGTCTAGAGAGGACCAGGGCTCGGGAAACCTTGAGCTTCTGGGGGAAAGTGAGAAATCAAAGAATTCCTTTGAGAAGGAAGAGTTGAAAGTGGGACTTCTTAGCAATGTCCTGCGTGTGAGGGAGGAAGGATATAGAGGAGTCAAAGATGACTCCAAGGATTCTGCTTCAGAAGAAAGTGCAGGGAAGGAAGGAGGGACCAGGGGTCCCAATCGGAAGGATATCAGTTTTGCTGGTATTGAGGCAAAGATCGTTTGAAGTGCACCAGCCCTGGATGGCAGATAGGCAGTCAGGGATGAAGGAAGGTGCGAGTAAGTCAGCAGGAAGTCTGAAAAAGTGTTGCGTGTCGTCTGCATAACACTGGAAGTTGGGGGAGAAGGAGGAGATGAGGAGCGCCAGCTGAGCAAGGTAGAAGTTAAAGAATCAGGAGGAGAGGATAGATCCCCGGGGAACACCACAGGTGGAGATGGATGTAGTAGAGGAGAAGGTGCCAAAGATGACATGGGAAGAGCGATCAGTTAAGAAAGAGGTCAGCCATTCCAGTGTCTGTTCTGAGGTACCAAAGGTATAGTGGAGCCTTTGTATGAGGATGGAATGGTTGACCGTGTCAAAGGCAGAAGAGAAATCAAGTAGAATTAGGACAGCTGGGGAGGTGGAGTCCAAGGATGCAAGCAGTTCTTCACAGGTGTTCAGAAGAGCATTTTCTGTGCCTCTGGATGCTCGGAATTCAGATTGATGATCGTGGAGACCACCAACAAGATCAGTGTGCAAGTTGAGTTGGGGCAAGGCCAGCTTCTCCAGCAGTTTCCCAAGGAAGAGGGTGATTGAAATAGGGCAGAAGTTGGATGGACAGGTCCGGTCTGCTGATTTTTTTTCATTAGCGGGCGCACAAGGTAGTGCTTGAGGGAGGAGATGGAAGAACCAGTGGTGAACGAGTGGTTGCAGAAATCAGCAAGTGCGGGGGCAAGATAGATAATGGTGTGCTTGAAGGTTCTAGGTGAGCAGGCGGAACCTGTTTGGAAAATGTCCTCATAGAGGAGAGTGCGGGGGCAAGAGAGATAATGGTGTGCTTGAAGGTTCTGGATGAGCAGGGGGAACCTGTTTGGAAGAGGTCTTCATAGAGGAGACACCTCTGGTAACTTCTTCAGGTGTGACAGGGGTGAAGGAGGAGAAGGCGGAAGGAGGAGGGGAGTGGCCAAAGGAGGCAAGGGGGTGTGGGATGGGTTTGGCAGGTGAATAACAAGGGCGTTCAGGATGTCCTGACTTTTGGTGGCAAAGTGTGTTGCTAGTGCATTGCAGAGGGCCTGGGAAGGAAGAGGGGAGGAGGAGACTGCGGAAGGGTTGTTGGCTAGCTCTGTGCAGATTTTGAAAAGTTCAGCTGTGTTACTGGATGCACCTGATACCCGTGCCTGAATGTGCGCCGTTTTCTTGGTACGGATGGCGAGTCTGTATTGCCTTCGGAGCAGGTGGCAGGCCAGTTTGTCAGAGGGTGAACCTGAGGTTTGCCACTTCCGTTCTGCTCTGCACTTTAGTTTCACGGCTGCAAGTTCAGAGTCATACCCGGTGTTACGCTTGGAGGCAGGTTTCCGGGCGGATCCTCATGACTGGGGCAAGGATGTCAAGAGTATTGGTGATTGCTGAGTGAAGAATGCTAAGAGCAGAGTCAGTGATAGAGTCTGAGGTAGGGGGCAAAGGGCATGAGGGTAGAAGCAAAGGCAGCGGCTGACAGTCAATTCATTGTGCGAATGTTCTAGAACGAGGTTGCCAGGGCTTTTGTGGGTGCGGTAGGAGGGCCGAAGGGAACCAGATGAGAGGAGAGAAGAGAAGTGTCCGACCAGGAGAGAGGGGTGACCAGAGGGGAGTGAGAGAGAGGTCCGAGTGGATGTTGGCATCCAGGGTGTGTCCAGCCGAGTGGGTTGGACCTGAGGGGAGGATGGCGAGGGAAAGAGAGGCGCAGAGGTCAATGAAAAGAGTGGATGCTAAGGCAGGGGCCTGTGATTGAATGTTGAAGTCACCCAAGAGAAGGAGGTTGGATGTGGATGAAAGTAAGGAGGAGCAGAAATCAGCCCATTCAGAGAGGAACAGGGTGATAGCGCCTGGAGGCCGGTAGATGGTAGCAGTGGTCAGAGTGGAGGGAGAGATGACCAACATGCAAACCAGGCTCTCAAAGGAAGTATAGAGTTGGGTGGGTACGATGATGTAGGAGCCCACTCAGGATAGATTAAGGCGATCCCACCGCCAGCACGGTGAGGTCGAGACTTGGAAATGATCTTGAAGCCGTCAGGGAGGATGGAGTCAAAAGCAGTAACTGAGCTGACATTGAACAAAGTGTTGGTGAGAGCAAGAATGTCGAGGTCAGTGTCTTCAAGAAGGAGGCAGATGTCAGCAAAGTGTTTGTTGGCAGAGAGGGCGTTAAGAGTTGCCAGGTGGAGGAGGTCTCTGCCTGTGAAGGTTTTCTGAGGAGGAGTACAGGGGCGTGGTACTCCAGTCAGGGGAGGAAGGACAGTGAGAGGGGTGAGGGGAGAGGCAGCACAAGGAAGGATGTTAATGAGGGAAGGCAGGATCCGGTCAAAGATAAGTAGGTTGGGTTGAGGACTCTGAACCAGCATAGTGCGAGTGTGGTAGACATTAACGATGCAACGTGAGGATGAGAAACCAGCCAAGAGGACTTCCTACTTGGTCCCACCGTTAATGGGAGAGGAAGTGAATGAGGAGAGAGTATAGATGAGATGGGGAGTCCAAAGACCTGGAGAGGGGACAGAGAAAAGTATATCCGTGAAAACCTCTTTGGATGTTGCGATGACATAGGTGTCTGCGATGGGAAGGCCAGGGTTTGCACGCAAAATGTTTTTTTTGTGCTTTTTCATTCCAGACTTAGTGAGAGAGGGAGGATAGGAGATAGAGTAGGAATTAGAGAAGATAGGAGAGATGGTGAGTGTCATTAGGGTGACGGAGCGAAGTTGAAATGAGAGGGGTAACTGCACTGCACAGTTCTGGCGTAATCTCACAGGTGGCCTAATAGTAACAAAGGAAGAAAAGAGCGATGCAAATTTGCACGCAGGACGGAAGAGGCACAATGCAGTGAAACTAGGGTGCAGGATGTAAATACACACAGCTAAATTTGTTTTCTCCAAATAAAAAGGCTCCAAATGCAGTGAAATTAGGGTGCTGGATGTAAATATACACCGCTCAGCTAAATTAGTTTTCCAAGAAAAGGCCCCAAATGCAGTGAAATGAGGGTGCTGGATGTAAATAGACAAAGCTAAATTAGGTTTTCCAAGAAAAGGCCACAAATGCGGTGACATTAGGGTGCAGGATGTAAATACACACAGCTAAATTCGGTTTTGTGCAAAGGACACACCGGAGAGGGTAGAGAGGAGGATGAGGATAAGGAAAGTGAGATATGCAAAGATATATATCAGGCTGATAGTAAAGGAGGCAAATGAATAGTTCACCATCACTCACTGGAGGCTCAATAGTTCGTAGAGGTGCTGAGGGTGGGTGTAAATGTTTGTTGGCTGGGTTTCAATGTTGATTCCCTGTCAGAATGTGAGAGGCTTTCTGATATTTCTGAAAAATGGTACGAAACTTTCACATATATGTGTTAGTAAGTGTTTTGTGTGAGATGTATGTTTGTGTGTATTGTTTGTGGTTTGTGTATGATGGGTGTTTTGTGACTGGTTTGTTTGTGGGGTGAGCCATGCGCAATTTTATGACAAGTCCTTTTAGGTCTGTATATTTAAAAGGTGTATATGCTTGAGTGCAGTGGGCAGGTCTTTTCCAAGAAGTGCTTTTTGAAGCATGATTTCTTTATGATGGGGATGCATGTGATGTTCTGCCAAATTAGTTGTACGTTTGTGTGTTGTCATGGCATGCATGTGTGACCCTTTCTACATATTAATGTGTAGCTTGTTTGTGTAGGGGGCATGTGTGATGTTTTGGCATTCAGATTCTAGGCCGGTATATTTGTTAAGGTGTGCATTTTTGAGTGCTGGAACAGGCCTTTTCTCTATTTTGGCATGATTGTATGTGCATACTCTTGACAGGAGAATTTAGGAGGCTATGGGCCTGTTAGGGATAATTCTCATAAATGTGCCAATTCCTCCCATGTTAGAGCCCTCCAGCTCTTTTGCTAAACTTTGGGACTTTGAACATTTAGTTCTGTGTGTTTTACCCTTGTGTTTTCTTTGGTTATGGAGTTTTAGACAACTCCATAGGCATCTTTTCATGTGTGTCACACAGCACCGTAAGTGCAGTGACACAGGGAAGCCTTTTAGGCTGTCCCAAGTTTTAAATACCTTCTCTGGGATAAACTACTGTTTCACAGTGAATGTGAAGTTAAATTGACTTTACTAGCCTTTTAAGTTCCTAGACCCAGCACACACTATCTTACAATAGAGTGCTGGAGGAGTTACCTAGTATCCCCTATGTCTAGAAACTCATGTAGCAGTCAAATGCTACTCTTTCTTATCAAAATGGCTAGTGGCAGTGGTTTTACAACGAACTACCATGATTTATCCCGACGGCGAACACCGGTAGCTAAAAATCGCGGGAGCCATGTTTTTCAAGATGGTGTCTGAGCCCCCTTTGTTTAAACAGGTCCCAGTGTTCTTTTTTCGCCATTTCTTTTTGGAAAGGTCCTTCTGGAGTTTGTCTCTGCGCGCCAAACAAGGTTTGGTCCCTTTGTTTCCACGCCTTTGGTGGGCTTCCGGATTGAAGACCTCCAGTGGCGGCCGAGTGTCTGGGGTGGGCAGGAAGTGAGGGAGGTGCCCAAAACTCCCTGTGCTTAGTGTCCTAGGAGACCCAAATGCACTCTGGCGTGATTGGCTGGCTGACTGTCCGACAAGGACAGCCACCCTGCTGGGTGAGTGGCAGCTAGGCTGGAATGAAAGGGAGAAAACTGTTTAAAAGCCGAGTCTCTTGGACTGGAAAGCAGAGTCGACCACTGGAATGAAAGAACTGAAGACGAGCTGGAAGAGGACGACTGCTGCAACTACTGGACTGTTGGTTTGCCTGGTGGAGCCCTTCTGCAGGTCCGAATCGCCAAGTTCACCTCAACAGAGAAGCCCTTCAAGGAAGACTTCTTCCTTTGAGTTGGTAGGACCAATCAACTCGTAAGTCAGCTGGACACCATTCTCTGAGCTGGTTGTATTTTCCTCAGAGAGTTGCAGGAAACCCAATAACCAGGGAGAAGGACACCAGATTGTGCACTTTAAGACAGCTACTAGAATCGAAGATTTGCCAATTTGCCGGCTTTGTGACCAGTCCCCGTGCAGTACAGGAGTCCACTGACGTCCTCCCGCTTGTCCCCACGTCTGAGGCTCAGCAACAGGGAGATGTGCAGAAACTGCCAGGAACAGACGTCTTCAACTGCATCTTTTTCTTATAAGGTACTGTGAAAATCCAACCGAGAGAACTTACCTCTCACTGCGAAAGTGTGTACAACTTTGGCAACTTGCAGGCCTAGTCATCTTCTGACCCGACATATGAACCTTTCTTCCGTGAACTACTTCCGAGAACCGTGGCAAAGGCTTCTCCATTTAAATACCAGAACTGTTTTACCTATACAGGACACTAGCCCATTGACTTTGGCTTACCTATCGCATTGAATCAACTCCTCGGGTGAACTCAAACTATTTGCACTGTTTAAAAGTAACTCTGATATTCGTTTTAGTAGCTTATGCCTTTTTGCTCCTACTTCAACTGCTCTGAATGCCATTTTGCTCCTCCTTCAAAGTAGCATAAATATTTCAGAACCGGTTAGTGTGAAGTATTGTAGTATATTTTTGTGTGATATTGATTTCCTCCTTTTAGTGAATGTTTTCTAACTGACTGTGTAAATAAATTAAGACGTGTTTTACCAAGAAACCTTGAGTTTAAGTGTCTATCTGAATACTTGTGATTGTAGACGTCTGTGTAACATCCTTACAAGGTCACATTCCCTCTTGAGATAAGCCTGGCTGCTCAGCTCGCTACCAAAAACTGTGTGGTACAGACTTATACCAAAGGTTGGTTTTGCTTACACCTGTAGTCCTAGTTGTGTGTAGTGGTCCCAAAGGGTACTTCATACAAACTTTGCCTAACACTGGTGACAGGCGGTAGGATAAATTGTATAGTTGGTACATTGAGAGTTCTGCTTTACTTTTGTTCAGATAGTAACCTTCACAAGGCTAAGCACCACTAGAAAAGCAATTGTTTCATGTGGCCCTGATCATTTTAACAGTAGATCAACTGAAGGAAATGTGTAAGGTCAGGAACCTCCCAGTTAAAGGAAAGAAAAATGAATTGGTAGAAAGATTGTTGGAATTTCAAAGTCTCAGAAGTGGGTCTGTTACACCTACTCCTTCTGCAAATGTGTGAAATGTTGATGAGTATGATAATGGATCAGAGTCTAACTCTTATGTTATTGATGAGCAAGAAGAGCTAGAGGAGTCTCAGGAGGAGAGCCCCTCTGCACCTCAACAAGCTCTTGGGCCTCAACCTTTAGCCACAGGGACCCTACGAGGTACAGTACTGAGTCCCGAATGTGTCTCTCATGAAAAAATGAGACTTGAGTTAGAATTCAAAAGGCTCCAAATGCAAACTGAAAGTAAACAACAAGAAATCAAACTCAGAGAAATGGAAATGCATCATGCTCTTGAAATGAAGAAATTGGACCTCATTACAAGTGCTCCGGGCCGGAATTAACGCTGCCGGTATAACCATACCGGCACCGTTTCCGCATCCGCCTAATCATGACCTGCGAACCCGGAAATAGCACCACCTCCATCCGCCACCGCGGAGTTAAAGCTCCCGTGAACTCCGCCTGCACGGAAACCCCTCCGTTGCTGGCAATACGAAACACAGCGAGCATCACAACTAGCGCGGACATGGAAACACCGACAACAAAATGGCGGTAAAACCGTGATCACGGTGGCGGTACCGCCGCCACAGCGAACATGACGTTAAACTGTGCCTGGTGTCCTGAATCAGGCCACAGGTGCACCAAGTCAGCCCAGCTGGACCCAGCAGGCCACTGGGAGCGTACAAAAGGGCCACACCCAGCCCAACTCAAAACAGAACCATGCAGGCAGCAGCTCTAGTAGCATTGGGACTGGGCCTACTGAACCAACAGGCAGCACTGCACATATTGGCAGTAATGTTGCAGAGGAGGAGGAGGAGGCGGAGGCCTAGGAGGCGCAGGCGGCAACCAGCTAATCCTGTACCCATGTCAAACCCCATTGTCCAGCCGGCAGCACCCCGCAGGCAGCCTGCAATACCACGAATCAGGGCCTCACCCAGGAACCTCACCCCAGGACAGATCCACACATTATACCGGCTGGACCATCCAACAATTCTGTACATCACTGGCCTGATAGAGGACGACATCAGCAGCCACATAGACAGCCCCACCGCCACCCACCCCCCTCCTGAAGGTCGTGTCTGTACTGCACTTTCTTGGCACTGGTACCTATCAACACGCAGTTGGTGAGCTGCACGGCCTTTCACAACCCTGTTTCTTAATAATCCTGGTTCAGGTACTGGATGCCCTGTTGCGCCATGTGTCTGAACAGATTGCCCTACCCTGTACCCTCCCCCAGGTGATTGCCACCAAGTTGGCCTTCCATGCCATAGCAGGCATGCCAAATTGCATAGGTGCAGTCGACTGCACCCACATTGAGCTGACAGTACCACGTGCAATTGAAATGGTGTTCCACAATAGGAAACAGTACCACTCACTGAATGTACAGATGGTATGTGATGCGACGCAAGTGATTACACATTGCTGCGCACGTTTCCCGGGCTCAACCCATGACTCAATGGTACTGCGGAATTCAACATTGCCATGGTACATGGAACGCTATGCTGGACAAAGCACATGGCTATTGGATGAGTACAGCTGCCAATACTCCGGACCTGTGTATGTGGGGGGTGTGTGTGTATGACCAGGGCAATGAGCTACGTGAGTGGGCTGCTGCGACTGCACATGCATCACCCCCCACCCATCCACTGAATAGACAGCAGAACCCAAACTTCACAAAGCAACACATGACAGGTAGCCACAGTGTGGCCGTACACACCCTGCCACCTGACACACACAGCCTGAACTCCCGCTGGCACACACACCTGGAGCCACAGCAAACCCCCCCCATAATATGCAACACAGCACTCACAATGCACATGATGGCTGTACATGAGACATCCTGCATCTACTATATCATCACTGTGGAGTGACCATGCCATGTGTGCACACCACTGCACAATGCCATACTCACAAGCCACATGCACACCAATGCATTGGTCAATGTCCTGCTGCCAACCCCCACTATGATGGCCATAGAAGATTAACACCCATCAGTGAAAACACTGGATGACACATACGCATAAATGAACAATGACACAAGATTGCACTGCATCTGATGAAGACATGATACTACCAACACTGACATGTCTCCCAGATCTACATCCCATGTAGGATATGCCGGATATGCACTCACGCCATGGCTGATGAGGCCTGTACAGAGGCCAAGGAACAGGCATGAGGATGCGTACAACAGGGCACATGTCCGCACACGTGGCATGATTGAGAGGACATTTGGACTACTGAAGGCCCGGTTCCGCTGTTTAAGCAGATCTGGCGGATCACTGCTGTACAGTCCAGTGAAGACTGGTAAAATTACGCTTGTTTGTGCCATGCTGCACAATATGTGCCTGCGCAGGAACATTCCAATGCCCCCAGACGTAGACGATGATGAAGATGGGGATGGAGACGGAGATGGGGATGGGGATGGGGAGAGAGATGGGGATGTGGATGGGATGGCACAACCACCTCCTGGGGGTCCACTAGATGGACAACGAGCACGGGATGCACTGATTCGCATTTACTTTTGAGAGACAGCACATCCACAGCATTTCAGGGATATGGTGATGCCACTAAATGAATAAAGGGTATTTCCGTGACCAAATTCTAATTGTCCCTACGGGTCGGCCATGTGTTTTCAGGCATGGATCTGTCGATCATAGAAAAATTTCCCATGGACCTTACCCGACTTTTCGTCCACTAAACAAACGATAAATCAGGCTGCTGTGCGCCGACATTATGTGATAATCCTATCACTTGCCCCATGGCCCTGGCTGACATGCTTTTGCGGCACTAAATCATATCCCCCGCCCCTGAGCCTGACATCAACAAAGCATTCATATTCCCCGCCTCTCTCCGTGATGTTACTGGGCTGCGTAGCCAAACGCGCCCAGTCGACTTCTACGCGACTTCACAAAGAACCCGTAAAACAACACAGATCCTCTCACAACACAACGTGCCACAATTTGGAATATGAAACTGTGGTTTAAAAGCAAACAGCAAGATTGTACAATTGGTAAAGTACATTTATTTGACGTCAAATGTTTAGAGAATATTCAGCGATTCGCATTTGTCTTTGCTCTCGATCCGCAAAAGTTCATCTTGAGTCACGCGCTGTTCTTTTGTGGTACACAGGGTGTTGGTTTACAATAAAAGAAGCACTATGGTCCCACTGATAAACGAAAGGCTGTTCCAACAACGAGGCACTACACCACTGTAACGGTTGGTATGTTGCTTCTAGCCACTAGTACCGCGTAAGGGCATATTGGTCCTTGCCTATCGTCCCATAAAATGGTCAGGGTGGTGAAGTTGTTGACATGGAGCTGCACCTGGCAGCTGAAGAACCCGTCGGCCGGGGTCTGGAAATGATGGCATTGGCAGTAGGGAAGGATGTACCTGTATTAAAAACATAAATTAGTCTCTCCAGCCGATCTTCATTAAAATTATTCATTTTATTTATTGGGCCTGAAACTATTTGCTAGCGAGGATAGTGCAACAGAGTATGTTACGTTATTCCCACTAACCCACCCCCTCTCCTCCGCCTTTTTCAGAGCCGCCTGAGCGCCAGGGGACCACTTCGGCGTTGATAGTGCGCGGTACAAAATGCCACATTGAACGAACAAGTACAACTTAACCGGGCTTTAACGCTACGCTATTGTTAATATATTCCAGTATAAAATCATCTAAAGGGTTACTTACATTAGATTTGCATTTTCCATTGTCTAGGCGTAATGCAGTCCCTAAATACCACTCCGTCTGTGCCAGCGATCTTTCTTATAGTGAACAAACATGAAAATCGGTCTCGTTTCTGAAATTTCATCCTTATCATCTCTTACGTTATTGCACCCCTCCTTCAAAAGAAGTCTTTAGGCACGGTGCCTGTCTGTCAAGGTAAAAAAACAATAGAACCTTATACTGCGAGTCGTGGGCCACTCCGGCCCGCAAGCAATAAATCGAAGCAGCTGACCTTCACTGTGAACGTGCATACATTCTTACTTTGCAACATTCCGTGTAAAGCCATCCCTGAGAACTTGAGTTTTACACTCCATCTTTGTATATTGTCCGCGTGCTTTGCAGCCCTAAAGAACCATAAGTATGGAGATAATTGTCTATTTATGTAAAAGTGAGATTTATCGTTTGTTTAGTGGACGAAAGGTCGGGTAAGGTCCATAGCAAATTTTACTACGATCGACCGATTAATGTTTAAAAACACATGGCCGACCCGTAGGGACAATAAAAATTTAGGACCGGAAATACCCTTTAATTGTACTGCATATGAAATGACAGATGCCCACTCATTATGGTACTTTTCAAAGGTGTTGTATTTTCAATAAACCAGGTAAGAAAGTGCATTGGGTAGGTAAGCTGTACATCCGTGCCCACCCACCACCCAAACGTACCCACCCCCCTACACCCATGGTGTCCCCAAATGTCATGTTGACTGGCATCCCCACATGCCACAATTTGCGGGGGTGCTTATGCGGTGCCGTGTCCTTGCTGGCGGCTCCAGTCAGCCGACTAGAACGCCTCCGTGTCCTAGCAGTGGCAGAGCTGGATGGGGTGGTGCTGGCTGAGGTGACTGTCGGTGTGACTGTGGGCAAGCGCCCTTGAAACGCCTGCTGGGCTACCAACATTGACTGAGCAATGCTGGATTGCACACTGTTCCCTTCCCTGACATGGCGTGCCAGAGTGACAATGGTGGCTGCAAATCGTCCAATCGACCTGGAGAGCCGCCGCACCGACGTAGCATTGCTCTCACGCTGCAGCCTGGCCTCCTCCCGCTGATGCACGGCCTCCTCACGCTGCAGCCTGGCCTCCTCCAGCTGACTTTCCACCAGCTGCGTCAGGGTGGCCTGTTGTTGCTCAAAGTGCTGCAAGCGTGAACTGAGCTCAGCCATGGAGGGAGTTGGGGAGCACATGGGGCTGTGCAGTTCTTGGGGGCTGAACTGTAGGCCATGGATGGGTGACACCTCATCCATGTTGTCCCCCTCACCCTGTTGTACTGCTGCGGCCTGCATGGCCGGGGCACTTCCATCATTTGATGCAGCCTCCTCAGCTGTGCAGATGGGCTGTGAATCGTCATCCGGGGCTAGGGTGGGTGCCTGCATGGGGATGGTGGCGTATGCTGGTGTGCCTGATGTAGCCGGTGTGCCTGATGTAGCCGGTGTGCCTGATGTAGCCGGTGTGCCTGATATAGCCGGTGTGCCTGATGCAGCTGGTGCTTGTGTGCTGGAGCAGCTGGCATCATCCTCCTGGGCAGAAGTGCTGCATTGGGCGTGTGCAGGTGGCCGCTGCGTTGCCTCTTGGCCGTCGCTGTCACTTGTCTCGACTGTGGGGATACAGAGGGCATGCTGTTAGTTGTGTGATGTTACTAGATGTGTCCATCACATGCAACCAACATGATAATCCATGACCACTTGCATATACACACTTGTGACTATTGATGCACTCAGGTGTGTGTGTGTCTGCTTCCATTCAGGCACGCACTGTGTGCATTTCCAGGGTTCATGCTTTGGGGATGTGTTACTTGTCATCTGGCCAGTCAGTGGGTCCATTGGGTCCCTCCTGCCCTGTTGGGAGAGGCATTGTGAGTGGGTCCATTGGGTCACCCCTGCCCTGTTGGTGGGGGCATTGTGAGTGGGTCCATTGGGTCACTTCTGCCCTGTTGGGGGGGGCATTGTGAGTGGGTCCATTGGGTCACTCCTGCCCTGTTGGGGGGGCATTGTGAGTGGGTCCATTGGGTCACTCCTGCCCTGTTGGAGGGGGGGCATTGTGAGTGGGTCCATTGGGTCACTCCTGCCTTGTTGGGGGGGGGCATTGTGAGTGGGTCCATTGGGTCACTCCTGCCCTGTTGGGGGGGCATTGTGAGTGGGTCCATTTGGTCACTCCTGCCCTGTTGGGGGGGCACTGTGAGTGGGTCCATAGGGTCACTCCCATTCACACTTATGGCTTTGTACTATGTACACTTACCAGCATGTGCAGTTGGGCTCACTCCTGCCTCTGCCTCTGCCTCTCCTATGCCGTGGATGCCTTCGAGGTGCATGACACTGCTGCAGCGCTCCTCCCATTGTTGCAACTTGAGAGGGGATGCAGGGCCTCCACCATTGCCAGTGCTGTGTTGGCGGTGTGCAGTCATGAGGTTGCGCACCCAGAGCCTGAGGTCATCCCACCTCTTATGGCAGTCCTTCACAGAGCGTGTGGTCACACCGACCACTGTGCACTTGCGTGCTGCCTCCGCCCACACCTCCTTGCGCCGTTGCTGAGTAGCGTGCCGCTCGTCTGCACTAAAGAGCATTTCTGCATGCTCAACAATATGGTCCACTAGAACTGTGAGCTCAGCCTCACTAAAGCGCAGCTTTCGCTGTCTGCGTGCTGGTATCCTGGATGCCATTCGATGAGTTGTCAGTCTCAGGGAGGTAATCTGACCTGTTGTGTCTGAGGATGGCAGTGGATTGTGCTTTATATAATGGCTGGCTCTCTGTTTCCGTTTTTTCCCGCGGTCATGGTGTTTCCGCTTCCGGTGTTGGTGTTTCTGCTTCCGGTGTTTCCGTGTCGGCGGGGGCGGACACGGGTTTAGCACCGTTTTCTGTGGCGTAAAGTCCATGTGCGTGGGTGTTTACATGACGGCGGTGACTCCGTTTCAGCCTCGGTGTGTTGCGCGCAACCCAAGTGCCGTAATCGGCCCTTCTTTCCGCAACCTTGCGGTCGCGGAAGTGGTGTAACCGTCGTCACGGAATCACCGTATTCCGGCACGGCCGACTCGTAATGAGGCCCATTGTCTCTTGAAAATAGTTCTATCCAAGAGTCTCCTAGGTCTTCCAGTCCTAAGAGACCTTACATGCCTAAATACGCTGTGAGTATGTATGAGGTGAAACTTGATATTTTGGATGGGTGGCTGCTTTTGAATATAACTATGGGATTCAGGGTTTCACAGGGTTTCAAAGGGAATCATTTGATTCCTTGGCTTTTGGCTAGGCTCCCCCAGGTTGCAACTGACGCTGTAATGGGGGGGAACTTGAAAGATTGGAGTATGAAAATGTGAAGCTAGCTTTGATAGCTAGATTTGGAAAAACTAATTCCCAGTACCTTAAGAAGTTTAGGACCCTCAAAAAGCATGATGGTACCCCTTGGGCTACCTGCGTGTGTGAATGTTTGAAGAAGTTAGATGGTTGGGTAAAGGATTACAGAGTTAACAATTTTGAAGGAATGAGACATCTGTTTTTACTGGAAACTATTTTTGATGCCTGTTCTCCTGAGCTGAGACGGCATTTAGCTGACTCTAAAGAGCTTGATCCCAAAAAGTTAGCAAGAGCAGCTGACTCCTGGGTAGCCAACAGGGCCACACATAAGGATTCTGGGGCCACTCACAAAAAGGACGAGGGGAAGCAGCAGCACAAAGGTGAGAATAAAGATAGCTCTAATTCCAACCACCCAGAAGAGGTCCCCAAACCAGAGAAGGTTAAGGCCCCTGGGAAACGTGGTAGGTGTAGTGAATCCTCTGGTGCTCAACCAGAGGGAGGTCAACAGAAACCCCCATTCCAGAGAGCATTTGGAAAATGTTATGTCTGTGGGTCGGTAGACCAATTGAAAGGAGATCCCAGATGCCACGGTAAACTTGCAGGGGTCAGCAGTGCCTTCTTAGCCTTCTCCCCAGAGGAAGAGGTACATATGGCTAGTGACCACTTTCACTTATTGGCGGAAGAACCCTTGGGTGTTCAAGCCAATGTATCCTTAGAGCCCCTGGGTCTGGGTAAGAAGCAGAATATGGATCTGTACAACCTCATTCCAGAGAACTCCAAAGGGTATTATATGGACAGTGTTCTTGTAAATGGCCAGGACACTCCTGCCATGAGAGACTGGGGCCAGCAGAACAGTTGTGGATGAAAGCTTTTTCAAGCCTGAGGATGTTGCAAAGGCGCCCAAAGGTACCACTAGATTTGCTTGAGGCCCTGCCCAATTGGTTTCAATTCTACCAGCTCTCATTCAGTGTAACAATATGACAGTGAGGATTCTTGTCAGTATTCAGAGTGAGGTGCCTGGGAGAGGCCTGTTGGGGAATGACTTAAAAACTATAGGAGTAGTGTTCAGTACCCCCAGGCCTCCCAGTACACAGAAACAGAACCAAACCAAATTGGCTAGAGAAGCAACCTTAAGAGACCCCTCTGAGCCCGTGGGACCCTCTACAGAGACCCGACACTGTATGCCCATGTGTTGACCTCTAACCAAGGCAAATCTGAGGCTAGAATAGTAGGGAAATGGGAGCCCCAACCAAGCTCCAACATTGCCCATCCAGTTGTAAAGTCTCTGACCCACCCTACTTCTGCGGAAGAGGTGGATAGACATATTGGAACCCTCCCTAGGCCTGTGAGAGCTGGTAATTCTCCAAGCTGGTGGAAAACCAGGAAAAATAGGCCTAAGGCTAAACACGTTAAGACTGTTGGATCTTCTACTGAAAACTCCAGTATAAATTCTAGTGTTAGGAGGGAAACTTTCTAAAACAGGTAAAACCACATCTCAGAGGAAGTGGAAGCATGTACCCTGCTTGCCCACAGCCCCTCAAACCAAATTACCTGAGACCCAACCTGCTCTTGTGAGAGAGGTGGTAAGGAACCATGGAGGTCCCTCTAGGTCTAAGGGATTCCTTTCTAAAGACCCTTTGAAAAAGCCTATTGAAGGTTCAGAGGTTGTTACAACCTCTGAGGGACTGTTAGAGCAGGTCCCCTATACCTTAAATAAAAGAGATGTACCAAACAGGGTTTGTAGGTCATATAGTTTACAAATTAAAACCACTGATAAAAAGTGTCATAGCAAGGGTTACAAAAGGTTGCTGGTGAACTCAGCAGGCCATTTGACCGACCTGCAACAAGAGATCCATCCTGGTGGGGATTAGAACCTCCTTTCTGTTCCTTAGTCTGGGGGGGATGAGTGTTAGGGAGAATTTTCATAACTGTGCCAATTTCTCCCACCTTAGAGCCCTCCAGCTCTTTTGCTAAACTTTGGGACTTTGAACGTTTAATTCTGTGTGTTTTACTCTTGTGTTTTCTTTGGTTATGGAGTTTTAGACAACTCCATAGGCATCATCTTTTCATGTGTGTCAAACAGCACCCTCAGTGCAGTGACACAGGGACGCTTTTTAGGCTGTTACAAGGTTTAAATACCTTCTCTGGGATAAACTACTGTTTCCCAGAGAATGGGAAGTTAAATTGACTTTAATAGTCTTTTTAAATTCCTAGACCCAGCACACACTATCTTACAGTAGAGTGCTGGAGTGGTTACCTAGTATCCCCTATGTCTGGAAACTCATGTAGCAGTCAAATGCTACCCTTTTCTATCAAAATGGCTAGTGGCAGTGGTTTTACAAAGAACTACGATGATTTTTCTCGACCGCGAACACAGGTAGCTAAAAATCGCCGAGCCATGTTTTTCAAGATGGCGTCTGAGCCCCATTTGTTTAAACAGGTCCCAGTCTTCTTTTTTCACCATTTCGTTTTGGAAAGGTCCTTCTGGAGTTTGTCTCTGCACGCCAAACTAGGTTTGGTCCCTTTGTTTCTACGCCTTTGGCGGTCTTCAGGACTGAAGACCGCCTCTGGCGCCCGAGTGTCTGGGGTGGGCCGGAAGTGAGGGAGGTGTCTGAAACTCCCTGTTCTTAATCTCCTAGGAGACCCAAATGCACTCTGGCGTGATTGGCTGGCTGACTGTCCGGCAAGGACAGCCACCCTGCTCGGTGAGTGGCAGCTAGGCTGGAATGAATGGGGGAAAACTGTTTAAAAGGCAAGTCTCTTGGACTGAAAGGCAGAGTCGACACTGGAATGAAAGAACCGAAGACGAGCTGGAAGAGGACGACTGCTGCAACTACTGGACCGTTGGTTTGCCCGTTGGTGCCCTGCTGCAGGTCCGAATCGCCAAGTTCACCTCGACAGAGAAGCCCTTTAAGGACGACTTCTTTCTTTGAGTTGGTAGGACCAATCAACTCTTAAGCCACGTGGACAACATTCTCGGAGCTGGTTGTATTTTCCTCAGAGTGCTGCAGGAAACCGAATAACCAGGGAGAAGGACACCAGCTTGTGCGCTTTAAGACAGCTCCCGGAATGGAAGATTTGCCAGTTTGCCAGCTTTGTGACCAGTCCCTGTGCAGTGCAGGAGTCCCCAATGTCCTCCCTCTTGTCCCCAAGACTGAGGCTCAGGATCAGTGAGATCTGCAGGAACTGCCAGGAACAGACATCTTCAGCTGCATCTTTTTGTTCAATATAAGGTACGGTGAAAACCCGACCGAGAGAACTTACCTCTCACTGTGAAAGTGCGTAAAACTTTGGCAACTTGCTGGCCTAGTCAGCTTGTGACCAGACAAATGAATCTTTCTTCCGTGAACTACTTCCGAGAAACGTGGCAAAGACTTCCGTTTAAATAACAGAACCGTTGTTACCTATACAAGACACTAGCCCATTGGCTTTGGCCTACCTATTGCATTGAATCAACTCCTCTGGTGAACTCAAACTATTTGCACTGTTTAAGGGTAACTGATATTCGTTTTAGTAATTTATGCCTTTTTGCTCTTACTTCAACTGCTCTTAATGCCATTTTGCTCCTCCTTCAAAGTAGTGTAAATGTTTCAGAATCGGTTAGTGTGAAGTATTGTAGTATATTTTTGTGTGATATTGATTGTCTCCTTTTAGTGAATGTTTTCTAACTGACTGTGTAAATAAATGAAGAAGTGTTTTACCAAGAAACCTTGAGTTTAAGTGTCTATCTGAATACTTGTGATTGTAGACCTCTGTGTAACATCCTTACAAGCTCACATTCCCTCTTGAGATAAACCTGGCTGCTCAGCTCGCTACCAAAAACTGTGTGGTACAGACTTATACCAAAGCTTGGTGTTGCTTACACCTGCAGTCCTAGTTGTGTGTAGTGGTCCCAAAGGGTACCATACAAACTTTGCTTAACAGGCCCCACCTGCTAAACATACTGTGAAACAAACAGAGAAAGCAGTATGTTTTCATGTAAGATTTGTATTTGCTGTATTGGGGTGTGTGTGTGTGTGCGCATGTATGCCCATTAGTGTTTTGTTGGTTTGAAAGGAAAACGTATGTTCTATTGTGGCCGCTGTGGTTGCTGCATGCCTGTGAGGAATCATGAATTTGGAGGTTGGTACGTTTTTGTGTGGTTGACCCCATATAATATGGTGGGGCAGGCTTGGGTGTGTTTCTGTAGAGGTGTGTCTGTGTGATTGGGTGTTGCATTGGTAACGTCTTATTTTAAAACACGTTGCAAGCCCTTTAATGGTTTCCTTGTGCAGTGCTGTATTTATGTTCATTAACTACTTTTTTTGCATGTGGTTCAACATATATTTTGATATGTGCGGGGAGCAAACATACCTGTCTCAGGCCCAACGTGGTGGTGATAGGGCAGGACAGGTATCCTTCTTTCGAAAGCCTAATCTTCACAGGTGCATTATGGTGCAGCAAAAATAACAGTTTTATCAGAGGAGGAGGCACCCTCTTCTTTATCAATTTGTGCCAAATAATCAGTCTACTAACTGTGTCAAAGGCACTACAGAGGTCTGAGGAGGACATATAAACTGTGCCAATAGACCTCGCAGCCACCGCAGCATGAATATGTGAAAGGATAGCTTCATTCAGAGTGGTTCCCACATTTTGCCTTAAACCCATCTGACTGGGAACCAAGATATTTAGTTTGGTCACCCACATCACAAACTCCTTCAAGACCACGGGAGCAAAGATTTTACATGTGTCATCTAAAAGGGCAATGGGTCTATAGTTGGATGGATTAGACATATCACCCTTTTGTTATATATGGGAAGAATATATGCCGCACTTCATGAAGGGGGCTTCACTCCTGTTTCCAGGATTTCTCTAAACAGCTTTACTAAAATGGATGCCCAGAAGACTGGATCTTGCTTTAATGTAATAGGGGCTAGATTGTCAGGGCGCGGGGCCCTTGAGCCTTTACTTTTCTTGATAAGAAGTTCAGGGTCTTCTGGGTAAATGCTGTCCATTAGTTAGCCTGCGATATATCACTAGGTAGATCAGGCATCCCACCCATCCCTAGATCTTTGAAAGTAGTAGCATAATATGTTGTCCAAGTATTCTCACTTATTATGGATACTTCCGCCACCACCACCTCTATCACAACAGTTTTAGTAGTAAGTTTAAAATTAGGTTATATCTTGTTTTACTAAATGCTTGACTGCCAATTGGCCATCTTTTACACGCAATTGGAACTTCATAGTTTTGTCATCGTTTCTATATCGCTGCCTAATTTTCTGTTTTTCAAATAGATTGTCTTTCTCTGATAAATTACAGTAATGAAGGTTACAGAGCTGAAGATTTTAGATTTTGTTTTGCTTTTGCCACTCTAGAATCATACCGATGTAATGATTATTCTGATTGAATACTGGACCCCTCGATGTCACTTATGCCAGACACTCAGCCACAGTAATATTAATATTACTGCATGAGAAAACATTCTGGCTGATAGATCTTCCTGCAACCTCCCTTATTTGTTGAGTGAATCTAATAAGTAGGGAGGTATACCATCTCACCCTTGACCCGTTAATGCCTATTTCTAGAAAAGGGAACCAGGGTCGAAATTCTAACTTTTTAGTGCAAAAGTCAGTCTAATTGATAGGGGTCGATGATCACTAGAGTGCAATTCAAGAATAGTTAATGCCGTGCAATGGGAGACTAGAGACGAGGACACAAAAATATGGTCTATCCATGAGGTTAATATACCCCTAGACCACACATAGAATGTTCTTCGAAAAATCCTCTCCCTTGGTCACCACTAGAAAACAATCCCAGATGCCAAAGAATTCACACCAAGATTCCTCCCACTGCCTAGACTCTGTATTAACTTTTTTTGAAGGTGTGCCTTTTAGATTGTAAATGCAACTGCACATTCGGCATTAAAATCCCCTCCTGCTATGAAATTTGGGGCTTGACCTGAACCCAGCCAACGCTTTAAAATAAGTGACAATTCTTCCTTATATTTATTGAGTGTCATTTTGGCCGTATTCCAGTATTAATTCAGGAGCAGGATTTCCATATTGATTTTAGGTATGTTAATCCCAATTGCTAAAATCCTGAAAAAATAGTCTTTAAACAAGGAGGCCTCAAGACCCAGACTATGTCAATAAGGATTGACAGACCCCCGCTAAGTCTCCCTAAACCTTACATTTTAGCTAAATGAGAACAATTCTGTTATCCATTAACAAAAACGGGCAGAGAGACCATGTTTCTTGGATCATATATTTGTCATAACTATGTAACAGGGATTCTGGATTGGATAGTTCTCGTAAATCGGTTGAATCCACAACAATTCCAAGATAAAACATTTAAAGATTTTGTTGGATTCCTTGAGGCTGGAGATTCTTACAGATAGCCTCAATAGCCAAGACCAATCGCCCGTAGATCCATTCATTTTGCGGATCCCCCATCCCACGGAAGTGAGAGAGGTAGCTGTCCAAATCCTCAAATTCTGGCCCTTAAGATACTTGTTAAGGCCAAGATCCTTCAGATCTACCCTTTCAAGAAAAAAGATATCCATCTGGGCTTGGTTTTGGAAATGGATTACATCAAAGTCCATTGATCTTAAAGTGTCAACCTGATCCCACACTAGTATTGCAACCAGTCTCGAGTAGAAGTGTACAGTTAGTCTATTCAAACGGGAGGGTGGGATTGTTATGAAATCAGTGTCTCCTGAATGGAGAGATCTAAGTGACAGAATAGCTGTAAAAATCATCAAACCTTGGTTCAGTTTAAATGTACAGGCCCTTTAATTTAAAGAATGTTCTCAAGCTCAAGAGTATTACTTTTTGGAATCCAGGGGGCCCAATCTCTTTGAGCCTCCAAGTGATCCCTCCTTCCATGCTGATCTTCTCTGGGGTGCATCTCGTTAGATTTTGTTGGCCCAGTCTTTGGCCCCTCAATATGCTCTTCTACATTGATGGCATGGTTGGCCGGCTGGTCATGGCTTTCCATTGGCAGCTCACACATTTCATTCAATTGTTGAGCTGTCGTCTCCTTTCGTGATCGTTCCGAAATTTGAGGAAAATCTGTATTTCTTTGTTGAGCCACATAAGCTTCTTTTTTCTTCATCGATTTCTTTTTGTTGACTTTTTGAAATGTTGAAATAAAATGTCTTTGACTGATCCACGCACAAATTGTCTTTGGTGCCTCGGTTCCGACCACCGAATTGAAGACTGTGGTTGGTGCCAGTCGATGACCCATAAGGCCTTAAAAGAACGTAGAGATAAACTGCGATGGGTGAGGGTTCATCAAAGCCTACTTCGAAGGGGAAAGACTCGGCTGAGTCTTCAAAAACGTATCGTAAAAAACATAGGTCGAGGAGTAGATCGAGAAAGTCTTCTTTGTCATCAAAAAAGACAAAGAAAAGACGGCATCGATCTCCCTCATCCTCCTCGACGTCTTCAGAGGAGGTGATAGCATGCCCATCAAAGCATGACTCCCCTAGTAAATGGGAAGCCTTTTGAGTTTCCATGCTAAACATTTTTGAGAACGTGGCTCAGAACCCCTCAAAAAAGGCTAAAGGAGACCATGCCCCTACTCACGAAAAACGTGACAGAGGAAGGTCCAAAGCAAGAAAAGCTGATAAAAAGTCATCGAGGGTGTCATCGAGGGACTCTTCTCAATCACCTCATGAAAAAGACCTTTTGGTGCATAAATCGAAGGTAGAGGGAAACAAAATGGCGTTGAAACATCATACGCCATCAAAGTCAACATCAACGCCATCAACATCAAGGCCCTCGAGTCGACAACTCCTTCAAAGGAAGCTACGCCGAGTTCACGATCGATAACTTTGAAAGCTCCTTCGACAGTTTCCGGAACTCCCTCGATGATTACATCGAGATCATCGAAGGTTCCCTCGATTATGTCGAAGGCTGTGATTACGTCATCGGCGCCATCAACGTTTACGTCGACGCCCAAGCCTTTAATAAGGGAAAAACCCACATTACCAGAAAAGATTTTTCAACCTGAGAGTTGACATGATTTTATTAGGACCATGTCATGCATCTGTGAGGGAGAATCAACAGAAGAGGAAGAAGTCACCTCTGCTGGTGTTAAATTTGGCACAAGATCTGTTCCAGAGGAATTAATTAATCCTCAATCAAAAATTCAAGATCTACAAAAATGTCTTCAACAGCAAGTGGTCTGGACACTTCTCCAGAGTACGTATTTGACAAGCCAGACCCATCAGAGCAGGCTGATGCGGGTTACAGAAAACTCATGAATAAAGTTACAGAATTTATGGGGTGGGGTAGAAGTTCACCAGTCTGTCAGGATGATGACATGACTGATATACTATCAGGAACATCTCAACAAGACCCCATTCTCTCTTTTCACATTGCCTTGCAGAGAAGGGTTAATTCTGCATGGGAACACCCTGAAGCCATACTGGCAGTAAATAAAAAAATTGTGTCAAAATGTAGACCTTGCAATTCTGATCCGGAATACCTGAACAAACACCCAACTCCAGAAAGTCTGGTAGTACAAGCAGCCACTTCCACAAGAAATGCTGCATAACCTACAATCCCTCCAGATAGGGATGATAAAAAGGTGGATGCATGGTCTAGGAAGATTTTTACATCCGGCAGTATGGCTTTGAAGTCTACTAATGTAACCTGTATCTTGGCAAGCTTCAAATATACCCTGTGGGGCTGCATGTCAGCGGAAGCTGAACACATCCCAGAAGGTGAAGCGCGTGATGGCTTTCTAGCCATCTAAGGGATGGAAAGGAGGCTTCGGGAGAATGCCTTCAATCAGGGTTGGAGGTCCATGGTAACTAGCACGTTGCTACGTAGATTTGCGTGGCTAAGAAGGTCTGATTTTGCTCCGGATGTGCAATCCAGGCTTCTTAATATGCCCTTTGACGGCTCGAGGTTGTTTGACAGCAAGGCAGATGAAAGTTTGGAGAAGCTGCAGACCTCCAAAGCGGCGGCAAAATCTCTCAGTGCCGCTATAAGACAACCTCAGCAACGCCCCTACATAGGCTCATCTTCCTTGAGGGGTTGTCCTTTTCGTTATTATTCCTCAATTGGAAGAGGAAGAGGGCAGGCCAGTCAGAGAGGTCAAAGAAAATTTCCTCGGGGCGAGGAAAAGATGCTAGATTTGCCCCAGCAGAGGCATCTATGCCTTCAGCCGCTGCTGCAGCTGCCACAAAACCACTCTGAGGTTTTGATCCCACAAGACCCTGGCGGGAGGCAGAATCTCACAACATCTAGAAGAATGGCGGGGCATTACTTCAGATGCTTGGGTGCTGGAAAGAGTATCCCACGGTTACTGCCTTCCTTTTTTTAAAGAAACCTCAGAATCACCCCCCGGGATACAACTCTGTCAAACATCCGGATCCGCTCCTGTTGCAGGAAGTCTTAACCCTGGTACAGAAAGGTGCAATAGAAGATGTACCTGTAGCGGAGAGGAACAAGAGTTGGCATTCCCCATATGTCCTCATCCCAAAGAAGGACGGAGGACTGAGACCCATTTTGGACTTAAGAAACTTGAACAAGTTCCTAAGGAAGGACAAGTTCAAGATGGTCACACTTTCTCAGATCCTTCAGGCTCTCCAACTCCAGGATTGGTTGGTATCATTGGACCTTCAGGATGCTTAGTTTCATGTGGCAATCCATCTCAAGCACAGAAAGTACCTAAGGTTTGTGATTGGCAATTCTCACTATCAGTTTCGAGTTCTGCCATTCGGGTTAACCTCCGCCCCAAGAGTTTTCACCAAGTTGATGGCGGTGGTGGCAGCGAGTCTCAGTAGATGGGGGATTTATGTCTACCTATGAAAAACACATGGCCGACCCGTAGGGACAATAAAAATTTAGGACCGGAAATACCCTTTAATTGTACTGCATATGAAATGACAGATGTCCACTCATTATGGTACTTTTCAAAGGTGTTGTATTTTCAATAAACCAGGTAAGAAAGTGCATTGGGTAGGTAAGCTGTACATCCGTGCCCACCCACCACCCAAACGTACCCACCCCCCTACACCCATGGTGTCCCCAAATGTCATGTTGACTGGCATCCCCACATGCCACAATTTGCGGGGGTGCTTATGCGGTGCCGTGTCCTTGCTGGCGGCTCCAGTCAGCCGACTAGAACGCCTCTGTGTCCTAGCAGTGGCAGAGCTGGATGGGGTGGTGCTGGCTGAGGTGACTGTCGGTGTGACTGTGGGCAAGCGCCCTTGAAACGCCTGCTGGGCTACCAACATTGACTGAGCAATGCTGGATTGCACACTGTTCCCTTCCCTGACATGGCGTGCCAGAGTGACAATGGTGGCTGCAAATCGTCCAATCGACCTGGAGAGCCGCCGCACCGACGTAGCATTGCTCTCACGCTGCAGCCTGGCCTCCTCCCGCTGATGCACGGCCTCCTCACGCTGCAGCCTGGCCTCCTCCAGCTGACTTTCCACCAGCTGCGTCAGGGTGGCCTGTTGTTGCTCAAAGTGCTGCAAGCGTGAACTGAGCTCAGCCATGGAGGGAGTTGGGGAGCACATGGGGCTGTGCAGTTCTTGGGGGCTGAACTGTAGGCCATGGATGGGTGACACCTCATCCATGTTGTCCCCCCCACCCTGTTGTACTGCTGCGGCCTGCATGGCCGGGGCACTTCCATCATTTGATGCAGCCTCCTCAGCTGTGCAGATGGGCTGTGAATCGTCATCCGGGGCTAGGGTGGGTGCCTGCATGGGGATGGTGGCGTATGCTGGTGTGCCTGATGTAGCCGGTGTGCCTGATGTAGCCGGTGTGCCTGATGTAGCCGGTGTGCCTGATATAGCCGGTGTGCCTGATGCAGCCGGTGCTTGTGTGCTGGAGCAGCTGGCATCATCCTCCTGGGCAGAAGTGCTGCATTGGGCGTGTGCAGGTGGCCGCTGCGTTGCCTCTTGGCCGTCGCTGTCACTTGTCTCGACTGTGGGGATACAGAGGGCATGCTGTTAGTTGTGTGATGTTACTAGATGTGTCCATCACATGCAACCAACATGATAATCCATGACCACTTGCATATACACACTTGTGACTATTGATGCACTCAGGTGTGTGTGTGTCTGCTTCCATTCAGGCACGCACTGTGTGCATTTCCAGGGTTCATGCTTTGGGGATGTGTTACTTGTCATCTGGCCAGTCAGTGGGTCCATTGGGTCCCTCCTGCCCTGTTGGGAGAGGCATTGTGAGTGGGTCCATTGGGTCACCCCTGCCCTGTTGGTGGGGGCATTGTGAGTGGGTCCATTGGGTCACTTCTGCCCTGTTGGGGGGGGCATTGTGAGTGGGTCCATTGGGTCACTCCTGCCCTGTTGGGGGGGCATTGTGAGTGGGTCCATTGGGTCACTCCTGCCCTGTTGGAGGGGGGGCATTGTGAGTGGGTCCATTGGGTCACTCCTGCCTTGTTGGGGGGGGGCATTGTGAGTGGGTCCATTGGGTCACTCCTGCCCTGTTGGGGGGGCATTGTGAGTGGGTCCATTGGGTCACTCCTGCCCTGTTGGGGGGGGCACTGTGAGTGGGTCCATAGGGTCACTCCCATTCACACTTATGGCTTTGTACTATGTACACTTACCAGCATGTGCAGTTGGGCTCACTCCTGCCTCTGCCTCTGCCTCTCCTATGCCGTGGATGCCTTCGAGGTGCATGACACTGCTGCAGCGCTCCTCCCATGCTTGCAACTTGAGAGGGGATGCAGGGCCTCCACCATTGCCAGTGCTGTGTTGGCGGTGTGCAGTCATGAGGTTGCGCACCCAGAGCCTGAGGTCATCCCACCTCTTATGGCAGTCCTTCACAGAGCGTGTGGTCACACCGACCACTGTGCACTTGCGTGCTGCCTCCGCCCACACCTCCTTGCGCCGTTGCTGAGTAGCGTGCCGCTCGTCTGCACTAAAGAGCATTTCTGCATGCTCAACAATGTGGTCCACTAGAACTGTGAGCTCAGCCTCACTAAAGCGCGGCTTTCGCTGTCTGCGTGCTGGTATCCTGGATGCCATTCGATGAGTTGTCAGTCTCAGGGAGGTAATCTGACCTGTTGTGTCTGAGGATGGCAGTGGATTGTGCTTTATATAATGGCTGGCTCTCTGTTTCCGTTTTTTCCCGCGGTCATGGTGTTTCCGCTTCCGGTGTTGGTGTTTCTGCTTCCGGTGTTTCCGTGTCGGCGGGGGCGGACACGGGTTTAGCACCGTTTTCTGTGGCGTAAAGTCCATGTGCGTGGGTGTTTACATGACGGCGGTGACTCCGTTTCCGCCTCGGTGTGTTGCGCGCGACCCACGTGCCGTAATCGGCCCTTCTTTCTGCAACCTTACGGTCGCGGAAGTGGTGTAACCGTCGTCACGGAATCACCGGATTCCGGCACGGCCGACTCGTAATGAGGCCCATTGTCTCTTGAAAATAGTTCTATCCAAGAGTCTTCTAGGTCTTCCAGTCCTAAGAGACCTTATATGCCTAAATAAGCTGTGAGTATGTATGAGGTGAAACTTGATATTTTGGATGGGTGGCTGCTTTTGAATATAACTATGGGATTCAGGGTTTCACAGGGTTTCAAAGGGAATCATTTGATTCCTTGGCTTTTGGCTAGGCTCCCCCAGGTTGCAACTGACGCTGTAATGGGGGGGAACTTGAAAGATTGGAGTATGAAAATGTGAAGCTAGCTTTGATAGCTAGATTTGGAAAATCTAATTCCCAGTACCTTAAGAAGTTTAGGACCCTCAAAAAGCATGATGGTACCCCTTGGGCTACCTGCGTGTGTGAATGTTTGAAGAAGTTAGATGGTTGGGTAAAGGATTACAGAGTTAACAATTTTGAAGGAATGAGACATCTGTTTTTACTGGAAACTATTTTTGATGCCTGTTCTCCTGAGCTGAGACGGCATTTAGCTGACTCTAAAGAGCTTGATCCCAAAAAGTTAGCAAGAGCAGCTGACTCCTGGGTAGCCAACAGGGCCACTCATAAGGATTCTGGGGCCACTTACAAAAAGGACGAGGGGAAGCAGCAGCACAAAGGTGAGAATAAAGATAGCTCTAATTCCAACCACCCAGAAGAGGTCCCCAAACCAGAGAAGGTTAAGGCCCCTGGGAAACGTGGTAGGTCTAGTGAATCCTCTGGTGCTCAACCAGAGGGAGGTCAACAGAAACCCCCATTCCAGAGAGCATTTGGAAAATGTTATGTCTGTGGGTTGGTAGACCAATTGAAAGGAGATCCCAGATGCCACAGTAAACCTGCAGGGGTCAGCAGTGCCTTCTTAGCCTTCTCCCCAGAGGAAGAGGTACATATGGCTAGTGACCACTTTCACTTATTGGCGGAAGAACCCTTGGGTGTTCAAGCCAATGTATCCTTAGAGCCCCTGGGTCTGGGTAAGAAGCAGAATATGGATCTGTACAACCTCATTCCAGAGAACTCCAAAGGGTATTATATGGACAGTGTTCTTGTAAATGGCCAGGACACTCCTGCCATGAGAGACTGGGGCCAGCAGAACAGTTGTGGATGAAAGCTTTTTCAAGCCTGAGGATGTTGCAAAGGCGCCCAAAGGTACCACTAGATTTGCTTGAGGCCCTGTCCAATTGGTTTCAATTTTACCAGCTCTCATTCAGTGTAACAATATGACAGTGAGGATTCTTGTCAGTACTCAGAGTGAGGTGCCTGGGAGAGGCCTGTTGGGGAATGACTTAAAAACTATAGGAGTAGTGTTCAGTACCCCCAGGCCTCCCAGTACACAGAAACAGAACCAAACCAAATTGGCTAGAGAAGCAACCTTAAGAGACCCCTCTGAGCCCGTGGGACCCTCTACAGAGACCCGACACTGTATGCCCATGTGTTGACCTCTAACCAAGGCAAATCTGAGGCTAGAATAGTAGGGAAATGGGAGCCCCAACCAAGCTCCAACATTGCCCATCCAGTTGTAAAGTCTCTGACCCACCCTGCTTCTGCGGAAGAGGTGGATAGACATATTGGAACCCTCCCTAGGCCTGTGAGAGCTGGTAATTCTCCAAGCTGGTGGAAAACCAGGAAAAATAGGCCTAAGGCTAAACACCTTAAGACTGTTGGATCTTCTACTGAAAACTCCAGTATAAATTCTAGTGTTAGGAGGGAAACTTTCTAAAACAGGTAAAACCACATCTCAGAGGAAGTGGAAGCATGTACCCTGCTTGCCCACAGCCCCTCAAACCAAATTACCTGAGACCCAACCTGCTCTTGTGAGAGAGGTGGTAAGGAACCATGGAGGTCCCTCTAGGTCTAAGGGATTCCTTTCTAAAGACCCTTTGAAAAAGCCTATTGAAGGTTCAGAGGTTGTTACAACCTCTGAGGGACTGTTAGAGCAGGTCCCCTATACCTTAAATAAAAGAGATGTACCAAACAGGGTTTGTAGGTCATATAGCTTACAAATTAAAACCACTGATAAAAAGTGTCATAGCAAGGGTTACAAAAGGTTGCTGGTGAACTCAGCAGGCCATTTGACCGACCTGCAACAAGAGATCCATCCTGGTGGGGATTAGAACCTCCTTTCTGTTCCTTAGTCTGGGGGGGATGAGTGTTAGGGAGAATTTTCATAACTGTGCCAATTTCTCCCACCTTAGAGCCCTCCAGCTCTTTTGCTAAACTTCGGGACTTTGAACGTTTAATTCTGTGTGTTTTACTCTTGTGTTTTCTTTGGTTATGGAGTTTTAGACAACTCCATAGGCATCATCTTTTCATGTGTGTCAAACAGCACCCTCAGTGCAGTGACACAGGGACGCTTTTTAGGCTGTTACAAGGTTTAAATACCTTCTCTGGGATAAACTACTGTTTCCCAGAGAATGGGAAGTTAAATTGACTTTAATAGTCTTTTTAAATTCCTAGACCCAGCACACACTATCTTACAGTAGAGTGCTGGAGTGGTTACCTAGTATCCCCTATGTCTGGAAACTCATGTAGCAGTCAAATGCTACCCTTTTCTATCAAAATGGCTAGTGGCAGTGGTTTTACAAAGAACTACGATGATTTTTCTCGACCGCGAACACAGGTAGCTAAAAATCGCCGAGCCATGTTTTTCAAGATGGCGTCTGAGCCCCATTTGTTTAAACAGGTCCCAGTCTTCTTTTTTCACCATTTCGTTTTGGAAAGGTCCTTCTGGAGTTTGTCTCTGCACGCCAAACTAGGTTTGGTCCCTTTGTTTCTACGCCTTTGGCGGTCTTCAGGACTGAAGACCGCCTCTGGCGCCCGAGTGTCTGGGGTGGGCCGGAAGTGAGGGAGGTGTCTGAAACTCCCTGTTCTTAATCTCCTAGGAGACCCAAATGCACTCTGGCGTGATTGGCTGGCTGACTGTCCGGCAAGGACAGCCACCCTGCTCGGTGAGTGGCAGCTAGGCTGGAATGAATGGGGGAAAACTGTTTAAAGGCAAGTCTCTTGGACTGAAAGGCAGAGTCGACACTGGAATGAAAGAACCGAAGACGAGCTGGAAGAGGACGACTGCTGCAACTACTGGACCGTTGGTTTGCCCGTTGGTGCCCTGCTGCAGGTCCGAATCGCCAAGTTCACCTCGACAGAGAAGCCCTTTAAGGACGACTTCTTTCTTTGAGTTGGTAGGACCAATCAACTCTTAAGCCACGTGGACAACATTCTCGGAGCTGGTTGTATTTTCCTCAGAGTGCTGCAGGAAACCGAATAACCAGGGAGAAGGACACCAGCTTGTGCGCTTTAAGACAGCTCCCGGAATGGAAGATTTGCCAGTTTGCCAGGTTTGTGACCAGTCCCTGTGCAGTGCAGGAGTCCCCAATGTCCTCCCTCTTGTCCCCAAGACTGAGGCTCAGGATCAGTGAGATCTGCAGGAACTGCCAGGAACAGACATCTTCAGCTGCATCTTTTTGTTCAATATAAGGTACGGTGAAAACCCGACCGAGAGAACTTACCTCTCACTGTGAAAGTGCGTAAAACTTTGGCAACTTGCAGGCCTAGTCAGCTTGTGACCAGACAAATGAATCTTTCTTCCGTGAACTACTTCCGAGAAACGTGGCAAAGACTTCCGTTTAAATACCAGAACCGTTGTTACCTATACAAGACACTAGCCCATTGGCTTTGGCCTACCTATTGCATTGAATCAACTCCTCTGGTGAACTCAAACTATTTGCACTGTTTAAGGGTAACTCTGATATTCGTTTTAGTAATTTATGCCTTTTTGCTCTTACTTCAACTGCTCTTAATGCCATTTTGCTCCTCCTTCAAAGTAGTGTAAATGTTTCAGAATCGGTTAGTGTGAAGTATTGTAGTATATTTTTGTGTGATATTGATTGTCTCCTTTTAGTGAATGTTTTCTAACTGACTGTGTAAATAAATGAAGAAGTGTTTTACCAAGAAACCTTGAGTTTAAGTGTCTATCTGAATACTTGTGATTGTAGACCTCTGTGTAACATCCTTACAAGCTCACATTCCCTCTTGAGATAAACCTGGCTGCTCAGCTCGCTACCAAAAACTGTGTGGTACAGACTTATACCAAAGCTTGGTGTTGCTTACACCTGCAGTCCTAGTTGTGTGTAGTGGTCCCAAAGGGTACCATACAAACTTTGCTTAACAGGCCCCACCTGCTAAACATACTGTGAAACAAACAGAGAAAGCAGTATGTTTTCATGTAAGATTTGTATTCGCTGTATTGGGGTGTGTGTGTGTGTGTGCGCATGTATGCCCATTAGTGTTTTGTTGGTTTGAAAGTAAAACGTATGTTCTATTGTGGCCGCTGTGGTTGCTGCATGCCTGTGAGGAATCATGAATTTGGAGGTTGGTACGTTTTTGTGTGGTTGACCCCATATAATATGGTGGGGCAGGCTTGGGTGTGTTTCTGTAGTGGTGTGTCTGTGTGATTGGGTGTTGCATTGGTAACGTCTTATTTTAAAACACGTTGCAAGCCCTTTAATGGTTTCCTTGTGCAGTGCTGTATTTATGTTCATTAACTACTTTTTTTGCATGTGGTTCAACATATATTTTGATATGTGCGGGGAGCAAACATACCTGTCTCAGGCCCAACGTGGTGGTGATAGGGCAGGACAGGTATCCTTCTTTCGAAAGCCTAATCTTCACAGGTGCATTATGGTGCAGCAAAAATAACAGTTTTATCAGAGGAGGAGGCACCCTCTTCTTTATCAATTTGTGCCAAATAATCAGTCTACTAACTGTGTCAAAGGCACTACAGAGGTCTGAGGAGGACATATAAACTGTGCCAATAGACCTCGCAGCCACCGCAGCATGAATATGTGAAAGGATAGCTTCATTCAGAGTGGTTCCCACATTTTGCCTTAAACCCATCTGACTGGGAACCAAGATATTTAGTTTGGTCACCCACATCACAAACTCCTTCAAGACCACGGGAGCAAAGATTTTACATGTGTCATCTAAAAGGGCAATGGGTCTATAGTTGGATGGATTAGACATATCACCCTTTTGTTATATATGGGAAGAATATATGCCGCACTTCATGAAGGGGGCTTCACTCCTGTTTCCAGGATTTCTCTAAACAGCTTTACTAAAATGGATGCCCAGAAGACTGGATCTTGCTTTAATGTAATAGGGGCTAGATTGTCAGGGCGCGGGGCCCTTGAGCCTTTACTTTTCTTGATAAGAAGTTCAGGGTCTTCTGGGTAAATGCTGTCCATTAGTTAGCCTGCGATATATCACTAGGTAGATCAGGCATCCCACCCATCCCTAGATCTTTGAAAGTAGTAGCATAATATGTTGTCCAAGTATTCTCACTTATTATGGATACTTCCGCCACCACCACCTCTATCACAACAGTTTTAGTAGTAAGTTTAAAATTAGGTTATATCTTGTTTTACTAAATGCTTGACTGCCAATTGGCCATCTTTTACACGCAATTGGAACTTCATAGTTTTGTCATCGTTTCTATATCGCTGCCTAATTTTCTGTTTTTCAAATAGATTGTCTTTCTCTGATAAATTACAGTAATGAAGGTTACAGAGCTGAAGATTTTAGATTTTGTTTTGCTTTTGCCACTCTAGAATCATACCGATGTAATGATTATTCTGATTGAATACTGGACCCCTCGATGTCACTTATGCCAGACACTCAGCCACAGTAATATTAATATTACTGCATGAGAAAACATTCTGGCTGATAGATCTTCCTGCAACCTCCCTTATTTGTTGAGTGAATCTAATAAGTAGGGAGGTATACCATCTCACCCTTGACCCGTTAATGCCTATTTCTAGAAAAGGGAACCAGGGTCGAAATTCTAACTTTTTAGTGCAAAAGTCAGTCTAATTGATAGGGGTCGATGATCACTAGAGTGCAATTCAAGAATAGTTAATGCCGTGCAATGGGAGACTAGAGACGAGGACACAAAAATATGGTCTATCCATGAGGTTAATATACCCCTAGACCACACATAGAATGTTCTTCGAAAAATCCTCTCCCTTGGTCACCACTAGAAAACAATCCCAGATGCCAAAGAATTCACACCAAGATTCCTCCCACTGCCTAGACTCTGTATTAACTTTTTTTGAAGGTGTGCCTTTTAGATTGTAAATGCAACTGCACATTCGGCATTAAAATCCCCTCCTGCTATGAAATTTGGGGCTTGACCTGAACCCAGCCAACGCTTTAAAATAAGTGACAATTCTTCCTTATATTTATTGAGTGTCATTTTGGCCGTATTCCAGTATTAATTCAGGAGCAGGATTTCCATATTGATTTTAGGTATGTTAATCCCAATTGCTAAAATCCTGAAAAAATAGTCTTTAAACAAGGAGGCCTCAAGACCCAGACTATGTCAATAAGGATTGACAGACCCCCGCTAAGTCTCCCTAAACCTTACATTTTAGCTAAATGAGAACAATTCTGTTATCCATTAACAAAAACGGGCAGAGAGACCATGTTTCTTGGATCATATATTTGTCATAACTATGTAACAGGGATTCTGGATTGGATAGTTCTCGTAAATCGGTTGAATCCACAACAATTCCAAGATAAAACATTTAAAGATTTTGTTGGATTCCTTGAGGCTGGAGATTCTTACAGATAGCCTCAATAGCCAAGACCAATCGCCCGTAGATCCATTCATTTTGCGGATCCCCCATCCCACGGAAGTGAGAGAGGTAGCTGTCCAAATCCTCAAATTCTGGCCCTTAAGATACTTGTTAAGGCCAAGATCCTTCAGATCTACCCTTTCAAGAAAAAAGATATCCATCTGGGCTTGGTTTTGGAAATGGATTACATCAAAGTCCATTGATCTTAAAGTGTCAACCTGATCCCACACTAGTATTGCAACCAGTCTCGAGTAGAAGTGTACAGTTAGTCTATTCAAACGGGAGGGTGGGATTGTTATGAAATCAGTGTCTCCTGAATGGAGAGATCTAAGTGACAGAATAGCTGTAAAAATCATCAAACCTTGGTTCAGTTTAAATGTACAGGCCCTTTAATTTAAAGAATGTTCTCAAGCTCAAGAGTATTACTTTTTGGAATCCAGGGGGCCCAATCTCTTTGAGCCTCCAAGTGATCCCTCCTTCCATGCTGATCTTCTCTGGGGTGCATCTCGTTAGATTTTGTTGGCCCAGTCTTTGGCCCCTCAATATGCTCTTCTACATTGATGGCATGGTTGGCCGGCTGGTCATGGCTTTCCATTGGCAGCTCACACATTTCATTCAATTGTTGAGCTGTCGTCTCCTTTCGTGATCGTTCCGAAATTTGAGGAAAATCTGTATTTCTTTGTTGAGCCACATAAGCTTCTTTTTTCTTCATCGATTTCTTTTTGTTGACTTTTTGAAATGTTGAAATAAAATGTCTTTGACTGATCCACGCACAAATTGTCTTTGGTGCCTCGGTTCCGACCACCGAATTGAAGACTGTGGTTGGTGCCAGTCGATGACCCATAAGGCCTTAAAAGAACGTAGAGATAAACTGCGATGGGTGAGGGTTCATCAAAGCCTACTTCGAAGGGGAAAGACTCGGCTGAGTCTTCAAAAACGTATCGTAAAAAACATAGGTCGAGGAGTAGATCGAGAAAGTCTTCTTTGTCATCAAAAAAGACAAAGAAAAGACGGCATCGATCTCCCTCATCCTCCTCGACGTCTTCAGAGGAGGTGATAGCATGCCCATCAAAGCATGACTCCCCTAGTAAATGGGAAGCCTTTTGAGTTTCCATGCTAAACATTTTTGAGAACGTGGCTCAGAACCCCTCAAAAAAGGCTAAAGGAGACCATGCCCCTACTCACGAAAAACGTGACAGAGGAAGGTCCAAAGCAAGAAAAGCTGATAAAAAGTCATCGAGGGTGTCATCGAGGGACTCTTCTCAATCACCTCATGAAAAAGACCTTTTGGTGCATAAATCGAAGGTAGAGGGAAACAAAATGGCGTTGAAACATCATACGCCATCAAAGTCAACATCAACGCCATCAACATCAAGGCCCTCGAGTCGACAACTCCTTCAAAGGAAGCTACGCCGAGTTCACGATCGATAACTTTGAAAGCTCCTTCGACAGTTTCCGGAACTCCCTCGATGATTACATCGAGATCATCGAAGGTTCCCTCGATTATGTCGAAGGCTGTGATTACGTCATCGGCGCCATCAACGTTTACGTCGACGCCCAAGCCTTTAATAAGGGAAAAACCCACATTACCAGAAAAGATTTTTCAACCTGAGAGTTGACATGATTTTATTAGGACCATGTCATGCATCTGTGAGGGAGAATCAACAGAAGAGGAAGAAGTCACCTCTGCTGGTGTTAAATTTGGCACAAGATCTGTTCCAGAGGAATTAATTAATCCTCAATCAAAAATTCAAGATCTACAAAAATGTCTTCAACAGCAAGTGGTCTGGACACTTCTCCAGAGTACGTATTTGACAAGCCAGACCCATCAGAGCAGGCTGATGCGGGTTACAGAAAACTCATGAATAAAGTTACAGAATTTATGGGGTGGGGTAGAAGTTCACCAGTCTGTCAGGATGATGACATGACTGATATACTATCAGGAACATCTCAACAAGACCCCATTCTCTCTTTTCACATTGCCTTGCAGAGAAGGGTTAATTCTGCATGGGAACACCCTGAAGCCATACTGGCAGTAAATAAAAAAATTGTGTCAAAATGTAGACCTTGCAATTCTGATCCGGAATACCTGAACAAACACCCAACTCCAGAAAGTCTGGTAGTACAAGCAGCCACTTCCACAAGAAATGCTGCATAACCTACAATCCCTCCAGATAGGGATGATAAAAAGGTGGATGCATGGTCTAGGAAGATTTTTACATCCGGCAGTATGGCTTTGAAGTCTACTAATGTAACCTGTATCTTGGCAAGCTTCAAATATACCCTGTGGGGCTGCATGTCAGCGGAAGCTGAACACATCCCAGAAGGTGAAGCGCGTGATGGCTTTCTAGCCATCTAAGGGATGGAAAGGAGGCTTCGG
This sequence comes from Ambystoma mexicanum, assembly GCF_040938575.1. Taxonomy (NCBI): domain Eukaryota; kingdom Metazoa; phylum Chordata; class Amphibia; order Caudata; family Ambystomatidae; genus Ambystoma; species Ambystoma mexicanum. The sequence continues at coordinate 524,282,428 of NC_090940.1, forward strand.
GAGAATGCCTTCAATCAGGGTTGGAGGTCCATGGTAACTAGCACGTTGCTACGTAGATTTGCGTGGCTAAGAAGGTCTGATTTTGCTCCGGATGTGCAATCCAGGCTTCTTAATATGCCCTTTGACGGCTCGAGGTTGTTTGACAGCAAGGCAGATGAAAGTTTGGAGAAGCTGCAGACCTCCAAAGCGGCGGCAAAATCTCTCAGTGCCGCTATAAGACAACCTCAGCAACGCCCCTACATAGGCTCATCTTCCTTGAGGGGTTGTCCTTTTCGTTATTATTCCTCAATTGGAAGAGGAAGAGGGCAGGCCAGTCAGAGAGGTCAAAGAAAATTTCCTCGGGGCGAGGAAAAGATGCTAGATTTGCCCCAGCAGAGGCATCTATGCCTTCAGCCGCTGCTGCAGCTGCCACAAAACCACTCTGAGGTTTTGATCCCACAAGACCCTGGCGGGAGGCAGAATCTCACAACATCTAGAAGAATGGCGGGGCATTACTTCAGATGCTTGGGTGCTGGAAAGAGTATCCCACGGTTACTGCCTTCCTTTTTTTAAAGAAACCTCAGAATCACCCCCCGGGATACAACTCTGTCAAACATCCGGATCCGCTCCTGTTGCAGGAAGTCTTAACCCTGGTACAGAAAGGTGCAATAGAAGATGTACCTGTAGCGGAGAGGAACAAGAGTTGGCATTCCCCATATGTCCTCATCCCAAAGAAGGACGGAGGACTGAGACCCATTTTGGACTTAAGAAACTTGAACAAGTTCCTAAGGAAGGACAAGTTCAAGATGGTCACACTTTCTCAGATCCTTCAGGCTCTCCAACTCCAGGATTGGTTGGTATCATTGGACCTTCAGGATGCTTAGTTTCATGTGGCAATCCATCTCAAGCACAGAAAGTACCTAAGGTTTGTGATTGGCAATTCTCACTATCAGTTTCGAGTTCTGCCATTCGGGTTAACCTCCGCCCCAAGAGTTTTCACCAAGTTGATGGCGGTGGTGGCAGCGAGTCTCAGTAGATGGGGGATTTATGTCTACCTATGAAAAACACATGGCCGACCCGTAGGGACAATAAAAATTTAGGACCGGAAATACCCTTTAATTGTACTGCATATGAAATGACAGATGTCCACTCATTATGGTACTTTTCAAAGGTGTTGTATTTTCAATAAACCAGGTAAGAAAGTGCATTGGGTAGGTAAGCTGTACATCCGTGCCCACCCACCACCCAAACGTACCCACCCCCCTACACCCATGGTGTCCCCAAATGTCATGTTGACTGGCATCCCCACATGCCACAATTTGCGGGGGTGCTTATGCGGTGCCGTGTCCTTGCTGGCGGCTCCAGTCAGCCGACTAGAACGCCTCTGTGTCCTAGCAGTGGCAGAGCTGGATGGGGTGGTGCTGGCTGAGGTGACTGTCGGTGTGACTGTGGGCAAGCGCCCTTGAAACGCCTGCTGGGCTACCAACATTGACTGAGCAATGCTGGATTGCACACTGTTCCCTTCCCTGACATGGCGTGCCAGAGTGACAATGGTGGCTGCAAATCGTCCAATCGACCTGGAGAGCCGCCGCACCGACGTAGCATTGCTCTCACGCTGCAGCCTGGCCTCCTCCCGCTGATGCACGGCCTCCTCACGCTGCAGCCTGGCCTCCTCCAGCTGACTTTCCACCAGCTGCGTCAGGGTGGCCTGTTGTTGCTCAAAGTGCTGCAAGCGTGAACTGAGCTCAGCCATGGAGGGAGTTGGGGAGCACATGGGGCTGTGCAGTTCTTGGGGGCTGAACTGTAGGCCATGGATGGGTGACACCTCATCCATGTTGTCCCCCCCACCCTGTTGTACTGCTGCGGCCTGCATGGCCGGGGCACTTCCATCATTTGATGCAGCCTCCTCAGCTGTGCAGATGGGCTGTGAATCGTCATCCGGGGCTAGGGTGGGTGCCTGCATGGGGATGGTGGCGTATGCTGGTGTGCCTGATGTAGCCGGTGTGCCTGATGTAGCCGGTGTGCCTGATGTAGCCGGTGTGCCTGATATAGCCGGTGTGCCTGATGCAGCCGGTGCTTGTGTGCTGGAGCAGCTGGCATCATCCTCCTGGGCAGAAGTGCTGCATTGGGCGTGTGCAGGTGGCCGCTGCGTTGCCTCTTGGCCGTCGCTGTCACTTGTCTCGACTGTGGGGATACAGAGGGCATGCTGTTAGTTGTGTGATGTTACTAGATGTGTCCATCACATGCAACCAACATGATAATCCATGACCACTTGCATATACACACTTGTGACTATTGATGCACTCAGGTGTGTGTGTGTCTGCTTCCATTCAGGCACGCACTGTGTGCATTTCCAGGGTTCATGCTTTGGGGATGTGTTACTTGTCATCTGGCCAGTCAGTGGGTCCATTGGGTCCCTCCTGCCCTGTTGGGAGAGGCATTGTGAGTGGGTCCATTGGGTCACCCCTGCCCTGTTGGTGGGGGCATTGTGAGTGGGTCCATTGGGTCACTTCTGCCCTGTTGGGGGGGGCATTGTGAGTGGGTCCATTGGGTCACTCCTGCCCTGTTGGGGGGGCATTGTGAGTGGGTCCATTGGGTCACTCCTGCCCTGTTGGAGGGGGGGCATTGTGAGTGGGTCCATTGGGTCACTCCTGCCTTGTTGGGGGGGGGCATTGTGAGTGGGTCCATTGGGTCACTCCTGCCCTGTTGGGGGGGCATTGTGAGTGGGTCCATTGGGTCACTCCTGCCCTGTTGGGGGGGGCACTGTGAGTGGGTCCATAGGGTCACTCCCATTCACACTTATGGCTTTGTACTATGTACACTTACCAGCATGTGCAGTTGGGCTCACTCCTGCCTCTGCCTCTGCCTCTCCTATGCCGTGGATGCCTTCGAGGTGCATGACACTGCTGCAGCGCTCCTCCCATGCTTGCAACTTGAGAGGGGATGCAGGGCCTCCACCATTGCCAGTGCTGTGTTGGCGGTGTGCAGTCATGAGGTTGCGCACCCAGAGCCTGAGGTCATCCCACCTCTTATGGCAGTCCTTCACAGAGCGTGTGGTCACACCGACCACTGTGCACTTGCGTGCTGCCTCCGCCCACACCTCCTTGCGCCGTTGCTGAGTAGCGTGCCGCTCGTCTGCACTAAAGAGCATTTCTGCATGCTCAACAATGTGGTCCACTAGAACTGTGAGCTCAGCCTCACTAAAGCGCGGCTTTCGCTGTCTGCGTGCTGGTATCCTGGATGCCATTCGATGAGTTGTCAGTCTCAGGGAGGTAATCTGACCTGTTGTGTCTGAGGATGGCAGTGGATTGTGCTTTATATAATGGCTGGCTCTCTGTTTCCGTTTTTTCCCGCGGTCATGGTGTTTCCGCTTCCGGTGTTGGTGTTTCTGCTTCCGGTGTTTCCGTGTCGGCGGGGGCGGACACGGGTTTAGCACCGTTTTCTGTGGCGTAAAGTCCATGTGCGTGGGTGTTTACATGACGGCGGTGACTCCGTTTCCGCCTCGGTGTGTTGCGCGCGACCCACGTGCCGTAATCGGCCCTTCTTTCTGCAACCTTACGGTCGCGGAAGTGGTGTAACCGTCGTCACGGAATCACCGGATTCCGGCACGGCCGACTCGTAATGAGGCCCATTGTCTCTTGAAAATAGTTCTATCCAAGAGTCTTCTAGGTCTTCCAGTCCTAAGAGACCTTATATGCCTAAATAAGCTGTGAGTATGTATGAGGTGAAACTTGATATTTTGGATGGGTGGCTGCTTTTGAATATAACTATGGGATTCAGGGTTTCACAGGGTTTCAAAGGGAATCATTTGATTCCTTGGCTTTTGGCTAGGCTCCCCCAGGTTGCAACTGACGCTGTAATGGGGGGGAACTTGAAAGATTGGAGTATGAAAATGTGAAGCTAGCTTTGATAGCTAGATTTGGAAAATCTAATTCCCAGTACCTTAAGAAGTTTAGGACCCTCAAAAAGCATGATGGTACCCCTTGGGCTACCTGCGTGTGTGAATGTTTGAAGAAGTTAGATGGTTGGGTAAAGGATTACAGAGTTAACAATTTTGAAGGAATGAGACATCTGTTTTTACTGGAAACTATTTTTGATGCCTGTTCTCCTGAGCTGAGACGGCATTTAGCTGACTCTAAAGAGCTTGATCCCAAAAAGTTAGCAAGAGCAGCTGACTCCTGGGTAGCCAACAGGGCCACTCATAAGGATTCTGGGGCCACTTACAAAAAGGACGAGGGGAAGCAGCAGCACAAAGGTGAGAATAAAGATAGCTCTAATTCCAACCACCCAGAAGAGGTCCCCAAACCAGAGAAGGTTAAGGCCCCTGGGAAACGTGGTAGGTCTAGTGAATCCTCTGGTGCTCAACCAGAGGGAGGTCAACAGAAACCCCCATTCCAGAGAGCATTTGGAAAATGTTATGTCTGTGGGTTGGTAGACCAATTGAAAGGAGATCCCAGATGCCACAGTAAACCTGCAGGGGTCAGCAGTGCCTTCTTAGCCTTCTCCCCAGAGGAAGAGGTACATATGGCTAGTGACCACTTTCACTTATTGGCGGAAGAACCCTTGGGTGTTCAAGCCAATGTATCCTTAGAGCCCCTGGGTCTGGGTAAGAAGCAGAATATGGATCTGTACAACCTCATTCCAGAGAACTCCAAAGGGTATTATATGGACAGTGTTCTTGTAAATGGCCAGGACACTCCTGCCATGAGAGACTGGGGCCAGCAGAACAGTTGTGGATGAAAGCTTTTTCAAGCCTGAGGATGTTGCAAAGGCGCCCAAAGGTACCACTAGATTTGCTTGAGGCCCTGTCCAATTGGTTTCAATTTTACCAGCTCTCATTCAGTGTAACAATATGACAGTGAGGATTCTTGTCAGTACTCAGAGTGAGGTGCCTGGGAGAGGCCTGTTGGGGAATGACTTAAAAACTATAGGAGTAGTGTTCAGTACCCCCAGGCCTCCCAGTACACAGAAACAGAACCAAACCAAATTGGCTAGAGAAGCAACCTTAAGAGACCCCTCTGAGCCCGTGGGACCCTCTACAGAGACCCGACACTGTATGCCCATGTGTTGACCTCTAACCAAGGCAAATCTGAGGCTAGAATAGTAGGGAAATGGGAGCCCCAACCAAGCTCCAACATTGCCCATCCAGTTGTAAAGTCTCTGACCCACCCTGCTTCTGCGGAAGAGGTGGATAGACATATTGGAACCCTCCCTAGGCCTGTGAGAGCTGGTAATTCTCCAAGCTGGTGGAAAACCAGGAAAAATAGGCCTAAGGCTAAACACCTTAAGACTGTTGGATCTTCTACTGAAAACTCCAGTATAAATTCTAGTGTTAGGAGGGAAACTTTCTAAAACAGGTAAAACCACATCTCAGAGGAAGTGGAAGCATGTACCCTGCTTGCCCACAGCCCCTCAAACCAAATTACCTGAGACCCAACCTGCTCTTGTGAGAGAGGTGGTAAGGAACCATGGAGGTCCCTCTAGGTCTAAGGGATTCCTTTCTAAAGACCCTTTGAAAAAGCCTATTGAAGGTTCAGAGGTTGTTACAACCTCTGAGGGACTGTTAGAGCAGGTCCCCTATACCTTAAATAAAAGAGATGTACCAAACAGGGTTTGTAGGTCATATAGCTTACAAATTAAAACCACTGATAAAAAGTGTCATAGCAAGGGTTACAAAAGGTTGCTGGTGAACTCAGCAGGCCATTTGACCGACCTGCAACAAGAGATCCATCCTGGTGGGGATTAGAACCTCCTTTCTGTTCCTTAGTCTGGGGGGGATGAGTGTTAGGGAGAATTTTCATAACTGTGCCAATTTCTCCCACCTTAGAGCCCTCCAGCTCTTTTGCTAAACTTCGGGACTTTGAACGTTTAATTCTGTGTGTTTTACTCTTGTGTTTTCTTTGGTTATGGAGTTTTAGACAACTCCATAGGCATCATCTTTTCATGTGTGTCAAACAGCACCCTCAGTGCAGTGACACAGGGACGCTTTTTAGGCTGTTACAAGGTTTAAATACCTTCTCTGGGATAAACTACTGTTTCCCAGAGAATGGGAAGTTAAATTGACTTTAATAGTCTTTTTAAATTCCTAGACCCAGCACACACTATCTTACAGTAGAGTGCTGGAGTGGTTACCTAGTATCCCCTATGTCTGGAAACTCATGTAGCAGTCAAATGCTACCCTTTTCTATCAAAATGGCTAGTGGCAGTGGTTTTACAAAGAACTACGATGATTTTTCTCGACCGCGAACACAGGTAGCTAAAAATCGCCGAGCCATGTTTTTCAAGATGGCGTCTGAGCCCCATTTGTTTAAACAGGTCCCAGTCTTCTTTTTTCACCATTTCGTTTTGGAAAGGTCCTTCTGGAGTTTGTCTCTGCACGCCAAACTAGGTTTGGTCCCTTTGTTTCTACGCCTTTGGCGGTCTTCAGGACTGAAGACCGCCTCTGGCGCCCGAGTGTCTGGGGTGGGCCGGAAGTGAGGGAGGTGTCTGAAACTCCCTGTTCTTAATCTCCTAGGAGACCCAAATGCACTCTGGCGTGATTGGCTGGCTGACTGTCCGGCAAGGACAGCCACCCTGCTCGGTGAGTGGCAGCTAGGCTGGAATGAATGGGGGAAAACTGTTTAAAGGCAAGTCTCTTGGACTGAAAGGCAGAGTCGACACTGGAATGAAAGAACCGAAGACGAGCTGGAAGAGGACGACTGCTGCAACTACTGGACCGTTGGTTTGCCCGTTGGTGCCCTGCTGCAGGTCCGAATCGCCAAGTTCACCTCGACAGAGAAGCCCTTTAAGGACGACTTCTTTCTTTGAGTTGGTAGGACCAATCAACTCTTAAGCCACGTGGACAACATTCTCGGAGCTGGTTGTATTTTCCTCAGAGTGCTGCAGGAAACCGAATAACCAGGGAGAAGGACACCAGCTTGTGCGCTTTAAGACAGCTCCCGGAATGGAAGATTTGCCAGTTTGCCAGGTTTGTGACCAGTCCCTGTGCAGTGCAGGAGTCCCCAATGTCCTCCCTCTTGTCCCCAAGACTGAGGCTCAGGATCAGTGAGATCTGCAGGAACTGCCAGGAACAGACATCTTCAGCTGCATCTTTTTGTTCAATATAAGGTACGGTGAAAACCCGACCGAGAGAACTTACCTCTCACTGTGAAAGTGCGTAAAACTTTGGCAACTTGCAGGCCTAGTCAGCTTGTGACCAGACAAATGAATCTTTCTTCCGTGAACTACTTCCGAGAAACGTGGCAAAGACTTCCGTTTAAATACCAGAACCGTTGTTACCTATACAAGACACTAGCCCATTGGCTTTGGCCTACCTATTGCATTGAATCAACTCCTCTGGTGAACTCAAACTATTTGCACTGTTTAAGGGTAACTCTGATATTCGTTTTAGTAATTTATGCCTTTTTGCTCTTACTTCAACTGCTCTTAATGCCATTTTGCTCCTCCTTCAAAGTAGTGTAAATGTTTCAGAATCGGTTAGTGTGAAGTATTGTAGTATATTTTTGTGTGATATTGATTGTCTCCTTTTAGTGAATGTTTTCTAACTGACTGTGTAAATAAATGAAGAAGTGTTTTACCAAGAAACCTTGAGTTTAAGTGTCTATCTGAATACTTGTGATTGTAGACCTCTGTGTAACATCCTTACAAGCTCACATTCCCTCTTGAGATAAACCTGGCTGCTCAGCTCGCTACCAAAAACTGTGTGGTACAGACTTATACCAAAGCTTGGTGTTGCTTACACCTGCAGTCCTAGTTGTGTGTAGTGGTCCCAAAGGGTACCATACAAACTTTGCTTAACAGGCCCCACCTGCTAAACATACTGTGAAACAAACAGAGAAAGCAGTATGTTTTCATGTAAGATTTGTATTCGCTGTATTGGGGTGTGTGTGTGTGTGTGCGCATGTATGCCCATTAGTGTTTTGTTGGTTTGAAAGTAAAACGTATGTTCTATTGTGGCCGCTGTGGTTGCTGCATGCCTGTGAGGAATCATGAATTTGGAGGTTGGTACGTTTTTGTGTGGTTGACCCCATATAATATGGTGGGGCAGGCTTGGGTGTGTTTCTGTAGTGGTGTGTCTGTGTGATTGGGTGTTGCATTGGTAACGTCTTATTTTAAAACACGTTGCAAGCCCTTTAATGGTTTCCTTGTGCAGTGCTGTATTTATGTTCATTAACTACTTTTTTTGCATGTGGTTCAACATATATTTTGATATGTGCGGGGAGCAAACATACCTGTCTCAGGCCCAACGTGGTGGTGATAGGGCAGGACAGGTATCCTTCTTTCGAAAGCCTAATCTTCACAGGTGCATTATGGTGCAGCAAAAATAACAATTTTATCAGAGGAGGAGGCACCCTCTTCTTTATCAATTTGTGCCAAATAATCAGTCTACTAACTGTGTCAAAGGCACTACAGAGGTCTGAGGAGGACATATAAACTGTGCCAATAGACCTCGCAGCCACCGCAGCATGAATATGTGAAAGGATAGCTTCATTCAGAGTGGTTCCCACATTTTGCCTTAAACCCATCTGACTGGGAACCAAGATATTTAGTTTGGTCACCCACATCACAAACTCCTTCAAGACCACGGGAGCAAAGATTTTACTTGTGTCATCTAAAAGGGCAATGGGTCTATAGTTGGATGGATTAGACATATCACCCTTTTGTTATATATGGGAAGAATATATGCCGCACTTCATGAAGGGGGCTTCACTCCTGTTTCCAGGATTTCTCTAAACAGCTTTACTAAAATGGATGCCCAGAAGACTGGATCTTGCTTTAATGTAATAGGGGCTAGATTGTCAGGGCCCGGGGCCCTTGAGCCTTTACTTTTCTTGATAAGAAGTTCAAGGTCTTCTGGGTAAATGCTGTCCATTAGTTAGCCTGCGATATATCACTAGGTAGATCAGGCATCCCACCCATCCCTAGATCTTTGAAAGTAGTAGCATAATATGTTGTCCAAGTATTCTCACTTATTATGGATACTTCCGCCACCACCACCTCTATCACAACAGTTTTAGTAGTAAGTTTAAAATTAGGTTATATCTTGTTTTACTAAATGCTTGACATCCAATTGGCCATCTTTTACACGCAATTGGAACTTCATAGTTTTGTCATCGTTTCTATATCGCTGCCTAATTTTCTGTTTTTCAAATAGATTGTCTTTCTCTGATAAATTACAGTAATGAAGGTTACAGAGCTGAAGATTTTAGATTTTGTTTTGCTTTTGCCACTCTAGAATCATACTGATGTAATGATTATTCTGATTGAATACTGGACCCCTCGATGTCACTTATGCCAGACACTCAGCCACAGTAATATTAATATTACTGCATGAGAAAACATTCTGGCTGATAGATCTTCCTGCAACCTCCCTTATTTGTTGAGTGAATCTAATAAGTAGGGAGGTATACCATCTCACCCATGACCCGTTAATGCCTATTTCTAGAAAAGGGAACCAGGGTCGAAATTCTAACTTTTTTAGTGCAAAAGTCAGTCTAATTGATAGGGGTCGATGATCACTAGAGTGCAATTCAAGAATAGCTAATGCCGTACAATGGGAGACTAGAGACGAGGACACAAAAATATGGTCTATCCATGAGGTTAATATACCCCTAGACCACACATAGAATGTTCTTCGAAAAATCCTCTCCCTTGGTCACCACTAGAAAACAATCCCAGATGCCAAAGAATTCACACCAAGATTCCTCCCACTGCCTAGACTCTGTATTAACTTTTTTTGAAGGTGTGCCTTTTAGATTGTAAATGCAACTGCACATTCGGCATTAAAATCCCCTCCTGCTATGAAATTTGGGGCTTGACCTGAACCCAGCCAACGCTTTAAAATAAGTGACAATTCTTCCTTATATTTATTGAGTGTCATTTTGGCCGTATTCCAGTATTAATTCAGGAGCAGGATTTCCATATTGATTATAGGTATGTTAATCCCAATTGCTAAAATCCTGAAAAAATAGTCTTTAAACAAGGAGGCCTCAAGACCCAGACTATGTCAATAAGGATTGACAGACCCCCACTAAGTCTCCCTAAACCTTACATTTTAGCTAAATGAGAACAATTCTGTTATCCATTAACAAAAACGGGCAGAGAGACCATGTTTCTTGGATCATATATTTGTCATAACTATGTAACAGGGATTCTGGATTGGATAGTTCTCGTAAATCTGTTGAATCCACAACAATTCCAAGATACAACATTTAAAGATTTTGTTGGATTCCTTGAGGCTGGAGATTCTTACAGATAGCCTTAATAGCCAAGACCAATCGCCCGTAGATCCATTCATTTTGCGGATCCCCCATCCCACGGAAGTGAGAGAGGTAGCTGTCCAAATCCCCAAATTCTGGCCCTTAAGATACTTGTTAAGGCCAAGATCCTTCAGATCTACCCTTTCACGAAAAAAGATATCCATCTGGGCTTGGTTTTGGAAATGGATTACATCAAAGTCCATTGATCTTAAAGTGTCAACCTGATCCCACACTAGTATTGCAACCAGTCTCGAGTAGAAGTGTACAGTTAGTCTATTCAAACGGGAGGGTGGGATTGTTATGAAATCAGTGTCTCCTGAATGGAGAGATCTAAGTGACAGAATAGCTGTAAAAATCATCAAACCTTGGTTCAGTTTAAATGTACAGGCCCTTTAATTTAAAGAATGTTCTCAAGCTCAAGAGTATTACTTTTTGGAATCCAGGGGGCCCAATCTCTTTGAGCCTCCAAGTGATCCCTCCTTCCATGCTGATCTTCTCTGGGGTGCATCTCGTTAGATTTTGTTGGCCCAGTCTTTGGCACCTCAATATGCTCTTCTACATTGATGGCATGGTTGGCCGGCTGGTCATGGCTTTCCATTGGCAGCTCACACATTTCATTCAATTGTGGAGCTGTCGTCTCCTTTCGTGATCGTTCCGAAATTTGAGGAAAATCTGTATTTCTTTGTTGAGCCACATAAGCTTCTTTTTTCTTCATCAATTTCTTTTTGTTGACTTTTTAGACAGGTTTTTCTGTAGCCACCTCCCCTGCCAGAGTATAATTAAGTGAAAAGCACTCATTTTCTTCAATATTTTCTTGGATTCTTGTCAGCGATCTCAGAAATTTTCTTGAAAATGTGTTCCTTGAGCCTTTGTTCTTATGAAGGTTTTAGGATCTTGCTTTGGAGCATGACTGGAGCTCCTAAGAGAAGACACTGATTGCAAATCTGTAGTTGCTATAAGAATGTCCTTCGATTCTTGATGCCTGGAAGTTAACAGTGGCTCCTCATTTTGGGACTCAAAAAGTTCGGGGGAGGCCCTTAATCAAGGCTTTGCATTCTGGTGTGTTGTAGGAAAGCCAAATCTAGATGTAATTTACTCTGATTTTTACCTGCAATCTGGGCTCTACATTCTGGTGTGTTGTAGGAAAGCGTAATCTCAATGTAATTTACTCTGCTTTCTAACTGCAATCTAGGCTTTGCATTCTGGTGTGTTGTAAGAAAGCCAAATCTAGATGTAAATTACTCTGCTTTTTACTACATTCGGCTGCATTTCTAGTGCGCTGCTGCCCTTTTGTGATCTTCCCATGCCCCTTGTAACTGTGGCCCTGTGCTTATTGCTGATATTTCTTATGTTTGTCAAAACTAGTTCCTGTATTTATAACTCTGCTACCCTTGTGCAAGTCTTGTTTAAAGCACCTTCTTCATCTGTGCTTGCTTGGCTGCTAGGCTGCCTGGTGAGTTCTTTGTGCGCTGTGCATCTCCCTTCTCCTCCTCCGTTTGGCATCCTCCAACCCCCACCCCTTCATCTCTATGGTGCTTTCCATCTGCCATATATACTCTAGCTGCTACTCTATTACCTATCCCCTGTATCTCTTTTGAAGCCTGGTAATAAGCTTAAGAAGGATGTCCTGGTCTCAAATCCAGATCTGCCCTTTGCCGACACCTTTGTCAATGCTATCTCCAGGCAGATGATTACTGACATTCTCTTTTTAGTTCTTTTTCCAGACCTATGACCTGCCCACATGGTTTCTGTCCTCTCTCCTTTCTCTTCCTCACCCATCATGGATGGAACCAGATGGAAAGTGCTCTTGGCACCTCTTGGCACACTTCCCGTCATCCAGGTTCATCATAAATGTCTACTTGAATGGCACTATCATGGCCCAGTCCCCTCAGCCCAACTTCCTCCTTCTTGCCAGGTGACTACCGTCTCTCATTCACTTCCTTCCTTCTCCTGCCACGCCTCCTTCTCCCCCCCTTCCTGCCTCTCCCACACCTCCAGTGATGGTACCTTGTCCCTGTACCCCATCTCGGAAAACCTTAAAAGGAGGCAACCAGTTTCCCTTACCTACCCTCAATTCTCACTCCGCTGTCAAGCACTCCTCTGACATCTGTCCCCTCCTTGAAGACCTTGACCTCAATATCAGCGGAAATCCCCGAGACATGGTTCAATGCCAGCTATGTCACTGCTTTTGACACTCTTCTTTCTGAGCGCTACAAGATTCTCTCCAGGTCCAGGCCCAACCAACCACGAGGCGGAGTGGCCATTGTTTTCCCTGAATGGATCCCTTCCTCTATCATATCTATTCAATCCTACTCCTGCTTTGAATGTCTTGTCTACAAGCGTTGCATTTCTCCTACCCTTTCTATCACTCTGCTACTATCTACAGGACTCATGGGCTGGTCTCCATCTTCCTTTACGAATGGGATGACTTTACCTCTTCTCTCCTGACTTTTACCGCTAAGGTTCTTCTCCTCGCAGGCTTCAATATCTATCTTGACTCACCTGATGCAGCCTTACCCTTCTGCAGCCTCTGTGATTCTTTCTCCCTCACCATTCTTCTCTCTGGCTCCACTCACTCAGCCAGGCACACTCTTGGTGCACTCATCTCTGCTGACCTTTCTCTCTCTAACCCTCTTCGTACACCTCTGTCTTGGTCTGACCATTCTCTCCTTTCTTCTCATCTGGAGCTCCTGGTTCCCTGGCTAAGCCTCTGCCCGCACTGACAGCCTCCTTCTCCGAAATTCGACCAATGAAGCCAGTGTCATTAGCCGCCTTTGCCGCCTCTTTTCCCCCCTGCAACCCTGCTATTGATACTCACTCTGACACAGCACTTTCTAACCTTCACCTCTCCATCGCCAACACCCTTGACACCATTGCCCCTGCCATGAGGAACCGCATGAAGCCTGCCTCAAAGTGCACCAGTTGGTATGATTCCGACCTTGTCTTGCTGAAAAGCAAGTACAGAGTTGTGGAACAGAAGTGGCTGCATCACGCACATCCTCTGACAAACTGGCCTGTCACCTTCTCCAAAGGCGTTACAGACTTTCCATCCAGCCCAAGAACCATGCCCACATCCAACCACGTATCTCTAGGGCCACAAATAACACAGCTGAACTTTACAAAATCTGTAAGGAACTTGGCAATCCTGCTGCAGTTTCTACCTTTCCTCTTCCCTCCCAGGCCCCCTGAATGGCCTTGGCCTCCCACTTCTCAACAAAAACTCAGGAAATCCTGTCCTCACTTTCCTCCACCCCCCCTCCAACTGCACCTATGTGCCCCCTCAGCTTCTCTCTCCTCTGCTCCAACTCTCCTCCTTTGCTCCCATAGCACCTGATGAGGTCACTAAGACTGTCTTCTCTATGAAAGTCTCCTCCAAACAGATGCCTCCCTGCTACCTTGAAACTATCAAGGACAATATTGCGGCTCTCACTCCCTCTTTGGCTGAGTTCTGCAATCCCTCTTTTGCCACTTGCCCCTTCCCATCACCTCTTAAGCACTCCCTTGTGCATCCCCTCCAAAAAAAGGCATCTGCAGACCCTTCCTGTCCGACGAACTATCACCCAATCTCCAGTACCCCCTTCTTGGGCAAACTCTTGGAGAAGCTTGCCATCTCTCAACTAATCCGTCACACTGAATCTGTTGGCTGTCTTCACGACCAGCAGTCTGGCTTCAGATCAACCAGGTGCATGGGAACTGCTCTCCTGAACACCTGTGAAGACTTGCTCTCCAACCTCGACTCCAACTCTGCCTCTGTTCTCATCCTCTGTCATGATGCCCGCTCCCGGGGAGCCGGTTCAAGCCCTGCGTCCCCAAAAGCGGACATCCAGTCCCCAAGGAAGGCCCCAGCAACCCTATATAGGGGCCCTTTGGACAGTGTCCTGGCGCCTATGGTGCCAGGCTCATAAAAGACATCAGTCCTGGCGCCATAGGCGCCAGGCTCATTATGGATGTGCTTCGGTGCACTTACCTGATGCAGACCATGCTGCAGGATCCCAGCCTCCTTGAGGCCTGAAAGGAACTACTTTACCTGTGGGACTAATTTACCATCCGGGCGTGGTCGGGGAATGATACATACCTGGAACTTCTTCCAAGGCTATTTAAACCCCACCCGAACAGCCACACGTGCTTCGCGTTGTTCTGCATCTAGCAGCTGGACGCTCACCGTGTCTGCTCCTGCATCCTGACTTCTGCCACGCCTGCCAGCATCCTGGATCACCTGCAAAGGAAGAGAAGAAGAGAACAGAAGAAGGAAAAGTCCTTACCTGCTAAATCCGCATCCCGGAGATATCTCGCCGACAATCCTGAAAAGGAAGACTTTTATTTAAAAGCTCATCGGGTCGATCGCTGCAGCGCCGCATTCCACTCACCTTTACTGGGCGCCTCCATGTTCAGCAGCGATCATCCGGATTCGCAGTCACGCCCCAGCGCCTAGGGAGAAAAAGACCAGAACAAAAGGTGAGAGAGAGAAGGGAATAAGGAAAGCTAAATCTCCATGTTGAGACTTATCTGTTGATTCATTCCCTCTTCATTTCGGGTCCGCGCCGCATCCTGGCATTTCCGGACCCCGGCCCCTAAGGGGAAAAAGAGACATCAGCGTTAATGAGCGAATGAAAAGACATTACCAAAAAACGCTCATTAAAGACTTACCTGATTTCTACAAGGATTTCACCTCTCATCTCGGGTCGGTGCCTGTTCCCCGGCATTCCGTACCCCGGCCCCTATGGGGAAAAAGACACTAGCATTAGTACATTAATGCATGGACACAAGGGGAACCTCTTATCAAAAAAACTTACCTGGAAGCCAAGCAAGTTTGGTTCTCACCAATCCGAAAATCCAGTGAAGTAACTGGATACCAATGCGCCCCTGCATCAGAAGCCGGATGGAGAGCTCGTCCTTCCAGACCCTAAGGTGAGACGCTACGAGGAATCACAGAAGGGTTTCGAGGAGGGTGAGAGGGGAAAGTGGGAGGCTGATTGCATTACCCCGCAGACAGTTAATCCCCTATTTTCGCCTACAGTAGGATACTTCTGCGAGCCAGACAAGCCAGATTTGGGGGCCCGGTCCAGTCCGTCTTCCGAACCCTGCGCATCACCTTAAAAGAGGTCACAGCAGCGCGAACCAGGCCAGCGCCTCCATGGGAGACAGGTGAGTGTTACATCCTCCTTGACCTGTGTCCTTTGCCTTTGAGATCTGAAATCATGCCACCCTCCTTAACCGATGCCATGATGCACTAGAGATCACAGACTTGGCACTGGCTTGGCTGACCTCTTTTCTTTCAAAGTTGTCCTCACAGGTTCAAATAGTCCCTTTTCGAATGGATTGTGTCCTCCCACGTATTTCTCATCTTAGATATATCCTTACCTTCAGCTTACTGCTTCGGAATTGTTTTTCTTCTCTCCACCAGAGGGCGCTCTCTCGAGGCCGTGGCATTGATGTCCCTCGGCGGGCATCTGTCGAGCACCGACGTCTTCCACTGTATAAGAGCCTCGAGCGTGCCCATTGGCTTCAGTTCCGTTTTTCTCGTTAGCTTCGCTTCGAACCCTTCCCCCCCGAAGACGGGATTTAAAAAATGCCTGAAATGTTGAAAGAAAATGTCTTTGACTGATCCACGCACAAATTGTCTTTGGTGCCTCGGTTCCGACCACCGAATTGAAGACTGTGGTTGGTGCCAGTCGATGACCCATAAGGCCTTAAAAGAACGTAGAGATAAACTGCGATGGGTGAGGGTTCATCGAAGCCTACTTCGAAGGGGAAAGACTCAGCTGAGTCTTCAAAAACGTATCGTAAAAAACATAGGTCGAGGAGTAGATCGATAAAGTCTTCTTTGTCATCAAAAAAGACAAAGAAAAGACGGCATCGATCTCCCTCATCCTCCTCGACGTCTTCGGAGGAGGTGATAGCATGCCCATCAAAGCATGACTCCCCTAGTAAATGGGAAGCCTTTTGAGTTTCCATGCTAAACATTTTTGAGAACGTGGCTTAGAAACCCTCAAAAAAGGCTAAAGGAGACCATGCCCCTACTCACGAAAAACGTGACAGAGGAAGGTCCAAAGCAAGAAAAGCTGATAAAAAGTCATCGAGGGTGTCATGGAGGGACTCTTCTCAATCACCTCATGAAAAAGACCTTTTGGTGCATAAATCGAAGGTAGAGGGAAACAAAATGGCGTTGAAACATCATACGCCATCAAAGTCAACATCAACGCCATCAAAGACTTCGAAGGCCCTCGAGTCGACAACTCCTTCAAAGTAAGCTACGCCGAGTTCACGATCGATAACTTTGAAAGCTCCTTCGACAGTTTCCGGAACTCCCTCGATGATTACATCGAGATCATCGAAGGTTCCCTCGATTATGTCGAAGGCTGTGATTACGTCATCGGCGCCATCAACGTTTACGTCGACGCCCAAGCCTTTAATACCCACATTACCAGAAAAGATTTTTCAACCTGAGAGTTGACATGATTTTTTTAGGACCATGTCATGCATCTGTGAGGGAGAATCAACAGAAGAGGAAGAAGTCACCTCTGCTGGTGTTAAATTTGGCACAAGATCTGTTCCAGAGGAATTAATTAATCCTCAATCAAAAATTCCAGATCTACAAAAATGTCTACAACAGCAAGTGGTCTGGACACTTCTCCAGAGTACGTATTTGACAAGCCAGACCCATCAGAGCAGGCTGATGCGGGTTACAGAAAACTCATGAATAAAGTTACAGAATTTATGGGGTGGGGTAGAAGTTCACCAGTCTGTCAGGATGATGACATGACTGATATACTATCAGGAACACCTCAACAAGACCCCATTCTCTCTTTTCACATTGCCTTGCAGAGAAGGGTTAATTCTGCATGGGAACACCCTGAAGCCATACTGGCAGTAAATAAAAAAATTGTGTCAAAATGTAGACCTTGCAATTCTGATCCGGAATACCTGAACAAACACCCAACTCCAGAAAGTCTGGTAGTACAAGCAGCCACTTCCACAAGAAATGCTGCATAACCTACAATCCCTCCAGATAGGGATGATAAAAAGGTGGATGCATGGTCTAGGAAGATTTTTACATCCGGCAGTATGGCTTTGAAGTCTACTAATGTAACCTGTATCTTGGCAAGCTTCAAATATACCCTGTGGGGCTGCATGTCAGCGGAAGCTGAATACATCCCAGAAGGTGAAGAGCGTGATGGCTTTCTAGCCATCTAAGGGATGGAAAGGAGGCTTCGGGAGAATGCCTTCAATCAGGGTTGGAGGTCCATGGTAACTAGCACGTTGCTACGTAGATTTGCGTGGCTAAGAAGGTCTGATTTTGCTCCGGATGTGCAATCCAGGCTTCTTAATATGCCCTTTGACGGCTCGAGGTTGTTTGACAACAAGGCAGATGAAAGTTTGGAGAAGCTGCAGACCTCCAAAGCGGCGGCAAAATCTCTCAGTGCCGCTATAAGACAACCTCAGCAACGCCCCTACATAGGCTCATCTTCCTTGAGGGGTTGTCCTTTTCGTTATTATTCCTCAATTGGAAGAGGGCAGGCCAGTCAGAGAGGTCAAAGAAAATTTCCTCGGTGCGAGGAAAAGATTCTAGATTTGCCCCAGCAGAGGCATCTATGCCTTCAGCCGCTGCTGCAGCTGCCACAAAACCACTCTGAGGTTTTGATCCCACAAGACCCTGGCGGGAGGCAGAATCTCACAACATCTAGAAGAATGGCGGGGCATTACTTCAGATGCTTGGGTGCTGGAAAGAGTATCCCAAGGTTACTGCCTTCCTTTTTTTAAAGAAACCTCAGAATCACCCCCCGGGATACAACTCTGTCAAACATCCGGATCCGCTCCTGTTGCAGGAAGTCTTAACCCTGGTACAGAAAGGTGCAATAGAAGATGTACCTGTAGCGGAGAGGAACAAGAGTTGGCATTCCCCATATGTCCTCATCCCAAAGAAGGACGGAGGACTGAGACCCATTTTGGACTTAAGAAACTTGAACAAGTTCCTAAGGAAGGACAAGTTCAAGATGGTCACACTTTCTCAGATCCTTCAGGCTCTCCAACTCCAGGATTGGTTGGTATCATTGGACCTTCAGGATGCTTAGTTTCATGTGCCAATCCATCTCAAGCACAGAAAGTACCTAAGGTTTGTGATTGGCAATTCTCACTATCAGTTTCGAGTTCTGCCATTCGGGTTAACCTCCGCCCCAAGAGTTTTCACCAAGTTGATGGCGGTGGTGGCAGCGAGTCTCAGTAGATGGGGGATTTATGTCTACCCCTATCTGGATGATTTGATGATCAGAGAACGTTTCCCAGAGCAAGCCCAGGAGCATCTGACCAAGACTTGCCACTTCCTTCACAAACTAGGGTTTTCTCTGAATTTAAAAAAGTCAAACATGATACCATCACAGAAACTCCAGTTTATCGGAGCACTCCCGAATACTTGCTCGGGCAAAGCCTCGCCTCCCGAAAAGAGAGCTCACCACATTCTGCAGATGGTAGCAAAATTTGATTTTCTCAGGTTGCTCGGTCTGATGGCATCCTGCATTTTTCTGGTGCCAGAAGCCAGATTGAGAATGAGATCCCTTCAATGGGCTCTCAGAACTCAATGGTCCCAATTCTCAGGGAAAATGTCAGATCTGTTGAAGGTTCCAGCCAAAGTAGCACAGGATCTACAATAGTGGGCTTGCAGACATCATATCCTCAGAGGAGAATCTTTTTGGCAACCATGGCCGGAGATAACAGTAGTGATGGACGCCTCACTCATGGGGTGGGGAGCCCATACCAACGATCTGACAATCAGCAGTCCTTGGTCTCCATCGGAGTCCAAACTACACATCAACCTTTCGGAGTTGAGGGCAATCAGACTAGCGCTGAAAGCCTTCCTGCCCTCTGTACGGGGGAAGAAGGTTCTGATAATGATGGACAACACAGTGGCCATGTACTACCTCAACAAGAGAGGAGGAGTGGGGTCACTGCCGCTGTGCAGAGAGGCGATGCTGCTCTGGTTCTGGGCAATACAAGAAGGGATCTCTCTTTCAGCAATTCATCGAGCCGGAGAGCAAAACACAGCAGCGGACGCTCTGAGCAGGCAGAGTACAGTCTCCCACGAGTGGGAGATAGCTCAGGAAGTCATTCAAGAGATCTTCGCCCTTTGGGGAACCCCTCAAGAAGATCTGTTAGCGACCAGCACCAACCGGATGAGCGAGCAGTACTGCTCAAAGGAATTTCTCCCGAGAGGAGCTCTAGGGGACGCGTTTGTGGTGCGCTGGGAGTTTCCACTCCTGTATGCATTCCCTCCATTACCTGTGATCCCTCAAGTAATAAGGAGTTTGAGAAAGTTCAAGAAAACCATGATCCTAATTGCCCCGGATTGGGCCAGGAGAACGTGGTACCCGGACGTTCTGGACATGTCCATCTGCCCTCCAATACGTCTTCCAAGAAGAGAGGATCTTCTCTCGCGAGAGGAAGGTCATGTTCTCCATCCGGAGGTCAACACACTCAACCTTCATGCATGGCTTCTGATAGGTTGAGACATAAGGATTGGGATCTTCCAGATGACGTGATGGAGATTTTGCTTTCGGCCAGAAGGCCAGCAACCAAATCTCTGTATCAGTGTCGTTGGAATAAGTTCAGTAACTGGTGCAGAGAAAAGAATGTGGACCCATTTCAATGTAATATCCCCAAAATTTTATCTTTTCTGTTACATTTAACTAATCTGGGGCTCTAGGTTGGTACGATAAAAGGATACTTAGCAGCGCTATCCCTTTTTAAGCGCTCTCCAGAAGAAGAATCTTACTTCAAGATACCTTTAATAATTCAATTCTTAAAAGGTTTAAATAATGTATTTCCACCAATACCTTTCCAGGTTCCAGTGTGGGATTTGAACTTAGTTCTAAAATTTCTCATATGTATTCCATTTGAGCTTTTACACTCTTGTCCGCTAAGGCTCCTTACTCTGAAAACAATACTCCTTGTAGCATTGACATCAGCCCGCAGGGTAAGTGAGTTGCAGGTGCTTTCTAGCGGTCCTCCTCACACTATCTTTTAGAGTTAAGCCATCTTTTTTGCCAAAAATTGTTTCGGATATTCATCTGTCACAGAAAATAACTTTACCTACTTTTTACCCTCCTCCTCATGCAAGCAAAGAAGAGGAGTGGCTACATAGACTAGATCCCAGAAGAGCTCTTAGTTTCTACATTTCAAGATTGGCAAAAGTAAGTCAGTGTGATCAACTTTTTGTGGGGTACACTGGACGCAAACTGGGACTTGCAGTAACTAAACAAACATTATCTAGATGGATAATTTTGGCTATAACAGAATGTTATAGATTGGCTGGGAAAGAACCACCTGATGGAATGAGAGCTCATTCAACCAGGGGCATGGCAACTTCAACAGCACTAAAAAGGGGTGTCCCTGTACAAGATATTTGTGCAGCAGCCATATGGTCATCCATGCATACCTTTATAAAACATTATTCTCTGTACTCGACTTCTTCTCAAGGAAGTCTGTTTGCTAAATCTGTACTCCATTCTGTACACAATTAGAATAATTCTGTACTCCCACCTCCGAGACAAAACTGCTTTGGGTGTCTATCTAAGATGAGGAGTACGTGGGAGGACATAATCCATTCGAAGAACAAGTTACTTACCAACTGTAACGTTCTTTCGATTGGATGTTCCCCCCACGTATTCCTCATCGACCCTCCCAGCCAACCCCACAGTACAGTTTACGTGAATTACACTCTAAATTCTTTTAAGTCTTGGGTCAAAAGAGGCACGCCACTAATTAAAATCCATGGACTACATTTTACGAAAAAACAGAACTGAAGCCAACGGGCGCGCTCGAGGCTCTTATACAGTGGATGACGTTGGTGCTTGATGGATGACGCCGAGGGACATCGATGCCGCAGCCTCGAGAGGAGCGCCCTCTGGTGGAGAGAAGAAAAAAAAATTCCGAAGCAGCAAGCTGAAGGTAAGGATATATCTAGGATGAGGAATACGTGGGAGGAACATCCAATAGAAAGAACGTTACAGTTGGTAAGTAACTTGTCCTTCTATCCGCTACTTCACGCTCTACCTGCGGTGTCCCTCAGGGTTCTAGCCTGTCACCATGGCTTTTTAACATTTCCCTTGCTCCCCTTGCCCACCTGATCTCCACCTTCTATCCTCACTTCCAGTGTTATGCAGATGACACTCAGCTCTCCTTTAAGCTTCCCTCCTTTTCCTCCTCGCCTTGCTCTCTTATTCCTGATTGTCTGACCGCTATTCCGGCATGGTGTGCTGCCAATGATCTCTGTCTTAAGGCCAGTAAAACCAAAATTCTTCTCATTGGTACCTCCCTTCCTTCCCATGTACTCTCTGCCCCCCTCCCCTCACCCACTTGTAAGGCAAAAACATGGAGTCATCATTGATTCCTCTCTCTCCTTCTCACCTCATATTGCTGAACTCGCCAAGAAGGCTCACTTTCAGCTTCACCTCCTCAAAGGCATTCTTCCTTTCCTCACCTTTCCCCAGAAACTCAGTGTCTCTGGAGCTGAGTTCTCTCCAGGCTGGACTACTGTAACATCCTCTTCCTTAATCAGCCTTTTCCTCCCTTCCCTCTCTTTCAGCTAATCCAGAATAGGACTGCAAGACTTAGCTTGGCATCAACCAGGGACTGCATCCCTCCAGCCCTTAAAGCTCTCCACTGGCTCCCGGTGAATGCAAGGATCAAATTCAAGACCCTCTGCATCATCCACAAGGCTTTATGGGGCCTGGGGACACACTACTCTCAACTTTCTATTATAAAATAACTGCCTGCTAGAGTCCTTCAGTCCTTTAGGTGAAACTCTCTGCATGTCAGTCACTTCTCCAAGCATTAGAGTGGGGGGTAGATCTCTTTCTTTGGCAGAAGCCTCCCTCTGGAATGGCCTCCCTGCCCCTCTCAGACTTGAGACGCATCCCCTTAAGTTCTGGAACCTTCTCAAGACCTTCCTCTTCTCCTCCTCCTTCCCTCTCCCCTTTCCTTATTAATGTCCCCCCGCTGTTACGACTGGCTGCCTGGTCCCTCTGAGTCAAACAGAGATCAGGCCCACCCTCGACCAGTCTGCCTCAGCACCCCGCCCTTGTCTTTGGGCACCCTTCCCTGATCAGACTACTGAGTCTGGTCCACCCCCGTCCCCTCCATGCACTACCTTACCCTCACCCCATCCCCAGAGTACTTGCCCTACAGGCCTCACCTAGCAATTGCCACCTGTTACCCCCTAACACCTACCCAGCATCTTTCATCCCCTCCAACTTCCCCCCTGCCCCTCCTTGATCCCCCTCGATCCCTGCACTTCCTGTTGCTGCACTTGCATGGTATGAATGTCACAAGGTCTAGTAGGACCATTTATTGTTGTTTATCCTCCTCTTTTCTCTTCTCCCCTTAGTCTTGTGGTGCCTGGAAACACTTTCTCCTGTACAGGCACCATACAAATGTTAAATAAATCAAAATAAAACAAATAAATTGAGAATTATTCTCTTAACAATGGCCAATTGGGAAACTTAGAGGCCAGATTTAAAAGATCATATTCCATCGTATTTATTTCCAAGACCCTTAAGGTTGAAGACAAAGGCCTCTCTTTCACATGTGCAGCAGTTTTGTTTTGCTCCAAATTCTTTTGAGAAAATCTGAGTTGTGCGAATCTGACTCTTTAATATCGTCGTCTAGTCTGACAATGGATTCCAGTACTAGATGGAACGCTGTAATTGACGAGGGCTACAAGGCGTTGATATTGGAAAATGTGTCTAGATTCCTTTCAGACCTAACACCTGTTAGGGTTACAAACGTCTCTCGATCTTCAAAACTCAATGTGTGCAGTATTTGTGTTCACACCACTCGGCTCTTTGGTTCACCCCTGTGTGGTGCCCCTGTTTTCAATGCCACATGTTAAAGGATCATCACACATTTCCTGGCAAAGCCGAGGAAGGAGGCATCCAAAACTATGAAGTGTGAGAAACCTGAGGGTAACCTCACTCCTACTCTCCCTGGATCCTCTGCTTAGGT
This sequence comes from Ambystoma mexicanum, assembly GCF_040938575.1. NCBI lineage: Eukaryota > Metazoa > Chordata > Amphibia > Caudata > Ambystomatidae > Ambystoma > Ambystoma mexicanum. Next base: position 524,305,662 of record NC_090940.1, read on the forward strand.
CGCCAGGGAAAGGTCATCACTCTTGAATCCCAACCCTGGGGGAGGAGAAGTGAGGGGGGATCACCTGGGTGGAGGGACTTTGGGGATTGGGAGAGGGAGAGGAGTACCTATAGGAGAGACATCGTATGCCCCCTTTCCTATTAAAGATCATTATAACCCTCCCACAGCCTTTGTAGGCTCCCTTCATTATCCCACCTTTCACTCCTGACAATACTGGGATGGGGAAGAGGTGAATAGGAGTAGTGAACACCAAACACCAATTTCACCACTGCAGGACTGGGATGAAGAAGATGCCTGTCGAGTATTATGAGGGTCAGGCATGTCCTTTGATTATGGTCAGGCAAGCCGAATTGAGACTGCACACCTGAAACCTGTAAAGTGGTTGCAAGTGTTGAAAAGGAGAGCAAGAAAGCAGTATGGAGAGCCACAGGAAGGTTTGTGTGAGGAGGACCAGCAGGGGACCTGGACAGTGATGAGGCAGCCGTGGTGGAACCTGTGGAGCAGATCCAAAACGCCAACGGACATCCCAGTTGTGGGTGCCTTCAGATCTGGAAAACAAGCAACTGGAGCTGCGAGTGAGGGGAAAGGATGCCGTCCACGTCCGCCCAGAGGCAGTGGAGTTCCCATTGTGTGCCTGACAGCGCCCGGTATGCGAGTGAGGCTCCCAGAGGCTGGACTGTCACCTGAGAAGCGAAGAAGAAGCAGCCGGAACCACAGAAGAGAAACGCCGGAACCGGTGAGTGACAGGAGTAGCCACTTAGAAGCCAAGGTGCTCCTAACATGCTGCACATATGCATATTGAATACCGAACTATGGGAAACTTTGAAAGCTATTTAAATTATGCTTATTGAATACCAAACTATGAGAAGCGTTGAAAATGACTTAATTCACACATATTGAATGCTTAACTATTAGGAAACTTGTAATGAAACTGCACGTATGCATATTGAATACCGAACTATAAGAAATCTTGAAAACAACTTAAATCATGCATATTGAATTGCCGAAATATCAGAAAACTTCAAAGCAACACAAACTATGCACAGTGAAATACCAAACTGAGTAAAAACTCGAAATTAAGCTCATTGCAGCCTGAATTGGATAAAACTGCATGGGCCAATCAAATAGTGACCATTTGAAAGCAACCCGAGAAAAGGAGTGCAAGTGTGAAAAAGTACCATAAGAAGGTGGGGCCATGAAATAAGACCACAGTGCGGTATGCAACGTAGTGTGTTCGGTGATATCAAGGTGTAAGGAGGCTATCCCTGCATTCTCCTTTAAAGACGCTGCTACTAGGACTTTTGACCAGTCCACTTTTCATTTCATTGAATTTCCAATCCACGGTCTTAAACACACTGTGCAAGCACGGAGCGCAGCGCGGTGTGCAACACAGAGTGTTCGGTGATATTGAGGTGAAAGGAGGCTACCCTGCATTCACCTGTGAAGACACTGGTACTAGGACTTTTGACCAGTCCACTTTTTATTTCGTTGAATTTCCAATCCACGACCTTAAACACACACGCAGCGCGGTGTGCAACGCAGTGTGTTTGGTGTTCGGTTTCGGATTCGGATGATAGATACGTTATGAGGTGTGCGCTACCTTCTTTGATACAACGTGAGTTCTGTAACTGAAGGTAAGCGTTATCCCTGCAAAGATAGATGCTCTGATAGGCCTTGTTGAATTACCTTCCTGACACATTGGCAAGCTGTTTGATATTGGACCTTTGCACACAACATTTGGTCACTCGTGACCTATCACTGCTTAAACCTTATATCTGCACAGTGCTTTCACTTTCATTGGATTTTGCCTTTGCTATCCACCTGTGGCCATGACTAACTTTCTGCTGATAAGTTGCAGCATACTCAGTCCGAGTTAGCCGACAGTGCTAAGTGTAGGTCTTTCTTTTTAGTCTGTCTGCCTCACAGTAAACTCCTGCTGGTGGTTGCGGATATTATCTTTGAGCCAGCAGGGTGCATTCAGTCGAGGATACAGCGGATGTTTGGCTAATTACCATGATAATTACTTGGGGTTCGCTTCTCTTCGGTTGCTGGTGACAGTGGATTGATGCATCTTTGAGCCAGCCTGAGGTGATACCCCTTAAGCTTTAAAGGTACTTTGGTTAGCATCTACCCTTCTGGAGTGCAATGATATCCTTGCAAGAGCTAAACTATTAACATGAAGCTGAGAAGTAAGCTTAAGAATAACAAAAAAACTGTGAACATTGTAAAGGCAGCAGGGACAGCAGATAATGGTGTGCAGACTTCTCTGACTAAAGGAAAAAAATCACTGATTTTTACAGAGAGAATACTGCGGTGGCTCAAATTCACACGGAACCTTTAGACATTGTCATTCCTACGAGTGATGAAGTTGGCAAACCTGCGGAATTTGACAATAATAACTTGCTAATAAACCTTTGCTACAGTGTGGAGGGGCAAATCTTACAACTTAAAAGGCCTGGGACTTCAGTCCCTGAAAAACGATGTGAGACTGTAGTTGAATATGCTATATGCAATGGAAACACTACATCTAATAATATATCCGCTGTGAATAAGGACAGGTTGTCCTGTTCTCCTGGTCTCACGGGCTTGGCTGATAGCTCTAATGTGGGCACTAGTATCTCACATGATAATGCCTTGTTGATCTCTAACAATGAATGTGGCAAATGTAATATTGAGGCCAAACTTAAAGACCTAGAAACACACAACACAGCTACTAGCTCTACTTTAAAAATACTACTGAGACTTTGCTACCCTATCTCCTCACAAGTCAGAAATAATGCTGACTCATTGAGGGAAATGGCTAAGGCCGATCCTATTCCCAAGTTGGGGGTGGCAAATAAAAGAGGAGAAGCTGCTAGTAACTCAGCCCCTGTTTTGCATGCATGTAATGCAAATTTAGACTCCAACTTGGTTGAAATTATGATAGGTAGTGACAGCGAGAGTGAGGATTGTTGCCATTTATCTAAAAGAGAGAAACGAAGGAGGGTTAGAGATTCACAGAAAGCCTCAAATGATGGGGGGCTATCAGCAGTTGAGGATACAGTGAATAATGTGCCTAATAAAAATCGCACAAAGAGGGGCAGAAAGAGGGCTGCCAGAAATGCAAAAAAAGTGCTCTTAAAAGGGGCACTCTAGCCTACTGGGTTATTTATTCTGATAAAAACAAAACCCCTGACAAAAATCTCCTGGGGGTGTAAGTGTCTGGTGATCTGTCTGATGGGGTTAGTGATAGCTTTACTGACATGGCTGATATTTCCTCAGCGAGCGGTAATGGCAGTGTGGCTGAATCGGTAGTGCTTGCACTGCCTAAAGCTAAGCCTAAGGTTAAGTTCTCCAAGGTGGCCCAAGATACATGGACGACAATTGAAAAGTCTGAGAAGAAGTCCATGGGGATTTCTGGGCCCTTAACCCTGATTAATAAACGCTTACCTAAGAAACAGTTTGTCATCTCTGGTTGCAATAAGAGAAATAATAAGGCTATTAATAGGAGCAAACTGTTGGAAGTCTTCAGCTCTATATTGCAACTGAGGATACTGAAAAGTGGGGTTTTTAAATTTGTGGAGCCTTGTAAAGGTAACTTTAGTCGGATACATTGCTATTCAGAAGTGGTTGTTTGCCTTGTTAGGGAATGCAAAGATGATCTGAAACGCAGTGGCTATTTGCTTGATGATAATATAAACACGGGTGATTGACCCAGTACTAAAGGTGACCGTGAGGTTGGTAGAAACATCCAGCTGGTAAAAAGTACTAAGATTGGAAATGATGTAAACAAATCCCATTGGGAATGGCTGTGTTCCTTTCTGCCACCAATGAATAATAGTAGATGATTGGATTGCCCTGCTATTTCATGGAATACGAGAGGTCACAGTCATCTCTTTTCTGTTAATGGATCTTTTCAACTATTAAATGGCGCACTTTTTGTTTTCTTGCAAGAAACGTGGTTACTAAATAATGCTGCTTTTGATGGATTTAAGGCCTATCATGATTTGGCAAAAAAAAGGGGAAAGGGTAGACCTTTTGGGGGCCTTTCCATTCTGGTGTCTAACTCATTAAAATCTCAAGAATGTATATTGCCCTCCATTAACCCTAATGTTGTGATGGTGGAGGTTATGCTGCATAATAACTGTAAAATGATACTGATTAATGTATATGATCCGCCAGGAAATGAACATACTTCTACTATACAGCAGGTCATCTATGAATGTTTGGTGTCAAACTCTATGGGAGAAAAATAAATAGATATTATACTAGGCAGTGATCTCAATTCCAATCTACTGTCTAGTGATATTGGTGCATTTACTAAAGCAGCTTGCTGGAAAACATTGATCTCTGATATAGAACTATCTGTAATTAATGGAAGTATATTTGACAGATCTCTCAATTATATCACCTGGTCTAATAATGGGCATAGTTCCACCTTTGATTTTATTTGCCTTAGTGAGACGTTATTTGGCCAACTAAAATGTTTTGTGCTCGTGAATAATATATTCAGTGATCACTATCTTTTACAGTGTGTGCTATCGCTGGATGTTATCTCTCCTGCTCGGGATGCTGTTGGTGAAATTTATACGTATGGAAAAGGAAATAGAATTGGCTGGTCTAATTCAAACTTGGAAAAGGCAAAAAAATGGTGTGAGAATATTGCAGTTGAGCATTTATTATATTTTCCAGCTGAAGATATTGTATGTTGGATATCTAAACACCTTTATGAACGAATGCACATTGCGGGAAAGATATGCCCCCAAAAAAAACAATGTTACCAATAGTAGAATGTTCGATAAGAACATAAGTGAGCTGAAAAGAGAGATGAGAAGAAAATTGTGGCAATGTGATAGTTCTGATCTGAGCTTAATGCTACGGCTGAAGGCCGAAAAATCGATAAGAAATAGGTATTGTAATGGGATCAGACGCTATGTGGCTTCTGATAAAAATGCTACATGGCAATACATGGTGAGGATGCATAGATGGTAACACCAAGATGTTGTGGTCTAGCTTTAGAGCTATTAGTAATGTTGGTAATCCGGAGCTTCTGATTCCTATAGACTGCTGCACATGGGCCAAATATCTTACCAATAAATTCCACTAGGAAACTGCCAATTTAGATTTCCATCTGATAGATAATTTATCCATATGCAGGGATGATATTCTGCTAATAATTAAGGACCGTAAATGCTCACATGCCCCTGGTCCTGGTGGGCTTTTTAATATCATTCTTAAAGAAAATCCTGAAATATGGGCGGATATCTTGGCAGTGTTATTCCAAAAGATCATAGAGACAGGAAAGATGCCCGATTCTTGGAAGTTTCTAATATCATTCCAATATTCAAGAGCTGTCCTCGTTGTTTGTCGGAGAGCTATCTGCTCCTGGCACTTACCGATGTTCCTAGCAAGGTTTTTTGTACTCTTATTCTTCAGCAAATCAATAAGTGGATTGAGAATGAAAACATCTTGGACAAGGCCCAAACCAGCTTTAGGAAAGGCTGTTCCATGGTGGATAACATTTTCATTCTAAATATTTTGATCGAGCAGGCTAATTGTGATAAAAAGCTACTGTTATATGTATTATGTGTTGAATTTTCCCCTGCTTTCGATTCTGTAGAGCACCTGAAGGTTTGGATGAAACCTAGATCTTTTGGTATGCCCCCTCACCTCCTCTATTGTTGTATGATGATCTATGATGATAGTAGGGCCAGGATTAGGTTGGATAATCAGGGTACACTATCCTATTCTATACATATATATATAAAGGGGTTAGACAGGGATGTGCACTTGCCCCTACATTGTATAATCTATTCATGGCTGGTTGTATATTCAAAGACAAAATGAATGCCTTCCCTAAAATTGGCCTACATAAGGTTGGTTGGGTCTGCTATGCAGATGACATTATCATATTTGTAAATATTTAGGTAGGTATCTGTAACAGTGATAATGCCCTGTGTGAATACGCAAAAACAAATGGACTTTCTGTCAATTTGACCCAGTGGGCTGCAATTGTTGAAAAAAAATGACAATACCTTGCACTCTGGGAATGATAAATATCTGGGACATGCGATATGTGGAGATACAAGAAAATTAATTGAATCCTCTGGTCCAATTAAGTAAGAGAACTAAAGTTATGGCTATGTTAACTGCTGTTATGGCATTCTCTAAGAATACAGCTGGCTTTAGCTTGTTGAGTATTGTTAATGTCTACAAGAAAAAGCTGGCGGCTATTTTCTTATATGCTCTGGAATCATCTTTTTCTGACTGGTCAGATTGGGCAGATGAAACTGAGGGACTCATTTGGAGACGCTTACATGGTCTCTCCAAATATACTCTGATACAGGCCATTAGGATTGAAATTGGCCTTATCTCCCTCCCTAGTCAGAAATGAACATAACAAGGCTAGATTATATGTTAAAATAAAATATGCACGGCCTGGCACGTTACTGCATATTCTTCGTGAAGGATTGGAGGGAGGCAAACTGGAGGCTTTGAATATCTTTCAGAATAAAATCTTTTATTTCTTTTGAAAAATAGGGTTCTCCCCCAAGTGGCATCATGGTGAGGGGGTGGTACTAAAATCATTGAAGAACTCTATAGAAAAATGGGACTGAGCCGCCAGTCATGATAAAGTGGCAGAATTGAGCTCCTTATGTATGTTTGCCAAACTACCCTGTAGGTATAAAAAATCCTCAATATTATCTAAAACTAATGTCATCCAAAGACAACCGCAAAATATTTCTGGACATCAGACTTAATGTATTGGGGATACGTGGAGCCTGGACGGGTATCCCGATTGACAGAAGGTTCTGTAGACTGTGCCTAGATGAATCAGAGATTAGAAACTGCAACTGAGTACGAGGAGAGATGGGGGTCATTCAGGGATTTATTTGGATGAGGTGTAAGCTTTGGTTTATTTTGTGGATATTGAGGTTGGGGATTGGTAGGGGTGTATGTTTTGTCCTTTTTTTTTGTGTTTTGTGTTGTCACGTCTTGCCATGAGATAGGAGGGTGGGGATGTTTTCAGATTTAGTTTTGAATAGCTGTTACTTTAGTAGTAATTTGCATTTTGTTGCACTGATGTATATGGAGTAATATTTTGCTTGTTCCCATTCTGTTGTTACTCAGTTGTATTATGTTTTGTATAATTATTAAATAAAGTTGATAAAAAAAATTTAAAAAAAGAGAAACTGCAAGGCAGTCCTTACTTGTTGTAAAAGTATGAGCTCTATCTATGATAAATATTTTAAAAAATGTGAGTTTGATCCTATCGATATGACTAGTGAGAACTTCTGGCTTAGGTGTCTTGCGGGGATGAATAGGAGCCTAATTATTGCGGTGACACAAATATGGAAGGTGGCAAATGCACGTCTAAGAAAATGTGAAGAAGAGGTGAAGCTTTTGGTTGATCTATAAGCAGTCAGCTTGCTGTAAATGTGTTAGCTTCTTCTTCTTCTGTCTTCTTTTATTTGTTTTTACCTTATGTAGTATTTCTACTGTTGAGATCCATTCTATTGTTTGTATAATTGGGTCGATAGGAGTATATTGCAGTTTCTCTTGTTCCTTTTATAAGACCTTACCTTATAGTTGTATGTATTTTCTGTTTTATCAAAATGTTAAAAGTGAAAATGTAATTTTCTTCTTTCCTGTTTGAACTTTATCTTTATTGTGCGTTTTTTTTGTCATATTTGTGAAAGGTTCTTTAAACTGAAACACAATAAAATAAAAAAAATAAAAGAAATAAGACCACACTAATGAATGGTATGAACAAATGCAATGCGGCTACACCTTACGCCCAAAAGCCAGTGAAAATAGACCAAGTGAATCTGACTCTGTACTCAGGGGCCAGCTCAGAAGAACCTGTGTGAACTACAGAGTCCAGGAATCCTGGTTGCGCGACCTGTGATTGGTGGACCGTGTGGTCTGAGAACTGCGCCTAGACCTGTTAGACCTAAATTGTGAAAACCAAGGACATGGTTAAACAAGCCACAGAACAAGTGGCTGAGCTAACATCTTGGGGAAGGGACCCTGAGAATTGAGGAATTACTAATATTGATTTGAGGAGGTAGCCTCAAGACCTGTTTCTTTTGAACTGTGTTGCTTAAAATTTGGGGAAGGGAACCCTATGGATTGGGTGGAGCTATATTGCCTTGGACTGGAGAAAGGCAATCTTAAGACTTTTGGGGAACTGTTTTGAACTTGGGGAAGGAGAGCTGAAGAGGAGGTTAAGATCTGGAAGAACCTCAGAACTTTGTTGAACACTATTTCTTTGATTATTGACATCCCTACACGTTAGTTAGCTTTAGCTGTGAGGGAAACATAGGTTTTTGACACAGTCATTCTTAAGTTGAACTCTTGGACTCAGACGTAACTTAGTTTCGTTCAGGTAGGGAAATCCCACCTTAGCATAGGGCAAGTTAGGCCTTCTACCATTCTGACATTTACTTTAATAAATCCGTTTGTTTGAACATTTAATCGCTTGTCTGTGTCTTGCTTCATGATGCCTTCACAGGAGTCAGATAGGTTGACATATAAAGCACTGGATACGCCCTCATGGGGAGAAGAAATGGATTGTCAGCATTCATATTTTCTTCAAGCATGCAAGCGTCTATAATGCTGCCTTGCTTATTTTTAAGGGTGGCCTTAAGCTTAGAGGCTGTATTTGAATGCATAATTCTCAGAGTGGAGGCCACCGCCGGCCTGTCACTACCTGCTCCTGCACCACAGTAGCCATAAGGTCACTCACTATGATGGTTGAATTTGTGAAGGATGGGGAACTACGTAGGTTGTAGTGTGACATTTCCATGGCTCATTTGACTGAGAAGAACAATCAAGCCCTAATTGCAACTCTCAGGCCAAGCGCCAAGATGTGTAATAAATTTGGAAAGAAGACCTTACACTTGCCCCTCACACAGTCTCAATTTCTTTAGATTCAATCCACTCACACACAGATTGTGGGTGGATCTAACTATAGATTCCTGGTTCTTGCACCGCTGAGCTGCAGACTTCACCAGACTTTGCGCAGGAGCCTGACACTGCAATCCTTTATGTTGTTAATAGCATGCAGGTGTGATCAGCACACAAAATGCAGCAGTTGGGGAGCGGAGCAAAGATCTCTTTTCGCTCAAACTATGAAGGGCAGATGTAAGCAGCTTAAAGGGACCAAACCAACATAAACCCCCTAAATTTCAATGACCGATACTTAAACGGGTCTGCAAACTACAAACACATAAACTGGCGGGCGAACACGCCAGCGAAGTTGCCCTGGTGGGTGCCGCCCCTTAGTGGGGGTTGCCCAGCCGACCTCCTCCCCCACTCCTCAAACGGGTCAGAGGGGGTGGGGATGTGGAGGAACACAATAGCCCGCCCCCGGAAGCAGACGGGAGCACGCGAAACATGAGGGGCGGGGCAGGGAACTGAGGGAGTGTCAGGCACCATAAAGGCACGGGTTTTCCAGGTACCAGCACATTATCCCTCGGTTTCCTGCCTCGCTGGATCGTGAATTTTGTTTCATATCCTGCCTCACGCGGAGAACCCTCTTGCATCCTGGTTCCCGGGCTTCGTCGGCATCGCGGTTCCAAGCGCGGTCCAGGAGTTGGAGACGTGCTGATTGCGGGAGTTCCGGCCGCAGTGGGTTTCGTTTCCAGCCGGGCAAAGAAAGGTACGTCCAATCGTTGAGTGGTTCGATTGCTGGACGGCCCGCGGTGAGCGTCTTGGCGGCCGCCGAACGCAAGTGTAGTTTTGTGTGCAGCGTGGTCGTTGGGCGGGGGTTGGGGGATGTCGGGGGAGGGAAAGGGGACGGCTCAGGGAGAAGCACCAAGGCGGACGGGCTCCCAGGGAACGCTTGGTGGTTCCGTTGAGAGGGCGAACAAAACTTCTGTAGAGAAAGCTTGGGGGTCAAGAGCATGTTTACTTTTATTGAAGGGATAGCATAGGGACATGGCAGTAGGAGTACTATGGAGCACGTTACCTATGTTCACTGTAACGCCGTTTGCGGTGGGTGGTCTCGGCAGGGAGCGGGGGGGCCATTGGAGCGATTTTTCTGTGTAACGTCGGTTTGCGGCAGGGGCCGCTTCCTTAGATGCATTTTAATTGTTCCATTCGTGTCACAGGCATGTGGGAGCGGTGCGGGGAGTAGATTACAATGTGGAATTCAAATGGCGTAATTGTGCAAGCCAATGTGCAAATCAAGCGGCATGGGCCGCTCCCTTGAACGCAATTAGTTGCTCCGCTCGTGTCACAGCCAAGTCTATGTCAGGGATCGTTGTCCTTGTGGGGCGCCAACAAGCGCCCGGGACCGTTGGGTGGTTGCTGGGTACAGCGCATGTTCGGGAGGCCCACATCTACTGCGAATGCTTTGGGCACGACGAGTTAAGTGTTATAGGAAATGCATTGTTTTCGGCTGTGGATGCGGTAAACCAAGGTGCGGTGCGGAGAGGGGACAACAATGTGTAATCGAAATTATTTTGTGTTCGTTATATGAAAGGGGTCTAACCATGGTGGGAGGGATGCGTTAAGGAGGGCAAGATGGCGTTGCAACTGTTCGCGGGAACGGACGAGACCGCGGTGCGGAGGGAGGGAGAATGTATTGCAATGGGGAAATAATGTGTGTGGTGTTTTTGCTTTGAATGGTTTTACTGCGAGCGATGCAGAGATTGGATCGCAGAAGGGTCGAACACATCGAGTTTGCCAGTAATTGAATAAGCGCAGCGCCGGCAGTGATTGGGTCAGGGAAGCGCCGGCCTTAGCCGCACAGCAAAGGGGCCAAGCCGGGTATAGGCGATGGTAAGAGGCACGGGGAGTTAACTTGTAAGGGCATCTAGGTAGGCATCTGGTTTGTCGCGCAGACCGCGGGCCAGGTTGCAAGTCCCAGCAACACATACAAGGGGCGTCGAGGGGATTGCTTGGTATCCCTGCTTTCATGGATGCGCGTAAGGCTCGGCGCAGGGTTCGGACTAGATAATTTAGGGGGGGCGGCGCACGCAGAGCAGGCGGCAACGGGAGGTAGCAGGGCTGGGTAAAGGGTCACGGGACCCGCGCGCTTGGGACTGCTGAAACCAATAAGGGGGGGGGGAAAGACTGGGAGGGTAGGGAACGGAAGGGAGTATTGCAATGGCCACCGAGCCACGGATTGCGGGGGACGCTTGGGGAGGCGAGAGGGGCCCACACGTGCTCGTACGCGGGGGGAGCTCAGCCTACATAATGGGTCGAAATGCTCTCGTGGAAGAACCTGGTCTCAGCGTGCGGGAGATTAGACAGACAGAGCCCACATACACTTGCGTGGGGGCGCGGGTTTCCGTTTTATAAGACGAGAAGCGCTGAAAGGTTGGGACAGGGACAGAGGGGCCACGCAACCAACTTGAGTGAGGAGGCCTATTGATTTTGAACTATTACAGAAGGTCATGACAGCAACCGTGGGGGGGGTGCTACTCTCAATACCAAAGCACCATGTTTAAAGTATGCTCCGCATTGGCCTTTTGGGGCCCTACAGATCAGTGAGCTAGTGGCAAAAGCAAAAATGACCAGAGCCACAGAGCCCTATTATGGGGCGACGTATTGCATAAGGGAGAGTGGCTATCGGTCACCATCAGGTTATCCAAAACAGACCAGCAGGCCAAGGGATGCAAGCTAGTGCTGGCCAAACTGGGACAAGAAGCGTTCTGTCCAGTAGAAAATATGACAGCATATTTTGCGATTAGGGGGGGGGGAGAGCCGGGATACCTGTTCAGACACGAGGACGGAGCCCCACTTACCCAGTTACAATTCAGGGGAGTCTTGGAGGGAGCCCTGGTGGGATCCGGCGTGAACCCGGTCCAATATTCAACCCACTCGTTCCGCATAGGCGCAGCCACGACGGCAAGCAGGGAGGGCCTGGGAGAGGACAGGGTCAAAAAGATAGGGAGATGGGGATCCGACAAATACAAATTATATGTACGGTAAACAGGCCAATGCGGCACTGGGGGGGGAAGGGTCCTGTGAGGTGCCGTGGGCACCACCTCTGCCAAAGATCTAATATGACCTCTCATGTTTCCACAGAAGTCACCAGGGTATGGGTCGTGGGACACTCCTTCGTGGCCAGGGCAGCTGCCAGAGCACGGACGGCGTTTTGGGACAGGAACCTGGGCCTCCGGAATACACAGATCAGTTGGATCGCCAAGGGAGATATAAAAAGCAAGCTCTTATGGGATACATTGGAACAAGCAGCTCAGCAACACCCTTCTCCCGACATTTTGTTAATACACATTGGGGGCAACGACCTGGTGACAAAAGGGAGGAAGGATTTGACAGAGCTATTAAGAACTTTACTAACCAGAATTGGGAGGGTGTTCAGGGAGTGCGAGGTGATGTGGTCTGAGAGAATTCCAAGGCAGGAATGGAGGGGGGGCGTTACGCCACGGGGCGATAGAGGAGGGGAGGAGGAAAACTAAGGGTCGTATGGGGGGGTTCCTAAAAAGTAGAGGGAGGGTATGTGTTCCGCACCCGCTGATTACCTTAAAGGTACCTGGTTATTTCGATAAGGCCAAAACACACCGGTAGGGCTTCCTGTACAAGCGGCACTTGGGGGACGGGGTGGACAGAGTAGAGTAGAAAGGACTCAAAATAGACGGGCATCGCAAAGCGATGACCATATAGGCAGGCAGAAAGGTGTGGCTCGGCACCGGAGGGCGGTGTCGGCCTTAATGTTGGGATGTGGTATATGTGTAGCGTTGGGGCACTTGTGGTGGTGCCGGTATAGGAACCTGAACAATATCGAGGCACCGCGTGGCTGCCTGTTTTACCTAGACCCAGACACAGGACACAGTGGCAAGTGTCAGGGGAGGGGGGGCAGGGATTCCCAACAAGGACCTTAGATCAAAGGGGTGGAGTGTATGTCAAGAAGTCGGTCATGGGAAACCTACAAAAGGCCAGGGGTAGAGAGAGGTTAATAGCAAGGGCCGGGCTCAAACTGAGGCGTCCACCGGACGAGGACGGTAAGGGAGAGGGGGGGGAAGGGCAAGGGATACCTAGGTAGCCACACACAGAGTAGAATACCTGTGGTGGTGAATTACGGATCGCCTGTAAGATAACTCCAAGACTTTATGAAAAATAAAGCTGCTGAGGCATTTCAATCTTCCAACTGTACAAGGCGTCCGAGTTGTTCTTTCCAACATGTAATGTTTGACATATGCTGGGATGCGTGGGGGGAGGGAGGAGAGGGGAGTGGGGCCATGGGGCCAGGGCATGGAGGAGGGGCGAGGACGAGGCACTGGGGTGCCCACGCTATGGCGGGCGAACGCGCCAGCGAAGGTGGCCTGTGGGGCGCCGCCCCTTAGTGGGGGTTGCCCAGCCGACCTCATCCCCCACTCCTCAAACGGGTCGGGGGGGCGGGGATGTGGAGGAACACGATAGCCTGTCCCCGGAAGCAGACGGGAGCGCGCGAAACATGTGGGGCGGGGCAGGGAACCGAAGGAGAGTCAGGCCCCATAAAGGCACGGGTTTTCCAAGTACCAGCACATTATCCCTCGGTTTCCTGCCTTGCCGGATCGTGAATTTTGTTTCCCACCCACCCTCCCAAAAACAAAATGTTTGTAATGAACTGTCTTTTGTTTTGCAGGTCGCCCAGCGGAGTTACATTGCGATCCCTTTAACGAAGCACTGACAGACCCATAGGGGAATGATCAGCCAACAGATTAGATTTACGGTGCCCCAAGAGTACTAGGCTCGGGGGAGGCCCTGGGAAAAAGGGGAGGGATGTAGGGGACTTGGGAGCCAATTCCAAGCCCAAAATTGCAGGGCGGGGGGGGGGAACGAATAACAAACTCACAAACAAGGCCATCAAGGGAAGTCGGTCGGGGGGGAGCAAGAGGAGACTACGGGGGGCTCAGGTAACCGGGACAAAATAACAGTAAGGGGAAGTCTTCACGGAAGGAGGGAGGAATGAGGGGGAGGGAGGTGGGGGATCCAAGATAGGGCGGCAGGCAAACAGAGGGAACAGGGGGGAGGAAGCCAGCCCCAAGGAATAAGGGGGGGGCAAAGACCAAAAGCTGGGGGACAGGAGACGGGGTACGGAAGAACAGGGCGGGGAAGTCTGCCCCTGGGGGGAAAAGGAGCTAGGATATGGAGGGGCAGAAACGGCAGGCAGGGGGGGTTTGGCGGCACCCTAAAAAACTGGGGACCTGGAGAGTGGAGGAGCAAGCTAGGGAAAGGAAGGTAGGAGAAGGGCTAGGGTACACGGAAGAGATATTATGATGGCGGGGGGCACTGGGCTAGACTCCACAGGGAGGCCTGGGGGGAGAGGGAACTGGGAGGTTTTAGGGGCTCGGCAAGACGGAAGGGAGACACGGGGGCAGCCTAGATAGGGTAGGGCTTCCGGTACAAGCGGCACTTGGGGGACGGGGGGGCAGAGTAGAGTAGAAAGGACTCAAAATCGACGGGCATCGCAAAGCGATGACCATATAGGCAGGCAGAAAGATGTGGCTCGGCACCGGAGGGCGGTGTCGGCCTTAACGTTGGGATGTGGTATATGTGTAGCGTTGGGACACTTGTGGTGGTGCCGGTATAGGAACCTGAACAATAGCGAGGCACCGCGTGGCTGCCTGTTTTACCTAGACCCAGACACAGGACACAGTGGCAAGTGTCGGGGGAGGGGGGCTGGGGATTCCCAACAAGGACCTTAGATCAAAGCGGGGGGCGTATGCCAAGAAGTCGGTCATGGGAAACCTACAAAAGGCCAGGGGTAGAGAGAGGTTAATAGCAAGGGCCGGGCTCAACCTGAGGCGTCCACCGGACGAGGACGGTAAGGGAGAGGGGGGGGAGGGCAAGGGATACCTAGGTAGCCTCACACAGAGTAGAATACCTGTGGTGGTGAATTACAGATCGCCTGTAAGATAACTCCAAGACTTTATGAAAAATAAAGCTGCTGAGGCATTTCACTCTTCCAACTGTACAAGGCGTCCGAGATGTTCTTTCCAACATGTAATGTATGACATATGCCGGATTGCGTGGGGGGTGGGGTGGAGGGGAGTGGGGCCATGGGGCCAGGGCATGGAGGAGGGGGGAGGACGAAGCACTGGGGTGCCCACGCTAAGCAGTCACTGTCTTCTGCACCACAACAGCTTTTGACTCACTGAGGAATTCAAGATTTTTCCGCAACGGTCCATAAACACCTGTAGGGCAGGCTGCCCATCCACGCCCATTGTCTTCCTGCTGACTGCAGCCACTTTACTGTGGCTTGGCGATCCGCTTGCCGGGAGAAGTGGCTTTGAATTGTTGGAGGCTGAGCCTCAATGCCCCAGAGCACCTGTGCCGTAAATGGTCATAAACCAAAGGTAGAGAGAGAGTAGCGCTGTTGACTTCACTGCCACTTCGCGGCCCGCTTCCCGGGAGAAGTGAGTTTTGACTTGTTGGATGCACAGCCTCAATACACCAGAGCAGCTGCGCCGAAAATGTTCAGAAATCTAAGATTCGCAGTAGCCCTGCCGACTGCAGCCACTTTGCAGACAATTTTGAGATATGAGACCTGAAACACTTTATTTTACTGCTTCTATAGAAATTGAAATACAAATAACATGTTTTATTTAGCAATGATTGTGGGCAAGAATTGTTTTGGTCAAGCTGCCCCAAATTTGGTGCGAATATTACACTCTCTTCAGGACTCCCTACAGGAAAAGCACTTTTCGGGGCGCATATAAGTTCGCCAAGGTTCGAGGGAAGTTAAAAAGAACTTTGCACCAAAAATATAGATAGACCTGCGATTTTCTGGAAGTTTACGTGAGGTTCTAGAAATAGGGTCACTTGTGGGGGGTGAGGGAGTCTTCAAACGTCCCAGGCGATTTTTCATAATGCAAACTTTCCTTTCCCCTTTAGCTCAAACTAATGGACGAACTGGCTGCAATTCCCATTCACATTCACGAGGAGCTTGCATTTGATCCAAAAGGGTCATGACCCTGGTTTGGTGCAAATCTGTCCGGTGGTTTGACTTAGATCGAGAAAAAAATGGCATAAAACTGATTAGTGAAATCTAGGTTCGCACAAACTATTTGAGCCGTTTCGAAAAGCCTGATTGGTGTTTGAGGACCAGCAACAGGTCTGCAAATTGTAAGTTGAAAAACAGCTGAAACCCATGCCATGCCATAGGCAAAGGGGTCATTGTCGATAGTGATTGGCCTGCAGTCATGCAATGAGAGCAAAGTAGCAACTCAGCCTGGCCTCATGTCACCTTGGATGACTTGACAGTGCCCAGCCATGCTCGATTAAATAGCCAATGACCCAAAGATCTGCAGTGAGTGGGGGCGGGGGGCGTTCTGGGGGTGGTGGAGTCGGGGACAACAGCCATTATTGCAAGTGGCCACTTTAGGTGGCTTGGTGGTGGCCAAGGATGCAAGTCATGTCCAATCACCCATGGACCTTCAATGATAGGAAAGAGGCCACTAAGTCGTGCTGCGGGTGAGTCCCAGGGGTCACTTCATGTGACTTGCTAGGGCCTGATAAAAGCCTTAGGCCATAACCTGGTACATACGGCCACTAGCCATGGCAACAAGCTATGCCAAGTGGTCTGCAGGCCTGTAATGAGGAAAAGTGGGGCCTCGACATAGGCCAGTTCTCAAGGCCAGTTTTGGAGGTAGATGGGTCCCGGCAATGGCCAAAGGACATTCCCTGTAGACATGAAATGGGGAAAATGAGTCAAAGGCCTTTGCTGCTGGCAGTGCCCAGCGACAACGTCCTGTAGCTTAGGCTCCACTGGGTGTAGTTAAAGCATATGCTCCATGTAATGAGGCCACTGGGCATGGCAGGAGACAATGCACAGTGGCCGCAGCAGGTGACTTGGGCGTTTCTGGGTTATGGCCACTGGCCATACTTTGGGTGCTGGGGCATGGCCTTAGTCCACTTCGATGGCTTAGGAATGCCCAGGCAAAGAAGTGCTCACTGGGAGCGGCAGGACAACCCCCGGAAAAAGTTCCCACTGGTCACTGCAGGCCAAGCCCAAGTGGGTACTGCAGTTATTATAGTGTATATTATATTTAAAAAAACGCATTGACGTTCCCTGAAAATGCTTTGACTAAAATAATGTTACTGTCAAGTTTACCTTAAAATAAATTGATATTCGGTGCAAATCAACCATAACCAGCTACTGACGTTGTAAAACAACCATAACTGGGACACTGCCATTTACTGCTCATGACGGCACACATGCGAACATAAATAACATGCATGGATCCACACCTTAAAGATGACAACAGTGAAAAAACGAGCTGCAGAAAAATTGTGGTATGTCAAACTGATTAGGGTCACTTTAAATGTGTGGTAATGGCCAGCGCTTATAATAACCCAAAAAAGACGTTAACATTATATCAAAGACCAGATTTTCCATGTTACACAGCACACCCCGTTGTGCACAGAGGTGAATGATTCACGATAGTGGTGGTAGCCGGGTTATGGTTGCTTTATTATTTTTGTGCTGTAGACGTTATTTTCTTAAAGCCTTTTCTCTGAATTTCAGTTTACAGGGTGAACTAAAACATAACACCCCATTAACCTACGTTTCTTTGTGTTTCACACAAACAGACGCACGCACACACGTGCACACACGCGCATTTATATCAGCAAAATATAAAAGATAGCACTACTAGATTAAAGTGTATGACAGTAGCATATCCATCAACCCACTTTTATTTTACCATTTAGTGATTGGAATCCAAAGAGAAAGTGACAGATGCCCTGAAAATATGTCTTTTGAATTCTCCTTCCATGTGATGCACTGTAATAACACTCTGATGAGGCAATGTTTTTCTCTCAGCCTGATTAAAAACCAATTAGAGTTTAACACTTCCAGATGAGAAAAGTACTTTACCAGGATAAACCGTTAATTGGGCCACATTTTCAAAAACATATTGCAGAAATCAGAGAATGTACATTCAGGACACATTCTGTTACTTTAAAAAAGAAAATTGAGATTGCACTTTAGGCAGCACATTTACAGAGACCATATGGTACACTCCAATTTTGGGTCAAGTTGCATTAATATTTGTGCTTTTCCAAGTATGGTAGTTGGAGCTGGTGCTAAGATTTATGCCACACTGTACCTACAGAAGGACATATTTATACTGGTTTTGCTAGTACCCTTGCACTCCCTGCCTGGTGGTGCCTACTGTTGCCTCGCTTTAGAGTTGGCACAGACCTTTTTAAGACAAGCAGCATCCTGCTATATTTCAGTATTCATTTTGTGTGAACAGGAAGGTCTATTCAGTCTAGGTGATAGAGCCAGCTTTCCTACCTTATGCACCACAAATGTGACCTCGTTATGAAAGCTCAATGACTTGCAGTGTAGATTTAGGACAAAGCACTGGTTTTCCAAGACAGGGGCGTGTCTGTTCTTCGGGTACGACTTACCAAGCATAGGTATCAGGAGAGGTGATGTCACGTGGTCTGCTCATTTTTGTACAGTTAAGTTACTTTTTTATTTGCAGTAATGAATAACAAAATAAAATGAAGTTAAAACACAATGGACCCCATTTTTGAAGTCCATGCAAATTGCATTTGTGCACACAGGCCCCTCTATGCAGTTTTGACCCTTTACATTACAAAGAGCAAACAATGCACACAAATCCAGGCTCATCCAGGTCTCTGTGCATATTTGCAATTTGTAGTGTAAACACAAGGAAATGCCCCCACCCTGACTGTGCATGGCGGTAGGCCCCTACATGGATGCCTATGCATTCTGCCAGCTTTGAGCAGTTACGGAAATCTGTCAGATTCCAAAGGAGTCCAATATATTTTTCCAGCATCTAAATCAAATGCTGGCTGAAATGTATTCAGATTCGTATGGCAGGGCTGGTTGGGGTGGTGGATTTAAAAATGAGCATCTGTACGTCTACTCCACCATACAAATTAACCAAAAGGCCTGGTTCATAAAAAGCAAGTGTGAGCATTTTATGAACCATATTACATATTGGAAGGACACATGAGCAAATATATAACTGCAAAAAACTGTGCAATAAGTAACTTCAAATAGTCTATACTATTTTGGAAATCCATGTATCCAAGACACCCTTTTCACCCTAGTCTCACAGGTTGTATACGAATTGTATTCCAACTGTTCGAATGACAATTGACCTTTTCACAATTGATCGAATTGTGAAGGTCAATTGTAACATATATGCGAGCGGAAACCCCCCGCAACCCCCACCCAACCCAAACCCGCCCAAAACCCTATATATAAGCGATTTATATATATATATATATATATATATATATATATATATATATATATATATATATATATATATATATATATATATATGCAGTCAATTGTGAAAAGGTCAATTGTGACCCTTTAAATTCGGTCAATTGTTCATTCGAACAATTGTAAACAAACAATTTGGGTAATACCGTCTCACATTATCCTATATTCATAGTCAGGGGAAACCTATTGTGATCATTTGCTTTGTTTCACTTTTTTTAAATGAGAAACATTCTGCCACATTTCTTAAGCTCGATACAACCACTTAGTAACCTTCTTTATCACATTCAAACAATTACATTTGGTCAAATATACATGACTTAAAATGTGCATAGGACTGTTGTGATTTACAATATCAACAACACTTATTTGCACTTTTTTTTACATTACTCATTACATTCAGTATTGCTCATATTGAATATCACAAGTCCCTTATTGAAGTTTACATGATCTAAAATGTGTATACATGCTCAGTTCTATATACACCTTAGCCCATTAGTGTATATTTATCAGTTTTGCGCAGTATATTCTTTACTTGTTTCTCTTTCCTCTTCTCATTTGTTTCAGCATGTAAATGTCTATAATACTATTCCTACATGTTTCTGTCCGCATGTGGAAGTAATACTGTACATTCTTCAGGGGATCCTGGTTGACATCACTTAGGGGAATGGCATGTTATAAGTAGTGCATCAATTGCTTATATGCTGTAGATCACAAAGATACTAAACATTAATATTTAAAATGTAATTCATTCTAATTCCTTATACAAACATTCTTGTTGAGATATGAATATACCCCACTTTCATGTTCAAGAAGGCCCCTTTTAGTTCTAAATGTTCCTTCAAGTATCCACTGATGTCCTTATTGTCGAGCTGTTCTAAATATAGAGCAACTCTAATAAATGACTTGGTTTTTGGTTAGTATAGCAGTAGTCATTATACAATTTTTTTTTAAATTGTACATGTGTGTCATTTCAACCTTTATAGTATAATTGATTAAAACATGTGAATGTATTATTCATTTCTGTCTTGTTGAGAATAAACCATTTTGCTTTGCTAGTTGTAGATCTACTCTTTACCTTATCTCTTGTTTCAGTAATATTTATTCCTGTTCTTTAGAGAGATAATGCTTGTTTGCGCTCTTGGGGGATCAGTCAGAAAAAGTTTATTTCGGATTCAAAAATCCATAAAACACATAAGTGCAAGCAATACATACAATAATAAAACCCTTCCCTTAAGAACATCCACAAAAACCACATTATGCATCTGCGAAAACAGTCACATAATAAAATACCAAATAAAATACAATATAAACTGCTGTTACTGCAACAATATCAAACCTATCATTTGAATACCCTTCCCAATGTAGCTAATCGGGGGAGTCAACAACACTCCTCGCCCTGTAACCTCAATAACCCTTTAATAAAATACATTGCTCATTTCAAAAAGGTAAGTAAAGCCCATGCAACCAAAACAGAGTCTGCGCTTAAAAGAAATGAAATAGCATCTCTGTAATAGCGAATCTTAGTTTCCCTAAGGACTGGAATTATTGTCACTCTCCGTATCCCTCCGTACCCTGGGCAAAATAGTAACAAATGCACAAAATTTTCAGTAATATACCCACACACCGGACAAACAGCAGTATCTGGATATCCTTTCCAGTTCACTGTGTTGCCCCACGAATGGAGACAATCGAACCTTGCCCTAGTGATTAGCCGCCAATCTTTTTTATATGAATCCCAAATTAAGTAGGGTTGAATCATCAAAGGCAGACTAATCATTACGTGCAATTTAACAGTGTTATTTTCGTACTCTAAAAGTATTCTCTTCCTGGCAAACACTTTGCCTAAAGTAGGTTTATAACCATGCACCTCTGTTTTAGTTAAAAGGGCAGCTTGAGGAAAAAGAATACTTAAATTGGCCTCTTCTAGGGCATTATCTATATAATGAAGCCATTGAATTATTTGCCACCCCGTCCTCCCCAATACAGATCTAATAATAAAATGGCAAAGAGAGGCATGTACATTCGCCCACATCCGGACCCAGAAGAGTATTGAGGCCAACGCCCACTGATCCTCCCAAAATTCCAGACCCATATCTTTCTGGCTAGAAATACTCGCTGAAGAATTAGGGAGTCCCAGAAGTCTCCTGAAAAATTGGTTCTCCTTGACTTGTACTTCATCCGCCTTCTGGAAACCCTACAAATGTGCCCCATATAGTGTAACAGCCTTTGCTTGTGCTACATATATCTTGGCTACCACATCAAGCGGTTGACCCTCACAGCGGGACATAAAACAAAACGGGCCCCTATTTGTTGGCTCAATTTAACCGATTGTTTGATTAGATGCGACTTCCCAGTGAGAGCTTCTGAAAATCTTATCCCTAGGTAATTAAAAACCTTCACCCCGGGGAAGACTTCTCCAGCATATATCATGGGTCGCATTAATGCCAGCCGTTTTCTACCCACACAGGCCATTACAGCCGATTTTTTAGAGTTGATCTTTAACCCCAAATTGCTTGTGAAGGCTGCATATGCATTAATCAGGATCTGCAATGCTCTCGGGGTCCTGGCTAACAGTACTGTATCCTCCGCATATGCCAGCACAGGAAACGCCTGACCCCCCCATTACCAAAAAGTCAGCCAAAATATTTAGCAAATGCTTCAAGAGACGGTTAATATAGAGGCAAAAACATAATGGGGACAGGACGCAGCCCTGCCTCACCCTGCACCCGACCTTAAAGCAAGCTGTGCAATGCCCCCCTGGACCACTGCACACACATGCCTCATTGTCACAGTGAACTTCCATCAAAACCCTCAATATGTTCCCCAGACAGCCCATGGACCTAAGCACTTGTCAAAGCTTTGACCTGTCTACCTTGTCAAACGCCGTGCTCAGGTCCATAAACGCTAAATACACCACCTCTTCCCTACAAAAGACTGAGTTGGGCACAAGGAGGTACAAATTGAGACTCTTCTCCATGGTTCCTACCCTTGGCGGAAACCAAACTGAATGTCGGATAAAACTAACTGCTCCGTCAACTAGGATTCAATATGCCCTAATAGTATTCTCCCAAAGATCTTAAAAGAAGTGTCCAATAGTGATATTGGTCTACAGGCACTTGGGCTTGTATGATCACCCTTCTTGAATATAGGAAATATAATAGCCTTTTTCCAATATGGAGGATATCTACCTAATTCCATGCAAGCGTTAAACACCACCGTCAGGAGAGGAGCCCACAAATCCAGGGGGTCCGGAAAGAGCTCTGAAGGTATTACATCAGGGCCCAGCGCACGATTATGGTTTTACTGCCTTATAGCCTTATTCACCTCATCCAGCCCAAACTTTAGGCAGGAGGAAATTGGGTCTGCACATCCCCTCATATTCGCTCCTCTAAACAGATTCCCAAAGTGCTCCAACCAGGCTGTTTCCATCACATGAGTACCACTATCCTCTTTAATCAAACAACCTCCAGGTCCCTTCTTCACAAACTCCTAGAGGGCCTTCTGGTCATTCCTTTTCACTGCGTTCAGGAAGCCCTCCCAAGCTGCCCCTTCTATTGCCAATTTTCTACTCTTTAACTCTGCTTGATAATGTGCCCTGGCCTGAGCGATCTCGCTTCTACTAGCGGAGAAGGCCTTTAATATCTGCAAAGGTTCTCTCTTTGCGCTTCTACAGGCCTCATCAAACCAACCCTTGCGTGACACTAGGCCCTTACCTTTATTTACTAACGTGAATTTTTCCAAAAAAAGGCTCCAACCAATTCAACAAACTGATTCACAATTTGCCCCGGTGATGAACTGCCCTCCAATATACTATGTAATAGAGCTGCATTCATTGAGATGGTTTGAAAATGCAAGTTTTTCTCCTTTATTGACCCCCATTTAATTCTTCTTGTACCGGGAACCACCTCCTTGATTAGACAGGGTACAGAATCCATTTGGGCCCCCAGCCCCAACATCCCCTTTAAACAAAGACGAATGGGATGGTGGTTACTATTCACATCCTGGATAACTTGAAAACTTAAGGCCCGATCCCAAGAATTCACTAAAATACAGAGTCAATTATCGAGGAGCCCAAATGATTATTAAAAGTCACCAGGCCTGGAATATCTGGGGCCAAGTGACCATTAACAGTCTGTAACCCCCATTCAGTCAACCAAGAACACAATTGGAGTCCCTTATTACAGACCCTTGCATCCCTCAATATTGGGGTAGGAATATTCACAGACAAATCCTCCAGAGGATCTAATAGGTCCTTAGCCATCCCCTGGCCCATTTTAAGATTAAAGTCGTCGCCCCAGATAAACAATTCATTACTACTTCTACCTGAAGACAACAAATCCTCAATAAATCTCTTAACACTGCCTAGTCTGTCCGCCTCTGCTTTATGAGGGCTATTATAGAAGTTAATAATACAAATCGATTCGCCCCTCGAGGAAGAGAGACGCACCACCTGGAGGACATCGATAGACGTTTCAACCATCTTAACTTTGCAATCGAATGAGGTCTTTATCAAAATAGACAGGCCCCAATTCTTGGGGGATAAGGATTCCTAAAAGAGGCTAACTGTATTTTCTGGCTTCTCTCACAGGGCAGAAGGCATGCTTATTTTCTTAAAAGTTTCTCTGTTTAGTTGCCAATTCTTACCATTTTGGTTTACACGCTCATCTTGGACGTGTCTGATTCTCTGCCATTATGTGCATGTTTGTAATGCTGAAAGTGCTACCTATAATTATTTTCTGCATTATATTATGAGTTGTATGTTGTATATATGATGCCATGATGTCACATCACTATATGATGCAGTCGGACCGCATTAGTTTGCAATTGTGGATTTTATTTGTCTTACATATTGCATTAGGTAGGTCTTTTGACTCGTTCACATATAGAATTTATATATGCCAATTTTTACGAGATGTTTTTGTCTTTTTTTTATCTGCGCTATATTTATACATCCATTCTGGCAAAAAATAGAAAACAAAGTTATCTGAATGATTGATCGCTCACATAAAGGGTATCTATCATACCTAGGCCTATTGTAATGGTGTGATTTTATGCCATTCTGTTTGTCATTCAGTCCCAACATATTACTTTGTATTAAGAATAAAGGCTTCAGTTCTTGTTTTAACACTTTTTAATTGATATCAGACAGATTTGAACCACTGAGGTTTAGTATCACTGTTCAGCAAAAATCATCATATTTATTATTTTTTTAATGAAATGTTTCACTAACAGTGCTGTTTTGCAACAACTTCTATGTTCAATTATTAAAGTTTTTGGTTTTCTTCCTGTTTTGCTTAAATATCTTAAGCCAAAGCAACATATACTCAGACATATTGCATTGTAAATTTGACAATTTGTGAAGCTGTTGACACTGACAAAATCAGACTCAGGCACCAGTTAGGTTAGTTCAATAGATATTTCATAGAGCAGCCGCAGAGAAAACACGAGAATGTCCACCAGCAGTGTACTTCAGACAAATCCCATTCCCATTTTTCCATATTTCCCCTATCCCAGTGCATTGTTTTATATGTATTTTGAAAGGAATGTATGACTTAATAAATTAAGTTTTTACACTTTCCAAGTAACAGAATAAAACTCTTACATAAAAGCAGGCAAACTTTCAACTATTCCAAAACACTTCCTATAACTCCTATACAATATCAGCAGAGATATGTGTTTGCATCCCAATTAAGTTTGCAATCCCTTGTCAGAGCTCCTTTTGCAGCTAGGTAAACTTGTGCCTTGCTGGAAATTAGCTGTGTAAACATAGTTTGTGCTGCCATTAGTAAGTGGGTGGATATACCTCGCTTCTGTGTGCCTAAATAGAACTCCACCTTGTCAATTAACATATATTTTTCAAGATGGGTCATCTAACTAAACTAGGCTGCTGAAAGGAATACAAGGTCTAGCTGCCTTAAATGAGTACAATATTTTCTTTGTTTCTTCTTTCCCTCATTTTTCACATACACATTTTTTGCAACTTGGCATTCTCTTGACTCCTTATTTCGTTATACTGTATTGCTCCTATAGACTGTTTATTGTCCACTTTCGGTAAAGGTCACAATTAGTGTCTGTGGTTTTTGAAGTATTGTTACATGCCCTGCATTTGCCATTAGGATAATGGCCTTTTACTGGCTGCAATCCCCAACTTTCTGTACGGGTCTGGTTGAGTGGCTGGATTTTAGAGATATTGTTGCACATGATCAAATATTAGGGCTTTTATTAAAGCAAAAAGAGGACATGATAACCTTTCTCCTTTATTGTGTACCTTTTCCTTTCTTTTTGATTATATGTTTTATATCAAATGATACGTTTGTAAAGGTGTTGACGCATACCTTTTCATACAATAATTATTGCTTGTTGCTAAAAGCAATATTTGCTTCTTGTTTCACTATTATGTGGGGATAACCCCTCACTTGTAGCTTGCTATTTAACTTATTTGCTGTCTTTTTATATGTTGCAGTCATGCTGCTATTCCTCTTCAGGCATGTAAATTGCCAAGTGGGAGATTTTCTTTTGTGTGTTTGTCATGATTACTTTGGCAATGCAAGAGAGCATTTTTATCTACTGCCATATGAGATGGTTTGACTAATAAGGCCCCCGTGATGGTAATTATTTAGATTTAAAAAATGTATGTCTTGATTACTCATAGTATGAGATTTGGGGTATTTATCCAATTCAAACATTTCTCTGCCTCTATTGCACTTCCTTTCCAAGGAATTCGCACTCAGTGTGGACTCAGTGTGGACTCAGTACATCATAACAAGAACGAGTTGGGAACTGAATGGTCATCCTTCCTTAGCCACAGAGTTTAGTCTACCATTTTCATTGTGGAATTCTGTGGTATGTGGATATAAAATGATTCAACATCTAAATAAATTACCATATCGTTAGACCAATTACATTCTTGCGCTTTTAGTTTTAATTATTCTTCAGATAAGATTTCATTTCAGTGACTAATCAATCATGTTAAATAATAATCCACACGTTTGGATAAGGGTTCCAAGATTGATGGAATTCCAGTGATTGCTGGTCTTCCTTTGGAAGTATCTAATAGTTTCTGGATTTTAGGCGCAAGATAGAACACTGGAATCCAAGTTTCTTGATTAGTAAGGTATTTTCCTTCTTGCTTAGACATCACTCCCTTCTCAATGGCTTTACTTACTTTATTACTAATCTCCTGGATTAATGCTGAAGTAGGATCTTGATATAATTTCACATAATAATATGGCATTTTTATAGGACCTTTCCCCATTGGTATGGCATAAAAGCACTGTGGGCGAATGTCTTTGGAGGACCGAAGTCTGAGGTATGAGAGATTGGTCAGAAGAAATAAAAATGTGTCTGTGCTTTTTAGCCATTACAAAGATAAAAGGGGTGGCTAAGTCCTTGCTAGCGACCCATGCAGAGCTGGCTTGTGGGTGGGTGCTGTGAAGGATATCGGGAGGGTTTGTGAGTCATGGCGACTGATTATGTGTCCAGCTGGACCACATTTTTATTTATCGTGGGATTTAGCTGCATTCTAGTGCCAGAGGTGTTGTGCGATGTGTCATCAAGTAGCAGATACATAGGGGTGGGTGGCATTGCCTGCGGCAATCATTCAATTGTTTTAGGCATTCAGTCATGTGCATTTCACTATTTAGGTTTATTAAAGATCTACCTTTGTTTCCTTTGTCAATAACCAAATATGGATTTTTCTCCTCAACTTCAACAAAGCCTTTTCTCTTCTTTATACAAATTATACAATTTCCTATTTTTAGATGTTTCTGCTTTTATTACTTCCTCTAACACATTATTTTCAAAATGTATGGATTCAGGTGAATGGTTGGTGGGCAAGGGTAGAAATCTGATTTCTCTCTAAATCCTGTCATATTACTGGATTGATTTAGCTCAGCCTTTTGAATGAATTCCTTTAATCTGATTTTTCTTATGAATTACTGGAATACTATCCTAAATTCAAAAGAGTCTAGTTGTTTTGTGAGTACAAATCCAAAGCATTTGTTTTAGGCCTGTTCTTCCTCTAATGTTAAAAAATATTTGGAAATATTAATCATCAACAATTCCCTTTTAATGTGATTCTCTGTTGATACTCCTAATTACCTTTCATTATTCCTCTACCTAAAAAAGAATTACTTTGTCTTTAATTTCTTTGGTCTCTAAAGCCTCACTCTCGTCTTGTTTCTGAACATGTGTTTTGTTTTCTCTACTGTTTTTTAAGACACATTGGGCCTCATTACAACCTTGGTGCTAAGTGCACCAACTTTACCACCATGGTGTAAACTCCGTTTACACCATGGTGGATGGCGGATTTACCGCCCCATTACAAGGTGAGTGGGGCGGTAAATCCCCATTTCCCATTTTCCCTTCCCCATTCCCATTTTTGCCCCATAGGGCATAATGGGAGTGGGGAAGGCGCTAATTACGGCACCGTAAATTACGGTGCCGTAATTAGCACCAAGGTGCCTTAGCACTATGGAACTTAACGCCTGCAAAAAGCAGGCGTTAAGGTGGGAATCAGGCGTTAAGGGTTAACGGTGGCATTAACCCTTAACGCCTGAGTTGTAATGAGGCCCATTAACCCTAAAGTTGTTACCCTAAGAGATATCAAACTGGATTCCCGGAAGAATGTCTTATATTAGTTACACTAGCGGACAGAAACATGTAGGAACAATATTTGCCATTTGTAGGTTCAACAAATTAGATGAGCAAAGACATTAAGTAAAGAATATACTGTGCACAATTGATAAATATACATTAATGGGCTAATGTTTAAATAGATCTCAGGATGTATAAAGTAGCATACATTATGTAAACTTCAATACTTTACTTATACTCACAATATACAATATATGGGTGAATGTAATGAGTAATGTAAAAGGCTGTAAATGTATGGTGTTGATATTTTAAATCATGAAGAGTGGTTTGTAAACTTCAAGTCATTTATCTATGACCACATGTAAATGTATGAATTTAATAAAGAAAGTTATTAGGCTAAAGAAAAGTGATGCAATGTGACTCATTTAATATAGTCAACTAAAGCAATAGATCAAAATAGATTCTGTCGAAGAAACCTAACAAGGGACTTGATTCTAAGTGAGATAAGTTTGGTAAATAATAGATAGCAGTACTGCAGAGGGAACACGGGAACAAAACCTCATGTGACTCTCTTAACAGTCTCAACCCTGCCCTGTATATCAACTTATATAGATTTTGAATACATCTAAATCAGTGTGGCCAGCAAAAGAATGCAATGGTTCATTAAAGAGGTTTGCACTCCTTCCAATTATACAATTATTCTTAATGTGGAGACAGAGGTCTCTGGTCTTTCCAGATCTGCTTCGGCCTCCTTCTAGGGATAGCTGCACACAGAGACGTCTTTATGCGTGGGAAAATGGGGCACATCCTCGAGATCCCCATCATCCCTTTCCTGGAGGGGCCCACACTAATTTAGGAGTGGGGGGATTGGACTTGAGAGGGGGAGTCTGGAGCCCAGCCTAGAGGGGGGAGCCGAAGCTGCCTAAGACAGAAAACACAATGATTAATAATTTGCTTATTAAAAAATTAAACAAAATGCATTTTTATTTAGCAGGTACAAAGATACATATGTAGGGGTAGCTAAGCCCCTGCTACCGACCCATGTAGAGCTGGCTTGTGAGTGGATGCTGTGAAGGCTGTCGGGGGAGTATGCGAATCAAGGAGACTGATTATGTGTCCATCTAGAACACATTTTTATGGTGGTATTTAGCTGTATTCCAGTGCCACAGGTGTTATGCGATGTGTCATCAAGTAGCGTATGATTGCAGATGTATGCGGGTGGGTGGCCTTGCCTGCAGCAATCATTCAATTGTCTTTAGCATTCAGTCATGTGTAGTTCACTATTTAGGTTTATTAAAGCTCTACCTTTGTTTTCTTTCTCGATAACCAAATCTGGATTTTTCTTAACTTCAGCAGTGCATGTTTCTCTTTACTCAAATTATCCAATATCCTATTATTAGATGATTCCGATTTCTTTACTTTCTCTAACAACTTATTTTTAAAACGTATGGATTCATGCGAATGAGTGTGTGGGCAAGGTTAAAAATCTGATTTTTCTCTAAATCCTGTCAGAGGCTTTGATTGATTTAGCTCAGTCTTTTGAAAGAATTCCTTTAATCTGATTTTTCTCATGAATTACTGGAATACTATCCTTAATTCAAAAGAGTCTAGTTGTTTCATGAGTACAAACCCCAAGCATTTGTTTAAGGCCTCTTCTACCTCTAATGTTAAAACATATTTGGAAATGTTGATCACCAAAAATTCCCTTTTCATGTGATTCTTTGTTGATCCTCTCAATGGTCTATTACCCTACATAAAAAAGAAGTACTTGACTTTGATTTATTTTGTCTCTAAAGCCTCACTCTCTGCTTGTTTCTCAATATGTGTTATGTTTTCTCTTCTGCTTTTTAAGACAAGCTACCCCTAACGTTGTTCCCCTAAAATACATCAAACAGGATCCCCTAAAGAATGTCTTGTATTAGTTACACAAGAGGACAGAAACATGTAGGAATAATAT
This sequence comes from Ambystoma mexicanum, assembly GCF_040938575.1. Taxonomy (NCBI): domain Eukaryota; kingdom Metazoa; phylum Chordata; class Amphibia; order Caudata; family Ambystomatidae; genus Ambystoma; species Ambystoma mexicanum. Next base: position 524,335,418 of record NC_090940.1, read on the forward strand.
TAGACATGTGTAAGTTCAGCTAATGATACGAGCAAAGACAATAAGTAAAGAATATACTGTGCACAATTGATAAATATACATTAATGGACTAATGTGTGTATAGATCTCATAATGTATAAAATAGCATATATTATGTAAACTTCAATAAATTACTTATACACACAATGTATCAGGTCCTTCCTCTCCGATATCTTTTTCGCTACCTGAGATGTCCCCCAACCTCTCTCCCTGGCTGTTCAACCAATACCTGGCACTCCTTGCCACCGCATCGCCGCTCTCTGCCCCAACTTTCAGTGCTATGCGGATGGTACACAGCTCATTTTCAGGCTACTCTCGGCCTCCTCCTCGTCTTCCCTCATCTCTGACTGCCTGTCTGCTAACCAGGAGCGGTGTGCCGCCAATGACCTCTGCCTTAATGCCAGTAAGACTGAGATTGTAACCATTGGCACACCCACTCCCTCCTACCCTGCAGCTCTCTGGCCGGCCTCTCTTGGCCCTCCTCCTGCTCCCACCTGCAAGGTAAAAACCTCAAGGTCATCTTCGACTCCACACTCTCCTTCTCCCCTCACATCTCTGACATCTCTAAGAAGTCACACTACCAGCTATACCTCCTCAGAGGTATTCTTCCTTTCCTCTCCTTCACCCAGAAGCTCACCGTCTCCAGAGCCCTGGTTCTCTCTTGGCTGGACTATTGTAACATCCTCTGTCTAAATCTGCCTGCCTCTACTCTCCGCCCTCTTCAACTTATCCAGAACAGGACTGCAAGACTTGTCCTTGGCCTCAGGCCCAGGGATCTCCAGGACTGAAATGTCTGCACTTGCTCCCAGTGGCTGTGAGGATTAAGTTCAAAATCCTCTGCATTGTCCACAAGGCCTTCTGGGGCCTGGGGCCGAAATACCTTCAACTCTCCCTTCCAAAATATCTTGCTTCTCGAGCTCTTCGCTCGTCCGCCTCCAACTCCCTCAGGGTCAGGCGCTTATCTGAAGCAACGAGTTGGTGGCAGATCTCTCTCTTTGGCAGGGGCTTCCCTCTGGAACAGCCGTCCCGCCTCCCTGAAACTTCAGGAGAACCATCTCCGGTTCTGGAAGCACCGCAAAACCTTCCTCTTTGCTTCTGCTTTCTCTCCCCGCCTCCCCTGCTAAATTCCTGGCTAAACTGCACTGGCAACCTGGCCGCCCTTTCTGATCTTGCACCCAGGCCCCGCCAGTTGCACACTTGCACTGCCTCTCCAGCAACCCCCGCACTTCGGGGACTGTTATTCTGTATCCCTACTTTTCCCCTACCAGCACTTGTGTCTGCTCTTACCTTGCACTTGCCACCATCTGGTGGCCGTTTTTATTATCTTATTATTATTCAACTATCCCATGTACTGCACTTTACCCCCTCCCTTTCCCCACGCACTTTCCCCTTTCCCCCTTCCCATGCACTTGCGCCATCTGAATGACACCTGGCCGAGTATGATCGTTGTTTGTCTTCCACCTGCTCCCCCTCCCTTGCCTCATCGCGCCTCGGAACACTTGTGTATAGGCGCGTTATAAAAATCCCATATCATAAATCATAAATGTGCAACATATGGGTGAATGTAATCAGTAATGTAAAAAACTGTAAATGTATGGTGTTGATATTTCAAAACACACAGAGTGGTTTGTAAACTTTAAGTCATTTATATAAGACCAAATGTAAATGTATGAATTAAATAAAGAAAGCTATTAGGCTAAAGAAAGGTGATGCAATGTTACACATTTAATATAGTCAGCAAAAACAATAGATCATAATAGGTTCTGTCGAAGAAACCTAACAAGGGAATTTTTAAGTGAGATTAGTTTGGCAAACCTTACACAGCAGTACTGCAGAGGCAACACACGAACAAAACCACAACTGACACTCTTAACAGTCTCGACCCTGCCCCGTACATCAACTTATATAGATTTTGAATACATTGAAATCAATGTGGCCAGCAAAAGAAGTTATGGCTTCATTAAAGAGGTTCTCACTCCTTCCAAGTAATATAATTATTCTTAAGGTGGTGACAGAGAGCGCTCATCTTTCCAGATCTACTCCTGCCGCCTTCTAGAGATACCTGCGCACAGAGACGTCTTTATGCGTGGGTGAATGGGGCACATGCCCCGTACCCCCATCCTCCTTTCCTAGAGGGGAGCCCCACTAACTTGGGAGTGGTGGGTATTGGACTTGACAGGGAGAGTCTGGAGCCCAGCCTGGAGGGGGAAGCCAAAGCTGTTAAGGGCAAAAAACATGATGATAAATCATTTGCTTATTAAAAAAGAAAAATGCATTTTTTTTATTTGCAAATGTCACATTTGTAAATATAAAAAAGCCTCTTTTTGTGGAGTGGTTGGGAGGACCTGGAAAGACGATGCAGAACACTGTAGTATTTGTTTGTAGCTGGACAGCCTTCAGGCACACATACATTATTTCAAAAAAAGTCACACTGGGATTGCGCCCCATCCCTGCTGCAAGCAACCAATCAAGTGCTGGGGCCTGGGGCACAAACTCACTACTGGGTGGTGTGTGGAAGCAGGCTCTGGTGCCAATGTGGCGACAGGAAGGATGGTAAACAACACTAATCATTGCTAGAGGGGCCGAGGGGGTGGGGCGGGCCAGCCAGCTCGTGTTGTGTATGGCTGAGGCTCTGCTCAGCCCCGGCTGAACTGGTGCTGGCCTGACTCCTGCAGAGCAACCAATCCTGATTCACCTTTCAGTAAGCCAATCAAACCTGCTTCAGTTTCTCTGCTAGTTTGCATCTGTCTGAATCCTTCTAGTGAAGAGGACTGGGTGTGGTTGTGCTGCCGCGTGACACATTAGAGCCCAGCACAAGGGCCAAAAGTCTTCAAAGTTCGAGGTAATAATTGCCAGATAAAACACAGACCTACTGTGCTGGCCACCTGTGCCCATACATCCTCTGTCTCAAGGTTGGTTCAAGGCCACCTTATCTGCCCTTTAAAGGTATGTCGTATCATGTGGATGGATTTTAATATTACATTTTAATGTGTGTACTCTGCATAATTTTTATAGTGACTTTTAGTTGGTCGTTCTTGATGAGTGTCTAGAAAAGACAAGGGGGGTCATTACGACCCAGGCGCTAAGTACGCCAACTTTACCACCATGGTGTAAACTATGTTTACACCATGGTGGATGGCGGATTTACCGCCCCATTCCAAGGTGAGTGGGGCAGTAAATCCCCATTTCCCATTTTCCCTTCCCCATTCCCATTTTTGCCCCATAGGGCATAATGGGAGTGGGGAAGGCTCTAATTACGCCACCGTAAATTACGGTGGCGTAATTAGCATCATGGCGGGTTAGCGCCATGGATTTTAACGGCTGCTAAAAGCAGCCGTTAAAATCAGAATAGGCGTTAAGGGTTAACGATAGCGTTAACCCTTAATGCCTGGGTCGTAATGAGGCCCAAGGGGCCATGTTCTATCTAGCGTGCAATGCTGATTGAGGCCATGGCCCTCATTCTGACTCAGGCGTTAAGGGGTTTACGGCGCCGTAAACGGCGCCGACCCTTAACGCCTGATTACAAGGTTCCGTTTGCGGGATGGCTTTTAACGGCTGCTTTTTTGCAGCCGTTAAAATCCTTGCCGCAAAGGGACCTTGGCGATAATTACGGCAACGTAATTTACGGTGCCGTAATTATCGCCTTTCCCCATTCCCATTATGCCCTATGGGGCAAAAATGGGAATGGGGAAGGGTAAAATGGGAAATGGGGGTTTACCGCCCCACTCACCTTGGAATAGGGCAGTAAATCCGCCAACCACCATGGTGTAAATGTAGTTTACGCCATGGTATTAAGGGTACGACCCAGGCGGTAACTTACCGCCTGGGTCGTAATGAGGGCCCATGTCCTTCTATAATGCGCAATGCCGATTCTCTCGCCAAATGTTGGGAGATAAAGAGATTGAAGGCAAATATGGTTATTTGTCCAGGATCGCATCATCTGTTTAATAACTAAAAGGGATGGTGTTAGGACGTGGGTCTCAGACTTCTGGATTTGCAAGATTAAAATACCCAAGCAATTGAGCTACTGAAGCTTTGATGGTGCAGTGGATGATGGCTGGTGAATTTTGGAATTGGGAGCGGGAAGGAGACTTCAGAAGGGAAGGACACGATTGGTTTCACCTGTAAATAAAAAAACATTCCAGGAACTAAACCGCATCATGGTGTCTTCAAGTCTGTGATCACAGTGGACCACAGTACGTGCGACGCACCCTCTACACTCGGGTAGTACTTGCTGAGTCTGTCCATCTTTTCTGACCCCGCAGCCCTTCGATTCAAGGGAGACACAGGGAAAAGATGGACTTGGGGGAGTCCCTATGCGACATTGCCAGAGCTCCCACATTTATCCATGTCACGTGTACTCACCTACTCGTGGCATTTTCTGCTCATCTGGTTTTTGTAGGCTTTTATTTCTCAAATGAAACAGATAACTTGGTGCGTTATTCACAATAGGCATGGAGCACTAGAATAAAACAGGTTAGGAAGAGCCACTCACTCTCACTCATTCACACCTGATAAGGGGCAATCACTCCCACCAGATCACTGGTGACGGTCAGAGACCGGACATGCTCCTTTGGGAGACTGCTGGGTTCAGTGGTGCAACGACCATTGGGCAGGTTGGGCTTTAGCCCTTCCCTGAATTCTTGGGTTATGTTATGTAATGTTACAGTTTACTTGACCTGGCTGACTTACAGAGTCGTGAAAGCAGAGGACATGACTCAGACTATAAACAGTGCCTGCAGATGCTGCACGGTCAACAAAGGCCCGGAAAATACTAATGTAAAGCATTTCATTGTTAGCAGTTGCTTTTGTATGCATACATTTGTGGGCAATTGAAAGCGGGATGGGTTTAGCACTTGCATGTTGGGAGTGATTGGAAGGGTACAGTGCAGACACAGATCATTCTCGCAGTAGTCCTTAAGTGTGTGCTTTCGGATGTGGAGAAAGTTAACTGCTTATAACATTGAAGATGAATCAGGCGTTGGCAAAATGCCCTAAAAAATGACTGTTTAGAAGAGACCCTTGCACTCCCCTCACCAAATTTGGCCAAATGTGAGTGAATAAATGCAGTGATTTTGTCCATGCAGCAGGGGGGTTGGCTGCAGAGAAGTCGTGGTAAAGTATGATATGACTCCTGACAAGAGTGGGAGCCAGTAGAGAGAAGAAAGCAGGATAGTAAGGAGGATCGTCAGAGGCCAGAAGTGGATTCCGAGGAAATGGCGGCTCATGTACCTGGTTGCAGAGTGGCATGGTAAAGAAGCCTGAAAGCTGCTTAGGGACCAGAATTAGCATCGCAGTGGAAAGCTAGGGGTGGAACTATGACCTGCTTTCGAAGATGTCATAGCTTCTTGACTTGGGCTGTGGACATTAAAAGCAGCAAAGAAGAACATCAGACATGGTGGTGCTGCCCAGAAGCTTGCAGGAGCAGTGACGGGGACGGACAGCCAGCATGGTGGGGACATCGCATAGTAGATGCGCGAGGTGGAGAAGGTGAAGCCCGAGCTGGAAGGGGGGTGCAGAACAAACAAAGGACTATTGGAAGGGGAAGCAGACACTGCAGACGGGTGACACATTGCAGGGAAAGCATATAGGGCATGGATGAGAGGCGAAGACGAGGATAGCAAGTTAATTGAAGCGCTCTGGTTGCAGGTCAGAGAGGGAAGCAAAGGAAAACCCTATCTAGTGGGTTCAGATATATAACAAGTGTAGTCAAAATGAATGGAGGAAAGTAGAATAAAAGACACCAAGGTGAACTGCAGAACGGAAAGACAAGATGCAGGTGCAATGGAGAAGGAGTAGAGGGGACAACAAGGTCAGGTGAAGGTTGGACATTTAGGACCTTACACCAGAAAGGATGCCAGAGCAAGTGAGTTATTTGAGGTAGCAAAGCAGCTTAAGGAAAACAGAGGAGAATAGGGGAGGAGGGAGAAGAGAAGAGGAAGCAGGATAAGAAGGAAGATAGAAAAGTTCATGGTAGATAGAACTGGCATCTAACAAGCAAGAGGGAGGGCTACACAAGTACAGGAAACAAATAAGATTACATAAGTCCCCCTAGGCAATATGCCAGCCAAGAGCTGAAAGGAGGGAATACCTCGCAGGAGGCATTGAAGCAGGACCTTATCCTGCAGCAGAATGAAGTAGTAACAACAATGGATGCCAGAGCAAAATAAACGCATAGAGAAGCTCTGAGTGTGAAAGCGGAAATGACAACGTTCACAGACAGGCTAGAAGAAGTGGAAAAACGAGTAGAGAGAGTCAAAGACATTTCTGACAGACTCTTTGCTCTACAGGCACAGGTGGACGAGCTACAAGAAGCCACCTGTGAGTTAGAGGATAGAAGCAGACAAAACAACCAACGCTTCTTTGGTTTTCCACAGGAAGTGGAAGGGAAAGACCCAATCAACTTCCTGGAGCATGGATCCCAGCAAACCTACACATAGGTTTTGCAAGGGGATTAGATATACAATGGGCGAACAGGGTGTGGAGGAGAAACGAATGCAACACGCAGACACAGAGACCAATGATTGCCTGTTTTCTGCGCCACCCGAATGTTGGTTAAATCCTAGTAGCAGTCAAAGGCAAGAGTCCAATAAAGTGGGATGGTCACAGGATATATATTACACCAAACTTCTCCTGGGAGATTTTAGACATAAGGAAGAGGTTTCTGGACATGAGACTGATGATGAGGCAATGGGACGTACAATATGGTTTATTGGAGCCCGCCAGAATGTTTGTCACAAAAGACCAGACAACTGTACATTTTACAGAACCATCCAAATTATAGGATTACCTACAGGATCTGGAGGCACAAGCCATCGACACATCGCAATTGAGAGATGCAGAAGGTCATGACAGAGAGGGGCATCATCCAGATGGAAAACTGGGGAGAAGGAGAGATGGAATGGCAGAGAAGAGTCAAGGAGCCTGACGCAAGCTCATAAGTGCCAAGCAAATGGCAAGAGACAGGCTGAGTGTGAACTGAATGTGAGAAAAGTCAAGATCTCTGTTGAAGAACGGACAGTGTCTGGAGATCAAAACGAAGGAGAAATTGCAATACTAAGGTTTGGTTGTAAGTGAGAGGAGCTTCAAAGGGGTTGATTGTATATATGTTGCCAGCCGGAGCCCAGGGCTGGACGCTGGTGAGGATGATAATAAGTTGTGCTCAGGGAGACAATCTACTATGTTGACCAGTAGACAAGAGTGGAGGGAGGGCTTATGGTTGGGGAAGGCAAGGAGTATGGGCCTGGTAGACGTAACAGGGAAAGAAGTGGTGAGAGCTATAGAGTCCTGATTGTGTAGAGGCTTGCATATGGGGGACAGTGCAGTTGTTCATAGGACGATGAAGTGACAACTCAGGATCACTGGTTTTTCTTATAGGTAGGTTGGAAGGTACAAGATGTCCAGTTACATAGATTAAAGTTTTCATATAGGGCTAACATCAGACAAGCAATGATTGCAATGGAGAGGGCAGGGATTTACACACGCGAAGATCATATTGTAGAGCTCAGAATATTGATTGTCTAGATGGGGGTTGGAAGTATAAGGGTGATATTGCTTAACGTCAATGAGCTAAAGCATTGTATAAAAAGAAAATAGATCCTGCAATATCTGGCATCCAAAAAGACTGACCTAGTGCTGTTGCAAGTGACGCATCTTGACAAGCGGGGCGGAGAAGCTGCACAGTGACCGGGTGGGGAAAGTGCATCAAAGCAGTTTAGAAAGAGGGAAGAAATGTGGTGTTGCAATTCTCATATGAAAATCACTTCTGATTCATATCATAAAGACTTGGGCCGATGAGGGAGGCAGATTTGTGATGATCAAAGCACATATAGGCGATGATAAGCTAATCATTGGTTCAACATATGCGCCAACGGCCGACAAAGACAATACTTCTCCAATCTATATGCATCACTAGCCGAGGTGGGCAACAGGAGAATATTGATAGGGGGTTATTGGAATATGCCGCTAGATCCACACTTAGATAAATCAGATAATCCCAGAGATGACAGTGCCAAGGATAGAGCGCCTCTGAGGCACTTAGTGGAAGCTCATAGTCTATGTGACCCACGGAGGCTGCTGATTTAGCAGCGAATAAACTTTCACATTGTGTGTGCATGGTCCTAGATCACGTATCGATTACTTCACTGATAGTCTGCCTTAGTGTTTAGGAGTCACGTTGGAAATGGCTCCGAGTGTGGGAGGAACCGTGTGCAGTGCGACTTGACATGCCTGAGGATAGGTGCTTTCCTCTAACTTTATTCTATCGCCTGAAGGAGGAGCCCGAAGGAGTAACGGGATGTGCCAAGACTGGTGTCACTGAATCCTGTAACCTGTGGACCAAGCCCTGTGACCCGTGACCTGAGGTCAGTGTTTTCTCCTGTTCTGTTGAGTTGACCAGAACAGAGCCCTCCCATGTTGGACTCGGGAAACAGGGAGAGGGGTCATAACCCTCCAACTTGGTGGTAAGCGGAGGGTCAGTGCAGCCAGTTGGGTATAGACTTTGTATATGGAACACAATCTATTGACATTCTGTTCCTAAATTCTCTGCATCCACTTACTCCATCTCTATCCCTCCTACTCACACACCCAATGATATCCACAGACCGTTGCGGTGAGTGCAGTTTGCACACCGCATTAGGCATAGAGTCAGTGGAGGGAGTGGGAAAGGGGTGTACCAAGCATCCTTTTGTCTGTGTTGGCAGGAGCGTGGGAGGTCCCACTTCGCTGAGTTTGCTTTTAGGACCTGCGGGGCGAGTCTCTGTGGCTCACCGCACACATTTGGACCATTACTATTCCTGTATTTCATTTTGGGCCTAAGTTTATTATTTTTTTTTTACTTTCTTTTTGGTCTTTTTACAAACATAGTAACCATCCAAACGTGTCCCATTGGGTTTTGTGAGCAGGGGGGTCGTGTCTGCCAGGAGCGATTTATAGATTCTGGAAATCAATCTCCCCTCGCCGTGTGATTGTATCACCCCATGTAGGAGTTCCGATATGGGCGGTTGTTAAGGAAAGGAAGGGAAATTAGTTTGAAGTGCATGGCGCAGTCTGAAGTATCTAAACATGTCTATGGGTTGTTGCACCCTCTGTCTCTTGCTTGTTGTGGAGTTAGAAATGTATCTCCGACGTAGAGGTCGCCCAGTGATTTCATTTGCAATTTGTCTGTCCATTGTAGGTATACTTTTTCGGATGTTAGGGGTATGCCAGGGATGAATCGTGCTGGAATGAGAGGGGAGAACATGGTCTGAATTCCACTTTTCTGCGCTATTTTCTTCCAGATGGTGTAGGTGGGAAGAACAATGTCCAATGTGGTATGAGGAGCCTGTAGTTGACCTAGGATAATTGCTCTGAGGAGGTGCGGGGTCGCCAGGGCACTTTCAACCTGGATATGTGGTCTGATGAAGTCTGTGGTCTACCAATGGCCTAGGAATTGGGCCTAGGCGGCCCAATAGTAACGCTTCATGTCAGGGAGAGTGAGTCCACCTTTGGTCACGAGTTGAATGAGAGTCGTATAAGCCACTCTTGCTTCCTTGCCCACCCAGAGCAAGTCCAATATCAGACTACAAATGCGTTGTAGGAATTGTTGCAGTAGTAACAGGGGAATATTTGCAAAGAGATAGAGGAGTTTTGGAAGAATGATCATCTTGACCAGAGAGACTCACCCCCAGAGCGTGAGCGGGAGGAGTTTCCATCTATTTATTTTGGTCTTTAGTTTTTCTGCCGTATTTTAGTAGTTGTCATGCATAATATCTTGATGAGATTTGGACAAAAGTAAGCCCAGGTATCTGACCTGAGTGTTGCCAGTGAAATCCATAGTCGTCGGTAAACTACTTGGTATTCGTTGTTAGGGGAAATATAACAGATTTCGTGTGATTGATTTTCTGGCCTGAGAATTTGCCAAATTTAATCACATCTCTCGGGTTCAAGTTCTCCACTTGGTTACTGATGAATAGGGCAACATCGTCTGCGTATAGGGAAATTATCAGCTTATGGGTGCCAAGTGCCAGGCCCCTGTCCAGATGACGGGCTCTTAGACTTGCGGCGAGAGGTTCCATTACTAGTGCAAATAGAACGGCGGACAGTGGACATCCCTGTTTCGTCCCTCTTTGTAGGTCTATAGAAGCCAACTTGGTGTTCCTCAGGAGGATGTTGCATTCTGGTTGTTTATACAGGAGGGCGACCAGCTTAAGGAAGAAACTGCCCAGGCCCATACTCTCCAGGACCGTGAAAAGAAATGGCCATTTGATTGAGTCAAACGCTTTTTCAGCATTGAGTAGTACTGCTGTTGCTTGGCTCTCAGGGTCGAGTGCCTCCATGACTCCAAACATCCTTCTTATGCGAAAGTGGTGTTACGGCCGGGTATGAAGCCCGCTTGATCGGCCAGTACCAACCCACGCATTAGGGGGAGAAGTCTTGTAGTAAGAATCTTGACCAGTATTTTGTTGTCCAAGTTTATTAGGGAAATTGGTCTGTAGGACGCACAATCTTCTTGGGGTTTCCCTCGTTTATGAAGTAGGATGACATTTGCTTTCCGGAGGGAAGGTGGTAATGTTCCAGTGATCAGCGCTTCTTCATACATTTGTAGCAGGAATGGGGCCAGTAGGTGCGCGTAGGTTTTGTAGAATTTGCCTATCAGGCCATCGGGGCTTGGGGCTTTGGCGTTAGGGAGCTCTTTAATTGCACTATGGACTCCTTCTAGGGTGATGGGAGCGTTGAGTGGTTCTCTCAGGTCTGCTCTCACCCAATATAGTTCAAATTCGTCGATGTATTGAGCTAGGGCCATCGGGTCAGTGGAGTAGTTGGTGGTGTAAAGTTTTTGATAGTAGACGCGAAATGCTTCGGCGATGTCTCCCTCCGTATGAACCAGTTTTCCCTGTTTGTCTCGGATTCTTTCAACCAGGGTCGGCTTCCTCTCAGCTGCTACCAGCCGTGCCAGGAGGGCTCCGGGTTTTTGGCCTTCCCCATATTGATGCACTTTGTGGCCTCTGGTCAGGAACATTAGTTCCCTCACAGATGTGGCTCTGAAATTTTCAAGCTCTATTTTAAAAGCTGCATGCAGCTGGGGGTCTTCGAACTTTGTGTAATCATTCTCGAGCCCTTTCAGCCTGGATTCACTAATTTGTAGTTCTTTCCTGATCTGCTTCAGTATGCCATTCTCCTTTGCTAGGCAAATTCCCCTAATGTAACACTTCAGGGTTTCCCAAAGGGTGCAAGCCGACAGGACAGAACCCTGGTTTATTTCGATAAATGACTTTAACTCTGCGTGAAGCTCGTCTGAGAAGACTTGGTTTTGTAGTGCTCCTGCTTTAAACATCCAGTAGAGGCTCCTCCTCTTGTTGTTTGATAAGTTGCATTCGACCGTGACAGGAAAGATTTGGCTATGGCCCCATTGGACGTGACTTTGGGCTGACACGAGCAGGTAGTCGAGCCGTAAGCTTGTGTTATGGACCCACAAGTGGAAGGAGTATTTGCGGATCTCCCAGGGGTTGTGTCTCCAGATGTCTATGAGGTTGTAAGCATTGCATATTTCAGTAATCTGGAGACTTGCTTTGGAAGGGGGGGTCGTTTCGGCTTGATACTTTTCCTTTTGGGGCTCCAATGGTGTGTTTAAGCTCCTCCCCAGACGATCGTGGTTTTCCCTGCGTTTACCAGATGCGTCATCACCCAGCCAAAGTTGTTTGAGCTGTCAGTGTTCGGGCCGTAGGAGTTCACCATGATAATCTCTTCCCCTTCCAGGATCCCTCGAACCAAGAGTGATCTGCCTTTTGAGTCTTTATCAGTCGCTATAAGCCAGAAAATCACTCTTTTGTCAATTAAGATTGCCACACCTCTGGCGTAAGAGGAGTATGATGAAAAAGTACCTATGACAGCCCCAGTCCCGGGCCCAGCTGTTCTCGGCACTGGGGAGCAAGTGTGTTTCCTGAATTAAGGCAACATCTATCTTGTGCCTCCGCAGGTAAAATTGAACCTGACTTTTAGTGTTTGTCTTTATGACGGAGCTTTCCTTATGTGTTCGGTGATTATTAAGTTGCGTTGCCTTTTGTTGTCTTCTCCTTGGTCCTGATTGCCTGCAGCGTTGTGGGTTAAGGCAGCTGTGTGGTGGTGGTGTCGGACGTCGGGCGGTGGAACCATGGTCGGTGCATTCCCAAAACTGTGTTTCCCTTCCATCCCTTTCGCCCGTCTTCATCCGCTCCCATTCCCCTTTCCTTCCTTTCCCCAGCTCCCCCTGATAGGCAAACCCCGATTTGCCAGTAAAAAAGCCCTCCCCCCAATTTAACAAGTAACCAAACAGTGCTGCGCTTGGGGCGCTAGTGGTTCCCAAAAGCGGTGCCCTTTCCAGAATGTAAACTGTGTGTGTCTGTGCGTCTTCTTATATTATAGATCCGGATCTAAAATGGGTTCACCAATTCAGCCAATTTGGGGAGAATCAAAAAGATCAAGCAAAAATACCAAAATTGGGAGAAAAATCACAAGTCCCAGTTGCTGCAAGCAGATGCGGAGGAAATGCTGGGTCATCTGCAACAGAAGGATTCTAGATTATTCTGGTCATTGATGAATGACCAGCATAAGGGAAGTAGGAAGAAACTTAATAACACAGTCGCAGAATTGGACTGGGTACAGCACCTTCAAGAATGATATGGGCACTGTACATTTCAAGTTACATCGACTGTGGGTAGTAATTTGGAAGAAATTTATATTGCTTATAACATAGATGATATGTGCAAGGTTGTTATGGGAGCCAGTAACTCGAGAGCACTGGGTCCTTTAGTTGTTTAAGGGTGCACCTAGAGAATGGGCAGGAATTTTAAATGTTTGTGATTATATTCTGAAGGCTGCCATTTTTCCAACCTCCTTGCAGACAGCCTACATAATCCCAATATATAAGAATGGCTGTAGATCCGACCCCAAAAATTACTGACCCATCTCAATTCTCGATTCAGATAGCAAAGTATTTGCGAATTTGAATTTGAATCATTTGGAATTCTGGGCATATGGTAAAGGCCTGATAACTAAAAATAGGGTTCCATGGAACAAACATGAATGGGTTTGTTTTGGGATGTTATCAGAACCTTGTGGCAAAAATAAAATATGATGAAATACATCTGGAAACCATAGATTTGTCATACACTTTCAATACTGTATCGAAATTGAGACTATGAGACTATTGGGAAAATTTGCGAATTGGGGAATCCCTGCAGGTTTGCTAAAACTGATTGTCAAACTGCATTAAGGTTGAAATGTGAGGGTCACGCTATACCAGAAGGGTACATTATCACAAAAAATGGCTACATATAATGGATTTAGGCAGGGGTGCTTTTTGACCCCCTGCCTTTTCAATTTTCAAAGTGTATCTGATGCCGGCAGGTCGTTAGAATCCTCAGCATTTGTTAACCCTAAAATTGGGACTCTGATGGTATGTTGGTTGGTGTACGCTAATGACATTTAAATGCTAGATTCTTCAGGTAAAGGGTTGCAATGACTATTGGTTGTCTTCGCTAGGAAAAATTGCTTAAAGATTAACCTAGGAAAACTAAGATTCTGTCTTTGATGAAGAAGAAAAGGAAAGCAATACTACGTTGGTCTTTGATTTGCTCAACTTTGAGTAGGGTTCATTTTTGGTTTACTTGGGGTTTCCCATTACTGTTTCCACTGACAAAGCACACATCATCGGTTGTTTGAGAGTGAAAGTAGAGGCTCTCATTCCACAGATGAAACGTATTAAGAATCGTGATTGTACATTTTTCTTTATACCACTAATTAAATTCTTGAGGGGAAAGTAGGCCTTAAGCTAGTATACGGCATTGAGTTGTGGAACAATAAGGCACTGGTGTTGGAAAGTATCATTTGGGATAGGGAGCTTGGTGTCCCGAACGCTGTCACAATATCAGCGATAAGACATGAGCTGACCCTAAATTCCATGAAAGTTAAAGGTCAATAGCGTATTATTCTACTATATAGGAAATCTCTGCAAGCTCCAGATAATACATTATATAGTGACATTGCTGAAATGATAGAGAAATGACTGGTTCCAACTTTGGTGGAATATGCTGAATATTGCACTTTAATACTGAGAGCTAATTGCCTTTCTAATGATGATGTGGAGAATGATCCAACTAGGGTAAAACGATCTATGCAGGACTGGTGCTTAAATGTACAACTGTTGAATGGTTATATTAGTCTGAGTCATCTACAGGGCGCACACAAGTGGAGGGGTATTATTGCCCATTACTTAGAAATCTTTCCTTGTGCTAGGACTAGGAAGGTTTTTCTATGCTTTCGTTGGAACCTGTATTTAACCGGAGAAGTGTTATTAAGATGCAAACTTGTACAGGAGATTGGGGCAGAATGTAGATTAAGCATCTACTGGTTGAGTGCCTGAGCTTGAGGACACAGAGATATTTGCACTTTAAGATGTTTTATGATATTTGTATTAGTATTGACTGTGAGTCATTTTGGGAAATATGTGTACTCGGTCATTGAGCATCAATTGTTATACCAGTGGTGAATTTATTTTAACATTTTGAAATTAAATTAAATCATTAAGGGTTTTAGAAGTGTTCTTAGGCTCTCAATATAAACAAAGATAGTACTCACAGAACTGGTCCCTTCGGAGTTCGTTTCTGTAGTATCGAAGTTTGTGGTATGCCTCCCAGAAGGCGCTGAAGAGACCAGGATAAATGGGCTCTAAGCGCCTCGTGGGCGACACCCTCGGGAAACCCTCCGGGGAATAAAACCCGATGTGCTTGGATACCAGAATACGTGCAGGTCTGGTGATGAGTCCTTAGAAATGTTGGCCGAATTGTCCAGCTGCAGTAGAAAGGGAATCCGGCTCCGTGAAGCCGAGTCTCGTGAAGGAATGTCCGGAACAGGACAATCTTCTTGTCTTCTAGATGGAATCCGAGAGCAAGGAAAGGTAACAGGACGCTCAACGGGGCGAGACGACACCCTGAGCAAGGAGTAGGAACAAGGAGGCACAGCGAAGCTGAAGCACAATTAGGAAGGAGAGGGGAGGAAGCGGCAATGGATACCGCCACGGGAAGGGAAAGGAAAGTGGAATTAGCGAGGAGAAAGGGGGAAGGAAGACCATAGTCAGAAAGGCAAATGATCGAAAGGTAGGAGCGTGAGCTGCTATGATGCTGCACGGGAGTGGAGCGAGTAGCGACGCACCTACCTGGGTCTCAACGAGACCGATATAGCGTTTGGCTTGAGGAGGTCGCCATCTTGGAATAAGCTAGACCTGCCCGGGGCATTAGGAAAAACGGAACCAAATAGCCGCCATCTTGGTTTCTGTTGAAGGTAGCGAGGATGATGTAATTTCCATATCTTCCAGTATGAACGCTGGGATTTCCTAACAAGTGTATTCTATGACTGATTGGGGAATTTTAAATGTTATGAATTATTGGTAAAAAAAAACTTCTTTGAAGGAAAATGTGTAATTTAATGTATGTTGGTTTCATCTTTGTGATGATATTCATGAATTGTTAATGTATTTGTTGTTATTGATTGTATTGTTAATTTTGAATATGTTTTTAACCAATAAACAATAAAAAAAATTAAGAAAATATTTGTATACCCTATTTTTTTGTTTGGCAAATGTTCCTATATTTTAGGGAGTACAACTGGGTGATATGTATGCCTCCTATCTGCAGAGCTGGTTCTGAATAAGTGTTGTCACTGCTCCGTTCACCGGACAATAATGTTGATGGTAAGCAATTGCACAGGAATTTTGATTATCATCATCTGTGGCTTAGGTATTCTGATGCAATTATCATCCAGGCATTTAGTATGAGAGACATGTTCTCCTGGAGCATGAATTACTTCATTTAAGTGAACATGAACTGTTATTGGGATGTTTTCTGGCACACTCCTTTTAGCTACCATTGTTTCATGTGTGAAATGTTTGCCAGCCACATCAGTTGTGAAAAGAATGTTTTTGTTATAATAGACACATGTTTATTTTCCAATGGCATTAAACACATTATGCATTGTCTCTGAGCAGTGACAACAAATAGCCTCAACTAAAATTGTTTATGCTGAGCATACAATTTTTTAGTGCATGCACATTGTATTTTTACTAGGTACTGTGGCAGATATTGAAATTGTGGACTGGATAATTAACTCTCTTTATAATCACATCTAAAAAAATGTTGCTTCTATCTTTGGAAAAATGTGCAGTAAGATTTACTTTGCACACTGATTTGTAAATAATTGCAGAGGTGTGTGGGGAAAATTCTCCTCCAAACGCTCATCGGAGAAGATAGCTCACTATTTGTATTTTATTTATACATTGCTTAACACCTAAATTCTAGTGCATGGTCATAAAAAGGCTTACCTCATTAGTCAGTTGCGCACATGGTAAATAATGTGCGCACGAAAGCCAACCACTTCTGCACATAGAGAAAAATTATAAGAGGGAACATTGCAAAGGAGGTCTACTGAGGTCTTCATACAAGATCTGAGTGTAGAATTGAGATAACTGATGTTAATGGTAGACCATTAAAGTCTGTTACCCTTAGAGTTAACCATAGGATTTACACTCAGGAATGTACTGTGTTTCATGACTGTTGACTGACATTCGATGATAAGTACGGCATGATCAATTAGGTCAATAGCACCCACTAACAAAATTGGAGAGAACTTATGAATCAAAGAGTTGGCAAAAATAAAATCAATACATTTTTTATATGTACCGTTTCACCAAGTTATCACTGGAACCCTAGAACCAACAAAAACTATTTCCAGGTCGAATTCCAAAAGGGAAGAATGCCAAGCCTAGCCCCTTGAACGAGCCTTCATTTTTTTTGCTTTCGAGACACTAGGTTTATTTTTCCCCAACTTCCCCTTGGCTTCTATCTGATCGATAAACTTCAGGGCGGTGAGCTCATCATTGACTGCTCAGTGCACAAGGCCGAGAACACATGTTGTAATTATAATTGTTTATTTATAACGTGCTTAATACCCATAGGTTTCTAAGCGCGGACCCGGGGATCGAACTTGTGTTGCTACTCTTCATCTTGCTTCCAAGGCGAACGCGTTGCCCCTGAGCTATCCTCCCGAGGCAACACATACTCTAAGAAAGTCTGCCTGCGCATGAGCTTGGTGCACGATATTCGATGACCTTGGTTTTGGAACCAATTGTCCCGATATTGGACTGGAGGTGCCCACCTCCCCTGATGCAATGGAGATGATGTTGGGCATTGATGTTACGGTTTTTGAATTCATGTGAAGAGATTTGACCGTATTCACTGGGTGATTGACCTTTGCATATTTTGGCTAATACCTTTTGGTTTTATTTCCCACCCTTGGGGCGCTTCTAGTGCCTCAAGGACTTTTCCCATAACTTTTCTAACAACCCTTTGATCTTCAGCTATTCTGGCACAAATTTGGAAAAGGCCTCCATTTTAGACTCCAGGTTGTTAAGTTTACTGGTCTTTACCAAAGTTGCATATTTGGCTGCAGTTGACTTTCCTGGGTTTCCGATTCAACAGAAAGGGCTTCATCATCCGAGTCCTCATCACTCGAAGACATTTCGGAAGTGGTGAGCAAAGCTTCCAGGTCCGGCGTATTAGAAAGTGGTAAACCAATTGAATTGTTATAGTTGAGTTTTTCGTGGCCCAAAGATTTGCGGTGGATGTTCAGACAGTGAATCAATAAGGAACCATTGTTGTCTATATTTGAAAAATCGGGTGATTGGTCTATCACTGAAGTAACAGGATCCAGTGTATCCACTACCACTTGATCAGTGGTGGCTGGCATCTGTGTTCGGCCTTCACTAGTCTCAGTACGTGCTGTTCCCTTGAAAATGGTGATTGTTTTGTTGCGTTGTGCCCTGCGACTCCGTAGGGTCCTTTTTGTCTTCCTTAGGGCAAGGGGGGAGGGCACCCAACTCCTGCTTACCTGCAGCCAGATATCTGAGATGTTTCCCCTTACGCTGCACTGCGCTGCCCATACCATAGGTGTGGGGGTTGGATTTAAGCATAATGTCACTTGCCGCCTTCACTTGCAGCCTTTGCACTTCAGCTTTATTTAAAACAATCCCCGGCCTTTACACAAACTGCTCTTCCTTGCAGAGTCCAATTGGCCGGTCTTGACAGTATCACTGATTTAGAAGTGGGGTGATGCAAACATCTATTGCCAAACCCAAAAGTATTTGCGTTTACCTCAATGAAGATTTTCTCACTGACAGTGAAGATACACCTTCTTTCAGGTACCAGCAGACTCAGGTCTCCTCAATGACCTTGTACCCGGCACCACAAAAACTCTGCCGCTAGTAAGGCAGGTTTGGAGGAAGCTCCCTCCACTTTATCACAAATAATTAGAGCTGATTCACTCCAGAGGCTCAAAAACACACTGCAGCTCCTGGGTTTATGAATGCAGGGAGAAGTACAGGGTGCAGTTGCACTCACTGCTCTCTCTGCAGACGGACCCACTGGGAACAGGGCACGGCCACAATTGCAGTGTCCCCCACCACTCTCTGTGAGCGCAGGAACATGGAAGTCTCTGAAATTCAGTACAGCTCTCAATTTGCACTTCAAGTTGGCTCGCCGGTTTACTCACCAGCTCTCATGAGTTCTCAGAGTCGCGGTCACTCTCGGCCAGCAGAGAAAAAGCAAGAATGTGCAGCAGTAGCCCCTGAAGGGGTAGTAGATGTTGTGCTGAGCAGCACAAGGAACTCTGCGCACCTGTGTGTTGCACCAATCCTCCTGCAGACTAGAGGAAAGGACCTAGCAACATTTCTGAGGCACGTGTCAAGCCGCACCAAGAGGAACTGGGAGTCGTTCAGTCACTCAGTCAAGCAACCGGCCACTTCCGACATCGCCTCTCTGATCAGATTAAATGTTGGGAGCAGAATCCAATTGGTCACACTGGTGATAGTGGTGGGATTTGAAAAAGACTGTGCCTACAGCTCAGTCAGCCAAAATAAGTGTGCATAGTTAATGTTGATTTTTACTGCTGAGGTATTTTTACGGCCATGGAACTCAACTTGAGCATGGTGCAGACCTTGACAGCAAGTGTCTTGTGCAACCTCTGTCAAGATAGAGGTCACCCTCATGGCGGTAAGGTTAAGAAAGCACAATTACTGAAAACCCTCCAAGCTTTTGAGGAACATAGGGGGATGGATGACTGTCCGGTGACCAGCAGGGGATGAATCCCGTAGCCCTATTGTCCACACACCTTGGGGTGTGGAAATCGCTGGGGAGACCGACAGCAATAGCACATCTCGGCGTTCTTCCCACTGGGCGGACACAGTGGTCTTCCACAGCTCACAAGCCTCCCGTAAGTTGCACTCATCCATGGATTCCCACGCTTCGTCTGACCTGCCGGGCATCTTGCTGTGCTCAAGCCCGACAGGCTGTACCCCTTGGGAGAGAGGAGAAAAGCCCTGGAGGAACAGAAACAGAAGGCTGCCGAGTCCCTAACCGAGAAGAAACAAAGGGACTTTGTGATGCTGCACAAGATGGAGCTTAAGGGGCAAAAGGATGCCACTGAAATCTCGAGTTGAGAAGGCAGTGTCTCCAGCGGTGTCTCGCAAGTAAAGCCTACGAGCCATCTCCCCCAAGGACTTAGTCCAACCGTATGAGGAGGGGAATGGTATTTACGACTGGTTCGGAATTGAGCCCCTTACCCCCACCCTCTTGTGAGGAAAACAATCTGGGTGTCTCTTCTCTCTCCTTCTCACCTCACATCGCTGACCTTGTCAAGAAATCTTTCAGCTTCACCTCCTCAGAGGCATTCACTCTTCTCCTCACCTACCCCCAGAAACCCAATGTCTCCAGAACTCTTGTTCTCTCTAGGCTTGACTACTGCAACAGCCTCTTCCTCAATCTGCCTCTTTCCTCCCTCTGCCCTCTTCAACTATTCCAGAATAGGACTGCAAGACTTATCCTTGGCCTCAAGCCCAGGGACTGCATCTCTCCAGCCCTAAATCTCACCACTGGCTCCCTGTGGTTGCAAGGATCAAATTCAAGACCCTCTGCATCATCCACAAAGCTTTCTGGGGCCTGGGACCACACTACATCCAACTCTCTCTCCCTAAATACCTACCTGCTAGAAGTCTTCGGTCTTCTAGCTATAACTCTCTGAATGTCAGACGCTTCTCTAAGCAGGTAGTGGGGGTAGATCTCTTTCTTCGGCAGGAGCCTCCCTCTGGAATGGTCATCCTGACCCTCTCCATCTTAAGCCGTATCTTCATAAATTCCGGAAGCTTCTCAAGACTTTCCTTTTCTAATCCTCCTTCCCCATCCCCCTCCCCTGCTAGGTCCCCCTACCTCTATGTCTGGTGACCTGTATACCTCATGAGCCTTCCGGGGCAGGTCCTCCTTTGGCCAATCCCCCCCTTACCCCTACCAGCACTTGCCTTTGGGCACCCTTCCCCGACCAGCCTACGGAGTCTGGTCCATTTCCCCTCCGTCCCACTAACTGACCCCTATCCCCTTGCCTGAGCGCTTGCCCTCCAGGTCCTCCCTTAGCACTTGCCAAGCCCATTGCAGCCCTTGCACTTATCCCTCTTCCCCTCTCCCTGCACTTCCTGTTAATGCACTTGTATGATCCAAATGTCACAAGGCCTAGTAGGGCCTTTACTGTTATTTTCTCCCCTATACAGCCATTGTCTTGTGGTGCCTGGAAAAACTTTGATGTATAGGTGCCATACAAATGCTCAATGAAAAAGAAAAATTAAATAAAACGCTGAAGTTCGCTTTTCGCCTGCATGAGGTGGAACAGGAGGTGGCGGGGGCAACCCCGATGAACCGTCTACCGACGGTTGGAACTGATGTTATTATTCAGTTAGCTCCAGAGGAGAGACCTATCTATTCCAAGATGAAGACTGGGTGTACCCCGAAAGTTCTGCAAGACCCCAGAACCGTACCTCCACAACTTAAGAGAGTTCACCAGGAAGGGGAGTCGAACATTTGAGGCATTTATGCATCGATCCCTGAAATATCTAAGTGGTTGAGTCACAGGTAACAAAGTTGAAACATATATAGGTATGTTTAGTCTGATTGTATGGGAGAGTATGGTGACCAATCTGAAGATGCCGTCTCTTCTCCCCTAGGGGGAGGCCTTTCCGATCGGGCTCGGGTGTTGTGTCCACCGAACAATAGTCCCCCTGGGATGGTGAATTGGGAGAGGATGTCATGCGCCGCCAACGGTGGGGAATTTGGTCGCGGTGGAGACTGGGCTGCCATTAGCCACCCATCACGTCCCACCGCGCACCTTGAGCAGCAGTCTAGTTGTTTCCGCGGCGTCCGCCATGTTACGCCTTTTTCTTTCTGTCTCACCCGGAAGTCTGCGCGTTGCAACCCTTTCGCGTCAGGCTCCGGGTGAGACGCTTGCAGTTTTCTCAGTCCCGTGTTTTCTTCGTTTTCCTCCGCCTGCCTTCCTATCCTGTTTTGTCCCTGTTTCTTTTTTTGTTTTCCTGAAGTTTTTTTCCCTCATTCGCACTCCCGACTTTCTCTCCTTTCCTGCCCCTTCCTCTGTGTAGTTTTCCAGTACCTGTAGTTTCCTTTTCCCTCTTTAGTATTTTTTCCACGTTTCTGTACTCCCTCGTGCCTCCTTTATTACTTGGCACTTACCAGCGCACTGGACCTTCAAACTTGGCTCATCCCTACGCACTGGACCTTCATACTTGCCACATCCCTACTAATTGGACCTACATACACAAGCTTGAATAGGGGTTTTTTTATGCCATCAGGCTTTTTCCCCCAATTGGCTTGCTCCGGCAGAGAGGTCCCCACTAGACCTCTTTGTACCAGGTCAGGGTGGCTTCCTCCCAGGGTAGGCCCTATCCTCTGACAAAAAAAACAGCTTGGTGGAAGAAGAGACTTGAACAGCCCGAGGTAACCAACGCCACAGGTGAGGAGGAGGTTGGAGGGTTGGAGTTAGAAGAGGAAGAGGGTAACTTGGAGGTTGGCTGTGATAGAGGGTCACATGGGAGAGGAAGCCCCTTCTGGATTAGGGACGACCATTTCAAGAGAACGAGGTATCCCACTGCCTTAGTTGACACTCCTTCCTTCCCCAAATCAAGTTCTCCCTCACTTTCTCCAGGAAGTGTTAATATCTGTTATTGTAAGTCCAAAGAAATATAAAATTGTAGAGGGGAAAACAAGATGGATATAGAATTCCTCGAGCGAGGAAGCTGGACAGAAAGCGGCCCGGCATACTGAGAACCGAACCCGGAGACGCTTTGCATCGAGAGGAGCGGGAGCATGAACGCAGGCAACAGAGGAGGATCTCTTTGTACCTGCCCCGAACGAACCCCCGGGCTTCACAAAACCTCAGAACCCGCCGGGAAGCAACGCCCCGCCCCGAAAAGCTAGTAGGGACTGGCAGAGTGGTCGCCAATGAGAAACCTAAGAGAAACTGTTTGGTGTGGACACTGTAAGAGGATTCAATCCAGCACTACAGTTAAATCAATGCTTAGTCTGGGATACTGAATGGAAACCCTTATTGATATATCTTTTTGTCCAGTTCATGAGTTCTGGATGACTACCCCTATATAACACCCCTCTCTTGGAATCCCCTTGACCACACTGAGCCAAGAAGTAGTTCTGTTTTGCAAGTTAAAAGGTTTATTTGAGAATTTAAACAATATATATATATATCACACTTTATAATAAATTAATAATTGAATATCAACCTTAATCTGAGCAGTAATCAATAATGGATAGTCTGGCACTAGCACACTTCTTTATAATCAATGATGAGTGGTTATAGGATGGATAAGATAGCAACAATACTTTTATGGTTTCAAATGGATGCAAGGTGGAATGAAAATGCAGTACAGAAAAAAAACTTGATAGGGTTTCAGCAAAAGACAATGTAATCACTTTCTTGGACAATTCACCCCCCCTTTTATGCAATGTAAGGAGATGAAGATGAGAGCACACAGTTTTTAGGAATGCAATCAAATAGAATTCAGTTCAATTCCCCCCCCAGCAGCTTATACAACAGATAGGAGTTTTGAAACACAGGCAAAATGCTTTGAATATGGTGACAATGCAGTGAGAAATATGCTGAAAATGCTTTTAATTCCCTTCAGGAGGTTCAGGGTGAGTGGTATCTAGTTAATATGAGTTCAGGCTCACTCTAGCAAGGATTCAGGGATGGTTCTTAAGAGGCAAACAAATTTTTGCAACGGAAGGCAAGCATCTGCAGATTTTACACGTGAGCTAACCTTTCAATTCGCGGCAAAATGTCAAATCACGGCAGATTTTTCCGAGTGCGCCGGGCGCGATTACAGAGGAACTACAAGGAGTAGCAATATCGTTTTGGGGTTCTAGGACAGCCTAGGATCTCAGCTTCCAGATGAAAGTAAAATTCTGTTCCTAACCCAAACGGTTCCGGAGTTATGAACGATTTTGTAAAGGTAGATTTTCGGATTTAAAACAACTGACAAGTGACAGCTTTGCAAATGACAGGTGACAGTTAGGAGGCAGTTCTGGTTAGTTTAAAATAGATTGAATTATATTATTTTAACTAAGAGATTGGTTCTGCACAGTTCTGGCGGATACTCACTCCTAATTTTTAGAAGGACTGGGCCTCGTCACGATCTGGTCAGCGGGTTTTCTTCACTCGCCATGGACGGCCTCTGCACACAGCGTTTGGGTCAGCTCTACTCTGCTGGTCTGGTCTGGGTCTCTGGTTCTGATCAGGTCTGTGGGTCCGGATATAGCGGTCTCCGGTTCAGCTGGTCTCTCTCTGGATACAACACTGCTTTCTGGCAAATGGCAAGAGTTCTTGCAAAGAATTCAAACAGCTCGCCTGGCTGTGAATAGTTGCAATGATTTGAGGCCTGCTAAAGAGGGATTTAGCTTGTAGTTGACCTCTCTGCTACAAATTCTGAAGTAAAGTCTTGGCCTCTGAAGGTGGATAGATTGAAGTCTCTGTGTTGGCTCTCTGGAGGTTGATGGAGGTAAAGTATGGATTTTCCCGGCAGAGCATCCCTCAGCAGATGGAATAGAATGTCTCTATCTGTCCTGACTGTCTGCTTTTATGTGTTTTGAAAGTGGGTGGAGAGGCTAGCTTTCTAGGCCCTACCCCTCTCCACTTGTCTTTGGCCACTTCCTCCTCTTCCCCTTGATTGGGGGAATGAAATGAAGTGTCATCATGATGAGGTCTGTTTATGATACAGAGAACCCACCCCTGTCAACTTTACACCCAAATCTATATCTGATCCAAATACATACTTCCCCGATAGACAGTTGTTTGGCATTGCATACACACATCATGCATTTACTGATGGTAGCCCCTGTTCCAATTCTGTCGTTTCTAGGAGCTTGGGTTAAAAAATGGCAACATATTTCACTTTTTGGTCGGGTTACCAATATTGGATTTGTCCCCGCATTTACACAAATGTTCTCAAAGCATGTGGGCATTAGGTGGTGGAGTGTCAGATTTTTAACATACATACATTTAGAGTAATATCCTCTTTTCCGCTAAAAACCCCCCTGAACACACCACCGGGTCCTAACACGTCTTCAAATGTGCACAGAAAAATCACAAGAATAATGATATCACTTATAATATTTTCACAAGTCCTCTCTATGAATGGTCCATCTTTTTAGATTTATGTTCTGGCCCCAAAGGGGTGTGGTTTCCCCCCAGAACAAGGTTGAATTTCTGGTTTTTCCAGTTCTTCCAAGCCAGGAAGTGCTCTCACAGGCAGTGCTCCTCCCCTTTCCTTCCAGGAGGAAGCCACTTTTACGACCCCCCAATAAAACATTTGCCTGAGTCAGGACAGGGCTTTGTTCAATTTCCTGCAGAGCCCAGGTAATTCAATCAGAGATGTGTCATATCCCTTTTGGTGGGAACAGCAAAAGGCAGCTAGGCCTGGGAACACAGCTGTTGTGCAAGTCTCAACTCCTGTCGGGGGTAGCTGGTGGGCAAAATTCCCTCTCTTTTTAAGCCAGGCCTCAGCTAAATGTCTCTTTGGCTGCCAGTTTTCCTGTCCAAATCAAACTTCCAATTTTTACGCATGCAGCTAGAATGCTGATTCTAAGTTTAAAACTATGACATTTAAACAATTGTAACCTATGTGACACTCAAAAGTAGGTCAGTCATTTCTTTTAAACATTTAGATTTTTAGTGTCTTTCAGTCCAAATTTACTTAAACTGCTGAAATCCACAGCTCAGCCAGTTTTGCTATGAACATTATTTTAGGCTCATCCTCTTTCCAGATTTTGTATGCCCACAAGACTTTATTCTGTCAAATGTCTGCTGGTGTTCAGTGAGATTGTTGGATATTCTGCAATGTTTGAAATGGGCATTCTGAGCTTGCCTTCAGAGAAACAAAGGGTGATTTTTAAAGTGCTTTCTAGCGAACAGGCACTGCTGTTTTTCTTTTTGGCACCCCATTTCACTCATGGCTCTTCTGACCCAGCACACCCGCACCGGGGGGTGGCAAGTCAGGCGACCATTTTGGTGTGCGCACAAACTGCGCGGTTTTCATAGATTCTGGCGCACATGTGGGCTTTTTCGGCCATCTTGGATTTCCTAAGCCCACAGCACCAAATGTTGTAGCATTATAGTCCAAACGTGGGTCAGAACACCCAACAACACAGTCGACCAAAGCAAGCAACCAAACGCAACTGGAGCCTAGAAGAAAGCACTGCTGCCCGGATGACGCACACCAGTGAAACATGTATATGCAGGCAGAGCTGAAGGTGCCGAGAGTCAGGGAGGTGTTCAGGAACAAACGGAGTAATAGAGTGAGAGGTTCTAGGACCCTGGGAGAAGCCAAAAGAGTGCAGAAGGGGGAATATGCTTTGCAGGAGAAACCAAGCTATTGCACCGATACAGCACAAGTCTGGGACCCGCACCTATATGAAGACAAGAAACGGAGAGGGTATGAGACCCTGAGAGAAGACGGGTTTAACGCTCACCTGGTATCCACAGGGACGTCACTCAGCCTGTTCTGACCTCTTACGACCTCAAACCCTTCCCTGGAGTCTTCTCGACTGGAGACTGGGCCTTGTTTTCTTGAAAAGTGTGCTCCCCATCCTGCTTTCAGTGCAGGGGCGCATTGATTGATGCGGGGTCGTTGATGCCTAGTTACTTCACTGGCAAGAGTCTGACAGGTAAGTATAATGAGTCTTTTGAACAGTTCTCTAACTTCGTTCCTTTCCTTCCTTAGATGATGGCCGGCGTCCGGGGATGGTGACGTGCTGCTGAGATGAGTAGCGCTGAAGGTGAGTGAGAGCGCAATGCGCGATGCAACCCTTTCGTATTTGTATTGAAATGAGTCCTTTTTCTGTGTCTTTTAAGTGCCGCGACGTTTTCAGCGTGGATGCCGGTTATGAAGAAGAAATGCGGTGAGTAAGCGCGGTATGCAGCGCCTCTAGATGTTTCCACGCTAACCTGGAGTGTCGTTTCCCTCTTGCAGATGGATGAGAAGTTCCGGAGACAGAGTTCCCCCAGAGGGGCTGGGATTCAGGTAAGCGTTTGAAGCTCGTACAGTCTTTAAAAAAAATAAGCGAAGATTTGCTGAATGCTTACTAATGCCTTTTTTTCTGTTCTTTTCCCTTTTCCTTAGGAAGTGGCGTGCCGGGATGGGAATGACACCGCTGAAGATCCCGCAGAACAGAAGGAGCGATGAATGATGGGCAGAAGTGCCGCAAGGTAAGGCTGTTCCTAACGGTGTTCTTGTTCTTGCAGGAGCTGAGCGCAGAAGAAAGATTCAGGCCTACTGGAGACCGATCCGAACACAGTGAGTGTCACGCTGCAGGTGCAGAAAACACAAAGCATGTTTCTCAGCCTGGGCGTGGCTTAAATAGTCTCTGGGTATCCCAGGTGTCTCTGGGCTGAACCGCACCCAAAAGACTAGACTGCACATGCAGTTCTGGGAACCGAAATATGTGGGGGCATCAATCTTGTCCCCATCAATGCGCTACAAGTCCAATCCCCAATGTTATCCTATAGGAAAGAAGTGAGTCTGGTGCCACAAGCGCCAAGTCTGATTCCAAGTGGGTCTTTGGAGGGATGGAGAGGCCCTTGAGGGCCATGTAGGTGATCGTGGCCTGGCTCCAGCCTGACATCTTGGAGGGCTGGGGACATGAGGGGCAGGAATAATGACAACAGGAAAGTGCAGAAGGGAGCATATGCTTGGCAGGAGAGGAAACTAGGATATTGCAACAGCATACTGCGATTCTGGGACCTGCACCCATACAAGAATAAGAGAGAAAGGGTGTCTGGACCCTGAATAAAGACAATACGCCACAGAAAGGAGCACATGCTTAACAGAAGAGTAAACCGAGCTATTGTATGAGCACAGTGTGAGTCTGGGGACCCACACCCATATGAAAGCCAAAGAATAAGAGGGTCTTGGCCCCTGAGAGATATAAAGACAGTCCACGAGAGACCAACGCTTGTCAGGAGAGTAAAGCAAGCTGGACATATATTTGGCAGGAGTGTGAACCAATATATTATGTTCAACCTTTGCGAGTCTCGGACTTACACCCAGAAGAGAGTTTGAGCACAAGAGGGTTGAGGTCCCTGAAGATAAGAGAGACTGTTTTGATGAGAATCCCATGCTTGGTAGAGAAATACACAAAGCAGGTATTGTGACCAATCATGAAGATATAAAATGCAGTGACATTTAATTGAGAAGATACAGGGTCTGTAGGACCCAAAGAAAAGGAAAGTAGAACCAGAAGGAATCCAGGGGAAAGGAGCAAACCCCTAGAAACCTGGGACCTTTTACACATTTCTTTTGGCTTTTGGACCACCCAAGACATTGGGAACTTTTCTGTTATCTATTTTGCAAGAGTTATCATGAACACTTAACATTGTAAGAAACCAACCCAACACAGTTGATTTAGGTTATTAGTCTCAGGGACGGAAGTAGGGTTTTGGGACACAACGGTAACAGACATTTTGTTTTGACATCCTGACGTACTCTGTAGTTTCCTTTGAGGCAGGGAAACCGCTCCTATTATTTAGGTATAGAGAGGCATTTTTCCAACCCTTTTATTGGTTAATAACATGTTATAGCCAAAGATATGCCACTTGTGGGTCTTAGCCTTCCCTTTGCACACTTACAGTATGCTTAAACAATGCGAGATGGAGATACACCAGCGCTTAGTGGACAAGACTATCATGGACCCTCAGAATCTTGCAAAGGTGGCTGATTGGTTTGTGTCTACTCACGCCCAGAAAAAGGCTGTGGTTATTGCATCCAAACCAGATGACAAGGGGATCGAGAAACATAAACCTGAAGATGATAAGGAAAAAGGTGTGCACCCTCTTGCCAAGAAAGCGCCCCAAAAGTCAGAGGGGAGAACCCTGGCACCTACATCGCCCACTCTGACAGAAATGAGAAGTGAAGGCATCCCTAGAATTTGGGCGCCTTCACTTACATCCCCTCAAGACTGTTTTACCTGCGGAAATCTGAAACATAGGATGGAAGATCCTACCTGCAAGGGTAGGCCCAAGCCAGCCATAGTTAGCTCTACACTCTTGGGGGAAGATTAAGTGGAGATAGTCAACATCAGCATCTTAGGTGATGAATTTCCACTCGGCCTGGGGTTGGCCAAATTCACCCTGATTTCCTTAAGTCCCTTAGCAGGAAAGGTAATGGGTCTCCCACAAGGCCCCGGTTTCTGTTTGATGTTTGTGGACCATGTGTTCATTAACTGGAGCAAAGCCCCAGCACGTTGTGATACTGCTTCGAGTATCACCGCTGTCTGACAACAATGGGTGTGAGAGGACCAGATCATCCCTTGTCCTCCCATACTAGTCAGGGGATTCGATGGTCTCACCTGATGTTCACTAGCTATCATGGAGTTCAGTTGGAGGGGGTGGGGGACCTCTCAACTCTGAATCGCTGTCAAAGATGCCATTGCGACAGACTGTTGGGAAATGATAGAACTGATGCCGAAATCAACAGAGTGGTCACACGATCGAGGGTCAAAGAATGAGCTCGGGTAGCAGCCCTGATGGCCATGGGTCCAGGGCTCTTCCGGCTGACAATGGTATAAGACTGGCTCTGCCGGTACTACCCAGTCCAGAGTTCACAGAGACACCTGCCCCTGCCGGAGAAGGTCTACTGGTCACTGAAGTGCCTGCTGCAGTAGCACCTGACTCAGTGACCTTAGGGTTGCCTACACAGTAACTTCGGGCCTTAGGCCTTCAGGCCTTAGCACAGTAGTGTTGACTCTTTGTCCCAGTGTCCAACACTCACACTGTCAAAGCTGTGTAATTAACTACACCTCACTGAATTTTGTATATTTGTCCCCACGTTTTTTGTCATTGAATGAAGGGTATTGATATGATTAGCACTGTGATCCAAGTTAAGTATCTTGGATGAACACCAATGTAGTATGTGTGATACTATTATTTGTGAATCGATGAATGTCCTGTAAATATGTTTTAAATGAAATATAATTCATGTTCGTTATTAAATCATTGACAAAAGGAAAATAATCTAGTCCATTGTGTACAAATCAGTAGAAGTGTATGCACCAGGTTCATTTACCCTGTTCATTTGCTTTGTTCATTTATCTGCTTCACAGTCCACTTTTCTGGTGTGAGACCCAGGCCCTTATTTCTTTACTTCCTTGGCTCTTAGAATTTGGGACCCTTCTCTCCCAAGTAATGCAACAAGGAGGAAGGCTTAGGAGGCTACTCGTTATATGTTTGGGCTACCAAACCCTTATTTCTTTAGACCTCTGACCTTTGGGATCCCACCAACCATTCACGGGCAACCAGAGCTCCACAGGGTGCTTATCTGCGTTCTCCGGTTGTTCGTGGGTCTCTCTAATCTCTTGCTTGGGCTTCATTTGGCTTCTCCTCACCTTCGATCGTCCCCGTTCCCCCCAGGGCTGGCTTTTCCATTTGGATTGCCTGTCACTTCTTTTTAAGATGTGACTTTCGCTGGCTTTTCTTAAGCCACTAGACCGTTCACCATAGTTGTTTCTCAAAGTGATCTTCATGATTCTGCATTTCTCCCTCGTCCCATTATTTAGCAAGTAGGTTGTAGGACATCCTACCTGGGCTCCACATATTGATGTGTGGAGTATTGAAGTAGTTTGTGTATGACATGCAGTGGTGGCTGGTGACTTTGAAAGGTGTTGGGGCTAAATTATTAAGGGCGAATTTGTAAGGGAGCAAGCCCAACCCACATAAAACAGGGGGTTTTCCCCCTGGAAACGTTTTGGAAAAATGGCTTCCAAAATGTGCAATTTACTGTCGAAACCCATACAAATATGACCTAAAAAGCGTAAGGTTTTAGGTACTAATGGTGGTAAAATATTCTTCTGTGCGCAAGTGTGATGGTGTATAAAACACAAACAAACTAGTAGTACAGCGTCATGATTTATATTATACTCCATCTCTGAAGCTCAAATAACCAAACACCATACATAGGAAAAAAATTAAATAGGCGGTGTGTGGGTGTGCATAACCCTGTACGATATTAAATTCAACACCACTGGATTTCTGCTTAATGGGCCCTCCTCACCATGACTTGTGGTTGATACACCTTGTATAGACCCAATATGTGTGGCTGCACATAAGGTTCAGATCCAACAATCAAATGTGTGTGGTGGCATTAAATGGATGATGGGGACTGATGAATTGATTACGCTGCCAAGAGAACTTTTGGCAGTAAATTAAGAATAGGATTCATCAGTCCTATAAAAATTAACAACTACTAGGTTCTTTCCTCTGACTCTCATCCTGGCGTTCCAGAGGTCAACATCTCTGGAGGAGTGTCGGGGGCGGTGGATGCTGGCCGGCTGGGTGTCCAAAATACCTTAAACCTTATCAGTGGCAGTGGTGGCAGCGCAGAAAGGGGGCAGCACTTGCAGTGCGCTATGCTGTGTGCCAGCTGTGAAAGGTGAAGCAGTGAGTTGCGAGGGACGAGCGGGGGAGGCACATGAGCCCCTTATTGACTGTACTGTGCTGCAGTGTGTATCCCAAGTGCATAGCCAGAGTCTTCTGGGTCCGACTGCGTGTCTGTTGTGAATCACCGTAGTTCATTTTAACCAGACCCTGACTTTGCGGTAGCTAGGGTACTGCATCCAAACTCACCAGCCATTACCTCCACATCCACTCAGGTGTTTGGATAATTCCCAGGCTGCATTGCGGTTACATTACATTTACGCTTCCTGCTATTCATGTGAGATACATTTTTAAGCTTGAGTTGCTACAATCAAAGCAGGAGGTGCGGTTTTGAATGTGTGCCCAGCTCAGAGAGTCTTTTTACTGCCTTTACTGCCTGGAAGGAGGAGACTTTCAAAAGCACAACCCGCAACGCAGAGTTGCTACAGTCCAGGTAGTCCGGGCAGGAAGGTTGCAGATGGACGCCGCGCCGAACATGGAGGTATGTGGAGCAGCGATTATAAATGAAAGGGGTGAAAGGGAGGTGGCTACATCGACCAGCATAAGTGTGAGGGTGTCTACAATGATGGTCGAAGCCACCTCAACGGAAGCAGACTTTAACAAGTTCGGAGTTACACCCCCGCCTGGAACGGCGGTCCCATGTCAGCGAGAAAAGGTTGAGTGCCCATCAAATGTGGAAACGTGGGGAGAGAGAACTCAACATTAGATGTTGAGGTGTGTATCACGGCGAGCACTGCGCTCTATATAGAAAGCATACAGGCTCAGGACTCGTCGCCCATTCTAAATCTTATTCGATCTCCTCAGGTGCAGGAGGGGGCACACCACGTAAAATCTGTTGAATCGCATTGGGACTTAACAGCATTAGCACCTGTAAAGACTGGAGCTTTAGCCAATGCTGTAAAGGCTGTAAACGTTGTAAGTGCAGCACCGCACTGTAAGGAAGCCGTGACAGAACGCAACAGGGATGTCCCTGGTACGATTGTCCACCTAAAGGATGTTGTAAACATGGAGAGCTGCAATGGTCCTACACTAGCACCAAATCGAGTACACAATCATTTATGACTTTGGAAAAGACATTTACGTCACGTCAGCAAAGAAACAGCAATCAGAAAAATCTATTTATCAGAGGGACCCAAGGAAAAGGAGGTGTTAAGTATCAATCCACGAGACTGCAACCAGATAGAAATATCTGGAAGCTGAGAGGTCTAACACCACAGGACGATGGCAATAGACTGTGTTTCTTTTACCAGGAGGTGAAATCGGGTTGTGGGGACGCCTCGTGTGAACGGTCACCCACCATACCTTCTGGAGGGGAAAATGTCCATTTGGAGACCGAAGTGTCAGACCAGCTATTACTAGAAACCTCCTTGGTGGTGGAAGCAGAGGGTGAAACCTTTGGAGAAGGCCTCGAGGATCGATTAATGGAACTGATCAGCCGACAGCGGGAAAAGAAAATACATCTTCCCGAAACGATCCACCCAATTATAAATACCGACGTGAGTCAAATGGAGATGGACTCCGTCGGTCAACAGCTGCGAAGTTGAACCAGGTATCAACAATGACATCTCATCTAAAAGACCAACAAGGACCTCAGAAAAGAGGGAGATCGGAGCCTACAGAGGCTAGAGGCACAACAATATTAATTGCATCAAAAATAACCCAAACTGATGACATCAACTCCTTAAAAGACAATACGGGTGCCTCACAACAGACCTCGAGAGAGCTTGACTTTCTAGTAATTTCAGCTTTAACATCAATATTGGCTCCGTTCATGAAATTATATGTGCACATGGGGGAACAATTAATTGACCAAACTACGATGCTAGCAATGCTTCATTCAAAGATGGTGTATGTTGATGGATTCGTCACAGGGATCCAGAACAACTTAGACAACAGCTCCCTGAGAGTGTCGAACCTACTACACACCATATTAGATCTAATAATTAAGGAGACGCTAACTAGAAGATTGTCGAGAGCATTTGACCTGACAGTGATGCAGACGCTTGAAGCCATGGCCAAAACACAGCCCCTGTTCATGGCGACGCAAACAGAGCCTGTGGGCTTTTCACTTGGAGTCCCTGAAAATTCGATGGACCTGGTCAACCTAGATGACCCAATTTCGAATCCCCCAGGTACCATCAAAGTATAAGCCCTGCATACACAACATCCTATCACAGACTGCTAATGAAGAGGAGAATGGAAATATTCCTGACCTTAAGGTGACATCAATGGCCACAGAGGACAAGGAACTAACATAGTCCCTAGAACCAGTAGCTGGTGACTCGAACATAACCAACAATGAAAAAGAGGCTAAAGAACTTAACATCAATACCCCCCAGAAAAAGTGTGAATATTTCATTAAACCAGAGTTAATGCAAAAAGAAAAACCAACAAAAGTGAAACTGCTGGAAAAAAAGAAACAGGATGAAAAGATAACCCTCAAAAGAGGGACTGTGGACAAGACAAACAATATAAAATAAACAAAGAATCAAGCCCTTCAATTGAAGCAGAAGTCCGATGGAAGTAGGGTATTCATTAAAAACATTACCATGCCAAAACCACAAGCATTGGGAATACAATGAACCTGAAACCAACAGAAAATGTTAAATCAGTACACAAACATTAAGTGGTAAGTGAGTTAGAAACATCACAACTCACACAAGAGAATGAAGATATGGCGGCAGCAAACCTGATGAACCTTTCCACATATACTATCTCGGAACACGACTGGAATGAGGCCTGTTGCTCCGAGATTGAAGATCCAACATACGATCCGGCAACTTCGGATAGTGATTTGGATCTGACAGAGGGCCAAGATCCGAGATGGTCCAAGAGGCCTCTTGGTCCAAAAGCCCTAAAGCTAATTGGAGATCAAGAAGCAGAGGCTTCAATAACAGTCTCAAGCACTCATAGCTCTCACACAATCATTTGTGGGAGTTGCCGAGACTACGGAGCTCATGAAACAACTATACCCCTAAGAATCAGGGGATTACACCCCTGAGAAGAGAAAGAAATGAGATCAAAGAAAACATAACAGAACCATCCAACAATCTCTGGTGGACCAAGTAACGAGTGAAAAAAGGCGACCAGTCAGATGCCAGACAAAGACGACGAACACACAATGTCTCCTAGGAGAACAACAGATGAAAATGTGGGTAAGGGCACAGTAACGTCGAAAAATCAAATTAGAATGGCTCCTAAAATGGTCTTGTATGAACTCAAAAAGAGTCACATTTTGTGCAAAAAGGATTTGTACATGATATCACCCTTAAGAATTGCCAAATCCAGGATTGGTGCAGAAGAACGAAGAAACCGAAAGGAGACTACCTCAAACCAGATCTATGAGAGAAGTGATGGACCTAAGAATGTACGACAAGCTAAGCTCACCTCATGCCTGGTACTAGAAAGAATGATTCCTCTAAATGATGGCCTCATTTTAAACAGAGCCAATGTGATTCGGCTACTCTTATCATGTCCCCAACCTGAGATCTTTAACAACAGATGATCTGGTTACAATAGAGTTTCCTGAAGAAGAAAGGATGGACAGGTTATTCTTTATCCATCAGCTCCATTGATAAAACAGATATTATTGGAGGAGGCTGGTCGATTGAGGCCCATGGGATCTAATGGAACAAAAGAGTAGCAAGTTCACAGGCTTTGCAAATAATAATCAGAAAGCCAGAATCAACAAGAGCAGTGAGGTTTGAAGTGGAGCACAAGAAAAAGCAGTACACCACCAGAGACAACGATAGAAGCTCTAAAACATTCTGGGAGACAGATAGGTCAAGCTACAATCAGAAAGACAAAAGATCAAAAATAAAGATGGACTGGAGGAGAACTGGAAATGGTTGGCAGTATTATTGGCCGAAAGATAAGCAAAGAATAACGCTTAGGAAACGTAGAGACCAAGCACTTTAATCTGGCAAGGTGGAACACTAGGGGGTTCTCGCACCTGTTTGTTGATGAAGATCTTACCACAGGAACCTATTATGTAATTTGTTTACAAGAAACATGGCTCACAGAACCCTCAAATGTAGACAGTTACACTGTTTACCTAAATCCAGCTATAAAAGGACCAAGAGGTAAGCCCATGTCGGGACTCTTAATGGCTATTAAGAACCAGCTCCAGTTTCATCTTCTAGAATAACTCAATCCTACTCCTTACATCCAATTGGTGGTGGGGAGAGTACCTGCAAGACTTGACGAATCAGAGAAGATTTTGTCCTTTGTAAATTTATACTGGAACCCGAAAATCTAGGAATCAAACAACTTTCCAGAACAGGTGGTTGGTCTAATTGACAACCAGAGAGAAAAACTGAGAAACCCTTACTTTTTTCTGTGTGGAGACTTAAACTCCCAATGTTGCGATAAAAACGGATTGCAAAACAACAAAGATCCAGTGATAACAACAGAGTCTAAAAAAAGAGGACAACTTTGGAGCAACGCAATTAGCTCAAGAGACACGCTGATCCTAAACGGCAGCACCAATGATGACATGCCGTGACACAGTACCTGGAAAGGGAAGAGTGGTGGGCAAATCATTGATTATATTTGTGTATCCCGAAACATGATCACAGCAGTCCAGACTCTGACAGTCAAAGCAAAGTCCTTGAGTAACCATAATCACCTGAGTTTGACTTCACTGCTCTAAGCCAGAACGAGAGATCTGAATACAGTATTGATCCAGATGTGACTCCAGGAAGAAACAGATTTAGGATCTGAGTCAATGAAATGTCTGGCCTAACTGGAAAGCTTAAAAGGGCCATACTCCAGACAAGCACGCAAAAAGAAAACCAAATAATTGACTACACCAGGCTATTAAATGCGTTTGAAAACAAAAAAGGAAGCAAGAATAAACATATTATTCGCCATCACCATGTTTTCGATCTAACAGTCTTTGAGAAAAGAAAATATGTAGTTAATGCATACAGACTTTAAAAAAAACAATCTACTCCACAGGCAAAGATCAAGATTCACAAACTAAGACAGCAATTTTTTTATTTTTTAAACATTTTTATTGGCCTTTACAAGCCATTAAAAAAAAGATTAAGAATAAGGATAATCCAGTTTCTTCATATCAAATACATAAAATAGGTTCCGCCTCAGTCAACGAAGATCTTGCAGCCGCCCCACCGCCCCTTTTGCAGAGAGAATTTGTGATTTCATGAAAGATTTCGATCTCACTTAAGAACAAGGTTTGGCAAATGTCCATTTTTTATTCTCTCCAATGTACATCATGTGCCACCACTCTTCAGCATTCCTTGTAGGTAAATCTACAATCAAGCTGCCAAAACGTTTAGTTCTTTGGGATCGAAGTATGGGGCAAAATAAGACGAGATGTTTGGTTGTTTCCTCGTAGAGTTCACATAACCTGCAATTCACATTCGTCTTATCCATGCCCACCCTGTTCTTAGTTCTCTCTTTAGTCTTTAACAGGTTTAGGCGAAAGCACATGGATGTTGATCTTCTCTTATTGTCAGGAAACAGAGCTACATAATTTGGTTGTTTATTTTACGCTCGAGCTTCCCACGGCGCATCTTTCATTAGTTTAGTGGCGGTTCTTTCTTCGCCAGTAAAGATCCAGTCAAGTCTCCAGATCTTTTTCTTCACCAAGTCTGGATTGTCTCGGAGCGTTGTGGGATCTGTTCCATGCATTGTCAACATCTCCTCACGTGCTCTGGGTTACCGCTGCTTGAATTGCTCAGAATTTTGAATTGCGGGGTAACATTTGTCAGAATGGTTTTCCTATATAGCGCAAGGGTGTTCCAGCAGATACAGGCTTTGATAGAGATCAACCCTAGCTCGTATCGTATACAAGCTGTTGATGTAGTGTTGGGTAGATGAAGAGTTTTCACTCAAAATATGTGCTCCAGGGTTGACCAAAGTTTTTCCAGGCATCCAAAATCATTTTCCGCTCCACAAATCAGGACTGGAACCACTTTCTGTTGGTAAAAAATTATTACTTGCCTTAATGAGAACTTCCTGTATTTTGTGTTCAAAATCAAAGCCTGGTTGGCAAATTGGCAACATTTTATTTTAGCGGTCTCCATCCAATTCTTGTCGTTTATAGTTGCGTCAATCTGCATCCCAAGGTATCTAGTGGTTTCTACAGTACTTACAGTACTCACAGTACTTACAGTTTCTTTTCCTAGGTGCCACTTAAATGTTTTATGTCCATGTCCACCTCTGTGTAAGTTCTGTAGTGTTAGTATTTCACTCTTTGCATTGTTGATGACCAAACCATTACTCTCCACATGGCATTTTACTGCGTTCATTTTTCGCTGGAGACCGATCGGTGTTAGGTCTAACAGGATCAGGTCATCCGGTATAGCATCCAGTTTAAGGCGGACCCGTTAAATTTTGGCAAAAATGATCAAGGCTCATCAATTGCACTCCGAAGATTATTGCTGCCAACGGGCATCCCTGCTTCACTCAGGAATAGGTGTTAATTTCCTCTGTTAAAGTTCCACTCTGATCTAATCGCACCTTGATGGTAGTGGCGGTATGGAGTTCTTTAATTGCGGCTAGTAAGCTGTCAAGGCATCCCCAATTCGACATCTTGGTCCAGAGGACAGCAATATCAAAACTAGCAAAAATTGCATAAATAAAGGCTTTTGAGACAAGACTCTGAAGCCATGCTTCAAAACATTAGGACCAAAAACACATAAGAAATCTGGTCCATGATTAATGGGCTGGATGCACCTCAGGAAGCATTGGTATCTAATCCTATTTCAGCGGCAAAGTGGACAAAATACTTCTCCAAATTCTTCGACCCTGAGCAATCTGTAGTAATAACTGAGACAAAAAAGAACCGTGCATAGGATCAACTAGGTGTCACTCAACTGTCTGTACAGGAGATCATAGGTAAATTTAACAATTTGAGAGCCCCAGGACCAGACGGGATGACGAATGTCTTACTAAAGCAGGATCCCCTACAATGGTCTGTTTTCCTGATGTCGCTGTACAAATACATCATGAAATTAAAATCAATTCCAGTCACATGGAAGACATCAGTGGTCATCCCGATCTACAAAAAAAGCCTCAGAACAGACCCAAGCAACTATCGGGCGATCGAATTGTTATACGTGACCGGCAAGGTATTCGCTTTGCTAACTTTGAAGATCTTGACGAAATGGAGTATCGACTCAAGCCACAGGGACTATTGGCAAGCCGGGTTTGTCAAGGGTGTAGGAACATCTTTGAACATCTTTATCATTAACATCCTCAAGGCCCAAGTTTAGAGAAACAAGGGGAAGAAGATTTTTATGGCCTTTATAGACCTCACACAGGCCTTTGATACTGTAAACCGGCCAAAATTATGGACCAAATTACAACAATGGGGATGTCCAAATAATGCATTGGAAGTAATTCAAGATCTTTACTCAGGGACCTCAATGAAAGTAAGACTGGATAAATCGGGCCTCCTGACAAATGAAATTTCAACAAATAAGGGTTTAAAACAAGACTGTCCACTGGTGCCAGAATTGTTCAACTTATTTATATCAGACATACAAGAATGTTTCCCACCAAAGATTGGAAGATTTGCAATAGGACGATTACTATATGCCGACAACGTGGCTCTACTGGATCAGACACCAGTAGGTCTGTAGTGACAATTAGAGCTGCTACATAAATATGTGTAGCTAAATGGCCTTAAAATAAATCCATCTATATCTAGGATTATGTCATTTGAAGCTTTGACTGGGCGAAGTCGCAAAAAAGCAAACACATAGAATTTAAT
The DNA here is from genome assembly GCF_040938575.1 of Ambystoma mexicanum. Lineage (NCBI taxonomy): Eukaryota > Metazoa > Chordata > Amphibia > Caudata > Ambystomatidae > Ambystoma > Ambystoma mexicanum. Next base: position 524,374,017 of record NC_090940.1, read on the forward strand.
GGGAAATAAAATCCCTGAGGTGAAATACTTCATATACTTGGGAGTATGTTTGAACACAAACAGAAGGGATGCCCCAAGATTGGACCTATTGAGATTAAAAGCTAAAAATCTGCAAGCCAAGGAAGGTTACTACTGAAAAGATTTCGCTGCTTTTCGATGATCCCACTAATTCCATTCAATCGCATGAAGGCTTTGCCGATTTTAGTGTATGGAACAGAAACCTCTTTCTCATTCCGGACTGAGAATTGGTCATGGATTGAAGGAATTTTCTGGAAAACGGTACTCCATCTACCAAGGAGTGCTGCAATTCAGGTGATCCGAATGGAACTAAGATTAACAGCTGTGAAGACCAAAGTGACTTGGAAATCCCTCTCCTTGTATGGAAAATGCATGGCTCAATCTAAGAGAGGTCGCTTTGCGGTTTAAAGGGAAGCACTCGCAAAAAACAATGAAACAACCTTGTTGAATGGAAATTGATTTGCCAAGCTATCACTTTAGACTTGGGAGAATCCGATCTATCCCTTTGGGAGAATTCAGGTAAGGTCAAAAATACTGTATATACAGGACTGGATTAAAACTCAAGAGGAAAGACAGTCCTTGAAACCTTATGGAAAACCCTTCCAAGAAGCGAGAAAGCTGAATTCACTACCAAAATACCTTGCACTATTTCCTAACTGGTACTACAGAGACCAGTTCATGACATTCAGACTGAACTTGCTGCCAACCAGGGAGATACTGAGTCGATGGAAAAATAGCAGATGTGGGGCAGTCTGCAGATTGTGTCAGGAAGAGTACTCATTGGAATCATTAAAACATCTGGTACTATTCTGTCCTGCAATGAAGGATACAAGACTAAGGGCCTCATTACACGGAAGGCGGTAAGGGTTAACGGTCACCGGTAATGGTACCGGTGACCGTTAACCCTTACCGCCTTATTACGAGGTCCCTTTGCAGGTTGGTACTTTAACGGCTGCTTTTTAGCAGGCGTTAAAAACCAACCCGCAAAGGGACCAGGGTGCTAATTACGGTACCGCAATTTGCGGTATCGTAATTAGCACCTTCCCCATTCCCATTATGCCCTATGGGGCAAAAATGGGAATGGGGAAGGGCAGTGGGGGAAGGGGGAATTACCGCCCCGCCAACCTTGGAATAGGGTGGTAATTCCCCTTTCCTCCAAGGCGGTGCCGGTGTTTTACCGGCATGGACCAAGGTGCTAATAGCACCATGGTCCACCGCCTACCGTGTAATGAGGCCCTAAGTCTACTGACAGAAATCACCAAAATATATGGCTCAGGATCTATGGAAGACTGGTGGAGACAACTTCTGTGAGGGAATCATATTCCACTTACCTTGGCGCTAGTGAAATACTGTTGAAAATGTTTTCCAAAATTAGAGAGCTAAATTAAGAAATGAAGGAGTCCGGTTCCTGTAACAAACTGTAATATTGGACTTGAAGCAATACAAGTTTTGTTTAATGTAAAATGGAAAAAGGTTTCTTATTAAGAACCATATCAAGCCAATAAATAAAAGACTTAAAAAAGTTAACAACTACCTGATGCCACAGCGTCTGACATTTCCAAGTGAAACAAGCAGCTTTAAGTTTTATAAATGTCTTTGTCAAAGGTCCTCCTTCAAGTCTGGTCTTTGAGAGCCCCAACCACACTTGGTTTGCAGGATTACCACTGAATATACAAGTAATTTGCATGTGGATATACTGTATTCCAATGTATTTTATCACTGAAAGCATGTAATGGATTTCACTCTCGGGGAGTGCACTTAGATAACCAATCATATATGCTGTATATTTGTATCACTTAAAAGTTTCCATCAGAACAGACCCACCAATTTGACCTTCCCATGTCGTCTATAGTAAGCAACTAACAAACAAATTTGAGATTAGTTTATCTGTTGAAAAATATGTTCAGTGCTTCAATGCAAATTACCCTAATCTCTCTTCTGTTTAGCTCTGTTGCAGAACTGTGTTCTTATGGTATAGGCTCAACAACGAACCAGCTGAACCCACCATCTGTATACATGTGAGTATACCATTAGCATATATATATATGAGTGTGGTCATTTAATAAGGGCACTTTATGGACTGAGTCTCTTGGTGCTTTACTAAACTATAACAAGTGCCAAAAAGGGAGGCAAAACATTAATTTTGCATCAGAATAATATCACAATAACCTTTCACTAGTGCTTTGCACTGCCCTTCACAGTAAGGCAACAAATATCCTCTCGCAAATATGCATTGAGTCAAGGCATTTTTTCACAAGTGCAATTACGCTGCAAATATGACGCACAACTACACCACACATTAGTGCATATGTTCTATAACACAGGTCAGTTGTGCTCCTTGTCAATTAGTAAATGGAGCAAACAGGTGCGCCGATCCACTCCACGTTGCTTACAGAATGTTGCACTTGGGCTAAAACGGAGCAAAAGGCTCATGGCACTTTGTTTCATCTTCAAGTGATGTGAAATAAGGATTTCACATGAAGCCTATACTTTATCCCCATTTGGGGAAGTGAAGCAGTATTCATTGGCTCTGTTCCTCGTAAAGTAAATAACAAAATGAGAGAACAATCAGCTTTCAGCATTCACATTCCTTGGTTAAAAATGTGAGTTCATGTTGCCCCAGCTAAGTCTGGACTCTGGAGCTAACCATGGTTGCTCCATTCCCGATTACGCAACAGGCAAGCAAGGGCAAAACTGGTTTCCTTTATTTTTGCTATAGTGCCAAAATACGTATATAATTACTGAAAAGTGACTGTTCCATATCCATATAAAAAAGAAGCAAACTGGACCAGCGTTGATATCCTGGACTACATTTCTTTTATTTTGCACTGGTGCAAACTTGAGGTAATATGCCCCAAAATGTCAGAGGATGCGCTTGCTATTACAAATAAAATAAAGCGTGGTCTTCCACTCAAGGTTGTGCATGGTTCGCCGCATATGGAAAGTAGCAGTAAATGGTGCCTGCCCTCGTGCATTTCAATGCGCTAGGACCCTGTAGCCCTCTCCCACTTCTCCTTTTAATAAGAATGATGTTCGTGCTCCACACAAAAGGTCGGCCCTAGACACGTGCGCTGCCCTAGAACATCCAACAAAAGTGTCTATTTCTATCCTGAATGACGGCCGAAATAGCGGGGTGCTTGCCCGTCACCACTGTTCTGTGATTTGTGGGGATAGGGAGGAACCCTTTGATTAAAGCATGAGCAGCTTATAACATTTCACTCTCGCTTGCTAGTGGGAGAAGGGAGGAACCATTTTATTAAAGCATGAGCATCTTAGAACATTTCACTCTAGCTTGCTTGGGGGACAAGGGATTAAAGCATGAGCATCTTATAACATTTCACTCTAGCTTGCTTGGGGGAGAAGGGAGGAACCCTTTGATTAAAGAATATTGTAACACGCTCCTCTAGTTGCATTGCTTGGTTTGTCCTGGCGATTTAGAAGGCCGAGATTTTCGTAAAACCCCACCACTGCGATTGTCCATTTAGTGTTCTCACCACTAAACAAGTTGTTCCATGTTCCCTCGTCATCCACAAAGTCAAAGTTGCCAAGCAAATGCCCCAGATGACGAGAACAAGTTTCATCTACCCCTCTACATGTTAGGAGTAGGTGCTTCAAGGTTTCTATTGAGTCTAGTTGGGAGCAGAATCGACAGAGGCTAGAATTGGTTTGTTTTCGCTTCTCTAATACCTCGTTTGTGTTTGCGATGTTGAGGCGGATCCGCATAAAGTTTTCGCGGAGCGTCTTGGAAGGGCACTTCAATAGGTAGGTTCTTGTTTGATTAATTTTCACTGGATTGTTGGGGATGTTTTTCAGTGATTTTACTAACTGGACTTCATCTATGGTTTGTATCCAGTCTCTCTTCATCACTCTTTTTTTTACTTTTCCCAGAGTGTGAATAAGATCCTCTAGAGAGCAGCCTGCCCAGTCTAAACGTGAGATGTTTTTCTCCTCCCATTGTTGAAGCATCTTGCACTTCCCATCTCTCATTTCTTGTTCAACTGCTTTAAGTATCACCCAGGAGTTGGTTAAGAGCATTTTTCGGTATAGCATCAGTTCATTTCGTGCTATGATGGAGTTTAGAGACTGTATAGTAAGTTCATTCCTAATTGCTCCCACCGGCGTTGATTATGGTAAGTTGAGGACCTTGCGCCAGTAAATTCCTTCTACTTTCTGCCAAAAGTTAGAGGTAATGTAAGGCATAGCTTCCGCCCCATAAGTTAAAGTGGGGATGACCTTCATCCTGTAGAATGTCAGCACTGGGGCAAGTGAAAAAACGGCCGTACTTTCTAGAGAGCATTTTGGTCTGTGTTATTAGCAGACATAGTTTTTTCAGAATGGTCTCACACATTGGATTTTCTTTGATGCTTTTATTGAGTGTTATACCGAGGTATTTAAACTCCTCCACTGTTTCCAGTGTTTCTTCCCGTACTTTCCATGTGAATTTCGACATTTTACTCTTGCATTTTCCCAGGATCATGATTTGAGTCTTTTCTTGATTAATTTGGAGCTGGTTTGCTTGCAGGTAGCAGTCCAAGTTCGTTAGTTGCCTTTGGAGGCCTATAGGCGTTTGGTCCAACAGAATGATGTCATCTGCGTACAGCATTCTCGATATTTGCTCTTTGCCTATTCTTGGGGAGAAGGATTGTGTATTTACCTCTTGGTCTTTGTAGTCCGAGGTGTATGCGTTGTAGAGGGCTGGAGCTAGTGGACAGCCCTGCTTTACTCCTCGTTCAATTTTTATCCAGGATGACAGCAGGCCTTGTTGGTTTAGGCGTACACACATCGACGTGTTAGAGTACAACTCCTTGATGCGGTTCAATATTTCTGATGGATAATTGCTATTTTCGAGTTTGTCCCAGAGCAGTGATCTGTCGACGCAGTCAAATGCCTTTGTTAAGTCGATAAAGGCCATGTAGATTTTAGGGTGACCTTCCATTACTTTGGCTTTCAAGGTACTTAGGCCTAAAATGTTGTCTGTCGTTCCTGAGTTTTTTACAAAGCCTGTTTGTAGCGGGTCCATCATGTTGCCGAGAGCTACCCAACTTTTGAAGCTTTCTAGAATGAATGCCGCAAAAAGTTTTTCTATCGAGTCTAATAGTGATATAGGCCTGTAGTTGCTCGGGTTGTCTCTTGCACCTTTCTTAAAGATGGGCACCACAATCGCCTTTTTCCAAGATGGAGGAATGGTTGAGGCTAAGTTACAGTTCTTGAAAACTTCTCCCACAAACTTGGACCAGCTTTCAGCCTTTTGCTTAAGGTCGAAATTGGTGATACTGTCTGGTCCTGCTGCACGTGAGCCATTGAATTTTTTTTTTTATTAAGAATTGATTCTTGGTCTGTTGGAACATTCCATTTTGCTTTGCCGTTAGTTGTTATACGTGGTGGGAGAAAATGTTTCACCCAGCTCAGTTCGCCCACTGCGTTGGTTAAAGGCTGGTTTTCTCACTTTATTTTTCCATTAATCAGAGACCAGAAGTCCTTTGTTTTTTTGCTGCAGATCGTACGCAGCATCAGTTCAACGTCCTCTTGATTTCTCTGATAATTATTGGCTATAAGCCACTGTTGATAGCTTTTGGTAGCTTTTTCTGACTCTTTTAAGTCAGAATCTGAGCCTGATTTATTTGCTTGTCTTTTTAGTTTTCTGACCACCTTCCTCCTTTCCACCAGTTGTTGGTTAAAAGCGTGGATTATAGTTACTGGTCATTTGGGATCTCTTTTTGCCGGTTTTCTGTGGACTATCAGAACAGAAGAGTAGTCCGTTATATTTTCTACCGGATGGTTGCCGTAGTTGGAGCGCTCAGAATAGTCTCTCGTCAGGGTGCTGATTGCGTTATCTGATAAACGAATGCGAATACCCTGCGAGTTCGCTTCCACGGGTAACGTCATTTTTCAGTCTTCTCTTAGACTTGCCTGCCACTTGTAAAGTAGCAAGTTGTGGTTGCTGTTATCGGTTCTACTGACCTTGAAGGACGTGAAGTGTTTTAAAAGACTTCTAGACACATGGATATAATCAATGACCGCCTCTTTGCCTTCTCTCTCCCATGTTGGTGTTAAATTTTCTTCTGTGTTGTTTATGAGGTGGAGGTTATGTAGGTCTCTGGATTTCATGAGGATTGACCACAGAGCAGCCCTTCCACATGAGTTTTTCTTGTTGGCTAGTAAATTGATGTTCAGGTCTCGGGCAATCACTATGTGTTTGCCGTCGTCATCTATTAGGGCTGAGTCAATTGTCCATTCCACTTCCATCATAAATTGTTTATTCGAGATTCTCAGAGGGTTCCAGTAGATGTTGAGGACCAGGACCTTCTCTAATATCTGCGTTTTGTTTGGGCTTTTGGTGGCGTTTGACCACGAGATTATAGATGCCAATATAAATTCTGATTTCTTCACGACCTTGGTCAGCGATAGTGAACTTCCTGAATTGACGGCTGTTATTAGGCCCAATCGTGGTCTGCCTTTTTGGCCTTTTTGTGCCGGGGAGTGTGTTAGCTCAAACCCATGTAGGCTGGGCTTGTTTATAAGCCATGTCTCATGGAGGCAGAGGATGTCGAACTCTACCAGTTAAACATCGGATCTCTTAGTCAAGTGGGCGAAACCCCTCGTGTTGCAAGATATCAATGACAGTGTAGATGTGTTGTTTGCTCCTTGGTAAGGCCGAGATGGATCGTAGGTGATCTTGAGTGGTGGCTACTTTGTTCTTAGCCGGTTTACTTGTTTTGCAAACCAATCTCTATTTTCTTCGGAGTTGAGGGGAACTTTCTCTCCGAGGTTCCACTCTTGTTTGGTATCGGAACGTGAGTCAGTTTTTTTCCTTTGATGGGCGATCTTTGGGAATGCGCTGTGTCTTTGCTCCTCTTTCCCCTGATGACTTTCTGATTGAAAAGGAAAGTTGTCTTTTATCTGTTTTCACAGCTGTGTCCGGTTGTAGCTCCTCTGCAAATCTCTAGTTGTTTTTTTCCCCTCTGGACTCTCTGGGATTAGTTACTCTCTGTGGGGCGGCCTGCGATTGTCTAATGTAGGGGAGTCCCCTACTAGGCGAGTTGTGATTTCGTGTAGTTCTTTCAAGTCTTTCTCTAGACTGGTCTCTAGAGTTTTTTGCCACTTTCTCCTCCATCATTTTGTCTATTTGGTTTAGAGTCACATTCGTTGCTAAAGTAAGCTCTAGCCCCAAGTGTTTTAGTTCGTCCTCGTCACTCCAAAGTAGCTTTTGGGCCTCATTTGAATTCACATGTAGGTAGGAGCTGTCCTTCCTTCCATTGGGGTTAGGTTCCAAGATGTGATGATGTTTAGCGAGGCCGATTTCAGGGCTTTATTTGCTTAAAGATGCTTGATAGCGCTTTGTAGTTTAGAATCCAGTTGTCTCGTTCTTCGCGGAATCTTTGCAGCTTAAATGTTCTCATCGGGATCGGTTGCACGTTAGGAGTCGGCTTGCTTTTCCGCGCATTTTCTTGCCGATTAGGTGACTCGGAAGTCTCTCGTGCGCCGTGGACCCTTGACCTATAGTGTATTTTTGGTTGTAGTTGGGGACGGCGCGAACTTGTCACTCCCAAGAGGTGGTGTTTGGGGGCTTTGCTTTGTTCTGCATGTTCCTTGCTGGCCCCGTTTTTTTTGTTATTCTCTTGGTTGTTGAGTTGAGATGTAGTACTATCCAGACCTGTCCCTGAGTGTCTTCGCTTCCGCCCTTGACGAATAGAAGGCTCTAGGGTTCTTTCTGCAATTTTTTCGATGCTTCTTTTGGTGCATGCTCCAGGTTCTTGTAATGATGGTCTCGGGTCTTCAAAAACCACTCTCTTGTTTGCTGTTTGCATCTGTCGAGGATTTGGGATGTCTCTTTTGGTCTTTTTTTGTTGAGGGGCAACTGGGATTTCAGAATCCAAATCTTCGACAGTGTATAAGTTTATCAGATCTATTGGATCATATGATTGATCGTTTTCTTGGGGATTTTCTTCTGATGATTCGCTCTGCGCTAGTACTAGGATGGGTTCGTCCCGGGTAAGTCTGCTGGAGTTTGAGTCTGTTAATTTTTTTTTTGCAACTGATGTTTTGATTACAATTGGCCCTTTCACAAGCCCTGAGTTACCCTTCTGTTCCTTTGATGAGCAACTTTGACTTGATACCGCCTTTTTCGTAGGCTCAGTGTTAGACGATGTTTTCTGCGAAAAAAATGTCGAACGTTGGAAAGATGTGGTCGGACGTAAACGTGAAGATTGCCGAAGCCGGTTTCGTCTTTGTACTTTTATTTTCGTTCGGTTTTGGCTCTGGTTTTCTTCTTTTTTGCCCCTGAGCTGTGTTGTTCTCACCCTCCTGTGGTGCTAGGGGTGCAGGGGTAATGATAGAATGTGGGTCAACTTTCTGGGGTCCTGCTTGCACTGAAGGAGTGCTGGCTGAATCATTGTTTGCTGCATTTGATGCACTAGGAGGGTTGACTCCCTCCACCGTCTCAGTTTGAGTTTGGTACGATCTTATTGCGTGAGCCTCTGGTTCTCTCCCAGGGGTTTCTTTGCTGTTGTTCCCCTGGCTTGGCCTTTCTTGTACATCCAAGTTAGGTTGCTTCTCCCTTGCAGTCACGAAACCCTCCAAGAAGAGTATTTTTGAATACATCATAGCAATCAGTGTATTCACTGATTGGCGCGGCGTCTCCCGTTGCGTCGTCTCCCGCGTCAGCTCCGTCGTCTCCGGTCGGAGTTGTGCACTGGCCACTCTCATCAGTATTGTGGTTAGGGGTATCAGAGACAGTGGGGTTGTGATATGTATCCCCCTGTTCTGGGACGATAGCCACCGTGTTACATGTCGTGATTTTACCCCTCCCCCGAGTGTAAGGTCTTCGGAGACGGGGGTGGGCTATTGATCGGATTACTTTTTTCCTCTCTTCCTTTTTTAGATAACAGGTGAGGTCGGGGTAAGAGTAGAGATTGGTTCTGTGACAAGTTTTTCGAGTTATGAAGAGGAGTCAACTTTGTAAGGTTTATTGGTTGGATTATTCCGTATCCCCTCTCCGGGGTGTTTCCTCCTGCACACCCCATGAGACGACCACGTTTACTTCTTGTATGTATGCCCTCACCTTCACCCTCCTGGGAGTGTCTTTTAGCCAAGGCTGCCATGGGTCGCCCGACAGACCGAGGAAGGTACTCCACTCTCCACGCCCCAAAGCCGCCAAACAGCCCAACAGCTTTGCTCCAGCCCTTCTACCTCAAGGCTTACGCCGCAAGGGCGCTCTGGGTGTGTTAATGAGCCCAGCTGGGTGTCACGTGGCTCGCGCGTCACACAGGATGCAGTTTGTGCTTTTCAAAGCGAAGGCGTCCTTTTCACCATTCTGCTTTGAATGCCTTTAATGGAGATAGTGCAGGCAGCTGCAGGGGGGCGGGACCGGTGCTGAGTTATGCTCCTTCTGTTTACCCAGATCATAGCCCTCCCGCAGTCCAATGCTTTCAAGTGTCTCTCGTGGAAAAATAAACAAATCACGGCGCCGCCACAGCCCGACATCTTTGCTCCAGCCCTTCCACCTCAGGGCTTACTTATTTATTTGTTTATTTCTACAGCGCTTATACACAGGTGAAGCGCTTCAAGCCGGGAAGGGAGCAAGAGAAAACAGTAGTCATTCTTGGGCCTTGAAGTTCTGAATGATCTAACAAAAATTAACTAGCGTACTGGGCCCAATGGCATTTCTCCTAGTGCAAGTGCATTAAGTGTTACGGGTGCAACCAAAATCAATCAAATTCACAAGGCTGAATTTGATAACATTAGTTCACCGTGAACCCCCCAACCCTTTCTCCCTCCCCCCGTCAGGACCAAAGAGCATCTAAATAGAAAACTGGGCCACCAGGCAGCCTGTCAGTGAGTGGCAGGGCCCCTGGCAGGGGCTCACTCCAGGAAGGAATTGAAAGGCTGTGCCGTGGCTGGCCTGTCTGGTGGTCCAGATCTAGATGGACCAGGGCCACTAGTAGCCCAGCCTTGTGCTTGTGGTACAGGCTGGTAGATCTACCTTTCGGTCTTGGAGTGGACAGCAGCGGACTCCTCTACTCGATCCTCACAAGTACAAGTGTTAAAGCAAGGCTGCACCTGCCTGCTCTTCTCTTCTCTGTGGAAGGAAGCTAGGCCGATCACGCCCAGGATTAGGACTGCAACTGAACTAACGCATCAACAAGTGAGAAGAAGGTTGCAGCACGCATGCTCCCCTTCAAGAGAAGTATGGCGCCCCTTCAAGAGAATTCCCTCTGTTGTTCAAGGATCCTTTAAGGCCGAAGACACCTTCTGAACATTCTCATCTTGGCTTCATTTGGGACAGTTGCACTGCCCAAAGCCCTCTGCCTGAGATGAAGAAGGAGCCGTCCAAGACGAAAAGAAGATCTGTCCCCTAGCCACTCCCAGTGCTGTGGACCAGGACTATTTAGCAGATCTTGTGTGCCAGAAAAGCAGACCCGAAAGTGGAGAATCTCTCCTCGAGTCCTTTGCAAAGGCCTCACAGCAACCGGAGGGCAGACCAGCTGAAGATCCCTGTTCTATCGCACCGAACGGGTCTCTCCATCCCCGTATCCTGAACAATAGGGAAGGTGTTGGTATCTGTGTTCCTCCAACCACCCGAACTATTGCACTGCATCTAAAGCTGCTCAACTCCTTGGCTCGAAGCAACTTCTCAACGCCGGGACCTGAACGGAATCTCTAGAGGGTCACTTTCCGGATCTATCCAGGGGTTACAACTACAGTTCAGCCCAGCTAACCAGTGAACTGCCTTCTCATTGGTAGCACACCGATGCACCGACCACTGGAGCGTCAGTCACAAACCTCTTCAATACTCTAAAGCCCGACTCGGCTTGGCCTAATACGAAGCGCAGTCCCGAACTACATCGCTCGAACCGCGGCTGTTTGACCGCACAGAGCATCCCTATTCGACCCTACTCGACGCCCGCTTGCTGTCAGGGCCTCCACGATTCAGCTTGCCCAAACTGAGCCTGATCAGCTCGCATCATTGTTGGTTCTGATACGTCAGCCAACCAAGAACAGAATCCAGGTGCTGTTGACACTGAACTGCCCCCACAGCCCACTGGGACCCTAGAGACTGATTATGTCACGATCGCTCCCGTTCTAACCCAATATCCTTTTTATGATAGTACCTTACCTATCACCCCTGGAGCTACACTCAGAGTACTACTTTCTCCCGTCTGTTGCTTCTTCTCTGTTCTTTCCCTTGGAGTGGGTTTTTGTATAGTGATCTATTTTTAGTTCTTTTCAGGAGGGTGTGTTTTATTAAAATTATAGAGGAGCAGCTGAATGCCTCTACAGGAAGTCCCGCCCCTATTCTACCAATATGTTGGAAACCGGAAATTGCGACATGTGCAACTTCAGTAATGGTACACAATACGCGAAGAGGCTTTGAGACAAGGTATCCACTGAGAAAACCTTATGTGATGTATCCTCGAAGAGATGGTGGTCTCCTGAGGGAGGACCCCGAAGAAGTGTGAAGGTGTGAAAAGGAGAGGCTGGTGACGTCATAAGAGATGAGCGTGACACACTGAGAAGGATGGTCGAAGAAGAAAAGGCATAGACCTTTTGGAACCTGATGGCGAAGTAAGGAATTAAGAAAATGCTCATCTGTGGAATGAAGATTGCAGATGTGAGAAGCACTGCAGAAAATGCACTACGTAAAGGCTATACGTAGTGAATAGACTGCAGGCAGTGCCGCCAATATATATATATATATATATATATACATATATATATATATATATATATATATATGTATAGAATCTGGACATTTTCGATTTCATAACTTTAGTAAGCTCAACCCGTGGAGAAAGAAGGATTGATAGCTGTGCGTGTGTGTCGCAGCAAAGAAATGAGACGAAGCTTCAAGATGGACCAAAGGAAAACTGCTTGGCCTGGTGTCAAATGCTAGGCCAGCCAAAACTGGTTATCAGTCCTTGAAGAACAGTGAACGTGTGAACACTGAGGCATCCCTTGTTAAGAAGCAAAGAGAGAACACCATGGGTGCCAAGTTCTTTTATTCGAGACAATGAAATGCTATAAAATGGGTCCATTCACGGTCTCTGATCACATGAGTCCAGGATGAAAATAGAAGTGGGCATGCAGACCTGAACCATGATAAGAACATGCTCACACTCCCTTATATTAAAAGTGAATTTAACACCATGCACACCAAGGTGTATCTTAACTTTTCAAGTAATTTGGGATTGTATTTATATAGTTGTAATGTAAGGTCAAGGTACAGGGGAGAAAGATAACAACCCTGGCATATGGGTTGTGGACAAAGTGAAAACAGAATGAGTTCCCTATTAGGGAACTCCCATCCCCTGCACATTGTCTAGGGCTATATCGCCAAGTATTTGAGGATAAATGATTCAATCTTCATTTTGTTAATTAAGCAAAAATTGTTTAGACATTCAATTTTTAGAATAGGATTTAGACATCACCTAGTCTAGTCATTAAATAAAGTGACAGAACTTTTCACTAATGTGCTGTCTAATGGTCAGTCTTCACAATAGATGTTTAATGTTAATTAAATAAATCCCTGATAATCAGAGACTGATAAAGAACTATCACTTACTAAGTTAGAGGTAGCTCAAAGGATAAAAAATTGAAAGTGCTCTTTGGAGAGCTCCCGAATTATCAACTTCTGTAGGGCTTTTCAAATATCCCTGGTTTGGTCAACAGCTATAGCCATTCGATCGCTAAGACACCTAAATATAAGAGAACCCTTGGTTAGAGCTCATTTATTCCATTTAAAAAGAAAGCTGAATAAGGTTTAGAAAACTAAAATTCCTAGAGACTAAGGGCCTCATTACGACCCAGGCGCTAATGGGTTAACGGCGCCGTAAAAGGCTGCGGCGCCGTTAACCTATTAGTGCCTAATTACGAGGTCCCTTTGCGGGACCGGACCTTAACGGCTGGTGTAGACAAGCCGTTAAAGTAGGGACCCGCAAAGGGACCTTGGCGCTAATTACGGTGCCGCAATTTCCGGCACCGTGCTTAGCGCCTTCCCCATTCCCATTGAGCCCTATGGGGCAAAAATGGGAATGGGGAAGGGCCATGGAGGAAGGGGGAATTACCGCCCCGCCAACCTTGTAATGGGGCGGTAATTCCCCCTTTCTCCATGGCGGAGTCGGTAAATTACCGGCATGGACCATGGTCTTCCGCCAGGGTCGTAATGAGGCCCTAAGATTCTTATAAAGTACTTACTATTTTAGGGTAGTGTTCCTTTCCTGGTTGCAGAGTTGTTAAAGTTCTGAGGGCTGGTGTAACGCCGAATGTATGTTTGCCCCAAAGATGGCCGTATTTACGGCGTTAATGGACGTGACGTCATCACGTTGTGTACGTGAATGACGTTACATGTGTAAACAATGTCTGAGTGACGATTTACACAATTATCTCGATCTCCTGATGGTACCGCTAGGAGAATAGTGGATGCCCTTACTGACATGCTGTTAAGTAGAGAAAATCTGTTTTAAAACAAGTGTTGTGCCCGCATATGGTGTTGCGGGCGTGATGTCATCACGTAACGTACGTGAGTGATGTCACATTTGTAAATACTAATAGAATGACACATTTTTATTCTTCTATGGTCCCGTAGTGATGCGAAAGGGCAAAAGTTGAATATCCTTACTGTCATGATGAAATTTAGAGGCAATATTTTTTCTATTTTCAAGAATGGTTTAGGATTTAGGTAGTTTGTAAACAAAACTAAGTGTTAACGCGCTATTGACATTGTTAGTTGCTAGATATAAGGACCTTACATTGTAAGATAGATTGGTCATTTTAGGTTTGGTGAGTCATAATGATCATTAGATGTTATCCCTTCTTGATCAGATGATTTTATCATCATTCAAATAGCAGCGCAGTCTCCAATGATACACTTAGAGGTTTTTGAACAGCAGAGTGAGATTTCATCAGATGAAGTTCTATCCTAAGGATACATAACTAAGAGTTTGAACATCATAGATGAAAATCATTAAATTCAAGCATGGCATACATTTAGATTTTTTGAACTACACAGTGAGATTTCATTAGATGAAGTACTATCGTAAGGATACATAACTGGGAGTTTGAACATCATAAATGAAAATCAGTAAATTAATGCATGTCTCAGTTAACATGAATCATACCACATTTACAACTGTTTTCTGTCTCATATGGAGTTCACAATCTCATCAAGTGTTTAGGTATTTATCAGATGTACTGTCCAGAGAAACTACAAAAAAGGGTCAATTTATTCTGTGGTGTATTAACACTGCTTTTTTGGAAACATTAATTCAATTTTACCCAGTGATGGATTCCTGGGTTCGACATAGTGTGATTGTTACCATGTTGTTATATTCCCAGAGACGAGAAGAGACTACAAGGCCAAGTTCAAAGACAATCTGAATGGCAGACGGCATGAGTGATGAGAAAGATGAGGCTAATTGGGTGGGAAGGTATGGTCAAGTTCACCCACCAGCACCTGGGATACCAGCTTACATGCTGCTAGAGAATTGAATGTTCCAAAATGGTACGAGCGTGCCAACCAATTGTAGGAGGCCATAACGAACGGCCTTATAGTTTGAGAGCCAATGGTGTATTGTGTTTCTAATAACCATTGAAGATGACTTGCACTAAGGAAGAGCATAAGTTGCCCAACTGACTATAGAAATCCAATCACAATCCAAACTCTTATAGAAAGTATACTTAGATGTTCCCCTTGAGCCTATCACAATCCCATGTAGGTTTTTCTTTATTTGCCACATAGTACGACGTCACGTCTGACAAGTTTTTGTTATAAAATACTGTTTTTCATGAAATGCTACAATATTATGCTGTGCAATGTCCATTGATGTCAGTTGTATTCCCTCTTTTAGATAATTGAGAATAAAACAAGAGATATTTGCCAACTTCCTGAGTCCGTTTTATTGTTTGGTGAAAGTTATTCTCCATCCCATCCATCGCAGAAGGGTTCAAAGTGTTTATAGTTTCACAGAACCTTGATTTGACTATTGTGGATTGTGATAATGTGTTGTTTCGGTCACTATTGGTTCACTTTCGCACCCCTTTTGAGAGGACAATCTTCCCTCTGCCCGTATTACCACAAAAGGTGAAGAAGGTTAATCTCTTGATTGTCCCTGTTTTACCTTTATGATTTTGTTGTGTTTTGGTTTGTAGAAGTGTGAGAGCTGAGTGGGGCATTTTACCCCCTACTCATCCTTGTACTCCGGCGAGGCAGAATCCAATCCGTCAGAAGGGGTTTCAGATTGAAAAAGCTCAACGGGAAGCCGAGCAGGCCAAGGTGCTTTGTTGCTTCTCTGTGCAAGTAGTTCAGTTGTCACTTTGTCTAGAGTGAACACCAGCTGATCATTTCTGGGGATGGAGGTGTGCCAGCGATTTCAGTTGTTGGATTTATATTTAAAAAAACTCTGATTTCACGATTGATCAGGTATATTATAGTGTTGGATTGTGGAATCCTTAGCTGAACCTGTTGGCTCCATTGTCCAAAACCATGTGATATCTCATGTGTTGTTTGTAAATTCGCTCCATTTGTGTCTACTGCGTTTATTTTTTTTATCCATTACCGCCTTGCAATTTCTCCTCTCCTCCTGCAGATCCCCAGACGATGTAATGGCAGGGGTTTGCACATAATACAAATGGCTGGCAGTATCTACTGTAGGAACTCCAAATGATGCGCATATTCAGTTCAAGCCGTGAGATAGGATGGGGACTGGGTCGAGATTCACCCAGCTTTAGCCAGTACATAACTATGGAAAAATGCATCTGTGGTTTCACTGCAGATCCTATGGAGTACAGGTAAATCAGAAACCAAGCATGTTGATATGACTACATTGGAGCAAAACCGGTCATAGAAACCACAGCCAAAAGGTGATGGATGCAAGATTTGCAAATAACCATACCCCCTGGCTTTGCGCAGGTCAACCTTCGACACAATTGATTTTGCAGTGTCTGCACCATTACAGAGGAGGATCAGCTGTATGCATATCTGTCTTGCTCCTTACACCATATGGGCCAGTGCAGCTTGAACTGCTTGGACATCTCTCCTCGGCAAGCAAACTCATGCCACCACATTGATGTTTCAGCCTGGTTGGGCTTCATCAGTGAGGCGCAGCATGGTTCCCAATAGTGCAGTGGGTGAGGAACCCACATCTGCGTTCAAACAGAAACCTTTGTGATGCCCTGGAACTGATCGATTATACATGTTTTTTTTTTTTTTAGAAGGGAACAGTTGATGCAGCCTTCCTTCGAACTCTTTAGATGCAAGATGGCACCAGTCCATCCCTGCCCATGGCTATCTGATTGAATCCATTCAAGCGTTAGGTTTATCCTTTAGGAGTTCACAGGAATGCTTAACACATTATAAAAGCTGCCACCATTCTCCCCACGTGTAAACTGTACACACACACAAACACACGCATGCAACACAAACATACACATGCACACACACGCAGTGTCACACTGTAATGGATTCCACCTCCTTCCAGCATGAATGTTGTAAATTGTTTGTGGAAAGTGGCCTGCTTAGGGGAATGGGGTGCCTTCATGTCTCTGCTCAGCTAGCTTGCGCCTCCAATGTTTTATGGATGATTACATTGGCCGCGCACCATCTAGCTCTGATGTTCTTGTTGGAAGGAATTCTTGTTTACTGCGCTCATGGTGGATTCTTCCTTTGAAGCGGTGGATATTGTCTGGTGGGAGTTTTGCGTCCAACTGGTATGAGCATGTTTTTGTGGTCTTGTGAAAATGCCCATAAAAATCATTTTGCTTTTAAGAGCTGCCTCAGATGGCATTCGTTTCATAATGGGACATAACTTGAGACTCACTGAGCTCCAGTTTGTTTAGAGAAATCTAGGCTGGGATACAAAGTAATGCGTTTATGGAATTCCCCCAGCAGAGTACTTAGTGAGGTTACGTTTTGCTATGCAAGTTGACTGCTAATAAAACAACGCTTAAAACTTAACTCACCACTTTGTAAGCTTAAATTGGCTAGGGCGGATTTTTGCAGGATGTCCATTGTCCAAAAAAATAAAACAAATAAAGTCGTGGGCACATCAAGTATTGCACAATGCGCCCGTGACAGTGTCTTTCCAAAATCTTTCTGTTGAACTTGAACAAATACAAAAACCATTGTTGAAGTAAATACTTTACCCACACAGTCGTGCCTAGGACAAAGTATATTTGTGTGCAACAAATGTGTTTTTGGAACAAGTGGGGCACCTTTACAGAAACTGCATAGGCGCAGGTACCAATTAGATACATTTGCCGTACTGCAAAATATTCTTTCAATGCATTTTTTGAATAGGGCAAATGACTCGGGAAAACATTGCCCTACTACAAAAAAGCAGCGAAGGAATGTTTTTTGCACTATGCCAATGTTTTCCCGAAGGTTAGTTGCAATACTGCATGGAGTTTTGCCCTCAGTCTGGCACATGAGCCATTGACCAGTATGGGAAGTGACTACCCACCCCCTCCCCCCACCCCGCACTCCCACTCCCTCCACGGGGAACGTTCATATGGTCGTGGGAGGGTACAAGGTCTGACAAACTGAATTTAAAATTATGTCAGGACACCTGAAGCCCTAGCATGCTGCAATGAATTTTGATTCTGTGAAAATAAAACGACTGGTGGTCGTGTGCGTAATGTCTGGCAGAGGGACTCCTGGGACCCCCTTGTTTTTTTGCATATTTTCATTAACTTTGGGTCTAACCCTAAGTTACTAGGGGAATCCAGACGTGGACCCCTTGCTCACTATTCTTAGAGAGGCACAGCTCCTCCCTACTGATGAGGTCCAGCAGACCGAAACACTTGTGTCTGGGGATGCGGTTGGTACTCTTGTTCAGAGGAGATTTGCCTAGCATTTCGGTGCTGGACTGCCCCAGGACAAAGACTGATATGCTTTGATATTTCTCCTCTGTGAAAGATAGTGAGCTAAAGAATCGGGGTAAGGCCCTCGTAACTGGAACTAATGTCCAGCAGAGGGACTCCCAGGAGCCCCCTTTTTTTTGGTTGTGTAAGTTACTGTGATTGTTTGCAGTGAACTCAATGGAAATCGATCACTGCGCAACACGATACATCCAGTTTGCCTAGCGCAAACAAATCAGCCGGAAACGCAGAAGTGGCGAAAGGCGGATGCAGAAGTTAACGAGGAGGACTGGGATTCGTTGCATGTGTGTGTGTGTGTATGTGTGTGTTGGTGTATGTGTGTGTATGTATGTGTATGTATGTGTGAGTGTGATTTAGAGAAGGAGGGTGGGGAGGATGGACAAAAGATGGAGAGCGGGCTGGGGGTGTCCCCTGCAGAACATAGGGTAATTCGTGGGGAGAGGAGGGCAGGAGAGATTAAGGGTGTTCAGTGGTTTTCTCCCACGTAGGAGGATGGTGGGCAGGGGGCATGCAAGCGAAATGATGTTTCCTTGCAGCACCATGATCGGTCTCGGTGAACCGGGATTCGATCAAATCTGCCTGTGGTTAAACATCGTAGATATGATATGATATGATATGGCATTTATAACATGCCTATACACAAGTGTTTCAAGGCGCGACGAGGCAAGGGAGGGGAAACAGAGACAGGACAAAGACAACGATCTTACTAGGCCTAGTGATATTGAGATCGCGCAAGTGCAGGGTAGAGGGGAGGGGAAAAATGCCAGGGGCAGAGGAGGATGGGCGAGTGCTGTACAAGGGATCGAAAATAACAAGTATTGTGGCCAGCAGGTGACAAGTGAAAGGGTTACGTACAGACAGCAGGTGTCCAATAAGTGCAGGTAAGGGGACTGTAGGGTTTCAGATACAGACCCAAGTGCAGGGGTTTCCAGGAGGCAGCACAGGTGTGCAACTGGGCGGGCACTGACCTGATCCCGAATTCAGAGGGTAGCCAAGTGACCAGTGCAGTATCAGACAGGGGATCAGCAGTGGAGAGGAAGAGAGAAGGCAGAAGCAAAGAGGAAGGTCTTGAGGTGCTTCCAGGACCGGAGATGGTTCTGCTCAAGTTTAAAAGAGGCAGGGAGGCTGTTCCAGAGGGAGGAACCAGTCCGAAGAAAGAGATCTACCCCCAACTAGTTTCTTGGAGAAGCGATTGACCCCGTGGCAGTTGGAGGTGGAGGAGCGAAGAGCTTGAGTAGGAAGATATTTCTGAAGAGAGAGTTGGAAGTATTGCAGTACCAGGCCCCAGAAGGCCTTGTGGACAATGCTGAGGGTCTTGAACTTAATCCTTGCAGCCACTGGGAGCCAATGGAGAGATTTCAGGGCTAGAGAGATCCGATCCTTGGGCTCGAGGCCCAGAACAAGTCTTGCAGTCCTGTTCTGGATGAGTTGTAGAGGGGGGAGAGTAGAAGCAGGCATATTTAAAAAGAGGCTGTTGCAGTTGTTCAGCCTACAGAGGACCAGAGTTCTGGAGACAGTGAGGTTCTGGGGGAAGGCGAGGAAAGGAAGAATACCTCTGAGGAGGTGCAGTTGGTAGTTTGACTTCTTAGAGACATCATTGATGTGATGAGAGAAGGAGAGTGAGGAGTTGAAGATGATCCCAAGGTTCTTAGCCTCACAGGTGGGAGCAGGAAGAGGGCCAAGGGAGGCTGGCCAGAGAGTGACAGGAAAGGAAGGTGCAGGTGTGCTGATGCGGAGGATCTCTGTCTTATTGGCATTAAGGCAGAGATCATTGGTGGCACACCACTCCTGGATTGCAGACAGATAGAGATGAGAGAGTGAGAAAAGGCAGCGGGGGGAGCCGGAAATGAGCTGAATGTCATTTGCATAGTACTGAAAGTTGTAGCAGAGAGCAGCATTGAGGTGGGCGAGAGGTGCCAGGTATTGGTTGAAAAGCCAGGGAAAAAGGTTAGACCCCTGGGGAACACCACAAGTAGAGAGTGAGATAGAGGAGAGTAAAGACCCAAGTTGGATCTGGGAGGGTCGGTCCGAGAGGAAAGCGGTCAGCCAGGCCAGGGCCTGATCAGTGATATCCAGTTTAACACGCAGCCGGTTGAGCAGGATGGCATGGTTGACCATGTCAAAAGCAGAAGAGAGATCGAGTAAGATGAGGACAGAGGGGTAATTAGCATCAAGGTTAGTGAGCAGGTCTTCACAGATGTTCAGAAGAGCAATTTCCATGCTTGTGACTGCTCTGAAGCCAGTGGTGAGTGGTGGACCAACAGATTCAATGTGAAGATTAAGCTGGGAGATGGCCAGCATTTCCAAGAGTTTGCCCAGAAAAGGAGTGATGGAGATTGGGTGATAGTTAGCTAGACAGGAGAGGGCGGCTGAGGGTTTCCTGAGAAGATGTTGCACAAGAGAGTGTTTCATGGGGGAAGAGAAGGTTTCAGTGGCAAAATAGTGATTGCAGAAGTCCAGCAAGGCTGGAGCGAGGGTGTCAATGTGGTCCTTGATGGTTTTGGAAGAACAGGGAAGAACCGGTTTTGACGAGACTTTCATAGATCAGACATGTCTAGAAACCTCATCAGAGGTGAACAGAGGAAAGGCAGAGAAGGGCGAGGAGAGGTGGCCGCAAGGGGGGTGGGCGTAGAGGAGAGAGTAAAGCGAGAAAGAGGAGAGGATGAGAGGGTGGACAGGATACCCTTGGTTTTAGAGATGAAATGAGAAGCCAGGGCCGTGCAAAAGGCCTGGGAGGGGACAGGAGAGGTAGAGACTGCAGCAGGATTGGCCACCCCCTTGCAGATTTTAAAGAGTTTGGCTGAGTTGTTCGATGCCGCAGAGAGGTGGGCTTGGATCTAAGCTCTCTTCTTAGTGAGGACAGAGAACCGGTATTGCCTTTTGAGCAGACAACAAGCCAGTTTGTCAGAGGATGCACAAGATGCCAGCCATTTCTTCTCAGCCACCCCACACTTGCGTGTAAGGGTGACGAGGTCACAGTCAAATCTGGAGTTGCACTTGGCTTTGGGCTTCAAGCGGATCCTCATGACTTGGGCAAGTACCTCAAGAGTATCACAGATATAAGAGTGGAGCATGGAAAGGGCTGTGTCTGGATGTCAGTCAACCATAGGTGGAGAAGGGGGAGAGAAAATGGCAGCGAAAGCCTCAACTGACACACGCTTCATGGGTCGGATGACCGAGAAGGTGGGTGGCAGTGTGTGGGTTGGCTCAGCCAGAGGGGTAGAGAGAGATGAGAGGAGAGAAGAAAGTAATCATTCCAGGAGAGAGGAGTGGTGAGAAGGTTAGGGAGGGGGAGGTCTGAGGAGATCAAAACATCCAGAGTGTGCACTGCAGAGTGAGTCGGGCCAGAGAGAAGAATAGAACGAGAGTGAGTCGTAGAGGTCACGAAAGAGTCCAGAGGAGGAACAGGAACCATTCAGGTGGATGTTGAAGTCCCCATGGAGGAGAAGTTCAGTGGTCGAGGCTAGGAGGGAGGAGGAGATGTACAGCCACTCAGAGAGGAAGGAGGTGGTCTGACCAGGTGTCCTGTAGATAGTTGCCACGGTGAGAGAGTGGCCAGAGAAAGCCTGCAAACAAGGCATTCAAAAGGAGTAGGCCTGCATAGGAATGATAGAGGCAGGAATCCACTCCAGGGACATCAAGGCTACACCCCCACAGGGACAGTTGGATCTGGGCGCAGAGAGGTTCTTGTAGCCATCAGGGAGGAGAGAGTCAAAGCTTGTGACAGAGCTGGCAGTGAACCATATCTCAGTGAGAGCAAGGACATCAAGGTTGAGTTCTTCCAGGAGTTGGCAGATGTCAGAGGAGTGCTTGACAGCTGAGCGAGAATTGAGAGTGGCAATATGGAGAAGGTTGCCACCCTTGAAAGACTTCCGGTGAGGTGTATAAATCAGAGGTACTCCCTGCGGAGGTGTAGAAGGATCCTGAGGGATGGCAGAAGAGGAAGGAGGAGACGGCAAGGTAGCCAAGGAGGAGGATGAGGGCACCAGGGAGGATGCAAAGGGGGCCAGCAAGGAAGCCGAAGAAGGGAGAGAAGGGACAGCAGGAAAAGAAAGGAAATTGATAAGGCGCAGGAAGCGTCTATCAAAGAGGAGAAGGTTGGCCTGAGGACCTTGGACCATGATAACGCCATTCAGATCACCTTTAATGATGACCTTAGAGGAGTGGAAGGGGGCCAGCAGGGCCTCCCACCGGGTGCCACTATTAATGGGAGAGGAAGTAAAAGGAAAGAGCACATACACTTCAGAAAGAAACTAAAGACTTTGCTATTCAAATAAATCCCTGGCCAGATAAACATTAATTCCTAGCACAATTCTTAAAATGCCTTACATATGTGGTTATACCACTGTCCCGTTTTATGTCTTTACATGTCCTGTCTTTTTGGAATGCGCTCTGATGCCCGTGGGCTATAGCGCTATACACATGAATAAATAAATGAAAAAATAAATAAACAAAGACCATATGAGGAGTCCATAGGTCTGGCGAGGGAACGAAAAAGAGGATATCAGTGAGGGTCGGTCTGGAGGAAGCACTGGTATATGTTTCAGCGATAGAGAGGCCTGGGTTGGAAACCATGATAGATCCAGTCACGTATACTTTGCACAATGAAGTTTGAAATATGTTTTCAGTGAGCCCCATCGCCTATTCATGCCCAGCAATGCAGAGGGTGCCAGTGAGCTGTGGTCTGCGTGACAATTATATAAGCAGCTCTTTGGCTTGAAATGTGAAGCTGATACTGCATGCAAGTTGGGGAACTGAGTTACATTACCTTGGCATGCCATTGCCTGAGAGGCCAATGTGACTAATCAACTTCAGTGGTCCAGGGATAAATATCGGTTTCTAAACCATCAATTATCCCCACAACTCTAGTACACCAGAAGGGATCCAAACAGATTGGAAACACAAGTGAATTATAAACCTATTTGTCCAATTTTGGGAACATGGGCGGAACGGCAGACCTATCTCTGCAAGGTCAGGGATCATTGGTTTGTTGCAACACAGTGAAAATACAAATATTACCTAATGATAAAAGGGACTGTCCAGTCAAGGTTGTATAAAAATATCTACTTTATTATTATTCAACAGACAGGTCTAGCACACTACAATATACAACCCCTGTAAAGGAATGCAGAGGACAGCACAGTTTCAAGAAGGAAAGGGGATGCACTCTGGATACTAACAGGAGGGTAGTCGGTAAAGTAATAATCACAATAGTTCAATGATACTTTGTTTCAGCACAAAGGGAGCATTGCGTCATAAGATGTCACTAGGGGCCTTCGGAGAAGGACCAGGGGGA
The DNA here is from genome assembly GCF_040938575.1 of Ambystoma mexicanum. Lineage (NCBI taxonomy): Eukaryota > Metazoa > Chordata > Amphibia > Caudata > Ambystomatidae > Ambystoma > Ambystoma mexicanum. The sequence continues at coordinate 524,397,205 of NC_090940.1, forward strand.
CAGAACCACAATGTACCTTGTGCTTGTAGAAGTTATTGATGTTCGACAGGGTCAAGTAGGTTTCAGGGCGCTTTGCAGCTTCTGCGACAGACTTCAAGACAGGAGACAGCTGCGGGTATCAGTGGGCAAGCCGTTTTGCGAGCGAGGATGGATGGACAGCTGCATGCTGGCCTACATTGCAGCTCAGGGTCAGGAATCGTCTCAGTGCTGATTGGCGGGTCTGAAGACTGGTCGACACATCTCGGACGACATTAGCGACTGTGGAGTGACAACAGTCAATGGTGTACTCGGTTGCAACTCGAGGGGCTCGACTGGCTCGAAAACATCCTTTCAGGTGGATGCTGGTTGATGCTTGTCGATGCACTCCTCCTAGCTTCTTCACTGGGCTTGTGTCTTCGTTTAAGGTGGACGGCCCAGAGCTGAGCAGAGTGTTGCAGGCAACAGCCTAGTCCTTAGTTTGGTTCAGAGACTCTCTGGCACTTACCACCTAAGAAGCTTGCTTGCAGAACCTAGCAGGGCATGCTGTGTGCTGTCTGGGTACCAGTTCTGGAGCTGCCGGAAGGTCTTCTGGGTGCAGTATCTCCCTCTGTTCACTGGGAGGTGTTAAGGGAGGCATTGTGCTTCCCTCTTTGGAAATCCTGGCCTTCCTTCACTGGCAGAAGCTGTAAGGCAGACTGTACCGTCAGCCAGGGTCCAAATGAGTTTTTCTTGTTACTCCGTGCAGACTCTTCAGATGATCTGCCAAATGGGTCCCAATGATTGGTGTAGGTTAAGCCTACCTTGATGAACCAATCCTGAGTCTCCACCAACAATCTTCTGTTATGTGTGAGGTCATCACCAGAGTGCTTTGGAAAGGTAAGGGGGTGAAAACATATGCTACTAAGTCCCACCCATATTCCTGTCTATTGTGGATGAAAGGGTCACACTGGGTAATTGAGCTGTCTGTGGTTCCTGATTAAAGGCAGGTCTCCCTTGAAGTTGTAGTGAAAACAGACTTTCTGTCTCCATCAAATCACATACTCAAACCCTCTGAACGGGGTCCCCCATTGGGGGCTGCCTACTATAAACACATGTACCAGACATGACACTTCACTGCCCTTGATACCGAGTGGCGGGAGCTGGCTTCAGGTTGACACAGTGCATCTCAAAGTTTGTTGGGAGTTTTCCTCTCTTTTGTTAGCCTCTGCAGCTAGTTCCCATTTGGGCCTCTTTGAAGTATACTCTATTAGTAAGCTACAACAACCATGGATGCGACTTGATGAGACTTGGTGTGGCCTGTGGGGTTCTGTAGTACATTTCTTATTGGATTGAACTGCTACTTTGTCTCCATGATTCTGGCAACCCAATCACCCGCCTCTTGAACAGTTTCTTGGCCTCACGCAGCCACATTGTTGACTCTTGCCGGTTCTCCGTGAGGTTGAGAGGAGGGGAAGTCGGAATATGAATGCCCCCTTAGCCAGTCAGGCGTACCTCTCTCCCACCAAATGGGCTTAACAGACTGATAACAGAATTGCAGCTATCAATTGTTTTATATGTTATTAAATGTTACATCTTTATAGTGCCCCAAAAGTGTGATTGATTTGCATTTTTATAGTGTCTGTTATACAGCTTTTATTTCTTTTATTGGTTATATATTGTACTTACCTCACTTTGACATGGTGAAAAGGAAAGCTGACAGTGCTGTATTGGGAGGGTGTGGGGGGGGGGGACAGAGTAAAATCTCCAATCATTGAGGTTAACCTTTTGATCACTGAAATCAAAGATTGTTTATACGATATTGATGGCCCAGGTGGCCCGAGGGCTATAACCATCTCAGAGAATGAAACACTCTAAGCTGTAGACACAGGGGAGGCAAAGATGGTAAAGTGCGCTTGAAGTCTTCTCCCCATTGTGTGGTCGTTGAAACCGACGATTTAATCTCCTTTTGTGATAAGGCCCCGGTGAAAGGGAGAGTATTGGCAGGTTTCCGACCACACCTTACAAGAGAGGACCATTTGGCTCTGTTTGAAGTGTCCCCTAAGCTCAATCAAGAAGAGGGAAGAAGCTTTGTTCTCCAGGTAAACCATTAAGACAAGGAATTGGAAACGTTGCTGCCAGACATCGTGGAGACCCATTCTCCTTCCCTCAAATTGCCCATTTTAGATCTAGGAGCATATGAGGGCACCATTAGTACAATTGGTGGCCCACATTCACCCACTACTAGGACACATTTTGGAACTGATTGAAGACGGTCTCTTGCACTAAATGTCGTAAACAGCGCAGGGTGTCTCCCACAGAAAAAAGGAATTGCGGGCACAAAATAAGGGGGTGCCCATGTAGTTTTGTGAAGTGGGCACCCAGACAAGTCCTACTGCCTTGGGTCCTAGTTGCGCCAACCTAGAGGAGAACAGGGTAACCCGTAAGCTAGAGAACAGCATTGTATCCTTAAAGGAGATAATAGCTGATGTTATTGGAAACCACATGAGCGGTTTATTGGGAGCACTAAAGGAACTGAAGAGGTTGATTGTCGCCTTGACTAGTGAGGCTGTTTGAAGCACTAATGCTGTGAAAGAGAAGGGGATCACCCCATACAACCCTAGCTCTGGTGCTCATGTGGGAGATGGTATTGGAGTGTGTCAACAGTAGGAGGTCAGTGGGTGAGTACTTTGGGGAGGACAAATGAAAACCCGGTTGGCCATCAGCAGGATAGGTCTGGAAGTGGTGGTTGTGCTGGATACCAGATGTCTCCCCTAGAAAACAGGGGCACCTGGTGCTCACGGGTCCATGATACACAAGAACAGAACCAAACGGTCTAATAACCCATATATGCCTGATAGGTCTACCTATTGGGAGCATCAGGCCTTTTGTCCACCCCTCTCTGGTTCTAACGTACTCCCCCTTTGTGGTAGAATGGGACAGGTACCCATGAGGGACGTGGTAACAAACGATGCAAGACCATTTAGGAACGCTAGGGGAGCCGGGGGAAGAGAATCCCATTTAGTAGGAAATAGTGTGAGGTCGTCATCTGACGTGAAGCATATAGATTGACTGAAGGAGATAGCGACTGAGGAATTGATCTGCAGCCCACTAAAAACCCTATCAATGAACATAGCTGGCCCAAACAGAGTAATTACAGACCTGGCTTGTTGTGACTTTGTCAGACAGCACCAGGTTTTAATTTTCCAGGAAAAGTGGACCTGGCATCCTATTGGTTTTCAAGGCTATGCACATTTCACGGTTCCTGCCACCAAAGGCCTTATAGGAAGACCGGTGGGAGATTTGTAGATTTGGCATGATGTTACCGTGGATTGGGAGGTAGTCCCCATTGAAACTGGTTCTCCAGCTCTCCAATTGCTGGGCGTGTTTACAAAAGTGAGTGAGCGGTTCCTGCTCTTCAGTTTATATACTAGACCGAGTGTGGGTACAGGTTTGGAGGTTTTATTGAAGATGCAGGAATTGAGTAAATCTAATATCTCCCCAATCTCACAAAGTCAGTATACCCTGGTGGCAGGCATCATGCACTTGCAGCTAGAACCATTGGCAACCATTGAACACCTATAGGAAGAGCAGGACATTGCTTGGTCTATACCACCATTGCTTACCGCCCCCCTAAAAGAACTCATAAAGTGGCGGTGGAATCCGCGTGTATTATCGCAAATTTAAATCTCAGAGCCTGCAACGGAAGATTGACAGGTGATCAACCAGCACAAACAACATTTAGGGGTACGAAAGTGTCTTCTCATATTGATTACATCTTTATCACTGGTAGTATCCGGTTCAGAAACAGGGACCTAGCTGTAGTTGATAGGAACGAGAGTGACCATAACCCTCTGTCCTTCAAATCATGCATAGGGATTGGCGGGACCAGTTGAGAGAAGGGATCAAGGGATAATCAAATTATTGCTATAGATGACCATGCCAGAAAGACTGTTACGTTTGTTAATTGGATCCAAAGGGAATTATAAGCAGAGGCATAAGCAGAAATTATGGATAATGTGGGAAACATCCGTGATCCCAACTTCCCAGTTAATGCTGTAATTGAAGAATTCGAGATTCTGGGCACGCATTTGCTACCATTTTTGACCTCCTCAAATGATAAGATAAAAAGCCAGTGTGTGACAATAAATCCTTGGTATAATGAGGAGTGTTCTATGGCAAAGAGTGATATAGTTCTGTGTGTTAGGACGGAAATACCTTGGATAAAAACATACTACGACACCTAAGAGCTAACTATAAGTTGTTATTAAAAAGGAAAAAAAAACAAGCATATGGAAAAGCTTCTTGGGAAGTACTATATTCGTCTCTGGACGAGAGGGACATGACACGATTTTGGAAATTGTTCTCCCCCCCAAAAGTGTTGGATGTTGACCGAACCCTACAATGTGTGTTTCTGGGAGTTGTATGGAGGAGACATTTTCCCAGCATATACACAGCCTGGAAAGGCTGCTTATGTTGGCTAAAATTAATGTTTTGGTCTCACACCCGCCCCCCACACCCCTTAGAGGTATTGTCCATTTCTTGGTTTGAGGGGGGAAGAGGCCCTGGTTTCCCAATCACTGGGAAAAGCAGCTGGCCCTGATTTGGTACCTTTGGATTTTTACAGGGATGAACTGGCCTTTGGGCCCCGATCCTGACCAGAGTGTTTAATGCTGCTATACACTCAAGGGAATTCCCTAGAACCTGCAGGGAGGTAGTTATAGTTCCAGTGTATAAAAAAAGGAGGAACAAAGCACCCTGAAAATTACCACCTGATTTCTTTATTGGATTGTGTTGGGAAGACATTCGGAAAAGTATTTCAAGCCAAATTACAAAGATGGGTAAACGACAGTGGGGTTATTAGCGATGCCCAGGCAGGGTTTTGTGCCAGTAGGGGTACCGTGGATCATTGCTTTCTACTCTTTTTAGTAATACAGAAATACACCAGACTGTTCAAAATAAAATGATACACCATTTTCTCAGACCTACAAACCCACAAACAAACACAGCTTTCTTTTAATATATATATATATATATATATATATATATATATGTATATATATATATATGTATATATATATATATATATATATATATATATATATATATATATATATATATATATATATATATATATATATATATATATATATATATATATATATATATGCACTTGCAGGACCCAGCAATTCCTGGTGATCCATTCCTCTTAAACGTCTACATGGAGCACTGGGAGAACTTCTTGCCAAAAAGAAAATCCTCTGGGATGCTGATGACACACAGCTCTTCTTGGATGTCAACCACACCAGTGACATTCACCTGCTAAAGCACAGTCTCCTCCTTATCCAATTCTGGAAGGCATGAAACAACCCACAAAGACAGACTTCATAAACCTTAAAAGCACCCTCAAATGTAGCCAAGTACAGAGTTATTAGCAGAGAACCACCCAGAAATAAGTCCAGATAAGGCACCCTATTTACAAGTTTTTGGGCATGCTCAGTTCAAAGAGAGATTTACATAAGCAGCCAAATGTAAATCTTCCTATGCCAGGCTTTGGCATCATGTTCTTAACACTGTTCAAACACAGGCTATTGGCTTTTATCAAGCCTTGTACTTCACAACAGCAATTAGTAGGTAGAGAGCAGATCACTACAACAACGATAAAGTTGACTAAAATCTGAATATTATTTGTATACGTTTTAGGGGGTAAATACTTCTTTTAAACATGGGGACACATTGGATCATCTTATACTTATTGAATAAGAGGGACAGGAGGTACAACTATTTGGCAAACTGCAAAAGGTCTGTAAGGTTATATTTGGGGATTTTATTGGCAGTATGAAGTGTACAGTATGAAAATGCAGCCAGGCGCAGTTTTTCAAACAGCAGGCATTACTTTTAAAAGCATTTCGTTTGTTGGCAGTATGCAGTATGCAATAGCTAAATGCAGCCATTTCAGAATAGGTGCACAATAGGTGCAAAGCAATTTTTCAGAGCATTTAGTAAAACTTTTTAGCACAGTGTGCTATCATTTTAAAATGCAAAGGTGCACAATTTTTACAAAGTGGATGTTTTCATGTGTGCGAACTGCATTCAAAATACATAATTAATTAACATTATACTAAATGTCCTACTATATTAATTGCCCCTCTAACATGTTAATGCAATTCGACATGCACTGTTTAAATCCACTTTATTTTGCCCATGAAGAGATGCACATTCTGAAATTCATACTATGTTAGTGTTTTCCATGGAAAGCAGAAATATGCCACTGGGAGGAAGGCAAATGGAAACAGTTGCTTTGCAGGGCTGAAATCTTCATTGTCTTGAAAAACAAGGGCTGTACAGGGCACATTCTTTTATTCTGATTGGTAGGGATTGGAGGTGGATGGGCCATGTCAATAGAGGGCTGACCTAGGGATGATAGACAGGAGGAGTTGTCTTGATAAATAAGGCAGTGGGAAGAGTTCAGTTTGAGCTGGGACAGAGGTACAGACGGTGCTTCCAAGGAAATGCTACCGTACTCCATGTGGGTGTGAGTGCTGGCTACAAACTTAAACAGCTGGGAGCTCCTCACACAAGGAGGTCGAGTTACTGGCTTCGATGCGAAGGAGTCCTTAGCACTGGGTCTGCGAAGAAGCGAAGTCGTGCAGATAAGGTCCTGACAACAAGAGTTTCAAACTTCGCTTATCCGGGGTGAGTTAGGTGCCAAGTGAGGAATGAGAATGAATGGGAGATGATGTAATTTGTTGGCAGTGCAGGGAGCTAGAAAAAAAATAATACTGCATGTTCATGTCTCTCTTTCTCCACGTTTAAAAGTGCTGAAATACAAATTCGTTTTTTTGCAATGTGCTTGTTGTTTTCTGTTCTCTTTTATATTTTGTAGGATCGATGCTGTGATATCATGTGGTAAGATGTAACTATGTTTATAATGATTATGTAATACATAGTGTACAAAAAACAAAGGCTGGGATTTTGGTGTCATTTCATGTGTCTGTGTATCATTTATACACAAGGGGATCACAAGGGTTTGATGTTTATACCAGAGCGGTAAAACATTTGCTATTCTACCACTTTAGCTAAAGTAGCAAGCAAGGAAAAGTGAATAAATATCTGTAAGGTAGGGAGGTCTGTGTATGTGTTTTGAATGCGCTTTTCTCTGCATGCATTAGAGAGAGCGGTGTCATCAGTACACATAGATTACTGAATGTAATAAGCCAGTAACACAAGCCACATACGATAGATTGCATTCTGAATAAACTCACTGGGTTCTCTAAAAGTGTGATAGGTATGGGGGGTTCTCTACAGGTGACCAGGAGACATTCTAATAGAGAGGAAAGGTTTGTTTTATGATGGGGCTGTAGTATAAAAATCTATGCTCACCACTATACCACAAAAATAAGGTAATTCTGAAAATACCACAAAGTAAGATACCACTAAAATTACCACAACACAAGCTAACACTATATTATCACCAAAATAGGGTAATACTGAACTATCTATGATGGTAAGGCCAGTTTACCATCAGTTTATCACCAAAATATCATTTTATGATAAACAGACTGTAGAGCAGCTACTGGGTGTGGCAAGGGTGTTCCACACTGCCATATGTGCATTAAGGGGAACTCATTTTGTGAGAGCAGTGTGACACTGAAAGTGAATCTCAGAATGTCTCAAATTGATGCCACATTCCCAGAATTGGTGAAATATTTGGAGGCAAAATTATATGCATGTGGAACATGGTCATAAAATGATGCCAAAGAATGGCATGACCGTATCTATGGTGAAGTTCAGAAAGAACCAGTGGACAGCATTTTTGAAGAGGGTAGCATAATTCAGGTATGTCTTCTGAGATTATTTAATGCTGCTGACAAACATTCAGAGAAAGACTGTTTGATACGGCTCTGTGCCAAAACACGGTTCATTTTAAATAGGTCTCTGCGGATGCAAGAAAATGATGCCAAGCTAATTAGCAGACTAAAAGTCGAATTAAATGGATCTAGTGAACAGGAGAAAAAGTTAAGAGCGGAACTGGAGGTATGTCAAAAAGACATGCAATCAAAGTTTAAAGAATTCGACAATCAGTTATCTCAAAGGAGAAAACAGTTTGAGGACAGTGAACAAGAATTAAAACACTTAAAAGGGTTGGTAGGTCACATTAGACAAGATAAAGAGGAGGCTATTTTAGAAATACAAGTTTTACAAAGAGCGCATCTAGAGAAAGAAGGATAGCTCCAGACTGTTGAGATAGCTAAAATGTTTCAAGAAAGGGACAAGTGGGACAAAGAGTTTAATGAATGTCAAATGCAGATGAGCGATATGCAAAATGTGATTAATAGAATGGGTGATGAAAACACTTACCTGCGTAAGGAGGCAGACCGACTACTTAAAAAGTGCAAAGATTTGGAACAGCAGATATGTGATTTCAGGTCTCAGGACAAGCGACAGGGCACCACATTCAATGGGATTGAGGTGAACTCCATCTCTACACGGGGAAATAGCATCCCGGTGGCTGTGCCGGTGTCTCTATTTGGGTGCAGCGCCTTTGGGGGGCTTGACTCACCCATTGGGAGTTACCACCAATCTCATACACCTGAGACAAGGTTTGAACCATAAAGTAATGCAATTCCAAATATAGTGCCAAGTAGCCCTATCAATATAATGAAGTCAATTAAGGCCCTGATCAAACCGTTCAAAAAAGAAGGGGAGTGCTGTATAGAGGAACACTTAGAAGCGGTGCACAATATATTTAAAGCCCTAAACATACCTAAGGAACAATACAGACAATACTTTCACTTAACTCTGGATTCTCCCACAGCAAGTATCATCAGAGGATTGAATGAATAGGAGAACATGGCACGGGCAGAATTTGAAAAGGAGGTTAGGCGTCATTTTTCTCCATTCCAGTCATTACAGGAGGCGAAGAAAGTTGCATATACGATCACAGCTGGGCCAAATACATAACCTCACCAATTTCTTCAAAACTTAAGAAGAGCTTTTTCTCGTTTTGATGTATCTTTTAATCCCAACTCCAATGAGTTTAAAACTGCCTATATTTATGGTTTGCAGAAAGATATTATTTCACAGTTAGTCCACGAGTTTGATCGTGAGAAGTCCCTTGAATGGGCTGTGCACCAAAGTACCAAACTGTATGAGGTGCTCTACTGTCAGGGTAGAGAGGGTGATAAAATGAAAGAAACAAGATCAAATCCTAAAGAATCCCCGGCAACAGTAATGGAGGACATGTTGGCTAAAATGTCACTTGAGTCCGCTCAAAGTCCAGGCAAAAATAACATGACACCCGAACAGAGGGGTATTCCACAGAGGTTGTTGCCCTCGGCACCGATGTTTCAGTCACATGAACCTGGTAATAGAGTTGCATTAGCCCTAGGTACCTAGGAGACAGACCCCGGGTAGGATATCGGCCTGATATGTCAGGCATGAACAACAATCAGAGACAAAATCAAGATCAAAGAAGTAGTAGTCCCTACCGGACATTGGGGACACAGAGCAGATTGGACCCCAACACTATGACATATGGTAACCAGGACAGATCACAGTATGTGGATTGATTTATTGAAAATGGGAATCAGCATAGGGAACAGTACTCACAAAATGAGAGACAGAACACGAGGCAGAATATGAACTACGCGCCACGTCAATACCATCAATCACCGCCACCAGGGGATTACAATCAAAGAATAGGTACACCCTGCTCTCCGCCTCATATGAATCAAGAGTTCAGAAAACATTCAAATAGGAATCACTCTCCTGAGAGATATCAGAATAGATTTAACCAGGGGAAGAAAAACCAATACCGGCCTACGCCGCAAAGAGAAGATTCCAGAGAAATGGAAAGGTTCCAATGTCTCGAGGCCCAAGTAAAAATGTTGGCTGAACGAATACGAAAACTCCGTACAGTTCAAAAACAGTCATCAAATGAAGGGGCAGAAGGTCATAGAAGTGACCTGGTGGCTTCTGATAATAAGTAACTAAGTATTAATGACACCTGCAATGATAAAAAGACAGATTGCCATGAGCCAGTTTTACATAATGGTCCTGTGCTGCTTGATAATTTAAACATTAAAATACCTGCATTTGAACATGAGACAAAAGTTGCAAACACATCTAAAAAAGATGTTTGGTTTAACCTAGCGTTGGATCAAGCGTTGGAAGTCTTTACAATTGAAAAAGGAAAAGGGGAAAAACATAAAGATCCAAAGGAACAAAGAGACAGATTTAAGAAAGACAACTTATGCACTGATAAAATAATTGATGAGGGAGTAGATGTGACTGTTAGAACAATCCTCCTAGACAATCAAGATGCTAATAAAATGCCGGCAGTAAAAGTAAGTACCAAAAAGGAGGGAACAGATCAGTCACCTGAAGAGTTCTTTGAGACACATATTTTTGAAGAAATTAAAAAGACTGATATCATGCCAAATACCAATAAATGTCCAGAATTGGAAAATGACAACCTATCAGGTGATGTTTATACGCATGCTCAGTTGGAGGATTGCAGTGTGAACTCTGATGATTTCCGGACGGAAGGGCGAACAGTGGCCACACTCCAAATGTCCTCTGGACCGATGTGCTTAGCCAAGAGTGAGAAGGGTCTGAGAAAAGTGAGCCCTGAAATCAGTAAAAATGTGCACTTTTTGTGTTTATTGGAGGAAGTTGAGGACAGGTACTATGCTCCCATTACTGTGGAAGAGAAGTGCAATACATTTGCAATGATTGACACAGGTGCACAGGCCACAATTATGTCCAAAGAGTTGGTAAAAGGTATCAATGAAGGGAGATCTCCACAGAATCAGATCAAAGTGAGACAAAGTGGAGGCCCAGTACATAACTTTAACAGTGAGGAGGTACCCATTGAAGGTGTCACTGAAGTTGACATAAAGATAGGAAAACACAGAATGAAACAGGAAGTATTGATCACATCTATTTGTGAAATTCCGTTCTTGATGGTAACAGATTGCCCGAAGAGATTGTCTCCTCTCATTGATGGGGTAAATAGGGTTCTGTGGTCTTTAACCAAAAAACCATTAAGGCCTAAGAAAATAAAGTCACAAAACAGCAATGTAAATGAATGCCACACTGTTGCCAAATCAAATGATGCACTGGAAGTGTATCTCCAGAATAGCTGTGTGCCCAGTGTTGCCGTTATTTTAACGTGTCAGGACAAAATGCAAAGTGAAAAAGAAAAACAATCCGTGCAGATTTATTTGGATCCTAGGAAGAAATGGCAAACTGAAATAGATGAACACACATTGCGCTTCTATTTAAAAGATAAGAAGTACAAACAGAACACCCTCCCTAAAGCAGACACAGAAAAACACATCACCACTCTTGCTGAAATACATATGGAAGATAAGAGATAAGCAGCCGTGGATTCATATTGGTATAAATGGACATTCTGAAGTGGTAAAAGCCACTTTGGCACTTGAACAGGAAAGGAGTTTTGTTAATGAGAAATTACTTCAGAGAATGATGGAAAGGGAGGAGATCCTGAAGTTTAGAATTAAAAATCAATACATCTCTGGATTGGACAATCCAGATTTTGAAAACCGAATTGCAGGAAGGTGCATGCTTAAGATTACTGTTGGACAAAAAACCATATACCACAATGTGTGGATAGTGAGTGGAACACAAAAGACTTTTACCTGGGCAATGATATCATGGACAGGATGTGTATGGTGTTAATTTTCCTTAACCAAAAAGTATGGTCCCGGCTAGGCGGGCCTGCACCCGAATTTGAAGAAAAAATTGGACAGGTCCCTAACGCAGGCATCATTGGCTAGACTGGACTGAGATGAAAGAGAGTGCAAAGATATAGTACGAGGATGTTTGCCATACATCGCAAAAAACGGAGAAGAACCAGTAGCCGTATGGACCAAATTATTGTATGCAAATTCAGCCATAGTCAAAAGCGAGATCCAGGTGTCTTGGTACTGCAGAATCAGGCCCCTGAAGAATTGTTCAAGGGTAGCGTTCAAACGCTCGGTCTGTCCATCTGTCTGAGGATGATAGGCAGATGAGAAGCAATATTCTATCGCTAGAGAATGCGTGAGAGCCCTCCAAAAATGAGACGTCAACTGGCATCCACGATTGGATATGATTATATCTGGATGGCCAAAGCAACAAAACACATTATGCAAAAATAGAGGAGCCCAGAACAAGGAATAAAAAGTGCCAACTTGGAAAATGAGTCAATAACTACCCAAATCGAGTCGAATCCTTTAATCTTCGGGAGATCCATTATAAAATCCATAGTCAAAATGACTGAGGGTTGACTAGGGATGGGTAAAGGATGCAGGAGCCCCACTGGTTTGGCCGGAGTATTCTTACATTGGGCGCAAACAGAGCAGGATGCCATATACTCCACAACATCCTTGCTCATGGATGGCCACTAGCACCAGCGGTGTAGCAGTTCCACGGTTTTCCGAATTCCGGGGTGAGCCGGACACTTAGAATCATGTACCCATTTGATAGCCATAATACATGGGGGACCCTCCTGCAGAAAAATGGAATCCAGGTAATATGGAAGACCCTGATACACTTGGAGATTGAGGTCCCTGATCTCTTGCGGATGCTTACAGACCCATTCAGTCAAGGCCACGCACAAAGGCGTTTGCAAGGTACACGCAAAAACCACCTGTTGGGGTAGCAGTATGGGACCACCTGACTTAGGACAGGATGGGGTGCCATGTAGACACGACAACGCATCAGCTTTCAAGCGTTTTGAACCAGGTCGGTGCTTGATCATGAAGTGATGCATAGAAAAAAACTTGTGCCACTGTTCTCGTGGTCCTAAGACCCCGACCTTGTCTTTCAGCACCTCTTACGCTCTTACAGGCTCTCCTGGACGTTCTGGGCTCTCTGGCATTTCTGCAAAGTACTCAGACAGCAGACAGGAGGAAGAGTCAGGTTCATCAGGTTTTATTTCACGCCAGACTGCCACAAACAGCATCATTGTCAAGTACATGAACCCCTTCTCCCTGCTGAAAATGGAGCTTCCTTTTATACATTTTTGAGAAAGAAGAGTCGAACCCCCACCCTTTTCTAAACATGCCCAGGCAAAACTCTCCGCTGACTATTGTCAGGATCCAGGATTGGAAACATTGGAACCGCTGACGGTTCCGACGGTGAACGGTCTAGTCCTCACCCAACATGGCGCCAGAGCCTATGTAACCAGGCTCTGCCCACTTTTCGGCGCTTTGTATCTGTGGCTTGTTTACGTTCTCAACGCTCCGACTTTGGACTACTGCCATCCTGTGTTTACTCCCTTGATATTATACCTTCTGTTCCTTCCCTGTGCGTTAATATCTCTGTCTGTTGCCTTTTTTTTCCCGTGTTCACTAGCTTTCTACTTTAGTTCGAGGTCACCGCCGCTGTCTCTGGTACGGTGCCTCTCCTCCTCGCACTCATCCCTTCGCTCTAACTTTCTTTTTTTTAACATTACCGCTGCCTGGTCTTCCTCCTTTTCCGGCCACAGAGGTGCTTCTTGCACGGGTCTCCGTGTCCTTTAACAGGAGCTTCCTAGCTGGTTCCGCTATCGGCTGCACTCTCAGCCCTTCAGTCTTGTATATTCTGTCTCTAACGAGCGCAGAAGCGCTGCGCTTTGCCGCTTCTGCGTTACCTATTCCTACCTCCTTGCCGTCTCGGCGTGCTGCTTCCCGGCGGGGTTCTTCCTTCCTTCTCCGCCGTGGTTATATTGCACTATGCTGTTTCGGGCTCTTACTCCTACCTCCCTGCCTTCTCGGCGTGCTGCTTCCCGGCGGGGTTCTTCCTTCCTTCTCCGCCGTAGTAATATTGCACTACGCTGTTTTGGGCTACTCAGAACATACCTACCTTCCTCTTCCTGACTCAACAAGATATTCTTCTCATATTCTCAGCTAACCTTCATAGACTATATTTGATCCTCCTTTCCTTACCTATCTCTCGCTCCGGGTTTAAGACCCTTCCACTCTGTGTCTTGACATTTTCTTCAGTAGCACTGAGTACGTCCTTTTACCTTATATCCAGGAAATTCAACCTTAAGGATTTGTACCATCTAAAGACCCCATCTTCGGAACCCACCTACGGACTAGGGTTTTTTCTGCCTACGGGCTTTTTCCCTAGAGCTGAGGCTGGCCCCCTGGGGTTCCCCTGTGACAGGCCTACTCCTCTGTCAGGGTGGCCTCCGGAGGGGCCAGACCTTACCTTCACGAAAAGAAGACCAGAACTCAGAAAGGCAAGGGACCAAGAGCTAAAGAGAAACCCAGCAAGACCAAGACGGATCCTTACGAATTTACCTCGGAGGAGTCAGGTGGGGAGAAAAGGGAGGTGGACTCGGATCTTGACAACTATACTCGCTTACCAGGCAATGATTTCTTATCTGTTTAAACCTTCAAATTGAAATACATTCTGGCACCCATCCTTGGATTTTCCCTGCCCACACTACCCAAATTTCGTCACACAGCTGCTTCCTTGGCGAGAAACTCAGACATAGCCTCATTATATGTCTGTCCTCAGACTGCTTATCTGGTTTCTTCAGGGCACTGTAGCCTTGAATTTTTCAACTCCAGGACTGACTCATGCTACCATGCTCTGCAGAACTTCTTCATATAATGCATTCTTTTTACTCTTTTTTTTTTTGTATAGCGCTGCAGCCCACGGGCATCAGAGCGCGTTCCAAAAAGACAGGACATGAGAAAGCATAGTACGGGACAGTGGTGGAACCACACATGTAGGTCAAGTCCAGGCAAAATACAAAGGTTTATAGGTGCCTAGCCGGGTGTTATTTAAATAAGAAAGTCTTAAGTGGTTTTCTGAAGCATAGATGGTTTGTTTCCAGCCTCAAATTCACGAGTAGTTTGTTCAATTTTAGGACACTTCTGCACGTGAAAGCCCTGCCTAGTCCCTCCAACTTTTTTGCTGGAATTATTTGAAGGAGGCCTTTGTCAGTAGATCTCAGATTACGGCTTGGCTCATGCCATTTGAATTACTTTTTTAAGTATGCAGGGGCTTTACCATACAAGCAGCGATGGAGCAGTGTGAGAGACTTAAATATGATTCTCTCCTCAATGGCCAACCAATGCAAGTCTCTTCTGTCACTTGTAATATGCTCCATTCTTTATTTGCCCGTGATAGCCCTTATGGCATTGTTCTGAATCACTTGGCATTGCTTCAGGCATTTGTTATTAGTGCCCAGGTGTAGGGAGTTACCATAATCTAGTCGGGAGAGTATTGTTGCTCTAGCTATGGTGGTGCTGTTTTTCTGGTTAAGCAAAGGTCTAATTTTTTTGAGTAGTTTTTGATGGTATTGGCAATTTCTTTTCAGATAGGCTGTGTGGGCCCCTGCTCCCAGTGAAGCCTGTAGGTAGACACAGAGCGTCTTTACCTTTTCTGATATTGCAATGTGTGCCTTTTTGATACCAAATGAGGAATAAGATTTAAAGGCATTGTTCGAATTAAAGGGATTTGTCAGCTTCACAAATGATAGAGTTCTTTTCTGTCTGGGTATATTAAAAACACTTAATAATTTTCTCACTCTTTTTTATAATATGCATTCTGTACCTGCCTACCTACTAAACCATGATAAAAAGCATTTTCGACTTTATAAGCATAACACCATTTGAAATACTAATTTCTTTTAAACCTATGAGTTCTATTTTCACACATTTACAATACTAAATCACTCCATATGAATTTCTCTGCCTAGCTTTAAGTGGGGGGGGGGCTACCCCTACTGCATTCTGTTGCTGGTACCTCATCTTCATTTCGGCACCTAGGTTACATTTCCCTGTCTTGAAAGTTCTAGGTTGCTAAAACAATTACTTTCAACCATATCCATGTTCATCCTCCTTGATACTTATCTAAAAAATATTCTATCACAATTCTACAATTTGTCAAATACTAACATATTATTGTTCTTAAAACAAAACATGCGTGTGTCTCTAAACTTCTTTTATCTTCTTTTATCTATGCCCCACCTTCCTTCTCAATTTACTTTAAACTAACTGTATGCCTTAGATAATTTCACAGCCATTGTGAGACTCGAGAAGTTGGTCAAGCTTTGAGATAACCCATTAGCCCATTGTCTTTTCATATGTCATATCTTGTCTGCAACTCCCACCCCAACGAAATACAATCTCTCCTTGATCTTCTTCTTCTGCCCATGCATATGTATACAATGTTTTCAAACTGTATCTTTCCCCTCTTGTTCCACACATTTTCTTCTTCCATATTTTCCAGTTGACTCATCTTAGTTTGGCATCGGTGGACCGTCTGTGTCCTGTCGCCTTTGTCCTTTCCATTGAGCTGTTTTCACAGTCAGTCTCCCAGGTCCTTTGATGCTTAGAATAGGAGTCCATTGTTTTTTTTTCCACAAAGAGTTCCCCTTTTCTCAAGTGTCTCTCTTTCAATAAATACATTGTTCAAATGAGTCCTAAAGAGGGAATGTTTCAGCATGGAGACACAAGGTTGGGGGAGTCTTTTGCAGACACAATTCAGACAATCAACCTTGGCCTGGCTTCCACTGGGTTTCACTACAACCTCCCTCTTTACTCACACGGTTCAGCGTTAATTTCCTGAGGCATACAGGTCCCTCAATGTATACCTGTAATATAAAACACAACAAGTTTCTTTTGTAAAATAAACATGTCTCTTTTATTTGCCACATTCCCCACCAAACCAATTCTTTAAAAACCCCTGATTCACATTCTAGCTCTCATACCCTACCTTCTAAAAAAAATGTAAGACATTCCCTCTGATTGACCACCTCTGCCTCCCAGAGAAACTACAAGACATTTTCATTTAAACATTTCTTTTTTATGGATCATTCCTGCCTCCTAAACAAACTCCACCCCCATCTTTCGCTCAGTATGGGCCGGCTAGAACCTGAGTTTGTTTTAAATAACATGATTTTGTCCTTCATGGGACACATTTTTCGTTTGAGGGTGACACATGTAAACCTAAGGAAACAAAAATAACAATTAAAGAAAGACGTCTTCTTCTTTTCTGGTCTTCTAGGCACGTCCGTAGTAGATGACAGAAAAGTCCTTGGGGATATCCTCTTGTCTGTAGAAAGTCAAAATAGGAACAAAAGTCATTCGGGTACTGGTAAGGGGTCCGGTTTTCTTTCTAACTTCAACCCCTCCCTCCTTTCTACTATCAAAATACTTTCTGGATCATTCTCCCCTACTCGTTGGTGCACATAAACAACTATTTTCCAACCACCCTGCAGGATACTTAGTTTAGTCTTGGTTCTTTGCTTAGCTTAGCTGCACGTTCTTCCTGGTTAGCAGTAAATAAGTCCTCAGCTCAGCAGCCATTCTTCCTTTTCCCTTCTTGTCTTTGTTGGACTCTGGCATTTGCTTGTGCTTTGTGTTCCTCCTATGGAGACAAACAGAGGCATTTCGCAGAGCACCGTCCCAGCCTAACTTAATCTAGTCTACCTCTATTTTTGAGACTATGGCACCAATTCTTACTATGTGCCTCCATGTTTTATTGTACATAACAATGTTTGCCTCTTCTAATAATTGCATACCCCTATCACATCAACCTTCTTTGGCATTATGAACACAAAAATAATTACTCACCTTCAATTTGACTTCTGTTTTCTGTGGCTGTCTGAAATGGCCATGTTGTCATCTATTTCCTACTCTTTCCACACCTGATTGTACCTATCTTGGGAAAAACAGCCGAACACTTCAAGACATTGGGCCTCATTACGAGGTTTGCCGGTAAGGCAAAAACGATGCTGGTATAGTAATACTGGCATCGTTTACCGTCCCTTGCATTCCGACACGCAAACCCGATATCAGCGGCACCCTAAATAACGGTGCCGCTAATAGCGGCATAGGCGCGTACACGCGGCCCTTCAGGGAGCAAATACCGGCATGCTGGTAATAGGGGGAAATCCCAACATACGCAGACATGCAAATACCGGCATCGCGAAGCCGGTAATCACAGGCTGCAGAATGCCGGCCGTACAGGCATCGCGGACCACCCGCAAACAGCAATCAGGATACAAGACAGCTGCCGCAGGTGCACACAATCCCCACATGTGGAGTCAATGGAGGCTGTGCCAGTATAAACTGAGCACACCCACACACCACACCCCACCCCCACAGGTGGAGGCAATGTAGACTTGCCCAGTACAAAAGGAGCACACCTACACACCACACCCCTTCCTACACCAAAATGCTACCACTAGCTGTTGCAATCATGGCGCTGGAGGACATGCCTATACTGCTACAACTACAGCAACAACAGCAACAACAACAACAACTACAGCAGCAATAACAGGCAGCACAGAGGAGACAGAGGGTGAGACAGGCCCAGCAATTACCACCAGCGCAGCCACCAGTGCCTCGTAGGCAGCCACCAATCCCTCGCACCAGAGCCAGCCCATTCAACTTAACCCCTGAGCAGATCCACACCCTGTACTGGTTGGACCGTGACACCATCACCACCATAGTGGACATGATACAGAACGACATTGCCAGCCACATAGAAATACGCACTGCCATCCCCCCACTACTAAAGGTGGTGTCTGTGCTACACTTCCTTGGCCACAGGCACCTACCAAAACACAGTGGGCCAGCTGCATGGCATTTCACAAGCACTATTTTCACGCATGCTAAACCAAGTGCTGGATGCTCTCCTGAAGCACGCAAGCACCCACATATCCCTACCACGGACTGCCCAGGAGATAGCCGAAACCAAAGTAGGCTTCCATGCACTGACAGGCATGCCCAATTGTGTTGGTGCCATCGACTGCACCCATGTAGAATTGGTAGTACCCCATGCCAAAGAGGCGGTGTTTACCGCAATCGCAAACAATACCACTCCATCAATGTGCAAATGGTATGTGACTCCAGCAAGATCATCATCCATTGCTGCGCCCGATTTCCTGGATCCACACATGATGCCATGGTACTGCGCAACTCCACACTACCCTGTCACATGGAGCGACATGCTGGACCACGTGCCTCGCTGCTTGGTGAGTTACACAACTGTTCCATGGCCGTGCTGTGGGGTACTGATGTGTGCAGATGCAGAATGGGGGCCTACTGCACCTGGGTGGGACAGTGGGGGGGATAGTTCACCAGGATGGGAAAGGGGGGGGGATAGTGCACCTGGGTGGCAATAGCCAGTGAGTGGAGAATGCATGCAGAGCTAAACACTCCTCACCTGAACCAGCCAAACGGAACATGACACATCACTGGGCCACATATCACAAATAATGCATATGGATGACAACAAGTAAGAGGCACAACCAGGCCACCATGGTGATGGCAAGCAATGCATGACTGAATAGGATGGCAACTGTGGCAATGCGGCTAGTGTGACCATGCATAGTAAAGAATATTCAGCATTAATTGGAGGCTAAAGATTGTCGCACTACCACAGCACATCTGCCTCAGCATGCATGATTACACCCTGCATCATCTATTTAACCCCATCCAGTGTACCACACCTCATTACAGTATACATTGCATCTAGGTGACTATTTTGTACACATACAGGGACATGTGCATGCCCACACCAAATAGCTGCTGCCATGACTGATGGAGGATATCTCTTGAGGCCGTGGCTACTTACCCCTGTGCGGAACCCGCAGAACAGCTATGAAGAGGAGTACAATCGTGTGCACACTCGTACCCGTGTTGTGATTGAGCAGACCTTTGGCCTGTTGAAGGCGCGGTTCCGCTGCCTAAGCAGGTCTGGTGGGGCACTCCTATATAGGCCTGAGAAGGTGGCAAAGATCACCATGGCCTGTGTCATGCTGCACAACATGTGCGTCCGGAGGCATGTACCACTGCCACCTGACATTGACATGCATAGGCCGGGTGAGGATGAAGGGGATGGAGACGGAGGCGAAGGAGCCCCCATGCCAGTACATGATGCACGGATGGCCATGCTGTATGCCAAGCACTAATTGACGAATACTTTTGAAACGCAGGGACCATGAAAGTAATGTGCCAGTGACACACTGGCTGCATGTGGACATACACACTTGTTTTTGTTAGAAGTTTGCCACTGTACACTATCACACACTAAATGTACATGCACAAAAAGAGGTATGTCCAGCCAATGATTTTCTTGCACACAGCGGGTGTATTTTTCAGACACGTGATAATGTAAACATATTCCCCTCACAACCCCCAGTGAACTCCCTCACCCACCCTACAAACCCCAAAAACACCCCAGTGAACTCCCTCACCCACCCTACAAACCCCAAAAACACCCCAGTGAACTCCTTCACCCCCCTACAAACCCCAAATGTCCCCATATGTACACCAAACACTGTTCCCTTGACCAACGTCCATTTGTGCAATGGCATTGTCTGCTCACTCTACTTCTTTGCTATTTTGGGATCCGGGGTGCCAAGTCCAAGCGCCGTGCACTCCTCCGCGTCATCCACGCGGGGCTTGATTGGGCTGAGGTCGAAGGGGTTGTGGCAGTAGAGGTGTCGGTGTCTGGTCCCATGCCTGCCCCACGGTGTGGGCACTGCATTTGAGGCAGGTTTGCAAGCAGGGCTTGCGTAAGTTCCCCCAGACACTCCCTCATGGCAGTTGTGGATGCCTCAACAGCAGCAGTGTTGGCAGCGATGGCTGTGGCAATGGCCCTCATGGAGTCATTACCATCGGCTATTTGTTGCCGCATTAGTTCAAGCATCGACTCCTGTCGTGCCTCAACCCTTGACAGGCGAGCCTCGAAGGAGTCTTGGCTGCAGGAGTGCTGGTAGGCGGGGTGGTGGTAGGCAGGGTGGTGGATGGCACTTGCGTGGGGCCCACGTCCAGGGCACAGTCCTCCTCAAAGAGGTATATGTCTGACTCTCCAAGGTCCGAGTTGTGGAGGCAGGGATTGTCGATGCTCTCGGCCTCTCTGGGGGGGGGGCTTTTAATGAGGCTTAGGGTGGGTGTGGCGGACATGACTGTCACCCTCATTCTCCACCTCAGCATCCGCGGTGGTTGGCGGAGTTGGAATGGAAACGCCTTCCACTGTTGTGGGTGGCTGCTGCTGGACTCTGGCTGCAGGTGTTTCCTGCTGTGTTTCTGCCCGGTGTGGCACACTGCCTGTTGCTCTGGGCAGTTTCTGGGGCTGGGGGGTGGCGGTGGCGTTGGCCCTGGTCCCTTGACGTGAAGTTGATGCTCTTGCACCCCTGTCCTGCCTGCCATCTTCCTCATCGGTGCCTGGGGGATAGAAGAGATGCAGGTCATCAGTGATGGTGTCACATGGCAGCGATAATCTATTACGCTGTGATATGTTCATACATTCATGCATCAAATTATTACAGGTGTGTGGGATTTGGTGTTCTGAGGGGGCATGTGGGCAATCAATGCATGGCTGGTGGCATGGCATTGGTATGGTGTCTGTGTGGTGAGTTACATGGGCACGGTTGAGTCATGTTGCACTTGTGTTGGGATTGGGATTGGCACTCAGCATGCATTTGTGTGTAGCAGGGTGTGGCACACATTCTTGACTGGATATGTTGATGTGGGCCTGGGACATGCATTACCTTGCCTAGTCTCACTTCCACGTCACTTGTGCCACATCATGGTTTAGCCTACAGGGATGTGATGGGTCACTCACCTTCTTCTGTGGATGATGCGGCACCCACCTCCTGGCCTCCAATTCCCTCTATGGACTCGGGATCTATAAAGGTACTGGCTGTCTCCTCCCATGGCGTCAACTTCACTGGTGAGTGTGCGCCCCCGCCTGTCGCCATGTCAGTCCTCCTGTTCTCTGCCAGGATCTTCCTCACCCTGAGGCGGAGGTCATCCCAGCGCTTGCGACAGTCGCGCACACTCCTTGGGGTGGTTCCCACTGCCGACACCCCCTGTGCGACCTCCTGCCAGACTTCCTTCTTTTTGGTCTGGGCCGCATGCTTCATGTCAGTGCTCGTGATGGTGTCTGCATGCTGGGCCAAGGTGTCAGCGAGCATACTAAGCTCAGCGTCTGAAAAACGCTGTTTGCGCTTCCTGGGGGTCGCCTTCCTGGTTGCCTTGGACATCCTGGTTCTTTTCTGCCGCAGCACAACACAAAAGGACTGGTGGTTGGGGAGGATGGCAATGGATTGTCTTTTTAAAGATGGCCGCCGGGCCATTTCCCGTTCCTGCGCGATGACGTAATTTCCGGGTCCGTTTTTTGCAAACACAGTATTACCATGGCGGTATTACCGTGCCAGTATTTAGGGGTTGGTAATGAGGCGGTACCGCTATGGGCCGGTCCCGCGATGCTAGTATAGGGGAGTTGGAGGCCCTCTAGCAGCATGGTGGTATTGCCACTACCGGCATGGGGGAACGTGCGTGCTCGCGCACTCGTAATCACCCGCTATTAGCGGGTTCATACGAGCACAGACCCGCTCATTCCGGCATGCCGGTAATGAACCCGCTTTTACCGGGCTACTCGTAATGAGGCCCATTGTGTCTCTTACTACCTCTTTTCCTGTTACTCACCTGGATCTTCCTACTTTTGATGCTGATCAATTGTGTGTCCACACCCTTTTAGCGTGAACTAGTACTTACATTTTTCTTTTTCTCCCTAATTAAGGCCATGCAAACATTTCTTGTGCTTCCACGCAAAGGTCCATGACTTTTATCTATAACATAAATCAAAATCGTTACGGGCACTCAAAAATTGTTTTTACTTACCTCACTATATTTTCTTAAAATGGCTTTGTGTGCAATTTCCGTTGTTTGGTTTACACAATTTTTTGTCAGCCATACTCCTTTTCTCGGTCTTCATGGTCACTGATGCTTTTTATTGCCCTACGCTCCTTTTTTACTGTTGGCCAGGAAACCTCATTAGTGCTATGTGTTTTCACATTTTTTGATTTTTTTGTCCGTTTTATGCTTTTGGGTTTATTCCCTTTAGAAGAAAGGTTTAATCCTTTCTTCAACCATCTGATTCCTATAATAATAGACTCTCAACTGTTAGTCCTGAATCAAAAAGGTTTTTCACTATTTTCCAAAGAGTTTTCTCCACGCCAACCGGCAAGGGCTCAAAAATGGTAAACTACTAACCCTGGTGTAACACCATTCAGGCTGTCCCATCACACAAGGTGGAGCTCCTGAAAAAGGACTTTGAGGAGCACCCCAAAAACCCCCATTCAGTACATTATGCTATCCTCAAAACTCCCCAAAAAACAGGTCACAGAGGACCCAATAGCCCCCTTCAATTTCAGAGGGCTTTCTAAGTCAAAAATAACAGAGAACATGAATAACATTAGACCATTTAGCTGCAAAGGCGTTGCAGTCATGTTGTTACGCTCACCTGGCTCCCACAGAGGCGTCGATCTGAACTGGACAGCTGCGGTCTCCACCAATGTGACGCGTAGGGCCGAGATGACGGACTGGACCGGCCCACCTAGCTTCGTTTTCTTGGCCCGTAGGAATATTCTTCTGTAAATGGAGAAAGGGAATCAACCACCCGTGGGGTTCAGCGTAAATCCCCCCACCCCAGCTGTTCTCCCCACAGATCACCTTTGATGTCCCCTCTTATAGTCTCACCTGATGGTTTGAAAAGAAGAGCTCTCCATCCTGCATTGAGCGCAGGGGTGCGTTGATAACCAGTTGCTTCACTGGCTCGAAGGAATTGGTGAGTTCCAGAACAATATTGATTCTGAAAAGTATGTAGTTCGTAAGAGTTCACATGTCTGACTTTCACTCTTGTCCGATTCCTTGCAGTTTGCAGCTTGACCCCAGCGAAGAGTTCCTGTGGTAGCTGACGAAGTTCAGGTAAGGATTTGGCTTATCCTACACAGTTCAATATAATAAGGCCAGAATGTAACATGTGGCTTGCTCCCTTATTCAGGTGTGGAGAGAAAATATGAAGTTCGGGGAATAATGCCTCCGGCGGTAAAATTAGGTAAGTCTAATGTGGTGAGAAGAGTTCCCCTTGTTTGTCCCTTCGTCTCACCTTGTTGTCCTTTTGTTCCCCTTAGGGGCCGGGGTACGGCGAGGATGCAATGGAGACTGCGCCGACCTGTGAAGAGGAATAGTACCCCCAGCGGTAATCAGGTAAGTCTATGGGGGTAGTTACTATTGCCTCTGTTTATTCCCATGGCTCACCTTTGCTGTTCTTGTGTTCCCCTTAGGTGCCAGAGTGCGGCAGGAACGTGTAGAAGGATGCGGTGGATCGTGAGGATGCTGCGAAGGCCGGTGAGTTCAGCGCGGCGCTGCAGCAGGCGAGGCGGCGCGCGTAAAATGCTTCTTTCGAAGGAATTGTGTCCTCCGACGTATTCCTTATCTTAGATATCTCTTTCCAGCTTTTCTGGCCTCAGACATTTTTTCTCTAGAGGGCGCTGCGTGTCGACATCCGCCGTGTCGATGTCCCTCGACAGCCGCCGTATCGACGTCGACATCATCCTGCCTATAAAGGCCGCGCGCAGCGTCCGTTGGTCAGTTCCGTTTTTCCGCGCTTACTCAATGCCTCGGAATATCGTTGCTCAGTTTCGTTGAGAATTAATCCAATTTCCTCGAGATATTCGATCCATACTCGATGGCTCGCTCGTCGGAACCGACGACCCCTCGGTCCGGCTTTAAAAAATGCCGAGACTGTGGAAAAAAGATGTCGCTGACTGACCCTCACAGAGTTTGTCTGTGGTGTTTGGGAGCTGAACACCATTGTTCGGAGTGTGAGGACTGTATGTCCATGACAGCTAAGGCCCTGAAGGAGCGTAGGGGGAAGCTGGAAAAAGGTAAGACTTCTAAAGCTTCTTCTTCCTCGACGAAGTCGAGACATTCGTCTCCTCGTCACCATTCGCGCTCCAGGTCTCGAAGCGGGTCCCATCACTCCTCGAGATCAAAGCACTCGAAGAGGAGACGTCGAAGATCCCCTTCTTCGTCGTCCTCTTCCTCTGTTTCACCTAAGAGAATCCTTTGCCCCACGAAACATAGTTCCCGGGCTGAATGGGAGGAATTTCGAAAAAATATGATGAGCGTCTTCGAGAAAGCGGCCTCGACCCCCTCGAAGACTGCCGAGAGCGATGCTCTGGTCGAAAGACCCGAAGGTCCAAAACACTGCGAGTCGCAGTACCCGGCGAAGGAAGCTTCTCGGGCGCGTCACAAACCCTCGAGTAAAGCTAAGACCTCAAATCCTTCTTCGAAGGTTCCGTCGACGCCGAGGTCGGTGTCTTCGACGCCGTTGTCGAAGGGACCTTCGACACATGGGTCTGTCGACTCGACGCCAACCTCAACAACGGCGTCGACGCCTAGGAAAGTCACGGTTGCGGCGCACCCAGCGGCTATTCCCAGGTCTTCGATGACGATGTCGTCGAGATTCTCGACATCCTCAAGCAGAATTCCAATTCTATCGAGGACCTCGAGGCCCCCGCCTTTGTTTTCGACGCCACGTTCGAAGCCTTCGACGTCGGCGTCGACGACATCGACGTTTTCGAGGCCGATTACAACAAGTTTGGCACCCTCTGCCTTGGAGATGGGTTTCACACCCTTTGTGAGTTCAGACCAATTGAGAACAATGTCCTCAATTATGGAAGAGGGAGAACTATCTGACCAAGAAGAAACATTTGCGTTGCAGGGATCTGCAACCCCAGTTCAAGAGGAGTTATCCTCAGAGGAACGCAGATTAAAGGAACTCCATGATTCCTTACATGAGGCAAGTGGTTTAGACACTTCCCCTGAGGTGGAGTTCGCTAGGCCAGTCCCAGGGGAGCATGCCGAAACCCCTTATAGAGCCTTAATGGCCAGGATCACAGAATTTATGGGGTGGTCAACACCTTCACAGGCTTTCCAACAGGATGACCTCACGGATATTCTTGATAAAGGTCCACAGGAGGATCCTGTAGTACCTTTTCATAAAGCTCTTCAAAGGAAAATCATGACGAACTGGGAAACCCCAGATGTCGTCCCGGCAGTAAATAAAAAACTGTCTACTAAATACAGGGTATCTTCTGCAGACCCGGAGTTTTTGTCCAAACACCCATCCCCAGAAAGTCTGGTGGTACAGGCAGCATCTTCTACTGACATCAAGACTGCTTACCCTACCGTCCCACAGGGCAGGGACGATAAAAAATATGATGCTATGGCTAAGAAAGTCTTTTCGGTATGTAGCATGGCGTTAAAATCTATTAATGCTACTTGCAACCTTGCTAGATTTAGCCATACACTTTGGGAGTGTGCTTCTACAGCGGCTGACTGCATCCCGGAGGGAGAAGAAAGGGAGGCGTTCCTAACTATCATACAGGACGGTAAAGACGCTATGTGCGAATCCCTCCAGACGGGCATTGATTCGGCTGACAGTATCAGCAGAGCAATGGCGGCAAGTACAACAACCAGGAGATTTGCTTGGTTGAGAAAGTCTGGTTTTGCCCCAGATGTGCAAGCCAGGCTCTTGAACATGCCATTTGATGGCTCTTCTTTGTTTGGGAAAAAGGCGGATGACAGTTTAGAAAAACTGCAAACATCAAAGGCAGCAGCAAAATCCCTAGGCGCTGCAATCCGTCAGACACCTTTTCGTCCCACAGGAACCTCTGCGAGAGGCAAGTCCTTTCGCTTCTACTCCGCATTCGGAAGAGGACGACCGGCTCAAAGGGGACAAAGAAGAACTACCCGAGGTGGACGGGGTAGATATTCAAAAGCCGCAGCAACAGCAGGTGCCGCTTTACCATCGGCATCTGCATCAGCCGCCCCAAAACCACTCTGAGGACTTCCCTCACAAGACACCTGTAGGAGGCAGGTTAACTCAACATCTGGCGGAATGGCAGGCTATCACGTCAGATGCTTGGGCATTGGAGACAGTTGCACAAGGTTACTGCCTGCCTCTCCTACGCATACCTCAGAGTCATCCACCGGGGATCAGCTCTCAAAAAGCTCCAGATCCGCTCCTCTTGCAGGAAATTTTAGACCTGCTAGAGAAAGGTGCCATAGAACCTGTACCTGTAGCGGAGAGGAACAGGGGCTGGTACTCCCCTTACTTTCTCATTCCAAAGAAAGACGGAGGCCTGACACCCATCTTGGACTTGCGAGAATTGAACAAATTCCTCAGGAAAGACAAATTCAAGATGGTAACTCTTTCTCAGATCCTTCAGGCCCTTCAGTTCCAGGACTGGTTGGTATCTCTGGACCTTCAGGACGCTTATTTCCATGTGCCAATCCATCTCAAACACAGGAAATACCTGAGGTTCGCAATTGGCAACTCTCATTATCAATTTCGAGTGCTGCCATTTGGGCTGACCTCCGCCCCGAGGGTCTTCACCAAGTTAATGTCAGTAGTGGCTGCAAGTCTAAGGAGGGAAGGGATTCACGTCTACCCCTACCTGGACGATTGGTTGATCAGAGCTGTATCTTCGGGAACAAGCTCAGATCCAGCTAGATCATGTTTGCCACTCCCTTCACAGACTGGGCTTCTCCCTCAATTTAAAGAAGTCACAAATTATACCATCGCAGAGACTCCAGTTCATCGGAGCGATCCTGGACACTTCCCTGTGAAAAGCCTCGCCACCAGAGGTGAGGGCTCAAGATATTCTACAGATGGTTACCAAGTTTCAAAATGCCCAACGTCTCCCAGCCTTCGACTTTTTGAGGTTGCTAGGCCTCATGGCATCCTGCATTTTCCTAGTGCCAGAGGCTCGCCTGAGAATGAGATCCCTCCAGTGGGCACTGAGAACTCAGTGGTCACAATTCCCTGGGCGAATGACAGCTCTTCTTCAGGTTCCCGACAGAGTGGCTCAAGACATTCAGTGGTGGGCCTGTCAGGAGAACATTCTGAAAGGAGAGCAGTTTTGGCAACCCTGGCCGGAGATAACAGTAGTCACGGATGCCTCACTCACAGGGTGAGGAGCCCACGCCAACGACTTGACCATCAGCGGTCGTTGGTCTCCATCGGAGTCCAGACTACATATCAACCTGTTAGAGCTGAGGGACATCAGACTTGCGCTGAAGGCTTTTCTGCCATCTGTACAAGGAAAGAATGTCCTGATAATGACGGACAACACAGTGGCCATGCATTACCTCAACAAAAGAGGAGGCGTAGGATCACTACCTCTGTGCAGAGAGGCGATGCAGCTCTGGTTTTGGGCAATCCAAGAAGGAATCTCTCTATCGGCAGTTCACCTAGCCGGAGAGAAGAACTTGACAGCGGACGCTCTGAGCAGGCAGAGCACAGTCTCCCACGAGTGGGAACTAGCTCAGGAAGTCCTTCAAGAGATCTTCGCCCTTTGGGGAACCCCTCAGGTGGATCTGTTCGCCACCAGTGTCAACAGGAAGTGCGATCTGTTCTGTTCAAGGGAATTTCCCCCGAGAGGAGCTCTGGGAGACGTGTTCATAGTGGACTGGGAGTTTCCGCTTCTGTACGCGTTTCCACCGGTCCCTGTCATTCCTCAAATGATCAGGAGGTTGAGAAGATTCCGGAAAACCATGATCCTAATTGCCCCGGATTGGGCCAGGAGAACGTGGTAACCGGACCTTCTAGACTTGTCCATCTGCCCTCCAATTCGACTTCCACTCAGAGAGAATCTGCTCTCACAGAAGGGAGGTCAGGTTCTCCATCCAGACATCAAAACCCTCAACCTTCACGCTTGGCTTCTAAAAGGCTGAGGTACAAGGATTGGGACCTCCCTGATGATGTTATGGAGGTGTTGCTTTCGGCAAGAAGGCCAGCAACAAAATCTTTATACCGCTGCCGTTGGAACAGATTTTGCAGCTGGTGTAGAGAAAAGAATATCGATCCCTTTTCATGTGGTACACCAATGGTTTTGTCCTTCCTACTTTATTTAGCGAATTCAGGCCTTCAAGTTGGCACCATCAAGGGCTATCTTGCAGCGCTATCCATCTTTAAGCGCACTGCGGAAGAACCATCCTATTTCAAGTTACCCATGGTAATACAGTTTCTAAAGGGGTTAACTAACGTTTATCCCCCAAGACCATTCCAGGTTCCCCTATGGGATTTAAACTTAGTCCTAACTTTCCTGATGGGCACACCTTTCGAACCACTCCACTCTTGTTCGTTAAGATTTCTTACCCTTAAGACTGTTTTATTAATAGCACTTACATCTGCTAGTAGGGTGAGCGAGTTACAAGCTCTTTCTTGTAAACCCCCTCATACAATCTTTCACAAAGACAAAGTTGTTCTGCAAGTGAAGCCTAATTTCCTCCCAAAGCTGGTTTCTGAATTTCATATGACTCAGAAGATTACCCTTCCATCTTTCAATCCTCCTCCTCATCCGGGGAAAGAGGAAGAGAAGTTACACAGGCTGGACCCAAGAAGGGCTTTAAGTTTTTACATTAGTAGACTTGCTAGGATAAGACAAGCAGACCAGCTGTTTGTAGGCTACGCAGGTCACAAGCTGGGGTTACCGATAACTAAGCAGACCATTTCCAGATGGATCATTTTAGCCATTTTGGAATGTTATAAACTGGCAGGAAAAGAGCCCCCTCAAAATCTTAGGGCTCATTCGACCAGAGGTATCGCAGCTTCATCGGCCCTCAAAAGAGGAGTGCCTGTTAGAGACATATGTGCGGCTGCCACATGGTCGTCCGTCCATACCTTTACACGGTTTTACAACTTGGATTCCTCCTCCAGTCAAGAGACTAGGTTTGGAAGGGCAGTATTGCACTCTATTCATCAAAAAGAGGAAGCATGAAGTCAGTACTCCCACCTCCAATAACAGAATACTGCTATGGGAGCCTATCTAAGATAAGGAATACGTCGGAGGACACAATCCCTTCGAAGAACAAGTTACTTCTTACCTTGTAACGTTCTTTCGATGGGATGTTCCTCCGACGTATTCCTTATCGACCCTCCCATCCATCCCCGCAGTACTACTTCCCTTGTTGTTGCAGCTTACGGTCCTTCAGGGTGATTAGTCTAGTCCAGAAAGAATTATTGTGGGCTACAAAACGGAACTGAGCAACGGACGCTGCGCGCGGCCTTTATAGGCAGGATGACATCGACGTCGATACGGCAGCTGTCGAGGGACATCAACTCGGCGGACGCGCAGCGCCCTCTAGAGAATACATTTCCGAGGCCAGCAAAGCTGGAAAGAGATATCTAAGATAAGGAATACGTCGGAGGAACATCCCATCGAAAGAACGTTACAAGGTAAGAAGTAACTTGTTCTTCTTCCAGCTCGAAGGCGCGATGGATCCGGAATTCAGGTAAGGATCGAAGGTTTTGCTCTTATTCTAACCTCTTCTCCTTCTGTTCCTCCCTTTTTCTAGGAGCTGCAGACTCGAGGCGGGCGTGGCAGAAGACTGGATGCAGGCTTGCAGACACAGTGAGCATGCAGAATAACGCGAAGCGTGTGCTGCTTTTCGGATGTGGTTTAAAAAGCCTCCAAAGTAGTCCAAGGTAAGTATTCCTCCCCAGCCCCACCCGAGTAAAAATAGTCCCTATGTAAAATAGTCCCTTACAAGCCTCATTTGGCTTGGAGCTCTGCAGCATGGTCTGCATCAGGTAAGCTTGCAGCATGGTCTGCATCAGGTAAGTTCTACTCTATTGGCATGGCGCCTATGGCACCAGGACTGACTCTCCATATGAGCCTGGTGCCATAGGCGCCTGGACCGCACCCAAACAGCCCCTAGCAGGGGTTTTTGGGCTTGCTCAACATAACTTGATGCCTGCTGCCGGGGTTGCTGGACCTGGTCTAGTTCCCCGGGGTAGGCATCATGACACATGTGCCCGCACGTTAGTTTAAAAAACCCATGTAAAATCACTTGCTCTGCATCTCATGACGTTCATCAATACCTCCTTCAATCCCAACACTATTTCTGCAGTTGTAAAATAACCCTTAGGAGTGTTCCTTGACTCACACTTGTCCATGTCGTGCCAAGTTACATCCTACAATCTGTTCTGTTGCACTTATCATTGAGTGCCATTGCCTCCGCTTCCCAACCACGTTCACTAATGCCATCAGCCCTTTAATTTCCCCACAAAACTGCTCATTCATTGCAGTGTCTTTATCAGAGTTAAATTGGACTACTACACTGCCATCCTTGCAGGCATCCTAGCCAAAAATCTTCACAGGCTCTAAATAGTGCAGATTGATGCTGTGTGCAGCTCTCAGTATTCTCAAAAGGATACACATTACTCACACCAGGTGAGCTGCTCACTGGCTACCCGTGAAGGAACAGTTAATTTCAAGATCCTAACCATCACACATAAATGAATGTCTCACACTGCACCAGTATATCTAACTGATGCTGTTAATAGAGTCCGTTCAGCCTGGCCCAAAAGGAAGTCACCATGACACGCAACTGCAAGTCCCACTAATTAAAAAATCTAATGCCAGAGATCTAGGCCCCCCCACATTGTTCCCAAACCATATGATTCTTTCCCTAGCGAACTTAGAGCAGAACCACCCCTTCTCATTTTGTCACCAAAATCCTCAAAACGACCCTTTTTAACTACCCCTATTAGTTTGCCCAGCAGTGTCTGTACGTATTCTCCCTTTGCTTAATTAACCTTTATGCCATGTGTTTACTCAATTTCTACTCTATCCAATGTAAGCTACACATGCAACTCATCCATTGTAACTACAGTGTGTATCTGTTTGTCCTATAACTACAGGCGAAGCTGTGGCATGCAACCACTTACGTATACCATTTTCCTTGTAATCTGCAAGCCTCTTCTTTGTAACAGTACCACGATGCCCAAGGGCTTCTGTGTGCTCTATTAATTTTAATAAATAAATAAAAAAAGGTTTTTCATGCATTTAAGCCTTTCCTTTCTACTAGGATTTGCTCATTCATTGGCCAAACTACAGCAGGCCCTAATACTGGACCACTACAATGCCCCTTCTCTGGGCGCTCATGGACAACTCCTCAATAAAATATATATCATACTGAATAATGCTTCTAGGCAATACTGAATATTCCTATAGAGAAGCCTCTCATAAACCAGGAAAAAAACACACTCCTATCAGTAAACAAATGCATTCCTTTTTTAAACTCATGGCCATCACACAAAAGATGCCTTTTTGTCCACGCCCCTTCATACTTATCAGAGTGAATCACTCTTGTTAGTCCACCAGACCCTCCTCGTCAGTCCAATATATATGCCTGCCTTTAAAAATCCACAACTGGGGGGCCCAGCTCTAGCCATCTGGCTTCTATAAACTGGAATGCTCTCCCATCAGCACTAGGAAATGAAGGAAGCTTATATTACTTTCCTCAAAATGCTGAAAGCATTCATGTTCCACCATGCCTCTTTGTGATCTCATCATGATGAATAGCTAAGCTGGCTACGACAATGCCATCCATGTGCTAATTCTTCTCTTGTTCAATGTATTCCTGTACTTGTACCATTGAATCCTTTATTGCGCCACAATGCTCCTGGGCTGATGTGACCCTTTATATTTAAGTAACTACCACTGAAAAGTGCTTATTAGAATTACACCACAGCTAACACATTCTCCCCAAAGACTGCTAAACCAGTGCCACATCTGTAATCT
Organism: Ambystoma mexicanum; assembly: GCF_040938575.1. Classification (NCBI taxonomy): domain Eukaryota; kingdom Metazoa; phylum Chordata; class Amphibia; order Caudata; family Ambystomatidae; genus Ambystoma; species Ambystoma mexicanum. Next base: position 524,429,567 of record NC_090940.1, read on the forward strand.
TAAAAGCCGTCTTTGCTCCATGGATACATAGTCCCAATATCTATCACTAGACCAAAAATGTTTTTTTCTTGCCATATTTCTGCTTGCATGCTAAAACTCTAGTGCCACTTAACTCTTCTAAACACATCTGGTCATCCTCTGGGGCTGTCCTACTGTGAAACACATTAATGTGTCTGTTTTGCAAATAATATTTCTTATTTTTAGGTTGACACCTTTTATTCCCAGGTGTCTCTGTGTGTCCTGTGTTTGCGTATTGCTGAGCCTACATGTATGCTCACATACTCGTCCTCTGCAACAAATTCATTTTGCATGTAATGCACTTTATTTTCACAATAAATGCAATATATAAAACTCAACTAGCTTGAGCATTTTCCAGCCAACAATTATACCAGCTGCACACATAGCTGATACACCTATGCATCATACAATGCTGTCGCTCTCTCGAACTGACTTGACCTATGGTTCTTGAGGGTGTTCAACCTATCAGTGCTTTAAAATAATATCACTGATATCTAAGGCGCTATATGACTGCCAAATAACATGGCGTGACATCCTTGCTCTTATTAACATTTCTTTTTACCACACATTTTAAAATAATATATCTCGTTTACCACCCTGCTAAAAAAATGACCACCACGAGTCATAATGAAACATAAACGCAGAATGCAATGACCAAATCCGAGCTCTGCGCTTATCAGCCGTCCCACTAAAATATTCAGCTGCTGTCTCCTTTGATAAGTATCCCCTTACCACTGGGTTAGTCAATGGGTCAGCTGCAATTGCACTTATGTTTCCAACATCCAAGTGTTGGCATTTATTCCATAATGCACAACAATGCTCAGAAAAACCCTTCGCATCTGTAATCTGTATGTGACACATTGTTTTTAATAAAGTAAAGCCTGTCTTTTACTGCACTTGTTTGTACGCGATAAGTATGGCCTTGCAAAACGCACAATTATTTTGCATTTCTTTAAACATGGAGCGATTGCTTAACTTGGCAGTGTTATCTCAAAGAACTGCTACATCGCGCATTCCTGTCTTGATGAATCACTGTATTCACTCTCGTGGGTCATGCTAACCTTGCTTCTGGGTAAATGAAAGCATTACGCTTTTTTTTTTCGTGTTTTAACTTAGTTGCATTCTACTTAAATATTAATTCTCAATTGCATGTTTTCAAGCAGCTTTTCTGACTTCATTTTTCATGCTAAACAAAATATACTCATGTTTTTGTCATCCTACAAATGCAAGCTAAATTAAAATATATAAAAAAACACTATCTTTTAAACCACGGCATGCAAGCCCCAAACAAAACTGAACATTCCAACAAAAAAAACACTGGTTGTTTCACTTCAGCGAGACATCCTTGTCAACACCTTTCTGAATTGAAACACAAATAAAACCTAGGCTAGAATTTCACCATGCTCTGCTTTTACCTTGAGAATCATTCACTCATTTCTTGTCTAACAACCAATTGTCTTGTGCATCTCACAAGCTCACAGTTCATTTCTTAAGTCATAAATTACTATAATTTCAACTGGAGTTTTTCTACCACACAAAGTTAAAAGGCTCTCCTGCACAGTGCATTCCTTTCCCCAGCACGCTTAATGTGTGACAACAGCACTTCTATTAATCACTGTAACTCATTTTGGCGTGGAATTCTATTGTTCCTGACATGATTAATTAATAATCTTGCATAGAACTAGGACATCACAATTTTAACTCTATTGTTGCTAGTTTCAATTCTCTGCACTGGCTACAAGTGCAAACAGCTTTTTTCACTTATCTCAGAACTGTTTCACTTTTTTGAGGTCAAATCACCACGAATTTGTGTGCCTTAAGTCATAGCATTTGATCATCTACATTTTTGTTATTTTTTGGCATTTTTCAAAATTTGGCCGAAAGTCAGGTTTTAAATTAGCTTGCAAATACCATTTTTATATTATTCCTAATATTTTACAGTGCACACAGACAGTTACGCCATAAAAATAGACAAAACTAACAGTTATGACATATAACAAATTAGACACACACACACGGCCGGCTACATTTAAGTGCACTTCCTAGTGTCACCTGCCTCTGAAGGTACACTCCTGCCCCTATATATGTGCATTTCTTTACAAAACATGAGTTCACCCCTTTCAAGGAATCATTAAATTCTCTTGGTCTCCTAATCACCCCATTAACTGGGCTCTGGATGCAAAACTCCTTCCAGCCATCTTTAAACGCTATGCAAATGGGTGTATCCTCTCTCTCTCTCTGGCGTCTTCCCTGGTATCTCTCTCTTCTCAGGTATGCTGCTGGTATCTCTCTCTATTGCTCGGGTACCTCAAGACAATATTTTTTTCCCTTGTATATATACATGATACTCTTACTCTGATGTTATTTTTTGTTCATATCCCACCTCCCTCTGTTTCCTTTTGTTGGGGTTCCCCATGAATATTTTACACTTGTGATTTTTAAATGCTCTTAATTTCCTGGATTTTTCCCAAATCTGGACTGACATTATATTTCTCCCTGCAAAGTTACCACAAAAATATATAGTCTCTTTCTGCCATACTGTTCTCCCTCCCTGCCCTGTCCTTTCTTTTCTATTGGCTAGGGCAGCTGCAGTCTGCCCCATCCCTGTCTTCTTTTCTATCCCCTTTTCTCTGCTCTTATCTTGGCCAGAACAGTATGGCTCACCTTAGTCTTGACTGTCCAGGCTCTTTTCAGCTTGAAGAGATGTAATCTGTTCAGTAATCTGTTCATTCTGTTCATTCTGTTCATCATCCTATCCATCCTGGGTTGGCTCGCCAAATGTTCTCGAGGTCCCAAGACCCTGACCTTGTCTTTCAGCACCTCTTCTGCTCTTAGAGGCTCTCCTGGGTGTTCTGGGCTCTCTGGCATTTCAGCAAATTACTCAGACAGGAGGCAGAGTCAGGTTCATCAGGTTTTATTTCACGCCAGATTGACACAAACAGCATCGTTGTCAAGTACACAAACCACTGCTCCCTGCTGAAAATGGAGCTTCCTTTTATAAGTTTCAGAGAAGAAGAGGCAAACCCCCACCCTTTTCTAAACATGCCCAGGCAAAACTCTCTGCTGACTGTACTCACGTACCAGGCAATTATTTCTTATCTGTTTAAACCTTCAAATTGAAATACATTCTGGCACCCATCCTTGGATTTTCCCAGCCACACTACCCAAATATGTTCACACAGCTGCTTCCTTGGCGAGAAACTCAGACATAGCCTCATTATATGTATGGCCTCAGACTGCTTATCTGGTTTCTTCAGGGCACTGTAGCCTTGAATTTTTCAACTTCAGGACTGACTCATGCTACCATGCTCTGCAGAACATCTTCATCTAATGCATTTTTGTTACTCATTTAAAGGCATTGTTCAAATTAAAGGGATTTGTCAGCTTCACAAATGATAGAGTTCTTTTCTGTCTGGGTATATTAAAAACACTTAATCATGTTCTCACTCTATTTTTTTATAATATGCATTCTGTACCCTGCCTGCCTACTAAACCATGATAAAAAGCATTTTCGACTTCATAAGCATAACACCATTTGAAATACTAATATCTTTTAACTCTATGAGTTCTATTTTCACACATTTACAATACTAAATCACTCCATATGAATTTCTCTGCCTAGCTTTAAGTGGGGGGCTACCCCCTACTGCATTCAGTTGCTGGTATCTCATCTTAATTTGGGCACCTCCGTTACACCACCGAGCATAGCGAGCTGTGGTACATTTCACTGATTGCAAGGCCAGGAGATTCCGGTGGTCTGTGTGGACCTGTACTGGCAATGCAGTTCCCACGAAATGATGCCTCCATACGAGAAATGCATCCCTAACCGCCAGGAGCTCCTTTTTGGTGATGGTGTAATTGGCTTCAAACGAGGTGAGTTTCTGCGAATGAAAGGCCACAGGGTGTAGAGCACCTGTATCCTGACAGTTCTGGGAAAGGATCACCCCTACTGCTGTGTCGGATGCACCCGCCTCAACACCATAGGGCAACTCAGGATTTGGATGGAGGAGGACCAGGATCGACGTAAAAGCAGATTTCAGAGTGTCAAAGGCATGTTGAGCCGCTTGACTCCATACAAAAGGTGTTTTAGGACTGGTAAGAGAGGTCAGTGGGGCAGCAATTTTGGAGAAGAACTTGATGAAGCGCCGGTAATAATTGGCAAAACCAAGAAATTATTGTAAGGTCTTGATGTCAGTTGGTACCAGCCAGGTCAGGATAGCTTGGACCTTGGATCTGCTCATTTGAATGCCCTTATCGGTCATGTCGTGACCTAGAAACTTGCCCTTTGTCACATGGAACACACATTTCTCCAACTTAGGGTACAAATGATTGTCCCGAAGATGCTGGAGGACTTGAGATACCTGCTGACCATGAGATTCGTATGAAGGAGAATAAATCAATATTTCATCAAGATACACAACAAGTAACTGGTCCAGCACGTCTCGAAACACATCATTTATAAAATGTTGAAATGTGGGCGGGGCATTGCAAAGGCCGAATGGCATTACACAATACTCGTACAAACCATATTTGGTCTTGAAAGCGGTCTTCCATTCATCCCCTCTGCGCATCTGAACCAGGTTGTATGTCCCTCTCAAGTCGAGCTTGGGAAAAAGCCAAGTAGAACCCAGTTGGTCCAATAGGACCAAAATGAGGGGAATCAGATACTGGTTCCGGATTGTCACTGAGTTGAGGGCACCATAATCAATGCAGGGACGGAGGTCCCCCTCCTTCTTGGGGACAAAAAATATGGGAGAAGCCGCTGGAGAACGTGAAGGCTGTAAAAAGCCGTTAGCTAGTGTTTTGTCAATATACTCCTTCACTGAACACATCCTGGAAGGCATGGTATTCCTTGGGCAACACAACCGAGGGGAGGGCCCCTATGACAGGAGCAGTGTCCAGCAAGGAATAACATGGGTTCTTGACCGAACTGGGCTTCATAATACACTGTTCTTCACAATGCACTGAGGAAAAGAAGACTTCTTCCACCACCCAATCAATTAATGGGTTATGTAACTGCAACTAGGGAATTACCTTGTATTGTGGGGCAGCAATGACATCAAAATATATGGTTTCAGGGCTGAGACTGGAAAGCAGCAGAGCGTGATCAGCTGCAATATAGAAAGCCCGTAGGGCAAGGGCGGAGGCTGGAAGGCAGCAGAGCGTGATCGGCTGCAATGTGGAGAGCCCGGCAGGGCAAGGGCAGAGGCTGGAAGGCAGCAGAGCGTGATCAGCTGCAATGTAGAAAGCCCGGTAGGGCAAGGGCGGAGGCTGGAAGGCATCAGAGCGTGATCGGCTGCAATGTGGAGAGCCCGGCAGGGCAAGGGCGGAGGCTGGAAGGCAGCAGAGCGTGATCAACTGCAATGTAGAAAGCCTGGTAGGGCAAGGGCGGAGGCTGGAAGGCAGCAGAGCGTGATCGGCTGCAATGTGGAGAGCCCGGAGGAGCAGGGCTGTGAGGAAGAGAGCCTGGAAGGCTATGGCTGGAGGCAGCGAAGAGTAACAGGCTGCAAGGCAGGAAGCCCAGAGGAGCTGGACTGAGGCAGGGAGCCCAGAAGGCTAGGGCTGTAGGCAGCAGGGTGTAGCAAGCTGCAAGGCAGGGTCCAAGCAGGAGTGATGGTAAACAGCATACAAAGATCCGTAGAAAGACACGAAAGGTGGAGGAAGGTCTCTCAATGCAAGAGGCTGAGCCACTGCAGGCAGCAGCCTTTTATACTGCCTAGCCCAGCACAGAGGCAGGCTAATTGGTTGCACCTGGCTAAGCACACCTGCAGACAATCGGCCACCTCCCTCTCTGTTCCTGAGTTGGTGGAAGCAGAGCCAATCCCTAGGGCTTCTGGGGGGTGTAGTTCCTTTGATGACCAATAGGAACAGCCAGGAATCGATGCTTATAGCCAAGTGCATTGTGGTATGCATAGTTTGTTGGAAAAAATAATAAAGCACCAAAGTCTCGCAAATGGGAAATAAGTAAATATAGATTGATCCAAGAGTCTGTTGTAAATAAATGATAAACAAATAGTCCATATTGAGCGCAAATGGATGCGCCCATGGCGCAGGCATGACAGTATGCCCCTCTCCAGGCCCCTCTCCAGGCTCCCTGAAGACCGACCTACAAGAAGAATGTCTGTCACACCGTACAAGAGTCTTAATCCAAAAAGGCACATCATGAAGCACCAGAAACGGTTTAAGGTTGCAAGGTGAGAGTCTTGAATGACGGAGACAGTACAAATGTTCTGAACTTTAGATGTAGAAATCAGAAAAGACAAAGTCTTTGGAACACAAACCCCAACTGTGTGTGCATGAAGAGAGGAACTGCGAAAAACTGCTGCAGGCTCCATGATAGATTTTGCTTTGACGGGCAACAGTGTGATGCTGGAAGGTGGAGACATAGGTACAGCAGAGTTGGTAGCTTTAGGAAGGTTTTCCAAGACATCCGGAGCAGCCATGACAACGTTAGGGTTAGCCGCAGAGAGTTCAGGAGTCACAGCGGCGGTTTCCCCATGATTAGTAGACAGTTCAGAGGTTACAGCAGCAGTGAGATCTTGAATGGCTGTAGAGAGTATCGAGGCTGTAGCAACTGGGTGTGTGGGTGCCATGAGGGAACCAGCGGGCTGGAACGCACCTGAGACTGGTAGAGTAGAGTCTGGCAGTCTTAGTGCTATAGATACACCAGCAGGAACAACTGGAGCAGTAGTCTTAACAGGGAAACCCTTCGCTGACTTTGCAACAGTTAGCATGGTGGATGTAGGATCAGGAAGAGAAGGCGCTGCGGGATCAGGTTGTGTAGCAGAGGATTCTGCTGCAGCTAGCACAGCTGCGAAGGAAGTAGAAATCTGGGCATCGGGAGCATCAGAATTAGCAGTAGCTTCAGGAATCACAGTAGCTATAGCAACCTCAAGATTTGCAGCAGGGACTTCAGGAGACTCAAATGTGGCAGGGAGTTTAGGAGTCACAGCATCAGGAAGATCATGAATTGCAGTTGGAAGTACAGGTGCTGTAGCAGCTACAGACAGTTCAGGTGTTGCAACCACTGGTAGATCGGGTACCACAACCACTGGCGATTCAGGGGGTATCGAAGAAACTGGAGATGTTGATTGCTCAGGAGTGTTGTCTGATAGCACAGCCACACTTTGGCAAGCCCCGCTTGCCAACTCAGCATGCTCGGTGTGAACTGCGCCAGTCTCCTCAGCTGACGTTGTCATTCCAGAAGAGGTTGTAAGTGTGAGTACTGGACAATAGGCAAGGGTGAGGGCGGAACCATCCTTTGACTCAGAGGGATTTCCAATCAGAAGACCACCCTTGTTTTTTGGTGTAATGGCTGTGTGAGTGATTTGACCCACCGGAGGAGTTAATTCTTTTCTGTCAGTACAAAAACCTGAGTTTCTGGTTTCTGTGGCTGGAAGGTGAAAGAGCTGTGTCAGTCTTTATAAGGGATACATATGCTATCTTTAGGTCTTCCATCTGCTCGGTATAAGTCTGTATACTTTTCTGCGTGGCAATTCCAGGCCTTATCATGTCGATCTCTAAAGATAAGATGTCAGGTGTTGGACATAGTGTCAGATGGTCTGGTGACTTGTGTCCCTTCATAAGATTCTTATAATGCAAATAAACAAAGTCATCACAGAGGTCTTCGGTCTTTCTTTTAAGGCTTAGGAGTTGTTTGTGTAGCAGGTAAGTATGATTAGTTTGATCCAAAGCTTCAGAAGCTGGTGTGGCAGAAAATTCGGTTGTAGCAATGGGAAGACTGACCTTAGGGTTATTGTGGTTAGTAGATACTGTGGAAGCATTAAGACAACCGATGGTTAGTATAGGTATTTTGTACCCAGGACCAGATGCACAAACCTCAGGATAATGACTGCCTTGTCCTGTCAAATAAGGGTTTCCAGCATTCTGGGGAGCTTGCCAAGCTGATCTTGCGCATATCACTCTGGCAACAGTGTATTCTGGTTTAGAGTCTCCCTCAATGAGTGCTATATCCTTGGCTGTTGCGGTGTTAGAAGGCTTGTCAGAAGACGCAGGAGTGTTTTTCACTGTTTGGTTTAACAAGATCTGTAAGAATTCATTATCTTGCTGTAGCTCTGCAACAGATAAGGACTGCGGGTCATAGTCGCAAATGTCATAATAATTGTACATGGGAGAAGGGTCAGCTAGCCAGTGAGTATAGTACCGTGCTTGTAAATCTTTGTTTACTAAGGCGAGACTGTCCTTTAGACCAAGGTCCTTGTTTGCTGTCTTTAGGGAAACCATAGGTTTATGCAAAGGTTTCTTAACCCGAAAGAAAAGCATCTTTGGTCTGTGTGTGCTTTTCCGGCCTATGGAACAAGAAATTTTTGGCTCTTGCATTCTGTCAGGGATGGCACTCTATTAAGAGTGGCACAGGACACCCAAAAAGGGTTTGGGTGGTTGTGCCTAAATAAAGTAGACAGAGAAGCACACACACAGCTGAAAGGAAAGAGAACGAAGAGTAGGCAAGAGTAGCAAGGAAAGGTACAGAATGAATTCCCTCTTGGGGTGTATGCAGATATAGGAAAAGAGTATTCCACGAACCTTAGGAAATACCCAAGCCTTCTGCACAGTTTGCTATAACAGAGGCCCACGCTGTTTCCTCATGACTTGGAACAGCAGCTATGGGTGTCTGTAATGTAGAAACGAGACAAGGGAAGGGGCAGAGGTTGACTGATGGGAACCAACAGACAAGCTCTGTACAAAAGGGTCTACAAACAGGACAAGAGAAGATACTTACAGACAAATCCAGGAAAAGGAGGTTGATAGCAAACTAGCAGAAGGAAATGAAGGGAAAGTCGTGTAACAGGATAGGATAGCAGAGGACAGTAAGGAACAAGGTTGAGAGCTCAGAGGAGCAGGAAAGCAATGAGCAAGCCCACAGGAGCAGGGCTGTAAGGTAGAGAGCCCAGAGGGAAAGGGCTTAAGGCAGCAGAGTAAAGCAGGCTGCACGTCAAGGAACCCAGAAGGACCGGGCAGCAAGGAGTGAGCCCTGAGGGGCAGGGCCGCTGACCGTAGAAGGTTGCAGAGGACTGTAGAGGGCTGCTAGGCCGAGAACCCAGCGGAAAAAGGTAGGTAGTAAGCAGCGGAGCGTGATCAGCTGCAAAGTAGGAAGCCCAGAGGACAAGGGCTGTAGGCAGCCGGAGTGAGGCAGGCTGCAGAGCAGGGAGCCCAGAGGACAAGGGCTGAGACTGGAAAGCAGCAGAGCGTGATCAGCTGCAATATAGAAAGCCCGGTAGGGCAAGGGCGGAGGCTGGAAGGCAGCAGAGCGTGATCAGCTGCAATGTGGAGAGCCCGGCAGGGCAAGGGCAGAGGCTGGAAGGCAGCAGAGCGTGATCAGCTGCAATGTAGAAAGCCCGGTAGGGCAAGGGCGGAGGCTGGAAGGCAGCAGAGCGTGATCGGCTGCAATGTGGAGAGCCCGGCAGGGCAAGGGCGGAGGCTGGAAGGCAGCAGAGCGTGATCAACTGCAATGTAGAAAGCCCGGTAGGGCAAGGGCGGAGGCTGGAAGGCAGACGAGCGCGATCGGCTGCAATGTGGAGAGCCCGGAGGAGCAGGGCTGTGAGGAAGAGAGCCTGGAAGGCTATGGCTGTAGGCAGCGAAGAGTAACAGGCTGCAAGGCAGGAAGCCCAGAGGAGCTGGACTGAGGCAGGGAGCCCAGAAGGCTAGGGCTGTAGGCAGCAGGGTGTAGCAAGCTGCAAGGCAGGGTCCAAGCAGGAGTGATGGTAAACAGCATACAAAGATCCGTAGAAAGACACGAAAGGTGGAGGAAGGTCTCTCAATGCAAGAGGCTGAGCCACTGCAGGCAGCAGCCTTTTATACTGCCTAGCCCAGCACAGAGGCAGGCTAATTGGTTGCACCTGGCTAAGCACACCTGCAGACAATCGGCCACCTCCCTCTCTGTTCCTGAGTTGGTGGAAGCAGAGCCAATCCCTAGGGCTTCTGGGGGGTGTAGTTCCTTTGATGACCAATAGGAACAGCCAGGAATCGATGCTTATAGCCAAGTGCATTGTGGTATGCATAGTTTGTTGGAAAAAATAATAAAGCACCAAAGTCTCGCAAATGGGAAATAAAGTCCCCAAAGTAAATATAGATTGATCCAAGAGTCTGTTGTAAATAAATGATAAACAAATAGTCCATATTGAGCGCAAATGGATGCGCCCATGGCGCAGGCATGACAACGGGAGGCAGAACTTTACGGAAATCGTAAGAGGACTGGAACCCAAAGGTATGGCACTCAGTGATTGGGCCCCACCCTTCACAAGCTTTCCCGTTTCCCCGATTTCTTAGGTTTTTTGGTGCAGGCCTTCACAAAATGCTCAGAGGAACCACAGTAGAAACAGAGTTTACTAGTCCGCCGCCTTTCTCTTTCGGCAGTGGTCAAGGGTCCATGTATAGCACCTATCTGCATAGGTTCTGGGTTCCCCTGAGTGATAAGGTGCAAGCTTGTAACAAGCAGAAACAGACCTCTTTTTTCTCCCTTTCTCTCAGCCCTCCTGGCGTCTATCTGGAGGACAAGGTCTAGCAACTTATGAAATGATGTCAGGACCACCGGTACCGTGGCTAAGGTATCCTTCAGACTGTCCGCTCAACCTTTGTAGAACAGGGAGGCCTTTTTATCCTCTGGCAAAGTGGTTTCAACGTAAACAAGAAGGAAAGCATCGCCTTGCTGTAATCCAAGGAGCTCCAACTCTGTGGCTTGAGTCTTATAACGTGTATCAAAGACAGGGCTCATGGCTTAGAAAAAGGGCATCACAATCAAACAACAAAGGGCTCCCGGCCTCGAGCAAAGGGTTAGCTCAAGCACCGGCGGTGCCTCCCAAATGGGATAGAACAAAGGCCGCCTTGGTGGCGGCATCAGGAACAGCGTTTGGGCAACACAGGAAATGTAACCTGCACTGATTCAGGAATGTACGATATACCTTAGGGTCGCCGTTAAAGCATTCCAGAGGTGCTAGCGGGAACTGTGAGGTCAGATAGACCGGAGGGGCTGGCTGGGTAGACGCTGAGTCAGAAGAATTGGCAACAGGTTCCTGCAAAGGTACCGACGCTCGTAACTGAGCACCGGCCTGTAGGCCTTCAATCTGACTCTGAGTAACAGCATGAGACGGAACCATCTCTGCACAGAGTTCGGCCATCATCTGTGTATGGGTCTGAGAGGCTGCATGAGCTGCGACCATCTCCGTGCAGAGTTCTGTCACCATATTCATCAAGGCAGCCAATCTATCGTTGGCGTCCATTCTCTAAGGGTAGGCTTCTGATTATGTCAGATACCTGATACGTTGTCTTGGTGTAGATGAGAGATCTTGCCCTTCGTAGTGTAAGCGAAGAAATCGCCCTACCAATGTAACTCTCTGTATGGACTGTACATGCAGAGAGATCTATTAGTTGAAAGAGATGGACACCTGTTGCACCCCAGGAAACAATGGTAAGGTGATGAGGAGACCAGCAGCTCCGGAATAGTGTAACAAATACAAGGATGATCAATAACAGAATGGAAGAGGGAGGATCAGAAAAGGATAACACTGTAAGTGAGCTAACCTGTGCATGCAACACTTAGGATCCTACTGGCAGACAATCCCCTCCTAGTCCGATGTTCCTAATTGGCTCGGAGGATATCCTAAGAAATAACAAGAAAGTAAGAAACAAGAAACCCCAACTAAACAAGCCAAACAAGAGATGACAGAGAGTTTCTTACCCAAGCATGGAACTTCCGTAATGCAATGCAGATACCACACCCAGTGTGCCTTGCCCGCAAACGAGACTATCCCGCTGGCACAGGGACGCCTAACTCGGTTGTGGTCAACAGTCTCTAGTCCCCAGGGACCACCTATCGTGACGAAATGCAGACGCCTAATGATGTTCCAGCACCAGGGGTGGAAGTCCTTGAGTTCCTGCGCTGGGTTTTTTGGGCAACACACTTGGGTGTATATCGGGCGATTCCAGGTGCAGGAGAGGAACAACAGATATTCCAGACAAGTTGATGTATTTTTTTGTGCGATGCGCAAAGAATCCAGGTAAGTCAAAGCAACAATCCAGGTCTGTTTACCGTTCATAGAAGTACGAGGACCAAATCAGGAACAGTTCGGAAGGTCAAAGCAGCAGTCCGGGTCTGTTTACCATGCGTGGAAGTACGTGGACAAAATCAGGAAGAGTTTGGAAAGTCAAAGCAGCAGTCCGGGTCTGTTTACCATGCGTGGAGAAACAAGAGCAATGGCGGTATAAGAAGCGAGGCAGTCTTCGTTCCGTGGTCGTAAAAATGAGGAAGGCAAATCGTAATAGCAGAACAGGAGACAGGAAACTAGGAAAGGGTCGGTCAAGGGCAAGGACAAGAGACAAAAGCACTAAGGACTTTGTAAGTTCTTGTAGAATTCAGAATCAGAAACGCCATTCTCTGAAACCCTGAAGCTTATGTAGCATTTCCATGGTAACCAGTGGATCCGCCTCCAAAGTGTTGAACATTGCTTAGTGATCGCAACAGACGCCACAGTCGCCATGGCAACCTACAGGCAGGTTGTCCATGGAATACTGTGCGTACAAGGGCGGTAGCCTTTGTTTTTCCTTGGCGAACTGGGAGAAAGGCATCTGCCGAGTTGTGACCAGGATGGGAACGTAATTCTCTGAGTGCTGTAGTCGCTCTAGCAACCCAGTGTTTTGAGGTGATGACGTGTCGGGCAATGCCTTGCCTCCTCAGAGACCTACGGATGACAGGAAACCTAACATCCTCCTCCCTCTACTCTCTCCTCTACTAACGGCCCCCTGTGGCCACCTCTCCTCCCTCTTTCTCTTCCTTTCCTCTGTTCTCTCCTGACAAGGTTTCTAGACAAGTCCGATCTATGAAAGTCTCATCAAAACAGTTCTTCCCTGTTCTTCCAAAACCATCAAGGACCACATGGACACCCTTGCTCCTGCCCTGGCTGACTTCTGCAACCACTCCTTTTCCACTGGAGCCTTCCCTTCCCGCCTGAATCACTCTCTCGTGCACCCTCTTCTCAAAAAACCCTCAGCCGACCCCTCCTGCCTGGCTAACTATCGCCTGATCTCCATCACTCCTTTCCTGGGCAAACTCCTGGAAAAGCTGGCCACCTCCCAGCTTAATCTTCATACTGCATCTATTGGTTGTCCCCATGACCATCAGTCTGGCTTCAGAGCAGCCAGAAGCACGGAAACTGCTCTCCTGAAAATCTGAGAAGACCTGCTCTCTAATCTTGATTCTAATCTCCCCTCTGTCCTCATCTTACTCAATCTCTCTTCTGCTTTCGACACGGTCAACCATGCCATGCTTCTCAATCATCTCTGTGATAACCTGTGTATCACCGACCAGGCCCTGGCCTGGCTGACCTCGTTGCTCTCTGATCGACCCTCCCAGGTCCAACTTGTGTCCTTCCTTTCCTCTATCTCACACTCTACCTGTGGTGTTCCCATGGGTTTTACTACTCTCACTGGCTGTTCAACCAATACCTGGCACCTCTAGCCCACTGCATTGCTGCTCTCTTCTCCAATTTTCAGTGCTATGCGGATGACACTCTGCTTGTTTTCAGGCTCCCCGCTGCCACCTCTTCTTCTCTCATCTCTGACTTTCTTTCTGCTATCCAGGAGTGATGTGCCGCCAATGATCTCTGCCTTAATGCCTGTAAAACACAGATTCTCCTCATCGGCACACCTGAAAACTCCTTTCCTGCCACTCTCTGGCCGGCCTCCCTTGATCCTCTTCCTGCTCCCACCTGTGATGCTAAGAACCTCGGGGTCATCTTCGACTCCACACACTCCTTTTCTCCTCACATCTCTGACGTCTCTAAGAAGTCAAACTACCAACTGCACCTCCTCAGTGGTATTCTTCCTTTCCTCTCCTTCTCCCAGAACCTCACTGTCTCAAGAGCTCTGGTTCTCTCTAGGCTGAACTACTGCAACAGCCTCTTTTAAAATCTGACTGCTTCTACTCACCGCCCTCTGCAACTCATCCAGAATGGGACTGCGAGACTTGTCCTTGGTCTCAAGCCCAGGGATCGTATCTCTCCAGCACTGAAATCTCTGCATTGGCTCCCAATGGCTGCAATTAAGTTCAAGACCGTCTGCATTGTCCACAAGCCCTTCTGGGGCCTGGTTCCTCAAAACCTCCAACTTTCTCATCGCAAATACCTTCCTACTTGAGCTCTTTGATCCTCCACCTCCAACTCCCTCAGGGTCAGTAGCTTCTCCAAGCAACGAGTTGGTGGTAGATCATTCTTCAACTGGGGACTCCCTCTGGAACAGCCTCCCTGCCTCTTTGAAACTTGAGGAGAACCATCTCTGGTTCCGGAAGCACCTCAAGACCTCCTCTTTGCTTCTGCCTTCTATCTTCCTCTCCCCTGCTGCTTTCCTCTCTGATACTGCACTGGTCACCTGGCTACCCTCTGATTTGGGCCTAGGTCCCTGCCCGCCCAGTTGCACACCCACACTGCCTCCCGGCAACCTTTGCACTTGGGTCTGCATCTGTAACCCTACAGTCCATCTACCTGCACTTTTGGACATCTGATTTCTGCAATTACCCTTGTACCTGCCACCTACTAGCTGCACTTCTTGTTATGGTTTTGATCCCATGTAGATCACTGTCACCCACTTCTTGTTATGGTGTTGACCCATGTACAGCACGGCCCCCCTTCACTTTCCCTGTCACTTTCCCTCCCCTCCTTCCCTGCACTTGCGTGATCTCAATGTCACTTGGCCTAGTAAGATACTTGTCTCTGTCCTCCCTCTGTTCCCCCTTCCTTGCCTCGTCACGCCTTGAAACACTTGTGTATAGGCGCATTACAAATTCCATATCATATCGTATTATATCATTTTCCTTCTCACTTGTCCTAGTCCTTTTTGTTCTTCTTGCCTGGCTCAGTCCTTCTCCTTCGTGCTATTGCTTCTCCTTCTTTTGCTTCATCCCACTTATTTTCCTTTGTCTTCTTCATTCAAGTACATCTTCTTTGTCCAGGTCATTCTCCTTCTCCTTTGTCCCAGCCCTTCGCCTTCATCCTAGTATTTCTTCTTCATGACATTCCTTCTCCTGCTCATTCTCTTATGTCTCATTCCTTCTCATCAATCGTTGTCCTACTTCTTTATCTCAGTCCATCTCCTTCTCTTTTGTTCCAGTCCATTTCATTTGCCTTTTTCGTAGTTTTGGTCCTACTCAGTAGCTCTCCTTCACCTTGTCTCTTTCATCACACCCCTTCTGTCCTATTCCACAGTCCTTCTTCTCCTTCATCCCAGTACTTCTCATTTCCCAATATCCCAATTCATGCACGTCTCCTTTGCCCCAGTGCTTCCTCTTCATTGTTCCAGTCGGTCCTTCTGTTCTCCTCCATCCCAGTCCTTCTCCTATCCCAGCGCTTGTCCTTTATCCCAGTCGTTCTATCCACCTTCATCCCAGTCCTTGTCCTGTGTCACTGTCTGTCTCCTTCTTCTAGTTCTTTCCCGTCTCCTTTGTCCCAATCCTCCTTCTCCTTCATCCCAGTCCTTCTTTGATATCCCAGTCCCTCTCCTTTGTCCCACTACTTATGTTGTGTCTTCTCCTTATTCCCAGTATTCCTCTTTATTCCAGTCGCCCCTTCTTCTGGCCTTCACCTCAGTCCTTCTCTTTGTCATTCATTGCAGTCATTCGCCTTCATACCAGGTACTTCTCATTCATAGCAGTCCATATCCTTCTACTCTTTCATTCCAGCCTTTCTCCTTCTCTGTGATCACAGTTTTTGCTCCCTCTCCTTTGTCCCTGTCCTTTTCCTTCTCCTTTGTCCCACTTCTTCTTTTACTTAATACCAGCCCTTCTTCCTCATTCCACTCCTTATCATTCTCCTTCATCCCATTCCAATTCCTGCATTTAAGTCATTCTGCTTCTCCTTTGTTACAATACTTCTACTTCTACATACTCTAACACATCGCCCCTCTCCCCAGCCATTGTTCTTCATCCAGTCATTCCCCTTTTTCTTTGTCTCAGTCCTCCTCCTTCATCCCAGTTCTTCTCATTCCTGCCCATTTCCTCCACTACCTTTGATGTCACAGTCCTTCTCTCACCTTCTTCATCTGTCCCTGTCTCCTCCAACCCAGTTCTTTTCCTCCATCTCAGTCCTTCTCCTTCACCCAAGTCCTTCTCTTTCTCCTTCCTCCCAGTCCTTCTTCCCAGTCCTTCTACGTCTTGCTGTACGTTGCAGTCCTCTTCCTTCGTCGCAGTGCTTCTCCTTCCTTTTTTGTCCCTGTCCTTTTTGATCTCCTCTATCCAAGCACTTCTTCTCCTGCATCTCAGTCATTCTTCTCTTTCATCCCAATCCTTCTTCTCTTCTGTCTCAGTATTTCTTCTCCTTCAAACCACTCCTTATGCATCACCTTCTATGTCGTCCCAGTTTTCCTCCTCCATCACAATCCTTCTCTTTTGTTCAAGTCCTTCTTCTGACTAGATCCTTCTCATTCTCCCTATCACTTCTCCTTAGCCCAGTCCTTCTCCTTCATCTCAGCCTGTTTCCTTTGTCCCCTTCATCTCAGTCCTTCATCCCAAGGCATATACTTCTCCTTCGTTTCAGCCCTTCCTATTCTCCTTCAATACAGATTTTCTCCTTCCCCTTCTTAGTCCAAGCTCTTTTCCACCTTCTTTATTCCAATCATTCTCCTTCTTGTGCTGGGCTTCAGTCCTTCCCCTTTTGTTCAAGCCCTTCTCCTTCATTTCCATCCTTCTCTTTGTTCCCAGTCTATCTTCCTTTCTCAGTTCTTTTGCTTTTCATTCTATTTCATTCCATTTATTCCACTTCTCCATCATCCCATGCATGTTCTTTTTCCCAGACCTCCTCCTTTGTCCCAATCCTTCTTCTTTATCCCAGCCCTTTTGTTTCACCATCCTTCTCATTTCTCTCATTTCATTTTCTTCATCACATTCCCTCTCCTTCTTCCCTTCATTGTCTCTATATCTGTCTCTCTTCCTCTCACTCTTAGTTTCTCTCACTGGGAAGTAATGCAGTTTGGGGTGTAAATGGTGCAAGAGAAGGTGAAGAAGCAATTAAAGGCAGCATAACTCACCCAGATCCATATATAGGCACCCGGAGTGGTTATTTAAGCATGGCAAGTGAAAATCATTGAAGATTACATCATATTTTATATTTTCATAACCATCAGTAATTTTCCACAATAGTATAGTCCAGCTACAGCTGGTGAAAGAGCGAGGGCAATATGGGCTTTTGCCAAATGCTGAAAACTTGCTGTAGATGTCACAACATCTACAGCAAGTTTTGACTGAGTTTGTGCTTTCTGGTACAGTGTCTCATCCTCATTTCCCACTACCTAATACCAAGTTTCCATAGCTCAATACATTGATACTCCATAGATACTATTATACTTTAAAAGGATTGCCTACGTTTCATTCGTAATATGTGTTCTCTCGGACGATATGTACTCCATTGAGAGATGTCTGTTTTGTCTTTTCTTTAACCTAAGTGAATTTTTTCTAAATATAAATTCTGTGAAAAAGTGAACACCAAATGCCTGAATCCCAAAACAGTTGCTGTGTATCTCAAAATAGGACCCATAGGTTGTGACCCATTTCACCCCAAAGTGGGGCTAGAAGCTCCTCTAAACATGTATCCGTGTGGCTGTTTGGGTGGCCCTCTTGTTCCAATACCCCACTCCTCTTCTAATCTAGCCTTAGGTACCAAGATACCACACCTACTTCTGCAGGCTCTCGCTCACCCATGTACTGTTGGAGCGTGGATCCACTCTTGCTTCCTTCTATGCTCTGCGGCTTCTTCAAAGGCTCATCACAGGTTCTGTATTCTGCTCCACCAAAGGACGCCCATGTTGATACATATACTATCACATCAAGTTAGCATATGTATGCTGTCCCTCGCTTTCTGTTGGGGGATCATAAGCCTTTAAAGATGACATTTGCATGCTCAGAACAACTACAAACTACTCACACTCAGTAATAAGGAGTTATGGTACTCATGGATCAACCGGACCAGATACCCATACGTTGGAAGTTTATTGGAATTCGAGCCTTTGACCATTTAAACCTGACCAATAGTCACAATGTTGATCCATACTAAACAGTCTCAAATTGCCTGATGTCTACCAATGTCAAACACAAACAATAATTATCAGGAAACCTGGCTTGCTCAGTGCAATGAAATGTGTCCCTCACATGTTCTGCAACGTTTGCTTCCAGTGAAACAAACACGACACAAGAAGAAGTGTTAACTGTGAGAACATTCAATATACAACACACTCATAACCCTGCAGCCATTGAATCTTAAGGTAATTCCATAACTACAAGGATACAGGAAGCCTGTCTCTGCACTGTATGGATTACAAAGTCGACAATGGCCAGTAAATTATCCTTTTGGCCTCGGTACACTGAAAACATGAGTTTTCTGAGCAGGTTGGCAAACAAATAAACTTCTCAGCTCCCACCCCATTAGCATAGCATACTCATCCTGAGGGAGAGCGGGTGGCAGCCTTTCAGCCAGACCTGAATCTGCATCCCTTCATCCTTGCTTTGCATCCCCCTCGGACATGTGTATATTTGAGGGGGTGTATATAATTGTAAATGTGTGTGATTGTGAGAGAAAGTATGTATATGTGTGCGAAAAGAGGAAAAGGCTGTGAATCTATGTCAGCGACATCTAATGTATGTGAGCATGTGTCTCAATGTGAGAGACAATGGAAATGTGTGTGTGTGTATGTGTGTGTGTGTGTGTGTGTGTGTGTGTGTGTGTGTGTGTGTTTGTAAGCGAGGCAAAGTGCAACAAGATGTGTAAGACAATATTCAGCAGTGTTTGTCAGAGTGTGAGTAATTGCAGAAGGGGGACAGAGTGCCTAATAGTGAGTGTGTGTGTGTTTGTGTGTGTGTTTGTGTGTGTGTGTTTAGTGTGAGTGCCGGTGTGTGTTTATGTCTGTATGTTTGTGGCTTTGCCTATTACGGAAGTGTGAAAAGTCACCATACCTGTTAATGGGCATGTGATCTGTCAATAGCTGGTAATAGACATGGGAAACTGGTAACACTTGTCACTGGGTATATGAAGCTAGGTGTACTGGGCAACTGTAACTGGTATTGCTTTTTATGTGGAAACAGACTATAACTTGTTACTAAACTTGTAAAACTTCTAAATAATGTTACTCTACTTGAGATGTTTGTGAGACATTTACTGTGTCTTTGAAGTTAGAAACACTGTGACTGGGCATGTATTCTTGAAAGTACTGTCAAAGGCAACATAAACCGGCAGTACTGTCATGGAACATGTGAATATGGGTAGTTCTGTTGCATGGAATTTTAAGCTGGTGAAACTGTTACAGTACATTTGAAGCTAGCCATAGTGTTACTTGGCATGTATAAAATATCATTTGACCTGGCATGTAGAAACTAGCAATACATTTAATTGACCTAGCCATATTTGGCCTTCAAAGCTAGGAGTACGATGGCAGGCAGTGAGTCCGCTTTCTAGGTCTATCACTGAGCATGAGAAAGCTGACAATACTGCTAAAAAGACCTCTGGAAACTGAAAATGTTTTTTTCAGGGCATGTGTTTACTAACTACAGCTGCAGTTGTGGGCATTTAGAAACTTACATTACTCGTAACTTAAGAAAACAAAGCCAGCTACTCTCACAAGATTCACTAAATAGACAAATGTTGTCAAGTTCAGCTGTAAGCTATTTAGAGGGTACGAGTAGTGGCAGCTTTCCAGAGACATCTAGCAGTAGCTTCCAAAGTTTAATACTTAGTGTTCTCTAAAATCACCAAAGTGAAACAGTAATGGACTTTCAGTGTCAACCACTGTCTCAGAAAATGTCTGTCTTCACGGTAGAGCTGGTGTGTTGTTGGAGAAGCCCATCTATCCATTCTACCCAAAGGACACAATTGGGATGGCTGTGTCGGAATGTTGCATTGACTCACTCCTATGATGTAGACGGGCTTCCATGTTTGTTGTTTTTAGTAAAACTTTAAAGCATAGAAGAGAGAAGGATTTGAATGCGGCACTGTAAAGAATAGGGAAATCAAGCCTTGACACCACATGTTAAAATGACTGTTCTCTGCCATGATGATGGTTTGACTATTTGACTTCCTGCAGGGATGTTGGAGCCCCATCACACGGAAGTAGGTATCTATGCCCACAACAACTTTATTCAAAACAAAGAATAGTCTCCTGAACAAAGTCGATATGTTGTCACGACCCTCGCCTAAAACCCCCTCTGGCAAACCCATTGGCCAGGTGGAGTCAGGACTCGGGCCTCTAGAGCCTGGCATCCTCTTCAAAAGCCCTCATGGAGCCAGTCCTGGGGCCTATGGTGCCAGGCTCATACACCATGAAAAACAATGTGCTTGGGAACTACTTTATTGTATTGTCAGCTAACATGGAGGCATCCACATAGCTTGGTTCCTAAGAACCAAGCTAGGCAGTCTAGTGTTTTGGGTGTGGTAGCCTAGGGACTACTTTACCTGGACTATTTTGTTGGGGCTATTTAAACCACACCCGAGCAAGACAACACGCTTCGCGTTACTTTGCAGCTTGCAACGTGACACTCACCGTGTCCTTCCCTCGAACCTCGGAGAAGCAGAACCTGCAAGGAGACAAAAGGAACATCATTAGCAGCAGCATCTTACCTGCAGTCTTCATCTTTAAACACTTGCAGCTACTGAGAACAGCTTCCTCGAATCTGCACGCCTCCCGGACAGAACGACCTGAAAGAGGAAGATAGAGGCAACATTAACGAAAGCAGTAGAGACATTTACAAATTACGAACTGCTCAAAAGGCTTACCTGGCTGGTCGCCTCTCGGCTGGCACCACTCCAGACATTACACTCGCGCTGAAGAACACTGCGACCTACAAGGAAGGAAAACACAGGTTAGCAAAGGCAAGACTTTGCAGCGCTGTGCATAGCGCTTACTTACCACATCATAGCGCTCTTAATGCACCATCATTTACAAGTGGGGCTCAACCAAGCCAGTTCGCCGCGCTGAAGCTCTGCATACCTAAGGGAGAAAAAAGAGACATTTTAAACAAAGAAAGTCATGCAGGATAGCAACCATATTAAAGAACAGCAATAAGACCTACCTGAACAATATAAAACGGGCCGGCGTCAGTGAAGTAACTGGACCGCACTCGCCCATGAATTTATTCTGGCCATTATTGGTTTGTAATGTGCATAGTGAAGAGGCATGTTCCTGGATCCTTGGAGTCATGGAATTGCCTTAGGAGGGTGGGATTTCAGCCACAGCTTCTTGGTAGAAGAAGTCCCAGTCCAGCCTTCCTGGAGGTTCCCGGGTCCTGCTAGTACCTTTACGGTAGTGGTTATATTGATGTGTGGTATAGGAATCCTCTTAGACTGAGGCTGGGCACTTATGGGAGTTATTTTACATAACCCTGTCTTTGATTAGCCTTCTCACCCTGGGAGCAGTTAGTGTGCCCTGTTAATAGAGGGTATCATGCAACAGTTAGGTCCAAACAGGGGTGTAGGATCTAGTTAACAGATGTTTTTTTAACTGTATTTAGGGGGTTACTGTTAGCTGTCTTTTAGCAGCTTCAAAGGTGCTTGAAAATTAGACTTTAAAAGCAAAACATTATAATGAAACCTCAGCATAATATAACATGACCTATCCAGCTAGTATAAAAGTAAACCAAGACCATATCCCCCTGCTCCTTTCCCAAAGAAGTGAATGAGTACATACAGTAGCACTCAGGTACATTCTAGTCAATGTACATTTGAAATGTAGTCATTATAACATCGCTTCAATGTTCTACCATATCCTCATCCAATTGTACATTCCGCAGGATAAACTGAGAAATGTACCAGTTGTACGCCCCTTATTTTGCTATACATGCTGCATACAAATTAACTCTTAATTTACCTTCACAAATGTCTAGTTCTTGCTATAGAAGATATGCATGGGCAACAGCAATCATTTTGGTGTTTCTAGTTTATTGCATTTTACATTTAGGTGAGGTATGACAGCACAGAGTGGAAGAAATGACAGCATGGGAGGGAATGAAGGGCAGCACTGGGGGGTGAGAGAAGCACTATGGGGAGAGCATTAAAATATATACGGCAACAGAAGGACAAATTTAAATATCCAATAGATGAAATGTAGGTTAGCAACAGTACACATGAGCATTGTACAACAGTTTGTGTCTTACAAATAAACATAACAATATATACACATTTAGATTCCCCTTATCATGCAGCACTAGATGTCACGATTCCCATGTTTCCACGGGGTTGCACATTTAAACAGTGTTTTTTCATGGTTTATACAAAAATTATAATAGTTAATAATGTGAAATGTCATCACATAGCTGAATCTCTGCTTTGTGACATTTTCTACAGAGTTTAGAACACATATTAGGTTGTAATTCCGGGCCTCAAAGTCGAATTTTGATAAGCGTTACTTCAATAGATAGGCCTGGACAGCAGCTTTTAAGTGACACTTGGACCACTATGGTGCGACTTATGATTCTTGGGGAAATGAGCAAACTATGATCGTCCATTTAAACTAATGGGAATCTTCAAACATATATGCAGATCCTGACTTTAATTTCACAGGTAAGTTTCATTTCTCCTCGGAGCATCTGCTCCAATCTCTGCTGCTCTGTTGTTGACTTTGGTCTGCAATTAACACATCAGCCTTTCTTCTCTCGGGGATAATGGTCATCCTGTTGTTTATCTCACAGAACAGGCCCCAATACAATTCCTTGATGGTCCCTGCTTGAGTGTTCTGAATAGAAACTGAGCCCTACTCAGGAAATAGAAACTTAAAGTCATGCCTCTAGAAACAGACTCTTATGTTTCTGAAGTTTACATTTCCTTGGGCACATGAGGCATTCTGTTTATTTTTTTAAATATAATTGTGGCTTGCCACCACTGTTCATTTTCCCATCTGTTCATTGTTTTTAGGCTCCAAATGTACTCCTTTCCATGATAGCAATTTCTGTGTTTGCAAATGATCCCTTCAGGCATCAATCACCTTGAATAAAAAGTAGGCCTCTTTTTAAAACATTTTTAGGTTTGACAATAGCATGCAAGGCCCACTTAGTAAGTGTTTTTCTCTTTTGTTTGAAAACATCATTTTTGGTGTAGCCGCTGAAAATGAAATACTGCCTTTTTGTCTGTCAGCTCACAATATGCCTTTCCAATTCTCTTCAGCAGCCTGGTTTAGTTTTTCACCTATTCTTTGCTTCAACTGCAGAAGAATGTACATTTGAATTCACTATGCACATTAGCAGTCTTGAACCTTTTCATGCTGGCTCTTCAGTCTGCTGGTGTGTCCTCCCATGACAAGAAGGTATTTCAGTCCATTTTCGGACTAACGTGGCCTTCCAGTTCATTTGATCATGGGGCTGGCTTTTAAATACCACAGATATTCAATGCGTCACTCCTTCAACCCAAAATTGAAGGTTTACTAAGACAGAGGGTGAGTGAGAGCAGGAAGATTGTAACTTCAATATACCAAGCATTAGCTAAGCCAATCATTTTTATTTTGCAGGTGCTCATTGCATGTTAATTTACAGTCATGAATTTGTATCTACCCCATAAAGAAAGGGTTCAGCACAAACAATATACACATTGAATGGTCAGTAATCAAAATACTAATATTATATGACCTATTAGCTATTTTGGCTGATTAAAAACCACTAACATTTTACGTAAGCAGCTGAAGTATGAAGCCTGCAACTTACTCATCCTGCTCAGGCCCATAACTTGCTTTTGTTTTTTGTACCATCTGGATTTTCATTATCAATAACTTTAAAACACATCTTCAAACTCCATTCCCCCAGGGCTCTAAACATCTCCAGTAGAATGTTGTAATTCCTAACAATCCATTCATTACACGGCCAAACTGCAGAACCGTACAACTCCAAAACAGACTACAGATATAATTGATATATAAGACTGTGTGTAGGAGGTCATGTACTATTTGATAACTATTGTTTGCCCTCGAGATAAGAACATTGTGTTGTGCCCAGGGCAAGCACCAATTTGACAGCCATCTGCATGCAAGGAAGGCATCAACATTCATGTAAAAGTACTTGTTATAACTGATGCAAGGAACAGCAGATAGCATAAAGGCCTAATAACAAATTTTGGTTGACAGACATTTAAGCAAGCAGTATTCAGCCTTAGTATGTACCTCCATATCAACTGAATATGCTGCTCTGCTCTGTCATTGCCTGCTAATGTCATGGTTTATAACAGAACCTAAGTTGCCTGCATATCTCAAACACTCCAAATAAGCAATGCTCCCAATTACAAAATGTACACATAACTCACCCAGATCCATATATAGGCACCCGGAGTGGTTATTTAAGCATGGCAAGTCAAAATCATTCAAGGATTACATCACATTTTATATTTTCATAACCATCAGTAATTTTCCACAATAGTATAGCCCAGCTACAGCTGGAGAAAGAGCGAGGGCAATATGGGCTTTTGCCAAATGCTGAAAACTTGCTGCATATGTCACAACATCCCTGACTTGGAGAAGTGCAGCATCAGAGACAGCAACTCCAGGAAATTAGAAACAACGTGCTGTTCCGAACAAAAACACACTCTCCATTCGGTCTTGCTGGCATGGCATCAAATATGACCTTATCTTGGCAGAGAATGACTTGACTTTGAGATATATTTTGATTAGTATTTTAATGATAATGATAAACAACACTCACCCCCCAGGGTGGAAAATCGCCACGCGTTCCGCCTGGATATACCAAGCTTCCTTAGGCTGATCAAACTCTACATCCGTGTAAACACAACCCATTTAAAATATAAGGAAAGCAACTGCGTGGCGATTTTCCACCCTGGGGGGTGAGTGTTGTTTAACCTGTATGCCATGGGGAGGTTTTTGATTTACACCTGCCCTTTATTGCATATTTGCACAGTTGGTTGCTTGTTTTTATAATGAATAAAAACTAAGTATTTTTGTAAGAAGGTGCTTTGGTCTTGAGTGCTGGGAATACTTTTGGCATGTTTTGTGGTGTTTTTTTTTAGTGCTACAACCTTACATTTACATGTGTTTTTTTATACATTAAGGAGCTCAGTCAAAGTTTCCTTTCCCTAGCACCAGCTACGAGTTAGGCAGTGCACTAATTTTGGCTACTTTGTTTTTACACATATATATATATATATATATATATATATATATATATATATATATATATATATATATATATATATATATATATATATATATATATATAATCAGTGAAAAAACATTGTTGAAGAGCCATTATGGTTAAGTTACACTAATAAAAACCTATGAAATGCTGTGAAAAAACGTAGTTAAAGGGACGTTATGGTTACAAGTAAAACCGAAAACCCCCCAGAAAGTCCTCACTTATGATAAGCTAAGCAACCATTACTCGCACCACCACCGTGCACTGCTAAGACTAACACCCAGGACATCAAAGATGATATCACAAATGTCATTGATGACATCACTAATGACATCACATATCTAGGCCTTTGTTTTGTTCACTAACATATTTAGGCCAGTTGTTTTTATTCACTGAAAGTGACAATTCTTAAATTCAAAAGGTGCTATATGTTTAGACGTTAACCTTCTCGTATGTTCTTAACATACTTTACTTGGTGTTTGGTCTCAGCTCATGGTGCACATATATGGGGCAATAAGCAGGCCTCAAAACAAACAATTAATTTGTATGCATGATGATGAACTTTAATGTTATCGACATTTTCTGGTTATGTTGTTTCTTTCTTCCTTACTTTAGTTTGCCTATATTTGCCTCTGATTGTTATGCATTATGGGTCTTCATATGTATTGTTTATACTAACACAAGCATATAGTAAGTCTTGAATTATTAGCTATGTATTCCATGTTTAACATTACTCAAAACTGTCATAGGGTAGCATTCAGTATTTTACTAACCAAAATTACCAGATTAAAAATATTGCACTTCCATGGTGCAAGTTGCAGCCATTTCCTATGTGTATACATGATTGCGTTCCTCTATTAACAAACTCTCCAGCATAATGTTTTGTTTAGATGAGTACATTTTTTAAGACATTAAATAGTTCATGATAGGTCTCACAATGACCCATTATATCTTACTACCAGCATTGTAAACACAACCCCTTATCAACAAAATTATTTGCATGTGTGATGTCATCAGTTAAGTCATTAATAACATTTGTGATGTCATCTTTGCTGTGCTCGGTGTTAGTCTTAGCAGTGCACAATGGTGTCACGAGTTATGGTTGTTTAGTTTACCATAACTGACTAATTGCTGGGGTTTTACTTGTAACCATAACGCCCCTTTAACAAATGTTTTTCACTGAATTTCATAGGTTTTCATTAGTGCACCCTAATATCATACTCACCCCCAATATAGCAACATGTTCGGCCAATCTAGGAAGTTTCAAGTGAAAACTGTGCCATTCCCCACCTCCTAGCAACATTCTTCAACTTTGTACACTGTTTTTTGCCCGCTGATGTTCGCAAACGTCTAATGTCATCGCAGACTTCCCGAAAAGCAGCATGTGACGGCATGTGCGTGCTTCTTGAACAATTCAAAGCTGCATTTTCAGCTGATCTGGGAAGTTTCAAGCTGAAATTTTACCCTTCCAGAGCTCCCAGACACATTCTTAGAAATTTTCCATCTGCAATCCAGGAGAGAGCACCTGCTTGGAAGAGTATTGGCACACCTGCTATTTAACTCCAACATTGGCATCAGCCATTGCCATGCCTTCTCCCCAGGGGCCGCCACCACCAGCTGGAGGGCCTGGACAGGGCAAAAGGCGCAATGATGCAGAGGAGAATCAAGAGGACCAGGAAGATGAGATAGAGGAAATGCATACCTCCAGCACCCAGAGAGAATCATGGGTGTGGCGGTTCTTTAAGACGGTATGAGGGGTACCAAATGCTCGGGCTACCCATGTTGAATGTATTGAGTGAATCATACTCAGTCGTGGTCAACACGGCCAGTTCTCTTTTGGTACCACCTCCATGCTCCACCACGACCGCTCCAACCACCCGGGTGCTCTGAGAAAGACTGTTCCTTTCTTAGGAAGTAGTAGGCTGTTTTACTCTACCTCATCTTCCTCAACCACTCCTGCCACCACACAATCTACTCCTGTCGGGCAGAAGATCCCACCAGCTGCCTCACAAGCCATAACAGAGGCTGTTGATCCATATCTTTCCAAGACAACAGTACTCTGTATATTACGCGACACATCACTCTGCAGGAGGGAGCAGTTTTGAAGTGCTTTCGAGGCTGCGATCAAGGAGCCTCCATTGCCCTTCCCCATTCCCATTTTTGCCCCATAGGGCATAATGGGAATGGGGAAGGTGCTAATTACGGTACCGCAAATTGCGGTACCGTAATTAGCACCCTGGTCCCTTTGCGGGCCCCTACTTTAACGTCTGGTCTACACCAGCCGTTAATGTCGGGTCCCGCAAAGGGACCTCGTAGTAAGGCGGTAAGGGTTAACGGTCACCGGTACCATTACCGGTGACCATTAACCCTTACCGCCTTCCGTGTAATGAGGCCCAATGTTTTTATTTCTTCCATGTTGCCATATGCTTGTTCTCTTCACTGTGTTTGTTTTCTAGAAGGCGAGGTTATGCTCGCTGTTGGTAAGCACATTTGTAATTGTAATATTTTGGATTGTGTATAACAAAGGCCAAAATAATAAGAAAAAGCAAAGCTGGTGCAACGTTGTTGGTTTTATTTTATGTCTCCCATGTTTAGTGTGTTAGGGGAAAAAGCCAATGGGTAATTCTAGTGTTATACCAATGTGGTTAAGAATTTTGCTACCTCATTTACCTCATGGGACAAGTTTAGGACAAGAGTAAATATATACAAATAAGCAAGACAGAAGGTTGTGCGCGTGTGTGAATGCGCTTTTCTCTGCATGCTGTGAAGAGTAAGCGGTGCATCATAGCACATAGGTTACTGAATGTACACAAGTCAGTAAACCGGGTTATATACAATAAGTGGCTTTCTGAATAAACTCACTGGGTTCCCTAAAGGTGCTAAATCCACAGAGTACCTGCAGACAGCCAAAAAGGGGGTCACAATTGTAACAAGGGAGGGTTTGTTCTATGATGGGGCGGTAGTATAAAAATATATGCTCCCCACTATACCACAAAATAAGGGTATTCAAAAAATACCACAAAAGTAAGATACCACAAAAAATTACTGCCAATATAAGATAACACTATATTATCACCAAAGTAGGGTAATACTGAAGTATCCCTAATGGTAAGGCTAGTTTACCACCAGTTTACTGCCAGAATACCATGGCAAGTAAATACTGCACATCCTGAATTTGCCCCAAAAGACAAAAACCCCTACATAAATGGTGCGTTGGCCCTGTAGGAACAGACTGTAGAGCAACTACTGGGCGTGGCAAGTGTGTTCCACACCGCCATATGTGCATTAAAGGGAACTCATTTTGTGAGAGCAGTGTAACACTGAAAGTGAATCTCATAATGTCTCAAATTGATGCCACATTCCCAGAATTGGTGAAATATTTAGAGACAAAATTATATGCACATGGAACATGGTCATCAAATGATGCCACAGAATGGCATCATTCTTTCTGAATTTCCCATACATACCTATGGGGAAGTTCAGAAAGAACCACTGAACAGCATTTTTGAAGAGGGCAGCATAATTCAGGTCTGTCTTCTGAGATTATTTAATGCTGCTGAGACACATTCAGAGAAAGACTGTTTGATACGGCTCTGTTCCAAAACGTGGTTCATTTTAAACAGGTCTCTGCAAATGCAAGAAAGTGATGCTCAGCTAATTAGCAGACTAAAAGTCGAATTAGATGGGGCTAGTGAACAGGAGAAAAAGTTAAGAGCAGAACTGGAGGTATGTCAAAAAGACATGCAATCAAAATGTAATTAATTCGACACCCAATTTTCTCAAAGGAGAAAACAGTTTGAGGAGAGTGAACAAGAATTAAAACACCTGATAGGCTTGGTAAGTCACATTAGACAAGACAAAGAGGAGGCTATTTTAGAGATGCAAGTTTTACAAAGAGAGAATCTAGAGAAAGAAGGTGAGCTCCAGACTGTTGAACAAGAGATAGCTAAAATGTTTCAAGAAAGGGACAAGTGGGACAAAGAGTATAATGAATGTCAAATACAGATGGGCGATATGCAAAATGTGATTAATAAAATGGGCGATGAAAACACCTGCATAAGGAGGCAGACAGCCTCCTTAAAAAGTGCAAAGATTTGGAACAGCTGATATGCGATTTCAGGTCTCAGAACAAGCGACAAGGAACCACATTCAATGTGATTGAGGTGAATATCATTTCTACACAAGGAAATAGTGTCCTGGTGACTGTGCCGGTGCCTGGACTTGGTTGCAGCACCTTTGGGGGGTTTGACTCACCCATTGGGAGTTACCACCAATCCCATACACCTGAGACAAGAGTTGAACCACTAAGTAATGCAATTCAAAATATTGCGCCAAGAAGCCCTATCAAGATAATGAAGTCAATCAAGGACCTGATCAAACTGTTCAAAAAAGGAGGGGAGTGCGGTTTAGAGGATCACTTAGATGCGGTGCACAATATATTTAAAGCCCTAAACATACCCAAGGAACAATAAAGATAATACTTTCACTTATCTCTGGATGCTCCCACAGCGAGCATCATCAGAGGATTGAATGAACAGGAGAACATGTCATGGGCAGAATTTGAGAGAGAGGTTAGGCATAATTTTTCTCCATTTCAGTCATTGCAGGATGCGAAGAAAGTTGCATACGTGATCACAGCTGGAGCAAATACATCACCTCACCAATTTCTTCAAGACTTAAAAAGAGCTTTTTCTCATTTTGATGTATCTTTTAATCCCAATTCCAGTGAGTTTAAAACTGCCTATTTTTATGGTTTGCAGAAAGACATTATATGACAGATAGTTCGCGAGTTTGATCATGAGAATTCCCTTGAATGGATTGTGCACCAAAGTACCAAACTGTATGAGTGCTCTACTGTCAGGGTAGAGAGGGTGATAAAATGAAAGAAACAAGATCAAAATCTAAATAATCATCGGCAACAATAATGGAGATCAGGTCGGCAAAAATGTCACTTGAGTCTGCTCAAAGTCCAAGCAAAAATAATATAACACCCGAACAGAGGGGTACTTCACAGAGGTTGCCACTCTCGGCACCGATGTTTCAGTCACATGATCCAAGTAATAGAGAGAATTACATTAGTCCTAGGTACCTAGGAGGTACCTAGGAGACATGCCCCGGGTAGGATACCGGTGTGATGCTGGAAATGCATCGGAGGGACATGGCCTCCGTATCCTTGTCCTTTACTGCTTTTTATTGTGTGTTCTGTCGTGTTTTCCGCGCAGGAGGTCCGTGGGACTCCTGGTGGTGCAGCTCTCTCTCTTTTGGTTTGGTGAACAGACCCATGGGATACCCTTATGGCACCCATGGGTAAGGGTGCAACCCTGCGCCCATAGTGTATGTTTTTTGGCACCTTTGGGTGACCCACAGAGCAGAGTATGGGCTGGTGGCAGCTCTGTGCTGAAATGACTGGTGCCCTGAGCGTCCTCCATTTTGGAATGCCCAGGCCCTGTCATTGGAAACGGTAGAGTTCGGATGGAGACAAAATGGCCCCCATGGCCTCTTGCCTTCCATCACCAGTTACCTTCATCTTCCCAAAGTCCCGGGAAGCCCTGCCTCTGTTCCTTCCACCTGACTGGCTGTTGGGTGGAAGTTCCATATATGGTAGTGTGGGGAAGTGCCGACCAGTCTGGCATGAGCCTTCTCAACGACCTTATGTTGTGGGTACGCCCGTGGGTAGGACCTGGGTGAATGGAGTGTGTGACGAATATACATTCCATGTTGTGGCTGTCTAGTATCTGGTGGTTGACACAATGGTTTAGACAGCCCTGCCCGAAACCGGTATGAATGCAGCTTGGAGTGTTGAGTGGCTCGGTACTTGTCCCAATACACATAACTTGTTGTGAGTGTCTGGAGAGAAGTGAATGGCCTGAATGCCCCTCGTGCCTGATTGGCTGCCTGCCTGCATGAATGACCATAGCGGAATGAATGGGAGATCAACAGTATATCTGGGGACCTCTCACTGCTAGGAATCGTGTTCAGAAGCTGAAGTCCACTACGACGAGTAACTGGAGTAACTGAAGCTTGATCTTGAAACCCTGCTGGACGAGAAGAATTGCTGCTGCTCTCCTTTGCAATCTGAAAGCTGCTGTGCTTTAAGAACTGACCCAGAGAGAACCTGGTAAGGTGCCCTCTTCCCGAGCTACGAGGGACCATCGTGCACAGCGGATCTTTGCCTAAGCTCCCTGGTAGACAGACCTTTGACAGGCTGCCGACCCGATACAGGGATTGCTGCGGAACTCCAAGGAGAAGCGCCCGGACTGTTGTCCGCCACTGTCGACGACTGCCGTCGCCGACTGCAGTCGCCATGATCCCGTTGCCTAAAAACTTAATTGATCCAAGGACGCTCTCATCCGCATCGTCGCTGCCGTATCCTGCTGGAGAAGGCCTGACTGTCGACGTGCCGAGGAGTATCCACCGGTGGGTTTCCCGCCACCCAAAGACCACAGAGACGCACGCGACTCGATGCCCTTGCTGGGCCACAGTTCTTCAACTCTTTGCGGTCCAGAACTATCGACACCGAGGTGCCCCACACACCTCTTCCTGGCAGGGCATTTACGCTTCCCCGTCAATGAGCACCGCTAGGAACGACGTGGCCACTTCACTGTCGTAGCTCGACCTGTTCTCCGTCGGACGTTCGACGACCCGTGACTCCTGCCTGAAACGGAGGACACTCAAGAAGGGCCATCGATTCCCCGACGTGGAACGCTGCAACGCCAAGGGACTTTGGGGTTGCAGAACTATTGGAAAGTCTAGTGGGAACAATATATGGACTGGGCTTGTATCTTTCTTCTACAGGTTGCCCAGGTGGGGGGAGCTCCACACAGAACTGTGTCTAGGTATCGGGGCCAGTATTCTGCCAATTGTTCAACCAGCTTGCTTTCCTTCCTCTCTCTACTGCTGGTTTCCTTAGTATTCCGATCTGTGTGTCATTCTGACCGTATGCACTTTAAGGAGATCTTATAACGTTAGTGGTACCACTTTAGAAACTGTATATATTTACCATTGCTGATTGTCGGAGTACAAAGTGAGTTATCGTGATATTGTATATACCTTTGAAAATTAATTATATAAAGACTGTGTTGTAACCGATACAGTGTGTGGACATTCCTTTGTGGGTGCTTGGAGACCACACTGTACTTAAGAACCAGCTCGCATCACCTCCCGAGAATCTAGGCCTTGATTGCTCGACTACAACTACCAATAATATAGAATCTTGGCAGGGGTCTCTGTGCCTCCTCTCTACCATATAGAGAGCGGAAGTGCAGACCCCCCGGTCCGGTCTTTACAACCGGTCTGATATGTCAGACATGAACAACAATCAGAGACAAAATCAAGACCAAAGAAGTAATAGTCCCTACCAGACATTGGGGACGCAGAGCTGATTTGACCCCAACACCATGATATATGGACCCAGGACAGAGCACGGTATGTGGATCGATTTATTGAAAATGGGAATTAGCATGGGGAACAGTACTCACAAAATGAGAGACAGGACATGAGGCAGAATATGAACTATGCTCCACATCAATACAATCAATCACCGCCACCAGGGGATCACAACCAAAGAATGGGTACAACCCGCTCCCAGCCTCACATGAATCAAGAGTTCAGAAACAATTCAAATAGGATATCAGAACAGATTTAACCAGGTGGAGAACAACCAATACTGGCCTAGGCGGCAAAAAGAAGATTCTAGAGAAATGGACAGGTTTCAATGTCTTGAGACCTAGGTAAAAATGGTGGCTGAACAAATAGGGAAACTGTACAGTTCAAAAACAGTCTTCAAATGAGGGAGCAGAAGGTCATAGGAGTGAACTGGTGGCTTCTGTTAATAAGTGACTGAATATTCATGACACCTGCAATGATAAAAAGACAGATTCCCACAATCGGGTTTTGCTGCTTGATGATTTAAACATGAAAATACCTGCAAATAAACATGAGGCAGGAATTGCAACCACGTCTAAAAAAGAGGTTTGGTTTAACCTAGCGTTGAATCAAATGTTGGAAGTCTGTACAAATGAAAAAGGAAAAGGATAAAAACATAAAGGAACAAAGGAACAAAGAGACAAATAATTAAAAAAAACCTATGCACTGATAAAATAACTGATGCAGGAGTAGATGTGAATGTTAGAACACTCTCCCTAGACAATCAAGATGCTAATAAAATGCAGACAGGAAAAATAAGTACTAAAAGGGAGGGTACAGATCAGTCACCTGAAGCGTTCTTTGAGCCACATATTTTTGAAGAAATTAAAAAGGCTGATATGCCAAATGCCAATAAATGTCCAGGATTAGAAAATGATAACCTATCATGTGATGTTTATAAGCATATTCAGTTGGAGAATTGCAGTGTGAACTCTGATGATCCCCAGACAGACGGGCAAACAGTAGCCACACTCCAAATGACCTCTGAACATGGGGAGATGGGCAAGGTGTCTCAAATGGAAAAAAGGAGGGAAAAATGTCTTTTCATTTACTGATGTGTTTAGCCAAGAGTGAGAAGGGATCTGAGAAACGTGAGTCCTGAAATCAGTAAAAATGCACACTTTTTGTGTTTATTAGAGGAAGTTGAGGACAGATATTATGCTCCCATTACTGTGGAAGAGAAGTGCAATACATTTGCAATGATTGACACAGGTGCACAGGCCACAAATATGTCCAAAGAATTGGTAAAAAGTATCAATGAAGAGAGATCCCCACAGAATCAGATCAAAGTGAGGCAAAATGAAAGCCCAGTACATAACTTAAACGGTGAGGAGGTGCCTATTGAAGGTGTCACTGAAGTTGACATAAAGATAGGAAAACACAGAATGAAACAGGAAGTATTGATCACATCTGTTTGTGAAATTCCATTCTTAATGGGAACAGATTGCCTGAAAAGATTGTCTCCTCTCATTTATGGGGTAAATGGGGTTCTGTGGTCTTTAACCAAAAAAACATTAAGGCCTAAGGAAATAAAGTCACAAAACAGCAGTGTAAATGAATGCCATATTGTTGCCAAATCAAAGGATGTAGTGGAAGTGTATCTCCAGAATAGCTGTGTGCCTAGTGTCACTGTTATTTTAATGTATCAGGACAAAATGCAAAGTGAAAAAGAAAAACAATCCATGCAGATTTATTTGAATCCTAGTAAGAAATGGCAAACTGAAATAGATGAACACACATTGCGCTTCTATTTAAAAGAAGAGAAGTGCAAACAGAACACCATCCCTAAAGCAGACACAGAAAAACACATCACCACTCTTGCTGAAATACATATGGGAGATGAGCAGCCATGGATTCATGTTGGTATAAATGGCCATTCTGAAGTAAAAGCCACTTTGGCACTTGAACAGGAAAGGAGTTTTATTAATGAGAAATTACTTCAGAGAATAATGGAAAGGGAGGAGATCCCGAAGTTTAGAATTAAAAACCAATCCATCTCTGGATTGGACAATCCAGATCTTGAAAATCGAATTACAGGAAGGTGCATGCTAAAGATTATTGTTGGACAAAAAACCATCCACCACAATATGTGGATAGTGAGTGGAACACAAACTGATTTTTACATGGGCAATGATAGGATGCACAGGATGTGTATGGTGTTAGATTTTCTTAACCAAAAAGTACTGTCCGGGCTAGGCGGGCCTGTGCCCGAATTTGAATATAAAAGAAAGGCTTATCATTGTGCACAATTGGTGCCATATGCAATTGAACTACAAGTGAAGAAGGATATTACTATTACTGCATTCACCAGGCAGGTTGCTATAACACTAAAATGCAAAAATGGAGAGCAAATGAAGAATTCTGATGCATTTATGTGCTTGAATGAGTCCATGAAACAGCAAGGGCTGGACTATGAATATACCCCATTGGAAGATATTGGGGAGGGGTCCCTCAACATAATGGTGATAATAAAGGGTGTCAAGATGTTCATTTAGAAGAGAATTCCTTGCTAGGAAAGGCAATACAATATTCACAGTGTACCCTTATGATTCCAATGAGACAGTGTGTTGTCACCAAGAGGATTATATATTATTTGATTTAAATGAAAATGAAACAGGAAATCAGCACATTGAAATGGAGGCTAATATGCCAAATATTTAAAGTGGCAACTCTGCAGAGAGATACAGCCACACAGTTGGAAGAAAGCACAGAGGTTCCTCCATTGCAGGAGTTCCCAGAATTTTCAAAAATGGTAGAGGAGCAGATTCTGTTAGCGGATGCCTGTGATAGCGAACAGGCTAAGAATCAATTGAGAAAAATATTTATGGAATTTAAGGGCATTTTTGCCAAAGACGCATATGATTGTGGCCTAACTGATTTACATGTTGGAACATTACCAGAGGGGTGTGTTAGAAATCTAGTGTTTGTACGCCAATATCGATTGCCACTGGAATGCTTGGAGTCATTGGCAGAGATAATTAAAAACTTGGAGTCTAGGGGAATTATCAGACCCATTCATAGTACCTCCAACACTCCCATTTTGGGTGTATTAAAGCCAAATGGTCAATGGCGTCTGTGTGCAGACCTGAGGGAATTAAATAAAAGAGTGCCAGTGTCTAGATGGCCGCTGTCATTCATTGATCAAGGCCTTGCTCAGGTGCATGTGCCAAAGGTATTTACCAGATTAGATCTTACTCTTGGGTACTGGTGTGTGCCATTGGCAGAAGATATTCAGAATTTGTTTGCATTTTTATTTGATAAAATGCATTACGCTTGGTCCAGAACACCATTTGGGTATGTCAATAGTGGGAGCGAATTTGGCATATTTTTGAGAAAAGCTATGCCAGATGCGGCAGAAAGAGGGACCATAGTTTATGTAGATGATGTACTGATAAAAAATGAAAGCCTCAAAAGTCATTTTGATGAAATTAGACATGTACTTGACCAATTGCAGAAGGCGGGTGCCAAAGTATCTTTACAGAAATCCCAATGGTGCAAGAAAAACGTGAATTTCTTAGGCCACGAAGTAACTGAACATGGGTTAAATCCACAAAAGAAAAAGGTGCAGGCCATACAGAAATTGAAAGATCCTAAAAACATGAAAGGTTTAAAAAGTCTATTAGGAATGACAGGATATAACAGGAAATGCATTGAAAATTATGGTAAAATCACTCAACCATTGACTAAATTATGGAAGCTGAATACATTCTGGAAATGGGAAAAGGAGCAGTCTGAGGCAGTTGCTAAATTGAAGGAAAGTCTCATAAAGGCACCATGCTTCACCTATCCCATAAAGAATAAAGATTTTTTTTGTAGAAATAGGATGTCATCAGTGATAGCTCAAAAACATGATTTGAACCATAAAACTATTGCCTGTGCAAGTAAGGCATTTTCTCAGGTTGAAACTAAATTCAGTGAATGTGAAAAGGCCCTTCTAACCAAGGTATGGGCATTGCAACATTTTCGTCCCATTGTTCAAGGGGAAAAGGTGATCATTGAGACAAATCATCAACCATTGCAGTTTTTACAGAGTTCAAGGATTAGATCAGGCAATCTAGCACAGTCCAGAATTACTTCATGGACACTGGCTGTGCAGAGTTTCCCTGTAGAAGTGAGATATGGCCAGAATAAAAAGAGCCCATTTGTTCAAGGGTTAGCAGATCTACATGACTGTGCAGCTGAGTGTGTCTCAGATGAGGTAGCGGTTGGGCCCAGTTTGCAGGAGTTTGAACAATCACCACATACAGCTGTTGATGAAAATACATGCAAGGAATTGCCCATTGTGTATTTCGACGGATGTGCTTTTCACATTGAAAATCACAGCAATAAACAGTTGGTGTCAGGGATTGGAAATGTCTGGTTGAGATTTGAGGACACTCCTAGTATAGGAATGAGAATTGGGGCTAGGAGTAGTTCAGCACTCATCTAATGACTGACAGTTGTTTGTTTTCACTGCAGGTTTTCCCAGTGTCACCTTACCCTGTTCTGTGTTCAGACTGTTTGTGAAGTCGCCAGACTTCTCAGGCTATATCATAATTATGTCATACTATGTGATTGACTGAACCCTTTAATTGGCTTATCTCATAGTTAGACACTCCTATTGAACACACCCTTCAGTCTCCATTGGATGATTTTAATGTTCATATTTATGGTCAGAATAGTTGGTGGGGGCCATACCACGCCTTATGTTCTTGACAGCAAATGTGTTTTGTCCTACAGTCTCTGACAGCAGTATGCTAAATCAATGTAACCAAGATCATCGGGATCCATGGCCCAAGACCCTTGCAATCACATGTGGCACAGCTTTGTGGCATATTTGGTTATAATTCTATTAAATATTAATGATTTGATAAGTTAATAAACCATGTGAACAAGTCAAATTAGGTGCCAAATCAAAGAGGAGTCTTTAGTCTTCCAAACACAGTTGGTTTCATGTTCCTTCATCTTATCATTCAAAGGTATGAATATTATTTTGTTTTATTTTTTATCAATGATACATTGAACTGACATGTTTAGCATTTCGACTGGGGGCCCCAGTGCTGTCATGGCCACAGAGTAAGAACCACAAGCTCCATCACAAGGCTCATGAGAAAGTGTGCTCTGCACACTTTTATTGCGGTGCACGTGTTATTTCCTCCCCTCTACGTGCATTCAAGTCAGGTGTGGCCATAGGAATACATTGGGCTGCACGTGCAGCATCTTCTGGGAGTGGCAGGGTGGGGCCACAAGCAGAGCAAAGGGGCGTGGCTGAGGCCAGGTTATTTAAGCCTGCCCCACCCACACGCAAGTGCTTTGCATTATTATGCTCATAGCAGCATAACGCTCACCGCCGCCTGGAGCGCTCCTTCCCTGATTCCAGTGATACCATTGAGTGAAGCGCATTTTACCTGACTCAAGCAATACCAACGCAGGACGCGCATCCTACCTGACGCCAGCAATACCATAGCCTGAAGCGCATCTTACCTGATTCCAGCAATATCATCGCCTGAAGCGCATCTTACCTGACTCCAGCAATATCCTCGCCTGAAGCGCATCTTACCTGACTCCAGCAATAATCATCGCCTGCAGCGCATCTTACCTGATTCCAGCAGTCACTGCAGTCAGAGCGCATCCTTACCTGTTCTGGGCTTCCAACACTTACTCGGGAGCTCATCTCGGCTAGCATCCTTGCGGATCCAGCCATCCATCACCCGCCGGCAGATCTTCAGATAGCTGCTTCGCCAGGCCTTCCCTGCAGGAGAAAAGGACAAATAAGGTTAGAAACAACATAAAGACATTACACAAAGGTCTGACGCAACACAATTCTCACGCTTGACCTTAGAACCAAACTTACCATCTATTTTGGACATAAACTCCTCAGGTCTCCATTGGGGCTCGCTTCCAGCTCCGCAACTCTGCTGGGCCTCTCATCACCTATTGGGGAGAAGGAAAGACATTACAAGGGATACAGACAATAATCAATGAAAAAAGACATTGCAAAAGAATACAGACAATAATCATGTTGAAGAACACTTACCTTTGAAGCGGATCAGCCACAGCCGGTCTGGGCTGCCACGCACATGGACCAGTGAAGAAACTAGGTCTATATAAGGCTCCCCTGCAGTTGAGAAGTAGGACGGAGAGCTCACCCTCATAAATAAACAAATGAGACTATATTGGTAAACGCATGCTCACCACTTTCTGGAAAGAAGGGTTCGAGGGAAACCACAGCCATATCACAGCATTCTCACGCCCACTCGTATTCTCGCAGGGGCAGTATCAACAACCAGCACAGTCCACAACACAGGAGCAGGGGAAGAAGCCTGACCCAGGGGAGCCAGTTCCAGGGAAGGCTGCAACCGTGCCCCAACGTCCCTGCAGAGACCAGGTGAGCGTAACAAGTGCTCCACTACAGTCACGCAAGTCCTTATGGGTGATTCCTACCTTGTTGGATTGAACCTTTCAATAGAGCTTGATGGGTTAATTGTTTGCAAATCTCTGACCATCTAGCAGGGTGTGCTGAAGGACAAGGTCGAGAGGTCACCACTAATGTAATTATCTCTCTTTGATGCCCACCATTAGGTTGAGCATATGTTCCACTCAGATAGTAATCTCTTTACTGCCAGTGCAAGAGGCGCACTCCTGAGTCCATCTTCTATTTTATTCAAAGAAGTATTCCATAAAGTTTCTCAGAAGTGGGGCTGACGACCAACTTTAAAAATCAGCACCATTTCATGCTGCATTGTGTTTGGCAGAATTATATGTAGTACCCTTTGGGAACACCACACACAATTAAGACTACAAGTGACAGTACAAATAAACCTTTGGTACAAGCCTGTACTGCACAGTAAAGTGGTAGCGATGGCTGAGCAGCCAGACTTATCTCAAGAGCAAGTGAGCAGTATCAATAGTTACACAAAGGACAGCAATTACTATGATTCAAACAAACACTGACTCAAGGTTTCTGAGTAAAAGAATAGATTTTTATTAACACATCAGATATCAAACATTTCACTGAAGTAAAGCAGTTGAAAAATCACACTCTTAATACACTACACCACACCCAATAGATTCTGGACGAGTTAGGCTCAAAATTAAGTGTGAGCAAAATGGCACTTCAGTAATTTAAAAGGGAGGGAAAGACAAAGTTAGGCAGACATTGAGTAACATCAACCAGTAAGTAAGCAGGGCAATCTAGAAAAGGGAACTACAGCGATGGAATCAAATCAAAAAGGCTTAGGGCCAAAGTCAATAGGACAAAAGTCTTTTGCTCAAGATCACACAGTTCAGGGTAGTTTGCGGTTAAGTCTTTGCCAAGAGTTCAGAATGAACTTGGTCAGTAGAAAGGTTAGCTTAAAGAATGGAGAAGGACAAGCCCTCGGATTGGTGAAAGGTTTCACACACCTTCACCGCGGCTGGATGAAATGAACAACCGTATTTGAACAGTACCTTAAAATGGAGAAGCAGCTGTAGCTGAGGCAGACGTTCCTGGAAGGTCCTGCAGGCTCACAGTTCCTGAACCGACTGTCGGACTGACATGAAGTAGGTAGCCTGGGGGGTCCTGCACTGCCCAGGGAAGAAACCAGCAGCAGAGCAAAGCAACAAATAAAAGGTGCGCTCCTTAAAACTCAAGCAGGGTCCGTTCCCCCTGGCTATCCGATTCACTGTAGCTCTGTACAGCAAATTCGACCAGAGAAGGGAGGTCTGACGAGCAGTTTGGTGAACTGGTTGTTCCCACCAGCTCAAGGGGATAAGATTCTTTGCAGATCTTCCCTGTCGTTGGAGTATGAAGATTCGGACCTGCTGCAGGGCTTCACCGGGAGGTTCAGTCGTTGTAGGGGTCCTCTTCTGTCAGCTCCTCCTTGGTTCTCTCGTTCCAGTAGCGACTCTGCCTTTCCAGCCCCAGGGACCTGCTTTTTATGCAGTTTTCCCCATTCACACAGCCTGGCTGTCAATCACACAGCAGGGTGGCTGTCCCGCCGAGACAGTCACCACAGCCAATCAGATCGGAGTGCGACATGGGTCTCCAAGGAGACCCTGTGCAGGGAGTCCTAAACCACTCCCTCACATCCTGTCCCCACCAGACATACAGGCACCTAAGAAGGGCTTCTGTGTAGAAGCCTGTGAAAAGACGGTGAACAAAGGAACCAAACCTGGTTTGACGCACAGAGGAAAACACAAGAAAGACTTTTACAAAAAGAAATGGCAAATAACCCCAGCCGGAAAAGTTTTTAAAGTTAATATGGTCCAGTGGGTTTAAGTTCGAGGCTACCAAGATAGCATAAAACAATACCAAGGCTATGTCATATAACCCCGGTAGAAATAATATGGTAGATACCACTGCCACCAGCCAAGTCTTAATGAAAAGGGAGCGAAACAATGCTCCAAGAGAAACAGACAAAAAGGGATAACTAGTAGCCCTTTCCAGTACTCTATGGAAGATAGGTTGTAATGGGTCTGTGGTTTTACAGAGGCTAATAAAGTTAATTGCAACTTTATATGTTCTGGGAGACTGTAGTCAGTCCCAGAAAAATTGAGTCAGAGTTGGGAAGTATAAAAGACAACCCTGTGTCACTGCACTGAAGGTGCTGTGTAACACACAGTAAAAAGATGATTCCTATGGAGTAGGTGAGGCTCCACAGTCTATGAACACAAGAAAATGTTAAACACACAAAACAAAACACATATAAGAGTGGTAAAAAAGGCTCACACTCTTACCAGGTGAAAAAAATAAATCATAGAAATTAGGGAAATTAGCCATTCTGGAGAATTCTCCCTAACACATTGCTAGCAGCAAGGTTATTCAATCTTCATACACAAATACTATATTTTGCCATGTTCATAACAAGGGGTATGTAACACAAAATACATCCACTTATCAAATAGTTGTGTTTCATTTGAAAGCAAATAAATGTTAACTTAGAGAATCACATGTGCATTTTTGTCCTTTGTAACGTCTCTGAAAAAATAGCAACTTCAATTTATTTATTTAAATATTCTCACTTTCAGTTTATTTCTTGGTACACAGGCTATGCACTTCAGTTAGCTAATCAGATTCCTTACACAGTCGAGGCTCTGCACTTTTAGAGATAGGGTCCCATGTTAAATTGGTACTTTTTACATCTCCTGCTTCCTTGGCACTGGTCAAAAACCAGTCTTAGGATGTAGTCTTAGGATGTAATGTACTCAAAGATCTTTGGGATGGTTATAGTTTGTGGTGCTTTTCCCTTTTGTTAAGTGCTATCTCACAGGCGTGCATATGAAGACCTGCATCTCGCAAGCGCCCCCTTATTGAGGCAGAAACCATAAAATTAAATGCTACCTTTTCCTGGTGCCTCTCTCACTTAACTTGAACATGTCCCTGTAAGTTTTCATTCTCCGAGCACTGAGCCATCTGCCTCATGTTTGAAAGAAGCAGCGCAGTTTGCAATGTCTCAGCTTCACTTTATTTTAGGGAAACAGTCTTTGGTTCCATTGATTACCACATGACCCGACACCAGACCACGGATGGTCACAGATGCACAATCTCTTGACTAAGTCCGTGACTGTCTTAGGGTGTATCATGCTCTGGCTCTTACTGGGGATCAGTGCAGCCAACTCCTCTGCAGAAACCATGCCACCTCATTATGGCACAAAAACTCACTGAAGCGGACCTTCAACAAAATGGGCACCAAATTGAAAACAAACCGGAGGTGGCCATCCCATATAAGGGGCTCCCTACACTATTAACTGTACCAGTGAACCCGATGGTTGAGTACTACATGGGCTTGTTAAGGCATTTACTATCTGTCCTAAATTGGAAGCACACCTTGGGATGGATTCAGACGCTAGAGGTCCATATTCCTAATAATCAGGATGCCTCTTATGTTAAAGGGTTAAGGACAGACAAAAGATGGCAAGTGGAGTTCCTTAAAAATGTTGATACGCTGTGGCCAATTTTATTGACAAGATTTCATTTTTATCTAAGGCTCTGGATGACAAGGTAGATAGAGCTGTGAGCAGGTTATCTCAGATACCATTCTGAAGGGGACTCGTGGGGCGGCTAATAATGACATTGGGGTCACCTCTCTAAGAAAGCCACTGCTGAAGGGAAGCAACTGAAACACAAGATGGATGTGTCGTGCCTTTCCATTCTCCCTCAACCCAGGGATTTCTAAGGAGACATTTGCATCTTTGGAAGTGGTGCTTCAGGCATCATTTGAACTGCTTGGCCATGTGCAAGACCAGTTAGTGGCCAGCCATACATCCTGTAGTGTATTGTCTCAAAATGAAGGTGCTGGCTCCCCTCCTCTCTTGCTTTTTGATGATGATGATGATGTGACACTGGTTATGGTGATAGAAGGAGATGACACTGATCCAGGGGGAGGGGATACTCTGGGTTACAGGATGCATTTGGAAATGTTTGGTTCAATCCAGTCTCTCTAACCTATATAAACTCAATGAAATGGTCATCCATTTCTTGTGTAGTTTAACATGTGGAGACTAGTTTAAGCAACAGACTGAATACCTCTGCAAGCAGCACATTGAGGTTGGAGTGCCCTCGACCTCGCCCTTCCAAAGCTATCTACAGTAACTCAGATTATGGCTGTTAAGGTTAGCAATTTTTTTCAAAGTATGACCTTTACAGAGGGGTACACAAGGTTCACCTGCCAGTTTATGCTTCTTAATGCGTCAGTTTATTCCTGTGCAGGACACAGCAAAAATACATGTCCTCTATGCATAGAGTTTTTATCATTGTTATTATCATTATTATATATTTATTTTATTAGGGATGGAGAGGCAGAGCTGCACAAAAGCAAAGTAAGTGGAATTGTACATCTATAGCAAGATTAACTGTTTTCTGAGTTCATTGATGTTGGAATTTGCCAGTTCACCTTAAGAGCATTGGTCACCTACGAGTGATTGCACTGTTATTGGGCACATTAAATGTACAATTTAAGCCTGAGACAGTTCCCCTAAATTGCCATAACATTGTTAAACTCCATGCACCAGATTTTAAATACTTAATGTGAGGAATCTGAGGGCATCCTCGCTTCTTTACCCAAGATATCTTCCCCCCCAGGTGGCCAGGGAGAGGCCATAGGGGTGAGGCACACTTGGGTGGGACACGGTATCCCCCATTTCCCTTTCATCAATAATTAAATGTCCCCCCAGGCTTTTATGAGACATTTCCAACCTCTTTGCTATTCAGTTAGAAAACCATCTCCCAATTTATACCACTCTAGGAATGAGACGAGGAAGAGACCACAGAGGAACTGACATTCATCCTTTATTAACTCTCACACACACACACCACTCTGGTACTGGGATGAGGAAGAGGGATGCTGAGTACCAAAAACGTTGGGAATTTAATGGGAATTACCTGCACCTGGAGCCAAAGGGGCGGTATAAATGGTCCACTCAGATGAGGCT
Source organism: Ambystoma mexicanum (assembly GCF_040938575.1). Lineage (NCBI taxonomy): Eukaryota > Metazoa > Chordata > Amphibia > Caudata > Ambystomatidae > Ambystoma > Ambystoma mexicanum. Next base: position 524,473,509 of record NC_090940.1, read on the forward strand.
AATAGAGATGAGTCAGGTGTGTGGCTGGCATTGGAGAAAGGTCTCTGGTGGCAGGGTATGGCTGCTGACCTCCTGGAGTCAAGAGGACTCCTGCTCCGGTAACCCGAGGTGATGGAGGCCCAGGACGAGGGGCCTGCCAAGCCGGGAAAGCCTGGAGCAGAGAAGGACTGACCAGAGCAGAGAAGGGCAGACAAAGACAGTGTACCCGGTGAGTCAAGTGAGGCTGCGTGACTGTGGGACGCTGTGGTGCGAGTCACATGCTGAAGGAAGGTCAAAGCACTTGGGAGTGAGTGAGCGACCGGGTAGGCAATCTGATTGCGGTTACTGAAATTGCGAAACACTCATGTTTAATGACTATGATAATGTGATGAAAGGACAGTTTGTGAATACCGAACTGTAGCAAAATTAAGAAGGCCGTGGAGAGGGCCAGAAAAACAGTAAACTTGAAACCGAGAAATTGCATGAGAAGCCCATGAGCAGAGTGCACATTCAAAGCAGGAGAGTGAACTGGGAATTTGCTATTACGTTGTTTTGGATATGAATGAGCTGCAAATTTTGAATACCAAACCAAAGGAAAGTAATAATGGGTGAATGCCACACGAGTGGAAGGAGGAGAAAAGCATTCCCTGATACAAAGGAACTGTGAGCTATAGAAACTAAAGAAAGCAAGCATTGGTAATCAAGAACTGTCAACTTTACAAATTGAAAGAAAGCAAGCATTGGCAAGACCCATAACGAAAGAGAAATTGTAAAAGTTGCAAGTTGAAAAGGGGGCAATAATATGAGAAAGCCTGATAATCTAACTAGTGAACGGTGGAAAAACAAGTTTTGAGAAGAACTGTGAGAATCAACGTCAAATACCACTGTTGAGATGAAGCAGTGGTTTTGCAATTGTGGAAAAGAAGCCAATCAGGTGTGTCGGTTGTGTGACCTGTAATGGGTGGACGGTGTGGTCTGACAACTGTGCCTAGACCGAGACCGAGCACAACCCACTAAAGAGAGGCCACTTGACTCATCTGTATATGAATATCCAGAGAAGCTTGCACATTATTAATTGGAAGAGTTGAACTTTATGATATTGATGAAAACACTGAAAAATGGGGCGAATCCAGAGGAATTGTGTTTTTGAGAAAACAGAGAGAGACTTAGACGCTTGTGTAAGGGAACCCTATTTTAAATGAAAGTGAACTTTTTGGAATCCTAGGGAAGGGAGAGCCCATTTCCGACCAAGAACTGGAAGAAGCTCTGAATGTTTGTTTGAACACTTTTTCATTTGATGCTGACATCCCTACACAGTTTGAACAAATATATGTGAGGTCAAGTATAGGTTTTGGACACAGAAGGACATTTACTTTGGACTTCCTGACACAGACTATCCTTAATTTCAGTTAGGTAGGAAAATCCCACGTTAGCATAGGGAAAGATAGGCCTTACGATCTCTTTGTGATTTTAATACAAGTTTGTAGCCCAACCTTTATTCTGTTGTCTGTATCTACTTCTTGATGCCTTGAGATTACCTAGAACATTTACTGTAATGAATGCCTTATTTCAAATCTCGTAAAATGCCTGAAATGCACTACTTGTAGAAGAAACATTTCTAACATGCATTTTATTTTTTTCACGGTGACGTTATATTATGGCTGTTCTTGGTTTTTGTTGCCCACTTACGTAACAAAAAATAATGACTGAAACAGGAAACAGGAAACAGCTGTTGTTATCACACAATATTTATCAAAAAATAATAACACAGAAAGGACAATTACAAAGGTGAGATTGTTGCTGATGTAGCTTCTTGAATTATATTTTGCAGGGGCCCAGGCCTGAGTGGCCATGGCGGGTCACACCACAAAAGTAGTACAGCAGCCCTGGCTTTCATTTCTCTGCCAAATGTAATATGAGACCTTTAGTTCCTAAATAAAATGCATGTTACAAATCGAAATATTCAGCAGGGGACAAACATACCATTAGTTGCAGTTCCAAAGTATGCAAATGTATTTGCATGCTTTAATTGTAGGCCATGGCAGAGAAACAGTACAATAATTAAAATGTTAATAGTTTAGGGGCCACTTGTTTAAAATGGAAAAAGATACTTTTTACAAATGATCATGCTATTGTTATTTTTATTTGTAGTGCAGCATAGACCATTTTAATCCATAACAGTTCACATTAAAGGATAAGACTTTCAAAGAGAGATTCAAACGATGGCCGTTGTGGCAATTATAGAGACGGAAGAAAGACCATGCTAGTTCCACCACATATACGAGGAAATAAACGGCAGCGGTGAGCAGTCTACTGTTTTCCTACATGGCGCTGCCTTGTTTCAGACACCGTACAACAGAAGCCACCGACTAGCGCTCATTGCTTCACAACCCTCAGCTGATATTGGCTTGCTGTCGGGTATGACACTGTCCCTCTTTTGTCCTCTCCCTCCAAGAACGTCCATGCTGTGTCCTTGTTTTTTCATTGTTTCTCTCGTGTTCCTCCTTTGGTTGCCTTTCTGTTCCTTCCATTCCTGCCCCTTTGCCCGCTGGTTACTCCATGGCCTGTTTTCTTGTATGGAAGGGAAGTTTTGGCGTCGGATACTGGGGTTGGCCCCAGGGGTGCCGATGCCCTGATAAGATTAGAACTGGGACTTCCATCACTAAAAGCGATAGTACTTAAAAAGAGGGCTGGGTTCTTCCTTAAGATGACTAGTTGCTGTACTAATGCATTATTGTCTGTGATACATCATGAAGTGACCAAAAAACATACTACCTCACCCCTACTTAAATCAATGACAACATTCCTTGCAGATATAGGCTGGACACATAGAGGGGTGGCCTACACGAAAGAAGTCCAAAATGCACTTGGGAAATGGGTGGACCTCTGGGACTGGCTTGAGAACTTTGCCCATCTGAGCACCTTAAAGAGCTTGTCTGGATCTCCGACTGCCTACAGTAGCATGGCCTTCCTGGACCTTAAATAACTGCCTACTGGATTGTTTATTTTTAGCCTTTTGGCTTTTCCCCAGTGTTTGGGTTGTTTCCCACTGGCTCTTTTCCTGGTGTGCCCTATCAACAGTAGTAGGCTGGCAAGGTGGCAGCTGGCCAGGGTTGCCTCTGCCTATTCCATTCAAGGCGAAGAGAGAGCAAGGCACAGCTGGACCTGCACTCGCAGGTGAGCCATCGGGAAAAGGTTGCCAAACGTAAGACAGGCTCCCATGGCTGCTCTCTTTTCCAAGCCAGGAGTTCATACCCCAGACTACCAATGCAGTGCTTATGAAGTACATATAAGCACATTTAAACTTAATCTTAGCACAGTACATCATTATGCACTCTGCATCCTTCCACGGGTTGTGTTAGGTAAGGCTAGAACGTTCATCGTATGCAGTGCGAGTTGTGTCTATTGACAAAGTGTGGTGAATATTTAAAGGTGATTGTAGACTGCTTGCTGAGTTGTCTGGTATTGAAGTATACAGTGAATTCTGAATAGGGTGATATTACAAATGATGATGACAAGTACGGTATGGATTTTGCTCCTTTCTACTTAACTTCAACACTATAATAATAAAAAATTCTATTCAACACTGTTTCTGTGTCCATTTCTTGTTCTAGCAGCATTTTAATATAAACTGGTCATTTTCTCTTTGTGTGAGTTAGTAGATATGCTTTGCCAAGGCGGCCCAATATACTACCATATTCTGTGATATATTCTTGGACCTATGTGACTGACTGCAGCAGGACCTGTTTGGAAATATAAGAGTTTATCACCACTAAATACTATTGCTGAAGATGGGAATGGCAAGAACTCAGTGTGCGCAAAAAATAATCACATTTAATGTATCTTAAATGTTATGAAAGAAGAGGATCATAATAAGGTGACCAAAACCTAGAGTGATTCTTTTACCTAATTAGCACAACATCAAGTCCCCCACGCCATCATTTATTCAGTACATTTTTAAGAGGATATATAGGATAATGAAATCGTCACAAGATTAGAATTGGACCCATAGCTATGCCGATCAGAACAAACAAAACGCAGCATGCTTGTCAACATTATAAATAATGTTTTAAAAAGTCATTTGCAATAAAAAAAAATAATACAGTATGGTTTGCACTCTCACTTTTCAAGGTTCTCATTTGAAGTCCTTTTGGTTATTAAACTGACAGAAATAGTAAATGCCAAGAGAAATATTTGTTTCCCAAAAGGCCTTTGACATTGTTGCATGAGTGATTAGGTGGCTCAGCTTAAAATAAGGAGTTGGGTTGGAAAATAAACTAGGACCACTGCTGAAGCCCTCTGCAACTACATAAATGATGCAGTCTTTGGCAGAAACATACGATTGAAGGAGGTTTGAATAGACTAAGAGACTAGACAAGAAGGCATTGTGTCTCCTGTCGTATTTAATACATTTTACTGCAATTGAACAGGTTTTATTAAACAATATATAATTCCGCCTTTTTGGCGGATAAACTTGCCTATAAAGCTAGGCATAAATGCAGCCACTGCTGACCTAATGGTCTATACTACTAAACGGATCAACACAAAAAGAAACAGTGCTAAAAGAGAAATATGGTCCATTGTGGAATATATAATTATTGCAAATAGAATACATGTCGTGTTCAGGCTATTGACCGATAGTTTTGTAGAGAGTATGCAACAGATTTATTATCTTGGGACTCCAATAGTAAAATGTTGGATGTGTATGTTCTAAAATGACAATTCTTCCTGAATTGTCTTTTGTTTACTGCTATTTTACTGAGAAAGTCCTTTTTGAGAAACTTCAATAAATGATTAACAATCATCATAGCAAGGGTTAAAATGCCTTCCAAACCTTTTGGTGTGCTATCTCTAATATTTATTTTTTCGACCCATATTGGTATTTACGTTACAAAAGGAGGTGCCCTTTCTTATGGTCACATTTTAGTGGTGTTTTTCAAGATGGCTTGAAAGATGGCCATGATTTTGACACTTCTTTCATTGTTTATAATCTTTACTGGCCAGTATGTCAAAGTATGGTAGCCTCACTGAAGAGACCCCCCTCGACTGAATTGCATGAAACTTTATTGAAGATAATTTGTCTTTACTGCACCATATGTCTTCAGCCTCATTCCAAAACTAAAAGATATTGAAAGCTCTAGTGGGGAAGATGGCAATGAAAAGGATGACAAACATATGTAGATGTTGTCACTAAGTATTTCTGAGGTTGCCGCTATAATGGTGTCAATTATAGAAATGAAGGAAGACTAAGTTCAAAGCAAAAATTGCACTAACTATTGAGAGGAAGGAAAGAGTACCTGCAATAAAATAAAATCCTAAAATCCTATTCTAGTGAAAACACCACAAGGTGGGAGTTAAATGCTTGCATAAGATATTCCCAAAATCATACCACAAAATGGCTCAGTGGTGTTTCGGTCATAAAGATAAACAGACAAAAGTAGACAGTATACCTTTTTTCACCTTTGGCTGTATGGGTCGGGCACAGGCTATACACTTCAAAGAGAGAAATCATATCTCTTCTAAAAAGTCAAGTCTACAACTTTGGATATATCAAACTTATAGGTAAGATAACAGTAAACATAACATAAAGTGAAAACCACATGAAAACTGACATTGTTCGAAGCTTAACTCACTGTATATTGTTTTAATGGTGCAGATGTGTAAATGCATTACAATGTTTTGTGTTTACATTTTAGATTGCAAATTTACACATGCTTGATTATACTTAGACTGTGAATGTTAGTTGTAGATTGGTTTGAAAATTGGCCTGAAAATTGTCGTAAAACTATATGTTGTTATAATATACCAATTATAGCAATTGTTGGTGCATGTGTTGAAATAATTTAAGTTGTGATTGTAGGTGTTTGTTTTGAGCCCAGTTAGTATAGAGTGTTTACTAAATACATTTAGTTACATGGTAATATGGTTTGGTTTTCAAATGTATTGCATGTTTTATATGTACGTTCTTGTGTGTTGTAATAGTTATGTGGTGATGTTACTTTTCTAGTTGTTATTTGTTGGGATGAGTTAAGGTTGCAACAGTTTTTTTATGTAGTTTTATTTTATGTTGTGTGCACTGTTAATGTTACTTCTATGTTTGATAATATTTTAAACCTTATTGTTGCTAGTTCAAATCTTTGTAGTCTTGACTTTTTAGTTACCTCTCAGCAACCAGCCTTATGTTGGGCCTTTGGCAAGGTGCTGGAGTGAGGTAAGGCTAGTCCTTCCAGGTAGTCACAGTAACAAGGATGACACTGCAACACCTTTACTGCTGTGACCCACTCGAGACACTGGACACCGGAATAGAGGAAAGAGCATGGCTAAAAAAGTTCCAAGTGTTGTATTCAGATGGTTTTCTTGGAGGCTGACAATGGAGTCACAGATTGACGAGAACCAGTGTACCCCAAGGACAGTAGAAAAAACACATCCAGGGGGGAAGTCCAGGAGCAGGCAGCTGTGGGAACCAAGGGAAGTGGGTAAGCGTAGGGTACCAGGACTGAAGGCTAGGAAATGGACAAAGGGCCACAGAAGACACATGCGACGAAGGAAAGACAGCCCCCACTCATAACAGAGAGAGGAGCAGGTAGACACATATACCATAGCACCCGGTCCCTCACCGCTGTCATACTGGAACAGCAGGAGAAGAGCTGCATGTGGGACTCCCTCTTTTGTCCCTATAACACATTTAGTGTATAAGAGCAGCTATATGCAGTCAGACATCCATACGGAATGAACCCTCACATCGAGAGAGTGGATGGATGTCCGCACGCACCATTAGACATCATCGAGTGACGTCTGACGAGGGCAGAGTGATGTCATGAAGAAGATAAATGAGGACATACTGAAATGATATGAAAATACTTAAGAATGACGACGTAACTGAAGCAACAAGAGTATCATATACGAAATGATAAAGTGATCATGTATGCAAAAAGAAGATAACGTAACTTGTGGATCAATAAGAGTAAATACACAGCAACACAAGGTAGATGTGATACATAGAAGCTTCTAATAGAGGAATATATAACATGGGTAGGACGGCCATAATTGGAAAATGGACACCGGCTCATGCAAAGATTCATTCTAACTACCTCAGAAACAGACCAGATCTGAAGAGTCAGGAGATGCTGGAAAACCGTTTTGTGTGCAAACAAAGAGGAGTCTATGTTGGCCTGGGATCAAGGATGCTATTTCAAGAAATAACTGCAAAGCACAATGAGAAGCAGACGGAGTCATGAGTGTGAGACGTAGTTCTCTTAGATTAAGATTAAAGCATATGCAAGAGCCAGGTATTGGACAATTAATAGTGAATAAGGATAATACAAGATGGAATAAGCAAGTCTCTCTAGAGGGCAAAGGAGCAATGACACACAGTATAATTGAATCAAATAGCAGGTGGTCAAAATGAAAAATTTGCTGTCTACTCACACGTGATGCAGAAGTCAAAAACAAGGGGTATTCATTAAGCTGCGTTTGATGATAAGGGGTGTGCTCATGATCCCTTGAATGTCCCAGAACAGAGAGCAACGGCTAGGTCAACTGCAGACAGGAAACTTTGGCTCATGGTCAAGCTGATGAGAGATGATGGACTAATTGGGAAAGTGGGGAGTAATCTGACGTGACTCAAGCACCTGGGTTTCGATTTCCTTATGTGCTGCTAGCCGATCCGAAGGTATAAGGTTTTGGTGGGATGCCAACAAATCAGCACAACAGGAGCAGGTAGCATCAAGACTTGGTATGCTGAATGCTCTGTCTGTTGATATACTTCCAGGATGCTTGTGCAGGACCCTGCTGACATCAGCAGATCTTTCAGGACCCATGTTGGGATGGGCTGCGAGTCATTGTTCTACGGCCATGAAAGAAAGGTCAACTTAGTTTCCAGTGCCCCCATAAATGGGACGCAGAGCAATTGTGTTCTTATCTAGTAACCTTTACATTTTTTAAACATATTTTGACAATTTTATTTCTAAATTTTTTTTTTAATTCTTGATTACTTGACCACAGGATTTTATTATTTATGGATTTTATCCTTAATTTTTTTTGAAAAACATTCTTTTCACTGATTTCTATTATATGATTTGGTTATAGGGTAGGTGCTTATTAAGGTTTAATTGGGAAGGGTATTGCACGGCATAACAAATGATATTATATGAAAGGGCATTTATAATGCGCCTGTACACACGTGTTTCTAGGAGCGAAAATGAGATTGAAAGCTTTGACCATTTGGTTTCTTAATGAGCAACTGGAAATGCCAAAACTATTGGGTTTGCCAATGCTTTATAGGCACATTTTCCTATAACTTGTGAGTTTATAAATCATGTTACACTTTATGATACAAAGCTACAACCATTTTGTTTATCAATGAACAAAAACAAATAAAAAAACCTTTGACTTTGCCAATAATTGTTGTTTCATACATCTTACATCGTGATTGGTGGTAAATGATTAGCTTTGCCAATACTGTATATTGTGTTTTATATTGATTGATTGATTGTTTATTTATTATGCGCTTATACACAAGTGTGGAGACAAGTATTGCATCTACTCTGGCTGTTATTGATGCATTTCCAACTTGTCAGTTTACTGTAAAATGTACCTTTTATTGGGGACAACCATTTAACTCTGCAGGAAATACTAATTGCTCGGACCTGCTTTGTGTGGTGCCCCCTATATATATATTTTTTTCATTTTTCTTTTTTCTTCTTTTTTCTTTTCTCCTCTCCTTTTTGCCTGGTTATATAATTTTGTTTTTTAATACATACTGGGCATTATTTTGAGATTGGAGTTTTGTTCTTGTGCAATATGTTTTTGAATTACTTTATGCACATTGTGTCCACTTTATACTACAGGACGCTTACCAGTTTAATATGCACTTTAATTGGAGATGTCCAATACTGACTGTCTGTTTTTATGCTGTTTTTATTGTGATTTCAGCACTATGTGTATTGCTATAAGATATGTATACATTAAAGATTTACTGATTCTATACTATCCTTGACCTGGCCTATCCCCTCATTGAGCTCCTACACAGAGAGCAATTTATCATGTTGATTTATTCAATGGTATGATTCACGTGACCCCCCCCACTCTTCCTTCTCGCTATTGGCTTTGTTCCTCCCCTGGGTCTACGTGGTTGGGGACGCCTATCCTGGATTACACATTCAAAGCGCAACCATGCATGGGAGGGAAAGACATACGGAAGACAAGGACAAACAATCTTACTAGACAGGGCACATTCAGATTAAGCAGGTGAACAGAAAGGGAAGTGCGTGGGAGGATAATATGGACAAATGCGCCCAGTCCTCTCAGAACATAGGTTAGGTGCAGGGAGATACCACTCTCATGGTTTATTACCGAAGTGCAGTAGTGCTGCAGCAAGTGCAAGTGCTGACGAGGATAGCTTGGGACCTGTGAGGCTCTGAAAGGTACACCAGGCAGCCAGTCAGCGAAACTGAGCAGAAGTAGATTAGAGAGAGTGAGAGAGCGGAGAGAGGTGGTTAGCAGAGGGGTTAGGGGGGAGAAGGAGGAGGTGAAGGGGAACGTCTGGAGGAGTTTCCGGAATTTAAGGAGATTCGGCTCAAGACGGAGAGAGGCAGGGAGGCTGTTCCAGAGAGCGGCACCTGCAGAGGATAAAGATCTTCCCCCAAGTCTCTGCTTGGAGAAGCGGCTAACTCGTAAAGAGTTGGAGGAAGATAAGGGGAGGGCTCAGGAAGGCGAGTATTTAGGAAGAGAGTGTTGCAGATAGAGTGGCCCGGGCCCCAGAAAGCCTTGTGGACAATGCAAAGGGTCTTGAACTGAATCCTTGCAGCCACAGCCACTGGGAGCAAGTGAAGGGATTTCAGTGCCGATGAGATGCGGTTCCTGGGCTTTAGGCCAAGGATAAGTCTTGCGGTTCTGTTCTGGAAGAGTTGAATAAGACGAAGGGCAGAAGAGGGCAGGTTGATAAAGAGCCTGTTGCAGTAGTCTAGCCTAGAGAGGACCAGGGCTCTGGAGACGGTGAGCCTCTCTGGGAAGGTGAGAAAATGCAGAATACCTCTGAGAAGGTGCAGTTGGTAGTGGGACTTTTTTTAGACATGTCTGTGATGTGAGACGAGAAGGAGAGAATGGAGACTAAGATGACTGCCAGGTATTTTTGCCTCGTTGGTAGGTGGAGGAGCAGGGCGAAAGGATGCCAGCCAGAGAGAAAGAGGGAAGGCAGGAGTAGGGGTCCTGATGAGGACAATCTCTATCTTACTGGCATTGAGGCAGCGGTCGTTTGCAGCACACCACGACTGAATTGCGGCCAGGTATGAGTGAGGAAGAGGCAGAGGGTAGCCGGAAAGAGAGCTGCACGTCATCTGCGTAACACTGTCATTTGGAGGTGAAGGTGGCTATCACACAGGCCAGGGAGGCCATGTAGCCATTGAAAAACCAGGGGTATCGGTTAGATCCCTGGTGTCACACTCACCTCGGTCTCAGCAGGAGCGATGAAGTTTTCTGGACCCTTTCCCTGGAGTAGTGGAGTGGTACTACTGGTATCTGTTGAGAGAGAAGTGAGCTGCTCAGTTTGCCTGGATATGGCCCAAATCCTCCTTTCCCTCCTCCCATGTGTGTACTGTGATAGATGTGTAGGAGAATGGCTCACCTTTAGAATAGATTGGGTGAGATCTCCATCCTGAACTAGGCAGAGGGCGCTGTATCTCTGAGACCCTTGGAACTTCGTTAGGTTTGGGGTGCTTGCTGATGTTCTAGTTCCTGATTGCAGGTAAGTTCTAGTTCCAGTTACTTCACTGGTTCGGTTATGTTGCAGGTAAGTCCTAGTTCCAGGTAAGTTCTGGGTCCAGTTGCGTCACTGGCTCGAGTTATGTTTTCAGGTGAGTTCTAGTTCCAGAGTGCAGGTAAGTTCTTGTTCCAGTTGCGTCACTAGTTCGGGTTATTTTTGCAAGTAAGTTCTGATTCCAGTTACTTCAATGGTTCAGAGCGACCTTGCTATGCGGCGAGATCTGAGCGCGGCAGGCAAGATGATTGCTAATTCTATTCTGTTCTTTCTTTCTTCACAGGTGATTTGCGGTAGTTCTTGGAGGGGTCTGACAAAGGAAGTGCGCATAAGAAGTCTGAACGCTACCTTAAGGTTTTCCAAGATTCGGGTAAGGGATGCTGCTGACTGAGCGCACGCTCGCTCAAGAAGGTGGATTGCTGCGAAGGCACTGAAAGGTACTGCTTTTCTTTTGCTGTCTTTCTCTTCCAGATGCTTAGATCCCGGGCGTGCGTGCGGGCGAGGCCGAGGAAGGAACAAGTCGAGGATCGCGGTAAGCGTGTTGCCCGAAGCCACAGTTGCAACATGAAGCACGGGTCTGCCTTTGGGCGTGGCTTATATAGCCGACCACACCCAGAGGCTGGAACGTGCCCTGGTATTCACAGGATTCACAGGAAGTCTCTCTTGGGCCATCTTGAGTGTGCTGGAAGTGTGCCTGAGCCAATAAGAGTCCCTAAAGGGGGCCGGGCTAACTGTGCAATGCACCTGAGTGCAAGAGTGTGGTAAATGGATGTTGGATGCCTGCAAGGTGTGTTTAGTCTGCCAGGCTCTAAACCATCTTGCTCCTGCCTGTTCCACACCATATATGATAGTATTCCCCCTCATGGCCCATCCTAACGGAGTACCTCTGCCCCCAGGTTTGGTGGGATTGTCCCTGTGGAATTTCCAGAGTAAACGAGGGGCGTGAATGTTCTCCCTGGGTTCCCATGACCTATCCTGGGGTCCGAACCCCCTTCAGTCTATCAAATAGTATAGGGTCTTCTTAACAATCTTAAGAGTCCAGGATACGTTTTACCTCATATTCAGCTTCTTCTCCTTCTACCACTATTGGTGCCTGGGGAACTTGCATTTGAGTGCCAGGATGTACAAGTTGTAATAGTGAGATGTGAAATACTGGGTGTATTCGCATATTAGTTGGCAGGGTTAGTTGCATGGCTCCGGGATTAATTACTTTTGCGATGGTAAATGGGCTGATGTATTTTGGCTCAAATTTTCTGGGCCCTTTCAAGGCCATATATTTAGTTGCCAACCACACAGAATCCCTTGCTTGGTAATCTGGAGCCTTCCTCCGATGTTGGTCTGCATATCCCTTCTGGGTAGCCTTGGCTGCCAGTAGATGTCTGGTTGCTTCATGTGCTGCTTGTGTTATTCGCTCATGTAGCCTTTTTACCGCAGACATTTCAATCGTTTCAGGTGGGTCGTACACTCATGTTCTTGTATTTCGGCCATACAAAGTATAAAAGGGAGTCTGTTGTGTTGAAGCATAGATTGAGTTGTTATAGGCATATTCAGCCATCCATAGGAGTTCCGTCCAAGCTTGATCTGTCTGATGTAAGAGGCAGCAAAGGTACTATTCGAGGGTTTAGTTAGTGCGTTCAGTCTGACCATCGGTTTGGGGATGGTGACTGGTTGACAATCGGATTTCGGTCCCTGCCAAAACGCAGCATTTTTTCCAGAAGGAAGACACAAACTGACTTCACCTGTCCGAAATTATCACCGAGGGGAATCCATATGCTTTTACGATGTGCTCAAGGAAAACCTGTGCTAGGGTTGATGCAGAAGGTATTCCTTTTAGGGCTAGGAAATGGGCCATCTTGGAGAAAAGATCAACGACTACTAGTATTGTGTTATATCCAGAGCTTGAAGGTAGATCCGTAATAAATTCCATGGAGATGGTATGCCAAGGTGCCCGTGGTATTGCCATGGGTTGTAACAAACCAGCTGGTTTCTGTCTGGAGATTTTGTATTGTGCGCAGACCTCACAAGAGTTTACGAACTTAGTCACGTCTTCCCGCAATGTCGGCCACCAGTAATATTTCCTGACCTTCTCAAGGGTCTTGGTAATCCCTGGATGGGCTTCCAGAGCCGAGTTATGGTAGTTGGTTATAATTTCCTCTTGAAGAGTACAAGTGGGGAGAAAAAGAAGACCTTGGGAGTAAGGTAGGCCATTGCATATAGTGAACTGTTCTCCTCTTTTGTCCCAGGTCTTCTTTTCATCTTCTGGAAAGGTATCTCTAAGGGTTTGTTGCAGGAGATCTAGCAAAGTGGGAGATCCCCCACAAAGACCCCAAATTTTATGACCGGGAATGATATCCACCGGATCGGGGGTGATGTAGGCATCTTCGCCCTTGCCTATGCGAGAGAGGGCATCAGCCTTGCCGTTCTTAACTCGGGGCTGACATGTAATCACAAATTCGTACTCAGACAGGAATAGGGCCCATCGGAGCTGTCGGGGAGAAATGTGCTTTTGCAGAGCGTAAATACTGTAGGTTTCGATGATCCGTTATGATGGTGATGGTGTTCTTGGCCCCAAGTAAGTAATGTCTCCATTCTTACAGGGGGTCTTTAATGGCCAGTAGTTCTTTGTCGGTAACTGCCTAATTGAGTTCTGCGGGAGTACATTTCCTGGACCATAAGGCTACGGGGTGTAAGTACCCCGTTTTCGGATTCTGTTGGGATAGGACAGCCCCCAGAGCGACACTGGAGGCATCTGTTTCCAAGATAAATGGGAGGTCTGGTTGTGGGTGTTGAAGCACTGGTGCTGAGATAAACTTGTCCTTGAAGGCTCAGAAAGCTTCTTCTGCTTCTTGTGCCCATTCAAATTTTCAGTTTTTGCGTAGCAGGGAGGTGATTGGATGAACCAGATGTGAAAATTCAGGTATAAATCATCGGTAAAAATTTGCAAAACCGAGGAAGCTTTGCACTCCTTTTACTGATGTTGGTGACGGCCATGTGACGATTGCCTCCACCTTGCGGTTGTCCATTTTGATTCCACCTGGTGATAATACAAAACCTAGGAACTATACTTCAGTTATATGAAACAAGCATTTCTCGAGTTTGACGTATAGATGTTTTTCTCTTAATTTTTGAAGCACAGCTCTAACGTGCATCACATGTTCTTGCACATCGGTTGAATATATAAGGATGTCGTCGATATATACAACTGCGCAAACGTCCAGCAGTTCTCTGAGTACATCGTTTATGAAGTGTTGGAACGCTGCTGGAGCGTTGCAAAGCCCAAAGGGCATCACTTGGTATTCGAATAGACCGTATCTGGTCCGGAAGGCGGTTTTCCATTCATCGCCCTCTTTGACGCGTACTAAATGGTAGGTGCCGCGATGATCTAATTTTGTGAAAATGTTGCCTCGTTGCACCTTGTCGAGTAATACTGGGATCAGTGGTAATGGGTACCTGTTCTTTATTGTTACCTGGTTCAAGCCCCTATAGTCGATGCACGTGCGTAGGTCGCCCTCTTTCTTGGGAACGAAGAAAAATGGCGAGGCTGCAGTGAACTTAGAGGGCCTGATAAAACCTTTTGCCAGATATTGGTCCAAATAGGTCTTTAGGTGAGTGTTTTCTTTTTCGGTCAAGGCGTAAATCCGGCTACAGGGTATCTGTGCCCCAGGTATCAGATCAATTTGGCAATCATAAACACTGTGAGGAGGTAGGGTGTTGGCTTGCTCCTTGGCAAAAACGTCTTGGAATTCTTGATACTCCGTAGGTTAGGTTCCTATTAAACCTAAGCCTGATATTTCCTTATGGGATGGTGGTAGTGGGTGCCTCCCTTCCTGATCCTGGTGATAACAGTGGTTACATTCCCTGGAGAAGGTTAAAGTTCTGGTGCGCCAATCTATAAGTGGATTGTGCAGTTCCAACCAGGGTATGCCGAGAATCAACTGGAAATGGGGGGGCGCGATAAAATCAAATGAGATGCTTTCCCTATGACCGTCTTGGCAAATTAACGTGATATCGGCGGTGCATTGAGTTACTAGGCCAGAAAGCAATTGAGTTCCGTCCACTGCTGTCACATTCTCAGCATTCCTCTTCGTGCAAATGGGCAACCCTATCCTGGCTGCAGTCTCTAGGTCCATGTAATTCCCGATAGCGCCACTGTCTATAAACGCTTCAAGTGCGTGCATCTTGTTTGTTTGTTGCTGGGATGCCAGAACCACTGGGATTGCAAAATGAGAGGTCCGATGAATCTTTCTTGTGCTCGACAAACCGGTTTCTAAGTCTGCCGGGCATCAGCGTTTCCCGCCTCATCATCTTTCCCTTGGACACTGTCCATAGCCCCTACTGTCTAACGTGGAGGCTTTTCAGGACAATTTCGAAGGAAGTGACCTGATTGGCCACAATACAAACGTAGTTGTTCCTGGCGTCTTCGTTCCCATTCAGCCTTAGTAAGAGGTCCGTGAAGAACCCCCAGTTGCATGGGCTCGGTATGTGATTCTGTGCGTTGCCGGGTCGGGTTTTCCTGAGGCCATATGTATATTGTCCGACCTTCTGTACGGGCCTGATCTGCTTACGGTTCTGTAGGCGGTGATCTTGTTGCATAGCCAAATCTATATACTCAGCACAGTTATCTGGAGGGTTCACTACTTGGGCTAGGATGTCTTTGATCTCTCCTCGTAAACCCCGGTAAAACAGCGTGATGCGCTTTTCATCAGGCCAGTTCGATTCAGCAATCAGGCGATTGAAAGTGGCAACATAAGCGATGAGTTCCTGGCTACCCTGCCGGAGGGACAATAATTCCTCATGAAGTGCTTGACCCTGTGTGCAGCGGGCAAAGAGTTTCTCCAACTCTCGTTGGAAACCTGCGTAGTTCTGTAGTAGAGGGTTGTCCCTACTGACCAACGGAACCGACCAATCCGCTGCATGACCCCCTAAGTAAGAGAGCACAAAAGCTACCTTTGACTGATCCATAGGAAAATGTCACGTACTTGCCCCCAGACATCAGGAACAGACCAACCTGCCCAAGGTACTGGCACCCATGGGGACCTTTAAGGCCCCAAAGGATTCCATAAGGGCTTCCTGGACTCGGTCCTGGCGCCGTTGGCGCCAGGCTCATGCTGCCATCACAAATAAGGCAGGTTTCCAAGGGAAAGAACCATGTGCAGACCAGTCTGAGACAGGCTGAATGGACTACTTTACCTGAGGAACTACTTGCTAGGGTGTGGTTGGAGGGACTACTTTACCTGGGAACTACTTCTTGAAGGCTATATAAACCACGCACTCAGAAAAGAACACGCTTCGTGTTATTCTGCACTCCTGCAGCGTAACGCTCACCGTGTCTGTTAACTTCAGGCCTGTCTTCTGCCACGCCCGTCCAGTTCTACACAGGAAGGAAGGAAGAGAGAGGAGAAAACAGAACAAGGCTCTTACCTGATGCTCCATCTCGATCGCTCTGGAGTTTCCGTTCTGCTGAGCTGAAAAGGAAAAGACATCAGGTTAGCCGCGCAGACCATGTAAACTACATTTCTATCCTGCGCAACCCTAATACTCACCAAAGGGCTGCTCATCCTAGCGATCCATCGAAACAACATCACTTGATCGCCACATTCACTCGATCGCTGCTCCGGAGCTGCCGCATCTGTTGAACACAAAGAAAACATCAGGTTAGCTGTGCATTGGAAAAGGCCTCATTGGACATTTAACTCTTACGCAGCGCTACTACTCACCTGAAGGCTGCATTTCCTAGAGGTCCCGCAAGGCACCACCACGCAATCTCCGCCCCGGGGATACAGCACCTGCAGAATACAAAAAAAAGAGCAGGTTAGTTACGCAGAAGAACAATACCGCATGTAAAGACTTTATCGCATAACGCTGGTGTGAAACTTACCTTGGAAGCTCAACGTTCCTGGGAAGAAGTCTGTTTCATCTTTTCGCACCAAGGGGAAACCTATAAGAAAGAGGCACAGAAGTGAATTTTTGGCAACTTGAACTCTAAAGCAATCCATACCATTGGTATAAAGACTTACCCCATTGAGTCACTGTTATCTGGAACTCTGCAGGATCAGTGAAGTAACTAGATCCTTGAACTACTACACACCCCTGCATACAGTCGCAGGATGGAGAGTCTGCCATTCATAATGCTAAGGTGAGACATAGCAGAGGGATACACAAGAAGGCCACGGGAGGCGGGAGTTGGCCCTCCTCCTTACGGTTGTGTAACATTTTGTTTAACCTTTTAGGCAAACCTGTTTTAGTGATAGAAGAGAGAATCAGAGGGGGCACAAGGAGCCATTCAACATCGGACCGTCCAGTTCCGTTCGGTGCCCCTGTGGAGACCAAGTGAGCATAACAGAAAAAGTCTGGGCTTGCACAAAAAGTGCAGACAACACTGATTCATAAACACGCCAAAACATCTGGGGTCCCGTATGAACCTCTCTGGGGGGACCAAGAATACATTCCCAGGGATGACTACTTGTACAGGTGTTACTGATGATGGTGTTGGATTCGGCCCATGAGGAACCCCACCGGGAAGAGGGGACAAAACTGCCTGAGTCTGCAACAGCTGCCTAGCCAAATCCTCAGTCTTATCTCTGTTTACCACCAACTCTCGTCGCAATGAGTTGGTCTCCGAACGAGCCGCATGCACTTCGGCCTGTAATTCCCCTAACAAATATGCCAACTGGTCAACCTCTGAAGTCTCCATCGCTCAGGCAGAGTGTTTCAAAACGGCTTTGTGTTCTGTCACACTCACCTGGGTCTCTGCGGGAGTGATGAAGTCTTCTGGATCTTTTCCCTGGAGTAGTGGAGTGGTACTAGTGGTATCTGTTGAGAGAGAAGTGGGCTGCTCAGTTTGCCTGGATATGGCCCAAATCCCCTTTTCCATCCTCCCGTGTGTGTACTGTGATAGATGTGTAGGGGTATGGCTCATCTTTAGAATAGATTGGGCAAGTTCCCCATCCTGAACTAGGCAGGGGCCCTGTATCTCTGAGACCCTTGGAACTTCGTTAGGTCCAGGGTGCTTGCTGATGTTCTAGTTCCTGATTGCAGGTAAGTTCTAGTTCCAGTTACTTCACTGGTTTGGGTTATATTGCAGGTAAGTTCTAGTTCCAAGTAAGTTCTGGGTCCAGTTGCGTCACTGGCTCGAGTTATGTTTGCAGGTGAGTTCTAGTTCCAGAGTGCAGGTAAGTTCTTGTTCCAGTTGCGTCACTGGTTCGGGTTATTTTTGCAGGTAAGTTCTGATTCTAGTTACTTCACTGGTTCGGGTACTCAGCGCATCTCAGAGAGACCTTGCTATGTGGTGAGTTCTGCACGCGGCAGACAAGATGATTGCTAGTTCTAATCCTGTTCTTTCTTTCTTTACAGGTGATTTGCGGTGGTTCTCTGAGGGGTCCGACAAAGGAAGCGTGCGTAAGAAGTCTGAACGCTACCTTAAGGTTTGCCAAGATTCGGGTAAGTGATGCTGCTGAATGTGTGCATGCTCGCTCAAGAAGGTGGATTGCTGCGAAGGCGCTGACAGGTACTGGTTTTCTTATGCTGTCTTTCTCTTCCAGATGCTGAGATCCACGGCGTGCGCGCGGGTGAAGCCGAGGAAGGAACTTTTAGGGAGAATTCTCTGTATAGGCTAATTTCCCAAACCTAGTGAGTCCCCCAGCAGCTTTGCTGGATTTTTGGGGTTTATTTTTTTCTCCTGCTAAGAGTGAGACTCTTTTTCTCCCACTCTTAGACATGATTTGAGATATCCTTTGACTTTGTAATGTGTTCTATGGGCTATGGGGTCTTTTACTCCATAGGTTTTCATGTGTTTTTGGTAAGTATGTTACACAGCACCCTCAGTGCAGTAACACTGGGGTGTCATAGTAACCCCCAAACATAGACTCCATACCCTGGGACTGACTATTGTCTCCCAGGGCATGTAAAGTCACCATTGACTTTACTAGTCTTAAATTGTGAACAGAACCAGTACAAACCATCATATTGTGGAAGTACTAGGGGTAGGGGTAATTAGATTGCCCCTGGGTCTGTTTTTCGAGGGGGCACTGTGCAGTCCCCCCGCGTCGAGTTTCTGGCTGGTGGCAGTGGTTACCACGCAAATTATTCCACTGGAATATTTCCTCTGGGATTTTCCCATTCATTTTAAACGCACCACTTTTTGGTGCAATGTTAAAGATACCGCTGGGTTATTTATTTAATATTTATTCCCCGGTTGGGTCTTTTTGCCAGGACTCGGTTTTAAAATGGCGTTTGTGTTCGCCTCTGTAACTCCAACCCAAGTCGAGCCCTTTGTTCCACTTTTGGCGGGCTTCTGCACAGAAGCCACCAAAAGTGGTGCCACTCTATCTGGGTCTACAGGATGTGTGGGAGGGGGGTTTAGGCACCCTGGGCTGAGTTGCCTCGGCAACTTAAGTCGCACTCTTGTGTGATTGGCCCAGTGGTGAGCCGCCCGGCTCACCACTTAGCATGTTTGAGTGACAGCTAGGACTGATGAATGGGGGTTTTCTACATAATAGCAGGGCTTTGGGGACTGGAACTTCAGAGGTCGCCACAGGACCAAAGAATCTGAAGAGGGAGAAGCTGAGCCGACCTGCAACGACGACACCACCGGTGGAGCCCTGCTGAACCGCCTCACCACTTCCAGACGACAGAGAAGATCTTCATCCCGGAGAGTCTTCTTCCTTTGAACTGGTGGGGATAACCAGTTCGCCCTCTTTTCGCCTTCCTGGATCGTCTCATGGTCGAATCGCCCGTGCCAAGCACCCCAGCGGCCGGATAGCCACGCTTCACCACTACCGCGAATAAAAGGGTAGTACCTTTTAACCGGGAAACTCCGTGGCTGGTTTCTTCCCTGGCAGTGCAACGACCTCCAGCTTTCCTCCACGTCGAGATCTTCTCTTCCCGTGGACGAAGCACCGACTTGCACCCGCAGCTAGGAACAACTGCCCCCGCTGGAGCTTTCTCACAATTTCAGGTACTGTGTCCCACCTAATCTCCCTTGCAACAGACTGTTCAAGGTGTCCCGTAAATCCTTGACTCTCTATCCTGGGGTGACCTGGGACCTGTTAACTAACTTTCTCTGAACTGATCCAACTCTTTTTGAACTATCTGCTAAGACTTTTAAAGTATAATTCAACTGTGTTATCTTGGACACATTCTGCCTTGCTCTCTCCTAGAGTGGGCCTGGCCTATGAACTTTCTTGCTCTACAGTAGACTCTGCCTTTCCTGACTTGCTGTGGTTCTTTTAAACGTGTTGGTATTGTGTGCTTTCCTAATTCTGCCTTTTCCCTCCCTTTTTAACTAACTTATTGGAGTGCCATATTAGGTTAAGCGCTCACCTCTTTCTGCAAATAAGTGGTGTTTTAACTAAGACTTGTTCAATAAGTAATCAGGGTGGTATATATATTGATAGTGACTGTGTTTGAACTTGCTTGCCATATTAGTGTTAGTGTATTTTATAAGTGTGTTTTTAAATAAATAATTATATACTTTTATACCAAAGTTCTGGTCAGTGTTTGCTTGTGCTACTGTATCTTTGTCCCTTTTTTGTATACTCTATATACTGTCTAACTCTTCTTGAGAGAAGTCTGTCTGCTCAGCCACAGCTACCAGGTAAATCTGGGTGGTATAGACTGCTACCAATTGGGTTTACTGCCAACACCTGTATTCCTAAGCCTTTTGCAGTGGTCCCTAGGGGAACTGCACAGGTTTCTGCCTAACACTGGTGTACAGCGGTGTGATTTGTATTGAGTATACATTTTAGTGTGCTTATAGATACCTTAGTGCAACTAACCACAAAGCTTAGCACTAAAAAGTTTATTTTCTAACCATTCAACTATGGAAAGTTATAGTCAAGAGTCCCTTGCTACAAAAACTGCTGATTGTTTAAGAGTTCTCTGTAATCATAAGAATCTCCTGACTAAAGGCAAGAAAATGGAGCCAATAGAAAGGTTGTTAGCAAACCAAAGTCTGGATGGTGGTTCAGAGGAACCTACCACTCCAGCAAATGTAGATAACCGTAATATTATTGATATTGATCAAAGTATTGTTAATCTTGGGTCAGAACCAGAAGAGGAGGATGAGGATGATAAAGTTGTCCCCCCTAGGCCTCTGCCTGCTCTGCCAGCTGTACCTACTGGACCTTTGCCAGGTCCCACATTTAGTCCTCAATATATGGAACTAGAGAAAATGAAACTTGAATTGGAGTTTAAGAGACTTAATACTCAAGCAGAACAAAGACACCAAGAACTGAATCAAGAACTAAGGCGGCTCAGAGAAATGGAGCTCAAGCATGAGCTAGAGATGAAGAAATTGTCTGTTGAAAATGCTTCACTCTCCGGATCCTCTAGGAGTTCCAGTCCCAAAAGACCCCAGATGCCTAAAGAGATTATGGGTATGTATGAGCCTTGGTTGGATGTGTTGGATTGGTTGAGTCTGTTTGAGCATAATCATGGGCTCCAGGACATCTCAGGGAATGAGTTACTTCCCTGATTGTTCTCTAGGCTCCCCCCTGTTGCAACCGATGTGGTAATGTGGCAAGAGGTTTAGGACCCTCAAAAAGAATGATGGTGCCCCTTGGGCTACCTGGGTGAGTGAAAGCTTGAAAAACTTAGAGGGATGGATTAAGGGTTACAAGGTGAACACTTAAGAGGGAATGGGAAATCTTGTAATGTTGGAGTCAATTTATGATGCCTGCTCTCCTGAGCTCAGACAGCACTTGGCTGATTCAAGGGAATTAGATTCCAGGAAGCTAGCTAAGGCTGCTGACTTGTGGGTTGCCAACAGGGCTACTCACAAGGATTCAGGGGTCACTCAAAAAAACGATGAGGGAAAGCAGCCACCAAAAGGGAACCAAGAGACTTCTAATATCTGCCGACCCAAAGAGGGCCCCAAACAAAAGAAATAACCAGGGTAAGCCCCAGGGTAAACCACAACAGGCTAGTGTACCTTCTGGTCAACTACCAGAAGGAGGTCAGAACAAGCCACCCTTTCAGAGAGCATTTGGAGTATGCTATGTCTGTAAGGCAACTGACCATATCAAAGGAGATCCAAAATGTAAGGGTAAACCTACAGGGATCAGCACAGTCTCCTTAGCCTTCACTCCTGAGGAGGAAGTCCAAATGGCTAGTGCTCACTTTGAAGTCTTTGATGAAGAACCTTTGGGTCTTCAAGCAAGTGTAACAATAGAGTCCATGGGTCTGGTTAGTGATCAGAATAGGAGTGTGTACAACTCCATACCAGAAAATTCTAAAGTTTATTATATGGACAGTGTTCTTGTCAATGGCCAGGGTACTTCTGCCAGGCGAGACTCTGGGGCCAGCAGAACAGTAGTGGATGAAAGCTTTTTCAGGCCTGAGGATGTTGCTTAGGCACCCAAAGGTCCCACTACGATGTCTGGAGGCCCTGTCCAAATGGTTCCAATTCTACCAGCCCTCATACAGTGTAACAACATGACAGTGATGATTCCTGTCAGTGTTCAAACTGAGGTTCCTGGGAGAGTCCTGTTGGGGAATGATCTAAGAACTCTTGAGTAGTATCCAGTACCCCAGGCCTCCCAGTATGGAGACCCAGAACCAAACCAAATTGGCTAGAGAGGCCACCTTAAGGAACCACTCTAAGCCTGTGGGAACCTCTACTGAGAACCTCACTCCAAGCCCTGGTGTTGGTAAGTTGAGATCTGACCCAGGCAAATTTCAGGCTAAAATGTTAGGGAAATGGGAGCCTGAACCAAGTTCCATCATTATTCCCCAAGTTTTAGAGTCTGTGACTCCTCCTGCTTCTGAAGAAGAGGTGGCTAGACCAACTGGACCCCTAACTAGGCCTAAGAGAACTGGTAATTCTAGGTGCTGGTGGAAAACCAGAAAAGAAAAGTCTAAGGCCAAAAACCTTCAGACTGTTGGACCTTCTACTGAAGACTCCAACTCAAATCCTAATCTTGGGAGTGAAACTCCTAAAGTAGGTAAGGGTAGATATAAGAGGAAGGAGAAGCATGTACCTTGCTTATCTCCATCCCCTCCAACCAAGAGGCCTAAAACCCAACCTTCTCACAACAGAGAAGTGGTGAGGACCTCTGGAGGCTCCTCTAGATCTAAGGGAATCCTTTATAAGGACCCCTTGAAAAAGCTTAACACAGTTTCAGAAGTTGTACCAACGTCTGAGGGACTGGTCAACCAGATCCCCTATAATTTCAAAAAGACTGATGTTCCTCAAAGGGTTTGTAGGTCATATAGCTTACAAAGGAAAACCTTTGGTTTGACCATAGAACACAGGTCAGGGTATCACCACCAAAATGCTGATGGTCTCTCTAGGATGTATGCGTACTGAAAGGCGCAGGAACACCCCACACCCTGGACCAGGGTATTAGGTAACAGGGTATACTGAAAAATTTGTCCAGAGGTTTTTTGGGGCTCCAACCATTGAGAGCATTTGACACTGGAAATCAGTTGTTCTATTGCAATAATTGGTTTTCCTGATGAAGACGTTGGTTTAATTATCCTGAAACGTCGAAACCGGTAGAAGAACATTCGGGGATGGGATCTGTCATTTTTTGTTGAATGCACCCACTCCGCGGAATAGAGCACATTTTGGACAATTATTGTGCTAATACATACTGAATGTGGATGAACCGAAATGTCAAAGATTATGTGGAGCTAATCAATGAAGTGCTACTACAAATATATATTGCACCAATTGTTTGGTCCAAATTTTTATTGTGAATGAATGAGGTTGATTGATTTGAGGTACAAATGATGGTTTGATTGTTGAAGAATGTTGGTTGTGTTAGGTTGTTTTAGAATCTGGTGTATCATGCTCTCCTGCAACATTTATTTAATTTAATGTGTATATTAATAGATGATTAATTCATTGAAAAAATAATGTATCTTAGTAAATAAAATTTGATACCTTTATAAAATAAAAAAACCTCTGGACAAATTTTTCAGTATACCCTCTCTAGGATGTATGTCATCGTCTAGAGGTATGAGATTCATCCAGGAGTGGATTAAATCCTCCTGTCCCTTAGTCTGGGGGATTAGGGGGCGAGTGTTAGGGAGAATTCTCTGTGTAGGCTAATTTCTCAAACCTAGTGAGTCCCCCAGTAGCTTTGCTGGATTTTTGGGGTTTAAATTTTTCTCCTGCTAAGAGTGAGACACTCTTTTTCTCCCACTCTTAGACATGATTTGAGATATCCTTTGACTTTTAATGTGTTCTATGGGCCATGGGGTCTTTTACTCCATAGGGTTTCATGTATTTTTGGTAAGTGTGTTACACAGCAGCCTCAGTGCAGTAACACAGGGGTGTCATAGTGACCCCCAAACATAGACTCCATACCCTGGGACTGACTACTGTCTCCCAGGGCATGTAAAGTCACCATTGACTTTACTAGTCTTAAATTGTGAACAGAACCAGTACAAACCATCATATTGTGGAAGTAATAGGGGTAGGGGTAATTAGATTGCCCTTGGGTCTGTTTTTCGAGGGGGCACTGTGCAGTCCCCCCTCGTCAAGTTTCTGGCTGGTGGCAGTGGTTACCACGCAAATTATTCCACTGGAATATTTCCTCTGGGATTTTCCCATTCATTTTAAACGCACCACTTTTTGGTGCAATGTTAAAGATACCGCCGGGTTATTTATTTAATATTTATTCCCCGGTTGGGTCTTTTTGCCAGGACTCGGTTTTAAAATGGCGTTTGTGTTCGCCTCTGTAACTCCAACCCAAGTCGAGCCCTTTGTTCCACTTTTGGCGGGCTTCTGTACAGATGCCACCAAAAGTGGTGCCACTCTGTCTGGGTCTACAGGATGTGTGGGAGGGGGGTTTAGGCACCCTGGACTGAGTTGCCTCGCCAACTTAAGTCGCACTCTTGTTTGATTGGCCCAATGGTGAGCCGCCCCGGCTCACCACTTAGCATGTTTGAGTGACAGCTGGAACTGATAAATGGGGGTTTTCTGCATAAAAGCAGGGCTTTGGGGACTGGAACTTCAGAAGTCGCCACAGGACCAAAGAATCCGAAGAGGGAGAAGCTGAGCCGACCTGCAACGACGACACCACCGGTGGAGCCCTGCTGAACCGCCTCACCACTTCCCGACGACAGAGAAGATCTTCATCCCGGAGAGTCTTCTTCCTTTGAACTGGTGGGGATAACCAGTTCGCCCTCTTTTCGCCTTCCTGGATTGTCTCATGGTCGAATCGCCCGTGCCAAGCACCCCGGCGGCCGGATAGCCACGCTTCACCACTACCGCGAATAAAAGGGTAGTACCTTTTAACCGGGAAACTCCGCGGCTGGTTCCTTCCCTGGCAGTACAACGACCTCCAGATTTCCTCCACGTCGAGATCTTCTCTTCCCATGGACGAAGCACCAACTTGCACCCGCTGCCAGGAACAACTGCCCCCGCTGGAGCTTTCTCACCATTTCAGGTACTGTGTCCCGCCTGGTGTCCCTTGCAACAGACTGTTCAAGGTGTCCCGTAAATCCTTGACTCTCTATCCTGGGGTGACCTGGGACCTGTTAACTAACTTTCTCTGAACTGATCCAACTCTTTTTGAACTATCTGCAAAGACTTTTAAAGTATAATTCAACTGTGTGATCTTGGACACATTCCGCCTTGCTCTCTCCAAGAGTGGGCCTGGCCTATGAAATTTCTTGCTCTACAGTAGACTCTGCCTTTCCTGACTTGATGTGGTTCTTTTAAAAGTGTTGGTATTGTGTGCTTTTCTAATTCTGCCTTTTCCCTCCCTTTTTAACTAACTTATTGGAGTGCCATATTAGGTTAAGCGCTCACCTCTGTCTGCAAATAAGTGGTGTTTTAACTAAGACTTGTTCAATAAGTAATCAGGGAGGTATATATATTGATAGTGACTGTGTTTGAACTTGCTTGCCATATTAGTGTTAGTGTATTTTATAAGTGTGTTTTTAAATAAATAATTATATACTTTTATACCAAAGTTCTGGTCAGTGTTTGCTTGTGCTACTGTATCTTTGTACCTATTTTGTATACTCTATATACTGTCTAACTCTTCTTGAGAGAAGTCTGACTGCTCAGCCACAGCTACCAGGTAAATCTGGGCGGTATAGACTGCTACCAATTGGGTCTACTGCCAACACCTGTAGTCCTAAGCCTTTTGCAGTGGTCCCTAAGGTAACTGCACAGGTTTCTGCCTAACACTGGTGTACAGCGGTGGGATTTGTATTGAGTATACATGTTAGTGTGCTTATAGATACCTTAGTGCAACTAACCACAAAGCTTGGCACTAAAAAGTTTATTTTCTAACCTCTCAACTATGGAAATTTATAGTCACGAGTCCCTTGCTACAAAAACTGCTGATTGTTTAAGAGTTCTCTGTAAGCATAAGAATCTCCTGACTAAAGGCAAGAAAATGGAGCTAATAGAAAGGTTGTTAGCAAACCAAAGTCTGGATGGTGGTTCAGAGGAACCTACCACTCCAGAAAATGTAGATAACAGTAATAATATTGATATTGATCAAAGTATTGTTAATCTTGGGTCAGAACCAGAAGAGGAAGATGAGGATGATAAAGTTGTCCCCCCTAGGCCTCTGCCTGCTCTGCCAGCTGTACCTACTGGACCTTTGCCATGTCCCACATTTAGTCCTCAATATCTGGAACTAGAGAAAATGAAACTTGAATTGGAGTTTAAGAGACTTAATACTCAAGCAGAACAAAGACACCAAGAACTGAATCAAGAACTAAGGCTCAGAGAAATGGAGCTCAAGCATGAGCTAGAGATGAAGAAATTGTCTGTTGAAAATGCTTCTCTCTCCGGATCCTCTAGGAGTTCCAGTCCCAAAAGACCCTGGATACCTAAAGAGATTATGGGTATGTATGAGCCTAAGTTGGATGTGTTGGATTGGTTGAGTCTGTTTGAGTATAATCATGGGCTCCAGGACATCTCAGGGAATGAGTTACTTCACTGGTTGTTCTCTAGGCTCACCCCTGTTGCAACTGATATGGTAATGGAATTGGGGGAGGAGGATAGAAAGGATTATGAATGTGTGAAGCTAGCTTTAATAGCTAGATTTGGGAAGACCCCTTCCCAGTACCTTAAGAGGTTTAGGACCCTAAAAAAGAATGATGGTACCCCTTGGGCTACCTGGGTAAGTGAAAGGTTGAAAAACTTAGAGGGATGGATTAAGTGTTACAAGGTGAACACTTGTGAGGAAATGGGAAATCTTGTAATGTTGGAGTCAATTTATGATGCCTCCTCTCCTGAGCTCAGACAGCACTTGGCTGATTCAAGGGAATTGGATTCCAGGAAGCTAGCTAAGGCTGCTGACTTGTGGGTTGCCAACAGGTCTACTCACAAGGATTCAGGGGTCACTCAGAAAAAGTATGAGGGAAAGCAGCCACCAAAAGGGAACCGAGAGTCTTCTAATACCTCCCAACCCAAAGAGGGCCCCAAACAACAAAATAACCAGGGTAAGGCCCAGGGTAAACCACAACAGGCTAGTGTACCTTCTGGTCAACAACCAGAAGGAGGTCAGAACAAGCCACCCTTTCAGAGAGCATTTGGAGTATCCTATGTCTGTAAGGCAACTGACCATATCGAAGGAGATCCAAAATGTAAGGGTAAACCTACAGGGATCAGCACAGTCTCCTTAGCCTTCACTCCTGAGGAGGAAGTCCAAATGGCTAGTGCTCACTTTGAAGTCTTTGATGAAGAACCTTTGGGTCTTCAAGCAAGTGTAACAATAGAGTCCATGGGTCTGGTTAGTGATCAGAATAGGAGTGTGTACAACTCCATACCAGAAAACTCTAAAGTTTATTATATGGACAGTGTTCTTGTCAATGGCCAGGATACTCCTGCCAGGCAAGACTCTGGGGCAGCAGAACAGTAGTGGATGAAAGCTTTTTCAGGCCTGAGGATGCTGCTAAGGCACCCAAAGGTCCCACTACGATGTCTGGAGGCCCTGTCCAAATGGTTCCAATTCTACCAGCCCTCATACAGTGTAACAACATGACAGTGATGATTCCTGTCAGTGTTCAAACTGAGGTTCCTGGGAGAGTCCTGTTGGGGAATGATCTAAGAACTCTTGAGTAGTATCCAGTACCCCAGGCCTCCCAGTATGGAGACCCAGAACCAAACCAAATTGGCTAGATAGGCCACCTTAAGGAACCACTCTAAGCCTGTGGGAACCTCTAATGAGAACCTCACTCCAAGCCCTGGTGTTGGTAAGTTGACCTCTGACCCAGGCAAATTTCAGGCTAAATTGTTATGGAAATGGGAGCCCGAACCAAGTTCCATCATTATTCCCCAAGTTTTAGAGTCTGTGACTCCTCCTGCTTCTGAAGAAGAGGTGGGTAGACCAACTGGACCCCTAACTAGGCCTAAGAGAACTGGTATTTCTAGGTGCTGGTGGAAAACCAGAAAAGAAAAGTCTAAGGCCAAAAACCTTCAGACTGTTGGACCTTCTACTGAAGACTCCAACTCAAATCCTAATCTTGGGAGTGAAATTCCTAAAGTAGGTAAGGGTAGATATAAGAGGAAGGAGAAGCATGTACCTTGCTTATCTCCATCCCCTCCAACCAAGAGGCCTAAAACCCAACCTTCTCACAACAGAGAAGTGGTGAGGACCTCTGGAGGCCCCTCTAGATCTAAGGGAATCCTTTATAAGGACCCCTTGAAAAAGCTTAACACAGGTTCAGAAGTTGTACCAACGTCTGAGGGACTGGTCAACCAGATCCCCTATAATTTCAAAAAGACTGATGTTCCTCAAAGGGTTTGTAGGTCATATAGCTTACAAAGGAAAACCTTTGGTTTGACCATAGAACACAGGTCAGGGTATCACCACCAAAATGCTGATGGTCTCTCTAGGATGTATGTCATCGACTAGAGGTATGAGATTCATCCAGGAGTG
The DNA here is from genome assembly GCF_040938575.1 of Ambystoma mexicanum. NCBI lineage: Eukaryota > Metazoa > Chordata > Amphibia > Caudata > Ambystomatidae > Ambystoma > Ambystoma mexicanum. Next base: position 524,502,096 of record NC_090940.1, read on the forward strand.
GATTCAATCCTCCTGTCCCTTAGTCTGGAGGGTTCGGGGGGTCGAGTGTTAGGGAGAATTCTCTGTGTAGGCTAATTTCTCAAACCTAGTGAGTCCCCCAGCAGCTTTGCTGGATTTTTGGGGTTTATTTTTTTCTCCTGCTAAGAGTGAGACTCTTTTTCTCCCACTCTTAGACATGATTTGAGATATCCTTTGACTTTTAATGTGTTCTTTGGGCTATGGGGTCTTTTACTCCATAGGGTTTCATGTGTTTTTGGTAAGTGTGTTACACAGCAGCCTCAGTGCAGTAACACAGGGGTGTCATAGTGACCCCCAAACATAGACTCCATACCCTGGGACTGACTACTGTCTCCCAGGGCATGTAAAGTCACCATTGACTTTACTAGTCTTAAATTGTGAACAGAACCAGTACCAACCATCATATTGTGGAAGTACTAGGGGTAGGGGTAATTAGATTGCCCCTGGGTCTGTTTTTCAGGGGGGCACTGTGCAGTCCCCCCTCGTCGAGTTTCTGGGTGGTGGCAGTGGTTACCACGCGAATTATTCCACTGGAATATTTCGTCTGGGATTTTCCCATTCATTTTAAACGCACCACTCTTTGGTGCAATGTTAAAGATACCGCCGGGTTATGTATTTAATATTTATTCCCCGGTTGGGTCTTTTTGCCAGGACTCGGTTTTAAAATGGCGTTTGTGTTCGCCTCTGTAACTCCAACCCAAGTCGAGCCCTTTGTTCCACTTTTGGCGGGCTTCTGCACAGATGCCACCAAAAGTGGTGCCACTCTATCTGGGTCTACAGGATGTGTGGGAGGGGGGTTTAGGCACCCTGGACTGAGTTGCCTCGGCAACTTAAGTCGCACTCTTGTGTGACCACTTAGCATGTTTGAGTGACAGCTAGGACTGATGAATGGGGGTTTTCTGCATAAAAGCAGGGCTTTGGGGACTGGAACTTCAGAAGTCGCCACAGGATCAAAGAATCCGAAGAGGGAGAAGCTGAGCCGACCTGCAACGACGACACCACCGGTGGAGCCCTGCTGAACCGCCTCACCACTTCCCGACGACAGAGAAGATCTTCATCCCGGAGAGTCTTCTTCCTTTGAACTGGTGGGGATAACCAGTTCGCCCTCTTTTCGCCTTCCTGGATCGTCTCATGGTCGAATCGCCCGTGCCAAGTACCCCGGCGGCCGGATAGCCACGCTTCTCCACTACCGCGAATAAAAGGGTAGTACCTTTTAACCCGGAAACTCCGCGGCTGGTTCCTTCCCTGGCAGTACAACGACCTCCAGATGTCCTCCACGTCGAGATCTTCTTTTCCCATGGACGAAGCACCAACTTGCACCCGCTGCCAGGAACAACTGCCCCCGCTGGAGCTTTCTCACCATTTCAGTCCCGCCTGGTCTCCCTTGCAACAGACTGTTCAAGGTGTCCCGTAAATCCTTGACTCTCTATCCTGGGGTGACCTGGGACCTGTTAACTAACTTTCTCTGAACTGATCCAAACTCTTTTTGAACTATCTGCAAAGACTTTTAAAGTATAATTCAACTGTGTGATCTTGGACACATTCCGCATTGCTCTCTCCAAGAGTGGGCCTGGCCTATGAAATTTCTTGCTCTACAGTAGACTCTGCCTTTCCTGACTTGATGTGGTTCTTTTAAAAGTGTTGGTATTGTGTGCTTTTCTAATTCTGCCTTTTCCCTCCCTTTTTAACTAACTTATTGGAGTGCCATCTTAGGTTAAGCACTCACCTCTGTCTGCAAATAAGTGGTGTTTTAACTAAGACTTGTTCAATAAGTAATCAGGGAGGTATATATATTGATAGTCTGTGTTTGAACTTGCTTGCCATATTAGTGTTAGTGTATTTTATGTGTGTTTTTAAATAAATAATTATATACTTTTATACCAAAGTTCTGGTCAGTGTTTGCTTGTGCTACTGTATCTTTGTACCTATTTTGTATACTCTATATACTGTCTAACTCTTCTTGAGAGAAGTCTGACTGCTCAGCCACAGCTACCAGGTACATCTGGGTGGTATAGACTGCTACCAATTGGGTTTACTGCCAACACCTGTAGTCCTAAGCCTTTTGCAGTGGTCCTTAAGGGAACTGCACAGGTTTCTGCCTAACACTGGTGTACAGCGATGGGATTTGTATTGAGTATACATTTTAGTGTGCTTATAGATACCTTAATGCAACTAACCACAAAGCTTAGCACTAAAAAGTTTATTTTCTAACCTGTCAACTATGAAAAGTTATAGTCACAAGTCCCTTGCTACAAAAACTGCTGATTGTTTAAGAGTTCTCTGTAAGCATAAGAATCTCCTGACTAAAGGCAAGAAAATGGAGCTAATAGAAAGGTTGTTAGCAAACCAAAGTCTGGATGGTGGTTCAAAGGAACCTACCACTCCAGAAAATGTAGATAACAGTAATAATATTGATATTGATCAAAGTATTGTTAATCTTGGGTCAGAACCAGAAGAGGAAGATGAGGATGATAAAGTTCTCCCCCCTAGGCCTCTGCCTGCTCTTCCAGCTGTACCTACTGGACCTTTGCCATGTCCCACATTTAGTCCTCAATATCTGGAACTAGAGAAAATGAAACTTGAATTGGAGTTTAAGAGACTTAATACTCAAGCAGAACAAAGACACCAAGAACTGAATCAAGAACTAAGGCTCAGAGAAATGGAGCTCAAGCATGAGCTAGAGATGAAGAAATTGTCTGTTGAAAATGCTTCTCTCTCCGGATCCTCTAGGAGTTCCAGTCCCAAAAGACCCTGGATACCTAAAGAGATTATGGGTATGTATGAGCCTAAGTTGGATGTGTTGGATTGGTTGAGTCTGTTTGAGTATAATCATGGGCTCCACGATATCTCAGGGAATGAGTTACTTCCCTGGTTGTTCTCTAGGCTCACTCCTGTTGCAACTGATGTGATAATGGAGTTGGGGGAGGAGGATAGAAAGGATTATGAATGTGTGAAGCTAGCTTTAATAGCTAGATTTGGGAAGACCCCTTCCCAGTACCTTAAGAGGTTTAGGACCCTCAAAAAGAATGATGGTACCCCTTGGGCTACCTGGGTAATTGAAAGGTTGAAAAACTTAGAGGGATGGATTAAGGGTTACAAGGTGAACACTTGTGAGGAAATGGGAAATCTTGTAATGTTGGAGTCAATTTATGATGCCTGCTCTCCTGAGCTCAGACAGCACTTGGCTGATTCAAGGGAATTGGATTCCAGGAAGCTAGCTAAGGCAGCTGACTTGTGGGTTGCCAACAGGGCTACTCACAAGGATTCAGGGGTCACTCAGAAAAAGTATGAGGGAAAGCAGCCACCAAAAGGGAACCGAGAGACTTCTAATACCTCCCAACCCAAAGAGGGCCCCAAACAACAAAGTAACCAGGGTAAGGCCCAGGGTAAACCACAACAGGCTAGTGTACCTTCTGGTCAACAACCAGAAGGAGGTCAGAACAAGCCACCCTTTCAGAGAGCATTTGGAGTATCCTATGTCTGTAAGGCAACTGACCATATCGAAGGAGATCCAAAATGTAAGGGTAAACCTACAGGGATCAGCACAGTCTCCTTAGCCTTCACTCCTGAGGAGGAAGTCCAAATGACTAGTGCTCACTTTGAAGTCTTTGATGAAGAACCTTTGGGTCTTCAAGCAAGTGTAACAATAGAGTCCATGGGTCTGGTTAGTGATCAGAATAGGAGTGTGTACAACTCCATACCAGAAAACTCTAAAGTTTATTATATGGACAGTGTTCTTGTCAATGGCCAGGATACTCCTGCCAAGCGAGACTCTGGGGCCAGCAGAACAGTAGTGGATGAAAGCATTTCAGGCCTGAGGATGTTGCTAAGGTACCCAAAGGTCCCACTAAGATGTCTGGAGGCCCTGTCCAAATGGTTCCAATTCTATCAGCCCTCATACAGTGTAACAACATGACAGTGATGATTTCTGTCAGTGTTCAAACTGAGGTTCCTGGGAGAGTCCTGTTGGGAAATGATCTAAGAACGCTAGGAGTAGTATCCAGTACCCCCAGGCCTCCCAGTATGGAGACCCAGAACGAAACCAAATTGGCTAGAGAGGCCACCTTAAGGAACCACTCTAAGCCTGTGGGAACCTCTACTGAGAACCCCACACCAAGCCCTGGTGTTGGTAAGTTGATCTCTGACCCAGGCAAATTTCAGGCTAAAATGTTAGGGAAATGGGAGCCCGAACCAAGTTCCATCATTATTCCCCAAGTTTTAGAGTCTGTGTCTCCTCCTGCTTCTGAAGAAGAGGTGGCTAGACCAACTGGACCCCTAACTAGGCCTAAGAGAACTGGTAATTCTAGGTGCTGGTGGAAAACCAGAAAAGAAAAGCCTAAGGCCAAAAACCTTCAGACTGTTGGACCTTCTACTGAAGACTCCAACTCAAATCCTAATCTTGGGAGTGAAACTCCTAAAGTAGGTAAGGGTAGATCTAAGAGGAAGGAGAAGCATGTACCTTGCTTATCTCCATCCCCTCCAACCAAGAGGCCTAAAACCCAACCTTCTCACAACAGAGAAGTGGTGAGGACCTCTGGAGGCCCCTCTAGATCTAAGGGAATCCTTTACAAGGACCCCTTGAAAAAGCCTAACACAGGTTCAGAAGTTGTACCACCGTCTGAGGGACTGGTCAACCAGATCCCCTATAATTTCAAAAAGACTGATGTTCCTCAAAGGGTTTGTAGGTCATATAGCTTACAAAGGAAAACATTTGGTTTGACCATAGAACACAGGTCAGGGTGTCACCACCAAAATGCTGATGGTCTCTCTAGGATGTATGTCATCGACTAGAGGTATGAGATTCATCCAGGAGTGGATTCAATCCTCCTGTCCCTTAGTCTAAGGGGGGGGGGGTGTTAGGGAGAATTCTCTGTATAGGCTAATTTCCCAAACCTAGTGAGTCCCCCAGCAGCTTTGCTGGATTTTTGGGGTTTATTTTTTTCTCCTGCTAAGAGTGAGACTCTTTTTCTCCCACTCTTAGACATGATTTGAGATATCCTTTGACTTTTAATGTGTTCCATGGACTATGGGGTCTTTTACTCTATAGGGTTTCATGTGTTTTTGGTAAGTGTGTTACACAGCACCTCAGTGCAGTAACACAGGGGTGTCATAGTGACCCCCAAACATAGACTCCATACCCTGGGACTGACTACTGTCTCCCAGGGCATGTAAAGTCACCATTGACTTTACTAGTCTTAAATTGTGAACAGAACCAGTACAAACCATCATGTTGTGGAAGTACTGGTAGGGGTAATTAGATTGCCCCTGGGTCTGTTTTTCGAGGGGGCACTGTGCAGTCCCCCCTTGTCGAGTTTCTGGCTGCTGGCAGTGGTTACCACGCAAAATATTCCACCAGAATATTTCCTATGGGATTTTCCCATTCATTTTAAACGCACCACTTTTTGGTGCAATGTTAAAGATACCGCCGGGTTATTTATTTAATATTTATTCCCCGGTTGGGTCTTTTTGCCAGGAATCGTTTTTAAAATCACGTTTGTGTTCGCCTCTGTAACTCCAACCCAAGTCGAGCCCTTTGTTCCACTTTTGGCAGGCTTCTGTATAGAAGCCACCAAAAGTGGTGCCACTCTGTCTGGGTCTACAGGATGTGTGGGAGGGGGGTTTAGGCACCCTGGACTGAGTTGCCTCGACAACTTAAGTCGCACTCTTGTGTGATTGGCCCAGTGGTGAGCCGCCCGGCTCACCACTTAGCATGTTTGAGTGACAGCTAGGACTGATGAATGGGGGTTTCTGCATAAAAGCAGGGCTTTGGGGACTGGAACTTCAGAAGTCGCCACAGGACCAAAGAATCTGAAGAGGGAGAAGCTGAGCCGACCTGCAACGACGACACCACCGGTGGAGCCCTGCTGAACCGCCTCACCACTTCCCGACAACAGAGAAGATCTTCATCCCGGACAGTCTTCTTCCTTTGAACTGGTGGGGATAACCAGTTTGCCCTCTTTTCGCCTTACTGGATCGTCCCGTGGTTGAATCACCCGTGCCAAGCAACCCGGCGGCCGGATAGCCACCCTTCACCACTACCGCAAATAAAAGGGTAGTACCTTTTAACCGGGAAACTCCGCGGCTGGTTTCTTCCCTGGCAGTACAACGACCTCCAGCTTTCCTCCACGTCGAGATCTTCTCTCCCCCTGGACGAAGCACTGACTTGCACCCGTTGCCAGGAACAACTGCCCCCGCTGGAGCTTTCTCACCATTTCAGGTACTGTGTCCCGCCTGGTCTCGCTTGCAACAGACTGTTCAAGGTGTCCCGTAAATCCTTGACTCTCTATCCTGGGGTGACCTGGGACCTGTTAACTAACTTTCTCTGAACTGATCGAACTCTTTTTGAACTATCTGCAAAGAATTTTAAAGTATAATTCAACTGTGTGATCTTGGACACATTCCGCCTTGCTCTCTCCAAGAGTGGACCTGGCATATGAACTTTCTTGCTCTACAGTAGACTCTGCCTTTCCTGACTTGCTGTGGTTCTTTTAAAAATGTTGGTATTGTGTGCTTTCCTAATTCTGCCTTTTCCCTCCCTTTTTAACTAACTTATTGGAGTGCCATCTTAGGTTAAGCGCTCACCTCTGTCTGCAAATAAGTGGTGTTTTAACTAAGACTTGTTCAATAAGTAATCAGGGAGGTATATATATTGATAGTGACTGTGTTTGAACTTGCTTGCCATATTAGTGTTAGTGTATTTTATAAATGTGTTTTTAAATAAATAATTATATACTTTTATACCAAAGTTCTGGTCAGTGTTTACTTGCGCTACTGTATCTTTGTACCTATTTTGTATACTCTATATACTGTCTAACTCTTCTTGAGAGAAGTCTGACTGCTCTGGTAAATCTGGGTGGTACAGACTGCTACCAATTGGGTTTACTGCCAACACCTGTAGGCCTAAGCCTTTTGCGGTGGTCCCTAAGGGAACTGCACAGGTTTCTGCCTAACAGGAACAAGTCAAGGATCGCGTAAGCGTTTTGCTCGAAGCCATAGTTGCGACACGAAGCACGGGTCTGCCTTTGGGCATGCCTTATATAGCCGACGACGCCCAGAGGCTGGAACATGCCCTGGTATTCACAGGATTCACAGGAAGTCTCTCTGGGGCCATCTTGAGTGTGCTGGAAGTGTGCTTGGGCCAATCAGAGTCCCTAAAGGGGGCCGGGTTAACTGTGCAATGCACCTGAGTGCAAGAGTGTGGTAAATGGATGTTGGATGCCTGCAAGGCATGTTTAGTCTGCCAGGCTCTAACCCATCTTATTCCTGCCTGTTCCCTAGCATATATGACACCTGCGGACACTGCATGTATAGAGAATGATAGGGGATGGGTGGTCGGAGAGAAAGGAGGTTAGCCACAACAGGGCCTGATCAGTGAGGCCCAGGGTATCACAGACGTGCGATCAGGGTGTTGTGGTTCACCATATCGAAGGCAGAGGAGAAGTCGAGTAGAATGAAGATAGAGGAAGAGTTAGAATCAAGATTTGAGAGCAGATCTTCACGGGTGTTCAGAAGAGCCGTTTCCGTGCCTCTGGATGCTCTAAACCTAGACTGGTGGTTGTGGAAGCAGCCAACAGATTCAGTGTGGAGGGTAAACTGGGAAATGGCCAACTTCTCCAGGAGTTTGCCCAGGAAGGGGGTGATAGAGATCGGGCGATAGTTTGCCGGAATGGAAGAGTCAGCAGAAGGTTTTTTGAGGAGAGGGTGCACAAGAGAGTGCTTAAGAGCAGTGGGGAAAACTCCAGTGGTGAAGGAAAGGTTGCAGAGGACGTCCACGGTTGGGGTGAGAGAGACAATGTTGTCCTTGATGGGTTTGGAGAGACAGGGGGCCACCAGTTTGGGGGAGGTTTTGATAGACCAGACTTGTCTAATGACCTTCTCGGGTGTGACAGGGGATAGAGAAGAGAGAAGAAGGGGAGGAGAGTGCAGATGGCCAAGCGTGGTGCAAGAGATGTTGGTGCATGAGGCGGTGAGGAAAAGAGAGAGGATAGGATATCCTGTGTTTTTGAGGTGCAGTTTGCAGCAAGGGGCCTGGGTGGGTGCAATTGTGGAGGATGCTGCGGTAGTGTTTGCTTGTTCCTAGCAGACTTTGAAAGGTCCGGCCGTTTTATTGGATGCGCGGAGATGCAGGCTTCAATAAAGACTCTTTTATTGGAGCGGATCCAAAGTCTATACTGCCTTTGGAGGACGCGGCTGGCCAGTTTGTTAGAGGGTGCACCCGAAGAATCCCATTTCCTTTTTTAAAATTCTTTATTAAATTTGTTCCAACAGACAAATTAACATGCAATCATTTCAACATAATAAACTTAACCATCCTAAATGCAAAAGTAACACATCCATCTCCCTCCCCCATTTGGCCAACCAGCTATATGAAATCACAACCTAAGATCTAGGAGGAAAGGAGAGAAGAAGGAACAAAACAATTTAAAATAAAAAAACACAAACCAATATACCTTATAAATACCTCATAGAGCTCAATATTCAACTATAATCAATTTCAGCAAATATATATATATATATATATATATATATATATATATATATATATATATATATATATATATAAGATTGAAAGTGTACTTATCTTTTTTTCTATTTTTTCTTTTTGAAACAAGCTTAATCCGGTTCCAAATTTAGGAATCCCCCCGAAATTTTCTTTAAAAGAGTCTCCTTTTTCTGCATCATTAGCACCGCTCTTTCAATTTTACAAATTGAGTGCATTTCTTCCATCCATGAGTCCAATTTCCGATACCCATCCGACTTCCAATTTCGCAATATTATCTTTTTTGCTGCTAAAGCTCCCTTCAGAATCCAGGTTGCGTGGTGATGTCCTAACTCTTCTAGGTTTGTATCTTCTCCCAGGATTAATGTCTCTAAATTAAAGTCCTTTTCTTCGTTCAATACTCTGTTCATCACTTCGGTTATTCCTTTCCAAAATAATTTCACCTTGTAGCATTCCCAAAACATGTGCTCCAATCTACCTTCGGCGTGACCACAATCCCACCATGTATCTGTTACACTCAAGTCTTGCTTTTGCATTCAAACCAGTGTCTAAAATTCTTTGTTAGACATCTTCACTTGAAGTGCTCTCTCTCCTATTTTTATTGACATCCTCTTGATGTTTCCAAACAGAGCTTCCCATCTTCCTTGCGTCATTTCTTCATCTAGGCATGCAGACCATGCTGTCAAGATCGTATTATTTCCCTCTGAATTCCTGCCTAACAGAGTATACATTTTTTAAGCCATATGCTCTTGACTGCCTATTTTCTAAATGATACCATTAAGTCTGAATTATCTAGTTTTTGCAGGTTCACTGCACATTCCAATTTCCGATACTCGCCATGAGTGCAATCAGATAAGCTGTATCAGACTTTTAATTCTTATGTATCCACCTTTCTCCCTCAACCAGGACTTTGACCTTTTGAATTCCTGCCAGATACCAATTTATCCAGAATATTGTTTTGTTCTTTATTTTAATTGAAAGATTGAGTCATATTCCACATAGTTCTCAGAAACTCGGTCAGAGTAGATTGATTTGCATAGTCTATGTTTGTGATTGACAGGACTGCCCAGATGTCCTAACGATCCTACCATGCTTGCTTCACGACTGCCCACTCGTCTTCCCCCTCTTCAATGAAAGGCATAATTTGTCACAATGTGAATGCATGATGGTAATGTTCAAAATTTAGAATGTTTAATCCTCCCCCATCGTTTTGTAGTTGTAGTTTCCATAACTTCAATCTCGGTATCTTTTTTACCCACAAAAATGATTGGATTAGACTAACTAGTTCCCTCAACGTCGATTTCTTCAAAGGTAGAGGGATCATACTCATAACATTAGTTATTTTCTGTGCTATCATCATCTTAGTAGCATTCACCTTGCCTCCCAATGACAGCATAAGCGATTCCCACCGCTCTAATTCCAGTGTTATTTTTCTATTCTCAATTCCATATTCAGGTATTTCATTTACTTGATATCCCTTGTGAGCCATATTCCTAAATACTTCATCTTAACAGGGCACCATCTGAAGCCACATTTCGCTAGTCGAGTGAGTGCAAGGCAAAGCCTCAGATTTTGTCCAGTTTGTTTTATAATTTGAGAGCAAACCAAATTCCTCAATCAAGCTCATCAGAGCAGGGATAGATGTTATAAGGTCTCGAATGACCACTATAAAATCATCGGCATACAATCAAAGCTTCTGACTAATTCCATTAAAGTTCATTCCAGTGATTGTATTGTCAGATCTTATTGCCACTGCCAACGGTTCTATTGAAATCACAAAAGCAAAGGGGATAATGGGCAGCCTTGGCGCATCCCATGCTGCAGGTCAAATTTGCTTGATATTCTTCCATTTGTGTTAATTTCTGCAATGGGTTTTGTATAAAGCACTCTAATCCAACTTGTAGTATCCCCATTACTGGAGATCGGGTAAGATATCTAGACTGGTTGTCTGCACTGGGTGCACACTGTGCAGATAGTGGAATGTCATTAAGTCATCTAGAATCTTATGTGTCATCAAGGTTCTGAATCCTACAGTTGGGATCTTCAGGATGGGAGAGTTTACCTACTGGATGTACATTACTTAGCTCCTGTTCCAATCATCTAAGTCTACCCTGTAACTAATAGTAAAGCTCATCTACTTTTATAATAATCAGTACCCGATCTCCAGTAATGTGGATACTACAAATGGCGACGAGGATGGGATCAGGAGGTGTTTTGTTGGTCCCAGATAAACTATGATAAAGCCTGCTGATCCCAAGACATAAAGGACCCACTGGAGAAATACTGCTGAAGAAAGGTCTAGAGTAAAGCCTGCTGAAAAGAACGTCTGCTGATTCCTGGCATTATAAAGATGCTATTGACAGAAATCCATGATGAGCCCAGCAGTGATAAAGCCCTTCCTGCCATCTGCCATCTAGATGTTTCCATTTAATTTCTGCGCAAGGCAGCCAACACGCAGCATCTACTGAAGAATATGATTTATTGCCAAATGACAAGGTACTGTGCACACTAAGCCAGCTGGGAGAGCTAGAGATGCAGTTAAAATAAGGGCTGATTTTCCAGTACCTAAGGTGCTTTGATGTTGGTAATAGGGCAGGAGGAATGGTTGATTAAATGCTCTAGCAGAGGCAACGTTTATTTATTTGCTGTGTCAGGACAATACGTTGGAAATGCCAACCTGTTATTTGATTTGTGCGCTGTATGAGAGGAAGCCCTGTTTGACCATTAAAAGGTCATGTTAATGCCAACTTGTTAATTGACTTGAGCGCTGTGTAAGAGGAAGCGCTGTTTGACCGTTAAAAGGTCATGTCACGGAGCTCTATGAGGCTCAATATACGTGGAGGAAATTATGACGTTGTCGAATCTTCATTGGGTACTGGCAAACCTTGGAATGCCAGAATTGTTTTCTTTTGCCCTCGTTTGGAGCCGCAGATTGGTGTTGCTTCATATGAAGAGTCAGCGCATGATTAGAGGAAAGGCCATCACTACGTTCAGTTCAGATGTTCTTTTTACTTCATAAGACGTTTGCCGCATCAGAATGCTTTCAGTCTGCTGTTGGATTATTTATACAATGAATTTATATTACGATCCACGTGTGCGCTATGGGAATCTGTTTTTGTTGTGAACTGCAACGTGGGCACAAAATGCGCAGCACGACAGCCGGTACATGTGATGAGATCCAATCAGCACGTATGTTTGAAGGAACGTGTCAAGCACCGGCATTACGTCTTTTGTTTCAACAGTTATGAGGTACTGTTTTAGTTATAAACGTTACTGTTCTATCTCAAGGGGTCAGACTTGATGGTCGTGCAGTTATGTAATGCCTCCGTCCCCAAGTACCGCTCGAGCAGGTAAAATTTACCTGCCCTAGCAATCCTTGAGGCCACAGTTGTGGAGTGTCTTTCTCAGCCTGGTACTGGGAACGCCAGAAGGACCCCTGAGTGCTGTAAGGCAAAGGGTTAGAATGAGGGAAACACCCAAAAACAATTGGCAAGGGGAGCAAACAAGGCACAGTGACACCAGCTTACCTAAAGGGTGGTAGAATAGGTAGGAGACCTACACATACAGCAGGGGGAACCAACAGAGGCTGGGATGATGCAGTTGGCACTCCGGAAAACACCTGAGTGAAGCAAGAACGTCATGCGTGGCAAATCTTCAAAGCAATCCGTGGTTCAAGAACTAGGGAACAGGAGGGCAATCCAGAGCCAAGTCCAGTGTCCAAACAGAGGTCAAGATGATCCGGGGAGTCAGAGAGCACGCCAAAGTCCAAAGGGAATCCAAATGCAAATCCAAGAAAACGTTCCGTGGTCGAGTTAAGGATAGTAACAAGATGCAGAAAGTAACGCCTAGCAGTCCTCCAGAAGAAGTAGCTGTGAAGCGACGCGCTGCATTTGCTGGCTTCTTTTGAAGCTGCGAGCAGAGTCACGTGACGCATCGCGTGACCGCTCGTGCGCATTACACGGAGCACAACGCGGCCAGCGATTGGTGTTGCCGACGCTTCCTGGTATGCTGCTATTGCCGGGTGTGGAGGAGGCGACATGGCAACCGCCATCGCGGAAAGGGGCGAAAAGAGGCGGGTCTGCCTGCCGTGGTATCCCGCCTGCCGTGCCTCCCCTGCTGATGTGGGTGGGAAGCATGATAGCGGGAAGCGCCAGGTAGGTGATACGAGTGTGGGGTTGGAGGCGAGTGCGGGGGCGTGACAGCTACGAACTTCAAATTAAGATATTGAAGTATGCAACGAGGGTATTTTACGTGCAATGTGATATATGTAGCGTTGCAAACAGTTACAGAGCAGCACGAAGAGCTTTGTTTGCTGTGGTTATTTTTCCTCATGAAATTCATGGACATTATGCTGTTTTGATGCAAGTTGTGTTTCTCATTTGTGAATGGAATTTAAATGCACTTAATATGTCTTGCTGTTTCCTGTGATGCAATGTATTGATATTACTTATGGCTACATCAGTTGGTAATACTGCCATGATGTATATGTTATGGGGTGGATATTGCCATGATTGTATGAAATGGTATGTGCCAATATTTTAAAGGGTGACTGGATGTTGTGAATGAATGTATGTGCCTGGGTGATAAGGTGCATGATGGATTGATGTTTGTGCAAGGGTGCATGGTGTATGCGTGGTATAATACTCACCAACCAATACCAACCAAAGAACACAAAACAAATGAAAGTATTTTAATATATATTTTTTGTGTAGTGTCTAACAAAATTTTGCTGGATTTTTAGGGCGGTCATGCCGACTGCAATGATGGACTCCATATATGGACATTTTAGGTCTATTGTGATGATTATTTCAAAGAGCAATGATACTAGGGCATGTTCACATGTTTAATATTATATGACACTGCATCGTCAGTTGTCGGTTAATTGTACTAGACACTGCATTGTCAGTAGTCAAGTGATGTGATTTATATATAGTCTGTGTTATGCAGAGGTGTTTTTGTATGAGTAGTGACACTGCATGAATGTGTGCTAGTGCCATGAGAAGTTTTATAAGCCCTGATGGATATGTATTACATGCAATTAATATAGCCCTGGTTATTGTAATGCCTCTATTTGATGTGTGTGAGAGGGCATGGCCGTATTAATATGATCTGCTTTGGAAGCGGTAGTGATATATTCATAATTAACCAGTATGTTTTTGGCCATGTCTTTTTTCAAGTTTGAATGCTTTCATCAGTTTGACTGCATTCATGTTTTTTGTAAGATCTTGTGCACTTGGACTGAAGGTCCGATCAACTTTCTGCCGTGGTGTTTTTTTATACGCACTGTTCTCCTTTCCAGTTGCGTCGTTTATATGTGATCTTTGTTTTGTTTGTACCTTTCCTATATTTTCCCACTTTTCTATGTTTTTCTTCGGGACAGTGTGTGTGAATGCTGATGGTACAAATGGAGGGCGCAATTGACGGGTGTTTCTGTGGTGAGAATGGTGGTGTGGTTGGTCTTAGTTGTGATGATGATGTGAGTGATGGCTATGTGGATGTTAGTTTGTATTCCTTGACAGATGTACATGTGTACGCGAATGTGCTGCGGGCATGGCTGGCCCAAGTCCTCTCGTGGCAGGTGAGGAGGAAGGTGATACCATGTGTTGGGTAGAATGTGGTAGTGATTGTTTATTGCTTGCAGGTGGCAGCTGCGAGGCCGGGTGCTGGCAGAGTCGGGCAGATGGTTAGTTATGTGTTTTGTTGGCATGGATGTTAGATACGTGAATGTGGCATACGCTGTGACAGTTGTGGATGTGGTGGTCGGTTGATGGTAAATGTGTGATTTTGTGGTGGTTCCAGAGTGCCTGTTTTTAGGTTGTTGTTTGTGTGTTCCTCTCCGTAGAAGGGGAGATGTGTAAGTAGACTGGTTGTCTGCACTGGGTGCACACTGTGCAGATAGTGGAATGTCGTTAGGTCATCTAGAATCCTATGTGTCATCAAGGTTCTGAATCCTACAGTTGGGATCTTCAGGATGGGAGAGCTTACCTATTGGATGTACATTACTTAGCTCCTGTTCCAATCATCTAACATTACCCTGTAACTAATAATTAAGCTCATCTACTTTAATAATAATCAGTCTCCAGCATCTTAACCGATCTCCAGTAATGCGGATACTATACAACTCAAATATTCCCTACCGAAATTCATCTTCTCCATTGTTTTCAGCAAAAACTCCCAACAAACCCGATGAAAGGCCTTTTCTGCATCTAGGGACAGAGCCACTGATTCCACTTGCAATTATTTTGACTCTGCCAAGGTAAGTAATAACATTTGCATGTTAAGCTGATACTCTCCCTTTTATAAAACCTGCTTGGTTTGGATGTATTAACCTCGGGAGAATCTTCTCCAATCTATTTGCCAGGATTTTGGATACTATTTTGCTACGTTAGTTAATCAAACTGTTAGGCCTGTAACTACCTGGTTCCAGCTCCTGACGACCTGGTTTTAGGATCAGAGATATTGTAGCATGCCTGAGTGTAGGAGGTAAATATCCCATGTTTGTACAATGTGCAAATGTGTCTCTGAGCAAACTTAGGACACCTTCCACAATTGCTCTATAAAATTCAGCCGGGAGACCATCAGGCCCTAGGCACTTTCCCAAATTCAAGCTCCAAATTGCCTTCTTAACTTCTTCTAAAGATATTTCAGGATCCACTATTACTTTTTCCTCTTCTGTAAGACCCTTTATCTGCAGGTTTGATAGGAATGTGTCTATCCGATCCAGGTCAACTGTCTGGGATTCGCTGTATAAGTTTGTATAGAAACTTTTAAATGCGTCATTTATTTCTCGTGGCTCCTATGTTACCCCTTGATCCCCTTTAATTACACAAATTGCTCTATTTGCTTTTCTTACCCTCAAACAACAAGCATACAATCGTCCTCATTTCTCTCCTCCCTCATAATATCTACATTTAGTCCTGGAAATTGCAAATGCTGCCTTATCACTTATAATTTTGTTCAGATCATATTTCAACCTCATTAGCCTCATTACCCTTTATCTGCCGATCCCATCACCTACTTTTCCAATTCTTTAATTGAAGCACCTAGTGCCCTCATTTAATTCTCTCTTTTTCTCTTTTTAATTCCAGACACTATCATGGCCACCCTTCTCATAACACATTTGAAATTCTCCCACACTGTATGAATCCCCACCTCACCATTCATACTAACTTTGTTTGTTTGTTTGTTTGTTTATTGATTTATATAGCACACCAAACCCGGAGGTATCTGGGCGCATTACAAATAGTTTCAATTTTCATTAGAACAATTACAGTCAATATATACAAAAAGATACAGCAAGGAACATACAATATAACACACATTGAAAGTGAATAACAACAGTTCTCCAGCATTGGATCTTTCATAGATTCAGATGCTTGAATATTCCCCGTCGTCAGACTGGGAATCCTCTGTGATAAATTAAATAATAATAATAAAATTGTTTTTTTTTAAATTAAATATATATATATATATATATACACACTGCCACCTAGCAGTGCATGTACATAGCCCATTATAGCCTATGAGCCACTTCATTGTGAAGTCCCTCCACCTCACTTTGGTCCTTTATGGCCCCAGCCAATGAGGTGGCAGGGCTTAAGCTCCGCCCCCGGCAGCCATCTTCAGATTTTTCACCGCAGTCTATCAGACACAGGGAATCCTCAAGCTCTCTGAGCTTTCTCAAATTCTTTCTACTTTTGTGTGGAATATATTTGTAAAATATATTCCATCTTGTTCCCCTTCTTAGGGGCTTTCTTTCCAATTAACCTTGGTGGCAAAACTTGTTGTTTTCCTCTCAAAATCGTCGACTGAACTTCTCTTCAGAAATGGAGGCACCTCCGGCTGTCAGGAAGCCTTCCCTGTTCAGGGACTGCACGAGGTGCAAGAAGAAATTGGTTTACTACAAGGACCCTCACGAGCATTGCATTTATTGTCTGTACCCGCATGACATTAAAAAATGCGAGATTTGTAAAACCTTTTCCACCAAGACCCTTCATGACAGGCATAGAAGACTCCTTTCATACCTGGAATCCAGGGATCAATCTTCGGACGAAGAGTCTGTCAGAACAGCTCCTGTCCAATCCAGCATTCCATCTGAGAGGCAAACTTCAAAGAGAAGGGCCTCTTCAGTGGAAAGGAGTTCCTCTCCCAAATCCAAAAAGAGGAAGCTGGAATTGATACCCTTTCTGCCTCCAGTTGACCTATCAAGCCAGAAAAAGTCAGCAAAATCTGCCTCCAGAGGTAAGGAGGAGTTTGCAAAAAACGGGGAGGGGCAGTCGTCGGCGGGTAAACCGCCCACGAATGAAGGGAAAGGTAAAGGCCTGTCATCGGGCATACCGTCGACGAAACCAGCATCGACGACGACGACGCTTAAGACATCGTCGACAGTTAGATCATCGTCATCGGACATGTCGACCACGAAGCAATCGTCGACGAGCAAGAAACTCCACTCGTCCACGAAGCATTCATCCATGACGCAGTCGTCCACGGAGCACACTCCACATACGTCAACGAAGCCCTCGTCGACGGGAAAATGTCAGTCGTCGACGACGAATCCCTCGTCGACTGGAAAATTTCAGTCGTCGACGGGAAAATCTCCGTCGACAGCGAAGCCCTCGTCGACGGGAAAATCTCAGTCGTCGACGGGAAAATCTCAGTCGTCGGCGAAGCCCTCGTCGACGGGAAAATCTCAGTCGTCGACGAGAATAACACCATCCATAACGCCTTCAGAGGCACCGCAAATTTCGGCAGTTACAGAGGAATTACTGCCTCTTACTCTTGAAGCTCCTGTCATTACAAGCAATATCATTGAGAAGAATACTGTAACTGAACCTCTGGTGCAGCAATTTTCACCTTTGGGGCACATGGCAGAACTTCCGGATATAATTCTTCAGGAAGAATTCTCCGATGCGGAAGTGGTGGAAGAGTCCATCGGTCCCTTACCGAAACAATACAGCCCTCCTTGGCACCCGTCCACGGGAGAATCCGAATATCCTCATGACCCGGTGCTCATGTTATCCGTGCAGAGGATTGTAGAAGAATTTTACAAACGGCAAAGGGAGAAGCAAGTTCCGATTAATCCCATTCCTAGAGAGTCATCCCCGATTCCAGGCACGTCGGGTTGCTCTCCTTACAGGAGTAGACCGCAAAAACGGATGAGATCCCCTGCTCGAAGACCGAGGAGCAGCACCCACAGTGCTTCACCTACAAGAGTCCCGTCACCACAGTCATCGCACAGACCGCGATCTCCGGACGTAGATCCCACCATGGTACCGTCCACCATCTCGGTATCAGACTGGCAGGAGGATCCTTTTGGTGAATTTTCGGAACCAGAAGAAGGAGAAATAACTCAGGAGCCAGACGCACACAGTGATTGGGATGACTACGTCGTCGAGAAGCCCAGGAGGAGAGACTCGCCGGGCAAGGCCTCACCACCGGATGATCTCGTTTCTTTCCACACCATAATAGGTAAAGCCACAGAACTGTTTAAAATTCAGGTTTCTTCGGAGGAAAGGCAATCAGTGCTCTATGAGCACAGGGACAAACGAAGGAGGACAGTGACCACAATTCCCCTCCTCGATACCATCTGGGATTCCGGAACCAAGATCCTATCTACGCCCTTATCGACTCCGGCGTTGGTGTCCAGGCCAGAAAAGAAATATAAAGCTCCGGATTCGGCACCGTTTTGTTTAAGGGGTCATACGAAACCGGACTCAGTTATTACAGTGGCGGCCAGAAAGAAACTCGCCAACCCCTCCTCACCTTTGTCGGCACCACCGGATAAGGACGGACGCAAATTGGAAGCCATGGGCAGGAAAGTTTCATCTTCTGCATCACTTACAATCAGAGCGGGTAATGCACTGGCCATGACCGCACGATTCGATCGCGAGCTTTGGCTCCGCATGTCTAACTTGGCGAAACAATTACCACCTGAGCTCCAGGAGGAGGCAAAATCCATTATCGCGGATGGTGAAGCAACATCGGATCACATGATCGACGCGGCAGTTGATGTGGCCGAATCAGGCTTCAGGCAGATGGCGCACGGTACAGTGCTCAGAAGGCAAGCCCGGATGAAGGCTACTAACTTTAGACCTGAAGTTCAGGCGCAGATTCTGGACATGCCATTTGACGGTCAAGATCTTTTTGGGAAAAAGATAGACGACCATTTGAAAGCAATCAAGACAGACACTGACACAGCCAGAGCCATCAGTTCTTTAAAGGACAAAAGTAAGGACCATCGGTCTTTTCGTCCCTTTAGAGGTTCATCTTCCAAATTCAGGGGATACAGTCGTTCCTCCTCCTATGGTCAAAAAGCACAAGGCGGCACGTACCAAGGCAATAAATATCAGTCATCCAACAGATACGCCCATAGAGGCAGACGTGGCTCCGCCCAAGGGAAGTCGCAAGGCAAGCAGAACTGACGACCAATCTCCCCCCCCCCTTCGCCACGCCCCGGTGGGGGGAAGGGTGAGCCAGTTTTTCCAGCGCTGGCGGTCAATTACATCGGACAAATGGGTGTTACAGGTGATCCGAAAGGGTCACACCTTAGAATTTCTGGACCAACCTCCTTCCCTGCCTCCAACATCTCGCAGAGTGCATATGCTAAAACAGGTCATGTCCGAAGTGCAAAAACTGCTCCAGAAGGCAGCAGTAGAACCAGTTCCTTATTCTCAGAGAGGAAAAGGTTTTTACTCCCGATTCTTCCTCGTCAGAAAGAAAAACGGTCAATGGAGACCCATCTTGGACCTGAGGGCGCTCAACAAGTTCATCAAGCGCATAACTTTCAAGATGGTGGCTCTACAAGGGGTGCTACCTTGGTTAAACAAGCACGACTTCTTGGCCACTTTAGACTTGGAGGATGCTTATTTCCACATCCCGATCCATCCAGCACACAGGCAGTTCCTCAGGTTCTCAGTGGGAGGGCTCCACTTTCAGTTTCAAGTACTTCCGTTCGGCCTAAAATCGGCGCCAAGAGTTTTCACGAAATGCCTGGCACCGGTAGCGGCAAGTCTCAGGAGAGCAGGAACGGATGTTTTTCCATACCTGGACGATTGGCTGATAAAGGCAAGTTCAGCTGCAAAGGCTTGTTCGGCAGTGTCAAGGACGGTCAACCTCCTAAAAGAGTTAGGTTTCTCCATCAACCAGACGAAGTCCTGCCTCGTCCCCAGCAAGGTAGCTCTCTTCCTGGGAGCCGAGCTAGACTCCAGCATTCCCAGAGTGAGACCATCCACAGAGAGAATAGCAGCGATTCTACGCTTAACTTCGAACTTCCTACAGAAAGAGACAACATCTGTGCGCTCTTACAAATCCCTATTGGGCATGATGTCATCATGCATATTCCTCATACCGAACTGCAGGCTTCGCATGAGGCCGGTTCAGGAAACTCTGGACCACCAATGGAAACAAGCTTTCGGATGCTGGGAAGACATTGTCCAGATTCCATCGACGTTGCACAAGGCCCTTCGATGGTGGAACGCTCCGAGGAATCTTCTACAGGGAATGCCGTTTCAAGCACCGACATCGACCCTCCTGCTGCGGACGGACGCTTCCTTATCAGGCTGGGGCGCTCATCTTGCGGACCTCCAAACCAAGGGATCTTGGTCGGCACAAGAGTCCCAACTCCACATCAACGTGTTGGAGCTCAGGGCCGTAAGGTTGGCGCTGAAAGCCTTCCTACCGGTTATAGCTGGTCAAGTTCTTACAGTCCAGACAGACAACACGACCTCCATGCACTATACAAACAAGCAGGGAGGCACGAGGTCTCAGATTCTGTCGCAAGAAGCCCAACAGCTATGGGCATGGGCCTTGCGCTACGGGATACAGATCAGGGCAGAGCACCTTCCAGGAGTGGACAATGTCCTAGCGGACAGATTAAGCAGAGAATACACAGCGTCACACGAGTGGGAGCTGGACGAAAAAGAAACCCAACGGATCTTTGCCTTATGGGGCCATCCGCAGATCGACCTTTTCGCCACCAGGAACAACAAAAAATGCAAGAGATTTGCGTCAAGATACCCCGAGCACCAATCGCTGGGAGACGCGTTCTCAGTGGATTGGTCGGGGAAGCTCCTCTACGCCTTCCCACCCATTCCCCTCATGTCGGGGGTACTTCGCAGGGTGAAAGAACAGGATTGTTCCTTGATTCTTATTGCACCCGATTGGGCACGGCAAGTCTGGTACCCGACGCTGAGACAGCTATCCTGCAAATCCCCGATTCGTCTCAGATCACATCAATATCTACTGACACAACAGAACCGCAAGGTCCTCCACCACGACCCGAGGAGCCTGTCCCTCAAGGCATGGTTCCTGAGCAGCGTAAACTATTGCACCTAAAGTTACCATCAGAATGCTGGGATATCATCAGGGCCGCTAGAGCCCCGTCCACGCAACTCACCTACACCAGAAAATGGACCAGTTTTTCCAAATGGTGCGAGACCTCTGCGATCGATCCCCTCACGGCCTCGGTTGATCAAATTCTGCCTTACTTGTTGCACCTGGCTAAATCAGGGCTCTCACTGTCCTCTATCAAGGTCCATCTGTCAGCCATAGCGGCCTACACAGTAACCGCGGAGACGCAAGCCTTACTCTCCTTACCAGCGATCAAGATCTTCCTGAAAGGACTGATGCGTACTTATCCGCCTACACCTACACCAGTTCCGGACTGGAGCCTCAACACCGTCTTAACGGCCCTCATGCAACCTCCCTTCGAGCCCATACATAGATGCGATATGAAATTCTTGTCCTGGAAGACATCCTTCCTGGTAGCCATCACATCGGCCAGAAGGATCAGTGAGTTGCAAGCTTTGTCTTCAGAACCTCCATTTACCTTGTTCCAGAAGGACCGCGTCATCTTAAGGCCTCACCCGAAGTTCCTCCCCAAGGTACTTTCGGAGATGTCCTTCACTGAGCGCATTGCTTTACCAACCTTCTTCCAGAATCACGCTTCGGAAGCGGAAAGGACATTACACACTCTAGACGTTTCTAGGGTGTTGAAGTTTTACTTGCAAAGAACCAAGGAGTTCCGCTCCTCAAACCGGCTATTCATTTCCTTCTCTGGCCGTACCAAGGGCCAACATATATCCAAACAAGGTCTGGCACGCTGGGTATCGTCCTGCATCACCCACTGCCATCAGTTGAAAGGCGACCCTTTAACTAGACCGCCGTCTGCTCACTCCACCAGAGGAAGGGCGGCGTCAACAGCATTCCACGCAGGGGTGGCCTTGAAAGACATATGCAGAGCTGCCACGTGGAGCACTCTACATACTTTCGCGAAACACTACTGCCTGACTGAAGATACCAACAAAGAAACTGCAGTTGGACAGGCAGTGCTCCGCCATCTCTTATTGTAAGGTAGGACCAGCCTCCTTTCCCACCTTTCCCGAAGTATGTAACCGTTGTGTTGCTGCATGGTAAAGGTTTGATCAGAAATATGTTTTTCTGTAATTATGCATATCTGTTTATTATGGTGGCATGTTTTAACTGCTTGGTATTCTATTCAAGCATCTGAATCTATGAAAGATCCAATGCTGGAGAAGTCTTAGTTACTTACCTGTAACTGTATTTCTCCAGCATTGGTATCTTTCATAGATTCACATGCGCCCGCCCGCCTCCCCTGAGAGGCTGCTCCTATGCTCGGCATCCATCATACTGTAATCTCTACGGTTCAAAATCTGAAGATGGCTGTCGGGGGCGGAGCTTAAGCCCTGCCACCTCATTGGCTGGGGCCATAAAGGACCAAAGTGAGGTGGAGGGACTACACAATGAAGTGGCTCATAGGCTATAATGGGCTATGTACATGCACTGCTAGGTGGCAGTGTGTATATATATATATATATATATATATTTAATTAAAAAAAAATTATTATTATTATTTAATTTATCACCAAGGATTCCCAGTCTGACGACGGGGAATATTCAAGCATGTGAATCTATGAAAGATACCAATGCTGGAGAAATACA
Source organism: Ambystoma mexicanum (assembly GCF_040938575.1). Taxonomy (NCBI): domain Eukaryota; kingdom Metazoa; phylum Chordata; class Amphibia; order Caudata; family Ambystomatidae; genus Ambystoma; species Ambystoma mexicanum. The sequence continues at coordinate 524,524,573 of NC_090940.1, forward strand.
GTTACAGGTAAGTAACTAAGACTTATATAGCAAAGGACATTGTGTTGATATTAATAGTAACTCAGTAACTATGCTTTAATATATTCGTCTGCTTCCTTCACCAAAATATCTCTCAGTTCTTCATCCAAACCTTTGTTTTGCCTAACGAGTAATTAAGTGAGAGTTTTAACCTAAAGGGTGCATGATCTGAAATATAATACTTTAAATCTCACAACTCTTAAAGTTTTGGGTCACCAGTCCCGAGGCCAACAGATTGTCTATTCTTGAATAGATATTATGAGCCCCTGAGTGGAATGTGTATTCCCTCCCTGTTGGATGTTCCAATCTCCAAAAATCTGTTAATCCAAAATCCTTCATCAATAACCCCAAAGCTTCTCTATCTTTTTCCGGCCGTCCCTGAAATTCTGGCTACTTGTATCCAGAACTGGATCCACCACCAGATTGAAATCGCCCCCTACCAGCAAGCTCTTCCCCCCTGTGTCTAATAGCTGGCGACCTAGAAAAATGGACCAGTATTCAAATTAGGAGCATAAATGTTACATATTGTCATATCCAAATATTGGATCTGTATTGAGACTGATAGTCAACGTCCCTCTTTGTCTGCTTTTGAGCCTATAATGGTGCCCAGAAAGTTATTTTTAAATAATGTTGTTACCCCTCTCGAATTCGAAGAGTAAGTAGAATGGAACACCTGTCCTACCCAACCTCTCACCAACTCTGAAGCATCTGAATCAGTTAAATGCGTCTCTTGTAGCAAAACAATGTCTGCTTTTAAATGCAAGATATTTTTTTCCCTTTTTATTGGATTATTTAAGCCGTTTATATTCCAAGACACAATATGCAAGGAATCAGTAGCATGTTTTCCAGGGACTGCCATAGCTCCAGGAATATCCCTGGTAGAACCTAAACCAAATGCTGATACACAAAGAAAACAAAATAATAATAATAAATAAATATCATGTATAGAATTACTTATCTCAAAAAACCTACTCTAATTTGAGGCTGTACTGAGTTCGAGAACAGTTAATGTAGCTCTATAGACCTTTAACCTCTATGAGCATTCCCCTCCCCATATCCCTAAACCAATAATCAGATTTTCAAAATGATTTCCAAAGAGATAATTCTGTTCTCACTACTTAGAATTCCCCTTTATGATCATTATTCCAGCTCTACCTCCTTTTCAGATGAATCAATTTGCGAATGGGAATGCCAAAGCAATCAACTATATACAATTAACTTTAGGACGTTTGCTAAACTCCACCCCAGTCCAGTTTATACACTACTTTATCCTCTCTATCTTAATCTTTTGTTTCCCTCTCCCAAAGGGCATAGTCAGCTTAGTTGGAGGATGAATACTTCTGTGCTCCCTTAACCCCTAATGAAATCATCCAGACTGGCAGGCACAGGGGAACTAAGTCCCGTATGTAGGGTGACCAACTTTCAAAATTGCATCACAGGGCACTTTACGCGTGAAATGGTTTACTGCGCCTGGTGTTGTACATTTCCATTCAGACACAACAACATATGGATACTGTTGTTTACCTATGATTGCTGTGATGTATAATTGTCCTGAGCTGCCAGCCATCAATGCATGCTCAGAGAATTTTGGAGCTTATAATGACTGACAGTGCATTAAAATGTAGATGAGTGTTTACTGTATAATGTTCATGCGAGCAAGTCCTTCCTCTGATATGCAACATGCTTCCTGGTAACAATCCAAGTGGAGGTTACTCTTCACTCTTTGTTCAACCCAATCCCTTTCCAACTTGCAGGGTTGTCTGACCAGCGGGCTTGAGATAGCGCAACCACCTGATCAATATATATATATTAAAGGCTGGTCTGCTGTATCTATTGAAAACCATTGAACCTATCCAGGGATGCTACATTTTAAAGCAACCCGGAATACAATTAAAAACAGCACAAGTAAGCATGATTTATTGTACAGCCATCATAGATGACAATTATTTGCACGCTGCCATTACTGCAAATAAGTACCATGTAAATATAACACAAATACAGCCTTCTCCATACATATGATGACTCGAGCTGCAATATTTGAGATGGAGATCTTTCCCACAAGGAGGCAACTGCACCTGCTCAAGTATACAGATGGCCCCAAACTACCAACATAACTTGCAGTCTGGCTCATGCGCATATGTTCCACACTATTAATACAAGGTATCAATCTGGAAACCCCAATTTCCTCACTACTGATTAGAACCTGCACACTTGTATTCATATGTCCTGGCTACTAGTTATAGTGTATAGTTTGAATGGCTTTGTGTCATAGGATCAGCATCTCTGAGTAGCCTCAGAAGCCTTCTTTATTATCTCCAGTTACAATCAATGGCATGGATCATGCACCATAGCCTCGATACCTAAGTTCGAAAATAGCTTTGGAATGTCTTTTTGATTTAACATTCTCATTTCGCCACAATAATTAACTATATACAATTAACTATTTGCCCACTGCCATCACTGCAGTTAAAAACCATGTAGTTGTAACATACATACATCCTTCCCTCAAATACGATGACACGAATATTAATGTGTGCGGTGCAGAACTTTCTCACATGGAGGTAATTGCACCGGCCCAAGTGCTCATATGGCCCTAAACTAACATCATGCACTTATGTCCAACGGTGTTAACATGAGGTATCAATTTGATAAATCCTAATTCTTGAGTAAGTCCTGCGACCTAGCATCAAGATGACATGTTTTCCATTTGCAGCATATGGCTCTATTGGCTTTGTGCCAGAGGGTCATTATCTCCTAGTAGCATCCATAGCCTTCCTTATTAACTTTAATAGCAATCAGTGACTTAGATCATACATTACTTTCAGTACACAAATTGCAAAATAGCCTTGGAAATCATTTTGCTTTAGCAATCACAGTTCAACTATATTTCTTCCTGTTGAAATTTCCATGATGTGCACAATCTAATATTTGTGTAGCGCTTTGTGTATATTCAAATATGTTATTCTGTGCAAGTCTTCTTGACTGTGCTACTATGTTGCTGCCCCAGAATCACAAGGGTACACTGGTTAAAGACACTGGGTAGCATCTTCCAGCTGATATGATCATTCTATCTTTCAGAAAAAATAATATGCTCTTAATGTATTACATGGTGAATGCCCTAAGCCAGTCTTTGTATACTCACTGGCAAAACTGAAGCTTCCATGAGCACAGCAGACGATAACTGGTGAGCAGTGTGACAGAGAATATAGTATAGTATTGGGGCACCATGGAAGCCTCATTACACGAGACACACAACATAAAAGTCCTGATTAATCCCCTCCGTGAAAAAAGAAACAACACATGCTACGAACGAGAATGTTCTTTGTGGACCATTTGTACTGCAATGCTGCTTGTTTTTGTTACTGGTAAAGGAGATTGTCGTGGGGATGATACCCCTCACGCGTCACTGGTGCCAAACCAATCACTGTAGCTCTCAGCCGTGACTTCACAAATTGCTGAAGCCTACGGCCGACTCAGTGTGCCTATATGTGTATTCAAGCCCCACGTTGTAGACCCTTGTTGAGTTTTGGCATTTCTTTTCCCTTCACTGGCTCCATCTGTATTCCTCTGACCTGTTAGTGTATCTGTGCTCATGTTGATTTGACTGTAGAATGTTTGGAATGTTTGGGTCTGTGACTCGCTAGAATTCTATTAAGAGTCAGTTGGGCCTGGACTGAAGGAGATAAGGGACCGGTGGCTGTCTCCCTGAAGTATACCTTAACTTGTGTGTATACCTGACCCATTGACTTGCCTCTTCTCTCTGTACTTACCTGATGCCTTGTGAACCTGTGATCTACATGTTCAGTAAACTTATGAAGCAACCCTAAAAGCGTGGTGCAGTGTTTACTTTAAGGGTTAAACTTTTCAACCCTCCCATACTGCCACTGTGTAAGTCGCGTGAAAATACAGGTGACCCTACGCGGCCCGTATGATCTAAAAAGAATCCCATTTCCATTCAGCTGCTCTACACTTGAGTTGAGTATATGAGTAATTACTTGTAGTAATTGAAGTTACAAGCATTTGTTTATGAATGAACAACTACAAACAGAAAAGGTATTGACTTTGCCAGTGATTATTTGATAGATGTTTACACAAGTGATTTGTCACAGTAATTCAATCTACAACCATTTGTTTTTCAATGGACAACTGCAAACAGTAAAGGTTTTGACTTTGCCACTGCTTTTTTGGTATATTTTGGTATATTATTTGCATTGGAGCTTTAACCATTTGTTTATTAATGAACAACTGCAAATGGCAAAATTATTGTTTTACAAATGCTTATTTTATGATACATTTGTGCACAAGCGATTCTTTATAATAATTGACACTACAATCTTTTGTTTGTCAATGAACATGTACAAATGTTAAAACTGTTGGCTATCCAATGCTTGTTTCATACATTTTTACATACATGATTGCACCAAGTGATTTAAGGTGCAACCATTTGTTTGTCAGTGAACAAATGCAATCAGCAAAATGATTGGATTTGCCAATGCATGTTCTTTCATACATTTTAACATGCATGGTCATAATAATTGAAGAATTGCCCAATGTTTTGTCAATGAGCAACTACAAATGGCAAAACTATTGGCTTCATCAGTTCTTATTATGTCATACATTTTTACACAAGTGGTGCTATGAATCTGTCAATTAACAACTACAAAGGCTAAACCTGTTGGCTTTGCCAATTTTGGAAATTGCATATAATTTTACATGTGTGATTGTTCGTAGTAATTGAAGGTATAACTATTTGTTACTCAATGACAAAGCCCATTTCATCCAAACCTCAATAACCAACCTGTCTTCCCAAAGATTCAGGTCTTATGGCCATAATTTCAACTCACAATGGAAAAAGCATGAGTGGGGTTGAATGTTGCTTACTCGCCACTAACAATGTAACACATTGCTAACCTTTCAAATTACACAGTTAGCAGCATCTACAATATTACCATTTTAGCCCCCTAATGTATCATTGCATTTTGAAGGCCACTCCGTATTCAGGCAATGTGCAAGCTACATTACCACCATGTTTTCATGGTACTGGTGATATAGTGGAATTTTTAAAAACTATCTGTCCCACATGTTTTCAGGTCCCACATCATGGAGCCAGATATAAGCTGTGCGAGCAGGCATGTAGCCTTAAGTGTGCACATACACTTGGGACTGAGATTCGAGCAAACGAAAATCCCAAACTATTAATGTACACCCAGTGAGACGTGGTTAACAGCCAGCTCTGTCACTATTTTTGACACATTACTCCCTGAGGGCTACAAAACCATCTCCAAGCCCAGACCTAACCGGTCTGGGGGCTGAGTGGCCCTGATCTTCCCTGGATGGGTTCCTGCTACTTTCATACCCATTCAGACCTACTCTTACTTCGAATGTCTCGTCTGAACGCTTGGTGTCTCTCCAATCCTCTAGCTGACTCTTGCCACCATCTACAGGACCCCTGGTCCAGTCTCCCTCTTCCTTTTGGAGTGGTCAGACCTCACCTCTTCTCTCCTGGCCTCCACCTCCAAGCTTCTCTTCCTTGGAGACTTCAATATTCACCATGCCTCCCCTGATGTGGCCTCTGGACTTTTCTGCAGCCTCTGTGACTCTGTTTCCCCCACCATTCTTCCCCCGGGTCCGACGAACTCAGCCGGACACACCTTGGATGCTCTCATCTCAGTAGACATCCCCTTCTCCAACCCTCTCACTACACCATTCTCCTGGACTGACCATGCTCTCCTGTCCCTCAACCCTAGATCTCTTGATTCCCCCGGCAAAGCCTCTGCCCGTACTGCCGGTCTCTTTCCCCGTCATTCAACCTATGAAGTGAGTGTCAGTTGCTGCTTTTGCCACCACTTTCATTCACCCTCCCATGCCGGCTAATGAACCGCACGCTTACACAGCCCCTGCTGACCTTCACCTCTTTATATCGCCAACACTCTGGACAGCCTTGCCCCGTCATGAGGAGCCGCATGAATCCTCCACAACAGCTGGTATTATTCTAACCTAGCCTCTCTGAAACACAAGTGCAGAGTTGCTTAGCGGAAGTGGCAGGCTTCAAGCACATCCTCTGACAGGCAATACAGACTCTCCATCCGCTCAAGGAAGAAGGCCTATATCCAAGTCTGCATCTCTGGGGCCACTACCAACATGGCTGAACTGTTCAAACTCTGCAAGAAGCTCGTCAATCCTATCGCACTTTCCACTTTTCCTCTGCCATCCCTGACCCTCCACACTGCACTGGTCTCTCACTTCATAACTAAAACTCAGGACATCCTCTCCTATATACCCCCCCCTTTTCTCCGCCACCCGCTTTCTCGCTTCCCTTGGCCCCTCTCACCCTATTCCCTCCTACTCTCCTTTTTCTCCTGCATACAACCGGATGAGGTGTCTAGACAAGTCTTCTCTATGAATGTCTCCTCCAAATAGGTGCTCCCTTGCTCTTCCAGAACTATCAAGGACATTTTTGCCTCCCTTTTTCCAGTCTGGGCTGATTTCTGCAATCACTCCTTTGCCACTGGCTCCTTCCGCTACCCCTCAAGCACTCCCTTTTGCACCCTCTCCTAAAAAAGCCTTCTGCCGACACCTTCTGCCTGGCTAACTACCACCCTATCTCCATTACCCCCTTCCTGGGTAAACTCTTGGAGAAGCCGGTCATCTCCCAGCTGATCCACTACACTGAATCTGTTGATTGTCTCCACGGCCACCAGTCTGGCGTCAGTCATCCAGAGGCACAGAAACTGCACTCCTGAACACCTGTGAAGACTTGCTCTCAACTGTTGATTGCAACTCTCCTTCTGTTTTCATCCTTCTTGACCTTTCCTCTGCCTTTGATACGGTCAATCATGCCACCCTTATAAATTAGCCTTGTGGTACACTTGGCATCACAGACCTGGCACTGGACTTGCTGACCTCCTTCCTCGCTGATTGACCATCTCAGGTTCAACTGGGCCTTTTTCTCTCTCCCCCATCACACTCTCTACCTGCGGCGTCCCTCGGGGCTCTATCTTTTCATCATGGCTCTATAACATCTACCTTGCCCCTCTAGCCCATTTGATGTCCGCCTTCTCTCCTCACTTCCAGTGTTATGTGGATGACACGCAGCTCTCCTTCAAGCTTCCCTCCACTGCCTCCTCTTCTTCCTCTCTCATTCCCGACTGTCTGACTGTTATGCAGCATGGCGTGCTGCTAACAATCTCTGCCTTAATGCCAGTAATGCCAGTAAGACTGTGACCCTTCTCTTTGGGACCCCAACTCCCTTTGCGCTACTTTGCATTTCTACTGCGCTCCAGGTACCCGAAGGCTTCAGGGCGCAAACATGAAACAAACAATATGAAGCATATGCTGCTTGGTGGACAGGATTTATACTCAAGGGCAAGGCTGGTCAGAAGTTCCATCAGACTTGTAAATTAAAAGTGTTTTCAGTTTCTTTTTAAACATGCCCGTGGACTCAATATTCACGAGGTCAGGGGGCAGGTCGTTCATGGCTAATGGAGCCGCTGTGAAAAAAAGCTCCCTTCTGAGCTTTGTTTGTTTTACAGCGTACCTTTTTTAAAAGATTGGAGTTATTGGATCTTAAGGATCAGGGCTTTGCTTTTTCACAATAGCTTCTGATAAATAGGCTGGTATGTGGCCCATGAGACATTTATGTGTGATGAGTAACATCCTAAAATGTACTCTGGCTTTGATGGGAAGCCAATGTAGGCTTTGTCTTGCCTCAGACATGCGGTCCTCCGTCTCAAACCCTTCACCACCCTCACTGCGCCATTCTGAATGACATGGAGGCGGCTGAAGTCTACTTGTGTGATGCCAACTAAGAGGCTAAAACAATAATCAATTTTTGACCCAAAGATGGCCCTAGCTATAGTTTCTGTGTTCTTTTCCGATATCTATGGACGAAGGTGTCTGAGTAGCTTAATGAAGTATGATGATGTATAGACCAGGTTGCTCACCTGCGCTTTCATGTTCAGGTTATTGTCCAAGGTGATACCCAGTGTTTTTACTTTTTTCTTTACCTTGATGTTACAGTTATCAATGTTAAAGCTATTGAATATCGGACCTAGTTTATCGAGTTTAGTGTCAGTGCCAACAATCAGCTCTGTTTTCTCGCTGTTCAATGGCAAGCCATTGAGTACCATCCAAGTGTGGATAGATTGATATACTTTATTGATGTTTTCCTCATCAATACTGTGTGACCCTGAGATGGGGATTACACATTGTTTGTCATCTGCGTTGTTGGCGGATAGGGTGACCTCTTGTTCCAGCATGTTGAAGAATGGCACCATGAATATGTTATAAAGAAACAGGGACACACATGCCCCCTGAGGAACCCTGTACAGCAACGGGACCAGTTCCACCTGTGCTACACTGCTAGCAACCTTCCCCTGTCTTCCGCTCAGGAAGGAGGTGATCCATTCTGTGGCTTGGTCCGAGAAGTGGGTAGCATCCCTTAACCTGGCGATCAAGATGGAATGATCCACCAGGTCAAACGCCGCAGAGAGATCTAAATTCATAAACAAAGAAGCTTGACTATTATCCATGGATTGGAGCAGCTGGGATTTTAGAGCAAGAAGAGCAGTCTTCGTCCCTTGATTCTGCCTGAATCCAGATTGGTATTTGTGCAGAATCTGTGAATTATTGAGGTGGACTGATATCTGATTATAAGCAACCTTGTCCAGTATTTTCAGCAGAAATGGGGTGTTGGTGATGGGTCTATAGTTTGTTGGGGTTAGAGGACATAGATTGTTTTTTTTTAGTGGGGGAGTGATCCAAGCGTTCCTGAGAACTTTCGGGACACAATTTTGGGCAAAGGAGGTGTTGACAAATTTCGTAAGGAATGGAATGAGCAAAGGGGAACACTCCTTAATTATCATGGCGAAACAGGGATCCCCCTTGCAGCTAGTGGTTTTGAGCTGTGAGATAATCTTAGTTAATTCTGCTAATTCTGCTTCAGAAACGGGTGAAAAGTTAAAGGGCTGGTTCTGACACAAAATCATTATTTAAGGAGAGATTCTTTTATCTGCGATGATCTAATTTTGTAATGTTAGTTTCTTATGATTTCTAACTAGTCTCGATACCTTAGTGTCATCTGATTTCCTAGTAAAGTAAGTCAATGTAGGTCTGGAAGTAAATGCACAAGTGGTCCGACCAGGGGCAGTTCCCTCCTTCTCTCTGGCTGTCCTCTATGGGCCCCCTCACCTCACCCTCTTGTGAGGCAAAACACCTTGGTGTCATCTTCAACTCCTCTCTATCCTTTTCTCCTTACATTGCTGACCATGCCAAGAACGCCCACTTTCAGTTGCACCTCCTTAGAGGCATTCTCCCTTTCCTCACCTTTCCTCAGAAATTCAATGTCTCCAGGACTCTGGTCCTCTCTAGGCTGAACTACTGCAACAGCCTCTTCCTCAAACTGCCTGAATCCTCCCTTCGCGGCTTCGCCCCCTTCAACTAATCGGGAACACGACCGTGAAATGTATTCTTGGCCTCAAGCCCAGGGACTGCATCTTTCCAGCCCTAAAGCCTCTCCACTGGCTCCCGGCTGTTGTGAGGATCAAGTTAAGACCCTCCACATCACCACAAGCCTTTCTGGGGCCTGCGACCTTGCTACATACAACTTTCTCCCTAAATACCTCCCTAGCAGAGCCCTTCAGTCTTCTAGTTCTAACTCTCTGCAGATCAGACGTTTTTCCAAGCAGGGAGTGGGGGTAGGGGGTGTGTCTCTCTCTTCCTCTGGAATGGCATCCCTGCCGCTCTCAGGCTTGACCGGAATCTCCTTAATTTCCGGAAGCTTCTCAGGACCCACCTCTTCTCTTCTTCCTTCCTTCTTCCACTCCCCTGCTAATGTACCCCTCTGCCACATTTTGACTGGCTGCCTTGTTTCCTTCTGATTCATACAGGGCACCAGGCCCTCCTTGCCAATTCTACCTCAGCACCTAGGTCCACCCTGACCCCGAAATCTTCACTTGGCCTACCAGGCTTCCGCCCCCTTTACTAATCTGATGGTCCCTGCACCCCTACTGAGCCTATACATGAGCCTATACAGCCCCATCCTCGCACTTAGCATGTGGACCTTCATTCCCTGCAGTCCATGTACTCCCCTGGAACTCACCCACTGGGCCTCTCCTTATCACTCACCTAGCCCAAGGGACTTCTTCCCCACTTTTGCTCCCCCAGCACTTGCACTTGCATGCTCCACCCTCCCCCCACCTCTCCTACACCTCTCCTACTCCCCTGCACTCCTTGTTACTGCAGTTGAACGATCCGAATGACACAAGACCTAGTACAACCTATTTTGTTTTTTCTTGATCCCTGTTCCCCCAACCCCTCTTTTGTCTTGTTGCACCTTGAAACACCATTTGCTGAATAGGCGCATTGTAAATACCCAATAAATAAAAAATAAAATGTGCCAACTGCTTTTCCAAAAAGTGCCATCAAAGACACAGACAGTGAAACAGATGGTATCAACACCCATCTACATCATACAGCCACTAGAATCGTGAGACCACTAGGTGCATCCTGTGCTACTACCACCTGCAATCGCAATGCCCCCTCTATCACCACTACTACGATCGCCTCTTCCACTACCTCTTCCTCAACTCTCACATCTAGGATTGTGATCATCAGAGTTGCCTCTGTCCTATCCAGAACAGTAATACCCATGGCAAGTGCCAGACACTTCAGAACATCCGCCTACCATCACATGCCAAATTTCACCTCGGATCTGCACCTGCACCGCCTCCATTTGCCGGAGTTCTGGAGAACGATCGCTTCTGGTGCATACATGAGCACTTTATAGGGGCAGAAGCCTGCATATTTGCCCTGTTTTAATTCACCTCGTGCTGGGTTGTGGCTGACAGATGGGAGTCGAAAGCCGTGGAAGGTGTGGTTATCCAGTGTATCCTGCAGGGTTAAATGCCAAATTATCATGAGGACACAATAAACAGACACAGGATCACAATCGTGTTCATTATGCATATAGTGACTGTGAATATATTCTACCTAACTCCACTTATCCCTGTCCAAGGTTCAGACTTGCTGTCATCAGTTCACACCATGATAGAATGATGAAGTGGTAGGATGGGTAGGTATGTATGGGTGCAAAGGAATGGTGGCGGGTAAGGTCACCGAGTTACTCTATGTCACTGGAGACAGCAAGCCACAGATCTGGATTTTAATTTCTCAATTAGCTGCATTTTTGATGTTGTAGTCTTCGATCCCAACAATTGAATATAATATATTAAGGTGCAAGTCAAGTAAAAGGAAAGTCATACAAGATGCTCCATGTTGCGCTTTTTGGCTCTAGACTTTAATATCCTTTTTCATGTAATTGTTTGAACCTGACCTTGTTTGCCAAGGTTGCTTGTTTCTATATCTATCTGTGCCTTTAGTTTGTATGGCGGTAACTGGGGTTGCAATGTGTCTCCATTTTGGGAAATGCCATTTAGTGGCTTGTGTTGATGGGAACTTCGGTTATGAAAGATGTTTTTTCCTGCACTTACAGTGACTTTGGAACAATTGTACCACACCTGACACCCATTCTCATCACCCTTGTACATGGGTAAAACATGTTAGGTCTTTATGGTGGTGTTAATCTATTCTGAATTCATAATTAGATGAAAAAAAACCTATGCAGATTTGACTGAAAATCTGTATCCTACATTTTTCACAGATGGCGTATTACAAATGCTGCGTGTTATTTTTTACTCTCAGTGCAAATAAATCTGTAAAACAATCTGTAATATGTAACTCACAAAAACTACATCTGTTTAACACTACCTCACAACATTTAACTAGGGCCATAATTAAACGGAAATTACCATGTACGGCTTTGTGGGGAAATCTGCATGCGGTTTTGTTCACATGTGGGATGTTCGAAATACTGTAAGCAGATTTGTTGAGCCACATGTGTCAAACTCGTCATAGGACACTTTTTTGTAATCGAGCGGCTGAGAAATAAATATCACATGTTTTTACCGTCACCACACATCTCATTGAGAGCCTTTTGTCTTGAGATGGTCTTGAACTTGCTTCAATTCCCACAACACTCCATTGTATTCTTTTTAACACTTCTATTAAAGTTGGTTAATTAATGCGTTCGAGGAAAGGAGTGAAGCCAAGGTCTTACTCAGGAGACAATTGTGTCAATATTGTGCATTGCAATTATCAGATAATATGTTAATTTAAGCATTTATATGCAAAGTGCACTAATTCAATCCGGGCAGCTGTTGGGGTTTTGCAGGGCTATCATTACATGCCAAACACTGGGTCAAAGTTGATAGTGGGCACCTTATCCTACTAAGTGTGGGGCATCAGAAGATTCGCCGGGATTGTTTAAGGGCTATTTGCAGAGTCGTAGCCCATGAAGGAAGCCTTTAGGTTGATGGCATACATCTTCTTTGATCTCTGCTTAATTGTGTCGCTCTCCTCTGTCTCTTTGGGCTGCTATCCACAGTGAGATCTTTCTTTTCTCTCCATTCAGGCTCTCACTTCTCAAAACGATTTTGCTCTTCAGAGGCTTCACAACTTGAAGTTCCCCCTCCTTTCTCACTGTCTTATCCACTCAGGTTCATGTATTTTCTCTGAAATGTCTCTTTTTTTTACTGGCCTACTGGAATACAACTTGATTGCTTTTAATCAAACTCCCCCTTTTCCCCCCTTTCCTTCCCTTTCCACAACTAACCCCTCAGTCGCTTGTAAGTCACTGTATGCATATAACGCGTAACAACATTGGAAATTCATATATGCGAGTCCTTTCTGTTCAGTTTATAGTTGCCATGTGTTTATGTGTGCTTGTGTCTGTGTGTTATGAGGTATTGGTTCTGATGTTTGCTTTATGGGATTGATCTTACTGTACAGGCTCTGGTTCTGCAAGCCCTTGTTTTTAGTGATGGCATTAGGCGTCTTCCTTTAATTTGCTCTGTCCCTTGCTGTTACCGCCAGCTGACTCTCCCTTGGCTTAGTTCACACCCCAACACCACTTCTCCTGTCTTTCTTGACACCTGTGTGGACCTACAGTATGTTTTAAGTTTTGGCTCATAGCTTTAGCTGCACTTAGTGGAGTAGAAATGATAGGTAGGGATAGTAGAATACCCATTCACTTTAGTGATGTCTCATTGGTCACACCTTTCATATGTTTCTGGACATTGTGTGTACTGAAGTTGCAATTGGTAGCCTCTGCTGATCATTTAATGGAAAGGCCCGTGCTGTCTTTGGATCAGTAGATAAAGCAGTGTTTATTTTGCTGAACTCTTTTGTTACATGTGTGTGCCTGTTTTTGATAAGTACTTTATTACTATGTGTAATGGTGTGACCTTTATTGTTGTCCGTTAGTCATGGAATGAAGTGTATCAGGTTATTTCAGGCTGTAATGTACATGTACGCATAACCCATTTGATTTGCATATGCTTGTTTTTCAAGTGAAAATAAATATCTTCCGCTACTTCTGCTGTATCCTGCTGCTTGAAAGAATTTGCAGTAAGTTAGAGCACTACCATTATAGTAATATTTATGTAACCTATTCTTGCAAATATTTAGACGCTTAATATTTTTATAAGGTTTATGGGTACCTGGTTACATGGGTAATCTGTTCATGGAATAAAGTTACCTTGGAAAATCTCCCAAGGGCCTAACCCATGCACTCTTTAAATGATGTGTCCAACAAAGAGACTACTCACAACTTCATTTATAATTTGAATGTCTGAGTTGACAGAACTAGATAATATGAAATCATATTAGTTGGGGGATTTGTCATGATTTAAAAAAAAAACGAATATGAACAGAATATTTTCTAAAAACTTTTACCTGATTGAATGTCTTAACATTTCTTATCATCTATAACCATTCAGTTTTACATTAGTTATTTAGGATATTGAGTTCTTCATTGTCAATACATAGGGCCTCATTACAACTCAGGCGGTAAGGGGTTTACGGCGCCGTAAACAGCGCCGACCCTTACCGCCTGAGTACGAGGTCCCTTAGCGCCATGGCGGATTTAACACCTGCTTTTAGCAGGTGTTAAAATCCATGGCGCTAAGGGACCATGGAGTTAATTACGCCACCGTCATTTACGGTGGCGTAATTAACGCCTTCCCCACTCCCATTATGCCCTATGGGGCAAAAATGGGAATGGGGAAGGGTAAATGGGGATTGGGGACTTACCGCCCCGCCAAACTCGGAATGGGGCGGTAAGTCCGCCAACCACCATGGCGTAAACGTAGTTTACGCCATGGTGGTAAAGTCACGGCCCAGGCGGTAACTTACCGCCTGGGTCGTAATGAGGCCCATAGTATTCTGATTGTGTTTCTTCATTTTTAAATTGTAATGGGTTATTTATAATGCACTTAATACCCAAAACCTGTGTTGCTCAGCGTCGTCTTGCTTCCAAGACAAGTGCGTTGCCTATGAACTATCCTCCCGAGATCGCTTTGTATTTGAGTCATTAAGATGCCTCTATGCATTTCGGATTACTACTCTTCAATTAATACTGGTTCTGCACTTATCATAAATGGTTGTTAAATGCTCACAGAGAAAGTTTTCCATATATCTATGGAACCTGCCAGACCATTCAAAATGACACTGCCAGCATTGCCACGACCATTCCTAGAAGAGCTCACATCTCCAGCGATAGGAGAGAGCTGCATTGGTTACCAGTGCAGCAACGCATTAAGTTTAAAATGGGTCTAATAATTCATTGCACCCTCTACGGAAAAGCAATGGTGTACCTTAAAAAAATTATCATGCCCTATAAACCAGCCAGAGACCTGTGATCTTCCGCCCTCTCACAGGGAATAAGAACCAAAAGAGCCATGGGCTTAGGTAGGTCTTTCCGAGCATTGGCTCCCTCTTTCTGGAATTCCTTACCACCATCTATCAGAGAGACCTCTGGTTTGAGTCCATTCAGAAAATCCTTGAAGACCCATCTCTTCAGTTAAATGTTCTCAAAATTATGATTCAACTCCTTTCATCATGGGCATAGTAGTTGTGCCAGTTTTTGGTCTCGCTGCTACGCTATGTTTGTTACTTTTGTGTCTGTATCAGTGCCCCGGTGCCTGCGGGCTTTCAGCGCTATAGAAGTAAATATATATATATATATATACACACAAAATGTCTTTCGTCCTGGCTCTCCCTCCTTCCCAACTGGTTGGGGACCCCTGCATCCGCAAGCGGCCCGAATAAAATGGCCGGAAAAGAAAGCTGTCACTTTAAGAGTTTTGGAAGGGAAGGGCCTAGGTCACGCGTGCGTCTCTCCACGCACCGGGCCCACACCTCACCCTAACGTCATCAACGGTCTACACCCATTTCCTGTTTTTCTGCCTTCCTTTCTGGGGGCGTTCCTTTTGCTGTCCATCCCTTTTTACTATTGATTTGTTTAAATTTTATTTTACAATTCATGGTGCCTGCCTCCACACATGCTGTATGCAACAGGTTTCAAGCAGTGCATCTGTTGCTGATAGCCTTTTTCTGTGGTGGATCCCACCATGCCTGCGTCCACTGTCTGGGTATACATCACCCAGTGAGTACCTGCATCTTTTGCGTTGGAATTCACCAGAGGTCTCTGCAGACTCGTCTTCTCTCCATGTCTGAGCTGGGACCGGTACTGAAGGTGACGGAAGACTTTGTTAAGAACAGGAGGGAGGTCGATGTCGGTAAGAGGGGGGACTGCACCTTCAGGTGAGGTACTAGTTTCAGCACCGGCCGTCGGTACCCAAGGGAAGACTGCCTCCTTAGTTCCGGAGTCTTCACAGGATCGTTTAGGGGGAAACTCATGGCCTATTCACCTGAAAGTACCTCTGGGTGGGAAAGCACTAGTACCTCCAGGTGGAAAAGTGTTAGTACCTGCAGGAGGGAAAGGGTTGCAGAAGACCCACCCGGTACCGGAAGAGTTACTTGCTCCAGAGCTTTCAAGCTCCCCGGTACAGAAGAAATCTCATAAGTCCTCTCATAAGAGGCATAAGCACTCTCATTTGAGATGTAGTCCAGTGCAGAATTCTCCAAGAAAACACAAATGGAAGAAATCTTCCGTGGCTTCTGTTGTCTCGGGCTCCTTACCGGACAGTCAGAAGGATAATTCCACTCTAATTTCTGACTCAGAAGACTTTGATGCTTCAAAAATGTTTATGGTTCCACCAGAGCAATTGTTCAGCACTCCTGTGAGAGCTCAGGCTCCTCACATTTTGCTGCACTTCTCTCCTCAGTCTGAGGACAATTTGGGTCAACCTACACGGGTACATCACAACCTGGTCCCGAGCTGGTTCTAACCAACATTCAGGTGCCTAGACCTGTGGTGTTGAACATTTACAATCCCAGCCAACTGCCTACTATGGCTGACTCTTCTACTTCTCCTTTTACACTAGAAGACCCTCTACCTAGCCCTTCACAAATGGCAAACGACATAACTAATACTGTGCTGGAAACAATGCTTTCTGAGTCCTTCCTAGAAGTTTTGGCTCAATGCATCAGGGACAAAATGTCACCCGTGTTACTTCAGGGATCGGTACCCATCAACCCTACTCCAGACCCTGTTATGGATGGTACCAGTGGACAATGAGGACTCTGCTCCTCCTCCTACAAAACAAACATTTCAAAGGCCTCTGACTCAGATTCAGAGGAGGACACCACACATTCATCTTATAAGGTGTTCCATGTCACTAAATCCATGCAAGCACTAGAAATCCTTCCAAAGGATAAGCCTGAAACGGCCGGTGTTTTTGGGAAACTGCCAGCTCAGCAGCCAAAGGTTCCACTGCCCATGGAATTGTCCATTATGGAACATACTCTAGCTTTTTGGGGAAAGCCTCATTCCAATCCCCACATCTCCAAGGCCCAAGATAATAAATACAAGGTGCCTAAGAATGAACCCTTCATTCTCATGGGAAATCTTCCAGCTCAATCAGCTGTAGTGTCTGCTGCCCCTGGCACAAAAGGAAAAGGCCCTTCTCCATCACCAGCTTCAGTGCTTGACAAAAATGCAAAAGCATGGGAGACCCAAGGTAAGAAGTCTTACACCACCTCTACCTTACACCTTAGGCAGGTCAACAATGCTACTTTTCTGTTGGGATTTAATATCCTTAACTGGGAGAAACTAGAGCGCTTCACCACTCTCTTTCTGGATCTCTGAAGGCAGAGAGGCTGCTATGTAACAGCTTCAGGTCGTTAAAGATGTAACTGAGACAACTGCAAGGGCAGTAACTAGTGTAGTCTGCATGCGTAGGCACGCATATTTGTCTGCCTCTTCCCTTCACCAGGATATCCAGGAGAAAGTGCTTGGCCTTCCATTCGATGGCAAAACATTGTTTGATCTATTCACAGACGAAGTCTTACAGAAATGTAAGGCCAGTGTCACAGCATCTAAAACTTTCAGCTCGATTTCGGTAAAAAACAATATCACCAAAATGTTAAGGCATTTAAACCACGTACACTAGGCAACAGTGGTTCGTCCACTTCTGCTAAATCATACTACTCTTCCTAAAAGAGAAGCTCTAGACCAAAAAATAAAGTGGCCCCTCCCTCTTCCTCTAATTCTGCTCTGGAGCAAAATAAGTCTATTTGACTTCTCTCAGGGCATGTACATACTTTCCGCTCCAACCATCATCAAGGAGAAAACATCCCTGGTAGCAGGAAGGCTTTCCAACTTCCTCCCTTTTTGGAAAACTATTACTCAAGAGGAGTGGGTTCTGAATATTATTCCCCCTGGTTATCATCTTGCTCTTCATGCTATTACACCTTTCTCTCCCCCAAAGCTCCAAAAATCATTCCTGGAGCAACTGGAAGAGATTAAAAAACTCCTGGTTCTAGGCTCGATAGAGGCGGTTCCTCAAGAGGAAGTGGGTCATAGATTTTCCTCTCGTTACTTCCTGACCCCAAAGAAATAAGGCAGCATTCGTTCAATTCTGGACTTTTCAGACCTCAACCAATTTCTGTCTCTCGATACCTTCCACATGATAACCATTCCTCAGATTCTGGCTTCTCTTCATCCAAACGATTGGACAGCATCTGTAGATCTAGAGGATGCTTATTTTCACATCCCCATTTACAAACACCATCGTCAGTTTCTGAGATTACAATAGGAAGGTTTCATTACCAGTTCACATGTCTTCCCTTTGGGCTAAGTTCTGCCACAGAGTTTTTACAAAAGTTCGGGGTCAGTGGCAGCATACCTTCAGTTAAAACAGTCCATCTATACGTCGAGCTAGACGACTGGCTTCTCAAAGCCCAATTTCCAGAGGAATTGCTTCAGAAATTGCAAGTAACTTGCCATACTCTGTCAACCTGAGGTTCTCCATAAATGTGACAAAATCCCAACTCAATCCATCGCAAAGGATCCAATTCCTTGGAGCAACTATAGATACTACTCTACACAAAGTCTTTCCACCCTTGGAAATAGCGGAAGCCATTCAGCAGACCATCATTCGGTTCACCACCCACCAGAACCTAACAGCTTGTTGGTTTCAAAGGCTCTCAGGCCTCATGGCCTCTTGCATAAACCTAGTTCCCTTTACAAGGCTCCATATGAGAACTACCCAATGGCATCTTGCTCTCAACTGGAATCAGCGCTCTGAGTCCCAGGAAATGAAATTCCAATTTCTGAGACAAGTTCAGGACTCTCTGCTCTGGTGGAACTCCCCAGAGAACCTGTTAATAGGGTCTCCCTTTCAACCTCCTCCCCACCAAATGGTCATAACAGCCAGTTGTGAAGGAGGGAGAGCCTGGACTAAGAGAACCTGAATTACCAGGAAGGTAATTTTTATGAAGTTTGTCTTCCACCTTTTATTGGTGAGTTCTGTAACGAGGGATAACATATAGGACCATTGTAAGGTATAGTAAATGTAAAGGAAACCTCATTTGTTAAGTGTCATATTAATGGTGTTCTCACCACTTAATATTAGCCACCCTATGCAAAACTAGTAGTACATGTTCCTGATGGTACACTTGGGATGCTTTGGGACACTCCTGCAATCCATGGTCTATTTCTTGCTAGCGCACATTGTGTAGATAAGTGTATACATCATCTTCCTTCCTGCAAACAGATATCATTACTTTCTGTCCTGCAATTTGGCAGAAGACTTTGTCTTCACATCTAATCAATCACCAGTGCAGTTTCGTAACAGTGAACCATTTGACAACCAAAGAAAATGGGTTACCTTCTCAGATACTTTGTCAATCCACATTTTTACCTGTGACATCGATTAAGTACTTGAAAATATTGTAATAATAGAAGTCGATAATGTAATCCACTGTAAGTTTTGGTCCAATATACCAAACTTAGAATAAGAGGAATTTAGAGCTATTGAATCCTTGATTAAGCCAGTAGATGAATGAGGTGGCATTGCAGTCATAGATGCTGACAAATATGACTGTGAAGTATTATGACTGCTGTCCGCTCCTTGTCAGTGTTCTAAATTGACAAGCAACCCAACAAATAGTATGAAACAAAAAATCTAAATATTATGATATCTGTCCTTAGAATAAGGCATATTAGGTAAAAAAAGAACATGATTTTATTAATAAATCATCGGGTAGAATTCCATGTTTTACATCCTTCCGAAGATCCATATGGATGCCATAAACCTCCCAGGCCACCCTATAGTGTCCGGCTGTGGGTCAATGTGGGAACCACTTGTTTAATATGTCGAATACTTCATTAAACCATTAGTAATGTCGACGCGTTCCTACCTGAAAGATACTCGTAATGTAATTAAACTAGATGAGAATTTTGATTTTAACCCTGCAGAACACATTTCAGAGCCGTTAGTCATAGAGTCACTATATAAAAATATCCATGTGGTGGGGAAAGGGCGCAGTGTTTAGCGCCACAACCAAGAACTTTCCACAACCTGTTTCCAGTCTGGACGCTTTGCCACCTTGACTATTTCTACATGGGTTGGACCCTGAGCAGGCAAAGCCTGCACTGGGGAAAGAGCACAGTGGTTGGTACTGCAAGCAGGAGCTTCCCACAACCTGTTTCCAGTCAGGACGCTTTGCCATGCCCCCTTGACTATTTCTACCTGGGTTGGACCCCGCACAGGTGAAGCCTGCGCTGGGGAATGGGCGAAGTGGTTGGTGCTGCAAGCAGGAGCTTTCCACAAGCTGGTTCCTGTCTAGATGCTTGGCCATGTTCCCCATGGCTATTTCTATCTGGGTCGTACCCTGCACGGGTGAAGCCTGCGGTGGGTAAAGGGTGCAGTATCTGGCACTGCAAGGTGTTTGCCGCCGACGGGAGTGCAACTTGCCTGTATCACCTACCTGCAGTTAGCACTGATAGAGCTTGAGTGAAGAGAATGGCACATCTGTGTTCAGCATCTTTGTTCGTCCAGGGCTAGAGCCTCTATGCCTGCTTGACAACACCTGGTGACATTTGCTTTGTTTTGCTCTGTTTTATAGCTCGGGGAGAGAGTATGGCCTTTGCGCTCTGTACAACTGCCCTCTTGAGCTCCTAGAGTGACGGCCTTATTTCCCGCTGGTTAATTGTTGTTTTGCTTCATTGATTGAAAGACGCCTGCCTCATTACGAGGCTGGCGGTAGCAGTGCCTGTAATACAGGCATGGCTGCCACCGGTATTCATTATTTTCCGGCGCCCAGAAATGGGCAATTACTGGGTCATTACGGCTTTGCTGGACCGGTATTTGCCCATTCCTGGGCGCCGGAAAAAATTCTTCCCCATTCCCGGAATGGGGAAGCTGAATGCACAGGCACCGTTTATAAAGGTGCCTGTGCATCCGACATGCTGAGCTTGCAGGTGCCTTTCTTTCCCCCCGGTCAGACCTGGTTGAATGAAAGGCACCCGCGAGCACAAGTCAGAGTTTGCCGGTCCGGATACAACGGTACCAGCATGCTTACCGGTACGGCTGTATCCAGACCGGCAAGCTTATAATGAGGCACGCTGTCTTTTGGGCCCATGCTTTTCATGCTACAAGTCTCTATATTGAAGAAGTGCCCTACAGATTGTGTTTTAAATGCATTGCCTGTTTTGCCTGACCTCGGGTCGTGAGGGGAGAAGTCGGACTATGGATGCAGTCTGACATGCCCCTCCTCCCCGGTTGAAGACACGGCTTGCATTCTGCTACAGGGAGTGCGGAGACTAACCAAGGAAAGGTGCTGATTCATATCTTTGGGCCTAATCACCCAGCTATTGTTAGCATTGTTAGCATTTGCACCATTTGTACCTTTTTGGCAAATTGACTCTTTGATTGACAATACACCGCTTAATAAGAAGGCGGGCACAACAGAGCTAAGCATAATAGGGCTTAGCTTGTCATTTTTACTGTGTCAGTTTTGAATGCTTAGTGAATACTTAGAGAAGTCAGCATTTTTTGGGCTCTTGAGAATATCTCAGATACTTTGGGTTTCATCACGAGGTTGCTGGTAAGCCTTACCGACAACCTCAGCTTCCCGTTTCCGCCCCTGATATCCTAGAATTACTTGCGGTGGAGGAACAGAACGTTTCCATTCCCATGGAGCTGGGAACGCCTTTGGTGAATTATCTGCCGGTTGGGGGCCTGAATTACCGGCAGGTCAGACCTGCTGGTAGTTCACTGCCCCTACCAGCAGACTCAGAGTATGCCGGTCTGGAAAAGGTGCTGGTGCACTTTGTTACCAGCACCTTTTTCCAGACCTGCATACTCCTAATGACCCCCCTTTATCTTTTCTTTTTTTTTAACACACAGACATCTCTTAAAGGAAGGCTGTCCCTTCCACCGCCCCGGACGTTAGGCAGAAGAAAAGATATAGTACATTTAAACTGATTAGGGGGTTAATAAATCTGAAATTAAAGATTTATTAGATGATATTGATGGAACTAATGGTAAAAAGTGCCCAGCAGATAATGTGGGGATGCCAAATTTGGGTGGGCGGGATTCAATTGTGTTGCTCCAGGTGAGGCCTGTGGCCTTTCAGTGACCCCTTTTCATATCAGATATTACCTAAAGCGGTCGAGAGCAATTCACGAATGTGTAGACCCTGTAAGGATCCACGTGACCCTTTTGAAGTTGAACAAAGACCAGGGAAGGAGTGTGGAAAACACTATGTACTGCCAATTGATATTAGGGATGAAGGCACAGTGAGCCTTGCAAATCATATCATTGTAATGTACCGTCAAAGATAGCAATTAAACATTTTTATTGAAACTGCCCCCGAAATACTTACTAGGCTTGAAGCTGCTAGTGAGAAGGTGGGAGGAGTAGAAAACCCAGGTAAGGTGGTTATGATTAATCCATTGATACCCCTCTCCAATAAGTTCTCCATTCTAGCTGATAAAAGAAAGGTAATGTGAAGATCTTTATCTATCGATAACGAGAGCTTGGTAAAGTCAAGTGGAGAGGTTGAATTGAATCCAACACCTTTTAATTGCATGCACTGCCCAGATTCCGAAGTTAAGATAATGCTTGCAGAAATTGAAACTTGAATTGTTTACAAGTTGGCTATCTGTCTGCAAAAACTGTTAGGCAAAATCAAAATACTAAAAGATAAGGGTGCCATAATTTCTTCCAAAACTAAAGACCAATACATTAACAAAGTATCTGTTTCTGCTTCTGAGGGTGCAACACCAAATGCCTCACAGGGGAAAGTAAACCCAAGGCTTACCCCCTTTAACATATCATGCAGTAATGTGCCCATGGGCAAAGCCACCCTTTTGTTACTTGTACTCCACGAGGCCCAATTTGTAACATCAGACAAGCCGAAATAAAAAAATACCCTGCCATTATTGATATGCTTGAATCCAATTTTAGGTGGAGAACCGTTCTATATCCAACAGTAAAAGACCTGCTGGTAGGATCAGGGAGCTTTTTAGAGATCCCCTTTTGTCACCATGGTTAACCTACCAAGAATTTCATGAAATTCTTTTGAGTATGAGGATGCATGGAAAAATAAGTGTATACATTGGATTAGGCATGTCAAGGGGTGTTTATCTGTTATGAAAGAGGATGTTGTAAGATGCTTTTGGGTTTCAATGCCTAACAGTACTGCTGATTTCATTCAGGTTTTCCTTCTGTCTTGGGACCTGGCTGACGGAAATCTGGCAATTGAATATCGGACATACCCTCCAAAGGGCACAGTAATTCTGATTAGATCCCATGCTCTCATCCATCGTAATCAGGGAATTGCGGAGAGCTGTAAGCATGGATATGAAGACATTACCACTGTTCAGGGGTTGTTATAACACAGAACTATGTCAGGGGAAGTGAGATCAGAGTCAGACGCCAGAGGACTGGAAGGAGTAGAATGACTGGGTCAGGGCTCTATTAGCCATGATTCATCCGCTGGCTACAGCCTCCTCTGCTGGAATATAGCAAGGATTGCATAGAATCTTGAGGATGCCGGTTGGATTGACTTTGTGAGGGGCTGCTTTCAGTTGATTGTTCTTCAAGAAACTTGGGCCACAGAGATGGTCGTTTTACAGGAATTCCAATCATTTCAGGTCCCCTCAAAAAAAGGCCCTAAGTGGTGGCTTTCTCATATGGCTGGGGACAGCTTTAACCTGGGAGGTGATTGCACAACCTACTAATATTGAAGAGCTCCGACATTTAGCTATTTGAACTGGGGTTGACGAATGAACAGAACATCTGAAACTAGTGGGCAAGCTGATAAGCTCCTGGAGGATGTCTGACCATTTAAAGACCCATATAGTAGTTGCAGGTGATTTGCACCTGCAGATGGAACCCATTAGGGAACTGGAGGGACCGTAGTAAGACCAGGACAGTATCTGGGATATCCCATGCTTGGTGGCAGCTCGACCAAAGAGGGTCCATCGCCTTGCCATCAACACAGCCCATAAATTTGACAACCTGAAATTTAGGGCTTGCAATGGCTTGTTTTTAAAAGACCAACCAGCCAAACCAACTTATGTTGCCACAATGGTGCTACTACCATTGACTATATCATGAAAATGGCTAAGGATTTGGGTAGGGTGAGAAATGTGAGATACATGAAAGAACTCAAAGTGACCATAAATCACTGAATGCCCTTTTCTACTTTAGTAATCCTGTCCATTTACCATCTTGAGCCTCAGATTTGGTGGAAGCCATATCTCTTAAAGGGCCCACCCGCAAGTTTGTGAAATGGAAAACCTAGAGTTATTTGCTCAGAGGTCATTTTGGACCTTGAGATTCTGTCTGAATTCAGTACATTGCAGAGAATGTGGTCCCTCATATAACTTGTGCAGCATCCAGAGCTAAAAGGCATGCATTAATTAATCCGGTTGGTATGACGAAGCATCTAGGGATGTAGGGATGAAGGGACCCTGAGGGACCCTCGAATGTGGAAACAAGGCACAGTCACCACACACAAACTGATACGCCAGACACGAGGTTGTGTTCCCAAAAGCTAGGGTTTATTGCAAAGTAAATAGTCTCAGTTGGCCAACTGGTCTCACGCCCCGTGACGTGTAACTAACAGACCTCGGGAGATGCAAGAGAGCGAGACACAACATCAGTTACATATATACAAAACTAACATCTTACAATCAGTAGTGTCACATCAAAAACCACCCCTTGCACATCTCCTTTGAACTGAGCAGGATGATTGACAATCGTGACGAGTATGACACCTCAATCCTTTGTTTTAGCAACAGTTTGCAATTTTGTAAGGCTGCAGACATAAGTCTTTGTTGAAAAGAACAGAATGCTTCCGTTCTCGCTAGCAAGCTGCATGTGGGGGGAGAGCCACATTCCAGGCTTTCCTATCTCCTAGTTTCTATTTGGTCCTGGGGGTCAACTCGCTCTCCAGGACTCTACAGGGCTCGAGAAGGGGGGCCGCAAAGAAGAACATAATTCAAGCAATTTAATGTTCGTTCCGAGACACACTGGCACCTGTGGACTGATTAGGATGCCACGCTGCCCTCTTTCAAGGATAGCGCGCGGGAGGAGACCGGGTATTTCTAATAGGGTTGCTACGTTATGTTTCAGCATATTTCCCTTGGCCTTGCATTGCACACTCGTAAAGCAGAATGTCATGTCAGCGAAGCATTTAGAACAGAAAGCAATAAGCAAACGTTAGAGAAAACAAGATGGCGATTTCTGTCACCTTAAAATGGCTGCACTTCGGTCAAGCTTATGATTATGTATTAATAACACTAAGAGCATAAAACGGTTGGTCTTCGGCCAACATAGTACATTTCCCCATGATCGAGGGGTGTCTGTTTTTCTGGATCGACAAACCCTCCTTTTGGCTGTATGCCAAATGTCTCATCCGTACATTGCATCCTCTTCCGGCCACATATCTGTTTCAGATTCTGATTCTGAATCAGGCTCTGAATCTTGCATATTTTTAGTTTCCCCCTCATTGTCACCTATGTCAATGGACATGAATTCTTGGACTGTCTTTGTCTCTTCTCAACCAAGGATACTTGATCTCCTAGTGCTCTTTTTCTCTATCATCTGTACACATCCATCACTAATTTCGGTGCATATCACAGGTAGGCAGTGTATTCAACAACAACATGTCATGAATATCCCTAGTACTGCTATCAGAAGCGCAAATAGTTTCCATCCCCATGAATATAATCATCACCAGAACCAGGAACTTATATCCCATCCCCCGTCTTGGGTATGGAGTTCAGAACTTAATACATGTAATTTTCTTATTGCCTCGAAAATCGTGGGAGAGGAGTCGTTTACAAATACACAGCACGCTGATCCCACTATTTTGCAAACACCACCACGATCAACCAGGATTACATCAAGAGCCATTCTGTTTTACAGTGTCATCAATCTAACCCCTTTCTCCTCCAACGTCATGTTGTATAATATATCTGTTGTTACGTTTATTGTTTTTCTAAAATTCTGGATAATCGTTGAATATTATAGGAGTTTATTGCTTGGGTCAAAAATGGTATAAATGATTTTGCTACATCTATTGCTATTAATCCGTCTTCATTACTTCTTCGTGGCCTAGGTCTAGATAGTTTGGCTATGTCTGTTGTTTCTAAGAAAAAACACTCCTGGGAACAGTAGTCCTAAATAGCATGTATCTCCCCAGTTTCTAGGTAACTAAGGATACGCTTTATCTCCACATATGAAATACACCGGGTCACCTACATAAACTTGGTCTACTTCCCTATTAATAATCGCTGTATTTTTACATCTAGTGATTGTCCCTACAAAATTGGAGCCCTTCTTTTTTAAACAAAAATGAACAGAACGTGGGCTGTAGTTTACTGTGTAAGTGGCGGGCACTGCATCTTTATTTCCTTCTGATCTTATGCGAAATACGATCACAGATGACTTTTCTGGTGGAGACAGTCTATCTTGTGGCATTGGTTTGGGCGTAGCTTTTGGTGTTATCATCTGTGCTTTATGAAATATTGAGCAACCTATGGGTAATACATTCTGCAAATGCATCCATGTTTGTGCTATCTAATTGACCTGTTTCACTTTTATTCTATTTTCCATAATACAATGTACTCAGAGATGCACTGCATGCAGAACTTAATGTCAGTGGCTGCACGTACCAATCTATTCCTTTGCCACCATGCTGTGGCAAATGAGCACACACCCAACAGTTGTTCTTTTTCAAAATTGAATGTGTCATGTTCCTAATTTGCAGTAATGTATTATTTCCATAACCCTCTCTATGTCTCTCTTCCATTGGGGGCAGAGTGTAAGTAATTACATAAACAGGGCTTTCGGTGGTGGAGATGTTCCTAATTGGTAAGAGAATTTCTAAAGAGTGCATCTCCTCTAAATACCACAGTATCAGTGCTGTTATTACTGGGGCCATTATGCTCATTATGCACATGATTATCGTCAAGGTCAGCATGCAATTATTTCGGTAACTTGTTTTATGCAATCTTTCAGTTTCTATGTTTGATTCATTATCAGCATTGTCAGCAATGGTGCAGGAGGGGGCAAAAGCTAGTTCTGGCATCTTCTCTCACGGTCCTTTTTCCTCAGCGATTCTCGTCGTGGATATCTCTCCTCGCGGCACTTCTCCGAATGTCAATGAGTTCGATAAATGTCAACTGTCTATTCTGCCAGTTCTCAGCAGCCTGGATTGCTTACACGTTGGGCACGATCTCTTATGCGTTAGTATACTGCTTAAAGAACTTCAGAGCAGTTATCAATTGCCTTCTGTACCATGTGCGCCCCGATTGTCGGCTCGGGTTCAGGACACATGGATTTGATGTTAGCACCGAGGAGTCTCGCTTTTGGGCTGTCTGTCTTGCACAACCCTCACGTTGCTCTCCTCTAGGCCTCTGGTCCCTACTTCATTCGAGACTAGGAAACAGAGGCAACAAAAGATTGATGAAACAAAGATTTGATCACTCCTTTTTCCGACTTCGTAGATTGTACCGCCTTGCTCCTGGTATCGTGTGATCAACGAATAGTGCGGGTGCACTTCCGGACTGAAGCTTGGAGTCAGCCTGTGGCGCAATGACAGATGATGATGGGCGCCCAGGCGACGATGCAGGCTGTGGCGCAATGGAGGACGATGGGCGCCACAGAGGTATTCGCTTAGTGTCGGCCAGCAGTGATGCAGAATCTGCTGGACAACGTTGGGGCATTCTTTGCCCTTCCTCTTTTATGGCAATCTCATCAGGCTTTGTTTCAGAATCAGGCAGTTTCTGTGGCAAAGAACTGGCAATTGTTTCTTTCGTTTCTGGAAACGATGTTTCTTTCCGGTCGCCTCGATCAGTCAGTTTTTCAGATGGTGACGGTACCTTTTTTGAATGGGTGGCATGGATCCACGCTTTACGCCCATCCACACGAATGGCCGTCTGCGTTGTCAGGAGTATCAACTAGGGACCACGCCACCTGGGTGCCAACAATGTTTTTCGTTCAAAATTTTTAGCACCCAGTCACCTGGCTCCTGTGCTTGTCCCAGGCCAGTATCTGATCGGTAGCACCTCCAGCACCTGCTGATGAATCAAATGCAATTTTTGAATCAGGAGATTACAATAAATGCTGAGCACTGGGTTTTCAACTTCATTCAGTTTCTTCGGCTGAGGTGCACACCAAACATTTGCCAGTCTCCCCATAACTCACATGGGAAGAGCCCAGTTATCGCCTGCACAGATGTATAATAGTGCTATTGGTAACGCATCTACCCAACTTAACTTGCTTCCTGCACATATCTTAGATTTCAGGATTCCGTTGTGGCGTTCAATAAAACCGGCCGACATCGGATGTCTCGAACAATGGAATCACTTATCGATCTGGAAATCTGCACAAATCTGTAGTACTACTGCACCTACACAATGCGGACCATTATCTGACCATATGACACGGGGCAGGCCAAAACGGGAGAAATATTCCTTTAACATCACTTTCGCCGTGCTTATAGCAGTGCAGTCTTTCAATTGATATGCTTCCACCCATTTTCTGAATGCACATATAACCACTAGGTCATACTTCAAGTTTTGGCATCTCTCCAT
Organism: Ambystoma mexicanum; assembly: GCF_040938575.1. Lineage (NCBI taxonomy): Eukaryota > Metazoa > Chordata > Amphibia > Caudata > Ambystomatidae > Ambystoma > Ambystoma mexicanum. The sequence continues at coordinate 524,552,948 of NC_090940.1, forward strand.
TTCTATGAAATCAAAATGGATCACCTCAAATGGCATAGAGGGAGGGCCAAAACTGCCTGTTGGAGTTACCGTTCCCTTCCCCACATTGTGTTGTGGGCATGTGATACAATTCTGTACCAACCTCTCGGCATTCTTTTTTATGAGTGGATTTTCCCAAACTGTGGCTAGATGTTAAATTATTTTCTTTGCACAGATATGAGTGGGCCTCTGAGCCATTGTGACCATTGCATTTACATAGGCATTTGGCAACATCCAATTCCCGCTCTTCTTGTCCACCCAACAACCCTCCAGATCTAATTCTGCAGAGCCCTCCGCCCACCCTTGGATTTCATCAACAGTGGCTACCGCCTGCATCTCTTTGACAGTAGCAATTCCATTCTCTATCATGCAGGGCACCTCTTCAGACTGTACTGTAAACATCTTTGTACTCATATCATTGGCCGTTTGTTTTGCAATTCTGTCTGCAAACGCGTTTCCCTCTCCCACTTTACATGTTACCTTTTTGTGCGCCTCGCATTTTATTATTGCTAGGTGCTTTGGACACATGAGTGCAGATATCAATCGTACAATCAAAGGGCCATGTTGGATTCTAGCCCCATGTGATGTTAGGAAACCTCTCTCAGCCCAGAGTCGGCCAAAGTTATGAACCACGCCAAAGGCGTACTGACTGTCAGTATATATATTCACGCTCAGATTCTCAGCTATCTCACAAGCTCTGGTTAATGCTATTATTTCTGCCGCTTGTGCAGAGTTGTAAGGGATTCTTTTCCTCTACACAATACTCTTTAACGTGGTGATGGCATATGCAGCAGTTGAAGTGCCGTCAGGTATTTTAAAGCAGGAACCGTCACAAAACAGTTCTCCATCTGGTTCTTTTAGTGGGGTATCACTTAAATCAATTCTCCCTTTTGTTTCTTCCTCAGTAACCATTAATCATGGGGGGATGATTCATTTCCACCAAGGTTTTCCCCGGGCAATGGCATTAATTCTGCTGGATTCAAAGTGCTACACCTCATAATTTGGATGCGGGGTGCAAACAACACAATTTCATATCTAGTCAATCTAGCATAGGTGAGGTGTTGCGTCTGCGTTCTATTGAGTAGAACGTCTATGGCATGTGGCACCATCAAAGTAAAGTTGTGCCCCAATACCATCCCTTTTGTTTGTTTCACTGACGCAGCAGCTGCTGCAACAGCTCGCAAACATCGTGGTAGTGCACGCGCTACAGGGTCCAGCGCAGAGGAAAAATAGCCGCATGGCCTATTTCTTCCACCTTGTTCCTGCGTTTGAGCTGCCAACACGCAGCCGTCATTCTCATGCACAAATAATTAAATAATTTGGTTTCCCCAAAACTGGAGCAGAACACAATGCAGTTTTTAGTAAGTCAAATGCTCTCTGACATTCTTCATTCCACAGCAAGGGCATCACAACATCTTTCTTTGTCAACTCCACCATCGGCTTCACAATTAAGGCAAAATTTACTATCCATTGCCGACAATAAGAAGCCATGCCTATTATATCTCGGACTCCCTTTTGTGTTTTTGGAATAGGCATACCAGAAATGCTCTCTATTCTCTCCGGCGTTAGTCTTCTACCTTCTTTCGAAAGTAAGTAACCCAAATAAGCCACTTCCTTTCGACAATACTGAAACTTTTTTTTTTTAATTAAAAAAAAAACTTTTCTTTATTGGCAAGGAACCGTAGCAGGTGCATTACACATTACATGAACAAGACGTGTCACATAATCAAGAACATTGACAAACAAGCAGAGCATTAGCAATGAAACAGGCACATTCACAAGAGCACATCGAGTCTTGTAAGGCTGCTCATAATTCAGGTTACACAACTGCTTGATCTGGTGATGGGGGAGAGGATAAGAGCTCCAGGTCAGCCTTGCTGTTCAAATAGCTACAAAACTCTGTCCACACATTCTTGGGGCGAGCATTCACAGGTAGTGTGTTAATATAGTCCTCCTCACACACCTGTGTCCAGGTAAGAGCCTTTAACCACATTTATAGTGAAGGGGGGATCACCGCTTCCAGCACTGTAGGTTGCATCTCTTAGCCACTATAGCCCCCACGTTCAAGAATTTAGCAACCCGCCTTGCCCCAGATCCCTCCTACAGCCCGAACAACACAGCCAATGGGTCAGGGTCAATACAGAACCCCACCATCTCTGAGAAGGCCTCGAGCACAGCCTCCCAGAATGGAGCAGCGCTCCACAGGACCAGAACATGTGGGCATGATACGCTTCATTGGATCTGCATCTCTGGCAGACGTGAGGCTGATCACGTGCGAATTTCCCAACCACATGAGGAGTATAATACAGGCGATTAAGTGGCTTATATTGCACACATCTAAGTCTAGAGTTGAGAGAGACCTTACCGTGTGTGTACACATTTTCACCCACATATCGTCAGTGATTTCCAACCCCAGTTCATGGCTCCAAGCGTCCCGAACCTTGTGGGATGATTCTGTGGATCGTGCTATCAGCATTTTATACAGTGCGGATACTATGCCCCTCCCCCTACAGAACTAGCAATGCAGCAGATCTCTGGTGACGCAGGGGGTTCATCCGGGTACGAAGACCTCATGTCCTGCACTGCCGCTCGGAGTCTATAGTAGTGCAGTAACTCTAGGGGGGACCTGGAGTGTCCCAGCCTCCATGTCTGTGGGGTGTTGAATTTCCCCTCTGGGAACAGGTCGGAGAGCGCACGATACCCCAGGTCCAGCCAGTGTTGTGCGAGGAGTTTATCCTGTGTAGGGGCGAGGCCCGGGAATGACCATATGGGCAACCATTTATAGTACGGGCGGGGTTCGGAGTAGGATTGCAGAATCAGTTTCCATGCCCTGATCGTGGCGGATACCGGGTCGGCCGGGGCGTCAGAATGATATGAGTGGAAGAGGATCAGGGACATAACATTCACCTCCTCGGTTGCCAGGATCTTGAGTTTAACATGAGGAGGAGGGTCTTGGTGTTTATACCAGTGTGTGTTCATGTTGGGCTTGTGCGGCAATCCAGTATTGGGTTAGATCCGGTGCGTTAAAACCCCCCTTCTCTTAGGGTAAAGTCATATGCTGCCATTTCCTGCGGACGGCCCCAGAGTGCCATAGGAACCGGGCGAACCCTGCATGCAAGTCCTTGAAATAGTGTTTCCCGGGCGAGAGTGGGACGTTAGCGAATATATATAGAAGCTTTGGAACTATAATCATTTTGATTAGCAACAGTCTCCCTGACAAGGACAGTGGGAGGCTACCCCATCTCTTCATTCTGGCTTCTGCACATTGCGCAGCGGCCACGTAGTTGTCAGCTAATAAGGAGGATCTCGACAGGGATACCTGGACCCTGAGATACTTGATGCCTTCAGGGGCCCACCTGAGTGGGAATTCGCATGTTGGTTGGGGAGTTGCGGGTTTCAGAGCGAAGATGTCTGACTTGGTGTAATTTATGGTGAAGCCCGAGAATGTACCAATTTTGATTATCTCGCAGATGATTGGATCTAGGTGGGCAGAGGGGTCCCTGATGTACAGAAGCACGTCGTCCACATACAGTGATATGATTTCGGGCGTGTCCCACAAGGGAATCCCCTTGCGAGTATGTTTGTCTCTTACACTATCTGCCATATGCTCGATGGCCATCGCAAATAGTAAGGGGGAGAATGGGCACCCCTGGCGCGTCCCTCTATGGAGGGTGAAAGAAGCTGACAGGTGAGAATTAATCAGGACTCTGGCCACTGGGTTGGTATAAAGCAGTTTGATGTAGGAGAGCATGCGTGGGCCGATCCCCATCTTCTCCAGCACCGCCCACAGGTATTGCCATGACACCATATCAAACGCCTTTTGGGCATCTAGTGTTACAGCAACCGCCTTAGCATTAGGGTCAAGTCTAGAGATGACATTGAACAGTTGTCGGATATTTAAAGCAGTGGAGCGGGCAGGGACAAAGCCTCTTTGTTCCGGATGGATCAAATATGTCACAATGGGGAGAAACCTGTTCGCAATAATCATGGCGAATATTTTGGTGTCTGCATTCATGAGCGAAAGTGTTCTGTAGGAGCCGCACTCCTCTGGAGGTTTTCCTGGTTTAGGGAGGATGGTAATGATAGCCTCACGTAGGGACTGGGGGAGAGTGGCAAGGCGGAGCGACTCTATCCACACCTCATGTAGACGCGGGGTCAGTAAAGCAACATGCTCCTGATAAAATTCAGCGGTTAGGCCATCAGGGCTGGGAGCCTTGCCCTTGGGGAGGGCTGAGATGGCTACGGTTATCTCATCAAGGGTGATGGGGGCGTCCAATTGCTCTTTAGTGGTGTTGGATACATAGGACATGGGGATACTGTCAAGGAGGAGATCCAGGTCTTGCGGGGTATGCTCGCACTGCGGGGCATAGAGGGCAGCATAGAATTCTGCAAAGGCCTCAAGAATGGGTTGGTCAGACCAATGCTGCACTCGTTCTTGTCCCTGATACTATAAATCTGGGTCCTGCCCCCCTCAATTCGGGCCAGCTTGGCCAGGGTTCGACCAGGTCTTTCCCTCTCGCCATACTTCCGAGCCGCAATGGGTCGGGCATAGTATCATATTTCCCTGAGGGCATGGGACTCAAAAGTTTCCAGTTCAGTTCGTATCTGCGCCAACTTGGGTGGGGTGGGGGCGGAGGCGTATTCACGCTCCAGTTCCTTGAGTTTGGTCTCGGAATGCTGTAAAGAATTCCCGATGTCTTTCAGGACCTCTGCTTCCCTAGAGATGCACATCCCTCTTATGAACACCTTACATGCCTCCCACCGACCCCCGTTGGTTGTGTCATGACGTTTATTGTTATCGAAAAACGAAGTGATGTCTGCAAGGATTTCGGCTTTGAATACTATGTCATGTAATGCCTCTGGTTTGAAGCGCCAGCTGGAGTGTCGAGGGAGGGCGGGCTGCAGAGTAATGTCCAGTGTCACAGGGGAATGGTCGGAAAGCGTGCGCGGTAATATCTGTATGCTAAGAATTTTCCCCATGAGCCCAGCCGACAGGAGGAAGAGGTCGATTCTGGAGTGGCTGTCGTGTGCAGAAGAGTAAAAAGTGTACTCCCTAGCCAGTGGGTTAAGAGCTCTCCAGGCGTCAACTAGGCCAGCGGGGACCATGTGTGCAAGCAGCTTCCATTAGAGTTGCGAGGTCAGGCTGGGGCGGACAAGTAGGTGCATTCAAATCGTCCTGGGTCGAAGCAGACCCTCCCTGCTCCTGTGTAGGAAGTGACTTGGCGTATTTATCCATTGCCCCCGCCTTGTTGGCCCCGCGTGACTTACTTGACATGTTTAGGGAGCCCACTGGAGCAGCACAGGGCAGTCTTTGCAGGATGCTGGCCCGCGGGCTTTGGCCCCTTGAGTGTAGCTGTATCAAGAAGGGGAGGGGGGCCTCCACCTTACATTTAACAAGATGCCAAGCAATGTGTAGAGATAGGGGTGAGCCGTATGCTAGGCAACAGCGTTCCAAGGCGCCCGCGTTTCCGTGCGGAGATGGTTGGTGCGTCCGGCAATACAATGCAACAGGGTAACCAATGTGGGGAGCCAGTCAGGCGAGGTGCTCCATAGGGCCAGGAGGGCCCCAGGTCTCCAGTGTCAGATGCGATGGGCAGAGCGATCAGAGGCCGCGTGGCTGGTGCGGAGTGTAGGTGGTTGGGTGCGAGGCTCAGTGACCGCCCAAGCAACAAACAGGATGTGAACAGGGCAGGTCTCCACTGGCACCACCCACCCCAGACAGGGGAAGCCGCAGAGGTGCCCCAGGCGGTGAGTCCACAGGAGTAGGGCAACCCCGGCTGCAGCGCTGAGGATCTTGCAGGGGGGAGCGGCGCCGCATCAACCCCCAGGCCAGGGGGGGCCACACAGTCTCATTTGAGTTCCAGGGCCCGTGGGACTACAGCAGCTTGGAGTGTATAGTGTCTTTAGAGTCGGTAGGATTTGCACTGCAGGCCGGTTATACGCGTGGTACACACTTAGGGCACAGTGCGTACCCTCTACAGCCCCCCAGCTCCTCACCTGCAGATGTTCTGTATCAGGCTCCACACCGCAGCCAAGGCCCCAGCCACCGTCAGACCACCCCCAGGTGACCAGGAGGGATGTGTGCAGGCAGGCCGCAGCGTCAGAGGGGCAGCCGACGGGCCGGGTGCAGGCGGGGAGGCCGCGCTGTCCTCAGTGCGGCGGGACTGCTCCAGCAGTCCCCACGGGGCCAGAGAAGTCATCAGGGGAGCCTCCAGTGGAATCCGACACGGCACCACCGGGTCGGCGGGCCGCTCCAGCAGCCCCCGCAATGCAGAGCAAGACGATCCGGCAGCTGCAGGTAGGACACAGCCACCGCGTCCGCGCGCCCCCAGGGGCGAGCCGATAGAGAGGGGCCGTCAGAGCCGGTGACCACCCCAGGCGCACCCCACCACAGGGAGAGCGGGACCAAGGGAAGACGCGCCACCCCAGAGATGTGCAGGGGGTCAGGTGCGCGGGCGACCAGTCAGAAAGAAAATCAGGCCCGCCGCTCCAGCGGCCCCCGGAGGGCCGAGGCCATGGCGGCAGCACACAGGTCGGCGGGCCACCAGGAGCAGGCAGCCGCCCAGCGAGGGATGTAGAGCCGAGGCCCCAGGAGCACACGGGGGGCCGGGCCCGTGGTAACGACACGCTGCCCGGCGGATCTCAGTTGTCAGGAGCCGGCCCGGGAGGGGAGGGGCTCTTGTTCAGCGTTAAAGTTCCGTTTTGCACCCCAACATGGACCAGTATGTTGCTCCAAGGTTAACACACACAATGCACTAGTTCCCAACGTTAGATGATGCGAAGAACCGCTGATGCAGGCGGATATCCAGCAGTTGGGTCACGGAGCTAAGAAGCCAGGTAGCCATCTTGTAGGCTGCTCAACAGCGCCCCACCAATACTGAAACTTTTTTAAGCTGGCTTTGTGGCCATGCGCTGCTAAGTGTGTTAATAGTAAAATGGTACTGTCTTTACAAATCTCCTCTGTGTCTGCTGCGATCAACAGATCGTCTATATATTGTAGCAATACACAACCTGTTGGTAGCTCTAGCATATTTAGTTGTTCTTTTAATGCTCTGCTATAGATGCTAGGGCTTTCTGTGTAGCCTTGAGGAATGCACATGAAAGTAAACGATCGCCCTCCTAGTGTGAAAGCAAACAGATATCTACTTTCTTTGTGTACTGGAATACTGAAGAAAGCATTTTTCAAATCAATGCGACGGCAGCCCCTCAGTGTCAAGGCGGCCCTGCCGTGCTGTATGACACGGTGTCCTCGGCGAGCAACGCCCGCCCCAAGCGCCTCCGTTCCTGACGCAGCCACGGCTTGGATTAGTTCCTTCCTGTCGAACAGAACCATGAAGGTCTTCTCTCCAATGGATTCTGCCGAACCTTCACCTGTACCCTGTGGAGTCCCGCAAGGTTCCTGCGTGTCCCAGACACTTTATAATGTATTCACAAAACCCCTATTCGATATCCTTGATTATCTGGGTGTCACGTATACCAATTACGCTGATGACACCCAGATACTCATTCCCATCACGGATGATTACGAAACTGACAGCACCACCCTTAATGAAATCTACTCTGTAATAAAAGCATGGATGGCACACCATGGACTGTGTCTCAAAGACGAAAAAACCGAGTTGATCATCCTGGGCACTCATGCCAAACTCAAAAATCTTAACCCCTCATTCAAAGCCTTTACCATTGATGGCAATCTTATCCCAGTTTCAAATAACACTAAAACCCTTGGTATCTACATCAATGCCACCTTATCCTTTTCCAAACAAACCAATGCAGTAGCATTATCAGCTGCATACACCTGCAAGCTGATCACTGCATGTAGACCGTTCATCTCCGCACCCAATTGCATTACTCTCGCCCGAGCATTAGTCCTATCCAAAATAGACTACTGTAAAGCTCTTTACTTGGGCACTAGTCACAAAAATATCAACAAATTGCAAGTTGTCCAAAACAATGCCATCAGGGCTGCCCTCAACATTCCCAAAAAGGCACATATATCTGAGACCAGACGTAAAGTACGCTGGCTCCCTGTCGAACACAGAATATCCCTTAAAACGCTGGCCCTTATACACAAAGCCAGGGCCAACCTTGCGCCAGCATATTTTATGAGGCAACTTACACCCCACACCTCCTTAAAAGCACTCAGAGCAGCACAAACTAACATCATGACCATACCGAGATTCAAACTTCATAACTCGGGTGGAGCTAGCTTCCTTGTACAAGCTTCCAAATTATGGAACACTAATCCTCATTCAACCTGTTCAAACACAACACTAAGTGCTGGCTTCATAATTTGGACTGTATGACAGCCTAACCTCTTGACTTTCGCTGACACACCTTGTAATTTAATGTATATCTACGCACTTGCAATACTATGTTTGTACCTATCTGTAACTATAACGTAACCTTTGTTGAGTGTGTTAATTGTAACTGTAACCAGATCTAATTTACGCGCCCTTATGCCCCCGTGCCTGGCTTCGCTTTATAAATAAATAAATACTAAATATTAAATAACACTAAAATACTTTGCGGAAGCTGGGATCATTGTCAAAATTGTGGTAACATCCGGAACTAATGGGAATTGGGGATCTACTACCTTGTTTAGTGCACGCAAATCAATTATGAAACGATATGGTACCTCATTACCTCCTTTCTTATACACCAGAATAATGGGGATGTTCCATATGCTGCCTGTAATCTCTTTAATCACTCACAATTTTACCAAATCAGACACAATACTTTTCAATCCTTTCTCTCCGTCTGCTGAAATTTTATACTGTGGAATACGTGGCAACGTTGCTCCCTCTTTCAATGTAATCTTCACTGGCTCTATCTTCAAGCATCCCACATCATTATCATCTATTGCCCATATACAAGTTAGCACGTCACTGTCATGATGCCTACCCCCGGGGACCCAGACCAAGTCCAGCAACCCCGGAAGCAGGCATCAGGTTATCCTAAGCAAGCCCAACAACCCCTGCTAGGGGCTATTTGGGTCCAGTCCTGGTGCCTATGGTGCCAGGCTCATATGGAGAGTCAGTCCTGGCACCATAGGCGCCAGGCTCATAGATTAAAACTTACCTGATGCAGACCATGCTGCAAACTTACCTGATGCAGACCATGCTGCAAGAGCTCCAAGCCAAAAGAGGCTTGGAAGGGACTACTTTACTTAGGGACTATTTTTTTACTCGGGCGGGGCTGGGGAGGAATACTTACCTGGGACTACTTTGGAGGCTATTTAAACCACGCCCGAAGAGCAGCACACGCTTTGCGTTATTCTGCATCCAGCAGCGTAACGCTCACCGTGTCTGCAAGCCTGCATCCAGTCTTCTGCCACGCCCGCCTCGAGTCTGCAGCTCCTAGAAAAAGGGAGGAACAGAAGGAGAAGAGGTTAGAATAAGAGCAAAACCTTCGATCCTTACCTGAATTCCGGATCCACCGCACCTTCGAGCTGGAAGAAAGAAGCATTTTACGCGCGCCGCCTCGCCTGCTGCAGCGCCACGCTGAACTCACCGGCTTTCGCAGCATCCTCACGATCCACCGCATCCTTCTACACATTCCCGCCGCACTCTGGCACCTAAGGGGAACACAAGAACAGCAAAGGTGAGCCAAGGGAATAAACAGAGGCAATAGTAACTACCCCCATAGACTTACCTGATTACCGCCGGGGGTACTATTCCTCTTCACGGGTGGGCGCAGTCTCCATTGCCTCTTCGCCGTACCCCGGCCCGTAAGGGGAACAAAAGGACAACAAGGTGAGACAAAGGGACAAACAAGGGGAACTCTTCTCACCACAATAGACCTACCTAATTTTACCGCCAGAGGCATTATTCCCCAAACTTCATATTTTCTCTCCACACCTGAATAAGGGAGCAAGCCACAGGTTACATTCCGGCCTTATTTTATTGAACTGTGTAGGATAAGCCAAATCCTTACCTGAACTTCGTCAGCTACCACGAGGAAATCTTTGCTGGGGTGAAGCTGCAAACTGCAAGGAATTGGACAAGAGTGAAAGTCAGACATGTGAACTCTTACGAACTACATACTTTTTGGAGTCAATATTGTTCTGGAACTCACCAATTCCTTCGAGCCAGTGAAGCAACTGGCTATCAACGCGCCCCTGCGCTCAATGCAGGATGGAGAGCTCCTCTTTTCAAACCATCAGGTGAGACTATAAGAGGGGACATCAAAGGTGATCTGTGGGGAGAACAGCGGGGGTGGGGGGATTTACGCTCAACCCCACGGGTGGTTAATTCCCTTTCTCCATTTACAGAAGAATATTCCTACGGACCAAGCAAACGAAGCTAGGTGGGCCGGTCCAGTCCGCCATCTCAGCCCTACGCGTCACATTGGTGGAGATCGCAGCTGTCCAGTTCAGATCGACGCCTCTGTGGGAGCCAGGTGAGCGTAACAGAACACAAAGCCTACCCACAAATTCCCACCCGGGCGTTATGGATACCTCAGAGACTGACCACTTGGCCCAATTACTAGGGGAACTGAGGGCTGAAGTGCATTCCGCCCGTCAAGAAACCAATGCTCTTAGGAGAGAACTGATTTTGTCAACGGAGCGAACTGATGACCTTGCTAGGCAACTATTGCAAAGCTAGGCTGGACAAGCACCCCTACCTGGTTCCGGGGGAAATCCAGCTCCTGTGTTATCGAGTAACCCTGTGCAAATAAACCTACCAGGAAATATTCCACTAGCCCCACCTGAACGCTTTGCCGGAGATCCCAAATGGTTTGCCGTGTTCATGAACCAATGCCGCTTGCACTTTTTATGCAGACCTGGAGCCTTCCCAAACGATCAAGCCAAGGTAGCCTCTGTATTGCATTTCTCAGCGGCAGTGCAACTGATTGGTCAATTCCACTAGTTTCTCAGGATGACCCAATTCCTCAGGATATTCAGGGCTTTCAAACTAGCATGGAAAGAATATTTACCCGGCACTCCCAAGGACAGGCCCTGGATAACAAACTTTTGTCCCTACGACAGGGTAACCAGGATCTTCTATCCTACATCGCGACCTTTAATAGGTTAATAGTGGAAACTGGATGGCCTGAGGTAAAACGAATCATGTTATTTCATCGAGGGCTTCGAGGAGAAGTCAAAGATGTCTTGGCTCAAGTCGTGAACTCACATCAAGACTGCGCTGAATATATAGACTTAGTGGTCCAGTTAGATCACAGACTTCAGAACAGAAAGGCTGATCGAGCCAAGTTTGAGAATCGGGTGTTGGTCAGAACCCACACTAACCCCAAAGGAGCAGATGCTTCAGAACCCATGCAAATCGGAGGGGTTAAAGGACCCTTAACACAGAAGTAAAGAGAAAGGAGATGGCAAATGCAATTGTGTCTATATTGTGGAACCTCTGGACATTTTCTACGGGATTGCCCTGTAAAACCACCCAAGAAGGTGGTAGGAGCTGCTGATAAAAGCCATATGGAGTCAGACTCGGGAAACGACCATGCCCGACAAGCGTAGAGGTCCGCTTGCCGAGCTTGAAGAAGAACACTCAGACCTCGCATTTCATCATACCAATGGTCCTCGTAGATCCAGGGCAGCCATCGCGTATGCACGCAGTAAGGGCATACATTGATAGCGGGGCCATAGGAAACTATGTGGACTATGAATTGGCTTCCAGGATGAATCTACCTCTCTGCCGAAAAACCACCTCAGATGTCATCACCACAGTCGATGGAACTGAAATTGCCTCTGGGCCTGTAACTCATTCCACCGCAGAGATGACACTATTGGGTCAGGATGGGCATCGAGAGACTATTGTGTTTGATCTAATCAAAGCCCCACAGTTCCAAATAATACTGGGGATATCTTGGTTGGAAACACATAATTCTTGTATTGATTGGCGAGAGAAGAGAATAACCTTCCCGGATTGTGCACAAACCTGTTACCCAAAGAAAAATCATAACGCAGGCCTGGCCACAGTAACCACAGCAGTCATGCAACTACCTCCAGAATACCAAGAATTCCAGGATGTCTTCCAAAAGGAGCAGGCAAACACCTTACCTCCTCACAGATCGTACGATTGTCAAATCGATCTCATACCCGGTGCACAACCACCTTGTAGCAGGATCTATGCCCTTACGGAATCTGAGAACCTTCACCTACGACAATACTTAGACCAGTACCTTGCCAATGACTTTATTCGCCCATCCAAGTCCCCTGCATCTTCAGCTTTGTTCTTCGTACCCAAAAAGGAAGGTGACCTCAGAACGTGCATAGACTACCGCACATTGAACCAGATAACTGTTAAGAACCGATACCCGTTGCCTCTGATCCCTGAACTACTAGACCAAGTGAAGGACGCTTGTATATACACTAAATTAGATCTCCGGGGGGCATACCATCTGGTACGTGTAAAAGAGGGCGACGAATGGAAGTCTGCTTTCCGCACTAAGTATGGGTTATTTGAATACCAGGTGATGCCTTTCGGGTTGTGCAATGCACCAGCAGCCTTCCAATACTTCATGAACGATGTCCTTCGTGAACTCATTGACGTTTGTGTTGTCGTGTATATCTATGATATTCTAGTATACTCCTCTTCAGAATCTGACCATGTGAAGCACGTCCGAGCAGTCCTTGAGAAATTGCGCCAGCACAAACTATATGCAAAACTAGAAAAATGCGTTTTTCATGCCACATAAGTTGAATTCCTTGGGTTTATCCTGACCCCAAAGGGAGTCCGAATTGACTCACGAAAGGTGGACGCAATCCTTAAGTGGCCATCACCAAGTTCAGTTAAAGGAGTACAAAGCATGCTCGGCTTTGCCAATTTGTACCGCAGATTCATCCCAGATTTTTCACATGTCGTACATCCCATCACAGCACTGTTGCGAAAAAATAAACGCTTTATGTGGACTGAAGAAGCTGAAAATGCCTTCCAAGAGCTGAAAGCGAAATTCACGTCTGCACCTGTGTTAAAGCACCCGCGCCCTGAACTTCCATACATAGTGGAAACGGATGCATCCAGTCTAGCCATGGGAGCTGTCCTGTCTCAAAAGGACCATGAAACTGGCCAGCTTAACCCAGTAGCATTTTGGTCCAGAAAGTTCTCGGCACCCGAGTTAAACTATGCGGTTACCGACAAGGAGTTATTAGCCATTAAATCTGCCTTCAAGGCTTGGCGGCACTATCTTCTCGGTGCCAGGCATACCATTAATGTGATCACTGATCACCGGAACTTACAGTATTTAAAAACAGCCAAGGCCCAATCGTCACGTCAACTCCGATGGGCATTGTTCTTTGCCGAGTTCGATTTCGTGATAACCTATCGACCAGGTTGTAAGAATGGTAAAGCACACGCCTTATTCCGAATAGGGATGGGAGAGGCAGAAGTGAACCCAGAACCAGTACCTATAATTTCCGAACAAAGGATTCTTGGCATGACTACTCTACAGACACTAGAGGACATTCATGTAAAGATCCAGCAACTCTTTGATCCTACAGCCCTGCAGGACTGGGTAATTAAAGGCCCGGACTACTCTGTCACCAATGTTCTGTCTTATTACCAAGGGCGGCTATTTCTGCCACACAAAGAACTACAAGAGCTAGTAATTTCCCGTTATCATGATACCCTAATGGAGGGGCACCCAGGTATTACAAAAACTGAAGCTAAAATTAAAAGACAATTCTGGTGGCCCACCTGGCGAAAGGATATTAAATCATTTCTGATATCTTGTGGCATTTGCGCCCAAAACAAAAGTCAAAAGAAAAAACCAGCTGGGCTCTTACAACCTTTAGACATTCCGCCTTTCCGCCTACACCAAGGCACACCTTATCGTTAGACTTTATTACCGATCTACCTCCTTGTAATGGGTTTAACACCGTTCTAGTTATTGTGGATCTTTTTTCCAAGATGGCCCACTTTATTCCTTTAAAAGGACTACCTTCAGCCTCAATCCTGGCCAAAGAATTCCTCGAAAACATTGTTCGCATACATGGATTTCCGTCCATGTTGGTCTCTGACCGGGGCAGTCAATTCATTTCACATTTCTGGAAGAAATGTCAATTGGCACAAATCGACGTGAGATTATCGACCAGTCACCACCCCCAGACCGATGGTCAAATTGAGAGGACCAACCAGACTCTTGAACAATATGCGTTGTATGTTACATCAGACTGAGAGTAATTGGAAGGACATTCTTTGGATCGCCGAATGTGCATACAATAATTCAGTACATTCTGGAACTGGACAAAGACCCTTTTATACCATATATGGCACCACCCTTGAACCTCAGACCTTGACTCACCCCAACACTTAGAAATGCCCACAGTGGACCATCTACACGCTACGATTACACAAGCCTTTAAGGAGGCAACTGCACATTTAAAACAGGCGTAGGAGAAATATAAGAAAGATGCTGATCGGCATAGAAGTGATACTCCACAGTACCAGATAGGGGACCAAGTATGGTTAGCCATAAAACATATACCTCTAAAGGGAACACAGACCTTTAACCCCAGATATTTGGGACCTTACTCTATCAAGGCCATTATCAACCCGGTGGCTGTCAAGTTGGACTTACCTCCTAATATGCAAATTCACCCCGTCTTTCATGTGTCACTTTTGAAGCCAGTGCAACCAGGAGAAAGACTAAACAAACCACCAGACCCTATCCTTGTAGACGGAGAACCCGAATTTGAAGTTAAGAACTTCCTGGACTCCAACCTGATAAAGTCAAAACTCTTTTATTTAATCGACTGGAAAGGTTACAGACCACAGGAAAGGTCATGGGAACCTAGTGATCACGTTCATGCACCCCGATTGGTGAAAAAATGTCACAGAAATTTCCCAGACAAACCGAAACCACAGGGATGAACGACTTTAGGAGGGGCCTTGGGGGGGGAGTGCTGTCATGATGCCTACCCCCGGGGACCCAGACCAAGTCCAGCAACCCCGGGAGCAGGCATCAGGTTATCCTAAGCAAGCCCAACAACCCCTGCTAGGGGCTATTTGGGTCCAGTCCTGGGCCCTATGGCGCCAGGCTCATATGGAGAGTCAGTCTTGGCGCCATAGGGGCCAGGCTCATAGATTAAAACTTACCTGATGCAGACCATGCTGAAAACTTACCTGATGCAGACCATGCTGCAAGAACTCCAAGCCAAAAGAGGCTTGGAAGGGACTTCTTTACTTAGGGACTATTTTTTTACTTGGGCAGGGCTGGGGAGGAATACTTACCTGGGACTACTTTGGAGGCTATTTAAACCACGCCCGAAGTGCAGCACACGCTTTGCGTTATTCTGCATCCAGCCTTCTGCCACGCCCGTCTCGAGTTTGGAGCTCCTAGAAAAAGGGAGAAAGAAGGAGAAAAGGTTAGAATTAGAGCAATACCTTTGATCCTTACCTGAATTCCCGATCCATCGCGCCTTCGAGCTGGAAGAAAGAAGTTATTTTATGCGCGTTGCCTCGCCTGCTGCAGCGCCGCGCTGAACTCACCGGCCTTCGCAGCATCTTCACATTCCACCGCATCCTCCTGCATGTTCCCGCCACACTCCGGCACCTAAGGAGAAAACAAGAACAGCAAGGTAAGCCAAGGGAATACACAGAGGAATATTAGTTACCCCCGCATAGACTTACCTGATTTTACCACCGAGGGTCCTATTCCTCTTCACGCGTCGGCGCAGATTCCACTGCATCTTCGCTGAACCCCGGCCCCTAAGGGGAAACAAAAGGACAGCAAGGTGAAACAAAGGGACTAACAAGGGGGACGCTCCTCATCAC
Source organism: Ambystoma mexicanum (assembly GCF_040938575.1). Classification (NCBI taxonomy): domain Eukaryota; kingdom Metazoa; phylum Chordata; class Amphibia; order Caudata; family Ambystomatidae; genus Ambystoma; species Ambystoma mexicanum. Next base: position 524,568,703 of record NC_090940.1, read on the forward strand.
AATAGACTTACCTGATTTTACCGCCGGAGGTATTATTCGCCGAGACTTCATACTTTCTCTCAGCGCCTGAATAAGCGAGAAAGCAGCAGGTTATATATTGACATTATTTTATCGAACTGTGTTGGAAAATACAAATTTTTACCAGAATACTACCGGTTGCCACGAGGGACTCTTTGTTAGGGTCAAGCTGCAACTTGTAAGGAATCGGACAAGAGTGAAAGTCAGGCATTTGAACTCTTACGAACTTTATACTTAAGGCGTCTTTCCGGGAATCTCGGAGTCAATATTGTTCTGGAACTCACCAATTCCTTCGAGCCAGTGAAGCAACTGGTTATCAACCCGCCCCTGCGCTCAATGCAGGATGGAGAGCTCATCTTTTCAAAACATCAGGTGAGACTATAAGAGGGGACATCAAAGGTGATCTGTGGGGAGAACAGCGGGGGTGGGGGGATTTACGCTCAAATCCATGGGTGGTTAATTCCCTTTCTCCATTTGCAGGAGAATATTCCTACGGACCAAGCAAACGAAGCTAGGTGGGCCAGTCCAGTCCGTCATCTCGGCCCCTACGCTTCACATTGGTGGAGACCGCAGCTGTCCAGTTCTGATCGCCGTCTCTGTGGGAGCCAGGTGAGCGTAACAGTCACTCAATTCTCCTGGCAAAGGTTTGGACAAAAATTCTGACACTGGTACATTCTGTGGTGAAATAGTTAAAAACACTCTATCTGGTGTAGAGTAAATAACTGCACTCAATTTTTTCAATAAGTTTAATCCCAAAAGATTCTCCCCACAATTCTCTGTTAACAGGAATGGACAGTAATCAGTGAATGGGCTTAATTTTACGGCTACTGGTTGGGACACTGGATTGATCACTGGGGTACCTGCGAACCCTACTGAAATATTTTTATGCTATGACAGTGGTATCTCTGGAGCTAAGTGATGGTCTATCGAGCACTTTTGTGCCCCTGTATCTACGAGGAATCTATGCTCTTCATTCCCGACTTTCATTTCTACGTAGGGTTCTTTCTGATTCACGGGAATAGATACTTGTTCCGACCCCTGTCTTGGGCTGTCCTATTGGGGTAACAACGCATCATTTGAAGTGTAGTCACTGTTATTATTGTAATATGCACCCGTTTGAGTATCAAAAATGTTCCCGCCTCTTCCTCTATTTCCATTTTGCATACCCTGATGATTTTGATTCTGGGTAAAATTAGTTTGATTCAGAGCCTGGCCTTGATTCTGTGCTCCATTCCCTTGACTATTCTGGTGCTGCTGCATATGGTTTCTGTTGTGGCCATTTGTTCCTGGGTGCCCTCTGTGCTGTCTTCTCTGACCGTACCCACCTCTATTTTGTAAATGTGGACATTGCTCTCGCCAGTGTCCTTCCTCCCTGCAATACGCATATTGATTTAATCCCAAGGGCCCTCCATGCATATTCAAATTACTCCTGCTCTGTGCATTTCCCCTTCCCCTGTTGTGCCCTGATACTTGCTGGAGTAACACCCCTATTATCGTCCGCAAGGCTTCTATTCTTATTTGCAAAGGATACTCATTGCATATCTCATTTATCTCCCCCACGGAAGTCCTAGGGCTCGACATCCATCTCATTGTCTGTAATGCTTTCCTTTTCAACGGTAGAGAATATTCATCAAATATTCCATGTATTTCCATCGCAGGAATACTGGGGTATGCCATCCATTTTAACGCCTCTCGTATGCATACTTTTAGTCCAGCCCCAGTCTGTCCTGCTGGCGACAAGAATCGCTGCTGTCTATTGGGTACTGTTTCTTTCCTACCCCTCTCAATATCTTTGCTACTATACCCCGGTGTGGCAAGTACTTCAGAATATTCTTCATCAAGTTCATTCTTAAGTTCAAAAAGTCGGTCCACATGATCTTTTATTTCTTCATCTCTCTCTCTACAACGGGCTAATGCATTCAAATCCAACAATCATTTTGGCGGCAACTTCCCAATTAACTTTTTCCATTGTGTCGACAAATATTCTCCCATGCATTCCAACAATACCTGTCTTTCATTGCTTCTCCTGAAATCATACATCGACGTTAGCGTGGCCGCCTCATCATTCTCATCTATATACATTTCCGCCTGCTCTTGCAACTCTCGCTTTCTCTCCTTGCTGATCGCGCTGCGGGTCACTCTCACACATTCACTTTGTTCAAGTTCGCTTATTGGGGGAGCAGTTGGGACGGAGACACCCTCTTGGGCGGGTTGTGCAGAGGGGGCAGTGTAAGCGAGAGATGTCTGTTGGGGCTGTGGTAATTGCGAAACACTCGGGGCGGGCTGACTAGTGGGCGGCGCGGTTACTGATGCAGCCTGTGGCTGTGCTGGGGTTGGGAGGGGCAGAGCTGCAGCTACTGACGTAGTCTTTTTAGTTTCTATTCTCGGGCCTTGTTTCGTTTCCATTAATATTTTATTTATCAATTCGTCTGATGAGTGTAACTCTCTTTGTGGATATATTTTCTCGATATTTAACCTGTCGCGTCTATTTGCTTTCCTCAAGCTATTACTCCACTTCTCCTCCTCCTTTTCTGATTTCAATTTATGCCTGCGCGCATGTTTCTCTCTACTTCTAAATCGGACCATCGCTTCCCTCCTCCAAACTCTAAGGATATCGAGTGCTGCGGGGTGAGTTTTTTTACTTATCAAAACCTTTACCAGGTTATCTATTCGGTCCATCTCAAAACTCCTATTCCTCGGCCACTGAAGATCTTCCTGCTTTCTGGTTTGCTTATGCCAAATTTCACAAAACATTATCGCTCCCACACCATATTTCACATACATTTCATAAGCCAGTGTTCCCCCCGGAGGTGCAACATGGCCAGTTTCCAAGGATTATCCGCCGCAGCGGAAAAACCCTGCTAGGGTGGACAATACCCCAGGCATGCTTTAACCTTACCCTTGGTTAATCAAACTTACTCTGGGTGTTTGATTTTGCAAAATCAACTCTCAATCAATATCAGGATCACTTACGAATCGGGGCACGACTCACCTGATTAGTCGATTTGTCTTTCCAAGACACAATTCGTCCGTATACTTACGCAACCAATGACGTTGTGTCTGCGTATCTCGGCTCTGCCTCGTTTCGGGACCCTCGCCTCCTTGTTCACTGGCCGGGCACGTCGATCAGGGATCAGTTGTGTGCAGATCTGCAGAAAGGAGTCTCATCGCTTACGCAGGGGCGCCCCGAACACCTCTTGATCCCGGCTCGATCGTTCCCGTCCTCGCCGTTCTTACCGCCTTCGTTATTTTGCAACGTACACAATGGAATAAGTGGGGGAGGGTCCCTATTCAGGCGCCATCTTGAAGGGGCCCCTGAAGGACCCTCGAATGTGGAAACAAGGCACAGTCACCACACACGAACGGATACACCAGACACAAGGTTGTGTTCCCAAAAGCTGGGGTTTATTGCAAAGTAAATAGTCTCAGTTGGCCAACTGGTCTCACGCTCCGCAACGTGTGTCTAACAGACCTCGGGAAATGCAAGAGAGCGAGACACAAACATCAGTTACATATATACAAAACTAACATCTTACAATCAGTAGTGTCACATCAAAAACCGCCCCTTGCACATCTCCTTTGACGTGAGCACGATGATTGACAATCGTGACGAGTATGACACCTCAAACATTTGTTTTAGCAACAGTTTGCAATTTTGTAAGGCTGCAGACATAAGTCTTTGTTGAAAAGAACAGAATGCTTCTGTTCTCGCTAGCAAGCTGCATGTGGGGGGGGGAGCCACACTCCAGGCCTTCCTATCTCCTAGTTTCTATTTGGGTCCTGGGGTCAACTCGCTCTCCAGGACTCTACAGGGCTCGAGAAGGGGGGCCGCAAATAAGAACATAATTCAAGCAATTTAATGTTCGAGTATTTTCACTGTGTTTTCGAGACACACTGGCACCTGTGGGCTGATTACGATGCCTTGCTGCCCTCTTTCAAGGATAGCGCGCGGGAGGAGACCGGGTATTTCTATCAGGGTTGCTACGTTATGTTTCAGAATATTTCCCTTGGCCTTGCATTGCACACTGGTAAAGCAGAATATCATGTCAGCGAAGCATTTAGAACCGAAAGCAATAAGCAAACGTTAGAGAAAACAAGATGGCGATTTCTGTCACCTTAAAATGGCCGCACTTCGGTCAAGCTTATGATTATGTATTACTAACACTAAGAGCATGAGACGGTTGGTCTTCGGCCAACATAGTACATTTCCCCATGACCGAGGGTGTCTGTTTTTCTGGATCGACAGGGAGGCAAAACACAAAATAGTGAGTTTGCCAAACTGGCCCAGTAGTGAATAAGATAAACTTTGACTACATAGATCCAACTATGCCCACAAATGGGAAACACTTCTTTGAGCACATGAAGGGAGGAACCACCCCTCTTACTGGAAATTGGTTGTGGGGCAAGAGGTGAATGAGGCCGTAACCCAACAATTTGCATATCGGCAGATGATTGTTGGCGTAATTTCTCAGATTTATATGGCAGTTCTGCCAAGGGCTGTAATTCAAATGTGACAGTGCGATCAGTTGTAGAGACACACTGTAGGGGTGAAACCTTGTAATTTAATATAGGGGAAGTGAGCAGGGCAATAGGGAACCAAAAAAGTGAAAAAGCATCTGGGCCAGATATAATACCCATTGAGGTCTACAAAGATGAGCTAAGGGACTGGGGACCTGTTCTGTGCAAGATTCGCAATGCAGTTACTGGAATTGGTATAATCCCTGCCTCCTGGCCAAATGCAGAAATTGTAACAATATACAAAAAGGGTTATAGGGATTCCCCAGCTAATTGACGACCCCTCTCTCTCTTGGACAGTGTTGGAGAGATATTCCCAAAAGCTGTCTTGTTTCATCTACAGGCTTGGGCAGATGAAAATAATATAAGTAATGATCTTCAGGCGGGCTTTCAAAAATGAAAGAGCACGGTTGACCTACGCTTACGGCTGTTCCTACTGATCCAGAAGTGCACCGTACTACTGAAGATGAAGTTGTTTACTGTGTTTGTGGATCTCAGGACAGCCTTTGATGGAGGCGCATGGGAAATTATTTGGCGGATCTTGAGGGACAGGGGAGTGCCCCCACATTTGATTTGTGCCATACAATCATTGTACTCTGAGGATAAAGCAGTTGTGCACTTTGGCCTCCCCTTTCGGTCTAATGAAGGTTGAGGGCAGGATGTATCCGTGCCCTACTCCCTTTTGGTACTTACATCGAAAAATGGATTACTGTATTAACACAGAGGTGTATGGTTTGTCCAAAGATGGGCCAGGATAATTATCCTGCTTTAATTAATTTACGCTGATGATGCAGTGATTCTGTCTACCTCCACACAAGGCCTAAAGGACACTTTCAATGTCTTTCTAAACAAATCTAAGGAACTTGAGCTCAAACTGAATGTCGCAAAGACGAAGGCCATGGTCTTTAAACCACAGGTTTCCAAGCTTAGTGTGCTTATTATTAATGTGGGTGACTGCAAATTAGAAGAGACCCAGTTCTTTGATTACTTGGTAATTAGGTTCCATGAGAACGGTGGATTGTCCTCACGGATTGAAAATGCTTGTACCAGTCTGGGAAGGTACAGTGGGGTAAGCAATTCTTTCTTTATGAGACATGGGAGTGGGGCTATTTCACCTGCCATTGAGTTATACTGAAAACAGGCAATACCAGCATCTGTTTTTGACACACAAATCTGAGGATATAGTAGCACCTGGACTCTTGATCAAATTGAAAACATGTTTCTGAAAATATAGCTTTTGACAGTATGACATTAGCCCAATTGGAGATTTACTCTGTCTTAAACCAGTTTTATACTGGCTCAGATTGTGGAGCATGGAAGGTCTAGGGAAGTATCAAGAAGCGCTGAGACACCATTTACGTTTGGAAGGGGGAAATGTATTCCCTGCGTAGCTCATGTGAAAGAGCAACTGATAGCGTTAAGTATTAAGTATTAAGAGAGCAGCAACTTTGAGGACAAGAGAGACAATGATAGAGACAGCAAATAGGCTAAGGTTGGGTCCAGATTACTTGCAGTGCAAAATGGATTCTGGTTTTGAACGCCATTGTGTGTGTATACATCCACCTTATGAAGAATCTGTGCTTGTGCAGTATAGGATAGGGACATTATCATTAAGTCTTGGGGCTCCATTGAGATGGCTACTTGTTCTCTCTGTGGGTCAGGTATGGAAACTGTAATTCATTTTTTGTTTATCTGTGCAAAGCTGAAAGTACTGAGATGCCGATATTTAAGACTGCTTTTAAGGCCAGCTGGTTTTCAATCAACTGTAGAAGCACTGAATTTTGCAGAGGTTCAACTGAGCACTACATAATATTCACAGTTGCCTGTTACATACACAGCGCTTGGCTGCTCAGATTAAAAGCTTTGGGAACGCTTAATAATGAAGTCAGTAAGCTTGTTTGTTTGCCTTGATTCTGCTGAAAGGTGGTACAGATGACTAACGCATGGGGTCCCTTGAGGCTCTGAGCTTGTATACCATGACAATGTATAACTCAGTTTTATGTCATTTTAGCACCTTAAAATATGGATTTATTGAACGTTTTATTCAAAATGCCTGGTTTAGCTTTTTATTATGTATTCAAAATGAGCTCGGTATGTGTTTTTACTATGTTTGAAACTTTGTGGTTTGACTGACAGAAATGTCGCTCAAGAGAAGGCATTGATGATATTGAGAGAAACATTAGACTCTGGACAAGCTCCTCATAATGTCCCTACAGACTTTATTGTGAGCGGTGCTGAACTTGTGCTTAATAGCCATTGACTGTTCTTTTGCACCAAATGTGGCTATTTTGTGCGTTGTCCTTTGAAGAGATGTGCATCTGTTCTATGGATAATCCATACTGAGGTTCATTGGTTGTCTATAAAAGATATGTTGATCATATCTTTACTCTGTGGCAAGGCCCAAAAGAAACCATGGAGGCTTTCATAGTTTTGATCAACATTATTGATGAACATCTAAAGTTTACATGTGAATACAGTACAGCCAGTATCCATGTTTAGGATTCAATGATTATGCACCACAATGGCACTTTAGAAGTAGATCTTCATCGAAAAACAATAGAACGTGACACCCCTCTGTCATTTCCAAGCCATCACCCTAAATCATTGTTAAGCAATTTACCGTATGGTATGTTTCTACCCATTTGTCTTAATTGCAAAAGTGTAGCACATTTTAATAAACAGGCAGACATTTCACAACAGAGACTCCAAATTAGAGCTGGGCTCTCAAATTGATCAAAGAAAGCAGAAAAGGAGCACATTACTCAGACCAAGCATATTTGTTAATCACAAACAAGAACGAAACAGACATTGATAATAGGCATGTTTGTCTCTCTTCATATTGCCAATTCAGCAAAGTGATTGAGAGCATTATTCTAAAAAAACGGACATTTGTTGAGTGTTCTTTGATCCACCAATAAATAAGCCATTATTTGCACTAAAAAAGGAAAAAGTTGAAACAATAACTGGCACAAGCACATCATTCTGTAAATAAACCATCTGTGTGTGTTTCCAACTTTATTAATTTAACCATTTAATACCATTACTTCTATGTGGAGTCCGGTACCAATTCAAGGACATGTACTGTGTGGAGGGTATGCAGCTTGTACATTTTCAAAAACAATGATTTAATTTACACACAAAGAGAAAACCTCGGAATTGTGCACACACACCACGTGTAAAAACAAACATGTTATTTAAATGATCATGTGCCCACACAAAAAGGTGTATGTTGGAAAGATATCACAACCAGTAAGTGCCCATATTAATGAACACCGGTCCAAAATCAGGACAAGAAATCGTAATGAACCTCTAGTATCCCATTATGTTAGGCAAAACATAGGCCTGATGACATTTTTGGTTCACAATTGAAAAGGTTACTTCAAATACAGAAGAAGACATCACAAATAAGTTGGGCTGCAAAGACCAACTTTGGATGTATCACTTTAGAGCCTATGAAAAAGGGCTTAATTCACTGGAAGAGTGGGACTTCATTTTGTGAATATATTTAAAGATGTCTGCCATTTTTACTTTCTAATGAATGTCATGATTATAGTCAAAGATTGCCACCATCTATTTGCCCCAAAGGAATTGTCCTTTTTTAGTTTCCAAACAATTAACAGTGACATGGGCCAGCATCTCAGGCTTATGTAACTTACTAGGAAGGATGCTGTAAAACGAGACATGGTGAATACACCATGAACATGGTGAACAAGATATGCAGGTCAATGCACCCATATGCCACTTAACAGCTTAATTAGAGAAGACACACACATATTTTACTCTCTGTGTTTTAATATGAAAAAATGCATGCATGTATAATGGAGACACTGTACTGCAAAGGACTTTTAGCTGCTGCAGAGACGGTTTAGAAGGTGAGACACATTTCTTAGATGTATGGTCTCCTTTTAACATGAATTAATCTATCAGGTTGTAATGAGTATATCTACATTTTACAGTTCAAAGAAAATTCTGCTATCCCAGGGGTGAGTGGCACACTAGTTTGGGGTGTGAGGTGATGGGCACGTAGAGAGGGCAATTACGCAAGGTTGAATTAACAATCGTCCTTATGTAAAGGAGCAAGTAAAACATTGGAATAATTATCTTTACAGAATAAACAACCCTCTATGGTCTTTAAAATAATATTAAGCCCATTGTTGTTTTAGATATTTGAATTTCCATGAATGGCAAAATCACGTTATGGTGGCAAGCGGTCACACGAAGCTTCTGCCACTAATAGATTAGATTGTTTGTAAGGTGAAGGTATTTGAATAATTGGATGAATTAATTGTGTATCCATGTTTGTCTAAAATAGATAAAACAATGAGAAAGGAATGAGGATAGACCTAACATATCTTTTAAGCACAGATAATCTGATCCACGCAAGGGGATTGGGTTCATTTTTTTCGGCATATATTTATCATACCTTGCATCTGAAGAACACATCTGGTGAAAAAGCATAATTTACTTAGAGATTCTATTGGAATATGTATTTAAGGTTCACTGTTTTCCAGTCACTATAAGAATACAGGCAACTGCTATCCCTCTAGGTGCTCTGTGTCGATACCCCAGTAGCTGACTCTGGACGTTGTGTCCCCTTTGCACGCTGTGTACAAATTAGGGTTGTGAATGAATTACACAATATCAAAAATCAATGGCAAAATTTCATCTAGTACAGTGTGTCTTTTCCCTTATGGATTTGTCTCTTCGGAAGGCATTTCTGTAAATGTACAAAAATGTGACCACCTAATTAAAGATCTTTGGTACAGAAGAATGCCTTGTTCCTACATCTGAACCACTGGAAAGGACACCTTGTCCAGCACAAATGTCACACAGGTTTTCTCTGAAATTTGGGAAGCACTAGCTGATAGCTTCTGATAAATCCTTTAGCAATATGCCTTGACAATTGAAGGCGAAGACTGATTTATCCAAAAAACTGTACTCACCCTTACGTGTTTACCTGTTCAAGACTAAACATTCACCAATGGTCGATGGGCCTCAACAGCCATAAACAGAAATTCCTTTTCCTACTCTTTCAAAAACTTACATCTTTTCTTTGTGCTCAGTTCATCTAGAGCACCAACCTTAAAGAACTCCCTAACAAACAAAAAGTATATGGTCTAGTCTGAAAGAGTTACATTTATTCCAAAAGTGTTTTTTTTAAATAATTTTAGAGGCTAAAACTAAAGCACATCACATATTTAAACATCTATTTCATTTTTGCCCCAACAGAGTTATAATCTTATTTATGCAACTTTAGGAATGAGGAAAGAGGAAACAGCCTGTGTTCTCATGTCTCTGCCAACCAGACAAAGCAGCCACAGTTTATGACCAAGGAAGAAAGAAATGTGCAGATAACAATACACTGTTAGTTTAATTCTATGTCGTTCTGACCTGGTGCACTTTGATTCCTTGAGAACAAACAAACATACTGATTGTTACGCTGGTGGTTGAAGAACGAAAAGAAAATAATTTGATCAAGAATGGCGACAAACAAGTGGATTGAGAATCCCTATAGCTATTAAGAGACCTAGTATAGAATTGGATCAAAACTATGTCTACTGCTGTCACATATTTGAGACACAAGTCCATACCTTTTGACTAGGACTTTCAGCCAGGGTGGCCCTGGACACTGTTTTCTAAGTGGCACATAATACATTATGCAAGGGAATGTAGCAAGCAAAAACCAGTCCATCTAAGTTGGGTTTGGTGGGCTCGACCACCCAATAGAATTTGGACAAAATGGTTCCAAATGATACATTTGAACACACATTTGCTATATTATGTTATCTTGAATTTGCATAATGCCTACTGCAATAGTTTATGGCGTTGAAGCATTTTCAGTAGTGATAGGGGGGAGCAAAGTCGGGTACATAGTTGGAATGAGGGCGAGGGATAGATACGGTGCTCAGGAAGGCATTAGAAGTGGGACTCAACTATAGTCTATGGAGCACAGTGCAGAAAGGAGAGATAGTTGGAGAATAGGCATTTGCTGAACCAGGTGATATGTCTGGAATGCACTCACTTAACTTCTATCAGTGAAAACATTTTTTCTTTTTTATTTGTCAAATCGATCAAATTAATTTATCAAAAAATCAATAAAAAAACAAGTATACAGTAGAATATTTTAGTATTCACATAAACACAGGACTAAAGTGCAGAACATTAAATGTCTTTCTTGTTATACATTTTTCATCGTTATTTATCCAAAAGTGAAACCTTCCTGCTAAATTATGGGCTATCTTGATCATATATACCTTCTCACTTGACTTGATGAACAGTGTGCATGGATCACTCCGCTATATCGAAAGTATGTCGACGCAGATGTGTTTCAGCCTCATGAGCTAATGGAAACTGCTCTTGATCTCACAGCCTTCATCAGGACAAAGGTCACTGCTTTCCTCTCCCCAATGTGGATTCCTATTCTCCAACAATCTATTGTTTTGCATGACTGGATATCATTTTCAGAGGAATTTACTCCACACTGAACTGTGTTTACACTTCTCTCCCTGTTCTACGAGCAATTTGTGCATTTAACCACTGGTCTGCTTTTCCAGCACAGCTTCTTTAACAAAAATGAACTTAAGCATGTGAGTCACCTAGTAGTTGGTCTCCGCGTGCTTTATCTCCCGTGTTCCGAGCTGCATCAATTTCCAGGCACCTGAAATTGGCACCGCTCGTAACAGTTTGGAATGTACTCACTTCATGGTGATCTTGGGCATGCTGAAGCCATGCCCAAGAAAAAAAATGCGGAAATCTGAATTTGCCATTTTACAAAGGCCATCTGAAAAGCACGGAAAGATCTCTCACGCTTTTTAGTTTCCTCATTTATTTATGGCACTGTTAGCAAAACCCTAGACTTCTGCGCAAACTGCCCTAACAACACCAAGCCTGTCTATGGCTTAGTTGTCGTTAGACTTCAGAGACTTCCATAGGTTCATGGTTAGCTAAGGAATAAAAAAAACATGCCCAGGGGAAAAACAACAGCATGCAAAGCCCCTCTTTTCACTTCCCTAAGTCTTGAACAGCCATGGTCCATAGATGGATAAGATGGAAGGAAATATGGGTACATTTAACAGAGGGTGGGATTTCAACAATGGCATCCTTGGGTGCAGAATACCCGGTCCGGCCTACCTGAAGGTTCCTGAGTCCTGCTAGGTCCTTTAGGTGAGACAGCACGCCTTTTAGGCTGAGGCTGGGTGCCTATAGGAATTAATTTACATAATCCCACCTCTGACTAGCCTTCTCATCCTGGGCTGCAGTTACTGTGCCCTGTTAATAAAAGGCATCATGCTAAAGTTAGGTCAAAACAGGGGGGCATGATCTAGTTAACAGATGAGATTTCCTAGTCTACCCTTCTGTTTTTTATTTTTGCATGTTGTGGGGGTTGCTGCCTGCTGTTTTATGGCAGCTTCAAAATTAAACAGTTGAAGCAAAACATTATAATAAAACCTCAACATAATATACATGACCTATCCAGCTAGTATGAATCGAAACCAACTTCATATTCTGCTCCTCTCCAATCCCGAAGAAGTGAATGAGTACATACAGTATCACTCTGGAACATTCCAGTTGACGTACATTTAGCTATGGTTAAAGAACACATTGAGCCCAGCAGAACAAGACATTACACAACATGTTTCTACAAATTAAGCTAGGGCATGGTGCAGCATAACATAACACAGTGTAGCATACCAAATCTAATTGAGTGTAGCACTTTAAAAAATGGGCATGACATTTATAATGTAGCTCAGTCGAGGCATATAGAAAAACATGCTACTGCTAGGCACCCCAAACAAATAATGATGCAAACAAGCAGAAACAGCAGCACAAAGGTAGCAATTTACACACACAAATGCGCACGCACACTAGGAGTGTACCAAAATTCATCTTTGATTATGTATTCGGACGAATTCCAGCTGAAAATTAGATATTCGGCTTCGGCTGAATACTTTATTAACTATCACTCAAAGCCAAATAGTTTTCCTTACAAAATACATTAAAAATGCTAGGTTATTATGCAAATCTATGCAAAAAGGACGAGTATACTCCTCATTGACACTTAAGGGTTTAAATACTGCTTTGAGTGCATGCCTAGAATCATTCAGGCATGCCATGTTTATCGTTCAAAATAATTATTAAACAATGCTGCTGTCACATTTTTGATTGAGTACAGGCAGAGCAGAACTTTGAAAGTGCAGACAAAGCCCTTGCACTTCATGTTCTGCACATATAGGGCCTCATTACGAGTAGCGTGGTAAAAATGGGGTCATTACCGGCATGGTGGAACGAGCGGGTCCGTGCTCGTATGATGCCGCTAATAGCGGGTCATTACGAGTGCGCGAGCACATGTGAACCCCCATGCCGGTAATGGCCATACAAGCATGCCGCTAAAGGCCCTCCAACCCCCCGATAACGCCATCACGGGACCCGCCGATACCGCCACCGCCTAGGAGGAACCCCTAAATAACAACCCGGTAACACCAACATGCTAATACCGGGCTCGTAAAACCGGACCCGGAAATAACGTCATCGCGTCCAAATGGGAAATGGGCTGGCGGCCATCTTTAAAAACACAATCCATTGCAATCCTCTCAAACCACCAGTTGATTCGTGTTGAGCTCTGTGACAATACTCTGAGGATGTCCAAGGCTATCCGGAAGACCACCCCCTGGCTGCGGAAACAGCGTTTCTCCGACGCTGAATTGAATATGTTAGCGGACACTCTTGCTGCACATGCAGACCTCATTAAATCCCATGACATGAAGCGTGAGGTCCAGCAGAAGAAAAAGGACATCTGGCAGGAGGTAGCCCGCAAGGTGTCGGCTGTGGGTACCACCCCACGTACTGTCAGGGACTGCCGAAAGTGGTGGGACGACCTCCGCTTGAGGGTCCGCAACATCATGGCAAGCAACAGGAGGGCGGCCATGGCCACAGGCGGGGATCCCACTCTCCTCCAAAAATGATGCCCTAGGAGGAGACCGCTAGCAGCTTCATAGATCCAGAGTCCATCAAGGGGTTCGTGGAGATGGAGATGGGTGCGGTATCATCCCCAGAAGGAGGTGACTGACCTGCAGATCCCTTTAGGGGAAACCATGATGTAGCACAAGTGATGTGGAAGAGAGTCTGGGCAAGGCAATGCATGTCCCAACACCCACATTAACATATCCAAGTCCAGATTGCGGGCCAAACCCTGCCAGACAGAAATACATGCTGAGTGCCAATCCGATAACCAACACACTGCCAACACACCTGGACCGTGCCCATGCAACACATCACACAAACCCCAAATCAACGGCATGCCACCTGCCATGCAGTGAATGCCATAATACCCCCTCAGAACACCCTGTGTGATACACCTGTAAGACATGAATGCATGATTGAATGAATGTTGAACAGCACAATTGTATACTTCTGGCATGTAACACCATCACTGATGCCCTGCATCTCTTCTACCCCCCAGGCACCGATGAGGAAGATGGCAGGCAAGACAACAACGCAAGGGCATCCACCTTCCACCCAAAGAAAAGGGCTACCGCCACCACCACCTCTGTGGCAGCCAAGCAGGCCGCACCCACAGCCAGTGTGCCTGACCGAGCCGACACACAGCCAACAACACCTGCTGCCAGTGTGCCTGACACACTTCAGACCCGCAGCCTACACCCATACCAGTTGAAGGGGAGTCCCTACATGCACTGTCCACCACTGAGGCTGACTTGGATGGCAATGTGGACCAGGAGGGAGTCACAGAAGTGACATGTCCACCCAGCCCAAGCCCCGTGAAGACCCCCCTGCCCCATATCGAACCCTCACCCACCTACAGCAGTGCTGATCCCTGCCTCCATGACTCGGACCTGAGCACCATCGAGGAGGACGGCACCCAAAATGCAGGCCCCGTGAGTGCACCACCCACCACTCCAGCTCCCACCAACACTCTCGAGTCACGTCTGTCGAGGGCGGAGGCCCGACAGGAGGCCATTTTGGAGCTCCTGCAGCAGTACATTGCCGATGGAGAAGACACCAGGCGGGGAATCGCCACTGCCATTGCGAGGACCACAGCGGCCATTGCAGCAAACACAGCCGCTGTGAATGCGTCGGCTGTGCTGATGAGGGACTGTCTGGCGGCAGTAACACAAGTACTCACTTCAATCCTGCTCCACATGCAGCGGCCACGCCTTGGATCAGGCGTGGAACCTGCCAATGACTCATCATCAGCCACCACACCTGCTTCCTCAGTCCCCTCCAGCCCTGTGCGCCAGACCCGAAGGAGTGCACGTCACTCCGAAATGCCGCCCCCGGACAGCAAAAAGTCCCGCAAGTAGTGTGGGTGGACAATGGGAGTGGGACACATGGTTGGGGGTGAAGGGGAGCATTTTGTGGAGTATATTGGGGGTTTTGGAGTTTGTTGGGTGGGTTTTGGAGTTCACTGTTTTTTTTGGAGTTTGTTGGGTGGGTTTGGAAGTTCACTGGGGGTTAGGGGGAGAGTGGTCACATTTTTGCTGTTTGAACTAATACACCCGTTGTGTGAAAAAATGTTCAATGGCTGGACATTGTTCATTTTGTGTGTATCCATTTAACGTGTGACGGTGTTCAGTGGCCAACTCCCAACAATCCCTGTGTGCATGTCCACATGGACACAGTGGAGGTCATTACAACCCCGGCGTTAAGGGTTAACGACGGCGTTAACCCGTAACGCCGGATTCCCACTTTAACGCCTGCTTTTGGCAGGCGTTAAAGTCCATGGCGCTAACCCGCCATGGTGCTAATTACGCCGCCGTAATTTACGGCAGCGTAATTAGCGCCTTCCCCACTTCCATTATGCCCTATGGGGCAAAAATGGGAATGGGGAAGGGAAAATGGGAAATGGGGATTTACCGCCCCACTCACCTTGGAATGGGGCGGTAAATCCGCCATCCACCATGGTGTAAACATAGTTTACACCATGGTGGTAAAGTTGGTGCACTTAGCACCAAGGTTGTAATGACGTCCAGTGTGTCACTGACGCATGTCTATCATAGTCCCTGTGGTTCAGAAGTATTTGTGATTCAGTGCTTGGCGTACTGCATGGCCATCCCGTGCATCACGTACTGGCAGGGGGGCTACTTCACCTCCGTCTTCATCCTCATCATCCTCACCAGGTGCATGCATGCCAATGTCAGGTGGCAGTGGTACATTTCTCCGGACGCACATGTTGTGATCTTTGCCACCTTCTCAGGCCTATAAAGGAGTGCCCCACCAGACCTACTTAGGCAGCGGAAACGCGCCTTCAACAGGCCAAAGGTCTGCTCAATCACAACACGGGTACGGGGGTGAACACGATTGTACTCCTCTTCATGGCGGTTCTGCAGGTTCCGCACAGAGGTAAGTAGCCATGGCCTCAAGGGATATCCTCCATCACCTGCAAGCAAATACAAATAGGTGTGTGTCACTCTGAGCTGCCACCTTCAGGAGGCACAGTCATGGCTGCAGCTATTTGGTGTGGACATTCACATGTCCCTGTACGTATGCAAGAATGTTAACTAGATGCATACTATATTGCTATGAGTTGTGGTAGTCTGGATGGCGTTCAATAGATGATGCAGGGTGAAATAATGCATGCTGAGGCAGATGTACTGTGGTTGTACAACAATGTTTAGCCTCCCATTTATGCTGTGTATTATACACTGGGCATGGTCACACCAGCCACATTGCCACAGTTGCAATCCTGTTCAATCATGCATTGCTTGACATACCCATGGTGGAATGGTTGTGCCTCTTACTTTTTGTCATCGATATGCATAATTGGTAAAATGTTTGCCAGTGATGTGTCATTTTGGGTTTGGGAGATTCAGGTCAGGAGTGTCTAGCTCTGCATGCATTCTCCAATCACCGTCAATTGCCACCCAGTTGGAGTATGCATCCCCCCCCTTTCCCACCCAGGTGGAGTATGCACCCCCCTTTCCCACCCAGGTGGAATATGCATCCCTACACATCAGTAGCCCATTGCGCTGCCATGGCACACTCAGGCAACGCACCAAGCAGCCAGGCACGTGGTCCAGCATGTCGCTCCATGTGACGGGAGCACCATGGCATCATGTGTTGATCCAGGAAATCGGGCTCAGCATTGTGTGATGATCTTGCCGGAGTCACATACCATTTGCACATTGATGGAATGGTATTACTTGTGATGGTGGTACACCGCCTCTATGGCATGGGGGACTACCAATTCCAAATGGGTGCAGTCCAGGGCACCAACACAATTGGGCATGCCTGCCATTGCATGGAAAGCTACTTTGGTTTCGGCTATCTCCTGGGCAGTCCGTGGTAGGGATATGTGGGTGCTTGCATGCTTCAGGAGGGCATCCAGCACTTGGTTCAGCATTCGTGAAAATAGTGGTTGTGAAATACCATGCAGCTGTCCCACTGTGTGTTGATAGGTGCCTGTGGCCAGGAAGTGGAGCACAGACACTACCTTTAGTAGCGGGGGGGGGGTGGCTGTGCGTATTTCTGTGAGGCTGGCAATGTCGTTGTGTATCATGTCCACTATGGTGGTGATGGTGTCCCGGTGGAACCGGTACAGGGTGTGGATCTGCTCATGGGTTAGGTTGAATGGCCTGGGTCTGATGCGAGGGATTGGTGGCTGCCTACGAGGCACTGCTGGCTGCGCTGGTGGTAATTGCTGGCCCTGTCTCGCCCTCCTTCTCCTCCTGCATCTCCTCTGTGCTGCCTGCTGTTGCTGCTGTAGTTGTTGTTGTAGTTGGTGTTGGTGCTGTAGTTGTAGCAGTATAGGCATGTCCTCCAGCGCCATGATTGCAACAGCTAGTGGTAGCATTTTGGTGTAGGAAGGGGTGTGGTGTCTGGATGTACTCATTTTATGCTGGCCCAGCCTCCATTGACTCCACCTGTGGTGATTGTGTGCACCTGTGGCAGTTGGCTTGATTGCTGATTGATATTTGCGGCATCGTGCAGCCCCTGATTACTGCCTTCGGGATGCTGGTATTTGCATGTCGGCGTGGGTTGTGATGTCCTCCTATTACCGGCATGTCGGTGTTTGCTCCCCGAAGGGGCACGTGTACTTGCCTATGCCGGTATGAGGGGGCACGGTACGGGCGGTGCCGGTATTGGCAGGTTGTCGGGTTGGAATGCCCGGACCCGTTAACGATGCCGCTATTTCCATTCCGCCTCCATTTTTCCATTACCTCCATTCTCGTAATGAGTCCCTTAGTCTTTCATCAGATGGTTTGCTAAAGCAAAACCTTCAATATTTTGAATGTAGCTCTGGTCCTCCCTGTATTTTGCAGTGGAAACCATTGAGCTGGAACAATAGTTTATGAAGTCGCTATTGGAACATGTTATTTACTTTAGGTGCTCATTAATTTGCTGATGACCTGTTTGAGAAATCTGAAAGTTACAGGTTCCAAGCCCACCAATTCCCAATCCAAATAATGTGATTAAGCAGACTCATATAGCTGTTGCAGAGATCCCAGTAAGTTCCAAAGCTTGAGTAAAATAGCTCAGGAGGTAGTGTGCCTGCAGCAAAAAACTGCATTTAGTCTGCAGGCCAAGGTTATAAAGCAAGTAAGTTGGCTCATTGGGAAGTGTGACTGTGGCAGAGGTGGTCTTGGAATATCAACATATAGGTTACAAGTCCTGTCCTTCAACTTTCTTGTGTTGCCAGAAGGAGTCCCTTTGAATTGAGTAAAAGTGACAGCTGTTACTAAAGAATGCGGTTATGGTTATTTTACCCAAAATGCCCCAGACTGTGGCAGCAGAAATTTTCCTCCCAGCATTAGAGAGCTAACAAAGAGGGAACTTTCTGTAATAAAGACAAGGAGATACAACTTTACAATATAGAAAAATTCGACCAAATGGATGGATAAGTGAAATAAATAAGTTAAATAAACATGCACATGCCAATTAAAGAGCTGGAAATCAGCACTGTCCCTTCCCTATAGGGTCAACCAAGAACAAAAGAGGACTAAGAATTTCCTATATATTTCGTCTGTTGTCTTTTACCATGCCCCAAAACACCACAAACATACCCCCCGCCCGCCCCGAAAAAAAAGGAAAACACTATTAATGAAAAGACATTTTTCAAATGCCTCATCCACACCCAGTGCAATCGGTAGAAAGCATGCCTTTAGCATTCCAAAGACGTGTATTCAGTAGTACGTCAGCAGTCAGCAGAGTGCTGGTTGATGTAATCACTCTTTTGTGTTTCAATGCCTTACTGGAGCCAGAAGGCTAGAGATGGGCAGGCCCAAACGGAACATTTGAAAGTATAAGTAGACACATCCCAGTCTCCCCTCACAGTGATTGCATACATGCACACTATACTTTTGTTCTAGAATTAGTCACTTCGGCCCTGCCCAACAAGCAACACCTGAGTGCATAAAAACACAAACTCTGCTGTTATTGAACAAATGCAATGAAGAATGGATATACATATTTTAAAGTGTAATTTTTTTTTTAAAAAGGCAACTATATGGCCCTGTATTCGGCTCCAGACGAATGCTTGTTCAGCTGAATACTTAAATCTACTATTCGGTACACCCCTAACGTGCACGAACACGCACATACACACACAAACACACACACACACTCTCTCTCTCTCTCTCTCTCTCTCTCTCTCTCTGTATCTCTCTCTCTCTCTTTTTTTTTCTCTCTCTCTCTTATTTCCTTTCATTTAGAGTTGCCATTCCTCCATTAATTAAGACGCATTATCCCTGTTGGCCAGAGGAAGGAACATGTGGGTCCTTTTTGTTGAGAGAGTGGTGACTCATCCTTTGATTGTAGCTTCCAATAAATGGAGTTTATTTTATTTATGTATTTGTTTATTTTAGTTGATCAAACATTGGTATCGAGTTTCCAAAACACGTGCGTAAATAGGATGGTAGATGAAGCAATCATATAAAGGTGTCAGTGAGCAGAGTTATTGTGATGAAATCATGTTCTCAACAAAACTATAAAGGTGGTGAGGCCATTGTGAAAGGGTTAAATATGCTATACACATTTTTTACCACAACTCGCTGAGAGGTTTATCAGTCACAAAGTTTAAACAGATAAAAGTATATGCAATACCTACTTTCTGTCTATTCTGATAGCATTGGTTGAGGGCAGACTTACTGTACTGTTAAGACGGTCCGAAAAGTTAGATAGCATAGATAATAGACTTTCAGTATTCCCTGCATGCGCACGTGGACACAAGACGCCAAACAAGGCCAATTACAAAGGGACTGAGCAGTCTCGCGGCCTAAAGCGAGCGCTCTACTCGCTGTGCTATCTGACCGGCTAAAGGATAAAGAATCCTTTATTGGAGTAAATGATTTGGCAGAAACTGTTGCAATGCACGATAATGACCCCTGCTGCCTTGATACTGGAACAGTTCCTGGAATGCTTACCCAATCCAGTATAGCGTTGGGTTAAACAACGCCAGCCACAGTCTGGCGCAAGCCATTAACATTGACTCTCCCTACCAGAAAGCAGGATATAACTGTTTGCCGGACCACAACCCTCAGGAAGACCAACCCTGTTCCCCGACAATTGGGAATACAGGGGCCTACACCCGTCAAACCTCAATGGAAAGTATCAGAAAAAAGTAATTTCCACAGGGACAACTGTAGGCTGTCGACACCAGTCATCCCTCAACCACCATAGAGTTTTGAGTCTGGAGAGTAGGGACACATCTCTCGGTTTTGTCCTAAATGTAACAACTCAGAGCCCATGGAGATTGGGGTATTGCATTGCACCGGGCAGCTGAGTGGGGGTACAGGTCAATGGCTTTCCAACGTATGCCATGGTTGACAACAGAAGTCAACAGACGGCAGGGATACCTCAAGTAAGTACGAGGGGCAAGGACCCTATTATGCCCATCAGGATTAAATGTATCCACAGGGATGTGAGGGGATAGCCTTCTAATGTAGTGTATTTAAGGGTCAGGAATAAGGAACTGGGGTGTTAGGACTGCCATACTACCGGCCCTACCTGCACCAGTTGTTCTAGGGTCTGACATCCCAGGCGTTACCGATATCCTTGATAAAAGGGAGAAACTAGTGGTTACGAGAATCCCTGTTCTCCAAAGAGATCATAGCAGACCATGTAACACATGCAAGGAAGAGAAGGAACAAAGTCAAAAGAAACTAATAATTCCAAAAGAGTTGGTGTTGCACAGCAGTGAGGATGACTTGATGTACCACCATCAACTCTGCCACATGACTACTTCAGGGACCTGTCTTGTACCCAGCAGAGGGCTCTGGAGCACCATTCACCCAGGCATTCCCAATGCCAGCCACTAGTCCTTTTTCCTCATGGGTATCCTCTGGCACGTGCCTTCCTCATAGACTTTATGCTTGGAATGGACCTGTGTCTGAAAAAAGGTGATAGCAGAGGACATGGTTTTATTCCCAGTTTATGTTAGCCGTCTTTATAGATACAGGTATTCCCAATGCACTTTTTTGCCAACATTCTTGAACCACGGAACTCCTTTCCCATAGTCAACCACGAATGTACCAGCCATGTTCTCAACAAAACTATAAAGGTGGTGAGGCCATTGTGAAAGGGTTAAATATGCTATACACATTTTTTACCACAACTCGCTGAGAGGTTTATCAGTCACAAAGTTTAAACAGATAAAAGTATATGCAATACCTACTTTCTGTCTATTCTGATAGCATTGGTTGAGGGCAGACTTACTGTACTGTTAAGACGGTCCGAAAAGTCCCTAACAAAACCCAGAGGAACTGCAGTCAATTCAAACCAGACTCAAATGAAGAAGTAGACAAAGTGCGCGGCAACATCCAGCTTTATTATCTCCCAAATAAAGCAGGCACAACATACATGCATACATGCATTAAAACCTTGTGACTCTCGAAATACCAATTAATAACAACAGCTTAAATACTGTAGATGTGCCATCAGTGACATCCTAACATAATCTCAGTTCACAAAACCTACAGGACTGGGGATGAGATAGTAAGCTTGGCTACATATAGCTTCTATGGGGGTTAAATAGTTTCATTGGGTTAGACATATCTGATGGCTCCTCCTGGAACCACCCCTATATTGATAATGGTTAAACTACATCATCTTGACGAACAAGGGGTTGGTTGGCATATTACTTGATGGGCAGCATGTCTCTTAGGATTTTGATAGGTTGGCACATTGCTTACCAACATTGAACACTTGACAGGTCATCTAGATATGAGCCAGACAGCTACTAGGGGGATAGAGGCCCATGGACCGTTCTTTTTTCAATGAAAGAAGTTACCATCCCTCATTCTCAGGCCGCGAGACTGCTCAGTCCCTTTGTAATTGGCCTTGTTTGGCGTCTTGTGTCCACGTGCGCATGCAGGGAATACTGAAAGTCTATTATCTATGCTGGCTTCTAATGACTAGTCAGTGTTCTCCAATTCTGGGTCATGTCCAAAGAGACTGTGTATTAAATTCAATTACCTCCTATTCATTGAGATTTTATCTCTTATTAACGTGTGTGCTATGTTCTCTATTACCACTGGCCACTTTCTTGAGTTACTCTCCATTGCTTTCTGTTGTGTTGCACCTGGCTAACAAAGACTGGTTGCATTCTTAGAAAACTTTAATTAATCTGGGAGTATCCTGCTTGTGTCTGGGGAAATGCCATCTCGTGCTTTCGTACCGCCGTGCCTATCAGTGGCGCCCCAGAAATTTTTCAGAAGGGTGGCCACACTGGAAATCTTGGGATGGCACACCAAAACAAACACACATAACTGAATGGGCTGGTGGTGGGGGCAGCATTATCATAAGGGTGACCGTGCCCCCCCCTTTGACACCCCTTGGTTGCGCCCCTGGTGCCTATCCTCTCTAGTCCATGCTAACCTTGGCATTAGTTGCCAGCTACCTCCAGAGCTCTGCACGGATGTGTATTTCTGTGGATTCAGCATTTTGAGTTCTCTCGAAGTCTTGAGACCTTGTTTATTTAAAAGTATGCTGCGGCTTCCATACTTTACTACACTCTTGTTTCTATGTTAGCGAGCTATATTTGCATATTGTTCATGTTTCATTAACCTTACACATTGGTCATGTTAGTGTTCTTCATGTCTGTGGATGCTATGTTCACTTTCTTCATAAATTCATGCATATATTACCTATTGTACGTGCTCTTTGTGTGAAGTGCATATGTGCTTCATGTGTAACGCTTGGGCTTGTTACTGTTACAACGTTAGTTTGACTGCTTAAATTGTCTCTATGTACTGTTACACCTACCTGGGCTACGGGCAGTACGGTTGCCTCAGTGGATTAAAGTTTCTCACCTGTGTGATATTGGCCCGGGGATGGGCAGAAGTCATAGTGACATATTCATCTGCTTCCCAACAGTATTCTCCAGAGATGTAGATCAGCAGTTTAGGAAACTTAACAGCAAAGCTCACAGACCTGACTTGATTCAGCTCGTACCTTGCAATTAAAGATTAACAGGTTATACAATCATGTTAGCCGTTAGTTCACTGTTTTAGATTCCATATGCAATATTGTTGTAATAAGGGTGGAGGAATACAGCTAATTTAAGGGCCTACACATCGAAGACCTAAACCCCTGATTGTATGGCAAATCGTGTATGTCCTCGACAGTAAGCAGCAAACTGAAACAAGTGAATGTTAACTATTTGGTGGTTGGCAATTGTATGTCCACCCGTAACATCGTCATTTAAAACAATACATCCTAAATCTTGTGTAGTTATGACAACAGTCTTGCATTGAACAAAAACACTGCCTGGATAGGCACTATAATTGGATGAACATTCAAAGAAGAAATTAAAACCCAATGTTGAAAGTACTGGCCAATAGGTTTGTTTGTTTTTGCATTTATATAGCGCTATGAACCCTCAGGTATCTGAGCGCTGCTTATTTCCCACAGTGTGTGGTGCTCATTTGTTGACCTCGGAAGTATGAAAGGCTGTGTTTGGTCCTGCCGGGATCCGAACCTGCATCAACATGCTCTGCACGGATGTTAAAGCGAGCGCTCTACTCGCTGTGCTATCTGACCGGCTAAAGGATAAAGAATCCTTTATTGGAGTAAATGATTTGGCAGAAACTGTTGCAATGCACGATAATGACCCCTGCTGCCTTGATACTGGAACAGTTCCTGGAATGCTTACCCAATCCA
The DNA here is from genome assembly GCF_040938575.1 of Ambystoma mexicanum. NCBI lineage: Eukaryota > Metazoa > Chordata > Amphibia > Caudata > Ambystomatidae > Ambystoma > Ambystoma mexicanum. The sequence continues at coordinate 524,592,349 of NC_090940.1, forward strand.
GTATAGCGTTGGGTTAAACAACGCCAGCCACAGTCTGGCGCAAGCCATTAACATTGACTCTCCCTACCAGAAAGCAGGATATAACTGTTTGCCGGACCACAACCCTCAGGAAGACCAACCCTGTTCCCCGACAATTGGGAATACAGGGGCCTACACCCGTCAAACCTCAATGGAAAGTATCAGAAAAAGTAATTTCCACAGGGACAACTGTAGGCTGTCGACACCAGTCATCCCTCAACCACCATAGAGTTTTGAGTCTGGAGAGTAGGGACACATCTCTCGGTTTTGTCCTAAATGTAACAACTCAGAGCCCATGGAGATTGGGGTATTGCATTGCACCGGGCAGCTGAGTGGGGGTACAGGTCAATGGCTTTCCAACGTATGCCATGGTTGACAACAGAAGTCAACAGACGGCAGGGATACCTCAAGTAAGTACGAGGGGCAAGGACCCTATTATGCCCATCAGGATTAAATGTATCCACAGGGATGTGAGGGGATAGCCTTCTAATGTAGTGTATTTAAGGGTCAGGAATAAGGAACTGGGGTGTTAGGACTGCCATACTACCGGCCCTACCTGCACCAGTTGTTCTAGGGTCTGACATCCCAGGCGTTACCGATATCCTTGATAAAAGGGAGAAACTAGTGGTTACGAGAATCCCTGTTCTCCAAAGAGATCATAGCAGACCATGTAACACATGCAAGGAAGAGAAGGAACAAAGTCAAAAGAAACTAATAATTCCAAAAGAGTTGGTGTTGCACAGCAGTGAGGATGACTTGATGTACCACCATCAACTCTGCCACATGACTACTTCAGGGACCTGTCTTGTACCCAGCAGAGGGCTCTGGAGCACCATTCACCCAGGCATTCCCAATGCCAGCCACTAGTCCTTTTTCCTCATGGGTATCCTCTGGCACGTGCCTTCCTCATAGACTTTATGCTTGGAATGGACCTGTGTCTGAAAAAAGGTGATAGCAGAGGACATGGTTTTATTCCCAGTTTATGTTAGCCGTCTTTATAGATACAGGTATTCCCAATGCACTTTTTTGCCAACATTCTTGAACCACGGAACTCCTTTCCCATAGTCAACCACGAATGTACCAGCCAATGCACACCTGGGGCGAATGGCACATTAATACCCAGCGCAACGATGCCACAGGAAACACTGAACATGTATTGGCTCAATTGTGAGACATGCCACAGTGTAATCCTGTGTACACATTTGCGTGCATCTCGCGTCCGGTCTAAAAGCCTCCTCACTCACCTCCCCATTCATTACTACGGATCATCTTGGCCCAAAATGGCGCCCTGTTGAACCGTAGTAATAAAGCAGTATGCACGTTCTAGTCTTTCTAGAACTGACACGTACTGCAGCAGCCGCCTTTTCAAACGGCAAAACAAATGCCGCTTGAAATGTATAACGACGCCATTAGTATCCCGGGGCTAAAAACCCCTGGAATGCTAATGGCAACAAGCCCCTTGCCCTTGGCCATTACGCCTAATGGTAATCCCCCGGGACCTCCATTATCCCTTGCTACGCTTTTGCCAATAACTCTGTGCCCCGGGGGCATTACCTTAGGCGGTGCCGGCTTGGGGCTTATTGTCACAGTATTGAACTTGCAATGAACTACCATTTCTCTATTTATTTCCATCTTGGTTAGAATCTTTGCACGCCTCATCTGGTTGGCAGGGAGTTAATAACACTAACAGTTTCTGTGTTGCTAAAGTTGCATAAACAACATGATAACTCTGGTGAGGCAAATTACATATCATAGAGGGTTCATTATGTGGTGGGCTTGAGTGTTATGCTCTAGTATTTAAAAAACTCTTTTGGAATAAGTTTAAATCATTAAGACTATACCATACATTTTGCCTTTAGGGTAGTCTTTAAAGTCGGTTCCCTAATTAAATGATCACAACTAAAAATCTAAAAAGATAAAGATGATTTTTTTTGTCATTATGCACCGCACTGAAAGAATTCACAGACCATTGGTGGATGTCGAGTCTTGAACATGACAGGTCTGGGTACAGGTCATTGGATAAATCACCGGCACCCTTCCCCTTGTAAATACATCCTGCCAAAGGACTTATCAAGGTATATTCTAATCACATTTCAAATACTTTGGCCGATCTACCTGTGCACCGACATGGCTTTATTAGAAGCAAGTGCCACACACATTTCACTGAAATCTTCTGTGACATTTCTGCAGGACAAAATGTGCTTTCTAGGGAATGAGATGTGGGGATAAGGCATTCTGCCGTAACCAAGGCATCAACAGTAAGAGGCTACTCTTTTTGCACATGTACAGAAATTCCCTTCGAAGAGACAAGTATATAAAGGAAATTACATGCTATACTGGTTGAAATTAGCCATTGATTTCTGCTATTCTGCCGTTCATTTATATCCTTAATTTGTACATGACGCACAAAGGGACACAATGTCCAGAGTCGGGCACCAAAGCATGGACAGAAAGCACCTGGAGTGAAACACTTTGCTAGAATTCTTACATTTAGTGGAATAGGGTGACATTTTATTTCATATTCTGCTACCAACACCAAGTAAATGATGCCTTTGGATGTGGTCTTCATATACATGGTATGGGAAATATATGTGGAAATAAATGAACCCATGTTTCTGTGTTGGATCAGATTAAATGTGCTCATACTACACGTTAGGTGTGCCCCTAATCCTTTCTTATTTTTTTTATCTATATTAGAGAAAAATGGATAAAGAAAAAACGGAGTCTTCCAAATGAGACTGGTCTGCCTTGAGCTGTCTGTCAAAATCAAGGATACAGAGGTGTGTATGATTCAATATTCCATTAAAATCTTAGAAAACTAGCCCATAATGACCAAACCTGCTGTAACTGAGGCAGTTTTAAGTGATGTTTAGTAAGAAGTGAAGACAAGAACCTTTTTACATACACTCCAGAATAAAGACAACCCGCTAGGGAAATATTCCAGGAGATAGCGTTGCAAGGATAACAAGGTTTAATTGTACAGGATACAAATATCAGCAAAGGACATGGCTGCTCGAGAGCACTCTGACCAGTTGTGGTTTAAACAAGAGCTTAAAAAAACAATTAGCGTAATCACATATAGTACAAGACTGGTGTCACCGATTTGTGGAGCCCTACACATAGGCCTGCATCATAGGGGATTCCAGCCCACAATTGGTTGGTTGTTCCCCGTCGAGAATCCATGTGGGTCAGCTTGGCTCATTCTCACGGTGAAGGTGGGGCACACATTAATACTCAGGTTCAACTGGGCCTTTTTTTCTCTCCCCCATCACACTCTCTACCTGCGGCGTCCCTCGGGGCTCTATCTTTTCATCATGGCTCTATAACATCTACCTTGCCCCTCTAGCCCATTTGATCTCCGCCTTCTCTCCTCACTTCCAGTGTTATGTGGATGACACGCAGCTCTCCTTCAAGCGTCCCTCCACTGCCTCCTCTTCTTCCTCTCTCATTCCCGACTGTCTGGCTGTTATGCAGCATGGCGTGCTGCTAACAATCTCTGCCTTAATGCAAGTAATGCCAGTAAGACTGAGATCCTTCTCTTTGGGACCCCAACTCCCTTTACTTTACTTTGCATTTCTACTGCGCTCCAGGTACCCGAAGGCTTCAGGGCGCAAACATAAAACAAACAATATGAAGCATATGCTGCTTGGTGGACAGGATTTATACTCAAGGGCAAGGCTGGTCAGAAGTTCCATCAGACTTGTAAAATAAAAGTGTTTTCAGTTTCTTTTTAAACATGTCCGTGGACTCAATATTCTCGAGGTCAGGGGGCAGGTCTAATGGAGCCGCTGTGCAAAAAGCTCCCTTCTGAGCTTTGTTTGTTTTACAGCGTACTGTTTTTAAAAGGTTGGAGTTATTGGATCTTAAGGATTTGGACTTTGCTTTTTCACAATAGCTTCTGATAAATAGGCTGGTATGTGGCCCATGAGACATTTATGTGTGATGAGTAACATCCTAAAATATACTCTGGCTTTGATGGGAAGCCAATGTAGGCTTTGTCTTGCCTCAGACACATGGTCCTTCTGTCTCAAACCCTTCACCACCCTCACTGTGCTATTCTGAATGACCTGGAGGCGGCTGAAGTCTACTTGTTTGATGCCAACTAAGAGGCTAAAACAATAAGCAATTTTTGATCCAATAATGGCCCTAGCTATAGTTTCTGTGTTCTTTTCCGATATCAATGGACAAAGGTGTCTGAGTAGCTTTATGTAGTATGATAATGTATAGACCAGGTTGCTCACCTGCGCTTTCATGTTCAGGTTATTGTCCAAGGTGATACCCAGTGTTTTTACTTTTTCTTTACCTTGCTGTTACAGTTATCAATGTTAAAGCTATCGAATATCGGGCCTAGTTTAGCGAGTTTAGTGTCAGTGCCAACAATCATCAGCTCCGTTTTCTTGCTGTTCAATGCCAAGCCATTGAGTACCATCCAAGTGTGGATAGATTGATATACTTTATTGATGTTTTCCTCATCAATACTGTGTGACCCTGAGATGGGGATTACACATTGTTTGTTGTCTGCGTTGTTAGCCAATAGGATGCTCTCTTGTTCCAGCATGTTGAAGAATGGCACCATGAATATGTTATAGAGAAACAGCGACACACATGCCCCCTGAGGAACCCTGTACAGCAACGGGGCCAGTTTCGCCTGTGCTACACCGCTAGCAACGCTCCCCTGTCTTCCGTTCAGGAAGGAGGGGATCCATTGCGTGGCTTGGTCCGAGAAGTGGGCAGCATCCCTTAACCTGGCGATCTAGATGGAATGATCCACCAGGTCAAAGGCCGCAGAGAGATCTAAATTCATAAGCAAAGAAGTTTGACTATTATCCATGGATTGGAGCAGCTGGGATTTTAGATCAAGAAGAGCAGTCTCTGTGCCTTGATTCTGTCTGAATCCAGATTGGTATTTGTGCAGAATCTGTGAATTATTGAGGTGGAGTGATATCTGATTATAAGCAAACTTGTCCAGTATTTTCAGCAGAAATGGGGTGTTGGTGATGGGTCTATAGTTTGTTGGGGTTAGAGGACATAAATTGTTTTCTTTTAGTAGGGGAGTGATCCAAGCGTTCTTGAGAACTTTCGGGACACAATTTGGGGCACAGGAGGTGTTGACAAATTTCATAAGGCCTGGAATGAGCAAAGGGGAACACTCCTTAATTATCATGGCGAAACAAGGATCCCCCTTGCAGCTAGTGGTTTTGAGCTGCGAGATAATATTAGTTAATTCTGCTAATTCTGCTTCAGAAACGGGTGAAAAGTTAAAGGGCTGGTTCTGACACAAAATCATTATTTAAAGAGATTTTTTTTTATCTGCGATGATCTCATTTTCTAATGTTAGTTTCTTATGATTTCTAACTAGTCTCGATACCTTAGTGTCATCTGATTTCCTAGTAAAGTAAGTCAATGTAGGTGTGGAAGTAAATGCACAAGTGGTCTGACCATGGGCAATTCCCTCCTACTCTCTGGCTGCCCTCCATGGGCCCCCTCACATCACCTTCTTGTGAGGCAAAACACCTTGGTGTCATCTTCAACTCCTCTCTCTCCTTTTCTCCTTACATTGCTGACCATGCCAAGAAGGCCCACTTTCAGTTGCACCTCCTTAGAGGCATTCTCTCTTTCCTCACCTTTCCTCAGAAACTCATTGTCTCCAGGACTCTGGTCCTCTCTAGGCTGAACTACTGCAACAGCCTCTTCCTCAATCTGACTGATTCCTCCCTTCGCCCCATTCAACTAATCCAGAACAGGACCGTGAAACGTATCCTTGGCCTCAAGCCCGGGGACTGCATCTTTCCAGCCCTAAAGCCTCTCCACTGGCTCCTGGCTGTTGTGAGGATCAAGTTAAGACCCTCCACATCACCCACAAGCCTTTATGGGGCCTGGGACCCTGCTACATACAACTTTCTCCCTAAATACCTCCCTAGCAGAGCCCTTCAGTCTTCTAGCTCTAACTCTCTGCAGATCAGATGTTTTTCCAAGCAGGGAGTGGGGTTAGGGGGTGGATCTCTCTCATCCTCTGGAATGGCCTCCCTGCCGCTCTCAGGCGTGACCAGAATCTCCTTAATTTCCCTCAGGACCCACCTCTTCTCTTCTTCCTTCCTTCTTCCACTCCCCTGCTAAAGTACCCCTCTGCCACATTTTGACTGGCTACCTTGTTTCCTTCTGATTCATACAGGGCACCAGGCCCTCCTTGCCAATTCTACCTCAGCACCTAGGTGATCTACCCTGACCCCCCAAATCTTCACTTGGCCTACCAGGCTTACTCCCCCTTTACTAATCTGATGGTCCCTGCAGCCCTACTGAGCCTATACAGTCCCATCCTCGCACTTAGCATGTGGACCTTCATTCCCTGCAGTCCATGTACGCCCCTGGAACTTGCCCACTGGGACTCTCCTTATCACTCACCTAGCACAAGGGCCTTCTTCCCCACTTTTGCTCCTCCAGCACTTGCACTTGCATGCTCCACCCTCCCCCCACCTCTCCTACACCTCTCCTACTCCCCTGCACTCCTTGTTACTGCAGTTGAACGATCCGAATGACACAAGACCTAGTACAACCTTTTTTGTTTTTTCTTGATCCCTGTTCCTCCAACCCCTCTTTTGTCTTGTTGCACCTTGAAACACCATTTGCTGAATAGGCGCATTGTAAATACCCAATAAATAAAAAATAAAATGTGCCATCTGCTTTTCCAAAAGGTGCCATCAAAGACACAGACAGTGAAACAGATGGTATCAACACCCATCTACATCATACAGCCACTGGAATCGTGAGACCACTAAGTGCATCCTGTGCTACTACCATCTGCAATCGCAATGCCCCCTCTATCACCACTACTACGATCGCCTCTTCCACCACCTCCTCCTCAACTCTCACATCTAGGATTGTGATCATCAGAGTTGCCTCTGTCCTATCCAGAACAGTAATACCCATGGCAAGTGCCAGACACTTCAGAACATCCGCCTACCATCACATGCTAAATTTCACCTCGTATCTGCACCGCCTCCACTTGCCGGAGTTGTGGAGAACGATCGCTTCTGGTGCATACATGAGCACTTAATAGGGGCAGAAGCCTGCATATTTGCCCTGTTTTAATTCACCTCGTGCTGGGTTGTGGCTGACAGATGGGAGTTGAAAGCCATGGAAGGTGTGGTTATCCAGTGTATCCTGCAGGGTTAAATGCCAAATTATCATGAGGACACAATAAACAGACACAGGATCACAATCGTGTTCATTATGCATATAGTGACTGTGAATATATTCTACCTAACTCCACTTATCCCTCTCCAAGGTTCAGACTTGATAGAATGATGAAGTGCTAGGATGGGTAGGTATGTATGGGTGCAAAGGAATGGTGGCGGGTAAGGTCACCGAGTTACTCTATGTCACTGGAGACAGCAAGCCACAGATCTGGATTTTAATTTCTCAATTAGCTGCATTTTTGATGTTGTAGTCTTCGATCCCAACAATTGAATATAATATATTAAGGTGCAAGTCAAGTAAAAGGAAAGTCATACAAGATGCTCCATGTTGCGCTTTTTGGCTCTAGACTTTAATATCCTTTTTCATGTAATTGTTTGAACCTGACCTTGTTTGCCAAGGTTGCTTGTTTCTATATCTATCTGTGCCTTTAGTTTGTATGGCGGTAACTGGGGTTGCAATGTGTCTCCATTTTGGGAAATGCCATTTAGTGGCTTGTGTTGATGGGAACTTCGGTTATGAAAGATGTTTTTTCCTGCACTTACAGTGACTTTAGAACAATTGTACCACACCTGACACCCATTCTCACCACTCTTGTACATGGGTAAAATATGTTAGGTCTTTATGGTGGTGTTAATCTTTTCTGAATTCATAATTAGATGAAAAAAAAAACCTATGCAGATTTGTCTGAAAATCTGTATCCTACATTTTTCACAGATGGCGTATTACAAAAGCTGCCTGTTATTTTTTACTCTCAGTGCAAATAAATCTGTAAAACAATCTGTAATATTTAACTCACAAAAACTACATCTGTTTAACACTACCTCACAAGTTTTAACTAGGGCCATAATTAAACGGAAATTACCATGTACGGCTTTGTGGGGACATCTGCATGCGGTTTTGTTCACATGTGGGATGTTCGAAATACTGTAAGCAGATTTGTTGAGCCACATGTGTCAAACTCGTCATAGGACATTTTTTTGTAATCGAGCGGCTGAGAAATAAATATCACATGTTTTTACCGTCACCACACATCTCATTGAGAGTCTTTTGTCTTGAGATGGTCTTGAACTTGCTTCAATTCCCACAACACTCCATTGTATTCTTTTTAACTCTTCTATTAAAGTTGGTTAATTAATGCGTTCGAGGAAAGGAGTGAAGCCAAGGCCTTACTCAGGAGACAATTGTGTCAATATTGTGCATTGCAATTATCAGATAATATGTTAATTTAAGCATTTATATGCAAAGTGCACTAATTCAATCCGAGCAGCTGTTGGGGTTTTGCAGGGCTATCATTACATGCCAAACACTGGGTCAAAGTTGATACTGGGCACCTTATCCTACTAAGTGTGGGGCATCAGAAGATTCGCCGAGATTGTTTAAGGGCTATTTGCAGAGTCGTAGCCCATGAAGGAAGCCTTTAGGTTGATGGCATACATCTTCTTTGATCTCTGCTTAATTGTGTCGCTCTCCTCTGTCTCTTTGGGCTGCTATCCACAGTGAGATCTTTCTTTTCTCTCCGTTCAGGCTCTCACTTCTCAAAACGATTTTGTTCTTCAGAGGCTTCACAACTTGAAGTTCCCCCTCCTTTCTCACTGTCTTATCCACTCAGGTTCATGTATTTTCTCTGAAATGTCTCTTTTTTACTGGCCTACTGGAATACAACTTGATTGCTTTTAATCAAACTCCCCCTTTTCCCCCCTTTCCTTCCCTTTCCACAACTAACCCTCAGTCGCTTGTAAGTCACTGTATGCATGTAACGCGTAACAACATTGGAAATTCATATATGCGAGTCCTTTCTGTTCAGTTTATAGTTGCCATGTGTTTATGTGTGCTTGTGTCTGTGTGTTATGAGGTATTGGTTCTGATGTTTGCTTTATGGGTTTGATCTTACCGTACAGGCTCTGGTTCTGCAAGCACTTGTTTTTAGTCATGGCATTAGGCGTCTTCCTTTAATTTGCTCTGTCCCTTGCTGTTACCGCCAGCTGACTCTCCCTTGGCTTAGTTCACACCCCAACACCACTTCTCCTGTCTTTCTTGACACCTGTGTGGACCTACAGTATGTTTTAAGTTTTGGCTCATAGCTTTAGCTGCACTTAGTGGAGTAGAAATGATAGGTAGGGATAGTGGAATACCCATTCACTTCAGTGATGTCTCATTGGTCACACCTTTCATATGTTTCTGGACATTGTGTGTACTGAAGTTGCAATTGGTAGCCTCTGCTGATCATTTAATGGAAAGGCCCGTGTTGTCTTTGGATCAGTAGATAAAGCAGTGTTTATTTTGCTTAACTCTTTTGTTACATGTGTGTGCCTGTTTTTGATAAGTACTTTAATTATTATTACTATGTGTAATGGTGTGACCTTTATTGTTGTCCGTTAGTCATGGAATGAAAGTGTATCAGGTTATTTCAGGCTGTAATGTACATGTACGCATAACCCATTTGATTTGCATGTGCTTGTTTTTCAAGTGAAAATAAAGATCTTCCGCTACTTCTGCTGTATCCTGCTGCTTGAAAGAATTTGCAGTAAGTTAGAGCACTACCATTATAGTAATTTTTTTTTAATTTTTTTTTTATTTGTTTAATTGTATAAAACAATTTTTACAAAATTGAAGAGGGGCAAGAGGAAAGGAGGGATATCACTCACTCACCTAGCACAAGGGCCTTCTTCCCCACTTTTGCTCCTCCAGCACTTGCACTTGCATGCTCAACCCTCCCCCCACCTCTCCTACACCTCTCCTACTCCCCTGCACTCCTTGTTACTGCAGTTGAACGATCCGAATGACACAAGACCTAGTACAACCTTTTTTGTTTTTTCTTGATCCCTGTTCCTCCAACCCCTCTTTTGTCTTGTTGCACCTTGAAACACCATTTGCTGAATAGGCGCATTGTAAATACCCAATAAATAAAAAATAAAATGTGCCATCTGCTTTTCCAAAAGGTGCCATCAAAGACACAGGCCCTCATTACGACCCTTGCGGAAAGCGACTGACCGGAGCGCCACAGCGTAAATAGCGTTTCCGCCATTGTACGAAGGAGCAAAGTGCGGCCCATTCCGACCCATCGGGCACGAGCACCACGCCACGGCGGAAGTGCAAAGTCCGCGATGGCGGAAATGACCCCAAAACGGCCCACACCGCCGCCGTACGGCGCCCTAGGTGCAATACCGCCACCCCTCTTAGCGGTCACCGCAGTGTGCGCCTACCGGAAAGTACGGTGCCCGGAAATATACGGAAACGGAAGTTAAAACATGGGCCCGGAACGGGAAACATCCCGGCGTACACCTATAAAAACACTAAAACCACACAACCACTAAAATCACTACCCTGAAACACACCCCAACCCGTCAACCACCCTAGCGAAACCAAGAAAAATGGGAAAAGTAGCGAAGAAAGCGTGCGACCGCAAGCGGCAGGTCCACTTCTCCCGTGAGGAACTCACCGTGCTAACAGAGACCCTCCAGGAGAATGCTGCCGTCGTCTTCTCCACGCAAATGACCAGGACGGCACTTGCAAACAAGAAGGCCATATGGGCTCTGGTGGCACAGCGGTTAAGTGCGGTGGGGACCGCACCCCGCACCCCACAGCAATGCCGCAAGCGATGGGACGACCTGCGGATACGCGTCCGCAGCATACTCTCTGCCAACCGCAACATTGCCACAGCCACCGGGGGAGGTCCTGAATCACCCATCAAGTTGACCCCCTGGGAAGAAATCTGTGCCTCCACCATCGGAATGGAGAGCATAGAGGGAGTCGGAGGGATGGAGAAAGGAGTGCAGACATCCGAAGATTCAGGTAGGTGGGCCAGATAAAACAATGCCAAATCCACACAGTCCATCCATGTGAAGTACCATGCGTCCACATAGTGCAACAGAAACACATGTCCAGGAGAACGTCCACACACATCGGCCTGAAAGCGCACGTCAAAACCCACAATAAATACATAAATAATTAAAAACCCCTAATACACGCACTACACGTGCAGCAGGCACACCCTAACTGCAGGCTGCCAAACAACTGCACCCTCACTCCACACACAAATCAAAGCACCTCCAAGACCCCGACCCAAATCACCCTCAGGTACCACCCCAATGCATGTGATACAATGCCATTCCAATTCCCACTGACCCATCAATAACCCTCGCCCTCCTTTACTCCACCACAGGGTCCGATCCAAACGACGAGCTACAGGACACCCCTACCAGCACACCTGCAAAGAGGGCCAAGACCAACGGCCAGAGACCCTCCACCTCAGCTGCACGCATCAAGACACGGCAGCAGCACAAATCAGGTGGCAGCACAGAGGAGGGAACATCAACAGGCACCCCAGCAGCCAGCATGCCCACAACACCACCACCACAGGTCCCCCCAATGGATGCCACAGAAGGCACTGCCTCTGGTGGCAGCAGCACCATAGGTGACACCCCATTGATGGCAGCATGCTCGGACACAGAAAACGGGGATGCCGAAGTCAGATCCATCCATGACCTGTCCCAATCCCCCTGTCTGTCCCATCCCGTACAACATGAGGATACCACGCAGGGGCACCCACAAGACGACGACTGGCCATCCCCCACAAGCCCTGTGGCAAGGCAACATGAGGACAACAGCCCCTCTGTGACACCCCCGCAAATGGCCATGGCCCAGCAGAGGCAACAGTCCCTCGACCAGTTGATCGAACAACAGCAGCAACTGGCCACACTCCTCAAGGACCATGCCGATGAATGTGGGGGCACTAAGGCAGACATAGAAACATCAACTGAGACACTTAGGGCAGAAATGGAGAGAGGTACAGAGACGCTAAGGGCACAAATTGAGAGAAGCACCGAGAGCCTGAGGGGGGAACTGCATGCGACGTCCAAAGACGTATGTGCCGAACTTGCCGCAGTGCGCCGTGTGCTCACTGAGCTCTCGCAAACCCTTAGGGACATGCATGGACGTGAGCAGGCAGACACATCATCCGTTGCAAGTTCCGTCCAGGGCAGCCCCCAACGTAGATCTGGAAGGAACCTGCGCTCCACAGGCAGGGGTGCCCCTGATACCCGCAGAGGGGGCATGCAATAGCGACAGCCCACTGACAATGAGCATCTTTGGACACTGGTGTTCGGGGGGGAGGTAGGAGGGTGGAGGGGGTGTGTTGGGCTCACTTGGGTGGCGGGTCGATAGGGTGTTCAACATGATATCACATATGCCATAAAAAGTGCACGATCAACCAATGAGTAGTGTGGACATTGATCTTTGTGTACTAGGCCATCATAGGCGTACAGTCCATATTGTGCATGTCCCAGACACACGCAGTGCCACGAGTCCCGTGTCCATGTATCAGCCACCAGGCGTGAGTGCTAGAAGCATACATCAATGAGATGCTGACGAATGTCACGGGCCTCCGGTGCCTCGCAGACTCCATGAGGTGCTGCCACATCCCCACCCTCATCATGACCATCATCAGGTGCTTGCAGTTCAGCGTCAGGGGGCATGGGCACATTTCTACGTACGCACATGTTGTGGAGCATGACACATGCCATGACCATCTTTGCAACCTTCTCATGGCGGTACAGGAGTGCCCCGCCAGACCTGCTGAGGCAGCGGAAACGGGTCTTCAGTAGGCCGAATGCCTGTTCAATGACTACACGGGTACGTGAGTGGGCATGGTTGTAGTCCTCCTCATGCTGGTCCCGTGGGTTCCGGACTGGTGTGAGGAGCCATCTCTTCAGTGGATATCCAGCATCACCTGTATGTGGACGAGAAACGTATGATGTGGAATGCCATTGATACGTACGCACACCCCCCCCCCCTTCCTGGCAGGTCATTGACAATTCACATACCCCACATCATCATGCATGTAATGAGACTCACCGAGTAGCCAGGATCTGTTCCCTGCGTGTCGCTCCATGTAGCGTGGTATTGTAGAGTTCCTCAAGACCATAGAATCATGGGTTGATCCAGGGAATCGGGCACAACAATGTGTAATGATCCTGTTGGAGTCACACACCATCTGTACATTCAGGGAATGAAATTGTTTTCGGTTGCGGTACTGGGCCTCCATGGCATGTGGGACGACCAATTCAACATGGGTGCAGTCGATGGCACCAATGCAACCCGGTATGCCGGCAAGTGCATGGAATCCCACTTTTGTGTTGGTTATTTCCTGCTCCGAGCGTGGTAGAGAGATGTAGTCGTCTGCGTGCTTCAGGAGGGCATCGAGCACTTGCAATAGTGTCCGTGAGAACAGTGGCTGAGAAATGCCATGCAACTGTCCGACTGTGTGCTGGTAGGTGCCTGTGGCCAGGAAGTGGAGTACAGACACCACCTTCAGTAGGGGTGGGATGGCGGTTGGGCTATCTATCATGCTGACAAGGTCAGCCTGTGTCATGTCCACAATGGCGGCTATGGTGTCCCGGTCCAGACGGTAGAGGGTGTGGATCTGCTCATCAGTGAGGTTGAACGGATGTGCTCGGAGGCGTGGAATTGCGGGCTGCCTGCGTGGTGGTAGTGGCTGTGCTGGTGGGCCTTGCTGGCCCTGCCTTAGCCTCCTCCTCCTCCTGCGTCTCCTCCGTGCGGCTGGTTTTAGTTGGTGTTCGTCTACTTCTTGGAGTCGGAGCACTTGCAGTGCTATCAGGTCCCCCAGGGCCAACATCGCGAGTCCTGCCGGTAGCATTTCGGTGTGGTTGTGGGAGGAGACTGGCTGTGCAATTTATGTGTTTTCAGGCTGTATGGCCTCCACCTGTGGTGATTGATTCCACCTGTGCAAACTGCTCTCCCCTTTGGCCGAGCACGTCCCGCGCACAACGCTGCAATTCGGGGAATTGTATCTTGCTATTGCAATCATGTATTTGTACCCGATGGCCGTGTAAGATTGGTTGATATGTTCATTCTGCTGTGGTCCCATTGTTTCACATACTATCTGTGCAGTCGCGAACAGACTTGTGAGGGGTCAGTGGGACGTAGTACTCGAGTAACGGTGGGCCCTCATGCATCACTGTACCGAGTTGCAACGACGGGCGGGGCGTCCCATTCGTGGGTGAAGGCAGTTGCCATTTTCACACACAGCCGCACTCGATGGAATAATTAGTGATTTCAAACGGCCACAGATGCCTTTTCGACGTGATGTTGCAAATGAGGAATTCGAAGGGCGGCGCTTTCGGTTTCCAGCTAGCGGCGAGGAGATGCCCACAGGTCTGACTGCAAATGTAACGTTCTATTGTTCTATGTCCTTGAGACAGGGCCCATGGCGAGGGAGCAATGATTGATATGAATAGTTTGGGATGCGCAATAGCTACGTGGGCGATGAGGCCGTCCGTTCCCAAATACATGTTACTTCACAACACTGGAATTACGGGCTGGGGCACTGTGGATTTAGCAGGCTGCATAACGCACAGACTCAATGGATGTTTCTAATGTTATGTGAGTAATTATTCAGGCATTTTGATCCCGGGATGAGGGAATGATGGATGGATGCATGGGCAGGTGATTTGATACAGAGTTTGCCATGTACAGGGCTTCTTGGGATCTATCCGCCTCCCCTACGCTATGTGATGCAGGGCTGCCATAGTGGGACCATCGTCCATCTGGCCTTGTTGAGCCCTCCCTGTCTCGAGGCGCCCTCAGACACTCGTTTGTGATGGTGTTTGCACCTCGATATAGATGGTTATGAGTCGCAAGTGGTTTTGGGGTGGTGATGTTCCTTTGGAGTGGGCTAGCATGCATATGGCTGTGGATTTCGTGTGATCATTGAAGTGAGTTGTTGGTATGTAGTTCTGATGGCCATTCTGTTCTTTTTCTTTTCTTTTGGTTGACAGGTATCTCCTCCCCTTTTGCCACTGCCATCTGTATGCCACTCCTGCAGATGGATTTTACTCCCGACACCTGCTGCTTCGTGTTAATCAGTGGAGCAGCATTACGATCTTATGGGACGATCGCCAATGGGCCACATGCCCTTACGCAGTACTGGTGGCTCGGAGCAACATTTCGGCCTTTCAGCTGGACTAGTGCCTCCCCATTGGGACGGCCCTGCGGTTCTGTGCGCTTCCATGTTGCCTTTTCGTACGTGAATGTGGCTCTGTGTACCATGGGGGAACAGGGCGACACACAGGTAGTGGCTGGTCATTTCTTGCGGAAGCAGCCCACAATGGTGATTAGTGTTTTGGAGTTCATGGCCTGATGGCTGTATGTGCTTGGTGATTTTGATGTGCATAAAATTTCTATTCTGATTTGGCCCGTGTAGCGTTTTTCTTTGCAAGTGATGTGGCATATGCCTATTTGGGGGGCGATGTATTGTGAGGAGATCTGCATTGGGTTCCAGCTTCGGGGTTTAGTTGCGTGGTACTGTGCTGTGCGCGTTTGCCTACGAAGCCCAGTGAGGTCAGGGATGGGGGCTGCCAATATGCCAGTTTGAATGTTGTCATGCTCAGGGGCGGGGGATTGGGTTTTGTGTAACAGATGCCGGTCAGCCAGGTGGACTGGTGGAATGATGTGGTTTTCGGAATATTGCTGGTCACAGGTGCCTGTGTTTGCGTGCGTTTCTTGGTGGGGGACTGTGGTCATGTCCATTGGGATGGCTTCTGTATTCGTGCCATCTGTGCCCTGCAGCTCCCATTGGCCCCTCTTGTGTTTCTTTTGTTCGTTGGCATGCATGGGTGACTTGTACATTTCAATGGTTGCATTGTGGCTTCATTGCACCTACGGGGAGTTGTACTTTGTGGGCAGGGAGCGGTGTACAGGCACTCAGTGGGGCCGTTTACGGTTGATTCGCGATGCCGTACTTCTCGCCATGGCGGAATGGTACATTACGCCGTGCCTGATGGCGTTAGGTACATGTCCGCTAGGGTCGGAATTGGCGTACCGTTGCACCATGGTGGTGTTTGCGGTTTGGCATGGCGCGCGCGCGCGTGCTTGGTGCAGTTAGCGTTGGCGTTCACTACGGTGTCGCTAATGGCTTCGTACTTTGCGGTGACGGGTCATAGTCGCACCGAGCGCTATTCGATGGCGGTATTGCATTTCCGCCATCGTTTTTCGATTTCCGCCAGGGTCTTAATGAGGGCCACAGACAGTGAAACAGATGGTATCAACACCCATCTACATCATACAGCCACTGGAATCGTGAGACCACTAAGTGCATCCTGTGCTACTACCATCTGCAATCGCAATGCCCCCTCTATCACCACTACTACGATCGCCTCTTCCACCACCTCCTCCTCAACTCTCACATCTAGGATTGTGATCATCAGAGTTGCCTCTGTCCTATCCAGAACAGTAATACCCATGGCAAGTGCCAGACACTTCAGAACATCCGCCTACCATCACATGCTAAATTTCACCTCGTATCTGCACCGCCTCCACTTGCCGGAGTTGTGGAGAACGATCGCTTCTGGTGCATACATGAGCACTTCATAGGGGCAGAAGCCTGCATATTTGCCCTGTTTTAATTCACCTCGTGCTGGGTTGTGGCTGACAGATGGGAGTTGAAAGCCATGGAAGGTGTGGTTATCCAGTGTATCCTGCAGGGTTAAATGCCAAATTATCATGAGGACACAATAAACAGACACAGGATCACAATCGTGTTCATTATGCATATAGTGACTGTGAATATATTCTACCTAACTCCACTTATCCCTCTCCAAGGTTCAGACTTGATAGAATGATGAAGTGCTAGGATGGGTAGGTATGTATGGGTGCAAAGGAATGGTGGCGGGTAAGGTCACCGAGTTACTCTATGTCACTGGAGACAGCAAGCCACAGATCTGGATTTTAATTTCTCAATTAGCTGCATTTTTGATGTTGTAGTCTTCGATCCCAACAATTGAATATAATATATTAAGGTGCAAGTCAAGTAAAAGGAAAGTCATACAAGATGCTCCATGTTGCGCTTTTTGGCTCTAGACTTTAATATCCTTTTTCATGTAATTGTTTGAACCTGACCTTGTTTGCCAAGGTTGCTTGTTTCTATATCTATCTGTGCCTTTAGTTTGTATGGCGGTAACTGGGGTTGCAATGTGTCTCCATTTTGGGAAATGCCATTTAGTGGCTTGTGTTGATGGGAACTTCGGTTATGAAAGATGTTTTTTCCTGCACTTACAGTGACTTTAGAACAATTGTACCACACCTGACACCCATTCTCACCACTCTTGTACATGGGTAAAATATGTTAGGTCTTTATGGTGGTGTTAATCTTTTCTGAATTCATAATTAGATGAAAAAAAAAACCTATGCAGATTTGTCTGAAAATCTGTATCCTACATTTTTCACAGATGGCGTATTACAAAAGCTGCCTGTTATTTTTTACTCTCAGTGCAAATAAATCTGTAAAACAATCTGTAATATTTAACTCACAAAAACTACATCTGTTTAACACTACCTCACAAGTTTTAACTAGGGCCATAATTAAACGGAAATTACCATGTACGGCTTTGTGGGGAAATCTGCATGCGGTTTTGTTCACATGTGGGATGTTCGAAATACTGTAAGCAGATTTGTTGAGCCACATGTGTCAAACTCGTCATAGGACATTTTTTTGTAATCGAGCGGCTGAGAAATAAATATCACATGTTTTTACCGTCACCACACATCTCATTGAGAGTCTTTTGTCTTGAGATGGTCTTGAACTTGCTTCAATTCCCACAACACTCCATTGTATTCTTTTTAACTCTTCTATTAAAGTTGGTTAATTAATGCGTTCGAGGAAAGGAGTGAAGCCAAGGCCTTACTCAGGAGACAATTGTGTCAATATTGTGCATTGCAATTATCAGATAATATGTTAATTTAAGCATTTATATGCAAAGTGCACTAATTCAATCCGAGCAGCTGTTGGGGTTTTGCAGGGCTATCATTACATGCCAAACACTGGGTCAAAGTTGATAGTGGGCACCTTATCCTACTAAGTGTGGGGCATCAGAAGATTCGCCGAGATTGTTTAAGGGCTATTTGCAGAGTCGTAGCCCATGAAGGAAGCCTTTAGGTTGATGGCATACATCTTCTTTGATCTCTGCTTAATTGTGTCGCTCTCCTCTGTCTCTTTGGGCTGCTATCCACAGTGAGATCTTTCTTTTCTCTCCGTTCAGGCTCTCACTTCTCAAAACGATTTTGTTCTTCAGAGGCTTCACAACTTGAAGTTCCCCCTCCTTTCTCACTGTCTTATCCACTCAGGTTCATGTATTTTCTCTGAAATGTCTCTTTTTTACTGGCCTACTGGAATACAACTTGATTGCTTTTAATCAAACTCCCCCTTTTCCCCCCTTTCCTTCCCTTTCCACAACTAACCCTCAGTCGCTTGTAAGTCACTGTATGCATATAACGCGTAACAACATTGGAAATTCATATATGCGAGTCCTTTCTGTTCAGTTTATAGTTGCCATGTGTTTATGTGTGCTTGTGTCTGTGTGTTATGAGGTATTGGTTCTGATGTTTGCTTTATGGGTTTGATCTTACCGTACAGGCTCTGGTTCTGCAAGCACTTGTTTTTAGTCATGGCATTAGGCGTCTTCCTTTAATTTGCTCTGTCCCTTGCTGTTACCGCCAGCTGACTCTCCCTTGGCTTAGTTCACACCCCAACACCACTTCTCCTGTCTTTCTTGACACCTGTGTGGACCTACAGTATGTTTTAAGTTTTGGCTCATAGCTTTAGCTGCACTTAGTGGAGTAGAAATGATAGGTAGGGATAGTGGAATACCCATTCACTTCAGTGATGTCTCATTGGTCACACCTTTCATATGTTTCTGGACATTGTGTGTACTGAAGTTGCAATTGGTAGCCTCTGCTGATCATTTAATGGAAAGGCCCGTGTTGTCTTTGGATCAGTAGATAAAGCAGTGTTTATTTTGCTTAACTCTTTTGTTACATGTGTGTGCCTGTTTTTGATAAGTACTTTAATGATTATTACTATGTGTAATGGTGTGACCTTTATTGTTGTCCGTTAGTCATGGAATGAAGTGTATCAGGTTATTTCAGGCTGTAATGTACATGTACGCATAACCCATTTGATTTGCATGTGCTTGTTTTTCAAGTGAAAATAAAGATCTTCCGCTACTTCTGCTGTATCCTGCTGCTTGAAAGAATTTGCAGTAAGTTAGAGCACTACCATTATAGTAATTTTTTTTTAATTTTTTTTTTATTTGTTTAATTGTATAAAACAATTTTTACAAAATTGAAGAGGGGCAAGAGGAAAGGAGGGATATGGGATCCCCCCATTAACTGATCCAGATTCCCTGTAAAACTAAGACAATCTTTGTCCGGAGCCCCGTGCATCTCAAAGTTCCCCGAAAGGCTCTGTTAGTTCAATTCTTTTTCGAATCTAAGTCAACTTCGAAATTCGAGGTCTAGAATTCATAGTCAGATACTGAGTCAGTGTCCCCCTCAGAGCAGTTAATGTGAGGGCACCCAGCTGATAACCCTGCTCACATACTCCCGTCAGGACAACAGTTTAATCTCTCGAAAGAAGCCCACCACCGCGATCACCCAAGTGGTCTTCACCCCACTTAGGAGCCGAACCCACCATTCTTCTTCTTCGTAAACATGTAGGTTTTTGAACAAATGCCCCAAATGTCTCAAACGAGGGCCTGTGAGACCTAAGCAGTTAAGGAGGAGATGTCTTATGGTTTCTGCCATCTCTAGCTTCCTGCAGAATCTGCAAACTTCATCCGATGCCAACTTTCTTCGGAATAAGACTTCCCTTGTGTGTAGGATGTTCAAACGGATTCTTAAAAAGTGTACCCTGAAGCTGGGATCCGGTCCTTTTATCAAGTAAGGCTTAAATTTGTTCACTTTAGTCAACTGTGGAGGCAAATCTGTGAACAATTTTGAAGCGGCTGCTTTTTCTAAGGTGTCGATCCAGTCTTGCTGTAACAGACGCAGTTTGAACTTGGAAGGGTTGTGTATTAATTCGTTTTTACAACTTCCAACACCCTCTAGGATTGCGTCAATCTTTGCCGCCCATTTTGTTAGCATTTTACATGTTCCCGACTGAATTTCTTGCTGAATTTCTTGCATAATCAATGGGGGACTTGGAAGTAATGACTTTCGCAATAGCATGACTTTGTTGCGGGTCACAATGGAGGTCAAGGATTGTAGAGAAAGTTCCCTTCTTAATAGCACAATTGGTAGCGAATCTTGGAGGTTTAGAACCTTTCTCCAATAAAATCCTTCCAGTTTGGGCCAAAAGGAGGTTGGAAGGTTCGGTATAGCTTCTACCCCGTAAGTGAGTGTTGGAATTACTTTAGATTTATAAAAGTTCACCACTGGTGCCAAAGTAAATTTTCCATATTTTTGCAGTATTGCTCGGGATTGTGAAACGAGCAGTCTTGCTTTGGACATGATGTTTTCCTGCATCGCTGTTTCCTTACTATTCATGTTGATGATAACGCCCAGGTATTTGAAGCTGTCCACCAGTTCAATTTTAGTGTTGTTTATCACCCATGTGAAGTTCTCCAATTTCCTTTCCTTTCTACCCAAAATCATGATCTTAGTTTTTTCCAAGTTCATCAAAAGATTATTTTCCTTCAGATAGGAGTTGAGGTTGTTTATCTGCCTCTGGAGGCCAATTGGGGTTACGTCGAAGAGTATTATGTCGTCCGCATATAGTAGGCGTGAGATTTTGCTTAATCCCAGTGTAGGAGGGAACATCCGGACTCTGGCTTCATGCTCTTTAAAATCGGCCATATATGCATTGTACAGAGCGGGGGCTAAAGGGCAGCCCTGCTTCTCCCCTCTTGCCGTTTTCATCCAGGAGGATAGGAGGCCTTTGTTGTTCAGCCGGACACATACTGAGGTGTCCATATACAAGGCCTTTATGGGCTCCAGTATCCTTGGGGGGCAAGCGTGAAGTTGCAGTTTTGCCCAAAGACGTTGCCTGTCTACCCGATCGAATGCCTGCACCAGGTCGATAAATGCGATGTAAATCTTCGGACTGCCCTCGAACACTTTGGCTTTTAGTATGCTCACCGCCAAGATGTTAACCGTAGTTCCGACGTTTTTCACAAAACCCGCCTGAAGGGGGTCCGACAGGCCAGTCGCAGAAATCCAGTTGCTAAAGTTATCTAGGATTAAGGCACCGAAGAGTTTTCCTATGGAATCTAGTAGCGCGATGGGGCGATAATGTGCAGGATTATCTTTAGCTCCCTTTTTAAAGATGGGGACCAAGATCGCTTTTTTCCATGATGCAGGAATGGACGAGAGGCTTGCACAGTTTGAAAATACCTCCTTAATGAAGGGTGCCCAGAAATCCAATTTATCTTTTATGTCAAAATTGGTTATTCCATCCGGTCCTGCCGCCCTGGAACCATTTAGATGTCTTATTTTCGTTTTGATTGTGGACAGATCCAGAGGGATTTCCCATCGTTCCCCAGAAGTAGGGGCTTCGGTCTCTTTATCCTTGTTCGGAATTCCATAGAGCTTTTCAAAGTGGGATGTCCATATCTTTTCACCAATCGAGTATTGCAGTGCCTGATTTACTGATTTGGAGTTGCCCTTAATTAGTGACCAGAAATCACGTGCCTTGTGTCCACAGATGGCGCGCAGCATGTTTTCCGCGTCTGCCTGGATCCTATTTGCTTTTGTTGACTTAAGCCAAGCTTTGTATTTTTTTAATGCCATGATAGCTTCATCCTTCTTGCTTAAGGATGTTGATTTGGCTGCCTCCCGTTGCAATTTTCGGACCCCCTTTCTTCGGGCTACTAACTGTTCGTTATATGTGTGGAGTGGAGCCTTATTTCCCTGTTTCGACACTCCTTTTTTCCGTTGGTATACTTGCAGCAGGGGGGAGTATTCAATCCGACTTGCCGGGCATAAATGCTCGACCATTTTGCGTGCCTTATATTGGGTAGTTATATTGGTGATAGCCACTTCAGACAGTCTCAACCTGTTCCTGCTCTGATTTACTACCAGGTTCTGAGCGTCGTAGACCGCGTCTCTTCTCCGTGAGTACCACGAGAAGGTGAGCAAGTTGTGATCACTATGCTGCGTCCTGGTGATTACAAAGGATGTAAGCAGCGGCAGTAGGCTCCTTGAAATTTGGATGTAGTCTATTATTGCTGATTGATCCATTCTCTCCCATGATGGAATTATTTCAAACTCCTTCACTTCTTTTTGCCTGAGGATGTGCATCTCTCTTGCTTTTAGAAGATTGTGCCATCTGTTGTTTCTACTTTGGAGCACCGTAGAGTGAAAAGTTATTTATTTATTTATTTATTTATTTATTCGCATTTGTTTAGCGCACATGCAGCCCAGAGGCATCGTGGCGCTTGTTACAGATATGATTTGTTGTACATACATTGAAGTCATTTATTAGTTGCATGAGAAGATTGCAGCTATGAGAAATGGCTAGTTGTGCATACATTGAAATCATTACTTAGTTGCAGGAAAGCGAGAAATAGCTACAGGGAGGAAGAGGGAGAGGAGATCAAAGAGGAGAGCGTGGCGAACTAGAAGAGGAATTAGTTAAACAAGATAGTTTTCAGCTCTTTTCGGAAGGCAATGAGAGAAGTTTCTGCTCTGAGTGTGCTAGGTAGTGCGTTCCATAGCTTAGGGGCAATGTAGGGGACGCTTATTCCTCCTGCTCTAGCTCGTTTGATGCGTGGGACCCTGAGCTGGTTGGAGTGGCATTGCCTAGTTGGTCTGGAGGAGCGAGATCTGACTAGGGTGTCAGAGAGGTAGGAGGGTGCGGTCAGGTTGATACACTTGTGTGCAGTGGTGAGTATTTTGAAAGTGATGCGATCTTTGACAGGTAGCCAGTGTGCTGCCTTTCTGGCTTGTGCAATGTGGTTCCTTTTTGGTATATTGAGAGCTGCTCTTAGAGCATTATTTTGTGTTGTTTGGAGTTTAATGAGATTGGAATTGGAGGTGCCAGCTAGTAACGCATTATAGTAATCTAGTTTAGCTCCAATGGTGGCTCTGGCGATAGAGAGGCAATTATCTTTGGTTAGGAAAGGATTGATGGCATTGATGAGCTTAGTGCTCAGAGCGGAGGCAGAGACAATGGAGTTGACTTGTTTGTCCATGGAGAGTGTAGCGTCAATGTGTACTCCTAGTGTTTTTACAGAGGGTAGAACTGGGATGATGCAATTGTCTATGGAGAAGTTGGTGTATAGTGGGTCTAGGTTAGTGAGTGATGATTTTTGACCAAGGATGAGAATTTCGGTCTTGTCTCCGTTAAGACATAGGCCGTTTGTGGCCATCCAAGCTTGGATGGTGGCGTAAATGTTCTGGAGGGTGGCTGTGTCCTGATGGTAGAGTCCTGTGAGTGGGAGGAGTACTTGGGTATCGTCGGCGTAATTGGTGTATGTGATCCCCAGGGCATCCAGTTTGTCAAAGAGGGGTTTGGTGAACAGGTTATATAGGGTAGGCGCCATGCATGAGCCCTGCGGGACTCCGTGCTTGATGGTAGTAGGATCTGCATTAGCTATATTGGAGAACACTTTCATTACTCTTCCTTCGAGGAAGGAGGTGATCCAGTTGGTAGCTTGTATGGAGAAATGTGCGGCCTGAATGAGATGGTTCGTGAGGATGGCATGATCAACTAGGTCAAATGCCGCCGAGAGGTCTAAGAGGAGCAGAAGGGCCAATTTCCCATTGTCTAGTGTAAGGGTAATTTGGTTCTTCAGATCTAGTAGGGCGGTTTCAGTGCCATGGCCTTTGCGAAATCCGTTAGGTCGATATTCAGGTCTCCTGCAATGATCACGTCACTGGAATTAGATGTTATCAAGAAATCGTCAATTAAAGATTCGATTGGAGCTATGAAGTGGTCGTTGGTCACTCGCTTTGGGTTCCAGTAGACGTTGATCAAGAGGATCTCAGTGCTTTGGTTAAGCTCCAAGGACCCTTCCGTCCTTTCCCACTCCAAGAGCGTCGCCAGAATAAATTCCGAAGCCAAAAGTGTCTTTGACAGTGATAAACCTGAGCCCACTCTTATGGCGGTGATAAACCCAGATCTTGGTCTACCTCTCTCACTACTCTGGGCAGGAGAGTGTGCCAATTGAAAACCGTCCAGCGTGGGAGACTCAATTAGCCATGTTTCCTGCAAGCATAGGGCATCGAGGCTCCCAAAGTTGACGTCTGATGTAACAGTTAAATGGGCGAATCCTCTGGTGTTCCACGATCCCAATTTCAGTGCCCCCTCCGGGGGTTCCAGGGGAACCGATGCCTTCATGAAGGGAACACTGAATAGACTCTCTAGTGGCTACTGTCTGTTGACTAGGGGGATCGAGGGGTCCAGGTTGTATCTCGGTCCCTTCGCTATAGGGACAATTTTTTCAAATAAGCTTCTGCCATGGTTCATTGCCGCATCAATGTGTTCCACACGCTGAAAGATTCGGTGTGTCGAGTGGGGTGCCGGAGAGAGTCCCCTCTCTATTCTCGTGCTCCTTTTCACATCCCGACGAGTATTCCAAATATTAGATTCACGCCGAGGCCTGTTTTCAGCATATTTATAGGCAGCTTGGTCCCTGGTAGGCGTCTTGCGAGGCCGCATGCCTCGAGCAGGTTCCTGCTGTCTAGGTCGAAAATAAGGCTGCTCCGGCAGAGACATCTTCGACGTTTTACCCTCCACCACATATGACAGGTCGAAACCAAGATTGTACAATTCTGCTCTTGCTTTCCAGATTTGTTCTTGAATATAGATCGAACCTATATGTAGGAACGAACTGTCTTTTCTTCCATTAGGATTCGGTTCCAAGATTTTTATGTCTTTTGTAACGTCAATATTAAACAACCGACTCTCCTGGAACAGTTTGGATAGAGCCTTACGGTTCAGTGTCCAGCCACCCAGTCTTTCAAGTGTTCTTTGCAATATGAAAGTTCTTGTCGTCATTTTCCTTTGCCTTGGTGTAGATGAACGATTAGTACGAGAGGCTTCCGCAGCTCGCCGCCTTGTTGATCCCGACAGTGCATGAACCTTGGTTCTAAAGCGGTATTTGGAGTTGTCCTGAGGGGGGCTCCTGTTCTTTTTTCTGTCCTGTTGGACCCAAGGGTTTTTTTCCCCGGGGGAGCGTGATCTTTGCTGTGGGTCTCGGGCGTGATCTTCATCTTGGTTTCTCCCGAGGGACCCCTTACCCTGCGCTTGTCTCAGCTTCCTGCTTGGACTTTTCTGTGGCAGAGAGGTTTTTTTTAATGCTCGCGGCGAAGACGAGGGAGAATCGAGGAGAAGGCTTTAGATTTCGGTTCATCCGATTCTCTGTTGTCGCGACTTTCAGGTTTTTTTCTTTTTTGATTCGGCGCTATCAGAGTTTCTGGTTCGGATTCCTCGACCGTATATGTACTCAAATTCATTAGGTCAATAGAGATATAGGAATCCTCCCGCGACCTCTCTAAGCTCCGTATAGCCCGCTGCGTCTTGTCCGGGGGTTTTAGTTTGAAGACTTGGCGATTTTGTGTAGGTGGAGTTGGTTTACCTTGGTTGTTTAGACCTCTACTCTCTGCTTTGTCTTTTTGTGCGAGCTGTTGAGGGAGCTTGTGTCTTGCAGCCTTTTTGCCCTTGCAGACCGGTTCACTTTGGCCTTTATGTTGAAATATTTCAAAGGTAGACGGAATTTTCATTTTGGCGAAATCGACTGGTTTCGTGGTTGTTTGAATCGCAGCTCCTTCTGGTAAAGTAAAAGCCACTGATCCGTTTTTCCTTCCTGATTTATCAGTCGATCCGTTCAAAGGCAGGGCTACCTTTGTATTTTGCTCTGTCTGAACTCCGCATTTCGCCAAAGATGAGGGTCTATCTATTGGCCGAATGCCCACTTCTATCTCCCGGGTAGACTCCAGGCCTCTCCTGTCCTCGCCTTTGTGTTGCTGAGAAGCAGTGATGAATCCCTCCAGGAAATTCAATTTGGTATGCATAAGTGCGATCAGGGTGGTTTGATCTTTTAAGGTATCGCTAATGGCTTCATATAATTTCCCGAACGGGGCCAGCGCGATAGTGACTGTAGATAGAATAGTCGTAAGATCCTATTTTTTCAGGGGGGTTTTAGCCTCTTGGCTAGCAGGGAATTTGCCTTGACATCTAGGAGATGTCAGAGGGCCATGATCTTGGTGGGAGCCTAAGCTTTTTTCATACTGAGGGCCCTCCTCTCCAAAGTGTGGTTCCACGCTAGTCTCTAGGGATCGAGGGTAAGAGGGCTCAGTCACTTTATGTAGCGCGGGGAGACCGCTTACCGATACCGGAACTGGATAAGTCCCCCCCGCTAGGGTTCCTGACAATCCCGATCCCTCTGCTTGGTTGTCCGTGCAGGGTGGAGTGTCAGCAGTCAAGGTGGCACTTCTCAAGGTCCCACTTTCTACGTGGGCTAGCTTGGTAATCGGGTGTGGAGAGACAGACCTCTTATTCAACCGGACGTGGGTGCCCGCGCCCTTGTCTAGTTCTGTGGGAACTCTCCCTATTGCAGCTTCTTTTCCCATGTTTAGTATGTTGGGGGGCCGGCTCCCTTGCGCGATTAGAAGCGGTGCATTATTGCTCAGACTCTCCGACATGGCGGTCATATTGGCTGGAAGGTTCGGAATTGAGAGGTGCAAGGCTTTATCTTCGACTATGGCCAAGAGTTCTGCGTCTGAAACGTCGTGATGACCTTCGCCCTCCATTCGTATTTGTTTTCCGAAAAACTCTTTCAGGGTTACAATGAGGAATTGTTTGTTTTTTCCCCCCCATCTGTCCTCTTTTATACAGAGGCTTGGCCCTCACCGTCCTGCGGGAGGACATTTTATGGCTACCTCCAGAAATTTTCGGCAGTTTGTTCAAATTCTGTTTGACATTGACGGTTACATTAACCGCATTAGGTTCGGCTGTGGGGGGAATATTGGGTAGAAATGGGAGTTGTTTCATTGGACTAGAGTCGGGGCAGGGTTTCGGCAATGCTTCCCGAGAACGGGGAGCTAGGGCTTGGTCATCTCCCTCTTCTTGGTCAATCCCCGAAATCTCGAACCTCCCATATTCTTCCCTACCCTCCTCTTCAGCCGGATCACACAACAGATAGGGAGAAGAAGGAGGGTCTTCTAGACCCGGTGGTGTTTGTAAGTCCTCCACTTCCTCCACTCCCTCTGTGTTGTGTACCATGATCACTACCCGCTCCCCCGGGAGTGAGAGCAGGGCTGGATCGATCCGAGGAGTTTTCTTGTCGCCCGTGCGCAATGCTTGTTCCATGGGGGGGTTTGGAATGCGGGGCGACATCTGACTTACACCCCCCTCTGTGTCCTGTGGAAAAGTCATAGAATGTTTGGGCGCGGTCTCTTGCAGTCTCTCACCACACATTGAGATCGGCTCCGAAATTGTCAGGCATTCCCACCTTATTTCTGTGCCGTAGGCCTCCTTGTTGGATAACGGTGGGGAAGATGTATAAGGAGTCGCAGGACATGTTGTTGCCA
Source organism: Ambystoma mexicanum (assembly GCF_040938575.1). Classification (NCBI taxonomy): domain Eukaryota; kingdom Metazoa; phylum Chordata; class Amphibia; order Caudata; family Ambystomatidae; genus Ambystoma; species Ambystoma mexicanum. The sequence goes on from NC_090940.1 coordinate 524,619,889, forward strand.
ATGTCATGTTTTGGGAAGAATTCAGATTATTTTCTACAGTTAGCGCCGTCAAAGGCGGGGTGCCCACCGAACCCAAGGATTCCATCGGGAGAAGCGTGGGGTCACCTACCTCGTTCAGCTCGGCTGGGCGGGTAGAGTTTAGCTGTACTACTTTACCCGCGTGTTTGATGCGGGAAATCCGTTGAAGCCTCTGAGTAGCCAACTGCTCCACTGTTTCCGGTGAGGTTACATGGTCCTTGTTGTGGGACGGCAGCTGGCGAGGCTTACCATTTCTTAGCAGGTGCTTGTCCGGATCGGCCTTATCCTCCAGCTCCAGTTTCCGCTTTACGAGATCTTCCCGGACTGCCATCCTCCGGGCCTGGAAAGCGGGGGATCGATATGGGAAGTGTCACTGGATTAGAATCAGCGCTGGCGCGCGGGCCCGCGGACTGCTGACTGCCCTTGTCAGTCCCTTCGCGGTCCGCTTCGCGGAGGACTGAGGGTAAGTCAGGTGGAGGGCTCGGGACACGCCTCTGAGCACACGCCTCCAAACGATGAAACAGGAAGAAACACTCGAAACACTCGATCTTCAGCACGACGTGCTGGTACTGCTGACTGCCCTTGTCAGTCCCTTATAGGAATATTTATGTAACCTATTCTTGTAAATATTTAGACACTTAATATTTTTATAAGGTTTATGGGTACCGGGCTACATGGGTAATCTGTGCATGGAATAAAGTTACCTTGGAAAATCTCCCAAGGGCCTAACCCATGCACTCTTTAAATGACGTGTCCAACAAAGAGACTACTCAAAACTTCATATAATTTGAATGTCTGAGTTGACAAATCTAGATAATATGAAATCACATTTATGGGGGATTTGTCATGATTAAAAAAAAAACGAATATGAACAGAATATTTTCTAAAAACCTTTACCTGATTGAATGTCTTAACATTTCTTATCATCTATAACCATTCAGTTTTACATTAGTTATTTAGGATATTGAGTTCTTCATTGTCAATACATAGTATTCTGATTGGGTTTCTTCATTTTTAAATTGTAATGGGTTATTTATAATGCACTTAATACCCAAAAGTTTCTAAGGGCAGGGCCGGGTATTGAACCTGTGTTGCTCAGTGTCATCTTGCTTCCAAGACAAGTGCGTTGCCTATGAACTAGCCTCCTGAGACAGCTTTCTATTTGAGTCATTAAGATGCCTCTATGCATTTCGGATTACTACTCTTCTTCAGGAGGATGTCTCAAATCCCTTAATCTAGAAAACATATAATTATATTTAGTGAGTCATCAATTAATACTGGTTCTACACTTATCATAAATGGTTATTAAATGCTCACAGAGAAAGTTTTCCATATATCTATGGAACCTGCCAGAACATTCAAAATGACACTGTCAGCATTGCCACGACCATTCCTAGAAGAGCTCACATCTCCAGCGATAGGAGAGAGCTGCATTGGTTACCAGTGCAGCAATGCATTAAGTTTAAAAAGGGTCTAATAATTCATCGCACCCTCTACGGAAAAGCACTGGTGTACCTTAAAAAAATTATCATGCCCTATAAACCAGCCAGAGACCTGTGATCTTCCGCCCTCTCACAGGGAATAAGAACCAAAAGAGCCATGGGTTTAGGTAGGTCTTTCCGAGCATTGGCTCCCTCTTTCTGGAATTCCTTACCACCATCTATCAGAGAGACCTCTGGTTTGAGTCCATTCAGAAAATCCTTGAAGACCCATCTCTTCAGTTAAATGTTCTCAAAATTATGATTTAACTCCTTTCAGCATGGGCATAGTAGTTGTGCCAGTTTTTGGTCTTGCCGCTACGATATGTTTGTTACTTTTGTGTCTGTATCAGCGCCCCGGTGCCTGTGGGCTCTCAGCACAATAGAAGTAAATATATATATATATATATATATATATATCCAAAATTTCTTTCGTCCTGGCTCTCCCTCCTTCCCAACTGGTTGGGGACCCCTGCATCCGCAAGCAGCCCAAAAAAAATGGGCGGAAAAGAAAGCTGTCACTTTAAGACATTTGGAAGGGGAAGGGCCTAAGTCACGAAAGCGTCTTTCCGCGCGCCGGGCCCACACCTTACCCTCACGTCATCAACGGTCTACACCCATTTCCTGTTTTTCCGCCTTCCTTTTTGGGGGCGTTCCTTTTGCTGTCCATCCCTTTTTACTATTGATTTGTTTTAATTTTATTTTACAATTCGTGGTGCCTGCCTCCACACATGCTTTATGCAACAGGTTTCAAGCAGTGCATCTGTTGCCAGAAGCCTTTTTCTGTGGTCGATACCACCATGCCTGCGTCCACTGTCTGGGTATACATCACCCGGTGAGTACCTGCATCTTTTGCTGTGGAATTCACCAGAGGTCTCTGCAGACTTGTCTTCTCTCCATGTCTGAGCTGGGACCGGTACTGAAGGTGACTGAAGACTTTGTTCAGAACAGGAGGGAGGTCGATGTCGGTAAGAGGGAGGGACTGCACCTTCAGGTGAGGTACTAGTTTCGGCACCGGCCGTCGGTACCCAGGGGAAGATTGCCTCCTTAGTTCCGGAGTCTTCACAGGATCGTTCAGGGGGAAACCCATGGCCTATTCACCTGAAAGTACCTCTGGGTGGGAAAGCAGTAGTACCTCCAGGTGGAAAAGTGTTAGTACCTGCAGGTGGGAAAGGATCGCAGAAGACCCACCCGGTACCGGAAGAGTTACTTGCTCCAGACAAAATAACAACGGAATCGGGAAAACCCTCCAAACAGGCAAAGGTACATGCAAAGAGGCCCGCGCCTATGGGGCTGATTAGGTCCACTGCGATTCCCCTGTTCCGGACAAAGCCAAGTTGGCTTCCGCATGCAAGACTTATGGGACTTTTGGTACTTCGGTACCGAAATAAAAAGTTTTACCCTTTACTACCGCAGTAGAGCTTTCAAGCTCCCCTGTACAGAAGAAATCTCATAAGTCCTCTCTTAAGAGGCATAAGCACTCTCAGTTGAGATGTAGTCCAGTGCAGAGTTCTCCAAGAAAACACAAATGGAAGAAATCTTCCGTGGCTTCTGTCTCGGGCTCCTTACCGGACAGTCAGAAGGATAATTCCACTCTAATTTCTGACTCAGAAGACTTTGATACTTCAAAAATGTTTATGGTTAAACCAGAGCAATTGTTCAGCACTCCTGTGAGAGCTCAGGCTCCCACATTTTGCTGCACTTCTCTCCTCAGTCTGAGGACAATTTGGGTCAACCTACACGGATACATCACAACCTGGTCCCGAGCTGGTTCTAACCAACATTCAGGTGCCTAGACCTGTGGTGTTGAACATTTACAATCCCAGCCAACCGCCTACTACGGCTGACTCTTCTACTTCTCCTTTTACACTAGAAGACCCTCCACCTAGCCCTTCACAAATGGCAAACAACATAACTAATACTGTGCTGGAAACAATGCTTTCGGAGTCCTTCCTAGAAGTTTTGGCTCAACGCATCAGGGACAAAATGTCACCCGTGTAACTTCAGGGATCGGTACACATCAACCCTACTCCAGACCCTGTTATATTGGTACCAGTGGACAATGAGGACTCTGCTCCTCCTCCTACAAAACAAACATTTCAAAGGCCTCTGACTCAGATTCAGAGGAGGACACCACACATTCATCTTATAAGGTGTTCCATGACATTGTCACTAAAGCCATGCAAGCACTAGAAATCCTTCCAAAGGATAAGCCTGAAACGGCTGGTGTTTTTGGGAAACTGCCAGCTCAGCAGCCATAGGTTCCACTGCCCACAGAATTGTCCATTATGGAACAAACTCTAGCTCGTTGGGGAAAGCCTCATTCCAATCCCCACATCTCCAAGGCCCAAGATAATAAATACAAGGTGCCTAAGAATGAACCCTTCATTCTCATGGGAAATCTTCCAGCTCAATCAGCTGTAGTCTCTGCTGCCCTTGGCACAAAAGGAAAAGGCCTTTCTCCACACCAGCTTCAGTGCTTGAAAAAATGCAAAAGCATGGGAGACCCAAGGTAAGAAGTCTTACACCACCTCTACCTTACACCTTAGGCAGGTTGACAATGCTACTTTTCTGGTGGGATTTAATATCCTTAACTGGGAGAAACTAGAGCGCTTCACCACTCTCTTTCTGGATCTCTGAAGGCAGAGAGGCTGCTATGTAACAGCTTCAGGTTGTTAAAGATGTAACTGAAACAACTGCAAGGGCAGTAACTAGTGCAGTCTGCATGCGTAGACACGCATATTTGTCTGCCTCTTCCCTTCACCAGGATATCCAGGAGAAAGTACTTAACCTTCCATTCAATGGCAAAACATTGTTTGAGCTATCTACAGACGAAGTCTTACAGAAATGTAAGGCCAGTGTCACAGCATCTAAAACTCTCAGCTCGATTTCAGTAAAAAACAATATCACCAAAATGTTAAGGCATTTAAACCACATACACTAGGCAACAGTGGTTCGTCCACTTCTGCTAAATCATACTACTCTTCCAAAAAGAGAAGCTCTAAACCAAAAAATAAATTGGCCCCTCTCTCTTCTTCTAATTCCATTCAGAGCAAAATAAGTCTATTTGACTTCTCTCAGGGCATGTACATACCTACCGCTCCAACCATCATCAAGGAGAAAACATCCCTGGTAGCAGGAAGGCTTTCCAACTTCCTCCCTTTTTGGAAGTCTATTACTCAAGAGGAGTGGGTTCTGAATATTATTCCCCATGGTTATCATCTTGCCCTTCATGCTATGCCACCTTTCTCTCCTCCAAAGCTCCAAAAATCATTCCTGAAGCGACTGGAACAGATTAAAAAACACCTGGTTCTAGGGTCGATAGAGTTGGTTCCTCAAGAGGAAGTGGGTCATGGATTTTACTCTTGTTACTTCCTGACCCCAAAGAAATCAGGCAGCATCCGTTCAATTCTGGACCTTTCAGACCTCAACCAATTTCTGTCTCTCGATACCTTCCACATGATAACCATTCCTCAGCTTCTGGCTTCTCTTCATCCAAACGATTGGACAGCATATGTATATCTAGAGGATGCTTATTTTCACATCCCCATTTACGAACACCATTGTCAGTTTCTGAGATTACAATAGGAAGGTTTAATTACCAGTTCACATGTCTTCCCTTTGGGCTAAATTCTGCCCCAGAATTTTTACAAAAGTTCGGGGTCAGTGGAAGCATACCTTCGGTTAAAACAGTCCATCTATACGTCAAGCTAGACGACTGGCTTCTCAAAGCAAATTCTCTAGAGGAATTGCTTCAGAAATTGCAAGTAACTTGCCATACTCTGTTCAACCTGAGGTTCTCCATAAATGTGACAAAATCCCAACTCAATCCCTCACAAAGGATCCAATTCCTTGGAGCAACTATAGATACTACTCTACCCAAAGCCTTTCCACCCTTGGAAATAGCGGAAGCTATTCAGCAGACCATCATTCGGTTCACCACCCACCAGAACCTAACAGCTTGTTGGTTTCAAAGGCTCTCAGGCCTCATGGCCTCTTGCATAAACCTAGTTCCCTTTACAAGGCTCCATATGAGAACTACCCAATGGCATCTTGCTCTCAACTGGAACCAGCGCTCGGAGTCCCAGGAAATGAAATTCCAATTTCCGAGACAAGTTCAGGACTCTCTGCTCTGGTGGAATTCCCCAGAGAACCTGTTAATAGGGTCTCCCTTTCAACCTCCTCCCCACCAAATAATCATAACAGCCAGTTGTGAAGGAGGGAGAGCCTGGACTAAGAGAACCTGTATTACCATGAAGGTAATTTTTATGAAGTTGGTCTTCCACCTTTTAGTGGTGAGTTCTGTAACAAGGCATAACATATAGGACCATTGTAAGGTATAGTAAATGTAAAAGAAACCTAATTTGTTAAGTGTCATATTAATGGTGTTCTCACCACTTAATATTAGCCACCCTATGTAAAACTAGTAGTACATGTTCCTGATGTTACACTTGGGATGCTTTGGGACACTCCTGCAATCCATGGTCTATTTCTTGCTAGGGCACATTGTGTAGATAAGTGTATACATCATCTTCCTTCCTTCCTGCAAACAGATATCATTATTTTCTGTCCTGCAATTTGGCAGAAGACTTTGTCTTCACATCTAATCAACCACCAGCGCAGTTTCGTAACACTGAACCATTTGACAATCAAAGAAAATGGGTTACCTTCTCAGATACTTTGTCAATCTACATTTGTACCTGTGACATTGATTAAGTACTTGAAAATATTGTAATAATAGAAGTCGATAATGTATTCCACTGTACGTTTTGGTCCAATATACCAAACTTAGAATAAGAGGAATTTAGAGCTATTGAATCCTTGATTAAGCCAGTAGATGAATGAGGTGGCATTGCAGTCATAGATGCTGACAAATATGACTGTGAAGTATTATGACTGCTGTCCACTCCTTGTCAGTGTTCTAAATTGACGAGCAACCCAACAAATAGTATGAAACAAAAAATCTAAATATTATGATATCTGTCCTTAGAATAAGGCATATTAGGTAAAAAAAGAACATGATTTTATTAATAAATCATCGGGTAGAATTCCATGTTTTACATCCTTCCGAAGATCCATATGGATGCCATAAACCTCCCAGGCCACCCTATAGTGTCCGGCTTTGGGTCAATGTGGGAACCACTTGCTCAATATGGAATACTTCATTAAACCATTGGTAATGTCGACGCGTTCCTACCTGAAATATACTCGTAATGTAATTAAACTAGTTGAGAATTTTGAATTTAACCCTGCAGAACACATTTCAGAACTTTTAGTCATAGAGTCACTATATAAAAATATCCATGTGGTGGGGAAAGGGTGCAGTGTTTGGCACCACAAGCAAGAGCTTTCCACAACCTGTTTCCAATCTGGACGCTTTGCCATGCCACTTGACTATTTCTACATGGGTTGGACCCTGCGCAGGTGAAGCCTGCACTGGGGAAAGAGCACAGTGGTTGGTGCTGCAAGCAGGAGCTTCCTACAACCTGTTTCCAGTCAGGACGCTTTGCCATGCCCCCTTGACTATTTCTACCTGGGTTGGACCCCACGCAGGTGAGGCCCGCGCTGGGGAATGGGTGCAGTGGTTGCTGCTGCAAGTAGGAGCTTTCCACAAGCTGGTTCCCGTCTAGATGCTTGGCCATCTTCCCCATGGCTATTTCTATCTGGGTCGTACCCTACACGGGTGAAGCTGCGGTGGGTAAAGGGTGCAGTATCTGGCACTGCAAGGTGTTTGGCGCCGACGGGAGTGCAACTTGTCTGTATCACCTACCTGCAGTGAGCACTGATAGAGCTTGAGTGGAGAGAATGGGACATCTGTGTTCAGCATCTTTGTTCGTCCAGGGCTAGGCCTCTATGCCTGCTTGACAACACCTGGTGACATTTGCTTTGTTTTGCTCTGTTTTATAGCTTGGGGAGAGAAACATGGCATTTGCGCTCTCTACAACTGCCCCCTTGAGCTCCTAGAGTGACAGCCTTATTTCCCGCTGGCTAATCCTTGTTTTGCTTTATTGATTGAAAGACACAGGCCTCATTACGAGGCTGGCGGTAGCCGTGCCTGTAACACAGGCATGGCTTACGCCGGTATTCATTATTTTCCGGCTCCCAGAAATAGGCAATTACTGGGTCATTACGGTTTTGCCGGACCCGGTATTTGCCCAGTCCTGGCCGCCGGAAAAAATTCTTCCCCATTCCCATTGAGCCCCGCAGGGCTCAATGGGAATGGGGAAGCCGGATGCACAGGCACCGTTTATAACAGTGCCTGTGCATCCGACATGCTGAGCTTTCAGACCTGGGGGAATGAAAGGCACCCGCGAGCACAACTCAGAGTTTGCCGGTCGGATACAATGGTACCGTCAAGCTTACCGGTACCGTTGTATCCAGGCAGGCAAGCTCATAATGAGGCACGCTGTCTTTTGGGCCCATGCTTTTCATGCTACAAGTCTCTATATTGAAGAAGTGCCCCACAGATTGTGTTTTAAATGCATTGCCTGTTTTGCCTGACCTCGGGTCGTGAGGGGGGGAGTCGGACTATGGATGCCCCTCAAATCAGGCTGACGTGCCCCTCCTCCCCAGTTGAAGACACGGCTTGCATTCTGCTACAGCGCGGAGACTAACCAAGGAAAGGTGCTGATTCATATCTTTGGACCTAATCACCCAGCTATTGTTAGCATTTGCACCATTTGTACCTTTTTGGCAAATTGACTCTTTGATTGACAATACACTGCTTAATAAGTAGGCGGGCACAACAGAGCTAAGCATAATAGGGCTTAGCTTGTCATTTTTACTGTGTCAGTTTTGAATACTTAGTTAATACTTGAGAAGTCAGCATTTTTTGGTCTCTTGAGAATATCTCAGATACTTTGGGTTTCATTACGAGGTTGCTGGTAAGCCTTACCGACAACCTCAGCTTCCCGTTTCCGCCACTGATATCCTAGAATTACGGGCGGTGGAGGAACAGTACGTTTCCATTCCCATGGAATTGGGAACGCCTTTAGTGAATTAACGGCCGGTGGGGGCATGAATTACTGGCAGGTCAGACCTGCTGGTAGTTCACTGCCCCTACCAGCAGACTCAGAGTATTCCGGTCTGGAAAAAGTGCCTTTTTCCAGACCTGCATACTCCTAATGACCCCTTTTATCTTTTTTTTTTTTTAACACACAGAAATGTCTAAAACGAAGGCTGTCCCTTCCACCACCCCGGACGTTAGGCAGAAGAAATTATATAGTACATTTAAACTGATTAGGGGGTTAATATATCTAAAATTAAAGATTTATTAGATGATATTGATGGACCTAATGGTAAAAGTTGTCCAGCGGATAATGTGGGGATGCCAAATTTGGGTGGGCGGGATTCAATTGTGTGGCTCCAGGTGAGGATTGTGGCCTTTCAGTGACCTCTTTTCATATCAGATATTACCTAAAATGGTCAAGAGCAATTCACGAATGTGTAGACCCTGTAAGGATCCACTTGACCCTTTTGAAGTTGAACAAAGACCAGAGAAGGAGTGTGGAAAGAACTATGTACTGCCAATTGATATTAGGGATGAAGGCACAGTGAGCCTTGCAAATAATATCATTGAAATGTACCTTCAAAGATAGCAATTAAACAGTTTTATTGAAACTGCCCCCGAAATTCTTACTATGCTTGAAGATGCTAGTGAGAAGGTGGAAGGAGTAGAAAACCCAGGTAAGGTGGTTATGATTGATCCATTGATACCCCTCTCCCATAAGTTCTCCATTCTAGCTGATAAAGATCTTATTATTAAAGAGCCACAGAAGGGTTTGAAGATATCGAATAAGAAGATAACTGCCCCTACGAATATGGGCCCAAAGAAAGGTAATTTGAAGATCTTTATCTATCGATAACGAGAGCTCAGTAAAGTCAAGTGGACAGGTTGAATTGACCCCTACACCTTTTAATTGCATGCACTGCCCAGATTCTGAAGTTAGGATAATGCTTGCAGAAATTAAAACTTGAATTGTTGGGTATCTGTCTGCAAAACCTGGTAGGCAAAATCAAAATACTAAAAGATAAGGGTGCCATAATTTCTTCTAAAACTAAAGACCAATATATTAACAAAGTATCTGTTTCTGCTTCTGAAGGTGCAACACCAAATGCCTCACAGGGGAAAGTAAACCCAAGGCTTACCCCCTTCAACATATCAGGCAGTAATGTGCCTATGGGCAAAGCCACCCTGTTGTTACTTGTACCCCACGAGGCCCAATTTGTAACATCAGACAAGCCGAAATAAAAAAATACCCAGCCATTATTGATATGCTTGAATCCAATTTTAGGAACTGTTATGCAGTCTGTGGTGGAGAACCGTTATATATCCAACAGTAAAAGAACTGCTGGTAGGAACAGAGAGCTTTTTAGAGATCCCCTTTTGTCACCATGGTTAATCTACCAAGAATTTCATGAAATTCTTTTGAGTATGAGGATGCATGGAAGAATAAGTGTATACATTGGATTAGGCACGTCAAGGGGTGTTTATCTGTTATGAAAGAGGATGTTGTAAGATGCTTTTGGGTTTCGATGTCTAACTGTACTGCTGATTTCATTCAGGTTTTCCTTGTCTTGGGATCTGGCTGATGGAATTCTGGCAATCGACTATCGGACATACCCTCCAAAGGGCACAGTAATTCTGATTAGATCCCATGCTCTCATCCATCGTAATCAGGGAATTGCGGGGAGCTGTAAACATGGATATGAAGACATTACCACTGTTCAGGGGTTGTTATAACACAGAACTATGTCAGGGGAAGTGAGATCAGAGTCAGACGCCGGAGGCCTGGAAGGCGTAGACTTTCTGGGTCAGGGCTCTATTAGCCATGATTTATCCGCTGGCTACAGCCTCCTCTGCTGGAATATAGCAGGGATTGCATAGAATCTTGAGGATGCCGGTTGGATTGACTCTGTGAGGGGCTTTTAGTTGATTTTTCTGCAAGAAACTTGGGCCACAGACATGGTCGTTTTACAGGAATGCCAATAATTTCAGGTCCCCGCAAAAGAGGCCCTAAGTGGTGGCTTTCTCATATGGCTGGGCACAGCTTTAACCTGGGAGGTGATTGCACAACCTACTAATATTGAAGAGCTCCGACATTTAGCTATTTGAACTGGGGTTGACAAATGAACGGACCATCTGAAACGAGTGGGCATGCTGTGGTCGAAAAGATTCAAGATCTGATAAGCTCCTGGAGGATGTCTGACCATTTAAAGACCCATATAGTAGTTATAGCTGATTTGAACCTGCAGATGGAACCCATTAGGGAAATGGAGGGACCGTAGTAAGACCAGGAGAGTATCTGGGATATCCCATGCTTGGTGGCAGCTCGACCAAAGAGGGTCCATCGCCTTGCCATCAACACAGCCCATAAATTTGACAACTTGAAACTTAGGGCTTGCAATGGCTGGTTTTTAAAAGACCAACCACTCAAACCAACTTATGTTGGCCACAATGGTGCTACTACCATTTACTATATCATGTCAATGGCTAAGGATTTGGGTGGGATGAAAAATTTGAGATACATGAAAGAACTGAAAGTGACCATAAATCACTGAATGCCCTTTTATTCCTTAGTAAGGCTGTCCAATTACCATCTCGATCCTCAGATTTGGTGGAAGCCATATCTCTTAAAGGGCCCACCCAAAGGTTTGTGAAATGGAAAACCTGGAGTTATTTGCTCAGAGGTAATTTCGGACCTTGAGATTCTGTTTGAATTCAGTAAATTGCAGAGAATTTGGTCCCTCATATAACTTATGCAGCATCCAGAGCTAAAAGGCATGCATTAATTAAGCTGGTTGGTATGACGAAGCATCTAGAGATGTAGGTAGGCAAAACACAAAATAGTGAGTTTGCTAAACTGGCCCAGTTGTGAATAAGAATAAACTTTGACTACATAGATCCAACTATGCCCACAAATGGGAAAAACGTCTTTGAGTACATGAAGAGAGGAACCACCCTTCTTACTGGAAATTGGTTGTGGGAGAAGAGGTGAATGAGGACGTAACCCATCAATTTGCATATCGGCAGATGATTGTTGGCGTCATTTCTCAGATTTATATGGCAATTCTGCCAAGGGCTGTAATTCAAATGTGACAGCGCAATCAGTTGTAAAGACACACTGTAGGGGTGAAACCTTGTAATTTAGTATAGGGGAAGTGAGCAGGGCAATAGGGACCCAAAAAAGTGAAAAAGCATCTGGGCCAGATATAATACCCATTGAGGTCTACAAAGATGAGCTAAGGGACTGGGGACCAGTTCTGTGCAAGATTCTCAATGCTTTTATTAGACTTGACAATCCCTGCCTCCTGGCCAAATGCAGAAATTGTACCAATATACAAAAAGGGATATAGGGATTCCCCATCTTATTAACAACCCCTCTCTCTCTTGGACAGTGTTGGGGAGATATTCCCAAAAGCTGTCTTGTTTCATCTAAAGGCTTGGGCAGGTGACAATAATATAAGTAATTATCTTCAGGCGGGCTTTCAAACGGTCGACCTACGTTTACGGCTGTTCCTACTGATCCAGAAGTGCACCGTACTAATGAAGATGAAGTTGTTTACTGTGTTTGTGGATCTCAGGACAGCCTTTGATGGAGTCTCATGGGAAATTATTTGGCGGATCTTGAGGGACAGGGGAGTTCCCCCACATTTGATTTGTGCCATACAATCATTGTACTCTGAGGATAAAGCAGTTGTGCGCTTTGGCCTCGCAGGAGAAAGAACCACTCCTTTCGGTCTAATGAAGGTTGAGGCAAGGATGTATCCATGCCCTGCTCCCTTTTCGTACTTACATCGAAAAAATGATTACTGTATTAACACAGAGCTGTATGGATTGTCCAAAGATAGGCCAGGATAATTATCCTGCTTTAATTAATTTACGCTGATGATGCAGTGATTCTGTCTACCTCCACACAAGGCCTAAAGGACACTTTCAATGTCTTTCTAAACAAATGTAAGGAACTTGAGCTCAAACTGAATGTCGCAAAGACGAAGTCCATGGTCTTTAAACCACAGGTTTCCAAGCTTAGTGTGCTTATTATTAATGTGGGTGACTGCAAATTAGAAGAGACCCAGTTCTGTGATTACTTGGGAATTAGGTTCCATCAGAACGGTGGATTGTCCTCACAGATTGAAAAAGCTTGTACAAATCTGGGAAGGTACAGTGGGGTAAGCAATTCTTTCTTTGTGAGACATCGGAGTGGGGCTATTTCTCCTGCCATTGAGTTATACTGCAAACAGGCAATACCAGCATCTGTTTCTGACACACAAGTCTGAGGATATAGTAGCACCTGGACTCTTGATCAAATTGAAAACATGGTTCTGAAAATATAGCTTTTGACAATATGACATTAGCCCGATTGGAGATTTACTCTGTCTTAAACCAATTTTATACTGGCTCAGATTGTGGAGCATGGAAGGTCTAGGGAAGTATCAAGATGCGCTGAGACACCATTTATGTTTGGAAGGGGGAAATGTATTCCCTGGGTAGCTCATGTGAAAGAGCAACTGATAGCGTTAAATGAAGCTGGATTCACAACATAGACAAATCCACTTCACCTAGTATTAAGAGAGCAGCAACTTTGAGGACAAGAGAGACAATGATAGAGACAGCAAATATGCTAAAGTTGGGTCCAGATTACTTGCAGTGCAAAATGGATTTGGGTTTTGAACGCTATTTTTTGTGTATACATCCACCTTATGAAGGATCTGTGCTTGTGCAGTATAGGATAGGGACATTATCATTAAGTCTTGGGGCTCCATTGGGATGGCTACTTGTCCTCTCTGTGGGTCAGGTATGGAAACTGTAATTCATTTTTTGTTTATCTGTGAGGAACTGAAAGTACTGAGATGCAGATATTTAAGACTGCTTTTAAGGCCAGCTGGTCTTCAATCAACTGTAGAAGCACTGAATTTTGCAGAGGTTCAACTGAGCACTACATAATATTCACAGTTGCCTGTTACATACACACAACTCTTGGCTGCTCAGATTGAAAGCTTTGGGAACGCTTAATAATGAAGTCAGTAAGCTTGTTTGTTTGCCTTGATTCTGCTGAAAGGTGGCACAGATGACTAACGCATGGGGTCCCTTGAGGCTGTGAGCTTGTATCCCATGACGATGTATAACTCAGTTTTATGTCATTTTAGCACCTTAAAATATGGATTTATTGAACGTTTTCTTCAAAATGCCTGGTTTAGCTTTTTATTATGTATTCAAATTAGCTCTGTATGTGTTTTTACTATGTTTGAAACTTCGTGATTTGACTGACAGAAATGTTGCTCTAGAGAAGGAATTGATGATATTGAGAGAAACATTAGACACTGGACAAGCTCCTCATAATGTCCCTACAGACTTTATTGTGAGCGGTGCTGAACTTGTGCTTAATAGCCATTGACTGTTCTTTTGCACCAAATGTGGCTATTTTGTGCGTTGTCCTTTGAAGAGATGTGCATCTGTTCTATGGATAATCCATACTGAGGTTCATTGGTTGTCTATAAAAGATATGTTGATCATATCTTTACTCTGTGGCAAGGCCCAAAAGAAACCATGGAGGCTTTCATAGTTTGGATCAACATTATTGATGAACATCTAAAGTTTACATGTGAATACAATACAGACAGTATCCATGTTTAGGATTCAATGATTATGCACCACAATGGCACTTTAGAAGTAGATTTGTATCGGAAAACAATAGAACGTGACACCCCTCTGTCATTTCCAAGCCATCACCCTAAATCATCGTTAACCAATTTACCATATGGTATGTTTCTACCCATTTTTCTTAATTGCAAAAGTGTAGCAAATTTTAATAAACAGGCAGACATTTTACAACAGAGACTCCAAATTAGAGCTGGGCTCTCAAATTGATCAAGGAAAGCAGAAAAGGAGCACATTACTCAGACCAAGCATATTTGTTAATCACAAACAAGAACGAAAAAGACATTGATAATAGGCATGTTTGTCTCTCTTCATATTGCCAATTCAGCAAAGTGATTGAGAGAATTATTCTGAAAAACTGAAATTTGTTGAGGGTTCTTTGATCCCCCATTAAATAAGCCATTATTTACAAAAAAAAAGGAAAACGTTGAAACAATAACTGGCACAAGCACCTCATACTGTAAATAAACCATCTTTGTGTGTTTCCAACTTGATTCATTTAACCATTTAATACCATTACTTCCATGTGGAGTCCGGTACCAATTCAAGGCCATGTACTGTATGGAGGGTATGTAGCATGTACATTTTCAAATACACTGATTTAATTTGCACACAAAGAGAAAACCTCAGAATTGTGCACACACACCACGTGTAAAAACAAACATGTTATTTAAATGATCATGTGCCCACAAAAAAAGGTGTATGTTGGAAATATATCACAACCAGTAAATGCCCATATTAATGAACACCGGTCCAAAATCAGGACAAAAAATCTTAATGAACCTCTAGTATCCCATTATGTTGAGGCAAAACATAGGCCTGATGAAATATTTGGTTCACAATTGAAAAGGTTACTTCAATACAGAAGAAGACATCACAAATAAGTTGGGCTGTAAAGAGCATCGTTGGATGTATCATTTTAGAGCCTATGAAAAAGGGCTTAATTCACCGGAAGAATGGGACTTCATTTTGTGAATATATTTAAAGATGGCTGCCATTTTTACTTTCTAATGAATGTCATGATTATAGTCAAAGATGGCCACCAACTATTTGCCCCAAAAGAATTGTCCTTTTTAACAGGGACATGGGCCAGCATCTCAGGCTTATGTAACTTACTAGGAAGGATGCTGTAAAAAGAGACATGGTGAATACACCATGAACATGGTGAGCAAGATATGCAGGTCAATGCACCCATATACCACTTAACAACTTAATTAGAGAAGACACACATTTATTTTACTCTCTGTGTTTTAATATGAAAAAATGCATGAATGTATAATGGAGACACTGTACTGCAAAGGACTTTTAGCTGCTGCAGAGACGGTTTAGAAGGTGAGACACATTTCTTAGATGTATGGTCTCCTTTTAACATGAATAAATCTATCAGGCTGTAATGAGTATATCTATATTTTACAGTTCAAAGAAAATTCTGCTATCCCAGGGGTGAGTGGCACACTAGTTTGGGGTGTGAGGTGATGGGCACGTAGAGAGGGCAATTACGCACAGGTTGAATTAACAATCATCCTTATGTAAAGGAGTAAGTAAAACATTGGAATAATTATCTTTACAGAATAAACAACCCTCTATGGTATTTAAAATAATATTAAGCCCATTTTTGTTTAAGATATTTGAATTTCCATGAATGGCAAACCTAAATATTGGTCCCCTGAAGAAGACGTGGCTCAAATTGGCCAAACACGTTGAAACCGGTCCGTGTTACTTTCTGGAAATCCTTTTTTTGGTGGCAAGAGGTCACACCAAGCTTCTCCCACTAATAGATTAGATTGTTTGTAAGGTGAAGGTATTTGAATATATGGATGAATTCATTGTGTATACATGTTTGTCTAAAATAGATAAAACAATGAGAAAGGAATGAGGATAGACCTAACATATCTTTTAAGCACAGATAATCTGATCCAAGCAAGGCGATTGGGTTAATTTTTTTCGACATACATTTATCATACCTTGCATGTGAAGAACACATCTGGTGAACAAGCATAATTTACTTAGAGATTCTATTGGAATATGTATTTAAAGTTCACTGTTTTCCAGTCACTATAAGAATA
This sequence comes from Ambystoma mexicanum, assembly GCF_040938575.1. Taxonomy (NCBI): domain Eukaryota; kingdom Metazoa; phylum Chordata; class Amphibia; order Caudata; family Ambystomatidae; genus Ambystoma; species Ambystoma mexicanum. Next base: position 524,636,112 of record NC_090940.1, read on the forward strand.
CTGGCAACTGCTATCCCTCTAGGGGCTCTGTGTCAATACCCCAGTAGCTGACTCTGGACATTGTGTCCCTTTGCACGCTGTGTACAAAGTAGGGTTGTAAATGAATCACACAATATCAAAAATCAATGGCAAAATTTCATCTAGTACAACGTATCTTTTCCCTTATGGATTTGTCTCTTCGGAAGGCATTTCTGTAAATGTACAAAAATGTGACCACTTAATTACAGATCTTTGGTACAGAAGAATGCCTTGTTCCTACATCTGAAACACTGGAAAGGACACCTTGTCCAGCACAAATGTCACAGAGGTTTTCTCTGAAATTTGGGAAGCACTAGCTGATAGCTTCTGATAAATCCTTTAGCAATATGCCTTGACAATTGAAGGCGGAGAATGATTTATCCAAAAAACTGTACTCACCCTTACTTGTTTACCTGTTCCAGACTAAACATTCACCGATGGTCGATGGGCCTCAACAGCCACAAAGAGAAATTCCTTTTCCTACTCTTTCAAAAACTTAAATCTTTGCTTTCAGTTCATCTAGAGCACCAACCTTAAAGAACTCCCTAGCAAACAAAAAGTATATGGTCTAGTCTGAAAGAGTTACATTTATTCCAAAAGTGTTTTTTTAAAATAATTTTAGAGGCTAAAACTAAAGCACATCACATATTTAAACATCTATTTCATTTTTGCCCCAACAGAGTTATAATGTTATTTATGCAACTTTAGGAATGAGGAAAGAGGAAACAGCCTGTGTTCTCATGTCTCTGCCAACCAGACAAAGCAGCCACAGTTTATGACCAAGGAAGAAAGAAATGTGCAGATAACAATACACTGTTAGTTTAATTCTATGTCGTTCTGACCTGGTGCACTTTGATTCCTTGAGAACAAACAAACATACTGATTGTTACGCTGGTGGTTGAAGAACGAAAAGAAAATAATTTGTTCAAGAATGGCGACAAACAAGTGGATTGAGAATCCCTATAGCTATTAAGAGACCTAGTATAGAATTGGATCAAAACTATGTCTACTGCTGTCACATATTTGAGACACAAGTCCATACCTTTTGACTAGGACTTTCAGCCAGGGTGGCCCTGGACACTGTTTTCTAAGTGGCACATAATACACTAGGCAAGGGAATGTAGCAAGCAAAAACCAGTGCATCTAAATTGGGTTTGGTGGGCTCGACCACCCAATAGAATTTGGACAAGATGGTTCCAAATGATACATTTGAACGCACATTTGCTATATTATGTTATCTTGAATTTGCATAGCGCCTACTGCCATAGTTTATGGCGTTGAAGCTTTTTTCAGTAGTGATAGGGAAGAGCAAAGCCGGGTACATAGTTGGAATGAGGGCGAGCGATAGATACGGTGCTCAGGAAGGCATGAGAAGTGGGACTCAACTGTAGTCTATGGAGCACAGTGCAGAAAGGAGAGATAGTTGGAGAAGAGGCATTTGCTGCACCCGGTGATATGTCTGGAATGTACTCACTTAACGTCTAACAGTGAAAACATTTTTTCTTTTTTATTTGTCAAACCGATCAAATTTATTTATCAAAAAATCAATGAAAAACTAGTATACAGTAGAATATTTTAGTATTCATATAAACACAGGACTAAAGTGCAGAACATTAAATGTCTTTCTTGTTATACATTTTTCATCGTTATTCATCCAAAAGTGAAACCTTCCTGCTAAAACTATGGGCTATCTTGATCATATCTACCTTCTCACTTGACTTGATGAACAGTGTGCATGGATCACTCCGCTATATTCAAAGTATGTCGACGCAGATGTGTTTCAGCCTCATGAGATAATAGAATCTACTCTTGATCTCACGGCCTTCATCAGGACAAAGGTCACTGCTTTCATCTCCCCCATGTGGATTCCTGTTCTCCAACAATCTATGTTTTGCATGACTGGATATCATTTTGAGAGGAATTTACTCCACACTGAACTGTGTTAACACTTCTTTCCCTGTTCTACGACCAATATGTGCATTTAACCACTAGTCTGCTTTTCCAGCACAGCTTCTTTAAAAAAAATGAACTTAAGCATGTGAGCCACCAGTGTCTAGTCAATTGGTCGACAGACAAATGGTCGACAGACAAATGGTCGACACAATTTGGTCGACAGGTCAAATGGTCGATTTTTTTATTTGTTTATATATATATTTTTTAGGTTTGCGTTTAGGGAAAAAAGGGGTTTTTACCAAAAAAAAAAAAGTGAAAAAACAAACAACAAAAAAATCGACCATTTGACCTGTCGACCTTTTTTTGGTGTCAACCATTTGTCCTGTCGACCATTTAGATTCGACCAAATGACCTAGAACCTGAGCCACCTAGTAGTTGGTTTCTGCGTGCTTTATCTCCCGTGTTCCGAGCGGCATCAATTTCCAGGCACCTGAAATTGGCACCGCTCGTAACAGTTTGGAATGTACTGACTTCATGGTGATCTGGGGCATGTTGAAGCCATGCCCAAGAAAAAAAATGCAGAAATCTGAATTCGCCATTTTACAAAGGTCATCTGAAAAGCACGCACAGATCTGTCACGCTTTTTAGTTTCCTCATGTATTTATGGCACTGTTACCAAAACCCTAGACTTCTGCGCAAACTGCCCTAACAACACCAAGCCTGTCTATGGCTTAGTTGTCGTCAGACTTCAGAGACTTCCATAGGTTCATGGTTAGCTAAGGAATAAAAAAAAACATGCCCAGGGGAAAAACAACAGCATGCAAAGCCCATCTTTTCACTGCCCTAAATCATGAACAGCCAAGGTCCATAGATGGATAAGCTGGAAGGAAATATGGGTACTTTTAACAGAGGGTGGGATTTCAACAATGGCATCCTTGGGTGCACAATACCCGGTCCGGCCTACCTGAAGGTTCCTGAGTCCTGCTAGGGCCCTTAGGTGAGACAGCAAGCCTTTTAGGCTGAGGCTGGGTGCTTATGGGAATTAATTTACATAATCCCACCTCTGACTAGCCTTCTCACCCTGGGCTGCAGTTACTGTGCCCTGTTAATAAAAGGCATCATGCTAAAGTTAGGTCAAAACAGGGGGGCATGATCTGGTTAACAGATGAGATTTCCTAGTCTACCCTTCTGTTTTTTATTTTTGCGTGTTTTGGGGGTTGCTGCCTGCTGTCTTATGGCAGCTTCAAAGATGCTTCAAAATTAAATAGTTAAAGCAAAACATTATAATAAAACCTCAACATAATATACATGACCTATCCAGCTAGTATGAATCGAAACCAACTTCATATTCTGCTCCACTCCTATCCCGAAGAAGTGAATGAGTACATACAGTATCACTCTGGTACATTCCAGTTAACGTACAATTAGCTATGGTTAAAGAACACATTGAGCCCAGCAGAACAAGACATTACACAACATGTTTCTACAGATTAAACTAGGGCATGGTGCAGCATAACATAACACAGTGTAGCATACCAAATCTAATTGAGTGTAGCACTTCAAAAAATGGGCATGACATTTCTAATGTAGCTCAGTGCAGGCATATAGTAAAAGATGCTGCTGCTGGGCATCCCAAACAAATAATGATGCAAACAAGCAGAAACAGCAGCACAAAGGTAGCATTTCATGCACACAAATGCGCACGCACACTAGGGGTGTACCAAAATTTGGCTTTGAGTAAGTATTTGGCCGAATTCCGGCTGAAAATTAGATATTCGGATTCAGCTAAATACTTTATTAACTATCACTCAAAGCCAAATAGTTTTCCTTACAAAATACTTTAGAAATGCCAGGCTATTATGCAAGTCTATGCAAAAAGGATGAGTATACTCGTCATTGGCACTTAAGGGTTTAAATACTGCTTTGAGTGCATGCCTAGAATCATTCAGGCATGCCATGTTTATCCTTCAAAATAATTATTAAACAATGCTGCTGTCACATTTTTGATTGAGTACAGGCAGAGCAGAACTTTGAAAGTGCAAACAAAGCCCTTGCACTTCATGTTCTGCACATATAGGGCCTCATTACGAGTAGCGCGGTAAACACGGGGTCATTACTGGCAGGGCGGAACGAGTGGGTCCGTGCTCGTATGATGCCGCTAAATGCGGGTGATTACGGTTGTATGAGCACGTGCGAACCACCATGCTGGTAATGGCCATACTTGCATGCCGCTAAAGGCCTTCCAACCCCCCGATAGCGCCATAACGGGACCCGCCAATACCGCCACCGCCTAGGAGGAACGCCTAAATAATGACCCGGTAATACCAACATGCTAATACCGGGCTCGTAAAACCGGACCCGGAAATAACGTCATCACGTTGGAACGGGAAATGGGCCGGTGGCCATCTTTAAAAACACAATCCATTGCAATCCTCCCAAACCACCAGTTGATTTGTGGAGAGCTCTGTGGCAATACTCTGAGGATGTCCAAGGCTAACCGGAAGACCACCCCCTGGCTGCAGAAACATTGTTTCTCCAACGCTGAATTGAATATGTTAGCGCACACTCTTGCTGCACATGCAGACCTCATTAAATCCCATGACATGAAGTGTGAGGTCCAGCAGAAGAAAAAGGACATCTGGCAGGAGGTAGCCTGCAAGGTGTCGGCTGTCGGGACCATCCCACGTACTGTTAGGGACTGCCGGAAGAGGTGGGACGAACTCCGCTTGCGGGTCCGCAACATCATGGCAAGCAACAGGAGGGCGGCCATGGCCACAGGCGGGGGTCCCCACTCTCCTGCAAAAATGATGCCCTTGGAGGAGACCGCAAGCAGTTTCATAGATCCAGAGTCCATCAAGGGATTCAGGGAGATGGAGATGCGTGTGGCATCATCCCCAGAAGGAGGTGAGTGACCCTGCAGATCCCTGTAGGGGAAATCATGATGTAGCACAAGTGATGTGGAAGAGAGTCTAGACAAGGCAATGCATGGCCCAACACCCACATTAACATATCCAAGTCCAGATTGCGGGCCAAATCCTGCCAGACAGAAATGTATGCTGAGTGCCAATACCATAACCAACACATGGCCAACACACCTGGACCCTGCCCATGTAACACATCACACAAACCCCAAATCAACGGCATGCCTCCTGCCATGCAGTGAATGCCAAAATGCCCCCCCCAGAACACCCGGTGTGACACACCTGTAAGACATGAATGCATGATTGAATGAATATTGAACAGCACAATTGTATGTTTCTGGCATGTAACACCATCACTGATGCCCTGCATCTCTTCTATCCCCCAGGCACCGATAAGGAAAATGGCAGGCAAGACAACACCGCAAGGGCATCCACGTCCCACCCAAAGAAAAGGGCTACTGCCACCACCACCTTTGTGGCAGCCAAGCAGACCACACCCACAGCCAGTGTGCCTGACCGAGCCGACACACAGCCAACAACACCTGCTGCCAGTGTGCCTGACACACTTCAGACCCGCAGCCCACACCCACACCAGTTGAAGGGGAGTCCCTAATTGCACCGGCCACCACAGAGGCTGTTTTGGATGGCAATGTGGACCAGGAGGGAGTCACAGAAGTGACATGTCCACCCAGCCCAAGCCCCGTGTCCACCCCCTGCCCCATATCGAGGCCTCACCCACTTACAGCAGTGCTGATCCCTGCCTCCATGACTCGGACCTGAGCACTATCGAGGAGGACGGCACCCAAAATGCAGGCCTCGTGAGTGCACCACCCACCACTCCAGCTCTCACCAACACCCTCACGTCTGTCGACGGTGGAGGCCCGACAGGAGGCCATGTTGGAGCTCCTGCAGCAGTAGATTGCAGATGGAGAGCACACCAGGTGGGGAATCGCCACTGCCATTGCGGGGCCCACAGCGGCCATTGCAGCAAACTCAGCCGCTGTGAATGCGTCGACTGTGCTGATGAGGGACTGTCTGGGGGCAGTAACACAAGTACTCACTTCAATCCTGCTCCACATGCAGCGGCCACGCCTTGGAGCAGGCGTGGAACCTGCCACCGACTCATCATCAGCCACCACACCTGCTTCCTCAGTCCCCACCAGCCCTGTGCGCCAGACCCGAAGGAGTGCACGGTACTCCGAAATGCCAGCCCCGGACAGCAAAAAGTCCTGCAAGTAGTGTGGGCGGACAATGGGAGTGGGACACATGGTTGGGGGTGAAGAGGAGCATTTTGTGGAGTATATTGGGGGGTTTTGGAGTTTGTTGGGTGGGTTTGGGAGTTCACTGGGGGTTGGAGGGGGAGTGGTCACATTTTTGCTGTTTGAACTAATACACCCGTTGTGTGAAAAAACATTCAATGGCTGGACATTGTTCATTTTGTGTGTATCCATTTAATGTGAGACGATGTTCAGTGGCCAACTCCCAACAATCCCTGTGTGCATGTCCACATGGACACAGTGTGTCACTGACACATGTCTATCATAGTCCCTGTGGTTCAGAAGTAATCGTGATTCAGTGCTTGGCGTACTGCATGGCCATCCCGTGCATCACGTACTGGCAGGGGGGCTACTTCACCTCCGTCTCCATCCTCATCATCTTCACCCGGTGCATGCATGTCAATGTCAGGTGGCAGTGGTACATTTCTCCGGACGCACATGTTGTGCAGCATGACACAGGCCATGGTAATCTTTGCCACCTTCTCAGGCCTATAAAGGACTGCCCCACCAGACCTGATTAGGCAGCAGAGACGTGCCTTCAACAGGCCAAAGGTCTGCTCAATCACAACACGAGTACGGGGGTGAACACGAATGTACTCCTCTTCATGGCTGTTCTGTGGGTTCCGCACAGGGGTAAGTAGCCACGGCCTCAAGGGATATCCTCCATCACCTGCAAGCAAATACAAATAGGTGTGTGTCACTCTGAGCTGCCACCTTCAGGAGGCACAGTCATGGCCGCAGCTATTTGTTGTGGACATGCACATGTCCCTGTACTTATGCAAGAATGTTAACTAGATGCATACTATACTGCTATCAGTTGTGGTAGTCTGGATGGCATTCAATAGATGATGCAGGGTGAAATAATGCATAGTGAGGCGGATGTACTGTGGTTGTTCAACAATGTTTAGCCTTCCATTTATGCTGTGTATTATACACTGTGCGTGGTCACACCAGCCACATTGCCACAGTTGCAATCCGGTTCAATCATGCATTGCTTGACATACCCATGGTGGCGTAGTTGTGCCTCTTACTTGTTGCCATCGATATGCATAATTGTTAAAATGTTTGCCAGTGATGTGTCATTTTGGGTTCGGGAGATTCAGGTCAGGAGTGTCTAGCTCTGCATGCATTCTCCAATCACCGTCAATTGCCACCCAGGTGGAGTATGCATCCCTCCCCTTTCCCACCCAGGTGGAGTATGCATCCCCCCCTTTCCCATCCAGGTGGAGTATGCATCCCCCCCTTTCCCACCCAGGTGGAGTATGCACCCCCCCATTTCCCACCCAGGTGGAGTATGCATCCCTACACATCAGTAGCCCATTGCACTGCCATGGCCCACTCAGGCAACTCAGCAAGCAGCCAGGCACGTGGTCCAGCATGTCGCTCCATGTGACAGGGTAGCGTGGAGTTACGCAGCACCATGGCATCATGTGTTGATCCGGGAAATCGGGCGCAACATTGTGTGATTATCTTGCCGTATTCACATACCATTTGCACATTGATGGAATGGTATTGCTTGTGATTGCGGTACACCGCCTCTATGGCATGGGGGACTACCAATTCCACATGGATGCATGCTGGGGCACCAACACAATTGGGCAGGCCTGCCTGTGCATGGAAAGCTACTTTGGTGTCAGCTATCTCCTGCGCAGTCTGTGGTAGGGATATGTGGGTGCTTGAATGCTTCAGGAGGGCATCCAGCACTTGGTTCAGCATTCCTAAAAATAGTGGTTGCGAAATGCCATGCAGCTGCCCCACTGTGTGTTGATAGGTGTCTGTGGCCAGGAAGTGGAGCACCACCACCTTTAGTAGCGGGGGGATGGCAGTGCGTATTTCTATGAGGCTGGCAATGTCATTGTGTATCATGTCCACTATGGTGGTGATGGTGTCCCGGTACAACCGGTACAGGGTGTGGATCTGCTCAGGGGTTAGGTTGAATGGCCTGGGTCTGATGCGAGGGATTGGTGGCTGCCTACGAGGCACTGCTGGCTGCGCTGGTGGTAATTGCTGGCCCTGTCTCGCCCTCCTTCTCCTCCTGCGTCTCCTATGTGCTGCCTGTTGTTGCTGCTGTAGTTGTTGTAGTTGGTGTTGTTGCTGTAGTTGTAGCAGTATAAGCATGTCCTCCAGCGCCATGATTGCAACAGAAAGTGTTAGCATTTTGGTGTAGGAAGGGGTGTGGTGTGTGGGTGTACTCATTTTATACTGGCCCAGCCTCCATTGTCTCCGCCTGTGGTGATTGTGTGCACCTGTGGCAGTTGGCTTGATTGCTGATTGCTGCTTGTGGGTGGTCCGCGATGCCTGTATGGCCGGCATCATGCAGCCCCTGAATACTGCCTTCGGGATGCCGGTATTTGCATGTCCGCGTGGGTTGTGATGTCCTCCTATTACCAGCATGCCAGTATTTGCTCCCCGAAGGGGCGCGTGTACGTGCCCATGCCGGTATGAGGGGGCACGGTATAGGCGGTTCCGGTATTGGCGGTTTGTCGGGTCGGAATGCCCCGGACCCTTTAAGGATGCCGCTATTACCATTACGCCTTCATTTTTCCATTACCTCCATTCTCGTAATGAGGCCCGTAGTCTTTCATCAGATGGTTTGCTAAAGCAAAACTTTAATATTTTGAATGTATCTCTGGTACTCCCTGTATTTTGCAGTGGAAAACATTGAGCTGGAACAATAGTTTATGAAGTTGCTATTGGAACATGTTATTTACTTTAGGTGCTTATTAATTTGCTGATGACCTGTGCGAGAAATCTGAAAGTTACAGGTTCCAAGCCCACCAATTCCCAATCCAAATAATGTAATTAAGCACACTGATATAGCTGTTGCAGAGATCCCAGTAAGTTCCAAAGCTTGAGTAAAATAGCTCAGGAGGTAGTGTGCCTGCAGCAAAAAACTGCATTCAGCCTGCAGGCCAAGGTTATAAAGCAAGTAAGTTGGCTCATTGGGAAGTGTGACTGTGGCAGAAGTGGTCTTGTAATATCAACATATAGGTTACAAGTCCTGTCCTTCAACTTTCTTGTGTTGCCAAAAGGAGTCCCTTTGAATTTAGTAAAAGTGACAGCGGTTACTAAACAATGCGGCTATGGTTATTTTACCCAAAATGCCCCAGACTGTGGCAGCAGAAATGTTCCTCCCAGGATTCGAGAGCTAAAAAAGAGGGAACTTTCTGTAATAAAGACAAGGAGATACAAGTTTACAATTTAGAAAAATTGGACCATATGGATGGATAAGTGAAACAAATAAGTTAAATAAACATGCACATGCCAATTAAAGACCTGGAAATCAGCACTGCCCCTTCCCTATAGGATCAACCAAGAACAAAAGAGGACTCAAAATGTCCTATATATTTTGTCTGTTGTCTTTTACCATGCCCCAAAACACCACAAACATACCCTCCTGCCCCGAAAAAAAAGGAAAACGCTATTAATGAAAAGACATTTTTCAAAAGCCTCATTCACACCCAGTGCAATCGGTAGAAAGCATGCCTTTAGCATTCCAAAGACGTGTATTCAGTAGTACGTCAGCAGTCAGCAGAGTGCTGGTTGATGTAATCACTCTTTTGTGTTTCAATGCCTTACTGGAGCCAGAAGGCTAGAGATGGGCAGGCCCAAACGGAACATTTGAAAGTATAAGTAGACACATCCCAGTCTCCCCTCACAGTGATTGCATACATTCACACTATACTTTTGTTCTAGAATTAGTCACTTGGGCCCTGCCCAACAAGCAACACCTGAGTGCATACAAATACAAACACTGCTGTTATTGAACAAATGCAATGAAGAATGGATATACATATTTTAAAGTGTCATTTTAATTTGCATAGTGTTTTTCATGTCTACATTACTTTATGTATTAAAAAGGCAATTATTTGGCCCTGTATTCGGCTCCAGATGAATGCTTGTTCAGCTGAATACTTAAATCTACTATGTGGTACACCCCTAAAGTGCACGAACACACACACACACACACGCACACACACACACACACTCTGTCTCTCTCTGTTTCTCTCTGTCTCTCTGTCTCTGTCTCTCTTTTTTTTTTCTCTCTCTCTCTCTTATTTACTTACATTGAGAGTTTCCATTCCTCCATTAATTAAGACGCAGTGTCTCTGTTGGCTAGAGGAAGGAACATTTGGGTCCTTTTTGTTGAGAGAGTGGTGACTCATCCTTTGATTGTGGCTTCCAATAAATGGAGTTTATTTTATTTTTGTATTTGTTTATTTTAAGTTGACCAAACACTGTGCAAAATGCTTGAGGGCACAAAGTATGTCATTGGCTCCGCATTGGTCAGACTTGTGAATCTGCCACATTGTCATGGTGTGCCTGAGCATTTGTCCCTTTATGAAGATTAAAAAGCAGTCAAATATAATAAAACATTGACATATAAGATGTGTTACGAGTGAGGAATAACTTCTGAAACCTTCATAACAATTTTTTTAATTTTCAATGCGGGGGATGAAGAGAGATAGAATGAGGTAAATGAGATAAGAAGTGTAGGGTACCCTCACAAAAGAGGCCTGTGGTGCAGAGACTCACCGGGAAATCTCCAAAGTTCCCTTTTTCAAGTCCACCACTGCTTTCAACCTTGTGTTTTAACTTACAGTTTCAATGTCCATCCATTTTAATTTTCTATTTGGGTGGTGTTTTAGTTGATTGCAAGACTGGTGTAATAACTGCACAAGTCTTAGGAAATATTTTTTAATCAGGATTTCACTAGTGAATATTACAGTTCCAACATGCGGTTAGTATTAATTTGCTTGAGTTTGATGCTTACTGTTGAGGAGTTAAATAATTTGCCATACAATCAGGATGTTAGTAATTCTATGTTTTGGCACTTAAATCACCTGTAAACAATTACCAAAATCAGAGCCATACCACATGTGGAATTAAAATGTTAAAGAAATGGAAAAAAATTAACTAAACAATAAAGTGTTTATAAAGTGTCAAGTTTTAACTGCAGGACATGAGTGAAATCGAGTCAGGTCTGTCAAAGTTGGTATCGAGTTTCCAAAACACGTGCGGAAATAGGATGGTAGATAATGAGGTCTAAAGCAATCATATAATGGTGTCAGTGAGCAGAGATATTGTGATGAAATCATGTTCTCACCAAAATTATAAAGGTGGTGAGGACATTGTGAAAGGGTTAAATATGCTATACAAATTTTTTACCACAACTCACTGAGAGGTTTATCAGTCACAAAATTTAAACAGATAAAAGTATATACAATGCCTACTTTCTGTCTATTCTGATAGCATTGGATGAGGGGAGACTTGCTCTACTGTTAAGACGGTCCGAAAAGTCCCAAACAAACTCAGAGGAACTACAGTCAATTCAAACCAGACTCAAATGAAGAAGTAGACAAAGTGCGCGGCAACATCCAGCTTTATTATCTCCCAAATAAAGCAGGCACAGAATACACGCATTAAATCCTTGTGACTCTCGAAATACCAACTAATAACAACAGCTTAAATACTGCAGATGTGCCATCAGTGACGTCCTAACATAATCTCAGCTCACAAAACCTACAGAACTGGGGATGAGATAGTAAGCTTGGCTACATATAGCTTCTATGGGGGTTAAACAGTTTCATTGGGTTAGACATATCTGATGGCTCCACCCGTTAAACTACATCATCTTGACGAACAATGGGTTGGTTGGCATATTACTTGATGGGCAGCATGTCTCTAAGGATTTTGATAGGTTGGCACATTGCTTACCAACATTGAATACTTGACAGGTCATCAAGATATGAGACAGACAGCTACTAAGGGGATAGAGGCCCATGGACTGTTCTTTTTTCAATTAAAGAAGTTACCATCCTTCATTCTCAAGCAGTGAAACTGCGCAGTCCCTTTGTAATTGGCCTTGTTTGGCATCTTGTGTCCACGTGCGCATGCAGGGAGTACTGCAGGTCTATTATCTATGCTGGCTTCTAATGACTAATCAGTGTTCTCCAATTCTGGGACATGTCCAAAGAGACTGTGTATTAAATTCAATTACCTCCTATTCATTGAGATTTTATCTCTTATTAATGTGTGTGTTGTGTTCTCTATTACCACTGGCCACTTTCTTGAGTTACTCTCCATTGCTTTCTGTTGTGTTGCACCTGGCTAACAAAGACTGGTTGCATTCTTAGAAAACTTTAATTAATCTGGGAGTATCCTGCTAGTGTCTGGGGAAATGCAATCTCGTGCTTTTGTACCGCCATGCCTATCAGTGGCGCCCCAGAAATGTTTCATGAGGGTGGCCACACTGGAAATCTTGGATTGGCACACCAAAACAAACACACATAACTGAATGTGCTGGTGGGGGGGGGGGGCAGCATTATCATAAGGGTGGCTGTGCCCCCCCTTGCCACCCCTTGGTTGCGCCCCTGGTGCCTATCCTCTCTAGTCCATTTTAGCCTTGCCATTAGTTGCCAGCTACCGCCGGAGCTCTGCACGAATGTGTATTTCTGTGGATTCAGCATTTTGAGTTCTCTCGAAGTCTTGAGACCTTGTTTATTTAAAAGTATGCTGCGGCTTCCATGCTTTACTACACTCTTGTTTCTATGTTAGCGAGCTATATTTGCATATCGTTCATGTTACATTAACCGTACACATTGGCCATGTTAGTGTTCTTCATGTCTGTGGATGCTATGTTCACTTTCTTCATAAATGCATGCATATATTACCTATTGTACGTGCTCTTCGTGTGGAGTGCATATTTGCTTCATGTGTAATGCTTGGGCTTGTTACTGCTACAACGTTAGTTTGACTGCTTTTGCCATCTTCAGCTTAAATTGTCTCTATGTCCTGTTAAACCTACCTGGGCTACGGGCGGTACGGTTGCATCAGTGGATTAAAGTTTCTCACCTGTGTGATATTGCCCCAGGCTGGGCAGAAGTCATAGATGACATATTCATCTGCTTCCCAACAGTACTCTCCAGAGATGTAGATCAGCAGTTTAGTAAACTTAACAGCAAAGCTGACAGACCTCACTTGATTCAGCTCGTACCTTGCAATTAAAGATTAACAGGTTATACAATCATGTTAGCCGTTAGTTCACTGTTTTAGATTCCATATGCAATATTGTTGTAATAAGGGTGCAGGAATACAGCTCATTTAAGGGCCTACACATAGAAGACCTAATAACCTGATTGCATGGCAAATCGTGTATGTCCTCGACAGTAAGCAGCAAACTGAAACAAGTGAATGTTAACTATTTGGTGGTTGGCAACTGTAATGACCACCCATAACATCATCATTTAAAACAATACATCCTAAATCTTGTGTAGTTATGACAACAGTATTGCATTGAACAAAAGCACTGCCTGGATAGGCACTATAATTGGATGAACATTCAAAGAAGAAATTAAAACGCAATGTTGAAAGTACTGGCCAATAAGTTTGTTTGTGCATTTATATAGCACTATGAACCCTCAGGTATCTGAGCGCGGCTTATTTCCCACAGTGTGTGGTGCTCATTTGTTGACCTCGGAAGGATGAAAGGCTGAGTTTGGCCCTGCCGGGATCCAAACCTGTGTCAGCAGGCTCTGCACGGGTGTCTCTACTTGCTGTGCTAACTGACCGGATAAAGGATAAAAAATCCTTAATTGGAGTGAAGGATTTGGCAGAAACTGTTCAATGCACGATAATGACCCCTGCTGTCTTGATACTGGAACAGTTCCTGGAACGCTTACCCAATCCAGTATAGCGTTGGGTTAGACAACGCCATCGCCCCAGTCTGGCGCAAGCCATTAACATTGACTCTCCCTACCAGAAAGCAGGATATAACTGGTTGCCGGACCACAACCCTCAGGAAGACCAACCCTGTTCCCCGACAATTGGGAATACAGGGGCCTACACCCGTCATACCTCAATGGAAAGTATCAGAAAAACATAATTTCCACAGGGACAACTGTAGGCTGTCGACACCAGTCATCCCTCAACAACCATTGAGTTTTGAGTCTGGAGAGTAGGGACACATCACTCGGTTATGTCCTAAATGTAACAACTCAGAGCCCATGGAGATTGAGGTATTGCAATGCACCGGGCAGCTGAGTGGGGGTACAGGTCGAGGGCCTTCCAATGTATGCCATGGTCGACAACAGAACTCAACAGACAGCAGTGATACCTCAAGTAAGTACAAGGGGCAAGGACCCAATTATTCCCATCAGGATTAAATGTATCCACAGGGATGTGAGGGGATAGCCTTCTAATGTAGTGCATTTACGGGTCAGGAACAAGGAACAAGGAACTGGGGGGTTAGGACTGCCATACTACCGGCCCTACCTGCACCAGTTGTTCTAGGGTCCGACATCCCAGGCGTTACCGATATCCTTGATAAAAGGGAGAAACTAATGGTTACGAGAATCCCCGTTCTCCAACAAGGACGTAGCAGACCATGTAACACACACAAGGAAGAGTAGGAACAAAGTCAAAAGAAACTAACAGTTCCGAAAGAGTTGGTGTTGCACAGCAGTGAGGATGACTTGATGTACCACCATCAACTCTGCCACCTGACTACATCGGGGACATATCTTGTACCCAGCAGAGGGCTCTGGAGCACCAATCACCCAGGCATTCCCGATGCCAGCCACTAGTCCTTTTTCCTCGTGGGTGTCCCTTGGCACGTGCCTTCCTCATAGACTGTGCGCTGGGAATGGACTTGTGTCTGAAAAAAGGTGATAGCAGAAGGCATGGTTTTATTCCCAGTTTATGTTAGCCGTCTTTATAGCTACAGGTATTCCCAATGCACTTTTTTGCCAACATTCTTGAACCACGGAACTCCTTTCCCATAGTCAACCACAAATGTACCAGCCAATGCACACCTGGTGAGGTTGGCACATTAGTACCCAGTGCGCCGATGCCACGGGAAACACTGAATGTGGATTGGCTCAATTGTGAGCCATACCACTGTGTAATCCTGTGTACATATTTGCGTGCATCTCGCGCCCGGACTAAAAGCCTCCTCACTCACCTCCCCATTCATTACTACTGATCAACTTGGCCCAAAATGGCGCCGTGTTGACCCGTAGGAATAAAGCAGAACTGACACGTACTGCAGCGGCCGCCTTTTCAAACGGCAAAACAAATACCGCTTGAAAAGTATAACGACGCCATTAGTATCCGGGGCTAAAAACCCCCGGAATGCTAATGGCAATAAGCCCCTCGCCGGCGGCCATTACGCCTAATGGTAATGCCCCTGGGACCTCCATTAAGACCCTTGCTGTGCTTGCGCCAATAACTCTGTGCCCCGGGGGCATTACCTTAGGCGGTGCCGGCTTGGGGCTTATTGTCACAGTATTGAACTTGCAATGAACTACCATTTCTCTATTTATTTCCATCTTGGTTAGAATCTTTTCCCGCTTCATCTGGTTGGCAGGGAGTTAATAACACTAACAGTTTCCGTGTTGCTAAAGTTGCATAAACAACATGATAACTCTGGTGAGGCAAATTACATATCATAGAGGGTTCATTATGTGGTGGGCTTGACTGTTATGCTCTAGAATTTAAAAAACTCTTTTGGAATACGTTTAAATAATGAAGACTATACCATACATTTTGCCTTTAGGGTAGTCTTTAAAGTCGGTTCCCTAATTAAATGATCACAACTAAAAATAAAAAAAGATAAAGAAGATTTTTGTTGTCATTATGCACCTCACTGAAAGAATTCATAGACTATTGGTTGATGTCGAGTCTTGAACATGACAGGTCTGGGTACAGGTCATTGGATGAGTCACACGCACCCTTCACCTTGTCAATACATCCTGCCAAAGGATTTATCAAGGTATATTCTAATCACATTTCAAATACTTTGGCCGATCTACCTGTGCACCGACATGGCTTTATTAGAAGCAAGTGCCACACACATTTCACTGAAATCTTCTGTGACATTTCTGCAGGACAAGATGTGCTTTCTAGGGAATGAGATGTGGGGACAAGGCATTCTGCTGTAACCAAGCCATCTACAGCAAGAGGCTACTCTTTTTGCACATATACAGAAATTCCCTTCGAAGAGACAAGTATATAAAGGAAATTACATGCTGTACTGGTTGAAATTAGCCATTGATTTCTGCTATTCTGCTGTTCATTTATATCCTTAATTTGTACACGGCACACAAAGGGACACAATGTCCAGAGTCGGGCACCAAAGCATGGACAGAAAACACCTGGAGTGAAACACTTTGCTAGAATTCTTACATTTAGTGGAATAGGGTGACATTTTATTTCATATTCTGCTACCAACGCTAAGTAAATGATGCCTTTGGATGTGGTCTTCATATACATGGTATGGGAAATATATGTGGAAATAAATGAACCCATGTTTCTGTGTTGGATCAGATTAAATGTGCTCATACTACACGTTAGGTGTGCCCCTAATCCTTTCTTATTTTTTTATCTATATTAGAGAAAAATGGATAAAGAAAAAACAGAGTCTTCCAAATGAGACTGGTCTGCCTTGAGCTGTCTGTCAAAATCAAGGATACAAATGGGGCCTTGTGGACCAGGAACTAGAGCAGCGTGAGCCTGCAACTTATCCCTTCTGGGCCTAATACAAAATGGAGTTGAGGGCTATGGGTTTTCTAGTGCCACACATCTACTTCTAAGCACTACAGTGCCCCTACATGTTTCCTGCGATTTACTCCCCTCCCCCCATTGTACTTTACATCACCTTATATGGTGTTTGTCTTATTTGGAAGTGCATAGGGGGGTAGGATAGGCTCATTTCAATCCCAACTTTAGTCATGACAGCTAGGAGGTAAGAGGGGCCACAGTAGACAAGTGACTAAGAACCAAGAATCCTAGACCAGGGTGTCAGAAACTTCACTTGCCCTCAGGGCAAAGAAACTCAGATGCCATTCTTAAGATCATCTCTCTGAAAGAGGATGAATATGGAGCAGCAGAAAACAGCAAGAAAAACCAGAAAATCATCATGTTCACTCGGAAAACAAGTGGGAAAGCAAGTGGATTTTGGCTTTCATATGTAAATTACTTCAAATGCCCCATTAGTCCCAATAAACTTCATGCCTTTTATTAATTGTGGCAGCTACAGGATGAAGACAGTGGCAGTGAATGCATGAATTAGAAGGCCACTGAAATGATTTAAAAGGTTGGGATAGTTAGAATGTCAGCGTTTGCTAATAGTTGTCCTTTCCATGAATTGCTATTAATGGCTTACTATGTGAAGTTCATATATTGAAAGTGAGAGATGTGTTCTCTGTTTTCTATAAATAGTTTTTATGGTACCTCTGGTATAAATATTGGTTATAATATCTATCAACAATTGTTTCAGTGTCGGGTCCTTCAATTGTTGACAATAGTACCGATATGACCACAGAAGCAGCTTTTATTTTTGACCAAAGGACTACAATAAAGTTCACACCATTACATGTGATAACGATCAAAAGGGGACTTATAAAAATAAAAAGCCACACACTTCTAACAAAAAAGAAGAAAAATAAACATTGCTTTGTTAGTAAAGCTTTGTATGTCGAGGACTCTTCCATTAAACGGACAGCAGAAGCTCAGTTGCAACCAAAGTACACACACGAAGGCCAGAAACATACAAACATAGGGCATATTGGTACGTCTCTCAAGTGAATTTGTTTTCATACACATTTGCAATCTTTCACTAGGGACCTTAACAATACCATCTGGACACTGAGTGTCAAGGTCCAAGCAGGAGTAAAAAGACTGGAGAAGTGGCAAGGTTGTGTTAACTAGCGCAAGAGAGACTCACCTGGCTGTAAACCCATCCAAAGCATAGGACATATCAAATGAAAAGAAAGTTTACACAGAACCACACTCTGTACAGTAACAAATACTTAAAAACACCCACTACACACACACACACACCCCCCACCACCCCCCCCGCGTGAACACATACACACACACCATGCCATCAATGTACAGGTGAGCTACAGTGCTGCCCTCTACATCACAAACCTACTGTGTCTGCTAGCCCGGATATTACGATGAACAGCACCCTGCACATGTTTCTGGAGTCATCCAGGCATGCAATGACCTGGCTGACATATATGTGGCAGAAGCAACTATTTGTGATTCATGCTCTACCAACTGCCACTTAGAGTAGGCAGATTACTCTGTATCAGTGAGGACGCACTATTCCTCTGGTGGGCATATCTTTCCTCCACTTGGACCTTACTGTTTTTTATTCCATTGATGTGACCAAAGACTACACCATCCGGATTACATCTGACTGAGAGATTTAAACCTGTAACTGGGGCTCACTGCCCACTGTAACATGAAGTAATCCAGTAACCATGCCCACATCCTACCACCTGCTCACCCTACCATTGTGTGAATTGATTACAGCAAGGTAGAGCCCACGGACAGGGATGAGTTGAGTTGGAAGATAGAATGTATTCACTGTAACTGCATGCACAATGAATACTCTTAGGATCCTGTGTCCGTGTATTGTGACATTCTGATCCTTTTGGAATTTGCCATATGGGATTTGCTGGATATCCATTCCTTTATATGGCTCTTTACCCCATCCGACACCCCACAACCTAATAGATAGTAAACCAAAACAGTGTACATATGCATAGCTGTGGCCCCCATCCACTGTGCATTTGTGTTCCGGAAGGCTACATCCTCATTTAGCCCTGGGGTTAGGATGGAGAAGGTGCAGATGCAGGGTGGAACTGACAGGTGACCTCCTCAAGCCGGACGTCCAAGTGTGACCCTTGTGACCTGCACCTGACTCACAAGCCCGAAGGCAGAGAAATGCAAGATGCACATCACTCCTGGGCCCTTCATAACCATTGTCTATGTATCACAGATTCAAGAAACGCTATTCACGCAGACAGCCATTCAAACCGTACCTGACTAATAATATGGAGGAGATAGGGTTGTCATTGATCGAACAAGTTGACTGACCATAACCCCGAAAAGCTGATGATGTCACTATTGACATAACGATCTAGATGCATTTAGACATGAAGCATATAGGCATCCATGCATGAAGCCATAAAGTCATGATAGTTTATTGCTGCTAGACAGAAAACAAATGCTTATGACTTATGCAGATAGAGGATGAGCACACACACAAACACACACACGTATATCCTTTGCTAAGCAGAAACAGCAAGACACCAAGAATATATATATATCCTGCTTGCTCATGCTTAATTGCAACTAAAATGGATGGCCATACGAACAAGATGGAAGACATAGGTGCAGTGAAGTGAATGTCGAAGGCAAGATGGACTTCGAATACATGCAAAGGCTGACAACATGATTCAGCTAAAGGCAGTCAGACAGAGCTTCCAACCTAGACACAGTGCACATCCTAGCCGAGGACAAGCAGAAACGGAAGGTTTCCAGGTTACCAACGAGATTAGACAACTCCAAGGAATATAGCTTAAAATCCTCATAATAACGAGCAGGAGACCTCTATTTCCTGGTCCGCACAGACGTGACTTGAAAGACTAGAACAGTGCCTATTAATTCGAGACAGATGGAGGAAAGCTGTTCCCATGGAACTAGAGGTGGAAAGATACAGTTACTAGACAGGTTCAAAGCTGGGTGTACATTCCGGGCTTAGACGATCAGCAATGGCAACTTATTCGGAACACACAGCACCTTTGTGATCATTCCCGTTGCCTTGAATAGTTTCACTCAGCTGGGTAGCTGTTCAAGGTCCCAAGGCTGAGAAGACCCGTTTTGTCCAAGACTTAGCTACCGTTCATGTTAAGAACACTATGTTGCAGTGGCCAATAATGTTCCTGTCAGCCTGCAACTTTGTAATTGTAACATGTAGAGGTTGTCCTAGGAGGAGCCACCGGATACGGTGATCCAATAACCAGACTAGCCCCTATGTATAACATATATAGTTTTACTAAACTTACCATCCCCATCCATTATAGGTTTTTAGGGTATGTAACATGTTTTATGATGGCATTAGAATTTCAAACTGTGTAACCCACGTTTTGAGGAGGAGAACCTGTTGACTGCTGTGCTGTTCTAGTGTGATCCCTGTCTTTTTGTTTGATAATAAAGACAGTAAACTTTGTCCAATGGTTGAGTCTCCTGTTCTTGCGCGAAACTTTGTTGTGGCCCAAGAACCCTATTGCTAGAAATCAGGGTAGCTGCTAAGGGTGCTGCCACTCCTTTACAAGTGGTAGCAGGGAGATGGTCGCTAAGCCCTTTCGTCACTTAGCCCGTCGCGTCCCGCTGAATGTCTGAAGGTCTGCATAGCCAACGGCAAGGACCGACCCCAGACACCACACATAGGAACAATCAAAGAGGTCATCAGGAGCCGTCTTGGAGAAATTCCTGCCCGCTCCCTGTGGGACGTCAAGCAGAACGGATGGCAGAGTGGCAGATTCTGGGAGATTTGGTGTCCGAGGTGCTTCAGCGGCTCACAGAGGGTAAGTATAGACTCAACTATAATGCAAATATAGGGAAAGGAAAATTTCTGCTTAGTGTTGTGTTTCTGTGTTTTTGTGTTTCTTGTGAAGGTTACCCGTTCTTTAGGCGGTCAGTTTAGGCAGTCAGCTTAGTTTACGGATGAAAAATATTAAAATAGTATGAAAAGTTTGACTGTACTCAAGGCGTTAGCTTTGTTTATGGATGAAAAATATTAAAAAAAACAAAAAATGGTACCTCTGGGTTAGGCAGATTAACTTGGTTCATGGATGATTATGTTCGGTTACCTGTGTCTAGGGATAAGCAGAAGACGTTAACTTAGCTCACGGAAGGTGGTTTCTTAATTCATCTCATTTGTATTCCTATTTTCAGCGGTATAGAAGAAGGAGCACATGATTTTTTTGGGCTAGCCTGTGTCCTGGTGAGGCAGGAAGACAGGCGTAAATGGTGTTATGTTTTTTATTGTGTCTGTTGTCAAAAGCAGAGGCATATGTCATAGGATTAGGGTTTTTTCTTTGAACAGGTTGTGACATCACAATACAATGTGGGGCTGTGGATCACACGTGTGAGATTGTTGAATAGGACTTGAGGTGCTTAGAAGTTGATGGTTTCCATTTTGTTTGACTGTTGTTTGAATTGATGAAAAGTGTTATGCCATTTGGGAGGAGCTGCGGTTTGGGCCTTAAGGGCGGTAAACGCAGTATGGGCAGTGAACTGAGCATGCTCTTGTTGATGGTGGTGAGCCATAGAGGCTGTCTAAATGATTCTTTGGATTGCTATGGTTTTGAGACATTGAAGGAAAAGTGATGTTAATTATGTAAATTGTGAATTGACAAAGGTAATTGAATGTGTTGAAATCCCGATTTGAGGTAACGTATTGATGATTAGAAAGTAATGTATCACCATGAGCGATACACCCTCCTGTGATATCAAGAAGAAATACACAAGTATAACGGGGGATGGACTTGCAATACAGAGGGAAGATTGGCAAAGCCCAAGCCCAAAGATAGAAGCTTTTCCAAATATGTGCAGCAACATATGACCACGTATTTACATGCCGCCTATAAGGGAAAGAAATTAAGTAATCGATTGGCAATATTAGAGCTATGGAAAATGTTTCAGGATGAGGCATGGGATCTGACCCAAAAGCATTGGATGTTGAGTCAACGGGATGTGGGGGGCAAATTGCCTTCTGCTCCCCCTCAAACTGCAGACCAGGTTTGACATCAGAAAGTCAAGGATTTTACTCCTTAAAGGAATTGAAAGCAGTGTCAGGATATACCAATTCTATTTTTCCACCACCAGCATATAGCAGCAAAGGCACACTTAGTGGCGCGAAGCAGACAAATAAAAGGTGCAAGTTAACAGTGGAGCACAGCGATTTACAAGCGAAACTGAGAGGAGACGTTGTGGGAAAGACATGCTATAGTGGAGATCATGAAGCAGCAGTCCCAACAAATGAATGGCAGTACAGAACAAGCAGAAGAAAGAGAAAGGGAAGAGAGAGAGAGAGAAGAAAAGGCAAAGAGAGCTAGAGGAGACAGCGACGAGGAAGGCAGAAGGATAGACAGTTGCAAATAAAGAGAGAGAAGGTTGGAAGTTGAGTGTTGACTTGTTAAAGAGCGTCAACCAAGAGAAGAAGAGGAGGATAGGAGATGTGAGTGGGAAAGAAACAAAAGCAGACACTAAGACGGACTAGATAAGTCTAACTGGCGATGAAGGAGAGGGGATACAAAGAAGAATAGGGGAACTCTATAGGAGCAGAAGAGACAGTTTGGTTGCCCTAAAGGCAAGCAGGAGTACAACAGGGTCCTCCTTGAGGGGGAAATGTGATATTTCAGATAAAAAGAAGGGGATACAACGGGAGAAAGCAATGTTGAGGAGGTTTAGCTTTGAGGATGAAAGAGTAGGAGACAGTGACAATAGTATTGAGACCATGGAGTCGGATGAAGAAAGTGACGATGATGAGAAGGAGAGGCATCAACACCACTCCAGATAAGTAAGCCTAGGCAGAAACGCATTATGGGGACAAGGGGAAGAGACAAGGGAGAACCTGAGGGATGACTGGTGTGTCCAAGGGACAGATCACAAAGTGCAGATGAAATTACTCCATCTATGCTGAGGCTCAAAGCCCTGCCAGGATGGAAATGGGTAGAGATGACGAGGGCGTTCACAGCCACTAAAGACTTGGGGAAACATGACGAAGGAATGAGACTGACACAGTTTCCGTTACTAGAGAAGGGTGGCGGATGACCACAGTATATACCGTGGCAACAGATAGATAAGGATAATTTAAGGTGTAAGCTACCCTTTTTGACTGCAGGGGCTTGGAAATGGATTCATGAGATAGAATGACTGACAGCTGGGACAACACTAGCAGTGGGTGACATGGAGAGTCTACTCTCAGCCATTCTTGGGGAGGTAGCAGACAACTTTTGGAAAGGATCAGTATACCGGGGAGTGGCAGCACAGAACATGGCCCACAATGGCCCACTTTTCAATAACTGCAGAGCAGCCGTATGGCAAGCTGTAAGGGTAAAGTACCCAGACACATCGGACATAAGCACTATCATGGCATGCAAAATGTGGAAGGGATGAAGACCCACTCCAATACATTCAGTAGATTCAAGACCGTTGACGTCTTGAGACGAAAGAACTATGGGATAAAACAGTGGGGTTATTTTACCATATATTATGTCAAGGGTTGCCAGAACAGGTACAGAGGTAGCTGAAGAAATTAATGGGGATGGAGGCTAAGTCATTGTCAAAGATCAGAGATTAAGCTAACTATAGTGCAGTATTGTTGGTTAATGCAGAAAAATACAAGGAAGAAGAATGAGGAGAGAAAGCAAATGAGGCGAAGTTAGCACAGAAGAAGTTATTGAAATACACAATCGAAGGGGGATGTTGATTATTGGCGAGGGAGTAGTTACTCAGCATGCACAAAATCGACTGCAGATAGTAGGAGGAGGCTTCGTAGGAAGGGGCGATGCAAACCACTGGCAAGGGGACGGGGAGGAGTGGCCCGGGGAAGAGGGTTTGGCTACCCAATGCAACAGGGTGGAGATGGATTTAATGGGGGACAGCCAAGACCAATGGGGGGTCCAATAGAATGCTGACTATATGAAAGGATATGTCACATAAAGCAAATGTGTAGAAGCAGTGGGGAATGCAACAGTATGGGGGAATGGCACATCAGCCAACATATCAGACAGAACAAACTGACTGTTATGCCCAAGATCACATGCACGCACATGCATACTCACTACAACCGGCGCAGACACAGAGAATGCTAATGCAACCATGCAAGCCCATGACACATGCACCGAAAGCACAAGAGCATGCGCAGCCACCTGAACCAGAACAACAAGCACTGATGCAGCAGAACATCACAGCTACGACACACACACACACACACAATCAACGATGCAGACCCCCGTTCAGAAATTGGGAGGAGTGACTGTATTGGGGGGCTATCCTTTTACGAGGACAGGAATGTCACTGTGAACACAATAGGATAGCCCACAGACAAGCCTGATGTGTTCCATCTTATCTGTTACACCCGACCCGAATGAGGAACTACGTATAGGGGTCACAGTAGGTGACAAGACATTCTTTTTTCTCGTGGATACAGGGGCAACTCGATCCTGTATTAGAGAGAGGAGATAACCGATGTCAGGCATTGCCATGAATGCACAGGGATTCTCTGAGGCAACAGATTTGGTTCCTTTTACTGACAAACTTCCAGTTTCCATAGGAGAACACAACCTGACAATGTCGTTGTTATATTCCCGAAAGACAGCGGTAAACATAATGTTGATGTGGCTGGATTGTTATACTATGTCAAACTATGCTGTGTTATGATATGCTATGCTATGATATGCTGCATTAGGCTCTCTCTCATACATGTAGGCCTGAGAACCTCCATGTTGCCTTTGTCTCTGTTTCCCTCTCCTCCCTCTCCCTCCCTCTGCAATCGGCTCCTCTGATGGGCCCAAACCCCTCCTGGAGAAGTTTATACCAAGACCCTGTAACAAGGCAAAGGGACACATCAGACCTTCTCTTCAGCTTGTTCTCTAGTATAGTATTAGCACCATATATGGTAGATAACAATAGGGTTTCTGTGAATGCTGCTTATCCATAGTACAACACGATTTACTGAGCTGATGTCCCCACAAGGCTTCATCACAAGGTCATAAGTGAGATGTTGACAGCTAATACCAAATGTCTGCAATTTAATGCCAAATACCTCCCACCATTGTGCAGTTGGTATAATGTATTAGTGATTGCATAGGATGTGCCATATAACCTGCGCTGTAAGGGCTGTCCCTTGACAGCTCTGAGTAATGACTGCCTGCCACGTGTCCTGCTATATTTTCCTGCTTATCAGCTGATCACTCTGTATGCTGTATATTTTCTATCTAATACAAGAAGAATGGTTTTGCCCATCAGTCTGTGTCTAATCTCCTTATTTGCTGCACTTCGTAGCTGAGGCCAAAGTGACCCTCGAGGAGGGGCTGCTTTAGCTACCACTGATGGTACCCGTGACTCTGGCCTACCTGCGCTGGGGTTTTCTGTGGGCTGCCCTCAACCACGATCGTAGGGCCGAGTACACACCAAGGTCCTCACCGTACCAGAGGTCAGCGTGGCACACCTGTTGACTGTGAATTTTGCCAAATCTGCTGTGGGGGTCGAGAGGTGGGCCACGGAGGATCTCCAGCACAGCGCATGGCTGTGAACCTGTTCCCCTCGGGCTGATCGGTAAATACAACCTTCTGGCTGCTTATTTTCTGACTTCTTTGCATTGCACTATATTTTGCCTAGCATTGATTTGCCATTTCATGTATGAGCTGCCTCTCTATCTACAACCTCTAGTATATTTTGTATTTGTCTGTAACTGGGTAGACAGCTGTGCCACAGATATTTTTAGCTTTGTCCGTCGCATTCATTGTGTCTGTCTGGCTTCTGTCTGTCTGTCTTGCTTCTATGTGCTGTTTGCTGGTTCCAGTGTAGAGCTCACTACTGAGTCTCCCCAAATGAAATGAGTGCTTGAGGCTATCCTGTGTGTAGTTATTTTGGGGCTGTCGCTCAGAGACCACTAGGGTAACAAGTCTGTGTTGAGAAATCTTGGCAGAAAAGCTGGAGAAAAAAAAAACATTTAGATTTCCCATATTTTGGCAGAGCAGGTACCTGCAGTCGCAGAAGCACTGACAGGGTGCCACAGCCCAGGACCCCCCCCTCTTCCCTGTATCAGAGCAGGTCCCTTCAGCCGCAGAAGCACTGACAGGGTGTCACAGCCTACGACTCCCCCATCTTGCCTGTATAAGAGCAGCTCTCTGCAAATGCGGAAAAGCTCTGCCGAGGTGCCTGCCACAGGGCACATCGAAGCCAATGCTTTCACCAAACATAAAACAAAGATAAAGACAAGCACTGAAACACAAATTGTAGTCCTTCTGTAGTTCTATTCGGTAGTTTCAATCTGGGTATTGTAGTTCAGTGACTCCCGCTCTTCCCTCAATAAGGATCAGCACATTTTAGAGGGTCTTTTCTTGCAAACAGTGTGTATGTGCTGTTACTGTCTATTTGCCATGTTATGTTAAAAAGGCTAAAAAATAGTCCTTGGCGCCCCCTGTGCATTCTCGCAGAGGGGCACCTATGACTATTATTTATGTTAAAAAGGCTTCTGCTGCTGCTGGTGTTTATTTTTTTCTTCGCACTTTTGCTGGTGAGGTTTTGATTTCTATTTTTGGTTTATTATGTTAGGTTTAACCGTTTATGTTGCTGTTCGGTTTCAGTTGATACTGTTTAAAGATGATGTTTTGATTCTCATTGCGTTTTCTTGTGATTCAGACCTGGGGACTCCGTGTGAAGTCACAGTCTATTTCTGGTTTTCAAACTATTGGGACATGCTACTGTCTACAGATTGAGGGAGTTTCAGAGTCACTGCATCCATGATTAATGTGTTTTGCCACATAACCACGATTTGTGACCATGGTGGTTATACAAATTGGGGGCCTAGGTGCAGTGTTACATGGCCCCTAGTATTGATCTCAGGTTCTGATGCATTTGCCCCTGGTTGTCTATTAAGTGTTCTTTCCAGCATGCCGTCGCTGTAAGATTACTGTACATTCCTTGGGGCTGCCATTTTTATGGTCACAGCTGATTGTGTTGCCTTGTGTTTGTCCTCCGCCGTCGTGTTATTTTTGACTTTCTCCATGCCGGGGGTTGACTTTGACACTCAATCAGAAGGTTGCCGTGGCATGCCATTACCACACATATTCTTGGCCTACGCCAGATGCCTTTAATTTGCTGCCTGCAGGCATGCCTTGTTTAGGGAATTTACATATTCCCTTAACTTTACTTGTGTGATTTTTGGTTGATGAATTCAGTTTGTGTTTTATTTCTTGGTTTATTGTGGGCATTGTCAAGATTTTGTGCTGCTATTCACCAGCACAATTTCTATGGTACAGACAAATTAGGGCACATAAATTCCTACATCCTTTACTACCATGCTCATGGGAGGCCTCGATCGGCAAGAACATAAAGAAATGTGATCATAACTAAATTTTGGTGATTGCCCCCCCCCCCTTCATTACTTTATCTACTACAACACTCAGAGCCTCGCGGTCCATATCTGTGTTCTTGTTCTGCTAACGAGGCGATGTTGATGGCACTCAGCCATTTGGGAGTTAAGTGCCAAATGTTATTGCTGAGTTAACCCTGAAGCGGTTCATCTATTCCTTCTTTTGTATTACTTTCTCTTTATATTCTGCAAACTCTATCACTGCTTGCTTGCTCCTGTTTGCCCTTTTTGTAACACCTCATTTGTTTGCCTTTCCACTATCACCAACGGTAAATACCAATTATTGTTAGGTTCTATGCACCACCCCTCTTGACCGGCACCACCTCCAGGCCCAATATCCCTTTGTGTCTCCATGCTCTTTTGAATTTCTAGACTTAGCCATGGGCTCTGCGCTATCCACAACACTACTTACACCTGCATTCATGTTTTCAACGTATGGGGCATTCACCTGTAAATATTTGAAAGAGTGGAATTGATTTACTCTGGTTCAAAAGGAGTTTTGGTGGCCACATGAGGGCTCATTTCATGTGGATCATCTTGTTGTCTTGTCTTTGGAGCAAAGAAAGTCTAAGGTGTCTGATGGTCATTGGTCAGCTTATTTCACCCGGTACAACGTGTCCACGGACAGATTGCATGACAGTCAGACTAGATCAGAGGAACTCTCAGGTTAAACTAGAGAGGAATTAGAACATCCGTCCAAGTCTGGTCGGCCAAACCGTAAACACGCTCACAAAACAGACCTCTACCCAAGTGTTTCTGCAGACATGGTTAAAAACTCCCCTTCAGAAGAACCTATAGTGCCACCTATTGACCTGTTAAATCACTACCTCCTTTTTTGCCTCTCCCGAGTGCCTGCATACCACCTACTCTGTACCAGAGGGACCCACCACTCCCTACACCACAGCAAGCTGACATGCCAGCCCAGCCACCCGCCACACTCCCCCACCAGTCTTCCCTGCCTCTCACACCCCTGTCTGCATCCCTGGTGACTCCATCTTTCTCTCCCACCACAACCACTCCATCCACTCCTCAATGAGAATTAACAACATCTCCTCCCCCTGCCCTGCCTATGCTTCCGCTGCTAGCAGCCTCTACATACCACTCCACATACCACACCACTCCAATGCAATGTAAATATGTGCCTGTATCCTGTCATTGTAATTTCATTATGTAATGTATTCCTGGGCACGAGCCAAGATCCTGACTTCTGAAATAAAGAAAATGACCACGAAACTCAAAGTGAAGAACGACCATGGATAAAACTCCATGACAAGTCTGACATCCTGGAAGTGATACGAAAACTTAAAAACTTCAGAGCTCCTGGACCTGATGGACTTTCAAACATCGAACTGAAAAAGCACCCAGAGGAATGGTCAGTTTTCATCAGCCTGGTCTTCGAACGCTGTGCAGAAACAAAACTAATTCCAGACTCTTGGACATCATCCGTGGTGGTTCCCATATACAAAAAAGGAAACAGGGAAAACCCAGCAAACTTTAGGCCGATCGCATTACTAGACGTGATCAGCAAAGTATACGGCTCCCTCCTTCTTCGACGCTTTCAAAATTGGTCACGATCAGCAGAATGCAAGGGCCCTCTTCAGTCAGGCTTTAAGAAAAACATGGGCAACACAACAAACATCCTGACCCTTAGTGTCCTAAAGGGAAAAGTCATGAAAAAGGGAACCCGACTCTACCTGGCATATATAGATCTAAGCTAGGCTTTTGATCAAGTCGATAGGCATATCCTGTGGGAGAAACTATGAAGGTGGAAATGCCCAGAAGAAATCCTGCAACCAATAATATCATGACATAAAAACACCAGAATGCAGGTACGACTAAACAACCAAGGCCTATTGTCTGCAGCAACACCAACAAACTGCAGAGTCAAACAGGGATTCCCCTTGGCTCCAGCCCTGTTCTTATCCTATATGGGAGACTTCAAAGACTCGGAAAAAGAGGTGCGATCCTTCCCTCCACAACTTGCCAAAAGTAAAATCTCAGGACTGCTTTATGCAGACGATATCATACAACTCGACCTAACCGCCATCGGTCTCCAGAGACAGCTGTCTAATTTTGCCAAATACATTGCCAAAAACCATCTGGAAAGTAACAAAAGCAAGACAAAAATTCTATTTCTTGGCAAAAGCGAAGGAAGTTTGAAAAAATTCAAAAGTCAAATCGAAGGTGCGCCAATTGAGAGGATAACGGAGTTCAAATACCTGGGAGTGATGTTGGACAATTCAAACCAGGAAAAGGCAATGCAAACTGCATTACGCACAAAAATCAGAAGTCTAACTACACAGGCACAGGCTGTAGACAAGAAGTTTGGCAGTTTCTCGCTTGTTCCCCTGCTAAATTTCTACAAAGCAAAGGTTGTTCCCGCCATCTGTTATGGAGAAGAAGCAATGCCATCCTTACCAATCCAGATTTGGACAGAATTGGAAAGCTACTTTTGGAGAAAAGTCCTTTTCTTTCCAAAGTCAACTCCAATCATGCTTATAAGA
Organism: Ambystoma mexicanum; assembly: GCF_040938575.1. Taxonomy (NCBI): domain Eukaryota; kingdom Metazoa; phylum Chordata; class Amphibia; order Caudata; family Ambystomatidae; genus Ambystoma; species Ambystoma mexicanum. Next base: position 524,665,687 of record NC_090940.1, read on the forward strand.
CGCAAACTAAGCCAACTATCACTGAAGGGAACTTTCGAACGTAACGGCCTGATGTTATATAGGAAAATCCTGCTTGATGACGGTCCAAACCTTCTGAATGCCATACTGGAAGAATACACAGGCGAGCAAAGCTTACACCTGAATAAATGGATAAAAATCCAGGACGAAAAAATTGTAGGAGATCCAAAGCACAAAAAAGGAACTTGCAGAGAATCTGACAAAAACGCAAAAAAAGACTATACGAAAACGACTGGATTGCCACGTTGGACTCTGCGGCAAACTACAAACTTGCGGCACACCTTCCACCATAGGTAGGGAAGCTTCACGAGCCACAAGCCTCCCTGATAAAATATCCAAACAGGAAGCTTTGAAACTTATTCCTGAGAGCACGTCTGAACATTCTACCAACTAATTAAATTTTAAAGATCAGAAAGCAGTCAACATCTAATATATGTAGATTTTGCAACAACCAGGCAGCGGTGGAAACGATTCGACATCTCCTGCTCATGTTCTCAGCGGTCGACCACATCAGAAAACCTTACCTGGAAAACATTCTTGCATCATCTCATATACATGAAGGAGATCTTTGGTGGCCTCGGCTGATTGGAGGAGAGAAGACCACTTGGGTGACGGCCAAGGCAAAAATCCTCGACTTCATTTTAAACTCTAACACAACGTCATTTACGACATAGCCTACGGACTCAAATTGTAAGAACACGTTGTTATGAAATAGCATCATGGAACACTCTTGTAAAAACCTTTTTGGTTAAAATCAAGTAAAGAAAAAAAAAATTATGTAATGTAAATGTAACCATGTAAATGCACCTAGATACATATGGGCTAGGTGCGCTATATAAATAAATAAACAAACAAACAAACATACACACCGTCCTGCACTACACTTCTGCCACCAACGGCCTCTGCCTACACACCACCCTGGACTCGCTCTCAAACGAGTTGGTTCCCACCGCAGTCTACATCCGCTCGCCTGCCTACTCCAGTCCTACATGCGCATGTCTGACTCAATCTGCCAAAAATACATTAATCACGTACAGGTAATGTCCAACTCTTATGCTTTTAACTTCAGGCAGGACAAGTTACCAGGCAAGATATTCAATTATCATATTCATATTTTTCCATGTCTAAGCCACCCCCACTCACACTATGGATGCCTCAACATCCTCTGCTGCGGTCACCACCCTTATGCCTATGAACAGCTACCCTCAGATCAACACTGATGCTGTATCTATGAGAATTCACACTCCCTTGAGCTCCACTGACTTATACCATATGGCACAACTATTCTCCACGTTGCCTGACAACCCCACTGCTTTCATGGCACATTTGCAGTGATTGCCTATTATGATCCCACCATTGAAGACCTTAAACAACTCCTATGAGCTTTGCTCAAAGACCCTCTATACAAACAAATTATGGACAAACTGCAGTGGCTTGGCGCACTGGCGGAAGATGAGGCTGTTACTGCTAATATTGCCGCTCTTACTGCCCTCATCAAAGAAAAATACCCGGTCAAATCTGACTGGTCAGAAATAGCAGCCTGCAAGCAGAACAGTCTGAATCTCCCTCTGACTTACCTATGCAGATTGACTGACTGTTTCACCAAATACTCCGGTATTGCAAACGCTGGTGAACAAGCTAAACCTGCATTCGTTTCTCATTTTGTGAATGGTCTCCTTCCTGAAATTATAAACAATATTCAGAATGTTTAGATTGGGTGGCAAGCTGAATATATTGAAAAAGCACTGCAAGCAGCTCAACATTTCTTTGACAAGCTCAAACGCCAGTAGCAAGATGGTGCTACCCGCCCCATGGCTTTACAGATACAGCTTGCTCAACAAAAGACTGCCTCTGGGGGCCGATGACGCCCGCGTACTCCACACCAAGCATACGCCCCACCAGCTCCTCCCGCCTTTCAGTGGGGCCACCAGCTACACCCATTTTTGCCTGCCCAGCAACCCCAGCCAAGCCAACCTTTCGGCATATATTGTAAGCAAACAGGCCATTCCATCCAACAATGCCCTACCAAACCTGTCAGACCAGGGAAATATGGTCCCACTGTTCCTTGCAATGATTATATTCCTCCTGACAATTCTAATTTCTACCCTCCACCCCTGCCACCACACCCTCCGCCTCCTCCTTCTCCTAATGGGCGATACCAGGACATACATATCTCCTACTGTCCACAATGACATTGCCAGAAGGACTGTGCCATAATGTCTGATGCTTTGCTTCTGCTGGACCAGTCTGGTCCCTATCTCAAATGTGACATCCATGGATAAAGGGTGCATTTTTTATTGACACAGGTGCTAGGCACTCCACGCTGCGAGCTGTTGAATTTCCAAATGTTGATGTTTCAAAGGAAATTGTCTGTTGGGATATCTGGCACCACTATTCCACACCTGGTATCAAATGAATTGTCTGTTTCTATTGGTCCCATCACTAAACATCATGCATTTCTGTTGAGCCCTTGCTCACCTCCATATCTGTTGGGTATTGATCTGCAATGCAAAATGATATTGTACCATTTATTGTTCTCCAGTGGTATTTATCTAGAGGTTCCATAATCTAGGCAATCTGATTGTTTGTTTCTCCTCCAACAACCCACTCACTCTGATCCCCCTACAGAGCCTCCTTCACTCCTCACAACCGCACAAGCTACACAGGTACAACACCTTTTTGACTCATTGCCAGTTGCACTCTTGGCAGCACATGCCAATGAGGTAGGACACATTCTCGGTGCTAAACTTGTTCATATCACTCTCAATCCGGAGGTCCCTCTCCCATGTGTGCCCCAGCACAGGATATCCCCTCAAGCAGAGGAAGGTATCAAGCATGTCATCTCTTCCCTCATTGATCATGTCATCCTCTACTATACCACTTGCCCTTTCAATACTCCCAGTTGAGAAAAGGCACACAGGCAAATTCCGTTTTGCTCATGATTTGCATGCCCTCAATAAGGTGGTAATGCCCTCACATCCAGTGGTCCCATACCCCCTGACCATTCTTTTCTGGAACCCGCCCAATGCCCAATTTTTCACTTGCATTGATCTTGCCTCTGCCTTCTCTTTTTCTCCATCCACCCTGACTCTCAGTTTGTCTTGGCGTTCATATGTAAGGGACGCCAGCTCACCTTCAGGTCCCTTCCAATGGGCTTTATTGACTCCCCATGTCTCTCCTCCCAGATTGTGCAGGAAGACCTCCAGGATGTCACCTTCCTGTGGGGCCCAACTATGATCCAATACATGTATAACCTACTGTTAGCATCACCTTCCTTTCCGGTCTACCTCGCCGACTCCGAAGTGCTGCTCACTGCCCTAGGACACAACATTTCCCATGGCACAAGGTGCCTTACACCCTCTCCTGTGTCCTGCATCTTACAACGTCCCATGGCCTCCACTATAAGACAGTTATACTCCTTTTTAGGAATGAGACATTTTTGCCACCCCTAGATCCTTGATTATGCCGCTACAGTAGCGAAAGATGCTTCATGACTCCCAGCCTGACAAACTCACATGGTCTCCTGACACTTCCACATCCTTCTCCAAGATCAAGACAGCCCACTCAATTTCCCCCACCCTCGCCCTTCCTGACTTCTCTAAATCATTCACCCTGTTCTGTGATGAGAAAGAGGGGCATGCCTTAGGCATATTCACACAGAAGCACATGGATCTACAATGCTCAGTAGCCCATTTTAGCTTGCAGTTAGACCCTGTAGACTTTGCCTTTCCCAAATGTCTCAAAGCAGTAGCTGCCGCTATCCTTCTCCTTACAAAAGCTGACAACATTCCCCTAGCACACCAAATAAATGTAGCAGTACCAAATTCTGTATTAGTACTCCTCAGGGGTAAAACACAACACCTATCTGCTGCATGCCTCACCAAATATGAAAAACTGCCCCTTTCTTCCTCCAACATTACTCTCACCAGATGCGCCCCACTCAACACTGCCTCCTTCCTACCCACACCTGATGACTGTTGCCCACATGACTACCTTTCAGCGGTTGACGTTGTATCATTTCCAAGAACCGACTTCAAGGATATACCCCTTCCCAATGCAGACCTCATTCTCTTTGTTGATGGGGCTTGTCTTGGAGATTCAACAGGTAGTCTCCAAGAAGGTGTTGCCATTTGCAGCTCCTTTGAAGTGTTAGAAGCTGTTCAGCTTCCATCAATACGAGCAGCACAAGTTGCTGAACTCATTGCCATCACACAGGCTTGCACCATTACCACACAGCACACATCCACTATACACACTGATTAACGTTACGCCGTTGGTAGTTCGCATGACTACGGGACCCTCTGGAAAGGTTACATAACTTCACAAGGTACTCCCATATCAATGCACCCTGTGTTGAAGCCCTGCTTAATGCGATCTTGCTACCTACCCAGTTGGCCATTGTGAAGTGTAAGGCTCACACTTCATTTTGTGACAGCACCTCGCAGGGTAACGTGCTGGCTGACAGCCATGCGAAAAATGCAGCCCCCCCTTGCCCTCAGGATCCTGATTATGTGCCGCTGTTTCTCCTCTCATTTGATGACCCCCTAGCATCTCTTTCCATCCTGGCAGACCTTCAAGATGCAGCCCTCAAGGCTGAGAAACAAGGCTGGAAAAGTAATAAATGTGTGTGTTGCTCTGATCGCCTGGAGTGATAACACGGGCCATTTAGTGGCCCCACTAGCGTTTTTACCATATCTAGCATGTGTTACTCACTTTGTTTCCTATTCAAGCAAGGGGAAATGACTTCAGTGGTCCAGAGATATTGGTTTGCTCCTAGGTTACCCATCCATTGCTCTGAAATACTTTGCTCACTGTCCAACATGTCTTACGTTCAACCCTGGAAAGCCTTTGAAAACCACTCCAAGTGCACATGAAGTCCCTTATGGCCCCTTAGTCAATCTCCACACTGACTTTTGTCACCATGACCAAGTGCACATCCTTTGACTACATCCTGGTGTTGATAGACACATTTTCTGGATGGACTGAGGCCTATCCCTCTAAATATGCTGATTCCATTACATTGGGCAAGAAACTGCTCAAAGAGTTTATCCCACGTTTAGCCTCCCAGTCTTCATAAACTCTGACAGAAGAACCCATTTCACAAGACAAATTGTTCAGAACATTTGCAGTGCCTTAGGGATCCTTCAGAACTTTCACTGTAGTTATCACCCACAATCGTCAGGGGCGGTGGAACGCCGAAACCTCGACGTGAAGCACTGCCTTTCTAATGTCTGGCAGTACCAGGCCTAAAGTGTCCTGATGCCCTCACTCTTGTACTTATGGACATAAGAAACACTGTAAATAGAGTATACAACCTCTCCCCCCATGAGATACACATTGGGAGGCCCATGAGAATGCCAGTTACTCCGCCACCTTCAACTGAATGATGATCTTGTTGTTTCATATTGCAAAAGATTAATGTTCGTTGTCAGTTCTCACTTTTAGCAAATCCAAGAAGCTCTGCCTCGACCGCATGAAATGCTGTGCCACAGATTCCTTCCAGGAGATTGGATAGTGTTGACAGTGCATCAGAGGAAACCATCCCTGCATCCATGCTGGAAGGGTACGTTCCACGTCCTGCTGTAAACCAACACTGCAGTATGTTGTAGAGGCCCTGACTCCTGGGTCTACGTCAGCCAGTGTGTGAAAACAGCATCTCCACTAGATGACGAAGAACAGCAAGAGGTCGAGGAGCAAGACCACCCACCGTCTGCCAGCACCAAATACACAGCAAAGCTGCAATCTTCAGGGGTACAGGATAAGGACACCCCTCTTCAGCTGTCCACTGGGTTCCCAGCAGTTAAAACCCTGTCGACTTGTATCCAGCACTCCTTGACAATGAAGTTCCACTACCTGTCCCGAGGTACAACTTGCGGAGTGTAGCCACCATCTCACCGGACATCACCAGGTGAACCACTCCTACTGGAAGCACGCCATTGCTACACCTCCCTCCTACGGGTGGCCCATCTCTCTCAAAAGTATGCTGCACTTATCTCCAACAGGTGGCTCATCACTGCTTTTTGTCACCAAGCAGCTACAATAACGCTGCACACCTAGAGTGTAGGTGCATAAGTGCTGCAGCCCAAGGGAGTTTGGGGGCTAGCTGAATGTGCCCAGTACCTCAGCTAATTTCGTCCAGCTCTTTGGATCTGTCATTGTCATCCTTGCAGGGATCTGGAACTTTTGCATCATCATCTCTCCTGTCTAGTGGGTCCTGTAACGATTGACACGCTTTGGAATTTTGGACATAAGACCCCAATCTCCATAGAGTTGGACTGCTAAAGCTAGGAATAACACTGCTATTGCATTATAGAATCTGAATTGTTTGCAACATGTTGCTGTTCCTTACCATGGTATTGGCTCTGCCTGCCCCTACCTCTGCCATTCTACACCCAGATACCAACACCTTCCTAAACTTCTCTTGGGCCTATGCTGACCTAATGAATGATTCTGATTGCTATATATACTCCCTCACTCCTACGGATGCCATTGGGAGGATTCCCTTCACCCCAGTCCTGTTCAATCATGCTGAATGGTGTTATGACCTCCTGATCAATGACTCTTCTTGTCCCAATTTGACCCATCCCTTCCCCCAGAGATTCTTCTACTCCAGCTACGCCAATGCTTTACCTCCTAGAATACCGACTGCATTTGTTCCACATGCTCTGATCTCTTTCACCGCGATAGGCACTATGCCTTCAATAGGTGTCACAACAGCCACCTATGTCCTCAAGAAGTGCTACCACCACCATCTCTAACCACACAGCTGTCAATAGGAAAGGACAATTTCATAATGGCACACTTAGCACTGCAATAGTACTCTACACCCACAGAGGATTTATTTCCTTTGTGGGGCTAGCGCCTACTAATGGCTACCAGCTAACTGGACTGGTCAGTGCACAATTGGATTAATTCGCCCAGCTATCCGCCATGTGTCTCTTTTTCCAGAAGATCACTATACACCTCGACGGTCCAAACGTGATGCCCGGACATGGTTCAATGGCCTCCTAGGTTTCCTGGATCTGAACATTGGCACTGCAATCAACAGGGCTGGTGTTTGTTCTATCACTCCTCCTAGAACAGGTAACAAACAACAAAGCAAAAGGGGTAGAGATTCTTAAAAGCGAACAAGTTGCACTCAGAACACTGGCGTAACAGGGGCCCCCGTATCCCCCGCGGGGCGGGGGGCCCCGCGACCACATGTTCTGGAAGGGGGCCCCACTTGGAGTAAAAAAAATATATATATATTTTTTTTTTACAATTTCTTTTTGAATTCACTCTGCATTTCTAAAGAAATGATTTCTGTAACAGAAATCATTTCTTTATGAAGGCATAGTGAATACAAAATGTCTGGTGGCTACCCCCACCCCACCCCATGACATGAAGACCCTAGGCTGGAGGCCTCCATGTCATGGGGTGGGGGAAGCCCTATGACTTCAAAAATAAATAGTTTATTTTTGAAGTCACTCTGCCTTCATAAAGAAATTATTTCCGTTATGGTTCAGTCCTTAATGGAAATAATTTCTTTATGAAGTCAGAGTGACTTCAAAAAGAAACAATGGACCTCATTACGAGCATGGCAGTAGCTGTGCCTGTATGGCAGGCACGGCTACCGCCATGCTCGCTACCGGCCCCGCCTCCCGCGATTGGGCAATAACCGGCCCATTACAAGGTGAATGGGCCGGTAATTGCCCATTCGCTGGTGGCAGTATTGGCGGGCTCCCGATTCCCATTCTACCGAATAGGGCAGAATAGGGGTGGGGAGCATCGTTGCGCCGGCACCGTTGATAAAGGTGCTGGCGCAATTACAAGTTATGCTCGCAGGTGCCGCACAGCCCGCCAGGTAAGACCTGGCGGGCTGTCAGGAACCTGAGAACAGAACTCGTAATGCAGCGGGACGGTATGAACGGTGCCAGTGCCTTACCGGCACCGTTCATACCGTCACCGTCAGGGTCCTAATGAGGCCCAATGGATTTTTGAAGTATTATGGCTCCCCTCAACCCATGATGTGTGCGTGTGTGAGTGTATGGTGAAAGGATGCACACTGAAATGTATGGGTGGCTGCCTGGGTGTGCCTGTATGGTGATAGTGTCCACACTTAAATGTATAGGTGACTGTGTGAGGGTATGGTGAAAGGTGCACACAAATATATGGGTGGCTGGGTGTACATGTACGGTGAAAGGATGCACACTTAAATGTATGGGTGGCTGCCTGGCTGTGTGTGCCTGTGTGGTGAAAGGTTGCACACTTAACCTGGGTGTGCCTGTATGGTGAAAGGGTGTGCACTTAAATATATGGATGGCTGTGTGTGCGTGTGTATATATGGTGAATGGTGTGTGTGCTTGTGTTCAGGGGCGCAACAAAACCTACATTTCAGGGGGGCTAACTTTTCAAATGTTGGGAGAGGTGCTAACGTCACGTGTGGTGAGGAGGAGCAAACGTATTTGTGTGGGGTCATCTAACTTCTTTACGCATATTAATGAGACTATTCTAGTGCAGGTTCAATGTTACAAACAGTTAACTCTCTCCTTTAGGTCTGAAAGCACCCACTTATGGGCTGCTGTGAGAATGACTGGTCTCCTGTTTCCACTCTACCCTTCCAATCACTCCCCAGGCATGCAAGTACTAAACCCACATCACAATTTCAATTGCTTAAAAAATGTGGCATTTGAATGCAGGTACTAACAGTGAAATGATGTACATTAGTAGTTGCTGGGCCGGGCCCTTGTTAATGGCAAAAGCCAGGTGCCGTTTAACATCTGTGTCCTTTTCTGTCCGGCAACTGCTCTGAAGGTCTGCCAGGTCAAGTCAACATAGCCCACAATTTCAGTGGGGGGGGGGGTGGAGTGCTGAAGCCCAGTCAGCTCAATGGTGTTGCACCCCTACTTGTGTTTAATGCCTTGATTAATTATTGGTAATCTTCTTTACACCTAGCCCTATTCTTCCTCATCCCAGTACTTGTGTATGAGGCAGTACTTGTGTTTGAGGCACTATGCCTCATACACTAGTACTGGGATAAGGTAGAGGTACATGAAGGTAATGCCTGACTTAACTACCTGTAATCTTCATTACTCCTAGTCCCACTCTTCCTCCAGTACTTACCAGTGAGGCAAGGAGTCTTATACGTAAGCACTGGGACAAGGAAGAGGGACGTGGAGGTAATTCTGGGCCAATGAGCTGATTTTGGAGGTTGGGGTATGGGATGGGAGGGAGAAGGGATGTGTGGGGGGGTGGGGTTGTTATGTTATGTTATGTTATCGGTACTTGTGTAGCGCACCGTCACCAACGGAATTGGTCCCCAGGCGCTCTGACGGATCTGTAAACAGGAAGGGTGGGGGTAGGGTTAGTCGGGAGGAGGGGAGAAGGAGAGTGGGAGATGTGGTGTGCTGTTGGCAGCTTCAGCTCGGTTGACACCGAGTGCTGGGCTTTGGTGCTAGTATCGGATCGGATGAAGGCCTCGAGTGCTGTGGGTGAAGTTTATGTGTTGTTGATGCGGGGTGGTAAAGTGCGTGCGGATTGCTGGGAGATGGTTGTGTGGTTTTGTGTGGGTTTAAATAAGCAGAAGATTGAGGATTGGGTTAGTGGGGTCTGTATCCAGGTTCAGGTACTTACGATTCCGTTAGAGTTGTATACCTGTGGGTTTGGATGTTGCTGTGGGCTCGGATGTTGCTGGTTCCTGGTGGCCGACTCGATTTGGTGGTGTTGCACTGGTCCAGCTGTATCCTATTGAGTATAGTATGGATTGGTGGGTGCATCTGAACCTAATCTTCAGGTGTGGGACTGGGTGGGTGATATCTATTCTTAGGTAATCTAGTGTGACCCTGGTCAGTTAAGGCTTTGAGTGGTTCAGGGTTGCGGTCATGTTGAAGTGTTGTCCTAGTGGGTCCGTCTTGGTGAGCATGTGTATTCAGACGTTCGTATCCTTCTGTCGTGACTGATTCTTTGATTTCCATGGAGCGAACATCCTTGAGACTGTTGTTTAGTTGTAGTTTGTGTGGTGGGGCTTTGTGCTTCCTGCTTTGTATTGGTGGGCCGTGTGTAGTGATGAAACATTCTGTTTCTCACCCATTGCCTTGGGCCCGTGATGCAGTGCTTCCTTTCCCTCTCTATGATTTTTTCTAAGGGCTGCAATAAATCATAATGGTCGTCCATGTCCATGCTAATCAGGCATGATATGTGGTATTAGTGGCTAGATAGGCATTTTGGTGCAGCCAGTCTAGTCATTCCTCAGTTTGGTATGACTTTTTTTAACTGGGCCATTTCTGATAAAGCAGTCCTGCTCAGTGTAATTACCTGGCTAGACTGGCATTTGGATTCTGCCAGTCTAGTCGTTTTTTTTTTCTGCGGCACTGTATATTTTTCTGGGCATCTGTGATAAAATGATATGTTATGATATGATAGGTCATATATAACGCACCTGTACACACTTTTTTTAGGCACAACAAGACAAGAGAAGGAAAACTGAGGGAGGACAAGACAAATGCTCTTACTAAGCCTTGTGTCATTCAGATCGTGCAAGCGCGAGAACGAGAAGGGGAAAGGGAGGGGGGAAGTGCAAGGGAGAGTGGAGGGGAAAACAGGGCAGCAATGCTCTGAGTAAGTGCCGCCAGGCGAGCGCGGCTCTGGGTAGTGCAAGGAGAACAAGGGATTTTAGGGTTACAGCTACAGCCCCTAACTGCATGGTAGGCCTGAGGCAGTGCAAGGGTGACTGATCAAGAAAGAGCCTGGACTCAGTGAGACAGAGGGTAGCCAAGCAACCAGTTGGTACAGCAGACAGGTAGGTCAGCAGGGGAGGGAGAGAGAGAAAGCAGAGGAGAAGAGGAAAGTTTTGAGCTGCTTCTGGAACTTCAGGTGGACCGGCTCAAGTTTGGGAGGGTCAGGGAGGCCATTTCAGAGGGAGGCGCCTGCAGGGGAGAAGGATCTACCCCCCCACTCTCTGCCTGGAGAAATATCTAACCCTTAGGGCTCGGGAAGGAAGGTATTTTGGAAGATAGCGTTGGATGTAGTGCAGATACCCGCCCCAGAAAGCCTTGTGGACAATGAAAAGGGTCTTGAACTTGATCCTTGCAGCCACCGAGAGCCAGTGGAGAGATTTCATGGCTGGAGAGATAGTCCCTAGGCTTGAGGCCAAGGATAACTCTTGCAGTCCTATTCTGGATTATTTGCAGAGGGTGGAGAGTAGAGGAAGGCAGATTGAGAAAGTGGCTGTTGCAGTAGTCCAGCCTAGAGAGAACCAGAGCTCTGGAGACAGTGAGCTTCTGGGGGAAAGTGAGAAATGAAAGAGTCCCTTTGAGGAGGTGCAGCTGGTAGTGGGATTTCTTGGCAACGTCCGAGATGTGAGGAGAGAAAGAGAGAGTGAAGTTGACGATGACACCAGGAATGACCGAGAGATGAGAGTAGGCTAGGGGAGCCTGAATGAAAGCTGAGTGTCATCCACATAACACTGTAAGTTAGAGGAGAAGGTAGAGATCAGGTGGGTCAAAGGGGCCAAGTAGAGGTTGAAAAACCAGGGTGAGAGGGTAGAGCCCTGGAGAACGACACATGTAGAGAGAGGTGGCAGAGTGAAAGGGACAAAGTTGGACCTGGGAGGGGCGGTCCAAGAGGAAGGAGGTCAGCCACTCCAGGGCCTGATCCATGATGCCCAGGTTCTCGAAGAGTCAATTGATCAAGATGGCGTGGTTGACCGTGTCAAAAGCAGAGGAAAGTTCCAGGATGATGAGGACAGAAGGAATGCTGGAATCAAGGTTAGAGATCAGATCTTGACAGGTGTTCAGGAGAGCAGCTTCCGTGCCTCTGGCAGCTCTTATCCAGACTGATGGTCATGGAGACAACCAACAGATTCAGTGTGGAGTGTAAGCTGGCAGTTGGCCAGCGTTTCCAAGAATTTGGGAGAGGGGAAAGGTCCAGTGGCAAAAGAATGATCACAGAAATCGGCCAAGGCTGGATCGTGTCAATGTGGTCCTTGACGGTTCGGGAGGAGCAGACGAGCACCTGTTTCGATGACACTTCCATAGATGGGACTTATCTAGAAACCTTGTCAGGTGTTAGAGAGAAAGAGGAGAAAGGAGAGGGAGAGATGGCCAAAGGGGTGTGAGCGAGGAAGAGGGAGAGGAAGAGAAGATAGTGGACAGGATTTCCTGAGTTTTAGTGGAGAAGCGAGAGGCCAAAGCCGTACAGAGGGCCTGTTGAGGGAACAGGAGAGGTAGAAACCGCAACAGGATTGGCCAGTTCCTTGCAGATTTTAAAGAGTTTGGCTGTGTTGTTAGAGGCCGTAGAGACGTAGGCTTGAATGTGTGCTCTCTTCTTGATGAGTCTTATTGCTTCGACTGGCATTTTGGTGCAACCAGTCTAGGTATATCTTAATGTTACTGTAATGTTATTATGTGTCTACACTGGTCTACATTGTGCAGCCAGTTGAACATGTTTTCATTGTGGCATGAGATTTTTAATAGCAAAGCATTAATGTTCATGTGCACTGTTGGTGACTTGCATGTTTTGGATTGCTGTTACCCTACACAACAATAGCAAACACTGTGGCTTTTTAGTAAATTTTTCTCAGAAAGTGGGCTGTATATTTCATTAAAACACATATTTATATCTTTCTCCTAGTGCAGTGTGTGGCATAACCCTTCAGCAACACTTTTGTGCGTTTTCCGCAAGCGTGGTAATCTACGGCGGCCCAAGTGGGCACGACTCGTGATTTGTTGCCGAGTTGGGGGGGGCCCTCAGCATGGCTTGCAGGGGGCCCCCAGAGCTTGTGTTACGCCACTGACTCAGAACTATGGCCCTCCAGAATAGATTGGCACTTGATTATTTACTATTTGCCCAAGGGTGTACCTGTAAAAATTATAGGACAAGAATGCTGCACCTGGGTACCCGATAACTCCTCCCAGGTTGAGGATGTCATAAAACACCTTCACTTTTGGTTTACTGGGCTCCTTCATTCGGCATGGTATTTTGATAATTGTTGGTATAATTGCCACCTTGGCAGTGATAGTTTTTCCTATTTGCTGCCTTCTGTCATGCTGTGTTAAACAGGTGTCTCACTTGCCCACCAGGCTGCTGCCACTCATAATAGAGACACCTGTACTTAAGGAGGACCCTCAAATGAACAGGAAATGATAGATGTGTTAGGACAAATGTCTGGCACCGAATTGTATGAATTTTTGAATTGGCACCCTAGAGGCCGACAATCTATGGCCCTCATTACGAGCATGCCGGTCCGGTAACAATGGTGCCGGTAGGCCTACCGGCAGTGTTGTTACCGGACCGGCACAGTCCGAGTCTGCGGGCGGCCCACCCGCCAGGCCTGACCTGACCTAATGAGGCCCTATGTCTCTGAAGCTACATCCTTTCTCTCTATGTCACTTGTGTACCTGGGCATCTTTGATTGATGCTATGCCACAATCCTGCTCCCTGTGGTCTAAGCTCTGTATCAGGCATGACCAATCGGGGGGTTGATGTGGCAGGATTGTTATGCTACGTTATGCCAAACAATGTTATGCTATGCTATGTTATATTATGCTATGGCGTGATAAATTAGGCTATCTCCTCCATTTAGTCTTTTCCTCTGTTCCCTTTGACTCCCTTTGCACTCCATTCCTCTGACATGTCCAAACCCCTCCAGAAGCAGATTAGACCAAGACTCTGTAACATGGCAAAGCGACACATCAGACCTTCTCTTCTGATTGCTCTCTACAAGTATAGCATTTGCACCATATATGGTAGATAACAGAAGGGTTTCTGCAAATGTCGCTTATCCATAGTACAACACAATGTACCAAGCCGATGTCCCTGCAAAGGCTTTGTCACAACACAAGGGAGATGTTGACAGCTATTCCCAATGTCTGCAATTTCATGTCAAGTACCTCCCACCATTGTGCAAATGCTATAATATATTAGTGATTGCATAGGATATGCTATGTAACCTCTGCTCAAAGGGCTGTACCTTGAGAGCTCTGAGTGCTGACTGCCCGCCACTTGTTCTGCTGTACTTTCCTGCTTATCAGATGATCACTCTGTGTGCTGTGTATTTTATATCTAATACAATAAGCTTGGTTTACGCATCAGTCTGTGTCTAATCTCTGTATTTACTGCACGCCAAAGCTGAGGCCAAAGTGACCCTTCGGGAGGGGCCGCTTTAGCTTTCACAATGGGTAGGGACATGATGAGCCGACTCAATATGACCATCTCATTCACCGATCAGGGGATAGTATGTTCGACTCCAGGAATTCACTACATGAATGTGAGGGACATCATTCAGGCATATTGTGTGCAGACTGTACGGGGGTACCTTGAGCTATTTCAATTTGGAGTGAAAGTGCTGATAGCATGGCTTCCAGGGATACAAAGCAAATTGAAACATATACCCAACAAGTTCTTCTACAGACCAGAGGTTCCCCTAGATCAGAGGGAAGGGCAGGTGATACCAATCGAACTGGAGGCAGTTATAGTGGCAGTTATAGTAAAGGAAGAGAAAGTAGTATTGTATAGGACAGACGACGCAGGACGTGCATGGAGGACAGTAATCACAGTAGGGGAAGAGAACAGACTAATTGACTGGACAGATGAGGAACTGTTTCAAGACGATCCTTCAGATCACGAGACAGTGTTTTTCATGAGCATTACCCGTTAGGTAAGGATACATTACAGGGAAGTACCACACAGAATGGTTTTGCTGAAAAAGGCACTACCACACTTTTTTGAGGAAGACTTGACGCGGATACACAGAGTTCTATGGACTGGTAGTCCATATGACGTGGGCCTGTTAAAGGGGATTGGACCTGTCAAAATAAAGCTCGAGCCAGGGGCTATTTTACCAACGGCAAGACAATATAAGCAGAAAAAGGCATTTATGAGACAATTGCCACTTTAGTACAACAAGGCATTCTAGTGCCTTCAGTGTCAAAGTGTAAAACCGCTGTGTACCTGGTGAAGAAGATGACAGGGGTTTGTGGTGTTTTATCCAAGATTTACATCCCCTGAATCAAATTGTTTAGGCAGAATTTCCATTAGTTCCCGAACCAGTGACAATTTTATATAGCATTACGCTGGAAGCTACCCTTATCACGGTAAAAGCATTGAAGAATGTGTTCTTTTCTGTACCACTCCACAGAGAGTCACAGGACTTGACTTCCTTTCTACATTGAATCCGGAAGTGGAAACACACAAGATTGCCAGAGGGGTACTATGAATCACGCTCTTCAACAAGGTCCTCCAAATGGACCTAGGGAACATACAATTGGAGATGACCATCATTTAGTATGTAGATGACATTTTGATTTGCAGCAAGTCTGAAGAGCAATGTCAAAATAACTCAGTACACTTGTTGACTGTATTAGCAGAAAACCATTACAAGGTAGACAAGGCAAAACTACAATATTGCCAGAAGGAGGTGTTGTACACATACGCTGAGAGGAATGCAACAATTCTTGGGCCTCTGACATTATTGCAGAGCTTGGGTATTTTATTACAACACTTACACAAGAGGGGACTGTAACCTATCATGGACGCACAAAATGACAGAAGCCTTTCAGTAGCTGAAGAAAGCAATATGCACAGCTTCAGTGTTAGGGATCCCCAATTACAAGGTCAAATTCTATTCATTCTTGCACTCCAACAGAGTAGTGATGACCGTGGTACTCACACAGAAGACAACCTCGGGACACAAACCAATGGCCTACTATACTGGCAGTTTAGACCCAGTGATGAGAGAACATTACCCTTGTGAACAAGCTTTGGCTGCTGCTGCGTTCGCAGTAGAAAAGTCAGCAAGTTTCACAATGGGGTGCAGCACCACACTTTACATGGAGCATGCCTGCTTTGCGATCCTTGAAAAGCCCAAAAGCACATTGACTACACAGAGAGCATCTGAATGCGAGGTAATTATCTCGAATCCAGCAATAAAGGTAGTGAGATGCAGAATTGTAAACCCAGCAACATTCATAGCGGAACCATTGGAGGAAGGAGACTGTGTGCACAACAGTACTATGTACATGGAACAGTTTGACAACATCCCTAAAGTGGGAGAGAATTCCCTTGAGGGGGAGAAAGACTTTTTATTGACGGGTCATCAACTATAGACCATACAATGGGAGAAAGCCATACTGGGACAGCAGTGGTGACAATAAAATCAGATGAGACAGCTGAAGTAGTAGCAAGCGCGAGCTTACCTTCACATTTTTCAGTGCAGGCAGCCGAATTAGCGGCTCTCAAACTGGCATTAAATGCGTGCAAAGACAAGGAGTTTACAGTGTATTCCGATTTGGCCTACATGACGTATACAGAAGCGAGACTTGTGATGAGTTGACGGCATACCAGTGTGGCACGCGCCCCTATTGGGCAGACTCATGGATGTGCTGCAACTATCATCAGCAATAGCAGTCGTGAAGAGGGAGGACCTATTCTCCCATGGCAACCAACTCACAGATGCAGAAGTGAAGCATACCGCATATTTCACAGATATAAATGAATTTGACACTCCATCTAACACATGTTAAGGCGTGCACAATATGATATTGAAGGAAGGATAAAGCGCTCTACCTGCCACGCAAATAATGTAGTTTCAAGGAAAGGCACCTTTAGAAGAAAGGGATTTATGGGTAAAGAGGGGTTTTTCAATATTCCCTACAGACACATTGTTGCAAATTGCACTCACATAATTGCATCATCCTACTCATTTAAGTAGGGACGTACTTGCTGCATACATTGGGAAAGAGTGGTTCAGTCCAAATATGGTGGAGCAAATAGCTGCATTAACAGAAAACTGTACGGCCTGTAAGAAATTCAACGTGGGCCATACTTTGTGAGTAGTGTGAGGAGCAATACCCCGCCCAATTGGGCCTTTCCATCACCTCCATGTGGATTACGAAGACATGATTCAAGTATGCCAAGGCTACCATTATATGATAGTACATGTATGCCCATTTTCCCAGTGGATCGAAGTTGGTCTCTGTCCATACCCTGATGGTCTCAGAGCCACAAAATTCGTTGTTAGAGAGGTGTTTCCATGATGGGGGGGGTGTGCGAGGTCCTAAGGTCTGACAATGGACCTCATTTTGTAAACAAGACTTTTGACCACATAACAACCCTACTAGGGATCCAGCACAAGTTTTCCTGTGCTTATCACCCACAAGCAAATGGATAATGCAAGTGCCTCAATGGTCTGTTAAAAGTGAAAATAGCCAAAATCAAAGCCACATTGAAAAAGGGATGGTTTCATTGCCTGCCCTTAGCTCCGTTCGCATTGTGTAATCAACCAGGATCCGACCACCATATAACCCCTCATGAGGTGGTGGCAGGGCAACGCAAGCGACTTCCACTTGCTCCTCCCACTAGAGCACTGACAGATACCCACAGTTCTGCTGTTGTGTTAGGAGATGAAATGCACGCTCGATAGCTTCGATCCCAGTAGGAGAGGTCAGAGAAGATCGAGGAAGATAACACACCGGAAACAAACTTTCAATTGCTTAGACAAACTCTGCTTTATCAAGGGAATTTGGTGTATTTGAGAACTTTCATCAAGCCTTCATTGAAACCTAAATTTGAGGGACCCTATCCTTTAGAGCAGGCCACTGATCGCACTGTGCAATTGAGTGGCAAAAAAACCTGGAATTACATTGGAGACGTCAAGCCTTGCCGAGGTGAGACCTCTTCCCACCAGTACGAAGATGATTTTATGCAAGAAATAGAACAAGACAAAGGAGAATCACCACAACAAAGGCTGACTCGGTCCATGACTAGAGTTAGGGGAGGACAAAATGCAGAACTAGACTAGGCACATTGGGCCTCATTACAACCCTGGCGGTAGCCGTGCCTGTAAAACAGGCATGGCTGTGGCCGTAGTTGCATTTTTTTCGGCACCTGTGAATGGGCAAGAACCGGATCATGCCGAGTTAGTTGGACCCGGTACTTGCCCATTTTCGGGTGCCGGAATCAAGGGCCATCCCCATTTCGCCCCATAGCGCTGAATGTGGATGGGGACGTTGGATGCACCGGCGAGACCTTCGGGAAGGAAATGGGGGGTTCGTGGGCACCTACACCTCCTTAGAAAAGGCCCAAGCCTCGATAAAGAAAAATGTTCTCTGGAAGAGGTTTTGCCGGGACCGGTCGGTATCGAGGCCGAGCGACCGGTCGCTACCAAACCACGAGGGGGCCTCAGAACCACAGGGCCCACTATTGGGAAAACAGGCAGCAAGATGCCTTATTTCCCCCGGCACGACGTCCTTTCATCACCTGCATTTTCATCACCTGCCATTTTATTGTGCATATTACAACGAATACGCTCATCAAATCTTTTAGGGGGGAGAAAGGGCAGATAAGGGTTTAGGCAATAGCCGAAAATAAGTGTGGGAGGGGGTTTGGTGGTGGGGGGGACCCCTCAAACCCTCGACACCCCCCAAAAAAAAAGAACGATGAGCATTTAAGTTGGAAGGTACACGTTAAAATGACAGGGGATGAAATTGCAGGCGATTAAATGACATGGAACCTTTCCCCCAAGAGGATGCTTCCCGAGAGGAAGGAGAGGCAGAGGACAGGGAAGATGACAGAGCTTCCCCACAGGTGAGAAAGGGCACATATCCACCGGTAGGGGGGAGGATAGCGAAATGTTGGGAGAACTGGTGCACGCTTTCCAGCAACGCCTGGGTGTTGCAGACAGTCAAAGGTCTGCAACTAGAATTTACTCAGTTGCTCACCCAACCCCACCCCCCTTGCCCTTTACACACAGCGCAGGTAGAGAAGGAAACCTTATACGTAGAACTGCAAAGCTTGGCTCTCAAGAAGGCGATAGAACCTTGCGTGAGGCCCCTGAAATGTATAAGCAACATGTTCCTGGTACACAGGAAGGACAAAGTAAGGCCCGTGATAAATCTTACAGAGATGAACAGCTGAGTGGTTTATCATCACTTCAAAATGCAGGGAATCCATCAGCTCAGAGATACCCTCAGGTAGGGTGATTCGCTCACGAGAGTCGATCTGAAGGACGCATAGCTTACGATACCAGTCCAAGAGGTGTATCGCCCCTTCCTGGCGATCCTGACTTCCTTCCTTCCTGACTGCGGCGGGCAATTTTGGCAATTTGCAACAATGCCGTTCAGTCTAGCCTCAGTACCATGGGCCTTCACAAAACTCATGAGGCTGATAGCCGCAGCAATCAGAGAGAAAGGGATATGAATGATAATATATCTGGACGACATAGTGCTGATGGCAAACAGCAGGGACACGCTCCGATACCAGACGAGCTGGGTAACAGACCTCCTAACATCTCTGGGATTTCAAGTGAATCAAGAGAAATCGGAAGTGATACCAGTGAGGAGGATAGAATTTCATGGGTTCATACACCAAAAAGGCGACACTAGAGTTGCCGAGCATAAAGATAAGAAATATAAAAAGAGAAATGAGAAACTGCCTTAGCAAAAGCGTAATCTCCCGGCGAATGGTAGCGAGAGTAGTGGGTCTACTAGCAGCATCGATCCAAGTGATATTTCCAGGGTCTCTGAATTATCGAGATCTACAACGGCTAAAGATAAAACACCTACAACAGGGACTGCAATAACATCATCTAGTGCCTCTAGACACAGATTCAGGAACAGAACTAGAAAGGTGGCTTCAGAACATGGATGCCTGGAATGGGAAAGCCTTATTTGGTGACCCACCTGATCGGGTGATAGAGTCAGACACCAGCAGAGCAGGCTGGGAAGCTCGCTGCGGAGAGTTAGAGACAGGGGGCAAGTGGAGTACAGAAGAACTGAAATTACACATCAATTGTCTGGAGCTGTTAGCTAGGTCGTTTGTGATCAGGGTGTTTACGAAAGACAGAGTGAATTTGTGTATCCTGCTGAAGTTGGACAATATATCAGCAGTCGGATACATAAATCATTTAGGAGGGACAAAGTTCAAGTTGTTAACGGAACTAGCCAAGGACTTCTGCCTAGAGTCTGGGACATCAGTAGTAGTGGAATATCTCCCGGGTTCGCTCAATGTAGAAGCGGACTGAAACTCCAGATATCTGCAGACTCCAGCGACTGGATGCTAGACAGGGCAGTCTTTCAACAAATAGAGGAGCTCTGGGGTCCGCTACACACCGATCTGTTTGCGTCCAGACTGAATGTGCAAAAGAGCAGATACTTCAGCTGGAGACTAGACCCGACAGCTGCAGGCGTGGATGCTTTTCTCCAGGATTGGAGGGGAGAGACGCACTACGCCTTCCCGCCATTCATTATGATGAGCAGAGTGTTAACGAAAGTTTGCACAGAGAGATCGACAATGATAGTGGTAGCACTGATCTGGAGGTCACAAGTATGGTTCCCAGTGTTGATGGAGCTAGTGACGCTCTACCCAAGAGTACTACCCCCAAGGACAGCCTTCTCATGGACCCAGTTGTGTCGTATCATCCTCTGAGAGTGAGAGGGACCCTTCCGCTGATGGTGTGCATGATAGCAGGAGATGCTGGAATCTCCCTGGAATTTCGGTACAGGCTGCTAGCCTCATCGCAGAGCCGTAGTCACCTTCAACTAGGAGTTACGAAGCAGCTTGGTGCAGATGGTCGCGATGGTGCAAAGGTAGAAGTCTTCATCCCGTTTCAGCCCCTTTAATAGAAATGTTGAACTTCTTAGCGGAGCTACTCCAAGACAGGAAAGCATATAGAACAATTGGAGTGTACAGATCTGCGATGTTGGTGGACACATTCCCATAGAAAAGTTGCCAGTAGGAGAGAAGGTAGCAGTAGTTAAACTACTCAAGGGAATTAAGTTAAGGAAACCGCCAAAGCCAAGATATTGCGCCCTATGGGATGTATCAGTAGTTTTGAGATTAATAGCCAGATGGCCAGGGAACAGATATCTTTCATTGAAGCAACTGTCGGGGAAGTTGGCAATACTTTTATGCTTAGTGTCATGTCAGAGAGTGGCAGACGTCAGGGCTCTAGATGTAAATCGGAAGGTGTATGGACCAGAGGGTGTGGCCTTCACCATAGATAGGAGAACTAAGACAAATTCAACGACAATAGTGTACCCCTATCTACAAGAGCACCCCAAATAGTGTGTAGCAGATTGTAGAAAGGAATATGAACATAGGACGGCAGAGATGAGCTCGATGAGGATAACGCAATTCCTAATAGCGCGCAGAAAACCTCACAAGGCGGTAGCGACAGCCACCATAGGAAGATGGGTGAGGGAAGTGATGCAGCTAGCAGGAATAGACATGACCAAATTCGGGGGGGGCACTCAGGCGCGATGGCTTAAAAAGCGCTAGCAGAGGGCGCAATGTTGCCAGATATTCTGCGCGCAGCAGACTGGGCCAATGATACTACCTTTAGAACATTCTGTTTTAAGCCCGTATAGTCAATGGCGAAGACAGTCATGGAAAGCTTTGAACAAGCATAATGCTCGCCTCAGTCTTGACATAGAATGAAGATTACCCCGGCTAATAGCGCAGGAAGTCTTGATTCTATTCAAGACAAGGAGGCAAGCATTATTTTCCACAAGGGAGAGTGAATGTTAATGCATATGATGTACTTACGATAAGATTTTCTCCCAGAAAAGGGTGTGTATCCATCTCCTTAATATGTTCTGTTGTATCTTTCATTAGTCTGAAACCAGATCACACAACTTATTTTGCCCAATATAGGCTGTGTCAGTCTAATAAATGACATGTATCCAATATTCAAATATCATATTTTAATTCATTTGCTAAACAGCACAAGTACCAAAAAACATTTTTCTAAAAAATGCATTACACCACATAAAAAATATACAATGTTTAAAAGTGGTGATTTCACCACACACACTCAAGTTATACAGATCCTTGAACACTCTCCACAGTAGTTAACTCAATTTTTCTTCTTTCCTACTGTGTACAACAACTTAGCCCGAATTATATAAGTTTCTGTCCTTGATGTTACTATTAACTGGACATTCTTCAGGGGTGGAAAATTGTCTTGTGCTTCCTGTAGACTTCTCTCTATGGTTCCGGTTTCTATAGCTGGGGGTACATACAATACGAAAACATATTACTACAATGGCATAATTGGTTGTTTTACTTAACCTAGCCAAACCTAATCACCATTAGGATGCAAAAAGTATATACTTTATACAATACTAGTGCTTAAAACTTGTAGCCAATAAATGTTGTACAGGTTTATTAGACAATCACAGTTTTTTGTCCTTCACTACTCACAGTGGTTGAGAGAGATAGCCCCTATCTTTACCATATTCTCTACTGTCCTCATCAAAAAATATCATGCTTCCTGATGTATAATAAGATCATAGAGCACACACCTCTATTTTGTAACCTAAATAGGTTAACCCTTAAACAGTTTTATAGGGTATGGCCTCACCTCAATACCAATACTGATTTCTCTCTCTTGTAGGTAAGGTACATGGGATTTTCTCAACCCAAATCTGGTATGTGCAACCACAATGCGGTATGTGTTCTGTTAAAAAAATATATAGGACACTCTGTAAGTTCTTAATACAAAGAAGAGAGATGGACCAAAACACAGAAAGCAGAGAGACAGGGGAAGGATCCTACCTTTATAACCCTCAGTCGTAAGATATTACTACTTTCTGGGGTCTGCAGTCTCCTGAATAAGCTTCCAGAGCCACAATTCTACTTTACTCAGTGGCACTCAGTGGAAAAAACTTTTTTCATAAAATGAGGATGAAACAAACAAGAGTATCCCCTTAAAAAGTAAATTCAACAAGGGTAAATTACTTAATAATGGAATTCCCATATATCCCCTAAGAGTAGGCCCCCTAGCTCACCTTGTACATTGCTTTAGCCGAGTCCCATCTGCAGTGCGTTATTTTCCTGCTGCTGTCAGCTCGCATCGCGAGTCTTTCTATTTATCTTGCGCCCTGCGTTCGTGCGCACCTTGATGACATCATTGCGTCAGCCATAACGCGATGACGTCATTACATCTAACGTGACGCTATGCCGTCGCCGAAAGTCGCGTCGTTGCCATAGCAACCCGCGAGAATGCCACTGAATGTAAAAAGCACAATTGCATAAGGCTAATCAGGGCTCAAGCATTTATTTACAAAAACGGAGGAAGGAAAGGTAAACACACTTCTCTCCATCAATGACATGGCCCTGTGGTGTAAGTATTGTGTTCCCCTATCGAAGTAACCAGAAATAATACTCTCTCAAATGTATCATTGTCTCTGTGATACATTTGAGAGAGTATTATTTCTGGTTACTTCGATAGGGGAACACAATGCTTGAGCCCTGATTAGCCTTATGCAATTTTGCTTTTTACATTCAGTGGCATTCTCGCGGGTTGCTATGGCAACGACGCGACTTTCCTGGATCCACACATGATGCCATGGTACTGCGCAACTCCACGCTACCCCGTCACATGGAGCGACATGCTGGACCACGTGCCTGGCTGCTCGGTGAGTTGCACAACAGGCCCATGGCCATGCTGTGGGGTACTCATGTGTGCGGATGCAGAAGGGGGGGATAGTACACCTGGGTGGGAAAGGGGGAGGATAGTTTACCTGGATGGCAATAGCCAGTGAGTGGAGAATGAATGCAGAGCTAAACACTCCTCACCTGACACAGCCAAACGGAAAATGACACATCACTGGTCCACATATCACAAATAATGCAAATGGAAGACAACAAGTAAGAGGCACAACCGGGGCACCATGGTGATGGCAAGCAATGCATGACTGAATAGGATGGCAACTGTGCCAATGCGGCCTGTGTGACCATGCATAGTGAAGAGTATACAGCATGAATTGGAGGCTAAACATTGTTGCACTGCCACAGCACATCTGCCTCAGCATGCATGATTACACCCTGCATGATCTATTCAACCCCATCCAGTGTTCCACACCTCTTTACAGTATACATTCCATATTGGTGACTATTCGGTACACGTACAGGGACATGTGCATGCTCACACCTAATAGCTGCTGCCATGACCGTGCTCCCTGAAGGTGTCAGTTCAGAGTGACACAGACCTATTTGTATCTGCTTGCAGGTGATGGAGGATATCCCTTGAGGCCATGGCTACTTACCCCTGTGCGGATCCCGCAGAACAGCCATGAAGAGGAGTACAATCGTGTGCACACTCATACCCGTGTTGTGATTGAGCAGGCCTTTGGCCTGTTGAAGGCGCGGTTCCGCTGCCTAAGCAGGTCTGGTGGGGCACTCCTATATAGGCCTGAGAAGGTGGCAAAGATCACCATGGCCTGTGTCATGCTGCACAACATGTGCGTCCGAAGAAATGTACCACTGCCACCTGACATTGACATGCATGGCCCGGGTGAGGATGAAGGGGATGGAGACGGAGGTGAAGGAACCCCCCTGCCAGTACGTGATGCACGGGACGGCCATGCTGTACACCAAGCACTAATTGACCAATACTTTTAAAATACAGGGACCATGAATGACTTTTGTCAGTCAGACACTGGGCCAATGTGAACATGCACAAAGGGAATGTTGTAATTTGGACATTGAACACCGTAACACATTAAATGGATGCACACCAAAAATAACAATGTCCAGCCATGGATTGTTCTCCAGAGAACTTGTGTATTATATGAAAGTGCAAAACTGTGCCCACTCCCCCCTCCCATAATCCCCCAACAAACTCCCTCTCCCACCCCACAAACCCTCAAAACACCCCTGTTAACTCCCTCTCCCATCCCACAGATGCAAAGTGTCCCCATGTGTGCAACGGACAGTGCTCCCTTCCACAATGTGTTTTGCCACAATGTCAGTGTCCGTGCATTCACTTCTTTCGGACTTTAGTGTCGGGTGGTGCCATGGCCGACTGTCATGTGCTCCTCCTTATGTGACGCACCGGACTGGATTGCGCCGAGGTGGTAGGGCTAGTAGTTGCGGAGGAGTCTATTGTCAATCGACTGTCTGTGTGAAGGTCGTTGCATCGGAGCGTTACCTGCCAGGATGGCCTCTGTGAGTGTCCCCATGCACTCCCGGAAGGCACGCGTGGATGCCTCCACTGCTGCAGTATTGGCTGCTATTGCCCTTTCGATGGCCCTCATGGCCTCATTGCCTGCTTCCACCTGCTGGCGCATGATCTGGAGCATGTACTCCTGCCGGGCCTCGACCCTTGTCAGGCGGGCATCAAATGAGGTGTCATCCGCAGGTCTGCAGGTTGCTGGCAGGGTGGAGGAAGGCAGAGTGGAGGAAGGCAGAGTGGAGGAAGGCAGAGTGGAGGAAGGCAGAGTGGAGGAAGGGGCCTGTGCGGAGCCATCCTCCGGGGCACTGTCCTCAAAACAGCGCATTGTCTGATTCCCTGAGGTCGGAATCATGTAGACACGGATCATCGAGGCACTCAGACTCCGCTAGAGGTTGGGGGCTGGCAATGTGGCTTGGGGTGGGTGTGCCAGGCATCATGTCTGATTCTTCTTCCACCTCTGTGGACACAACGTCCCTGTTGGCTGGCGGCAGGGCTACCACTGTTGTGGTTCTTTGTTGTTGGGCAGTGGGTGCAGGTGTCCCCTGCAGGGTTGGTGCCTTGCGTGGCACACTGGCTTTGGCAGGTGTCTTTTCCTTGGCCGGTTGTGTTGGGGTGTCCCTGGTCCCCATGCATGCACTGGACATGCTCGCACCCCTGTCCAGTGGTCCACCTTCATCATCGGTGCCTGGGGGATAGAAGAGATGCAGGTCATCAGTGATGTTGTCAAATGGCAGCTATGTTGAATTGCGGTGGGATATGTTCATGCATTCAGCCATCATTTCATTTCTGGTTTGTTGCTTTAGGTGTACTAAGGGGGTATGTGGGGAATCAATGCATGGCTGGTGGGGTAGTATTAGTTTGGTCTCTGTGTGGTGGGTGCATGGGCATGGTTGGGTCATGTGGAACCTCTGTTGGAATAGGGGTCGTCACTCAGCGTCTATGTGGTGCAGGGAGTGACAATGATTATTCTATGGATATGTTGATGCATCACCTTGCCCACTCTAACTTCCCCAGTTGGGCCACGTCATGTGTCGTGATACATGGTTGTGATGGTACACTCACCTTCCTCTGTGGTGATTGCTGCGCCGACCTCCTGATCTCCGATCCCCTCAATGGTTTCGGGGTCAATGAAGCCACTGGCCGTCTCCTCCCATGGCATCAATTGGACTGGGGAGTGTGGGCAACCGCCTGTCGCCATTGTGGCTCTCCGGTTCTCAGACATGATCCTCCGGACACAGAGGCGGAGGTCGTCCCACCGCTTCCGGCAGTCGCGCACACTCCTTGGGACGCACCCCACTGCTGTCACCCTCTGAGCTACCTCAAGCCAGACCTCTTTTTTGCGGGTTTGGGAAGCATGCTTTAGGTCTGTGCTGTGTATTACATCCGCATGCTCTTCCAGGGTGTTGGCAAGCATGGTGAGCTCAGCGTCCAAGAAACGCTGCTTCCTCTTCCTCTGTGTGGATTTCCTGCTGGCCTTGGACATGATGATGCTCCTCAGACACACTACGACACGGGAGGAGTGTTGGTTGTGGAGGATTGCAATTGATTGTGTTTTTAAAGATGGCCGCCGGCCCATTTCCCATTCCAGCGCGATGACGTAATTTCCGGGTCCGGTTTTGCGAACAGGGTTATTCCGTGCCGGAGTTACCTTGCCGGCTTTAGGGGTTCATTCAAGGGTTACAGAGTGGACGCAAGCCACAATGCTGGTATAGAGGGGTTGGTGGGACGTTACCGGGATGGCGGTTTTTCCACTACCGGCATGGGGGGATGCGTATGCTCGCGCACTCGTGATCGGCCGCTGGTAGCGGGTTCTCAAGGGCACGGACACGCACTTCCCGCCATGCCGGTAATTGTGCCGGATTTTCCGGCCGACTCGTAATGAGGCCCAGAGACTAAATTGGGACTAGTTCAGAGTTCAGTTCAAGTTGGAGTGCAGGTGATAGCATTCAAGAAGAGGGAGAGAACAGGAAGAGGAAGGACTAAGAGCATGTGACCAGGACATTTGGACTACAGTGGGCCTGGGACTCAAGGGAAATGTAGTTTTGGTTGGAAAAAAGTAAAAGAAAAAAATGTGTTTTTTCCCACATGGGAGTTGCAAAAATGTTTATTGTTGAAACTGCTTGAGACAGGAAAATAAATGAACATGAAGCATAATGCTCGCCTCCTTGTCTTTAATAGAATCAAGCCT
Organism: Ambystoma mexicanum; assembly: GCF_040938575.1. NCBI lineage: Eukaryota > Metazoa > Chordata > Amphibia > Caudata > Ambystomatidae > Ambystoma > Ambystoma mexicanum. Next base: position 524,692,824 of record NC_090940.1, read on the forward strand.
CCCTGCACTATTAGCAGGGGTAATCTTCATTCTCAGAGCTTGGAAATATGTGTAGACTTAGCATGTAACTCTCAGGGGCTCATTTTCAAGTGCCCCTTAACTTGGCGACAGGGTCTCGTTCCGTTTTCACTTCGAAAGGGTCATCACTGCCAGATGTTCAACATTTGCACGGCAGAGCGCAAAAGGTGCCATACGAGCATGTCTGCTGCTTTTTGCCCTCCCTTTCTGCACTCTGCCAAGGAAATTGAGCAAACACTGCTGCCAGGTACGCATGATTGGTGGAGTTTACAATGGCTACTTATGGAGTCCACCTGCTTTTTCCATAGTGATCCCCAACATTTTCGCCGGCATGAGAATGCTGAAGTATTTTCATGGTGGAGAGGAAATGAGGCGTTCCGCCCCTCCTCTCCACCATACAAATGCCGGAAAATTTGGAGCACTGGAAACCAAATGCATAAGCTAAAGGATGAGACATTGTTTACTGGATAAGAAACTAACACGTTCTACACAGATCTCCACAGATGGTACTTTGGGCAATCTCCCTAATACTCAAAATGATGACCTTCAGCTTACATAATCATCTCTAAGGCAGGTGTATTTACACTGTGATCTATTGTATAGGGTTTTGACATGCAGATTAGATAAACTTGTCTATAGTGAGCAAATTCACCCACTGGGCTATGTAACTGTTATGGGGATGTGTGATGGGTAGATCAAAAACATAACTCCTTTTGGCAGTAGCAATGCCCGCTGAGCAATCTTTCCAGCAGAAGGAAATCTGGAGATTTCTGGAGACATCTCCAAAAGGCTTACAGAACTGTGGAAGGATCAGTGACTTGCCATGGTCACCCTCCGATGTCTGACCATGACCCGCTTTGTTGATCTTTCTGTGGCACCAGCCTATTGGGATTCATTTTGAAAGTTGTCACTAGGAGGGGTTTGGAGAAGCTATGTGAAAGAGAAGATTGTTGGAACAACAGTGGGAGAAGGGGTATAGACAGGTTCTGGCCCAAGCAGCAAATGCCACCCTGTATTCCACAGGACCCAACCTATGACATTAAATACAAGGGAGGTCAAAAGTGTGACGTAGGAAGATCCTTGTTCAGGGGTTAACCAGAATATTGACTGCGGTGTGCTGATACGTTAACACAATCCTGGTAGGGGCTCCATCCTGTTACCTGATAAAAAGAAGTCTTTGCACATTTTTATAAAATGAAATACCAGTGTATGATATTGTATAATTTTCTGCTGAGTCCCAGGCTATGCTGTCGGCCTGCTGTTCATAACTAAATTCTGAATTGATCAATTCATCCTGTAATTCATTCTGTATTGACTGCCGTACCCAGAGTTTGTATGTTAACCATAACACATGAGTTTAGCGCCATACTCGTTCAGAAGATAGCTCACTATGCCAAGCATTTTGTAGTGATCCGTGTTCATATGTGAGATTTGTTAAAAGTGGGTATCCACCCCAAAGAGCATAATGTATTCGTCAGGAGAAGTTATTAGATAATTAAATTAGAGACAGTGCAGCCAAAGTGTCAAGACCCAAATCTGTGCTTTGCCTGGGAAGATGCTGTCATCCTGGACAGATCATCGAATCTCACAGTATAGGATTTGCCTTCTCACATTCTGATGGCTTTGTTTGGCCATTGCCTGCTCTTTATTTTATCTGTGGCTGTTTGAGTGAAAAGACACGAGAGCACTGAGAAAATTTCTTGGGCCTCTAGCAGTCTGTACTTCTTCCTTTGCCCTTGCTTAAGAGTTTTGGCGCTGGTGGCTAATGTAAAGGCTTCCCTTACCAGAATCCTAAGCTCTTCCTGTTTATTGTGGACATTTATTGCATGGATTTGCATGCTGCCATGTGCAGCCCTGCTGTAACTTTAATTCAGCTCTCCTCAGCATAGCTGGTGGGATTAAGTGGAGCAGCAGTGGCGTTTCGCACCCCCTCAGTCATTCTGCACAAGGTTATTTGTTGCAACATGCTGTCATTCTGATACGTTAAGGCAGAATGTTTTTAACAGAGTGTGCTCCTGTTCCAATTGGCCTATTTTGGAAAATGTGCAATCAGCCTCTTGGAGCCCTTTGCTTTGACCAAGCAGCTGAGATCTTCCTAGAAGTCAATTATCCATTAATTTATGGCGCCTACTGGATCATTAATTAATGCTTCATCGGCAAGAGTCACCAGTCATCCCAGTACAACTACATGACTTGTTTGTTGTCACCACAATATCAGATAAAACGAATTCTATGGTCATCCACGAATATTCAACATATAATCAAGAAATATTAAGTTATCATTTTACTGTGAGGCTTGCTCTTCCCCTAGTACTAAAGGACCATGAGGAAGTGAAAGTCAAAGCATATTTTAATATATAGCCAAAGTGTGAAGAGTGGCTTCCTAAAAAGTTACAAAGCTTCATAGTTCATGGCAGCAGACTAAGAGCAATATTAGCTGGGAAACCTTTATTTGGGGTTCTTACTTTGGGAGCCAGGTACTTTGCCAATTTATTTCGGAAGCCATTTTTCTGTTAGTGAATCATTTTCTTTTGTGTTGTGATTTGAATTTTAATTCTTTGTCGCTTAAGTTAGGTAAAGTTTTTTTTCTTACTTTTGAAGCCAGCTTATTTGAAAAGCCAGCTTTTTTGGTTTGGAGAATATTTTAATATTTTAGTTGAGAAAACTTAACTTTTCTTAATTTTTCTTTTTGTAGGAATCCCCCCTGAAACCTGGATTTTATTTTGGAAAATAGAGCAGGGAGGCAGGGGGAGGACTCTGAGGTTGTGTTTCCTGTGAATGAGGGCAGCATGTATCTGGATGAGAAGGTGGGCATGGATCTGTATCCTCCTACTTGCAAACAGAAGGAGGAAGGCAGAGTTCATGAACATTCTAGGGCTGAGGCACACAGACACTCTGCCTAATCCATTGGATGATGCTGCTGCAGATGTTGCTCGTGGGGTTAGTGGTGATGATGATGATGCTGGGGGTGATAGTGGCAGTAGTGGTGACACAGAGACAGTGGAGGGGCCTGAGTGGGTGGTATATTCAGCACCACAGGCGAGCTGGTGATACACAGGTCAGGAGGAGGAGAGCCAGTTATTCAGTAGTCAGGAGGAAGAACAAAACCAAGTAAGAGATCAAGAAAAGACCAGGAGGTCCTTCGAAAGTACAGTGAGGGCAGGAAGAAAGTCCCCCTTGCCATCATCCTCTTCAGCCTGGGATTACTTTAATGTGCCTGATGGGGTTTCAGCAGCAGAGGCTGCATCCATAGAGTGCACAATTTGCCCAGAGTGAAAGACCATTAGATGGGGAACATCTCTGCTACCCATGCATTGTGTACCACGGCCCTCTTGAACATGTGGTGCTGACACTGGTACGTGAAGGCCAAGTTCCACCTGCTCCAAGACTAGTTCTATGTGATTACATCGGCCAAGTTAGTTCGTGGTCTCCTAGTTTGACTCTTGTAACTTTACTTTTTTTCATTTTATTTTGTTAAATGGGGGGTCACTTCTCATCCTACCCCTACTCCTACCCCACCCTGTACTACACACACAGATACACACACACAGATGCGCACACACACACACAAAAACACATACACACATATAAGAAAAACAAAAGAAAACATTGATTTACAAGGGTCAAACTAGAAGACCACAAATAATTGTAGTTAATGTAATCACTGTAAACACCCAAACCTATACCAGTGATGATGAAGATGACACAGCAGCTGGGACTTGCCAGAGGAACAGCAATCCTGTCCTAAGTGAAAGCTTCTCCAATAAGTGATCAAGCCCGGCTCACTCAGTGAAGGGGTACAAACAAAAGGCCCAGGCCGATGGAGGTGCCATTCTAGGGTGTAATTTAGAAAGGCTCAATGTCCCTCAGATGAAATGACTGCTGCTCTTCAGGAGTACAGGGATGAGTAGTGGATAAAACTCCTACTCAGCTCCACATTACTACTGAACAAGCAGTGATCCCAGTCTTAAAGGTGAAACAGGCACAGCTTGATAGGTATATCTCCTGCGCTTCTTGTGGTAAAGTGGGCCGTGGGTAGGCTACACACTTCATTAGCACAGAAGCAGTCCAAACAACAATAGTACTATGGAACCAAAATAAAAGAATGTCCAACCAAGGCTCTATAAAAATAGGAGACTTTAATTAAACTAACATTAAAGACACACTAATCAAAAACACTATCACTGTAAGAGAAGGTGCAGAATATGCAGACTTGTAGTGAAAGGGGGCACTCCATGTCTGTAGGAAGGGGATCACATGCAAAATTTCAGAAGCAAAGCCATGTTGAAGGAAGGCGTCTTTCAAAATGGTAGAGTGTGGTGTTCCTAATCACTAGGGCACACTAATGCAGGGCAGGAGAGCAGAACCACTTGAAGTCCCTTATATGCTTGTTCTTGGAACTTTACACCATTGAGCCAGGCTTCTAGGTGCTTTACGATGGTATTAGTACCGACAATCAACATGAATTGGGGAAAGAACAGGCAGGCGATGGCCGAGTTATTGACTCTAATTGGTCGAGTCAGCTCGAAGAGGTCCAACATTGCAATGTGTCAATCAGATTCAAAATGACTGGAACAAATTCAGCCATAGGTCGAGTTGCCTGTTCGATGGCTTGACAGTGGATTAAAAAGCGGTGCATGTCAAAGGCAACTCTACATGCTTTTAGTGACTCGAAAAGCATAGTGACTCAAAAAGCATTTCAAAGCAGTTACATCTGCTCAAAAACTGATCCAAGTAGGCAAACAGTGCCTAACCTGGTTGTTGACTTCCACATGTTGGGAGACACCTTCCACAATTTCTAGGGACATGGTGGATCCTTGTTCTGTACTTCCTAACCAGGAAGGATTCCAGAGCACACTTGCCAGCGTTGTTACCTTCAGTGGGCTTGCTTCCAGTCATCTCATCTTGCAGTAGGCCTTTTTCAGGCAGCATTTCAACTCGAAATGTTCCTCTGGGATGTTTGAAGGAAGGATCTTCTTCCCTTCGTGAAGCCTTTATTTTCGCCTCTATTGAAGAGGACCTTAGGGGCAGACTGTACCTTCAATAAATGTTCCAGGTGAAATTCTTCTTCTTCAGTAGTCCAAAGATGACTCAGCTGATGCAATGGTCTCACCCCTTTGAAATGGAAATCTGCTACAGAATATTGGTCCCTTTCTAGCATTTGTAACGGGTCCAGTCCTGGCTGCTTTGTTAACAGCCTCTTGCCTGGTGATGTTGGTTCCAGGGTGCCTTGTCTACAGGACGTTGGGAGGGGCACAGGAGGTGTGCGAGCCTTGGAAGCATCCATGATGGTGGGTCCCTTCTGTTGACTGTTCCTTCTCTCCTGATTACTCTAACCCCACCCATTCTTCTGTTTGCTCCATATCAAAGACATGCCATGGTGTGTCCTCTCCATCGTTCTCACAGGGCTTGCTAAACCCTGGGGGAGATTTCCTGTCCTTTGGTAAAGCTGACATGACTTCCTAGAGAGTTCAAAAGGGTCCCAAATTGTTGTTTTGGATGAAACACAGTTCTAGACACTGGTACATATAAGGACACGTCAGTGAAATGAGCCACTTGCAACCATGCGGACAATATATGACACCAATTCGTATTGACCGGTGGTGGAAATTGAGGGAAAACTTGAATGGGTGATTACTGTGATGAATCCTTCAGAGTCCTCACAGAAACCCTACTTAAAGTCTCCTCCCAGGTGGCCAGGGAAAGATAAACGCTACCTTATCCTAACCCCAGGGGTGGTATTAGCTGGGAGGATAACCTGAGAGGAGAAGGACTCCAAGAGAACAGGGAGAACTCTGTTGGGTGAGACGATGCATTCATCTTCCTCAGAGGAAGAAATATGAGTGATGCCAAAATATACAATGGCTTGTGGTAAGAGTGAGGTTTACTGTTTCAAAGATATTCATTTTGGGATTTGCAAAATACTTCCCTACTCAATCATTTGTCAGGCGTAAAACTATCCCTCCTAAAGTTGTCTATATCTATAATGGTAAGAACTCTTAAGGTCAACAAGAGAATGTTAAATGTGGACATCAGAACATTACCATCTTACGTTCTGATAAAGCTAACTCTCCTTTGATTTGAAATCAATCATTAACTCCTTGTAAACGTCCTTCATATAATGTAATCAAGTAAGGGCATTTCAAACCAATTTGTAGATAGAAAAAGGTAGTTTAAATAATGGGGACTTTAAGTCCCACACTGCCCAAAGTAATGGGACGAGGAAGAGGGATATGGAGGCACCAGACTGCAAGGTGCAGTCTAGTGAGTTTAATGACACACACCTGAGAGGGACTAGTGCGTATAAAGGACCCCCCTCGGGTGCAGGCCATTAGGAGAACTAAAAGGTGGAGTAGTTGTCGAGACTCCACGCTGCAGTTGCAGCAGAAGTTGAAGGGAAGCAGATACGCAGGAGCCAAAGATGGTTGTGAAGCAGATGCCGGCTTTGTGAGGGTATCTACCCTTTATGACCCTAAATGCAGAGGTTGCACCGTGGGAAGCGTTGTTTCAGTAAGCTTTTACCCAGGTGGCCCTGAATGCAGAGGTTGTACGTCAAGAAGTGTTAATCCGAAAAGCTTTCCTGAAAACAACTTGTACTCCGGTGGCAGGTGAACACTGGAGTGCTCGTGAAGTGAGTAACGTTCCTCTACCTACCGGCATGGGCCGCAGGAAGCAGAAGGAAGCAGCCTATTTTGTAGCAGGAAGCAGAGGAAGCAGAAGACACAGTGGCAGTAGAGCGAGCAGATGCGTATGCAGCACCCGGTGAGTTCACTATCATTCTGTGACCCCGGAATGCTCCGTAATCACTCGCTGTCCACTATTAAGAATATTGAATACTGAATTAACGTTAAGAAGCTGAAGGGGCAGACTAAGAATAACTTTGCGTACTAATCTGATACAAAGCAGCTAAAGTGGCAGAAAAAGAACCTCGGGAACAGACATGAAGGTTACAATTGTAATTACCAAATTCAGAGTAATGGCCAAGACCAAAAGAGGGCATTTGTTACACTTCGGGCTTCCTTGAGGGCTTCTGTGCGGAATACGTCTACAGGGGTTTCTCCCTTCTTTGCCCTGTATGGTGGTCATCCTAGGGCACTCCCACTCGATCTGGTACTTCCGGCTGTCAACCCATCTGCAAGAGACTGCGTGAGAGATCTCGATACGATTCATCGGGACGTACTCTGTCATTTACTCCGTGCCCAAGACAGTGCCAAAAAATATGCTGATGTGCATCGATCCACGGCACCGGTCTATCGGAGGGCATGAAGGTGTGGTTGTCGTCCCGTAACTTACGGATTGCGGGCAAAAGTTCGCTTTTCCCTAAATATGTGGGACCCTATGCCATTAATGATGTTATAAATCCTGTGGCGGTCAAGCTCTCCCTGCCGCGTTCATGGCGTATACACCCAGTTTTTCACTTCTCCCTGATCAAGCGATTCATCCAGGGGACTCGCCTGCCTACACGTCCTTCGCCGATCTTGGTGGACGGCGAGGAGGAGTACGAGGTTTCGCGCATTCTGGACTGCAGGGTGTCTAGGGGTGCGACGTTTATGGCCTGAGGACCGTACCTTTTAGCCTTTCTCTAACTTACATTGTCCGGAGCTTCTGAGGGGTTTCCATTCCACCAGGGGGTTGCCGGTATCTTTAGGGGAGGATGCTGTTACACTTCGGGCTTCCTTGCGGGCTTCCCTGCAGAATACAACTCCTTTAAATGCTCCTCTGTGGGGCAGATACGGGTTGCCATGGCGCCTACACAAACTACGACGGAGTCCGTGTCAGCTGACATGTCCTGTACGTGGAAGACGTACGGCAAGACACGCCCCCATACGGCTTTAAAACCACCGTCTTTCAAGGGGCTCGTTGCTGCTAATTAGCGTTACAAGCTACATCGGTTACATTCGTTTACTCCTTCATATTTCCTCCACACGAATTCCTGATCTGCTTACCTGGTCCTGATCCTTGCCTGGCTTCTGGATTGTAACTCCTACTCCCTTTTGGCTTTCTACTGACCGCTACTTATCTGACCCGGACTGCTCCTGTTTTGGCTTGCCTTCCCCTTTAATCCTGTCATGCTCGCCTGGCTGTTTTGACACGGAACGCTATTGGATTATTCTTCCTGCATCCTGCTGCCTCTTGCCGTACCTCGCCCTGGCTAGCTGTTACCAGACGCGGAACACCTTTGCCCTCCTCGCAGGTGACTCGCTATCAACCACCCGGAACTCTTCAGACGCTCCAAGCCTTATCTGGATGCGTGTGTGCTCAGGTACCTCTTTGTAGTTGTCATTTCCGGGTGAGCCCTGCCAACTCCATCTCTGCTATTGAATTCATTCCCTACTGTCTTGATTGGGTATTTTCCTTTTGCTGGATTTTGGGCCACTGAGTGATCTACCCTGTCTTGTGAACTTGTCTTCAAGTGTATATAAATGCTTTGCTGATTCTGCACCAACCCGGCACTAGTGCGACCCTCGTGCCGCTCGGGTTTATTTCCCTATACTAACATTCCTGTTTGTTGTTTTCTCCTATTGTTGTTTCCTTTTTCCTGGACAATTATCCATCCTCAATATACCCATATTCAGGTTTGTTGTCATTGGTTAAATACTTTAGGAAGTCTCTTTAGATTATTTCCACTCACTGTGGTTATTTCATATTTTTGTAGATTCACCCCGGGGAAGCTCCACTCCAATACTTACCTAGGTATTTTCTGTATTATACTGCTGTTCTGATTGTTTGGTTTGTTCTCAACACTGTTTAATAACATTGTATTCTTTTGCGGCATTGGTATTGGCGGTGCGTGTTCTCCCCGCTCTTTTGTTCAATTGACACCTCTGTCCGTCCCAATCGAAACAGCAGAGAGGTACATTGTAGAAAATAGCCCCTCTTTGAGGAAGCCTGAGTCTTGTACTCAGGGGAGCTGGGATAGAAGGCTGAATATCGATTCTTGTACAACCATCATCTCCAAGGTCACTCATCCACGTCTTTGACCTACTTCGGAGTGGTGAGTAGCAGCATTATTAAAATAAATTAATAACACCCAATATTGCCAAAGTCAAGGGAAGGCAATTAAGAAGCACATCAATTGATTGCCACGGACTACAAAAGACAATAGTTGATAGAGACTTAAACAAGCATTGTCTAATTTGTTTAAAACTTTTTTTTACTTTATTACTTTAGCGTTTGGTTTCCTAATGAAACCTTTCAGCTTTAACTCAATATTTATACAAAACGCTTAGAATAAAAGGAAGCAAAAAAAAAAGCCAAAAAAAAAAAAAGAGAAAAGAAATATAACACCCTTCCCCATATGCTCCGTAGCAATGGCTACTAGGACGTCTTAACCAAAACAAACTTTCATTTAAGTACTACAACAGCTTTGGCAATTTTATCAAAAATGATCGCAACAAGTTCAAACAAGGCAAGTGTTAAGGAAATCCTAGTACCTAGCATCAGCTGGGAACAAATGTCTCTTTCAGTAAAGGTATAATACTCCAAGAAAAATGTTCCCAACAGGTTGGATCTTGCATCCACAACTCCTCTGCAATTCATGTTTAAATGGTACAGGGATTACAACGAATGAGAACAGGGTCTGCAATGGTAATCCCTGAGTTCCTTAGGTTTCCTGGCCTCCAGCACTTCCCTTGTTGGTAGGAGGTTCAGCCGTAGCCTAATAAATTGTGTGCATGCTTCATCTGATGGAAATTTCATCAAATATTGGAGGATTTCCCTCGGCTTCCAGCGTCCCTGCAGTGCTTCCCTTACAGTGCTTCCCTTACAGTTTGTAGCCAGCTACTGCCTCTACGGTGTCAATCCAGGCCTGATCGTAAAGAGCTTTTTTTACATTTTCAGGATTATCCTCTAATGTTTTGTTACTCCGGCCAATGCTGTTTAGTATTCCAGAGCAATTACTACTCCATTCTTACAGTGCATGTTCACTTTTCACTTGGAGTGCCTGATTTAGAAGCTTAAATCCTCCTTCAGATGGTGGTATAAGGCACCTTCTGTATAGAGACAGGGTCTTCAAGAGAGATAGTCAATATAAATATGTTAACCTACGTTCAATCCTAATAATCACCACTGGCATCAAGTTTGGTAAACATAAAACATATCTCCAAAAGCTACCCTCAATTAAGGACCACATTTTCCAGTGCAACTGTAATGAGCTTTCTGGCCCATATGTTACTATGGGACACACTTTCGTCCTGTAAAAGGTGAGTACTGGAATGAGTGAAAATTTTCAATAGCGTTTTTTAATTATCTTTGCTTGTACAGACAGGCATTTCATCTTCCTTTTTAGCTCCTCTTCCCAATTTTCATCGACTAAACTGTCATTTATTGAAATTCCCAAGTAAGTCATTTGAGTTATCAAGGGCATTTTTGTACTATCAATAGATCAGCTACAACCTTTTAACTTCTCCCCGGGTTTCCTCCCAAGGATCAAGACACTGGACTTGAGTGGATTTATCTTCAGACCATTTACTCCAAAATATGTTGCCAGTGCATCCATAATCATCCCATCTTCGGCGTATAGCAATCTGTTGACCGGTGTTCTGGTTATACTCGGAGGAAAACACCTGACACCTTTGAACGCCTCTTCCATGTCTGCAGTGTACAGATTAAAGGTCGCTGGTACTAAACGGCAGCCTTGCTTTAAACCAATTGTAGTGATGATTGCATCCGTCAGGTCTCCAGCGTTGTTTAGTGGTATTCTCACTGAAGTAGATGTGTGTAGGCTTTTTATGGCTTCCAGTATTTGCTGTGGACACCACCACTTGCTTAATTTAGACCACTGGGCAGGGGCGTTGCTAGGGGGGGCTAAGGGGGCTATAGCCCCTGATCTTTTGGTTGTAGCCCTGGATAGAATCTCAGGAGCTACAGCCAAAAGAATAGCTAGCCCCCAGTCCCAACAATTCCGACATCAGCTTAGCCCCGGGTCTTTTCCAGACCTAGCAACTCCCCTGCCACTGGGTTTTACGGTTAACAGAATCAAACACCTGCAATAAATCCACAGATGGCAAGTATATATACTGTTCTTTAGTGAAGTTCTTATTTTCAGCAGCTTTATCAAGCACATGTTCAACGAGGTACCAATGCTTTTCTCGAAGCCAGACTGCCAGGGGTCACAATGTTTTGTTTCCTTGCTCCAAACGATCAGGCGCTTCAAGATAAGGGCTGCGAATATTTTCACCATTACTTCCAAAAGGGCGATAGCTCTATAATTTCCAGGTAGTGACCTATCGCCCTTTTTGAAAATTTGGACTTTAATGGAGTAGTCCACGAAGCTGGTATTTTCCTCCTCAGTTTTATTTGGTTGAACAGTTCAAACATAAAGTATGGCCATTCCACCGGGTTCCTCTTCAGGATCATGTTAGTTAGACCATCAGGTCCTGCGGCTCTTGAATTAATGGAGTGTTTGATAAAGTCCAGAATATCTTCCCGAGTGGTTTCAAAGGCCGAGGGACACAATGGCAGCTCTTGTTTGTCTATGTAGGGTTCTATGGGTTTAAAAAGAGAGAGCTGAAGTGGATTTTCCATTCTCCTGCAGAGATTGGATTTGTCAGCAGAGATTGTTGAGGAGCCTCCATAGAATTGAAAATTCTCAAAATTTTGCTAGAATTTTTGGTAGCGATTAGTTGTAACATGTGTTCAGCATCCTTCTGAATCATATTATACTTATGCATTCTTAACCAATTTTTGTAATCTTGCTTAGTTGTTTAAGGTTGCCTATGGTTTTTGCAGAAGCAGTTGTTCTATACGCTCTTTTCAGTCTATTCAGCACTCATTTTCTTGTAGACACTGCCATATCAGATTTATGTTGATGTTGGAAGATTTTCCTCTTGCCAGTATTATTTTTCTCTGCATATAGACACAACTGGTTTGGGTAGTCCAGGTCAGTTTTCAATTGAGACTTATCAAGAGCCTCTGTTAACTTATGTTTCCTCTCGATATTCTCAACCTGTTTCTGCCCAAGTATACGGCAAAGTTTCCACTGTTCGATTGATGGGCAGTTGGTTGTGGTCCTATGATCCGTACTTGTAAGGTGTTATGATCACTCATTATTAGGGTTGTTATTACCAGATCCCTTATGTGCGGTCTAAGGTTATCAGAGGCAAAGATGTAATCCAAAATCTGGCCTTCATTGCCCCTCTTCCAAGTCACACTTGAAGGCGAGTCTCCCATTGTGAAGCCGTTCAAAATCTCAATGTTTCTCAGGTTTAAAGCCTTTCTCCACTTCAGACCACGAAGAACTGCTTCATCTGAATTTGAAAATGAATTTTCTATCAGGATAAATTTGAGACTGAAGTAGTGAATATTAAGATCTCCACACATGATTATCTTTAAGTCTTTTCTTGCAGCTCTGGCCTTGTCAATCTCATTTCAATACTTGATTGATTAAAGTCTTGGCCAGCTCGGAGTCCGAATTCCAATAGATATTGCAGATTACCCAACCTCCTGTGATATTGCCATGTAAAGTTTTCATCTCAAGCAAGACAATTTGAATTAAAGGGGAGGCGTTCTTCACCCAGATTACCTTAAAGCAACTGTGGATGTTTACTAGGCAGAGCAAGCCATAGGTTGACCCTTTTGTCCTTTAATGGCCGGGTTCAAATAAGATGCAAAACCTTTGAGGATTGGGGTGCTTCTTAGCCAAGTTTCGTGAAAACAGGCTATATCAACCTTCTCAAAAGGAAATCCCCCTTCACCTAACATGTGTTTGAACCCCCTAGTGTTCCGACAACCCAGAGTGAAGCCATTCAGAGTGTGGTCCCCACTCCTTTGGCATTAGGAGTTAGATGCTAGGGCCCCTGCTAACCACTACCAGCCACCTTCTTTATTCTCTATATGTTTGTCTTGATGCCAAGACCTTTATTCATTATGATGTAGGTTATCCACAACTATCGTAAGGTTCCTTGGCAGTGTTGGATGGTCATTTTTTTGTTTTGGGTCCTTTGAAGACGATCTCTTATGATGGTTACCCAAGGGACTATAGGTTCTCCTCCCTAATCCATTCAGGCCTTTACGGGAAGGGTCTTCTGAGTTCCTCTAATAATTCTATTTCCTTGATTGTGTGTGGATTTATTATTTTCAATGAGAAACCCATTCTGGCCAGTTGTAAAGTTTCTCTAACCAGTATCTGTTGTAGTTCTTTTGCGAAGAGGTGAATAACCACCTTATCTTTCTGTCGTTCTTCTGGGAAGTGTAATGCTCACCAGATATCCATGGGTACGCCATTCAGCCTGACTGGACCACTTGCGATTTCGAACCCCTCCCTTGGACTGTGTTCGGCCGAGGATTTGGCCTGAAATACAGGAATTTTGGGTTTAATCTTTCTGTTTCTCGTTGCTTGGATCCCACCTCCCTTGTGGACCCAACTTTCCCCTTAGTTTTCTCCTCACCTTGCTTTCTTGTATGATGTGTTCTCCGTCCTGCCTCTCGGTGCAGGGGTGCATTGTTGGTGTGGATGCGCCGCAATCTAGTTGCTTCACTGGTTCGGACCCTAAGAGTCCAGACCTGCTGTGACTCCAGTCCGTCAAGATAAGTTTGCTGGTTTTTGCAGTTTGTCCTTTTCTTTCCAATTGCCCCTGTTAATGTCTCTCCTTCTTCCTCTAGGTGCAGGAAGAGCTCATTAGTGATGTTGTGCTGCTTGGGGCTAAGCACGAGATGGTAAGTGAATGTGCGATGTGAGGCGCTATCCGCCTTTTCTTGTGCTGACCTGTCTTTCTCTCTTTTTTGCAGGCCGCTGCAATGTCCCAGAATGGATGCTGGCTGAGAAAATAGTGAGTGGTGAGTAATGCGTATCATGCAGTGCCTTCTTGAATTTTCGTGTGCTAATCTGTGTTTCCTCTCTTTTGCAGGTCGTTGTTATGGCCCGGAATGGATGTTGACCAAGAGCGACTCGAATCCAGGTAAGCGTGCAATGTTTCTAGCTATTTTCGGAATTGGAATATAAACCCTTACTAATGCTGTTTCATTCTCTTCTTCTCAGGTTGCAGCATTTTCAAAGATCGAGGGGATGTCGCCGAGATGCTGCGTTCTCTGGACCAAAAGAGCGATGGATGGCGAGCAGAATTCACTCACAGGTAAGTGTTATACTGATGGTGTTCTTGTTCTTTCACGTACGCGGCTCCAGGAAGGCAGGCAAAGATCCAAGCAGAACGTGGTGAGCATCACGCTGCAGAGCACAGAGTAACGCAAAGCGTGTTTCTCTGCCCGGGCATGGCTTATATAGCCCCCAGGTATCCCAGGTATCCCTAGGCCTTACCACACCTAAAACACTAGACCGCATAGCACGGTTCATTGAACTGAGCTATACGGGGGCATCCATATTGTACAAAAGTCCATTGCCAAGTCCAATGGACTTTAAAGTGAGAACTCTCACGTCTTTCTCACTTTATATAGAGCCTGGCACCAAAGGTGCCAGGACTGACTCCAGGAGAGTCTTGGATGAGATGGCAAGGCCTTTAAGGCCATGATGGAGGGTCGTAGATTAGCCCCAATGCCTTGCCTATTAGGGCAAGGGGCAGGGGTCATGACAGCACTCCCCCCCCTTAAAGCCCCCCTCAGGGTAGTTCTTCTGTCTGGTCCTGCCTTGGTGGGATGATTTTGATGGAACCGCCTTATCAAACGTGGTGCATGGATATAATCGCAAGGTTCCCATGTTCTGTCCTGCGGGCTACACCCTTTCCATCTACTAGATAATATAGTTTAGATCTGACATACTTTGAGTCCAGAATGTCCTTAACCTCAAATTCCGGTTCTCTATTGATCATTACTGGTTTGGGTGGTGTTGTAACACGAGTTCCAGGTTGGACAGGTTTCAGAAGAGATACGTGGAACACAGGGTGGATTTGCATGTTGGATGCTAAGGCCAGTTTAACTGCTACTGGATTTATTACAGATTCAATGGTAAAAGGACCCAAATATTGTGGGCAAAACGTCCGAGTTCCTTTTATAGGCACATGTTTCGATGCCAACCAGACTTCGTCTCCAACCTGGTAATTGGGAGCCTTTCCATGACGCTGATCAGTGTATTTCTTTTGCCGGTTCTTAGCTTGGTGTAAATGTTCGACTGCCTTTTTGAAGGCCTGAGAGATAATTGTGTGTAAGGTCTTAATGGCTGGCATTTCTAGGGTAGTAGGAACATCTAGTTCAGAAGTGCGTGGAAGTCTGTCGTATATTGTATAAAAAGGAGTCTGCCCCGTACTGGTGTGTAAAGAATTATTATAGGCGTATTCAGCTATCGACAGCAAGTCCTTCCAACTTTCTTCCACTTGATGTAGCATACAGCGTAGGTATTGCTCGAGTGTTTGGTTCGTTCTTTCTGTTTAGCCATCCGTTTGGGGATGGTGGCTAGTGGATAGTCTGATATCGATTTGGGCCATGGAACAGCATTTCCTCCAGAAGTTGGACACGAATTGGGTACCTCAGTCTGGGATCAGTACCGAAGGAAACCCATAGAGCCATACGATATGTTCAAGAAATACCTTTGCCAGGCTAGATGCATTTGGGAGACCTTTAAACGGAAGGAAGTGTGCCATTTTTGAAAATAAGTCTATGACCACTAGAATGGTATTGAATCCTTGACTGGGTGGTAAATAGGAGAGTCTTGGATGAGATGGCAAGGCCTTTAAGGCCATGATGGAGGGTCGTAGCTTAGCCCCAATGCCTTGCCTATTAGGGCCAGGGGCAGTGGTCATGACAGCAGGCAACCAAGTCAAGATCCTTGGAACGTATTGAAGTAAGCACCGGAACACTTTGAAGGAGTCTCAGGATGTTCGCTCTATTGAGGATTAGATCATCCTTCATTTGCAATATTCTCTCCAGTTCCACCTTTACTTTGGAAGCCTCTGTAATATTTGTTTCTTTTTGCCCATGGGCCGGATGACACAACCTCATATCTTTTTTAATGTCATTTGGAGGACTCCCTTTATTCCACCAGGAAGTTTGTTTATTTAGGTATCGACTTTCCTGTTCTAGTGTCTTAAAGCTGTATTCCCGGCTCTTATGTCGAGAATTTCCCTTATTAACTGGGTTTTGATTGCCCATGTGCACCCGTGAAGAGACTTTACCCTTTCACAAAGCCTGTGGGAAGCTGGTCCTGATTGACTACTCGCATTATTGTTGTTTTTGAGCATCCATCGATCAGGAGCGGGTTCTTGTTAACTGATACTTTCTTTGACTTTGCATCAAGTGGCCTTCTCTTCATATGATGACTCGACCGTAGTACGACTAGGCGTTCTATCAGTGAGTCCCTCATAGGAAAAACCTCTTCCCAATCTTGCGAATAAGTTGAAAGATTCATTAGTTCATCAAAACCTATAGATGTATCACGGGGCTCCTTGACCTGTAGCTGGAATCTAGTCCCCCAGGTTACTTGGGGGTCTTAAATGGACACTCTCGCCCTGGATACTCATTACACAGTCCTTCATTGAGTCTTCTGAGGAGCTCTCCTTACAACTTTCCAGCTGGTTAGTTCTTCTTGTTAAGTCTACATGAGTTGGCCTAGCTATGCATGGCTTTAAATTTCTTACCAATTCAATTTTTCTTCTCTGTGTGGGTGGTAAAGTCACAGGCGTTGCTTTTATTGGCTTGTGCAAGACTTCCTTTGAAGATGCGTTTTAGAAAGTAGTTGTCGTTTTGGCACTCCTTATGTTTTGTGGTGGATTCAGGGGTTTGGAAAGGATCCCATAATTTTTAGCGGATGAAAATTTGGGGGATAAAGCCAAAATGTATTCTGTTTCGTGTGCAATATTGGAACTTGTAGTTTGACCCTTAAGGTGTTCAGCTAGCATTAAATCCTTCCTTGAAGGGGGACCTGCAGTATTATTATTTTTTTTCCTTTTCATTTTCCGAAGGCAATGAGTCACTTTTATTCTGTTATTCCAGCAAACCATTTCTGCTTATTGCTGCTCCTGCTTCATTATTATTCGTACATTCATCAATAGTTACCCGAACTTCAACCGTCACTACTTGAATAGGAATGTCATTGGTGTCCTGGACATACAGTGGGGAGGCCCTGTGGTTTGTTATCATCAATGCCCTCCGTTTTTCTTTTTCTTTTATGATAGGCTCTACAATGCTTTTCAAAACATGTGTGATGTGCTCAAGATTTTTGTCCATGTTTCCTAGGACTGAAATAAACCCTTCAACAAAAATCATTTTTGAGTGGAGCATAGCCAAGAGAGTACTTTTATCCATCAAGTGATCCGCTCTTTCATGAACGGGGCCATTGTCTCCTGTAGTTTTCTCCTCCATTTGGGCAGCAACTAAGTCTAGTAACAGATCTTCAGCTGAAATCTCTTTAGTTTCCGCTATATTGAAGTCCTCTGCGGACGATGTGAGTCGCCGGCATTTAGTCGCTTTAAACGGTATTCTCAAGGGACTTACATTTGGCGTGCTGGCCATTGGCAATTCATATCCCCTTGGTCTTCTGTGGTTTGCGGAAATTTCTCTTATGTCTGACTGTTTCTTAGATGTTATACTTTGTGTTCCGTCCAAGGCTTGGACCTTTGGCAATGAGTGTAATTTGCCCACTTTTGTGAGTTGCTTGGGGTCTGTTCCTTGCTCACCTTCTATAGTTTGTACAAATTGCCGTCCAGCCTCTAGGCGCAATTTCCGATCAAAGTTACCCATAAATTCTTTGTGGGGGGTTATACAATCTAGATTTCCATTAGCTAATACGTTATTAGGATGCAACAAAGTGATTTTGCCCTGAGGAGGTAATTCATTAATTGGAAGAGTCAAGTGATTTCCTTCAGTAAGCGATGTTCCTGTCAATGGCGTAACTGCTTTTGTTCGAGCATAGAAAAAACGTTGCTTCACCTGCAAATTAACCAGGGTCAGGCCGATAGGTTTCCAAGCCGAATGACCCGGTTCGTTGCAGAGCTGTTTTTTAGATATATTTATGCATTAAGCCCCAAATGTGTAATGTTTCAAAGACACGGTCTTAGTCCCCCTTCCTCCCTTGTCAAACTGACTCAGTCCATTGTCTGAGAGCAATGGTGTCGGGGCTACATTTGATTTTATGCCTAGATCTGTCATGCGTGCCTGTGAATCATGAAGGGGATCCAATATTTTAGGAAAGTTTGTGTTTATATTTGACAAAGCCTCTTCCAGCAGATCTTGCTCAACACACTCACACAAGCTTTCCAATATGTTACGTGGGGAGCTTGTCATGGCAGTGATTTTCACACAAATATCTAAGGGGCATGAAGACAGCGTGTCCTTCATTGGTGATAAAAAGGTGATACATAGGGGTTTCCGAGGCAGCCTCAGGGATTCTGCTGTTAACAGCCTTATTAATTTCACTGACAGTAGCCATTGTATACAAAAGCGTTGTTTGAAGCGTTGTTTGAAAGAGCTGTCAAACGGAAAACTCTCACTGCCGCCTTCTCTATAAACACCATGCTCCTTTAGTGCCCCCAAGTCCGTGCGAGACAAAGGGCCAGACCCTGCAGTCTCTGCACGGTACAGGCCATTATGTGTTTTCTCTCAAACTACATTCAGGAATAGCACTATGCGGCAGGGTAATGCGATTAATTGTTTACTTAAAATCGCTATTGTTGCTCACAATTTATAGCGCAGTGTTTGACTACCATTACAGTGCTTCAGCTGCATGGATGTGGGCGTGCCTGCAATTTCTTTTTCTTTTTTGCCGGCCTTTAGGGCCTTTAGCGTGCCGGGCTCCCAAGCACACATCACTCAGCACCCTGCACACGGCCTACAGCCCATGGCTCTGTTCTCCTCTGGGCCCAAGCTGCCGATGCAGGGCAGGGCAGGAGCTACTTTTCCGCCATATTGCCATATCGTATTGTCTCACTCCCCTCCTCTCTTCTCACAGGCACTGACACTTACACTAGAGGAAAGGGCCAAAAGCATTGTCTAAGCCAAAGGAGTGCAAGTGTGATAAAAAGCCATTATCAGCATTTGTGTGATGTAAGTGTGGGAAAAAAAGAGTGGCAGAAGAGCTGCCCTCCTGATAGAAAGCCTTAAGGTGGAGAGCAGCACATTCTGCCTTCCAGGTGGCAATTACAAGGGTGCAACAAACAGCATCAATGTGGTTTATGTTTTCCCAAAAGAAGTAACCCACTGAGGTTGTTGATATTGATGTTGTTGAAAGTCAAAATACTTTGTTGTGGCAGAAGGGCTGCCCTCTTGACAAAGGGATTCAGGAGGAGAGGGGCATAATCTGCCTTGCAGGTGGAAATTACAAGGGTGTAACACACAGCACAATGTGGTTTATATTTTCCCAGAAGAAGTAGCCCATATTGAAGTGGTTTATGGTGATGTTGTTGAAGGCCAAATATTTTGTGGTAGCAGGAGAGCAGCCCTCCTGACAGAAAGCTTTCAGGAGTAGAGGAGCATAACCTGTGTTGGATGTGGCATAAACAGTACCAATGTGTTTCATGTCTTTCCAGAAGAAGTATTGATTACTGAGGTTGTTTAAAGATTTTTACCACAGAAGTACTTGTAGTAGTGTTTGTAGTGTTAAAAGCTTTTTAGTCCTGGCAGGTGAGTATACCACGGCAGTGATTTTGTAGTAGTAGTCTTGGCAAATGAGTGGGCCAGGAAGAAGACATTGAAGTACTGTGCGGAGCTGGTGAGCAGAGGTGGAGAGCCAGTCAGCAGCAGTGTGCAGCCTATCCACTTCATTGTGCAGGAAGTACCTATATCTGACACAACACACCGCGGAGCGGTGAGCGGAGCTAGTGAGCCGAGGTGGAGAGCCAGTCTGCAGCAGTGTGCAGCCTATCCACTTCATTGTGCAGAAAGTACCTATATCTGACCCAACACGCCGCGGAGTGGTGAGCGGAGCTGGTGAGCCGAGGTGGAGAGCCAGTCTGCAGCAGTGTGCAGCCTATCCACTTCATTGTGCAGGAAGTACCTATATCTGACCCAACACACAGCGGAACTGTGAGCGGAGCTGGTGAGCCGAGGTGGAGAGCCAGTCTGCAGCAGTCCTCTGCAGACGCGAACCAAGAGCTCAATGGAGCCGGAAGTGCGGCCAATTGTGGGCAAAGGAAAAGCCATGCCAAAGCCTATCCCAAAGTCTACCCCGCAAGGTTGAAATGAGAAGAGTGAGGTGGGATCGACCATCAGGCCACCGTCTAGTAAAAGAACTACCGAAGCAACGAACCCGGAAGGTTCCCAGGAAGGAACGGACGTACGAAATGAAGTGCCCCAGGGAGTCAGGGGTAAGAAACAAGAGCTAGCTCCGTTACCTGTACGGTCGTCATTGGCGAAAGTCCCGTGGTTGGTTTCCCCCATGTCTCCAACGCCGCCGGGGGAAGGGCCTCGTGACCCGGGAACTGGAGCACTCGTGGATGCCGGCGACCGCGAGCGCAAGGAGAGCAGCGCCGCAGGGGAAAGCGCCGCAGAGGAAAGAAGGCCGTGCCCCTCTTCCAACCCCTCTGCCGTGTGTAGTCCGCCAACCACCGACGGGGCGAGTGGACCTGCGTGAAGACTGTCGGAGGAAGGCCCTCGCCGGGACCCAAGCGGGACCCCGGCGGTGGGGAGGGGTTGAGGGGTGGGACCACTGGAGATGAACCCTGGGAGGTGCGGAATGGCGACAGCGCTTCCACCGTTGCGGCCCACTCGTGGGAAGGGAAAAGGAAGCCCCGAGTGATGGGACCACCTCCCACTCCCCCACCAAACCGATGACTGTGGATGGAGAAAAGAGCCCAGTAGAGAACCCACATCTGCTGGATCTGCGTGAGGAGGGGCAGCTAAGGGGCAAAAAATGGGGAGATGAATTGGAAAACATGGAAATTCCACGCTTCCAAAACAACGTAAAAAATTTAACAACACCGCCTCTCGCTTCAACAAACAACACAGACTTTGTGCAGAAGATTATAAAAACCAAGGCGCTGATTCACTCCGCCACCAAGTGCCACGGCCCCTACTCACTCAATGGGGTTAAATCAGCAGCTGGTGAAAGAAAGCCTGATAAGGGCAACAAAAAGATCATTGAGATCTCTACAAGTGAATCAAACGCAGAAAGTGTGAATGATGGTGTGTCTGAAGATGGAGATAAAATGTCAGTGTGCAACACAGCCAGTGAACCAGAAGACTCCAACAAGGAAACAGAGGGGGAGCAACTAAAGTTAGCAGCTAATAAACAAAGAAAAAAAGAACCAAAACAAAAAAGGGGCCGAAACCACCAAAGCCTAAATTGAATCCAACAAATAAACTGCCGACAAAGGAGTTGAAAGATAAATGCAGTGATGGAGTAAAGGTGATCAAAACGAGAGGAACCGAACTTAAAAACCTGGCTAACCCACTACTATCGTGCCCCCAAAAGGCCTTTTTTACCCAGCAATACAAAAGAAAGTTGACGGCGGAGACTGAAGTTTCGGACGCAGAGATGCTTGAAGTTGCAAATCCGCCGGGGTTAAAACTGAGGAAAACGGACCCAATCTGGGCACCTACAGCTAAATCCGCCGAGGAAGAGATCCAACAGCGAGTACATTTGAACAAAAGCAGCATGGAAGAAAATACAACCCCAAAAAACAAAAGGGAGGGAGGGCAACCGGCTCCCGGTTCAACAGAAAATAACATCGTCCCCGAGGCCACGGCACCTAATGACATACTTAAAATAACTAAAAAGTCCTTGCAGATGAACCCAGCCAATACAAAAGCTAGTGGGGTGGAGGCAAGGAGGGATCCGACACTTTCCATCCAAACACTCCAGGAGGCACAACGGTGGGACATTGCCGTGGAGAAAAAGAGCATCGGCTCAAATGGACAAAGCCCCACCTGGTGACCTGTCTGCAAAGAACACCCCCCCAAAGACCTTGGAGGGGGACGGACGTCGGCGAGACTCCTCTCAAACGAACCAAAGATCCTCAGCTGGTCGAACAGTGACAGACCAGGACCTAAGCTCCCCGATGGAGCGTTCTGCAATGGACATCCGAGCCATTCAAAGGAGAACCGAGAGAACTCGATCCTCCCCTAAAATTCGACATTTATGCGACATAGCTGCAGCTATGCAGAAAGATTCTCCTAACAAAAAGCCGGACATGATAGCAATCATGTCCGCGATGTCCATTGTATTAGCTCCGTTTTGCAAACTATACGAAGCCATAAAAGAGGAGATTCAAGATAATACAGCAATTCTCACAAACATGATAACAAAAATGTCACACGTAGAAAGCTACATAGCGGCTGTGGAGGATCAGAAAAGTATGCACCAAAAAACCTGGGAAAGTAAAATTGAAGCCCTAGAAAGAAAGATCGAAAGCATGGAGCAATTGACTAGAAAACTTACAACACCTCAGTCTTCGTTGTCACATAAACCGCATGAAGCGCGGTCTCAGATGGTGAACAGGGCAACCACAACACTGGCTATGGCCCCAGAGTTAAATCAAGATAACCTACTTCAAAACAAAAAAAAGACATGTTAACTACCACAAGCAAGAAGTCATCTGACTGACCCAAGACGCCAATGGAACAACCAGTTCTAAAACTCAAGAAAACAGGGTCTCATGTAGAGGAGATCCAAGTCCTTGATGAAGAACTTCCAGCTGACTCCCACACATCAAGATCACCAAGAACAGTGGAGGACTTCATGACTGACGCTGCCCTAATGAATCTATCGCAACACTGGGAAAAAAAAACACAGAAATGAAGGTAGTTGACATAACGACTCACAATAGAACTGAACTGAACACCCAAAAAAAAGACTTTGGAGAAGCAAAAAAACAAGCAAAGAGAAAAAACAACTGGACAATGCTAATCACACCTTGACGTTGACGAAAAAGGGGGATGTCCACCAGAGCAACCGTGGCCATCTGAAAGAGGATCATCAGACAGTTTCAAGCGCAAGGACAAGAGTCAGAGGTAGCCCGGGCACCCGACTTCAACGAGAGAAGTGGACAAAAGGGAATCCAAAAGGAACGAAGAGACCTGCCTATTCAAGCTTGAACAATTAGATCCCAAAAAAGAATATCTAATATTAAATCGACCAACAGTTTTGCAGATAATGAAGAGAGCCACATCATTAAGGTGTATAAGAACTGAAGATCTCAAGTTAGTGGAGCCTTACCACAGCAATAAAAGAGCCAAAGCATATCTGCATGTAAAAACAGCAGGAATCACACACATTGAGCAGTCGGCATTCAAAGAAATAGACCAGATGGGCTTCCGCTTGACGGAAATAAAAAAGCCTGAAAGAAATGAGCCAGACACAGAAAAGAAACGACTGAGAAAGCATGAACTTCACTACCAATCAAAGACAGAGCCCCTATATCGATACAATCGATGGAAAATTCCAAGGACTGATGAAAATGCATGGGGAAAGACCCCCTACTGCCAAAGAAATGGAAAATGACAAAACGATGGGAACAGGAAAGATGAAGACGAAAATATCAAGCAAAGGCACGCCTCAGAAAGACTATTCCAATCAGGGTAACCGAGCAATAAGAACCAGAAGAAAGGAAGACGAGGAACCCCGGCCAAGAAGTGATTTCACTTTGAAAGCCTGTGAGCCAAAGCCCAACGCAAAGGCACTCGACTCAACTCAACCGAAGGGCCCTTGGAACTGGTTTACATCGACCTGGATCAAGAAAAGTGACAAATAGCAGCGACCAGGGCCGGACCTCAAAAATTTCACCGTTGCAACAAGCGGAGAGGAGCGGTCCGACAAGGATTAATTCAATCTGGGATCCTGGAACATGAGAGGGCATGTGCATCTAACGATTTTGGGAGACGTGAATTTAGGCCTATATGATATACTCTGCCTGCAAGAGACATGGCTGATGGACAAACCCTAGCTCGACGGGTTCTCTGTAGAAATTTCACCAGCGGTCAAGGGCCTCTTAGGAAGACCGTCATCTGGCCTATTAACAGCAATCAAAACGGGCCTCGGCCTGGCAGAACCCCGGAAGTGGAAAGAAACCTATGAAATGCTGGTGATCTTGACAACATGGTCTCAATCCAGCTGGAAGAACCAAGGAGGTCGGTTGAATCTTTTAGCAATCATAAACTGCTACTGTAATCTGCAACGCATGACCTCAAAAGCATTCTGCTCAAATATGGGAGCAACTATTGACCAACTATACGAAGAGTTTGAGGAGATCGAAATCATCTTATGCGGAGATTTTAACGCAAACTGCAATGAGGAACAACAGGGGCATCCAACCGTCAATCAACGTCCCGAGTCAATAGATGCAACCATGGAATGTGGGAAAGCATGGACGGAAGTTATCAGCTCAAGGAACATCCAAAACATAGCCTCACTCTTTCCGAACCAAATTAACATTCTTACCTGGGAACGCTGTTCCTCTAAAGCGACATTAGACTATATATTCATCACAGCTGGGCTAATATCCAGTACCGTGAGCTTCAAGGTTCTAAGAACTGTTCACAGCGACCACAATCTACTGTCATGTACCTGGCAAGGAAGGAGACCGGAGAAATCAACCTACCTCGCCGCAACCGAAGTTAACTGCCAACAAACGCGATTACGCTTAACAGAAGCGGATATCCAGAAAATCAAAATGACCTGGGACCACAAAACTCTGTACACCCGGTCAAGCATGGCTGACGAAAGACCCAACTATCTTCCGCTACTACTGGAGTACCAAAAGCCAGTTACGGGAAGACGGATGGGACGTGACCACCCCATCCACGCTTACAACAAAGCTTTGGTGGAGCAAAGGAAAGTGGGGTGACAATTAAGAAGAAGGGCAAAGAAAACAAACGCCAAAGAAGACTGGGCGAATTGGCAGCTAGAACGAAAAAGGTATGACGGCTGGCGGAAACAACAAAGAGCAGCTCACCATTAACAGGACGCGGAAGAAATTATGAAAAGATTGGCAACCAACAAATCGAGCGAATTCTGGTTGCTGATAAAAAATACTTATAATGCACCGAGTACGATGCCAAGTAACGCAGTCTCGGAAGCTAAATGGGCAAAGTACTTTATGACTGAATTCAACGAGCCAAAGGAAACTCCTCGTGCGACAGAGCGCAATTCTCGTGTCCAACCCCAAAGACATTGAAACAAAAATCAGGAACCTTAAAGCTTGCAGGGCTCCAGGGCCTGATGGTCTGACAAATATTAATCTCAAACAATTCCCTAAAGAGTGGTCGGAAGTGATCGGCAAGATTTACGGGGAATGTGAAAGAAAACACTTAATTCCAGAGACATGGCAGAAAGCCGTCATTGTCCCGATATATAAGAAGGGCAGCAGGGAAGACCCTGAAAGCTATAGGCTGATTGCGCTCTTTGATATCATAGGAAACATTTTTGCTTCACTCCTGCTGGAAAATTTCAGAACCTGGGAAAAAATTGGTCCATGCAATGATAATCTCCAAACGGGTTTTCAAAAAAACGGCACTACATCAATTAACATCATGATAATCAATATCCTGAAAGCAAAAGTTAAGGAAGGGGCACCTAAGGTCTATTTAGCTTTCGTTGACCTGTCGAAAGCTTTCGATAAAATAGACCGTAACATTTTGTGGTCAAAACATGAAACCTGGAACTGCCCCCAAGCTGAACTCGACCCACTCAAAGTGTTTCACTCGCAAACCACCATAAGAGTTAAGCTAAATCAACAAGGAACATGGTCAGAGGAAATCAAGGTCAAAAGAGGGGTTAAACAGGGTTGTCCCCTGGCTCCTGCCCTCTTTATTGCATTCTTGGAAGACTTCCAACACTCTGAAGCAAATATCAGGACTTTCCCGCCGAAAATAGGAAAAACCATCATCCCGCGACTTCTGTACGCGGACGATGTGTTCCTGATTGATCAGACGAAAATTGGTTTGCAGCGTAAATTAACTAACCTGGCAAGATACATTGACAAAAACCACCTTGAAATAAACAAAAAAAAAACAAAAGTTATGAAAACCGAGAAACTGCCGAAGAAACAATCGAAACAGCAGTCCTGGTTCCTCGATAACATCAAGATTGAAATGGTAAAAAACATCAGATACCTTGGAGTCCAAATCGACAGCTCACGAACGGATATGGCAATGCAAGACTTGCTCTGGGACAAAGCCAAAAGATTAACATCGCAAATGAGAACTGTAGACAAGAAGTTCGGGAAGTTTTTATTAATTCCGGCAATCAACTTCTATAAGACAAAAGTGGTACCAGCGCTGGTGTATAGAATGGAAGCCTCACTGGCTATCCCTCAGACGATTTGGAACATGTTGGAGGGTCTGGTCTGGAAAGCTGTCCTCGGTGTACCGAAGTCAACATCCATGGCGGCCATTCGAAGAGAACTGGGTCTAGTATCTTTCGCATCTATGGTTGACCAAAGCGCCATGAGATTTTACAGAAAAATAATCCTGGCAGACTCGCTACCCGCATACAACATCTTGAAAGAACTGGAAAACAGTAAATGCAAAGCTCTTAATAAGTGGGTCGAAAACAGAAAAGAAAAGCTTTCCGAAATAGTATGCACAGAAATAGAGCTAAAAGAAAATCCGGACAGAATTAAACAAAAAATTGAAGAAATGGACTGGATTCATACGATAGAGAAAGCAGTAGAGACAAACTCTTTATCCATCTTCCCCCTACGTTCAACATATTGAAAAAGCCGCTAAATTACTGCGCCAAATTTCTGGGAAAAAGGAGAAGAATTCTTTTTATGAAAGCAAGATTAAATTTACTGCTAACTCAGGAAATTCAAACCATCCGGGGTTCTACAGGCAAACAGGGATGCCGTCCATGCAAAAAGATGGCAGTGGCTGAAACCCTAAAACACCTGGTAATAGTCTGCCCCAACACCAAACAAAACAGATCTACCTACCTCTTACCTCTGATTTCGAATCCGTGGATGTGGCAAGAAGATGACCTATGGAACAGACTTATATCTGGAGAAACTACCAGATGGACGGTGGCCATGGTGAACTTAATCGAACTAGCATTCCGGCAGATCAACGAGGCATCTTCCATTCCATCGCCTACTTAGAGATCAGAAATGGCCCTATATGTCGAGTAAAAACAGGGTCCTGTCTGACCAGCTCAGAGGTATCGGTAGATCTGTAGGAAGAAGCATTGCGAAATTTGAGATTGGGACTACACAATCGGCAATCGAAACTTTGATAAAAATTCATGTGTTCCCTGAATAAATGTAAAAAAAAAAAAAGTACTGTGTTGTGGTTAAAGACAGCTAAGAAGATGAAGTGTCAAGGCCTCTACAATATTTTGTGAATCCTTGTGCAATCATCCTGACAAAACATTGATGTTACTAGCAATGAACTGTGGAAGTGTTTAGTTCCCTAAGAAGATGTTGTGTAGAATGTTTGCAACAAGTGGAGAGATAGACGTGTCATTTCTTTTGAACAGTTTGTTGGAGAGGACAAAGTATGCAGGAGGTCTGGGGATTGCTACACGCTCACCCGTTCTGCTCCCAAGAGCCCAACAACCCTTTCCCCAGAACAAACGGCAGACTCAGCCAAGGGCAAGTTACAACTGTTGTTTATTACAAACACTGACAAGGATCATACATGACATTGGAAAATCTCCGGTCTCTCAATTCCAGAAGAGCTGCCTCCCATTTTCATACAGATTTGCGTCAGCACCTGGGCCCTCCCCCAAAAACCTATCACTCGTGTTCATTGGGTGCTCAGAGTGGTAGACCCTATAGATGGCCTACATACATCTAATTCTACTGGTCCTTCCATGTCAGGGGGCTGGCCTGCCCCTTCCCTGAGAAACTATCTATTAAATTGGTTCAGGGTCACAGGATTACCATTGTCCTTTGCCCCCTGACATCCAGCCCTGAATTCCTGTCCCCTGGTTGACTGAACTGGTCTCCACATGCCTGGGATCCAGTTTGGTTCTCAGCCCTCTGTGCACCTCTTCAAGGTGATGTGAAATTACTATGTGTTCCCAATGTATATGGTATCAACACCACCTTTGGGAGTGCTCTCCACTTTGCAACATTGTTGATTTGTTCATGTTTCACTTCCTGTCTGTGTTGCTGAGAGCTGTTCGTCTTCCCACCATGGGGGAATGCCAATTGTCTAGCTCAGCCGCATGACGTGGTTGTGGACTACAAAATTGAGCTCTCCAGGACTGCAATAATGAGGATTTATTGTGCTTTTCTGCAGCTGGCCCCTTGTCGTTTGAGGTTTGGAATGTGCTGTTTATCTCCGACCTTGGTTGTGAGCTCTGGCCTTTCTGCTCTGTGCAGCTTGGTTCTGCTTCCCTTGTCTCTCATCCTATGGCTGGAGGCCTTCTGTGATTTACATTAGACGTATACTATGATTTCTACACACTTATATCATGCTATATTTCCTCTTGGTTAGTCTTAATTGTTCCTACCAGGCTTCTTATGTAATCCTGTAGTTCCATAGGGTTAATTACCATAAGCATCTGCAAGTTTGCTCTACATCTCTTTGTTGCCTTGCATTAAGAATTTCTGCACTTGGCTAATGATAATAATACTAAAAGCTTTCACAATATGTACATGTATCTGTTCTCTATCTACAGAACCGTGTAAGCATGTTCATAGTGTATAGGAGTGTGTGTTTGTGTAGGCTGTGCATGTTTGCGAGTGTACTTCATGACTAACGTAGCTATGTCATGGTGTCACTAATGACATCAGCACAGTGGTTTCTTCGCATTTAGTCAACGTTAGTCAACGTTACTCATCATGGCGTTTTGGTCCATGACCACTGTTGAAGCACCTGTATCCATAAAGACATTCACTGGATAAGGTTGGAAGGGCTGTCTGAGAGACTATCACTGAGAGACTATCACTGTGCATACATGTCAGTCACTGGTACTCCTGGCGGTTGTCCAAATAATAAGTGACTTCATGTGTTCTTGACTCCTCGGCCCATCATGTTCATGGGGATGAGGAAGGGGAGCATTCCTGGGACCCTCTTTTAGGTCCCCCCTCTCGTGGACTTGTCGACCAATCCTCCATACTTTGTCACTCTCGCTCTTCGTAGCCTTGTCTTCGTTACTCCTCCAAGATGTCCATGGTAATTTGCATGATCATCGAAGCTCCAGGTTATATAGCTACAATCTCCTTCTGGATTGCACCACACCCATTTCCCCTGGTACCTATTATTGTCCAATGGATTGTCGGATGTTATCATCTCAGTTGGGAACAGCAGACATTCCTTTATCCTTGTCCTCAAGTTATCTCTTTTTTAAAATATCTTATATTTTTCTTTCTCCGTAGTCATATCCACCATCACCTTCATCCCTATTGTCTGCTCACAAGTTTTGCAGCATATCGTAATGCATATCTTCACCACACACAGTCCCACTAGAAATAATATTAGGGCCCTGAATAATACTTCCAGTCCATCTACTAGCCACGATGGCATCCAGAACCATATGTATGACTACCAGCTCTGGTCTTTTCCCGTCCCTTTGGCTTCTTCTGCCATCTTGGTGTCCATCTTTGATAATCTTGTCACTGCTTCTGTCAGTGTTCCTCTCTCCGTCATTGGCAGGTACGAATGTGCAACAGGATCTCATGTTCTTGGCGCAAACTCCTCCTTCCATAGTTGTGAGAAGGTCTAGAACATATCTGTTTTGGAGTGCCATTAACCTAACTGCTTAGAACTCTTCCTTTATCGCATACCTTGCTTTACTAATTCTACAGTGGTTTCATAGATACGTTTGTTTGCCTCCCTTGAGAGTGGGTATTGTTTAACTTGTGGTAAAATTGCAATTGGTTTTTATCTTCACTGCTCCTATCCCTTTCAGAAGCCCCACATCATAGGGACTTGTAGTCCATAAAATGCTGGGTACCTTGGCCAAATCCTGCTCAAGAAAAGTTGGCGGTGCCTTCAGCGCCATTACCATTCTCTGCGGTATCTCTCTATAATGTATCTTCACCCATTATGTGATGCTCAGAACACCATCTCATGATTTGATCTGTTGTCTTTGAATAGTTATTCTGTGACTGTGGTCAGCCTGTATCCTTAGGCTATGGCGATCACTGATCGCCATGGTTTCCTCTGTGTCATCTGCCCGATGCACTCCTATCCAATCATCTCCCACGATTACTGCCTCTAACTCTAGTGGCACCATCATCACTTCCTCCTCATCTAATGGTATCTCTGGCCTGAATAAGTACTAGTTTGGAAGGCACCACATCTTACCCTGAATCCTGGAAGCCATGTTATTACAATTTCAGTCCCATATTGAAACAGCCCCTTTCCACTGGCACCCGCCTCTGTAGCCCTTTTCCACAATAGCAAACAAAGGGGGGTCTGGGAATCTCTCTACCAGCACGAACACAGCCCAATGACCTGTTCTTGGGTGAATAACCCCTGGGAGAGACTCTACCAAGTCTTTAGCTCACTGTCCTTTTCACAGAGAAGAAATTTCCCCGCACATCAGCCTTTGTCCTGCCCAGGGGCAGTCCAGCGCCGAAATGCTAGGCAATTCTCCTCTGAACAAGAGTACCATCAGTAACCCCATACACGTGTTTCAGCCTTGTTGGGCATCATCAGTGAGGTGAAACTGTTGCCTCTCTAAGAACAGTGAGCAAGGGGTCCACCTCTGGATTGCCCTGTTAACTAAGGGTGAAACCCAAAGTTAATGTATGCAAACTAAGGGGGGTCTGGGAATCTCTCTACCAGCACGAACACAGCCCAATGACCTGTTCTTGGGTGAATAACCCCTGGGAGAGACCCTACCAAGTCTTTAGCTCACTGTCCTTTTCACAGAGAAGAAATTTCCCCGCACATCAGCCTTTGTCCTGCCCAGGGGCAGTCCAGCGCCGAAATGCTAGGCAATTCTCCTCTGAACAAGAGTACCATCAGTAACCCCAAACACGTGTTTCAGCCTTGTTGGGCATCATCAGTGAGGTGAAACTGTTGCCTCTCTAAGAACAGTGAGTAAGGGGTCCACGTCTGGATTGCCCTGTTAACTTAGGGTGAAACCCAAAGTTAATGTATGCAAACAAAGGGGGGTCTGGGAATCTCTCTACCAGCATGAACACAGCCCAATGACCTGTTCTTGGGTGAATAACCCCTGGGAGAGACTCTACCAAGTCTTTAGCTCACTGTCCTTTTCACAGAGAAGAAATTTCCCCGCACATCAGCCTTTGTCCTGCCCAGGGGCAGTCCAGCGCCGAAATGCTAGGCAATTCTCCTCTGAACAAGAGTACCATCAGTAACCCCATACACTTGTTTCAGCCTTGTTGGGCATCATCAGTGAGGTGAAACTGTTGCCTCTCTAAGAACAGTGAGCAAGGGGTCCACGTTTGGATTGCCCTGTTAACTTTTCCACAATAGGCTTCAGTGATTTCCCTCACCTTGAGAAGGTGTATCCAAGGTGTGGTGCACACTATTCCCTTCTTAGTGAATGAAATGATCATGTTAAGTCTGCTCATAATGTCTCTCCCCAATATGTTTACAGGTGTCTGTCAGGAGTAAGTAGGGACAAGGATAGATCATGTCCCCCCTATAGAAAGTGCAATATCATCTGTAAAACAAATCACTTCAATTGCCCCAGAGAATCCTTGAGCATTCATAGCATCACCTGACAACCTGTATTTCATCTCCCGGATTCGGGATTTAGTCACTCCTGTGTCTACAAGAAAGGAGAACATTTTGTCACCTATCGTCACCCCTACAGGTGGTTCCTCCGCAGGTTTGGTTGTAATCGTTAGGATGGAACACATCAAGTCACTCTGTGGGCTGTCCTATTGAGGATATAAAGACATCCTTGTTCCTCGGAATGGGTTGTCCCCCACTACGGTGACCCCCCATTTTCCTAATGGGAGTCGTTGTCATGGAGTCCATGCGTGCCATTGTCCCATCATTTGGTTGTGCGCTGCTCTGCCTATGTGGCATTTGCTGTATTGTGTATGTGTGCTGTGTGTTACCCTCATTTGTGGCATCTGTGGTGCCTGTGAATACTGCTGCATGGGTTCTTGCATTTGTGGTACCTGTGTCATGGGCTGGTATGTCTGCGGGTACGCATTCGGTACCTGTCCTTGCTGTGGTGTCTGGTCCTGCGTATAATACTTGTCCTGTTCCCTTTGGTATGGTGGCTGGCATTGAATTCTCAGAGTCCCCCCATTCTGTGGCATTCCCCTGCTTCTGCACACTCTTGACCTCTGTCCTATGTGTCCGCACAGCCAGCATTGGCGTGGCTCTCTCCCCTGTCCTTGGAACCCCCCATAAAATCACCCTGGGCCCTGCTGCGTCTGTTACCCTTATCCCCGAAAACCCCCTGGGAATCCCCCTTGATTGTGCTGCATATGTTGCCCATACCCTCGTCCTCTAGGGGGCCCCCCTCTTCCTCAAAACCTGTTGTGAACATTCCCCTGCCCCATGAATCCTCCCCCGATGGGTGGCGAGCGTACTGTATCTGCAGGGCCTAGTGTCCTCCCTTGCTCATAAATACTGCCCCTTTCATGGCATATTTAGATAGGTTCCTCTGAACTAACTTTGCTTCGTCTTGCTTCTTTTCCTTGTGCTTTTGCACATGAGCTGTATTTCTGACTAAGGCTTTGTCTCCACCCTCACCAATTTCTTGAGTTGCTTTTGCACTTGCTCTAGCAACCCTTGGCATAATATTTGATAGAATAATGCTACTGTTTTGTCCCATGGTTCTCACATTTTAAGGTGCCAAAGGTCTTAAATTGTGTGAATGTAGTGTAAGGGGTTTCATCTTCCCCCATTTTGTGTGCCATAATTGTACTAATGTCTGACGTGTCTGGGTATTGTGTCCTTAGAGCTTGCCATACAGCCGCTTGGCAGTTTGCAAATGGCGAACCATTGTGCGCTGTGTCCTTGGTGGTTACTGCTGGGTACCCCACCCTTCTCCATACATCGTCAGTGGCCTCCTCAAGGATTGCCCCTTTAAATCCCCCATGGCTAGCTTCTGTCCCGCTGACATCCTTTCCATTTCATATATCCATTTCCGCACACCCGCGGTTCCCTCCCTGACCATCAGTCCAGTGAAGTGACCTTACTGCGGCATAAACACTGTACAAGAAACAACATATGTCATATCCATAAGGCAACCGTCAAATCATATTAAAAAATCAGAACATAACATAAAATAATGTGTGCTAGACTGTCACTGCATTCAGAAAGACTGATCATATAGAATTGGTAGTGAATGCTTGTGTTTCATGGTGTCCTAAATATACCATACTATTGTTGGGTAGGTGTAACATAGGAATCAATTACAATTTGCAATTGTGGGCTGTAAGGGCACTACTGGTTGCTCAGAAGCAAATCCTAAAGGTGTGGAAAACTAGATAAATCCACAAATTGATATTTGGTTAAATTATTTGATTATTCTATCCAACTCTGAAAAGGTTATGTACAAACAAAAGGATCGCTCTGATATGTATGAAGATGTGTGGATGCCTTTCAATGAATTGTATGAATGGCTCTAGCACAGTTGGTGACTTTGCGATGTTGAGTTGGGTTATATGTTTGTGCACAATTGATATTGAATAACACCCTTTTTTGTGTCTGTCTGTTTTGTTTTTTGGAAATACATTTGATTGCGGTTTATTATGCGGTCACAAGGTGGCACCCAATAAAGCACGGTTAGTTTAGTTTCAATTTTATGAGGCCTCCAACCCGTCTTGCACCCAACCCCAACAAATACCCTGTGTCACCAACGGAGTAGGAACCAGGCCGGTGTGTAATAAAAATATATATTTAATTATTTAACATTTGACACAATGCTAACATCAGCCACCACTGCTGTGGAAACACGCAAGATCACACAATAACTCGGTTATATAAAACAACACAGGTGAAATTTTGAAACATGCGATAATAGCTTACACAGATTTAATTTCTATTTAACCGACAGAAAACATTTACAATCTAATACAGTGTCCACAGAAATGAATTACTTTAAAACAATACTTTTCTCCCAGCAGGAGGTAGCAACCCCCACCCTCTAGGCCTCAATTTAATGTGACCTCTTTGATTGAAAGGCAAGATGCAGGGATTGAGGACACAAAGGAAAACTTGTTTTGCTGTTGATTTAAAAAGGCAAGGTTGGTAAAAAGGAACTCAAATGAATATTGTTTTTCAACACACTTGAAAATAAAAGGCAGGACTTTATAGTTTGATGTCAGAGAAAAATGAAAACAAAAGAAAATATTTCGTTTTGCACAACACACGTGGATGGGATACAATACTTTGTAATTCTAGTTTAAAAGGAATGGGGACTTTCGTTTTACACACTCCACACTGACTTGAAAGGTGGTGTTTTATGGAATACTTTTTGGGGATTGTGGACGCTCCCCCCCCTTTTGTATAGAAGGATTTCAGAGACAGTCAACCAGGTCTTTATGGGCTATATCAGCTCTAACACACTGTGCATGCGCTATTGTTAGTTTCAAATTCTAACAACCCTCATCCCGTGTTGGAATGAATTGATTTACTTTAATCGACTGTGCTAAGGATCTACACAGTTTCCCCCCTCCCCACACTTTAATGGAAAAGTTTAAGGATGGCTGCTCCCAACACAATGTAATTTCAATAGAGGGGTGGTTTTCTAATGGGGAAATAATTTTGATTAAAATTTAACAAATTGTGCGAAGCGCCTACCCAGTTTCACCCCCTCTACCCACTAATGAAAAGGGATAAAGGCAGGTGGCTCCCCTTCACAATTGGCGGCTTTGGGATATCTACTTACATCGGAGGCTTTTGTTGGGGAAAACAACAGGGTTCCTCTGAGGATAGCACAGGTCCGGTCAATGGCTTTCAGTCAGGGATTTTCTCCTGCACCCAGATTCCTTCTGCTCCTCAGGTTTGGGTCCCTGCTAGCTTCTCTATATTCCAGCTACTGTCTCCAATGCAAGTAATGAGGGCTCTCTGGTAGTTGTTCCTCCCAAGAGTCCAGCAACAGCTCTCTCCCGGAATAATTCACAAAAGCCCAGTTCTGATGCAAATTGGTCCTTGTAAATGGCTAGTGACACAGCAACCTTGTTATGATTCCTGCTGCCCGGAATGGCTACCTTGTTCCCGTCACCTCTCCCCACCAAACCCCCTGCCTGCTGATAGTACCAGGAGCTGGGAGATATGCATGATGTAGGCTGAGGGAGGAGAATATATACATCATTTCAAATTGACAAGGATAACTGAATCGTTTGTTCTGAAAATTCTCATACTGTAATAACTCCCTGGGTCTTTCAAATAACCCCATGATGAGTTCTATATTTTACGGTGAATCAGACCATAATAATTTTACATCGGCACGCTCTTCCTGAGCGGAGTTGCTGTTTTTCTTAATTTCCTCATAGACCGTAGCAGTGAAAAATATGACACTTCATCATACAGATGTTCATTTTATTTTTCACACTCACACCAACTTTCAAATCTTTCAGAATCATGGGAAGGCCTGAATCAAATTTTTCTTAATAATGTCTATTATGTTTATCACCCAAAAATGGTATTAGCATGGTTTAAAGGGACAGAGGGCCGAAAGTACCTTACATGAGGGCTGTAGTGGGCCGAAAAGTAAATGTGGGCGGGGCGGTAGGCGGGGCGTGGCAGGAGGCTTTTTCAACCTCCAATTTGTATTAAACACAAAAAAGAATATGTTTTTGAGGGGTAACGATTTTTATTGCATTTCAAACTTACATTTTGTACTACACATTTTCGATTGTTATAATTTATTTCAATGTAGTTATTGTTTATCGTCTGTTTAATTAAATTATATATATTTTATTGACCTATGATTGGACATTCCATTATTTTGGACTGCTATAGTTTGCTGTTTGGGTTCCCAGAGAGGAGTATGGCCTTCGTTGAGTCAGGTTTCCTCAAAAAAGCAAAGGATGTACATCTCCTAACTGTGCCTGTTTTAGCTTTATTATTGGGTTCACTCTTGGAGTGCAACACTATGCCCCATGGCTCCCACCCCCAACCAAACACTATGCCCCATGGCTCCCACCCCCAACCAAACACTATGCCCCATGGCCCCCTCACCCCCAACCAAACACTATTCCCCATGTCCCTCACCCCCAACCAAACACTATGCCCCATGCCCATGTCCCCCACCCCCAACCAAACACTATGCCCCATGGCCCTCACCCCCAACCAAACACTATGCCGCATGCCCATGTCCCCCACCCCCAACCAAACACTATGCGCCATGGCTCCCACCCCCAACCAAACACTATGCCCCATGGCCCCTTCACCCCCAACCAAACACTATACCCCATGGCCCCCTCACCCTCAACCAAACACTATGCCCCATGGCTCCTGCACCCCCAACCAAACACTATGCCCCATGTCCCTCACCCCCAACCAAACACTATGCCCCATGCCCATGTCCCCCACCCCCAACAAAACACTATGCCCCATGGCTCCCACACCCAACCAAACACTATGCCCCATGTCCCTCACCCCCAACCAAACAATATGCCCCATGTCCCTCACCCTCAACCAAACACTATGCCCCATGGCTCCCACCCCCAACCAAACACTATGCCCCAAACACACTCTCAAGCATGCACCCATAAAGACCTGAACCCTCCACCCCCCCAACTCAGCACACACACTCTCAAGCATGCACCCATACAGACCCAAACCCCCAACCCCCAACTCAGCACACACACTCTCAAGCATGCACCCATACAGACCCGAACCCCCCACCCCCAACTCAGCACACACTTTCCTGTGAGTTTGAATTTGGGTAATATTACATGCATGTTTAACATGACAGGTTGATTAGTGAGGTTCGGA
Organism: Ambystoma mexicanum; assembly: GCF_040938575.1. Taxonomy (NCBI): domain Eukaryota; kingdom Metazoa; phylum Chordata; class Amphibia; order Caudata; family Ambystomatidae; genus Ambystoma; species Ambystoma mexicanum. The sequence continues at coordinate 524,729,487 of NC_090940.1, forward strand.
GAAACTGGGCTTTGCAGCTAAGCATGCTTTTTTATCATTCCACAATGTTTTCTGTGAGTTGAAGTGTTAATCACTATGATTTTGTTTGTGGCAGCTTGTCCCATACTGTAATGAGCGCACGTGTGGTTGGGTGAGGCAGATGCTTTCCGCTTACGGCTGTGTTGGGGTGACAGATATACGTCTTTCCATGTGCCCTATGTCAACATGTGCACATAGCTATGTTAGGTGAACTTATTGTCGTTAAATATATTAGCTGTTACAACGGCTGTCAGGTGTTCCTGCTCCCACCTCCTCTGAGACAATTCCTGAGATCCCACTAAAGCAAATGAATGACAGGGTCCAATTCACCCAATCCCATAGGACTATCGGCAGTACATGTCGTCCTCATGTGCCCAGGCTTTCCCATTTAAGATATTTCTGACTTTGTGAAACTTCCCTTAGCTTGTGTTAGAACACTATTTATGAAACAATCATGAACGTGGGAAAATTGTGCCATTTTCCAACAGTATGTCACATGCAGAATGTGAGCAGATTAAGGACAGATAACTCCCAGGTGGACTTTTCTGTTCCAGCAACTTGACCCTTCCTGTTCTGACGATGTTACAATCACAATATGAAACCTCCTTAAAAAGAAGAGGATATTTTTACAGAAACACATCTGAATGTCCCAACATTCTATGTCAAGACTGAGGCGAGCATTATGCTTCATCTTCATTTATTTGCCTGTCTCCAGCAGTTTCAACAGTAAACATTTTAGCAATTCCCATATGGGAGAAACACATTTAAAAAAATAAATGTGTTTACTTTTTTCCAACCAAACCTACATTTCCCTTGAGTCCCAGGCCCACTGTGGTCCCAATGTCCTGGTCACATGCTCTTAGTCCTTCCTCTTCCTGTTCTCTCCCTCTTCTTTCCTTCTCTCCATGCAGATAAGTAGCATTTTCCTATTGCTCTCCATAAGTTGTGCATGTATACCTAATACCGTTTTTATAAAATGCGAGCGACATATAGAACGTTTGGCAAGCGTTTATTGAGCATAACTATAAGTGCGCAACATCATTGCAGACAGCGCAGTACCATATTTTAATTCTTAGAGGGGCGACTGCCCTGTGCCGTACTCTCAGCACACTTGGGGACAACCATCCTCCTCGTATACTTCCAGTGCAACCCCCTCCCTTGCAGGGGAGGAGTCAGGTGCGTGCAACACTTTCCTCCATCGGGGAGGCAGAACCTGACCCGCAAAGTATGCCAGATGCGCTACTGCAGTGCAAGTTAAACAGTGGGGCCATTGGTTAGAGGAGGCACCCCCATCTTGTAAATGAGGAGCCTTCCTCTCAAGGACACCGGCAGCACTGCTATTAGTACGCACTTCGATCCAGAGAGCAAACTAACACCGAGATAGCTTGGAATTTCACCACGAACGGGAAAGAGCACCGGAGCCCTCCGCAGAGGCTGAATTGCACTCCTGAGGGCCACAGACACAAACTGACCTGCCCAGCAAGCATATATTAAAAAAAAAAAGTCAACACTATTGAGAAGCCTGCACAGCAGGATTAAGGTGCAGCCTCAAATTAAAAACAATAAGTGAGTTAGTGGATGTGCCACTACACCTGATAAGGTATTCAAGCCACTAGCTCAGCACAAGAGAATGTCAGACTTCGAGTGGAGCAAGAGACTGCCTTTTCCGAAGATCTAGCCTACAGCTTCAAGGAAGTGCTGAGGAACTCACTTGTGGAGTCAGTGGCTCAAGGGGTGAGACCCTTATAAGAAAGACTAGAAACTATTGAGACGTTTCTGAGCCAGGAAAAGAAGAGAAACTTAGCGAAAGAAAGCAAGTCCACAAGGGTCACGCCAGAAGACTTACAGGAGTGTAAGAAGACCCGGAAGAGTAAAAACTCTTCTGACCCCTCAGTTCATCCAGACGGGGCAGACCCTCAGGCCTCAGAGGCTGCCGACGAATTTGCAAGACTGCAAGACGCATTCATACGCAAGTCGGAAGTGCTGAGCCTCACGACCCCTACCCAGGGGAAGATAATATGGGCAACGAAGGGCTCAACTCTGAAGAGGAGTCCACAGGGCCACTGCAATCCTCACAACATGAGTACAACAAAAGTGTGGGTGAAGATATGCAGGCCCCACCTAAGAAAAGGTTGAGGAAACTCAACAACACGGAGGAAGAGGAGTACATTTCAGACAGGTTCGAGCCTGAGGACATCCGGAACTCTAAATCCTAAGAATGGCTACCATTACCAAGGGTGACAAAATACCTGCGACCCACAGATTGCGAAAAGCCCTAGAGAAAGAGGCAAGACAAAGAATACTGGCAGAATGCCCTAAACCTGAATTGCTTGGGAAGGTATCAGAAGCTCCATAGATCGATCTGAAGATGTTGGTTTTGTCTCGAAGACCACCAGAGATCCCAGGAAAGGGATAGACAGATCCTGGAGAAGTTGCCAGGAAAAAGTGCTAAATCTAGCAGGGCCACTCGCAAAGATCCTGGACTTGGCCGAATGAGCAAGAGATACAGGGGAGGAAGTGGGCCCGGAAGTCCTCGCCAACTGGGCGCAAAGGACAGTATGCCTCCTGGGTAACGCCAATTGCGCCATATCCTCTGAGTGCAGAAGAGGACTGCTCCTGAAAATAGACCCCAAGCTAACCGATCCAGCGTCCTATGAGGCCGGTGAAGCAGCCCAAGGCCTTTTATTTGGTGAGACCTTCGGGAAGGAAATGGGAGGTTCGTGGGCACCTACACCTCCTTAGAAAAGGCCCAAGCCTCGATAAAGAAAAATATTCCCTGGAAGAGGTTTTGCCCGAACCGGTCGGTATCGAGGCCGAGCGACCGGTCGCTACCAAACCACGAGGAGGCCTCAGAACCACATGGCCCACTATTGGGAAAACAGGCAGCAAGACGCCTTATTTCCCCCGGTATGACGTCCTTTCATCGCCTGCATTTTCATCCCCTGGTATTTTAATGTGCATATTACAACGAATATGCTCATCAAATCTTTTAGGGGGGAGAAAGGGCAGATAAGGGTTTAGGCAATAGCCAAAAATAAGTGTGGGAGGGGGTTTGGTGGTGGGGGGAACCCCTCAAACCCCCGACACCCCCCCAAAAAAAAAGAACGATGAGCATTTAAGTTGGAAGGTACACGTTAAAATGACAGGGGATGAAATTGCAGGTGATTAAATGACATGGAACCTTTCCCCCAAGAGGATGCTTCCCGAGAGGAGGGAGAGGCAGGGGACAGGGAAGATGACAGAGCTTCCCCACAGGTGAGAAAGGGCACATATCCACCGGTAGGGGGGAGGATAGCGAAATATTGGGAGAACTGGTGCGTGCTTTCCAGCCTCGGTGTTGCAGTCAGTCAAAGGTCTGCAACTAGAATTTACTCAGTTGCTCACCCAACCCCACCCCCTTCGCCCTTTACACTCAGCACAGGTAGAGAAGGAAACCTTACACGTAGAACTGCAAAGCTTGGCTCTCAAGAAGGGAAAGAACCTTGCGCGAGGCCCCCAAAATGTATGAGCAACATGTTCCTGGTACACAGGAAGGACAAATTAAGGCCTGTGATAAATCTTACAGAGATGAACAGCTGAGTGGTTTATCATCACTTCAAAATGCAGGGAATCCATCAGCTCAGAGATACCCTCAGGTAGGGCGATTCGCTCACGAGAGTCTATCTGAAGGACGCATAGCTTACGATACCAGTCCAAGAGATGTATCGCCCCTTCCTGGCGATCCTGACTTCCTTCCTTCCTGACTGCGGTGGGCAATTTTGGCAATTTGCAACAATGCCGTTCAGTCTAGCCTCAGCTCCATGGGCCTTCACAAAACTCATGAGGCTGATAGCCGCAGCAATCAGAGAGAAAGGGATACGAATGATAATATATCTGGACGACATAGTGCTGATGGCAAACAGCAGGGACACGCTCCGATACCAGACGTGCTGGCTAACAGACCTCCTAACATCTCTGGGATTTCATGTGAATCAAGAGAAATCGGAAGTGATACCAGTGAAGAGGATAGAATTTCATGGGTTCGTACACCAAGAAGGCGACACTAGAGTTGCCGAGCAGAAAGATAAGAAATCTAAAAAGAGAAATGAGAAACTGCCTCAGCAAAAGCGTAATCTCCCTGCGAACGGTAGCGAGAGTAGTGGGTCTACTAGCAGCATCGATCCAAGTGATATTTCCGGGGTCTCTGCATTATCGAGATCTACAACGGCTAAAGATAAAACACCTACAACAGGGACTGCGATACCATCAGCTAGTGCCTCTAGACACAGATTCAGGAACAGAACTAGAATGGTGGCTTCAGAACATGGATGCCTGGAATGGGAAAGCCATATTTGGCGACCCGCCTGATCGGGTGATAGAGACAGACACCAGCAGAGCAGGCTGGGAAGCTCGCTGCGGAGAGTTAGAGACAGGGAGCAAGTGGAGTACAGAAGAACTGAAATTAAACATCAATTGTCTGGAGCTGTTAGCTAGGTCGTTTGTGATCAGAGTGTTCACGAAAGACAGAATGAATTTGTATATCCTGCTGAAGTTGGACAATGTATCAGCAGTCGGATACATAAATCATTTAGGAGGGACAAAGTTCAAGTTGTTAGCGGAACTAGCCAAGGACTTCTGCCTAGAGTCCGGGACATCAGTAGTAGTGGAATATCTCCCGGGTTCGCTCAATGTAGTAGCGGACTGAAACTCCAGCTATCTGCAGACTCCAGCGACTGGATGCTAGACAGGGCAGTCTTTCAACAAATAGAGGAGCTATGGGGTCCGCTACACACCGATCTGTTTGCGTCCAGACTGAATGTGCAAAAGAGCAGCTACTTCAGCTGGAGACTAAACCCGACAGCTGCAGGCGTGGATGCTTTTCTCCAAGATTGGATTGGAGAGACGCACCACGCCTTCCCACCATTCATTATGATGAGCAGAGTGTTAACGAAAGTTTGCACAGAGAGATCGACAATGATAGCGGTAGCGCCGATCTGGAGGTCACAAGTATGGTTCCCAGTGTTGAAGGAGCTAGTGACGCACTACCCAAGAGTACTGCCCCAAGGACAGCCTTCTCATGGACCCAGTTGTGTCCTATCATCCTCTGAGAGTGAGAGGGACCCTTCTGCTGATGTTGTGCATTATAGCAGGAGATGCTGGAATCTCCCTGGAATTTCGGTACAGGCTGCTAGCCTCATCGCAGAGCCGTAGTCACCTTCAACAAGAAGTTACGAAGCAGCTTGGGTCAGATGGTCGCGATGGTGCAAAGGGAGAAGTGTTCATCCCGTGTCAGCCCCGTTAGTAGAAATATTGAACTTCTTAGCAGAGCTACTCCAAGACAGGAAAGCATATAGAACAATTGGAGTGTACAGATCTGCGATATCGGTGGACACATTCCCATAGAAAAGTTGCCAGTAGGAGAGAAGGTAGCAGTAGTTAGACTACTCAAGGGAATTAAGTTTAGGAAACTGCCAAAGCCAAGATATTGCACCCTATGGGATGTATCAGTAGTTTTGAGATTAATAGCCAGATGGCCAGGGAACAGATATCTTTCATTGAAGCAACTGTCGGGGAAGTTGGCAATACTTTTATGCTTAGTGTCATGTCAGAGAGTGGCAGACGTCAGGGCTCTAGATGTAAATCGGAAGGTGTATGGACCAGAAGGTCTAGCCTTCACCATAGTTAGGAGAACTAAGACAAATTCAACGACAATAGTGTACCCCTATCTACAAGAGCACCCCAAATAGTGCGTAGCAGATTGTATAAAGGAATATGAACATAGGACGGCAGAGATGAGCTCGATGAGGATAACGCAATTCTTAATAGCGCGCAGAAAACCTCACAAGGCGTTAGCGACAGCCACCATAGGAAGGTGGGTGAGGGAAGTGATGCAGCTAGCAGGAATAGACATGACCAAATTCGGAGGGACACTCAGGCGCGATGGCTTAAAAAGCGCTAGCAGAGGGCGCAATGTTGCCGGATATTCTGCACGCAGCAGACTGGGCCAATGATACTACCTTTAGAACATTCTGTTTTAAGCCCGTATAGTCAATGGCGAAGACAGTCATGGAAAGCTTTGAACAAGCATAATGCTCGCCTCCGTCTTGACAGAGAATGAAGATTAGCCCTGCTAATAGCGCAGGAAGTCTTGATTCTATTCAAGACAAGGAGGCAAGCATTATTTTCCACACAAGAGAGTGAATGTTAATGCATATGATGTACTTACGATAAGATTTTCTCCCAGAATAGGGTGTGTATCCATTTCCTTAATATGTTCTGTTGTATCTTTCATTAGGACATGACCAGAAGAACAGTTGATCCAAGTTATGGAGACACTCGAGCTGTTTGAGGGCAAGACCGCCAGTTTTATGCAGAGTATTTGCAGAACAGGACAGTGGAAAGGACAGAGACTATCAGGGTAATTCATAGAATTTCGCAGAAAAGTGTCGCAAGCGGCTGGCGCAGAGTGTCCGCGTGCGATTGTCTGCGCCAGGCGCGTGCGACAAAACCGATTTCCGCGCACAGCGTATTCATGGATTTTAGGCTCCCAAACCAGCCGTGGCGCAGAGTATCGCAGCGACCCTGCAGCAGCGCCAGTAACGCCCCCAAGAACGCCCTCGCGCAAGGAAAAGCCATCAAAATCGCTAAATCATCGCAAAGGGCTGCGCTAACCCTGGACCAGTTTACAGGGCTGCCAAACAAGGAACGCAAAGCGGGTAACGTACATATCAGGGGTACGCGGGAAGTTTTACATGCGATTAGCCAGGGTACGTGTATGACAGGGGTACGCGTGAAGTTAAACACGCGATTAGCCAGGGTACGTGTATTACAGGGGTACGCAGGAATTTTCACACGCGATTTGGCTCGGTACGTGTATGACAGGGGTACGCGCGAAGTTTTACACGCGATTAGCCAGGGTACGTGTATTACAGGGGTGCGCGAGAATAATCACACGCAATTTGGCTGGGTACGTGTATTACAGGGGTGCGCGGGAATTATCACACGTGATTTGGCTGGGTACGTGTATTACAGGGGTGCGCAGGAATAATCACACGCGATTAGGCTGGGTGGGTCCTCACAGGTGTTCCCTGTACACCCTCCACGGCCCCTGCAGGCAGCCCACAAAACAGGGGACTACGCTGCACACCTGCTCATGTCTACCACCCTCCAAACCCCCCAGCCACCATGGGCAGCCTCCACCAGGCCCCCACTCATGTCCCCTATCACCCCCACCCCACAGCCACCATGGGCAGCCCCCACCAGGCCCCCACTCATGTCTCCAACCCACCCGCAACTCACAGCCACCATGGGCAGCCTCCACCAGGCCCCCACTCATGTCTCCCACCACCCCCACCCCCCCAGCAGTGTGGGGCACCCTCCACCAGGCCCCCACCCATGTCTCCCACCACCCCCACACCCCAGCCACCATGGGCAGCCCCCACCAGGCCCCCACTCATGTCTCCCACCCACCCCCACCCCCCAGCCACCATGGGCAGCCCCCACCAGGCCCCCACTCATGTCCCCTATCACCCCCACCCCCCAGCAGTGCAGGGGCAGCCTCCACCAGGCCCCCACTCATGTCTCCCACCACCCCCACCCCCCAGCCACCATGGGCAGCCCCCACCAGGCCCCCACTCATGTCCCCTATCACCCCCACCCCCTAGCCATCATGGGCAGCCCCCACCAGGCCCCCACTCATGTCCAACTCATGTCTCCCACCACCCCCACCCCTCAGCAGTGCTGGGGCACCCTCCACCAGGCCCCCACACATGTCCCCCTGCACCCCCACCCCCCAGCACCCAGGGGCAGCCTCCACCAGGCCCCCACTCATGTCCCCTATCACCCCCACACCCCAGCCACCATGGGCAGCCCCCACCAGGCCCCCACTCATGTCCCCTATCACCCCCACCCCCAGCAGTGCAGGGGCAGCCTCCACCAGGCCCCCACTCATGTCTCCCACCACCCACACCCTGCAGCCACCATGGGCAGCCTCCACCAGCCTCCCACCCATGTCCCCTATCACCCCCACCCCCCAGCAGTGCAGGGGCAGCCTCCACCAGGCCCCCACTCATGTCTCCCACCACCCCCACCCCTCAGCCACCATGGGCAGCCTCCACCAGGCCCCCACTCATGTCCCCTATCACCCCCACCCCCCAGCCACCATGGGCAGCCCCCACCAGGCCCCCACTCATGTCCCCTATCACCCCCACCCCCCAGCAGTGCAGGGGCAGCCTCCACCAGGCCCCCACTCATGTCTCCCACCACCCCCACCCCCCAGCCACCATGGGCAGCCCCCGCCAGGCCCCCACTCATGTCCCCTATCACCCCACCCCCCAGCCACCATGGGCAGCCCCCACCAGGCCCCCACTGATGTCTCCCACCCACCCCCCAGCCACCATGGGCAGCCCCCACCAGGCCCCCACTCATGTCCCCTATCACCCCCACCCCCCAGCCACCATGGGCAGCCCCCACCAGGCCCCCACGGATGTCTCCCACCCACCCCCCCCAGCCACCATGGGCAGCCCCCACCAGGCCCCCACTCATGTCCCCTATCACCCCCACCCCCCAGCCACCATGGGCAGCCCCCACCAGGCCCCCACTCATGTCTCCCACCCACCCCCCCTCCAGCCACCATGGGCAGCCCCCACCAGGCTCCCACCCATGTCCCCTATCACCCCCACCCCCCAGCAATGCAGGGGCAGCCTCCACCAGGCCCCCACACATGTCTCCCACCACCCCCACTCCCCAGCCACCATGGGCAGCCTCCACCAGGCCCCCACTCATGTCTCCCACCACCCCCACCCCCCAGCCACCATGGGCAGCCTCCACCAGGCCCCCACACATGTCTCCCACCCGCCCCACCCCCCAGCCACCATGGGCAGCCTCCACCAGGCCCCCACTCATGTCTCCCACCACCCCCACCCACCAGCCACCATGGGCAGCCCCCACCAGGCCCCCACTCATGTCCCCTATCACCCCCACCCCCCAGCCACCATGGGCAGCCTCCACCAGGCCCCCACTCATGTCTCCCACCACCCCCACCCCCCCAGCAGTGTGGGGCACCCTCCACCAGGCCCCCACCCATGTCTCCCACCACCCCCACCCCCCAGCCACCATGGGCAGCCCCCACCAGGCCCCCACTCATGTCTCCCACCCACCCCCACCTCCCAGCACCCAGGGGCAGCCTCCACCAGGCCCCCACTCATGTCTCCCACCACCCCCAACCCTCAGCCACCGTGGGCAGCCCCCACCAGGCCCCCACTCATGTCCCCTATCACCCCCACCCCCCAGCCAGCATGGGCAGCCCCCACCAGGCCCCCACTCATGTCCCCTATCACCTCCACCCCCCAGCAGTGCAGGGGCAGCCTCCACCAGGCCCCCACGCATGTCTCCCACCACCCCCACCCTCCAGCCACCATGGGCAGCCTCCACCAGCCTCCCACCCATGTCCCCTATCACCCCCACCCCCCAGCAGTGCAGGGGCAGCCTCCACCAGGCCCCCACTCATGTCTCCCACCACCCCCACCCCCCAGCCACCATGGGCAGCCTCCACCAGGCCCCCACTCATGTCCCCTATCACAGCCCACCCCCCAGCCACCATGGGCAGCCCCCACCAGGCCCCCACTCATGTCCCCTATCACCCCCACCCCCCAGCAGTGCAGGGGCAGCCTCCACCAGCCCCCCACTCATGTCTCCCACCACCCCACCCCCCAGCCACCATGGGCAGCCCCCGCCAGGTCCCCACTCATGTCCCCTATCACCCCCACCCCCCAGCCACCATGGGCAGCCCCCACCAGGCCCCCACCGATGTCTCCCACCCACCCCCCCAGCCACCATGGGCAGCCCCCACCAGGCCCCCACTCATGTCCCCTATCACCCCCACCCCCCAGCCACCATGGGCAGCCCCCACCAGGCCCCCACTCATTTCTCCCACCCACCCCCCCAGCCACCATGAGCAGCTCCCACCAGGCCCCACTCATGTCCCCTATCACCCCCACCCCCCAGCCACCATGGGCAGCCCCCAACAGACCCCCACTGATGTCTCCCACCCACCCCCCCCACCCCCAGCCACCATGGGCAGCCCCCACCAGGCCCCCACTCATGTCCCCTATCACCCCCACCCCCCAGCCAACATGGGCAGCCCCCACCAGGCCCCCACTCATGTCTCCCACCCACCCCCCCCTCCAGCCACCATGGGCAGCCCCCACCAGGCTCCCACCCATGTCCCCTATCACCCCCACCCTCCAGCAATGCAGGGGCAGCCTCCACCAGGCCCCCACAGATGTCTCCCACCACCCCCACCCCCCAGCCACCATGGGCAGCCTCCACCAGGCCCCCACTCATGTCTCCCACCACCCCACCCCCCAGCCACCATGGGCAGCCTCCACCAGGCCCCCACACATGTCTCCCACCCACCCCCACCCCCCAGCCACCATGGGCAGCCTCCACCAGGCCCCCACTCATGTCTCCCACCACCCCCACCCACCAGCCACCATGGGCAGCCCCCACCAGGCCCCCACTCATGTCCCCTATCACCCCCACCCCCCAGCCACCATGGGCAGCCTCCACCAGGCCCCCACTCATGTCTCCCACCACCCCACCCCCCAGCCACCATGGGCAGCCTCCACCAGGCCCCCACACATGTCTCCCACCCACCCCCACCCCCCATCCACCATGGGCAGCCTCCACCAGGCCCCCACTCATGTCTCCCACCACCCCCACCCACCAGCCACCATGGGCAGCCCCCACCAGGCCCCCACTCATGTCCCCTATCACCCCCACCCCCCAGCCACCATGGGCAGCCTCCACCAGGCCCCCACTCATGTCTCCCACCACCCCCACCCCCCAGCAGTTTGGGGCACCCTCCACCAGGCCCCCACCCATGTCTCCCACCACCCCCAGCCACCATGGGCAGCCCCCACCAGGCCCCCACTCATGTCTCCCACCCACCCCCACCCCCCAGCCACCATGGGCAGCCCCCACCAGGCCACCACTCATGTCCCCTATCACCCCCACCCCCCAGCCACCATGGGCAGCCCCCACCAGGCCCCCACTCATGTCTCCCACCACCCCTACCCACCAGCCACCATGGGCAGCCCCCAACAGGCCCCCACTCATGTCTCCCACCCACCCCCCCCAGCCACCATGGGCAGCCCCCACCAGGCCCCCACTCATGTCCCCTATCACCCCCACCCCCCAGCCACCATGGGCAGCCCCCACCAGGCCCCCACTCATGTCTCCCACCCACCCCCCCAGCCACCATGGGCAGCCCCCACCAGGCTCCCAACCATGTCCCCTATCACCCCCACCCCCCAGCAGTGCAGGGGCAGCCTCCACCAGGCCCCCACTCATGTCTCCCACCACCCACACCCCCCAGCCACCATGGGCAGCCTCCACCAGGCCCCCATTCATGTCCCCTATTACCCCCACCCCCCAGCCACCATGGGCAGCCCCCACCAGGCCCCCACTCATGTCTCCCACCCACCCCCACCCCCCAGCCACCATGGCCAGCCTCCACCAGGCCCCCACTCATGTCTCCCACCACCCCCACCCCCCAGCAGTGTGGGGCACCCTCCACCAGGCCCCCACCCATGTCTCCCACCACCCCCACCCCCCAGCCACCATGGGCAGCCCCCACCAGGCCCCCACTCATAAATCCCACCCACCCCCACCCCCCAGCCACCATGGGCAGCCCCCAACAGGCCCCCACTCATGTCTCCCACCCACCCCCCCCAGCTACCATGGGCAGCCCCCACCAGGCCCCCACTCATGTCCCCTATCACCCCCACCCCTCAGCCACCATGGGCAGCCCCCACCAGGCCCCCACTCATGTCTCCCACCCACCCCCCCAGCCACCATGGGCAGCCCCCACCAGGCTCCCACCCATGTCCCCTATCACCCCCACCCCCTAGCAGTGCAGGGGCAGCCTCCACCAGGCCCCCACTCATGTCTCCCACCACCCCCACCCCCCAGCCACCATGGGCAGCCTCCACCAGGCCCCCATTCATGTCCCCTATCACCCCCACCCCCCAGCCACCATGGGCAGCCCCCACCAGGCCCCCCACTCATGTCTCCCACCCACCCCCACCCCCCAGCCACCATGGCCAGCCTCCACCAGGCCCCCACTCATGTCTCCCACCACCCCCACCCCCCAGCAGTGTGGGGCACCCTCCACCAGGCCCCCACCCATGTCTCCCACCACCCCCACCCCCCAGCCACCATGGGCAGCCCCCACCAGGCCCCCACTCATAAATCCCACCCACCCCCACCCCCCAGCCACCATGGCCAGCCCCCACCAGGCCCCCACTCATGTCCCCTATCACCCCACCCCCCAGCAGTGCAGGGGCAGCCTTCACCAGGCCCCCACTCATGTCTCCCACCACCCCCACCCCCAGCCACCATGGGCAGCCCCCACCAGGCCCCCACTCATGTCACCTATCACCCCCACCCCCCAGCCACCATGGGCAGCCCCCACCAGGCCCCCACTCATGTCCAACACATGTCTCCCACCACCCCCACCCCTCAGCAGTGCAGGGGCACCCTCCACCATGCCCCCACTCATGTCCCCCTGCACCCCACCCCCCAGCATCCAGGGGCAGCCTCCACCAGGCCCCCACTCATGTCTACCACCACCCCCACCCCCCAGCCACCATGGGCAGCCCCCACCAGGCCCCCACTCATGTCCCCTATCACCCCCACCCCCAGCCACCATGGGCAGCCCCCTCCAGGCCCCCACTCATGTCCCCTATCACCCCCACCCCCCAGCAGTGCAGGGGCAGCCTCCACCAGGCCCCCACTCATGTCTCCCACCACCCCACCCCCCAGCCACCATGGGCAGCCTCCACCAGGCTCCCACCCATGTCCCCTATCACCCCCTCCCCCAGCAGTGCAGGGGCAGCCTCCACCAGGCCCCCACTCATGTCTCCCACCACCCCAGCCACCATGGGCAGCCTCCACCAGGCCCCCACTCATGTCCCCTATCACTCCCACCCCCCAGCCACCATGGGCAGCCCCCACCAGGCCCCCACTCATGTCCCCTATCACCCCCACCCCTCAGCAGTGCAGGGGCAGCCTCCACCAGGCCCCCGCTCATGTCTCCCACCACCCCCACCCCCCAGCCACCATGGATAGCCCCCACCAGGCCCCCACTCATGTCCCCTATCACCCCCAACCCCCAGCCAGCATGGGCAGCCCCCACCAGGCCCCCACTCATGTCTCCCACCCACCCCCCCCAGCCACCATGGGCAGCCCCCACCAGGCCCCCACTCATGTCCCCTATCACCCCCACCCCCCAGCCACCATGGGCAGCCCCCACCAGGCCCCCACTCATGTCTCCCACCACCCCTACCCACCAGCCACCATGGGCAGCCCCCAACAGGCCCCCACTCATGTCTCCCACCCACCCCCCCAGCCACCATGGGCAGCCCCCACCAGGCCCCCACTCAGTCCCCTATCACCCCCACCCCCCAGCCACCATGGGCAGCCCCCACCAGGCCCCCACTCATGTCTCCCACCCACCCCCCCAGCCACCATGGGCAGCCCCCACCAGGCTCCCACCCATGTCCCCTATCACCCCCACCCCCCAGCAGTGCAGGGGCAGCCTCCACCAGGCCCCCACTCATGTCTCCCACCACCCCCACCCCCCAGCCACCATGGGCAGCCTCCACCAGGCCCCCATTCATGTCCCCTATCACCCCCACCCCCCAGCCACCATGAGCAGCCCCCACCAGACCCCCACTCATGTCTCCCACCCACCCCCACCCCCCAGCCACCATGGCCAGCCTCCACCAGGCCCCCACTCATGTCTCCCACCACCCCCACCCCCCCAGCAGTGTGGGGCACCCTCCACCAGGCCCCCACCCATGTCTCCCACCACCCCCACCCCCCAGCCACCATGGGCAGCCCCCACCAGGCCCCCACTCATAAATCCCACCCACCCCCACCCCCCAGCCACCATGGGCATTCCCCACCAGGCCCCCACTCATGTCCCCTATCACCCCCACCCCCCAGCAGTGCAGGGGCAGCCTCCACCAGGCCCCCACTCATGTCTCCCACCACCCCCACCCCCAGCCACCATGGGCAGCCCCCACCAGGCCCCCACTCATGTCCCCTATCACCCCCACCCCCCAGCCACCATGGGCAGCCCCCACCAGGCCCCCACTCATGTCCCCTATCACCCCCACCCCCAGCCACCATGGGCAGCCCCCTCCAGGCCCCCACTCATGTCCCCTATCACCCCCACCCCCCAGCAGTGCAGGGGCAGCCTCCACCAGGCCCCCACTCATGTCTCCCACCACCCCACCCCCCAGCCACCATGGGCAGCCTCCACCAGGCTCCCACCCATGTCCCCTATCACCCCCACCCCCAGCAGTGCAGCGGCAGCCTCCACCAGGCCCCCACTCATGTCTCCCACGACCCCACCCCCCAGCCACCATGGGCAGCCTCCACCAGGCCCCCACTCATGTCCCCTATCACCCCCACCCCCCAGCCACCATGGGCAGCCCCCACCAGGCCCCCACTCATGTACCCTATCACCCCCACCCCCCAGCAGTGCAGGGGCAGCCTCCACCAGGCCCCCACTCATGTCTCCCACCACCCCCACCCCCCAGCCACCATGGGCAGCCCCCACCAGGCCCCCACTCATGTCCCCTATCACCCCCACCCCCCAGCCACCATGGGCAGCCCCCACCAGGCCCCCACTCATGTCTTACAACCCACCCCCCCAACCACCATGGGCAGCCCCCACCAGGCCCCCACTCATGTCCCCTATCACCCCCACCCCCCAGCCACCATCGACAGCCTCCACCAGGCCCCCACTCATGTCTCCCACCACCCCCACCCCCCAGCCACCATGGGCAGCCCCCACCAGGCCCCCACACATGTCCCCTATCACCCCCACCCCCCCAGCCACTATGGGCAGCCCCCACCAGGCCCCCACTCATGTCTCCCACCCACCCCCCAGCCACCATGGGCAGCCCCCACCAGGCCCCCACTCATGTCCCCTATCACCCCACCCCCAGCCACCATGGGCAGCCCCCTCCAGGCCCCCACTCATGTCCCCTATCACCCCCACCCCCCAGCAGTGCAGGGGCAGCCTCCACCAGGCCCCCACTCATGTCTCCCACCACCCCACCCCCCAGCCACCATGGGCAGCCTCCACCAGGCTCCCACCCATGTCCCCTATCACCCCCTCCCCCAGCAGTGCAGGGGCAGCCTCCACCAGGCCCCCACTCATGTCTCCCACCACCCCACCCCCCAGCCACCATGGGCAGCCCCCACCAGGCCCCCACTCATGTCCCCTATCACCCCCACCCCCCAGCCACCATGGGCAGCCCCCACCAGGCCCCCACTCATGTCTTACAACCCACCCCCCAACCACCATGGGCAGCCCCCACCAGGCCCCCACTCATGTCCCCTATCACCCCCACCCCCCAGCCACCATCGACAGCCTCCACCAGGCCCCCACTCATGTCTCCCACCACCCCCACCCCCCAGCCACCATGGGCAGCCCCCACCAGGCCCCCACTCATGTCCAACACATGTCTCCCACCACCCCCACCCCTCAGCAGTGCAGGGGCACCCTCCACCATGCCCCCACTCATGTCCCCCTGCACCCCACCCCCCAGCATCCAGGGGCAGCCTCCACCAGGCCCCCACTCATGTCTCCCACCACCCCCAGCCACCATGGGCAGCCCCCACCAGGCCCCCACTCATGTCCCCTATCAACCCCCCCCCCCAGCCACCATGGGCAGCCCCCTCCAGGCCCCCACTCATGTCCCCTATCACCCCCACCCCCCAGCAGTGCAGGGGCAGCCTCCACCAGGCCCCCACTCATGTCTCCCACCCCCCAGCCACCATGGGCAGCCTCCACCAGGCTCCCACCCATGTCCCCTATCACCCCCTCCCCCAGCAGTGCAGGGGCAGCCTCCACCAGGCCCCCACTCATGTCTCCCACCACCCCACCCCCCAGCCACCATGGGCAGCCTCCACCAGGCCCCCACTCATGTCCCCTATCACCCCCACCCCCCAGCCACCATGGGCAGCCCCCACCAGGCCCCCACCCATGTCCCCTATCACCCCCACCCCCCAGCAGTGCAGGGGCAGCCTCCACCAGGCCCCCGCTCATGTCTCCCACCACCCCCACCCCCCAGCCACCATGGGCAGCCCCCACCAGGCCCCCACCCATGTCCCCTATCACCCCCACCCCCCAGCAGTGCAGGGGCAGCCTCCACCAGGCCCCCGCTCATGTCTCCCACCACCCCCACCCCCCAGCCACCATGGGCAGCCCCCACCAGGCCCCCACTCATGTCCCCTATCACCCCCAACCCCCAGCCAGCATGGGCAGCCCCCACCAGGCCCCCACTCATGTCTCCCACCACCCCTACCCACCAGCCACCATGGGCAGCCCCCAACAGGCCCCCACTCATGTCTCCCACCCACCCCCCCAGCCACCATGGGCAGCCCCCACCAGGCCCCCACTCATGTCCCCTATCACCCCCACCCCCCAGCCACCATGGGCAGCCCCCACCAGGCCCCCACTCATGTCTCCCACCCACCCCCCCCACAGCCACCATGGGCAGCCCCCACCAGGCTCCCACCCATGTCCCCCATCACCCCCACCCCCCAGCAGTGCAGGGGCAGCCTCCACCAGGCCCCCACTCATGTCTCCCACCACCCCCACCCCCCAGCCACCATGGGCAGCCTCCACCAGGCCCCCACTCATGTCCCCTATCACCCCCACCCCCCAGCCACCATGGGCAGCCCCCACCAGGCCCCCACTCATGTCTTACAACCCACCCCCCAACCACCATGGGCAGCCCCCACCAGGCCCCCACTCATGTCCCCTATCACCCCCACCCCCCAGCCACCATCGACAGCCTCCACCAGGCCCCCACTCATGTCTCCCACCACCCCCACCCCCCAGCCACCATGGGCAGCCCCCACCAGGCCCCCACTCATGTCCAACACATGTCTCCCACCACCCCCACCCCTCAGCAGTGCAGGGCACCCTCCACCATGCCCCCACTCATGTCCTCCTGCACCCCACCCCCCAGCATCCAGGGGCAGCCTCCACCAGGCCCCCACTCATGTCTCCCACCACCCCCACCCCCCAGCCACCATGGGCAGCCCCCACCAGGCCCCCACTCATGTCCCCTATCAACCCCCCCCCCCCCAGCCACCATGGGCAGCCCCCTCCAGGCCCCCACTCATGTCCCCTATCACCCCCACCCCCCAGCAGTGCAGGGGCAGCCTCCACCAGGCCCCCACTCATGTCTCCCACCACCCCACCCCCCAGCCACCATGGGCAGCCTCCACCAGGCTCCCACCCATGTCCCCTATCACCCCCTCCCCCAGCAGTGCAGGGGCAGCCTCCACCAGGCCCCCACTCATGTCTCCCACCACCCCACCCCCCAGCCACCATGGGCAGCCTCCACCAAGCCCCCACTCATGTCCCCTATCACCCCCACCCCCCAGCCGCCATGGGCAGCCCCCACCAGGCCCCCACCCATGTCCCCTATCACCCCCACCCCCCAGCAGTGCAGGGGCAGCCTCCACCAGGCCCCCGCTCATGTCTCCCACCACCCCCACCCCCCAGCCACCATGGGCAGCCCCCACCAGGCCCCCACTCATGTCCCCTATCACCCCCAACACCCAGCCAGCATGGGCAGCCCCCACCAGGCCCCCACTCATGTCTCCCCCCCACCCCCCCCAGCCACCATGGGCAGCCCCCACCAGGCCCCCACTCATGTCCCCTATCACCCCCACCCCCCAGCCACCATGGGCAGCCCCCACCAGGCCCCCACTCATGTCTCCCACCACCCCTACCCACCAGCCACCATGGGCAGCCCCCAACAGGCCCCCACTCATGTCTCCCACCCACCCCCCCAGCCACCATGGGCAGCCCCCACCAGGCCCCCACTCATGTCCCCTATCACCCCCACCCCCCAGCCACCATGGGCAGCCCCCACCAGGCCCCCACTCATGTCTATC
Source organism: Ambystoma mexicanum (assembly GCF_040938575.1). Classification (NCBI taxonomy): domain Eukaryota; kingdom Metazoa; phylum Chordata; class Amphibia; order Caudata; family Ambystomatidae; genus Ambystoma; species Ambystoma mexicanum. The sequence continues at coordinate 524,747,475 of NC_090940.1, forward strand.
ACCCACCCCCCACAGCCACCATGGGCAGCCCCCACCAGGCTCCCACCCATGTCCCCCATCACCCCCACCCCCCAGCAGTGCAGGGGCAGCCTCCACCAGGCCCCCACTCATGTCTCCCACCACCCCCACCCCCCAGCCACCATGGGCAGCCTCCACCAGGCCCCCATTCATGTCCCCTATCACCCCCACCCCCCAGCCACCATGAGCAGCCCCCACCAGACCCCCACTCATGTCTCCCACCCACCCCCACCCCCCAGCCACCATGGCCAGCCTCCACCAGGCCCCCACTCATGTCTCCCACCACCCCCACCCCCCCAGCAGTGTGGGGCACCCTCCACCAGGCCCCCACCCATGTCTCCCACCACCCCCACCCCCCAGCCACCATGGGCAGCCCCCACCAGGCCCCCACTCATAAATCCCACCCACCCCCACCCCCCAGCCACCATGGGCAGCCCCCACCAGGCCCCCACTCATGTCCCCTATCACCCCCACCCCCCAGCAGTGCAGGGGCAGCCTCCACCAGGCCCCCACTCATGTCTCCCACCACCCCCACCCCCAGCCACCATGGGCAGCCCCCACCAGGCCCCCACTCATGTCCCCTATCACCCCCACCCCCCAGCCACCATGGGAAGCCCCCACCAGGCCCCCACTCATGTCCAACACATGTCTCCCACCACCCCCACCCCTCAGCAGTGCAGGGGCACCCTCCACCAGGCCCCCACTCATGTCCCCCTGCACCCCACCCCCCAGCCACCATGGGCAGCCCCCACCAGGCCCCCACTCATGTCCCCTATCACCCCCACCCCCAGCCACCATGGGCAGCCCCCTCCAGGCCCCCACTCATGTCCCCTATCACCCCCACCCCCCAGCAGTGCAGGGGCAGCATCCACCAGGCCCCCACTCATGTCTCCCACCACCCCACCCCCCAGCCACCATGGGCAGCCTCCACCAGGCTCCCACCCATGTCCCCTATCACCCCCACCCCCAGCAGTGCAGCGGCAGCCTCCACCAGGCCCCCGCTCATGTCTCCCACCACCCCACCTCCCAGCCACCATGGGCAGCCTCCACCAGGCCCCCACTCATGTCCCCTATTACCCCCACCCCCCAGCCACCATGGGCAGCCCCCACCAGGCCCCCACTCATGTCCCCTATCACCCCCACCCCCCAGCAGTGCAGGGGCAGCCTCCACCAGGGCCCCACTCATGTCTCCCACCACCCCCACCCCCCAGCCACCATGGGCAGCCCCCACCAGGCCCCCACTCATGTCCCCTATCACCCCCACCCCCCAGCCACCATGGGCAGCCCCCACCAGGCCCCCACTCATGTCTTACAACCCACCCCCCCAACCACCATGGGCAGCCCCCACCAGGCCCCCACTCATGTCTCCCACCACCCCCACCCCCCAGCCACCATGGGCAGCCCCCACCAGGCCCCCACTCATGTCCCCTATCACCCCCAGCCCCCCAGCCACTATGGGCAGCCCCCACCAGGCCCCCACTCATGTCTCCCACCCACCCCCCAGCCACCATGGGCAGCCCCCACCAGGCCCCCACTCATGTCCCCTATCACCCCCACCCCCCAGCCACCATGGGCAGCCCCCACCAGGCCCCCACTCATGTCTCCCACAGACCCCCTCCACAGCCACCATGGGCAGCCCCCACCAGGCTCCCACCCATGTCCCCTATCACCACCACCCCCAGCAGTGCAGGGGCAGCCTCCACCAGGCCCCCACTCATGTCTCCCACCACCCCCACCCCCCAGCCACCATGGGCAGCCTCCACCAGGCCCCCACTCATGTCTTCCACCACCCCCACCCCCCAGCCACCATGGGCAGCCTCCACCAGGCCCCCACTCATGTCTCCCTCCACCCCCACCCACCAGCCACCATGGGCAGCCCCCATCAGGCCCCCACTCATGTCCCCTATCACCCCCACCCCCCAGCCACCATGGGCAGCCTCCACCAGGCCCCCACTCATGTCTCCCACCCACCCCCACCCCCAAGCCACCATGGGCAGCCTCCTCCAGGCCCCCACTCATGTCTCCCACCACCCCCACCCGCCAGCCACCATGGGCAGCCCCCACCAGGCCCCCACTCATGTCTCCCACCCACCCCCCAGCCAACATGGGCAGCCCCCACCAGGCCCCCACTCATGTCCCCTATCACCCCCACCCCCCAGCCACCATGGGCAGCCTCCACCAGGCCCCCACTCATGTCCCCCTGCCCACAGGCCCTGACAATCCTCAAGCATGGGCCTCATGGCCAGCCAACACAGCCCAAAGACACAACCAAGTATTACATGCGGCCATGATACTACTCCAATGGAAACAATGTAAATCAACACATGTCACACACACACACAATGGTTGCAAGTGAACCTGAAAACCCATATCATGACATGCATGAAAACAATGAGATGAAACCACACATCGAAGAATTAAAAAATCCAAATAATGTATTAATAACAACAGTAATGGCAAACAAAATTAAACAAAATACACAAGTATAAAAAAACAAAATTAAGCTGGCTTTCCCTTTTCAAATTAAAATCAATAAATGATAATCCAAAAAAAATTCTTCCAAAGTTCAACTCCATAAAAAGGAAATGAAGGGAAAAAAGAAATAGAAAATAAATAAAAATAAACTATAAAAGAAACCTATCACTAAATAACTATACACATTGGCGGCGGGCCAGTCCAGCCGCTCACTAAGTGGTGTTCCGGGCCAGGGCATCATCGAACTCCTCGTCTATGTCCCGGAGGCGGTCCTGTTCCATGGCCCCGTGGGTCCGCAGGGACGTCGACATGTTCACCTCCAACTCCCTGCAGATTGCCTCGAGGCACTCGGACCGCCTCAGGGCCCTCCGCATGGAGTTCTCCGCCCTGACCATCGTGAGCCGCGCCTCTTCCGCCCGCCGCCGCTCCGCACCTATGGCATGGCCCAACCGCTGCCACACGGAAGACACTTCCCGTTTAGGGTCCTCCTGCCCTCCGGCCGATGCCTGCCCCTCCGATGTTGAAGGCCCCAAGCTATCGTGGCTCCCACCTACAGCCTCCTGCTGCTGCAGCTGCTGCTGTCCATGTGCCCTGTCCAATGGTGCCTGCACATCCTCCTCCAGCTGGGGTGCAGTCTTTGATGTGGCCACCCCTGCTGGACGTCCGACTCCCGACTATGGCAGGGATCTGTTGTCCACCAGCCTGGCCGCACGGTCGGAGGCAGCTCCACAGGGCACCCAGGTGACACATGGGTGGGAAGATGGCATGGAGGACGACTGGGGCATAGAGGGTTCCGTGGAGGAGGGGGTCGGAACAAGGTCCAGGAAACGGAGGAATCCAGCCCTGGTGAGCTGTCCAAGTGGGTCAACGCAGTCAACAAGCCATGCGAGAAGACGTGCAGAATCATCATGAAAAGACTGCAGGTCAGCTCGCATGGCCCGTTGACGCAACGCCACCCCACCCTGGACAGGCTCAACCTGGTGCAGGATAGCCACATCCGCAGGGAGAGGAAGGCCAGGTGTTGTAAGCCAATCTCCTCCCTGAGAACGGGTCTGGAGGTAGGCATCCCCGCTGGTGCAAGATGATGCAGGGACAGGATTGCACACAGGCACCTGCGCGGCGGCCTGTGCTGCCTCCTGTCCCAGATCCTGCACTGCACCACTAGCACCAGTGGAATCCTCACCTCCAGACCCCGCCTCTGTCGCTTGCACGGCCTCCTCCTCCTCCAAACCCCCCACCAACCTGGATGACTCCGTGCCGTCTTCCTCCGTTGGGCCCTGTGGGGTCCCAGCTGCCCCTTCTGCTGCCGAGGAGTCCAACTCCAACCTCTGCCTCTTGGACCTCCCCTCGGCAGCTGCGGGCTGGGACACGGCACCGGACTCCTCACTCCCCGACGAGATTAGAACCTGGGAGGGGATCCGGGCCTTGCGTCTCCGGCTGGTGGTGCGACCCCTGCCGCTGTGCTCCACAGCACCTTCTCCGCCCTCTTCATCAGTTGACGCTGCAGACAGGGAGAAAGAAAACACAGGCATCAGGGCACTGTCCAATGGACTCATACACACATGACAGTCATACATGAGTGGCATTGGTAAACCTCAGACATGGCATCACAATCCCCAACACACATGTCATTTCAACTTGCACACATGAGCCATACCACAGCCATATTGCAACAGGCAGCACCATCCATTCACATACAACAGCATGAGCAGCCAAAGGTCATCCACACATCACATGCAACATAGGGAGTACACTACACATGCACACACACCACCAAACTTGCATGCATGTGTACACCTCCGCCAACTGTCGCAGTGTTCCGATCGACATCCATGTCACACCTGACAATCATTCCTCCACATCCTGTGCCATGCAAGCCCACACACACAAGCACCATCCATGTGTCACACATGAGACCCCTCGCATGTGTCACCCTCATGGCCCTGTACACCCCCCCCTACTTGCCCACATAAAAATACATGTTCAACCTGCACACTCCTGGCACACCACACGCACAGCTTACAATCAGTATGCATGTACACTTACCGCTCGGCTCCAGACGGGTCTGCCTCTCAAGGACCTGGACGTGGAGCGCTGGGGATATGCGTTCCAGGACCCTCATCTGATCTTCCGACAAGTGGCCCCGGCGCCCATTAGCATCCGCTGTCTTCAGGAGGCACCGGGCCTTGTTGAGGGTCCTGGACCTGAAGTCCTCCCAGCGCTTCCTGACATGTTCGTAGTCGCGGACTGCCACCTCCTCCGCGTTGATGGCAGTCACGATGTCCATCCAGATCCGAGTCCATCCTTCCTTGTCGGCGTGCAACCTTCCGAAGAGGGCATCATACTGCCCCAGGACATGCTCCACCAGGACACCAACTTCGGTGGCAGTGAAGCTGGTGCCCCTCTGCCTCCTTGGCCGGGGGTTGCCACTGGTGCCAGATGTTGCAGTGCCCCACATGGCAACCCCAGAGGCAGGAGTGGGTGGGCAACTGGGTCCTGGGGCTGGGCTGTGGGGCGATGGAAAAGCAGTCGGGAGTCTTCGGTTCCAGCAGGGGTGGTCACAGCAACAGCACCCCTGGCTGATGTGCAGGCAGCAAATGGCAGGGCACGTGGGCAGCAGGCAGTCAGGTAGCAGCAGATGGCAGGTGGGAGCGTGCTCAGGGATCTGGGGGGCAGTAATTCAGCCTTCTGGGCAGGAGCGTGGTCTTCCGTGTGTGAACGCGTGGCCAGCTTGATACGGAGTGTTTTTACACATGAAAATCCAGCACGTCTGCGTGTAATTCGAGGAAAGGCCCTTAGCGCGTAAGCGCGTCAGCAAACGTCTGTACATTCACTGGCCCAAAGGCCACCAGCGTATGCGCGTCTATGAAGTCACGTGCACGTTGAATATGGCACACGTTTGAAATGTTGCGTGTAAAAAAAATGGAAGACACGTCCGAGTGTCAAAGCGTGTAATTGGTGGAAATGGCCTTAGCGCATACACGCAGAAGTGACAAAGCGTGTAATTGGTGGAAATGGCCCTAGCGCGTACACGCGGAAGTGACAAAGCGTGTAATTTGTGGAAATGGCCCTAGCGCGTACACGCGGAAGTGACAAAGCGTGTAATTTGTGGAAATGGCCCTAGAGCGTACACGCGGAAGTGACAAAGCGTGTAATTGGTTGAAATGGCCCTAGCGCGTACACGCGGAAGTGACGCTGGACGTGTGGGCCTGCATAAAAGGTACGTGTAGAACACCAATTCCTTGTACGTGCTTTTCGTGGAGAGCGAGTGGGTGAAATCCGTACTTCTTGTCGTTTCACACGCGATTTACTTCACAGCGTTTCAAGTTCGTACTCCCTGTTACCTCTGACAGCTATTTCTCTTTCTTCTCTTTTTCTGGTTTTCCTGGGCATGTTCCCTCAAACAGCGTTCCCTTCTACTGTTGTCCTGTCTCCTCAGACAGAGTACAATTCTTCTTTTGGCAGGGGTGTTGCCAACGCGCACACGCGCTTCTTTTTCACGCTCTTTTTCCTGGCAGACGGTGAGTCACGCACGTATCTAACATCTGTGCTTGCCCCGTGTGTAGCCTACCTCTTCAGAGGTCAATCTAGGCTGCGTGTGACACGCATACGTTCATTCTTGTGTTACTGGGTGCCACAGCGTAGTGCAGGTTTTTTTTTCCGCACACGTGGTCTAGGAGGGGTTGCGTGCACGTCATCTCCCTTTTTTGGGCTTCCTCTGCGTTCCGTGACCCATCATCTTTCCCCAGGGGTCACATTCAGCCTTGCTAGAGCACTAGGGTACAATTACCATCTGGTACCCAACCCCTTTGACCCCCAATTGCCCAGGACAATAGTTTACAGCCACTCCCATACGCACATTAACATCAGTGCCATGGTTGGGAGGCGAGGAATCCGTAAGGGTGGCAAAGGTGGACGAGCCACAAGTGGTGGCCGTGGTGGATCCGGTAGGGGACGTGGTCGTTACTTGCAGGGTGACCCTGTCCCCCCATGTGTGGAGGACCAGTCAAGGGCACCCATAATCCCCCCACCCCCCCTGGTTGAGGCTGATGTGGCTGACACCATCCATGCTCAGCCCTTGTTGGACTAGCCCATTGTGGCACCAGACCTGGCTGACTCCATGGCTGACTTCCAGGTCAGCAGGCCTATGACACGGGCCCTGGTGCACGTTGATGTCATCAGGCCACGTGGATCAGGGGCAGCAAGGTCATCTGCTGCCCCAAGTAGGCAGGGTGGAGAGGCTGCAGAGGCAGCTGCGGCTCCATCCACCCCAGCTCTCACACACCCAGCCAGGACAGTGTCGGTCCTAGTCCATCCTGCTGACATTCCCCCTGACACCATTACACTTGAACCAATGCCTGCACCAACTCCCATGCTGAGTGTTCAATCCCACACTCCTGATACAGAGTCCACCAGGGCTCCTGCCCCTAGTGTCCAGAGCGGCATAGGACACTCAGGATCACCACCACCTTCCAATCGGAAGAGGAAGAGTGCTCGTCCGGCACAGGCTGATGCCCCAGACACGGCTACACAGTCCGGCCCGTCGAGGAAGCCCAGCTTCACGATGTCGAACTGAATGCGCTTGTCGAGTATGTGTCCGCACATGATAACGAAATGGTCATTGTTGCAGGATCCAAGACCACACCTGCACAACGCCAGGCACACTGGCAGACCGTTGCAGACATCGTAAGTGCCCTTGGAATCGTGAGGCGCACAGCCAATGATTGCTATAAGCGCTGGAATGACCTAAAGCGCAGGGCAAAGAATAAGCTGGCCTCAAGTCATGCCGCAACTCTTGTGACTGGAGGTGGGTCTCCAGTAGAAGACATGGAACTCACTCCACATGAGTCAGTCGCTAGGACCTACGTCACGGAGGAACAGATCCAAGGCGTGGGAGATCTGCCTGATTATGAGGCATTGTCCGGTGAGTGCACATGCATGTGTGTGTCATCCATGTGCATGGTGTGTGTGTGAGGGCTTCTGTTTGTGTGCCAGGTGAGTGTGTGTGCGCCTGAGTCGTTTGGGTCACCCATGTGCTTCATGCAATACATTCTGCGCAGCAGCATTTGGCCATAGCAGTATCCCATCTGCCAACAGTAGACATCTAGCCCAACAGCGTGCCAGTTGCCCTTGAAGTGTCACCTTGCCACAACATTGTTGCTTATTTTTCTCTGTTCATTCAGGCAGATTGTTTGCATTACACCACTTTTACTAGGCATTTCTCAGTCATCTAGTCACATGTCTGACATGGCTATGGTAAAGTGGAGTGACTTTGTTACCTGGATATCATTTGTTTAGACATGTCCCTGTGCAATCGGACCATTTTGGACTGGCAGCTCCAGGTGAAAAATCAGACCTGTTTGAATTAGAAAAGCTATTACATGAGGGAACTGGACTGAATGAATAAGTGCTGCCCTCCTCTCCATCTTCACTCAATAGCAATGGTACATGCCATCTGTGTGATGGCATGTGTATTTCACCTGGCAATCACAGGCCAATGTGTGATGCCACTGCCAGGCAGTATGCAGAAAATGTGTTCATCTTCCATCTTGGTGTCATCAGTGTGTGCCATTTGCCTACCCTTCATACGCAGTGAGGGTGCATGCATGGGAGGGTTTTAGTCATGTGGGACATGTGTCAATCAAGTACTGGTTCTGTTGCTTCTCAGCCCTCATTGTGTGCCATCGTGCTAATGCCTGTTTCCATTTGTTTGCTTTTATGTCTTTGCAGGGGAAGACGCACCTGATACCGCTGGGGTTGTGGAGATGGTGCAGACCCAGGAGGGGTCTGAGGGCCGACCGACCACCAGTGAGGGACGTGGTGTGGTGGTGGGTGAGAACCCACAACTGCTGCAGGTCGTGCTCTCAAGGGGTGTCTCTGGCTGCACCTCCCCCGAGCTGTACTCAGGTGTTGATTTGGATGATGAGACCTACGTGCCGTCGCAGGTGAGTGTTCCTGGGAGGGATTCTGTTCTGTCCCACCCACCTGCACCAGGGTCAGAACCCTCAATGGGGATGTCAGTGTTGGCAGCTAAGCCTTTGGTGGTTACGGATGCAGGCCCACACTCCGCGACATCTGATCCTGTTCCTGGGCCAGCAGATCAGAGGGGGAATGCAGTCCTGCAGCCTCAGGCAGTGCCGGCACAGCAAGGCGCAGTTCGCCTTGCCCCAGACAGGTGTGGTGCCCGCCGACGTGGTGGCCGTACGCCACCTGGCAATACCGCATGGGAGCAATCCATTTACGGTATGGCAACCCAACAGGCAGCATCATCAGAGATGATGGCTCAGGCCATGGATAGGGTGGCCACTTCCATTGTCCCCCCCGAAAGGCTGATGGAGCGACTACAGCAGGCAACCGACTCCATCTGCCAGTCACACAGGGAGGACATGTTGGCGTCCAACAGGGACAGGCGGGCGGCACTTGCGACTCTGCAGGAAGCCATCTCCATAGAGTCCCAGGGCCACAGGGAAGCCCTGAGGCTGGAACTCCTTCACCTCAGGACGACTCTTGTTGAGCTTGAGGCTTCAACAAACCGAAGGACAGAACAGCAGCTCGAGCGTCTCACCCGTACGCTCTCAGCTGAGATGCAGGCAACTAGGGCGGAGGTCCGGGCATCCCGTGAGTTGTTGCATGGGGACCTCCGCACACTCATCCTCCAGAACGAGACCTACCACACCCGCATGCTTGCAGCCATGGAGGAACAGACTAGGGCCTTGCGTGGGCTGCCTCCCATAGTGCCACCGCCTCCGGATGCAGCTGCACAGGGTGATAATAGCAACAGCAGTGATACTCCCACAATAGGGTAGCCGTGTGGGCCATGAGCCCATGGAGGATTTTTTTTTTCACAAGATCCACACAGGTGGGATTTGGTGTGCACCCTGTCCTCGGACCTCCTGGGTGGCCTCCCCTACCCCCCCCCGGGCCCATTAATGGCCATTTTTGATTTTTTTTTTTTTTTGGGACAGTGTGTTGCCTTGTGTGGCTCCCGTGGGCATACGCTGCATTGTGGCTGGGCACATGCAGGCTTGTCATGTATTTGGTTCAGATGCTTGGGTTTTTGTCACACACACCCCTCCTGCTTCCCGTTTCCATGGGCTTGCAAAGGGTGTGCCCAAGTGACATTGACGTACATGGTGACATTGGACTCCCACTACATGTGTGGGTAGTCTAGTCAATACTGTGTATACATTCCTAGTGCATATTGCTGTTGTGTTGTACACTGCATGTTGCATTGATGTGTAACTCATCATCCATGTCTACCTCCTAATTTGCAGGTCCTTTCCTCATGTCTACACAAGGTCCTCTACTTTGGAGATGGGGTCCATGTTGGCAGCAGTGCACCGACAACTCTACATGGCGGCAACACTGTACAGTTGGAAGTGGTGGGAGTGCAGGCATTTCTAGGTGGTGAGTGTAACGCTCACCTGATTCCCACGGAGGCGCGGGTCTTGGCAGGAAGGTGTCTGTAACACGAAACGTGATGTGCAGGATTCGGTTGGCTTCTGGGGTCGACCCTCTCCGCACTGTGTGTCGGACTCGAAGGGTGAGGTTTCTGCAGGTGAAATAATATGGGGATTAAAGGTCTGGGTTGCTGAATGTCCCTATCTCTCTCCTCCCAGCTTGACCGTTGAACCCCCCTCCCAGGTCAACGTGCTCACCTTAGATAGGTGAATGCTGGGCTCTCCATCTGCGTCTAGTGCAGGGTGCCGTTGCCAGTTCCTTCACTGGTGAAACGTGGGCCTCTTGACTTCAGAGGATGGGTACCGTCGTTGACTGCACGACCGGTAAGTTTCTGGACACCTTTAGTCTTTATAGTCTTTTATGCGTGGCACTGAAGCGCCTGGAGTTGCGTAAGTATGGCAGCGCTCTTACTGTCTCTTTCTTTGTCTTTGCAGGAGACGATGCAGAATGAAGAAATCCGGAATTCGCCACGTGCCGGTAAGTGTGACACTGCTGTTGTCTTTGCAGGTGAAGATGCGGCGTGAAGAATCCGGAATGCACTGCGTGCCAGTAAGTAGAATAATGCTGTTTATCTTTGCAGGTGCAGATGCAGCGTGAAGAATCTGGGGTGCACAGCGTGCCAGTAAGTATAATAATACTGTTTATCTTTGCAGGTGCAGATGCAGCGTGAAGAATCTGGAGTGCACAGCGTGCCAGTAAGTATAATAATACTGTTTATCTTTGCCGGCGGAGGTGCAGCGTTAGACACGGCCGCTGCCGATGGATCAGGTAAGCAAGCACTGCGTGTGAAAGTTCGTTCTGCTAACCTGTTGTTTCTGGTCTTATGCAGGTGCTGATGTTGCTCAGGTACAGGAATGGTAAGTATAATTCTTGCAGGTTCAGGATCCCAAGAAGAAATGCTGGAACAGACTCGGTGAGCGTTCTGCTGCAGATGCAGAATAACGCGAAGCACGTTTCATCAATCGGGTGTGGTTTGAATAGCCTTGGAAAAGAGTTCCTGCTTCCAGAAGAGTTCCAGTGCTGTATCCAGGGAGTGGGGCTGCCCCACCCAGGTAAGAAAGTAGTCCCAGTTCACCGAGGACTTCTAAGAGTCTGGCAAGTAAGCAGCATGGTCTGCCGCAGGTAAGTCCACCCAAGCACCTTCACACCAATGATGAGCCCGGCGCTTCCAGTGCCGGGACCGATGCTTCTGATGAGCCTGGTGCCACCGGCGCCAGGACAAGGTCCAAAAGGTCCCTGTGGGGACCGGCTGGTGCCTAGGATCAGGGTTAGGGGCCTGCTTCCAAGGACGTTGGGCTGGTCCTGGCTCCTTGGAAGCAGTGATCATGACAGTATCCCCCCTCAAGGCCCCTCCTAAGTGTGTCTTCTCCGGGGGCTTTGGCTTGTCGGGGTGATTCAGATGGAATCTCTTGACCAGACGAGGTGCGTGGACGTGTTCTGAGGGTTCCCACGACCTTTCCTGGGGACCGTATCCTTTCCAATCAACCAGATAGTATAATTTAGACCTGGAAATCTTGGAGTCTAGGATGTTCTTCACTTCAAATTCGAGTTCTCCGTCTACCAAAACGGGTTCTGGGAGTTCAGTCAATCGGGTTTCTGGTTGTACTGGTTTTAATAAGGAGACATGGAATACTGGATGTATTTTCATATGCGTAGGTAATTCCAATTTGGCAGCCACCGGATTGATTATGGCAGATATGAGGTAGGGCCCAAGGTATCTCGGAATGAAAGTGCGGGGTCCTTTTAAAGGCAGGTGCTTCGTGGATAACCAGACTTGATCTCCTACAGCGTAGTGAGGGGCCTCTTTACAGTGCCGATCGGCTGCCTTTTTGAATTGAGCTTTAGCTCTTTGCAGATGGGCAGTGGCTTCCTTAAAAGCACAGGTAATCTCCGAATGCAAGTGATCCACAGCAGGTGTTTCAATTTCTTGGGGAGGATCCAGGTTGGAGGTTCTAGGATGGTGTCCATATAATAGGAAAAAAGGAGTCTTCCCGGTTCCAGAATGAGTCGAATTGTTGTACGCGTATTCCGCGATCCAAAGAATGTCCTTCCAGGGGTTTTCTGTTTGTTGGAGCATGCAGCGTAGATATTGTTCTAGTGTCTGGTTTGTCCTTTCGGTTTGTCCGTCCGTTTGGGGATGGTGACTGGTTGAAAGTCTTACATCAACTTGGGCTAGACGACAGCAACTGCGCCAGAAGTGGGAGATGAATTGACTTCCCCTATCGGAGACTAAAACCGAAGGAAAACCGTGTAAGCGAACGATGTTCGCCAAGAATTCCCGGGCCAATACTGAGGCTGAAGGCAGACCCTTCAAGGGTATGAAGTGCGCCATTTTCGAGAATAGATCCACGACTACTAAGATGGTAGTATATCCCAAGCATGGAGGTAAGTCCGTGATAAAATCCATGGACAGGGTATGCCATGGACAGGGAGGGATGTCAAGTGGCTGTAATAGGCCGGCTGGTTTTTGCTTTTGACTTTTATTCTGGGCACACACACCACAGGAGATTACAAAGTCTCTAATATCCCTTTTCCACGATGGCCACCAGAAATTTCTTTTAATCTTTTCCATGGTTTTGGTAATGCCAGGGTGCCCCTCCATTAGAGAATCATGATAACCGGAGATTACTTGTTTTTGTAGTCTCTCACAGGGCAAGTGCAATCGTCCTCGGAAATATGGTAGGTCTTGATCTACTGAGAACTCTTTTCCCTTTAATTGCCAGTCCTGCAAATCGGTCGGAGTTAGGAGCGATTTCACCGTGTTCTTGATGTCTTCAAAAGATTGAGTGCTGACCAAACCCAAAATCCTTTGTTCTGGGATTATGGGTATTGGATCTGGATTGATCAACTGTTCATCTACTCCCATCCGGGAGAGGGCATCCGCCTTTCCGTTCTTACTACCTGGTCGATAAGTAATTATAAAGTCAAATTCTGCCAGGAACAGGGCCCAGCGAAGTTGTCTGGAAGACTGAGCTTTGGCTGTCTTTAGGTATTGTAGATTGCGGTGGTCAGTCATTACGGTGACTGTGTGTCTGGCTCCTAGAAGATAATGCCGCCAGGCTTTAAAGGCCGATCTGATGGCCAAAAGTTCCTTGTCCGTAATTGAATAGTTGATCTCAGGAGGCGAAAACTTGCGGGACCAAAAGGCAACCGGATGTAGTTGGTTTGTGACCGAATCTCTTTGTGATAACACTGCTCCCATAGCAAGACTAGAAGCATCCGTTTCCATGATGTAAGGAAGTTCTGGGCGAGGATGTTTTAAAACAGGTGCAGAAATGAATTTAGCTTTTAAGTCTTGAAAAGCTTGTTCCGCTTCAGAAGACCACTCAAAACGTTTGTTCTTTTTCAACAGAGCGGTGATGGGCTGGACTATCCGGGAAAATTCAGGAATGAATCTGCGGTAAAAGTTAGCGAATCCTAACATGCTTTGAACTCCTTTTACCGAGGTTGGTGATGGCCACTTGATAATTGCATCAACCTTCTTTGAATCCATATGGACTCCGTTAGGTGACAATATGAATCCCAGGAACTCGACTTCTGTTGCGTTGAAGACGCATTTCTCAAGTTTAGCAAAAAGACTATGTTGACGCAATCTCTCGAGAACCTTTTTAACATGTCTCTGATGTTCTTCTTCCGATGATGAATAGACAAGGATGTCGTCAATGTAGACAACTACACACACGTCAATGAGTTCCCTAAGGACATCGTTCATAAAATATTGGAAAGCAGCAGGAGCATTACACAGTCCAAAGGGCATCACTTGATATTCGAATAGCCCGTACTTGGTGCGGAAGGCCGTTTTCCATTCATCGCCCTCTTTGATCCTTACCAAGTGGTAGGCTCCTCTGAGATCCAGCTTTGTGTATATACGGGCGTCTTTGACTTGGTCCAGGAGTTCAGGGATCAAAGGTAACGGGTATCTGTTTTTAACAGTGATCTGATTCAGGGCGTGGTAATCTATGCAAGTTCTAAGGTCTCCTTCCTTTTTCGGAACGAAGAACAAAGCCGATGAAGCTGGAGATTTGGAAGGACGGATAAACCCGTTAGCTAGGTATTGGTCCAGGTACTGTCTGAGGTGAAGGTTCTCTGGCTCGGTGAGGGCATAGATCCTGCTGCAAGGAGGAGTTGTTCCAGGTATCAGATCTATTTGACAGTCGTAAGACCTATGAGGGGGTAGGGTGTTAGCTTGATCCTTCTGGAAGACGTCTTGGAACTCCTGGTATTCGGGAGGTAATTTGAGAATCTCCTCAGAAGAGATCGCTGCCAGTGAAACATCAGGTCGAGGATAACACGTGGTAGAACACTCTGGAAACTGAACCGTCTTTGCTCGCCAATCAATCTGAGGATTGTGCTTCTCCAACCAAGGGATTCCCAGAATGATCTGGAACTGAGATGCCTTGATTACATCGAACACTATTCTCTCCCGGTGTCCATTATGACTCAACAGCGTCACTTCTTGGGTGGCATGCGTTACTGGTCCGGAGGCTATCTCCGTGCCATCCACAGTAGTGATGATGTCTTTTACTGCCTTAGGGACAAGGGGTAGATTCATCCTTGACACCATTTCACGGTCCACATAGTTACCGATTGCTCCGCTGTCAATGTAAGCTTCAATTGCGTGCAAACGATCCGGACGTTCAGGACTAATGAGGACCATGGGTATCACGAAATGCGAGGTCACGGGACAGATCTTAACGCTCGGCAAGAGGACCTCTACTCTTGTCGGGCGAGGTCGTTTCCCTGCTCAGAATTTGTGGTACAGGTATCCGCGGCTCCTACAGTCTTCTTAGCTGGTTTCACGGGACAGTCCCGAAGAAAGTGTCCTGAATTACCGCAATAGAGGCATAATTGCAGCTGCCTTCTTCTTTCCCGCTCTTTCTGGGTTAAAGGTCCTCTCATGCCCCCTATTTGCATGGGTTCCGCAGTGTCAGCTCCCTTATTCGAGGTCTGTGGTTTGGAAAACACTCGGGTATCAAATCTGGAGCGATCTGCCTTCCTGTTCTGTAGTCTATGGTCTAGTTGGACAACTAAGTCAATATAGTCTGAACATTCTTGTGGAGGATTCCCAACCTGCGCTAGCACATCCTTGAGCTCTCCACGCAGACCTCTGTAGAAAAGCGTTATTCTCTTGTCCTCGGGCCATTGTGTTTCCACTATGAGTCTATTTAAAGAGGCTATATAAGTCAAGAGGTCTTGGTTACCCTGTCGTAATGAGAGAAGTTCATTGTCCAAGGCCTGCCCTTGTGCATGTCTTGCGAACAGTTTCTCCATGCTGGCCTGGAAGGCTTGAAAATCGTGTAAAACCGGATCATCCTGGGTGACTAAAGGGATCGACCAATCTGCAGCGCTGCCACTGAGATAAGAAAGCACGAAAGCCACCTTGGCCTGGTCAGTTGGGAATGCAGCTGGTCGACATAAGAAGTGCAGGCGGCACTGGTTGATGAACACTGCGAATTTCTTTGGATCACCAGCAAAGCGTTCGGGCGGAGCCAAGGGCACATTACCGGGCAGATTGATTTGCACTGGATTTGAAGCTGAGGCAGAAGGGTAACTTCCTCCTGGAACGGGCAAAGGTGTCTGTCCTGCCTGCGTTTGTAACAACTGCCTAGCAAGGTCCTCTGTTCGCTCCTTAGAAATTATCAGTTCTCTTCTTAGAGAGCTCGTTTCCTGGCGAGCTGCATGTACTTCTGCTCTTAATTCCCCAAGCAACTGGGCTAGTTGATCAGTATCTGAAGTTTCCATTGCGCCTGGGTAGGAGTTTAGTGGTGGGCTTCGCGTTCTGTAACGCTCACCTGATTCCCACGGAGGCGCGGGTCTTGGCAGGAAGGTATCTGTAACACGAAACGTGATGTGCAGGATTCGGTTGGCTTCTGGGGTCGACCCTCTCCGCACTGTGTGTCGGACTCGAAGGGTGAGGTTTCTGCAGGTGAAATAATATGGGGATTAAAGGTCTGGGTTGCTGAATGTCCCTATCTCTCTCCTCCCTGCTTGACCGTTGAACCCCCCTCCCAGGTCAACGTGCTCACCTTAGATAGGTGAATGCTGGGCTCTCCATCTGCGTCTAGTGCAGGGTGCCGTTGCCAGTTCCTTCACTGGTGAAACGTGGGCCTCTTGACTTCAGAGGATGGGTACCGTCGTTGACTGCACGACCGGTAAGTTTCTGGACACCTTTAGTCTTTATAGTCTTTTATGCGTGGCACTGAAGCGCCTGGAGTTGCGTAAGTATGGCAGCGCTCTTACTGTCTCTTTCTTTGTCTTTGCAGGAGACGATGCAGAATGAAGAAATCCGGAATTCGCCACGTGCCGGTAAGTGTGACACTGCTGTTGTCTTTGCAGGTGAAGATGCGGCGTGAAGAATCCGGAATGCACTGCGTGCCAGTAAGTAGAATAATGCTGTTTATCTTTGCAGGTGCAGATGCAGCGTGAAGAATCTGGGGTGCACAGCGTGCCAGTAAGTATAATAATACTGTTTATCTTTGCAGGTGCAGATGCAGCGTGAAGAATCTGGAGTGCACAGCGTGCCAGTAAGTATAATAATACTGTTTATCTTTGCCGGCGGAGGTGCAGCGTTAGACACGGCCGCTGCCGATGGATCAGGTAAGCAAGCACTGCGTGTGAAAGTTCGTTCTGCTAACCTGTTGTTTCTGGTCTTATGCAGGTGCTGATGTTGCTCAGGTACAGGAATGGTAAGTATAATTCTTGCAGGTTCAGGATCCCAAGAAGAAATGCTGGAACAGACTCGGTGAGCGTTCTGCTGCAGATGCAGAATAACGCGAAGCACGTTTCATCAATCGGGTGTGGTTAAAATAGCCTTGGAGTGATGAGGCGTCTCCTTCCACGGCCCCGCCTAAGTAAGAAAAGAGTTCCTGCTTCCAGAAGAGTTCCAGTGCTGTATCCAGGGAGTGGAGCTGCCCCACCCAGGTAAGAAAGTAGTCCCAGTTCACCGAGGACTTCTAAGAGTCTGGCAAGTAAGCAGCATGGTCTGCCGCAGGTAAGTCCACCCAAGCACTTTCACACCAATGATGAGCCCGGCGCTTCCAGTGCCGGGACCGATGCTTCTGATGAGCCTGGTGCCACCGGCGCCAGGACAAGGTCCAAAAGGTCCCTGTGGGGACCGGCTGGTGCCTAGGATCAGGGTTAGGGGCCTGCTTCCAAGGACGTTGGGCTGGTCCTGGCTCCTTGGAAGCAGTGATCATGACAGTGAGACTACTGATTCCTTACATTCGTAATGTCATGTTAATGGTAGTTTTGAGGGTCAGTAGCTGATAAGTGTTATTGCTAAATACCTGCTCAAGTGTGTTGTTGGTCCTGCATTACTGTGAGCATTTCAGGTGTAGCGAGTTTCAATTAGGGACACTGTACTTTGTGACACTTGTGTCATGTTGTGGGGATTACTTTGTTTACCTGCACATAGCATGACATGGCACGGTGTGTCGTGTGGCGGTGCTGGGGATGGGTTGGGTGACATGGCACTGTCCTCATGTTGCATTTTGCAAGTGGGTATTCATTTTAGCTGCATGAATGTGTCTTTTCACGAAACTGCATTGGTGGTGTCTGTGTAGGTAGGGATGCACACATTGTAACACTTCCAGGTGAACAATCTCAGGCTGATATGGTTTTGATGGTTGATTCTCCAGACATTCAGGATCAGTGTCAGGTTGAGTCATCATTGATTTTAAGATGGTATGTGCCAGGGCAGTGTGCACTCCACAGGGGTGTGATTTCTATGTGAAGTAATTAGCCGCTAGCTGTGTACGGGCTGCCTCCCCACGTGCCCTTTCCCCTCCCATGCGCAGCGGGCGTGCATGTGGTTGGGGATGTGGGGGCACCACCATGTCCACGGCCAGGCCCTGGCGTGTTGCAACGTTATGCAGGACACATCCTGCCACTATGATCCTGCACACTACTGGGGGAGCGTATAACAGCTGCCTGCCAGAACGGTCAAGGGAGCGAAAGCGTGATTTAAGCACTCCGAATGTGCGCTCCACTATGCCCCGGGTTGCAATGTGGGCTGTGTTATATCTTACCTCGGGTGGCGTGGTGGGGTTCCGAATTGGCGTCATCATGTGGGGGCTGAGAGGGTAGGCACTTTCCCCTGTGGAGGTGGTGATGGGTATCATTGGTGGGGTTGTGACCTTGCTCAGTATCTGACATGCATGCATGTGCAGTGGCATACATACTCACCAAGCAGCCATGTATCGCCATGCCGCCCAGCTTCTAGGTCCCGGCTTAGGGTGGACATTCGGTAAATGAAGCTGTCGTGGGTGGACCCGGGATAGTTGGCATATACTGAGGTGATGATTCCCTTGGCATTACATACTACCTGCACGTTGATGGAGTGCCAGTGCTTGCGGTTCCTATAGATGTGCTCAGATGCCCTGGGGGGACGTAGGGCCACATGGGTGCAGTCGATGGCACCTAGCACTTTGGGGAATCGTGCCACACCGTAAAAATCCAGGGCGGCAGCATGCCTTTCTGCAGGTGTTCTGGGCAGGTATATGTGCCTGCGGACTGATGGGCTTGCAGTGATGATGTTCAAGACCTGGTGTAGGCAGCGTGACTGCGTGGCCTGTGACACGCCACCCACTATGGCACTTGTCCGCTGAAATGATCCAGTGGTTAAGAAGTGCAGTACATTGAGGACCATCTCCAGGGGGCTGAGTGCTTGGGAGCACAGGGTGGGTGATGTGAGGTCATCCTCCCACTCACTCACCAGGTCCAGTATTATGTGTGGTGGAAACCTGTATCTCCAATACACCTGGTCATCAGGCACCCCGAAAAGGCTGGTTCTGGGTGTGAAAATTCTGGCCCTGACTATCCTCCTCCTCCTTTGGTAGCCCACGGCCACTGCTGCTAGGAACGGTATATTCATACTGGCGTCTGAGCTTGTTAGTTTTTTGCGCGCAAATTTATGCGTCGCGGGTCGACGTATGCCTGCTTCCTACTGGCGTATGTGTTTCTTTGCGTGTGTTGTGGGCGAGCGTGTGAAACTTCCCGCGCACCCCTGAAATCCAGTACCCAGGCCAATAGCGTGTGGAAATTTCCGCGCACCCCGGAACACACGTGCGCTGATGTACTCGCGTGTGTAAGTGCCTGCACACCCCTGAAATACACGTACATAGGCCAATCGCGTGTACGCACACTTTTGTCCAATTACACGCAATGAAACTCTGACGTGCAGTCTTTCCACGTGTGCTCCATCATCACGTGCTATGAGGGAAACACCCGTGCGGGTCACGTCACAGACGCGCTTACGCGCTGAGGGCCTTTGGTCCAATAGATTCGCGTATGCGTGCTGACGCGCTTACCCGCTGAGGGCCTTTGGTCCAATAGAATCGCGTATGCGTGCTGACGCACTTACGCGCTAAGGGCCTTTCCTCGAATTTCACGCTGACGTGCAGGATTTTCACGTGCCAAATCACTCCGTATCAAGCTGGCAACGCGAAAACACACGGAAGACCACGCTCCTGCCCAGAAGGCCGAACTACTGCCCCCCCAGTGCCCCGAGCAGCCTCCCACGTGCCATCTGCTGCTGCCTGCCTGCCTGCCTGCCTGCTGCCACCGTGCCCTGCCATTTGGAGCCTGCACATCAGCCATCTGCAGGGGTCCAGTTGCTGTGTCCACCCCTGCTGGAACAGAAGACTCCCGACTGGGATAACATCGCTCCACAGCCCAGCCCCAGGACCCAGTTGCCCACCCACTCCTGCCTCTGGGGTTGCCATGTCGGGCACTTCAACATCTGGCACCAGTGGCAACCCCAGGCCAGAGGGGCAGAGGGGCATCAGCTTCACTGCCACCGATGTTGGTGTCCTGGTGGAGCATGTCCTGGGGCAGTATGATGCCCTCTTTGGATCGTCCCGCGCCAGCAAGGAAGGACGGGAGAGGATCTGGGCCGACTGTGTGGTTGCCATCAACGCGGAGGGGGTGGCAACCCGCGACGTCCAGAAGATCAAGAAGCGCTGGGAGGACTTGAGGTCCAGGACCCTCGTGAAGGCCCGGCGCCTCGTGGAGGGGGGCCGGGGCCGCATGAGTTCCATCCAGATGAGGGTCCTGGAACGCGTATGCCCAGCGCTCCACACCCAGATCCTTGAGAGGGAGACCCGTCTGGAGTTGAGCGGTAAGTGGCCAAGCATTGCTGGGTGAGACAGGGCATGTTGCGGTGTGCTGGTTGTCTGATACTTGCCTGTATGTGTGACATAGGCCATGTATGCATGTATGTGTGCAGGGACATCATGGTAATGCATGTGCGACCAGTGATGTTTGAACCACATGGTTGTTGCATGTGTTTAAATGCGACATGGGGAGCCCTATGCAGATTTTACACATGAGAGCATGCCAGTCTCTGTTCCTGGACATGGGTGAGGGTGAGGGATGGGTGCTGATGCCAGGTACATATATGGTAGCCATGTCTGTGTGCCTGACCTGCGTGTCTGTGACTTGTGAATGCCATGGATGCATGACACATGTGTGTGACAATGCACAGATTCACTGATGCAGCCTAGTTATCCTTGTATCCGCTGTGTTTGGGGTGTATGAGGCCAGATGGATGTGACTGAGGTGAAGTGTGTGCATGTGATAGGCATGACCCATGATGCATGTGAGTTCCATATCATTGTATGTTTCAAGAGTCCATTGGACATGTATGGAAATGTCCATGGCATGCACCATGCCTGTTACTGTGTGTGTTTTGCCTGGACTGACCCATGTGTTGTGGAGGGACATGATGGAAGTGTACTTTGACAGTGGTACTCATCTGCTATTGCTTCCTGTCTAGGGGACCATTGTACAGAACCCTGATGCTTGTGTTCTATGTCTCCCTCTACACAGCGGCTAGTGAAGAAGGGGGTGGAGACGGCGCTTTGGAGCAAGGCGGCGGGGATGCCCCCACGGCTGCAGCGGAAGGGTTGGGTGAGCCCCCACAGGGGCCTGCTACGGCGGAAGACGGTGAGGAGCCATCCAGGTTGGTGGTTTCCACAGAGGAGGAGGAGGCCGCCACTGAGGCACACATGGGGCCTGGTGGGGGCATCCCTGCTGGTGCAAGTGGTGCAGTCCAGGGGCAGGGGCAGGAGGCAGCACAGGTCACCGTGGAGGGGCCTGTGCATGTCGCTGTCTCTGACCCTGTGAGTGCACCACCATGCACCAGCAGGGATGCCATGTCCCAGGCCCGTCCGCAGGTAGAGGGGATGTCCATGTCACCTGACTCCCCTCCACCTGTGGACGAGGGGACCCGTGGCCATATGGAGAAGGTCCTGATTGGGGTTGCGATGCGCGCGGGTGCAATTCGTGATGACGTGCGTGCTTCCCGGGAGGAGCACGCACGTCATCACGAAGAGCACCGTGCCGACGTAGCCCAATTGGGATCTTCCATGTTCGGTGGTTTCCTGCATGTGTCGGCCAATCTGGCGGCCCTCTCCTCCTCTGTGGAGGCTATAAGCCGGTCGTTCTCCTTGCCGTCTTCCGGCCAAGATGCCACCAGGGCCCCCTGTGGACCTGCCCTGACCAATGCACCCAACTTGGTGGGGATCCCATCCCTGCCACCGTCGGGAGTCGGAGGTCCAGCAGAGGTGGACACCACAGCAACTGTACCCCAGCAGATGGAGGATGTGCCGGCATCATCAGGCAGGGCACGTGCACAACGGCGTCGGTGGATTCCATCAGCCTGGATGCCGTCGTGCTGGCAGAGGCAGTTGCGTCGCAGGCAGCAGCAGAGTCAACGTGGGAGGCATCATGGCTCGGGGCCATCAACATCGGAGGGGCAGGCATCGGCCGGAGGGCAGGAGGACCCAGGACAGGAAGTGTCTTCCGTGTGGCTGTGGTTGGGCCAGCAGATAGGTGCGGAGCGGCGGCGGGTGGAAGAGGCGCGGCTCACGATGGTCAGGGCGGAGAACTCCTTGCGGAGGGCCCTGAGGCGGGCCGAGTGCCTAGAGGCAGGCCGAGTGCCTAGAGGCAATCCGCAGGGGGTTGGAGGAGCAGATGGCGTCATCCCTGCGGACCCTCGGGCCATGGAACAGGACCGCCTCCGGGACGTAGACGAGGAGTTTATGATGCCCTGGCCCGGAACACCACGGAGTGAGCCGCTGGACTTGCCCGCCGCCTTTGTATATAGTTCTTTAGTTTTAGGTTTCCTTTGTTTCTTATTATGATTTGGAGTCGACGGACACTGCTCCACTTTTTGTATATACTTGCATTTTAGTTAGGGTTTTTTGTAGGTTTCCTTTGTTCAGTTGGGCTCATGGACCCTTGGATGTTTTGTACATAGTTCTTCATTGGATTGTTTTTTTTTATTATTTATTCACCATGGAGCAATGGTCTTTGCATTTATTTTTCTCTCTCGGATTGATTTTATTTTTAATGTGACTTTGGACAACATTTTTTTGGATTTGGATTTGTAGTTTTGATTTTTTTGGACGGACATGCAGCTTATCTTTTTTTCTTTGCCATTGTAGTTTGTTTCATTTCATTTCCATTCAATTTTTTTTATACAATTTTGTTTTCATACTTCACTGTGTGGTATCATTTCATTGGTTTCATGTATGTCATTTTGGGTGTTTTCCCATTCAATTGCAACCATTGTGTGTGACGGACATGGGTTCATTTGCTTTATGAACATTGGGGGTGTAACATGTAATTTCCATTTCCATGTGGGTGAATGGGTTACTTGGTAGGGCCTTTTGGCTGTGGAGGCTGACCATAACGCACATGATGGGGATTGTGAGGACCTGGGTGCAGGGGGACATGAGTGGGGGCCTGGTGGAGGGTGCCCTGCACTGCTGGGGGTGGGGGTGGTGGGAGACATGAGTGGGGGCCTGGTGGGGGCTGCCCATGGTGGCTGGGGGGTGGGGGTGATAGGGGACATGAGTGGGGGCCTGGTGGGGGCTGCCCATGGTGGCTGGGGGGTGGGGGTGGTGGGAGACATGAGTGGGGGCCAGGTGGAGGGTGCCCCTGGATGCTGGGGGGTGGGGGTGCAGGGGGACATGAGTTGGACATGAGTGGGGGCCTGGTGGAGGGTGCCCTGGATGCTGGGGGGTGGGGGTGGTGGGAGACATGAGTGGGGGCCTGGTGGAGGGTGCCCCTGGATGCTGGGGGGTGGGGGTACAGGGGGACATGAGTGGGGGCCTGGTGGAGGGTGCCCCTGCACTGCTGAGGGGTGGGGCGGTGGGAGACATGAGTTGGACATGAGGGGGGGCCTGGTGGAGGGTGCCCTGCACTGCTGGGGGGTGGGGGTGATAGGGGACATGAGTGGGGGCCTGGTGGGGGATGCACATGGTGGCTGGGGGGTGGGGGTGCAGGGGGACATGAGTGGGGGCCTGGTGGAGGGTGCCCCTGCACTGCTGAGGGGTGGGGGTGGTGGGAGACATGAGTTGGACATGAGTGGGGGCCTGGTGGAGTGTGCTCTGCACTGCTGGGGGTGGGGGTGGTGGGAGACATGAGTGGGGGCCTGGTGGAGGGTGCCCCTGGATGCTGGGGGGTGGGGGTGGTGGGAGACATGAGTTGGACATGAGTGTGGGCCTGGTGGAGGGTGCCCTGCACTGCTGGGGGGTGGGGGTGGTGGGAGAAATGAGTTGGGGCCTGGTGGAGGGTGCCCCTGCACTGCTGAGGGGTGGGGATAGTGGGATACATGAGTGGGGGCCTGGTGGAGGGTTCCCCACACTGCTGGGGGGGTAGGGGTTGTGAGAGACATGAGTGGGGGCCTGGTGGAGGCTGCCCATGGTGGCTGGGGGGTGGGGGTGGGTGGGAGACATGAGTGGGGGCCTGGTGGGGGCTGCCCCTGGTGGCTGGGGGGTGGGGGTGATAGGGGACATGAGTGGGGGCCTGGTGGAGGCTGCCCATGGTGGCTGGGGGGTGGGGGTGGTGGGAGACATGAGTGGGGGCCTGGTGGAGGCTGCCCCTGCACTGCTGGGGGGTGGGGGTGATAGGGGACATGAGTGGGGGCCTGGTGGGGGCTGCCCATGGTGGCTGGGGGGTGGGGGTGGTGGGAGACATGGGTGGGGCCTGGTGGAAGGTGCCTCACACTGCTGGGGGGGTGGAGGAGGATGGGAGAGATGAGTGGGGGCCTGGTGGGGGCTGCCCATGGTGGCTGGGGGGTGGGGTGATAGGGGACATGAGTGGGGGCCTGGTGGAGGCTGCCCATGGTGGCTGGGGGGTGGGGGTGATGGGAGACATGAGTGGGGGCCTGGTGGAGGCTGCCCCTGCACTGCTGGGGGGTGGGGGTGATAGGGGACAAGAGTGGGGGCCTGGTGGGGGCTGCCCATGGTGGCTGGGGGGTGGGGGTGGTGGGAGACATGGGTGGGGGCCTGGTGGAAGGTGCCCCACACTGCTGGGGGGGTGGGGTGGTGGGAGACATGAGTGGGGGCCTGGTGGAGGCTGCCCATGGTGGCTGGGGGGTGGGGGTGATAGGGGACATGAGTGGGGGCCTGGTGGAGGGTGCCCCTGCACTACTGAGGGGTGGGGGTGGTGGGAGACATGAGTTGGACATGAGTGGGGGCCTGGTGGAGGGTGCCCCTGGATGCTGGGGGTGGGGGTGGTGGGAGACATGAGTGGGGGCCTGGTGGAGGCTGTCCATGGTGGCTGGGGGTGGGGGTGATAGGGGACATGAGTGGGGACCTGGTGGGGCTGCCCATGGTGGCTGGGAGGGGTGGGTGGGAGACATGAGTGGGGGCCTGGTGGAGGGAGCCCCTGGATGCTGGGGGGTGGGGGTGCAGGGGGACATGAGTTGGACATGAGTGGGGGCCTGGTGGAGGGTGCCCCTAGATGCTGGGGGTGGGGGTGCAGGGGGACATGAGTTGGACATGAGTGGGGGCCTGGTGGAGGGTGCCCCTGGATGCTGGGGGGTGGGGGCGATAGGGGACATGAGTGGGGGCCTGGTGGAGGGTGCCCTGCACTGCTGGGGGGTGGGGGTGCAGGGGGACATGAGTTGGACATGAGTGGGGGCCTGGTGGAGGGTGCCCTGCACTGCTGGGGGGTGGGAGTGCAGGGGGACATGAGTGGGGGCCTGGTGGGGGCTGCCCATGGTGGCTGGGGGGTGGGGGTGGTGGGAGACATGGGTGGGGGCCTGGTGGAGGCTGCCCATGGTGTCTGGGGGGTGGGGGTGATAGGGGACATGAGTGGGGGCCTGGTGGGGGCTGCCCATGGTGGCTGGGGGGTGGGGGTGGTGGGAGACATGAGTGGGGGCCTGGTGGAGGCTGCCCCTGCACTGCTGGGGGGTGGGGGTGATAGGGGACATGAGTGGGGGCCTGGTGGGGGCTGCCCATGGTGGCTGGGGGGTGGGGGTGATAGGGGACATGAGTGGGGGCCTGGTGGAAGGTGCCCCTGCACTGCTGAGGGGTGGGGGTGGTGGGAGACATGAGTTGGACATGAGTGGGGGCCTGGTGGAGGGTGCCTTGCACTGCTGGGGGGGTGGGGGTGGTGGGAGACATGGGTGGGGGCCTGGTGGAGGCTGCCCATGGTGGCTGGGGGGTGGGGGTGATAGGGGACATGAGTGGGGGCCTGGTGGAGGGTGCCCCTGGATGCTGGGGGTGGGGGTGGTGAGAGACATGAGTGGGGGCCTGGTGGAGGCTGCCCATGGTGGCTGGGGGGTGGGGGTGATAGGGGACATGAGTGGGGGCCTGGTGGGGGCTGCCCATGGTGGCTGGGGTGGTGGGTGGGAGACATGAGTGGGGGCCTGCCCATGGTGGCTGGTGGGTGGGGGTGGTCGAGACATGAGTGGGGGCCTCGTGGGGGCTGCCCATGGTGGCTGGGGGGTAGGGGTGATAGGGGACATGAGTGGGGGCCTGGTGGGGGCTGCCCATGGTGGCTGGGTGGTGGGGGTGGTGGGAGACATGAGTGGGGGCCTGGTGGAGGCTGCCTCTGCACTGCTGGGGGGTGGGGGTGATAGGGGACATGGGTGGGGGCTGCCCATGGTGGCTGGGGGGTGGGGGTGGTGGGAGACATGAGTGGGGGCCTGGTGGAGGGTGCCCCTGGATGCTGGGGGGTGGGGGTGCAGGGGGACATGAGTTGGACATGAGTGGGGGCCTGGTGGAGGGTGCCCTGGATGCTGGGGGGGTGGGGGTGCAGGGGGACATGAGTGGGGGCCTGGTGGAGGGTGCCCCTGGATGCTGGGGGGTGGGGGTGATAGGGGACATGAGTGGGGGCCTGGTGGAGGGTGCCCTGCACTGCTGGGGGTGGGGGTGCAGGGGGACATGAGTGGGGGCCTGGTGGAGGGTGCCCTGCACTGCTGGGGGTGGGGGTGCAGGGGGACATGAGTGGGGGCCTGGTGGGGGCTGCCCATGGTGGCTGGGGGGTGGGGGTTGTGGGAGACATGAGTGGGGGCCTGGTGGAGGGTGCCCTGCACTGCTGGGGGGTGGGGGTGGTGGGAGACATGAGTGGGGCCTGGTGGAGGGTGCCCCTGGATGCTGGGGGGTGGGGGTGGTGGGAGACATGAGTTGGACATGAGTGTGGGCCAGGTGGAGGGTGCCCTGCACTGCTGGGGGGTGGGGGTGGTGGGAGACATGAGTGGGGGCCTGGTGGAGGGTGCCCCTGCACTGCTAAGGGGTGGGGGTGGTGGGAGACATGAGTGGGGGCCTGGTGCAGGGTGCCCCACACTGCTGGGAGGGTGGGGGTGGTGGGAGACATGAGTGGGGGCCTGGTGGGGGCTGTCCATGGTGGCTGGGGGGTGGGGGTGATAGGGGACATGAGTGGGGGCCTGGTGGGGGCTGCCCATGGTGGCTGGGGGGTGGGGGTGTTGGGAGACATGAGTGGGGGCCTGGTGGAGGCTGCCTATGGTGGCTGGGGGGTGGGGGTGATAGGGGACATGAGTGGGGGCCTGGTGGAGGGTGCCCCTGCACTGCTGAGGGGTGGGGGTGGTGGGAGACATGAGTTGGACATGAGTGGGGGCCTGGTGGAAGGTGCCCTGCACTGCTGGGGGGTGGGGGTGGTGGGAGACATGAGTGGGGGCCTGGTGGAGTGTGCCCCTGGATGCTGGGGGGTGGGGGTGGTGGGAGACAAGAGTTGGACATGAGTGTGGGCCTGGTGAAGGTTGCCCTGCACTGCTGGGCTGTGGGGGTGGTGGGAGACATGAGTGGGGGTCTGGTGGAGGGTGCCCCTGTACTGCTGAGGGGTGGGGGTGGTGGGAGACATGAGTGGGGGCCTGGTGGATGCTGCCCCTGCACTGCTGGGGGGTGGGGGTGATAGGGGTCATGGGTGGGGGCCTGGTGGGGGCTGCCCATGGTGGCTGGGGGGTGGGGGTGGTGGGAGACATGAGTGGGGGCCTGGTGGAGGGTGCCCCTGGATGCTGGGGGGTGGCGGTGCAGGGGGACATGAGTTGGACATGCGTGGGGGCCTGGTGGAGGGTGCCCTGGATGCTGGGGGGTGGGGGTGCAGGGGGACATGAGTGGGGGCCTGGTGGAGGGTGCCCCTGGATGCTGGGGGGTGGGGGTGCAGGGGGACATGAGTTGGACATGAGTGGGGGCCTGGTGGAGGGTGCCCCTGGATGCTGGGGGGTGGGGGTGATAGGGGACATGAGTGGGGGCCTGGTGGAGGGTGTCCTGCACTGCTGGGGGGTGGGGGTGCAGGGGGACATGAGTTGGACATGAGTGGGGGCCTGGTGGAGGGTGCCCTGCACTGCTGGGGGGTGGGGGTGCAGGGGGACATGAGTGGGGGCCTGGTGGGGGCTGCCCATGGTGGCTGGGGGGTGGGGGCGGTGGTAAACATGAGTGGGGGCCTGCCCATGGTGGCTGGTGGGTGGGGGTGGTGGGAGACATGAGTGGGGTCCTGGTGGGGGCTGCCCATGGTGGCTGGGGGGTGGGGGTGATAGGGGACATGAGTGGGGGCCTGGTGGGGGATGCCCATGGTGGCTGGGGGGTGGGGGTGCAGGGGGACATGAGTGGGTGCCTGGTGAAGGGTGCCCCTGCACTGCTGAGGAGTGGGGGTGGTGGGAGACATGAGTTGGACATGAGTGGGGGCCTGGTGGAGCGTGCCCTGGACTGTTGGGCGGGTGGGGGTGGTGGGAGACATGAGTGGGGGCCTGGTGGAGGGTGCCCCTGGATGCTGGGGGGTGGGGGTGGTGGGAGACATGAGTTGGACATGAGTGTGGGCCTGGTGGAGGGTGCCCTGCACTGCTGGGGGGTGGGGGTGGTGGGAGACATGAGTGGGGGCCTGGTGGAGAGTGCCCCTGCACTGCTGAGGGGTGGGGGTGGTGGGAGACATGAGTGGGGGCCTGGTGGAGGGTGCCCCACACTGCTGGGGGGTGGTGAGAGACATGAGTGGGGGCCTGGTGGAGGCTGCCCATGGTGGCTGGGGGGTGGGGGTGGGTGGGAGACATGAGTGGGGGCCTGGTGGGGGCTGCCCATGGTGGCTGGGGGGTGGGGGTGATAGGGGACATGAGTGGGGGCCTGGTGGAGGCTGCCCATGGTGGCTGGGGGGTGGGGGTGATAGGGGACATGAGTGGGGGCCTGGTGGGGGCTGCCCATGGTGGCTGGGGGGTGGGGGTGGTGGGAGACATGGGTGGGGGCTTGGTGGAAGGTGCCCCACACTGCTGCGGGGGTGGGGGTGGTGGGAGACATGAGTGGGGGCCTGGTGGAGGCTGCCCATGGTGGCTGGGGGGTGGGGGTGATAGGGGACATGAGTGGGGGCCTGGTGGAGGGTGCCCGTGCACTGCTGAGGGGTGGGGGTGGTGGGAGACACGAGTTGGACATGAGTGGGGGCCTGGTGGAGGGTGCCCTGCACTGCTGGGGGGTGGGGGTGGTGGGAGACATGAGTGGGGGCCTGGTGGAGGGTGCCCCTGGATGCTGGGGGGTGGGGGTGATAGGGGACATGAGTGGGGACCTGGTGGGGGCTGCCCATGGTGGCTGGGAGGGGTGGGTGGGAGACATGAGTGGGGGCCTGGTGGAGGGTGCCCCTGGATGCTGGGGGTGGGGGTGCAGGGGGACATGCGTTGGACATGAGTGGGGGCCTGGTGGAAGGTGCCCTGGATGCTGGGGGGTGGGGGTGCAGGGGGACATTAGTGGGGGCCTGGTGGAGGGTGCCCCTGGATGCTGGGGGGTGGGGGTGCAGGGGGACATGAGTTGGACATGAGTGGGGGCCTGGTGGAGGGTGCCTCTGGATGCTGGGGGGTGGGGGTGATAGGGGACATAAGTGGGGGCCTGGTGGAGGGTGCCCTGCACTGCTGGGGGGTGGGGGTGCAGGGGGACATGAGTGGGGGCCTGGTGGAGGGTGCCCTGCACTGCTGGGGGGTGGGGGTGCAGGGGGACATGAGTGGGGGCCTGGTGGGGGCTGCCCATGGTGGCTGTGGGGTGGGGGTGGTGGGAGACATGAGTGGGGGCCTGGTGGAGGCTGCCCATGGTGGCTGGGGGTGGGGGTGATAGGGGACATGAGTGGGGGCCTGGTGGGGGCTACCCATGGTGGCTGGGGGGTGTGGGTGGTGGGAGACATGAGTGGGGGCCTGGTGGAGGCTGCCCCTGCACTGCTGGGTGGTGGGGGTGATAGGGGACATGAGTGGGGGCCTGGTGGGGGCTGCCCATGGTGGCTGGGGGGTGGGGGTGGTGGGAGACATGGGTGGGGGCCTGGTGGAGGGTGCCCCACACTGCTGGGGGGTGGGGGTGGTGGGAGACATGAGTGGGGGCCTGGTGGAGGCTGCCCATGGTGGCTGGGGGGTGGGGGTGATAGGGGACATGAGTGGGGGCCTGGTGGAGGTTGCCCCTGCACTGCTGAGGGGTGGGGGTGGTGGGAGACATGAGTTGGACATGAGTGGGGGCCTGGTGGAGGGTGCCTGGCACTGCTGGGGGCTGGGGGTGGTGGGAGACATGAGTGGGGGCCTGGTGGAGGGTGCCCCTGGATGCTGGGGGGGTGGTGGTCGACATGAGTGGGGGCCTGGTGGAGGCTGCCCATGGTGGCTGGTGGGTGGGGGTGGTGGGAGACATGAGTTGGGGCCTGGTGGGGGCTGCTCATGGTGGCTGGGGGGTTGGGGTGATAGGGGACATGAGTGGGGGCCTGGTGGGGGCTGCCCATGGTGGCTGGGGGGTGGGGGTGGTGGGAGACATGAGTGGGGGCCTGGTGGAGGGTGCCCCTGGATGCTGGGGGGTGGGGGTGCAGGGGGACATGAGTTGGACATGAGTGGGGGCCTGGTGGAGGGTGCCCTGGATGCTGGGGGGGTGGGGGTGCAGGGGGACATGAGTGGGGGCCTGGTGGAGGGTGCCCCTGGATGCTGGGGGGTGGGGGTGATAGGGGACATGAGTGGGGGCCTGGTGGAGGGTGCCCTGCACTGCTGGGGGTGGGGGTGCAGGGGGACATGAGTGGGGGCCTGGTGGAGGGTGCCCTGCACTGCTGGGGGTGGGGGTGCAGGGGGACATGAGTGGGGGCCTGGTGGGGGCTGCCCATGGTGGCTGGGGGGTGGGGGTTGTGGGAGACATGAGTGGGGGCCTGGTGGAGGGTGCCCTGCACTGCTGGGGGGTGGGGGTGGGGGGAGACATGAGTGGGGCCTGGTGGAGGGTGCCCCTGGATGCTGGGGGGTGGGGGTGGTGGGAGACATGAGTTGGACATGAGTGTGGGCCAGGTGGAGGGTGCCCTGCACTGCTGGGGGGTGGGGGTGGTGGGAGACATGAGTGGGGGCCTGGTGGAGGGTGCCCCTGCACTGCTAAGGGGTGGGGGTGGTGGGAGACATGAGTGGGGGCCTGGTGCAGGGTGCCCCACACTGCTGGGAGGGTGGGGGTGGTGGGAGACATGAGTGGGGGCCTGGTGGGGGCTGTCCATGGTGGCTGGGGGGTGGGGGTGATAGGGGACATGAGTGGGGGCTGCCCATGGTGGCTGGGGGGTGGGGGTGTTGGGAGACATGAGTGGGGGCCTGGTGGAGGCTGCCTATGGTGGCTGGGGGGTGGGGGTGATAGGGGACATGAGTGGGGGCCTGGTGGAGGGTGCCCCTGCACTGCTGAGGGGTGGGGGTGGTGGGAGACATGAGTTGGACATGAGTGGGGGCCTGGTGGAAGGTGCCCTGCACTGCTGGGGGGTGGGGGTGGTGGGAGACATGAGTGGGGGCCTGGTGGAGTGTGCCCCTGGATGCTGGGGGGTGGGGGTGGTGGGAGACAAGAGTTGGACATGAGTGTGGGCCTGGTGAAGGTTGCCCTGCACTGCTGGGCTGTGGGGGTGGTGGGAGACATGAGTGGGGGTCTGGTGGAGGGTGCCCCTGTACTGCTGAGGGGTGGGGGTGGTGGGAGACATGAGTGGGGGCCTGGTGGATGCTGCCCCTGCACTGCTGGGGGGTGGGGGTGATAGGGGTCATGGGTGGGGGCCTGGTGGGGGCTGCCCATGGTGGCTGGGGGGTGGGGGTGGTGGGAGACATGAGTGGGGGCCTGGTGGAGGGTGCCCCTGGATGCTGGGGGGTGGCGGTGCAGGGGGACATGAGTTGGACATGCGTGGGGGCCTGGTGGAGGGTGCCCTGGATGCTGGGGGGTGGGGGTGCAGGGGGACATGAGTGGGGGCCTGGTGGAGGGTGCCCCTGGATGCTGGGGGGTGGGGGTGCAGGGGGACATGAGTTGGACATGAGTGGGGGCCTGGTGGAGGGTGCCCCTGGATGCTGGGGGGTGGGGGTGATAGGGGACATGAGTGGGGGCCTGGTGGAGGGTGTCCTGCACTGCTGGGGGGTGGGGGTGCAGGGGGACATGAGTTGGACATGAGTGGGGGCCTGGTGGAGGGTGCCCTGCACTGCTGGGGGGTGGGGGTGCAGGGGGACATGAGTGGGGGCCTGGTGGGGGCTGCCCATGGTGGCTGGGGGGTGGGGGCGGTGGTAAACATGAGTGGGGGCCTGCCCATGGTGGCTGGTGGGTGGGGGTGGTGGGAGACATGAGTGGGGTCCTGGTGGGGGCTGCCCATGGTGGCTGGGGGGTGGGGGTGATAGGGGACATGAGTGGGGGCCTGGTGGGGGATGCCCATGGTGGCTGGGGGGTGGGGGTGCAGGGGGACATGAGTGGGTGCCTGGTGAAGGGTGCCCCTGCACTGCTGAGGAGTGGGGGTGGTGGGAGACATGAGTTGGACATGAGTGGGGGCCTGGTGGAGCGTGCCCTGGACTGTTGGGCGGGTGGGGGTGGTGGGAGACATGAGTGGGGGCCTGGTGGAGGGTGCCCCTGGATGCTGGGGGGTGGGGGTGGTGGGAGACATGAGTTGGACATGAGTGTGGGCCTGGTGGAGGGTGCCCTGCACTGCTGGGGGGTGGGGGTGGTGGGAGACATGAGTGGGGGCCTGGTGGAGAGTGCCCCTGCACTGCTGAGGGGTGGGGGTGGTGGGAGACATGAGTGGGGGCCTGGTGGAGGGTGCCCCACACTGCTGGGGGGTGGTGAGAGACATGAGTGGGGGCCTGGTGGAGGCTGCCCATGGTGGCTGGGGGGTGGGGGTGGGTGGGAGACATGAGTGGGGGCCTGGTGGGGGCTGCCCATGGTGGCTGGGGGGTGGGGGTGATAGGGGACATGAGTGGGGGCCTGGTGGAGGCTGCCCATGGTGGCTGGGGGGTGGGGGTGATAGGGGACATGAGTGGGGGCCTGGTGGGGGCTGCCCATGGTGGCTGGGGGGTGGGGGTGGTGGGAGACATGGGTGGGGGCTTGGTGGAAGGTGCCCCACACTGCTGCGGGGGTGGGGGTGGTGGGAGACATGAGTGGGGGCCTGGTGGAGGCTGCCCATGGTGGCTGGGGGGTGGGGGTGATAGGGGACATGAGTGGGGGCCTGGTGGAGGGTGCCCGTGCACTGCTGAGGGGTGGGGGTGGTGGGAGACACGAGTTGGACATGAGTGGGGGCCTGGTGGAGGGTGCCCTGCACTGCTGGGGGGTGGGGGTGGTGGGAGACATGAGTGGGGGCCTGGTGGAGGGTGCCCCTGGATGCTGGGGGGTGGGGGTGATAGGGGACATGAGTGGGGACCTGGTGGGGGCTGCCCATGGTGGCTGGGAGGGGTGGGTGGGAGACATGAGTGGGGGCCTGGTGGAGGGTGCCCCTGGATGCTGGGGGTGGGGGTGCAGGGGGACATGCGTTGGACATGAGTGGGGGCCTGGTGGAAGGTGCCCTGGATGCTGGGGGGTGGGGGTGCAGGGGGACATTAGTGGGGGCCTGGTGGAGGGTGCCCCTGGATGCTGGGGGGTGGGGGTGCAGGGGGACATGAGTTGGACATGAGTGGGGGCCTGGTGGAGGGTGCCTCTGGATGCTGGGGGGTGGGGGTGATAGGGGACATAAGTGGGGGCCTGGTGGAGGGTGCCCTGCACTGCTGGGGGGTGGGGGTGCAGGGGGACATGAGTGGGGGCCTGGTGGAGGGTGCCCTGCACTGCTGGGGGGTGGGGGTGCAGGGGGACATGAGTGGGGGCCTGGTGGGGGCTGCCCATGGTGGCTGTGGGGTGGGGGTGGTGGGAGACATGAGTGGGGGCCTGGTGGAGGCTGCCCATGGTGGCTGGGGGTGGGGGTGATAGGGGACATGAGTGGGGGCCTGGTGGGGGCTACCCATGGTGGCTGGGGGGTGTGGGTGGTGGGAGACATGAGTGGGGGCCTGGTGGAGGCTGCCCCTGCACTGCTGGGTGGTGGGGGTGATAGGGGACATGAGTGGGGGCCTGGTGGGGGCTGCCCATGGTGGCTGGGGGGTGGGGGTGGTGGGAGACATGGGTGGGGGCCTGGTGGAGGGTGCCCCACACTGCTGGGGGGTGGGGGTGGTGGGAGACATGAGTGGGGGCCTGGTGGAGGCTGCCCATGGTGGCTGGGGGGTGGGGGTGATAGGGGACATGAGTGGGGGCCTGGTGGAGGTTGCCCCTGCACTGCTGAGGGGTGGGGGTGGTGGGAGACATGAGTTGGACATGAGTGGGGGCCTGGTGGAGGGTGCCTGGCACTGCTGGGGGCTGGGGGTGGTGGGAGACATGAGTGGGGGCCTGGTGGAGGGTGCCCCTGGATGCTGGGGGGGTGGTGGTCGACATGAGTGGGGGCCTGGTGGAGGCTGCCCATGGTGGCTGGTGGGTGGGGGTGGTGGGAGACATGAGTTGGGGCCTGGTGGGGGCTGCTCATGGTGGCTGGGGGGTAGGGGTGATAGGGGACATGAGTGGGGGCCTGGTGGGGGCTGCCCATGGTGGCTGAGGGGTGGGGGTGTTGGGAGACATGAGTGGGGGCCTGGTGGAGGCTGCCCCTGCACTGCTGGGGGGTGGGGGTGATAGGGGACATGGGTGGGGGCCTTTTGGGGGCTGCCCATGGTGGCTGGGGGGTGGGGGTGGTGGGAGACATGAGTGGGGGCCTGGTGGAGGGTGCCCCTGGATGCTGGGGGGTGGGGGTGCAGGGGGACATGAGTTGGACATGAGTGGGGGCCTGGTGGAGGGTGCCCTGGATGCTGGGGGGTGGGGGCGCGGGGGGACATGAGTGGTGGCCTGGTGGAGGGTGCCCCTGGATGCTGGGGGGTGGGGGTGATAGGGGACATGAGTGGGGGCCTGGTGGATGGGGGTGCAGGGGGACATGAGTTGGACATGAGTGGGGGCCTGGTGGAGGGTGCCCTGCACTGCTGGGGGGTGGGGGTGCAGGGGGACATGAGTGGGGGCCTGCTGGGGGCTGCCCATGGTGGCTGGGGGTGGGGGTTGTGGGAGACATGAGTGGGGGCCTGGTGGAGGGTGCCCCTGCACTGCTGATGGGTGGGGGTGGTGGGAGACATGAGTTGGACATGAGTGGGGGCCTGGTGGAAGGTCCCCTGCACTGCTGGGGGTGGGGGTGGTGGGAGACATGAGTGGGGGGCTGGTGGAGTGTGCCCCTGGATGCTGGGGGGTGGGGGTGGTGGGAGACATGAGTTGGACATGAGTGTGGGCCTGGTGGAGGTTGCCCTGCACTGCTGAGAGGTGGGGGTGGTGGGAGACATGAGTGGGGGCCTGGTGGAGGGTGCCCCACACTGCTGGGGGCGGGGGGCGGGAGACATGGGTGGGGGCCCGGTGGAGGCTGCCCATGGTGGCTGGGGGTGGGAGTGGGTGGGAGACATGAGTGGGGGCCTGGTGGGGGCTGCCCATGGTGGCTGGGGGTGGAGGTGATAGGGGACATGAGTGGGGGCCTGGTGGAGGCTGCCCATGGTGGCTGGGGGGTGGGGGTGGTGGGAGACATGAGTGGGGGCCTGGTGGAGGCTGCCTCTGCACTGCAGGGGGGTGGGGGTGATAGGGGACATGAGTGGGGGCCTGGTGGGGGCTGCCCATGGTGGCTGGGGGGTGGGGGTGGTGGGAGACATGAGTTGGACATGAGTGGGGGCCTGGTGGAGGGTGCCCTGGATGCTGGGGGGTGGGGGTGCAGGGGGACATGAGTGGGGGCCTGGTGGAGGGTGCCCCTGGATGCTGGGGGGTGGGGGTGCAGGGGGACATGAGTTGGACATGAGTGGGGGCCTGGTGGAGGGTGCCCCTGGATGCTGGGGGGTGGGGGTGATAGGGGACATGAGTGGGGGCCTGGTGGAGGGTGCCCCACACTGCTGGGGGAGTGGGGGTGGTGGGAGACATGAGTGGGGGCCTGGTGGAGGCTGCCCATGGTGGCTGGGGGGTGGGGGTGATAGGGGACATGAGTGGGGGCCTGGTGGGGGCTGCCCATGGTGGCTGGGGGTGGGGTGGGTGGGAGACATGAGTGGGGGCCTGCCCATGGTGGCTGGTGGGTGGGGGTGGTGGGAGACATGAGTGGGGGCCTGGTGGGGGCTGCCCATGATGGCTGGGGGGTGGGGGTGATAGGGGAGATGAGTGGGCGCCTGGTGGGGGCTGCCCATGGTGGCTGGGGGGTGGGGGTGGTGGGAGACATGAGTGGGGGCCTGGTGGGGGCTGCCCATGGTGGCTGGGGGGTGGGGGTGGTGGGAGACATGAGTGGGGGACTGGTGGAGGCTGCCCCTGCACTGCTGGGGGGTGGGGGTGATAGGGGACATGGGTGGGGGCCTGGTGGGGGCTGCCCATGGTGGCTGGGGGGTGGGTGTGGTGGGAGACATGAGTGGGGGCCTGGTGGAGGGTGCCCCTGGATGCTGGGAGGTGGCGGTGCAGGGGGACATGAGTTGGACATGCGTGGGGGTCTGGTGGAGGGTGCCCGGGATGCTAGGGGGTGGAGGTGCAGGGGGACATGAGTGGGGGCCTGGTGGAGGGTGCCCCTGGATGCTGGGGGGTGGGGGTGCAGGGGGACATGAGTTGGACATGAGTGGGGGCCTGGTGGAGGGTGCCCCTGGATGCTGGGGGTGATAGGGGACATGAGTGGGGGCCTGGTGGAGGGTGCCCTGCACTGCTGGGGGGTGGGGGTGCAGGGGGACATGAGTTGGACACGAGTGGGGGCCTGGTGGAGGGTGCCCTGCACTGCTGGAGGGTGGGGGTGCAGGGGGACATGAGTGGGGGCCTGGTGGGGGCTGCCCATGGTGGCTGGGGGGTGGGGGTGGTGTTAGACATGAGTGGGGGCCTGCCCATGGTGGCTGGTGGGTGGGGGTGGTGGGAAACATGAGTGGGGGCCTGGTGGGGGCTGCCCATGGTGGCGGGGGGGTGGGGGTGATAGGGGACATGAGTGGGGGCCTGGTGGGGGCTGCCCATGGTGACTGGGGGGTGGGGGTGATAGGGGACATGATTGGGGGCCTGGTGGAGGCTTCCCATGGTGGCTGGGGGGTGGGGGTGGTGGGAGACATGAGTGGGGGCCTGGTGGAGTCTGCCCCTGCACTGCTGGGGGGAGGGGGTGATAGGGGACATGAGTGGGGGCCTGGTGGGGGCTGCCCATGGTGGCTGGGGGGTGGGGGTAGTGGGAGACATGGGTGGGGGCCTGGTGGAGGGTGCCCCACACTGCTGGGGGGTGGGGGTGGTGGGAGACATGAGTGGGGGCCTGGTGGAGGCTGCCCATGGTGGCTGGGGGGTGGGGGTGATAGGGGACATGAGTGGGGGCCTGGTGGAGGATGCCCCTGCACTGCTGAGGGGTGGGGGTGGTGGAAGACATGAGTTGGACATGAGTGGGGGCCTGGTGGCGGGTGCCCCTGGATGCTGGGGGGTGGGGGTGGTGGGAGACATGAGTTGGACATGAGTGTGGGCCTGGTGGAGGGTGCCCTGCACTACTGGGGGGTGGGGGTGGTGGGGGACATGAGTGGGGGCCTGGTGGAGGGTGCCCCTGCACTGCTGAGGGGTGGGGGTGATGGGAGACATGAGTGGGGGCCTGGTGGAGGGTGCCCCACACTGCTGGGGGGTGGGAGGGTGGGAGACATGAGTGGGGGCCTGGTGGAGGCTGCCCATGGTGGCTGGGGGGTGGGGGTGGGTGGGAGACATGAGTGGGGGCCTGGTGGGGGCTGCCCATGGTGGCTGGGGGGTGGGGGTGATAGGGGACATGAGTGGGGGCCTGGTGGAGGCTGCCCATGGTGGCTGGGGGGTGGGGGTGGTGGGAGACATGAGTGGGGGCCTGGTGGAGGCTGCCCCTGCACTGCTGGGGGGTGGGGGTGATAGGTGACATGTGTGGGGGCCTGTTGGGGGCTGCCCATGGTGGCTGGGGGGTGGGGGTGGTGGGAGACATGGGTGGGGGCCTGGTGGAGGGTGCCCCACACTGCTGGGGCAGGTGGGGGTGGTGGGAGACATGAGTGGGGGCCTGGTGGGGGCTGCCCATGGTGGCTGGGGGTGGGGGTGGTGGGAGACATGAGTGGGGGCCTGGTGGAGGCTGCCCATGGTGGCTGGGGGGGTGGGGGTGATAGGGGACATGAGTGGGGGCCTGGTGGAGGGTGCCCCTGTACTGCTGAGGGGTGGGGGTGGTGGGAGACATGAGTTGGACATGACTGGGGGCCTGGTGGAGGGTGCCCTGCACTGCTGGGGGGTGGGGGTGGTGGGAGACATGAGTGGGGGCCTGGTGGCGGGTGCCCCTGGATGCTGGGGGCTGGGGGTGGTGGGAGACATGAGTTGGACATGAGTGTGGGCCTGGTGGAGGGTGCCCTGCACTGCTGGGGCGTGGGGGGGTGGGGGACATGAGTGGGGGCCTGGTGGAGGGTGCCTCTGCACTGCTGAGGGGTGGAGGTGGTGGGAGACATGAGTGGGGGCCTGGTGGAGGGTGGCCCACAATGCTGGGGGGGGGGGGGGACATGAGTGGGGGCCTGGCGGAGGCAGCCCATGGTGGCTGGGGGGTGGGGGTGTGTGGGAGACATGAGTGGGGGCCTGGTGGAGGCTGCCCATGGTGGCTGGGGGGTGGAGGTGGTGGGAGACATGAGTGGGGGCCTGGTGGAGGCTGCCCCTGCACTGCTGGGGGGTGGGGGTGATAGGTGACATGTGTGGGGGCCTGTCGGGGGCTGCCCATCGTGGCTGGGGAGTGGGGGTGGTGGGAGATATGGGTGGTGGCCTGGTGGAGGGTGCCCCACACTGCTGGGGGTGGTCGGGGTGGTGGGAGACATGAGTGGGGGCCTGGTGGGGGCTGGCCATGGTGGGGGGGTGGGGGTGATAGGGGACATGAGTGGGGGCCTCGTGGGGGCTGCCCATGGTGGCTGTGGAGGTGGGTGGGAGACATGAGTGGGGGCCTGCCCATGGTGGCTGGTGGGTGGGGGTGGTGGGAGACATGAGTGGGGCCTGGTGGGGGCTGCCCATGGTGGCTGGGGGGTGGGGGTGATAGGGGACATGAGTGGGGGCCTGGTGGGGGCTGCCTATGGTGGCTGGGGGGTGGGGGTGGTGGGAGACATGAGTGGGGGCCTGGTGGAGGCTGCCCCTGCACTGCTGGGGGGGTAGGGGTGATAGGGGACATGGGGGGGGGTGGTGGGGGCTGCCCATGGTGGCTGGGGGTGGTGGGAGACATGAGTGGGGGCCTGGTGGAGGGTGCCGTTGGATGCTGGTGGGTGGGGGTGCAGGGGGACATGAGTTGGACATGAGTGGGGGCCTGGTGGAGGGTGCCCTGGATGCTGGGGGGTGGGGGTGCAGGGGGACATGAGTGGGGGCCTGGTGGAGGGTGCCCCTGGATGCTGGGGGGTGGGGGTGCAGGGGGACATGAGTTGGACATGAGTGGGGGCCTGGTGGAGGGTGCCCCTGGATGCTGGGGGGTGGGGGTGATAGGGGACATGAGTGGGGGCCTGGTGGAGGGTGCCCTGCACTGCTGGGGGGTGGGGGTGCAGGGGGACATGAGTTGGACATGAGTGGGGGCCTGGTGGAGGGTGCCCTGCACTGCTGGGGGGTGGGGGTGCAGGGGGACATGAGTGGGGGCCTGGTGGGAGCTGCCCATGGTGGCTGGGGTGTGGGGGTGGTGGTAGACATGAGTGGGGGCCTGCCCATGGTGGCTGGTGGGTGGGGGTGGTGGGAGACATGAGTGCGGGCCTGGTGGGGGCTGCCCATGGTGGCTGGGGTGTGGGGGTGGTGGTAGACATGAGTGGGGGCCTGCCCATGGTGGCTGGTGGGTGGGGGTGGTGGGAGACATGAGTGGGGGCCTGGTGGGGGCTGCCCATGGTGGCTGGGGGGTGGGGGTGATAGGGGACATGAGTGGGGGCCTGGTGGGGGCTGCCCATGGTGGCTGGGGGGTGGGGATGATAGGGGACATGAGTGGGGGCCTGGTGGAGGCTGCCCATGGTGGCTGGGGGGTGGGGGTGGTGGGAGACATGAGTGGGGGCCTGGTGGAGGCTGCCCCTGCACTGCTGGGGGGTGGGGGTGATAGGGGACATGAGTGGGGGCCTGGTGGGGGCTGCCCATGGTGGCTGGGGGTGGGGGTGATAGGGGACATGAGTGGGGGCCTGGTGGAGGGCGCCCCTGCACTGCTGGGGGGTGGGGGTGGTGGGTGACATGAGTGGGGGCCTGGTGGAGGGTGCCCCTGGATGCTGGGGGGTGGGGGTGGTGGGAGACATGAGTTGGACATGAGTGGGGGCTTGGTGGAGGGTGCCCTGCACTGCTGGGGGGTGGGGGTGGTGGGTGACATGAGTGGGGGCCTGGTGGAGGGTGCCCCTGGATGCTGGGGGGTGGGGGTGGTGGGAGACATGAGTTGGACATGAGTGTGGGCCTGGTGGAGGGTGCCCTGCACTGCTGGGGGGTGGGGGTGGT
The DNA here is from genome assembly GCF_040938575.1 of Ambystoma mexicanum. Lineage (NCBI taxonomy): Eukaryota > Metazoa > Chordata > Amphibia > Caudata > Ambystomatidae > Ambystoma > Ambystoma mexicanum. The sequence goes on from NC_090940.1 coordinate 524,787,371, forward strand.
GGGAGACATGAGTGGGGGCCTGGTGGAGGGTGCCCCTGCACTGCTGAGGGGTGGGGGTGGTGGGAGACATGAGTGGGGGCCTGGTGGAGGGTGCCCCTGCACTGCTGGGGGGTGGGGGTGATAGGGGACATGGGTGGGGGCCTGGTGGGGGCTGCCCATGGTGGCTGGGGGGTGGGGGTGGTGGGAGACATGAGTGGGGGCCTGGTGGAGGGAGCCCCTGGATGCTGGGGGGTGGCGGTGCAGGGGGACATGAGTTGGACATGCGTGGGGGCCTGGTGGAGGGTGCCCTGGATGCTGGGGGGTGGGGGTGCAGGGGGACATGAGTGGGGGCCTGGTGGAGGGTGCCCCTGGATGCTGGGGGGTGGGGGTGCAGGGGGACATGAGTTGGACATGAATGGGGGCCTGGTGGATGGTGCCCCTGGATGCTGGGGGGTGGGGGTGATAGGGGACATGAGTGGGGGCCTGGTGGAGGGTGTCCTGCACTGCTGGGGGGTGGGGGTGCAGGGGGACATGAGTTGGACATGAGTGGGGGCCTGGTGGAGGGTGCCCTGCACTGCTGGGGGGTGGGGGTGCAGGGGGACATGAGTGGGGGCCTGGTGGGGGCTGCCCATGGTGGCTGGGGGGTGGGGGTGGTGGTAGACATGAGTGGGGGCCTGCCCATGGTGGCTGGTGGGTGGGGGTGGTGGGAGACATGAGTGGGGTCCTGGTGGGGGCTGCCCATGGTGGCTGGGGGGTGGGGGTGATAGGGGACATGAGTGGGGGCCTGGTGGGGGATGCCCATGGTGGCTGGGGGGTGGGGGTGCAGGGGGACATGAGTGGGGGCCTGGTGAAGGGTACCCCTGCACTGCTGAGGAGTGGGGGGTGGTGGGAGACATGAGTTGGACATGAGTGGGGGCCTGGTGGAGCGTGCCCTGCACTGTTGGGGGGTGGGGGTGGTGGGAGACATGAGTGGGGGCCTGGTGGAAGGTGCCCCTGGATGCTGGGGGGTGGGGGTGGTGGGAGACATGAGTTGGACATGAGTGTGGGCCTGGTGGAGGGTGCCCTGCACTGCTGGGGGGTGGGGGTGGTGGGAGACATGAGTGGGGGCCTGGTGGAGGGTGCCCTGGATGCTGGGGGTGGGGGTGCAGGGGGACATGAGTGGGGGCCTGGTGGAGGGTGCCCCTGGATGCTGGTGGGTGGGGGTGCAAGGGGACATGAGTTGGACATGAGTGGGGGCCTGGTGGAGGGTGCCCCTGGATGCTGGGGGGTGGGGGTGATAGGGGACATGAGTGGGGCCTGGTGGAGGGTGCCCTGCACTGCTGGGGGGTGGGGGTGCAGGGGGACATGAGTTGGACATGAGTGGGGCCTGGTGGAGGGTGCCCTGCACTGCTGGGGGGTGGGGGTGCAGGGGGACATGAGTGGGGGCCTGGTGGGGGCTGCCCATGGTGGCTGGGGTGTGGGGGTGGTGGTAGACATGAGTGGGGGCCTGCCCATGGTGGCTGGTGGGTGGGGGTGGTGGGAGACATGAGTGGGGGCCTGGTGGGGGCTGCCCCTGGTGGCTGGGGGTGGGGGTGATAGGGGACATGAGTGGGGGCCTGGTGGGGGCTGCCCATGGTGGCTGGGGGGTGGGGATGATAGGGGACATGAGTGGGGGCCTGGTGGAGGCTGCCCATGGTGGCTGGGGGTGGGGGTGGTGGGAGACATGAGTGGGGGCCTGGTGGAGGCTGCCCCTGCACTGCTGGGGGGTGGGGGGTGATAGGGGACATGAGTGGGGGCCTGGTGGGGGCTGCCCATGGTGGCTGGGGGTGGGGGTGATAGGGGACATGAGTGGGGGCCTGGTGGAGGGCGCCCCTGCACTGCTGGGGGGTGGGGGTGGTGGGTGACATGAGTGGGGGCCTGGTGGAGGGTGCCCCTGGATGCTGGGGGGTGGGGGTGGTGGGAGACATGAGTTGGACATGAGTGGGGGCTTGGTGGAGGGTGCCCTGCACTGCTGGGGGGTGGGGGTGGTGGGTGACATGAGTGGGGGCCTGGTGGAGGGTGCCCCTGGATGCTGGGGGGTGGGGGTGGTGGGAGACATGAGTTGGACATGAGTGTGGGCCTGGTGGAGGGTGCCCTGCACTGCTGGGGGTGGGGGTGGTGGGAGACATGAGTGGGGGCCTGGTGGAGGGTGCCCCTGCACTGCTGAGGGGTGGGGGTGGTGGGAGACATGAGTGGGGGCCTGGTGGAGGGTGCCCCTGCACTGCTGGGGGGTGGGGTGATAGGGGACATGGGTGGGGGCCTGGTGGGGGCTGCCCATGGTGGCTGGGGGGTGGGGGTGGTGGGAGACATGAGTGGGGGCCTGGTGGAGGGAGCCCCTGGATGCTGGGGGGTGGCGGTGCAGGGGGACATGAGTTGGACATGCGTGGGGGCCTGGTGGAGGGTGCCCTGGATGCTGGGGGGTGGGGGTGCAGGGGGACATGAGTGGGGGCCTGGTGGAGGGTGCCCCTGGATGCTGGGGGGTGGGGGTGCAGGGGGACATGAGTTGGACATGAATGGGGGCCTGGTGGATGGTGCCCCTGGATGCTGGGGGGTGGGGGTGATAGGGGACATGAGTGGGGGCCTGGTGGAGGGTGTCCTGCACTGCTGGGGGGTGGGGTGCAGGGGGACATGAGTTGGACATGAGTGGGGGCCTGGTGGAGGGTGCCCTGCACTGCTGGGGGGTGGGGGTGCAGGGGACATGAGTGGGGGCCTGGTGGGGGCTGCCCATGGTGGCTGGGGGGTGGGGGTGGTGGTAGACATGAGTGGGGGCCTGCCCATGGTGGCTGGTGGGTGGGGTGGTGGGAGACATGAGTGGGGTCCTGGTGGGGGCTGCCCATGGTGGCTGGGGGGTGGGGGTGCAGGGGGACATGAGTGGGGGCCTGGTGAAGGGTGCCCCTGCACTGCTGAGGAGTGGGGGTGGTGGGAGACATGAGTTGGACATGAGTGGGGGCCTGGTGGAGCGTGCCCTGCACTGTTGGGGGGTGGGGGTGGTGGGAGACATGAGTGGGGGCCTGGTGGAAGGTGCCCCTGGATGCTGGGGGGTGGGGGTGGTGGGAGACATGAGTTGGACATGAGTGTGGGCCTGGTGGAGGGTGCCCTGCACTGCTGGGGGGTGGGGGTGGTGGGAGACATGAGTGGGGCCTGGTGGAGGGTGCCCTGGATGCTGGGGGGTGGGGGTGCAGGGGGACATGAGTGGGGGCCTGGTGGAGGGTGCCCCTGGGATGCTGGTGGGTGGGGGTGCAAGGGGACATGAGTTGGACATGAGTGGGGGCCTGGTGGAGGGTGCCCCTGGATGCTGGGGGGTGGGGGTGATAGGGGACATGAGTGGGGGCCTGGTGGAGGGTGCCCTGCACTGCTGGGGGTGGGGGTGCAGGGGGACATGAGTTGGACATGAGTGGGGGCCTGGTGGAGGGTGCCCTGCACTGCTGGGGGGTGGGGGTGCAGGGGGACATGAGTGGGGGCCTGGTGGGGGCTGCCCATGGTGGCTGGGGTGTGGGGGTGGTGGTAGACATGAGTGGGGGCCTGCCCATGGTGGCTGGTGGGTGGGGGTGGTGGGAGACATGAGTGGGGGCCTGGTGGGGGCTGCCCATGGTGGCTGGGGGGTGGGGGTGATAGGGGACATGAGTGGGGGCCTGGTGGGGGCTGCCCATGGTGGCTGGGGGGTGGGGATGATAGGGGACATGAGTGGGGGCCTGGTGGAGGCTGCCCATGGTGGCTGGGGGGTGGGGGTGGTGGGAGACATGAGTGGGGGCCTGGTGGAGGCTGCCCCTGCACTGCTGGGGGGTGGGGGTGATAGGGGACATGAGTGGGGGCCTGGTGGGGGCTGCCCATGGTGGCTGGGGGTGGGGGTGATAGGGGACATGAGTGGGGGCCTGGTGGAGGGCGCCCCTGCACTGCTGGGGGGTGGGGGTGGTGGGTGACATGAGTGGGGGCCTGGTGGAGGGTGCCCCTGGATGCTGGGGGGTGGGGGTGGTGGGAGACATGAGTTGGACATGAGTGGGGGCTTGGTGGAGGGTGCCCTGCACTGCTGGGGGGTGGGGGTGGTGGGTGACATGAGTGGGGGCCTGGTGGAGGGTGCCCCTGGATGCTGGGGGGTGGGGGTGGTGGGAGACATGAGTTGGACATGAGTGTGGGCCTGGTGGAGGGTGCCCTGCACTGCTGGGGGGTGGGGGTGGTGGGAGACATGAGTGGGGGCCTGGTGGAGGGTGCCCCTGCACTGCTGAGGGGTGGGGGTGGTGGGAGACATGAGTGGGGGCCTGGTGGAGGGTGCCCCTGCACTGCTGGGGGGTGGGGGTGATAGGGGACATGGGTGGGGGCCTGGTGGGGGCTGCCCATGGTGGCTGGGGGGTGGGGGTGGTGGGAGACATGAGTGGGGGCCTGGTGGAGGGAGCCCCTGGATGCTGGGGGGTGGCGGTGCAGGGGGACATGAGTTGGACATGCGTGGGGGCCTGGTGGAGGGTGCCCTGGATGCTGGGGGGTGGGGGTGCAGGGGGACATGAGTGGGGGCCTGGTGGAGGGTGCCCCTGGATGCTGGGGGGTGGGGGTGCAGGGGGACATGAGTTGGACATGAATGGGGGCCTGGTGGATGGTGCCCCTGGATGCTGGGGGGTGGGGGTGATAGGGGACATGAGTGGGGGCCTGGTGGAGGGTGTCCTGCACTGCTGGGGGGTGGGGGTGCAGGGGGACATGAGTTGGACATGAGTGGGGGCCTGGTGGAGGGTGCCCTGCACTGCTGGGGGGTGGGGGTGCAGGGGGACATGAGTGGGGGCCTGGTGGGGGCTGCCCATGGTGGCTGGGGGGTGGGGGTGGTGGTAGACATGAGTGGGGGCCTGCCCATGGTGGCTGGTGGGTGGGGGTGGTGGGAGACATGAGTGGGGTCCTGGTGGGGGCTGCCCATGGTGGCTGGGGGGTGGGGGTGATAGGGGACATGAGTGGGGGCCTGGTGGGGGATGCCCATGGTGGCTGGGGGGTGGGGGTGCAGGGGGACATGAGTGGGGGCCTGGTGAAGGGTGCCCCTGCACTGCTGAGGAGTGGGGGTGGTGGGAGACATGAGTTGGACATGAGTGGGGGCCTGGTGGAGCGTGCCCTGCACTGTTGGGGGGTGGGGGTGGTGGGAGACATGAGTGGGGGCCTGGTGGAAGGTGCCCCTGGATGCTGGGGGGTGGGGGTGGTGGGAGACATGAGTTGGACATGAGTGTGGGCCTGGTGGAGGGTGCCCTGCACTGCTGGGGGGTGGGGGTGGTGGGAGACATGAGTGGGGGCCTGGTGGAGAGTGCCCCTGCACTGCTGAGGGGTGGGGGTGGTGGGAGACATGAGTGGGGGCCTGGTGGAGGGTGCCCCACACTGCTGGGGGGGTGGTGAGAGACATGAGTGGGGGCCTGGTGTAGGCTGCCCATGGTGGCTGGGGGGTGGGGGTGGGTGGGAGACATGAGTGGGGGCCTGGTGGGGGCTGCCCATGGTGGCTGGGGGGTGGGGGTGATAGGGGACATGAGTGGGGGCCTGGTGGAGGCTGCCCATGGTGGCTGGGGGGTGGGGGTGATAGGGGACATGAGTGGGGGCCTGGTGGGGGCTGCCCATGGTGGCTGGGGGGTGGGGGTGGTGGGAGACATGGGTGGGGGCTTGGTGGAAGGTGCCCCACACTGCTGGGGGGGTGGGGGTGGTGGGAGACATGAGTGGGGGCCTGGTGGAGGCTGCCCATGGTGGCTGGGGGGTGGGGGTGATAGGGGACATGAGTGGGGGCCTGGTGGAGGGTGCCCGTGCACTGCTGAGGGGTGGGGGTGGTGGGAGACATGAGTTGGACATGAGTGGGGGCCTGGTGGAGGGTGCCCTGCACTGCTGGGGGGTGGGGGTGATGGGAGACATAAGTGGGGGCCTGGTGGAGGGTGCCCCTGGATGCTGGGGGGTGGGGGTGATAGGGGACATGAGTGGGGACCTGGTGGGGGCTGCCCATGGTGGCTGGGAGGGGTGGGTGGGAGACATGAGTGGGGGCCTGGTGGAGGGTGCCCCTGGATGCTGGGGGTGGGGGTGCAGGGGGACATGCGTTGGACATGAGTGGGGGCCTGGTGGAAGGTGCCCTGGATGCTGGGGGGTGGGGGTGCAGGGGGACATGAGTGGGGGCCTGGTGGAGGGTGCCCCTGGATGCTGGGGGGTGGGGGTGCAGGGGGACATGAGTTGGACATGAGTGGGGGCCTGGTGGAGGGTGCCTCTGGATGCTGGGGGTGGGGGTGATAGGGGACATGAGTGGGGGCCTGCTGGAGGGTGCCCTGCACTGCTGGGGGGTGGGGGTGCAGGGGGACATGAGTGGGGGCCTGGTGGAGGGTGCCCTGCACTGCTGGGGGTGCAGGGGGACATGAGTGGGGGCCTGGTGGGGGCTGCCCATGGTGGCTGGGGGGTGGGGGTGGTGGGAGACATGAGTGGGGGCCTGGTGGAGGCTGCCCATGGTGGCTGGGGGGTGGGGGTGATAGGGGACATGAGTGGGGGCCTGGTGGGGGCTGCCCATGGTGGCTGGGGGGTGGGGGTGGTGGGCGACATGAGTGGGGGCCTGGTGGAGGCTGCCCCTGCACTGCTGGGTGGTGGGGGTGATAGGGGACATGAGTGGAGGCCTGGTGGGGGCTGCCCATGGTGGCTGGGGGGTGGGGGTGGTGGGAGACATGGGTGGGGGCCTGGTGGAGGGTGCCCCACACTGCTGGGGGGTGGGGGTGGTGGGAGACATGAGTGGGGGCCTGGTGGAGGCTGCCCATGGTGTCTGGGGGGTGGGGGTGATAGGGGACATGAGTGGGGGCCTGGTGGAGGTTGCCCCTGCACTGCTGAGGGGTGGGGGTGGTGGGAGACATGAGTTGGACATGAGTGGGGGCCTGGTGGAGGGTGCCCGGCACTGCTGGGGGCTGGGGGTGGTGGGAGACATGAGTGGGGGCCTGGTGGAGGGTGCCCCTGGATGCTGGGGGGGGTGGTGGGAGACATGAGTGGGGGCCTGGTGGAGGCTGCCCATGGTGGCTGGGTGGTGGGGGTGATAGGGGACATGAGTGGGGGCCTGGTGGGGGCTGCCCATGGTGGCTGCGGGGGGTGGGTGGGAGACATGAGTGGGGGACGGCCCATGGTGGCTGGTGGGTGGGGGTGGTGGGAGACATGAGTGGGGGCCTGGTGGGGGCTGCCCATGGTGGCTGGGGGGTAGGGGTGATAGGGGACATGAGTGGGGGCCTGGTGGGGGCTGCCCATGGTGGCTGAGGGGTGGGGGTGTTGGGAGACATGAGTGGGGGCCTGGTGGAGGCTGCCCCTGCACTGCTGGGGGGTGGCGGTGATAGGGGACATGGGTGGGGGCCTGGTGGGGGCTGCCCATGGTGGCTGGGGGGTGGGGGTGGTGGGAGACATGAGTGGGGGCCTGGTGAAGGGTGCCCCTGGATGTTGGGGGGTGGGGGTGCAGGGGGACATGAGTTGGACATGAGTGGGGGCCTGGTGGAGGGTGCCCTGGATGCTGGGGGGTGGGGGTGCGGGGGGACATGAGTGGTGGTCTGGTGGAGGGTGCCCCTGGATGCTGGGGGGTGGGGGTGATAGGGGACATGAGTGGGGGCCTGGTGGATGGGGATGCAGGGGGACATGAGCTGGACATGAGTGGGGGCCTGGTGGAGGGTGCCCTGCACTGCTGGGGGGTGGGGGTGCAGGGGGACATGAGTGGGGGCCTGGTGGGGGCTGCCCATGGTGGCTGGGGGTGGGGGTTGTGGGAGACATGAGTGGGGGCCTGGTGGAGGGTGCCCTGCACTGCTGGGGGGTGGGGGTGGTGGGAGACATGAGTGGGGGCCTGGTGGAGGGTGCCCCTGGATGCTGGGGGCTGGGGGTGGTGGGAGACATGAGTTGGACATGAGTGTGGGCCTGGTGGAGGGTGCCCTGCACTGCTGGGGGGTGGGGTTGGTGGGAGACATGAGTGGGGGCCTGGTGGAGGGTGCCCCTGCACTGCTAAGGGGTGGGGGTGGTGGGAGACATGAGTGGGGGCCTGGTGCAGGATGCCCCACACTGCTGGGAGGGTGGTGGGAGACATGAGTGGGGGCCTGGTGGGGGCTGCCCATGGTGGCTGGGGGGTGGGGGTGGTGGGAGACATGAGTGGGGGCCTGGTGGAGGCTGCCCATGGTGGCTGTGGGGTGGGGGTGATAGGGGACATGAGTGGGGGCCTGGTGGAGCGTGCCCCTGCACTGCTGATGGGTGGGGGTGGTGGGAGACATGAGTTGGACATGAGTGGGGGCCTGGTGGAAGGTCCCCTGCACTGCTGGGGGTGGGGGTGGTGGGAGACATGAGTGGGGGCCTGGTGGAGTGTGCCCCTGGATGCTGGGGGGTGGGGGTGGTGGGAGACATGAGTTGGACATGAGTGTGGGCCTGGTGGAGGTTGCCCTGCACTGCTGAGAGGTGGGGGTGGTGGGAGACATGAGTGGGGGCCTGGTGGAGGGTGCCCCACACTGCTGGGGGCGGGGGGTGGGAGACATGGGTGGGGGCCCGGTGGAGGCTGCTCATTGTGGCTGGGGGGTGGGGGTGGGTGGGAGACATGAGTGGGGGCCTGGTGGGGGCTGCCCATGGTGGCTGGGGGTGGAGGTAATAGGGGACATGAGTGCGGGCCTGGTGGAGGCTGCCCATGGTGGCTGGGGGGTGGGGGTGGTGGGAGACATGAGTGGGGGCCTGGTGGAGGCTGCCTCTGCACTGCAGGGGGGTGGGGGTGATAGGGGACATGAGTGGGGGCCTGGTGGGGGCTGCCCATGGTGGCTGGGGGGTGGGGGTGGTGGGAGACATGGGTGGGGGCCTGGTAGAGGGTGCCCCACACTGCTGGGGGAGTGGGGGTGGTGGGAGACATGAGTGGGGGCCTGGTGGAGGCTGCCCATGGTGGCTGGGGGGTGGGGGTGATAGGGTACATGAGTGGGGGCCTGGTCGAGGTTGCCCCTGCACTGCTGAGGGGTGGGGGTGGTGGGAGACATGAGTTGGACATGAGTGGGGGCCTGGTGGAGGGTGCCTGGCACTGCTGGGGGCTGGGGGTGGTGGGAGACATGAGTGGGGCCTGGTGGAGGGTGCCCCTGGATGCTGGGGGGGGTGGTGGGAGACATGAGTGGGGGCCTGGTGGTGCTGCCCATGGTGGCTGGTGGGTGGGGGTGGTGGGGGCCTGGTGGGGGCTGCCCATGGTGGCTGGGGGGTAGGGGTGATAGGGGACATGAGTGGGGGCCTGGTGGGGGCTGCCCATGGTGGCTGAGGGGTGGGGGTGTTGGGAGACATGAGTGGGGGCCTGGTGGAGGCTGCCCCTGCACTGCTGGGGGGTGGGGGTGATAGGGGACATGGGTGGGGGCCTGGTGGGGGCTGCCCATGGTGGCTGGGGGGTGGGGGTGGTGGGAGACATGAGTGGGGGCCTGGTGGAGGGTGCCCCTGGATGCTGGGGGGTGGGGGTGCAGGGGGACATGAGTTGGACATGAGTGGGGGCCTGGTGGAGGGTGCCCTGGATGCTGGGGGGTGGTGGTGCGGGGGGACATGATTGGTGGCCTGGTGGAGGGTGCCCCTGGATGCTGGGGGGTGGGGGTGATAGGGGACATGAGTGGGGGCCTGGTGGATGGGGGTGCAGGGGGACATGAGTTGGACATGAGTGGGGGCCTGGTGGAGGGTGCCCTGCACTGCTGGGGGGTGGGGGTGCAGGGGGACATGAGTGGGGGCCTGGTGGGGGCTGCCCATGGTGGCTGGGGGTGGGGGTTGTGGGAGACATGAGTGGGGGCCTGGTGGAGGGTGCCCTGCACTGTTGGGGGGTGGGGGTGGTGGGAGACATGAGTGGGGGCCTGGTGGAGGGTGCCCCTGGATGCTGGGGGCTGGGGGTGGTGGGAGACATGAGTTGGACATGAGTGTGGGCCTGGTGGAGGGTGCCCTGCACTGCTGGGGGGTGCGGGTGGTGGGAGACATGAGTGGGGGCCTGGTGGAGGGTGCCCCTGCACTGCTAAGGGGTGGGGGTGGTGGGAGACATGAGTGGGGGCCTGGTGCAGGATGCCCCACACTGCTGGGAGGGTGGTGGGAGACATGAGTGGGGGCCTGGTGGGGGCTGCCCATGGTGGCTGGGGGGTGGGAGTGATAGGAGACATGAGTGGGGGCCTGGTGGGGGCTGCCCATGGTGGCTGGGGGGTGGGGGTAGTGGGAGGCATGAGTGGGGGCCTGGTGGAGGCTGCCCATGGTGGCTGGGGGGTGGGGGTGATAGGGGACATGAGTGGGGGCCTGGTGGAGGGTGCCCCTGCACTGCTGATGGGTGGGGGTGGTGGGAGACATGAGTTGGACATGAGTGGGGGCCTGGTGGAAGGTCCCCTGCACTGCTGGGGGTGGGGGTGGTGGGAGACATGAGTGGGGGCCTGGTGGAGTGTGCCCCTGGATGCTGGGGGGTGGGGGTGGTGGGAGACATGAGTTGGACATGAGTGTGGGCCTGGTGGAGGTTGCCCTGCACTGCTGAGAGGTGGGGGTGGTGGGAGACATGAGTGGGGGCCTGGTGGAGGGTGCCCCACACTGCTGGGGGTGGGGGGTGGGAGACATGGGTGGGGGCCCAGTGGAGGCTGCCCATGGTGGCTGGGGGTGGGGGTGGGTGGGAGACATGAGTGGGGGCCTGGTGGGGGCTGCCCATGGTGGCTGGGGGGGGCTGCCCATGGTGGCTGGGGGTGGAGGTGATAGGGGACATGAGTGGGGGCCTGGTGGAGGCTGCCCATGGTGGCTGGGGGTGGGGGTGGTGGGAGACATGAGTGGGGGCCTGGTGGAGGCTACCTCTGCACTGCAGGGGGGTGGGGGTGATAGGGGACATGAGTGGGGGCCTGGTGGGGGCTGCCCATGGTGGCTGGGGGGTGGGGGTGGTGGGAGACATGGGTGGGGGCCTGGTGGAGGGTGCCCCACACTGCTGGGGGAGTGGGGGTGGTGGGAGACATGAGTGGGGGCCTGGTGGGGGCTGCCCATGGTGGCTGGGGGGTGGGGGTGGTGGGAGACATGAGTGGGGGCCTGGTGGAGGCTGCCCCTGCACTGCTGGGCGGTGGGGGTGATAGGGGACATGGGTGGGGGCCTGGTGGGGGCTGCCCATGGTGGCTGGGGGGTGGGTGTGGTGGGAGACATGAGTGGGGGCCTGGTGGAGGGTGCCCCTGGATGCTGGGAGGTGGCGGTGCAGGGGGACATGAGTTGGACATGCGTGGGGGTCTGGTGGAGGGTGCCCGGGATGCTAGGGGGTGGGGGTGCAGGGGGACATGAGTGGGGGCCTGGTGGAGGGTGCCCCTGGTTGCTGGGGGGTGGGGGTGCAGGGGGACATGAGTTGGACATGAGTGGGGGCCTGGTGGAGGGTGCCCCTGGATGCTGGGGGTGATAGGGGACATGAGTGGGGGCCTGGTGGAGGGTGCCCTGCACTGCTGGGGGGTGGGGGTGCAGGGGGACATGAGTTGGACACGAGTGGGGGCCTGGTGGAGGGTGCCCTGCACTGCTGGGGGGTGGGGGTGCAGGGGGACATGAGTGGGGGCCTGGTGGGGGCTGCCCATGGTGGCTGGGGGGTGGGGGTGGTGGTAGACATGAGTGGGGGCCTGCCCATGGTGGCTGGTGGGTGGGGGTGGTGGGAAACATGAGTGGGGGCCTGGTGGGGGGCTGCCCATGGTGGCTGGGGGGTGGGGGTGATAGGGGACATGAGTGGGGGCCTGGTGGGGGCTGCCCATGGTGACTGGGGGGTGGGGGTGATAGGGGACATGAGTGGGGGCCTGGTGGAGGCTTCCCATGGTGGCTGGGGGGTGGGGGTGGTGGGAGACATGAGTGGGGGCCTGGTGGAGTCTGCCCCTGCACTGCTGGGGGGTGGGGGTGATAGGGGACATGATTGGGGGCCTGGTGGGGGCTGCCCATGGTGGCTGGGGGGTGGGGGTGGTGGGAGACATGGGTGGGGGCCTGGTGGAGGGTGCCCCACACTGCTGGGGGGTGGGGGTGGTGGGAGACATGAGTGGGGGCCTGGTGGAGGCTGCCCATGGTGGCTGGGGGGTGGGGGTGATAGGGGACATGAGTGGGGGCCTGGTGGAGGATGCCCCTGCACTGCTGAGGGGTGGGGGTGGTGGAAGACATGAGTTGGACATGAGTGGGGGCCTGGTGGAGGGTGCCCTGCACTGCTGGGGGGTGGGGGTGGTGGGAGACATGAGTGGGGGCCTGGTGGCGGGTGCCCCTGGATGCTGGGGGGTGGGGGTGGTGGGAGACATGAGTTGGACATGAGTGTGGGCCTGGTGGAGGGTGCCCTGCACTGCTGGGGGGTGGGGGTGGTGGGGGACATGAGTGGGGGCCTGGTGGAGGGTGCCCCTGCACTGCTGAGGGGTGGGGGTGGTGGGAGAGATGAGTGGGGGCCTGGTGGAGGGTGCCCCACACTGCTGGGGGGTGGGAGGGTGGGAGACATGAGTGGGGGCCTGGTGGAGGCTGCCCATGGTGGCTGGGGGGTGGGGGTGGGTGGGAGACATGAGTGGGGGCCTGGTGGGGGCTGCCCATGGTGGCTGGGGGGTGGGGGTGATAGGGGACATGAGTGGGGGCCTGGTGGAGGCTGCCCATGGTGGCTGGGGGGTGGGGGTGGTGGGAGACATGAGTGGGGGCCTGGCGGAGGCTGCCCCTGCACTGCTGGGGGGTGGGGGTGATAGGTGACATGTGTGGGGGCCTGTTGGGGGCTGCCCATGGTGGCTGGGGGGTGGGGGTGGTGGGAGACATGGGTGGGGGCCTGGTGGAGGGTGCCACACACTGCTGGGGGAGGTGGGGGTGGTGGGAGACATGAGTGGGGGCCTGGTGGGGGCTGCCCATGGTGGCTGGGGGTGGGGGTGGTGGGAGACATGAGTGGGGGCCTGGTGGAGGCTGCCCATGGTGGCTGTGGGGGTGGGGGTGATAGGGGACATGAGTGGGGGCCTGGTGGAGGGTGCCCTGCACTGCTGGGGGGTGGGGGTGGTGGGAGACATGAGTGGGGGCCTGGTGGCGGGTGCCCCTGGATGCTGGGGGCTAGGGGTGGTGGGAGACATGAGTTGGACATGAGTGTGGGCCTGGTGGAGGGTGCCCTGCACTGCTGGGGCGTGGGGCGGTGGGGGACATGAGTGGGGGCCTGGTGGAGGGTGCCCCACACTGCTGGGGGGGGGGAACATGAGTGGGGGCCTGGTGGAGGCTGCCCATGGTGGCTGGGGGGTGGGGGTGTGTGGGAGACATGAGTGGGGGCCTGGTGGGGGCTGCCCATGGTGGCTGGGGGGTGGGGGTGATAGGGGACATGAGTGGGGGCCTGGTGGAGGCTGCCCATGGTGGCTGGGGGGTGGAGGTGGTGGGAGACATGAGTGGGGGCCTGGTGGAGGCTGCCCCTGCACTGCTGGGGGATGGGGGTGATAGGTGACATGTGTGGGGGCCTGTCGGGGGCTGCCCATCGTGGCTGGGGAGTGGGGGTGGTGGGAGACATGGGTGGGGGCCTGGTGGAGGGTGCCCCACACTGCTGGGGGTGGTCGGGGTGGTGGGAGACATGAGTGGGGGCCTGGTGGGGGCTGGCCATGGTGGGGGGGGTGGGGGTGATAGGGGACATGAGTGGGGGCCTCGTGGGGGCTGCCTATGGTGGCTGGGGGGTGGGGGTGGTGGGAGACATGAGTGGGGGCCTGGTGGAGGCTGCCCCTGCACTGCTGGGGGGGTAGGGGTGATAGGGGACATGGGGGGGCCTGGTGGGGGCTGCCCATGGTGGCTGGGGGTGGTGGGAGACATGAGTGGGGGCCTGGTAGAGGGTGCCGTTGGATGCTGGTGGGTGGGGGTGCAGGGGGACATGAGTTGGACATGAGTGGGGGCCTGGTGGAGGGTGCCCTGGATGCTGGGGGGTGGGGGTGCAGGGGGACATGAGTGGGGGCCTGGTGGAGGGTGCCCCTGGATGCTGGGGGGTGGGGGTGCAGGGGGACATGAGTTGGACATGAGTGGGGGCCTGGTGGAGGGTGCCCCTGGATGCTGGGGGGTGGGGGTGATAGGGGACATGAGTGGGGGCCTGGTGGAGGGTGCCCTGCACTGCTGGGGGGTGGGGGTGCAGGGGGACATGAGTGGGGGCCTGGTGGGGGCTGCCCATGGTGGCTGGGGTGTGGGGGTGGTGGTAGACATGAGTGGGGGCCTGCCCATGGTGGCTGGTGGGTGGGGGTGATAGGGGACATGAGTGGGGGCCTGGTGGGGGCTGCCCATGGTGGCTGGGGGGTGGGGGTGATAGGGGACATGAGTGGGGGCCTGGTGGAGGCTGCCCATGGTGGCTGGGGGGTGGGGGTGGTGGGAGACATGAGTGGGGGCCTGGTGGAGGCTGCCCATGGTGGCTGGGGGGTGGGGGTGGTGGGAGACATGAGTGGGGGCCTGGTGGAGGCTGCCCCTGCACTGCTGGGGGGTGGGGGTGATAGGGGACATGAGTGGGGGCCTGGTGGGGGCTGCCCATGGTGGCTTGGGGGTGGGGGTGGTGGGAGACATGGGTGGGGGCCTGGTGGAGGGTGCCCCACACTGCTGGGTGGGTGGGGGTGGTGGGAGACATGAGTGGGGGCCTGGTGGAGGGTGCCCCACACTGCTGGGGGGGTGGGGGGGGTGGGAGACATGAGTGGGGGCCTGGTGGAGGCTGCCCCTGCACTGCTGGGGGGTGGGGGTGATAGGGGACATGAGTGGGGGCCTGGTGGGGGCTGCCCATGGTGGCTTGGGGGTGGGGGTGGTGGGAGACATGGGTGGGGGCCTGGTGGAGGGTGCCCCACACTGCTGGGTGGGTGGGGGTGGTGGGAGACATGAGTGGGGGCCTGGTGGAGGGTGCCCCACACTGCTGGGGGGGTGGGGGGGGTGGGAGACATGAGTGGGGGCCTGGTGGAGGCTGCCCATGGTGGCTGGGGGGTGGGGGTGTGTGGGAGACATGAGTGGGGGCCTGGTGGGGGCTGCCCATGGGGGGTGGGGGGTGGGGGTGATAGCGGACATGAGTGGGGGCCTGGTGGAGGCTGCCCATGGTGGCTGGGGGGTGGGGGTGGTGGAAGACATGAGTGGGGGTCTGGTGGAGGCTGCCCCTGCACTGCTGGGGGGTGGGGGTGATAGGTGACATGTGTGGGGGCCTGTCGGGGGCTGCCCATCGTGGCTGGGGAGTGGGGGTGGTGGGAGACATGGGTGGGGGCCTGGTGGAGGGTGCCCCACACTGCTGGGGGTGGTGGGGGTGGTGGGAGACATGAGTGGGGGCCTGGTGGGGGCTGGCCATGGTGGGGGGGTGGGGGTGATAGGGGACATGAGTGGGGGCCTCGTGGGGGCTGCCAATGGTGGCTGTGGGGGTGGGTGGGAGACATGAGTGGGGGCCTGCCCATGGTGGCTGGTGGGTGGGGGTGGTGGGAGACATGAGTGTGGCCTGGTGGGG
Source organism: Ambystoma mexicanum (assembly GCF_040938575.1). Lineage (NCBI taxonomy): Eukaryota > Metazoa > Chordata > Amphibia > Caudata > Ambystomatidae > Ambystoma > Ambystoma mexicanum. The sequence continues at coordinate 524,802,723 of NC_090940.1, forward strand.
GGTGCCCATGGTGGCTGGGGGGTGGGGGTGATATGGGACATGAGTGGGGGCCTGGTGGGGGCTGCCCATGGTGGCTGGGGGGTGGGGGTGGTGGGAGACATGAGTGGGGGCCTGGTGGAGGCTGCCCCTGCACTGCTGGGGGGTGGGGGTGATAGGGGACATGGGGGGGGGCCTGGTGGGGGCTGCCCATGGTGGCTGGGGGGTGGGGGTGGTGGGAGACATGAGTGGGGGCCTGGTGGAGGGTGCCGTTGGATGCTGGTGGGTGGGGGTGCAGGGGGACATGAGTTGGACATGAGTGGGGTCCTGGTGGAGGGTGCCCTGGATGCTGGGGGGTGGGGGTGCAGGGGGACATGAGTGGGGGCCTGGTGGAGGGTGCCCCTGGATGCTGGTGGGTGAGGGTGCAGGGGGACATGAGTTGGACATGAGTGGGGGCCTGGTGGAGGGTGCCCCTGGATGCTGGGGGGTGGGGGTGATAGGGGACATGAGTGGGGGCCTGGTGGAGGGTGCCCTGCACTGCTGGGGGGTGGGGGTGCAGGGGGACATGAGTTGGACATGAGTGGGGGCCTGGTGGAGGGTGCCCTGCACTGCTGGGGGCGGGGGTGCAGGGGGACATGAGTGGGGGCCTGGTGGGGGCTGCCCATGGTGGCTGGGGTGTGGGGGTGGTGGTAGACATGAGTGGGGGCCTGCCCATGGTGGCTGGTGGATGGGGGTGGTGGGAGACATGAGTGGGGGCCTGGTGGGGGCTGCCCATGGTGGCTGGGGGTGGGGGTGATAGGGGACATGAGTGGGGGCCTGGTGGGGGCTGCCCATGGTGGCTGGGGGGTGGGGGTGATAGGGGACATGAGTGGGGGCCTGGTGGAGGCTGCCCATGGTGGCTGGGGGGTGGGTGTGGTGGGAGACATGAGTGGGGGCCTGGTGGAGGCTGCCCCTGCACTGCTGGGGGGTGGGGGTGATAGGGGACATGAGTGGGGGCCTGGTGGGGGCTGCCCATGGTGGCTGGGGGTGGGGGTGATAGGGGACATGAGTGGGGGCCTGGTGGAGGACGCCCCTGCACTGCTGAGGGGTGGGGGTGGTGGGAGACATGAGTTGGACATGAGTGTGGGCCTGGTGGAGGGTGCCCTGCACTGCTGGGGGGTGGGGGTGGTGGGAGACATGAGTGGGGGCCTGGTGGAGGGTGCCCCTGCACTGCTGAGGGGTGGGGGTGGTGGGAGACATGAGTGGGGGCCTGGTGGAGGGTGCCCCTGCACTGCTGGGGGGTGGGGGTGATAGGGGACATGGGTGGGGGCCTGGTGGGGGCTGCCCATGGTGGCTGGGGGGTGTGGGTGGTGGGAGACATGAGTGGGGGCCTGGTGGAGGGTGCCCCTGGATGCTGGGGGGTGGCGGTGCAGGGGGACATGAGTTGGACATGCGTGGGGGCCTGGTGGAGGGTGCCCTGGATGCTGGGGGGTGGGGGTGCAGGGGGACATGAGTGGGGGCCTGGTGGAGGGTGCCCCTGGATGCTGGGGGGTGGGGGTGCAGGGGGACATGAGTTGGACATGAGTGGGGGCCTGGTGGAGGGTGCCCCTGGATGCTGGGGGGTGGGGGTGATAGGGGACATGAGTGAGGGCCTGGTGGAGGGTGTCCTGCACTGCTGGGGGGTGGGGGTGCAGGGGGACATGAGTTGGACATGAGTGGGGGCCTGGTGGAGGGTGCCCTGCACTGCTGGGGGGTGGGAGTGCAGGGGGACATGAGTGGGGGCCTGGTGGGGGCTGCCCATGGTGGCTGGGGGGTGGGGGTGGTGGTAGACATGAGTGGGGGCCTGCCCATGGTGGCTGGTGGGTGGGGGTGGTGGGAGACATGAGTGGGGTCCTGGTGGGGGCTGCCCATGGTGGCTGGGGGGTGGGGGTGATAGGGGACATGAGTGGGGGCCTGGTGGGGGATGCCCATGGTGGCTGGGGGGTGGGGGTGCAGGGGGACATGAGTGGGGGCCTGGTGAAGGGTGCCCCTGCACTGCTGAGGAGTGGGGGTGGTGGGAGACATGAGTTGGACATGAGTGGGGGCCTGGTGGAGCGTGCCCTGCACTGTTGGGGGGTGGGGGTGGTGGGAGACATGAGTGGGGGCCTGGTGGAGGGTGCCCCTGGATGCTGGGGGGTGGGGGTGGTGGGAGACATGAGTTGGACATGAGTGTGGGCCTGGTGGAGGGTGCCCTGCACTGCTGGGGGGTGGGGGTGGTGGGAGACATGAGTGGGGGCCTGGTGGAGAGTGCCCCTGCACTGCTGAGGGGTGGGGGTGGTGGGAGACATGAGTGGGGGCCTGGTGGAGGGTGCCCCACACTGCTGGGGGGGTGGTGAGAGACATGAGTGGGGGCCTGGTGGAGGCTGCCCATGGTGGCTGGGGGGTGGGGGTGGGTGGGAGACATGGGTGGGGGCCTGGTGGGGGGCTGCCCATGGTGGCTGGGGGGTGGGGGTGATAGGGGACACGAGTGGGGGCCTGGTGGAGGTTGCCCATGGGGGCTGGGGGCTGGGGGTGATAGGGGACATGAGTGGGGGCCTGGTGGGGGCTGCCCATGGTGGCTGGGGGGTGGGGGTGGTGGGAGACATGGGTGGGGGCTTGGTGGAAGGTGCCCCACACTGCTGGGGGGGTGGGGGTGGTGGGAGACATGAGTGGGGGCCTGGTGGAGGCTGCCAATGGTGGCTGGGGGGTGGGGGTGATAGGGGACATGAGTGGGGGCCTGGTGGAGGGTGCCCGTGCACTGCTGAGGGGTGGGGGTGGTGGGAGACATGAGTTGGACATGAGTGGGGGCCTGGTGGAGGGTGCCCTGCACTGCTGGGGGGTGGGGGTGGTGGGAGACATGAGTGGGGGCCTGGTGGAGGGTGCCCCTGGATGCTGGGGGGTGGGGGTGATAGGGGACATGAGTGGGGACCTGGTGGGGGCTTCCCATGGTGGCTGGGAGGGGTGGGTGGGAGACATGAGTGGGGGCCTGGTGGAGGGTGCCCCTGGATGCTGGGGGTGGGGGTGCAGGGGGACATGCGTTGGACATGAGTGGGGGCCTGGTGGAAGGTGCCCTGGATGCTGGGGGGTGGGGGTGCAGGGGGACATGAGTGGGGGCCTGGTGGAGGGTGCCCCTGGATGCTGGGGGGTGGGGGTGCAGGGGGACATGAGTTGGACATGAGTGGGGGCCTGGTGGAGGGTGCCTCTGGATGCTGGGGGGTGGGGGTGATAGGGGACATGAGTGGGGGCCTGGTGGAGGGTGCCCTGCACTACTGGGGGGTGGGGGTGCAGGGGGACATGAGTGGGGGCCTGGTGGAGGGTGCCCTGCACTGCTGGGGGGTGGGGGTGCAGGGGGACATGAGTGGGGGCCTGGTGGGGGCTGCCCATGGTGGCTGGGGGGTGGGGGTGGTGGGAGACATGAGTGGGGGCCTGGTGGAGGCTGCCCATGGTGGCTGGGGGGTGGGGGTGATAGGGGACATGAGTGGGGGCCTGGTGGGGGCTGCCCATGGTGGCTGGGGGGTGGGGGTGGTGGGAGACATGAGTGGGGGCCTGGTGGAGGCTGCCCCTGCACTGCTGGGTGGTGGGGGTGATAGGGGACATGAGTGGGGGCCTGGTGGGGGCTGCCCATGGTGGCTGGGGGTGGGGGTGGTGGGAGACATGGGTGGGGGCCTGGTGGAGGGTGCCCCACACTGCTGGGGGGTGGGGGTGGTGGGAGACATGAGTGGGGGCTTGGTGGAGGCTGCCCATGGTGGCTGGGGGGTGGGGGTGATAGGGGACATGAGTGGGGGCCTGGTGGAGGTTGCCCCTGCACTGCTGAGGGGTGGGGGTGGTGGGAGACATGAGTTGGACATGAGTGGGGGCCTGGTGGAGGGTGCCCGGCACTGCTGGGGGCTGAGGGTGGTGGGAGACATGAGTGGGGGCCTGGTGGAGGGTGCCCCTGGATGCTGGGGGGGGTGGTGGGAGACATGAGTGGGGGCCTGGTGGAGGCTGCCCATGGTGGCTGGGGGGTGGGGGTGATAGGGGACATGAGTGGGGGCCTGGTGGGGGCTGCCCATGGTGGCTGCGGGGGGTGGGTGGGAGACATGAGTGGGGGCCGGCCCATGGTGGCTGGTGGGTGGGGGGTGGTGGGAGACATGAGTGGGGGCCTGGTGGGGGCTGCCCATGGTGGCTGGGGGGTAGGGGTGATAGGGGACATGAGTGGGGGCCTGGTTGGGGGCTGCCCATGGTGGCTGAGGGGTGGGGGTGTTGGGAGACATAAATGGGGGCCTGGTGGAGGCTGCCCCTGCACTGCTGTGGGTTGGGGGTGATAGGGGACATGGGTGTGGGCCTGGTGGGGCTGCCCATGGTGGCTGGGGGGTGGGGGTGGTGGGAGACATGAGTGGGGGCCTGGTGGAGGGTGCCCCTGGATGCTGGGGGGTGGGGGTGCAGGGGGACATGAGTTGGACATGAGTGTGGGCCTGGTGGAGGTTGCCCTGCACTGCTGAGAGGTGGGGGTGGTGGGAGACATGAGTGGGGGCCTGGTGGAGGGTGCCCCACACTGCTGGGGGGCGGGGGGTGGGAGACATGGGTGGGGGCCCGGTGGAGGCTGCCCATGGTGGCTGGGGGGTGGGGGTGGGTGGGAGACATGAGTGGGGGCCTGGTGGGGGCTGCCCATGGTGGCTGGGGGTGGAGGTGATAGGGGACATGAGTGGGGGCCTGGTGGAGGGCTGCCCATGGTGGCTGGGGGGTGGGGGTGGTGGGAGACATGAGTGGGGGCCTGGTGGAGGCTGCCTCTGCACTGCAGGGGGGTGGGGGTGATAGGGGACATGAGTGGGGGCCTGGTGGGGGCTGCCCATGGTGGCTGGGGGGTGGGGGTGGTGGGAGACATGGGTGGGGGCCTGGTGGAGGGTGCCCCACACTGCTGGGGGAGTGGGGGCGGTGGGGAGACATGAGTGGGGGCCTGGTGGAGGCTGCCCATGGTGGCTGGGGGGTGGGGGTGATAGGGGACATGAGTGGGGGCCTGGTGGGGGCTGCCCATGGTGGCTGGGGGTGGGGTGGGTGGGAGACATGAGTGGGGGCCTGCCCATGGTGGCTGGTGGGTGGGGGTGGTGGGAGACATGAGTGGGGGCCTGGTGGGGGCTGCCCATGATGGCTGGGGGGTGGGGGTGATAGGGGAGATGAGTGGGCGCCTGGTGGGGGCTGCCCATGGTGGCTGGGGGGTGGGGGTGGTGGGAGACATGAGTGGGGGCCTGGTGGGGGCTGCCCATGGTGGCTGGGGGGTGGGGGTGGTGGGAGACATGAGTGGGGGCCTGGTGGAGGCTGCCCCTGCACTGCTGGGGGGTGGGGGTGATAGGGACATGGGTGGGGGCCTGGTGGGGGCTGCCCATGGTGGCTGGGGGGTGGGTGTGGTGGGAGACATGAGTGGGGGCCTGGTGGAGGGTGCCCCTGGATGCTGGGAGGTGGCGGTGCAGGGGGACATGAGTTGGACATGCGTGGGGGCCTGGTGGAGGGTGCCCTGGATGCTAGGGGGTGGGGTGCAGGGGGACATGAGTGGGGGCCTGGTGGAGGGTGCCCCTGGATGCTGGGGGGTGGGGGTGCTGGGGGACATGAGTTGGACATGAGTGGGGGCCTGGTGGAGGGTGCCCCTGAATGCTGGGGGTGATAGGGGACATGAGTGGGGGCCTGGTAGAGGGTGCCCTGCACTGCTGGGGGGTGGGGGTGCAGGGGGACATGAGTTGGACACGAGTGGGGGCCTGGTGGAGGGTGCCCTGCACTGCTGGGGGGTGGGGGTGCAGGGGGACATGAGTGGGGCCTGGTGGGGGCTGCCCATGGTGGCTGGGGGGGTGGGGGTGGTGGTAGACATGAGTGGGGGCCTGCCCATGGTGGCTGGTGGGTGGGGGTGGGGGGAACAATGAGTGGGGGCATGGTGGGGGCTGCCCCATGGTGGCTGGGGGGTGGGGGTGATAGGGGACATGAGTGGGGGCCTGGTGGGGGCTGCCCATGGTGACTGCGGGGTGGGGGTGATAGGGGACATGAGTGGGGGCCTGGTGGAGGCTTCCCATGGTGGCTGGGGGGTGGGGGTGGTGGGAGACATGAGTGGGGGCCTGGTGGAGTCTGCCCTGCACTGCTGGGGGGTGGGGGTGATAGGGGACATGAGTGGGGGCCTGGTGGGCTGCCCATGGTGGCTGGGAGGTGGGGGTGGTGGGAGACATGGGTGGGGGCCTCGTGGAGGGTGCCCCACACTGCTGGGGGGTGGGGGTGGTGGGAGACATGAGTGGGGGCCTTGTGGAGGCTGCCCATGGTGGCTGGGGGGTGGGGGTGATAGGGGACATGAGTGGGGGCCTGGTGGAGGATGCTCCTGCACTGCTGAGGGGTGGGGGTGGTGGAAGACATGAGTTGGACATGAGTGGGGGCCTGGTGGAGGGTGCCCTGCACTGCTGGGGGGTGGGGGTGGTGGGAGACATGAGTGGGGGCCTGGTGGCGGGTGCCCCTGGATGCTGGGGGGTGAGGGTGGTGGGAGACATGAGTTGGACATGAGTGTGGGCCTGGTGGAGGGTGCCCTGCACTGCTGGGGGGTGGGGGTGGTGGGGGACATGAGTGGGGGCCTGGTGGAGGGTGCCCCTGCACTGCTGAGGGGTGGGGGTGGTGGGAGACATGAGTGGGGGCCTGGTGGAGGGTGCCCCACACTGTGGGGGGTGGGAGGGTGGGAGACATGAGTGGGGGCCTGGTGGAGGCTGCCCATGGTGGCTGGGGGGTGGGGGTGGGTGGGAGACATGAGTGGGGGCCTGGTGGGGGCTGCCCATGGTGGCTGGGGGGTGGGGGTGATAGGGGACATGAGTGGGGGCCTGGTGGAGGCTGCCCATGGTGGCTGGGGGGTGGGGGTGGTGGGAGACATGAGTGGGGGCCTGGTGGAGGCTGCCCCTGCACTGCTGGGGGGTGGGGGTGATAGGTGACATGTGTGGGGGCCTGTTGGGGGCTGCCCATGGTGGCTGGGGGGTGGGGGTGGTGGGAGACATGGGTGGGGGCCTGGTGGAGGGTGCCCCACACTGCTGGGGGAGGTGGGGGTGGTGGGAGACATGAGTGGGGGCCTGGTGGGGGCTGGCCATGGTGGGGGGGTGGGGGTGATAGGGGACATGAGTGGGGGCCTGGTAGGGGCTGCCCATGGTGGCTGGGGGTGGGGGTGGTGGGAGACATGAGTGGGGGCCTGGTGGAGGCTGCCCATGGTGGCTGGGGAGGTGGGGGTGGTAGGGGACATGAGTGGGGGCCTGGTGGAGGGTGCCCCTGTACTGCTGAGGGGTGGGGGTGGTGGGAGACATGAGTTGGACATGAGTGGGGGCCTGGTGGAGGGTGCTCTGCACTGCTGGGGGGTGGGGGTGGTGGGAGACATGAGTGGGGGCCTGGTGGCGGGTGCCCCTGGATGCTGGGGGCTGGGGGTGGTGGGAGACATGAGTTGGACATGAGTGTGGGCCTGGTGGAGGGTGCCCTGCACTGCTGGGGCGTGGGGGGGTGGGGGACATGAGTGGGGGCCTGGTGGAGGGTGCCTCTGCACTGCTGAGGGGTGGAGGTGGTGGGAGACTTGAGTGGGGGCCTGGTGGAGGGTGCCCCACACTGCTGGGGGGGGGAGACATGAGTGGGGGCCTGGTGGAGGCTGCCCATGGTGGCTGGGGGGTGGGGGTGTGTGGGAGGCATGAGTGGGGGCCTGGTGGGGGCTGCCCATGGTGGCTGGGGGGTGGGGGTGATAGGGGACATGAGTGGGGGCCTGGTGGAGGCTGCCCATGGTGGCTGGGGGGTGGAGGTGGTGGGAGACATGAGTGGGGGCCTGGTGGAGGCTGCCCCTGCACTGCTGGGGGGTGGGGGTGATAGGTGACATGTGTGGGGGCCTGTCGGGGGCTGCCCATCGTGGCTGGGGAGTGGGGGTGGTGGTAGACATGGGTGGGGGCCTGGTGGAGGGTGCCCCACACTGCTGGGGGTGGTCGGGGTGGTGGGAGACATGAGTGGGGGCCTGGTGGGGGCTGGCCATGGTGGGGGGGATGGGGGTGATAGGGGACATGAGTGGGGGCCTCGTGGGGGCTGCCCATGGTGGCTGTGGGGGTGGGTGGGAGACATGAGTGGGGGCCTGCCCATGGTGGCTGGTGGGTGGGGGTGGTGGGAGACATGAGTGGGGCCTGGTGGGGGCTGCCCATGGTGGCTGGGGGGTGGGGGTGATAGGGGACATGAGTGGGGGCCTGGTGGGGGCTGCCTATGGTGGCTGGGGGGTGGGGGTGGTGGGAGACATGAGTGGGGGCCTGGTGGAGGCTGCCCCTGCACTGCTGGGGGGGTAGGGGTGATAGGGGACATGGGGGGGCCTGGTGGGGGCTGCCCATGGTGGCTGGGGTGGTGGGAGACATGAGTGGGGGCCTGGTGGAGGGTGCCGTTGGATGCTGGTGGGTGGGGGTGCAGGGGGACATGAGTTGGACATGAGTGGGGGCCTGGTGGAGGGTGCCCTGGATGCTGGGGGGTGGGGTGCAGGGGGACATGAGTGGGGGCCTGGTGGAGGGTGCCCCTGGATGCTGGGGGGTGGGGGTGCAGGGGGACATGAGTTGGACATGAGTGGGGGCCTGGTGGAGGGTGCCCCTGGATGCTGGGGGGTGGGGGTGATAGGGGACATGAGTGGGGGCCTGGTGGAGGGTGCCCTGCACTGCTGGGGGGTGGGGGTGCAGGGGGACATGAGTTGGACATGAGTGGGGGCCTGGTGGAGGGTGCCCTGCACTGCTGGGGGGTGGGGGTGCAGGGGGACATGAGTGGGGGCCTGGTGGGGGCTGCCCATGGTGGCTGGGGTGTGGGGGTGGTGGTAGACATGAGTGGGGGCCTGCCCATGGTGGCTGGTGGGTGGGGGTGGTGGGAGACATGAGTGCGGGCCTGGTGGGGGCTGCCCATGGTGGCTGGGGGGGTGGGGGTGATAGGGGACATGAGTGGGGGCCTGGTGGGGGCTGCCCATGGTGGCTGGGGGGTGGGGGTGATAGGGGACATGAGTGGGGGCCTGGTGGAGGCTGCCCATGGTGGCTGGGGGGTGGGGGTGGTGGGAGACATGAGTGGGGGCCTGGTGGAGGCTGCCCCTGCACTGCTGGGGGGTGGGGGTGATAGGGGACATGAGTGGGGGCCTGGTGGGGGCTGCCCATGGTGGCTTGGGGGTGGGGGTGGTGGGAGACATGGGTGGGGGCCTGGTGGAGGGTGCCCCACACTGCTGGGTGGGTGGGGGTTGTGGGAGACATGAGTGGGGGCCTGGTGGAGGGTGCCCCACACTGCTGGGGGGGTGGGGGGGTGGGAGACATGAGTGGGGGCCTGGTGGAGGCTGCCCATGGTGGCTGGGGGGTGGGGGTGTGTGGGAGACATGAGTGGGGGCTGCCCATGGTGGCTGGGGGGTGGGGGTGATAGGGGACATGAGTGGGGGCCTGGTGGAGGCTGCCCATGGTGGCTGGGGGGTGGGGGTGGTGGGAGACATGAGTGGGGGCCTGGTGGAGGGTGCCCCACACTGCTGGGGGTGTGGGGGGGTGGGAGACATGAGTGGGGGCCTGGTGGAGGCTGCCCATGGTGGCTGGGGGGTGGGGGTGGGAGACATGAGTGGGGGCCTGGTGGAGGCTGCCCATGGTGGCTGGGGGGTGGGGGTGGTGGGAGACATGAGCATACTTGCCAACCCTACCGATTTAGGCGGTAGGATACCGCTTTTTAAGCAGTCCTACCGCCTACCGATTTAGTGGCAACAAATACCGATTTTTTAAATATTTTTGAAACTTTACGATTTCTACAAATTTTTGCTTACAGAATGTTGGCATGTATGTGGTATATATGTCCTGTAATTTACAGACATTTCTTTATTAGGGTGAATGTTGTGATTAATCAAAACAAAAGAGTCCATTATACACTTAAAAGCGCTTCTTACTGAATCACTATAAGACATGTTTAACATTTTAAATTGTGCACATTATGATGTTCCCATAATGCTCCTTGCTTTTATCCAAATCGCTAGGATTGGGTTCTATGAAGAGATACTGTGGCGCACAACCTGGCAGGGGACCATGCCCCTTGTCCTCACCACTTCCTTCCAAAACCCTCGCCCCTCCAAAGAGGTGACAGTTCCCCCACACGTTTTCCATTTCCAGCACTGACCACAGTAGTACAGCGCTTTGACAATGCTCAGGTAACACGCGTGTAGAATGCTGAACTCTCTCCCAAGGTTAGGGATGTTTGAATGCCAAGGATTGGAATTGTGATTGTGTACAAGTGCCAGACTCAGTCATTCTCTCTCTTTGCTCCTTCCTTGCCCTCTTGCACAGCCATTCCTAATCCTGGGGAGGAATGGGTAGAGTCCTGCCTCCTCCACGTCTCCTTAATACTCCCAAATACTACCAGTGACCTTGACGGACACAGCCGTCAGTCCAAGTGAGTCTCTGTGGTTTAGCCTCCAAGCCGCTTAGGGTCAGGACTGTGGCTCTGCAAGCTGCCTGGCCACCCTGGGCCAGAAGAGTGTTAAGCCTGTCCCTTAGAGGGCAGGAGTGGCAGCTATAATTCAGTCTAGTTTAACATGGCAATGATTTTTTATGGCCATAGAGGAACATGTTGCCCAATGGCTTTTCATGTTGAATGCTACACTATGAAGACCCTAAGCATTAATATTTGTTTTGATACTTTTTGGAGACTATAGAATACCCACATCGTGGGCGCTGCACTGCAACACGAACCAAGAGAAAATGGTCCCATTTTAGGATGCATATAGTTCTTTTTGCGAAAACGTTTTAAAATTCACTTCCAATATTGCAATTTAAGTCCACTGAGAGGCAGTTGGATTCAGTGATTTTTATGTTATGCTGGGTGTCTTTTAAGAAATATATATATATATATATATGGCCAGATCTGAGCCACAACAGCAAGGCATTGTGGGTATGCAAATTAGCCTAAATACATATCTTTTTCTCCAGGAAATTGCTTTGTCTAAGGGCAGTGCTACTTTATAAATGGCTTAATCAACCCAAGAAAGACATCTTGAAAGGCTTTCAGGAAAACTAGATAATTGGTTTCCCCCTTATTAGTGAGCATCAGTGCAGTATAGTCCTGACAGTGCCTGCTGCTTCTCCCCGCACCACCATCTGGAGAGACGATGTTCGCTGTTTGTCTCTCTTGTCAGTCATGCAACTCTGCTAAAGCTCCTCCCACTTCCCAGTATCCCTAATATATTGAAGGAGGAACTTTGTAGTTGGAGCGTTTGGCCATGTTTTTAGCAACACCAACAAAGTTATGGTGGGTTTAAAAAGGTTTGGAAAAAAATAACCTTTTACCTGAAATGGGAAAATAGGAAAATCCATAAGAGCCAAGTCACACACTCCACAGCGCCCTTAGTAGCCATCCCCGGAAGTTCACCTCCAGTTCTGAGCCATATCTGCAATGGATTGTGGGTATATAAATTAGCCCAAATGCAAACCTTTTTCTCCAGCAAATTGTCTTTGTCCAAGAGGACAGTGCTACTTTATCCATAGCTTAATCAACCCAAGACAGACATTTTGCAAGGCTGTCAGGACAACCACATACCTGGGATCGTACAGTGAAGGAAAGAGAGAGAGACACACACACCCCCCAACACCTATCTCGTTGGGACAAATATATTCCTGTGAAAGTTTTGAAAGACTTCAGAGAGGAGTGCTTTAGAAATTAGTGAACCATGGATGCATGATGGACCCAACAAGTGCTTGGGCGTTCCCTATTTGAGTGTGTGTTGGCCAAGTGTATCAGGTTGGGTTGATGGGCGACCAATGCTGTCCCATATATGTAAGTTGGTGTCTGCCAAGGCCGTATGTCGGGGGTGTCATAGGCAAGAATTGGCTGAGTGAAAGGTGACTGGAGGGAAAATAGGGAGAGGAAAGGGTTGTGCTAATTAACGCGCCACCCCATCCTACATACTTGCCAACCCTACTGATTTAGGGGTAGGATACTGCTTTTCAAGCAGTCCTACCATCTACCGATTTAGTGGCAACAAATACCGATTTTTTTTCAATATTTCTGAAACTTTACGATTCCTACAGATTTTTGGTCACAGAATGTTGGCATGTATGCATGAGTGGGGGCCTGGTGGAGGCTGCCCCTGCACTGCTGGGGGGTGGGGGTGATAGGGGACATGAGTGGGGGCCTGGTGGGGGCTGCCCATGGTAGCTGGGGGGTGGGGGTGGTGGGAGACATGAGTGGGGGCCTGGTGGAGGCTGCCCATGGTGGCTGGGGGGTGGGGGTGATAGGGGACATGAGTGGGGACCTGGTGGGGGCTGCCCATGGTGGCTGGGGGGGTGGGTGGGAGACATGAGTGGGGGCCTGCCCATGGTGGCTGGTGGGTGGGGGTGGTGGGAGACATGAGTGGGGGCCTGGTGGGGGCTGCCCATGGTGGCTGGGGGGTGGGGGTGGTGGGAGACATGAGTGGGGGCCTGGTGGAGGCTGCCCCTGCACTGCTGGGGGGTGGGGGTGATAGGTGACATGTGTGGGGGCCTGTCGGGGGCTGCCCATCGTGGCTGGGGAGTGGGGGTGGTGGGAGACATGGGTGGGGGCCTGGTGGAGGGTGCCCCACACTGCTGGGGGTGGTGGGGGTGGTGGGAGACATGAGTGGGGGCCTGGTGGGGGCTGGCCATGGTGGGGGGGTGGGGGTGATAGGGGACATGAGTGGGGGCCTCGTGGGGGCTGCCCATGGTGGCTGTGGGGGTGGGTGGGAGACATGAGTGGGGGCCTGCCCATGGTGGCTGGTGGGTGGGGGTGGTGGGAGACATGAGTGTGGCCTGGTGGGGGCTGCCCATGGTGGCTGGGGGGTGGGGGTGATAGGGGACATGAGTGGGGGCCTGGTGGGGGCTGCCCATGGTGGCTGGGGGGTGGGGGTGGTGGTAGACATGAGTGGGGGCCTGGTGGAGGCTGCCCCTGCACTGCTGGGGGGTGGGGGTGATAGGGGACATGGGGGGGGCCTGGTGGGGGCTGCCCATGGTGGCTGGGGGGTGGGGGTGGTGGGAGACATGAGTGGGGGCCTGGTGGAGGGTGCCGTTGGATGCTGGTGGGTGGGGGTGCAGGGGGACATTAGTTGGACATGAGTGGGGTCCTGGTGGAGGGTGCCCTGGATGCTGGGGGGTGGGGGTGCAGGGGGACATGAGTGGGGGCCTGGTGGAGGATGCCCCTGGATGCTGGTGGGTGGGGGTGCAGGGGGACATGAGTTGGACATGAGTGGGGGCCTGGTGGAGGGTGCCCCTGGAAGCTGGGGGGTGGGGGTGATAGGGGACATGAGTGGGGGCCTGGTGGAGGGTGCCCTGCACTGCTGGGGGGTGGGGGTGCAGGGGGACATGAGTTGGACATGAGTGGGGGCCTGGTGGAGGGTGCCCTGCACTGCTGGGGGTGGGGGTGCAGGGGGACATGAGTTGGACATGAGTGGGGGCCTGGTGGAGGGTGCCCTGCACTGCTGGGGGGTGGGGGTGCAGGGGGACATGAGTGGGGGCCTGGTGGGGGCTGCCCATGGTGGCTGGGGTGTGGGGGTGGTGGTAGACATGAGTGGGGGCCTGCCCATGGTGGCTGGTGGGTGGGGGTGGTGGGAGACATGAGTGGGGGCCTGGTGGGGGCTGCCCATGGTGGCTGGGGGGTGGGGGTGATAGGGGACATGAGTGGGGGCCTGGTGGGGGCTGCCCATGGTGGCTGGGGGGTGGGGGTGATAGGGGACATGAGTGGGGGCCTGGTGGAGGCTGCCCATGGTGGCTGGGGGGTGGGGGTGGTGGGAGACATGAGTGGGGGCCTGGTGGAGGCTGCCCCTGCACTGCTGGGGGGTGGGGGTGATAGGGGACATGAGTGGGGGCCTGGTGGGGGCTGCCCATGGTGGCTGGGGGTGGGGGTGATAGGGGACATGAGTGGGGGCCTGGTGGAGGGTGCCCCTGCACTGCTGAGGGGTGGGGGTGGTGGGAGACATGAGTTGGACATGAGTGGGGGCTTGGTGGAGGGTGCCCTGCACTGCTGGGGGGTGGGGGTGGTGGGTGACATGAGTGGGGGCCTGGTGGAGGGTGCCCCTGGATGCTGGGGGGTGGGGGTGGTGGGAGACATGAGTTGGACATGAGTGTGGGCCTGGTGGAGGGTGCCCTGCACTGCTGGGGGGTGGGGGTGGTGGGAGACATGAGTGGGGGCCTGGTGGAGGGTGCCCCTGCACTGCTGAGGGGTGGGGGTGGTGGGAGACATGAGTGGGGGCCTGGTGGAGGGTGCCCCACACTGCTGGGGGTGGGGGGGGGTGTGAGACATGAGTGGGGGCCTGGTGGAGGCTGCCCATGGTGGCTGGGGGGTGGGGGTGGGTGGGAGACATGTGTGGGGGCCTGGTGGGGGCTGCCCATGGTGGCTGGGGGGTGGGGGTGATAGGGGACATGAGTGCGGGTCTGGTGGAGGCTGTCCGTGGTGGCTGGGGGGTGGGGGTGGTGGGAGACATGAGTGGGGGCCTGGTGGAGGCTGCCCCTGCACTGCTGGGGGGTGGGGGTGATAGGGGACATGAGTGGGGGCCTGGTGGGGGCTGCCCATGGTAGCTGGGGGGTGGGGGTGGTGGGAGACATGAGTGGGGGCCTGGTGGAGGCTGCCCATGGTGGCTGGGGCGTGGGGGTGATAGGGGACATGAGTGGGGGCCTGGTGGGGGCTGCCCATGGTGGCTGGGGGGGTGGGTGGGAGACATGAGTGGGGGCCTGCCCATGGTGGCTGGTGGGTGGGGGTGGTGGGAGACATGAGTGGGGGCCTGGTGGGGGCTGCCCATGGTGGCCTGAGGGTGGGGGTGATAAGGGAAATGAGTGGGGGCCTGGTGGGGCCTGCCCATGCTGGCTGGGGGGTGGGGTGGTGGGAGACATGAGTGGGGGCCTGGTGGAGGCTGCCCCTGCACTGCTGGGGGGTGGAGGTGGTGGGAGACATGAGTGGGGGCCTGGTGGAGGGTGCCCCTGGATGCTGGGGGGTGTAGGTGCAGGGGGACATGAGTTGGAGATGAGTGGGGGCCTGGTGGCAGGTGCCCTGGATGCTGGGGGGTGGGGGTGCAGTGGGACATGAGTGGGGGCCTGGTGGAGGGTGCCCCTGGATGCTGGGGGGTTGGGGTGCAGGGGGACATGAGTTGGACATGAGTGGGGGCCTGGTGGAGGGTGCCCCTGGATGCTGGGGGGTGGGGGTGATAGGGGACATGAGTGGGGGCCTGGTGGAGGCTGCCCATGGTGGCTGGGGGTGGGGGTGATAGGGGACATGAGTGGGGGCCTGCCCATGGTGGCTGGGGGGTGGGGGTGATAGGGGACATGAGTGGGGGCCTGGTGGGGGCTGCCCATGGTGGCTGGGGGGTGGGGGTGATAGGGGACATGAGTGGGGGCCTGGTGGAGGCTGCCCATGGTGGCTGGGGGGTGGGGGTGGTGGGAGACATGAGTGGGGGCCTGGTGGAGGCTGCCCCTGCACTGCTGGGGGGTGGGGGTGATAGGGGACATGAGTGGGGGCCTGGTGGGGGCTGCCCATGGTGGCTGGGGGTGGGGGTGATAGGGGACATGAGTGGGGGCCTGGTGGAGGGTGCCCCTGCACTGCTGAGGGGTGGGGGTGGTGGGAGACATGAGTTGGACATGAGTGGGGGCTTGGTGGAGGGTGCCCTGCACTGCTGGGGGGTGGGGGTGGTGGGTGACATGAGTGGGGGCCTGGTGGAGGGTGCCCCTGGATGCTGGGGGGTGGGGGTGGTGGGAGACATGAGTTGGACATGAGTGTGGGCCTGGTGGAGGGTGCCCTGCACTGCTGGGGGGTGGGGGTGGTGGGAGACATGAGTGGGGGCCTGGTGGAGGGTGCCCCTGCACTGCTGAGGGGTGGGGGTGGTGGGAGACATGAGTGGGGGCCTGGTGGAGGGTGCCCCACACTGCTGGGGGTGTGGGGGGGTGTGAGACATGAGTGGGGGCCTGGTGGAGGCTGCCCATGGTGGCTGGGGGGTGGGGGTGGGTGGGAGACATGTGTGGGGGCCTGGTGGGGGCTGCCCATGGTGGCTGGGGGGTGGGGGTGATAGGGGACATGAATGCGGGTCTGGTGGAGGCTGTCCGTGGTGGCTGGGGGGTGGGGGTGGTGGGAGACATGAGTGGGGGCCTGGTGGAGGCTGCCCCTGCACTGCTGGGGGGTGGGGGTGATAGGGGACATGAGTGGGGGCCTGGTGGGGGCTGCCCATGGTAGCTGGGGGGTGGGGGTGGTGGGAGACATGAGTGGGGGCCTGGTGGAGGCTGCCCATGGTGGCTGGGGCGTGGGGGTGATAGGGGACATGAGTGGGGGCCTGGTGGGGGCTGCCCATGGTGGCTGGGGGGGTGGGTGGGAGACATGAGTGGGGGCCTGCCCATGCTGGCTGGTGGGTGGGGGTGGTGGGAGACATGAGTGGGGGCCTGGTGGGGGCTGCCCATGGTGGCCTGAGGGTGGGGGTGATAAGGGAAATGAGTGGGGGCCTGGTGGGGCCTGCCCATGCTGGCTGGGGGGTGGGGGTGGTGGGAGACATGAGTGGGGGCCTGGTGGAGGCTGCCCCTGCACTGCTGGGGGGTGGAGGTGGTGGGAGACATGAGTGGGGGCCTGGTGGAGGGTGCCCCTGGATGCTGGGGGGTGTAGGTGCAGGGGGACATGAGTTGGAGATGAGTGGGGGCCTGGTGGCGGGTGCCCTGGATGCTGGGGGGTGGGGGTGCAGTGGGACATGAGTGGGGGCCTGGTGGAGGGTGCCCCTGGATGCTGGGGGGTTGGGGTGCAGGGGGACATGAGTTGGACATGAGTGGGGGCCTGGTGGAGGGTGCCCCTGGATGCTGGGGGGTGGGGGTGATAGGGGACATGAGTGGGGGCCTGGTGGAGGCTGCCCATGGTGGCTGGGGGTGGGGGTGATAGGGGACATGAGTGGGGGCCTGCCCATGGTGGCTGGTGGGTGGCGGTGGTGGGAGACATGAGTGGGTGCCTGGTGGGGGCTGCCCATGGTGGCTGGGGGGTGGGGGTGATAGGGGACATGAGTGGGGGCCTGGTGGGGGCTGCCCATGGTGGCTGGTGGGTGGGGGTGATAGGGGACATGAGTGGGGGCCTGGTGGAGGCTGCCCATGGTGGCTGGGGGGTGGGGGTGGTGGGAGACATGAGTGGGGGCCTGGTGGAGGCTGCCCCTGCACTGCTGGGGGGTGGGGGTGATAGGGGACATGAGTGGGGGCCTGGTGGGGGCTGCCCATGGTGGCTTGGGGGTGGGGGTGGGGGTGGTGGGAGACATGGGTGGGGGCCTGGTGGAGGGTGCCCCACACTGCTGGGTGGGTGGGGATGGTGGGAGACATGAGTGGGGGCCTGGTGGAGGCTGCCCATGGTGGCTGGGGGTGGGGGTGATAGGGGACATGAGTGGGGGCCTGGTGGGGGCTGCCCATGGTGGCTGGGGGGGTGGGTGGGAGACATGAGTGGGGGCCTGCCCATGGTGGCTTTTGGGTGGGGGTGGTGGGAGACATGAGTGGGGGCCTGGTGGGGGCTGCCCATGGTGGCTGGGGGGTGGGGGTGATAGGGGACATGAGTGGGGGCCTGGTGGGGGCTGCCCATGGTGGCTGGGGGTGGGGGTGATAGGGGACATGAGTGGGGGCCTGGTGGAGGGCGCCCCTGCACTGCTGAGGGGTGGGGGTGGTGGGAGACATGAGTTGGACATGAGTGGGGGCTTGGTGGAGGGTGCCCTGCACTGCTGGGGGGTGGGGGTGGTGGGTGACATGAGTGGGGGCCTGGTGGAGGGTGCCCCTGGATGCTGGGGGTGGGGGTGGTGGGAGACATGAGTTGGACATGAGTGTGGGCCTGGTGGAGGGTGCCCTGCACTGCTGGGGGGTGGGGGTGGTGGGAGACATGAGTGGGGGCCTGGTGGAGGGTGCCCCTGCACTGCTGAGGGGTGGGGGTGGTGGGAGACATGAGTGGGGGCCTGGTGGAGGGTGCCCCACACTGCTGGGGGTGTGGGGGGGTGGGAGACATGAGTGGGGGCCTGGTGGAGGCTGCCCATGGTGGCTGGGGGGTGGGGGTGGGTGGGAGACATGTGTGGGGGCCTGGTGGGGGCTGCCCATGGTGGCTGGGGGGTGGGGGTGATAGGGGACATGAGTGCGGGTCTGGTGGAGGCTGTCCATGGTGGCTGGGGGGTGGGGGTGGTGGGAGACATGAGTGGGGGCCTGGTGGAGGCTGCCCCTGCACTGCTGGGGGGTGGGGGTGATAGGGGACATGAGTGGGGGCCTGGTGGGGGCTGCCCATGGTAGCTGGGGGGTGGGGGTGGTGGGAGACATGAGTGGGGGCCTGGTGGAGGCTGCCCATGGTGGCTGGGGGGTGGGGGTGATAGGGGACATGAGTGGGGGCCTGGTGGGGGCTGCCCATGGTGGCTGGGGGGGTGGGTGGGAGACATGAGTGGGGGCCTGCCCATGGTGGCTGGTGGGTGGGGGTGGTGGGAGACATGAGTGGGGGCCTGGTGGGGGCTGCCCATGGTGGCCTGGGGGTGGGGGTGATAAGGGAAATGAGTGGGGGCCTGGTGGGGCCTGCCCATGCTGGCTGGGGGGTGGGGGTGGTGGGAGACATGAGTGGGGGCCTGGTGGAGGCTGCCCCTGCACTGCTGGGGGGTGGAGGTGGTGGGAGACATGAGTGGGGGCCTGGTGGAGGGTGCCCCTGGATGCTGGGGGGTGTAGGTGCAGGGGGACATGAGTTGGAGATGAGTGGGGGCCTGGTGGCGGGTGCCCTGGATGCTGGGGGGTGGGGGTGCAGTGGGACATGAGTGGGGGCCTGGTGGAGGGTGCCCCTGGATGCTGGGGGGTTGGGGTGCAGGGGGACATGAGTTGGACATGAGTGGGGGCCTGGTGGAGGGTGCCCCTGGATGCTGGGGGGTGGGGGTGATAGGGGACATGAGTGGGGGCCTGGTGGAGGCTGCCCATGGTGGCTGGGGGTGGGGTGATAGGGGACATGAGTGGGGGCCTGCCCATGGTGGCTGGTGGGTGGGGGTGGTGGGAGACATGAGTGGGTGCCTGGTGGGGGCTGCCCATGGTGGCTGGGGGGTGGGGGTGATAGGGGACATGAGTGGGGGCCTGGTGGGGGCTGCCCATGGTGGCTGGTGGGTGGGGGTGATAGGGGACATGAGTGGGGGCCTGGTGGAGGCTGCCCATGGTGGCTGGGGGGTGGGGGTGGTGGGAGACATGAGTGGGGGCCTGGTGGAGGCTGCCCCTGCACTGCTGGGGGGTGGGGGTGATAGGGGACATGAGTGGGGGCCTGGTGGGGGCTGCCCATGGTGGCTTGGGGGTGGGGGTGGGGGTGGTGGGAGACATGGGTGGGGGCCTGGTGGAGGGTGCCCCACACTGCTGGGTGGGTGGGGGTGGTGGGAGACATGAGTGGGGGCCTGGTGGAGGCTGCCCATGGTGGCTGGGGGTAGGGGTGATAGGGGACATGAGTGGGGGCCTGATGGGGGCTGCCCATGGTGGCTGGGGGGGTGGGTGGGAGACATGAGTGGGGGCCTGCCCATGGTGGCTTTTGGGTGGGGGTGGTGGGAGACATGAGTGGGGGCCTGGTGGGGGCTGCCCATGGTGGCTGGGGGGTGGGGGTGATAGGGGACATGAGTGGGGGCCTGGTGGGGGCTGCCCATGGTGGCTGGGGGGTGGGGGTGATAGGGGACATGA
Source organism: Ambystoma mexicanum (assembly GCF_040938575.1). Lineage (NCBI taxonomy): Eukaryota > Metazoa > Chordata > Amphibia > Caudata > Ambystomatidae > Ambystoma > Ambystoma mexicanum. The sequence goes on from NC_090940.1 coordinate 524,822,315, forward strand.
GTGGGGGCCTGGTGGGGGCTGCCCATGGTGGCTGGGGGGTGGGGGTGGTGGGAGACATGAGTGGGGGCCTGGTGGAGGCTGCCCCTGCACTGCTGAGGGGTGGGGGTGGTGGGAGACATGAGTGCGGGCCTGGTGGAGGGTGCCCTGGATGCTGGGGGGTGGGGGTGCAGTGGGACATGAGTTGGACATGAGTGGGGGCCTGGTGGAGGGTGCCCTGCACTGCTGGGGGGTGGGGGCGCAGGGGGCCATGAGTGGGGGCCTGGTGGAGGGTGCCCCTGGATGCTGGGGGTTGGGGGTGATAGGGGACATGAGTGGGGGCCTGGTGGAGGGTGCCCCACACTGCTGGGGGATGGGGGTGCTGGGTGACATGAGCAGGTGTGCAGGGTAGTCCCCTGTGGTGTCGGCTGCCTGCAGAGGCCGTGGAGGGTGTACAGGGAATACCTGGGAGCACACAGCCAAATCGCGTGTAGAATTTCCCGCTTACCCCTGAAATACACGTACCCAGCCAAATCTCGTGTGGAAATTCCCGCACACGTACCCGGCCAAATCACGTGTGGGACTTCCCGCGCAACCCTGAAATCCACGTACCCAGCCAAGTCGCGTGTGGAAATTCCCGCGCATGTTCCCGGCCAAATCACGTGTGGAACTTCCCGCGCACCCCTGAAATCCACGTACCCTTCCAAATCGCGTGTGAGACTTCCCGCGCACCCCTGAGATCCATGTACCCAGCCAAATCGCGTGTGGAAATTCCCACGCACGTACCCGGCCAAATCGCGTGTGCAACTTCCCGCGCACCCCTGAAATCCACGTACCCTGCCAAATCGCGTGTGGGACTTCCTGCGCACCCATGAGATCCACGTACCCAGCCAAATCGCGTGTGGAAATTCCTTCGCACGTACCCGGCCAAATCGCGTGTGCAACTTCCCGCGCACCCCTGAAATCCACGTACCCTGCCAAATCGCCTGTGGGACTTCCCGCGCACCCCTGAGATCCACGTACCCAGCCAAATCGCGTGTGGAAATTCCCGTGCACGTACCCGGCTAAATCGCGTGTGGAACTTCCCGCGCACCCCTGAAATCCACGTACCCTTCCAAATCGCGTGTGAGACTTCCCGCGCACCCCTGAGATCCATGTACCCAGCCAAATCGCGTGTGGAAATTCCCACGCACGTACCCGGCCAAATCGCGTGTGCAACTTCCCGCGCACCCCTGAAATCCACGTACCCTGCCAAATCGCGTGTGGGACTTCCTGCGCACCCATGAGATCCACGTACCCAGCCAAATCGCGTGTGGAAATTCCTTCGCACGTACCCGGCCAAATCGCGTGTGCAACTTCCTGCGCACCCCTGAAATCCACGTACCCTGCCAAATCGCCTGTGGGACTTCCCGCGCACCCCTGAGATCCACGTACCCAGCCAAATCGCGTGTGGAAATTCCCGTGCACGCACCTGGCTAAATCGCGTGTGGAACTTCCCGCGCACCCCTGAAATCCACGTACCCTTCCAAATCGCGTGTGAGACTTCCCGCGCACCCCTGAGATCCACGTACCCAGCCAAGTCGCGTGTGGAAATTCCCGCGCACGTACACGGCCAAATCGCGTGTGCAACTTCCCGCGCACCCCTGAAATCTACGTACCCTGCCAAATCGCGTGTGAGACTTCCCGCGCACCCCTGAGATCCACGTACCCAGCCAAGTCGCGTGTGGAAATTCCCGTGCACGTACCCGGCCAAATCGCGTGTGGAACTTCCCGCGCACCCCTGAAATCCACGTACCCTGCCAAATCGCGTGTGAAAGTTCCCGCGCACCCCGCAATACACGCACACGTTATTTTTCAGTCAGCGGGTGTCTGTGTTTGTGGGTACCCCTTTGCACGTCATTTGTCCTGGAGGGCCTCAGTATAGGACATTCATCATAGCTGTGTATAGGTGCTATTTGTTGGCGCACCTTTTGGCGCACATTTATTACAGGCGCAGAGACGCTACCGCCTGCTTTCTTGTGGCGGTCGTGTTTGTGCCTGTGCGCTGGTTTGACCGTGCGCTTTTTTGCCCTATTCGATTCCATGAATACGTGTTGTAGGCGAGCGTGTGGGCGTTCCGCGCACTTGCACCCTGTACTTCCCCCGTGATGCCCACATTTTGGCAAGTTGTTCCCCATTCCGAGTGTTACGCCCCGTGTTCCGCCTACTTTTGTTGTGTGCGCCGCGCTATGTGCGATTTTCGCTGTGGCCTGTGCGATTTTCGCTGTGACCTGGCGCACGCCGTTAGATGGCCTGTGCGCCAACGTGCGCCGCACACTTTTTTAGCGCACATCCGATGGTTTTCTCGCGCACGCCCTTCCATGAATCGATGTGCGCTGCTTTCGTGCGATTTTCGCACTTGCACTGCGATTTTCGCTATTCCACTGCGAATCGCACGTTTTTGGCCACCTGCGCCGCGCTAATTATTCCATGAATCGGCCTGTAAATTGGGACTAGTTCAGAGTTCAGTTCTAGTTTTAGTGCAGTTGATAGGATTCAAGAAGAGGGAGAGAACAGGAAGAGGAAGGACTAAGAGCATGTGACCGGGACATTTGGACTACAGTGGGCCTGGGACTCAAGGGAAATGTAGTTTTGGTTGGAAAAAAGTAAAAGAAAAAAATGTGTTTTTTCCCACATGGGAGTTGCAAAAATGTTTATTGTTGAAACTGCTTGAGACAGGAAAATAAATGAAGATGAAGCATAATGCTCGCCTCCTTGTCTTTAATAGAATCAAGCCCCCCTGTGCTATTAGCAGGGGTAATCTTCATTCTCAGAGCTTGGAAATATGTTAAGACTTAGCATGTAACTCTCAGGGGCTCATTTTCAAGTGCCCCTTAAATTGGCGACAAGGTCTCGTTCCTTTTTCACTTCAAATGGGTCATCACTGCCAGATGTTCACCATTTGCACGGCGGAGCGCAAAAGGTGCCATACGAGCATGTCTGCTGCTTTTTGCCCCCCCCTTCTGCACTCTGCCAAGCAAATTGAGTAAACACTGCTGCCAGGTACGCATAATTGGTGGAGTTTACAATGGCTACTCATGGAGTCCACCTGCTTTTTCCATAGTGATCCCCAACATTTGCGCCGGCATGAGAATGCTGAAGTATTTTCATGGTGGAGAGGAAATGAGGCGTTCCGCCCCTCCTCTCCACCATACAAATGCCGGAAAATTTGGAGCACTGGAAACCAAATGCGTAAGATAAAGGATGAGACATTGTTTACTGGATAAGAAACTAACACGTTCTACACAGATCTCCACAGATGGTACTTTGGGCAATCTCGCTAATACTCAAAATGATGACCTTCAGCTTACATAATCATCTCTAAGGCAGGTGTATTTACACTGTGATCTATTGTATAGGGTTTTGACATGCAGATTAGACAAACTTGTCTATAGTGAGCAAATTCACCCACTGGGCTATGTAACTGTTATGGGGATGTGTGATGTGTAGATCAAAAACATAACTGCTTTTGGCAGTAGCAATGCCTGCTGAGCAATCTTTCCAGCAGAAGGAAATCTGGAGATTTCTGGAGACATCTCCAAAAGGCTTACAGAACTGTGGAAAGATCAGTGACTTGCCATGGGCACCCTCCGATGTCTGACCATGACCCGCTTTGTTGATCTTTCAGTGGCACCAGCCTATTGGGATTCATTTTGAAAGTTGTCACGAGGAGGGGTTTGGAGAAGCTATGTGAAAGAGAAGATTGTTGGAACAATAGTGGGAGAAGGGGTATAGACAGGTTCTGGCCCAAACAGCAAAAGCCACCCTGTATTCCGCAGGACCCAACCTATGACATTAAATACAAGGGAGGGCAAAAGTGTGACGTAGGAAGCTCCTTGTTCAGGCGTTAACTAGAATATTGCCTGCGGTGTGCTGATACGTTAACACAATCCTGGTAGGGGCTCCATCTTGTTACCTGATAAAAAGAAGTCTTTGCACATTTTTATAAAATGAAATACCAGTGTATGATATTGTATAATTTGCTGCTGAGTCCCAGGTTATGCTGTCGGCCTGCTGTTCATAACTAAATTCTGAATTGATCAATTCATCCTGTAATTCAGTCTGTATTCACTGCCGTACCCACAGTTTGTATGTTAACCATAACACATGAGTTGAGCACCATACTGGTTCAGAAGATAGCTCACTATGCCAAGCACTTTGTGGTGATGCGTGTTCATATGTGAGATTTGTAAAAAGTGGGTATCCACCCCCAAAGAGCATAATGTATTTGTCAGGAGAAGTTATTAGATAATTAAATTAGAGACAGTGCAGCCAAAGTGTCAAGACCCAAATCTGTGCTTTGCCAGGGAAGATGCTGTGATCCTGGACAGATCATCGAATCTCACAGTATAGGATTTTCCTTCTCACATTCTGATGGCTTTGTTTGGCCATTGCCTGCTCTTTATTTTATCTGTGGCTGTTTGAGTGAAAAGACACGAGAGCACTGAGAACATTTCTTGGGCCTCTAGCAGTCTCTACCTCTTCCTTTGCCCTTGCTTAAGAGTTTTGCCGCTGGTGACTAATGTAAAGGCTTCCCTTACCAGACTCCTAAGCTCTTCCTGTTTATTGTGGACATTTATTGCATGGATTTGCATACTGCCATGTGCAGCCCTGCTGTAACTTTAATTCAGCTCACCTCAGCATAGCTGGTGGGATAAAGGGGAGCAGCAGTCGTGTTTCGCACCCCCACAGTCATTCTGCACAAGGTTATTTGTTGCAACATGCTGTCATTCTGATACGTTAAGGCAGAATGTTTTTAACAGAGTGTGCTCCTGTTCCAATTGGCCTATTTTGGAAACTGGGCAATCAGCCTCTTGGAGCCCTTTGCTTTGACCCAGCAGCTGAGATCTTCCTAGAAGTCAATTATCCATTAATTTATGGCGCCTACTGGGACATTAACTAATGCTTCATCGGCAAGAGTCACCAGTCATCCCAGTACAACTAAATTACTTTTTTGTTGTCACCACAATATCAGATAAAAAGAATTCTATGGTCATCCACGAATATTCAACAAATAATCAAGAAATATTAAGTTATCATTTTACTGTGAGGCTTGCTCTTCCCCTAAGTACTAAAGGACCATGAGGAAGTGAAAGTCAAAGCATATTTTAATATATAGCCAAAGTGTGAAGAGTGGCTTCCTAAAAAGTTACAAAGCTTCATAGTTCATGGCAGCAGACTAAGAGCAATACTAGCTTGGAAACCTTTATTTGGGGTTCTTACTTTGGGAGCCAGGTACTTTGCCAATTTATTTCGGAAGCCATTTTTTTGTTAGTGAATCATTTTCTTTTGTGTTGTGATTTGAATTTTAATTCTTTGTCGCTTAAGTTAGGTAAAGCTTTTTTTCTTACTTTTGAAGCCATCTTATTTGAAAAGCCAGCATTTTTGGTTTAGAGAATACTTTAATATTTTAGTTGAGAAAACTTAACTTTTTTTAATTTTTCTTTTTGTAGGAATCCCCCCCGAAACCTGGATTTTATTTTGGAAAATAGAGCAGGGAGGCAGGGGGAGGACTCTGAGGTTGTGTTTCCTGTGAATGAGGGCAGCATGTATCTGGATGAGAAGGTGGGCATGGATCTGTATCCTCCTACTTGCAAACAGAAGGAGGAAGGCAGAGTTCATGAACATTCTAGGGCTGAGGCACACAGACACTCTGCCTAATCCATTGGATGATGCTGCAGCAGATGTTGCTCGTGGGGTTAGTGGTGATGATGATGATGATGCTGGGGGTGATAGTGGCAGTAGTGGTGACACAGAGACAGTGGAGGGGCCTGAGTGGGTGGTATATTCAGCACCGCAGGCGAGCTGATGATACACAGGTCAGGAGGAGGAGAGCCAGTTATTCAGTAGTCAGGAGGAAGAACAAAACCAAGTAAGAGATCAAGAAAAGACCAGGAGTTCCTTCGAAAGTACAGTGAGGGCAGGAAGAAAGTCCCCCTTGCCATCATCTTCTTCAACCTGGGATTACTTTAATGTGCCTGATGGGGTTTCAGCAGCAGAAGCTGCATCCATAGAGTGCACAATTTGCCCAGAGTGAAAGACCATTAGATGGGGAAGATCTCTGCTACCCATGCATTGTGTACCATGGCCCTCTTGAACATGTGGTGCTGACACTGGTACGTGAAGGCCAAGTTCCACCCGCTCCAAGACTAGTTCTATGTGATTACATCGGCCAAGTTAGTTTGTGGTCTCCTAGTTGACTCTTGTAACTTTACTTTTTTTCATTTTATTTTGTTAAATGGGAGGTCACTTCTCATCCTACCCCTACTCCTACCACACCCTGTACTACACACACAGATACACACACAGATACGCACACACACACAAACAAAAACACATACACACATATAAGAAAAAACAAAAGAAAACATCGACTTACAAGGGTCAAACTAGAAGACCACAAATAATTGTAGTCAATGTAATCACTGTAAACACCCAAATCTATACCAGTGATGATGAAGATGACACAGCAGCTGAGACTTGCCAGAGGAACAGCAATGCTGTCCTAAGTGAAAGCTTCTCCATGAAGTGATCAAGCCCGGCTCACTCAGTGAAGGGGTACAAACAAAAGGCCCAGGCCGATGGAGGTGCCATTCTAGGGTGTAATTTAGAAAGGCTCAATGTCCCTCAGATGAAATGACTGCTGCTCTTCAGGAGTACAGGGATGAGTAGTGGATAAAACTCCTACTCAGCTCCACATTACTACTGAACAAGCAGTGATCGCAGTCTTAAAGGTGAAACAGGCACAGCTTGATAGGTATATCTCCTGCGCTTCTTGTGGTAAAGTGGGCCGAGGGTAGGCTACACACTTCATTAGCACAGAAGCAGTCCAAACAACAATAGTACTATGGAACCAAAATAAAAGAATGTCCAACCAAGGCTCTATGAAAATAGGAGACTTTAATTAAACTAACATTAAAAACACACTAATCAAAAACACTATCACTGTAAGAGAAGGTGCAGAATATGCAGACTTGTAGTGAAAGGGGGCACTCCATGTCTGTAGGAAGGGGGTCACATGCAAAATTTCAGAAGCAAAGCCATATTGAAGGAAGGCGCCTTTCAAAATGGTAGAGTGTGGTGTTTCTAGTCACTAGGGCACACTAATACAGGGCAGGAGAGCAGAACCACTTGAAGTACCTTATATGCTTGTTCTTGGAACATGACACCATTGAGCCAGGCTTCTAGGTGCTTTACGATGGTGTTAGTACCGACAATCAACATGAATTGGGGAAAGAACAGACAGGCGATGGCCGAGTTAATGACTTTAATTGGTCAAGTCAGCTCAAAGAGGTCCAACATTGCAATGTGTCAATCAGATTGAAAATGACTGGAAGAAATTCAGCCATAGGTCGAGTCGCCTGTTCGATGGCTTAACAGTGGATTAAAAAGTGGTGCATGTCAAAGGCAACTCTACATGCTTTTAGTGACTCGAAAAGCATAGTGACTCAAAAAGCATTTCAAAGCAGTTGCATCTGCTCAAAAACTGATCCAAGTAGGCAAACAGTGCCTAACCTGGTTGTTGACTTCCACATGCTGGGAGACACCTTCCACAATTTATAGGACATGGTGGATCCTTGTTCTGCACTTCCCAGCCAGGAAGGTTTCCAGAGAACACTTGCTGGGGCTGTCACCTTCAGTGGGCTTGCTTCCAGTCATCTCATCTTGCAGTAGGCCTTTTTCAGGCAGCATTTCAACTCGAAATGTTCCTCTGGGATGTTTGAAGGAAGGATCTTCTTCCCTTCGTGAAGCCTTTATTTTCGTCTCTATTGAAGAGGACCTTAGGGGCAGACTGTACCTTCAATAAATGTTCCAGGTGAAATTCTTCTTCTTCAGTAGTCCAAAGATGACTCAGCTGATGCAGTGGTCTCACCCCTTTGAAATGGAAATCTGCTACAGAATATTGGTCCCTTTCTAGCATTTGTAACGGGTCCAGTCCTGGCTGCTTTGTTAACAGCCTCTTGCCTGGTGATGTTGGTTCCAGGGTGCCTTGTCTACAGGACGTTGGGAGGGGCACAGGAGGTGTGGGAGCCTTGGAAGCATCCATGATGGTGGGTCCCTTTTGTTGACTGTTCCTTCTCTCCTGATTAATCTAACCCCACCCATTCTTCTGTTTGCTCCACGTCAAAGACATGCCATGGTGTGTCCTCTCCATTGTTCTCACAGGGCTTGCTAAACCCTGGGGGAGATTTCCTGCCCTTTGGTAAAGGTGACATGACTTCCTAGGGAGTTCAAAAGGGTCCCAAATTGTTGCTTTGGATGAAACACAGTCCTAGACACTGGTACACATAAGGACACATCAGTGAAATGAGCCACTTGCAACCAAGCGGACAATATATGACACCAATTCGTATTGACCGGTGGTGGAAATTGAGGGAAAACTTGAATGGGTGAGTACTGTGATGAATCCTTCAGAGTCCTCACAGAAACCCTACCTAAAGTCTCCTCCCAGGTGGCCAGGGAAAGGTAAACGCTACCTGATCCTAACCCCAGGGGTGGTATTAGCTGGGAGGATAACCTGAGAGGAGAAGGACCCCAAGAGAACAGGGAGAACTCTGTTGGGTGAGACGATGCATTCATCTTCCTCAGAGCAAGAAATAACAGTGATGCCAAAATATGCAATGGCTTGTGGTAAGAGTAAGGTTTACTGTTTCAAAGATATTCATTTTGGGATTTGCAAAAGACTTCCCTACTCAATCATTTGTCAGGCGTAAAACTATCCCTCCTAAAGGTGTCTATATCTATAATGGTAAGAACTCTTAAGGTCAACAAGAGAATGTTAAATGTGGACATCAGAACATTATCATCTTAAGTTCTGATAAAGCTAACTCTCCTTTGATTGGAAATCAATCATTAACTCCTTGTAAACGTCCTTCCTATAATGTAAACAAGTAAGTGCATTTCAAACCAATTTGTAGATAGAAAAAGGTAATTTAAATATTGGGGACTTTAAGTCCCACACTGCCCAAAGTAATGGGACAAGGAAGAGGGATATGGAGGCATCAGACTGCAAGGTGCAGTCTAGTGAGTTTAATGACACACACCTGAGAGGGACTAGTGCGTATAAAGGACCCCCCTCGGGTGCAGGCCATTAGGAGAACTAAAAGGTGGAGTAGTTGTCGAGTCTCCATGCTGCAGTTGCAGCAGAAGTTGAAGGGAAGCAGATACGCTGGAGCCAAAGATGGTTGTGAAGCAGATGCCGGCTTTGTGAGGGAATCTACCCTTTATGACCCTAAATGCAGAGGTTGCACCGTGGGAAGCGTTGTTTCAGTAAGCTTTTACCCTGGTGGCCCTGAATGCAGAGGTTGTACGTCAAGAAGTGTTAATCCGAAAAGCTTTCCCGAAAACAACATGTACTCCGGTGGCAGGTGAACACTGGAGTGCTCGTGAAGTGAGTAACGTTCCTCTGCCTACCGGCATGGGCCGCAGGGAGCAGAAGGAAGCAGCCTATTTTGTAGCAGGAAGCAGAGGAAGCAGAAGTCACAGTGGCAATAGAGCGAGCAGACGCGTATGCAGCACCTGGTGAGTTCACTATCATTCTGTGACCCTGGAATACTCCATAATCACTCGCTGCCCACTCTTAAGAACATTGAATACTGAACTAACATTAAGAAGCTGAAGGGGCAGACTAAGAATACTTTGCGTACTAATCTGATACAAAGCAGCTAAAGTGGCAGAAAAAGAACCTTGGGAACAGACATGAAGGTTACAACTGTAATTACCAAATTCAGAGTAATAGCCAAGACCAAAAGAGGGCATTTGTTACACTTCGGGCTTCCTTGCAGGCTTCTGTGCAGAATACGTCTACAGGGGTTTCTCCCTTCTTTGCCCTGTATGGTGGTCATCCTAGGGCACTCCCACTCGATCTGGTACTGCCGGCTGTCAACCCAGCTGCAAGAGACTGCGTGAGAGACCTCGATAAGATTCATCGGGATGTACACTGTCATTTACTCCGTGCTCAATACAGTGCCAAAAAATATGCTGATGTGCATCGATCCCCGGGACCGGTCTATCGGAGTGGCATGAAGGTGTGGTTGTCGTCCCGTAACTTACGGATTGCGGGCAAACGTTCGCTTTTGCCTAAATATGTGGGACCATATGCCATTACTGATGTTATAAATCCTGTGGCGGTCAAGCTCTCCCTGCCGCGTTCATGGCGTATACACCCAGTTTTTCACTTATCCCTGATCAAGCCATTCATCCAGGGGACTCGCCTGCCTACATGTCCTTCGGCGATCTTGGTGGACGGCGAGGAGGAGTACGAGGTTTCGCGCATTCTGGACTGCAGGTTGTCTAGGGGTGTAATGTTCTACCTGGTGGATTGGAAGTGTTATCTCCTGAGGACCATACCTGGGAGCCTTTGTCTAACTTACATTGTCTGGAGCTTCTGAGGGGTTTCCATTCCACCAGGGGGTTGCCAGTATCTTTGGGGGAGGATGCTGTTACACTTCGGGCTTCCTTGCGGGCTTCCCTGCAGAATAAGACTCCTTTACAAGCTCCTCTGTGGAGCAGATACGGGTTGCCATGGCGCCTACACAAACAACGACGGAGTCCGTGTCAGCTGACACGTCCTGTACGTGGAAGACGTACGGCAAGACACGCCCCCTTACGGCTTTAAAACCACTGTCTTTCAAGGGACTCGTTGCTGCTAATTAGCGTTAAAAGCTACATCGGTTACGTCTGTTTACTCCTTCATGTTTCCTCCACACGAATTCCTGATCTGCTTACCTGGTCCTGACCCTTGCCTGGCTTCTGAATTGAAACTCCTACTCCCTTTTGGCTTTCTACTGACCGCTACTTATCTGACCCGGACTGCTCCTGTTTTGTCTTGCCTTCCCCTTTAATCCTGTCGTGCTCGCCTGGCTGTTTTGACACTGAACGTTATTGGATTATTCTTCCTGCTTCCTGCTGCCTCTTGCGGTACCTCACCCTGGCTAGCTGTTACCAGACGCGGAACGCCTTTGCCCTCCTCACAGGTAACTCGCTAGCAACAACCCGGAACTCTTCAGACGCTCCATGCCTTATCTGGATGCGTGTGTGCTCAGGTACCTCTTTGTAGTTGTAATTTCCGGGTGAGCCCTGCCAGCTCCATCTCTGCTATTGAATTCATTCCCTACTGTCTGGATTGGGTATTTTCCTTTTGCTGGATTTTGGGACACTGAGTGATCTACCCTGTCTTGTGAACTTGTCTTCAAGTGCATATAAACGCTTTGCTGATTCTGCACCAACCCGGCACTAGTGCGACCCTCGTGCCGCTCGGGTTTATTTCCCTATACTAACATTCCTGTTTGTTGTTTTCTCCTATCGTTGTTTCCTTTTTCCTGAACAATTATCCATCCTCAATATACCCATATTCAGGTTTGTTGTCATTGGTTAAATACTTTAGGAAGTCTCTTTAGATTATTTCCACTCACTGTGGTTATTTCATATTTTTGTAGATTCACCCCGGGGAAGCTCCACTCCAATACTTACCTAGGTATTTTCTGTATTATACTGCTGTTCTGATTGTTTGGTTTGTTCTCAACACTGTATAATATCATTGTATTCTTTTGCAGCATTGGTATTGGCGGTGCGCGTTCTCCCCGCTCTTTTGTTCAATTGACACCTCTGTCTGTCCCAATCGAAACAGCAGAGAGGTACATTGTAGAAAATAGCCCCTCTTTGAGGAAGCCTGAGTCTTGTACTCAGGGGAGCTGGGATAGAAGGCTGAATATCGATTCTTGTACAACCATCATCTCCAAGGTCACTCATCCACGTCTTTGACCTACTTCGGAGTGGTGAGTAACAGCATTATTAAAATAAATTAATAACACCCAATATTGCCAAAGTCAAGGGAAGGCAATTAAGAAGCATACCAATTGATTGCCACGGACTAGAAAATACAATAGTTGATATTGACTTAAACAAGAATTGTCTAATTTTTTTTAAACATTTTATTTACTTTATTACTTTAGCGTTTGGTTTCCTAATGAAACCTTTCAGCTTTAACTCAATATATATACAAAACGCTTAGAATAAAAGGAAGCAAAAACAAAAGCGAAACAAAGCAAAAAGCAAAAGAAATATAACACCCTTCCCCATATGCTCCGTAGCAATGGCTACTAGGACGTCTTAACCAAAACAAACTTTCATTTAAGTACTAAAACAGTTTTGGCAATTTTATCAAAAATGATCGCAACAAGTTCAAACAAGGCAAGTGTTAAGGAAATCCTAGTACCTAGCATCAGCTGGGAACAAATGTCTCGTTCAGTAAAGGTATAATACTCCAAGAAAAATGTTCCCAACAGGGTGGATCTTGCATCCACAACTCCTCTGCAATTCATGTTTAAATGGTACAGGGATTCCAATGAATGAGTACAGAGTCTGCAATGGTAATCCCCGAGTTCCTTAGGTTTCCTGGCCTCCAGCACTTCCCTTGTCGGTAGGAGGTTCAGCCGTAGCCTAATAAATTGTGTGCATGCTTCATCTGATGGAAATTTCATCAAATATAGGAGGATTTTCCCTCAGCTTCCAGCGTCCCTGCAGTGCTTCCCTTACAGTGCTTCCCTTACAGTTTGTAGCCAGTTACTGCCTCTACGGTGTCAATCCAGGCCTGATCGTAAAGAGCTTTTTTTTACATTTTCAGGATTATCCTCTAATGTTTTGTTACTCCGGCCAATGCTGTTTAGTATTCCAGAGCAATTACTACTCCATTCTTACAGTGCATGTTCACTTTTCGCTTGGAGTGCCTGATTTAGAAGCTTAAATCCTCCTTCAGATGGTGGTATAAGGCACCTTCTGTATAGGGACAGGGTCTTCAAGAGAGATAGTGAATATAAATATGGTAACCTACGTTCAATCCTAATAATCACCACGGGCATCAAGTTTGGTAAAGATAAAACATATCTCCAAAAGCTACCCTCAATTAAGGACCACATTTTCCAGTGCAACTATAATGAGCTTTCTGACCCATATGTTACTATGGGACACACTTTCGTCCTGTAAAAGGTGAGTACTGGAATGAGTGAAAATTTGCAATAGCGTTTTTTAATTATCGTTGCTTGTACAGCCAGGCATTTCATCTTCCTTTTTAGCTCCTCTTCCCGATTTTCATCGACTAAACTGTCATTTATTGAAATTCCCAAGTAAGTCATTTGAGTTATCAAGGGCATTTTTGTACTATCAATAGATCAGCTACAACCTTTTAACTTCTCCCCGGGTTTCCTCCCAAGGATCAAGACACTGGACTTGAGTGGATTTATCTTCAGACCATTTATTGCAAAATATGTTGCCAGTACATCCATAATTATCCCATCTTCGGCGTATAGCAATCTGTTGAACGGTGTTCTGGTTATACTTGGAGGAAAACACCTGACACCTTTGAACGCCTCTTCCATGTCTGCGGTGTACAGATTAAAGGTTGCTGGTGCTAATCTGCAGCCTGGCTTTAAACCAATTGTAGTGATGATTGCATCCGTCAAGTCTCCAGCGTTGTTTAGTCGTATTCTCACTGAAGTAGATGTTTGAAGGCTTTTTATGGCTTCCAGTATGTGTTGCGGACACCGCCACTTCCTTAATTTAGACCACTGGGTTTTACGGTTAACAGAATCAAACGCCTGCAATAAATCCACAGATGCCAAGTATATTTTCTTACCTTTCTTTAGTGAAGTTCTTATTTTCAACAGCTTTATCAAGCACATGTTCAACAAGGTACCAATGCTTTTCTCGAAGCCAGACTGCCAGGGGTCACAATGTTTTGTTTCCTTGCTCCAAGCGATCAGGCGCTTCAAGATAAGTGCTGCGAATATTTTCGCCATTACGTCCAAAAGGGCGATAGCTCTATAATTTCCAGGTAGTGACCTATCACCCTTTTTGAAAATTCGGACTTTAATAGAGTAGTCCACGAAGCTGGTATTTTCCTCCTCAGTTTTATTTGGTTGAACAGTTCAAACATAAAGTATGCCCATTCCACCGGGTTCCTCTTCAGGATAATGTTAGTTAGACCATCAGGTCCTGCGGCTCTTGAATTACTGGAGTGTTTGATAAAGTCCAGAATATCTTCCCTAGTGGTTTCAAAGGCTGAGGGACACAATAGCAGCTCTTGTTTGTCTATGGGTTTAAAAAGAGAGAGCTGAAGTGGATTTTCCATTCTCCTGCAGAGATTGGATTTGTCAGCAGAGATTGTTGAGGAGCCTCCATAGAATTGAAAATTCTCAAAATTTCGCTAGAATTTTTGGTAGGGATTAGTTGTAACATGTGTTCAGCATCCTTCTGAATCATATTATACTTATGCATTCTTAACCAATTTTTGTAATCTTGCTTAGTTTTTTAAGGTTGCCTATGGTTTTTGCAGAAGCAGTTGTTCTATACGCTCTTTTCAGTCTATTCAGCACTCATTTTCTTGTAGACACTGCCATATCAGATTTATGTTGATGTTGGAAGATTTTCCTCTTGCCAGTATTATTTTTCTCTGCATATAGACACAACTGGTTTGGGTAGTCCAGGTCAGTTTTCAATTGAGACGTATCAAGAGCCTCTGTTAACTTATGTTTCCTCTCGATATTCTCAACCTGTTTCTGCCCAAGTATACGTCAAAGTTTCCACTGTTCGATTGATGGGCAGTTGGTTGTGGTTCTATGATCCGTACTTGTAAGGTGTTATGATCACTCATTATTGTGGTTGTTATTACCAGATCCCTTATGTGCGGTCTAAGGTTATCAGAGGCAAAGATGTAATCCAAAATCTGGCCTTCATTGCCCCTCTTCCAAGTCACACTTGTCGGCGATTCTCCCATCGTGAAGCCGTTCAAAATCTCAATGTTTCTCAGGTTTAAAGACTTTCTCCACTTCAGACCACGAAGAAAATTCTTCATCTGAATTTGAAAGTAAATTTTCTATCAGAATAAATTCGAGACTGAAGCAGTGAATATTAAGATCTCCACACATGATTATCTTTAAGTCTTTTCTTGCAGCTCTGGCCTCGTCAATCTCATTCAAGACTTGATTGATTAAAGTCTTGGCCAGCTCGGAGTCCGAATTCCAATAGATATTGCAGATTACCCAACCTCCTGTGATATTGCCATGTAAAGTTTTCATCTCAAGCAAGACAATTTGAATTAAAGGGGAGGTGTTCTTCACCCAGATTACCTTAAAGCAACTGTGGATGTTTACTAGGCAGAGCAAGCCATAGGTTGACCCTTTTGTCCTTTAATGGCCGGGTTCAAATAAGATGCAAAACATTTGAGGATTGGTGTGCTTCTTAGCCAAGTTTCGTGAAAACAGGCTATATCAACCTTCTCAAAAGGAAATCCCCCTTCACCTACCATGTGTTCGAACCCCCTAGTGTTCCGACAACCCAGAGTGAAGCCATTCAGAGTGTGTTCCCCACTCCTTTGTCATTAGGAGTTAGATGCTAGGGCCCCTGCTAACCACTACCAGCCACCTTCTTTATTCTCTATATGTTTGTCTTGATGCCAAGACCTTGATTCATTATGATGTAGGTTATTCACAACTATCCTAAGGTTCCTTGGCAGTGTTGGATGGTCATTGTTTTGTTTTGGGCCCTTTGAAGATGATCTTTTATGATGGTTACCCAAGGGACTATAGGTTCTCCTTCCTAATCCATTCGGGCCTTCATGGAAAGGTCTTCCGAGTTCCTCCAATAATTCTATTTCCTTGATTGTGTGTGGATTTATTATTTTCAATGTGAAACCCATCCTGGCCAGTTGTAAAGTTTCTCTAACCAGTAACTGTTGTAGTTCTTTTGCGAAGAGGTGAATAACCACCTTATCTTTCTGTCGTTCTTCTGGGAAGTGTAATGCTCACCAGATATCCACGGGTACGCCACTCAGCCTGACTGGACCACTTGCGATTTCGAACCCCTCCCTTGGACTGTGTTCGGCCGAGTATTCGGCCTGAAATACAGGAATTTTAGGTTTAATCTTACTGTCTCTCGTTGCTTGGATCCCACCTCCCTTGAGGACCCAACTTTCCCCTTAGTTTTCTCCTCACCTTGCTTTCTTGTATGATGCGTTCTCCGTCCTGCCTCTAGGTGCAGGGGTGAGTTGTTGCTGTGGCTGCGCCGCAATCTAGTTGCTTCACTGGTTCGGACCCTAAGAGTCCAGACCTGCTGTGACTCCAGTCCGTCAAGATAAGTTTGCTGGTTTTTGCAGTTTGTCCTTTTCTTTCCAATTGCCCCTGTTAATGTCTCTCCTTCTTCCTCTAGGTGCAGGAAGAGCTCATTAGTGATGTCGTGCTGCTTGGGGCTAAGCACAACATGGTAAGTGAATGTGCGATGTGCAGCGCTATCCGACTTTTCTTGTGCTGACCTGTCTTTCTCTCTTTTTTGCAGGCCGCTGCAATGTCCCAGAATGGATGCTGGCTGAGAAAATAGTGAGTGGTGAGTAATGCGTAGCACGCAGCGCCTTCTTGAATTTTCGTGTGCTAATCTGTGATTCCTCGCTTTTGTAGGTCGTTGTTATGGCCCGGAATGGATGTTGACCAAGAGCGACTCGAATCCAGGTAAGCGTGCGATGTTTCTAGCTATTTTTGGAATTGGAATACAAACACTTACTAATGCTGTTTCATTCTCTTCTTCTCAGGTTGCGGCATTTTCAAAGATCGAGGGGATGTCGCCGAGATGCTGTGTTCTCTGGAGCAAAAGAGCGATGGATGGCGAGCATAATGCACTCACAGGTAAGTGTTATACTGATGGTGTTCTTGTTCTTTCAGGTACGCGGCTCCGGGAAGGCAGGCAAAGATCCAAGCAGAACGTGGTGAGCATCACGCTGCAGAGCACAGAGTAACGCAAAGCGTGTTTCTCTGCCCGGGCATGGCTTATGTAGCCCCCAGGTATCCCAGGTATCCCTAGGCCTTACCACACCTAAAACACTAGATCGCATAGCACGGTTCATTGAACTGAGCTATGCGGGGGCATCCAGATTGTACAAAAGTCCATTGCCAAGTCCAATGGACTTTAAAGTGAGAAATCTCAAGTCTTCCTCACTTTATATATGAGCCTGGCACCAAAGGCACCAGGACTGACTCCAGGAGAGTCTTGGATGAGATGGCAAGGCCTTTAAGGCCATGATGGAGGGTTGTAGATTAGCCCCAATGCCTTGCCTATTAGGGCAAAGGGCAGGGGTCATGACAGCACTCCCCCCCTAAAACCCCCCTCAGGGTAGTTCTTCTGTCTTGTCCTGCCTTGGTGGGATGATTTTGATGGAACCGCCTTATCAAGCGTGGTGCATGGATATAATCGCAAGGTCCCCATGTTCTGTCCTGCGGGCTATACCCTTTCCATTTACTAGATAATATAGTTTAGATCTGACATACTTTGAGTCCAGAATGTCCTTAACCTCAAATTCCGGTTCTCAATTGATCATTACTGGTTTGGGTGGTGTTGTAACACAAGTGCCAGGTTGGACAGGTTTCAGAAGAGATACGTGGAACACAGGGTGGATTTGCATGTTGGATGGTAAGGCCAGTTTAACTGCTACTGGATTTATTACAGATTCGATGGTAAAAGGATCTAAATATTGTTGGCAAAACGTCTGGGTTCTTTTTATAGGCACATGTTTCAATGCCAACCAGTCTTCGTCTCCAACCTGGTAATTGGGAGCCTTTCCACAACGCTGGTCAGTGTATTTCTTTTGCCGGTTCTTAGCTTGGTGTAAATGTTCGACTGCCTTTTTGAAGGTCTGAGAGATAATTGTGTGTAAGTGAGAAAGAAGGAACCTTGGGTGGCATACAAACAGGGATGGACAAGACAAACAAAACACTGCGGGAAATAGATACTACACTAGTTTCAAATTTGGAGAAAGGAGATACGTCTGAATCAGACAACATAACATCCACAAATCCACCTCTGGAGCCCGACCCGATAGTAAACGATGAGACTATACGGGAACGACATCTGAGCAAAATGGAGGAAAACACACACTCAGGGGATCAACCAATCCCGTCTAAAGCGACAACTCCAGTTCTGACCCAAACGAAAAAACACGGACAGAACAACCATCAAAACCAGTGGGGCCATGAACCACTTAGCCCTCGACCAGATACGACGGAACATCGAAGTCGTTTACTCGATACTGTTGCACCATCACAAAACTTGGGGGGAAACAAGACAACAGTTATAATTGACGCCCCATTAAGGAGAACTCCAACACAGCAATATTCTTCGAGCTCAGCTGAACACTTAAACAAAAAGACTGACCTACTTTCCATCATGTCATCTGTAAATATAGCACTTGCTCCATTCATGAAGCTCTACGAAGCCATTGCTGACTCATTGAAGGATCACACCAGTATCCAAGCAATGATGTACAGCAAAGTCATCTTTTTAGAAGCATACATCATGGCCTTAGAAGCCAGGAAAAAAAACAACCAAGAAGCGAACCAAGAAACATCAGCCATACCCAACCAAACACGTGGGAAAGATGAGGCTCTCGCAACGACGACAAAAACTATAGAAACTCAAACAACTATCACGATAGACTTAACAGAGAGCAAATCATCCACAGAAAAAGTCACTAAAGGAAGTCGGACGAATACCTGTCTAGATCAATCAGAGTGTACACTGAACTCAAACAAACCAGAAATTACAATTGAAATACCTGGAGACCAACTTCAGGGAGGAGAAATTGTTCAAAAAAAAAAAGAGGGAACAAAAAAATCGTTACCTAAGCTGCCTAAGACACGTACAGAACCAGTAGAGGCGATTTTTCAAGTCTTTAAGCGGCCAGCAAATCACAAAGATAAAGTATGCATGGAGGAGAGCTTGGATATAAATATAGAACTCACGAACAGACAGGAAAATTCGGAAACGATTAAGACAGCACCACCGAAGACAACATTTGACTTTCCGGAACACGATGAACTAATGAACCTGAGTCAATATGTGTCAGAAGACTCTAACTCAGACTCAAGTCCAAAGAAAACCGCCCAAAGTCTGCACTCACAACTGGCCGGAAAAAGCAATAAAGCAGACAATAAAGTAGAGGGAAACTCACAACGGACCGAACAACGCCAAAAACAAAAATTGGCAAAGACATGTAGTAGAGATAAAAACGAAATTAAGGCCACGGAAACGTTGAGACAAAAAACTCTGAAACAAATGATGGATACAAAAAAGGAGAGAGAAAGGGCGAGATCAAGAACACCAGATCAATGGAGTGGCAGAACTTTAAAGAAGGTAGACCACCATTCCCGCGCAAGAAAAGAGGCCCGCGAGGGAGAATGCTCAAATCTAACACAGCAAATCGACTTTCAGTATCGCCAAAACGAGCAAGAGAGCGAAAGGATAAACTTAAGAGAATATCCGCAAACGAGCAAGGATATGAAATATAATCATGACAAACGCGGGAAAAATGAAAAGAGCATCACAACTTCATCACGTGGCTACGGAGAACTGAGTCCACAGTATAGAGACAGGACCAAATGGCCTAACCCAAAGCCTAGGAAATGGGACCAAGCGAAATGGCAGATTAAAATAACGCAAGTAGAAGAAAATGAGGACAAGGTAACACTAAACAGAAACTCGGTATTAAAGTTGTTCAAATACATCCGAAACCTAAAACATATCAAATCAGAAGATTTATTAGTGGTAGAACCAAGTCATAGAAACTCCAAGGCCAGAACTTACTTGCATATAGCGTCAACGAAGTTAAAAAACACCCTCCTTGAAAATAAAAGAGAACTAGAAAACATGGGATACGATTTAAGGGTGTACCAAGTGACGCAGACACAGCAAAAATATGACAGCAATGACATGAAGAGGAAAGAATCTCCAGATAAAAACTTAAATAAACAGAGTAACTCCAACTTACAAACAAAGAAAAGCTACACAAGTTTCGGAGTTAAGGAAAAGACGGAAGAAACGAAAAAGCGAGAAGGCCAAAAATCATTGAAGTTAAAGGAAAACATCCAGTATGGAAGAAATCAGATAGAAGACAAGAGACTGAGCCATAGTGACATGGAAACATCCTCGCGAAAACAGGAACGAAAACAAGAGGATCCAAGAAACACTCATAGAGCCAGGGAAACAGCGACTAGCAGGAAACAAAATCAGGAACAACAACAAAACAAAACTGAGAGCGAACCTTCATTAAAATGTGCCCCAATGAAAGGAATATGGTCCTGGCTGCCAAAAGTACTAACAGAAAAGAAGCAAAAATAGCAGTTTCCTGGAGTCGAGCACATTCAACGAGGGAAATGCAAGGGAGGAGAACAGAAGCAAACAATAAAAATGTGCTCGTGGAATACGAGAGGACATCTTCACCTCCTATCGGCTAGCGACATGACTTTAGGAGCATACGATTTAATATGCCTCCAAGAAACCTGGCTGTGTGAACCGCCCTCTATGCGAGGTTTCGATTTAATCTTGGCACCCGCAAACAAGGGCCGTCTGGGAAGACCATCTTCAGGGCTCCTGATCGCCTGCAAAAATGGAAGTGGGATCACACTAGACAAGACATTGATCAGTAACCTGGAAATACTGATGGTGAAAGCCTCATGGACTCGCAAGACAAATAACAAAGAGAGCTATGGAAAAACACCATTAATTATAGCAAACGTCTACTGGAATCCAGCATCTACAGAAACAACTACCTTCCTGGAGAAAGTTGAAGAAGCACTGGATATAGCCATGGCGGAACACTTAGTAAATCACTTCATGATCTGCGGAGATCTAAACGCTATATGCTCTACAGATCCAGAGAAAGGAAGCAGTCAAGTAAACAGGCAGCGGGGAGAACAGCGCGGAATACTATGGACCCGTCTAATGAAATCAAGAAATTTGCACAATTTACAAGAAGCCTTCCCAGACCCAAAGCATCTGCCAACATGGGAAAGAAATAATTCAAAGGCAACAATAGATTATATGTTCGTCACGGAACCGATCTTGGCTATAACAAAAGACTTTGGAATAATCAGAACAAGGGCCAGTGATCACAATTTGCTCTCAACTTCTTGGGAGGCATCAAGCCCCCAGAATGACTACATGAAAGCCGACATCGCAGTCAATGGACAAGGAAATCGATTAAAACTATCAAAGGAGCACATTGTGGAACTGGAAAATCGATTTAATTCCATGACGGAAATAGCGGAGGAGAACAAAACTAACTATATCCCTCTTCTAACAAAATACAAAAAAACCACGTTTGTAAAAAAATTTGGTGGAAACCCTCCAAAACATGTGTTCGATAAACCTTTGGTGGAGAAACGCCGCATCCTTCGCAAAATCCAACGAAGAGCAAAAATTAATGATACACCGGCAGCATACGAAGAAGCAGCGGCGGCAGCAAAGCACTACAAAGCCTGGGTTAGAGAACACAGGTTAAAACTCTACCAACAAGACTCGGAAAACATCTTGAAAATGATTAGTGGGAGAAACACAAGAGAATTTTGGAGCACCTTGAGAGCCACGACGGACGCACAAGAAAAATCATTAATAAGTGAGGTGGGAGAAACAACATGGGTAAAACACTTTGAAACAATGTACTTGGCTCCAACGAAACCCTCTAGCGAACCCGTGGGACACGAGCAAGGCCCATGGCTAAAAGTAGACGACTCCGAGGAGATCCGACTAAAGATATTAAGTCTAAAGAATTCAAGAGCCCCGGGGCCCGACGGGGTCACAAACGTGGACTTAAAAACAAATCCCGAAGAATGGGCAAGTCTTCTGAGTAAAATCTTCAGAAAATGTGCGGATTTGAGAACTATACCGTCGTCCTGGAAATCAGCAACAGTGGTACCAATTTTTAAAAAAGGTGACAAAAAGAATCCAATGAATTATAGACCTATAGCGCTCCTCGATGTCATAGGGAAAGTGTTTGGAGCAATGTTACTAGACCACTTTAAGCGATGGGCAGCAAAAGCACCTTGTGAAGACCCATTTCAAACGGGATTTAAGAAAAACATGGGCACGACGGCCAATATTCTACTCCTTTCTGTCCTGAAAAACAAAGCCCTGGAAGGGGGCCCTAACATTTTTGTGGCTTTTATCGATCTGACCCAGGCCTTTGATCGTATAGACAGGGCAAGGCTCTGGTCTAAACTGGAGGAATGGGACTGTCCTGCAACCTTGCTGAACCCAATTAAGGCACTATACACAGACACCAGTATACGGATCCGTCTGGATCAAAACGGCTTACTATCAAACCAGATACCAACAGCTAGAGGTGTGAAACAGGGGTGTCCACTGGCCCCGGCCTTATTCTTAGCATTTGTTGGTGATATAAATGGCTCGGACACAACTATACGATCTTTTCCACCGAAAATTTGTAAAACACCAATAACGAGGCTCTTATACGCGGACGATCTAGTACTTTTGGACTATACTCCCGTGGGACTACAACGTCAAATGACAAGTCTGCAGAAATATATGCAAGAAAACCGGCTAGAAATCAACATCAAAAAAACCAAATTGCTGAGATTCGGGAAGGCGACTAGAAAAAGCAAAGGTCCGAGCTTAAATCTGGAGGGCGAACCAATTGATACAGTCTTGGTCTTTAAATACCTAGGAGTCACATTAGACAGCACAAAACAAGACAAAGCCATGCAAATAGCATTAACAACGAAAGTAAACTTAATGGCAGCCCAAGCCAGGGCAATAGATAGAAAGTTTGGCAGATACTCGCTGATACCAGTGCGAGAATTTTACAAGAAAAAAGTTATGCCAACTCTATCATATGGAGGCGACGCCATGATAAACCTGCCTTTAGATATCTGGACAAAAATGGAGTCAAAGTTTTGGAGAAAAGTTCTTATGCTGCCTAACTCAACCCCAGGTGCCTCGATTCGTAAAGAGCTCAGCCTGCCGTCCCTTAAAAGCTCTGTTGAACAGGGAAAACTGATGCTTTATAGGAAATGCCGGATGGCGGAGCCTCCATCAATTTACAATTTGATAAAACAAGAACTTGAACGAACCAATACTGGAAGCCTAACGAAATGGAAAAACGACAACATCCAGATGCTGGAACAAATTCAGGAGAACGAAGAAACACTAATCACCAACCCGAAACGAGTCCTCAAAAAACTAAGAGAATACGATTGGATACGAACTCTGGAAATTGCAGAAAAAAACAAGTTAACTGCACATCTGCCTCCAAACGTAAAAAGACTAAACGAACTACAAGAATTCATCAAAAAATTCCCTTGTAGGAAGGGGAGAGATATGTTACTACGTGCTCGCCTCAATCTCTTGCCAACAAACGAGATCTTGGCAATAAGAGGCAAAACTGAATCCAATCTCTGTCGTTTTTGCAACATACAAGAAACAGAGTCAATACGTCATTTATTGCTAAAATGTGCTGCAAACCAACAAGCAAGAAGCCGTTACCTGAGACATATTTTTTCTGACTTCATTATAGCTGACGAAGACACTTGTTGGGCTCGCTTAATGGGAGGAGATAAGACAAAATGGCAGATAGCCACGTACAAAATACTAGAATCATTAAATCTGCCACGGGCATAATCCGCGAGGATGGCACATTTTAAGCAACATTTTACAGCAACATTTTAGCGACAGCACCAGCTTTATGCGAATTTTATGATAAAAAATCATTTTTGTAAAAATCTGTTGATTAAATACAAAAAAAAAAAAAAAAAAAATAATTGTGTGTAAGGTCTTAATGACTTTGTAGAGAGTTTTTCAAAGAAAGGCCAATATGCCTAATTGCGCTTTCCTAATAGTCTCTTTTTGCACTTATGGTGTGCTAAAAGACACATGCTCTACCACCTTGGCTTTGGCATGTGTTAGCTGCCCCCCAAATGAAGATAAACATTAATTTTATTAGGTTTTCTCTGGGTAGGCAGGTGCAGATACAAATTAGTTAAAATTGTGAAGAATTTTCTTCAGCGAAGGTCTCTCTTGAGGTAGGTCACTTCGGATAAAGAAAGGGTCCCTGGATACTTTTAACAGGGTAACCTCAAATGGAACGAACAAAAACTGTGCGGTACGTGTTCTGCACTAGGTTAGAGTCGTTCTCTTAGCTGACCGGTTTCTGTGGTGCAAATAAGTGGGCCACATTCATCAGGGCTTGTACATGACATCTGGGTGTGTGCCTGTTGTTAGTCTCATAAAGCAGCACTGTCTGCATATCTTGACGTCCTCTCCCTGTAGGGATGACAGGAGGGAGGGAGGAGAGAGAGAGGGAAAGCAGCGGTAAATATCACATGCTGTCATTTCGAACTATTAGAAGACACTGCACTGGTGTGTCAAGAGGGGAAAAAAGCTTACCCGCTCCGTGTGATCTGGTGGCTTAATCATGAACGGTGAGACGGCCCGATACCTGGGGGCCAAAGGACAATAATTATTGTCTTACTTGATGCCTGAGTACTTCAGATCGGAAAGGTGACAGTACAAAACGTTACTAATTCTTTTAACCAAATTGAGTAAATCTCCTGTCTAACGCGACACGCGCTCGGCGTTGTCGCTACACGTTTTGCAAACATTTATCCAGGACATCCCGGGTGATCACAAGGGCCCGCGTGTCTGACAACAGGGGGAGGGGGAATGGCTAAACCAGGTGGGTTACAGGGGGCTTACCTCTGAGCAGAGTTCAGTCCGTATTGCGAGCCGCGCGCGAGAGGGCTACATCTGCGCGGGACGTGTTAGTACACTATTTATGTTGCCATGGGGTAGCGCATGGTCACGTGATTACGCATGCCTGACTCTGGCATGGCCGTCCCATAGAGAGGTGGCGGCGGCCATCACCAGGTCAGGCCCCGCGGGCCGCGGGTCCCCAGGAACTCAACATCAAGTGTTATGAGTGGGTTGAATCCCCAATTTCCCATCATTGTTATTGATGTTAGTGCCTACATGTATCATCCTAGGCAGCCATTCACACATACAGCACTTATCACAAACACAATCAGGAACGCCAAGCCAGAGTGCATCAGAATCAAAAACCTCCCCGAAACAATCGGTCAGAATGAATGTTAACCAACTGGCAGTTTGGTTCATAAAGTAGCCAAGGTTTGCCAGCTGGTTGCTTCGTTCAATCCGTCTTTGTCTGTTTTGAGCCGGAATATCCAAAGTTGTTCACGTTTGAACAGTAGGTTCTGTAGGTTCCCACCTCTTGTCGGGATGGGCAATTTTTCAATTATTGTCCATGTGAAATCTGCCGGGGTGTTTTTAGCAGCTAGGAAGTGTTCTACCATGGGTGCCGTGATCTTCTTAGTGCGGATGCAAGATCTATGTTCTGCAAGGCGTGTTTTTATAGGGCGTGTTGTCATGCCTATGTAGCGTTTGCCGCATGGGCATGTGATCATGTAAATCACGTTGCTACTATTGCAGTTCGTCAGGGTTTTCTGGATCCACGGGTAGTGCCACCCTATGTTGATGAAGGTGGTTCTCTTGGTACTTGAGCAGGCATTACATGTGCCACAGGGAGTGTGGCCCGTCGCTGGGTTCTGCCCCCACAGTGTGTTCAATCTGGGTTCTTTTTCTCTATATGAATCTACCAGGGCGTCACGTAGATTCTTCCTTCTTTTAAATGCGAACCTCGGGATTTCAATACTGTGCTGGCCAACGTTCAAAATTGGCCATAATTTCACAATCTCTTTCTTGATTTTGTTGGCAATTGGGGAGAAGCTCATTACTGCAGTTATAGTGTTCTCGGCTTCATTGGGCTTGGCATGATGTTCCATAGTGACTTCTCATTTGATGTTGCTGGCTCGTTTTCGTGCCTGTTTGATTATTCGTTTAGGATAACCCCTGTTGCGGAGTTTGGCTGCGAGGCTTGCTGATTGCCGGTTGTAGTCTGCTAGTGAGGAGCAATTTCTCCGGTATCTAAGGAATTGTCCAAATGGTAGGTTCCTTCTCAGACTGGTGGGGTGGAAACTTCCATATGTGAGAAGTGAGTTTCTGTCCGTAGGTTTATTGAATACTGTGCTGATGATGGTTGCATTCCGTATCTCCAGAGTGAGATCCAGGAAGTGTACAGATTCAGTGCTATGTGTCTCTGAAAATTTGAGAAAAGAGTTCTGCCCGTTGAGCCATATCATGAACATTGCAAGTTCTGGTTCGGTACCTTTAAATATTAGTAACACATCGTCGATGTATCTAGCCCAAAGATCCAAATTGGGTAGCCATGGATTGGTTAGATTGTAGATGATTGCTTCTTCAAAGTTTGCTCATCAGTAACAAAGAGTATGAATTCCTCAATCCAAAATACCCCAAAAAACCGGCCTTCTATGCCCTCACCAAAGTGCACAAAGGAAGGAATCCACCACCCGGCAGACCCATAGTATCTGGGATAGGCTCAATACTTGAACCACTGTCACAATTTGTAGACTACTTTTTGAAACCTGAAGTTACAAAGATGCGTTCATATCTGAAGGATACCACAGCTGTGCTAGAACTCATTAAGGACCGACCGTTTGATCCCACATTGAACATTCTGGTGACACTAGATATTGAATCACTCTACACGAAGATTCCGCAAATGGCTACACCCAGAGTCATTGAGAAAATACTACGGGAAAGAGCCCCTCCGATGACAACCCCAGTCTCCCTGGTGATGCAATTGGCAGAGATTGCCCTAACTAAAAACTTCTTCATTTACGAGAACTCGTTCTATGAACAAATCTCCGGGACCGCAATGGGAGCTACCTTTGCCCCGAGTCTTGCGAACCTTTATGTAGCAAACTTTGAAGAAGCAATCATCTACAATCTAACCAATCCATGGCTACCCAATTTGGATCTTTGGGCTAGATACATCGACGATGTGTTACTAATATTTAAAGGTACCGAACCAGAACTTGCAATGTTCATGATATGGCTCAACGGGCAGAACTCTTTTCTCAAATTTTCAGAGACACATAGCACTGAATCTGTACACTTCCTGGATCTCACTCTGGAGATACGGAATGCAACCATCATCAGCACAGTATTCAATAAACCTACGGACAGAAACTCACTTCTCACATATGGAAGTTTCCACCCCACCAGTCTGAGAAGGAACCTACCATTTGGACAATTCCTTAGATACTGGAGAAATTGCTCCTCACTAGCAGACTACAACCGGCAATCAGCAAGCCTCGCAGCCAAACTCCGCAACAGGGGTTATCCTAAACGAATAATCAAACAGGCACGAAAACGAGCCAGCAACATCCCACGAGAAGTCACTATGGAACATCATGCCAAGCCCAATGAAGCCGAGAACACTATAACTGCAGTAATGAGCTTCTCCCCAATTGCCAACAAAATCAAGAAAGAGATTGTGAAATTATGGCCAATTTTGAACGTTGGCCAGCACAGTATTGAAATCCCGAGGTTCGCATTTAAAAGAAGGAAGAATCTACGTGACGCCCTGGTACATTCATATAGAGAAAAAGAACCCAGATTGAACACACTGTGGGGGCAAAACCCAGCGACGGGCCACACTCCCTGTGGCACATGTAATGCCTGCTCAAGTACCAAGAGAACCACCTCCATCAACATAGGGTGGCACTACCCGTGGATCCAGAAAACCCTGACGAACCGCAATAGTAGCAACGTGATTTACATGATCACATGCCCATGCGGCAAACGCTACATAGGCATGACAACACGCCCTATACAAACACGCCTTGCAGAACATAGATCTTGCATCCGCACTAAGAAGATCACGGCACCCATGGTAGAACACTTCCTAAACACACCCCGGCAGATTTCACATGGACAATAATTGAAAAATTGCCCATCCTGACAAGAGGTGGGAACCTACAGAACCTACTGTTCAAACGTGAACAACTTTGGATATTCCGGCTCAAAACAGACAAAGACGGATTGAACGAAGCAACCAGCTGGCAAACCTTGGCTACTTTATGAACCAAACTGCCAGTTGGTTAACATTCATTCTGACCGATTGTTGCGGGGAGGTTTTTGATTCTGATGCACTCTGGCTTGGCGTTCCTGATTGTGTTCGTGATAAGTGCTGTATGTGTGAATGGCTGCCTACGATGATACATGTAGGCACTAGCATCAATAACAATGATGGGAAATTGGGGATTCAACCCACTCATAACACTTGATGTTGAGTTCCTGGGGACCCGCGGCCCGCGGGGCCTGACCTGGTAATGGCCGCCGCCTCCTCTCTATGGGACGGCCATGCCAGAGTCAGGCACGCGTAATCACGTGACCACGCGCTACCCCATGGCAACATAAATAGTGTACTAACACGGCCCGCGCAGATGTAGCCCTCTCGCGCGCGGCTCGTAATACGGACTGAACTCTGCTCAGAGGTAAGCCCCCTGTAACCCACCTGGTTTAGCCATTCCCCCTCCCCCTGTTGTCAGACACGCGGGCCCTTGTGATCACCCGGGATGTCCTGGATAAATGTTTGCAAAACGTGTAGCGACAACGCCGAGCGCGTGTCGCGTTAGACAGGAGATTTACTCAATTTGGTTAAAAGAATTAGTAACGTTTTGTACTGTCACCTTTCCGATCTGAAGTATCAGGCATCAAGTAAGACAGTAATTATTGTCCTTTGGCCCCCAGGTATCGGGCCGTCTCACCGTTCATGATTAAGCCACCAGATCACACGGAGCGGGTAAGCTTTTTTCCCCTCTTGACACACCAGTGCAGTGTCTTCTAATAGTTCGAAATGACAGCATGTGATATTTACCGCTGCTTTCCCTCTCTCTCTCCTCCCTCCCTCCTGTCATCCCTACAGGGAGAGGACGTCAAGATATGCAGACAGTGCTGCTTTATGAGACTAACAACAGGCACACACCCAGATGTCATGTACAAGCCCTGATGAATGTGGCCCACTTATTTGCACCACAGAAACAGGTCGGCTAAGAGAACGACTCTAACCTAGTGCAGAACACGTACCGCACAGTTTTTGTTCGTTCCATTTGAGGTTACCCTGTTAAAAGTATCCAGGGACCCTTTCTTTATCCGAAGTGACCTACCTCAAGAGAGACCTTTGCTGAAGAAAATTCTTCACAATTTTAACTAATTTGTATCTGCACCTGCCTACCCAGAGAAAACCTAATAAAATTAATGTTTATCTTCATTTGGGGGGCAGCTAACACATGCCAAAGCCAAGGTGGTAGAGCATGTGTCTTTTAGCACACCATAAGTGCAAAAAGAGATTATTCGGAAAGCGCAATTAGGCATATTGGCCTTTCTTTGAAAAACTCTCTACAAATCGATATAACTGTGTTATTATTAGTGTGAAAACGAGATTGGGCAATACACAGTTGCATTACCCTAAAAATAGTCCTCCTTTTGATTTGGTTTAGGTCTTAATGGCTGGCATTTCTAGGGTAGTAGGAACATCTAGTTCAGAAGTACGTGGAAGTCTGTCGCATAGTGTATAAAAAGGAGTCTGCCCCGTACTGGTGTGTAAAGAATTATTATAGGCGTATTCAGCTATCCACAGCAAGTCCTTCCAACTTACTTCCACTTGATGTAGCGTACAGCGTAGGTATTGCTTGAGTGTTTGGTTCGTTCTTTCTGTTTAGCCATCCGTTTGGGGATGGTGGCTAGTAGATAGTCTGATATCGATTTGGGCCATGGAACAGCATTTCCTCCAGAAGTTGGACATGAATTGGGTACCTCAGTCTTAGATCATTACCAAAGGAAACCCATAGAGCCATACGATATGTTCAAGAAATACCTTTGCCAGGCTAGAAGCATTTGGGAGACCTTTAAACGGAAGGAAGTGTGCCATTTTTAAAAAATAAGTCTATGACCACTAGAATGGTATTGAATCCTTGACTGGGTGGTAAATAGGAGAGTCTTGGATGAGATGGCAAGGCCTTTAAGGCCATGATGGAGGGTCGCAGCTTAGCCCCAATGCCTTGCCTATTAGGGCCAGGGGCAGTGGTCATGTCAGCAGGCAACCAAGTCAAGATCCTTGGAACGTATCGAAGTAAGCACCGGAACACTTTGAAGGAGTCTCAGGATGTTCGCTTTATTGAGGATTAGATCATCCTTCATTTGCAATATTCTCTCCAGTTCCACCTTTACTTTGGAAGCCGCTGTAATATTTGTTTCTTGTTGCCCATGGGCCGGATGACACAACATCATATCTTTTTTAATGTCATTTGGAGGACTCCCTTTATTCCACCAGGAAGTTTGTTTATTTAGGTATCGGCTTTCCTGTTCTAGTGTCTTAAAGCTGTATTCCTGGCTCTTATGTTGAGAATTTCCCTCATTAACTTGACTATTCGCATTATTGTTGTTTTTGAGCATCCATCAATCAGGAGCGGGTTCTTGTTAACTGATACTTTCCTTGACTTTGCATCAAGTGGCCTTCTCTTCATATGATGACTTGACCGTAGTACGACTAGGCGTTCTACCAGTGAGTCCCTCATAGGAAAAACCTCTTCCCAATCTTACAAATAAGTTGAAAGAATCATTAGTTCATCAAAACCTATAGATGTATCAC
The DNA here is from genome assembly GCF_040938575.1 of Ambystoma mexicanum. Lineage (NCBI taxonomy): Eukaryota > Metazoa > Chordata > Amphibia > Caudata > Ambystomatidae > Ambystoma > Ambystoma mexicanum. Next base: position 524,852,694 of record NC_090940.1, read on the forward strand.
AGAGCTCCTTGACCTGTAGCTGGAATCTAGTCCCCCAGGTTACTTGGGGGTCTTAAATGGACACTCTCACCCTGGATACTCATTACACAGTCCTTTATTGAGTCTTCTGATGAGCTCTCCTTACAACTTTCCAGCTGGTTAGTTCTTCTTGTTAAGTCTACATGAGTTGGCCTAGCTATGGATGGCTTTAAATTTCTTACCAATTCAATTTTTCTTCTCTGTGTGGGTGGTAAAGTCACAGGCGTTGCTTTTATTGGCTTATGCAAGACTTCCTTTGAAGATGGGTTTTTGAAAGTAGTTGTCGTTTTGGCACTCCTTATGTTTTGTGGTGGATCCAGGGGTTTGGAAAGGATCGCATAATTTTTAGCGGATGAAAATTTGGGGGATAAAGCCAAAATGTATTCTGTTTCGTGGGCAATATTGGAACTTGTAGTTTGACCCTTAAGGTGTTCAGCTAGGATTAAATCCTTCCTTGAAGGGGGGACCTGTAGTATTATTATTATTTTTTCCTTTTCACTTTCCGAAGGCAATGGGTCACTTTTATTCTGTTATTCCAGCAAACCATTTCTGCTTATTGCTGCTCCTGCTTCATTATTATTCGTACATTCATCAATAGTTACCCGATCTTCAACCGTCACTACTTGAATAGGAATGTCATTGGTGTCCTGGACATACAGTGGGGAGGCCCTGTGGTTTGTTATCATCAATGCCCTCCGTTTTTCTTTTTCTTTTATGATAGGCTCTACAATGCTTTTCAAAACATGTGTGATGTGCTCAAGATTTTTGTCCATGTTTCCTAGGACTGAAATGAACCCTTCAACAAAAATCATTTTTGAGTGGAGCATAGCCAAGAGAGTACTTTGATCCATCAAGTGATCCGCTACATTTTCATGCATTCATTTTCATGAACGGGGCCATTGTCTCCTGTAGTTTTCTCCTCCATTTGGGCAGCAACTAAGTCTAGTAACAGATCTTCAGCTGAAATCTCTTTAGTTTCTGCTATATTGAAGTCCTCTGCGGACGATGTGAGTCGCCGGCGTTTAGTCGCTTTAAACGGTATTCTCAAGGGACTTACATTTGGCGTGCTGGCCATTGGCAATTCATATCCCCTTGTTCTTCTGTGGTTTGCGGAAATTTCTCTTATGTCTGACTGTTTCTTAGATGTTATACTTTGTGTTCCGTCCAAGGCTTGGACCTTTGGCAAGGAGTGTAATTTGCCCACTTCTGTGAGTTGCTTGGGGTCTGTTCCTTGCTCACCTTCTACAGTTTGTTCAAATTGCCGTCCAGCCTCTAGGCGCAATTTCCGATCAAAGTTACCCATAAGTTCTCTGTGGGGGGTTATACAATCTTGATTTCCATTAGCTAATAAGTTATTAGGATGCAACAAAGTGATTTTGCCCTGAGGAGGTAATTCATTAATTGGAAGAGTCAAGTGATTTCCTTCAGTAAGCGATGTTCCTGCCAATGGCGTAACTGCTTTTGTTTGAGCATAGAAAAAACGTTGCTTCACCTGCAAATTAACCATGGTCAGGCCGATAGGTTTCCAAGCCGAATGACCCGGTTCGTTGCAGGGCTGTTTTTTTTAGATTTATTTATGCATTAAGCCCCAAATGTGTAATGTTTCAAAGACATGGTCTTAGTCCCCCTTCCTCCCTTGTCAAACTGACTCAGTCCATTGCCTGAGAGCAATGGTGTTGGGGCTGCATTTGATTTTATGCCTAGATCTGTCATGCGTGCCTGTGAATCATGAAGGGGATCCAATATTTTAGGAAAGTTTGTGTTTATATTTGACAAAGCCTCTTCCAGCAGATCTTGGTCAACACACTCACACAAGCTTTCCAATATTTTACGTGGGGAGCTTGTCATGGCAGTGATTTTCACACAAATATCTTAGGAGCATGAAGACCGTGTGTCCTTCATTGGTGATAAAAAGATGATACAAAGGGGTTTCCGAGGCAGCCTCAGGGATTCTGCTGTTAACAGCCTTAATAATTTCACTGACAGTAGCCATTGTATACAAAAGCGTTGTTTGAAGCGTTGTTTGAAAGAGCTGTCAAACGGAAAACTCTCACTGACGCCTTCTCTATAACCACCATGCTCCGTTAGTGCCCCCAAGTCCGGGCGAGACAAAGGGCCAGGCCCTGTGTTTTCTCTCAAATTACATTCGGGAATAGCATTATGCGGCAGGGTAATTGCAATTAATTTTTTACTTAAAATCGCTGTTGTTGCTCACATTTGATAGCGCAGTGTTTGACTACCATGACAATGCTTCAGTTGCATGGATGTGGGCGTGCCTGCCATTTCTGTTTCTTTTTCTCCGGCCTTTAGGGCCTTTAGCGTGCCGGGCTCCCAAGCATACATCTCTCGGCACCCTGCACACGGCCTACAGCCCATAGCTCTGCTCTCCTCTGGGCCTAAGCTGCCAATGCAGGGCAGGGCAGGAGCTACTTTTCCGCCATATCGCCATATCGTATTGTCTCACTCCCCTCCTCTCTTCTCATAGACACTGGCACCGACACTAGAGGAAAGGACCAAAAGCATTGTCTAAGCCAAAGGAGTGCAAGTGTGATAAAAAGCCATTGATGTAAGTGTGGGAAAAAAGAGTGGCAGAAGAGCTGCCCTCCTGATAGAAAGCCTTCAGGTGGAGAGCAGCACAATCTGCTTTGCAGGTGGCAATTACAAGGGTGCAACAAACAGCATCAATGTGGTTTATGTTTTCCCAAAAGAAGTAATCCACACTGAGGTTGTTGATATTGATGTTGTTGAAAGTCAAAATACTTTGTTGTGGCAGAAGGGCTGCCCTCCTGACAAAGGGATTCAGGAGGAGAGGGGCATAATCTGCCTTGTAGGTGGAAATTACAAGGGTGGAACACACACCACAATGTGGTTTATATTTTCCCAGAAGAAGGAGCCCATATTCAAGTGGTTTATGGTGATGTTGTTGAAGGCCAAATATTTTGTTGTAGCAGGAGAGCAGCCCTCCTGACAGAAAGCTTTCAGGAGGAGAGGAGCATAACCTGTGTTGGATGTGGCATAAACAGTACCAATGTGTTTCATGTCTTTCCAGAAGAAGTATTGATTACTGAGGTTGTTTAAAGATTTTTACCACAGAAGTACTTGTAGTAGTGTTTGTAGTGTTAAAAGCTTTTTAGTCCTGGCAGGTGAGTATACCACGGCAGGGATTTTGTAGTAGTAGTCTTGGCAGATGAGTGGGCCAGGAAGAAGACATTGAAGTACTGTGCGGAGCTGGTGAGCCGAGGTGGAGAGCCAGTCTGCAGCAGTGTGCAGCCTATCCACTTCATTGTGCAGGAAGTACCTATATCTGACCCAACACACCGCAGATCGGTGAGCGGAGCTAGTGAGCCGAGGTGGAGAGCCAGTCTGCAGCAGTGTGCAGCCTATCCACTTCATTGTGCAGGAAGTACCTATATCTGACCCAACACACCGCAGAGCGGTGAGCGGAGCTGGTGAACCGAGGTGGAGAGCCAGTCTGCAGCAGTGTGCAGCCTATCCACTTCATTGTGCAGGAAGTACCTATATCTGACCCAACACACAGCGGAACGGTGAGCGGAGCCGGTGAGCCAAGGTGGAGAGCCAGTCTGCAGCAGTGTGCAGCCTATCCACTTCATTGTGCAGGAAGTACCTATATCTGACCCAACACACAGCGGAACGGTGAGCGGAGCTGGTGAGCCGAGGTGGAGAGCCAGTCTGCAGCAGTCCGCTGCAGACGCAAAGCAAGAGCTCAATGGAGCCGGAAGTGCGGCCAATTGTGGGCAAAGGAAAAGCCATGCCAAAGCCTATCCCACAGTCTACCCCGCAAGGTAGAAATGAGAAGAGTGAGGTGGGATCGACCATCAGACCACCGTCTAGTAAAAGAACTACCGAAGCAACGAACCCGGAAGGTTCCCAGGAAGGAGCGGACGTACGAAATGAAGTGCTCCAGGGAGTCAGGGGTAAGAAACAAGAGCTAGCTCCGTTACCTGTACGGTCGTCATTGGCGAAAGTCCCGTGGTTGGTTTCCCCCATGTCTCCAACGCCGCCGGGGGAAGGGCCTCGTGACCCGGGAACTGGAGCTCTCGTGGAGTCCGGCGACCGAGACCGCGAGCGCAAGGAGAGCAGCGACGCAGAGGAAAGCGCCGCTGAGGAAAGAAGGCCATGCCCCTCTTTCACCCCCTCTGCCGTGTGTAGTCTGCCAACCACCTACGGGGCGAGTGGACCCGCGTAAAGGCTGTCGGAGGACGGCCCTCACCGGGACCCAAGCGGGACCTCGGCGGTGGAGAGGGGTTGAGGGGTGGGACCACAGGAGATGAACCCTGGGAGGTGCGGAACAGCGACAACGCTTCCACCATTGCGGCCCCGCTCATGGGAAGGGAAAAGGAAGCCCCGAGTGACGGGACCCCCTCCAACTCCCCCACCAAACCGATGACGGTGGATGGAGAAAAGAGCCCAGTAGAGAACCCACATCTGCTGGGTCTGCGTGAGGAGGGGCAGCTAAGGTGCAAAAAATGGGGAGATGAATTGGAAAACATGGAAATTCCACATTTCCAAAACAACGTAAAAAATTTCACGACGACGCCTCTCGCTTCAACAAACAACACAGACTTTGTGCAGAAGATTATAAAAACCAAGGCGCTGATTCACTCCGTCAACAAGTGCGAAGACCCCTACTCACTCAATGGGGTTAAATCAGCAGCTGGTGGAAGAAAGCCTGATAAGGGCAACAAAAAGATCATTGAGATCTCTACAAGTGAATCAAACGCAGAAAGTGAGAATGATGGTGTGTCTGAAGATGGAGACAAAATGTGAGTGTGCAACACAGCCAGCGAACCAGAAGACTCCAACAAGGAAACAGAGGGGGAGCAACTAAAGTTAGCAGCTAATAAACAAAGTAAAAAAAGAACCAAAACAAAAAATGGGCCGAAACCACCAAAGCCTAAATTGAATCCAACAAATAAACTGCCGACAAAGGAGTTGAAAGATAAAGGCAGTGATGGAGTAAAGGTGATCAAAACGAGAGGAACCGCACTTAAAAACCTGGCTAACCCACTACTTTTGTGCCCCTAAAAGGCCCTTTTTACCCAGCAATACAAAAGAAAGTTGACGGCGGAGACCGATGTTTCGGACGCAGAGATGCTTGAAGTGGCAAATCCGCCGGGGTTAAAACTGAGGAAAACGGACTCAATCTGGGCACCTACAGCTAGACCGGCCGAGGAAGAGATCCAACAGCGAGTAAATTTGAACAAAAGCAGCATGGAAAAAAATACAACCCCAAAAAACAAAAGGGAGGGAGGGCAACCGGCCCCCGGTCCAACGGAAAATAACATTGTCCCCGAGGCCACGGCACCTAATGACATACTTAAAATAACTAAAGAGGCCTTGCAGATGAACCCAGCTGATACAAAAGCTAGTGGGGTGGAGGCAAGGAGGGATCCGACACTCTCCATCCAAACACTCCAGGAGGCACAACGGTGGGACATTGCCGTGGGAGAAAAAGAGGATCGGCTCAAATGGACAAAGCCCCACCTTGTGACCTGTCTGCAAAGAATGCCCCCCCAAAGACCTTGGAGGGGGACGGACGTCGGCGAGACTCCTCTCAAACGAACCAAAGATCCTCAGCTGGTCAAATAGTGACAGACCAGGACCTAAGCTCCCCGTTGGAGCGTTCTGCAATGGACATCCCAGCCATTCAAAGGAGAACCGAGAGAACTTGATCCTCCCCTAAAATTTGACGTTTATGTGACATAGCTGCAGCTATGCAGAAAAATTCTCCTAACAAAAAGCCGGACATGATAGCAATCATGTCCGCGATGTCCATTGTATTAGCTCCGTTTTGTAAACTATACGAAGCCATAAAAGAGGAGATTCAAGATAACACAGCAATTCTCACAAACATGATAACAAAAATGTCACACATAGAAAGCTACATAACGGCTGTGGAGGATCAGAAAAGTACGCACCAAAAAACCTGGGAAAGTAAAATTGAAGCCCTAGAAAGAAAGATCGAAAGCATGGAGCAATTGACTAGAAAACTTACAATACCTCAGTCTTCGTTGTCACATAAACCGCACGAAGCGCAGTCTCAGATGGTGAACAGAGCAACCACAACACTGGCTATGGCCCCAGAGTTAAATCAAGATAACCTACTTCAAAACAAAAAAAAAGACATGTTAACTACCGCAAGAAAGAAGTCATCCGATGGACCCAAGACGCCAATGGAACAACCAGTTCTAAAACTCAAGAAAACAGGGTGTCATGAAGAGGAGATCCAAGTCCTTGATGAAGAACTTCCAGCTGACTCCCACACATCAAGATCACCAAGAACAGTGGAGGACTTCATGACTGACGCTGCCCTAATGAATCTATCACAACACTGGGAAAAGAAACCCACAGAAATGAAGGTAGTTGACATAACGACTCACAATAAAACTGAACTGAACACCCAAAAAAAAGACTTTGGAGAAGCAAAAAAAACAAGCAAAGAGAAAAAACAACTGGACAATGCTCATCACACCTTGACGTTGACGAAAAAGGGGGATGTCCACCAGAGCAACCGTGGCAATCTGAAAGAGGATCATCAGACAGTTTCAAGCGCAAGGACAAGAGTCAGAGGTAGCCCGGGCACCCGACTTCAACGAGAGAAGTGGAGAAAAGGGAATCCAAAAGGAACGAACAGACCCGCCTATTCAAGCTTGAACAATAAGATCCCAAAAAAGAATATCTAATATTAAATCGACCAACAGTTTTGCAGATAATGAAGAGAGCCACATCATTAAGGTATATAAGAACTGAAGATCTCAAGTTAGTGGAGCCTTACCACAGCGATAAAAATAGCCAAAGCATATCTGCATGTAAAAACAGCAGGAATCACACACATTGAGCAGTCGGCATTCAAAGAAATAGACCAGATGGGCTTCCGCTTGACGGAAATAAAAAAGCCTGAAAGAAATGAGCCAGACACAGAAAAGAAACGACTGAGAAAGCATGAACTTCACTACCAATCAAAGACAGAGACCCTATATCGATACAATCGATGGAAAATTCCAAGGGCTGATGAAGTTGCATGGGGAAAGACCCCCTACGGCCAAAGAAATGGAAAACGACAAAACGATGGGAACAGGAAAGATGAAGATGAAAATATCAGGCAAAGGCACGCCTCAGAAAGACTATTCTAATCAGGGTAACCGAGCAATAAGAACCAGAAGAAAGGAAGACGAGGAACCCCGGCCAAGAAGTGATTTCACTTCGAAAGCCTGTGAGCCAAAGCCCAACGCAAAGGCACTCGACTCAACTCAACCGAAGGGCCCTTGGAACTAGTTTACATCGACCTGGATCAAGAAAAGTGACAAATAGCAGCGACCAGGGCCGGCCCTCAAAAATGTCACCATTGCAACAAGCGGAGAGGAGCGGTCCGACAAGGATGAATTCAAACTGGGATCCTGGAACACGAGAGGCCATGTGCATCTAACGATTTTGGGAGACGTGAACTTAGGCCTATATGATATACCCTGCCCGCAAGAGACATGGCTGATGGACAAACCCTCGCTCGACGGATTCTCTGTAGAAATTTCACCAGCGTTCAAGGGCCTCTTAGGAAGACCGTCGTCTGGCCTACTAACAGCAATCAAAACGGGCCTCGGCCTGGCAGAACCCCGGAAGTGGAAAGAAACCTATGAAATGCTGGTGATCTTGACAACATGGTCTTAATCCAGCTGGGAGAACCAAGGAGGTCGGTTGAATCTTTTAGCAATAATAAACTGCTACTGTCATCTGCAACCTCAAAAGCATTCTGCTCAAATATGGGAGCAACTATTGACCAACTATACGAAGAGTTTGAGGAGATCGAAATCATCATATGCAGAGATTTTAACGCGAACTGCAATGAGGAACAACAGGGGCATCCAACCGTCAATCAACGTCCCGAGTCAATAGATGCAACCATGGAATGTGGGAAAGCATGGACGGAAGTTATCAGCTCAAGGAACATCCAAAACATAGCCTCATTCTTTCCGAACCAAATTAACATTCCTACCTGGGAACGCTGTTCCTCTAAAGTGACATTAGACTATATATTCATTACAGCTGGGCTAATATCCAGTAACGTGAGCTTCAAGGTTCTAAGAACTGTTAACAGCGACCACAATCTACTGTCAGGTACCTGGCAAGGAAGGAGACCGGAGAAATCAACCTACCTCGCCGCCACCGAAGTTAACTGGCAACAAACGCGATTACGCTTAACAGAAGCGGATATCCAAAAAATCAAAATGTCCTGGGACCAGAAAACTCTGTACAACCGGTCAAGCAAGGCTGACGAAAGACCCAACTATCTTCCGCTACTACTGGAGTACCAAAAGCCAGTTACGGGAAGACGGATGGGACGTGACCACCCCATCCACGCTTACAACAAAGCTTTGGTGGAGCAAAGGAAAGTGGGGCGACAATTAAGAAGAAGGGCAAAGAAAACAAACGCCAAAGAAGACTGAGCGAATTGGCAGCTAGAAAGAAAAAGGTATGACGGCTGGCGGAAACAACAAAGAGCAGCTCAACATCAACAGGACGCGGAAGAAATTATGAAAAGATTGGCAACCAACAAATCGAGCAAATTCTGGTCGCTGATAAAAAATACTTATAATGCACCGAGTACGATGCCAAGCAACGCAGTCTCGGAAGCTAAATGGGCAAAGTACTTTACGACTGTGAATTCAACGAGCCAAAGGAAACTCCTCGTGCGACAGAGCGCAATTCTAATCCAACATGGGTGGACGTGTCCAACCCCAAAGGCATTGAAACAAAAATCAGGAACCTTAAAGCATGCATGGCTCCAGGGCCTGATGGTCTGACAAATATTAATCTCAAACAATTCCCTAAAGAGTGGTCGGAAGTGATCGGCATGATTTACGGGGAATGTGAAAGAAAACACCTAATTCCAGAGACATGGCAGAAAGCTGTCATTGTCCCGATATATAACAAGGGCAGCAGGGAAGACCCTGAAAGCTATAGGCTGATTGCACTCCTTGATATCATAGGAAACATTTTTGCTTCACTCCTGCTGGACCATTTCAGAACCTGGGAAAAAATTGGTCCATGCAATGATAATCTCCAAACGGGTTTTCAAAAAAACGGCACTACATCAATTAACATCATGATAATCAATATCCTGAAAGCAAAAGTTAAGGAAAGGGCACCTAACGTCTATTTAGCTTTTGTTGACCTGTCTAAAGCTTTCAATAAAATAGACCGGAATATGTTGTGGTCGAAACTTGAAACCTGGAACTGCCCCCAAGCGGTACTCGACCCACTCAAAGTGTTTCACTCGCAAACCACCATAAGAGTTCCGCTAAACCAACAAGGAACATGGTCAGAGGAAATCAAGGTCAAAAGAGGGGTTAAACAGGGTTGTCGCCTGGCTCCAGCCCTATTTATTGTATTCTTGGAAGACTTCCAACACTCTGAAGCAAATATCAGGACCTTCCCACCGAAAATAGAAAAAACCATCATCCTGTGACTTCTTTACGCGGACAATGTGATCCTGATTGATCAGACGAAAATTGGTTTGCAGCGTAAATTAACAAACCTGGCAAGATACATTGACAAAAACCACCTTGAAATAAACAAAAAAAACCCAAAAGTTATGGTAATCGAGAAACTGCCGAAGAAACAATCGAAACAGCAGCCCTGGTTCCTCGATAACATCAAGATTGAAATGGTAAAAAACATCAGATACCTTACAGTCCAAATCGACAGCTCACGAACGGATATGGCAAATGCAAGACTTGCTCTGGGATAAAGCCAAAAGATTAACATCGCAAATGAGAACTGTAGACAAGAAGTTCGGGAAGTTTTTATTAATTCCGGCAATCAACTTCTATAAGACAAAAGTGGTACCAGCGCTGGCGTATGGAATGGAAGCCTCACTGGCTATCCCTCAGACGATTTGGAACATGTTGGAGGGTCTGGAAAGCTGTCCTCGGTGTAGAGAAGTCAACATCCATGGCGGCCATTCGAAGAGAACTGGGTCTAGTATCTCTCGCATCTATGGTTGACCAAAGCACCATCAGATTTTACAGAAAAATAATCCTGGCAGACTCGCTACCCGCATACAACATCATGAAAGAACTGGAAAACAGTAAATGCAAAGCTCTTAATAAGTGGGTCGAAAACAGAAAAGAAAAGCTTTCCGAAATAGTATGCACAGAAATAGAGCTAAAAGAAAATCCGGACAGAATTAAACAAAAAATTGAAGAAATGGTCTGGATTCATACGATAGAGAAAGCAGTAGAAAACAAACTCTTAATCCATCTTCCCCCTACGTTCAACATATTGAAAAAGCCGCTAAATTACTGCGCCAAATTTCTGGGAAAAAGGAAAAGAATTCTTTTTATGAAAGCAAGATTAAATTTACTGCTAACTCAGGAAATTCAAACCATGCGGGGTTCTACAGGCAAACAGGGATGCCGTCTATGCAAAAAGACGGCAGTGGCAGAAACCCTAAACACCTGGTAATAGTCTGCCCAAACACCAAACAAAACAGATCTACCTACCTCTTACCTCTGATTTCGAATCCGTGGATGTGGCAAGAAGATGACCTATGCAACAGACTTATATCTGGAGAAACTACCAGATGGACGGTGGCCATGGTGAACTTAATCGAACTAGCATTCCGGCAGATCAACGAGGCATCTTCCATTCCATCGCCTACTTAGAGATCAGAAATGGCCCTATATGTCGCGTAAACACAGGGTCCTGTCTGACCAGCTCAGAGGTATCGGTAGATCTGTAGGAAGAACCATTGCGAAATTTGAGATTGGGACTACACAATCGGCAATCGAAACTTTGATAAAATTCATGTGTTCTCTGAATAAATGTAAAAATAAAAAATAAAAAGTACTGTGTTGTGGTTAAAGACAGCTAAGAAGATGAAGTGTCAAGGCCTCTACAATATTTTGGGAATCCTTGTGCAATCATCCTGACAAAACATTGATGTTACTAGCAATGAACTGTGGAAGTGTTTAGTTCCCTAAGAAGATGTTGTGTAGAATGTTTGCAACAAGTGGAGAGATAAAGATGTGTCATTTCTTTTGAACAGTTTGTTGGAGAGGACAAAGTATGCAGGAGGTCTGGGGATTGCTAGACACTCACCCGTTCTGCCCCCAAGAGCCCAACAAACCTTTCCCCAGAACAAACGGCAGACTCAGCCAAGGGCAAGTTACAACTGTTGTTTATTTCAAACACTGACAAGGATCATACATGACATTCAAAAATCTCCGGACTCTCAATTCCAAAAGATGTGCCTCCCCTTTTCATACAGATTTGCGTCAGCACCTGGGCCCTCCCCCAAAAACCTATCACTCGTGTTCATTGGGTGCTCAGAGTGGTAGACCCTATAGATGGCCTACATACATCTAATTCTACTGGTCCTTCCATGTCAGGGGGCTATCTATTACATTGGTTCAGGGTCACAGAATTACCATTGTCCTTTGCCCCCTGACATCCAGCCCTGAATTTCTGTCCCCTAGTTGACTGAACTTGTCTCCACAGGCCTGGGATCCAGTTTGGTTCTCAGCCCTCTGTGCACCTCTTCAAGGTGATGTGAAATTACTATGTGTTCCCAATGTATATGGTAGCAACACCACCTTTGCTTTTGGGAGTGCTCTCCACTTTGCAACATTGTTGATTTGTTCATGTTTCACTTCCTGTCTGGGTTACTGAGAGCTGTTCGTCTTCCCAACCTGGGGGAATGCCAATTGTCTAGCTCAGCCGCATGACGTGGTTGTGGAATACAAAATTGAGCTCTCCAGGACTGCAATAATGAGGATTTATTGTGCTTATCTGCAGCTGGGCCCTTGTCGTTTGAGGTTTGGAATGTGCTGTTTATCTCTGATCTTGGTTGTGAGCTCTGGCCTTTCTGCTCTGTGCAGCTTGGTTCTGCTTCCCTTGTCTCTCATCCTATGGCTGGAGGCCTTCTGTGATTTTCATTAGACGTATACTATGATTTCTACACACTTATGTCATGCTTATTCATGACTAACGTAGCTATGTCATGGTGTCACTAATGACATCAGCACAGCGGTTTCTTCGCATTTAGTCAACGTTACTCATCATGGCGTTTCGGTCCATGACCACTGTTGAAGCACCTGTATCCATAAAGACATTCACTGGATAAGGTTGGAAGGGCTGTCTGAGAGACTATCATTGTGCATACATGTCAGTCATTGGTACTCCTGGCGGTTGTCCAAATAATAAGTGACTTCATGTGTTCTTAACTCCTCGGCCCATCATGTTCATGGGGATGAGGAAGGGGAGCATTCCTGGGACCCTCTTTTAGGTCCCCCCTCTCATGGACTTGTCGACCAATCCTCCATACTTTGTCACTCTCGCTCTTCATAGCCATATCTTCGTTAGTCCTCCAAGATGTCCATTGTAATTTGCATGATCATCGAAGCTCCAGGTCATATAGCTACAATCTCCTTCTGGATTGCACCACACCCATTTCCCCCGGTACCTGTTATTGTCCAATGGATTGTCGAATGCTATCATCTCAGTTGGGAACAGCAGACATTCCTTTATCCTTGTCCTCAGGTTATCTCTTTTTTAAAATATCTTATATTTTCCTTTCTCTGTAGTCATATCCACCATCACCTTCATCCCTATTGTCTGCTCACAAGTTTTGCAGCATATCGTAATGCATATCTTCACCACACACAGTCCCACTAGTACTAATATTAGGGCCCTGAATAATACTTCCAGTCCATCTGCTAGCCACAATGGCATCCAGAACCATATGTATGACAACCAGCTCTGGTCTTTTCCGGTCCCTTTGGCTTCTTCTGCCATCTTGAAGTCCATCTTCGATAATCTTGTCACTGCTTCTGTCAGTGTTCCTCTCTCCGTCATTGGCAGGTACAAATGTGCAACAGGATCTCATGTTCTTGGCGCAAACTCCTCCTTCCATAGTTGTGAGAAGGTCTAGAACATATCTGTTTTGGAGTGCCATTAACCTAACTGCTAGGAACTCTTCCTTTATTGCATACCTTGCTTTACTAATTCTACAGTGGTTTCATAGATACGTTTGTTTGCCTCCCTTGAGAGTGGGTATTGTTTAACTTGTGGTAAAATTGCAATTGGTTTTTATCTTCACTGCTCCTATCCCTTTCAGAAGCCCCACATCATAGGGACTTGTAGTCCATAAAATGCTGGGTACCTTAGCCAAATCCTGCTCAAGAAAAGTTGTCAGTGCCTTCAGCGCCATCACCATTCTCTGCGGTATCTCTCTATAATGTATCTTCACCCATTATGTGATGCTCAGAACACCATCTCATGATTTGATCTGTTGTCTTTGAATAGTTCTTCTGTGACTGTGGTCAGCCTGTATCCTTCAGCTATGGCGATCACTGCTCGCCATGGTTTCCTCTGTGTCATCTGTCCGATGCACTCCTATCCAATCATCTCCCACGATTACTGCCTCTAACTCTAGTGGCACCATCGTCCCTTCCTCCTCATCTAATGGTATCTCTGGCCTGTATAAGTACTAGTTTGGAAGGTGCCACATCTTACCCTGAATCCTGGAAGCCATGTTATTACAATCTCAGTCCCATATTGAAACAGCCCCTTTCCACTGGCACCCGCCTCTGTAGCCCTTGTCCACAATAGGCTTCAGTGATTTCCCTCACCTTGAGAAGGTGTATCCCTGGTGTGGAGCAGACTTTTCCCTTGTTAGTGAATGAAATGATCATGTTAAGTCTGCTCATAATGTCTCTCCCCAATATGTTTACAGGTGTCTGTCAGGAGTAAGTTGGGACAAGGATAGATCATGTCCCCCCTATAGAAAGTGCAATATCATCTGTAAAACAAATCACTTCCATTGCCCCAGAGAATCCTTGAGCATTCATAGCATCACCTGACAACCTGTATTTCATCTCCCGGATTCAGGATTTAGTCTGTCCTGTGTCTACAAGAAAGGAGAACATTTTGTCACCTATCGTCACCCCTACAGGTGGTTCCTCCGCAGGTTTGGTTGTAATCGTTAGGATGGAACACATCAAGTCACTATGTGGGCTGTCCTATTGAGGATATAAAGACATCCTGGTTCCTCGGAATGGGTTGTCCCCCACTACGGTGACCCCCCAGTTTCCTAATGGGAGTCGTTGTCATGGAGTCCATGTGTGCCATTGTCCCATCATTTGGTTGTGCGCTGCTCTGCCTATGTGGCATTTGCTGTATTGTGTATGTGTGCTGTGTGTTACCCTCATTTGTGGCATCTGTGGTGCCTGTGAATACTGATGCATGGGTTCTTGCATTTATGGTACCTGTGCCATGGGCTGGTATGTCTGCGGGTATGAATTTGGTACCTGTCCTTGTTGTGGTGTCTGGTCCTGTGTATAATACTTGTCCTGTTCCCCTTGGTATGGTGGCTGGCATTGAATTCCCAGAGTCCCCCCATTCTGTGGCATTCCCCTGCTTCTGCACACTCTTGACCTCTGTCCTATGTGTCCACACAGCCAGCATTGGCGTGGCTCTCTCCCCTGTCCTTGGAACCCCCCATAAAATCACCCTGGGCCCTGCTGCGTCTGTTACCCATATCCCCGATAACCCCCTGGGAATCCCCCTTGATTGTGCTGCATATGTTGCCCGTACCCTCATCCTCTAGGTGGCCCCCCTCTTCCTCAAAACCTGTTGTGAACATTCCCCTGCCCTATGAATCCTCCCCCGGTGGGTGGCGAGCGTACTGTATCTGCAGGGCCTAGTGTCCTCCCTTGCTCATAAATACTGCCCCTTTCATGGCATATTTAGATAGCTTCCTCTGTACTAACTTTGCTTCGTCTTGCTTCTTTTCCCTGTGCTTTTGCCTCACGTTCTCTTGTAATAGTCTACAATAGTTTACTATCATGAGCTGTATTTCTGATTAAGGCTTTGCCTCCATCCTCACCAATTTCTTGAGTTGCTTTTGCACTTGCTCTGGCAACCCTTGCCATAATATTTGATAGAATAATGCTACTGTTTTGTCCCATGGTTCTCACATTTTAAGGTGCCAAAGCTCTTAAATTGTGTGAATGTAGTGTAAGGAGTTTCATCTTCCCCCATTTTGTGTGCCATAATTGTACTAATGTCTGACGTGTCTGGGTATTGTGTCCTTAGAGCTTGCCATACAGCCGCTTGGCAGTTTGCAAATGGCGAACCATTATGCGCTGTGTCCTTGGTGGTTACTGCTGGGTACCCCACCCTTCTCCATACATCGTCAGTGGCCTCCTCGAGGATTGCCCCTTTAAATCCTCCATGGCTAGCTTCTGTCCCGCTGACATCCGTTCCATTTCATATATCCATTTCCGCGCACCCGCGGTTCCCTCCCTGACCATCAGTCCAGTGAAGTGACCTTATTGCGGCATAAAGCACTGTACAAGAAACAAAATATGTCATATCCATAAGGCAACCGTCAAATCATATTAAAAAATCATAACATAACATAAAATAATGTGTGCCAGACTGTCACTGCATTCAGAAAGACTGATCATATAGAATTGGTAGTGAATGCTTGTGTTTCATGGTGTCTTAAATATACCATACTATTGTTGGCTAGGTGTAACATAGGAATCAATTACAATTTGCAATTGTGGGCTGTAAGGGCACTACTGGTTGCTCAGAAGCAAATCCTAAAGGTGTGGAACACTAGATAAATCCACAAATTGATACTTGGTTAAATTATTTGATTATTCTATCCAACTCTGAAAAGGTTATGTACAAACAAAAGGATCGCTCTGATATGTATGAAGATGTGCAGATGCCTTTCAATGAATTGTCTGAATGGCTCTAGCACAGTTGGTGACTTTGCGATGTTGAGTTGGGTTATATGTTTGTGCACAATTGATATTGAATAACACCCTTTTTTGTGTCTGTCTGTTTTGTTTTTTGGAAATACATTTGATCGCGGTTTATTATGCGGACACAAGGTGGCACCCAATAAAGCACGGTTAGTTTAGTTTCAATTTCATGAGGCCTCCAACCCGTCTTGCACCCAACCCCAACAAATACCCTGTGTCACCAACGGAGTAGGAACCAGGCCAGTGTGTAATAAAAATATATATTTAATTATTTAACATTTGACAGAATGCTAACATCAGCCACCACTGCTGTGGAAACTCGCAAGATCACACAATAACTCGGTTATATAAAACAACACAGGTGAAATTTTGAAACATGCGATAATAGCTTACACAGATTTAATTTCTATTTAACCGACAGTAAACATTTACAATCTAATACAGTGTCCACAGAAATGAATTACTTTAAAAGAATACTTTTCTCCCAGCAGGAGGTAGCAACCCCCACCCTCTAGGCCTCAATTTAATGTGACCTCTTTGATTGAAAGGCAAGATGCAGGGATTGAGGACACAAAGGAAAACTCGTTTTGCTGTTGATTTAAAAACTCAAGGTTGGTAAAAAGGAACTCAAATGAATATTGTTTTTCAACACACTTGAAAATAAAAGGCAGGACTTTAGAGTTTCATGTCAGAGAAAAATGAAAACAAAAGAAAATATTTTGTTTTGCACAACACACGTAGATGGGATACCATACTTTGTAATTCTAGTTTAAAAGGAATGGGGACTTTCGTTTTGCACACTCCACACTGACTTGAAAGGTGGTGTTTTATGGAAAACTTTTTGGGGATTATGGACCCTCCCTCCCCTTTTGTATAGAAGTCAAGGATTTCAGAGACAGTCAACCAGGTCTTTATGGGCTATATCAGCTCTAACACACTGTGCATGCGCTATTGTTAGTTTCAAATTCTAACAACCCTCATCCCGTGTTGGAATGAATTGATTTACTTTAATCGACTGTGCTAAGGATCTACACAGCTTCCCTCCTCCCCACACTTTAATGGAAAAGTTTAAGGATGGCTGCTCCCAACACAATGCAATTTCAACAGAGGGGTGGTTTTCTAATGGGGAAATAATTTTGATTAAAATTTAACAAATTGTGTGAAGCGCCTACCCAGTTTCACCCCTCTACCCGCTAATGAAAAGGGATAAAGGCAGGTGGCTCCCCCCCACAATTGGTGGCTTTGGGATATCTACTTACATCAGAGGCTTTTGTTAGTGAAAACAACAGGGTTCCTCTGAGGATAGCACAGGTCTGGTCAAGGGCTTTCATTCAGGGATTTTCTCCTACACCCAGATTCCTTCAGCTCCTCTGGTTTTGGGTCCCTGCTAGCTTCTCTATATTCCAGCTACTGTCTCCAATGCAAGTAATGAGGGCTCTCTGCTAGTTGTTCCTCCCAAGAGTCCAGCAGCAGCTCGCTCTCGGAATAATTCACAAAAGCCCAGTTCTGATGCAGACACAGCAACCTTGTTATGATTCCTGCTGCCCGGATTGGCTACCTTGTTCCCGTCACCTCTCCCCACCAAACCCCCTGCCTGCTGATAGTACCAGGAGCTGGGAGATATGCATGATGTAGGCTGAGGGAGGGGAATATATACATCATTTCAAATTGACAAGGATAACTGAATCGTTTGTTCTGAAAATTCTCATACTGTAATAACTCCCTGGGTCTTTCAAATAACCCCATTATGAGTTCTATATTTTACTGTGAATCAGACCATGCTAATTTTACATCGGCACGCTCTTCCTGAGCGGAGTTGCTGTTTTTCTTAATTTCCTCATAGACCGTAGTAGTGAAAAATATGACACTTCATCATACAGATGTTCATTTAATTTTTCACACTCACACCAACTTTCAAATCTTTCAGAATCATGGCAAGGCCTGAATCAAATTTTTCTTAATAATGTCTATTATGTGTATCACCCAAAAATGGTATTAGCATGGTTTAAAGCAGGGGTGCACAACTAATTTTGACAGAGGGCCGAAAGTACCTTACATGAGGGCTGTAGTGGGCTGAAAAGTAAATGTGGGCGGGGCGGTAGGCGGGGCGTGGCAGGAGGCTTTTTCAACCCCCAATTTGTATTAAACACATGGAAAAAGAATATGTTTTTGAGGGGTAACGATTTTTATTGCATTTCAAACTTACATTTTGTACTACACATTTTCCATTGTTATAATTTATTTCGATGTAGTTATTGTTTATAGTCTGTTTAATTAAATTATATATATTTTATTGACCTATGATTGGACATTCCATTATTTTGGACTGCTAAAGTTTGCTGTTTGGGTTCCCCGAGAGGAGTATGGCCTTCGTTGAGTCAGGTTTCCTCAAAAAAGCAAAGGATGTACAACTCCTAACTGTGCCTGTTTTAGCTTTATTATTGGGTTCACTCTTGGAGTGCAACACTATGCCCCATGGCACCCACATCCAACCGAACACTATGCCCCATGGCCCCCTCACCCCCAACCAAACACTATGCCCCATGGCTCCCACCCCCAACCAAACACTATGCCCCATGGCCCCCTCACCCTCAACCAAACAGTATGCCCCATGTCCCTCACCCCCAACCAAACACTATGCCCCATGGCTCCCACCCCCAAACAAACACTATGCCTCATGGCCCCCTCACCCCCAACCAAACACTATGCCCCATGGCTCCCACCCCCAACCAAACACTATGCCCCAAACACACTCTCAAGCATGCACCCATAAAGACCCGAATCCTCCACCCTCCCAACTCAGCACACACACTCTCAAGCATGCACCCATACAGACCCAAACCCCCCACCCCCCAACTCAGCACACACACTCTCAAGCATGCACCCATACAGACCCGAACCCCCCACCCCCAACTCAGCACACACTTTCCTGTGAGTTTGAATTTGGGTAATATTACATGCATGTTTGACATGACAGGTTGATTAGTGAGGTTCGGAGGAACTGGGCTTTGCAACTAAGCATGCTTTTTTTATCATTCCACAATGTTTTCCGTGAGTTGAAGGGTTAATCACTATGATTTTGTTTGTGGCAACTTGTCCCATTCTGTAATGAGCGCACGTGTGACATGGTTGGGTGAGACAGATGCTTTCCACTTACGGCTGTGTTGGGGTGACAGATATACGTCTTTCCATGTGCCCTATGTTAACATGTGCACATAGCTATGTTAGGTGAACTTATTGTCGTTAAATATATTAGCTGTTACAATGGCTGTCAGGTGTTCCTGCTCCCACCTCCTCTGAGACAATTCCTGAGATCGCACTAAAGCAAATGAATGACAGGGTCCAATCCACTCAATCCCATAGGACTATTGGCAGTACATGTCGTCCTCATGTGCCCAGGCTTTCCCATTTAAGAGATTTCTGACTTTGTGAAAATTCCCTTAGCTTGTGTTAGAACACTATTCATGAAACAATCATGAACGTGGGAAAATTGTGCCATTTTCCAACAGTATCTCACATGCAGAATGTGAGCAGATTAAGGACAGTCCAGCAACTTGACCCTTCCTGTTCTGAAGATGTTACAATCACAATATGAAACCTCCTTAAAAAGAAGAGGATATTTTTACAGAAACACATCTGAATGTCCCAACATTCTATGTCAAGACGGAGGCGAGCATTATGCTTCATCTTCATTTATCTGCCTGTCTGCAGCAGTTTCAACAGTAAACATTTTAGCAATTCCCATATGGGAGAAACACATTTAAAAAAATAAATGTGTTTACTTTTTTCCAACCAAACCTACATTTCCCTTGAGTCCCAGGCCCACTGTGGTCCCAATGTCCTGGTCACATGCTCTTAGTCCTTCCTCTTCCTGTTCTCTCCCTCTTCTTTCCTTCTCTCCATGCAGATAAGTAGCATTTTCCTATTGCTCTCCGTAAGTTGTGCATGTATACCTAATAGCGTTTTTATAAAATGCGAGCGACAGATAGAACGTTTGGCAAGCGTTTATTGAGCGTAACTATAAGTGTACAACATCATTGCAGACAGCGCAGTACCATATTTTAATTCTTAGAGGGGACAACTGCCCTGTGCCGTACTCTCAGCACACTTGGGGACAACCGTCCTCCTCGTATACTTCCAGTGCAATCCCCTCCCTTGCAGGGGAGTAGTCAGGTGCGTGCAACACTTTCCTCTATCGGGGAGGCAGAACCTGACCCGCAAAGTATGCCAGATGCGCTACGGCAGTGCAAGTTAAACAGTGGGGCCATTGGCCAGAGGAGGCGCCCCCACCCTTGCAAGTGAGGAGCCTTCCTCTCAAGGACACCGACAGCACTGCTATTAGTACGCACATCGATCCAGAGAGCAAACTAACACCGAGATAGCTCAGAATTGCACTCCTGAGGGCCACAGACACAAACTGACCTGCCCAGCAAGCATATATTAAAAAAAAAAGTCAACACTATTGAGAAGCCTGCACAGCAGGATTAAGGTGCAGCCTCAAATTAAAAACAATAAGTGAGTTAGTGGACGTGCAAGCCTGCACAGCAGGATTAAGGTGCAGCCTCAAATTAAAAACAATAAGTGAGTTAGTGGACGTGCCACTACACCTGATAAGGTATTCAAGCCACTAGCTCAGAACAAGAGAATGGCAGACTTCGAATGGAGCAAGAGACTGCCT
The DNA here is from genome assembly GCF_040938575.1 of Ambystoma mexicanum. Lineage (NCBI taxonomy): Eukaryota > Metazoa > Chordata > Amphibia > Caudata > Ambystomatidae > Ambystoma > Ambystoma mexicanum. The sequence continues at coordinate 524,873,184 of NC_090940.1, forward strand.
TCTCCGAAGATCTAGCCCACAGCTTCAAGGAAGTGCTGGGGAACTCACTCGTGGAGTCAGTGGCTCAAGGGGTGAGACCCCTATAAGAAAGACTGGAAACTACGTTTCTGAGCCAGGAAAAGAAGAGCAATTTAGCAAAAGAAAGCAAGTCCACAAGGGTCACGCCAGAAGACTTACAGGAGTGTAAGAAGACCCGGAAGAGTAAAGACTCTTCTGACCCCCCAGTTCATCCAGACGGGGCAGACCCTAGGCCTCAGAGGCTGCCGACGCATTTGCAAGACTGCGTGAGGCATTCATACGCAAGTCGGAAGTGCCGAGCCTCACGACCCCTACCCAGGGGAAGATATTATGGGCAATGAAGGGCTCAACTCTGAAGAGGAGTCCACAGGGCCACTGAAATCCTCACAACATGAGTACAACAAAAGGGTGGATGAAGAAATGCAGCCCCCACCTAAGAAAAGGTTGAGGAACCTCAACAACACGGAGGCAGAGGAGTACATTTCAGACAGGTTCGAGCCTGAGGACATCCGGAACTCTAAATCCTCAGAATGGCTACCATCACCCAGGGTGACAAAATACCTGAGACCCACAGATTGCGAAAAGCCCTAGAGAAAGAGGCAAGACAAAGAATACTGGCAGAATGCCCTAAACCTGAATTGCTTGGGAAGGTATCAGAAGCTCCAGAGATCGATCCGAAGATGTTGGTTTTGTCTCGAAGACCACCAGAGATCCCAGGACAGGGATAGACAGATCCTGGAGAAGTTGCCAGGAAAAAGTGCTAGATCTAGCAGGGCCACTCGCAAAGATCATGGACTTGGCCGAATGAGCAAGAGATACAGGGGAGGAAGTGGACCCGGAAGTCCTCGCCAACTGGCGCAAAGGACAGTATGCCTCCTGGGTAATGCCAATTGCGCCACATCCTCTGAGTGCAGAAGAGGACTGCTCCTGAAAATAGACCCCAAGCTAGCCGATCCAGCGTCCTAGGAGGCCAGTGAAGCAGCCCAAGGGCTTTTATTTGGTGAGACCTTCGGGAAGGAAATGGGAGGTTCGTGGGCACCTACACCTCCTTAGAAAAGGCCCAAGCCTCGATAAAGAAAAATATTCCCTGGAAGAGGTTTTGCCGGGACCGGTCGCTATCGAGGCCGAGCTACCTGTCGCTACCAAACCACGAGGAGGCCTCAGAACCACAAGGCCCACTATTGGGAAAACAGGCAGCAAGACGCCTTATTTCCCCCAGTACGATGTCCTTTCATCACCTGCATTTTCATCCCCTGGTATTTTAATGTGCATATTACAACGAATATGCTCATCAAATCTTTTAGGGGGGAGAAAGGGTTTAGGCAATAGCCAAAAGTAAGTGTGGGAGGGGGTTTGGTGGTGGGGGGGACCCCTCAAACCCCCGACACCCCCCAAAAAAAAAGAACGATGAGCATTTAAGTTGGAAGGTACACGTTAAAATGACAGGGGATGAAATTGCAGGCGATTAAATGACATGGAATCTTTCCCCCAAGAGGATGCTTCCCGAGAGGAAGGAGAGGCAGAGGACAGGGAAGATGACAGAGCTTCCCCACAGGTGAGAAAGGGCACATATCCACCGGTAGGGGGAAGGATAGCGAAATGTTGGGAGAACTGGTGCGCGCTTTCCAGCCTGGGTGTTGCAGACAGTCAAAGGTCTGCAACTAGAATTTACTCAGTTGCTCACCCAACCCCACCCCCTTCGCCCTTTACACTCAGCGCAGGTAGAGAAGGAAACCTTACACGTAGAACTGCAAAGCTTGGCTCTCAAGAAGGCGATAGAACCTTGCGCGAGGCCCGCAAAATGTATGAGCAACATGTTCCTGGTACACAGGAAGGACAAAGTAAGGCCCGTGATAAATCTTACAGAGATGAACAGCTGAGTGGTTTATCATCACTTCAAAATGCAGGGAATCCATCAGCTCAGAGATACCCTCAGGTAGGGCGATTTGCTCACGAGAGTCGATCTGAAGGACGCATAGCTTACGATACCAGTCCAAGAGGTGTATCGCCCCTTCCTGGCGATCCTGACTTCCTTCCTTCCTGACTGCGGCGGGCAATTTTGGCAATTTGCAGCAATGCCGTTCAATCTAGCCTCAGCTCCATGGGCCTTCACAAAGCTCATGAGGCTGATAGCCGCAGCAATCAGAGAGAAAGGGATACGAATGATAATATATCTGGACGACATAGTGCTGGTGGCAAACAGCAGGGACACGCTCCGATACCAGACGAGCTGGGTAACAGACCTCCTAACATCTCTGGGATTTCATGTGACTCAAGAGAAATCAGAAGTGATACCAGTGAGGAGGATAGAATTGCATGCGTTCGTACACCAAGAAGGCAACACTAGATTTGCCGAGCAGAAAGATAAGAAATATAAAAAGAGAAATGAGAAACTGCCTCAGCAAAAGCGTAATCTCCCTGTGAACGGTAGCGAGAGTAGTGGGTCTACTAGCAGTATCGATCCAAGTGATATTTCCAGGGTCTCTGCATTATCAAGATCTACAACGGCTAAAGATAAAAGACCTACAACAGGGACTGCGATACCATCAGCTAGTGCCTGTAGACACAGATTCAGGAACAGAACTAGAATGGTGGCTTCAGAGCATGGATGCCTGGAATGGGAAAGCCATATTTGGCGACCGCCTGATCGGGTGATAGAGTCAGACACCAGCAGAGCGGGCTGGGGAGCTCGCTGCGGAGAGTTAGAGACAGGGGGCAAGTGGAGTACAGAAGAAATGAAATTACACATCAATTGTCTGGAGCTGTTAGCTAGGTCGTTTGTGATCAGGGTGTTCACGAAAAAAGAGTGAATTTGTGTATCCTGCTGAAGTTGGACAATATATCAGCAGTCAGATGCATAAATCATTTAGGAGGGACAAAGTTCAAGTTGTTAGCGGAACTAGCCAAGGACTTCTGCCTAGAGTCCGGGACATCAGCAGTAGTGGAATATCTCCTGGGTTCGCTCAATGTAGTAGCGTACTGAAACTCCAGATATCTGCAGACTCCAGCGACTGGATGCTAGACACGGCAGTCTTTCAACAAATAGAGGAGCTCTGTGGTCCGCTACACACCGATCTGTTTGCGTCCAGACTGAATGTGCAAAAGAGCAGATACTTCAGCTGGAGACTAGACCCGACAGCTGCAGGCGTGGATGCTTTTCTCCAAGATTGGAGGGGAGAGACGCACTACGCCTTCCAGCCGTTCATTATGATGAGCAGAGTGTTAACGAAGGTTTGCACAGAGAGATCGACAATGATAGTGGTAGCACTGATCTGGAGGAAGCATTCACTACGGGATTGATTCCACCACACCGGTTCGCCAGCCCCTGAAAGACTCAGAGGAGGTTAGCAGGTGACATACAGTTAACTAAGAGAACTGTACTTAGATACTAAGTAAATAGTTTGTTGAGTAAATACAGAGATGACAATTTTTATTCTTTTTTACTTTTCGATTTAAGGCTCTCTTGCCACACAGCCCCTACCTTTGTTTTTTTACCAAGAGGCAACGCAAAATTGGCGATTGCTCTCCTGTCCTGAAAAAGGTTGAACACTAAGTCAATACACAAGGGAACTGTCTCATCCTCGTGAGAAAACTCAACCGAAACATGTTGACAACAGTTTTAAAAAAAAACCCTGAATACCAACAGAGGGGCACATTGTAAAACAATCGAGTGTTGAATTTATAATTGTCTGACTTATTATTTGTGGTATATACAAAGTATCACCTTGTTTTATTTTTTGTAAATATGATTATTGTATGGATGAGTTATGAATTAATGGTTTTTGGAGGGATGTATTGTATTTGGTTTGTGGAGCCGACTTTTTCATGATATGTGTATTTGGATAAGAAACAGAAAACTATTCTGATTTAAACAATAGTCAGTTGTCATCTCTGGTCTAGTTGGCCCTATCCCTTTATTATATTGTATCTTTCATTAGGACATGACCAGAAGAACAGTTGAGCCAAGTTATGGAGACACTCGAGCTGTTTGAGGGCAAGACCGCCAGTTGTATGCAGAGTATTTGCAGAACAGGACAGTGGAAAGGACAGAGACTAAATAGGGACTAGTTCAGAGTTCAGTTCAAGTTGGAGTGCAGTTGATAGCATTCAAGAAGAGGGAGAGAACAGGAAGAGGAAGGACTAAGAGCATGTGATCAGGACATTTGGACTACAGTGGGCCTGGGACTCAAGGGAAATGTAGTTTTGGTTGGAAAAAAGTAAAAGAAAAAAATGTGTTTTTTCCCACATAGGAGTTGCAAAAATGTTTATTGTTGAAACTGCTTGAGACAGGAAAATAAATGAAGATGAAGCATAATGCTTGCCTCCTTGTCTTTAATAGAATCAAGCCCCCCTGTGCTATTAGCAGGGGTAATCTTCATTCTCAGAGCTGGGAAATATGTTAAGACTTAGCATGTAACTCTCAGGGGCTCATTTTCAAGTGCCCCTTAACTTGGCGACAAGGTCTCGTTCCGTTTTCACTTCAAATGGGTCATCACTGCCAGATGTTCACCATTTGCACGGCGGAGCGCAAAAGGTGCCATACGAGCATGTCTGCTGCTTTTTGCCCTCCCCTTCTGCACTCTGCCAAGCAAATTGAGTAAACACTGCTGCCAGGTACGCATGATTGGTGGAGTTTACAATGGCTACTTTTGGAGTCCACCTGCTTTTTCCATAATGATCCCCAACATTTGCGCCGGCATGAGAATGCTGAAGTATTTTCATGGTGGAGAGGAAATGAGGCGCTCCGCCCCTCCTCTCCACCATACAAATGCCGGAAAATTTGGAGCACTGGAAACAAAATGCGTAAGCTAAAGGATGAGACATTGTTTACTGGATAAGAAACTAACACGTTCTACACCGATCTCCACAGATGGTACTTTGGGCAATCTCCCTAATACTCAAAATGATGACCTTCAGCTTACATAATCATCTCTAAGGCAGGTGTATTTACACTGTGATCTATTGTATAGGGTTTTGACATGCAGATTAGACAAACTTGTCTATAGTGAGCAAATTCACCCACTGGGCTATGTAACTGTTATGGGGATGTGTGATGTGTAGATCAAAAACATAACTCCTTTTGGCAGTAGCAATGCCCGCTGAGCAATCTTTCCAACAGAAGGAAATCTGGAGATTTCTGGAGACATCTCCAAAAGGCTTACAGAACTGTGGAAGGATCAGTGACTTGCCATGGGCACCCTCCGATGTCTGACCATGACCCTCTTTGTTGATCTTTCAGTGGCACCAGCCTATTGGGATTCATTTTGAAAGTTGTCATGAGGAGGGGTTTGGAGAAGCTATGTGAAAGAGAAGATTGTTGGAACAACAGTGGGAGAAGGGGTATAGACAGGTTCTGGCCCAAGCAGCAAAAGCCACCCTGTATTCCACAGGACCCAACCTATGACATTAAATACAAGGGAGGGCAAAAGTGTGACGTAGGAAGCTCCTTGTTCAGGGGTTAACCAGAATATTGACTGCGGTGTGCTGATACGTTAACACAATCCTGGTAGGGGCTCCATCTTGTTACCTGATAAAAAGAAGTCTTCGTACATTTTTATAAAATGAAATACCAGTGTATGATATTGTATAATTTGCTGCTGAGTCCCAGGCTATGCTGTCGGCCTGCTGTTCATAACTAAATTCTGAATTGATCAATTCATCCTGTAATTCATTCTGTATTCACTGCCGTACCCACAGTTTGTATGTTAACCATAAAACATGAGTTGAGCGCCATACTGGTTCAGAAGATAGCTCACTATGCCAAGCACTTTGTAGTGATCAGTGTTCATATGTGAGATTTGTAAAAAGTCGGTATCCACCCCAAAGAGCATAATGTATTCGTCAGGAGAAGTTATTAGATAATTAAATTAGAGACAGTGCAGCCAAAGTGTCAAGACCCAAATCTGTGCTTTGCCAGGGAAGATGCTGTGATCCTGGACAGATCATCGAATCTCACAGTATAGGATTTTCCTTCTCACATTCTGATGGCTTTGTTTGGCCATTGCCTGCTCTTTATTTTATCTGTGGCTGTTTGAGTGAAAAGACACGAGAGCACGGAGAACATTTCTTGGGCCTCTAGCAGTCTCTACCTCTTCCTTTGCCCTTGCTTAAGAGTTTTGGCGCTGGTGGCTAATATAAAGGCTTCCCTTACCAGAATCCTAAGCTCTTCCTGTTTATTGTGGACATTTATTGCATGGATTTGAATGCTGCCATGTGCAGCCCTGCTGTAACTTTAATTCAGCTCACCTCAGCATAGCTGGTGGGATAAAGGGGAGCAGCAGTGGCGTTTCGCACCCCCCCAGTCATTCTGCACAAGGTTTGTTGCAACATGCTGTCATTCTGATACGTTAAGGCAGAATGTTTTTAACAGAGTGTGCTCCTGTTCCAATTGGCCTATTTTGGAAAATGGGCAATCAGCCTCTTGGAGCCCGTTGCTTTGACCCAGCAGCTGAGATCTTCCTAGAAGTCAATTATCCATTAATTTATGGCGCCTACTGGAACATTAACTAATGCTTCATCGGCAAGAGTCACCAGTCATCCCAGTACAACTAAATGACTTGTTTGTTGTCACCACAATATCAGATAAAAAGAATTGGTCATCCACGAATATTCAACATATAATCAAGAAATATTAAGTTATCATTTTACTGTGAGGCTTGCTCTTCCCCTAAGTACTAAAGGACCATGAGGAAGTGAAAGCATATTTTAATATATGGCCAAAGTGTGAAGAGTGGCTTCCTAAAAAGTTACAAAGCTTCATAGTTCATGGCAGCAGACTAAGAGCAATACTAGCTAGGAAACCTTTATTTGGATTTCTTACTTTGGGAGCCAGGTACTTTGCCAATTTATTTCGGAAGGCATTTTTTTGTTAGTGAATCATTTTATTTTGTGTTGTGATTTGAATTTTAATTCTTTGTCGCTTAAGTTAGGTAAAGCTTTTTTTCTTACTTTTGAAGCCAGCTTATTTGAAAAGCCAGCTTTTTTGGTTTAGAGAATGCTTTAATATTTTAGTTGAGAAAACTTAACTTTTCTTAATTTTTCTTTTTGTAGGAATCCCCCCCGAAACCTGGATTTTATTTTGGAAAATAGAGCAGGGAGGCAGGGGGAGGACTCTGAGGTTGTGTTTCCTGTGAATGAGGGCAGCATGTATCTGGATGGTAAGGTGGGCATGGATCTGTATCCTCCTACTTGCAAACAGAAGGAGGAAGGCAGAGTTCATGAACATTCTAGGGGTGAGGTACACAGACACTCTGCCTAATCCATCAGATGATGCTGCTGCAGATGTTGCTCGTGGGGTTAGTGGTGATGATGATGTTGCTGGGGGTGATAGTGGCAGTAGTGGTGACACAGAGACAGTGGAGGGGCCTGAGTGGGTGGTATATTCAGCACCACAGGCGAGCTGGTGATACACAGGTCAGGGGGAGGAGAGCCAGTTATTCAGTAGTCAGGAGGAAGAACAAAACCAAGTAAGAGATCAAGAAAAGACCAGGAGTTCTTTCGAAAGTACTGTGAGGGCACGAAGAAAGTCCCCCTTGCCATCATCCTCTTCAGCCTGGGATTACTTTAATGTGCCTGATGGGGTTTCAGCAGCAGAAGCTACATCCATAGAGTGCACAATTTGCCCAGAGTGAAAGACCATTAGATGGGGAAGATCTCTGCTACCCATGCATTGTGTACCACGGCCCTCTTGAACATGTGGTGCTGACACTGGTACGTGAAGGCCAAGTTCCACCCGCTCCAAGACTAGTTCTTTGTGATTACATCGGCCAAGTTAGTTTGTGTTCTCCTAGTTTGACTCTTGTAACTTTACTTTTTTTCATTGTATTTTGTTAAATGGGGGGGTCACTTCTCATCCTACCCCTACTCCTACCCCACCCTGTACTACACACACAGGTACACACACACAGATACGCACACACACACACACACACACACAAACACATACACACATATAAGAAAAAACAAAAGAAAACATCGACTTACAAGGGTCAAACTAGAAGACCACAAATAATTGTAGTCAATGTAATCACTGTAAACACCCAAACCTATACCAGTGATGATGAAGATGACACAGCAGCTGAGACTTGCGAGAGGAACAGCAATGCTGTCCTAAGTGAAAGCTTCTCCATGAAGTGATCAAGCCAGGCTCACTCAGTGAAGGGGTACAAACAAAAGGCCCAGGCCGATGGAGGTGCCATTCTAGGGTGTAATTTAGAAAGGCTCAATGTCCCTCAGATGAAATGACTGCTGCTCTTCAGGAGTACAGGGATGAGTAGGGGATCAAACTCCTACTCAGCTCCACATTACTAATGAACAAGCAGTGATCGCAGTCTTAAAGGTGAAACAGGCACAGCTTGATAGGTATATCTCCTGCGCTTCTTGTGGTAAAGTAGGCCGTGGGTAGGCTACACACTTCATTAGCACAGAAGCAGTCCAAACAACAATTGTACTATGGAACCAAAATAAAAGAATGTCCAACCAAGGCTCTATAAAAATAGGAGACTTTCATTAAACTAACATTAAAAACACACTAATCAAAAACACTATCACTGTAAGAGAAGGTGCAGAATATGCAGACTTGTAGTGAAAGGGGGCACTCCATGTCTATAGGAAGGGGGTCACATGCAAAATTTCAGAAGCAAAGCCATGTTGAAGGAAGGCGTCTTTCAAAATGGTAGAGTGTGGTGTTCCTAGTCACTAGGGCACACTAATACAGAGCAGGAGAGCAGAACCACTTGAAGTACCTTATATGCTTGTTCTTGGAACTTGACACCATTGAGCCAGGCTTCTAGGTGCTTTACGATGGTATTAGTACCGACAATCAACATGAATTGGGGAAAGAACAGGCAGGCGATGGCCGAGTTAATGACTCTAATTGGTCGAGTCAGTTCGAAGAGGTCCAACATTACAATGTGTCAATCAGATTGAAAATGACTGGAACAAATTCAGCCATAGGTTGAGTCGCCTGTTCGATGGCTTGACAGTGGATTAAAAAGCGGTGCATGTCAAAGGCAACTCTACATGCTTTTAGTGACTCGAAAAGCATAGTGACTCAAAAAGCATTTCAAAGCAGTTACATCTGCTCAAAAACTGATCCAACTAGGCAAACAGTGCCTAACCTGGTTGTTGACTTCCACATGCTGGGAGACACCTTCCACAATTTCTAGGGACATGGCGGATCCTTGTTCTGCACTTCCCAGCCAGGAAGGTTTCCAGAGAACACTTGCCAGGGCTGTCACCTTCAGTGGGCTTGCTTCCAGTCATCTCATCTTGCAGTAGGCCTTTTTCAGGCAGCATTTCTACTCGAAATGTTCCTCTGGGATGTTTGAAGGAAGGATCTTCTTCGCTTTGTGAAGCCTTTCTTTTCGTCTCTATTGAAAAGGACCTTAGGGGCAGACTGTACCTTCAATAAATGTTCCAGGTGAAATTCTTCTTCTTCAGTAGTCCAAAGATGACTCAGCTGATGAAATGGTCTCACCCCTTTGAAATGGAAATCTGCTACAGAATATTGGTCCCTTTCTAGCATTTGAAACGGGTCCAGTCCTAGCTGCTTTGTTAACAGCCTGTTGCCTGGTGATGTTGGTTCCAGGGTGCCTTGTCTACAGGACGTTGGGAGGGGCACAGGAGGTGTGGGAGCCTTGGAAGCAGCCATGATGGTGGGTCTCTTCTGTTGACTGTTCTTTCTCTCCAGATTACTCTAACGCCACCCATTCTTCTGTTTGCTCCATATCAAAGACATGCCATGGTGTGTCCTCTCCATTGTTCTCACAGGGCTTGCTAAACCCTGGGGGAGATTTCCTGTCCTTTGGTAAAGGTGACATGACTTCCTAGAGAGTTCAAAACGGTCCCAAATTGTTGCTTTGGATGAAACACAGTCCTAGACACTGGTACACATAAGGACACATCAGTGAAATGAGCCACTTGCAACCAAGCGGACAATATATGACACCAATTCGTATTGACCGGTGGTGGAAATTGAGGGAAAACTTGAATGGGTGAGTACTGTGATGAATCCTTCACAGTCCTCACAGAAACCCTACCTAAAGTCTCCTCCCAGGTGGCCAGGGAAAGGTAAACGCTACCTGATCCTAACCCCAGGGGTGGTATTAGCTGGGAGGATAACCTGAGAGGAGAAGGACCTCAAGAGAACAGGGAGAACTCTGTTGGTTGAGACGATGCATTCATCTTCCTCAGAGGAAGAAATATCAGTGATGCTAAAATATGCAATGGCTTGTGGTAAGAGTGAGGTTTACTGTTTCAAAGATATTCATTTTGGGATTTGCAAAAGACTTCCCTACTCAATCATTTGTCAGGCGTAAAACTATCCCTCCTAAAGTTGTCTATATCTATAATGGTAAGAACTCTTAAGGTCAACAAGAGAATGTTAAATGTGGACATCAGAACATTACCATCTTAAGTTCTGATAAAGCTAACTCTCCTTTGACTTGAAATCAATCATTAACTCCTTGTAAACGTCCTTCCTATAATGTAATCAAGTAAGTGCATTTCAAACCAATTTGTAGATAGAAAAAGGTAATTTAAATATTGGGGACTTTAAGTCCCACACTGCCCAAAGTAATGGGACGAGGAATAGATTTATGGAGGCACCAGACTGCAAGGTGCAGTCTAGTGAGTTTAATGACACACACCTGAGAGGGACTAGTGCGTATAAAGGACCCCCCTCGGGTGCAGGCCATTAGGAGAACTAAAAGGTGCAGTAGTTGTCGAGACTCCACGCTGCACTTACAGCAGAAGTTGAATGGAAGCAGATACGCTGGAGTCAAATATGGTTGTGAAGCAGATGCCGGCTTTGTTAGGGTATCTACCCTTTATGACCCTAAATGCAGAGGTTGCACCGTGGGAAGCGTTGTTTCAGTAAGCTTTTACCCTGGTGGCCCTGAATGCAGAGGTTGTACGTCAAGAAGTGTTAATCCGAAAAGCTTTCCCGAAAACAACTTGTACTCCGGTGGCACGTGAACACTGGAGTGCTCGTGAAGTGAGTAACGTTCCTCTGCCTACCGGCATGGGCCGCAGGAAGCAGAAGGAAGCATCCTATTTTGTAGCGGGAAGCAGAGGAAGCAGAAGACACAGTGGCAGTAGAGCGAGCAGACGCATATGCAGCACCCGGTGAGTTCACTATCATTCTGTGACCCTGGAATGCTCCGTAATCACTCGCTGTCCACTATTAAGAATATTGAATACTGAACTAACGTTAAGAAGCTGAAGGGGCAGACTAAGAATAGCTTTGCGTACTAATCTGATACAAAGCAGCTAAAGTGGCAGAAAAAGAACCTTGGGAACAGACATGAAGGTTACAATTGTAATTACCAAATTCAGAGTAATGGCCAAGACCAAAAGAGGGCATTTGTTACACTTCGGGCTTCCTTCCGGGCTTCTGTGCAGAATACGTCTACAGGGGTTTCTCCCTTCTTTGCCCTGTATGGTGGTCATCCTAGGGCACTCCCACTCGATCTGGTACTGCCGGCTGTCAACCCAGCTGCAAGAGACTGCGTGAGAGATCTCGATAAGATTCATCGGGACGTACCCTGTCATTTACTCCGTGCTCAAGACAGTGCCAAAAAATATGCTGATGTGCATCGATCCCCGGCACCGGTCTATCGGAGGGGCATGAAGGTGTGGTTGTCGTCCCGTAACTTACGGATTGCGGGCAAACGTTCGCCTTTGCCTAAATATGTGGGACCCTATGCCATTACTGATGTTATAAATCCTGTGCCGGTCAAGCTCTCCCTGCCGCGTTCATGGCGTATACACCCAGTTTTTCACTTCTCCCTGATCAAGCCATTCATCCAGGGGACTCGCCTGCCTACACGTCCTTCGCCGATCTTGGTGGACGGTGAGGAGGAGTACGAGGTTTCGCGCATTCTGAACTGCAGGGTGTCTAGGTGTGCAATGTTATACCTGGTGGATTGGAAGGGTTATGGCCTGAGGACCGTACCTGGGAGCCTTTGTCTAACTTACATTGTCCGGAGCTTCTGAGGGGTTTCCATTCCACCAGGGGGTTGCCGGTATCTTTGGGGAAGGATGCTGTTACACTTCGGGCTTCCTTTCGGGCTTCCCTGCAGAATACGACTCCTTTACAAGCTCCTCTGTGGAGCAGATACGGGTTGCCATGGCGCCTACACAAACTACGACGGAGTCCGTGTCAGCTGACACGTCCTGTGCGTGGAAGACGTACGGCAAGACACGCCCCCATACGGCTTTAAAACCACCGTCTTTCAAGGGGCTTGTTGCTGCTAATTAGCGTTACAAGCTACATCGGTTACGTCCGTTTACTCCTTCATGTTTCCTCCACACGAATTCCTGATCTGCTTACCTGGTCCTGACCCTTGCCTGGCTTCTGGATTGAAACTCCTACTCCCTTTTGGCTTTCTACTGACCGCTACTTATCTGACCCGGACTGCTTGGCTTGCCTTCCCCTTTAATCCTGTCGTGCTCACCTGGCTGTTTTGACACGGAACGTTATTGGATTATTCTTCCTGCTTCCTGCTTCCTGCTGCCTCTTGCGGTACCTCACCCCGGCTAGCTGTTACCAGACGTGGAACGCCTTTGCCCTCCTCGCAGGTGACTCGCTATCAACCACCCGGAACTCTTCAGACGCTCCACGCCTTATCTGGATGCGTGTGTGCTCAGGTACCTCTTTGTAGTTGTAATTTCCGGGTGAGCCCTGCCAACTCCATCTCTGCTATTGAATTCATTCCCTACTGTCTGGATTGGGTAATTTCCTTTTGCTGGATTTTGGGACACTGAGTGATCTACCCTGTCTTGTGAACTTGTCTTCAAGTGCATATAAACGCTTTGCTGATTCTGCACCAACCCGGCACTAGTGCGACCCTCGTGCCGCTCGGGTTTATTTCCCTATGCTAACATTCCTGTTTGTTGTTTTCTCCTGTCGTTGTTTCCTTTTTCCTGGACAATTATCCATCCTCAATATACCCATATTCAGGTTTGTTGTCATTGGTTAAATACTTTAGGAAGTCTCTTTAGATTATTTCCACTCACTGTGGTTATTTCATATTTTTGTAGATTCACCCCGGGGAAGCTCCACTCCAATACTTACCTAGGTATTTTCTGTATTATACTGCTGTTCTGATTGTTTGGTTTGTTCTCAACACTGTATAATATCATTGTATTCTTTTGCAGCATTGGTATTGGCGTTGCGTGTTCTCCCCGCTCTTTTGTTCATTTGACACCTCTGTCTATCCCAATCCAAACAGCAGAGAGGTGCATTGTAGAAAATAGCCCCTCTTCGAGGAAGCCTGAGTATTGTACTCAGGGGAGCTGGGATAGAAGGCTGAATATCGATTCTTGTACAACCATCATCTCCAAGGTCACTCATCCACGTCTTTGACCTACTTCGGAGTGGTGAGTAACAGCATTATTAAAATAAATTAATAACACCCAATATTGCCAAAGTCAAGGGAAGGCAATTAAGAAGCATACCAATTGATTGCCATGGACTAGAAAAGACAATAGTTGATAGACTTAAACAAGCATTGTCTAATTTTTTTTTAAACATTTTTTTTACTTTATTACTTTAGCGTTTGGTTTCCTAATGAAACCTTTCAGCTTTAACTCAATATATATACAAAACGCTTTGAATAAAAGGAAGCAAAAAAAAAGCGAAACAAAGCAAAAAGCAAAAGAAATATTACACCCTTCCCCATATGCTCTGTAGCAATGGCTACTAGGACGTCTTAACCAAAAACTTTCATTCAAGTACTACAACAGTTTTGGCAATTTTATCAAAAATGATCGCAACAAGTTCAAACAAGGCAAGTGTTAAGGAAATCCTGGTACCTAGCATCAGCTGGTAACAAATGTCTCTTTCAGTAAAGGTATAATACTCCAAGAAAAATGTTCCCAACAGGGTGGATCTTGCATCCACAACTCCTCTGCAATTCATGTTTAAATGGTACCGGGATTCCAACGAATGAGTACAGAGTCTGCACTGGTAATCCCTGAGTTCCTTAGGTTTCCTGGCCTCCAGCACTTCCCTTGTCGGTAGGAGGTTCAGCCGTAGCCTAATAAATTGTGTGCATGCTTCATCTGATGGAAATTTCATCAAATATTGGAGGATTTTCCCTCGGCTTCCAGCGTCCATGCAGTTCTACCCTTACAGTGCTTCCCTTACAGTTTGTAGCCAGTTACTGCCTCTACGGTCTCAATCCAGGCCTGATCATAAAGAGATTTTTTTACATTTTCAGGATTATCGTCTAATGTTTTGTTACTCCGGCCAATGCTGTTTAGTATTCCAGAGCAATTACTACTCCATTCTTACAGTGCATGTTCACTTTTCGGTTGGAGTGCCTGATTTAGAAGCTTAAATCCTCCTTCAGATGGTGGTATAAGGCACCTTCTGTATAGAGACAGGGTCTTCAAGAGAGATAGTGAATATAAATATGTTAACCTACGTTCAATCCTAATAATCACCACGGGCATCAAGTTTGGTAAAGATAAAACATATCTCCAAAAGCTACCCTCAATTAAGTACCACATTTTCCAGTGCAACTTTAATGAGCTTTCTGACTCATATGTTACAATGGGACACACTTTCGTCCTGTAAAAGGTGAGTACTGGAATGAGTGAAAATTTGCAATAGCGTTTTTTAATTATCTTTACTTGTACAGCCAGGCATTTCATCTTCCTTTTTAGCTCCTCTTCCCAATTTTCATCGACTAAACTGTCATTTATTGAAATTCCCAAGTAAGTCATTTGAGTTATCAAGTCATTTGAGTTATTGATAGCATTTTTGTACTATCAATAGATCAGCTACAACCTTTTAACTTCTCCCCGGGTTTCCTCCCAACAATCAAGACACTGGACTTGAGTGGATTTATCTTCAGACCATTTGCTGCAAAATATGTTGCCAGTGCATCCATAATTATCCCATCTTCGGTGTATAGCAATCTGTTGAACGGTGTTCTGGTTATACTCAGAGGAAAATACCTGACACCTTTGAATGCCTCTTCCATGTCTGCGGTGTACAGATTAAAGGTCGATGGTGCTAAACTGCAGCTTTGCTTTAAACCAATTGTAGTGATGATTGTATCCTTCAGGTCTCCAGCGTTGTTTAGTCGTATTCTCACTGAAGTAGATGTGTGAAGGCTTTTTATGGCTTCCAGTATGTGTTGTGGACACCGCCACTTGCTTAATTTAGACCACTGGGTTTTACGGTTAACAAAATCAAATGCCTGTAATAAATCCACAGATGCCAAGTATATTTTCTTACTGTTCTTTAGTGAAGTTCTTATTTTCAACAGCTTTATCAAGCACATGTTCCACAAGGTACCAATGCTTTTCTCGAAGCCAGACTGCCAGGGGTCACAATGTTTTGTTTCCTTGCTCCAAGCGATCAGGCGCTTGAAGATAAGGGCTGCAAATATTTTCGCCATTACGTCTAAAACGGCGATAGCTCTATCATTTCCAGGTTGTGACCTATCGCCCTTTTTGAAAATTCGGACTTTAATAGAGTAGTCCACGAAGCTGGTATTTTCCTCCTCAGTTTTAGTTGGTTGAACAGTTCAAACATAAAGTATGCCCATTCCACCGGGTTCCTCTTCAGGATCATGTTAGTTAGACCATCAGGTCCTGCGGCTCTTGAATTACTGGAGTGTTTGATAAAGTCCAGAATATCTTCCCTAGTGGTTTCAAAGGCCGATGGACACAATGGCAGCTCTTGTTTGTCTATGTAGGGTTCTATGGGTTTAAAAAGAGAGAGCTGAAGTGGATTTTCCATTCTCCTGCAGAGATTGGATTTGTCAGTAGAGATTGTTGAGGAGCCTCCATAGAATTGAAAATTCTCAAAATGTCGCTTTTTTGGTAGCGATTAGTTGTAACATGTGTTCAGCATCCTTCTGAATCATATTAAGGTTGCCTATGGTTTTTGCAGAAGCAGTTGTTCTATATGCTCTTTTCAGTCCATTCAGCACTCATTTTCTTGTAGACACTGCCATATCAGATTTATGTTGATGTTGGAAGATTTTCCTCTTGCCAGTATTATTTTTCTCTGCATATAGACACAACTGGTTTGGGTAGTCCAGGTCAGTTTTCAATTGAGACTTATCAAGAGCCTCTGTTAACTTATGTTTCCTCTCAATATTCTCAACCTGTTTCTGCCCAAGTATACGGCAAAGTTTCCACTATTCGATTGATGGGCAGTTGGTTGTGGTTCTATGATCCGTACTTGTAAGGTGTTATGATCACTCCTTATTGTGGTTGTTATTACCAGATCCCTTATGTGCGGTCTAAGGTTATCAGAGGCAAAGATGTAATCCAAAATCTGGCCTTCATTGCCCCTCTTCCAAGTCACACTTGGCAGCGAGTCATCCATCGTGAAGCCGTTCAAAATCTCAACGTTTCTCAGGTTTAAAGCCTTTCTCCACTTCAGACCACGAGAACTGCTTCATCTGAATTTGAAAGTGAATTTTCTATCAGGATAAATTCGAGACTGAAGCAGTGAATATTAAGATCTCCACACATGATTATCTTTAAGTCTTTTCTTGCAGCTCTGGCCTCATCATTCTCATTCAAGACTTGATTGATTAAAGTCTTGGCCAGCTCGGAGTCCGAATTCCAATAGATATTGCAGATTACCCAACCTCCTGTGATATTGCCATGTAAAGTTTTCCTCTTAAGCAAGACAATTTGAATTAAAGGGGAGGCGTTCTTCACCCAGATTACCTTAAAGCAACTGTGGATGTTTACTAGGCAGAGCAAGCCATAGGTTGACCCTTTTGTCCTTTAATGGCCGGGTTCAAATAAGATGCAAAACCTTTGAGGATTGGAGTGCTTCTTAGCCAAGTTTCGTGAAAACAGGCTATATCAACCTTCTCAAAAGGAAATCCCCCTTCACCTAACATGTGTTTGAACCCCCTAGTGTTCCGACAACTCAGAGTGAAGCCATTCAGAATGTGGTCCCCACTCCTTTGGCATTAGGAGTTAGATGCTAGGGCCCCTGCTAACCACTACCAGCCACCTTCTTTATTCTCTATATGTTTGTCTTGATGCCAAGACCTTTATTCATTATGATGTAGGTTATCCACAACTAACCTAAGGTTCCTTGGCAGTGTTGGATGGTCATTGTTTTGTTTTGGGCCCTTTGAAGACGATCTCTTATGATGGTTACCCAAGGGACTATAGGTTCTCCTCCCTAATCCATTCGGGCCTTTACGGGAGGGGTCTTCCAAGTTCCTTTAATAATTCTATTTCCTTGATTGTGTGTGGATTTATTATTTTCAATGAGAAACCCATCCTGGCCAGTTGTAAAGTTTCTCTAACCAGTAACTGTTGTAGTTCTTTTGCGAAGAGGTGAATAACCACCTTATCTTTCTGTCGTTCTTCTGGGAAGTGTAATGCTCACCAGATATCCACGGGTACACCACTCAGCCTGACTGGACCACTCGCGATTTCGAACCCCTCCCATGGACTGTGTTCGGCCGAGGATTCAGCCTGAAATACAGGAATTTTGGGTTTAATCTTACTGTCTCTCGTTGTTTGGATCCCACCTCCCTTGTGGACCCAACTTTCCCCTTAGTTTTCTCCTCACCTTGCTTTCTTGTATGATGCGTTCTCCATCCTGCCTCTTAGTGCAAGGGTGAGTTGTTGGTGTGGATGCGCGGCAATCTAGTTGCTTCACTGGTTCGGACCCTAAGAGTCCAGACCTGCTGTGACTCCAGTCCGTCAAGATAAGTTTGCTGGTTTTTGCAGTTTGTCCTTTTCTTTCCAATTGCCCCTGTCTCTCCTTCTTCCTCTAGGTGCAGGAAGAGCTCATTAGTGATGTTGTGCTGCTTGGGGCTAAGCACGAGATGGTAAGTGAATGTGCGATGTGCGGCGCTATCCGCCTTTTCTTCTGCTGACCTGTCTTTCTCTCTTTTTTGCAGGCCGCTGCAATGTCCCAGAATGGATGCTGGCTGAGAAAATAGTGAGTGGTGAGTAATGCATAGCACGCAGCGCCTTCTTGAATTTTCGTGTGCTAATCTGTGTTTCCTCTCTTTTGCAGGTCGTTGTTATGGCCCGGAATGGATGTTGACCAAGAGCGACTCGAATCCAGGTAAGCGTGCGATGTTTCCAGCAATTTTCGGAATTGGAATATAAACACTAATGCTGTTTCATTCTCTTCTTCTCTGGTTGCCTCATTTTCAAAGTTCGAGGGGACGTCGCTGGAAATGCTGTGTTCTCTGGACCAAAAGAGTGATGGATGGCGAGCAGAATTTACTCACAAGTAAGTGTTATACTGATGGTGTTCTTGTTCTTTCAGGTACGCGGCTCCGGGAAGGCAGGCAAAGATCCAAGCAGAACGTGGTGAGCATCACGCTGCAGAGCACAGAGTAACGCAAAGCGTGTTTCTCTGCCCGGGCATGGCTTATATAGCCACCAGGTATCTTAGGTATCCCTAGGCCTTACCACACCTAAAACACTAGACCGCATAGCACGGTTCATTGAACTGAGCTATGCGGGGGCATCCATATTGTACAAAAGTCCATTGCCAAGTCCAATGGACTTTAAAGTGAGAACTCTCAAGTCTTCCTCACTTTATATATGAGCCTGGCACCAAAGGCGCCAGGACTGAGTCCAGGAGAGTCTTGGATGAGATGGCAAGGCCTTTAAGGCCATGATGGAGGGTCGTAGATTAGCCCCAATGCCTTGCTTATTAGGGCAAGGGGCAGGGGTCATGACAGCACTCCCCCCCAGAGCCCCCCTCAGGGTAGTTCTTCTGTCTGGTCCTGCCTTGGTGGGATGATTTTGATGGAACCGCCTTATCAAACGTGGCGCATGGATATAATCGCAATGTTCCCATGTTCTGTCCTGCGGGCTATACGCTTTCCATCTACTAGATAATATAGTTTAGATCTGACATACTTTGAGTCCAGAATGTCCTTAACCTCAAATTCCGGTTCTCCATTGATCATTACTGGTTTGGGTGGTGTTGTAACACGAGTTCCAGGTTGGACAGGTTTCAGAAGAGATACGTGGAACACAGGGTGGATTTGCATGTTGGATGGTAAGGCCAGTTTAACTGCTACTGGATTTATTACAGATTCGATGGTAAAAGGACCTAAATATTGTGGGCAAAACGTCCGGGTTCCTTTTATAGGCACATGTTTCGATGCCAACCAGACTTCGTCTCCAACCTGGTAATTGGGAGCCTTTCCACGACGCTGGTCAGTGTATTTCTTTTGCCGGTTCTTAGCTTGGTGTAAATGTTCGACTGCCTTTTTGAAGGTCTGAGAGATAATTGTGTGTAAGGGCTTAATGGCTGGCATTTCTAGGGTAGTAGGAACATCTAGTTCAGAAGTGCGTGGAAGTCTGTCGTATATTTTATAAAAAGGAGTCTGCCCTGTACTGGTGTGTAAAGAATCATTATAGGCGTATTCAGCTATCCACAGCAAGTCCTTCCAACTTTCTTCCACTTGATGTAGCATACAGCGTAGGTATTGCTCGAGTGTTTGGTTCGTTCTTTCTGTTTAGACATCCGTTTGGGGATGGTGGCTAGTGGATAGTCTGATATCGATTTGGGCCATGGAACAGCATTTCCTCCAGAAGTTGGACACAAATTGGGTACCTCAGTCTGAGATCAGTACCGAAGGAAACCCATAGAGCCATACGATATGTTCAAGAAATACCTTTGCCAGGCTAGATGCATTTGGGAGACCTTTAAACGGAAGGAAGTGTGCCATTTTTGAAAATAAGTCTATGACCACTAGAATGGTATTGAATCCTTGACTGGGTGGTAAATAGGAGAGTCTTGGATGAGATGGCAAGGCCTTTAAGGCCATGATGGAGGGTCGTAGTTTAGCCCCAATGCCTTGCCTATTAGGGCCAGGGGCAGTGGTCATGACAGCAGGCAACCAAGTCAAGATCCTTGGAACGTATCGAAGTAAGCACCGGAACACTTTGAAGGAGTCTCAGGATGTTCGCTCTATTGAGGATTAGATCATCCTTCATTTGCAATATTCTCTCCAATTCCACCTTTACTTTGGAAGCCTCTGTAATATTTGTTTCTTGTTGCCCATGGGCCGGATGACACAACCTCATATATTTTTTAATGTCATTTGGAGGACTCCCTTTATTCCACCAGGATGTTTGTTTATTTAGGTATCGACTTTCCTGTTCTAGTGTCTTAAAGCTGTATTCCGGGCTCTTATGTCGAGAATCTCCCTTATTAACTGGGTTTTGATTGCCCATGTGCACCTGTGAAGAGACTTTTGCCCTTTCACAAAGCCTGTGGGAAGCTGGTCCTGATTGACTATTCGCATTATTGTTGTTTTTGAGCATCCATCGATCAGGAGTGGGTTCTTGTTAACTGATACTTTCTTGGACTTTGCATCAAGTGGCCTTCTCTTCATATGATGACTCGACCGTAGTAAGACTAGGCGTTCTACCAGTGAGTCCCTCATAGGAAAAACCTCTTCCCAATCTTGCGAATAAGTTCTAAGATTCATTAGTTCATCAAAACCTATAGATGTATCATGGGGCTCCTTTACCTGTAGCTGGAATCTAGTCCCCCAGGTTACTTGGGGGTCTTAAATGGACACTCTCACCCTGGATACTCATTACACAGTCATTCATTGAGTCTTCTGAGGAGCTCTCCTTACAACTTTCCAGCTGGTCATTTCTTCTTGTTAAGTCTACATGAGTTGGCCTAGTTATGGATGGCTTTAAATTTCTTACCAATTCAATTTTTCTTCTCTGTGTGGGTGGTAAAGTCACAGGCGTTGCTTTTATTGGCTTGTGCAAGACTTCCTTTGAAGATGCGTTTTTGAAAGTTGTTGTCGTTTTGGCACTCCTTATGTTTTGTGGTGGATCCAGGCGTTGGAAAGGATCCCATAATTTTTAGCGGATGAAAATTTGGGGGATAAAGCCAAAATGTATTCTGTTTCGTGGGCAATATTGGAACTTGTAGTTTTACCCTTAAGGTGTTCAGCTAGGATTAAATCCTTCCTTGAAGGGGGACCTGTAGTATTATTATTTTTTTTTCCTTTTCACTTTCTACGAAGGCAATGGGTCTCTTTTATTCTGTTATTCCAGCAAACCATTTCTGCTTATTGCTGCTCCTGCTTCAGTATTATTCGTACATTCATCAATAGTTAACCGATCTTCAACCGTCACTACTTGAATAGGAATGTCATTGGTGTCCTGGACATACAGTGGGGAGGCCCTGTGGTTTATTATCATCAATGCCCTCCGTTTTCCTTTTTCTTTTATGATAGGCTCTACAATGCTTTTAAAAAAATGTGTGATG
Source organism: Ambystoma mexicanum (assembly GCF_040938575.1). NCBI lineage: Eukaryota > Metazoa > Chordata > Amphibia > Caudata > Ambystomatidae > Ambystoma > Ambystoma mexicanum. The sequence continues at coordinate 524,894,464 of NC_090940.1, forward strand.
TGCTCAAGATTTTTGTCCATGTTTCCTAGGACTGAAATAAACCCTTCAACAAAAATCATTTTTGAGTGGAGCATAGCCAATAGAGTACTTTGATCCATCAAGTGATCCGCTACATTTTCATACATTCATTTTCATGAACGGGGCCATTGTCTCCTGTAGTTTTCTCCTCCATTTGGGCAGCAACTAAGTCTAGTAACAGATCTTCAGCTGAAATTTCTTTAGTTTCCGCTATATTGAAGTCCTCTGCGGACGATGTGAGTTGCCGGCGTTTAGTCTCTTTAAACGGTATTCTCAAGGGACTTACATTTGGCGTGCTGGCCATTGGCAATTGATATCCCCTTGTTCTTCTGTGGTTTGCGGAAATTTCTCTTATGTCTGACTGTTTCTTAGATGTTATACTTTGTGTTCCGTCCAAGGCTTGGACCTTTGGCAAGGAGTGTAATTTGCCCACTTCTGTGAGTTGCTTGGGGTCTGTTCCTTGCTCACCTTCAATAGTTTGTTCAAATTGCCGTCCAGCCTCTAGGCGCAATTTCCGATCAAAGTTACCCATAAGTTCTTTGTGGGGGGTTATACAATCTTGATTTCCATTAGCTAATACGTTATTAGGATGCAACAAAGTGATTTTGCCCTGAGGAAGTAATTCATTAATTGGAAGACTCAAGTGATTTCCTTCAGTAAGCGATGTTCCTGCCAATGGCGTAACTGCTTTTGTTCGAGCATAGAAAAAACGTTGCTTCACCTGCAAATTAACCAGGGTCAGGCCGATAGGTTTCCAAGCCGAATGACCCGGTTCGTTGCAGGGCTGTTTTTTTTAGATTTATTTATGCATTAAGCCCCAAATGTGTAATGTTTCAAAGACATGGTCTTAGTCCCCCTTCCTCCCTTGTCAAACTGACTCAGTCCATTGCCTGGGAGCAATGGTGTCGGGGCTACATTTGATTTTATGCCTAGATCTGTCATGCGTGCCTGTGAATCATGAAGGGGGTCCAATATTTTAGGAAAGTTTGTGTTTATATTTGACAAAGCCTCTTCCAGCAGATCTTGGTCAACACACTCACACAAGCTTTCCAATATTTTACGTGGGGAGCTTGTCATGGCAGTGATTTTCACGCAAATATCTAAGGGGCATGAAAACCGCATGTCCTTCATTGGTGATAAAAAGATGATACAAAGTGGTTTCCGAGGCAGCCTCAGGGATTCTGTTGTTAACAGCCTGAATAATTTCACTGACAGTAGCCATTGTATACAAAAGCGTTGTTTGAAGCGTTGTTTGAAAGAGCTGTCAAACGGAAAACTCTCACTGCCGCCTTCTCTATAACCACCATGCTCCTTTAGTGCCCCCAAGTCCGTGCAAGACAAAGGGCCAGGCCCTGCAGTCTCTGCAGGGTACAGGCCATTATGTGTTTTCTCTCAAATTACATTCGGGAATAGCACTATGCGGCAGGGTAATGCGATTAATTGTTTACTTAAAATCGCTGTTGTTGCTCACATTTGATAGCGCAGTGTTTGACTACCATTACAATGCTTCAGCTGCATGGATGTGGGCGTGCCTGCCATTTCTTTTTCTTTTTCGCCGGCCTTTAGGGCCTTTAGCGGGCCGGGCTCCCAAGCACACATCACTCGGCACCCTGCACACGGCCTACAGCCCATGGCTCTGCTCGCCTCTGGGCCCAAGCTGCCGATGCAGTTTAGGGCAGGAGCTACTTTTCCCCCATATCGCCATATCGCCATATCGTATTGTCTCACTCCCCTCCTCTCTTCTCACAGGCACTAACACCGACACTAGAGGAAAGGACCAAAAGCTTTGTCTAAGCCAAAGGAGTACAAGTGTGATAAAAAGCCATTATCAGCATTTGTTTGATGTAAGTGTGGGAAAAAAGAGTGGCAGAAGAGCTGCTCTCCTGATAGAAAGCCTTCAGGTGGAGAGCAGCACAATCTGCCTTGCAGGTGGCAATTACAAGGGTGCAACAAACAGCATCAATGTGGTTTATGTTTTCCCGAAAGAAGTAACCCACACTGAGGTTGTTGATATTGATGTTGTTGAAAGTCAAAATACTTTGTTGTGGCAGAAGGGATGCCCTCCTGACAAACGGATTCAGGAGGAAAGGGGCATAATCTGCCTTGGAGGTGGAAATTACAAGGGTGGAACACACAGCACAATGTGGTTTATATTTTCCCAGAAGAAGTAGCCCATACTGAAGTGGTTTATGGTGATGTTGTTGAAGGCCAAATATTTTGTGGTAGCAGGAGAGCAGCCCTCCTGACAGAAAGCTTTCAGGAGGAGAGGGGCATAACCTGTGTTGGATGTGGCATAAACAGTATCAATGTGTTTCATGTCTTTCCAGAAGAAGTATTGATTACTGAGGTTGTTTAAAGATTTTTACCACAGAAGTACTTGTAGTAGTGTTTGTAGTGTTAAAAGCTTTTTAGTCCTGGTAGGTGAGTATACCACGGCAGGGATTTTGTAGTAGTAGTCTTGGCAGATGAGTGGGCCAGGAAGAAGACATTGAAGTACTGTGCAGAGCTGGTGAGCCGAGGTGGAGAGCTAGTCTGCAGCAGTGTGCAGCCTATCCACTTCATTGTGCAGGAAGTACCTATATCTGACCCAACACACCGCGGAGCGGTGAGCGGAGCGGAGCTAGTGAGCCGAGATGGAGAGCCAGTCTGCAGCAGTGTGCAGCCTATCCACTTAATTGTGCAGGAAGTACCTATATCTGACCCAACACGCCTTGAAGCGGTGAGCGGAGCTGGTGAGCCAAGGTGGAGAGCCAGTCTGCAGCAGTGTGCAGCCTATCCACTTCATTGTGCAGGAAGTACCTATATCTGACCCAGAACACTGTGGAACGGTGAGCAGAGCTGGTGAGCCGAGGTGGAGAGCCAGTCTGCAGCAGTCCGCTGCAGATGCGAAGCAAGAGCTCAATGGAGCCGGAAGTGCAGCCAATTGTGGCCAAAGGAAAAGCCATGCCAAAGCCTATCCCAAAGTCTACCCCGCAAGGTAGAAATGAGAAGAGTGAGATGGGATCGACCATCAGACCACCATCTAGTAAAAGAACTACCGAAGCAACGAACCCGGAAGGTTCCCAGGAAGGAGCGGACGTACGAAATGAAGTGCTCCAGGGAGTCAGGGGTAAGAAACAAGAGCTAGCTCCGTTACCTGTACGGTCGTCATTGGCGAAAGTCCCGAGGTTGGTTTCCCCCATGTCTCCAACGCCGCCGGGGGAAGGGCCTCGTGACCCGGAAACTGGAGCACTCGTGGAGGCCGGCGATCGTGACTGCGAGCACAAGGAGAGCAGCGCCGCAGAGGAAAGCGCCGCAGAGGAAAGAAGGCCGGGCCCCTCTTCCACCCCCTCTGCCGTATGTAGTCTGCCAACCAGCTACGGGGCGAGTGGACCCGCGTGAAGGTTATCGGAGGACGGCCCTCGCCGGGACCCAAGCGGGACCGCGGCAGTGGGGAGGGGTTGAGGGGTGGGACCACAGGAGATGAACCCTAGGAGGTGCGGAACGGCTACAGCGCTTCCACCATTGCGGCCCCGCTCGTGGGAAGGGAAAAGGAAGCCCCGAGTGACGGGACCTCCTTCCACTCCCCCACCAAACCGATGACCGTGGATGGAGAAAAGAGCCCAGTAGAGAGCCCACATCTGCTGGGTCTGCGTGAGGAGGGGCAGCTAGGGTGCAAAAAATGGGGAGATGAATTGGAAAACATGGAAATTCCACATTTCCAAAACAACGTAAAAAATTTCACAACGGCGCCTCTCGCTTCAACAAACAACACAGACTTTGTGCAGAAGATTATAAAAACCAAGGCGCTGATTCACTCCGTCAACAAGTGCGAAGACCCCTACTCACTCAATGGGGTTAAATCAGCAGCTGGTGGAAGAAAGCCTGATAAGGGCAACAAAAAGATCATTGAGATCTCTACAAGTGAATCAAACGCAGAAAGTGAGAATGATGGTGTGTCTGAAGATGGAGACAAAATGTCAGTGTGCAACACAGCCAGTGAACCAGAAGACTCCAACAAGGAAACAGAGGGGGAGCAACTAAAGTTAGTAGCTAATAAACAAAGAAAAAAAGAACCAAAACAAAAAAGGGGCCGAAACCACCAAAGCCTAAATTGAAATCAACAAATAAACTGCCGACAAAGGAGTTGAAAGATAAAGGCAGTGATGGAGTAAAGGTGATCAAAACGAGAGGAACCGCACTTAAAACCTGGCTAACCCACTACTATCGTGCCCCCAAAAGGCCTTTTTTACCCAGCAATACAAAAGAAAGTTGACAGCGGAGACCGAAGTTTCGGACGCAGAGATGCTTGAAGTGGCAAATCCGCCGGGGTTAAAACTGAGGAAAACAGACCCAATCTGGGCATCTACAGCTAAACCGGCCGAGGAAGAGATCCAACAGCGAGGAAATTTGAACAAAAGCAGCATGGAAGAAAATACATCCCCAAAAAACAAAAGGGAGGGAGGGCAATCAGCCCCCGGTCCAACAGAAAATAACATTGTCCCCGAGGCCACGGCACCTAATGACATACTTAAAATAACTAAAAAGGCCTTACAGATGAACCCAGCCGATACGAAAGCTAGTGGGGTGGAGGCAAGGAGGGATCCGACACTTTCCATCCAAACACTGCAGGAGGCACAACGGTGGGACATTGCCTTGGGAGAAAAAGAGCATCGGCTCGCATGGACAAAGCCCCACCTGGTGACCTGTCTGCAAAGAACGCCCCCCCCAAAGACCTTGGAGGGGGACGGACGTCGGTGAGACTCCTCTCAAACTAACCAAAGATCCTCAGCTGGTCGAACAGTGACAGACCAGGACCTAAGCTTCCCGATGGAGCGTTCTGCAATGGACATCCCAGCCATTCAAAGGAGAACCAAGAGAGCTCGATCCTCCCCTAAAATCTGATGTTTATGTGACATAGCTGCAGCTGTGCAGAAAGATTTTCCTAACAAAAAGCCGGACATGATAGTAATCATGTCCGCAATGTCCATTGTATTAGCTCCGTTTTGCAAACTATACGAAGCCATAAAAGCGGAGATTCAAGATAACACAGCAATTCTCTCAAACATGATAACAAAAATGTCACACGTAGAAAGCTACATAACGGCTTTGGAGGATCAGAAAAGTACGCACCAAAAAACCTGGGAAAGTAAAATTGAAGCCCTAGAAAGAAAGATCGAAAGCGTTGAGCAATTGACTCGAAACTTACAACACCTCAGTCTTCGTTGTCACATAAACCGCACAAAGCGCGGTCTCAGATGGTGAACATGGCAACCACAACACTGGCTATGGCCCCAGAGTTAAATAAAGATAACCTACTTCAAAACAAAAAAAAGATATGTTAACTACCACAAGCAAGAAGTCATCCGACGGACCCAAGACGCCAATGGAACAACCAGTTCTAAAACTCAAGAAAACAGGGTCTCATGTAGAGGAGATCCAAGTCCTTGATGAAGAACTTCCAGCTGACTCCCACACATCAAGATCACCAAGGACAGTGGAGAACTTCATGACTGACGCTGCCCTAATGAATCTATCACAACACTGGGAAAAAAAACACAGAAATGAAGGTAGTTGACATAACGACTCACAATAAAACTGAACTGAACACCCAAAAAAAAGACTTTGGAGAAGCAAAAACAATGAGCAAAGAGAAAAGACAAGTGGACAAGGCTCATCACACCTTGACGTTGACGAAAAAGGGGGATGTCCACCAGAGCAACCGTGGCCATCTGAAAGAGGATCATCAGACAGTTTGAAGCGCAAGGACAAGAGTCAGAGGTAGCCTGGGCACCCGACTTCAACGAGAGAAGTGGAGAAAAGGGAATCCAAAAGGAACGAAGAGACCCGCCTATTCAAGCTTGAACAATTAGATCCCAAAAAAGAATATCTAATATTAAATCAACCAACAGTTTTGCAGATAATGAAGAGAGCCACATCATTAAGGTATATAAGAACTGAAGATCTCAAGTCAGTGGAGCCTTACCACAGCGATAAAAGAGCCAAAGCATAGCTGCATGTAAAAATAGCAGGAATCACACACATTGAGCAGTCGGCATTCAGAGAAATAGACCACATGAGCTTCCGCTTGACGGAAATAAAAAAGCCTGAAAGAAATGAGCCAGACACAGGAAAGAAACGACTGAGAAAGCATGAACTTCACTGCCAATCAAAAACAGAGACCATATATCGATACAATCGATGGAAAATTCAAAGGGCTGATGAAGTTGCATGGGGAAAGACCCCCTACGGCCAAAGAAATGGAAAACAACAAAACGATGGGAACAGGAAAGATGAAGACGAAAATATCAGGCAAAGGCACGCCTCAGAAAGACTATTCCAATCAGGGTAACCGAGCAATAAGAACCAGAAGAAAGGAAGATGAGGAACCCCGGCCAAGAAGTGATTTCACTTCGAAAGCCTGTGAGCCAAAGCCCAACGCAAAGGCACTCGACTCAACTCAACCGAAGGGCCCTTGGAACTGGTTTACATCGACCTGGATCAAGAAAAGTGACAAATAGCAGCGACCGGGGCCGGCCCTCAAAAATTTCACCGTTGCAACAAGCGGAGAGGAGCGGTCCGACAAGGATGAATTCAATCTGGGATCCTGGAACACGAGAGGCCATGTGCATCTAACGATTTTGGGAGACGTGAATTTAGGCCTATATGATATACTCTGCCTGCAAGAGACATGGCTGATGGACAAACCCTCACTCGACGGATTCTCTATAGAAATTTCACCAGCGGTCAAGGGCCTCTTAGGAAGACCGTTGTCTGGCCTATTAACAGCAATCAAAACGGGCCTCGGCCTGGCAGAACCCCGGAAGTGGAAAGAAACCTATGAAATGCTGGTGATCTTGACAACATGGTCTCAATCCAGCTGGAAGAACCAAGGAGGTCGGTTGAATCTTTTAGCAATAATAAACTGCTACTGTAATCTGCAACGCATGACCTCAAAAGCATTCTGCTAAAATATGGGAGCAACTATTGACCAACTATACGAAGAGTTTGAGGAGATCGAAATCATCATATGCAGAGATTTTAACGCGAACTAAATGAGGAACAACAGGGGTATCCAACCGTCAATCAACATTCCGAGTCAATAGATGCAACTATGGAATGTGGGAAAGCATGGACGGTAGTTATCAGCTCAAGGAACATCCAAAACATAGCCTCACTCTTTCCGAACCAAATTAACATTCCTATCTGGGAACGCTGTTCCTCTAAAGCAACATTAGACTATATATTCATTACAGCTGGGCTAATATCCAGTACTGTGAGCTTCCAGGTTCTAAGAACTGTTAACAGCGACCACAATCTACTGTCATGTACCTGGCAAGGAAAGAGACCGGAGAAATCAGCCTACCTCGCCGCCACCAAAGTTAACTGCCAACAAACGCGATTACGCTTAACAGAAGCGGATATCCCGAAAATCAAAATGTCCTGGGCCTAGAAAACTCTGTACAACCGGTCAAGCATATAACAAGGGGGGTTTGTCCTACCCTCTATGGATCGTGGGGGTGCGCGGGGTAAATTCCGTGCACACTGGTTTTAGACCCTAATGGGTGCCCGTGCAGTTTGGGCAACTGTTAAGGGAGGCAGCATCGTTGCTGCTGTCAAACAGATATCTCTAATGTACTATTGATGTACAAAATTCCAATTCTTTTATACACAATTGCAGCTTTTTATGAATTAGCTGATGCTTATTTTCTTTGTGCAAAGCATTTTAGTACATTTTTTGACATATAACAATCTATAATGTACGTTGTGGAACACAGAAGCATAGTTCGACATTCACTATGACATCAATGTGGAAATAAATGGTCAAAGTAAAAGGCCTGGCAACTAAAACATTCATTTATACAATTTAACTAACAGTTTGTTTTTTGAGGGGAGATGTTTCATGCCACTGAGTGTGCAGAACACAGGGTAAAAGTTCAGATGTAGGAGACGTTGGAGATCAGTCTCCTATGCCCGGCTATAGTCTGACCTCATAACCGGTCAAGCATGGCTGACGAAAGACCCAACTATCTTCCACTACTACTGGAGTACCAAAAGCCAGTTACGGGAAGACGGATGGGACGTGACCACCCCATCCACGCTTACAACAAAGCTTTGGTGGAGCAAAAGAAAGTGGGGCGACAATTAAGAAGAAGCGCAAAGAAAACAAACGCCAAAGAAGACTGGCCGAATTGGCAGCTGGAAAGATAAAGGTATGACGGCTGGCGGAAACAACAAAGAGCAGCTCAACATCAACAGGACGCGGAATAAACTATGAAAAGATTGGCAACCAACAAATCGAGCGAATTCTGGTCGCTGATAAAAAATACTTATAATGCACCGAGGACGATGCAAAGCAACGCAGTCTCGGAAGGTAAATGGGCAAAGTTCTTCACGACTGAACTCAATGAGCCAAAGGAAACTCTGTGTGTGACAGAGCGCAATTCTAATTCAACATGGGTGGACGTGTCCAACCCCAAACACATTGAAACAAAAATCAGGAACCTTAAAGCATCCAGGGCTCCAGGGCCTGATGGTCTGACAAATATTAATCTCAAACAATTCCCTAAAGAGTGGTCGGAAGTGATCGGCAAGATTTACGGGGAATGTGAAAGAAAACACCTAATTCCAGAGACATGGCAGAAAGCCGTCATTGTCCCGATATATAAGAAGGGCAGCAGTGAAGACCCTGAAAGTTATAGGCTGATTGCACTCCTTGATATCATAGGAAACATTTGTGCTTCACTCCTGCTGGACCATTTCAGAACCTGGGAAAGAATTGGTCCATGCAATGATAATCTCCAAACGGGTTTTCAAAAAAACGGCACTACATCAATTAACATCATGATAATCAATATCCTGAAAGCAAAAGTTAAGGAAGGGGCACCTAAGGTCTATTTAGCTTTCGTTGACCTGTTGAAAGCTTTCGATAAAATAGACCGGAACATGTTGTGGTCGAAACTTGAAACCTGGAACTACCCCCAAGCGGTACTCGACCCACTCAAAGTGTTTCACTCGCAAACCACCATAAGAGTTAAGCTAAACCAACAAGGAACATGGTCAGAGGAAATCAAGATCAAAAGAGGGGTTAAACAGGGTTGTCCCCTGGCTCCAGCCCTATTTATTGCATTCTTGGAAGACTTCCAACACTCTGAAGCAAATATCAGGGCCTTCCTGCCGTAAATAGGAAAAAACATCATCCCGCGACTTCTGTACGCGGACAAAGTGATCCTGATTGATCAGACGAAAATTGGTTTGCAGCGTAAATTAACGAACCTGGCAAGATACATTCACAAAAACCACCTTGAAATAAAAAATAAAAAAAAAAGTTATGATAATCGAGAAACTGCCGAAGAAACAATCGAAACAGCAGTCCTGATTCCTCGATAACATTAAGATTGAAATGGTAAAAAACGTCAGATACCTTGGAGTCCAAATCGACAGCTCACGAACGGATATGGCAATGCAAGACTTGCTCTGGGACAAAGCCAAAAGATTAACATCGCAAATGAGAACTGTAGACAAGAAGTTCAGGAAGTTTTTATTAATTCCGGCAATCAACTTCTATAAGACAAAAGTGGTACCAGCGCTGGCGTATGGAATGGAAGCCTCACTGGCTATCCCTCAGACGATTTGGAACATGTTGGAGGGTCTGGTCTGGAAAGCTGTCCTCGGTGTACCTAAGTCAACATCCATGGCGGCCATTCGAAGAGAAATTGGTCTATTATCTCTCGCATCTATGGTTGACCAAAGCGCCATGAGATTTTACAGAAAAATAATCCTGGCAGACTCGCTACCCGCATACAACATCATGAAAGAACTGGAAAACAGTAAATGCAAAGCTCTTAATAAGTGGGTCGAAAACAGAAAAGAAAAGATTTCCGAAATAGTATGCACAGAAATAGAGCCAAAAGAAAATCCAGACAGAATTAAACAAAAAATTGAAGAAATGGACTGGATTCATACGATAGAGAAAGCAGTAGAAAACAAACTCTTAATCCATCTTCCCCCTACGTTCAACATATTGAAAAAGCCGCTAAATTACTGCGCCAAATTTCTGGGAAAAAGGAAAATAATTCTTTTTATGAAAGCAAGATTAAATTTACCGCTAACTCAGGAAATTCAAACCATCTGGGGTTCTACAGGCAAACAGGGATGCCGTCTATGCAAAAAGACAACGGTGGCAGAAACCCTAAAACACCTGGTAATAGTCTGCCCCAACACCAAACAAAACAGATCTACCTACCTCTTACCTCTGATTTCGAATCCGTGGATGTGGCAAGAAGATGACCTATGGAACAGACTTATATCTGGAGAAACTACCAGATGGACGGTGGCCATGGTGAACTTAATCGAACTAGCATTCCGGCAGATCAACGAGGCATCTTCCATTCCATCGCCTACCTAGAGATCAGAAATGGCCCTATATGTCGAGTAAAAACAGGGTCCTGTCTGACCAGCTCAGAGGTATCGGTAGATCTGTAGGAAGAACCATTGCGAAATTTGAGATTGGGACTACACAATCGGCAATGGAAACTTTGATAAAATTCATGTGTTCCCTGAATACATTTAAAAAAAAATAAAAACAAGTACTGTGTTGTGGTTAAAGACAGCTAAGAAGAAGTGTCAAGGCCCCTACAATATTTTGTGAATCCTTGTGCAATCATTCTGACAAAACATTGATGTTACTAGCAATGAACTGTGGAAGTGTTTAATTCCCTAAGAAGATGTTGTGTAGAATGTTTGCAACAAGTGGAGAGATAAAGACGTGTCATTTCTTTTGAACAGTTTGTTGGAGAGGACAAAGTATGCAGGAGGTCTGGGGATTGCTACACGCTCACCCGTTCTGCTCCCAAAAGCCCAACAACCCTTTCCCCAGAACAAACGGCAGACTCAGCCAAGGGCAAGTTACAACTGTTGTTTATTACAAACACTGACAAGGATCATACATGACATTCAAAAATCTCCAGACTCTCAATTCCAAAAGATGTGCCTCCCCTTTTCATACAGATTTGCGTCAGCACCTGGGCCCTCCCCCAAAAACCTATCACTCGTGTTCATTGGGTGCTCAGAGTGGTAGACACTATAGATGGCCTACATACATCTAATTCTACTGGTCCTTCCATGTCAGGGGTCTGGCCTGCCCCTTCCCTGAGAAACTATCTATTACATTGGCTCAGGGTCACAGGATTGCCATTGTCTTTTTCCCCCTGACATCCAGCCCTGAATTTCTGTCCCCTGGTTGACTGAACTGGTCTCCGCAGGCCTGGGATCCAGTTTGGTTCTCAGCCCTCTGTGCACCTCTTCAAGGTGATGTGAAATTACTATGTGTTCCCAATGTATATGGTAGCAACACCACCTTTGCCTTTGGGAGTGCTCTCCACTTTGCAACATTGTTGATCTGTTCATGTTTCACTTCCTATCTGGGTTGCTGAGAGCTGTTCGTCTTCCCACCATGGGGGAATGCCAATTGTCTAGCTGAGCCGCATGACGTGGTTGTGGACTACAAAATTGAGCTCTCCAGGACTGCAATAATGAGGATTTATTGTGCTTTTCTGCAGCTGGCCCCTTGTCGTTTGAGGTTTGGAATGTGCTGTTTATCTCCGACCTTGGTTGTGAGCTCTGGCCTTTCTGCTCTGTGCAGCTTGGTTCTACTTCCCTTGTCTCTCATACTATGGCTGGAGGCTTTCTGTGATTTTCATTAGACGTATACTATGATTTCTACACACTTATATCATGCTATATTTCCTCTTGGTTAGTCGTAATTGTTCCTACCAGGCTTCTTATGCAATCCTGTAGTTCCATAGGGTTAATTACCATAAGCATCTGCAAGTTTGCTCTACATCTCTTTGTTGCCTTACATTAAGAATTTCTGCACTTGGCTAATGAGAACAATACTAAAAGCTTTCACAGTATGTACATGTATCTGTTCTCTATCTACAGAACCGTGTAAGCATGTATAGGAGTGTGTGTTTGTGTAGGCTGTGCATGTTTGAGAGTGAGAGTGTACTTCATGACTAACGTAGCTATGTCATGGTGTCACTAATGACATCAGCACAGCGGTTTCTTCGCATTTAGTCAACGTTACTCATCATGGCGTTTCGGTCCATGACCACTGTTGAAGCACCTGTATCCATAAAGACATTCACTGGATAAGGTTGGAAGGGCTGTCTGAGAGACTATCATTGTGCATACATGTCAGTCATTGGTACTCCTGGCGGTTGTCCAAATAATAAGTGACTTCATGTGTTCTTAACTCCTCGGCCCATCATGTTCATGGGGATGAGGAAGGGGAGCATTCCTGGGACCCTCTTTTAGGTCCCCCTTCTCGTGGACTTATCGACCAATCCGCCATACTTTGTCACTCTCGCTCTTCGTAGCCATATCTTCGTTAGTCCTCCAAGATGTCCATTGTAATTTGTATGATCATCGACGCTCCAGGTCATATAGCTACAATCTTCTTCTGGATTGCACCACATCCATTTCCCCCGGTACCTGTTATTGTCCAATGGATTGTCCAATGTTATCATCTCAGTTGCGAACAGCAAACATTCCTTTATCCTTGTCCTCAGGTTATCTCTTTTTTAAAATATCTTGTATTTTTCTTTCTCCGTAGTCATATCCACCATCACCTTCATCCCTATTGTCTGCTCACAAGTTTTGCAGCATATCGTAATGCATATCTTCACCACACACAATCCCACTTGTACTAACATTAGGGCCCTGAATAATACTTCCAGTCCATCTGCTAGCCACAATGGCATCCAGAACCATATGTATGACAACCAGCTCTGGTCTTTTCTGGTCCCTTTGGCTTCTTCTGCCATCTTGGTGTCCATCTTCGATAATCTTGTCACTGCTTCTGTCAGTGTTCCTCTCTCCGTCATTGGCAGGTACAAATGTGCAACAGGATCTCATGTTCTTGGCGCAAACTCCTCCTTCCATAGTTGTGAGAAGGTCTAGAACATATCTGTTTTGGAGTGCCATTAACCTAACTGCTCGGAACTCTTCCTTTATCGCATACCTTGCTTTACTAATTCTACAGTGGTTTCATAGATACGTTTTTTGCCTCCCTTGAGAGTGGGTATTGTTTAACTTGTGGTAAAATTGCAATTGGTTTTTATCTTCACTGCTCCTATCCCTTTCAGAAGCCCCACATCATAGGGACTTGTAGTCCATAAAATGCTGGGTACCTTGGCCAAATCCTGCTCAAGAAAAGTTGGCGGTGCCTTCAGTGCCATCACCATTCTCTGCGGTATCTCTCTATAATGTATCTTCACCCATTATGTGATGCTCAGAACACCATCGCATGATTTGATCTGTTGTCTTTGAATAGTTCTTCTGTGACTGTGGTCAGCCTCTATCCTTCAGCTATGGCGATCACTGCTCGCCATGGTTTCCTCTGTGTCATCTGTCCGATGCACTCCTATCCAATCATCTCCCACGATTACTGTCTCTAACTCTAGTGGCACCATCGTCGCTTCCTCCTCATCTAATGGTATCTCTGGCCTGAATAAGTACTAGTTTGGAAGGCGCCACATCTTACCCTGAATCCTGGAAGCCATGTTATTACAATCTCAGTCCCATATTGAAACAGCCCCTTTCCACTGGCACCCGCCTCTGTAGCCCTTGTCCACAATAGGCTTCAGTTATTTCCCTCACCTTGAGAAGGTGTATCCATGGTGTGGAGCACATTATTCCCTTGTTAGTGAATGAAATGATCATGTTAAGTCTGCTCATAATGTCTCTCCCCAATATGTTTACAGGTGTCTGTCAGGAGTATGTAGGGACAAGGATAGATCATGTCCCCCCTATAGAAAGTGCAATATCATCTGTAAAACAAATCACTTCCATTGCCCCAGAGAATCCTTGAGCATACATAGCATCACCTGACAACCTGTATTTCATCTCCCAGATTCAGGATTTAGTCTCTCCTGTGTCTACAAGAAAGGAGAACATTTTGTCACCTATTGTCACCCCTACAGGTGGTTCCTCCGCAGGTTTGGTTGTAATCGTTAGGATGGAACACATCAAGTCACTTTGTGGGCTGTCCTATTGAGGATATAAAGACATCCTGGTTCCTCGGAATGGGTTGTCCCCCACTACGGTGACCCCCCCAGTTTCCTAATGGGAGTCGTTATCATGGAGTCCATGCATGCCATTGTCCCATCATTTGGTTGTGCGCTGCTCTGCCTATGTGGCATTTGATGTATTGTGTATGTGTGCTGTGTGTTACCCTCATTTGTGGCATCTGTGGTGCATGTGAATACTGCTGCATGGGTTCTTGCATTTGTGGTACCTGTGCCATGGTCTGGTATGTCTGCCGGTATGCATTCGGTACCTGTCCTTGTTGTGGTGTCTGGTCCTGCGTATAATACTTGTCCTGTTCCCCTTGGTATGGTGGCTGGCATTGAATTCCCAGAGTCCCCCCATTCTGTGGCATTTCCCTGCTTCTGCACACTCTTGACCTCTGTCCTATGTGTCCGCACAGCCAGCATTGGTGTGGCTCTCTCCCCTGTCCTTGGAACCCCCCATAAAATCACCCTGGGACCTGCTGCGTCTGTTACCCATATCCCCAAAAACCCCCTGGGAATCATCCTTGATTGTGCTGCATATGTTGCCCGTACCCTTGTCCTCTAGGTGGCCCCCCTCTTCCTCAAAACCTGTTCTGAACATTCCCCTGCCCCATGAATCCTCCCCCGGTCGGTGGTGAGCGTACTGTATCTGCAGGGCCTAGTGTCCTCCCGTGCTCATAAACACTGCCCCTTTCATGGCATATTTAGATAGCTTCCTCTGTAGTAACTTTGCTTTGTCTTGCTTCTTTTCCTTGTGCGTTTGCCTCACATTCTCTTGTAATAGACTACAATAGTTTACTATCATGAGCTGTATTTCTGACTAAGGCTTTGCCTCCATCCTCACCAATTTCTTGAGTTGCGTTTGTACTTGCTCTGGCAACCCTTGGCATAATATTTGATAGAATAATGATACTGTTTTGTCCCATGGTTCTCACATTTTAAGGTGCAAACGCTCTTAAATTGTGTGAATGTAGTGTAAGGGGTTTCATCTTCCCCCATTTTGTGTGCCATAATTGTACTAATGTCTGACGTGTCTGGGTATTGTGTCCTTAGAGCTTGCCATACAGCCGCTTGGCAGTTTGCAAATGGCGAACCATTGTGCGCTGTGTCCTTGGTGGTTACTGCTGGGTACCCCACCCTTCTCCATACATCGTCAGTGGCCTCCTCGAGGATTGCCCCTTTATATCCCCCATGGCTAGCTTCTGTCCCGCTGACATCCTTTCCATTTCATATATCTATTTCCGCGCACCCGCGGTTCCCTCCCTGACCATCAGTCCAGTGAAGTGACCTTACTGCGGCATAAAGCACTGTACAAGAAACAAAATATGTCATATCCATAAGGCAACCATCAAATCATATTAAAAAATCATAACATAACATAAAATAATGTGTGCCGGACTGTCACTGCATTCAGAAAGACTGATCATATAGAATTGGTAGTGAATGCTTGTGTTTCATGGTGTCCTAAATATATCATACTATTGTTGGGTAGGTGTAACATAGGAATCAATTACAATTTGCAATTGTGGGCTGTAAGGGCACTACTGGTTGCTCAGAAGCAAATCCTAAAGGTGTGGAAAACTAGATAAATCCACAAATTGATATTTGGTTAAATTATTTGATTATTCTATCCAACTCTGAAAAGGTTACGTACAAACAAAAGGATCGCTCTGTTATGTATGAAGATGTGTGGATGCCTTTCAATGAATTGTATGAATGGCTCTAGCACAGTTGGTGACTTTGTGATGTTGATTTGGGTTATATGTTTGTGCACAATTGATATTGAATAACACCCTTTTTTGTGTCTGTCTGTTTTGTTTTTTGGAAATACATTTGATCGCGGTTTATTATGCGGTCACAAGGTGGCACCCAATAAAGCACGGTTAGTTTAGTTTCAATTTCATGAGGCCTCCAACCCTTCTTGCACCCAACCCCAACAAATACCCTGTGTCACCAACGGAGTAGGAACCAGGCCGGTGTGTAATAAGAATATATATTTAATTATTTAACATTTGACACAATGCTAACATCAGCCACCACTGCTGTGGAAACACGCAAGATTACACAATAACTCGGTTATATAAAACAACACAGGTGAAATTTTGAAACATGCGATAATAGCTTACAGAGATTTAATTTCAATTTAACCGACAGAAAACATTTACAATCTAATACAGTGTCCACAGAAATGAATTACTTTGAAACAATACTTTTCTCCCCCACCCTCTAGGCCTCAATTTAATGTGACCTCTTTGATTGAAAGGCAAGATGCAGGGATTGAGGACACAAAGGAAAAATCGTTTTGCTGTTGATTTAAAAAGGCAAGGTTGGTAAAAAGGAACTCAAATGAATATTATTTTTCAACACACTTGAAAATAAAAGGCAGGACTTTATAGTTTGATGTCAGAGCAAAATAAAAACATAAGAAAATATTTTGTTTTGCACAACACACGTAGATGGGATACAATACTTTGTAATTCTAGTTTAAAAGGAATGGGGACTTTCGTTTTACACACTCCACACTGACTTGAAAGGTGGTGTTTTATGGAATAATTTTTCGGGATTAAGGACTCTCCCCCCCTTTTGTATAGAAGTCAAGGATTTCGGAGATAGTCAACCAGGTCTTTATGGGCTATAGCAGCTCTAACACACACTGTGCATGCGCTATTGTTAGTTTCAAATTCTAACAACCCTCATCCCGTGTTGGAATTAATTGATTTACTTTAATCGACTGTGCTAAGGATCTACACAGTTTCCCCCCTCCCCACACTTTAATGAAAAGTTTAAGGATGGCTTCTCCCAACACAATGCAATTTTAACAGAGGGGTGGTTTTCTAATGGGGAAATAATTTTGATTAAAATTTAACAAATTGTGCGAAGCGCCTACCCAGTTTCACCCCCTCTACCCGCTAATGAAAAGGGATAAAGGCAGGTGCCCCCCCCCCCACAATTGGTGGCTTTGGGATATCTACTTACATCGGAGGCTTTTGTTGGGGAAAACAACAGGGTTCCTCTGAGGATAGCACAGGTCTGGTCAAGGGCTTTCAGTCAGAGATTTTCTCCTGCACCCAGATTGCTTCTGCTCCTCTGGTTTGGGTCCCTGCTAGCTTCTCTATATTCCAGCTACTGTCTCCAATGCAAGTAATGAGGGCTCTCTGCTAGTTGTTCCTCCCAAGAGTCCAGCAACAGCTCTCTCCCGGAATAATTCACAAAAGCCCAGTTCTGATGCAAATTGGTCCTTGTAAATGGCTAGTGACACAGCAACCTTGTTATGATTCCTGCTGCCCAGATTGGCTACCTTGTTCCCGTCACCTCTCCCCACCAAACCCCCTGCCTGCTGATAGTACCAGGAGCTGGGAGATATGCATGAGGTAGGCTGAGGGAGGGGAATATATACATCATTTCAAATTGACAAGGATAACTGAATCGTTTGTTCTGAAAATTCTCATACTGTAATAACTCCCTGGGTCTTTCAAATAACCCCATGATGAGTTCTATATTTTACGGTGAATCAGACCATAATAATTTTACATCGGCACGCTCTTCCTGAGCGGAGTTGCTGTTTTTCTTAATTTCCTCATAGACCGTAGTAGTGAAAAATATAACACTTCATCATACAGATGTTCATTTTATTTTTCACACTCACACCAACTTTCAAATCTTTCAGAATCATGGGAAGGCCTGAATCAAATTTTTCTTAATAATGTCTATTATGTTTATCACCCAAAAATGCTATTAGCATGGTTTAAAGCAGGGGTGCACAACTAATTTTGACAGAGGGCCGAAAGTACCTTACATGAGGGTTATAGTGGGCCGAAAAGTAAATGTGGGCGGGGCGGTAGGCGGGGTGTGGCAGGAGGCTTTTTCAACCCCCAATTTGTATTAAACACATGGAAAAAGAATATGTTTTTGAGGGGTAACGATTTTTATTGCATTTCAAACTTAAATTTTGTACTACACATCTTCCATTGTTATAATTTATTTCGATGTAGTTATTGTTTATCGTCTGTTTAATTAAATTATATATATTTTATTGACGTATGATTGGACTTTCCATTATTTTGGACTGCTATAGTTTGCTGTTTGAGTTGCCCAAGAGGAGTGTGGCCTTCGTTGAGTCAAGTTTCCTCAAAAAAGCAAAGGATGTACATCTCCTAACTGTGCCTGTTTTAGCTTTATTATTGGGTTCACTCTTGGAGTGCAACACTATGCCCCATGGCTCCCATCCCCAACCAAACACTATTCCCCATGCCCATGTCCCCCACCCCCAACCAAACACTATGCCCCATGGCCCTCACCCCCAACCAAACACTATGCCCCATGCCTATGCCCCCCACCCCCAACCAAACACTATGCCCCATGGCCCCCTCACCCCCAACCAATCACTATGCCCCATGGCTCCCACCCCCAACCAAACACTATGCCCCATGGCCCCCTCACCCCTAACCAAACACTATGCCCCATGGCCCCCTCACCCCCAACCAAACACTATGCCCCATAGCCCTCTCACCCCCAACCAAACACTATGTCCCATGGCTCCCACCCCCAACCAAACACTATGCCCCATGGCCCCCTCACCCCCAACCAAACACTATGCCCCATGTCCCTCACCCCCAACCAAACACTATGCCCCATGCCCATGTCCCCCACCCCCAACCAAACACTATGCCCCATGGTTCCCACCCCCAACCAAACACTATGCCCCATGGCCCCCTCACCCCCAATCAAACACTATGCCCCATGTCCCTCACCCCAACCAAACAATATGCCCCATGTCCCTCACCCCCAACCAAACACTATGCCCCATGTTCCTCACCCCCAACCAAACACTATGCCCCAAACACACTCTCAAGCATGCACCCATAAAGACCCGAACCCCCAACCCCCAACTCAGCACACACACTCTCAAGCATGCACCCATACAGACCCAAACCCCCCACCCCCCAACTCAGCACACACACTCTCAAGCATCCACCCATACAGACCCAAACCCCACACCCCGAACTCAGAACACACACTCTCAAGCATGCACCCATACAGACCCAAACCCCCCAACCCCTCAACTCAGCACACACACTCTCAAGCATGCACCCATACAGACCTGAACACCCCCACCCCCCAACTCAGCACACACATTCTCAAGCATGCACCCATACAGACCCAAACCCCCACCCCCATCTCAACATACACAACACAAACACTCAAAAACAAACATTCATACACATCCGACACCCCCCACCCCATCTCAACATACACATCACAAACACTCAAAAACAAACATTCATACATATCCAACACCACCCCCCACCCCCCATCTCAACATACACAACACAAACACTCAAAAACAAACATTCATACACATCCGACACCCCCCACGCCCCCATCTCAACATACACAACACAAACATACAGCAGAACAGACCTGACACACAAACACAAACAAACAGACCACTTACTGGACGTGCTGGAAGGCAGGTAAACTGGAACGCTGGCAAGGTGAGTGGTACTATGGCTGGCGTGGCCAGCAAGGCTGAAATGCCTTCCGGCATCAAGCCTTACTGGCCACGCCAGCCGTAGTGCTGGCCATCCATTGGTGCAGCACACACGCACTACGTGGCTCGTAGGAGCGACGTGGTGCGTGTGTGCTGAGCCAATGACGGCCAGTGTTTTGTCCGGCCCGGAAGACAACTAAGACTTTCCTAATGGAGGGCGGCCGATGCTGCTTGCGGGCCGCCCTCCATTAGGAAAGTGTTTGTGCCTCGCGGGCCGGATAAAACAGCATGGCGGGCCGCAACTGGCCCGCGGGGCGTATGTTGTGCACCCATGGTTTAAGGGATATATCTGTCACCTTTAATAAAAGTCTGGAACAAGCTTTGTGGCATTTATACCAAGCCCTCTTTATGCAACAAAATGTTTTCTTCTATTAATTAAACCCCTACCTCACAAGCCTCACTCACTTTCCTAGCACCCACCTTTTCTTAGGGTTTGATTCCCAAACACACTTTGAGGTCCTGTGGCTTTGAGCCTGTGTTGATTTTAGCTTTCCTCAAGAGCTTCAAAAGGACTCTGCTTCAAGCTTAATGCAGATCTGTTATCAGCAACTAATTGACTACCAGCCATCTTTCTCCTACGGAGCCCTAACCAACAGGTCAAGGGTCACAGTTTCATTTCAGTGGAGATGCCCCTCTGCATCCATGCTTCACAAAGTAGAGCTTTAGATCAACCAAAGGATTTTCCTTTTGACATTATGACCGGCATTGTGTTTAACCATTTGTATAGTAAATTACATTTAAACCTGTTGTTCATAACATATAGTTTTTGCTTCCACAATATTATCCCGAGGTATATTCAGAATTTCACTAAACAGGCCAGTTAACAGAGAGCACCAGTGTTCATGTCTACCACAAGTAGGCCTCTCCTTTCAATTATGGCATTTTAATGTCAAAAAGTACGTATTTATATTTGCACATAATGCAGAGTGCTTGGCTTCACTTTAGATTTCTGGATCACAGTATTGTGCTGCATTGAAGATAATGTACACACTGCTATCTGTCCCTTTAAGTAGAAAGAGTAGCTTTGCATGCATTTAGGAAAATGGCATTTTCAGCCACATATGTCTTTTGCCATTAATTTCTATTCTATTATATTAATTTCTATGCATTGGGCACATCCAGCACTTAGTTTCCACACACATTTTTTCCTTCACTCTGGTGCCTGTTCATTCTGGTAAAGTTGAGAGAGGCTCATTTCAAAATGTTTTGGACTTGCCTGCATTTTACAATGGATAGCACCAGTCAGCTTCACTCTTATATAGGGGCCAGGCCTCTTTATTTCTGGCATTCAAGGGCTAGATTTTACCCCACAATACATACTTGTAATCTTCTTATTGAACTTGAGCGTGTATACTACTGACCTTGCCATTTCGCTTATTATTTCAATGACAATGTGATCTTACTGTTGTTCTTGTTGCACTCTGAGTTAAGATCTGTTCTACCTGAATTTGAACTACTTTGTGCTTTTTCAATGTCTACTTGGTTAACGATGGAAACTTGTAAATAACGTGTTTTTAAAAAGAAAAAAGAAAGACTGACTTCTGGCCCGTCTCACCCTACTGGTTGTCCCAGACCTGCCTCTTCCTTCCTTTCAGCCTAATAAGCTAAGCCTGCATAGGTAGCTCAGCCTATATTTTCTCTCTGTAAATGGCTGTTACTACTTATACTCAAGAAATTGTTAACGCCATTCAACAGTGCAATGCTTTATTTGTATCCAATATAAAACATTTCTACTGCATTAACTTGTTCAACAGTTCAACACAGTATGCAGTATAAAATGTTTCTACTGCATTAAGCCAGTGTTACAGAAAAGTGAACCTGCATTGACTATATCATTAACATATCTGAACAAAGTGCGTGTAATTTACATGTGACTGCATGTTATTCAGGTTTGCATGTGTTCTGCATGTAAAATATAGAAGAGCCCTCCACAGTAAATAGTTGTTATTGGGGTTGATAGGCGAATGCATAACAGCCCATTACACCTGTAACTATGTGATCCGCAGAATAAGGCTGTGTCCCACACAGCATTTGGTCCAGCTGCCGCATGGCCATGGAATTATGTCTTTAAAGTAGTCATCTCTTCTAGCTACTGAACAATGAAAGCTCTAAACACTATTCGCATGCAATGTAAGGCTCTTTTATTTCCATATTTGTTCAGATTGCAGTCTCCTCAAAGGCCATTCGCCCCACAGTGCTCCAATGCCACAATAATGGTAGCAGTTACTATACAACTATCAACTAAGATAACATTATGAGAAACTGGATTTTTGGTTTTAGCATGCTTTGGGCGTGATTATGAGTTGGGATAAATCCAGAGGAATTTCCACCAAACCCATTTAGTGCTTCAGCCACTCGGTTTGGCAGAATTATTGCCGAATTTTGAGTGTTGGAATGTTGGAGACTTATAGGACACTATCAGATTGTGGAGAGTGTACAGCAACTGGCAATTCTACTAAGGTATATCCTAATTGTTTGGTGGCAAAGTGCAGGAATTACATCCAGCTCTGTGCTAGAGGTAATTTTACCTCAAGTATTAGGTTCCATTATCACGATCTTACTGTCTTTTTTCCTGCATTGCCAAAACTCATAAAGAGGCCCTTTGTTTTCTGTTAGGTGGTGTGTGAGGTTGCCCATGGTCTGTTTTCAAGAGCAGTGTCTACATTCTTTAAACCAGGTTAATATGGTTTATGATATTGGAAAGATAGCCTATGCATATCTGAAATATTGTCAGCTGAGGACTATTTTGGATAGGCCAAGTATTCATTTTATGCACGCCTATAGAAGATTCATTTCTCATAATAATGCAGATGATTCATTGTTGATTGCTTGTTTTTGTTTCAGTGATTGGGAAACTTCAGCATAAATGAAGAAGACAATTGTTTCAATTCTGCAAAATGTGTCCAAGAAACTGCCTAAGACAAACAGGGGACTATTAAATGAAGCACACACGGTAGGGGTAACATCCATAGCTTATTTATCTCTGTACCAGTCCTGCCAAAGTTCACAGACATTGCTGCCTTTTGCACTCCAATCCAATTAATATCAAATGTGATCTGAAGATAAGAGCATAAGGTAATATTGGAAAAACAAACACAAGCAGGTATTGTCCAGTTCTATGTTTGGAACTGACATAATTTACTTTTATTGAGTTGTGAGGAACTTTTCTGTATCGATATCTTGCATTTGTACCTTCGCGACCTAATTGTGTTGCTTGTAGTTATTACTTAATTATTTGTTCTTTTATCTCTTTTTTTCCTTATGTAGCTGTTTGTCGCATGAGTGTAGGCTGATACGGAGACATTGAGTTCCTCTACTCCGTTTGTAAACTTGAAAGACACACAGACGTGTGCCTGCACTACTTTGCGCCAATGATAGTAGAAAGAAAAAAGTTCTTATTCCAATCAGTTGTTTTTGTCCATTTTTATTCTTATTCTGTTTGAAAATCAGATGTTTTAGCCCTATTGGATGACACGTGTTTCGGCGTTCATGTTCTGCCTTTTTCAAATCCGGGCCTTTTTAAGATTCATTTGTCCTGTAAGGTTTAGCCAAGTCCTGTGTTCAATCCCACCTGAAAATTATGGAGTTCCTGCCTCAAGCGTCGCGGTCGTTTCAGGTGGGATTGAACCCAAGTCTTGGCTAAACTTTACAGGACAAATGAATTTTAAAAAGGCCCGGATTTGAAAAAGGCGGAACATGAACGCCGAAACACGTGTCATCCAATAGGGCTAAAACTTCTGATTTTCAAACAGAATAAGAATAAAAATGGACAAAAACAACTGATTGGAATAAGAACTTTTTTCTTTCTACTATCATTGGCGCAAAGTAGTGCAGGCACATGTGTGTGTGTCCTTCATAATTTACTTTTAGACACGGTTTCTGTTTAGTGTCAATACAATTACTAATACAAGCAAAAAGGCAACATTAGAAGTATGTGTGACTTCTGTAGTTTCAAAACACTATACTGACATTGTGTGTTGAGAGAAGAATGATATATGGTCAGCAGGTGTGCAAGCACATTTATTATGCATGATTGATTTGACTAATGCCGATGAACAGACAACGGACCGCTCATCCCAACATGCAAAACAACAACATGCTCGCCAGGGAAGAGGTGGCAAATACATAGCATTTCTCAAAGCAACATCCTATTTAGATGATATCTTGCTATCTTTCATCCTCAAAGCACTCCCATTGGAAGCCCTCCACCTCATCTTAGCAATCAGCAATGTATCCATCACTTGGGAGCACTTTCTCAACCACTCCCAAAATCGGACAAATCCCACACCCACTAAAAGAAGAAAATCTGAAACGATGACTCCCCATCACACACCTTACATTCATATGCAAGATCCTTGAAAAAGCTGTAGCGGCGCAAATTCAAGCACACATCATTTCCAGTGGCCCCCTACATATCTTCAATTAGGCTTCAGACACAAATTGTGTATGAATGCAGCCACCATTAAGTGGCAGTCAATCTGATCTGAATCCTCGGCATGGGCACCCCTGCCTTTTAGTGCTCTTGATCTAACCACAGAAAATCATCAACTCCTTATCCACATACGTGTGCAACCTGATGGGAATCGGAAAGGAAGCCCTTTGCAGGTTGATCTCTTCCTTAGAAGACCACCTTGAATCTCTCCAGCAGGATACCTACAGATCACCACCACTAACCATCATCTGTGGAGTGCCTCAGGGACCCATCCTCTTGCCATTGATCTTTAAGAGCTACATGGAGTCCTTGAAAGCTCTCTTTGCCATACACAACATCCACCAATATGCAGGTGATATGCAACTCTAGCTGAAAATACTATCCATTGAAGACAATGGCCGACAAGACAATGACCTTCAACCTCATGCAGACATGGATATCCAAAACCTTCTTCAAACTGAACCTAACCAGCACATGATTTCTGTTTCTCATGGACATCACCAAAGATTCCCTCATCTTGACCTGTCCCCATAGCATGAACGCCTAGACTCCACAGCTGATACACACCACTAAATCTTTGGGATTCAGCATAGACAACAACCTCTCCTCAAAAATTCACATAGAGATGAAAGCGTGAAAAAATGGTGCCAACTAACCCTCATAAATCATGAGCCTTCTACGAGACACCAGCTTCAGTTCCACTGTACGGACCCTGATCCTATGTCACTGGGATGGAGGAAATTACCTGGTCATCGGCCCACTCACAATCACATTAGAACATACAAGAAGCCCAGGTCTAACTTGGGTCCTTTCTCTCCACCACCTCTATCTCCACGTGTGTGTTCCTCCCGACTCTAACCTCTCACCCTGGCTATTTAATATTTGCTTGGCCTCTTTGGCCCACCTTATTTCTACCGTGTCCTCTAACTCAATTTCTGTGATATGCGGATGACACTCAGCACTCTTTCAGGCTTCCCCTCAGCCTTCTCTACTCTCTCGCTCATTCCTGACTGTCCATCCATTATTCAGGAGTAGTGCGTCTGCAACGATCTCTGCCTTCATGCCAGCACACCTCAGATCCTTCTTATTGAGACCCCTGCTCCTGCTTTCCCTCTCTCACTCTGGCTGCCCTCCATGGCCCTCCTCCTTCACCTTTCTGTGACAGAAAAAACCTTGGTATCATCTTCGACTCTACTCTCTCCTTCTCTCCTCACATCACAGACCTTGTCAAGAAGGCCCACTACCAGCTGCACCTCCTCAGAGGTATTCTTCCTTTTCTCATTTTCCCCCAGAAGTTCAATGCCTCCAGAGCCCTGGTTCTCTCTACGCTGGACTACTGCAACAGTCTCTTTCTCAATCTGCCTTCCTCTGCAACTAATCCAGAACAGGACTGCAAGACTTGTCCTTGGCCTCAAGCCCAGGGATCGTATCTCTCCAGCCTTGAAATATCAACACTGTCTCCCGGTGGCTGCAAGTATCAAGATCAAGACCCTCTGCATCGTCCACAAGGCTTGCTGGGACCAGGGCCCGCACTACATCCAACTCTCTCTTCTTAAATACCTTCCTTCTTGAGCCCTTCGCTCAGCCACCTTCAACTCTCTGAGGGTCAGACGCTTCTCCATGCAGAGAGTGGGGGGTAGATCTCTCTCCTCTGAAGGTGCCTCCCTCTGGAATGGCCTCCCTGCCCTCTCAAACTTGAGCCAGACCCGCTGAATTTCCGGAAGCTTCTCAAGACTTTCCTTTTTGCCTCTGCTTTCTCTCTATCTCTCTCTCTCTCCCCTGCTGACCTACCTGTCTGCTGCACTTACTGGTGCCTGTCTATCCTCAGATTCTCACAGTGTACCAGGCTCCTCCACGACCAATAGCCCCTGCACTGCCTCAGGGCCTACCACACACTTAGGGTCTGTAACTGGAACCCTACAGTCCCCTGCCACCTTTCACTTACCCAGAGCTGTGCTTCCATGGCCACAGTTACTTAGAGCAATGCGTCCCTGATTGCACTTCCCTCTCTACCTCCCACTGGCACTGCCCCTCTCCCTCTGACCCTGCACTTGTGTTACTGCACTTGACCAATATGAATGACACGAGGCCTAGTAAGATTGCTTGTTTTGTCCTCCCACTGTCTTCCCTCCCTTGTCTTGTCGCGCCGAGAAACACTTGTGTACAGGCGCATTATAACTTACATATCAAGCGTCACCTGCATCATTGCCAGTCCCACTAAACGTCTCTTTGCAAATACAACCACATAATTCACACAAATTGTGAACTTTTCTTTCTAACCATCGCATCCTTCAGCACTTTCGAAGCCAGTTGCATCATTTCCAGCACTTTTACCATGCCCCGTTCCTCCTATCCAGAAGACAAAATAACCATCTCTGGTATTTCTTGTATTACTAAAAGGCAGAACCGGCCAGACTAAATCATCAGAAACGCAAACAATAAAAAAGGAAAAAAAAACATTCTCTCTCTAGGCTCCCAGACTGTCGAAACTTCAGCAGACCCGTCAACACCAGTTGTAGCAACCCGAGTGCAATTCAGATGAGCAATCAAGAACCTCCTCATTATGGGACAACTTCATCACACCTTGTGAGATATATCCCCGGAAAATGCCTAGCCCGAAGTCCTTATAGATGACCTCACCCGAGAGCAAGGTTGCCCAACTCCTGGAATCCTGAGAGTTTTCAGGATATCCCTCATTAATATTCACAAGAAGAAAATAGCATACATTTAGAATCATTGTATGGAAATTTATCTCATGAATATTAATGCTTCTCTACACACGTCCTGCCTATTTTCCTGCCATGTATAATACACACCTCTGGTATTGCAACTTCTTATCACTACCTGTTTCTAAAAATGTATATTGGTAACTATCTGTAACCGTCTATAATCTCTATGCATGTACAATCTCCACTCTTAATTGCCTTGCCTTTGTCTGTAACAGTCTACTAAAAGCACCCAGATACTTCTGGGTCAGGTGCGCTATATAAATAAAATAAACAGTCAAACATTAATGAGGGGTATCCTGAAAATCTGACATGTTTCCGGCCCTCAAGGCCTGTAGTTGGACAACTCTGCTCTAGGGGCCTGCCATCCGGTTCCAACCCCACCCCAACTTTCAGCACTGTGAAATGCTTCCCACCAACTGTAATTTTAACTATTCCCTGCTAAGCAAATGTTGTAAGTTCTCTTCCCCTTGCGATGATCTAATGCATTCCTGTAAACCATACTGATGTGCAATGCTCCATTCCTTCCCAAAGCTACAATTGGCAACAATACATATAGAAAAGAAAAATGTTTACTAATAGAACTGGAGTGTACTTCTTTAAACAATACACCAGTATTTAAGATTCAAAACCTACAGTGTAATAAATGTTAAAGGCCCATGCCTCCATCGTTACTTTCAACCAAGCAGTATTTCTAATCGGAGGACCTTCAAGTTCAGCCCAGTGTCTTAATTGCCAATCCGAATAATCTTTTGTAGAATGCGAGTTAACTGTTGAAAGTTGTTCCAGCAAGTTGGCCAGGGGGCATGCACAATGTTCACCCTGCAGGGCCCTCCCCTGAAACAGTGACTTGCTAATGATATTCATATCTGTCCTGCAGCTCGCGGCTGTGGTTACACTAGAATAGAATAGTAGCACAGAAGAAGAAAAATGAATAGTAGATGCCCCGCTTGGGACATTTTTTCACTGCCTTTGGATAAAGGCCTTAGACATTATACGGGCGGAACCAACGAGAATCCCAAATCTTGTTATCTGTCTTGGAGGCGTCCATATGTTGGTGTTGGAATACTGGGCACTGTGAACTGTAATGGCAAGGATCCTTCAAATGTAGACACTGAAGAAAAGGACGAGGAACAGGAGATGTGTTCCTGCTGGTCTTGTCCTTAGATCAAATTCAGCAAATGTTCTTCATTTGACACGTGGCTTTATTTCATTGGTTGAACCGTTCTTTTTTAGTGTGTACTTTTCACGTATCCAGTGGTGTCTTGCTGGCTGGTTTTGATACTTTGAAACAGAGTTCACATGCTTCTCTTCACTCCAAGAAAGGTGTCTGCGTTAATTATTCGATCAGACACTAAAGGAATATTAAGTAGACATGTTTTATCTTTGTTCTCTTTGTAACATTTTTTCTGCAAGTCTTTTTTGTTATTTGTTTAGGATACGCATACAATCTACATATTTTACAATAAAACAAGGGCCGTTTGTGTGTGCACTTGTTGAGGGCCTGTTCTTGTCTTTTGTTCACTTGAGTAATGGGAAATACAACTGGTACACTAAGCTTTTCAGACTAGGATGAAACTAGCAAACTGAAAACAATATTGATCAAAGTCCGTGTCTGAGGATAGGTCGCTGTTACCTTAGCATCTAGTTTCCTGAGAACTAACCACATTTATATTGTTGAAACTTTTATCACTGAATTGCAACTCAGTTCAACTGAATAAATGGATATTTAATTGAAACTCAACTCTTTGAGATATTTATTACACCAAAATAGTAAAGAAGTTTAACATAATTTAAAATTATTATAATAAAAGTATAAGCACAAAGGAAGAAAAGGGACAAAAAAAGAAAATGGACAAAAAGAAACACAATATGCCAGTAAAGGGGAGAGAGAGAGAGAGCAGAAGAAGGCGTTAGCTTTAATATGGGATAGAGCAGCAAAATGTGTCGAGACAATTAACAAAAAAACAAGACGGTTAGGTGTATTAAGATGAAATGTACATTACAAAATGGCGAACAAATTGTATTGTTGTACTTTGCTGAGTTCTATTGAAGTAAATAACATCAATCTCAAACTCCACCTAGAATACTATAACAATATGCTTGTACAAAATTAAGAAAGTGCATGTAGACCTTTAGAAATGGATTATGTGCCTTTCCTAGGCCAGAACCAGTAAAAAAAAATCATTGTAAAATGTCAGGACGTTCTAATCTAGTGACTGATGATAGATGTCAGTGACATACCATAACCAAAATAAACAATTATAATTTATCATTACCCTCTACAGGTGTAGCTACTAAAAGGACTGCATCCCATAATAATGGCCCAAGTTCGACAAGGGCCATTAACAAGGGTGAAGAGCAGTTAAATGCTGTTAATGGTCACTGTCGCCAGCAATATTATCATTCAGCCGCAGAGCGGGTTGACCAGTTTTCAAATTGGTTTCCATGTTTGCACACTGGACACCCAGCGTTCAGTATGCAAACATAAAACGCCATGTGAAAAGAATAGAAGAACACCGCAAGACATCAGCCATGTAAATAAAACGTAAGTGGCTGCTTGTAGTTTTATATAAAGTCCCATTTCACTTGAAGGTCTTTTTAAAACGAATGGGGAGCTTCCGGTCACACAGATGTGGAGGAAGAAGTCACATGATCAAGCAGACCAGAAACTGCAAGGGAAGAGGCAGCTGCAGGAGGTTCAGCTGTGGTGAGTAGCGGGTTCTCAGAATTGGGACCAACCACCACCGTCTAGTGGTCACCTTTCAAGACCCTCGATTGGATGCGACCGGGCATTTCTTCGGAAATATCTTCCAACTCGAGCTCTTCGCTGCTCCATCTCCAACTCCCTGAGGGTCGGCCGCTTTTCTAAAGAATGAGTAGGGGGCAGATCTCTTTCTTCGGCTGGCGCCTCCCTCTGAAACAGCCTCCCTGCCTCTCTGAAACTTGAGCAGAACCATCTCTGGTTCCGGAAGCACCTCAAGACCTTCCTCTTTGGTTCTGCCTTCTCTCTTCCTCTCCACTGCTGATCTCTTCTCTGATACTGCACTGGTCACCTGGTTACCCTCTGAACTCAGGCCCAGGACCCAGCCTTCCAAGTTGCACTCCTGCACTGCCTCTGGGCATCCCCTGCACTTGTGGTCTGTATCTGCAACCCTACAGTCCCCTTACCTGCACTTATTGATACCTGTTGTCTGCACTTTTAACATTCACAATTGCCACCTGTTGGCTGAACTACTTGTTTGTGATCCCATGTCCAGCACTTGCTCATACTTCCCCCGACCCCCCACCCCCTTCAGCACTTCTCCCCTCCCCTCTCCCCTGTACTTGCGCAATCTCAATGTCACTAGGCCTGGTAAAATCGTTGTTTTGTCATCCCTCTGTTCCCCTCCCTTCCCTCGTTGTGCCTTGAAACATATCATATCATTCGTCTGCAGCTGGTGCCAATATCCATAATTGCAGAGATCATCTCCCTCATAGAAGAACAACTAATGGTTTCATGCAATGTTTGTTTTCCAGAATCATATCAAGGACTATTATTCTACAATAATCCTTAAATAATCAAATTCTACTACCTATAACAAAATGATCAAAGGATCTCGTGTGTGCAAGCCAGTTTTCTCTCCAATCAGCTACCCCCTGGCATTCCTCCTCTAGGAGTCCTTTGGCTTCCCACCCGCCCCTTCCTATCCGTCACCCCCGCTCTCCACCTCGGCTATCTTTCTTGGCTTCGCTTTATCTTGCTTCCGCACTCTGATTGCATGGGCATATTCCAAGAAACCACTGTATAAATAAATGAACACATGGATAAATGTTTGCTCTTTCAAGTAACAAGTGCAACAACCTCCCTAATCAAAGGCGCCCGGCGAGATACAAGACTCGCCTGAGCCAGGTCTGCGAGGCCAGGAATTGGCACCACAGACCAGCAGCAAGTGCTCCCCTCCCAGATCTGCCTGAAAAGAGACACGTGGAGCACGTCTCTACATTCCATTTGAAAACACATAGAAACTCGGCTCATTTTTTATTTCATAATAACGTTTATATTAGGAGAGGAAAGCATTGTCCAATTCTTTAAAAATACGTTTTAATCCTATTGTTGATGTAATCGCTGCGTGCAGTAGTGTATCATTTCCTGTGATGGGACTTAAATGGGAACATCACCGGTTTGTAATATTGTTATGCCTTTTGTTCATGCTTTATTTCCTTAGATCTTTCATTGCGTCCCCAGTCGAACTGCACACACTCTGGTTGTCCTCACCTGACTGCTGCGTTTATATCATAAAGCTAAGCTACTTCCCATAGGCGCGCGATCTATAGTTGCAAGGAGCTGCTGCTGCCGCTGCCAGCGCAACATTCCGAAAGCAATGGGATCTCCATTCTGGATGAAAGGCTCTCTCAGGTCGCTGTCTGTTCGTTCACATTCTTTTCCCCACAAGGACCACCTCTATGTGTCACCACACCAGGGTGCTGGCTGGACCAGACCTCCTCAGAAAACTACAACAGAACAACGAGGGCATGCGGGTCTGGAGGGGCTAAAAAAACAAGAATGAAATACTTGCTCAGTGAGCCATGCTCATTATATCGCTCCCCTGTTTGACTTTGTGAGCACCTCTATTTGTAGGAAAATAGTTTTAGTGGCTTACTGTGCTACCTATCCTCAGACGATGAACTCTGCGTTTGTGTTACATTACTACGGAACGCGTTCTTGCCCCGTGTGTGTGAAGTAGGTACTGGAGGAGGCACAATCGTAGGGGGTGGTACTTAGTCTGACTTTTGACCCATAATTGGCGTGATCACGTGTTCCTATGATTCCATATTGACTGGTTACCTGACTTAGCTCTACCTTTCAGGCCTAACCTGTAAACATTACAGACAGATTGTGCCTGGCTCTGGATTTACTGTGATGAATATAGCAATAAAACCTGATTTGGGGGGCTGGATCAGGGGGTAATGTCCAGGGCCCAAGTTAAAGATGCGCCTCACTGCCGTTTTTTTATTTCTATTAGCACCCAGGTTTTCAATTGGAAAACCCAGGGTGCTGACAGAAATACATTTTGTTTGAATGAACAGGATGCACTTGTGCTGTCCCGTTCATTCAAACAAAATACTTACCTAAGATGGCCACCATGGAGAGGGAAGGTGGTGCTCCATGCAGAACCCCTTTTCCATTTACATGGTGTCCCGGGATGCTGGAGTGGCGGCGACAGTGGCACTGCCGCCAAAGGATTCAGGTCAAAAGGGTTGGGGGATGGAGAGGGAAGGGACTGGAGACTGGATGCAAGGAGAGGCTGGGGGAAAGATGGCAGGTGCGTGTGTGCAGCCTTCAGGCTGCTCGTCACGTGGGCTTAGATTGAGAGATCCAGCCCATGATCCATACAACCTCACTGGCTAGCTCCTCTGCGCTGGGTGCTAATGGATAAAGTACATGGCTAGCTGTCACCATCTGGTCTTACCTGGGCGGTGCGTTATTCATTAGTGGCTTGGACACTAGGGCGACTGTGTGTGACCTTAGGTAGATAATGTCTTCACTGGGATGTGTAGCAGGAAAAAGCAGAATTCGGCACCTCCTGAAGTGGTTTCAGAAGAGGAAAAACACAGCAAATTTCACGACACCACAAGATGGGCAATGGAGGCTAGGAAGATGCAAAGAGCATAGGAGATCAGTCAGAATAGCAAACCAGGGCACTGATACACATGCCAATTGTAGCAAGAAACTTTATCACGCAGGAATGAACAGCTTTGAGATGTGCTTAAGCTTGTGCATGCTCGGTTTTATGGTGCTAGAAGATCCGCCCGAACCTGGGAGTGCAAGTCCTCCATGAATGAGAAAAGCCCGTAATGGAATATGGGTAACAGGTGCCACTTTGCAAAGGTGTTTGCCTGTTTTTGTGTGAGAAGGTGGTTTGTGCAAAGCTGCCCTTCCTCAGGACATCTATGTTGGAGTGTACTTTCCCCTGTTGATGTAGGCAGTTACTTGGTAAGTGGGAAATTATTTGTTGTCCATAATATGTAGTACTGGTTGGAGGCACGAGAACATGGCTACAGAATATAGTTGGTGGCAGATATTGTGGTTCTCTGATCGGTAGGAGTCAGAAGCAGTGAAGATGCAGGGTCAAAGGCACATGGAAATGTCAGAGTGTGGGGAAAGTTTAGCAGAGCCCTTATATCTGAAGCAGTGGGACAAGGGTATTGGCGCAAATAAATTATAGAGCATGGATGCACAGAGAATCCACAGCTGGACAAAATGCCTCAGCATGACGTGACAGAAATGGCTAGGGCACAGGAGAGACAAAGTAATGAGCATCAATTCAGGCCTAAGAGTGGTCATCTGTGCTGGCCATAATGCCATCAGCCTTTATGGATTCATTTTCTGCGGATTTCTAGTCCTTGGATCCATCTTTCCATGGTGACACCACTCATCCATCTCTCATGGTTGTCCCACCACCACTCCTGGCCCCCACTTCCACCAGCTTGCCATGAGCCAGACTCACTCCTCCAATGCCTTTCGGCAGGCCCGCCACTTCCCTCTGAGGCTGTTTCCTTCCTGCTCCTTCTAATTGCCGCTTATTATGGCTATAAAAATCAGTAATCAGTCTGATAAGCAGCTTAGGTATATTATGATTAGAGAGGCTTCTCTATGGTTGGTTTCGAGTTACACCATCAAATGCAGTTCTAAGTTCAATTAAAAAGGGTGCAAATGCATACTTTCTGCAGTACAAAATATTTTTGGAGTAATAGTGCAAGCGTACATACTAGTCCCACAGTTCTCAGTCCTCTGTTGAAACCAGCCTGCCAGCGATTTGAAGCTGTAATCGCAGAGGGAATGGTTGGGGGAAGGAACAAAGGAAATAAGAAGTCACAGGTCTCCAGGACCTGCAGAAACAAACCAGAATGAAAGGTGTTCGGGTGAAGTCAGGGGGTGTGGATGTGGACTGAGAGAACAGGTGGAAGACAGAAGGTGGGTCTTTGGCTGTGGTGGCTGTGAGTGCAGGTAATGTATTGAATGCGAGAAAGAGTTGGTATCAAACTGTAAGAGTGGAGCTGTGACTGTGAGAGTGTGTGGGAGTTACGTGCTAGAGTAGAGTGTGTGTGGTGCGGGAGTAAATGCTACGGGGTCGTGTGAGAGACATTCAAGAGAGTGAGAGGGTCCAGGTAGAGAAGGGGAGACCAGAGCAGTTAGAGTAGAGCAAATTGAAGACTTGAGGAAGTACTTGTTGGAGAAGGGGAAGAAGGTGAGGGAGTTGCTGGAGTAAGGGGAGGTTGGAGATAGGCAGGAGTAGTGAGTGGAGGAAGGAGAAGAGAGAGTGTGTGAGAAGATTGGAGGGACACAAGAGAAGAGAGCCGGCAAGTAGAAATAGGATGAGATGATCAGAGGGACATGGGAAGAGAGAGAGAAAGAGAGACAGGGAGACAGGAGGTAGGGATATAGGGAGAGAGGGAGAGAGAGAGAGACGGGAACCGGAGGTAGGGATGCAGGGAGAGAGTGAGCAAGATAGAGAGAGAGAAGGGGAGATTGGAATGGGAACGGAACATAGGGTAAGGAGCCATGAGATCTCGAATCATATCAATACAATCCTGAGAGACCAACCCTGGAGGGAGTAAGACAGAGTAGGTCCCAACCTTTAGGCCCTCACCTGCATCTTCATTTTTATTAGGCAATATGGGTTACCAATCTCTAGTCTGGCAATCACATTGGTAGTTAGGATGGAGAAAGTCTATGAGAGGTTGAGGGACCAGACAGGGAAACCCCCTAGTTTGGCCAACCCGAAACCCGAGATGACCATCATATCTTGGATTAATGGTAAGAGTCTGCCCAGACAATGGGGGTCATTACGAGTATGGCGGTAGGGGCTTAACGGCACCGTTAAGGATGGCAGTGCCGTTAAGCCCTTACCGCCATATTCCGAGGTCCCTTAGCGGGTCCCAGCAGGAACGGCTGGTCTGACCAGCCGTTCTTTGCGGGACCCGTTAAGGGACCTTGGAGCTAATAACAGGCCCGCAATTTGCGGGCCCGTTATTAGCGCCTTTCCCATTCCCATTGAGCCCTATGGGGGCTCAATGGGAATGGGGAATGGTTTACTGAATGGGGACTTACCGGGTCCGCATAGGTCGGAATGTCCCGATAAGTCCCCATTCAGTGAGATCGAACCCGGACCTGGGTTTGGAGGCAGCCATGGCGCTGACAGCGCCATGGCTACCTCCAAACTTGTAATGACCCCCTATGTGTTTAGCCTACTGCCCATGCTATTTATGGTGCTGTTC
This sequence comes from Ambystoma mexicanum, assembly GCF_040938575.1. NCBI lineage: Eukaryota > Metazoa > Chordata > Amphibia > Caudata > Ambystomatidae > Ambystoma > Ambystoma mexicanum. The sequence goes on from NC_090940.1 coordinate 524,929,507, forward strand.
TGGTACGGGTGATGTGGCAATCAATCTAGTAAGCATTGCTGTGCATCAGTTAATGATACATGCAAGAGAGATGGTGCACATATCTTGGTATACGCTTGATGATTTCCTGACTGACCTGTACGGAGGGAGGCTTCTTCCAGATGATCACACACTAGGTCCAATAAAATAATTTTATTCCCTGTGCTATGACACTCTTGTATGCGGATATCAGGGGTGATCAGCGCCACTGATTGATTTCAGATTTATGTGGTAAATGTTGTTTTCAGGGAGACAAGAGACATAAGGACAGAAGGGATAGCTGCTGGAGCCTATATAAACTGGCAGGACTAAATATGATTTGTTCTACTTCATATTCATCAATAAATGCAACCTAAGTAGCCCTCCAAACATACTAACTATGCCCTCCTGTGGTGACTAAGCCCTAGGTTGTGCTGGTATACCGCTTATTTACGGTTAGGGACAGACAAATGAGGCTTGCCCTGGCTTATTTGGAGCAACAGGGAACATTGGTAAATAACAACATTTAAAAATACTTCCACAGGCGTTATGTACTGAGCCCCGGAGTGATGGAGGTCATACAGGGTGTCAAAAGAGAAATCATATCGTGCTTCCTATTGCAATAAATATATGAATATTGGCCTACGCCAAGTTGCTCGAAAGTCGCTTGCGAAACAATCCGTGTTGCAAGGTCCTGACCTTAAATCAATGTAAGCCGCCATTTTAGGTCAATCCGCCATTCTAGGATTTGCTTTGCAAAAGTCACCCTGTGAGTTAAAATGGTGGACAATGTCATTCCAGAATACAACATGGCCGTCTTGACCTCTGTACTTAGCTAATATGTAACTTGCCTGCAGGCCACTTGTTGAGGTCGTGAACTGAGACCTTGTCCGTCATTGACCTGTGTGTTGTCTTGTACCGAGGGACGAAAGCTATCTGATTTTGCTCTGTGTTTGTAACTGGATTCAGTATAAAATGAAGTACTTTGTATGTTCCTTTGTAACCCGTGTTCGGTGTATTTCCTTTTGGCGTACTCAGCCTCGATATTTTGATTTTGTTTTCACAAGGGTAGCGTTAATAATTTTTTTATTATCCTGTTGAGCAACCTCAAGTCAGTGGTCTCCCTTGTACTGGGAGAGAGAGAAGAACCACAAAAGAATGCCCAACCGGTTTCAGTGGTGTGATCGAGTATAACCACTTTCTTCAGGTCCGTGGTGTCATGGTGGGCATCACATGCAAGTGCTGGGTAGAGACGGGTCTCTGCTTCTGTATTTGAAAAGAGGAATGGGTCAGAGGATGGTTGAAGAAGAGAGAGACAGGACACAGTTTTTGTTACTCTCTCTTGAACATCATTTATATGTGGTATAAACAGACTTTTTCCCTTCTTTACCCCACTTTGCAGTACCTGAGCCAGAGCGAGCCTCGTCTCTCTTGGGGCCTCTCTGCCTCTTCAAACGGACTGATAAATAGTCCAAAAATCGCCCAACAGTAACAAAATACAATGTCGGACAATCATCATTGGTGGAGGGCGTAATTAAAAAGGTTTGTTTTGGGATTCTGGTAAGTGCAAAAGACACCGGGTGCCTATGTGGTCTGTCATGTCATCCAGAGCTAAAACGGGGACAGCGTCTCCTGCTTGCTTTGCCTGAACGATCCTAGGCTCTTACCTTATTATTGATTGGGCGGCTCTCCGAAACACAGGTTGGAGTCTGCTGTGAGGCGTTCTGATCCCTGTTTACAAATTCTTTCGGGGACCTAGCACACATGCGTGCAGGCGAATCAGATATTAGCCGTCAAATGGTCATGCATCTTGGAGTGTCTCTTGGTGCCTATGTTGGATATCCAAATGCTTATCTGGATTCCCAGATGCGCTGGCATTCGAGTGTCAACGTCTTATACGCAATCTCTTAATATCGGTCATGACGACAACGGACCGATTTTTTGAAAAGTGCTATCAACTCGTTTGATATATATATAAAAGATATATAAGGTATGGCGACAAAGTTGCAAGTGTCTATGCTGTGCAGGCAGTCTCGTGATGAGAGCCTGCCAGCTAATTTGCCAGTATTCCACATGTTGGACGCACTGTTGCCATCAACGTTGTCATGGTAACCTCCACCCAAATGTAACCGAAAGGCAGCTACTAGTTAGGGGCTCGATCCACGTATGCTGATTCAATCCCTCTGGGCTCAGAGCTGTCTTTCCTCTAGAGGAGGTCGGGCCTGCTCTTCAGCGCGTCCCCACAGGTCCTCATGTATGTATGGGTGATGTGCACAGGTCTAAGGGTGCTTGACCACACAGGTACATAAATGGTTGCTAATGCCAGTTGACATGTCCTAGTTCTGCGTGTCTGCATATAGTTTTATAGAGTAGCCAGGGGTTGCCAGCTCATGTGTTCATTCAAACCAGTCTTATCTGTCCAGAGAAGGAAGATACATAGTTGCTCCCTGTGGAATAATTGCCCCTGTCATGAGGATCCACTTGAAGCCCAAAGCTAAGTGCAACTCGTGGTACGACTCTGATCTAGCCACCCTTAAACGCGAGTGTAGGGTGGCTGAGAGGAAATAGCGGGCCTCTTGTACATCCTCTGACAAACTGGCCTGCCACCTGCTCCAAAGGCAATACCGGCCCCTTTACCGAACTAAGATTCAGCATCTAACAACTCGCCAACTCTTTAAAATCTGCAAGGAGCTGGCCAACCCTGCAGCAGTCTCTACCTCTCCTGTTGCCTCCGAGGCCCTTTGCACGGCCCTTGCCTCTCACTTCATCTCAAAAACCCAGGACATCCTATCCATCCTCTCATCCTTTCCTCCTCTTCCCCATCTCTCTCCACTACCTCTTGCCCTCCTGCAGCAACCCCCTCCCTCTTTCTCTTCCTTTCCTATGTTCTCCCCTGACGAGATTTCCAGACAAGTCCTATCTATGAAAGTCTTGTCAAAACAGGTTCTTCCCTGTTCGTCCAAAACCATCAAGGACCACATTGACATCCTTGCTCCTGCTCTGGCCGACTTCTGCAACCTCTCCTTTGCCTATGGAGCCTTCCCCTCCCCTCTGAAGCACTCTCTTGTGCACACTCTTCTCAAGAAATCCACAGCTGACCCCTCATGCTCAGCTAACTATTGCCCGATTTCCATCACTACCTTCCTGGGCAAACTCCTGGAAAAGCTGACCATTTCCAGACAAGTCCTTTCTATGAAAGTCTCGTCAAAACAGGTTCTTCCCTGTATGTCCAAAGCCATCAAGGACCACATTGACACCCTTGCTCCTGCTCTGACCGACTTCTGCAACCTCTCCTTCGCCTCTGGAGCCTTCCCCTCCCCTCTGTAGCACTCTCCTGTGCACCCTCTTCTTAAGAAACCCACGGCCGACCCCTCATGCCCGGCTAACTATCACCCGATTTCCATCACTCCCTTCCTGGGCAAACTCCTGGTAAAGCTGGCCATCTCCCAGCTTAAAATTCACACTGATTCTGTTGGTTGTCTCCATGACCATCAGTCTGGCTTCAGAGGTGCCAGAAGCACGGAAACTGCTCTCCTAAACATCCGTGAAGACCTGTTCTCCAACCTCAACTCTAACATCCCATCTGTCCTCATCCTATTCAATCTCTCTTCTGCCTTTGACACGGTCAACCATGCCATCCTGCTCATCAGTCTCCGTGATAACCTGGGCATCACTGATCAGGCCCTGGCCTGGCTGACCTCTTTCCTCTCTGATCGACCCTCCCAGGTCCAACTTAGATCCTTCCTTTTTCTATCTCACTCTTTACCTGTGGTGTTCCCCAGGGGTCTAACCTCTCTCCCTGGCCCTTCAACCAATACCTGGCACCTCTCGCCCACTGCTTTGCTGCTCTTTGCTCCAACTTTCAGTGCTATTAGGACGACACTCAGCTCGTTTTCAGGCTTCCCTCTGCCACATCTTCTCCTTCTCTCATCTCTGACTGTCTGTCTGCCATCCAGGAGTGGTGTGCCGCCAATGAACTCTGCCTTAATGCCGATAAGACAGATATTCACCTCATTGGCACACCTGCACCCTCCTTTCTGGCCCCTCTCTGGTCGGCCTCCCCTGGCCCTCTTCCTGCTCCCACCTGTGAGGCTAAGAACTTTGGAGTCATCTTTGACACCTCACTCCCCTTTTCTCCTCACATCTCTGATGTCTGATGTCACCCTCTGCCTTCTCCGGACCTTTATCTCCCTCTCCCCTGGGGACCTGACTACCAAGATGAGGCTGCGCACAGCATTGGGGACTGCTGCTGGAAAATTGGAACATGCCAGGTTCCACCTTGAGCCTGATGCATGCATGTCATTATTATCTTGATAATTTACATTGTTGTGCATTTCGTGATGTTACCGGCTCATAGCATCTTGCCTGGTGAGTGTGTGACAAGGATTATGTGACTTTGTGATGTTTTGCTAGCACCGCCATTCCATTGCCATGTGCTAGGTACCACCTTCCAAAATGGTGGCTTGTTTCTTCTGCCCCTTTGTTCCCTACCTGCCACAGCTCCTGCTGTAGGAGGATTGGTCTGTGGGTTCTTCTTATGACTCAATCCCGATGCCGGCAGGTGGACGCCAGCCCTCCTCCCTAAGGCCCGCCTTATAAGGCCCTGTTTGTTTTTGTCATGCCGCCGAGTTCCTGGCGTCTATGGAGCCGCTGGCGACGCAGAACTTAGTCCCGTTCGCCGGCAGCTTTCGGCCACGCCCCCTGTTTCCTGGTTTTACTTTCCTTCTGTTCCTATTGGTTGGGCGCTCTGCGGCCTGGTGTTTTAACCGACCACTTCCGGGTCACGGATGCGTCGCAACGCTTCCGGTTTCGTCCGTTAGCCCTGAGTTGCTTGCTACCTGTTGCTATCTTCCTGGGTTACTCGCTATTCCGCCGGTCGGGTCCTCGTGCCCAGTCCGGCCCCCCTCTGTTCTTTCTTCGTCCTTCCGCTGGTTCTATCTGCCTTTCTCTTGCTCCCTTGGCTTTGTTTCACTTGCCCGCCTCCTCTGCCCTCCTTCCAACTTGCTTACCCTCCCTCCTTCCCATCTTCACTTACCGCTTTTCCTCCTCTTGGCTGTTCCGCTTGCTCCGTTCTTCTGTTTCCTACTTCCTCTCGCTCTGCTCCGTACCTTCCCTGTGCCAGTTCCCTGCCTTGTCCATTGGACTTGCTCTCGCCTACCTTCAGGATTGTTTGCTGTGACCTTCCGTGTACCAGACTCCGGCCTGTTCCCCTGGACTGCCTTTGCTTACCGTTTTGTTACTTCCACTTCTAGCCTGGTGTACCAGATCCTCGGACCGCTTACTGGACTGCCTGTGTTCTGGGGGGGGTTCACTCCACGTGTTGCCTCCAGACACTTTCCACCAGCTCTCACCCTTCAAGGATTCCTGGTTCCACACCTCCAAGGCACCCGACGATAACACAGGGGTTTTTTGTGCCTAAGGGCTTTTTCCCCTCTTGGTCGATCCCGGGGGAGGGGCCCCCTGGTCTCCCCTCTTGGGGGGCACGGTGGCTTCCTCCCGGGGTCGTCCCTATCTACATAAAAAAAAGGTGCGATCACGAAGAAAGGAAAAGAAGGGTTCTTGGAAGGAAGAAGAAGGTGAGGAGTCGGGGGAGATCTCAGAATCTACACTGTCGGACGAAGATATCACCGACCCCGGTGACAGTTTTCCCTGTGGGCTCATTTCACCTGGTGCCTTCTCCGGACCTTCATCTCCCTATCAACCACAAAAATGTGGTTTGCCCATGGTGACTGGTAGCAGTCTCGGGCAATCAAAAACCATAAATCAAAAGGGGAAGTACTGCTACATGGGGGTTCTTACCAAACAGAATAGAATTCTAAGAGAAGGAATTGTTTTCTGGGGAACCCTTTTAAATTACTAGTGGAGCTTATCCAAAAGTCCATATCCCTTGATGATGTCCAGAAAGAAACACAGAGAGAGAGTCTGCGTAGTAAATATGGTTAAACATAATGAAAAAGGACACATGGTTCTCTTGTACATATAAAGAAAGTATGTGCTTTAAACAGAAAAATGTATATAGTTAGCATCAACGTAAAAACATACACAATACAGTAAATCCCTAAGCAAATGTGGCTAACTAGGGAAGTCAAAAACAGACATAAAAGACAATGAACAAAGCATACAATGAATCTATGTATTATTGGTAAATTGTAACCTGAACTTTTGGAAAAAAAAGAAAAAGAATGAAAATATATATATAAATAATGCCACATAATTCACATTAATTACTCATATACCCAGTCTCTGTTCCAAAAAATAAAAACATTTCTTGATTAGGCATATATCAAAAAATTCTCTAGACAGGTGTCGTATTTGTGGCAATGAGAAATCTAGTCAGCAAATGCCACACCTTCAGTCAACAAACGACAAATGTCTCATACATAGAAAACTTCTGAAGTGCATCGGCCAAAAACAGATGCCTTTATGTTCTTTGGCCAAACGATAAGTGCCTGTTCATTGGCCAAAAAGATAGGTTCATCTCCCTCTCCCCTGGGGACCTGACCACGAAGATGAGGCTACGCACAACATTGAGGACTGCTGTTGGAAAATTGGAACATGCCAGGTTTCACTTTGAGCCTGATGCATGCACGACATTATTATCTCACTAATTTACATTGTTGTGCACTTCGTGATGTTACCGGCTCATAGCATCTTGCCCGGTGAGTGCGTGACAAGGATTATGTGACTTTGTGATGTTTTGCTGGCACAGCCATTCCATTGCCATGTGTTAGGTATCACCTTCCAAGATGGCGGCTTGTTTCTTCTGCCCCTTTCTTCCTCTTTGTTTTCTACCTGCCACAGCTCCTGCAGTAGCGTGATTGGTCTGTGGGTTCTTCTTATGACCCAATCCCGACGCCGGCAGGTGGATGCCGGCCCTCCTCCCTAAGACCCGCCTTCTAAGGCCCTGTTTGTTTTCCCTGTTTGTTTTGCCGGTGAGTCCCTCCCTTTCAATTTTTTCTGCTCATGTTTGCTCCCCTTGTCCCCCCACTCCTCCATGCTCCGTGTTGCTCCCCTTGTCCCCCCCACCTCCGCCCATGCTCTGTGTTGCTCCCCTTGTCTCCCCAACCCCCTCCATGCTCCATGTTGCTCCCCTTGGCCCCCCACCTCTTCATGCTCTGTGTTGCTCCCCCATGTCCCCACCCCCTCCATGCTCCGTGTTGCTCCCTTTGTCCCCCCACCCCACTCCATGCTCCGTGTTGCTCCCCCATGTCCCCCACCCCCTCCATGCTCTGTGTTGCTCCCTTTGTCCCCCCACCCCTCTCCATGCTCCGTGTTGCTCCCCTTGTCCCCCCAACCTCCTCCATGCTCCGTTTGCTCCCCTTGTCCCCCATCCCCCCTTGCTCCGTGTTGCTCCCTTGTCCCCCCACCTCCTCCATGCTCCGTGTTGCTCCCCTTGTCCCTCCACCCCCCTCCATGCTCCATGTTGCTCCCCTTGTCCCCCATGCTTCGTTTGCTCCCCGTGTCCCCCATCTCCCCTTGCTCCGTGTTGCTCCCCTTGTCCCCCACCCCCTTCCATGCTCCATGTTGCTTCCCTTGTCCCCCCACCTGTAAATGTTCCCCCTGCCCCCTCTCCTCCTCTTTCCCCTTATCTTCTCCTTACCCCTCCATACCCCATGCCTGCCCCTGTTATTTGTCTCTATGCCCCCCTGCCCTCTTTCCCCTGTTTCTCTGTGGGTGTGGTCTCTCTCTCCCTCTCTGCACTCTGCTACCTCATATCCTTGCATAGACATGTTTGATGGCTGCATGTCTTGTCCCCCCTCTCTTACTCCTCTCCCCTCTCCCCCCTCTTTCTGTCCTTCATGTCAGTTGACACTTACTCTTATCAGTTGTCCCATGACCTTTGATAGCAGCCTGTCTGTCCCCCCCAGCCCTCCTTGCCTTCTTCCTTTTCCCGACAATGCTCTATTCTGAATCACCACCAGACCAAACAGGATAGTTATTAGTCATTTGCTTGTTTCTCCCCTCCCCCTCTCACCCTCCCCTTCCTCTCCCCTTCCTCTTGTTTTACACTTGTACTGCATCAATTGTCGTCAGGCATAGTAATGTTACTGCTTGTTTGTTCTCATTTTCTTTTCCATCCCCCTCTCCTCCATAAATGTTTCAGCACTTGCACTATCAGAAATGTCGCCAGGCCTCGTACGATAGTTATGTCACATTCTGAATTGTTTCAAGGACTTGTAAGAATGTAATTTGTTTTCTCCCATGTTCCTTCCCTCCTTGAAGCGCTTTGAAACACATTGTGTATAGGTGCTATACAAATAATCAATCAATCAATCAAATCAAGACAAACTACCAACTGCACCTCCTCAGAGATATTCTTCCTTTCATCTCCTTCCCACAGAAGCTCACTGTCAATAGAGCTCTGGTTCTCTCTAGGCTGGACTACTGCAACAGCCTCTTTCTAAATCTGCCTACTTCTACGCTCCACCCTCTGCAACTCATGTAGAACAGTACTGCAAGACTTGTCCTTGGCCTCAAGCCCTGGGATCGTATCTCTGCAGTCCTAAAATCTCTTTGTTGGCTCCCAGTGGCTGCAAGGATTACATTCAAAACACTTTGCATTGTCCACAAGGCTTTCTGGGGCCAGAGTCCACAATATCTTCAACTCTCCCTCCTTAAATACCTTCCTACTCAAGCTCTTCGTTCCTCCACCTCCAACTCCCTCAGGGTCAGTCGCTTCTCCAAGCAACAAGTTGGTGGTAGATCTCTTTCTTTTCTCAGCTGGGGCCTCCCTCTGGAACAGCCTCCCTGGCTCTCTGAAACTTGAAGAGAATCATCCTCGGTTCCGGAAGTACCTCTAGACCTTCCTCTTTGCTTCTACCTTTGCTCTTCCTCTCCCCTGCTGATCTGTCTCCTTTGGCACCGAGCACCTGGTTACCCTCTGATTTTCTGGCCAAGGTCAATGCCCACCCACCCACACACTCTTGCTGCCTCCTGGCAACCCTCTGTATCTGCAACCCTAGAGTCCCCTTACTTGCACCTATTTTACACCCCTTGTCTGCACTTTAACCTTGCACTTGCCACCTGCTGGCTGCACTACCTGTTGTTGTTTTATCCCGTGCTCAGCACTTTCCACTCCTCCCCTCCCCATTGCACTTTCCCTATTCCCTCTCCCCTGCACTTGCGTGTTCTCAATGTCACTGGGCCTAGTAATATCGTTGTTTTGTCCTCCCTTGTTCCCCTCCCTTGCCTCGTCGCGCTCTGAAACACTTGTGTATGAGCATGATACAAATAAAGTATCATATCATATGTAAATATATATATAGATCAATTAGCGAAGGAAAGAGACCTTCCAATACACATATGTATGTGCGTGTATTTTTAGTGCATAGTGTTCTTATGTCTTACCTGCATGTGTAGTAAGGCTTAATAATTTGTATTTCTACGTGCAAGTATATTACTTGACCATCTCTAAGTGCTGTTAAGTGCACTGACATATCAGACCCTTATATCCTAAGTATGCCTTACTTCTTAGCCTATGCTACCATGAGTGAGTTTGGGAAGACCATGTATGAAAAACCCTTTCTCATGACCTAGGTTGGGCTTTCTACTCAGAACCCTCCCATGGGGCTTGTGCTGAAAATCCTCCCTAACAGGAGGTCAAACAGGTTATCATTTCATCTGCAATAATTCATTTATCCTATTTTTGCAGTGTAGGTGTGATCTTTGTTTTTTAAAAGGACAGAATTATGGCTATAAAATTAAGAGGCACTTGTCTTCTTGTCATAATCATTAAACATAATTTATTTGAGCCATTGTTGACACTGTTTAAGGCTGATGAACTGTTTGAACAGAAGGCCAACCACCTAACCTGTAGTGTTTGCAGTTGCTAACAATGACCTGCTCATCCTTAACAGTAATAGCACTTTATGGGTAGTCAGGAGGCAGTGTTCCTCTTCCTTGGAAACTTGGCATGGGGTTAGGAATGTGTTCTCCCGCAGGCAACAACAGGACTGGGGGCAAGGAGGAATTAAGGTCGCCACATGCCCATATTTGGTACACAAACAGGGACTGGTGGTGTGGGGCAAGTTGCAGATGCTGATGCTGGTTAGAAAGAGGTGTCATTTGGGCTTCAACAGGCATGTTGGTGGGTGGAGGTAGTGTATGGATGATGGGTAAAAGTGTGTTGACAAAGAACGTCGGAGGAGCACTGGATGTGTTCTTCGAGGGTGGAGGAGTGGTGGGGTAGAAGGCAGGCATGCCTAGGGTAGAATTCATGGGCTATTATTCATCAAGTTCTTCCTCCATGAAACAGTATTTACCAAAGGAGTGACCCATTCCCGTGCCCATCATGGCTCTTCCTGCTATGGCTCTTGTGCCCCTTTAGTTCAGTTGATCTTAACAGACTTGTGTTCTTTCTCAAGAAGGAATAAATACTGCTTCTGCCTGTACATTTCATTGAAAAGCCTCTGCATCCCAGAGATGGAGGGCAGGAGCAGCTATGAAGCTGATGGGCACTTTTGCACTACCCAAACGTCCTTAGTCTTCATTTGAAAGACTCCCCCAATCAGAATCTGCAGCCTGTTACATCATTGAGATTGTAAGCATGTTGTTCTGACCCCTGATCCTTCTCCCATTTGCCAATGTAGTCTCATGACTTAGTGTGCAATGCCTCCACTGTGAGGAGTCAGACAGATGAGATGGACACACAGGTATAGGTTTGTCACAAGTCACCATTTTATTAAATAATAAGGAGTGAGACAAACGTCTATCTTTCCCTACCCTAACAAAGATTTCCCTACCTGACAAACTATAGCTAAAGGAAATCGACCTAATGTCCAGAAATGTCTGTCCCTCTCACTAATACACATAACAAAATCATACAGGAATCATTGGCGATTTAAATTCACAAAATAACATATAAGTTCAAACAGAAAAGTTATAACAAAGAATTCTTGTGATCAGGGTTGAATCGCCTTCCCCTGGATCAACTCAGGATGTTTCCAACTAAACTTGAGTTTCAGAAATGTTCTTTTCACAAGCCAAATGTCACTTATGGTAGAAGTTAAAGTTATTTTCATTCAATATATTCTTCACTTGGCAAAGTGACTGTCTTAGTTCAAAAGGTGTTACACTCTTGCAAACAATGGTTAAAGTTTCCACAATCTTCTGCTTGTCAAACCAAAATGACTTTCTCTTCACAGCTCGAGTCAGAAGTCAAGGTTACTGTTCTGTGAAGAACAATCAATTATTATTTCATCATATTTCTTCTTTAGAAACGACATCTTAGTCAGAATGGTTACACAACAGTTCATCAACCACAGTAATGGAATTGCCACTTCTTTTCCATCCCAACCTTATCCCACAGTACTTCAAGTTCTCTTCTTCCTGGTCCACTTGACTGCCAGGACTAACCACTATTTATCATTTTCCTGGTTTACTCTGCTGCAAGGATAAAAACTACTACTTCTACAACTTGGACTTTGTGGTAAGGCTTATCAACAGAATGGCATACCGTTTCTTTCTCCAAAATACTACACAAAAGAACAACAGTTTTCACACTGATTTGTTTGCCATAATCAATGCAGGTTACATTCCCCTCCCTCTTGTTCCTTGTTCCTGCTGTATCTGAATTGTTTTTGCACAATCGTTTGGCTGTTGGTAATGTGGTTTACAACTCCCTCCCTCGAGGTATCTTGATATTGGACTAGTAAATTATATGTGCCTTGATGTCACTCTCAGCTTGCTTTGGCAATGTAAGTTACAATATCACCTTTTTAGATATTCCTCTTCAGGAAAGTTGTATCTCCTTTGGTTTATTATTGCCACTCTTTTGCTTTGGCACTGCAGGTTATAATATTCACTTATGGGATATTCCCCAGTTTGGCTTTGGCAATGCGGGTTACAATATTCTCCAACTTGACAGTTAAGAATAGGAGAGTGGCACCCAGTTTTCATAAATTCAGATTTTCGGTATTCAAAGCTATTCTTCTGTCTCCCTCAGAGCGACCCGGTGTCCCCTGCATCAGGCCAACTCACCAGTCTTTCCTGGCATCTCCTTCTGACACGCTGACTACACTTCTTCGTTTGTCAGGACTTCTGCAGAGTTTGACAGTTCCCGCCAGCCATCCTGAACTTCAACAGAGTCTGCACAACCCTGAACGCTCACTGGTGGGCACCATACACCTGAGTGCGTTGTAGACTGCAGGGAGCTTTTCTCTCCCTTGGGGTCACCGGTCTCAATACCGCTTCCTGCTTCATATCCTCTGCATACACGAGAGATCCCGACCTACAGCAGGCTCTCCACACTGCGTCACGTGAACACAGCAGCAACTCCATTCCCTGCTTCTCTCTGCTGCTTCTGCTGATTCCCCTGCTGTCTCATTTTGGCCCGCACTTGAAGGGCCTTTAAATGTTTAAAGGTGACGCTCAGGTGTGGGTCATTACAACAACTAGACCGCACCTTACTCTTTGGTAACTCTGGACCCCTCCTCTTCATCTCAGTACTTACGAGCATTATGGTACTTGAAATCCATAATGTTCCTAGTTGTTTTAATATCAGGATTATCAATCTTACAATAGGCCATTAAAACTGTATGGTCATTAGGGAAGTTATTCAGAGGGCTTTCCCTTTCTGCCTGACCTGGGTCCCCTTCCATGTGATCCTCGCACATGCTACCACCCCCACGATCAGTATCAGGTAGATGCTGACTTTCCCTGGCCATACGAGAAGGGTTCATCACACCACCGGTGTAGAGGAGGTCTACCATTGGTAAGGAAACTGAGGTGTTGTACAGCAACCAATAAACCTATAGCATGTAAGACATTGCACCACAGTATAATAATATGAGACCAGCAGTGGGAAGGATCAAACCACAGCTCAACAAGCTTCCACTTCCTATGTGACTGATCTAACATCTGTTCGACCAATTGTTTGACAATGATGAGTGTTTTCACACCTGCAAACCTACTTTCAGCCCAAGGCCCCCGAGCATAATGTTGACAGAGAATGCATAGGCTATTATTTGCAGTAGCCCTAGATGACACCCGTTCTGCTGATTCCTGCTCTGGTTATGCACTGCTCTGGGAAGGAAAATCATTGGCTTATAGTTTTCCCTTATTCTTGCCTCTATCCAAATTAATGTCTCACTTACCAGTGTCTCTTATTGGATTTCATCACAGACTCTATCTCTTCAGCAATGTCTCACCCTGATTGTTGCATTTTTATCATCCATAGGTGTCTCTCTTCTCCCACTGTATAAGCCACAATACATTGTCCATTACTTGCCTTTTAAAAAAGTCTCAGGCATATAAGTGGTTGGTATGCCAAAGTGGTTGGGGTCAGCCAAATTCCCCAGGGCTTCAGGAGCTCAAGTACCCTACCTCCTCTCACTAGTTGCCTATTAATGCCCCATAACTCTCATTCTTTTATTTCCTCTTGTTTGCATCCTTTATCATGCTCTCTTATTTTAATGTGCTTTTGGTAAGTCTGGGAGAACACACAAGTTTGTGGTTAAACTTCTATAAGGCCTCTGTTTTCTCATTTTAATGATTCTGATCCCCAGCAAGGCACAAGCTAACAGGTCAGACAGTGTCCCATGGTGGATGGTATTGTGCCTGGAAACTAAAAGAAAATAACTCAGAATGACTTTGATTTCCTCCTGGGAGGCGGGGGGAGGTTTACTCCCATGAATGGAAGATTTCTAGTACTTAATTTTTCTGGATTTTGCAAAAGATATTTGGGGATGGTGGAAACAGGGAGTCACACCCATACTGAATGTCTGTTGTCTCTCTCGGCTTTAACTCACACATCTAGGATTTCTATTCTGAGTCTGCAAATGCTGGGGATCTGCACAATGGCATTCCAGACATGAGCAAAGTAGTAGCAGAAGCATTCTCACTAGTGTGAAGTGAACATAAAAGTTGGCTCTATGGTAAGCAGATTTTAAGTTTGAAACCTTCATGTAAAACTGTTTTCTGGGCATGGCTATAGGGGTTCATTTAGGGTCTATAACAAAAGAGATCCCGTACTCCAACTAGGAACGTAGGTAATAACAAAACAACACAAAATATGGTTTATTTAGAATATTTGTCTTTTTTTTAAAGTTTTTCAACGTATCTAATTATATTTTAAAGATAAGTGCCAAACAAATCGCACCCTTCAACAGTAAATGTTCAAATGACTAGTAATACCAAATAATTCATACTTAGCAGGATTCAACATTTTTTTATGCCGTTTCTTATTTTAAATAATGATAAATGAATCCCCAATCAACAGTTTCAATTTCAGACGTTGCAGCTATAGAAGGAATTTGATTCTGTTCAAATGCTGAAGATAACCGATAAAAGTACCTATACAAATTATTTAAACAGATCATTTGAATTAGGATTCATATGCTGAAAACAAAAAATAAAAAAAATCCAGTAAAGGAACTGGTGGCGCCTCATACTTCTAATGAGTGTAATATAAATGCGGGCTAGCTTTACCATTTCAAAGGTATCTATTCTGCTGCACAAACCTCAGCCCAAGAGTAAAAAATGCAAGTATGCAAGTTGAGGATCATTTACCAGCTAGGATTGCTGGCTATGGTCAAAACAATCAAATGTATTAATAACATATGCCAAATATGTGCTTGGGATCAACATTAGTATTTTGCTATTTAGGATGATAGGTCAATGAAGACGAAATCTAACTTCTAAATCGTGCAGGGTATAACAAACCCAGAAGTGCAGTGTATAGCAATAAAGCCATAGGCTATTAAAGTAGTCATTTAGGAGTATATTTAAGACTTAGCTGCTTAGAATGATCAATGCCACTGTGGGAGAGTTGGGTCACCGTTTCTAAAGAGAAGGTCTAGAATCCCAAATGTGTAGACCCAAGACATTTGATGATATTGGAAGATTGCTCCTCTAATTGCAATCTTCCTATCTTTGAAGATCTGCAGGTTTATTCAGTTTAATTCTATTTAATGGAGAATGCGTGTTATTCGAAGATATTGGATAGCAAACACTCGGGATGTGAGAATACTTCTTTCATTCAGAAAATAATCAGGTAGTTGTGATTTCAAATAATTGACATATGGTGACCAAAGCACCAAAGTGGCCATTAGTTGTCTTCAAGTTTACAAAAAAATGCAAGAAGCCTTTATTTCCACAAAAGAAACAGGTAAGTATAAATAGTTGAAAAAGGGAAAGGTGTTTACAAATATTAATACAATGGTGAATGTATGTTTTAGGGATTTGGGGCACTTCTTTCGAAAATATTTTGGAGTCCTTATCCTGTTATGTTTCAAAAAGGTAGCAGACGCTCCTCTCCAGAAAGAACATGGCATCATAGCCTGTTCTGAGATGAGGATTTGCAGCACACACTTTTTGCTCACTGTACCTTTCACAGATGGGAAATATCCATTTGCATATCAGTCTTTGTCCTGCCCACATGGGCAGTCCAGCACCAAAATGCTATGGCAATTCCTCTCTGAACAAGAGTACCAACAGCAACCCCATACACGTGTTTCAGCCTTGTTGGGCCTCATCAGTGAGGTGAAGCTGTGCCTCTCTGAGCACAGTGAGCAGGGAGTCCACGTCTGGTTGCCCCCAGGTAACTCAAGGTGACCCACCCCAAGTTCCTTGCAAATATTCCAAAAAAGGTAGCAGGCGCTCCTCTCCAGAAAGAACATGGCATGATAACCTGTTCTGAGATGAGGGCTTGCAGCACATGCTTTTTGCTCACTATACCTTTCAAAAAGTGTGTGCTGCAAACTCTCATCTCAGAACAGGTTATCATGCCATGTTCTTTCTGGAGAGGAGCGCCTGCTACCTTTTTTTTTTAAAAACATATTTTTATTGTTTTTTACACGACAATAAACATCAACACAAATATTCTCCCCAGCCCCCTCCCCCCTCCCCACCCCACCCGGAAGAGTTTGGGTCCTCATTGGTTTTCACTTCTGGAACTTTTACGTGCTGTATATATCTGATATTTTGATATTGTGTGGGGACCATTGTTCCATATAGTCTGATTTCAAGTATTCCAGCACCGATCCCCATTCCTTCATGAAGGAGTTGTTTTGGTCCTGTAGATGGTTCGTGATCTTTTCCATGGTCATTTGGGACCACACCTTTTGCAGCCAGGTGAATAGCAGCGGTGGGTCTCGTTTCTTCCAGCTTTGAGCTATCGTTGCCCATACCACGATGACTAGGCCCATAAAGCTCCTCCATTGTGCTTTGTGGAGTCTCTTGGCCTGTGGGTCTTTAAATCCGCACAACCACACCCTCTCCCCCATTTGGTCTGCCTCTGGGAATATTCTTGTCATTTCCGTTTCCACTTCTTTCCAGAAGCCCTTCACTCCCTGACAGTCCCACCAGATATGCCTCCAAGTTCCTGCATCCGGGCACCCCCTCCAACAGCGATCCGACGTATCCGGGTACATTGATTTGAGCCTCTCTGGGGTGTAATGCCATTGAGTGATTATTTTCAGCCACATTTCTCTGGTTTGGACGGCCCTGGTGAGTTTGGGGATGCCTGCCCACATTTCCTCCCATTGCTGCCTGGCAATTTCTTCCCCTAGCGTGGCTTCCCATCTCCTCATGTATGTCCATTTAATTTCTTCTTCTTGTGTGCTAATGAAGATGTATAGTGTTGACACCAGTTTTTTGTTACCTTGGTTGGTTATTATATACGTCTCAAATGGTGTGAGGTCCCTCGAGGCCGCCTGGAAGACCTCTGGTGTACTTAGCCAATGTTTTATCTTCTCATATTTGTATCTATCCGCCTCTGTTAGCTTCCACATATTTTTACGTTCCGCAAAAGTTCGAATTTCTTTGTCTTGGATTATTTCTCCAATTTTCCTGCATCCTGCTGCTTCCCATTTCTCAAAGCCGCCGGGTTCCTGTCCAGGTGGGAACTGTGGGTTCCTGCATATAGGGCTAGTGGGGTGGTCATGATTCCCTTTCTGGTTTGGTCATCCCAGGCGTTGAGGGTGGTTCTCATTACCTCACTTACTCGAAGGTTCAGGTGTCTGTGTCTATGTTTCCACAGCAGGTCCTCTAGGGGGGTCCTGGCGACCGCTCTGTCTTGTGCTACCCAGGTCGTCTGTTGGTTCGCCCCCATCCATTCCTTTAGGACCCAGAGTTGGGCTGCCTGATAGTATTTCCTAAAGTTTGGTAGGGACATTCCGCCAGCCTTTGTTGGTGCCGTGAGAATTGCTCTGGTGACCCTCCAGGGTTTCTTGTTCCACACAAATTGCGATATGGCTTTGGAAGGAGCTCTGAAGAAGGAGACGGGGACTGATACAGGGAGGGCATTGAAATAGTAGAGCACCCTGGGGAGTATGTTCATTTTTACTGATTGAATTCTTCCCCACCATGAGATCCTAAGCGGACACCATCTTTCTAGATCCTTCTTGACTCTAGCCAGAAGGTGTGTGTAATTGCACTTATAGATCTTGTCCACCCTGTGCGTGAGTGTCACCCCTAGGTATTTGATGCCCTCCTCTACTGTTTTTAGACTTAACAGGCCTGCCACTGTTTCTAGTGACTCCTTGTTTCCCGCGAGGAGCATTATCTCTGATTTTTTCCTGTTAATCTTCAGGCCTGAGATCCCCCCAAATTCCTCCAATGTTTCTATGGTTCTCGGTAGAGAGTTCCCAGGGTCTTCCAAGACTAGGAGCATGTCATCAGCGTATGCTATAACTTTATGTTGCCTGCCCGCCATCTCAACCCTCTTTACTCCCGCCGATTCCCTTATTTTAATTAGAAGGGGTTCCAAAAATATGGCATATAGCAGAGGTGATAGGGGGCATCCCTGTTTCGTACCCCTTGAGATTTCCACCCTATCCGTGATCTCTCCATTTATTACTATTCTAATTGCTGGGGAGTTGTATTTGGCTTTTACCATGTTTATGTATTGTTCCCCGAATCCCATGTGCTTCAGTGTTTTGAAAACGATGGACCATTCTACACGGTCAAATGCCTTTTCGGCGTCTAATGAGAGTAATATTGCTTGTGTGTGGGTAATGCCTATTTTTTCTATCAGATGGGTTACTCTTCTTAAATTGTCATGTGTTTGCCTACCTGGAATGAAGCCTGATTGATCTGTGTTTATTAGGGTCGGGAGGAGGGGTGATAGTCTGGCTGCCAGTACCCTAGTATATATTTTTGCGTCCAGGTTTATTAGGGCTATCGGGCGATATGAGCCCGGGAGAGTGGGGTCTTTACCTGTTTTGTGGAACACAAGGACTTTCGCTTCATTCATGGATGGACTTACGTTTCCACTGTCCTTGAATGTGTTGAGTATCCTTGTCAGGATCGGTACCAATGTGTCTGCATATTTTTGATAAAACGGGGCCGTAAAGCCATCCGGGCCTGGTGCCTTTGAGATTGGAAGGCCCTTTATTGCCCTGTGGACCTCTTCTTCTGTAATCCTAGCTTCCAGGGCCTGTTTATCTTCTTCTGCTATTGTCGGTATGGGGGTAGATTGTAGGAACCTGTCTTGTTTCTCTTCATCCGGAAGCCCTGTTGCATACAGTTCTTGATAGAAAGCTTTAAAGGCCTCCCCTATATCCCTTGTGTTTGTATGAGACTTTCCTTGTGCGTCTGTGATGTTCAATATCGTCATTGAGTTCTGTTTTTTCCTGAGTTGTCTTGCTAGGTATCTGTCCGCCCTGTTTGCCCTGATGTAGTATCGTTGTATTAGGTAGAGGAGGGATTTCTCTGCTTTTTTGTTGCGGAGCATCTCTAGTTGTCCCTGCACATGTTTCATTGCTTTCTTGAGGCTTCTTGTGGTATGGATTAGTAGCTCCCCTTGTACTTCTGTTAGTTTCTTCTTGAGCGTTCTTTCCCATTCCTGATGCTGTTTGTCTTTGGTGGCTTTTAGCGCTATTATATGGCCCCGGGTTACTGCCTTAAAGGCTTCCCATACTGACCCCAATGGGACTTCTCCATTGTCATTTAGTTCAAAGAATTCTGTGATTTTGTCCCTTAGTTCCTCCCCCAGCACCTGGTCCGTTAGAATGTCGGACGGCAGTCTCCATCTCCAGAGGCCTCTCCCCCTTCCTGGGGTCTGTATATCGAGCCATAGTGGGGCATGATCTGATAGAGCTATCAATCCCTTTTCGATACCCTGGATCCTCCACACCAATCCCACCGACACCCAAAAATAGTCTATCCTCGACATCGTGTTATGCACGTGCGAGTAGTACGTGAATCCGCTATCTTGTCCCTTCAGTTCTTTCCGGGCATCTCGTAGTGCCATCTGTTCCATCCTTTGTCTGAGTTGTTTGGATGGGGACCCCTGCGCCTGGGTTCCCCCCGCACTCCTATCCAGACTGAGTTGCCAGGCCAAGTTCAGATCTCCTCCCAATATTATCTCGCCCTTTGCAAATTCCTCTAGTTTCCCCAGAGTGTCTCTGAGGAATCCGTCCTGCCCCGAGTTTGGCGAATAAATTGCTGCTATAGTGAGCCTGTAAACTTCTATTGATATATTGGCAAAAGCGAACCTCCCTTCCCTGTCTACTTGAGTGTCTATGAGATTTGACACCAGACCCCCTTTTGCTGCGATCATCACTCCTGCTCTTTTTTCCCCTGCATTCGCCTGCGCCCATATCGTGTACCCTCTGAGGTGTACTATCTTTTTGTCCTGAGCCTTAATATGTGTCTCCTGGAGGAGCAAAATGTCTGCCTTTTCCCTTCTTACACAGCCTCAATTTTTTTCCTTTTCACCAGCGAATTCAGCCCCCTTACATTTTGTGAATAGATTCTGAGCTTCCCCATCCCGTCAAATCTGCTGGTTCAGCCTTCGTTCCAGCGAGTTGTGATCCCTTCCCTCTTCCGGGGTCACCCCTACCCTGTTCCCCCCCCAACTGCCCAACTCCCCCCCAACTGTTAACAAAAAACCAACTTCTATCCCAAGGAGAGCCCGGGCACCTGTGGTTGCTAGGGCGTTGCGCCTAACGCTCCCTGCCTCTCATAACTCAGGATTAACTGTGCAGGGAGTACTAAACCCCGCGTTATCCTCCGACCTAAGCGGTGTTCCACCCGGTCCCCCGCTGGGCCTCTTGTTACTGGGTTCCAAGGTTTTCTGAGTATTCTTCTTCCGCCCTTTCCCTCAGGTGGATGAGCCATCAGACCTGATTACATATCTCTATTAGTCCCCTGATGGCTTCCCTGCTTTCCCCCATCCATTTGGTTTCTTCTTTTGTCGCACTACCTCCCATCCTCTAGGCTTTTTGTGCGGATTCCCCTTTCGTCCTGGCATCTCTCGAATCCGTCTCTTCCATTTGCATGTCCATTATATGGGGACCTTCCGCACAGGTGGTCAATCTTCTCTGCTTGCCCCCCCACTCGAATAGTAGACCGAATGGGAACGTCCATTTGTACCTAATTTCTTTCGCCACCAATTCCCTCACTAAAGGGGCCATCTCCCTTCTTTTTAAGAGTGTCGCCGAAGTCAGATCTTGGTACAATTGTATTTCTACTCCGTTCATCCTTATGTGATCCAGCTGCCTCGCTTTCCTTAGGATCAGTTCCTTTTGAGGGTAAGATGTGAGTGCCGCTAATACGTCCCTTGGTCTTTCCCCTGGGGCACCAGTTCTTTTTGGACCCCCCCTATGGACTCTGTCTATCCCAATGTTCTCTCATTCTTGTGCCTCAATTATATCTCTAAATACCTCTTTTACCGCACTCCTGAGGTCTTTGTCCGTCACCGATTCGGGCACATACTTGATGCGGATATTGGATCCACGGGAACGGTTCTCCAGATCTTCACATTGTATTTCAAGGTTATGGGTGAGTCTAACCAGGTGTTCTTGTGTTTCACGGTTCTGTTTCGCCTCCTCTTCTATATTTTGTACGATTCTCTCTACTGTGTCTGTCCTATCCTCCAGCTTGGCCACATCTATTTTCAACTCTTGTACCGCCTGCTTCATCTCGTTCCTCATTGAGGCAAATTGGTCCTGGACTGTGGACATGAATTTGTCCTGGAGCTCTGCAAACCAGGCCCGCATATCGTCCTTTGACGGCGGAAGGGTGCTCTGCTTGGGGGGTTTGTGTCCAGTGAGGGTTCTTCACCTGCCCTGTCTTTTGGGATCGCTGATGCGTCCGAGGACCACAGTTGGAGCAGACTTGTGTCCTGTTTGTGGGATTGCGACGTAGGTTGAGAGGCGCCCCCTTTCCCCTTTGCCCGTGACATCTTCCTTGCTTGTGGGGGTCTTGTGCCGTTCCTGGATGTCTCTCTCGAGGGGGGTAGTGGTGGGACGGCTTTATGTGGTCCCCCGTGTGTCGACTGATATTGTTCCTTCTTATTGTGCCCCTGCAGCCGGGACCGCCGTGCCCCTGTAATGTGCATGGGTCTGTTTCGTATTGATGAGAGTAATATGGCCTCTCCTATGTCCTCCCTGGGTGTGGGGGTTTCCCGGAGTTATGATGGTGTCTTATGCCCACTCCGTGGGGCCGCAGCCCCCCCCCCTTTGCCTTATTTGCTTTATAATGTTATGTGGAGATGAGGGGGGCGCTCTGCTGAACGTGGGCCTGCGCCTTACTTGATTATTCACTCCCGTCTCGGGCCCCGAGTACCGGTAAGACGGTGGGGGGGGGGGCGATTCTGCAGGCGCGCTCACCTCCGTGTCTCCTGTCCTCCGCGACTGGTGCCTGCCGTGCCTTGTCTGCGGTGGGTGGGTGGTGCCTCCTCCTCCTCTCGTGTATCTCCCCCGATGCTCCGGGGCCCTGTGTGCCTTATTGTTGCAGGTCCTCCTGCTTGCGTTGCCAGTGGGGACCCGCTCCGGCCCGCTCGACGGTCGGTGCGGTGCTTCCTGCCAGCCTGTCATAGGGGGGGGGCGCTCGCGCCTCGCCATGCCGGTGCTCCGGCGCTCCAGCGCTCCAGCTCCCATTCTGCTCTCAACACAGCACCTCCAGTTGGGATGTGTTTTCTTTTTGTACCGGAGCAGCTTTACTTTCCCCCCTGTGTCGGCGAGGGGCGGATCGATCTCCCCCTGGGTCTCTGTGTGCTCGATCAGTGCCGGCTGCGCTCAGCTCTGTCTCCACTGCTGGGCCGAGTGGGTTTCCCTCGGCGGGGGAGGGGTGGTTGCCTCTCTCGGCGGTCTGGCTCCCCCAGGGGGGTGTTGCCGGGACAATCTCCGCTCGTTACCTTGTCCCCGGTTACTTGGGCGCTGTGTGAATGTCCGGTGCGTGAACGCTCGGATTCGCGCTATTGACGTGCTTTTTTGTTTTAGGCCCGGCGGGATCGCGATTTAGACGCAACCTCCTCCGCCGGCGGCCATCTTGGAATGCCTGCTACCTTTTTTGAGGTATTTGCAAGGAACTTGGGGTTGGTCACCCTGAGTTACCTGGGGGCAACCAGACGCGGACTCCCTGCTCACTGTGCTCAGAGAGGCACAGCTTCACCTCACTGATGAGGCCCAACAAGGCTGAAACACGTGTATGGGGTTGCTGTTGGTACTCTTGTTCAGAGAGGAGTTGCCATAGCATTTTGGTGCTGGACTGCCCATGTGGGCGGGACAAAGACTGATATGCAAATGGATATTTCCCATCTGTGAAAGGTACAGTGAGCAAAAAGTGTGTGCTGCAAACTCTCATCTCAGAACAGGTTATCATGCCATGTTCTTTCTGCAGAGGAGCACCTGCTACCTTTTTTGAAGTATTTGCATGGAACTTGGGGTTGGTCACCCCGAGTTACCTGGGGGCAACCAGACGTGGACTCCCTGCTCACTGTGCTCAGAGAGGCACAGCTTCACCTCACTGATGAGACCCAACAAGGCTGAAACACGTGTATGGAGTTGCTGTTGGTACTCTTGTTCAGAGAGGAATTGCCATAGCATTTTGGTGCTGGACTGCCCATGTGGCATGCAAAGAGATATTTCCCACCTGTGAAAGGTACAGTGAGCAAAAAGTGTGTGCTGCAAACTCTCATCTCAGAACAGGTTATCATGCCATGTTCTTTCTGGAGAGGAGCGCCTGCTACCTTTTTTGACGTATTTGCATGGAACTTGGGGTTGGTCACCCTGAGTTACCTGGGGGCAATCAGACGTGGACTCCCTGCTCACTGTAGAGAGGCACAGCTTCACCTCACTGATGAGGCCCAACAAGGCTGAAACACTTGTAGGGGTTGCTGTTGGTACTCTTGTTCAGAGAGGAGTTGCCATAGCATTTCGGTGCTGGACTGCCCACGTGGTTGGGACAAAGACTGATATTTATTTTTGGGGGGTTTTGTGTTTGGTTTATTTAGTAATACACCTTAACTAATGATTTAGCAAACACATTTACATAATAAAATTTCATTAAAATAAAACTAATACAAAAAAACCCTCACCACATTGACATTGACTATATGACAACCTTAAAAGTTAAACCAAAATAAACTCTGACTATTTACTATACAATCATTCGTCATATTACTTGATAATCTACAGGACTCTTGTGAACCATGTCGCAGTAAATACCAAATCAGTATTATATGAAGTTTCCATTGAGACAGTTGAATATTTTCCACATTTAAAATGGGAAAATATTACATTTTTAAACTTAGTTGATAGTAGGACTCCTTAGGCATATTTTTTATTTTTTTATCCATTATCTTCATTTTAATTTAAGCCCACCTTAGAAATTACAGTTACATACCCAACTGATCTTCATCTAATTTCACCACTATGATTTCAAATAGAACAATTCGTTTGAGAATTAGATTTTGGCTGTACCTTTCCATACAGCGTTTCCAGAGGGATTCCCTTGCAATATATGATTTATTAGTGAGAAAATGCTCAAATATCTGCATGCGTGGCTCTTCAAAATGTGTGCAAAAGATTGCAAGGTGTTTTAGGGTTTCAAATAATGCATTATCTGCACAGAAATGACACGGTCCTGATCCCTTGGATATTCGTCTGCGGTAGTGCGCAGTGTTTTGTTCTGAAGGCCGTTTGAAATTGATTCAATCTGAATCGTATGTAGATTTTTCTGGCCTTGGCTGACGGGAACTGAATGATGTATTTTTGCCTAGTCTCCCATTTACTCCGGATTAGATTGTATTCTTCATAAGAGGAATATGTTCCCATTTTGTCTAGCATGCAACACCATTGGAATCTTTGATATTTTCTTTTTTGGCTAGGAAGCCACATGCACATGGATTCTGGAGTTTCATTAATTAAGCAATATGACCCTCGTGGCGGGGGCATTACCGACTCAGGTAATGCCCCGGGGCATTACCTGAGTCGGTAATGCCCCCGCCGCGAGGGTCATATTGCTATTAGTACCCCAGCCCGCATTATGTGCGTGACCGGGGCACTAAAAGCAAAAAAGGAAGCGACCAAGAAAATGGCCGCCATGGAAAGGGAAAACAGAGTTTTCCCTTTCCATGGCGGCCATCGGGAGCAGACGCAAGTGTTCCCAGCGCGTCCGCTCCCGAAAAAGGATCAAAAAGAAGGTAAGTGGGTGTCATGATGCCTACCTCCAAGGAGCCAGGTCCGACCCAGCAACCCCAGAGGCAGGCATCATTTCCCCCAGGGAAGTGCCAGCGGGCCCAAGCTGGGGCCCTTTGGACACAGTCCTGGCGCCTTAGGCGCCAGGCTCATGTTGGACCCCTGTCCTGGCGCCTTAGGCGCCAGGCTCATAAAGCTAGACATGTGTTCAAGTGTTTTAAGGTGCACTTACCTGATGGAGACCATGCTGCTACATTCAGGCCCTCTTGAGGCCTGAATGGAACTACTTTACCTGTGGAACTACTTTCCCCTGGGTGTGGTCGGGGAAGGATACATACCTGATCGGTGGAAGGATACATACCTGGAACTTCTTCCAAAGCTATTTAAACCACGCCCGATCAGCAACTCACGCTTCGCGTTGTTCTGCTCCTCGCAGCTGGACGCTCACCGTGTCAGCTCCTGCATCTGGACTTCAGCCACGCCTGTCAGCACCCTGGGTCACTTGCTAAGAGAGAATTGGAGAGAAAGAAGACCTTACCTGCTAAAGCTGCATCACGGAGACTTCACACCGACGATCCTGAAAGGGAAGACATCATTTTAAAAGCATTTCGTTTCGATCGCTGGAGCGCTGCATTTCACTCACCTTTCCTGGGCACCTCCATCTTCAGCAGCGATCATCCGGATCCGCAGCCACTTCCCAGAGCCTAGAGAGAAAAAGACAAGAACACAAGGTGAGAGAAGGAAGGGAATAGGAAAAGCTCAGTTTCCTTCTAAGACTTACCTGTTGGGTCATTCCCATTTCATTTCAGGTCCTGCCGCTTCCTGGCATTCCGAACCCCGGCCCCTATGGGGAAAAAAGACAAAGACATTGAATGAGCGAATGCAAAGACATTACCCGAACGCTCATCCAGAACTTACCTGTCATTTACTGGAACTGCACGTTTCACTTCGGGTCGGCGCCATATCTCCGGCATTCCGAAGCCCGGCCCCTAAGGGGAAAAAGACATAAGCGTTAGCGCTTGCAGCAATAAGACAATGAACATTATTATTAAGCTTGAACTTTTGAACTTGCTACAGAACTCTTACTGCGCCTTACCTGAATAGGCAAGCTTATTTGAACTCCCATCAAACCTCAATCCAGTGAAGTAACTGGGTTTCAACGTGCCCCTGCATCAGAAGCAGGATGGAGAACTCATCCTTCCAGACCCTAAGGTGAGACTTCACGGGGAATCGAGGAAGGGTATCGTGGAGAGTTGGAAGGGAGTGGGAGGCTTGAGCATTATTCCGCCAGTAGGTAATGCTCCCTTTTCACGCACAGGGGAATATTCCTGCAAGCCAGTGAGTCCATCTTCAGAGCCCTGCGCTTCACCATAGAAGAAGCATCAGCACTCGAAGCCAGACCTGCGCCTCCGTGGGAATCAGGTGAGCGTGACAGAACGCGAAGCCTACCCACAATTTCCCACCCGGGCGCTATGGAGACTTCCGAGACAGATCAGCTGGCCCAGCTTTTGGGGGAATTACAGGCAGATGTGCACTCAGCCCGCCAGGAGACTAACGCTCTCAAAAGAGAACTGATCCTATCCAAGGAAAGAACAGATGACCTGGCCAAAAGGGTATTGCAGGCCCAGGCAGGGCACACTCCTTTACCTAATTCCGGAGATACTTCCACATCAATGGGTTTGAATAACCCGGTACAAATCAATTTACCTGGACACATGCCTTTGGACCCGCCTGAACGTTTTGCGGGGGATCCCAAGAAATATGCCGTCTTTATGAACCAATGTCGTTTACACTTTCTATGCAGACCCGGGGCCTTCCCTAACGACCAGACCAAGGTAGCCTTTATACTATCTTACCTCAGTGGCAGTGCTGCCGATTGGTCTATTCCATTGGTAAATCAGGATGATCCCATTCTCCAGAATTTTCAGGGTTTCCAGGCCAGCATGGAAAGATTGTTTGCTCGACACTCTCAAGGACAGGCCCTTGATAACGAACTGCTATCCTTACAACAAGGTAATCAGGATCTTCTGTCCTACGTTGCCACCTTTAATAGACTGGTTGTGGAAACTGGATGGCCAGAAAACAAAAGGATCACATTGTTTCATCGAGGCCTGCGCGGAGAGCTTAAGGATGTTCTAGCTCAGATAGTAGATCCACCCCAGGTCTGCGCAGACTACATAGACTTGGTGGTTCAACTTGATCACAGACTTCAAAATAGAAAAGCAGATCGGTTCAAGTACGAAACCCGAGTACCGATCAAAACCCACGCTAACTCCAAGAGTACCGACGTATCCGAACCTATGCAAATCAGCGGTGTTAAAGGACCATTAATGCAGAAGGAACGAGAGAGAAGGCGGCAAATGCAACTTTGCCTGTATTGCGGGACTTCCGGTCACTTTCTTCGAAATTGTCCGGTTAAACCACCTAAGAAGGTGGTTGGAGCCACTGATAACGATTTATTGACACCTGATTCGGGAAACGACCTAGCCCGACAAGCGTAGGGGTCCGCTTGCCGAGCTTGAAAACAAACTCTTTGACCTCGTATTTTGTCATGCCAATGGTGCTCGTGGACCAAAAACAGCCTCAGCTGTTGCATGCTATAAAAGCATACATCGACAGTGGAGCTATTGGAAATTACATAGACCGTGAATTGGCTTCCAGGATTAAGCTCCCTCTCCGCCTGAAAGTAACCCAAGATGTCATTACTACAGTAGATGGAACCGAAATAGCCTCAGGACCTGTAACGCATTCCACTGTTGAAATGACACTGGTGGGTCAGGATGGACATCGGAAGCAATCGTGTTTGATGTGATCAAGGCCCCACAATTTCAAGTAATTCTTGGAATTCCTTGGTTAGAAACACATAATCCCAGAATTGACTGGCGAGCAAAGAAGATAAGTTTTCCTGATTGTGAACCAACTTGTTACCCAAGAAATCCAGTTATGGGTCTAGCCTCAGCAACTTCCACCCCTGTACAGCTACAGTCAGAATACCAAGAATTCCAAGACGTTTTTCAGAAGGAACAGGCTAACACGTTACCTCCCCATCGGTCTTATGATTGCCAAATCGATCTGGTACCCAATGCTCAACTACCTTGTAGTAGGATGTATGCTCTTACGGAACCTGAGAACCTACATTTGCGTCAGTATTTAGATCAGTACCTAGCCAATGGTTTTATTCGCCCGCCCATGTCCCCTGTCTCCTCAGCTCTGTTCTTCGTGCCGAAAAAAAGAGGGCGACCTTAGAACATGTATAGACTATCACGCCCTAAATCAAATAACGATTAAGAATCGTTATCCTCTGCCCCTGATCCCTGAGCTTATCGACCAGGTGAAAGACGCTTGTGTGTACACCAAGTTAGATCTCCGAGGAGCTTATCACCTGGTGCGTATAAAAGAAGGCGACGAATGGAAGAATGCATTCCGCACCAAATTTGGGCTCTTCGAATATCAGGTGATGCCCTTCGGTTTGTGCAATGCACCTGCCGCCTTTCAGTACTTTATGAATGATGTTTTTCGGGAACTTATCGACGTCTGTGTCATTGTTTATATTGACGACATCCTGGTGTACTC
Organism: Ambystoma mexicanum; assembly: GCF_040938575.1. Lineage (NCBI taxonomy): Eukaryota > Metazoa > Chordata > Amphibia > Caudata > Ambystomatidae > Ambystoma > Ambystoma mexicanum. Next base: position 524,957,442 of record NC_090940.1, read on the forward strand.
CTCTTCAGAATCCGATAACAGAAAACATGTTAGGGCAGTTCTTGAGAAATTGCGCCAGCACAGACTATTTGCAAAGCTCGAAAAATGTGTTTTTCATACCACAGAAGTGGAGTTTCTCGGATTCATCCTGACACCTCAAGGAGTCCGAATGGACTCGCGAAAGGTGGACGCCATCCTCAAATGGCCATCTCCTAGCTCGGTGAAGGGATTTCAGAGCATGCTCGGCTTCGCCAATTTCTATCGAAGATTCATCCCGGAATTTTCCCGAACAGTCCAACCCATCACAGCTCTCCTAAAGAAAAACAAACGCTTTGAATGGACTCTTGAGGCCGAACAAGCCTTTCAGGACCTGAAAACCAAATTCACCTCTGCACCTATATTGAAGCACCCGCACCCAGATCTCCCTTACATTGTGGAAACCGACGCATCCAGTTCGGCCATGGGAGCTGTCCTGTCGCAAAGAGACCCAGAAATTAACCAACTACACCCTGTGGCCTTTTGGTCCAGGAAATTTTCTCCTCCTGAAATCAACTACGCAATTACCGACAAAGAGTTACTAGCTATTAAATCTGCTTTCAAGGCTTGGCGTCACTACCTTCTCGGGGCAAGACACACCATCACCGTAATTACGGACCACAGAAATTTACAGTATTTAAAGACGGCCAAGGCTCAATCTTCACGACAACTCCGATGGGCTCTATTCTTTGCGGAATTTGATTTTGTAATTACCTATCGCACTGGCTGCAAAAATGGTAAAGCAGACGCCTTATCCCGATTGGCATGGAAGAACCCCATTCGAGTTTAGAACCTCTGCCAATCATACCTGAACAAAGAATCTTAGGCCTAACTTCATTGCAAACTATTGAGGACATCCAAACGCAAGTAAAACAACTTCTAGACTCTTCAGCCTTACTGGAATGGAGTCAAAGGGGTCCTCATTACACCGTTAAGGATGACTTACCCTACTTCCAGGAGCGGATGTTTCTGCCTAGTAAAGAATTGCAAGAACTTGTTATTGCCCATCATCATGAATCATTAATGGAAGGACACCCTGGTATCGCTAAAACGGAGGAAAAAATCAAACGCCACTTCTGGTGGCCTTCTTGGAGAAAAGACATAAAGTCTTTTGTATTGTCTTACGGAATTTGCGCCCAAAACAAGGGTCAAAAGAAAAGGCCAGCCGGCCTACTTCAACCCTTGGATATTCCACCGGCACCATGGCACACCTTGTCAATGGACTTTATAACTGACCTGCCTCCTTGTGCTGGTTACAACACTATCCTTGTAATTGTGGATCTATTCTCCAAAATGGCCCACTTTATCCCTTTAAAAGGTTTGCCTTCAGCTTCCACCTTGGCTAAGGAATTTCTGGAGAATATAGTTCGCATACATGGTTTCCCTTCCATATTAGTCTTGGATCGTGGAAGTCAATTTATCTCCCATTTTTGGAAGAAGTGTTGCCAACTAGCACAAATAGATGTGCGGCTATCCACCAGCCACCACCCCCAGACCGACTGACAAACCGAGAGAACCAATCAGACTCTCGAGCAATATCTTCGGTGCATGTTACACCAATCCGAGTTAAATTGGAAAGACATCCTTTGGATCGCAGAATATGCATACAACAATTCAGTGCATTCTGGAACCGGACAAACTCCTTTTTATACTTTGTATGGTCACCATCCTCGGACCTCTGATCTAGATCCACCTCTGACCCTGGAAATGCCCGCGGTAAATCATCTGCATTCCACAATAACCCGAGCCTTCAAAGAAGCTGCAACTCATTTACAGCAAGCCAAGAAAAAGTATAAAGAAAACGCTGATTTGCACCGAAGTAAAACTCCTCCTTACCAAGTAGGAGATCAGGTATGGCTAGCAACGAAACATTTACCCCTCAAGGGCCCGCAAACCTTCAATCCCAGATTCATAGGACCTTATCCCATCAAGGCTATAATCAATCCCGTGGCCTTTAAACTGGATTTACTGTCTAACATGCGTATTCATCCAGTTTTTCATGCATCACTTTTGAAGCCAGTACAACCAGGGACCCGACTGTCCAAGCCTCCAGACCCAGTTCAAATTGAAGGGGAATTAGAATTCGAAGTTAAAGACATTTTAGACTCCAAGGTGTTAAAGTCCAAACTCTTCTATCTTGTTGACTGGAAGGGATATGGACCTTAGGAGAGATCGTGGGAGCCTAGCAACCATGTTCACGCACCTCGATTAATACAAAGGTTCCATCGGAGATTTCCGAACAAACCAAAACCCCCGGAGGGAACAACCTTGGGAGGGGCCTTGAAGGGGGGTACTGTCATGATGCCTACCTCCAAGGAGCCAGGTCTGACCCAGCAACCCCAGAGGCAGGCATCATTTCCCCCAGGGAAGTGCCAGCGGGCCCAAGCTGGGGCCCTTTGGACACAGTCCTGGCGCCTTAGGCGCCAGGCTCATGTTGGACCCCTGTCCTGGCGCCTTAGGCGCCAGGCTCATAAAGCTAGACATGTGTTCAAGTGTTTTAAGGTGCACTTACCTGATGCAGACCATGCTGCTACATTCAGGCCCTCTTGAGGCCTGAATGGAACTACTTTACCTGTGGAACTACTTTCCCCTGGGTGTGGTCGGGGAAGGATACATACCTGATCGGTGGAAGGATACATACCTGGAACTTCTTCCAAAGCTATTTAAACCACGCCCGATCAGCAACTCACGCTTCGCGTTGTTCTGGTCCTCGCAGCTGGACGCTCACCGTGTCAGCTCCTGCATCTGGACTTCAGCCACGCCTGTCAGCACCCTGGGTCACCTGCTAAGAGAGAATTGGAGAGAAAGAAGACCTTACCTGCTAAAGCTGCATCACGGAGACTTCACACCGACGATCCTGAAAGGGAAGACATCATTTTAAAAGCATTTCGTTTCGATCGCTGCAGCGCTGCATTTCACTCACCTTTCCTGGGCACCTCCATCTTCAGCAGCGATCATCCGGATCCGCAGCCACTTCCCAGAGCCTAGAGAGAAAAAGACAAGAACACAAGGTGAGAGAAGGAAGGGAATAGGAAAAGCTCAGTTTCCTTCTAAGACTTACCTGTTGGGTCACTCCCATTTCATTTCGGGTCCTGCCGCTTCCTGGCATTCCGAACCCCGGCCCCTATGGGGAAAAAAGACAAAGACATTGAATGAGCGAATGCAAAGACATTACCCGAACGCTCATCCAGAACTTACCTGTCATTTACTGGAACTGCACGTTTCACTTCGGGTCGGCGCCTTATCTCCGGCATTCCGAACCCCGGCCCCTAAGGGGAAAAAGACATAAGCGTTAGCGCTTGCAGCAATAAGACAGTGAACATTATTATTAAGCTTGAACTTTTGAACTTGCTACAGAACTCTTACTGCGCCTTACCTGAATAGTCAAGCTTATTTGAACTCCCATCAAACCTCAATCCAGTGAAGTAACTGGGTTTCAACGCGCCCCTGCATCAGAAGCAGGATGGAGAACTCATCCTTCCAGACCCTAAGGTGAGACTTCACGGGGAATCGAGGAAGGGTATCGTGGAGGGTTGGAAGGGAGTGGGAGACTTGAGCAAGCAAGCAAGCAAGCAAGCAAACATGTTTATTCGGTTGTATAAAAACAGCCATTAAACGACAGAGATACACATTATTACACAAATCCAGGTTACAATTTCATAAAATTGCAGTTCCATCCAAGATAAGGGAGCAAAAAAGAAGAAACATAGGACCACATCACCCTCTGAATAACTCCCCATGCCAGGGCCTGGCCCCCAAAAAGCCTAACCGAGCACGGCCCAGGGGAGTGAGGTTTGCCCCAGACAGGGGGAAGGGCCTCCTGACTGGCCTCAAGGGATATTTGGAGCCTAAATATAAGTGTGGGCTGATTACAATTCCGCTCCCTGGCGTCCCTCCCGTCCCCCTCCATTGACCCAGGACCCTACTTGCCAGTCTCCTATCCGAAAAGGCCAGTTCCACTATGTCCTCCGAGCTATTGCCCAAACTGGCCATTCTCCGACAGCCCACCAAGGATTCCCTGGACACAAAGGAACAACCTCTCACGGATAGTAACCAGTGAACACTTTTATTTACGAGGGACTCCCTGGAGTCCAGCAAGTTCCTTTCCATTTTTGGTACCCCGTGGAGATACACTGTAGCTCGGCCAATCTGGCCTTGAACAGGAGGCTGAGATGGACTGTCTCTGTGTCGTTGACCACAGTCGATCATCCCCCCATGATGAGGGCTTTTTGAACCCACTGGATTTGGGGCAGATTCTACCGCCCCACTGGGTTCGCTATGCTTGGATCCCCCTACCCTGGGAACTTTTTCAATGACCGAATGTATCATCCCAGACAACAAACTAGGGCCAGAAGAAGTTGGGACTATAGTCTCGGGACAAGGAGGGTCGAGGTTCTTAGGGTGTACCAAAGAAAAGTCAGAGAGACCCTTACAAACAATTGGAGTGGGAAAGGACTCCCCCTCCCCTTTCCCCTTCCCCTGCATGGCTATTAGTGTTGTAAGCAGATTTCTAATAGCAGCCAACTCTGCCAAAACTTGTTTACACTTACGCCCCCCTAGGGACATGTCCACCTCGATTGATGGATTGATAACCGGCCCTACGGCCGGGGAGGTTTCACAGTTTGGTTGTTTGGACACCTTGAGTGGGGATGGATGAAGAGAGGGGCCAGCCAATAGGCGCACTGTAGACATAGGTGCACACCCGAAGCTTCTGTTGCCCAGGGGGAGGTTCCATACAAGGACATCGTCAAAAGAAGGGCTGCCCCCCGCAGTTGGGCTGGCCAGAGCAGAGTTGGAAGGAGTCTTTCCCGGGCTGGCACGAATGTTAGAGCCAGATGGCGGGGTGGAGGCCCTGATGTTGCTGGTAGGAGAGGAGCAAGCTGAGGGACAGCTGCTGACTAGTGCTCCAATTCCTGCAGTGACTTCCTCATTGGACTCCGGCATCTCCGTTCCGGGACCAAAAATTCCAGAAAAGGATAACACCTTGGGGAGGCTGCCGCTCAAGGTGGAAACATGGGGAGAGAGCACGACTGCAGTGGATGGGTGGAACAGCGGGCTAGGAGGTCTTCCTCCGATAGAGTCTGTGGTAGCCTGAGGCTTAGAGGTACATTCCCCTCCTTCACAAGGATCAGACAGACTGCCAATGTTGATAGGTATTGGACCTTCCGTGATCCCTTGTCCTGCGACTATACTGTTCCCCTGCGGTAACCGACAACCCCCTTCTTTCAACGCTAGTGGGGGTTCGGGGCAACAAGTAAAGTGCTCACCCGCATGTACTAGAACAGAGTTTTGTCCATCCAGAATTAGGGCTTTGACTGGCACTCCCTTCTGATCCCGGGAGTGAAACCTCTTCACAGCCAGGCTCTTACGCTTGGAAATGGGGCCACTCTTTTGGCGGGCGAGATGAACCTCTGAGCAAAAAGGAGGAAGGTGGAAGGGTGAGAGCGCTGGTGATGGAGGGGGGGTTTCCTAGGGGGGCCGTGGGCTTTCAAGGATCTCAGGGACTTGAGGAGTGACATTACGGGTTTAGTAGGTCCACACCAGTTTTCACCAGTTTTCAGCCCTTATGTCCAGAACAAACAGACAACAACTCCTCTTACAGTCCCTCGCCAACACTTACTTTCACCCTTTTTCTCCAGGCGGCCGGGCCTTCCTCTTCACCTCCTAAACACTGCGTCCTTGCGCCGCCTTAAGGTCAGAGAGACAAAGTCCTGAAGGTGCACCTCCACAGGACCGCAAACACCCTTCGCGGGACGCCAACACCCGCGCCCTTGCTCCCCCGCGGGCTTCCTGCCCTGCGGGGATGATAAGGAGAAGAAATAGGGAGGGGGCGTGGCCTCCCCTCCGAGAATACGGTGGCCCTCCTGGGCTAATCCAGACGCCCTTCGCGGGACGCCAACACCCGCGCCCTTGCTCCCCCGCGGGCTTCCTGCCCTGCGGGGATGATAAGGAGAAGAAATAGGGAGGGGGCGTGGCCTCCCCTCCGAGAATACGGTGGCCCTCCTGGGCTAATCCAGACGCCCTTCGCGGGACGCCAACACCCGCGCCCTTGCTCCCCCGCGGGCTTCCTGCCCTGCGGGGATGATAAGGAGAAGAAATAGGGAGGGGGCGTGGCCTCCCCTCCGAGAATACGGTGGCCCTCCTGGGCTAATCCAGACGCCCTTCGCGGGACGCCAACACCCGCGCCCTTGCTCCCCCGCGGGCTTCCTGCCCTGCGGGGATGATAAGGAGAAGAAATAGGGAGGGGGCGTGGCCTCCCCTCCGAGAATACGGTGGCCCTCCTGGGCTAATCCAGACGCCCTTCGCGGGACGCCAACACCTGCGCCCTTGCTCCCCCGCGGGCTTCCTGCCCTGCGGGGATGATAAGGAGAAGAAATAGGGAGGGGGCGTGGCCTCCCCTCCGAGAATACGGTGGCCCTCCTGGGCTAATCCAGACGCCCTTCGCGGGACGCCAACACCCGCGCCCTTGCTCCCCCGCAGGCTTTCTGCCCTGCGGGGATGATAAGGAGAAGAAATAGGGAGGGGGCGTGGCCTCCCCTCCGAGAATACGGTGGCCCTCCTGGGCTAATCAGACGCCCTTCGCGGGACGCCAACACCCGCGCCCTTGCTCCCCCCCTTGAGCATTATTCCGTCAGTAGGTAATGCTCCCTTTTCACGCACAGGGGAATATTCCTGCGAGCCAGTGAGTCCATCTTCAGAGCCCTGCGCTTCACCATAGAAGAAGCATCAGCACTCGAAGCCAGACCTGCGCCTCCATGGGAATCAGGTGAGCGTGACAGTGGGGTTGGGAGGGCGGGAGTGGGACGGGGAAGAGGGGAAAAAAAAACGTACCTGCGTCCCTGGCGGGGGACGAGGGAAGCCCCCAGCCGTGTGGAGGTGCAAAGCGGGGATGGCCCCGGTCCGAGTCTCCACACGGCTGGAGGCTTCCCTCGCAGGAACAAGAAGGTAAGTTGGGGGGGCGGGTGGGAGGGAGGGAAGGGAATAAAAAACATTTAAAAAAAAGACTTACCCCAGGCCCCAGCGAGGGGCGAAGGCAGCCTCTTAGCCGCGGGGAGGCTCGGAGCAGGGATGGCCCCGCTTCGAGCCTCCTCATTGGCTGAGGGGCTGCCATGCCCCCCGCCGGGGGCGAAGGCCGTGGAATCGCGATGGAGGGATTCCCAGCCTGGTAATGACTCGGCAAGGGCCAATCAGAATGGCTCTTTCATTCTGATTGCGCCCTTGCCAGGTACTAATTGCCATTAAGATTTGCTTGAGTTTTAGGGTTAGTTTATTTAGTGATGTGATGCTGGAGTCACCTAAAGCTTTATTCAACTCTATATATAGAGAGTTTTTGGGAGGATTCGACATTTTAGTATAATTGGTTATACTTCTCCAGTTGTGTTTGACAGACAAGGGGAGAAGGTTTAGCTTGTGGCAAATCATTACATTTGGGATAGAAGAAACCATCCCTACGGCATTTTTCCATAGTTTTCCCTGTAATGTGTCTAAAATGTCATCGAGCTCAAAGCTGTAGATTACTAGGCTATACAGTATGATGGGTTCTACTTTGAGTAAATAGAATTGAATCAATGGAAGTAAGGAAAACATGCAGTATTTATGGAATATGATCTTCATTTGAGATGAAAGAAGTTTGACTTTTTGCAGAAGAAAATGTTTCCACATTTTTAGGGAATATGAATCAGTGAGTGGATATCCCAAGTAACGGAGCATTGGTGAGTATTCCACCTTGATTCCATTCAGGGACCACGAATAGCGCTGAGACTTGAGTTTTCCATCAGAGAAGATTGATATAAACGATTTTGTAGGATTTGGGCATATATTATGTGCGAGGGCAAATTCCGCAAATTGATCTAATTTCCTTTGCAGACCAAATGGGGTTCTGTCAAAGAATAGCAGATCATCTGCGAAGCCCATCCAATCCAACTTGAAGGAGCCAGGTTTGACAGGGTAACACTCCCCCCTCCGCCATCGTTCATCCAAACCCAAAAGATACAAATTGAACAGAACTGCTGCCATATTGCAGCCCTGTTTGACTCCCGTTTCGGTGGCAATGGGGTCAGTAAGGGCTCCTTCTTTGTTTAACCGAATTCGATAGTTAGTGTTTTTGTGTAATGAAGCTATTAAAGCAACCAATTGTGGTGGAATACCCAGGAGTAGCATTTTGCTCCATAAGAGTTCTCGTATTACACAGTCAAAAGCTGCTGTCAGATCCAAGCTAGCTACATATACCAAACTGGTTTTAGAGGACGAAGTTTGAGCTTGGAGATGACAAAGTATGGTCGCGTTCAGTGGACAACCAATGTGTTTCCTAAAGCCTACCTGGTAGGTTGATAGTAGGTTTTGGTCGTCGATGAACTTGTGCAGCTTTTGTAACAGGAGCAACGAAAAGATTTTTGATGAAGCATCAGTAAGCGCTATCGGGCGGTAGTTAGCTGGCGAGTCGGGGGGACCCTTTTTGTAAATGGGGATGACCAAAGCTGAGGACCAGGAGGGGGGAGTGATACCCGTCTGTAAGACTACATCAAAGCTGATTTTCAGGATGTGAGCCCAAAATACCTGGTTTGACTTGTATACACATGCAGGGAGCCTGTCAGGGCCGGGAGCTTTGGAGTGTTTTAGTTTCCCTATGGCCTCTGTAATATCCTGAGTAGTCCACATAGCTTGCGTACCCAGTTGCAGTTTAGGTTCACTCCCCTTAAACTGAATGAAGCGTTCCGGCAGTTGGAATTTAGCTTTGATGTGTGAGGTCCAGGCTTCCGCCGATATCACCGATTCGATGGGGTTCACTAAGTCAGAGGTAATGGTAAGCAAAGTGGACCAAATTTGCCTGGTATCGTGTTTCAACAAATGGTACATTATTTTTTGATTATCTTCATAGTGTAATTTCCTTTTCATCCATTTTAATTTATTTTTGTAAGTTTGTTTAATCCTTTTTATTTGAACCGTGCGATCCTCTAAAAGAGAGTATGCTTTTGTTAGTTTTCTAATCTCTAGGTTTTATTTAGCTTTTAGGGTCGCCACATACTGATTATACTTATGGGCATGACAGGGTATTGTGTGTGCATTCTTCGAGCCTTCTCGTACAAGTTTATGGAGGTGTATTTTTATTTGAACAATATTCTTAGTTTCAATTTGTAAAAGGGAAGTTCTTCCAACAGCCGTGTTAGAAATAATGTCAGCATCCTTTTCTAAGTGGTTAATAAAGCTGCTGCACACTCTTGGGTTCCATCTCACTGTAAGAGCGTGGCGGTCTGGTTCTAGCAAAGCTAGAGTTAACTCTTAAGGGTATCGAGCTATGGGGAAATTCAGAGTTAGTACAATGATCTTGTGATCTCCTACAGTGGGATCGATTATCAACATAGAGTCAACATACCAATACAAATTCGAAGAAAAAAAGAAATAATCAATTAGAGACTTGTTGCCACCTCTCTTACAAGTATAGGTGTAAGAGTCTAGTGGAAAAGTAGGGGTTTGCATGTCCCAATCGAGAAAAATTTGATTCCATAGGTGCCCATTTCGCTTTGAATGAGTCGATTGGTTGTTCCACATAGTTCTTGGATAGGAACTTTCTTCATGGTAGTAGCAGTTCAAGTCGCCACCAGCGATTATTCTAACAGAAGGATGTGATAGTGTTGCTTTTTCTATGACTTTGTTCAATTCGTCCAATATGTTTTCGAGAGGGGTTTTAAGTTTATTCCAATAGATGCAGATTAGTAAGAAAATAATGGAAGGATCCTCATCATCTATAAGAACAACAGCTAACAGAGAGTCAGAACTACTAATTTTTTCAGTGGAGTACTTGCAGGCCGTGTTAATCATAATTGCAAGACCTCCTGAAGGTCTTCCCATGGGTCCCCGACACGCTGCTTGGAGGTAGGTGTGGTAGCCCTAAATGTAAAAAAATGTTTGGGTCATCGATTCTTGTAAAAAGATGATGTCGGGTCTATGTTGATAATTACAACTGTACCATTTTTAAAAGTTATTTAGATTGCATGAGTTCCACGAGATGAATTGAAATTTAGTCGAGCTATGAATGTCTCAACGTATCAGGTTGATTATTTATTTGGTCAGATTTAGGATCCTTCCATGACATCTCTTTCAATACTGTTACAAAAGGTGTCCGGTCAATTGGTCGACAACAAACTGGTCGACTGCAATTTGGTCGACACCATTTGGTCGAATGCCAAATGGTCGAATTTGTTTTTTTTTTTTTATATATGTGTTTTGTGGATTTTCGTGTGGGGAAAAAAAAAAAGAAAAAAAAGGGGGTTGGGGGGGACACCCCAAAAAAAACCAAAAAAGGGGTAAAAAAAAAAAAATCCGACCATTTGGCATTCGACCAAATCGTGTCGACCAATTGTCCTGTCGACCAAATGTTTTCGACCAATTGACTGGGAACCGTTACAAAAGCCATGAATTGTTTCATTGTATTTGCGTCAAAATTTGTGGGGTCACTTTTGGAGGAGCTATTGGACATGATCTCTTCGGAAGGTGGAAGGTTCTCTCGAAAGCCAACTGCATCATCAAGGGAGGAGAACAAACTAGGTAGCAGACCTATCGAAGCTAAATCCTCTTGATGCTCCCATGTCAATTTGAGGATAAAAGGGGAAGCAAATTTGCATATCATTGTATTATTGTTCACATTGGCCAATTTCACCCAGTCAATATCATTAGATCTAATTATTCTAAGTGCTGGTATTTCCTGTATAATTGATAACAAGAATGCACGATTCAGACGAGCCTTTCCATGTCGCTTTGGTTCGCTTTCCCACCCCATTACAGCGGCAGATTTTACATCATTGGAATTGTCGCATGTAGTGGGGCGGGGCGCTGTCAGATTTGAAGCATTGCTGTTCATTCCTAAAGGAGTCGTATGCTCCGTTTCTTGCGGGACTTCTTGATTGATTATATTGTCTAGATCTGCATTAGTATCTTTTTCTTTTACATCAGCAACTAGTGGCTTACGACCATTTGGGGCATTGGACTGTATACTTCCTTTCTTGTTTGTACAGTTGGCTTGAGTTGGAGCCCCTTGTTTGTTTTCCATCCCGATAATCACCTTTTCAGTCTTTTTATTTCCTAGCATGGGATAGAAACTAGATAGTACTGATTGTTTATGGTTTGGAGAGTTGTTTTCTGGACTAAATTCCAGATTTTCGCTGGCTTTGCCTTCTAACTCTGAGATAGCCTCTTTTTTAGATTTTATGTTAGATTTTTTTGCAACCTTATTTGTTTGTTTAGATTTGGATTCTTTCAATTCTTTCATTTCAAGAACAACTTTCTTTTCAGATGAATTATTTATTTTTTTTGCTTGGAGGTCTGTCTGCTTAATTTCTGGAAGGTTTAGCAGTACTTTCGATTCTTCATTCAATTGATGTAAATCTATAATCGCATCTTCTCCAGATAGATTACAGATGTCCCTCATATGTGAATTGTGTGTGTCTATTTTTTCAATTGCTTGATTTTTTAGTTTTTTTTCGGCTTTACCTTTCTTTTTTTTCTCAATAATTTTTTGCTTTTCTTCACGGGCTATGGCTCTCCTTTGTTTTTTTGTTTGTGGAAGCATGGAGTGGTCAGCAATGTGCGAGACATTTGGGAGCTGATCCATTGCTTCTTTTGGCTGAAATCCCTCTCCAGTTAAGTCAATTAGGTCGGTGAGTGCCAAGGGACTGTCCAATGGACCAGCTTCCAGTCCGCTCATAGGAGTCTTGACCTCAGATTTATTTGGGTTAGTATAGTTTGCAAGGGTAGTTGCCATCTCTTTTATGAGAGCTGACAGTGCTGCTATGTTCAGAGCATTCGGATCTTCTTTTTGTGCAGTGGATGAAGATGTATTCGTCTCCGAGACGGGTTTAGATTTTACACCTTCTGACACTGCCTCTGCAAATGACCTAGTCTGTGTTGCATAGTTGCCTGTATTGGCCTTCACATCAGACTTTTGAGAAAGTGCCGAGAACATATTACATGTCAGGAGCATTCCCTCCATTTTACTCTGCCTGCTGATGAGTTCACACATTTGTAGTTGTAAAATGTGTATCTCTTTGTGTGTTTGTTCGTGGCCGTTGTCTAATAAGTTTAGAATCCGGGTCAACACTGGGAAAGATTCAAGGCTTTGACGTTGCTCATCCAAGCTTTCTTTGTGTTCATCGGGTCTGTGATCCACTCATGGCCTTTGCATATGGGCCATGGATGTGTTCAATTCATCAAGAGGGACACCATCATTTTCAGAGCTATGCAAGGGTTGGGTTCTTGCATAATAGATTTTTCAGAGATAGGAGAACTGTTAATCTGTTTGTAGATTGGTGCCACTATAGGCATTTTAGGAGAAAAGATGCTCCCTATCTCTCCGGTTTCTTTCTTTGTATTTAGATGCAAGGGGATGGAATAAGCATATTTGGGAGGGTTGTTGAATAGAAATACATTTTCAATTCCAAATTTGCTTTTATTAACCGGAGTGGAGGGTTCATGTGAAAGTCTGATGCACTTTCCCAATTCAGATTCTACTGCGGGGGCTAGAATAGAAAAGTCAGCGGGATAGATGCCAAACTTTTCAATCCCCATTTTCTTCCTAATTTCATCTCTATCAAGGCTGATGTCGAGGAACTTATCGACATTAGTCCATCCTCTCGGTGAGATTTTGTTCGCCTCTTTGATGGATAAGGATCCCATCGCCTTTTTAAATGCAGATGTTATTGTTCCCGGAATAGGGGTTTCGCATTCCTGAGGAGTGTGAGATTTCTCAATCTTTTGAGACATCCTGTTGTTAGGAGATACTTTTTCTATTTTCTCAAATTCATCCTGTTTAATGGCACCAGGCTTACTATCCACTGCTTCGTCAATCTTGTTAGAGGAATTGGAGGTAAACATTTCTTTAGGTAAGTACGGAGTACATGCGTTGTTTTCCAATCCTCTCTCGGGATTAGCCAAAGCTTCTTTACCTCTATGCTCTATGTTAGGATCTATCGGCGGGGTTTGCTCTTTTTCAGAGGGTGCTTTTAAAGTCACTGCCTCTAACAGGGTTAGATTGGGGACAGAGCTAAGGGTATCTTTGGATTCCTCTTCTAAAATAGAGGAGATAGTTGGAAGTGCAGGGATAGGATTGGTCCCAGAGTGTTCACCCTCGTTTTTTGTTTGTTTATGGTTGATGTCTTACCACTGCGCAGCCCTTCGGCCATTCTCAAGGTAAATGCCGTAAAAATACAAGTGTGCCTTTGCCCATGAGGTTCAACCACAACTTACAACAAGTAATTACAGCCAGCTTTAGGACCTCTTCATGTAATTCAATTGTCAGAGACAGAAGAAACAATTGACTGGATATGAATTGAATGCTTCCGCTTACCCGTGCCCTAGCATCCTAGCAGCCTAACAGTCCAACAGTCCACTTGCGATGCACTTCCGATGCGCGCGCGCGATGTGCATGCTCCAGTGCATATATAGGAAGTGGATGGCGGAAGGCAGGAGCGAGGGAGGCGGGCCAGGAGGCGGGCGGGAGGTGGGACCGAAAAGGACTAGGAAGGAAGCAGAGAGAATGCAGGTAAGAATTGTGGGACAAAATGGGACAGCACAGCAAGCCGCGGCAAAGCCGCGGCACCAAAGTAAGATTAACTGATGTTCAAAGTCTGTGTTCAAAAACAATTACTTGGCAACTTGAAAACTGAAACTGTGAAAGGTACAGTGAGCAAAAAGTGTGTGCTGCAAACTCTCATCTCAGATCAGGTTATCATGCCATGTTCTTTCTGGAGAGGAGCACCTGCTACCTTTTTTGAAGTATTTGCAAGGAATTTGGGGTTGGTCACCCTGAGTTACCTGGGGGCAACCAGACGTGGACTCCCTGCTTACTGTGCTCAGAGAGGCACAGCTTCACCTCACTGATGAGGCCCAACAAGGCTGAAACACGTGTATGGGGTTGCTATTGGTACTCTTGTTCAGAGAGGAGTTGCCATAGCATTTCGGTGCTGGACTGCCCATGTGGGCAGGACAAAGACTGATATGCAAATGGATATTTCCCATCTGTGAAAGGTACAGTGAGTAAAAAGCGTGTGCTGCAAATTCTCATCTCAGAACAGGTTATCATGCCATGTTCTTTCTGGAGAGGAGCGCCTGCTACCTTTTTTGAAGTATTTGCAAGGAACTTGGAGTTGGTCAACCTGAGTTACCTGGGGGCAACCAGACGTGGACTCCCTGCTCACTGTGCTCAGAGAGGCACAGCTTCACCTCACTGATGAGGCCCAGCCAGTCTGAAACACGTGTATGGGGTTGCTGTTGGTACTCTTGTTCAGAGAGGAGTTGCCATAGCATTTTGGTGCTGGACTGCCCATGTGGACAGGACAAAGTCTGATATGCAAATGGAGATTTCCCATCTTTGAAAGGTACAGTGAGCAAAAAGCGTGTGCTGCAAACTCTCATCTCAGAACAGGTTATCATGCCATGTTCTTTCTGGAGAGGAGCGCCTGCAACCTTTTTTGACTTATCCTGTTATGCACTGGATTTGCTGGTATTTATTACCAGGTTGTTGGTCTGCATGTATTCTTGTAAATTCTCCAGCAAATGTTGTAGACCAATTTGTGTTTGGTCCAGAACCAGGCCATCCGTGTAGGCTATCGCTGTTATTTCATCATTGCTGAGTTTCGGTGGAAAATGCTTTTTTTTTATCCCCTCTGGAAAGTCTGCGAGATACAGCTTAAAGAGGCTTGCTGCTAGTGGGAAGCCTTGCTTCACTCCTTTATTAGTTTGTATGGCTGCTGATAGTGCCCCTTCGTTGTCTAGTCTTACTCGTGTGGACGTGTTTCTATGAAGTGCTTTGATCGGTTGTAAGATCTCGTCTGGGCAGTTCCAAGCTTGTAATTTGGACCATAGTTTCTGTCTGTTCACCCCATCGAACGCTTGTTTTAGATCAAGAAAGGCCAGATAGAGTTTGCCTTTTGCTCTTACGGTATCTAGTTTCAGCAGTGAAAGTATGAACAGATTCAAGTCGGTCCGTGTTTCCTTCGTAAATCCAGTTTAACGTGGATCAGTAATCACAGTACTATTTGCCCATTGCGTTAGATTGAATTGAATAATTGTGGGAAATATTTTCCTGATGACGTCAAGCTGGGTTATCGGGCGGTAGTTAGCTGGTGCCTCTCTATGTCCCTTTTTGAAGATAGGAACGATTGTGCTTGTTGTCTATGAGGTGGGTATAGATCCACTTCTTTCGATGCTTGTAAAGATAATTTTCATCAGTCTTGCCCATACCCCCGGATCGGTTTTTAGCACTAGATTAGTTAGCTCATCAGGCCCGGCTGCCGATGAGTTTTTAAGTTTCCTTATCATCTCTTCAATTCGGCCATCTTCCACTCTCAATCCCCATTGCTATGGCATGTTCTCACTGTCATCCAGACTGGCTCCAACCAAACTATCAAAAACCTCAGCATAATGTTCTATCCAACATGCTTTATTTACTCCGCTGCTTAGGCGACTGTTGATTTAGAGTTATATTGTTTATGATATTGTTTATGATGGCCCACATGTCTCTTGATGTTGAGTTTGCCATTGCTTTTAGCATTATTTCGTTCCTGATTGCGTTGTTTCCTGAAGCAAATCAGACAGTTTTTATATTGCTGTTTTTTTTGTTTTAATTAGCCTCCGTTTCTCTTCATTGCCGCCGTTTGACTTTAGTTTTTTAAGATGAGTTAGTTTATGTCTGAGTTGCCTTCTTCTTTCTACCAGTGTTTTACTATATTGGTCCCTTGGTTTTAGAAGCGGAAGTTTCATACCTATGTTGACAACTTTGTAGGCCTTTAGAAGAGAATCATAAGAAGTGTCAGTTGATCCATTGCTCATTTGATCGAGATAGTTGTTAGTTATTTCTTTTTAGCTATTGTACAGCTGTCAGCCTTCCTTATCTTCAGCCGATTTCCACTGTGGTTTACTTCTAAGGGTTGATTGGTGGCAATAGATTTTTTGGGTGATTTCCCTCTCATGTCAACCTCAATATGTTGTGGTCACTTGGTCTTTGTGCTAGCATTCCAAGGCATCTAGCCTTTTGCAGTTGGCTCTTTGTTATCCAGATGCAGTTGATCCTTGACTTTTGGGTTCTGTCATCTATTCTTGTATGAAATGTATATCATATTGCAGTGATATCGTAACCATAGCTTTCTTAGTGTACAGAGGAACAATGATATGTGATGCCACTTCCTGTTTTGTCGAGGGGTCAAAGGGGTTGTATGCCATCACTTACTGTTGTGCCACTTAGGGGCGAGGTCGAATGCGTCACTTCCCCTACCCCGGGCTTTTTGTGGCTACCCCTGCGATCAAGTGTGGCCCCTTGAGGGATCTCGCAGGAACCCATCCATCACTTAATTGGCCAGTCAATGGCCTTGATTTTACAGGTGAACAGCTGTGCTGAAGGAAATTAAATTTTGGTTAGGAAATACGTTGCTCTCAGATATAACAGACATTATCGATTGGTTCTCAGAGACAGTGTTATCAAATGCCCAAATTCACAAGAAATAGTGATCTGCCCATATTTCCAGTGGGACGCAATTACAATTTTAAATGGTGATGTTTTTCACAACATGTCAAACGGGGCTATTTTATAGAAAATCCAAACTGCATGCTGTGGACTGCCAACCTTTGCACTTACATGCTGATGGGCACCCTGCATGCAATGGTAAAGGTCCACGAAGCGGAGGGGACAGGGCAAGGGTAAAAACGAGGAAAACTCGCTTCTAATCTTTCATTTTCCACTCCGCCTTGTGGCAAAGGAAATGCTGCCTTCAAGACTGCTTTACAGGCGGCGCTTAACAGTAGATTCGTGAGGACCCCACCTGGCCCTGCCCAGGGGCGAAACCGTGGCAGATTACGTTGAAACGTATTCCTCGTACGCCAATCGTTTCTCTGCTACGTACCCCTCCTCACATTCGCCATTGATTCAAATGTCGCGGCATTTTAAATGGAAGCGTAAACGCATTACGCCTCCCTTTTATGCTCCAATTTAACTTGAAACGTGATTACTAAAGGGCCAAGGCACATGAGCACAATGATGTATCTCGACCTCCCACAACACTAATCACCATGCAGCCTGCATGATCAATAAACAACAGGCAAGATACAGGTACGATATTCGTGTTTGTTTATTTCCGTATTGTGTTAGATTATTGTGGGTGCACTTGTCATTAGGCATACACAGGTTCGCGTTGTTACCTGTTTCATTTTGGAAGATGTATACAATCTCCTGTTTAGATTCAACTGTTGTTTATTGAGCATGCATGCTGCGTGTTGGATCTGATTGGTGTTGTGCGAGTTCATGTGCCTTGGCCGTTGAGTGTGTATGGAATCGTGCTGTATTGAGACTCGGTCTTATGGAATAGCCGGGCGGATGCTTAGAACTCATCCTTGGATATACTATATTGAATGCAAGATTGGACGGCATTACAGATCGCAATTGATATTGTGGGGATTATATGGTTAAACAGATAAATAACATAGTGCGTATTCGTTTCTTTTTGTTTGTGCACATTTTTTATCTTTCATAATTTTATTTTTTCTACGTGGTTGGTATCAACATTATGATATGTTGCCTCTATGCTTCTATTTTCCTCCTTTCACACTTATATCATGCAACCGCATCCGCGTGCATTTGCCCACTGCACGTGGGTGCTGCTTTTGCTTCTGCGGCTCACTTATATTTGATTCGTTTTTCACCATTGTACTGATGTTTCACAATATGTGGATCTTTTTTTACAGGTGGTGGTTAATTGATGTGTGTAATCATCATCATTATGAACTGTGGCAAATTATTGGTGTATACCTGTTGTACAATCACATTAACAGCCCTGATGATGACCTGGTGGTCGAAACACGTGTCAGCTGGCTTTTTGTGATCCTTAACCTTTATCAATAAAAGTATCCATACTTTTTGCTAACCATACTCGGAATTATGGTATTCTTATATTGTTGAAAATTGGACTCGGAACCAGACTTCCCCATATGGGTGCTCGTGGGTCCGGGCCACCATAAATCCCCAGCTGTGCAGCTCACAGATGCAACATTTACGGATGCCTGAGCCACGACCCTCGACAGACCCCATTATTTTATATTCTCCCATTTAAAATGAGGCTGAAAGGTTCGAAGATAACCGTTGTGATCATTCGTAATCCCACTAAATAAAGGACATAGATGTTTTTGACCATGAAAGAGTGAAAGCTGTGGTAGCCTTGCTGAGCCACGAACATGCGATCTGCACTTTGCACACATAGTCATAACGCATCTGCCGAGGTGTACATTGTAAACCCACTGAAAAGGGAAAGTTTCTTTGAGTAAAATTCATAAGCTCTTTTCAGCGAGATGCAAACTTTTTTCTGTCAGCGTGTGACGCCCTTTTGATGGAGATGCACATGCTCCTTTCAGGGAGGTGCACATTCAGGGAGTTGCACATGCTTCTTTCAGTGAGGTGCCCATGCTCCTTTTGATGGAGATACACATGCTCCTTTTGATGGAAATACACATGCTCCTTTCAGGAAGATGTGCATGCTCCTTTCAGGGAGATGCCTATGCTCCTTTCACTGAGGTACATATGCTCCTTTCAGTGAGATGTGTATTCTCCTTTTAGTGAGATGCACATGCTCCTTTGAGTGAGGTGCCCATGCTCCTTTCAGTGAGATGCCCATACTCCTTTCAGTGAGATGCACATGCACCTTTCAGCGAGGTGCAGATGATCCTTTCAGCGAGGTGCAGATGCTCCTTTCAGTGAGATGCCCATGCTCCTTTCAGTGAGGTCCAGATGCTCCTTTCAGTGAAATGCACATGCTCCATTCATTGAGGTGGCAGGCTCCTTTCAGTGAGGTGTGCATGCTCCTTTCAATGGAGGTGCCCATGCTCCTTCAGTGATGTTCACATGCTCATTTCAGTAAGATGCCTATGCTCCTTTCACTGAGGTGTGCATGCTCCTTGCAGTGGGGTGTGCATGCTCCTTTCAATGGAGGTGCCCATGCTCCTTTCAGTGAGGTCCAGATGCTCCTTTCAGTGAAATGCACCTGCTCCATTCATTGAGGTGGCAGGCTCCTTTCAGTGAGGTGTGCATGCTCCTTTCAATGGAGGTGCCCATGCTCCTTCAGTGATGTTCACATGCTCATTTCAGTAAGATGCCTATGCTCCTTTCACTGAGGCGTGCATGCTCCTTTCAGTGAGGTGTGCATGCTCCTTTCAATGGAGGTGCCCATGCTCCTTCAGTGATGTTCACATGCTCATTTCAGTAAGATGCCTATGCTCCTTTCACTGAGGTGTGCATGCTCCTTGCATTGGGGTGTGCATGCTCCTTTCAATGGAGGTGCCCATGCTCCTTTCAGTGAGGTGCCCATGCTCCTTTCAGTGAGGTACCCATGGTCCTTTCAGTAAGGTGCACATGCTCCTTTCAATGGAAATGCACATGCTCGTTTCAGTGAGGTGCACAGGCATACAAGCTCCTCTCTACTCAAGCGTCTTTCCATGAGATGAGCAAGTTTCTTTCAGTGACAGGCAGAAGCCCTCATAAACATGCACAAACCACAGTCAGTGAGATGCAAATGCTTCTATATAAGTCATTTATAACGTGCCTGTTCACAACCCCAGCCTAGGACAGAGATCTACCTCACACTCTCTGACTGGAGATGTGTATGACCCTCAGAGATTTGGGGGTGGATGAGTGGAGGGCTTTAGAAGAAAGGTGCTTAGGAAGAGAGGGTTGGATGTAGTGTGGTCCTCAGCCCCAGAAAACCTTGTGGACAATGCAGTGGGTCTTGAACTTGATCCTTGCAGCCACCGGGAGCATGTGGAGAGATTTCAGGGTTGGAGAGATACGATCCCTCGGTTTGAGGCCAAGGACAAGCCTTGCAGTCCTGTTCTGGATTAGTTGCAAAGGGCAAAGAGTAGAGGCAGGCAGATTTATAAAGAGGTTGTTACAGTAGTCAAGTCTAGAGAGAACCAGGGCTCTGGAGACAGTGGGCCAAATTACACGGTAGGAAGTAACCATGCCGCTATTAGCAGCATGGCTACTCCCTTGCCGCATACCGGGTCCGGGTAGGCGGTATGGGGACTTACCGGGTCATTCCAACCCTGGAGGACCCGGTAAGTCCCCATTCCAAATACTATTCCCCATTCCCATTTGAGCCCCCATAGGGCTCAATGGGGAAGAAGCTAATAATAGTACCGTTATTAGCTCTGAAGTCCCTCAGCGGGGCCCGCTGAGGGACCTCGTAGTAGGGTGCTAAGCGCTTACCGGCACCGGTGACCTTACCGGTGCCGGTAATCCCTTAGCGCCTACCGTGTAATGAGGCCCAGTGAGTTTCTGGGGGAAAGTGAGAAAAGGGAGAATACCTCTGAGGAGGTGTAGCTAATAGTTTGACGTCTTAGAGATGTCTGAGATTTTAAGGGAAAAGGAGAGGGTGGAGTCGTATATGACACCAAGGTTCTTTGCCTCAAAGGAAGGTGCGGGTGGAGGGCCCAGGGTGAAGCCATATCACCATCAGCGGCCCACTGGGTGAGATGCTGTAGCCCCATCTGCTATATTGCATTTGTTTACAAACCTAACTTCTAGAGGTAATAGTATGATGTTGTATTTGGGTGCACACTGATGGCTGTGGTGCTTGGTGCTGATTTTAATTGACAGTGGACGTGCACAGTGCAGGTAGGAGCAGGGGCTCATTGGCATTATGTTCATAGGAGCCAATCCAACATATTGCACCTGCATTAATATGATATGATAGGTTATTTATAACGTGTTTAATACCCAGGGGCATCTAAGCACGACCTGGGGATTGAACCTGTGTTGCTCTGTGTTGTCTTGTTTCCAAGGCAAGCACGTTGCCCCTGAACTATCCTCCCGAGCTTGTTGTGTTTTAAATGTTCATGTAGCAACTGGGGCTCAAGGGATTTACACCATAGCACAGTGATCCTCAGCGGTAGGAGCCCACTGTGACCTCAGCTTAACCATAACAGGACCTTGCCAACCAGGGCCATCACACCAATTATCTTCTCAAAAGGAAAGAAACAGTCACGTGACGAATAACTTGAGTAATAGTCTAGAGCAGCTTCTGCCACGCTGGTAAAACGTAAGCCGGGCTCTGCTTAATGAGCACAGATAACGTCCAGCCATTTACAGGAGGGCAGCACACATTGTGCGTGATCCCGCATTGACTCATGGAAACTCCATGCCATTCGGAGAATCGACTGTAGCCGGAGAAGGTGTAAATTGCTCCCATCCTCCCCTGCCCTCGCCCCACCAATAAGGCGCCTTTTCCCGAAGCGTGGATTTACGGCGTGCTCCTCTGAACGCGCGCCTCGCCGGATTTCATGAAATGGAAAATGGCGCAGCGTCCAGCCGCCGCGCATTAAAGCCAGGATTTATTCTGCTCTGAATTACTCCAAAATTAGTTACTTTATTGGAAATGTACTTTGGAACGTGCACCCTCGACGCTTTTTAAAAAGCACAGCCGGCTCAGAGGGCAGGGTTATGAGGGTTGCATCAGTCCATACGGCTGTTGCCTTACCACCCCAAGCACCCCTCCCTCCCCCCCTCCCTCCCCCAAGATAAGCAATACTTCCAGCTGTGTTAGTTACTATGATTAAAATCACTTGCATAGCTTGCTTGGCAAAGAATAAGCCCCCCACCGAAAGAAAAGCACTGCCCCCATTTGAGTGTCTTGGTTAAATTGAATAAATCCGCCCGTGTTTTATACTTGCATGGTTTCTCACAACAAAGCAAAGCTCTTAATCCGCCTGCAGTGGCCTCGCGCGACCTGCGACGCACACCGGGAAGCAAGGAATACGAGAAACGGCCGATTTGAAGGCACGCTAAAAACAGATTTGGCGGCAGGCGGCCAACTCTTGTTTTTTCCCCCCCAGCAGAAAATGTTCCAGATTGAAACATAAGTGTGATTTGTCGCTAAAGGTGAACACAGTTAACATGGTAATGAACTACATATTGTAAGCTTAGTTTGCGTGGTTGCTGGCGTGCTTGTAAAAAAAAGATCCGGATTTAACAATGCCTAAAATGTAATCCTTCTTTTAATTCACACACCATAAATGCCATTCCTGCGTCTTAAGAAGGGATAGTCTCTGCTCCACGCCTGTGTGCCAGTCCGCAATCCAGACAATGGTTTGGAAAGGGTTCACATATCCCAAACAAATGACCTTATGTTTAGTCAAAATATTCCCCACATTTTCTTTAAGGGGACAGACATGCCCTCCTTTGGCCTTCCATCCTCATGAATTCATCCCAAATGGCCCTGGACTGACCATAGATGATAGGTGGCAGAGAAGAATGGTAGTGGGTGTGATGTTTATGCATAGTCTTTACCATGCCCGCTGAGTGATATCGCGTGGACTTAAATCTTGCAGCTTCGTAAACATATATATATATATATATATATATATATATATATGTTCAGAGTCAAGGTGATCAGATTTAACGTGACAAAACCCCTGAAATTCAGCAATCGCATATCGAGAAAGTCTACCTTAACTATACGCCCCCTGTTACGCAGCGTATGACCGCAATGATGACATCACAGATGACATAACTGGTGACATCACTAATTACATCATAAAGGACATCAGTGATGAGCTCAATAATTACATCAAATCTGACATTACTGATTAAATAAGTTAGAATATTTTTGATGACCTCTGTCAATACATATTCTATTTTATTACACTTAACATTAGCCAATGTTCCTTACCGAACATGCCTATTTTCATGAGGTCTCACAATTTATGGCCTTCGGCCGTGCCCTCTGTACGTGTTGCACCAATATCTTTCTTTTGGGCCTACTAGCCATGGGCACTGGCTTTGTCACACCATTAATCTGTTACCAAACACCCATTGCTCCCTGCCTATTAGATTTAGGCACCGTAGATGTTAAACCTTTTTTTCTAACTCCTTACTCCCGTGATCATTTCAGAGTATTACTTTCCAATAACAGATATTCCTGCGGTAGAATGACACTTCTCTGATTCCCACGATAACAAGAACAATTGCTCAGAATTAAAAAAAGTCATACATTTCCTCACAGGCACTCAACATGTGTTCCCATTCTTTTTTTCAGGTCCCCTCACATCACTCAATTGCATTTTTCTTCCCTAACCCTCTCCCATTACCCCTATCACTGATCGCTTCGTTTGACGCACATTGTTTTCTGATCGCATCTCTGCCGCTGTAATCTCGTGAGATTCACAGTCTTCCCCTGATAAACTGAACATTTCAACCTGTAACTGGCTCCCCAACTCAACCCCAAATCCCCAACTTTACATGTTGTCTTCTTTCCCGATCCCGAAATCTATCCTGATTGGATTGCTATTGGTATTTATATAGAGCCTATGAAAAGGCCATCTAAGAGCTGTCGTTCAAAACAATCAGTGTTCCCCAAGATGAACAGAAGAGCTTTGAGTCTTTTTCTGATGTCGAGAACGTTATAAGACTCTGTGGTCATTGGGGGGGGGGGGTTCATTCCAAAGTTTGGTCCAAATCTGCCCACCAGTTGTCACACTATGGCTGTTCAAAAACTGCACTTTTGCTCTATGGGAAAACAGATGGGAGTAGGCTGAAACCAGCCTTCTTATGTTTTCATACCAATATTTTCATTTTTAAAATTTCCATTTTGGGGCGTGGGCGGCGTAACTTGACAAACCCTTCGTTTAGAAAATGTATTACAAAACCATCGAGCAAGTCAAAAGTTATTAGCCTCTCTCAGCCTCTCTGCTACAAAGCACCAAGACCGATATAAAGATTTTAAGGTGCAAGGGGCACCACGTTCTCTGTCAAATATTTTAAAAGGGACAGGATGGATTTACCCCAAACCAGTCAAGGAAATTAAATCAATGTTTTTTGTCCACACTGTTCCTTCATTGGTCCAAATCTGCCAAGCGGTTTTCACGCTAGGGGTGTTAAAAACAACACTTTTTCTCTATGAGCAGTAGGCTGAAAACAGCGTTTTTATGTTTTCTTAATAACATTTTCATTTTCTAACAAATTATTCCCGGAATGTGCAGTTTAGCGGAGCTCTTGACAAACTGTTTGGAAAATGTCATCCAAATCCATCCAGCAAGTCAAAAGTTATTAGTATCAATCCGCCTCTCTGCTGCAAAAAGCACCAAGGCTGATATACAGGTTTTAAGGAGCACGAGGAACCCCCTTCTCTGTCACATGTTTTAAAAACTACTATATGGATTCACCCCAAACCACCATTCAAG
This sequence comes from Ambystoma mexicanum, assembly GCF_040938575.1. Taxonomy (NCBI): domain Eukaryota; kingdom Metazoa; phylum Chordata; class Amphibia; order Caudata; family Ambystomatidae; genus Ambystoma; species Ambystoma mexicanum. Next base: position 524,981,664 of record NC_090940.1, read on the forward strand.
AAATGTAAGCCAACACTTTGTGCCCAAGTTGTTTCTTATTTGGTCCATATGTGCCCAGCAATGTTTGTGGTACGACTATTCAAAAGCGTCACTTTTCTCTGTGGGAAAATGAATGGGATGAAAACTGTGAAACTATGGTGTTTTATTTTCTTCTTTTTGTATTTTTTTAATGTATTTTCTGTACACAAAGTACCTTACACAAATAAGAACATAAGTAAAATGTGTATTTACAATTTCATATTACAAAATACAGAATACTACATTTACATTTCACAATGATCAAAAGTAAAATATGTCAAATATTTACACATAGATCTTTAAAATAAGTTAGTTTGAATTACTCCTTACATAATATAAGAGAGCACAAGCATCCTACTTTCAAATTCTAGAGAGCCAGGAGAGAGCAACCTTGGTCTATCACTGATTGCAATTTTTCGAAGATTTGTATAAGAAACTTTGACAAGGCCAATGCAGTTGATATATGAGTGCCCATCATAAGCCCATTCCTGTCGCAAGTCTCTCCCCTTCTCACCTGTTTTTCTTGTTGGCTTGCTACCATCTTTCGTGACTTCTTCCGCACAGTCCAGGATTTGTATAGAGCTATGCGCGGTTCTTCGGATTCCAGCGTGCTTCGTTCAGACAATCCGGGATGGAACCAGGAAGGAACAATGTCCGCGCACAGAGGCACAGAAGCATTGACTTGAGCATGGTGAAAATCCAGGAAGTTGGGTAAGTTTAGAGGATGTAAAGAAAGGAGGAGGAATCAAGGAACCGGGAACAGGGAATTTCAGGAGGATAGCCCCGAACGAAATCCGTCAGCACAGGTCCTGCTACGGCGAACAGTAGCATTGAGACGTGCAGCGCCGCGGGGGGGTGTCTGTTTAATAGTGTGTGAAGCACGGAATGTAAAGGCTGGCAAGCTACGTTTTGTACACGACGGCCATGTTGGGAGGGTTACTGCATTCAGAGCTCTATGGGTCAGGGACCAGTAGGGCCAAAAGGGACGCAGGTGACGGTTCATGACAGCATGCCTCCTCTGAAGCCCAGTTCCTCTGGGTTTGCCTGGATGGATAAGGTGGTATCTTTGAATTAACCTGGGGGCATTCATGTTTGAAAGGGGTTCCCAGGTTCGCTCACTAGGTGGATATCCTTTCCATTCAACCAAGTACTGCAGCTGACCACGCCGGTACCTGGAATCACATATTCTGGAGACCTCATATTCGAGTTGGTCATTGACAATCACTGGCATAGCTCTTGGAGCAGTCTGAGAGGGTTGGACATATGGCTTTAACAGAGAAGTATGGAAAACTGCGTGGATCCTTTTCCATGATTCAGGTAGTTGGAGTCGAAAGGCCACTGGATTGATGATTTCTTTTATAGTAAAGGGACCGTAATACCTGGGTGCCAATTTATTTGGACGTAATTGACATGGGAGGCGATTTGAGGATAACCAGACTTTATCGCCTATTGAATATGAAGGTCCTGGTCTTCTTTTGGAGTCAGCATAAAGTTTCACGTCTCTTCGAACCTTTTCCAGGTTTTCTTTAGCTTCCTTATGTACATTGATTAATGTTTCAATCCAAGAATCAACCGTAGGAACTGGGGTTGGATGTGGAAGAATGGACTGTAGGACTGAAGGATGAAATCCTTGACTACAGAAAAAAGGACTGGTTTTGATAGCTGAATGGTCTGAATTGTTGTATGCGTATTCGGCCACAGGTATTAAGTGTGACCTATCATCCTGGATCTTGGTGGCAAAGCAACAAAGATATTGTTCTAAAGTTTGGTTAACATGCTCAGTAGCTCCATTGGTCTGTGGGTGATATCCCAAAGACCAGGCATGCTGGATTCCCAGTATACGACATAGCTGTTTCCAGAACTGGGATATGTATTGGTGGCCCTCTATCAGAAATGATCTTGGAAGGTAGCCCATGAAGCCGGAATATGTGTTCCAGGAAAATTCCAGCAAGCTCAGATGCGGATGGCAGTTTGGATATTAGCCATATGAGTGAACAAATCAATGGTAACCATTATAGTTGTGTAGCCCCTGGAAGAGGGTAGTTCCACTATGAAATCCGTGGCAATGATTTCCCAGGGTCTTGTTGGTATCGCCGGTTGAAGCAGGAGACCTGCTGGTTTCTTGTTATCGTGTTTGCTCTGATTGCAGACTGCACACGTCTGGATATGGATCTTGATATCATCCTTCATCTTTGGCCACCAAAACTATCTTTGTATTAGAAGGAGAGTGTTGGTGCCACGGTGCCCTGAATGGAAAGTATCATGACATTGGGCCTCATCACGGCCTCGGCGGTAATGCCGGTGGTATTACCGCGGGGGCTATTAGCGCGACCGCCATAGCCCCCGGCGCTAATAGCGCAGGATCACGAGTTGGGCAGACTTGGAAGTCCCCATTCCCCATTGAGCCCATTCGGGAATGCCTCATTCCCTATTGGGCTCAATAGGGAAATTTCGCGCTCATACTGCCGGCGGATTTTCCGCCGGCAGTATGAGCGCAAATTCTCGGTGGATTTCACACCAGCTCAGGGCTGGGTTGAAATCCACCGAGGCCCCGATTCGGCGGACCCTTAAATCCGGCGGTAATAGCGCTACCGCCAGATTTAAGGCTTACCGCCAAGGTCGTGATGAGGCCCATTGGCTTGTGATTCTTTGTCTCAATCCAGGAGTGGGAATGACCAAGCGATTGTCCTTAAACAGGTATCCGTCATTTGTTTTGAGACTCCATAGGTTGGTTCTTTTAAACTCCTTCCATAGTTCAGAGGACTGGGTTTGAATCTGAATATCCTCCAAGAGGGTGATTGCTTGGGCAACAAATATTGTGTGGGGAAACATTTTAGGAAAGGTCCGATCCTCAAGGGGCTCATAGTAGGGACGCCTGGATAAAGCATCGGCTATGACGTTATGTGTTCCAGGGAAGTGATGGATTTCAAATTGGGATTGGGCAAAAAAGAAGGCCCAGTGAGCTTGGCGACTGTTCCTGCATTCTAGGGATTGTAATACTTGGAGATTCCGATGGTCTGTGCAAACTTGAACTGGTTGTTTTGCTCCCAGAAGGAGATGTCGCCAATCAGTGAAGGCCTGACGGATGGCTAACAATTCCTTCTCCAGGATGGAATAATGGGTTTCACTGGGAGTTAAGGTGCGGGAGAGATAGGCAATGGGATGTTCTAGTTTGTCTCCAAGTTCTTGTTTCAAGACTGCCCCAATGGCGTAGTTGGAAGCATCAGTTTCGACAATGAAGGGTTTGTTTGTGTCAGGTTGAGCAAGGATGGGGGCTCGTGTAAACTCCGATTTTAATCGCTGAAACGCAGAATCTTGGACTGAGGTCCAATCAAAGGGAGTGTCCTTTTAACAACATGACAATTGGATGAACAATTTCCAAAAATGCCGGAATAAACTTTCTGTAGAAGTTAGCAAGCCCCAGGAAGGATTGAATTTGCTTAACGCTAGTGGGAACAGGCCAAGATAGAATGGAGTCAACCTTCGAAGAATCCATTCCAATCCCTTTTTGGCTAAGAACAAATCTGAGATAGTGAACAGTGGACATGTGAAAGAGGCATTTCTTGGGTTTGGCCAGGAGTTTATGTTCCCGTAAACGTTGTAAGACTGCCTTTACGCGTTCTTCATCTTTTCAATGGTCCTTGGAGTAGATCAATATATCGTCTAGATATACAATGACGAAGAGGAACAGCATATCAGAAGCATTGGAAAACTGCTGGGGCATTAGCAAGTCCAAAGGGCATAACTAAAAACTCAAAATGGCCGAAGGGTGTTCTAAAGGCTGTCTTCCATTCATCACCTTCCTTTATACGAATAAGATGGTAGGCGCCCCTGAGATCTAGTTTTGTGAAGATGACCGCGCCTCTGACGGCTTCCAGGATGTCTGAGATGAGAGGCAGTGGATAACGGTCCTTAAGAGTGCATTTATTAAGGCCACGGTAATCGAGACATGGTCTAAGCTCCTTGGAATCCTTCTTGGGAACGAAAAACAGGGAGGCGCCCACTGGGGACTTGGATGGACGAATAGTTCCATTTCCAGATTGGTATCCAGGTATTCCCGGAGGGCCCTCTTTTCAGGTTCTGACAAGATAAACATTCTTCCAAACGGAATTACAGCTGAAGGTTCAGTATCGATGGCACAATCTTCTGGTCTGTGGGGTGGTAGAGCTTGAACTATGGCAGTTGAAAACACATCTGAGTACGCGATAGGCCCTGGGAATCTGGATGATGTTAGAGATGGTGACTGGTATTTGTAGATTCTTTGGGAAGTCTTCAGAGGCTTTTGGTAAGGTGTTCAGGGACAAACAATGGGACATACAATGTTCCGAACCAAAAAACAAGGAGCCAGCTGCCCAATTTATGTAGGGGTTATGCTTCTGTAACCAAGGCATACCTAAAACCATTGGATAGTGGGCGTATCTTATAACATCAAATTTAACCTTTTCTTGATGGTGGTTTATGGAGAGAAGAAGCTCCTTGGTTTGAAGGGTTATGGGTCCTGAAAACAGGGGTCTTCCATCGATTGCTTTGACAGGTTGCATAATCTCTCATGTTTTACATGGGATACGATGAGTTGTGACCCAATCCTGATCTATGAATATGCCCCTGGCTCCGCAATCCACTAATGCCAGGATGGGGTAGGATTCTTTCTTGGAAGGCGATAGAAAGGCCTGTAGAACCACAAGGTTATTATGTCTCGGAGAGTTCAAGGAAGGAATTGATGTGGAGCAGACATCATTCTCCCAAAACTGTGCCCCATCTAGGATCGGGAGCTGGCGTTTCCCGAAAGCCGTGAGGAGCAATAGGGCACTCTCTCACAAGGTGTTTATCGGAGGCGCAATACATGCAGAGACCAGAGTGAATACGGCGCATCGTTTCTTGTTTTCTTGTGGGGTAATGGGTCCACGGAAGGCCCCCAGTTGCATAGGTTCTGGTTCTGAGGTCGGAGAAACTGCAGATTCAGGACTAGAAGGATGATCGATGACAGTCTTTGGGAATGATGATTTCGACTTATTTTTCTCCACCTTTCTTTCCTGGATTCGAAAATCAATTTGCAGGGAAAGATCCAAGAGGGCTTGGAAGGAATTAGGGCGAGCTACCCTGGCTAGCTCGTCCTTTATTACTTCATTCAACCCTCTGCGAAAGAGGGTGAAGCTTGCCTCTTGGGACCAATCGGCTTCCTTCATAAGTTGTTTGAAATGGGTGACATAGGTAAGCATATCCTGGGATCCTTGTCTAAAATAAAGTAGACATTCTTGAGCACTATAGACCTGCTCAGGACGATCAACCATGGCCTTTAGGGCTTCCACGAATCCATTGTAGTCATCCAGGAGGGCGTCGCCCGAATTGACTAGGGGAGTAGCCCAGGTTAATGCGTTGCCAGTGAGGTGTGATATCATAAACCCTAGCTCTGAGCTCCTTTGGAATCCTAATTTAGGTCTGATCACTGCAAGTGTTGGTAAGCAGTTGAATCTAAATTTTAAGTACCAAGCCTATAATATATATATTTTTTAATAACTCTGTTTATTGCATTTAAACAACACAGCAACAACAAAATATTAATCAGACATTCGACAGAAAAGGAAAAAACAAGGCAATATCGACAGCGGCAAGAGCACTGCAGGGCCAAGGGGCCATGAAACGGTTGCGGGACAAAGAAATGCTGGTAACCCAGTTTGCCCACCAAGTCCTCACATCAGGGGGGGGTAAGGAGGGGAGGGGTGGGAGGGGAGAAAGAGGGGGGAGAGGGAGGGAGGGGGTGAATGGGAGAGGGTGGGTTTCAGCAAGTATTGAGCCATTTACCCCATATTTTCTCAAATTTACTGGGACAACCCCGTGCGTTATAGATCCGGCGCTCTAAGGCAGCGCATCTGTCCAGTTCATTGCTCCATCGGTTCGGGCACAGTGGGTCTGCAGAGCCCCAGTTGGCCGCTATGAGTCTTTTACCCGCCCCCAGCGCAACCGCCAAATTTCTTTTTTCATATTTCGTCAAGTCCACTTCTCCCCAGATGCCCAGGAGTGTCATTTTAGGATCCCTAGGAATTGGCTTCGCCAGGACCGTGGAGATCGTGTTAATACAGACCCCCAGAAGACTTGTAACACCCGACAATCCCAGATCATATGGTAGAAGGTAGCCGGCTCGGTTTTACATCTGATGCATATCTCATCCTCGGATCCCCCCCATCTGGCCATGTCAGTGCGCGAATAATAGGAGCGGTGGAGAATTCTCAGTTGTATTAGTCTGAGCTTGGTTTCTATCCCAATTTCTCTAGGGGACATTAATGCCTCTATCCAATCTTCAGGTTCCAGTTCGCCCAAGTCCCTTTCCCACCTTTCTTTGAGCCTATCTAGTTGTGCGGCCCCGGAGGAGTTGAGGGCCTGATAGAGGGTAGAGGTGACCTTGGAGGGGATTCGTTGTGGGAGGACATTGGTCTTGTTGTGCCAGGGAACTGAGTGCGGATGGCATGGGTCAGCTGCGCGTGTCGAAACTGGTCCATGGGTGCCAAGCCAAATTGCTCTTGCATGGTTTCAAAGTTTAGGAGGCGACCCCCTTGGATCACGTGTGCTAATGTAGTTATCCCTTTCGCTCCCCAGTGTGCAAAAGAGCCCATCTTGACTATTTCCGGGAGGTGCGCGTTCTGCCAAATGGGTGGGGATAATGTTGGTCTCCCCTTCCAGCCAACCAGTTTGTGTGCATCCCGCCAGGCACGGTGGATATGGTGCCTTATTTTTGGTAGCTTCGGGAGTTGGTTGTTGGTGGCGTACAGGATCTGTAGTGGGGGTATTGGGGACATGGTCTCCATTTCAATATGGATATGTGGTAGTGTGGGGTCTGCGTGTAACCAATCGTTTACCACCCCTATCTGTGTCGCCAGATAATATGTGCGTATGCAGGGTAGGCCGGTGCCCCCCTCCCATACCGATCTTTGGAGTGTTTGAAGGGCTATTCTGGGTTGTTTCTCCCCCCATAGCAGTGTGCGAAGATTCTTATCAATGAGTGAGATAGTTTCTCAGGGGATAGTGAGCAGGGCATTTTGAAGAACATAGAGGAGTCTGGGGAGGGTCATTATTTTGAATAGCGCGGCCCTACCTATTAGGGATAGGGGGAGTGATTGCCAGTGGGAGACATCTCTATGAAACCGCTCAATTACAGGCTGAAGGTTGAGTTGGAGGAACCCTTCTAGTGTTGGGTCGAGCCGTATGCCCAGGTATTTAAATTCTCTGATACAGACATGATATGGACAGGTCTCTGGGATCGCAGACTCGCCGCCCTGAATCGGGAAGTAAATGGTTTTGGCCTCATTCACCTTTAGGCCCGCAAAGTTTTGGTATTCCCTGAGGATAAGGGAGACAGTCGGGCATGAGGCCCTCGGGTTGCTAAGGTACACAAGGAGGTCATCCGCATAGAGCAAGAGTCCGTCCTCAACTCCCCCCGGCCAGGTAAATCCGGACCAGTTATTATTTGCTCTGAGTTCTATTGCTAGTGGCTCAATGGCAAGGAGGAAGAGGAGTGGGGATAATGGGCAACCCTGCCTAGTACCTAGGCCTAGAGGGAATGGTTTGGAGGACCTACCGTTTACCCTGACCATGACTTCTGGGGATGCATAGAGGAGTTTGACCCATGATATGAACGTTTGCCCGAGGTTCATTCGGGCCATGATTGCCCATAAGGCGTCCCATCCCACAGAATCAAATGCCTTCTCAAAGTCCACTGCCAGGAGGGCCAGTGGAGCCGGTATTTCTGTGGCTCTGCTCAGGGCGATTTGGATTCTGCGTAAGTTCATGCGGGTGGATTTGTTGGGCATGAATCCACATTGGTCCGGGTGTACAAGAGTCTCAATCACCTTCAATAGTCTATTAGCAAGTGTTCTGGCAAGGACCTTGGCTTCTCCGTTGATCAGAGAAATGGGACGGTAGGAGGCACATTCCTCTGGGGGCTTTCCCGCTTTATGTATGACAACTATGCATGCCTTTCTGAGGTCCGGGGGAAGTGCCCCTTGTTCTTTACTGCATAGGTAGATGCGGTGCATATGGGTCGATAGTGTGCCTCCGAGGCATTTCCAAGTCTCGGTGGGGAAACCGTTGGGGCCCGGAGTTTTCCCGGGTTGAAGCTGTGCGAGCTCCTCTTGTATTTCAGTCTCCGTAATTTCAGCGTTCAGGAGGTCTGATTGGTGTTGTGCGAGTTTCGGGATCTCAATCCTGTCCAGGTAGAGAGAGGGCTTAAGTGCAGGGCTTCCGGTAGGCGGAGTATAGAGTTTCTTGTAGTAAGCTGCAAATGCTTCCACTATGTCAAAGTCTTTGGTCAGCAATGTTCCCACCAGAGATTTGATAGCCCGCACATGTCCTCTGCTTTGCTCCCGTTTCTCCATCCAGGCCAGGGTTTTATTTGCTTTATCACCTCGTTCGTAAATTTGGCTCCGGATTAGCTGATTGGCGGTTCGTACATTTTCCAGAGCTGTATTGCTGAGGGCATCTTGTGCCGTGATCAGAGCCTCCTTTGCTTCTTGAGTGTTGTGCACCAGGATTTGCCATTCGCATTCCAGGACTTGTGCTTCTGCTTCCCTGACCTTTTGGGCATGTCGTTTTCAGTGGGCGGAAACCGCAGAGATAGCTTCTCCACGGAGGACCGTCTTATATGCCTCCCAGATCGAGATCGGGCATTCAACTGAGCCTTTGTTTATTTCAAAGTATTCAGCTGTCTTTTTTCCCCAACTTTTCTGCAATTTCAGGGAGCCGCAAGTGGTATGTGCTCAAGCGCCAGTTGCGATCCAGGCTTTGGGAGGGATTCTTCATGGTTATGAGGAGCAGAGAGCGGTCTGAAATTCCCCTTGCGAGGAATTCAGCAGACAGCAGTCTGTGGTTTGTGTTACGGGGGATGAAGGCATAGTCAATCTTTGAGAATGATTTGTGCACGCCGGAAAAAAAAAGGAGAAGCCAGCCTCATCACCATGGAGTGAGCGCCATGTGTCTGTTAGCCCCAGTGCCTCGGCGAACGTGGCAAGCGGTGTCAGGACGGGCCGGCCTCCCAGTCTCCTGTAAGATCTATCGACTGTGACATCCATCACTTCGTTGAAATCTCCTCCTATCACCCACAGGTTGGCCTCTTCTTCCAGGAGCAGGTTTCCGCAGTTCGGTCAACAGTTCTTTCGTGAGTGTGGGGGGGGGGGGCGTAGATTGCGACGAGGCCCCATTTCTCACCCCATATGTCAGCGAGCAGCAACACATAGCGGCCCAGAGGATCAGTTCTGACTTTTTGGACCTGCAGAGGGACTCGCTTGTGAACGAGCACCATCGTACCCCTGGCTCTTTTCGTGAATCCGGCGTGGTAGGTATGCAGGTAATTGGATCTTTTGAAGAAGTTGATGTTTATGCCGATTAGATGTGTTTCATTAAGGAGAGCTATGTCGGGTGAATAACGGTTGAGCTACTGGAGCACCAATTTTCATTTCACGCTGGAGCCGAGGCTGTTAACGTTCCAGGACAGTAAGGATAGTGTGTTGGTGTTTATTCTATCTGCGTGAGTTACTTAATGGGGTATCTGGAAGGAGCAATGGTATTCCCTTGTGTTTCCAAGGTGCACAGAGGTATTCACCAGAGGGAGCCTTCTGGGGGTTGACCTGTGGTTGAGTGGCTGATGACTGGGTAGCTCAGATGTGACTGGCCCCGCCCTCAGACAGTGCTTGATTCTCCTGCCAGCATGTGTCGGTGTGCTGCCTTCTTATCCAGCGATCCTGATTACTTACCCCCTTAAAACTCCCCCCACCCTCTACTTCCCCCCCCAACTGGGAGCACCTGTCACCCAAACATCAAACTTATAACTTAGGAAACTTCCTCGGGATGACCCTGGCTAGAGTAGTAACTTCTACGGGGTCACGCGGACTGCGGTCGGAACTGCGCAGCCTGTAGGGCAGCGACCACTAGCGTGGATTTTCCGTAATGTTACATTGCAGATCAAGATCTAGTTTGCCCAGACCTCATCCCCTTCTCTGTGATATTTTTAGCAGGGTGCTGTGGTGACTCGGCTTCCGGGTGCACCGGAGTTAAGGGTGGCAAGCGTTGTTCGGGCCTGGGCTTCCGTGCAGACGATCTGGAGGGTGAGCGTCGGGCCGCAGGCCCATTGAGGATCTGTGTTCTGAGCCATTCCCATGCCTCTTTGGGATTGTGAAATAAGTGGGTCGTGCTGTTAGGAAACGCCTACCTGCAAGCTGTCACTCTTCAGTTCTTCCTTCCTCCTCACATAAGAATCTGAGAAGAGGCCATGATATTCTACGTATCCGGTCATGGAAAGCAAGGCATTCGACCGCTCTTCTGTCCCATAGGGTTTTCCTCACTGCACGCACCAGTTTCCTGGAACGTAGTCGGTTGCCATGGAAACTGGTGCGGCGTTCAGGATCTCCGGGTCACGTGACACGCTCTATCAAGTCACGTAGCAGCAGCCTGATAAGCCGCCGGCTTACGGGTCGCGGTGCTTCTGATTAAGCATCTGACGGTTTTTGTGCCTTGATTGTGTATTACTGTTTTGACCACGGATTACGCCTTTTGACTACTGTTTTCTGCCTAGCCCTTGTCTGTCCTTGTTATTCTCTGATTCTTTCTGAACCTACGCTTCGTTACCTGGACTGCTTTTGTATCTCAAATGGTTCTATTGCTCACTGGTTACCAGACCTCGGCTTGCTCCACGGATTTCCCTAGTTCTTGCCCTTGCCTGATATTTTGCCTGCGGATTTCATCCATCTGTCTGCCTGAACGAATCTCTGCTCAACAAGTCTCCGGCCACAGTACCCAGTACTCTCTGGTTCTAGGAGCTAAACAAATTCTTCTTTGGAACAGAACCTTACCACTTTCTGTGTTGTCATCCACTCTACAGCCCCTCCAATAGGCGTCCTCGTGCCATCGGGTCCGGTGGCGCACCTGGGACTAGAGACTCGCCACTTCCGGGTAGGCGTCCTTGTGCCGTCGGGTCCGGTGGCTTTCCTGGAACTAGAGACTCGCCACCTCAGGGGAGGCGTCCTCGTGCCCTCGGAATGGGTCTTGTTACTTCTTCAGCAGAGTGCGGTAAAGGACTTCTACGCATTCTGATTTTGGTAAGTCTACTTGCTCTATGCACATATCGTTCTTTTCTTTTCCTATCACTCGATACTCACCTGTTGAAATATTTATTGCAGTTATCATCTTCTATTTTGAATCGCCAGCATTACCTTGGCTCCTCTGTAGTTTCACGCTTTCCACAGGTAAGTTGGTGACTGTCAGCTTGTTTCCTGTTCCAAGGGTAGTCTATTTTTGCATAGTGATTGTTGGTGTTTTTCTGCGGGGGATAACCTGTCCTGGTGTTTGTCTCGGAAGTCGTCTTGTACATCCTGTTCCGCGCCAACTTGAGACTGAGGTCCATCTTCTATTTCATAATCTTCCTAGATTGTTGTAGTATATTGTTCTTTCGGGAAGAGTATTATTCTGAAGACTCTACGGCTACACTACGGGGTCAAGAGCCATAGAAGTCTGACAGAATCAGAAGCCTTACCATGGACCTCAGTGAAAACCTTGCGGGAATCATGTAACTGGTGGCAGATTTACATACAGATGTGGCTGTAGCTCATATCGCTACACAACGGTGTATGGACGGTACTTCAGGCAGCCATACCCACCACCAGTCCCGCGGTCGCTGGGGCATCTGGAGCAGCCACTCCTGGCCAAGCATCTATAAGCCCAGGACACGGGCCTGTTTATTTAACAGCGCAGTTTCCTATGGCTCCACCTGAAAGGTTCATGGGGGACCCTAAGGTGTTTAGGACGTTTGTAAATCAATGTTGTTTACATTTTTTATGTCGTCCTAACTCATTTCCGGATTCAACAACCAAGGCCGCATTTGTCCTCTCACATCTTGTGGTACCGCGGCAGCTTTGGCTAACCCTTTACTTGAGGTGAGGAGTCGTATGTTGCATGACTGTGACGCGCTCCTGTCAGCGATGAGTCGAGTTTTTGACACTAGATACAAGTCACAAGCCACTGATTTAGAATTATTGAACCTTACTCAAGGGGATGCCCCTTTGTTTTCCTATCTAGCCAAGTTCAACCAGTTATCGGCCAAAACAAACTGGCCGGAAGAGAAGAAGTCCTCTTTGTTTTACAAGGGTTTATCCGATTCTTTAAAGGACATTTTGTCCACGGTTCCTGTTCTTCCCACCGCTTTCTCTGACCTTCTTGATTTGGTCTTACAAATAGACGCTAGGCGTTCCGAGCGGAAAGGGGAAAAGAAAACTCATGTCCCTGTGCCAGTACAAGTCCCAAATACTGCAGCTGCAGGTTCCGAGCCCATGCAGATTGGTGTAGTTCGAGGTCCTTTGACTCCTGATGAGAGGGAGTGACGCAAAAAAGACAATCTGTGTTTTTATTGCGGTTCTCCCGACCATATATTACAGCTCTGTCCACGAAAACCAAAGAAACAGGGCAACGCAAAAGCCCGGCAATAGAAGGCATCCGCTTGCCGTGCTCAAATTCTGAGGACCATATGGTCTCGGTGGCCTTTACCATCTCAGACCAGTTGAACAGCCTAATGGTTCTGCATGTGCAGTAAAGGCTGTGCTCGATTCTGGTGCCACAGGAAATTATGTGGATACGCAGTATGTTCGGAATCTGGGTAATCCTTTAGTCTCTAAATCCAGACCAGAACATGTTAACGCTGTGGATGGAACCACGCTCCAATCCGGGTTAGTGGTTGAACAAACAATCCCTTTGTATATGAATACGGACTCGGGTCACAGCGAAATCATCGTATTTGACGTTATCGTGGCCCCTCAGTTCAGGGTCATCCTGGGGTTACTATGGTTGGTTCAACACAACCCTAATATTAATTGGCAGTCTGGTGATGTGTTTTTTGTTTCTACATATTGTGAGGAGAATTGTATGTCTCTCTGTCACGATGCCTGCCCCCGGAAAGCCAGACCAGGCCCAGCAACCCCGGAAGCAGGCATCATGTCACTTGAAGCATGCCCAAAAACCCCAGTTAGGGGCTCTTTGGCTACAGTCCTGGCACCTATGGCGCCAGGCTCATAAGAATAAAGTCAGTCCTGGCGCCATGGGCGCCAGGCTCATTACAGAAATCTTACCTGTTGCAGACCATGCTGCATACCTACCTGATGTAGACCATGCTGCACAAAGCCACAAGCCAAATGAGGCTTAAAGGGACTACTTTACCTCAGGGACTCCTTTCCTCTCGGGTGGGGCTGTGGGAGAATACCTACCTGGGACTTCTTTAAAGGCTATTTAAACCACACCCGGACAGCCACACATGCTTCGCGTTATTCTGCTTGCTGCAGCATAACGCTCACCGTGTCTTCAGCAGCTCCAGTCTTCAGCCACGCCCGCTTCAGCCCTGGAACACCTGGAACAAGAAAAGGAGAAGGAGAAGAGGTCAGAACAAAACCCTTACCTGAATCCTTGATCCAGCACATCGTCGATCTGGAAGAGAGAAGCCTTCTCAGGTGTATTGCCACGCACCTCGCAGAGCCGCGCTGAACTCACCAACCGGTGCTGGATTCCTTTACTCCATCGCAAATCCAGCATCTCCAGCCCATTCTTCAACACCTGGTGGAGACAAGAACAGATAGGTGAGCAAGGGCAATACAAACCACCCCCAAAGACTTACCTGATTTACCACAGGGGGGTACTCACCTCATCTCGGGTCGGCGTAGTCAATTCTGCATCACTGCCGCACCCCGGCCCCTAAGGGGAAAACAAGGACAATACAAATCACCCCCAAAGACTTACCTGATTTACCACAGGGGGGTACTCACCTCATCTCAGGTCGGCGCAGTCAATTCCGCATCACCGCCGCACCGCGGCCCCTAAGGGGAAAAACAAGGACAATACAACCTACCCCCAAAGACTTACCTGATTTACCACAGGGGGGTACTCACCTCATTTTGGGTCGGCGCAGTGAATTCTGCATCATCGCTGTACCCCGGCCCCAAAGGGGAGAACCACAATAGACTTACCAGGATCTTACCAATTGCCACTTGGAACTCTTCTGGTGGTTTAAATCCGCAACGTGCAAGGAATCTGGCAGAGTGAAGATGAGACTTTTGAACACTTACGAACAATTGGACTTAGAGTCAATACTGGAACTCACCAATTCCTCCACGCCAGTGAAGTAACTGGTCGTCTACGCGCCCCTGCGCTCGACGCAGGATGGAGAGCTCATCTTTCCAAATCTTCAGGTGAGATTTAAAGAGAACTTCAGGAGTGTTCTGTGGGCAGACAAGGGGAGTGGAAAGGCGGGTTAACGCTCAGATTACAGGAGGTTAATTCCCTTTCTCCATTGCAGAAAGATATTTGTACAAATCCAACAAACGAAGTTAAGTGGGTCTGTTCAGTCTGTCATCTCGGCTCTACGTGTTACTCTGGTGGAAGCAACAGCGGGCCAGTCCAGATCGACGCCCCCGTGGGAATCAGGTGAGCGTAACAGAACGCAAAGCCTACCTACAAAAACCCACCTGGGCGTCATGGAGACCTCAGAAACTGATCAGTTGGCCCAATTATTAGGGGAACTAAGGGCCGAAGTGCATTCCGCCCGCCAGGAAACCAATGCCCTCAGGAGGGAATTGATAGTGTCAAAAGAACGAACTGATGATTTGGCCAGACAGCTATTACAAAGCCAGGCTGGACAAACACATCTACCTGGACTCGGGGCCAGCCCAGCTCCGGTGCCACCGAGTAACCCGGTGCAGATAAACCTTCCTGGAGCCGTTCCCTTGGCTCCGCCTGAACGCTTTGCCGGAGACCCTAAAAGGTTTGCTATATTCATGAATCAATGTCGCTTACACTTTTTATGTAGACATGGAGCTTTCCCAAATGATCAAGCCAAGGTAGCTTTTGTACTGTCATATCTCAGTGGCAGTGCAGCGGACTGGTCCATTCCGCTAGTAAATCAGGATGACCCGATTCTTCGAGATTTCCAAGGTTTTCGAACTAGCATGGAAAAACTGTTCGCCCGACATTCCCAAGGACAGACTTTGGATAACGAACTTTTATCCTTACGGCAAGGTAATCAGGATCTTTTATCTTACATTCCAACTTTCAATAGATTAGTTGTGGAAACCGAATGGCTTGAAGCCAAGCGAATTACATTATTCCATCGAGGGCTTCGGGGAGAACTCAAGGATGTTTTAGCCCAAGTCGTGAACCCGCCTTTAGACTGTGCTGAATATATAGATTTTGTGGTCCAGTTAGATCACAGACTTCAAACCAGAAAGGCTGATCGAACCAAGTTTGAAAACAAGGTCTTGGTTAAAACCTACGTACCCTCGAAGGGGGTAGATGCCTCAACCCATGCAAATCGGGGGGGTTAGAGGACCCTTGACCCAGAAGGAAAGGGAAAGAAGACGGCAACAGCAATTATGTTTATATTGCGGAGCTACTGGTCATTTCCTTCGGAACTGCCCTGTAAAACCACCCAAGAAAACTATAGGAGCAGCAGACGAAAACCACTTGAAACCTGACTCGGGAAACGATCACGCCCGGCAAGCGTAGAGGTCAGCTTGCCGAGCTTAAAGAAGGACACTCTGACCTCGCATTTCACCATACCTATGGTCCTTATAGATCCAGAGCAGCCATCACGCATGCACGCGGTAAAGGCGTACATAGATAGTGGAGCTATAGGAAACTATTTGGACTACGGATTGGCTTCCAGGATGAATCTACCTCTCACCCGAAAGACCACTACCGATGTCGTCACCACTGTTGATGGAACTGAAATTGCCTCTGGGCCCGTAACTCATTCCACTGCAGAGATGACTTTGCTGGGTCAGGATGGCCACCGAGAGGTTATGGTGTTTGATTTAATCAAGGCTCCACAGTTTCAACTGATACTAGGAATCCCTTGGTTGGAAAAACACAATCCCTGTATTGATTGGCGAGAGAAGAGACTAACCTTCCCAGAATGTGCTAACACCTGTTACCCAAAGAGAACTCTAAATTCAGTGCTGGCCCCAATAATCCTAGCTGCCATACAATTACCTGCTGAATACCAAGACTTTCAGGATGTCTTTCAAAAGGAGCAGCCAAACACCTACCACCGCACAGATCGTATGATTGTCAAATAGATCTCATACCAGGAGCACAACCACCTTGCAGCAGAATCTATGCCTTCACGGAACCTGAAAATCTCCACTTGCGCCAGTACCTAGACCAGTATCTTGCTAATGGCTTCATCCGCCCGTCCAAGTCCCCTGCATCTTCCGCTTTGTTTTCGTGCCAAAAAAGGAAGGCGACCTTAGAACATGCATTGACTACCGCGCGCTGAATCAGATAACTATCAAGAATCGGTACCCTTTGCCTTTGATCCCTGAACTACTAGACTAGGTAAAGAACTCTTGTATATACACAAAACTAGACCTTCGGGGGGCATATCATCTGGTACGCGTCAAAGAGGGTGACGAATGGAAGACTGCTTTTCGCACCAAGTACGGATTATTTGAGTACCAGGTGATGCCTTTCGGACTATGTAACGCTCCAGCAGCCTTCCAGTTCTTCATGAACAATGTCTTGTTTGTGTAGTCGTTTACATCGACGATATCTTAGTATACTCCCTATCAGAATCCGATCATGTAAAGCACGTCCGAGCAGTCCTAGAAAAGTTATGCCAGTATAAGTTATACGCTAAACTGGAAAAGTGCATCTTTCACACTACGGAAGTAGAGTTTCTTGGATTTTTTCTGACCCCGAAAGGAATCCGGATGGATACACGGAAGGTGGACGCAATTCTTAATTGGCCTTTGCCAAGCTCAGTCAAAGGAGTTCAAACCATGCTCGGCTTTGCCAATTTCTACCGCAGGTTTATCCCGGACTTCTCACACATTGTACATCCCATTACAACACTATTGCGAAAGAATAAACGCTTTACATGGACTGAAGAAGCCGAGAACGCCTTCCAAGAGTTAAAAAAGAAATTCACGTCTGCTCCTGTATTACGACACCCGCGCTCAGAGCTTCCCGACATAGTTTAAACAGATGCATCCAGTTCAGCTATGGGAGCAGTGCTCTCCCAAAAGGATCCTGAAACTAACCAGCTGCACCCAGTGGCATTTTGGTCAAGAAAGTTTTCGGCTCCCGAATTAAATTATGCTATAACCGACAAGGAACTGTTGGCCATCAAGTCCGCCTTCAAGGCTTGGCGGCACTATCTGCTGGGCGCTAGGCATACCATTATGGTCATCACCGATCACCGCAACTTACAATACCTAAAGGTAGCCAAGGCCCAATCTTTACGCCAACTCCGTTGGGCATTGTTCTTTGCAGAGTTTGATTTTGTAATAACCTATCGACCAGGTTGTAAAAATGGAAAAGCTGACGCCCTGTCCCGAATAGGAATGGGAGAAACAGAAAGAGCTTTAGAACCTGTACCCATAATTCCTGAACAGAGGATCCTTGGTCTGACATCCATACACTCTCTGGAGGACATTCAAGATAAGGTCCATCAACTCTTTGATTCCGATGCCCTACAGGGCTGGGCAAGGAAAGGCCCAGAGTATTCTGTCACCAACAATCTACCTTATTACCAAGGCCGGCTATTTTTGCCACTAGAGGAACTACAGAAACTTGTCATTTCTCATTACCACGACACCTTGATGGAAGGACATCCTGGCATTGCTAAAACTGAATCCAAAATCAAGAAACAGATTTGGTGGCCCACCTGGCGAAAAGATGTCAAGTTGTTTGTCATGTCTTGTGGCATTTGCGCTCAAAATAAAGGGGAAAAGAAAAAACCCGCTGGATTATTACAACCGTTAGACATACCACCTACTCCTTGGCATACCTTGTCATTAGACTTTATCACGGATTTACCCCCGTGCAAAGGTTATAACACCATTCTAGTTATAGTAGATCTTTTTTCTAAAATGGCCCATTTCATTCCTTTAAAAGGAATACCTTCAGCTTCAATCCTGGCCAAGGAGTTCCTTGAAAATGTTGTCCGTCTACACGGCTTTCCTTCCGTGTTAATTTCAGACCGGGGAAGCCAATTTATTTCACATTTTTGGAGGAAGTGCTGCCAGCTGGCACAAATTGATGTTAGACTTTCAACCAACCACCATCCCCAGACCGACGGTCAAACTGAGAGAACCAACTAGACTCTTGAGCAATACCTACGTTGTATGCTACATCAATCTGAGGAGGATTGGAAAGACATTCTTTGGATCGCCGAGTATGCATACAATAATTCTGTACACTCAGGAACTAAACAAATCCCTTTTTTTACAATATATGGTCACCACCCTCGAACCTCAGACTTATATTCTCCCCAGCATTTAGAGATGCCTGCGGTGGACCATCTCCACGCTGTTATCACACAAGCCTTTAAAGAGGCGACTGCACATTTACAAAAGGCTAAGGATAAATACAAGTAGGATGCTGATCAACACAGGAGTGAAGCACCGCAATACCAAGTAGGGGACCAAGTATGGTTAGCCACCAAGTACTTAACACTCAAAGGAACACAGACTTTTAACTCAAGGTACTTGGGACCTTATTCTATTAAGGCTATTATTAACCCAGTGGCCGTCAAGTTGGACCTGCCTGGTCATATGCGTGTTCATCCTGTTTTTCACGTGTCTCTTTTGAAGCCTGTGCAACCAGGAACTAGACTAACCACTCCACCTGAGCCTATCCTCATAGACTGGGAACCCGAATTTGGAGTCAAGAATATTTTGGACTCTAAAAGGGTGAGATCAAAACTCTTCTATCTCATTGATTGGAAAGGTTATGGTCCACAAGAAAGATCTTGGGAGCCTAGTGACCATGTGCATGCACCTCAATTAGTGAAAAGGTTCCACCAAGAATTTCCAGACAAACCAAGGCCGAGAGGGAGAACAGCTTTAGGAGGGGCCTTGAGGGGGAGTGCTGTCACCATGCCTGCCCCCGTAAAGCCAGACCAGGCCCAGCAACCCCGGAAGCAGGCATCATGCCACTTGAAGCATGCCCAAAAACCCCAGTTAGGGGCTCTTTGGCTACAGTCCAAGCGCCTATGGCGCCAGGCTCATAAGAATAAAGTCAGTCCTGGCGCCATGGGCGCCAGGCTCATTACAGAAATCTTACCTGTTGCAGACCATGCTGCATACCTACCTGATGCAGACCCTGCTGCACGAAGCCACAAGCCAAATGAGGCTTAAAGGGACTACTTTACCTCAGGGACTCCTTTCCTCTCGGGTGGGGCTGTGGAAGAATACTTACCTGGGACTTCGTCCAAGGCTATTTAAGCCACACCCTGACAGCCACACGTGCTTTGCGTTATTCTGCTTGCTGCAGCGTAACGCTCACCGTGTCTTCAGCAGCTCCAGTCTTCAGCCACGCCCGCTTCAGCCCTGGAACACCTGGAACAAGAAAAGGAGAAGGAGAAGAGGTCAGAACAAAACCCTTACCTGAATCCTTGATCCAGCACATCGTCGATCTGGAAGAGAGAAGCCTTCTCAGGTGTATTGCCACGCACCTCGCAGAGCCGCGCTGAACTCACCAACCGGCGCTGCATTCCTTTACTCCATCGCAAATCCAGCATCTCCAGGACATTCTTCAACACCTGGGGGAGACAAGAACAGATAGGTGAGCAAGGGCAATACAAACCACCCCCAAAGACTTACCTGATTTACCACACGGGGGTACTCGCCTCATCTCGGGTCGGCGTAGTCAATTCTGCATCACTGCCACACCCCGGCCCCTAAGGGGAAAACAAGGACAATACAAATCACCCCCAAAGACCTACCTGATTACCATAGGGGGTACTCACCTCATCTCGGGTTGGCGCAGTCAATTCCGCATCACCGCCGCAACCCAGCCCGTAAGGGGAAAAAAACAAGGACAATACAACCTACCCCCAAAGACTTACCTGATTTACAACAGGGGGGTACTCACCTCATTTTGGGTCGGCGCAGTGAATTCTGCATCATCGCTGTACCCCGGCCCCAAAGGGGAGAACCACAATAGACTTACCAGGATCTTACCAATTGCCACTTGGAACTCTTCTGGTGGTTTAAATCCGCAACGTGCAAGGAATCTGGCAGAGTGAAGATCAGACTTTTGAACTCTTACGAACAATTGGATTTAGAGTCAATACTGGAACTCACCAATTCCTCCACGCCAGTGAAGTAACTGGTCGTCTACGCGCCCCTGCGCTCGACGCAGGATGGAGAGCTCATCTTTCCAAATCTTCAGGTGAGATTTAGAGAGAACTTCAGGAGTGTTCTGTGGGCAGACAAGGGGAGTGGGAAGGCGGGTTAACGCTCAGATTACGGGAGGTTAATTCCCTTTCTCCATTGCAGAAAGATATTTGTACGAATCCAACAAACAAAGTTAAGTGGGTCTGTCCAGTCTGTCATCTCGGCTCTACGTGTTACTCTGGTGGAAGCAACAGTGGGCCAGTCCAGATCGACGCCCCCGTGGGAATCAGGTGAGCGTAACACTCTCTCACCTATCTCTGCTAACCCGTGCCGACTTCTTTTAAGTACGGCTTCAGTGATAGGTGATGTTTCCATGACTGATCTGCTGGACGTCCATGCCTCGTATCGAGATGTGTTTGATCCCATCGGAGCAGAAATATTACCACCTCACCACCCTTATGATTGCCCTATCGATCTGGTTCCGGGAGCTAAACTGCCCTCAGGTCGAGTTTATTCGCTTACAGTTAAGGAAGATGCCCTTTTGAAGGAATATATACAGAAATCTCTGAAATCTGGGTTCATTCGTCCCTCTAGTTCCCCTGCGGCCTCTCCAATGTTCTTTGTACCTAAGAAGGAGGGGGACTTGAGACCATGTATAGATTACCGTGAGTTGAATTCAGTCACGTTAAGGAACCAGTACCCGATACCACTGATCTCTGTCCTACTCGACCAGCTCGGGTCATCACAGATCTTTACCAAGATGGATCTACGAGGGGCTTATAACCTTGTAAGAATTTGCCAGGGGGATGAGTGGAAAACAGCCTTCAAAACACGCTATGGCTTATTTGAATACTGTATAATGCCATTTGGGCTATGTAATGCTCCCGCAACTTTCCAACATTTCATTAATGACGTTTTCAGGGACATGTTGGATGTCATCGTGGTCATTTATTTAGATGACATTCTTGTATTTTCACCTGATTTTGAATCCCATGTCCACCATGTACGTTCTGTTTTGCTGCGACTTCGGGATAATCGCCTGTATGCAAAACTGGAGAAGTGTATTTTCCACACCTCTTCAGTGGAATTCTTGGGATATGTTATTACCAACAAAGGCATAAGGATGAGTAATGCCAAAGTTCATGTGGTTCTGGACTGGCCAGTTCCGAAAAATCGGAAGTCCTTGCAATCCTTCCTAGGATTCTCGAATTTCTATAGACGTTTTATACATTCTTTTTCTACCATTGTTGCCCCATTAACTGCTTTGACAAACAGTAAGCGACGTTTCGAGTGGGATGAGGCGGCTCAGGAAGCTTTTGAATTTTTGAAGAAAGCCTTCACCACTGCTCCAATTCTTCAGCATCCAGATCACAATCTGCCTTTCATAGTGGAGGCTGATGCCTCGGATGTAGCACTCGGTGCTATTCTTTCACAGGCTTGTCGTGATTCCGGTATTCTGCATCCAGTCACTTTCCATTCCCGTAAGTTGAGTTCTTATGAGAAAAACTATTTTGTTACGGAAAATGAACTTCTTGCTGTTCGGGATGATTTCCTTGTTTGGCAACATCATCTACTGGGTACCTCCTCACCTGTTCGTCTTTACTGACCACGGAAATCTTGTGGCCCTACGTTCAGTGAAGTGCAATACTGCCCGCCATACCAGATGGCATGAATTATTTTCCACCTATAATTTTGTTATAACCTACCGTCCAGGCCCGCAGCATTCCAAGGAGGACGCCTTATCCCGTATTCATGAACTGAATCCACATACTGACGTTGAAAGCAAATTTGTGCTTCCTCACTAAGTTGTCTGTGGATGTATATTGCAACCCTCTATGAAAACAATGTTGTAGGACTGGGTGCGCTCAAACCCCCTGGAGCTTAAGGATTATAAGATGGATTTGGTGCAAGACTTGCCATATGTTCAAGGTCGTCTTTACTTGGTGTCATGATTCTAAGGTGGCAGCTCATCCGGTGGCCCTCCATGAGCAAAGATGTGCATACCTACGCCACTTCTTGTGCCATCTGTGATCAAGGAAAGTCGTCCCATAGTAAGCCCGTGGGTCTTCTTCGTCCACTTCCAATTCCTGATGTACCTTGGACCATGATCTCAATGGATTTTATTGTTGAACTGTCTGCTATTAGGGGTTATGACACTCTCTGGATCGTAATTGATTATTTCACGAAAATGGCCCGCTTTGTGCCTTGTAGAGGCCTACCTTCGGCTCTGGTTTTGGCGGATTTGTTTCTCCAGAACGTATTCTGTTCTTATGGCTTGCCTACTATTTTAATATCTGACAGGGGGACGCAATTCACCTCCAAGTTCTGGAGAGCTGTCACTTCTGCTCTGGGTATTGACGACAGATTTTCTACTGCCTATCATCCCCAAACGGACGACCAAACCGAGCGGCTTAATGCTACCCTGGAGCAATAACTTTGTTGTCTTACATTGCAATATCATGGCACCTGGCTTTCAATTCTGGGTATGGCAGAATTTGCCTATAATAATTCCCTGCATTCTTCTACTCAGTCATCCCGTTTTCATGCTCTGTATGGCTTTCACCCTCGGTCCCTTCCACTGTTGCCCGTTCCTCGGTTGGTCACTCCTGCAGCTTCTGTTTGCATCTGTGACCTGGTTAAGTTGCGTGACGATGTCAAACAACACTTACTACACGCACAGGCCAGTGCCAAGGCCTTGGCAGATACTCACTGGTCTCCTTCTCCCATGTATCTAGTAGGTTCGAAGGTCTGGTTGTCCACCAAACATCTGAAGATGCCGGGCCAGAAGACTCTTCAGCCCCGTTTTGTGGGTCCTTTTCCAGTTACGGAGGTGCTTAACCCTGTGACCGTTCGTCTACAGCTTCCAGTGCAGTGGAAAATTCATCCTGTCTTCCATGTGTCTTTGATTAAGCCTTGCACTTCTTCGATGCATTTGTCTATTCAACCTTGTCCCAGAGTGGTGCAGGGTTCTCCTGAAGTTCGGATGATATTGGACACCAGGGTTTCCAGGTGAGTGCGACAATATCTGATTGACTGGGTTGGTTATGGTCCGGAGGATCGCTCCTGGGAACCTGTGGATAATGTCCATGCTCCGAGACTCGTCTCTGAATTCTGGGCTGGCAGGAGAGTGGGGCGTTCTTTGGGGAAAGGTACTGTTAGGAAACGCCTACCTGCAAGCTGTCACTCTTCAGTTCCTCCTTCCTCCTCACATAAGAATCTGAGAAGAGGCCATGATATTCTACGTATCCGGTCATGGAAAGCAAGGCGTTTGACCGCTCTTATGTCCCGTAGGGCTTTCCTCACTGCCGCACCAGTTTCCTGGAACGTAGTCGGTTGCCATGGAAACTGGTGCGGCGTTCAGGATCTCCGGGTCACGTGACACGCTCTATCAAGTCACGTGGCAGCAGCCTCATAAGCCGCCGGCTTACGGGTCACGGTGCTTCTGATTAAGCATCTGACGGTTTTTGTGCCTTGATTGTGTATGACTGTTTTGACCAAAGATTACGCCGTTTGACTACTGTTTTCTGCCTTACCCTTGTCTGTCCTTGTTATTCTCTGATTCTTGCTGAACCTACGCTTCGTTACCTGGACTGCTTTGGTATCTCGAATAGTTCTATTGCTCACCGGTTACCAGACCTCGGCTTGCTCCACGGATTTCCCTAGTTCTTGCCCTTGCCTGATATTTTGCCTGCGGATTTCATACATCTGTCTGCCTGAACGGATCTCTGCTCACCAAGTCTCCGGCCACAGTATCCAGTACTCTCTGGTTCTAGGAGCTAAACAAATTCTTCTTTGGAACTGAACCTTACCACTTTCTGTGTTGTCATTCACTCTACAGCTCCTCCAATAGGCGTCCTCGTGCCGTCGGGTCCTGTGGCGCACCTGGGCTAGAGACTCGCCACTTCAGGGTAGGCGTTCTCCTGCCGTCGGGTCTGGTGGCTTTCCTGGAACTAGAGACTCGCCACCTCAGGAGAGGCGTCCTCGTTCCCTCGGAAGGGGTCTTGTTACTTCTTCAGCACAGTGCGGTAAAGGACTTCTCTTCATTCTGATTTTGATAAGTCTACTTGCTCTATGCACATATCGTTCTGTTTTTTTCATATCACTCGATACTCACCTGTTGAAATATTTATTGCAGTTATCATCTCCTATTTTGAACCGCCAGCATTTCCTTGGCTCCTCTCCAGTTTCACGCTTTCCACAGGTTAGTTGGTGACTGTCAGCTTGTTTCCTGTTCCAAGGATAGTCTATTTTTGCATAGTGATTGTTGGTGTTTTTCTGCAGGGAATGACCTGTTCTGGTGTTTGTCTCGGAAGTCGTCTTGTACATCCTGTTCCGCGCCAACTCGAGACTGAGGTCCATCTTCTGTTTAATAATCTTCCTAGATTGTTCTAGTATATTGTTCTTTCGGGAAGAGTATTATTCTGAAGACTCTACGGCTACACTACGGGGTCAAGAGCCATAGAAGTCTGACACGTGCCCTCATGATGGACCTTGAGCAACGCCGGGAAGAAGAGAGCATATTTGATAGACAGGGATTGGAGTTTCTTCTTGACTGAGTCAAACGACTGGTGAGCCTTTTGAACCTCCTTAGTATAATCCGGGTAGAACCCCACTCTCTATCCGTTGTACGTGATTGGGCCGGAGGGCCGTGCCATCTGCAGGATAGCGTCTCGGTCCCGATAATTGAGGAGGCATGCAATTATTGTTCTGGGCGAGGCTCCTGGGGTGGGCTGCCCGGTAGGTACTCTATGTGCTCTTTCAATGTAAAAGAATTTCGACAATTTTTTGGGGGCGAAGATATGAGTCAGCCAGTCCTCTAGAAAGAGTTCAACATTGGGGCCCTCCTCTTTTTCTGGAATCCCAAGAATCCTGAGGTTATTGCGGCGTGCCCTGCCCTTGGCGTCTTTGGCACGGTATTCAAGTTGGTTGACTTTTTGGGCAATTGTAGCAAGTTGCTGCTCCAAGTGATGGACTTTGTCTTCTGTGTCCAATACTCCGTTCCGCTTCGCCGGCTCTGGACGAAAAGTTGCGGAGATCTTGGTGCAGAAGGGATACTTCCGTGGAGACTCCACCAATTTTGAGTTCCAGCGATGTTCTCGAGTCCCCAATGGCTTTCATTAGGTCGCTCAGGGAGAGCTGGTGGTCCTGAGTCTCTTCCCTGATTTCCATTTCCGCCGGGGTTTGTATCTCCAGACGGGTGGCGGGGGGCTCGACTGTGTAAAGGTCCATCTTGCTTTGTAGGGTGTGCTTCTTAGCCTTGTCTTTGCCCATGGCGGAGTCGGTGGTTCGCATGAGGCGTTAAGACTGGGTAGATCGTGCTGATGCCCCGCAGGGGATTATCTTGGATTCCGAGTTGGGGTGGGCTTGTCGTACGTCTTTCTGCCGCAATTCTGTTCCTGGGCGCCAGCGGGATTATCTTGGCCGCTGGGGGCGAGTCCTTTGCTGTGGTTGGCCCGCTGTGTCGGTTGGGGGGTCGTGTGCCCTCTGGGGGGCATCCACAGGTACACCTCCGCAAGGGCCGTGCACGCAGCCTTGACTATGTTCTTTTCATAAGTAGCGTGTAGAGGGCAGCAGCCTCTGGCGTTAGTCCCCAGCAACCTGCTGTGCGCGCAACCTTATAAAATAGTGCCTCTCCTGTGTGTGTTGGTTGTGGAGTGGCAGCGAGTTCTCCCACCGTTGATGGTCCCCAGGATCCCAGGTCTGGGCTGACCCGGTGCGGTTTTGGGGTTTTGCCCCAATGCGTAATTTCACCCTGAGTTTTTTCTTCCTCCATATGGAGTATTTGTACAGTACTTTATGCTTGCCGGATTATGGTCAGTTCAACCGGAACCCCTGTCCCTAAGCGGCCGTGTTACACAGATGCTGCCCCGCTGCCCGATGCCCGGGCCCCTGACCTATTGTGCAGTGTGGGGGGGGGAAGCTTCAGGCGCTGTCACAGGTTCAGGGGGCTTATATTGTTGGGGGAGGGGAGCGCGGTCAGCCCCCGTCGCCCAGCTCTCCCTCTAGCAGATCTTTTATATTGAAGAAAAAGAGAGAAGGGTGTGCTGCCTCCCCAGTGCAGGTCTCTGTCCAGTTGTTTGCAGGGTTGAGGGGGAGGTTGCACGTACCTTGTTGGTGCCGTTGGGGGAGCGCGGTGCCGTGCTGCCTCCTGTCTTCCCTTTTTCCTCACCACGTCTCACCCCCAGGTGCTGCAGTCTCGCTGATGGGGGGGTGCGGAGGGGCTCCTGCACCGCAGTGCGTGTCTCGTCCCAGTGTATGGTGCCGAGTCAGGCAGCGCAGAGTGGGCGCCCCGCGTTGTCGGCGTCCAGCCGCTCAGTGCGTTGTAGATGCCTGGCTGCCGCGTGGACGAGGCGGTCCTCTGCCAGGGGACCGGGTCGCGGCAGCCACAGGCGCGGGACGTCAGCTCTGGCCGTACCCGCGATTCGGGTCCTCGTCTGGCCACCGTGCCTGGATTCCATCAGGGGGGAGGGGTGGATGTCTCCCGGCAGTGGTCCGTTGGCGTTGGTGTGGTGTCGCCGTCTATGGTCCCAGGTTTGCCCGCTCCCCGGGGCCTCGAAGGCCACAGCAGCCCGAAGGGGAGGGGCGGAGCAGCCGCTCACATCCACCCAGCAATGGCGGCGAGTCTCGCGCTGGCGGACTCCGGGACGTTACTCCTGTTCCCGGGTACGATTATGCCACAGCTTGCAGGAGTTGTTGCCTGAGTAGATCCGCTGCCTCGATGCTGTCCGAGGTTGGGCGTATTTTCAAGAAAACAGAGGTTTTTCAGGATATTTTGCCACGGCCGCCGGGAGCCTATGCGATTAGCTCCTCATGCGCGGCTTGCGCATGCGCAGTCCCGCCTAAAATATTTTTGATGGAAATGTACGTATATAGGGTCTGATATAATGAATGAGAGTATAATGAATGGCATTTTTCGAATACAATTTTAATCTTTGCAGATCATTTAGATCTGATATCTTGTACCTTTGAATTTTTGTTTTTATTATTACCTAAGAACCTAAAATAGAGATGTCTGCAAGCACCATAATCTTCAAACACTGTCTATGTAATTTTGACAAAAATCAGTTGGAACCATTCTCGAGCATTTCAGAAAAATTGAATGCAAATGAAGATTTCTCAGAATTCAAGATTCTTTTGTACAAAAGAATGGAATTCATCATATACTGTGCCCACCAAGACAACAAGCCCAATTCTAACCGAATAGGACTAATAGGTACAGATTTAGGGAGGACCATGACCTCCTTCAAAACATAACCCTCAAAACTGACCAGGTACCTTCTTGATGAAAACAAAGTGAGTTCTAAGCCATATGAACACATAGGGGTAACCTTCAGATGATAACATTCTAACAAAGGAACGAGATAGAAAGCACAAAGCTTGTGGTTGATCACTTTCAGCAAAGAGATTCAAGATCTAACCTTCTCCTCCTTTTCCTCCTTATATTTGAAGAGAGCAGCTTTAGCTGAAAACACAAAACTTAGGTAGGTGAAAGATCCAATCTCTCTAACCCCAATCTCATTTATAAACCACTTGTATCTCTCCAATTTTTGTCTTGAAGTTACCGTCATCACAAATGATTTAGTACAGTTTATCTCCAAATGGCATTTTTTTTAGAAAGGGTGTTGCTCCATTCAAGAACCTTTGCAGACCAGCTGGGGTGTAATCCATCCGGATAAAATCGTTCACAAAACCTAAACAGTACATGTGCTCACTCCCACACCTTGGAGGATAACCCTGCATCGTTTGCATTAATTCCATAAATCTGCCAAGTAAAGATTAAATAATGTAGGTGCAATAACATATCGTTGGTGGATTTCTTGCCCCAAAGACATGTGGCTAGAAAAGGTTCCGGATGACTTTAACCTGATCGTAAGCACATTATGTGAGTACAGCAATGAATCATTTGCAGCAGTCCTGGGTCTATCCCCCACTCAACAAGTGTATACCACAAGCGTGTTAGATCAATATTATCGAACACAGAGGATAAATCCAGGACCACCACATAGAGTATTATACCTACACCATCACTAACGTGTAACATACAAGTAGTTAATGCCATACAGCACTCAATTGTACCCACTCCCCTCCTATAACCCATCTGGAACAGCCTAAACAGATTGATATGCTCGGCTCAAGTTATTAACTTCTTTAAAAAGATAGTTGCCATGATTTTAGCTGAGGCATCTATTAAAGCGATTGGTCGATAGCTGGTACGATCACTTCTTATGCCTTTTTTATAGATAGGTACAATTGTAGTTTGATTCCAAGAAGGCGTAATAGCTTCCTTCTGGACTATTTTCTTAAAAAGCCTAACATGAATGTATGACCATAACTTGCTATAATGTCTCAGTAAACTGTTGCTTTTGCCATCCAGTCCACAGGCACAAGATTTTTTTAATTTAACTATCAGATCTTCAATCTTATCATTCTACAAGCTGTTGGACCAGCGCTTGGCATTGTCAGGATGTGTGTTTACAGGGCCCAATTCTGTGATGTATGAACTAAGGGGCCGATTCATGGAAAAAATGTGTGCCGAAATCCGTGGCGCAAGGTGGCGCAAGCGTGAAAAAGCAAGCACATGCGCACGTGTGCGATTCATGGAAGGCCCTGCGCGTGTTTTCCCCGGGATGTGCGCCAAATGTATGGGTGGCGCACACGGACGCAAACGTCATTGCAACATCCAGAATGCTGTGCATGACGCGCACAGCGAAAGCACACAACGTCAGCGCACACACCAAAAAGCGGGCAGAACACGGGGCGGAACATGCGGAATGGGGAACAACGCGTGAAAAAGAAGGCGTAACTGGGGAAGTACTGCAGGGAAATACATGGAACGCACGCGGACAACACGTATTCATGGAATCGAATATGGGAAACCCACGCACGCCAAAAGACGCGCACAGGCGTAAACACGTCCGCCACACGAAGGCAGACGGAAGCCTCCCCGCGCAGTATAAATGTGCACGTAAACAACAAACACGTATATACAGCTACGATGAATGCCCCATTTGTCGCAGCACTGATCGTGGGATACCGCAGGAGGAGGAGAATAGCCAGGCCCCACATTTTTTTGCCCAGGACCAGCCTTTTTGGGATGCCGATTGAACAGGTCTATGGCAGGTATAGGTTTCCACCTCGTATCATCCTAGACCTGGTCACTAAGTGCGAGGATGACCTCACATCACCCATCTTGTGCTCCCAAGCACTGAGCCCCTTGGAAAAGGTGCTCAATGTCCTGCATTTATAAGCCACTGGGTCATTTCAGCAGACAACTGCCATAGCTGGGGGTGTCTCACAGGCCACGCAGTCACGCTGCTTGCACCAGATGTTGGCAATCATGACTGCGCGCCCCTCAGTCCGTAGGCACATATACATGCCCAGAACACCCGCAGAAAGGCAGGCCGTGGTCCTGGACTTTTACAGGGTGGCACACTTCTCCAAAGTGCTTGGTGCCATAGATTGCAACCATGTGGCCCTACGTCCACCTAGGGGCACTGAGCACATCTATTGAAACCGCAAGCACTGGCATTCCATCAACATACAGGTTGTATGCGATGGCAAGGGAATCATCACCTCTGTGTATGCAAACTATCCTGGGTCTACCCATGACAGTTTCATATACAGAATGTCCGCCCTGAGTCGGGCCCTGGAAGCTGGGAAGCATGGCGACACATGGCTCCTAGGTGAGTACAAATGCCTGTGCACATGCATGCATGTCACATACAGACAAATACACAAACCCAACTAATCACAACCATTATCACCTCCCCAGGGTACAGTGCCTACCCTCTGAGCAACCACATGATGACGCCAATACGGAACCCCAGCACACCACCCCAGGTAAGATACAACGCTGCCCATATTGCAACCAGGGGCATAGTGGAGCGCACATTCGGAGTGCTCAAGTCACGCTTCCGCTTCCTTAACCGCTCTGACAGGCAGCTACTATATGCACACCCAGTAGTGTGCAGGATCATTGTGGCAGCATGTGTCCTGCACAATGTTGCAACACGGCAGGGCGTACCAGTGGACATGGTGGTGCCCCCATATCCCAAACCACAGGCGCAGGCACTGCCCATGGGAGGGGAAAGGGCATGTGGTGAGGCAGCCCGGACCCAGCTTGTGGCCACATTTTTCACCTAAACTCCCACCCCTCCGGAGTGCACACAGGCCTGGCACATACCAGGTGACAATCGATGATGACAAAGAGACAGTCAACTGTCAGAGCCCTACCACCCTGAGAATGTTGCTATGGAAGTGCCACATTGTGTGCATCCCTAGCTATTTAAACATAACCAATCCTGTGTGACCAAAAGCAACACATGCAAGGTGTACATCACACCACCTCCCCTGCAAAACAGGCCATGACAATCACTGGTATGTCACCCAAACCCTCCCAACCCACATCACCCTTGTCTGCCACACCATGACATGACATGCAACAGCAAAAGAGCAAACCAAAAGCCCAACACATTACCAATTAGATACAAAGTGACATGTGATAAATGGAAACAGGCCTGAGACAATCACACCTGACATGGAATCAGGTCAAATGACTGACCAACAACCCCCCCAGATACAAAGTCATACACAAATGCATGCCACCGGCGGTACCATCAAAAAAAGACAGAATACCTGTTGGCATGCACATTGTCCAAGCCAAATCCTCAAATCCCTAACCCGTGCGCTGTGTATGTCTCCTGCAACACACCGCTCAGCACACAGCACAGTGAGCAGCCATTCTGTTGGGGTTACACCTTGAGCATCATATAAAAAGGACAAGCAACAGAAATAACCCATTGAAGCATGTACACAATCCCCAAATGGTAAGTGATCATGCGCTGCAGGGACACAGCATGCCAGTGAAGGTAATCAATGTGCACGTGTGGGCATGGAAGGGTGGTTGTATGTGTGGTGGAGCATTGTGTAAGTGTGTGTGTCAGTAGGGACATGCACGCAACGCATGCATGTGAAATCAAGTGGCCCTCAGTGTCCTGTACACATCACATGTGAACATTGCCCATGTGTACACCGCAGGATGTCAAACCACAACAATCCCCTGACACCTGAAAAGTAAAGCCAGCACAGGAACAACCATTGACCAGCAGAACACATCATGTACGTAGTACCCCACAATGACAATGTCAGAGAGTGCCCAAACACTGTAGCCCAAGGGTACTGTCCGACATCAAAAGCCCCTCCCTCATTTACTCATCACCATGACCTTCAGAAGAACTCTGTCTGGGGTCTGTTGGCTTCTTCCTTCGAGTCTACCTGACTTCAGGATCCCCCTACCCCTTGGTTTCCTTGTTCTACCCTGCTTGGAAATAGGGTCCAGCCCCCTCAGAGGCCACCTTAACTCGTAAAAATACCAAATCGCAGAGAACTCCAAGGAGCCAAACCCCCAAACCTGGGAAAAAGCCTGTAGCTCACAAGAAACCCTGGAAGAGCCTCCAGTAGATGACTAGAAGTTGCTGAATGTGGCCAAGCACATGTCCAAGCAGAATGACAGAAGAACTACCAAGGTAGCACAGTTGAACAATGGATCAACAGGATGGGTAGCATTTTCAGTACACAATAATCAATGAGGATGCAACAACTGATGGGTAGTGCCACAGCTCCGGTCTCCAGGCGCAGGAGTGGCACAAACCAACCACCCCCTTTGCGGTCTGGGCACCTGCAAGGTCAAACTTACACAGGCCTCCGAGACCCCGGCGGGGAAAGAGGGTCAGGGATCCGTTGTTTGGATAGGCATCGGTATTCAGGATAACCGGAAAGAGGGTCAGGCGAGGGGAGGTGGATGGGCAAGGGAAAGTAGGCAAAAGACAAAATCCTACTATTGACAATTATACATACTCAATCAGAGAAACCATGTTCCTCATGCACATTGTACAAAGTGGCTCAAAGCCAAGACAAAGAGAGACTTATCTCTGGGGTGAGTGCTGACCTCCTGCCTGCACACTCTCAGGTCCGGTAATAGGAGCAGTTCAATGCTTCAAAGAGAGCGTGAGTTACTATCCTGTGTGTGTTTTCCCACACACATAACACCATTCATGCCTCAAACTTAATGACTCCTCCCCAAACAAGCACTCTTGTCTGCTGCTTCGTTCGTCTCCTCTTGCTTGCGCCCCTGTGATGGTTCATATACTGTTAATGCGTTATGGCAGCCACACGTGGCCCAAATGTAAATGGAAGACCATGTGGTAAGAATCACACATGATAGAATGGTCCTTGGGTGAGCTGCTAGACGTGTGCGGCGAGGTGCGACTTCAGTACAAGTTGCGTTCTGCCATTCGTGGATTTCTATAGGTAGCACATGTAGCAATTTGCATATGCTAATGATATGAACTGCACTCGAGTTTGTGCGGTGCTGGGTGCCCCCCTTGCGCTGTATTAGTTTGTATCTAGGGACGCTACTGCGGCAATAACTTAGCTTCTATGAGCAGGGTGGACTCGAGGATATGGCTGACGCCCCCTGCATGTGCCCCTGACAACTGCGAAAGCTTCTTAGCATTTTCTCCTCAGCGCATCTTAGCTGTACTGTTTGCATCTTCCCGAACACCTGCCCAACCTCCCCAGCACTGGCGCAACTTAGCTTGCATGTGTGAGGGGCCTGGAGGAAGGTCGGCTGGGGCATGGCCCCTCGTGCTGCTCACCTTGCTTGGAGCTCCTGGAAACACATCTGCTTCTGTCGGTCGTCTGAGCACAAGCCCTGTGCTTCTGCTTGCGTGCGCATGCGCACGTGTGCCCCACCCAACGTGGCAAGGGTTTAGTAGTTCTTGGACCGGTGTCTGCTAGCAAAGGTAGTCTGGGTGCTCCTTTTCCTGCAGAAATGGCATAAAAGGCATCAACAAGTATTGAAAGTTTACTGTGTGTGTCTTCATTCTGGTTCTTAATGGGCCATGTCTGAGACCTACATCCCACCTCCTCCCACACAACCCGAGGTTCTGTACCATGACAAGTAGAGCTGGAACTTGAGTCGAAAATAACCAAGGGGGCTGGCACAACAGCGTGGTTGACCTGAAACTCAATCATTCATAGATAGTGTGAACAAAGAAAGGTAGAGACAGCAGAAGTCTTGAAAGGCACAAAGAATGTGAGATAGCCGGAAACAGCTGACAGCAAGTCAAGAGCCACAAAAGTTGAATAGCATTGGTAAAAGCCAACAGCCAACATAAAGGCATGGATATAATAGATGAAAGACAGGAGGAGTTACAGAAAGATGCCGTTGAACAGAATTCTACAGAGGCAAACCTAGGCAGTGTAAGAGTATGCGGAAATAGCCCGACAGACAGGCGGACAGATCTGCATCAAGGACAGTACCAGAAAGAAGAACAGGGACTAAAGGCACCAGTGTGAAAAACAAGTTAAAGAGCAGTAGTCCAGTAGGAAAACTGCGCCCTCAGACAGCATCAAAGTCCAAGAGGAAAGACAGACGCAACGTGCCGTCCAAAGGGAACAGAGTGTAGTAGTAGTATAGACGGACATCTCAGGTGAGGACTGGACTGTGACTTGTGCCTCTTGGGTCACATTCCTAATGCATCCTCCATTGCCACAATCCCCATGGGCTGAACTCAACATGCAGCAACTTGACATTGGCAACATCCAGCCCCCTCCCACCATCAGTGTGACTCTGACAGGCAAATGGTGCAGGCTACTGTCTACAGCATGAAGTGCATAAAGCACATCTACTGGCAAGAAAAGAACATACATCACAATCAACATCAATAAATGGACATTTCAATAATGTACTCACAAAAATTGATTGCAGACATGCCATGGAGAAAACATCCATAATCCCCACTAGGGGTGCTAACACAAGTAGTACAGCAGCAGACAGGCCACAGATATGACAAAAGTCTAATGCCCTTGTGTAAATGGTTGTAACACCGAACCATCCTTGCGAGCCCATGGATAGGGGAAGCAGGAGTGGCATATGTGAGTCAGGACCCCAAGCTGCAAACACATACACGGGACAAGCTTGAAGGGCCCAGCTAGAACAGACAGTGGATGCTTTCAAAAACCACAAAGCACCACACTGTCACATGAATGCACAATAGACGAGCAATTTTAAACTATATTAACTAATTAAACTAACTATAAAAATAAAAAATGACCACATACGACCCGGGGGGAGGCACCCAGGAGGGGGGAGGTACAGGGTACACCTCGACACCCACATGCGATGATGTTGAGATTTAAAAAAAACCTCCATGGGGTCAACGCCTGCATGGTCCGACCTATGTGGGAGATAAGTCATCGTCCTCCTCACCCTCTGACTCAAAAGGTGGATGTCACACAGTACCCTGACCATGCCTATGCGCAGCTTGCCTCTCGTCAGCAGCAAGTCTGCGGGACCGGTGAGCCTGGTTCTGTGCGGCGATGACACATAGGTCAGCATGCAGAACCTCACGTGATACGCGTGCTTCCTCTTGCAACACGTGTAACACAGAGTTCTTCATGCATGGCCTGGCATGACATCTGGAGCACCTCCCGGCAAGCATGTAGCTCAGCCGAGATGGTATTCTCAAGCTGCTGCAACCTCTCCTCTGTCTGCTGCCTCGGGGACATCAAGAGCACGCCCAGAGTAGATTGGAGGGAGCATGGTCTTCCCTCAGGGCCTCCCTGTCTGCCTCTGCATGAGCAGCAAGTGCTTGACGCAGAGACACAATTTCAGCCCAGCGTGTCCTGTCTGAGGCCGCCATGCCCAGCCTGAGCGAGCGGGCCGTGGACTGTGCTGCCCGCTGCTGGAGATCCACCTGTCTAGCAGGGGGGAGCATGGATTGGGCCACACGTTCCATGCGCTGAGCGATATTATCAATTGCTGCCCCCTGTTGTTCGGAATTGGCAACCATGGCTTGCTCCCACTCAGTATACCCCAGTGGCGCATGGCCACTGCGTTGCTGGGCTTGACACCCGCGGGGCCCAAGGAGCCACGGTCCTTGTTGGGTTGGCACCGCCCGTGGCTGCAGGACTACATTCCTCCATTGACGTGATGCCCCAGGCACATCAGCAACTGGTGTGGAGTATGACCGTGTGTTCCGATCCACCACAGGTGGAGGTCCCACCACTGTCTGGCCCTTCAGTGCAGGTGTCACTGACAGAGGTTCGTCCACATCAGAATCACTCACCGTTGATGAATGGACATGATGCACATCCAACTCATCATTGTCGTCAGAGTGATCATCCGGGCTAGACTCATTGCCAGCCCTAGACACGATGGTCTGGAGCACAAGTGGGTTCTCGTGGTCTACCACCTCACGACCCCCACTTGTGCCGGGTTGCTGGTGTGATAGCAACCCTGTGTCTAGAATGACATCACCATCCTCTGCCTCCATTGCGTCATCATCTGAAAAGTGGAAAAAACAAACATGAGTACACATGAGTGACTACTAGGACAGGTCACCCAGGCTGGGTTCCTCCGTGTGCTGGATCTTCTAGTGACCCCCTCCTCAACTGAACCCCCTATGCGCCAGTCATCCTCCATGCCATCTTCCTTCCCAAGAATCACCTGGGCACCCTGTGGAGTTGCCCCTGACCCAGCGGCCAGGCTGTTGGAGGACACATCCCTGCCACAGTCGAGAGTCGGAGGTCCAGCAGGGGTGGCCACCCCAACAACTGGACCCCAGCAAGAGGAGGACGTGGAGGCATCGACCAGCAGGGTACATGCACGGCAGCAGCAGCCTCAAGGTGGGAACCATGATGGCTCGGGGCCTTCAACATCACAGGGCCAGGAATCAGCCGGAGGGCAGGAGGACCCTGGATTGGGAGTGTCTTCCGTGTGGCAGGGGTTGGGCCAGCGGATAGATGCAGAGCAGCGGCGGGCGGAGGAGGCACGGCTCCGTATGGTCAGGGCAGAGAACTCCATGCGCAGGGCATTGAGGCGGGCTAAGTGCCTCGAGGCAACTCGCAGGGAGTTGGAGGACGCCATGATTGCATCCCTGCGAGACCTCGATTCCAGGGAAGAGGCCCGCCTCCGGGACATCGACATGGAGTTCGATGATGCCGTGACCCGGAACATCAACAAGTGAGCCGTTGGACTTGCCAGCCACCATTGTACATAGTTCATTAGTGTTATGTTTCCTTTGTTTTTGCTTTTATTTTGGAGTTAATGGACTTTGCTCCACTTCATGTATATAGTTTTCTATTCATAGGACTTTTTTGTACGTTTCATTTGTTTTGGGGATCATGGACCCTTTGGACTTGGATTGTAGATAGCTGAAGACTTGTACATACTTTCTTTTTCAATTTTCCCACAGATCAATGGTTTTCTTTTATTTGGATTATTTATTTCATATTGACATTGGCAATGAAGCACTTTTTTTTTCAACATGATGTTTATTTTTTTTCATTGGATTACCATTTTTTTTTGGGTTATATTTGTCATTGTATATTGATTTTCAAGTTTGGGTATGTCTCAATGAACATTGCCTCAGTCATGCGTTGCCACTGTGTGGGTCTGTTGTGGATTTATGCATGGCCATGGTGGTTCTTTTAAGACTGTAATGGCATGGGTAATTTGGGAGTGGGTGCTGTGGATGGTTGCATTCTTGTACTGGGGGGCAAGGGGGATTTGGGTTGGCATTAGCACCATGGGTCTGTTTTGTTAGGACATGTTGTTTGGTGGGCCATGTGTCGGGGCCTGCTGGCAGGTGCCCGTCAATGGTGAGTGGGTGGATGGGGGACATGAGTCGGGGCCTTCTGGCAGGTGCCCGTCACTGGTGGGTGGGGGACATGAGTCGGGGCCTGCTGGCAGGTACCCGTCAATGGGGGTGGGTGGAGGACATGTGTCAGTACTCCCGAGTGCATGGTGCCATGTGGGCTGCCTGTGGGGCATGGTGTAGGGTGATGGGCTGCCTGTGGGGCATGGTGTGGGGTGATGAGCTGCCTGCGGGGCATGGGAAGGGGGGCACATCCAGGAGGGCACACACTGCCAAATCGCGTGTAAAAGTCCATGCGCACCCCCGGAATACATGTACTGTGCCTGCGCTAGCGAAAACGCGTGTGAAAGTCCACGCGCACCCCCGGAATACACGTACCCCACACGCGCTATCGAAAACACATGTGAAAGTCATGGCCTGTTCCAACTCCCTGCGAGTTGCCTCGAGGCACTCAGCCCGCCTCAATGCCCTGCGCATGGAGTTCTCCGCCCTGACCATAGTGAGCCGTGCCTCCTCCGCCTGCCGCCGCTCCGCATCTATCCGCTGGCCCAACTGCTGCCACACGGAAGACACTCCTAATCCAGGGTCCTCCTGCCCTCCGACCGATGCCTGCCCCTGTGATGTGGATGGCCCCGAGCCATGATGCCTCCCACGCAGAGCCTCCTGCTGCCCCCGACACAACTGCCTCTGCCACCACGACAGCATCCGGGATGATGGAATCCACCAGCGCTGTTGTGCATGTGCCCTGACCGATGATGCCAGCACATCCTCCACCCCTGCAGGACTTCCGTCTCCCGACTGTGGCAGGGATGGGATCTCCACACGGCTGGCTGCATTGGTTGGGGCAGATCCACAGGGGGGAGAATGACTGGCGTATAGTGTGCACAGAGGAGGAGAGGGCCGCAATACTGTCCGACACATGGAGGAATCCCCCGACCATGGTCCCTCCCATCTGGGCCACGTTGGCACACAGCTCTTTGTGATGATGTGTGTGGTCCCCCCAGGAAGCACGCACGTCATCACGAATGTCACGTGTGCGCAACGCGACACCAATCAGGACGGACTCACGGGTCCCTTTGTCCGCAGGTAGAGGAGTGCCAGATGATGTGGACATCCCCCCTACCTGCGGACGGGCCTGGGATGGGGCATCCCTGCTGGTACATGGTGATGCAGTCACAGTGTCAGGGACAGAGACATGCACAGGCACCTCTGCGTCGACCTGTGCTGTCTCCTGCTCCTGCCCCTGGACTGCACCACTTGCACCAGTGGTACCACGCCCACCAGGCCCCATGTGCGTCTCTGTAGCGGCCTCCTCTTCCTCTATACACACCAGCAAACTGGATGGCTCTGCACCATCTTCCGCCATTGCAAGCCCCTGTGGGGGCTCACCCGCCCTTTCCGCTGCAGCTGTAGTGGCAGACGCGGGACCAGTCCCCTCGCTACCGGATGATGGAATTTCCTGGGAGGGTGACTGGGCCTTGTGTCGCCGGCCGGTGGAGGCATCCCTGCCGCTTTCCTCCACAGTGCTGTCTCCGCCCTCTTCTTCACTCGCTACTGTGTAAAGGGAGACATTGAACACACACATCAGGGTACTGAACTAGAGTCCCCTAGACACAAAGAAATAGCACATGAATGGCACTGTGAAACGTCACTTTCATCATGTCCCTCCACAACCCATGGGTCAGTGCAGGCAACACACATGCAGGAACAGGCATGGCACATGTAACATACATTGGCATCCATGTCTAAGGCACCGTAGTTGCATCCAATGGTGGGCTGATACTCACATGCATCATGGGATATGCACACACATCACCGGAGGGTCATGCATCTAGCCCGGTATACCCCCAGACACAGTGGATAAAGGGATAACTAGGCTGTATCAGTGAATCAACACATCGTCACGGACATGTGTCATGCATCCATGACGCACACACTACTCAGACACATGGACATGTACATCATGCGTGTCCATGGCAGCAGCACACATCTCACACACCCCAAACATGTCAAAGTACAGACACAGGCAGGCATACATGTGTGCGTTCCGCATGCTGCTCCGCATGATGCATTGTAACACATACACCATCCATGTGGGTCACGCCTGACTGGCCTCACATGCAGCACCATCATGTCCCTGCACACACACATCCAAACATGACCCATGTCACACATGCAGCCAAGTAGCTAACTACCAGCACACTGCAAAATGCCCATTTTTAAATGTGAATGCATGGCCACTTACCGCCCGACTCCTGACGGGCCTGCATTCTGAGGATCTGGTGGTGAAGCACTGGGCGAATGTGCTCCAGGACTCTCATCTGCTGGGTGGTAAGCTGGACCCGGCGCCCCACTGCATTTGCTGCTTCCAAGAGGCGCCGGGCCTTCTTGAGGGTCCTGGACTTGTAGTCCTCCCAGCGATTCTGGACGTGTTTGATGTCACGGGGTGCCACCCCCTCCGCGTTGATGGCACCCACTTTGTCCTTCCAGATCCTCTTCCGTCCTTCATTGTTGGCGCGCGATGGTGTGAAGAGGGCATCATATGCCCCAGAACTTGCTCCACCAGGATACCAACTTCATTTTCACTGAAGCTGGTAGCCCTCTGCCTCTCTGCTGGGGGGTTGCCGCTTGTGCCAGAAGGTGTTGTGTCGGACATGGCAACCCCCGAGGCAGGTGTGGATGGGCAACTGGGTCCTGGGGCTGGGCTTTGGAGTGATGGAACTTCTGTCGGGAGTCGTCTGTTCCAGTAGGGGTGGTCACAGCAACTGGACTGGATGTGCAGGCACCAAATGGCAGGGCACGGTGGCAGCAGGCAGGCAGGCAGCAGCAGATGGCTCGTCGGAGGCTGCTCGGGGCTCTGGGGGCAGTAATTCGGCCTTCTGGGCAGGAGCGTGGTCTTCCGTGTGTTGTCGCATGGCCAGCTTCATACGGAGTGATTTGGCACATGAAAAACAGCACGTTTGGGTAAATTCCGAGGAAAGGCCCTTAGCGCGTAAGCACGTAGATGATGTAATGTGCGCGCGGGCATTTCCCTCGCCACGGGTTGAAGGTTCCACGTGGGTTTCCATCGCTCTGTACGTGCTCTTCGTGGGAAGCAGTACATGTATTGCGGGGGTGCGCGTGGTCTTTTACATGCGTTTTCGCTAGCGCAGGCGGGGTACGTGTATTCTGGGGGTGCGCGTGGACTTTTACACACATTTTCACTAGCGCGAGCGGGTTGCGTGTATTCCGGGTGGTGCGCATGGACTTTTAAACGCGTTTTCGCTAGCGCGAGCGGGGTACGTGTATTCCGGGGGTGTGTGTGTGGACTTTTACATGCGTTTTCGCTAGCGCAAGTGGGGTATGCGTATTCCGAGGCGTGCGCGTGGACTTTTACACGTGTTTTCACTAGCACGAGTGGGGTACTCATATTCCGAGGGGTGCGCAGGGAATTTTCCACGTGTTTTCGTGGTTGGGGGGCTGTATGCTGGTCCCCTCGCCTTTGCGCCATGTAGGGGATATGTACAATGTTTTTGGCACATGTGGCGGTGTTAGGGGCGTAACTGGTGCTGCTGGAGGGTCGCTGCGCCGCTCTGCGCCACGGCTGGTTATGGATGGTGAAATTCCTGAATACGCTGTGCGCTGAAATGGGTTTTGGCGCACACGGCTGGCTCAGACTGCCACACGCGCACAGTGTGCACCAGCCGAGTGCGCCACTTCTATGAATTACCCCCTAAATGTTGCAGAAAAATGTATCCGATTCCCCTCCATAACACAGGTTTATTATACTCGGGATTGGTCATTGTTTTTATTATTCAAGGTCCACCAGATTCGCCTGACATCCTTCATTGTAATGTCCACAAGTTTACCTCAATGTAATTGTGCACTCTATAATATTTGAGCCAATTTTTGAATTTCTGTTTAATTGCTTGACTTTCCTTTTTTTTCTTCTCTTTCTAGGCCTTTGTTTAATCTTGGCTAACCCTCCTTAGGTGTAAGCGAAGCAGTCTCTTCCTATTATTTATTTTGGGATCATGCGTGTGTTCTTTGTAAGTGACAAACACTTTTTGCTTCCAACATTTGGCCGTAAGAATTATTACCAGCCTACCTAGAAGAGACTGAAAAGCCACAGGAGAAGTGTAGGAAGCCTTCTCACTCTCTGTCAGAATAAGTCCTCCGTTCTCTGTAAATTCAAGTTGACCATCCTATTATTTTTACACACTTGTGTCACTCTGTTTCCTGCTGAATTTGAAATCAGGTTACTAATCCCGTTTAAGCGTCTTGTCAGA
Organism: Ambystoma mexicanum; assembly: GCF_040938575.1. Lineage (NCBI taxonomy): Eukaryota > Metazoa > Chordata > Amphibia > Caudata > Ambystomatidae > Ambystoma > Ambystoma mexicanum. The sequence goes on from NC_090940.1 coordinate 525,022,752, forward strand.
GAATTGATAACTCTCAAACATGAGATCCAACATTGCATGGCCACTGGCAGTTGTCTTTGTCAAAATAAAACATTTTAATACTTTCTTGTGCCATTTTAGATAAATAAACATAGGCCCTCATTACGATACTGGTGCTATTAGCACCATGGTTGGTGCCGGTATCGTAACGAGTCCGCCAATGTTCATTGGGGAATTACCACCCCATTCCAAGGTTTGCGGGGCGGTAATTCCCCAGTCCCATAGGGCTCAATGGGACTGGGGAAGATGCTAAGTACGGTACTGCAAATTGCGGTACCGTACTTAGTACCAAGGTCCCTTTGCGGGTCCCTACTTTAACGGCTGGTCTAGACCAGCCGTTCAGGTCGGGTCCCATAAAGGGACCTCGTAGTAAGGTGCTAAGTGTTTAACGGCGCCGCAGCCTAAGGGTCCTAATGAGGGCCATAGTCTATTACTGAGTTAGAGCATATTCCAAACTAGGTGGGGGGGATCAGACTCCTTCCCAAAAACCATCTCTACTTTTTTTCTTACCGTGGATGACCATGTCATATGTCTTGATCTCTCTGTTCGCTTCTTCAAAACCCCCAAGACAGTATTCCAGCACAGGGCAGGTAGAGTAAAAGTCACCCCCCCAAAATTATCGGTTTAGTCTCAAGCTCACCTAACCATGTTGCCAGAATATTTTCTACATTATTAATTACCTCCTCCACACATGTTCGAACAGGGTTATAATAGATTTTAATGACTAAGGTTTGTGTTTCTCTGGTACTGTGTTTGTCCACAACATCTATCATCAGTACTGCCTTTGTATTAGATTTCATTTTTTTAATAGACCGACCATACTTGTTTTTTACAGCGGTAACCATAACTCCAAAGGGTCTTCCTTTCTTGTCCTTTTTTGCACTCTTTGTAGCTACACAATATCCATATATTACAGGGCTATCACTTAGACATGATTCTAGAATTAGAATTATATTATATAACTTGAACTCAACACTTGGTGTGACAGCCGAGAAGGCTATTTTAACTCTGAGTTTTAACAGAGCAGTTTTCCCTTTTAAAACCCTGGTCTATGGCCTGTAGTTGTTGGAAGAGGAGAAGGCAACCAACTCCACCTATGTATGTCATTTCCAAAACACACTTTCCTCCGCCCTTCATTTGTGATGGAACATTTAATGTTAGTATACTCCGACCCAGACTCAAAAGGTTTAGATTCCTTGTCTTCAGCTCTGTCGTTGTATTGGCCATAATACATTTCAAATCCTCTCTTGAGGATTTCATTATGTTTTGTATGTACCAGGTTCTCCACTAATTTGGAGTGAAAATGAACAGAATAGTTCCCTGGATAAGCACGGTCAAACAAATGTACAAAGCGAAAGTCCGAGGAAGATATCTGTCATGATCTCTGCTTCCAAAAGGCCAGGACTTACCCAACTCCCTTGGAAGCAGGCCCATAACCCAGGTTCCGAGTGCCAATCAGTCCCAATTGGGACCTTTTGGACCCTGTCCTGGCGCCAGTGGCGCCAGGCTCATAAATATGCCCAGTCCCAGCGCTGCAAGCGCCGGGCTCATAATGCTTGGGTGGACTTACCTGCAGCAGACCATGCTGCTTACTGACCTGCCAGTATGAGCCTCTGATCCTCTTCTGTTTGGGACTACTTTTCCTGTTGGGTGGGGCAGGAGCCACTCCCTAGGTTCAGAACACTGGAACTCTTCTGGAAGGCAGGAACTCTTTTCTTACCTAGGCGTGGCTGTGGAAGAAGACACCTAAGCACTACAGGAGGCTATTTAAACCACACCCGATGGATGAATCTTGCTTTGCGTTATTCTGCATCCTCTGCAGCAGAACGCTCATCGTGTCTTCTGCATCTGGTCCTGGGCCTAAAGGAAAAAGGCTTACCATCCTGAATCCAGTCTTCAGCAACATCTATAAAGACAAGAAAGAACAGGTTAGCACTACGGTCTTCAGTGACAGCGCATCTCTTACCTGGTCCATCGGCTGTCATCAACGCCTAGCGCAGCATTCCGGCATCTGAAAGTCAAAGGCTTACCTACTCTTCACGCGCTCTGGAGGTCATCGCACTGCATTCCGGCATCAGAAAGACAAAAGCTCACCAACTCTTCGCACGCTCCGGAGGCCTTCGGCGCTGCATCCCGCATCTGTAAGACAAAAGAAGGTGCGTTTAAAGACATTGGGTAACGTTAAATACTCACATGCCATTACTCCATCCACGCCGAACTCAGTGGGTATTCCGGCATCCTCCAGCAGCTCCGAACTGGTACCTGCAAAATAAAAGGACAGTTAGTACGCATCGTGAAGCAAGCAACAAGCGCTTACTTACGCGCTTCCAGGCGCTTCTATTCCGCATATGGGTCCATCCTCAACTCACTTCAGCCTGTCAACCGCCATCGCCGGAACCCTGCAAAATAAGAGACAGCATTACAAAAGACTTTTAAAGACATTGGAAATACTTGGAACTCATCGTTCGTGAAGTAAACGACGGACAGCAGTCCTCTGAAGTCAAGAGGCCTGCGCTACCTATCCAGTGAAGAAACTGGTTACAGCACCCTGCCCCGAGGCAGATGGAGAGCTCGGCGTTCACTTACCTAAGGTGAGAGCGTTAACCTTTGGGGTTCTACAGGAGAGGAGAAAAGGAAAGAGATAGGGACACCCCAATAACCCCAGTTCATTAATCCCATATTTTCTATCTTCAGACATCTTACTCTTCGAGTCAGGCATACAGTGCACAGAGGTCCAGCCCAAAGAGCCAACCGGGTGCTACACATCACCTTTGAAGATACGGTAGTCGCCCAGTCAAGACCGGCGCCTCTGCGAGAATCAGGTGAGCGTTACAATATCAAGGTTAAAGTAGGAATTGTCACAAAAATTGACATCATTCTAGTCCTGTTGAAGGGAACATGTTTTTCCCCCTCAAGAACTGTTTCAAATATCAGAGGAAGTAGCTGTTCTTGTTTATTAGTAATGACACCGCTTGTATATTTAGATTTGGACTTGTCCGCAGACTGATGCAAACTAGAGCTGGTCTTTGCACCCAGACCTTATTCCAGTTCTCGCCTGAGTCCAAGGCTTGTGTCCACTGGGTGACGTCTACTTTCCTCCTGCATAAACAATAAACACTTTAAATACTGATCCTGAGCTGTTTTAGTTGTCATCTCTTGATTCAATTTCTCTGTAGTATCTGAAGGACTCTCTATTTCCGTGTTAACAGATTAAAAAAATCTCTGAATGCCTACTCTTCTATTTCTTTTTTCTTTATTAATTCTCTCGTGGAGGGACCTGTACTTGGCTCCATCACCTCTTCAGACATTTGCGTCTGACTAACTGTAGTTGATGTATCGTCCCCATTATAGCAGGGGTCCAGCTCGCCACCCTGTTGTATATCGGTAACAGTGATTTTTGTAGTGTCTTCTGCTAAATCCACTGCCCCAGAAGGCTCCTCCCCGTATCTCTTGTTTATCACATTTATCAAAGACCTCAGAAATTTCCTAGAGCCTCTCTTCTTAGGTCTAGCGCAGCCTTTTATAATTTTCGATTTTAATGCCTTATGCAAATTAATCCTTCTTAACTCAATATGCCCTACATCTTCAACAGAATTTGCTGTCTGAATCTATGGCTCTACTCTCATAGACTGATGTAACAAATCCGAATTTAATTGAGGTTGAGGTTGCTTCATTAACTGTTGTTCTGTGACATTCAGTCTCAGATTTGAGGTACAGGATTTATTTTGTAATACCGATGCCTTTAATTCTCTCAATATTGTAGAGTTTTCTCTTCTAACAAAACCATGTTATAAAGGCGTATAAATCATTGCAGGACTATGTTTAAGGCTGCTAACAGGCTACTTGAACTGGTTGTGACATCATGTAATGACTGACTCTATATGAAAAGGCAGTCCTGATTGATCTCCAACACTTGATGCCTCATAAGAGTCGTCATCTTGATTTGCACCAGTAGGTGTCTCTCCTCTCTCTGATGTAATAAAGGGTTTTGGGGACGCTCTCACTCTGGACGAAATGGCATACATCTCCTGAATTTCATCTTCAAGGCTAATGCAGACGTCCATAAATGAAATACCCGCTTTCCTCTCAATGTCCTGTAGCACCAGCCCAGAAATTTTGTTGGCAGAATAATCTGGAAATATAAGCATTGCATAGGCTTTGGTATGGTGGTGGATGGTTCACATAATTATTAAAGCAATATTTAATTTGTAGCATACCAGTGTCAACCCTGTGAGCATAGACCAGCCATGAGAGGCGATGTGGATTCCAGGCAGTTGACTGTCTGAATGGGACAAAGAACAAGGAACCTCAGTGGGGCGTTCTTTTTATTTTGGAACAATTGTACTATTGTTGTTTGGGATGCTATTGTCTCACTCCTCTTTCTAAAGTATAGTCTTCCCTCCGTTCAAGTTACCACAAAAAAAGCCTTGCTTATGTGGCTCAGAACTGGAGGTGAATACCACTAATGGCTACTAGGTGGAGCTCTGGAATGTGCGACTTGGCGCAAATGGAGTATCCTACTTTCATATTTCAGGTGAAATGTTTTGTCCCCAAGATTTTTGATATATATATATATATATATATATATATATATATATATATATATATATATATATATTCAATAAAAAAACTTTGTTAAGGGGACGTTATGGTTAAGTTGCGCTACTAAAAACCTGTGAAATTCACTAAATAAACTTTAGAAACGTGACATTATGGTTCAAAGTAAAACCGAAAACCCCCTGAAATTCCCCAGTTATGGTAGGTTAAGCAACCATACCTGCCGCACCACTGTGCACTGCTAACACTAACACACAGGACATGAAAGATGGCATCATAAATGTCATTGATGACATCATTGATGATTTCACATGTGTAGCCCCTTTGTTTTTGTTCACTGCCATATATATAGTTCAGTAAAAAAACTTTGTTAAAGGGACGTTATGGTTCAAAGTAAAACCGATAAAACCCTTGACATTCGCTAGTTATGGTAAGCTAAGCAACCATTACTCACACCATCTACGTGCATTGCTAAGACTAACACCCAGGTCATGAAAGATGAAATCACAAATGTCATTGATGACATCACTGATGACATCACATGTGCATGTACTTTTCATGAAAAGTGGGCACAAGGGAGTCTTATTATAATTTTGATAAAAAAAACTGAAGGCACATTGGAATAGATGACATGAGCTATGTGGTGCATTAATCAATGCATTGACATAAATAGCATTCTATTATGAAGTTCTTTACAGTATAATAATCTACTCATGTATAAACATAAGCATTGTGTGCAGCATACAGGATGGAGGTGCAATATTCATAATCTTCCCATGTTAAATAGTGAAATGGTAAATGCTTTCTTATTAGAGTTTTGTGTACTGTGCAATATGTTATAAGTAGGTAATGAAACCCACTTCCTATATAATTTCATTATTACATACAAAACACACAAACATAACAACACATACAACTATGAGTATATACAGGGAAAGTGAAGTACTCAAAAAAGCAGCAGTAGAACCAGAAATTGTTCATAACCTACCTGATTATCTTTATGCACAGAAGAACAAGTTACTTTTTACCTGGTAACGTTCTTTCGATGGGATGTTCCTCTGACATATTCCTTATCTTTGATAATTCGTCTCCAGCTTGCTGGCCTCGTAAAAAGTTTTCTCAGTAGAGGGCGCTGCTCATCGACGTCCGTCGAGTTGGTGTCCCTCGACAGCCACCGTATCAGCGCCGACGTCACCATGCCCATAAATAGCCACGCGCAGCGTCCGTTGCTCAGTTCCGTTTTGTAGCATAAGATAGGTCATGCATGAATTGGTTACTGACCTTGAAGGAGCGTAAGCTGCAACCACAAGGGACGTATTACTGCGGGGATGGATGGGAGGGGCTATAAGGAATAGGTTGGAGGAACATCCCATCGAAATAATGTTACCAGGTAAGAAGTAACTTGTTCTTCGAAGGGATTGTGTCCTCTGACGTATTCCTTATCTTTGATAGACTCCCATAGCAGTGGTGTGTAATTGGAGGTGGGAGTAAAAACACCATGTTTCCCTTTAGGAATGAACAGAATGTAATACGGCTTTGCCAAACCTAGTCTCTTGACTAGAGGAGGAATCCAGGTTGTAAAATCTTGTAAAGGTATGTGCGGACGACCATGTGGCAGCCGCACATATGTCTTGAACCGGAACCCCTCTTTGGAGGGCCGAAGAGGCTGCAATACCCCTGATTGAATGAGCCCTAAGATTTTGAGGAGGATCTTTCCCTGCTAGTTTGTATCATTCCAGAATGGCCAAAATAATCCATCTGGAAATGGTCTGTTTTGTTATCGGTAGTCCCAATTTGTGCCCTGAGTAACCTACGAACAGTTGGTCTGCTTGCCTAATCCTAGCAAGTCTGCTGGTGTAAAAGCTTAAAGCCCGCCTTGGGTCCAGCCTCTGTAGTCTTTCTTCCTCTTTCCCCGGATGGCGAGGAGGATAGAATGAAGGTAAGGTAATTTTCTGAGTGATGTGGAATTCAGAAACCACCTTTGGGAGGAAATTAGGCTTCACCTGTAGGACAACTTTGTCTTTATGAAAAATTGTATGAAGGGGTTTACAAGATAGAGCTTGTAATTCACTCACCCTTCTAGCAGATGTTAGTGCCACTAATAAGACAGTGTTAAGGGTGAGAAATCTTAACGAACAAGAGTGGAGTGGTTCGAAAGGAGTACCCATCAGGAAATTTAAGACTAAATTTAAGTCCCATAAGAGAACTTGGAATGGTCTTGGAGGATAAACATTAGTTAATCCCTTTAGAAATTGTATTACTAAGGGTAATTTGAAATACGATGGCTCCTCTGCAGTGCGCTTGAATATCGATAGCGCTGCGAGATAGCCCTTGATAGTGCCAACTTGGAGGCCTGAATTTGCCAAGCAGAGTAGAAAGGATAACACCGTTGGTGTACTACATAAAAAGGGGTCGATTTTCTCTTCTCTACACCAGCTGCAAAATTTGTTCCACCGGCAGCGGTATAAAGACTTTGTTGCTGACCTTCTGGCCGAAAGCAACACCTCCATGATGTCATCAGGGAGGTCCCAATCCTTGTATCTCAACCTTTCAGAAGCCAAGCATGAAGGTTGAGGGTTCTGATGTCTGGATGGAGAACCTGACCTCCCTTCTGTGAGAGAAGATTCTCCTTGAGTGGAAGGCGAATTGGAGGGCAGATGGACATGCCCAGAAGGTCTGGGTCCCACATTCTCCTGGCCCAGTCTGGGGCAATTAGGATCATGGTCCTCTGGAATCTTCTCAACCTCCTGATCATTTGAGGAATAACGGGGACTGGTGGAAACGCTTACAGGAGTGGAAACTCCCAGTCCACTACGAACGCATCCCCTAGAGCTCCTCTCGGGGGAAATTCCCTTGAACAAAACAGATCGTACTTCCTGTTGGTACTGGTGGCGAACAGATCCACTTGAGGGGTTTTCCAAAGGGCGAAGATCTCCTGAAGGACTTCCTGAGCTAGTTCCCACTCGTGGGAGACTGTGCCCTACCTGCTCAGAGCGTCCGCTGTCAAGTTCTTCTCTCTGGCTAGGTGAACTGCCGATAGAGAGATTCCTTCTTGAATTGCCCAAAAAAAGAGCTGCATTGCCTGTCTGCACAGTGGCAGTGATCCCACGCCTCCTCTTTTGTTGAGGTAGTGCATGGCCACTGTTTTGTCCATCATTATCAGGACATTTTTTCCCTGTACTGATGGCAGGAAAGCTTTCAGCGCTAGTCTGATCGCTCTCAGCTCCAATCAGTTGATGTGCAGTCTGGACTCCGATGGAGACCAACGACTGCTGATGGTCAAGTCGTTGGCATGGGCTCCCCACCCTGTGAGTGAGGCATCCAAAACAGTTCTCCTTTCAAAATGTTCTCTCAATAAGCCCAACATTGAAGGTCTCGGGCTACCTTGTCCGGAATCCGAAGGAGATCTGTCATTCTTCCTGAGAACTGCGACCACTGGGTTCTTAGTGCCCACTGGAGGGATCTCATTCTCAGGCGAGCCTCTGGCACAAGGAAGATGCAGGATGCCATGAGGCCTAGCAACCTCAAAAAGTCGAAGGCTGGGAGATATTGGGCATTTTTGAACTTGGTGACCATCTGCAGAATATCTTGAGCCCTCACCTCTGGTGGCGAGGCTTTTCCCAGAGAAGTGTCCAGGACCGCTCCGATGAACTGGAGTCTCTGTGATGGTATCATCTGTGACTTCTTTAAATTGAGGGAGAAGCCCAGTTTGTGAAGGAAGTGGCAGACATAATCTAGCTGGCTCTGAGCTTGTTCCGAAGATACAGCCCTGATCAGCCAATCGTCCAGGTAGGGGTAGACGTGAATCCCTCCCCTCCTTACACTTGCCGCCACTACCGACATTAACTTGGTTAAGACCCTCGGGGCAGAGGTCAGCCCAAATGGCAGAACTCGAAATTGATAATGAGAGCCGCCAATTGCGAACCTCAGGTATTTCCTGTGTTTGAGATGGATTGGCACATGGAAATAAGCATCATGGAGGTCCAGAGATACCAGCCAGTCCTGGAGCTGGAGGGCCTGAAGGATCTCAGAGAGAGGTACCATCTTGAACTTGTCCTTCCTGAGGAACTTGTTCAATTCTCCTAAATCCAAGATAGGTCTCAGTCCTCTGTCTTTCTTCGGTATGAGAAAGTAGGGGGAGTACCAGCCCTTGTTCCTCTCCGCTACAGGTACCGGTTCTATGGCACCTTTCTCCAGCAGGTCTACAATTTCCTGCAAGAGGAGCGGATCTGGAACTTTTAGAGAGCTGTTCCCCGGTGGGTGACTCTGAGGGATGCGTAAAAAAGGCAGGCAGTAACCTTGGGCAACTGTCTCCAATGCCCAAGCATCTGACGTAATAGCCTGCCATTCCGTTAGATGTTGAGTTAACCTTCCCCCTACTGGTGTCTTGTGAGGAGAGTCCTCAGAGCAGTTTGGAGGCGGCTGATGCAGATGCCGAGGGTAAAGAGGCACCTGCTGCTGCTGCGGCTTTTGTATTTTTAACCCGTCCACCTCGGGTGAATTTTTTTCTGGCCCCTTTGAACCGGCTGTCCTCTGCCTCTCCCGAATGCAGAATAGAAGCGAAAGGACATACCTCTCCAAGAGGTTCCTGAGGGGCGATATGATGTCTGACGGATTGCAGCTCCCAGTGATTTTACTGCTGCCTTTGATGTTTGAAGCTTTTCTAAACTGTCATCCGCCTTCTTACCAAACAAGGAAGAGCAGTCAAAGGGCATATTTAAGAGTCTGCCTTGCACATCTGGAGCAAAACCAGACTTCCGCAACCAAGCAAATCTCCTGTTTGTTGTACTTGCCGCCATGGCCCTGCTGATGCTGTCAGCAGAATCGATGCCAGTTTGAAGGGATTCGCACATTGCGTCTTTACCATCCTTAATGATGTTTAGAAACGCTTCCCTTTCTCATCCCTCCGGGAGGCAGTCAGCCGTTGATGAAGCACACTCCCAAAGTGTGTGGCTGAACCTTGTGAGCGTACAAGTAGCATTGATGGATTTCAACGCCATGCTACATGCAGAAAATACTTTTTTGGCCATAGAGTCATATCTCTTGTCATCCCTGTCCTGTGGAACAGTATGGTAAGCCAATTTACTACCTGATGAAGTTGCTGCCAGCACAACCAGACTCTCCGGAGTTGGGTGTCTGGATAAATATTCAGGGTCAGCAGTAGACATCCTATACTTGGCTGATCATTTTTTGTTAACCGCCGGGATAACCTCAGGGGTTTCCCAGTTTGCCAATATTTTCCTTTGTAATGCCACATGAAATGGCACCACAGGATCCTCCTGTGGATCTTTAACCAAAATGTCTGTGAGGTCATCTTGCTGTCAGCAGGTGAGGGTGTAGACCACCCCATAAACTCTATTATCCTTGCCATCAAGGTTCTATAAGGGGTTTTGGCATGTTCCCCAGGGTCTGGTTTGGCAAATTCCACTTCTGGGGAAGTGTCCAACCCACTTGCTTCATGTAAGGATTCTTGGAGGTCCTTAATCCTACTTTCCTCAGAGGTAAATTCCTCTGGTACAGGAGTTGCAGATCCCTGCAACTCAAAAGATCTCTCCTGATCCGAATTCTCCCCTTCTTCATAAATAGATGCTAAGGCTCTGGAATTATCAGATCTTGGAAATGGTATAAATCCCATTTCCAGAGCAGAAGGGGCCAAATTCGTCATAATTGGCTGAGAAAACGTCAACGTCGTCGACGCGGACGTTAAAAAGGCTTCGAAGCCATCGAAAAAGGCGTCGAGAAAGTTGGGAGAGGCCTCGAGGAACTCGAGAGTATCGGAATTCTACTCGAGGTTGTCGACGACATTCTCGTGATCGAGACTCTGGGTATGGCCACCGGCTGTGGGGTGGCCGTGGGTTTGTCCTTTCTCTGCGTCGAATCGATTGACCTGTGCATCGAAGACGCGACCTTGCCTTTACTCAAGGGTTCGTGACGCTCTCGAGTAGCTTCTTTTGCCGGGTGCTGCGACTCGCGGCGTTTTGATTTTTCGGTCCTTTCACCCAGGGTATCACCCTCAGCAGTCTTCGAGGGGGTCGAGGCCGCTTTCTCAAAGACGCTAAGCATCTTTTTCCTGAATTCCTCCCACTCAGCCTGAGGGCTATGTTTTGTGGGGCAGGGGACACTTTTCGGGGAAACGGAAGAAGAAGAAGACGAGGAAGGGGATCTTCGACGTCTCTTTTTTTGAATGCTTAGATCTCGAAGAGTGATGGGAACTGCTTCGAGATCTAGAACGAGGATGTCGTTTGTGATGGCGAGGAGACGAATGTCTCGACTCCGCCGAGGAAACTTTCGAAGAAGTTTTAACTACCTTACCTCTCTCGAGCTTCCCCTTACGCTCCTTCAAGGCTTTCGCCGTCATGGACATGCAGTCCTCGCACTCCGAACAATGGTGCTCGACTCCCAGGCACCACAAACAGATCCTGTGAGGATCCGTCAACGACATTTTCTTTCCACAGTCTCGACATTTTTTTGAAGCTGGACCGTGGAGTCGTCGGTTCGGATGAGGAAGCCATCGAGTACGAGTCGGTATTCTCGAGGAATAATGAAGTGTATTTGACTGAAGAACTGAGCAACGATATTCCTAGGCACCACGAAGCGTGGAAAAACGGAACTGAGCAACGGACGCTGCACGTGGCTATTTATGGGCATGGTGACATCGGCACCAATACATGGCTGTCGAGGGACACCAACTCCACAGACGTCGATGCACAGCGCCCTCTACTGAGAAAAAATGTTCTGAGGCCAGCAAGCTGGAGACGAATTATCAAAGATAAGAAATACGTCGGAGGACACAATACGTTCGAAATGATGGTTCTGCTTCAAACCTACTACTTCCCTATGAATAACTATCACTTGTGGTGACTGCACCTTAAAGAGAGTAATGCGAATACAAAAAAGAGCATAGCCACAGAAAGTACATTAATAAAAAAAACAGCAGACCACTAAGAAAGTGTTGATAACCTTACTGATTGTCTTCATACGCAGAAAGCATTGGTATCTTTCAAGTGCGTATTCTCCCTATGTATATGTTTCATATGCTAAGAGTGAACCCCAAACGAATTACTGTAAGAACATATTTGAAGTGTAAGTCTACAAATATAGTCCTTTTCAATTTTTTTGTTCCTAAGTATTACTGGCTAAGATATCTCACTAAAGGAAAACAGAGAGAGCCACACATGTGATGTCATCAGTTATGTCATCAATGACATTTGTGATTTCATCTTTCATGTCCTGGTTGTTAGTCTTAGCAATGCACGTAGGTGGTGCGAGTTATGGTTGCTTAGCTTACCATAACTAGCGAATGTCAAGGGTTTTATTGGTTTTACTTTGAACCATAACGTCCCTTTAACAAAGTTTTTTTTACTGAATTATATATATATGGCAGTGAACAAAAACAAAGGGGCTACACATGTGATATCATCAGTGATGTCATCAATGACATTTATGATGCCATCTTTCATGTCCTAGGTGTTAGTGTTAGCAGTGCACAGTGGTGCGGGCAGGTATGGTTGCTTAGCCTACCATAACTGGCGAATTTCAGGGATTTTTCGGTTTTTACTTTGAACCATAATGTTACGTTTCTAAAGTTTATTTAGTGAATTTCACAGGTTTTTAGTAGCGCAACTTAACCATAACGTCCCCTTAACAAAGTTTTGTTTAGTGAATTTTACGGGTTTTTAGTAGGGCAACTTAACCATAACGTCCCTTTACCAAAGTTTTCTTTACTCATTTGGACAGGTTTTCAGTACAACAACTTAACCATACCGTCCCTTTTGCAAAGTCTTTTTGCCAAAGATGATCGGTTTATAGTAGTGCCATGTAACCATAATGTAATGCAACTTCTGACTTATTTAAACACCTTGCATAGAATACCACTTGAAAATATGCTCATGTACAGCACGGTAACGTGTCCCAGAATGCGTAAACACTTAACAGTAAGATGTTTGCCGCATACACAATGTGGAAACAGATTTTATATTGATGTAGGTATGTCCACCTGCAACATTTGCCTTGCACAACGCCAACACGTATTGGTAATCAGCCATTAACAATGTAGTACACATTACATACTTTCAGCAAAAGTTTTAGTTATGTGAAAATGACATCAACTAAGGCCATCCCTCCTCCCCAAAAAACAGCAGCACTACTGTAATGAAGGAGCATAACAAACATTGCCCCAACCTTATAAATAACAAATGCACAATATTTTAGCACCGACCGCCCACCCCCCATATCACTGTTTGATGCGTCTTTCCTCATTTCTGTTTGCAAAAGTCCTTATTAGCTGTCATACCAAAAAACAAACCCATCCTTTAGCAAAGTAAATGTTGCGTTAAAAAATACCTTTTGCAATTTAAATGTATTAAAAAAAAATTGCATTCACTCCATGTACTTTAAATTTCTCAGCAAAGGATATAGACGCTATAAGATTTATCAGTAATAGTATAGATGCACAAAGAAGTAACGTATACTACGGAAAAATAGGATTTGTGGTTATAATCCGGCCTGCCAGAGGCGGCCGGATTACAAAACAAAATCCTTTTTCAAGATTGCCATCATCGAAAGGAAAGGCGGTTGTTGCATACATGGCCCGGTTTCATTTCCATGGCAGCAAGCTAAAAGCAAAAGTACGTGGCTAGACGCAGAACCTGTACATAAACATACAGCGATTATAATCAAAATCCTTTTTCAAAATGGCCACCATAGAAAGGGAAAGCGGTTGTTGCATACATTGCCCCTCTTCGCTTTCCATGACAGCCTCCAAAAAACAACAGTACATGCTGTGACGCAGAACCTGTAAATAAGGAGGTTGTTGCATACATAGCCAGTCTTCATTTTCCATGGCAGCAAGCTAAAAGCAAAAGTACGTGCCAAGATGCAGAACCTGTACATAAACATGCAGTGATTACAAAAGAAAATCCTTTTTCAAGATGGCCACCATAGAAAGGGAAACCGGTTGTTATAAACAATGCCCCTCTTCGCTTTTCATGACAACCTCCAAAAAGCAACAGTACGTACCATGACGCAGAACCTCTAAATAAACATACAGCGACGTATAATGTGGTACCTTACATTTTGAAATAATAAACAGGATTTTAAAAGAAAACGTTAACATTTAAGAATTTCTAAAGTACTTTTATTTAACAAACAACTGTAAGAGACCAACGGACTAATCCCATTTCCAAATACATTGTGACAATGGTTCTAAGGGCAAAATTGACAATGTTTATGGTGAGACACACGCTGTTCTTTTTGCATACACAAAGTATGCATTTCTGTTAAAGCAACCACTTTGTTTGCAGAGGTATTTGCAATACGCCGCCATGACCGTTGCCTTACACCATCATAAATGATGCTACATCACTCCTAACAGCTAGTTCAGTTTAGGGACAGAGGGGGCCAGGCCTGTCATCCCATAACATTATAATGGACAGGCAGCCGGTCACAAGCAGTTGCATCTGGCGTGGAAAGAAGCCGTCACTTGGTACCTGGAAACCATGGCACGCACAGTACGGCAATATGTAGCTAGGGGGAAAACGTAAGAGAAAATCTATGTCAAAACCCAATCTTTAGGAAAACATTTCAAAATGGACACAAAGATTGTGGAAAGTAGTACACAAATGGAAGTGGACAAACATGACATTTTAAGGAATTATTGGTGTTGACCTTGGGTACAATAGTGCAAGCCTACAAAAGCCGCGAAACAGCAGTCGCCGTAGGGGTTAAAAAAATGCCACCTACACAGTGAGAGGGTAATTCAGTTATGAAGCCAACATGAATGGGCAAGCAAGAAAAAATTACATGTCTTGATGTTACATAAAACCAAAAAAACGTGCAAACTGATAGACAAAGCTATGTGGGCAAGCATAACATTTGAAAGAAAAAGAAATAACGGTCAACAAGGGAAACTCTACTCATAGCCTTCAAACGCTAACAATGTGCACTTTCTGTTATTGAAGGAAAAATATTACTGCACAAAAAAATAACACTTCAGTTACATTGTCACAATTAGTTTTGGGTAATATAAAATTAAAACGTGGGTCGGTGTACAGTCGTCAAAATTAAACTTACATGATCTTGACAGCCTCCACTGCTTTTCGCAAAGTCAGACAGCAATGTGGTCGCAGCAAAGAATCTTTGTGAACTGATATTTCATGTTTCTTACAAACGATTTTAAAACATAACCTTATCAAATGATATGTTTTTCCAAGCTCTCATTCCTTGCATGGCTTTTGAAGTTTCCCTTTCGCTCAAGGTCAAAAAACAATAGCACCTTATGGATTGACTTGGATGCATGGGCCTACTGAGCTGGCAACCAAAAAAGCAAATGAACTGACCTTCACTCAGAGGCAAATGCATTCTCACTTTGCAACAACATATGACAATCCAATTATGAGAACCGCTACTCCCATAAGCCTCCAGAACCACTGTTTCCAACAAACACTCCAGGTGGCGGGCTCAGAATTCAAAATGTAGGACTCCAGTCCGACTTCAATATTAATCTGAAAACATTGTAACACAGACGCAGGCATTGGGTGCCGTACATTGAGCACTAACTTTCACTTTACTGTATGAATTTGATGGCAAGAAAACACCACTTTTTGAGTTTGCGCTGCCACATTCCATCCCAAGCTAATTAAAGCTCACCTTCGGAAACAGTGTTTCATAAGTATAACAAGTCCATAGGTGTCTTGTTTTGTATGTGTTACCGGCGATGTCCGTGTACACCAAAACATGAACGGAAGATGGCGGGTGCAGCGAAGAAATGTGACCACTTCATGCTGTTCCACAACCAATCAGTGAAAACGCCACATGTCCGCGGACATGACGCTACAGATTCTTGGCTGCGAAGTGCAGAGGGAAGTGTGACCACGGAGCGGACATAGATATCACTCAATTTTTCTGACCTACTTTTTGATCGTTTTAAAGGAAACTACTGGACGGATTTTCCCCAAATTTACAAAAGGACCAAGCTGCTTCCCCTGCCGCAAATTTGGGGAAAATCCGTCCAGCGGTTTGGCCTGTAGGCGTGCGCAAAGTTTTTCCCCCATACAGTCTATGTAAAAAAAGACGTTGTGGGACCCCACCTATAGCTTTTCCCACCTGGACCAAAAATTCGCAAACTTTGCAAACAAATTCAGAGTGGCCCATACACTTTTTCTGCAAAGTTTTGTGAGGATTCGTCCAGGGGGAGCAAAGGTATAAGCCGCCCAAATGTGCTCTTCCTATGGAAACAGCAACTTAACCATAGCTACACAGCCACTAGCGTGGCTGTGTATATATATATATATATATATATATATATATATATATATATATATATACACATTTACATAAGGAATAAAGTCCTTCCTGTCAAAGGCTTAAATAACCTATCAATAAAAAGCTGGACAATAGCTTAGAAGATTCATGTTCTACATCTACCTCACAAAACTGCCCCATTTTTTCTATCCTTCTTCCCCCACTTTTGATGATAATGTACGCAAAACTCAGACCTTTCAACCACTTTGTATTCAACCATATCACATAGTACTCAAATAGGGAATCAAGTGCTCACCAAGTAAGATGAGTGCTCATTTGTCTCATAGAAACTGTTGCCGGAACACCTGCCTCCATGGGAGCTAAATGATGGCATCATCACCACATGCAGCGTGGCCATATCATCCTCTTACTCTGCAGTGGTTGTGAAAATATATTACGATATTGCCAAACGCGCATGAATCTGAAGAAGGTTCTGGCACTTTAGCACACGGAACCTCTGTTAGGCAAGATTGTATGTAGTAACCCTGTGGGAGACTACACCAGCCTTGTCTAGCTTTTATGGTCAGATGGACTTGTTCAAGAGCCTGCAAAACATATCCAAGGTGGTCAAGATGCTCTTCACAAGTGGGGCTGAACACTGCAATGTCATCCAAGTATACCATACAGAAGTCCTCCATCCCATTCAGAACTTGATTTGCCATCCTCTGGAATGTAGCAGGTGCATTTTTTAGTCCAAAAGGCATAACCTTATCTGGCAGAGGCCTCCTGGGGTAGAAAATGCAGGTTTCTCCTTGACATGGTCAGTCAAAGCTATTTGCCAATAGCCTGAAGTTATGTCAAATATACTGAGGAACGTGGATGAACCAAGTTTGTCCACCAGCTCATCTGTCCTAGGTAAAGGATGGGCATCAGTCGTGGTGAATGTATTACGAGCTCCGTAGTCCACATAGAATCTTAACTCTTTGGATCCTGCCTTTAACACTAGTACAACTCGAGTAGTTCATGGACTGGTGGATGGCTCTATTACCCCAAGATCAAGGATCTTCTTACCCTCTTCCTTTATGTGAGTTCTTACATGGTCTGACATTCTGTAACCCCTGCATTTGACAAGGAGACAGTCAACAGTGAGTATATCATGCTGGCCCCAAGGGGCCAAGCCTGGTGTCAGTGAAAAAAGGGAGGCAAACTGATTTAACAGAACTTTGCACTCCTCCTGTTGTTGCAGAGTCAGATCAGAAGAGAGATTAACTCCTTCAATCTTTCCATCTAAAGGCTGTTCCGCTGAGGAGTTCCTGTAGAGATTCACTCTCCTCCTCCTCCTGATCAGATGCTAAAAGTAAAGCTTCTAGTTCTGGAAACATATGCATTTAGACGGTTAGTGTGATAGACCCTAAGGGCCTCCGTGGGATTGCCCAAATCCACCAAATAATTGACATCTCCAGGTTTGCCCATAACCTTGAAGGGTCCAATCCATTTGTCCTGTAAGGCCCTCTGCCTTGTAGGTACCATAACTAGAACAAGCTTATCTGGAGTAAACTCCACCATGTTGGCCTTTTGGTCATGCCAATGTTTACCAGAGCCTGACCTGCTCTCAAGTAATCAGAAGCTTCTGTCATCATTTATGCCATTCTCCTTCGGAGACCTAGCACATAGTCAGTGACTCTCACTGGCTTGAGGGAAGGAGCACTCTCCAACCCTCCCTTGATTAGGGCCAATGGACATCTAACCGGATGGCCATAGAGCAGCTTGAAGGGTCCGAACCCAACCCCTTCTTGAGGGACTTCTCTATAAGCAAAGAGAAGGCATGGCAGTAGAAGGTCCCACTTTCCTCTAAGGGGTTCCTCTAAAGCACCTATCATATTCATAGTTCTGTTAAATCTCTCCACCAATCCATTGGTTTGGAGATGGTAGGCTGTTGAGATCTTGTAGGCCACTACTCCACAGTTTTCCCACATGGTCTGCATGTAGTGAGACATAAGATTTGACCCCCGGTCTGAGATGACCTCCTTAGGAAAACCAACCCTGGTAAAAATGCCAAGGGGCGCCTTAGCCACTGCCTGAGCAGTAACAGTTCTCAGAGATATTCAGAATATCTGGTAGCATGGTCTACCACAACCAATAAGATCAGTTACCTGAAGAAGTGGCAGGGCCAAGGGGACCAACAATGTCAATCCCTACTCTGTCAAAAGGAACTCCCATCACTGGGAGAAGCACCACGGGTACCACATTCCTAGCTCCACTTGCCAGAAGTCTGACAAGCGTGACTGCTTCTACAGTATTGATCTGCATCAGACCACATCTTGGACCAGTAGAAATACAGAGATATCGTCTCTTTGGTCTTCTTGAAACTTAAGTGACCAGCCAGAGGGATCTCATGGGCTAACTGTATAAACTGGGATCTCACCACCTGGGGAACTACAATTCTTCTGTAGTTTCCCGGGGTAGACTCGGTAGGCTTACTGCAGAGGAGGCCATCCACCCAGTACAACTTATGCTTCCCTGGCTCTTGCCCTTCCAGCTGGGAAGCCGGCTTGTGGCGAAGTCCTTCAAGAGTAGGACACTTTCTTTGACCTCTGCTGAAGTCTGCCCTTGAGGGTCTACCTTCTGCCAGTAAAGACTGCAGCTCAGGCTGGTCTTTAGGATCCAGATCTCCAACATAGGGAAGGGCTTTATCCAGCTCTGTTTCACCAGTAGCTGTTTCACCACTTTATGGTTAGTCCTCCCACTCAGCCTCAGCTGGTGTAGGGGTCAGTGGGGTGACCTTGGACTGTCCTCTCGGGGATGTCCTTGTCCTTTAAACAGGTGTGATACTTTTCTTTCTTCCTGAGATCTTTGGTTTCCCATTTGTCTCCTTCTTTGGCCTGGAATTAGAAGGATGTCCTCCCGTGGACTGAGAGTTATAGGTACTTCTGTAACTTCGCACTGAAGGTCATCTAAAGTTGCCCCTCTGGCCAATCGAGTCTGCTCCTGCTTCCTTTTACTGGGAGGCCTGGGGGTGCTTGATACAACTCAAAAGAGTCTTTAAGTCATTCCACACAGGACTCTCCCAGGCACCTCATTCTGCACTCTGACAGGTATTCTTACTGTCACATTATTGCACTGGATGAGAGCTGGCAGTATTGGAACCATCTGGGTTTGGCCTCCAGCAAGTTTAGAGGGACCTTTGCGTGCCTTAGCAACATCCTCAAGTTTGAAAAAACGTTCCTCACCTACTGTAATTCTTTCCCCCAGTGTCTCCAGTGGCAGGGATCTCCTGACCATTCACAAGTACACTGTCCTTGTAATATTATTTTGTGTTATCTTGAATGGAGTTGCACACATCCACATTCTGCTGTTTCCATAGATCCAGGGACACTAAAGAAACACTGGCTGAGACTCCAATGGGGTCTTCAGCCAATTGTTGAAAGTTACCACTTGCCATATGATCTTCTCCCTCAGGGATGAAGGCTAAGGAGGCAGTGTGGATCCCTGAAGGTTTACCCTTTCATGTGGGATCCCTTCCTTTCACATGGTCAGTTGACCTACCAGCATAATATTTATGAAATGTTCTTTGGAATGGGGGCTTCTGCTGACTCCACTCTGGTTTAGCACCAGAGGTTTACTAGACTGACCAGATTTCCCATGGGAATTACCCTTTTTCTATTTGTGGCCCTCTTTTGGATGGTTGAAATTAGAATTCTCTTTTCCCTCTTTCCTGTGCTGCTTCCCCTTCACCCTTCTTTAGAGTGTTGCTCCAGAGACCCTGTGAGTGGCCCTGTTGGCAACCCACAAGTCAGCAGCCTTTGCTAACTTTTTGTGATCAATCTCATTTGAGTCAGCCAAGTGCTGTCTCAGCTTAGGAGGACAGGCATCAAAATTAGATTCTAATGAAAACAAATTTCTCATTCATTCAAAAGGTGTTCACTCTGTAACCTTTAACCCAACCATGTAAGTTGTTCAAACATTCACACACCCAGGTAGCCCAAGGAGCACCATTAGCTTTTTTAAGGGCCCTAAACCTCTTAAGGTACTGCGAAGGAGTTTTCCCATATCTGGCTATTAAGGCCAGCTTCACATTTTCATACTCTTGTCTCTCAAGTTCACCCAACTCCATTACAGCAGCACTTGCATTCTGGGGAAGCCAGACGAAAGCCAGAGAATTAAATAATTCCCTTTTAGATCCTGAATCCCATGATTTTATTCAAAAGCACCCGACCAATCCTAGAGGTCAGGTTTCACATCATACATACTCACTGCTTCTTTGGGCAGGCAAGGCCTCTTGGGACTGGTAGATCTAGAGGACCCTGGGAGGGAACAAGTTTCAAGAGACAATCTTTTCATATCAAGATCATGCTGCAGTTTGATGTCCTGATGTTTGGCTTCAGTTTGAGCTTCCGACTTTTTGAATTCCAATTCTAATCTCATTGTCTCAAGAGAAACATATTCTGGGCTCAATGTTGGACCTTATGGGGTCCCAGTGCAAATTGGTTGAGGCAAAGGAGCAGGCTGTGGCAAAGAGGTTTGTAACCTGAGACTCCTCTACCTCCTCTTACTCCTCTAGAAAACTTTGGTGATTCAACAACCTTGCAATCAATTCAGTTTTCTTTCCTTTTACAGTAGGATTTCTGACTTGACACATTTCTTCCAGTTGATCTACTGTAAGAATGATCAGAGCTTCCTTACTGAAGTTATCCATATTTCATATGTTACAATTGCTTTTTCTGATGGAGCCTAGCCTGTGGGGGTTTAGTGGAACACAAGCAAAGCAAAATACTCAATGTAACAACTCTACACAATATCCTCACCACCTGCCACCAGTGTTAGCTAAGATTATATGTAGTAACCCTATTGGAGACCACACCAGTCTTGTCCTCTTGGCAATAGGTAACCCAACCTTTGTTATAGGCCTGTACTACACAAGTTGGTAGAGTGACTGAGCAGCCAGGCTTATCTCAAGAGGGGTCAATGTGAGCTGTAGGGTTGCAGCATAGAGATTCAAAGTTACATGTATTCAAATAACGCTTATACTCAAGGTTTCTTGATTAAATAATTATTTATTAATTTAACAGTCCGTTTTAAAATAAGCCTTCTTTAAAAGGAGCAATTGGCACCAATCAAATATACTTTAAAAATACACTCCTTCAGTTTCAGTTAAGTAAGTAGATACCCTTTTGCGATGTCACACACACTTCCTACACCCTGTGGTGACTTCAATAGCTAGGACACTGTAAACATTGATATATCACTTTATACTTAAATGCAATACTGGAGTTGTTGAAAAAGGGAAAGGTTAGGGTAGGAAACAATGGTTAACACATTTCTCCAAAAAGGGAAGTACTTTACAATTCCTCAATGAAATATAGGTTAACCCTTTCCCAGCTATACAAGTACGGTATGTGTGACTTATTGAGGGTCAGATCAACACAAAGTCAGAGGGTAAAATGAGTCTACAGGGAGCCAGGACAGCCAATGTCAGTTGAGCAAAGTCTAGGAAAGCCGAGGCACTTCTTGAAGATAGCACAAAGTCTTGCACAATGTTAAAGAGAGTTTTGTAGAAAAAAGAATCACTGTTGGGCCACAAGGTGGGAGGTTGTGAGAAGCAAAGATGGAAGCAACTCTGCAAAAGGCAGCAAATGCAAGTATCCAGTGAGAACAAGCAAGCTGCACACAACCAGAGGTAAGTACCACTAGTTACACAGTACCTTGAGTCTGAAGAAAGGGGTCCAGCTGGATTATGTTCCTTTTGTAGTCCACCAGATGATCCTGCTGTTCCTGGGCCTCAGTCATGGGGACAAGAGGGAGGGCGTCCGGGGACTCCTGCACTACGGTTTGAAGGTCAGCGGCAGCAATGGGCACAATTCAGATCAGCGGCACTTCGCAGTTTCAGCTAATCGCAAATAGCACCACTGTGGTTCTTGGACACCTTATGGGCACCCCTTGCTTCTGGTGGTTCAGGCTTGGAAAGTCCTGCTTTGAGGGAGTCTGGAGGATCTTCCTGGAGCTCGGGTCCGGCTTAAAAGCGATGCACTCGATTCTGGTGTTCCTGTCCTCTGGTACTCGGTTCCAGCAGCTGTGAAGAAGTACAGCCAGCAGGGAGAGGGGTTCAAGTCAAGTTCATCTTGGGGTAAGTTGGTCCCACCAAACTAAGGGAAGAAGTCTTCCGTTCTAGTCGAATCGAAATATGGAGCTTTAGCACTGCAGCAGACTTCACCGGGCAAACCAACGGTCCAGGAGGGTGCAGCAAGCTTCTCTTCCAGTTTCTTCTTCGGTTCCTTCATCCAGTGGTTGACTCTGCCTTCCTTGCAAAAGACTTTGCCTTTTATGCAAGTTTATCTCATTCATTCACAGCCTAGCTGTCACTTACATAGCAGGGTGTCTGTCCTGCAAAGACAGCCAACCAGCCAATCACCTTTGGGTGCATTCCTGTAACCAAGGAGTCTAAGCACAAGGAGTTTCGGGAACCTCCCTTGCTTTCTGCCCTGCCAAACCCGCTGTAACAAGAGGCAGGCTTCACCCATGAATCCTGCCAAAGACAGAACAAAGAAAGGGACCAAACCTGGTTTGGCGCGCAGAGTAAATCTCAAGAAGGACTTTACAAACAAGAAATGGCAAAGACTGGGGCCCTTTTGACAAAATGGGCACCCATGAGTGCAATTCTGCAGCTGAGCATTCAGCCTGTGGTAAAAACGCACAATGGTAGGAAAACTAAACCACTGCCACCAGCCATTAAATGTAGTAAGGGTAACATACAAAAAGTTACATGAGAAGGTAGACAAAGGGGATACTAAGTAACCCCTCAGCACTCCACATAAGATGGTGTGTGCTGGGTCTACATAGAGAAAAAGTAAGTAAAGTCAAATTGACTTTACTACTCTTGGAAACAATAGTTTATACAAGAAAAGGTATTTAAACCTTAGCAGAAATCCAAAGGACTTCACTGTGCCACTGCACCGATGGTGTTGTGTGTCACAATACAAAAAGATGATGCCTATGAAGTTTGTCAGACTCCCAAACCAAAAGAAACACAGAGTCCAAGTCAGAATCAAATACTTGAGAGAGTGTGAAAGAGGTCTCACTCACTCCAGGATAAAAATTAAAAGTCCTAAAGTCCAGCAAAAGAGCTGGGGGTCTCTAAGGTAGAAGGGAATTAGTGCCTGCTGAGTGCTTCTTTGCCGACCCGGCTGCCCGTGTGTGCACCTTTGGCTTCGTCTGTTCCGTGCTTCAGTGGTCCTATATTGCACGCTTTGAAAAAAAACAGTTGTGTAAGTGTGCCGTATTGAAGCCACGCCTCCTCAAAGGAAGGACGTAAATACTGGCACCCGCGCTCACCAGCGCGCGCACACCAGGCATAGTGCCTGCTGAGTGCCTCTTTGCCGACCCGGCTGCCCGTGTGTGATCCTTTGGCTTTGTTTTTTCCGTGCTTCAGTGGCCCTATATTGCACAGTATTCATTGAATATAAACTATGTGCGGCTGGGAACTCTTGGAATCCATATAAAAGTATATTACAGCTCTTTTTCTCTTTTTATAGCTTTGAAAAACCAGTTGTGTAAGTGTGCCGTATTCAAGCCACGCCCCCTCAAAGGAAGGACGTAAATACTGGCACCCACGCGCACCAGCACACGCGCATCAAGCGGAGTGCCTGCTGAGTGCCTCTTTGCCGACCCGGCTGCCCGTGTGTGCTCCTTTTGGCTTCGTTTGTTCTGTGCTTCAGTGGACCTATATTGCACGGTATTCATTGAGTATAAACTATGTGCGGCTGGGAACTCTTGAAATCCATATAAAAGTATATTACAGCTCTTTTTCTCTTTTTATAGCTTTGAAAAAAACAGTTGTGTAAGTGTGCCGTATTCAAGCCACGCCCCCTCAAAGGAAGGACGTAAATACTGGCACCCGCATGCACCAGTGCGCGCGCACCAAGCAGAGTGCCTGCTGAGTGCCTCTTTGCCTCTTCGACAAGCGCGAGAGTGCGGGTTGTCACTTCAGCGGGCCCCCCGCGGGTGCGTGGGCCTTGGTTAAACGCAAGTAATACCATTGGTTGACTGACCGTGTTGTTGATTCTCGGTCCAGTAGCAGCTTTTTCAGTATTCCCAAGGGGGCTTTTTGTAACAATGCAGCATAAGCTCCCTTCTCTCAAAACAGGTATGCCTTCAATTTTAAACACGATCGGCAATCCTTTGAACTTATGCTCGCCTGTGTGTAACGGACAAAAACGCACGTTGCATTTGACGAGCCCGACGCCCTCATACCGGCCGCCTACAAAAACCCAAAAGGTCGCTTTGAGAACTGCAATTCATGCTGACATTCGCAAATATTGTTAAGATTTTCAGCCTGAGTCGGATGCATCGTTTGACCAACAGACTGCTGTCATTAATCTTTCCACAGTAACACTGCATAAAGATCTACAGAATATGGACTTGTCGGTGAAAACCCCCAACGTAATTAGCTTGCCAGCAGCTCTGTTGAAGTTTGTATCCTCTGTATCACAGCCCTTGCCGACGGACATGATGCTATTGTATAATGCTTCTGAATCCTCTGTCGATATAGCCCCTTTACCTGAGTTGCAACAGTTAGAGGGTGAACAGGTAATCATTGATATTGATGTCCCTACTTCAAGTTTTTGTAATAAGATCTCCCTTCATAATTTATCCAAGTCTCCTGCTCTCTTTTTAGACTCGAGCCACTCTTCCATCAGCTCTATAGCTTCCTATACAGCTCCAACCCCACGGAAAGTAAAAGATGGGATGGGTGCACACAAGTCCCCTCTTTCAGAGCCGATATCTAAAGTATTGGAGGTCACCTTTACCACCACGAACCTGGCCCTACAAACTATGACCAAACTCTTTGAATCATTAGAATGTAAAATGAGCATCCATTCTTCAGTGGCAATCTGAGACGTCTGCTCTCTTACAAAAAAAATGGGAATCGCCCCCTAAAAAAGCAGAATGTGGTCTGTTGCTGTCGTCCCAGTGCTGTCAAACAACTTCTGAATGATTCTCAAATGTGCCAAAACAGTCTATGATACCATTGATTCATGACCCTATTATGAAGAGTCCCCTAAAATAAATTGTATGGAGGCTCAACTAGACACTGTAAAACCCCACTTAGTGGAACTCCATGACTCTCCTCTATTGGAATCAATTGATGTGGCATCTGACTCCCAGCCAGTGCTGACAAAACCAGACAAGAATAAAAAATCTGCTTATACCATCTTTAATTAAAAAAAAAAAAAGAAAAGCTGCCTCGGCGGAAACGCCTACTATGACTAAACTTACAAAGAATCAGAAGATCCAACTAAATACTCGTGGATCAAAAACCAAACAATTCTTCAAAGCATTACCAACTCCGAATGCCGCGAAGAATGCCATATCACTCTCCAAAGCTATATCTAAAAAATACCTTAAGCTTGAAAAGACTAAAAAGGGAGGCAACTCTAATAGTCTTCCGGTGGACAATGTGATAATACCCCATGTCGCCATGTCTTATGCCCCTCTAGATAGTCTAGCGGAAGCTGCCTAAAAACAGCAAACTTTGGCATCCCAAGAAAGTCTCAAGCACCAGTGTCTTGACACTCAAGCCCATCAACAAAGAGAAATTCGGAAGGCAGTAGATGCCTATATGTCAGAATGTATGCCAGCTAAAAATTCAACTGGCTTTATGCCTCAAGAAACTTGAAAATAGCAAAGATTCCTAACCTAACCAACCTGCCCTAATTCTGTTGGTGCAATAGACCAGCTGGAATATAGTGATGAGCAGCGCTCAGTTAAACCTCAAAATAATTTGAAAGACCTGCAGTTGAAATTTGATAGTTGTAAACCATCTAAGCAGCAGGCTCACGTTGGGGCTTGTCAGGAAGACCCCTCTCACCAGAAAGAGTCGGAAGAGGTCAGCCCCTCTGTGATGACCTCGACTCAAGCGATCCACCTGCTACAAACTGTACTTGCCAGCCTTATGAATCCTCCAGACGTAAAGGCTCTGCTGATTGTTAAATTAACCCAAAAATACATTATTTCCTTTAGCTGTGAAGAGCCCGGCAACTTATTCCTTGACCCTAACATGTCGCCCTGCTCCCCAGCTGCAATATGTTATAAATAGACCTGCAGTCTTAGCTATATTGTCTGACATTCCCCACCTAGAAGATATTATGTCCACTGATATAGACCTTGTAGAATTCCCTAAAAACGGCATTAAGACAGTGCAGAACACAATATGGCTAGCAAAACAATCCCTCTTTAATCTGGGCTTTATCATATAAACAGAGGATGTCCAAAATCTGCAGTTAAACCCAAAACAGAACTCCCTTAGCACAAAAGATTCCAAATTTAGTGTTGCAGACAAAGCGATCTCTCCAATGTAATCAGCTGACTGCCCATGCACAAGAGTGCAGTTGCAGAAGTAACTAGGAGATACAAATCTTACCAACACCTTTGCTTTAATCAGTTGGAATATGCAAGGCTTCATGCATTTGACACATAGTTTTGGAGATCTGGTGAATTATGACATGATAATGTTCCAAGAAACGTGGCTCCAAGAGCCTCCTATCTTGGATGGATATGATGTTTTTCTGAATGCAGCCTCCAATTCTGAGACTGGTCGACCCGCCTCAGGACTCTTAACTGCCATTAAAATTATCCCAGGCATTGTCTCAGAACAATAGCCTAATCTAAACGGGTTCATGCATACAGTCAAAGTTACACCCTCTTCTTATGCATATGCATTTATTAATCTGTATTGGAATCTTGCGGGCATTTCAGACTCATGATTCATTGAGGATGTTAATGATTTAATGCTAATGATCTCTCAAGACAAATCGATTACACATACTATTATGGCAGGCAATTTGAATTTGAATTGTGTGGGTGAAATTACATCAAAATGCCCATCTAGACTGAGATCTTATAACCAATTTATTAAACTTCACTGTATGATGATGCTCAATGGCTCCTGGTCCTTTGACATGCCTGCGCAGCCGACATGGCAGCGTGGTAATTCCACAGCCCTGATTGATTATATTTATGTGAGTGCCTCTCTCTTTCCCTCTGTTGTTGAGTTTTGTTTTGTGAAATCCAATAATAGTGATCATGAACAACTGACTGCCAAATGGACTTCCAGCATAGTTACTAGACAGGTGGGTCGAGTGGGCCAGTTAACAAATTTAACCACGCATGCAAGAGGTACTAGGCTATGATATTCGGATAAACATCTATACACGTACCACGATTTTCTATTGAACTTCCTAGGTTTAATAGATCAGGGTGGTCCGTCAGATGAGACATATTATGCAATGATGCCGTACTTTTTATGTGGTAAACCGAGGAGTGCAGCCAATGCGAAGCAGTTTCTGCACCACTACAACAGTGAAGTGAGAATTAGGAAACACAAATTCAGAACAGAGAAAAGAGAGGCCTTGAAACTACGCTCTGAAATAAGTGGCCATGCTCTCATTACGATCAAGACTCGATACAAAAATTGGTTAAGGGCCAGACACGCAAGTCTTTATCAAGAAGATGGTTTAAATATGTTAAGGTTAATACAATCAAAAAATGCAGCGAGAACGTGGGCCATTATGAATAGTTTTCATCAAGGGCCTCAAGGGCTCACTCAAGCAAATACTGTCACGGAAAGTGGTTGGCTCTCTCACTTCAGCAATCTCTATGCACATCCGGTAAATAATGTGAGCCTTGAAAATGTTCTTCTACCAACACAATTCAATTTGGAACTTGATCTTCTTTATATTCAACTATGTATTAAATCTCTTAGTAGCTCTAGAGCGTGTGATCCGGGTGGTTTATCCAATTATGTGTTTAAACAGAATCCTAAATTATGGACCCACATTCTCTTTAACATATTCTCTCTAGTGAATAAACTGCAAACTATTCCTCAGTCCTGGAGACACTCTATAACAGTTCCAATTTATAAAAAGGGGGACCGAGAAGCTCCTAGTAGCTACCGCCCTATAGCGCTGTTAGATGCACCGGGTAAAATCTATTCAGGCCTGCTTCTAAAAGATCGTAACCGGTGGGCCTTCAATACACATTTAATGGACCCCTACCAAGCCGGGTTTGTAACTGGAGTCAGCACAATTCCCAACATAATGATTCTTAACTTAATTAAATCGAAATATGCAAATCTTGGCCAATCTCTTTACTTTGCATTTGTAGATTTTAGAGTTGCGTTCGACTCGGTCGACCGCCTTCTGCTCTATCAGAAATTAAAGAATTATAATTGCCCTCCCTCGCTTTTAGCATTGATTATGCTTCAGCACACTAACACTTTTATGCAAGTGAGATTAAAACTACATGGGATATTATCCTCTTACATTCAAACTCAAAGAGACCTAAAGCAGGGATCCATTCTGGCGTCAACTTTGTTTAATCTGTTTATCTTAGACATCAGATATGCTTTTTTACAAACAATTTGTGATGCCCCAAAATTAGGTACTCATCCAATTAAGTACCTTTTTTATGCAGATGACCTTATCCTTCTCTCTCAAACACCCAGTGGTCTCCAGAACATGTTGAATACCCTCAATGCTTATGCATGGAAGAATAATCTTGTCATAAATCCATCCAAAACCCAAGTCTTTGTTTGTAACTCCAAATCGAAATCCATTGTCCAATCTTTTCAATGGCATTTAGGAATAGAAAGGCTTGAAAAAGTAAAAAAATATAAGTATTTAGGAGTATCAATCACAAAATTCATTAAGAAATAATGACAGTGAAATTGAAATTCAACAGAAGCTGCCATTATTAATTGTTCAGGCCAAGTTGTTAACGTATAAATTTGCAAAATTTTCTTATGCACACATTCTGCTATTCTACAAGCAAAAAGTGATCCCGATTCTCACGTATGGTGTAGAAACATCATTACCCAAACAACGTGAATTCTGGGATGCAAGTGAATCCAAATTTTGGAAAAAAATCTTGTGTCTTCCTATGTGTACTTCGCGAGCGATGCTTTGTTTTGTATTAGGTTTACCTTCTGTATACTCACAAGATCAATGGAAAAGATGTGCATTATTTAGGAAATGTATGCTAAATCTTACTTCAACAAACGTAGTGGGAATGTTAGCTCGTTATTTAGCTACAACAAATGACATTGTTTCTACTAAATGGATTCGAAACACCTTAAATATTCTTGCAGATGCTATTATTTCCCTAGACATGTTACTATGTAATCCTTCTAGAGCGAAAAGCAAATGACTTCAAATGGACTGGATCATTACAATCGATGAATGCTCACTAGTAAAAGATTATGACATCAATCTATTTGGCCATAAAAAATTGGGTACTATCTCAGATTATCTGCAGAAATGCCCCTCCCCACACATGTGAACCCAATATCTACGTTTTAGATTTAACCTTTGGCATACAGGGGAAATTTTGGCACGGAGGAGACTCATACCAAAGGATCAGAGTTTTTGTAGATGGTGTAACATGCATGCGCAGATAGAGACATTGCAACATTGTTTAATAGAATGTCCAAATGTAGTTGATATGCGGAAAAAATATTTTGGTAGAGTGACTTCGTTGCAACTCCCCATGGACCAGATTCAAGCATGGCAATGGTTATTTACCAATACTAACTTATCTGGACGAATTGCAACTATTCAATTTCTTGATGAGTTATTTAAAACTGAAAGGAAATAAGTAGTTTATTCATTTTACAATTATTTTCATTTTAAGAGTGTTTGAATTTGTTTTATATATATGTTATGCGTGACAACTGTACATAATCGTTTCTGTTTTGTAAATCATAATTCTGTAAAGATGTGATTGATCAGATGTGTAATTAATAATGTATTTGTTTAAAAGGTTCAATTTTTTTAACCAAAGGTTCAATTTTTTTAACCAAACAAATAAAAAAAATAAAAAAAGAAGGGAATTAGCACATACATTAGAATTCTCCCTAACTGCCTCAACCTCATTGTGGGGGCTAGGAGCTAATTGCCCCACCTCCACTTTCCCTGTTCCAATCATTTCTCCTTTAATTCCATTTCTCAGCACACTTGAGTTGAGGTATGGATATCAATATTCTGTATTATTATAGCAATGGAGTAAAATCAAATAATGTAGTGATCGCTCATATTCTAACATCATATATTGTATCTGGTTGCATGGGATTATAGAAGCAGTGATGAAAATTGGAAACATTATTAATGACATTGTTAAAGATTACAGTGTTTTTTCCATCAAATATATCACTGCATACCATAATATACTAGCTGTACCTGAAGTATCATACGCACATCAAGCCCTCGCTTTATCTCTCTCTCTCTCTCTCTCTCTCTCTCTCTCTCTCTCTCTCTCTCTCTCTCTCTCTCTCTCTCTCTCTCTCTCTCTCTCTCTCTCTCTCTCTCTCTCTCTTATCTATGTCTGTCTGACTCCCCATGTTTCATTCTGTGTTTAGGTCTTTGTCTGTGAGCGAGAGTGGTGAAGTCAGGTGCACGTTTGCTAAAACCACTCCAGTCGTTGTTAAGAGCAGCATGACCAGAGCAAAAACACTGATATCTTGAATGGTGGAGATGTGTTCTATATGTTTGAAAGTAGAATGAGAACACAGAGAAGATAAAGGGCTAACAAGCCCGCAGTGTGGACTGCACACCCTGAAATCAGTATTCAAGTTAGATCATTGTATAACAAGTTTATATTCAAATCATTAGATATTCCACTCCTTCAAAATGCAAGGTGATCAAGTTAATGAAAAATGATAATGCGCAGATGAAATACAGGTCAATGCATTTCGGACTGCACAGTCCTTCATCAGGGCAAGATCTAAGATATATTCGTAGTCATTTGGAAAGTGATAGCAATCCAACCCACAGCGTCGCTACCACAAACACAAAGCTAAAATTAAAACTAAAAATGAGGTGAAATGTACCAAAAATAATGAAGTAATTCGACCCCCGACATCAACACCAAAAACAAGAAAGTATACATATGTAAGTAATGGTAAAAGTGGAACAAACAATATCAATGCATTAACCAATCAACAATTGCTATAACGGAAAATAAAAGTTTGACAAACGAGAAACAAACAGGAAACAAAGCAATAAAACAGAAAAAAATGAAATGATTAAAACACACATCATCATTTTTCATTAAATTGATCACCTTGCATTTTGAAGGAGTTGACTATCTCATGATTTGAATATAAACTTGTTACACAATGATCTAACTTGAATAGTGATTTCAGGGTGTGCAGCCCTCACCGCAGGCTTGTTAGCCTTGGTCCTTTTCTTCACTGTTACTGTCAGTGTCGTGTGCATAGACAACATTAGTGGGTTTACACCCCATACACATAATCCTCATCTGATTAATCATATATTACTAACAGATAGAAAATAGTGGTGCCCCCTGTGAGGGTCGAACATAAGAGGCAGACATTTTATTTACTTAAAAGGGTTGGATAAAGACCTTTCGATCCCTATCCTAAAGGATGTTTCCCTACCCAGGAAACGAGAACTAAAGATCAATCTGTGTCTTGTTGTGAAAATTATGAAAACATTCCTTGTGTCCAAACTTTATCTGACGCTCACACTTAAACAATCAATCAAAGGTGCAAGGTAAATGTTCTGAATTTTACTTAACAAAAGGTGTATAGAAAACAAGTATAAACATTCAATAAATGATCCTTAAATCCAGGAGGGGTTTCCTTCCCCTGGAATATTTCACATAGGATAACCACAGAGTCTTTCTTAAAGTCTGACTTTTTAAGGATGGCAGAAAGTGTCTTTTCCAAAAGAATGATTCCTCAGAAATAGTAGAAATGTCTTTTGCCACAACACTGCTTGGAAGATAGCAAAATAAGTCTCTTCAGCTTTAAAGGATGGGGAAATTTCTATTTTTCACAACTGCTTCACAAATGACATGATGGCAAAAGTGTCTCTTTCACACTAATGTTCTAAGAATGGTTTCCTGGTATACTGCCCTGCCAGGAATTCTTCAATTGACTCTTTAGATCTCCCGGTATAATCTCCTGGCAGGTATCTTTCTCTGTGTCTCTTTCTTTCATAGGCTTTATGGATTACGTGGTGTACTCCCCTGCCAGGAATCCCCCGTCCCTTTTGAATCTTGCAGATCCCCTGGTGTACTCTCCTGACAGGTATCTTTCTCCAAAAAGGGTTTGCTGCCTGATGTGTTTTGTTCACCAGATCTTTCTACAATGTTCACTTTCTTTCTAAGTATAACACAGTTGCACTCCTTCACCGTTTATACCTTTTGACTCCAAGTACTACTTGTTCCAACTTCCACCATATTGACATCTCATGTATGGAGATTTGTTCAAGTTCTTTCTGTCAATCTCTTCACCAGTATCTCTTGGTTTGTGGCAATGCTTGTTCCAATTTTCCCCAAATTGGCATTTCATATAAGGAGATTTGTGCAACCTTTGCCTTTCAACTTCTTCATTAATATCTTTTGGCATTAATATATTTTGGCTTGTGGCAATGTTTGTTCCAATTTTCCCCAAAGTGACGTTTCCTATAAGGCGGCTTGTACAATCTTTGCCTTTCAACTTCTTCATTAGTATCTTTTGCCTGGTGGCAATGTTTGTTCCAATTCTCCCCAAATTGACATTTCATATAAGGAGACTTGTACAATCTTTGCCTTTCAAGTCCATTTGGCTGGTGTTTAAAATTACTATTCAATTCTTTCTATGCTTGCTGACATGTACAGGGACCTCCGACTTCTCTGGGTTGACTCACCGGTGTAACGTGTAGCTGCGTTGAAGTTTGCTCCCTGGGAAGGCTTCCTTGTTCATGTAGACCCTTGTTCGGTTCCCGTGCAGGCTTCACAACTCCTCGCCGATGGAACTGACACAGCCACACAAGACTGCCTCTTCTACAGTATTGCAGCAGCTGTCTGCCTTCCAGCGGTCCTCGAGCTGTACTTTTACCGGTCTCCCATTTCACTGAAAAAGCAGGCCTCCGGGCAGTTGCCTGCAAGCACCTTGCTCTCCCAGCACGGCTCGTCTCCGGGTCTCTCCTTCTTCTGTTGGTCACGCGTCACACTTCGCCCGCTATGCAGCTCTCCTCTCCTCCATTGAAAATGTTCATCAGGTTTAAATGCCCCATGCAACTGATTGCTAGTATAACAATTAGTCGGCACATTGAGTGTGATATCCCTTTCATTCCACATTGACTCCTTCCTCCTATTCCTCGTCTCAGTACTTGAGGCTTTATGGGAGTTGGAGTCCATAAAGGTTTCAAACGTTTTAAGGTTACATTGTTTTACGTTTGTGTTTAAAACAGAACCATCAGACTGAAGATGTTGTGTTGGTGTTAAGCACATATGAAGTGTGAATGGCATTCTGTTTCGGATGTCTGACAAGGAAGGGTTTTAAGGTTACACAACTGGAGGGATTTGAATAATGACAACATGCCACCAGGAACTCTGGAGTTACAGGGTCTTCATCACAGAGGAGAAGGGGTGAATGTCGCCATCTCTTCTAATGGAGTCACCACATCTCCCCGACAGCCATCTCCTCCCATGTGAACCTCCTTCATAATCGGGTCAGGGTCAAGATCAGGTAGCCGCTGCTTTTCCCTTGTCACATGGGAGGAGACTTTAGGCTGGGATTCAGTGAGGACTCCACAGGATTCATCACACTCCTCCCCCTTCCTCCTAATAGAAGCGATAGAGGCATCCACTGACATGGGGATGGCTTGGTATTTTGAGACATACATTGTCATAATGTTTGTCCTCGAGAAATGCTGCTTTCCTTCTTGCTTGTGTTTCATTGTCCATATGGGGAAATGTTAGGTTCACATGGATAGGCTCTACAAAGGGTGCTGGGGTTATGACATATCTTGAAATGGCCCAAAGGACCAGGTTGAAGGGTCTACAGATGTTATTTTCCATTTTTCATTCATTATTAGTGTTTGTGCATTTTGGAAAAAATGTGTGCTGCTGCCAACCAATCAATGGCCATCAAGGAACAATTAACATTGTCTTGATGTTCATAGAAGAAAGGTTTATTCAGTGGGGTATTGTTAATAGTATATGCAGCAAGTTTCAATATGCCTTTTGGCAAGAAATGAGCACAGTAGAGCATATCTTGAACCTCAGACCAATCTACGAAACATATGTGGTGAGTGTAAGGAACTCATGGTGGCCACAGTAAAGACAGACAAAAGAGATCACAGTTCAAGCATGTTCATTAAACTGTATAGTTAGGTTGGAAAAATGCCTATTATAAACCTAAATATAAGATGGGAGCAAGCTTCGACCATCAAACAATAATAAAGCAGTCCCAGTGGCGTCTTGTTAAATAAAAGGGCCTATACTAAAAAAAAATATTGCCATCATTACGCTAAATACAAAAAGAAGTGTGCGATAATGTTCATAAGAAAGAAGGAAGTGTTCACAAATAATAAGTTAGGATGCAGTAGTCAGGGTCTCCCTTCCCCACGTTTTAAGTACGGTACGAGGAGGGATTCTGGAGCACAGCACACGCTCGAGCTTTGCCAGCACAAGCAACAGTTCTGCTCCTAGCAATCAGGGCCTTCAGGGGTTAAGTCTCTTTTCTACAAAAAGTATTTTGCCTCCAAGGACCTGATGTGTTTCCAAATAATAAACAAAAGTTATTTTCTGTATACACAGAGGGTGATGACCTTTCACCCCTGGATCACCCTGTTCTGGGCTCAGATCTACAAAGTTTATAATGATACCAGGACCTTCAGTAGTTAAGTTTTCTCATTTCCGAGGGCCTGATAGGTTCAACGTACCAAAACAAAAGTTCAAGAAAAGTTATTTTCTGGTTGCACTTTGGGTGATGCTTCCTCACCCTGGGATCCCCCTCTTCCGGGCTCAGACCCCTCTCGAATGTCAGCCTCCCTCCGTCAGGTTGATTATGGGTTGGTGATGCCTTTCCACCCCTGGGTTCCCCTCTACTGGGCTCAGACCCTTTTCAATATTTAGTCTCCCTCAGCCGGGTTCACTATGGCTTCTCAACACAATTTAATCAGTGACATTCACGAATATTAATGTCCTTTTAAACAATTCACTGTGGACATTCCTCTGCCGGGTTCACTCTTGTCAACACACTGTACATCGGAACTTTAGACTTTGACCCCTGTTTATCAGTATCCCTCCTTCAGGTTAATTCTTGCCAACTTTGTCAATCGCACATTTTCCCAATCAGTTCTTACGATGCAGGATTCCTTCCTTTCCCTTAGCTTCACAATCTGTCGGTCAAAGACTTTCGACTGTACAGAGGATTATACTAGACCCCTTTACGACCACGTTGAACCATTTCTTGCCTTTCCCAAGGCCTTCTGGTAATGGTATGTTCAACAATCGGGTAATCGCCCAAAGTTTCCTGAGTAAATACCCACGTGGTGCCTAACTCCTCTGTTGCTGGTTTTCCCCCTTCTGGTATCAACAGTTCTTTGCACTTTCACAGTTCAATTAGCCGTTTGCTACTTTCGTTCAATGCAGTTTGGTTTTTTATCAGCTCTCCCCTTGATTCACCGGCTGTAATGAACTACTTGGCTTTTCTTCTCTCTGGAGTCAAGGTTGGCAGCACAGAGACAAGCGTCTCTCCCCTGCTGGGTTCTCATTGGAGCAGTGCCCTGTGTACCGCTGACATCTGCTGCAACACATGCTGGCTATTGTTTGCAGTCTTGCGATTCCTTCAGCAGAGGTTTCAGGGCCTCTGTCAGAAAGGGGCAGGTTGTTTCTCTCATTGTCACCCTCTCAGTTTGCGCCGTCTTTCTCCTACTCTTGAACTGTCATGCTCAGTTAGCTCTCTCACTGTTCCGGTCTGCCTTGCTCATATTGTGCTCTTGTGCTCCACCTTTTACCCCTTGGGGAAGAGAAAGGGCTGTCAGGTGTGCGATTCTGGTCAATTGCCTGACCCTTGGGTTGGGACATGTCAGGTAAACAGTTCTGGTATTAGTCGGTTTTCTTTCGCCGGGTAAGACAGTGTTCATGTTGGAAATGGGAGGGGTTCGTGTGTCTAATTGTCCTACGTGGTAGGATGCGGAAAAGGTGTTACATGGAATTACAACCAACGTACCGGGGGGGGCTAATAAACTCAGACGGATGAGATTGGTAGAGTTTGGGAAACAAACGGGAATGACTGGGATTATCATCGTAAAATGAACAGGGGGGATTGTGGGAACAATAGTGTTTTGTTAAAGTAGACCGGGTGCTTAGGAAAGAATAGGCAGAGGGACGTGGATAAGAATGATTGGGAGTATTTGGGTAGGAAACAAGAAGACAGGGAGTCTGGGAGAGATAGTTTCTGGGTGCAATAGGGTTTGGGATCTTAGAGCTTTTGTTTTATACGGAGGTGTTATGGGATTTGTGCAAGATAGATTTATAGGGAGACACATGTGGTACAACCTACAAAGATCTCAGAGATCTCGTTCTCCTCTCCTTCTTTTATGGTATAATACTGTTTCGAGGGGATTGTGTCCTCCTACGTATTCCACATCTATGACAGGTAATGTCCACAGCTGTGCTGCTTCGGAACATTTTCAGCAGTGGGTGTCTTGCATCGACAACGTCGATCAATTGGCCCTCAAGGGCCTCCGTCGAGGGTCGACGTCACCGGATGTTATATATAGGACGCACGACGCCCGTAGCCTCAGTTCTGTTTTTTCCGCAAACATGTTTGCTTCGGAATCTCGGTGCACTCGATTCTTCTCTTCGAAAGTGATGTCTTCGTCTTCTTCTACTACCCCGAAGTCGGGCTTTAAAAAATGTCGGGACTGCGGTTCGAAGATGTCCATCACGGACCCGCACGACATCTGCCTCTGGTGCCTCGGCAAAAGCCACGCCACCGACGACTGCGAGGATTGCCAGTCCCTGACGTCTAAGGCCTTGCGGGAACGTAAGAAGAAATTGAAGGTAGTTGGGGTGTCTAAGCCCCATAAATCGAAGTCCGCTGGGCTTTCGACCGATGACTCTGCGCATCGGCAAAAATCCAGGGGGTCTAGAACTAGGGGTGGTTCCCGCCATTCCTATGCCTCGTCGAGGCATTCTAGGAAGCGCCGTCACCGGTTGCCTTCCCCGTCCTCATCAGAGGAGGACTCTGCCAAACGGTTGACTTGTCCCACCAAGTCTTCATCGCCGGCCAAATGGGATTCATTCTGCCAGCAGATGTGTCATAAATCCCCAATGTATCAATTGAAAAGGATACAGTAACCAAAAAAGGATACAATTGGTAGGGCTCGTCCGGATCCTTTTTCACACGACTTGATTGTAGTTAAGTCAAATTAGACCTTCCAAATGATACAACTCTCTGACTGATGAAACGGGCAGAGAGATGGATCACTGGAAAGGGCGTGGGTATTGTATCGGAAGTCAGCCTAGGATAGATAAAGTATCATAAGAAACTGTCCCAAACTCAACTCACTATGATAGCACAGTATTAGCATAAATTCAAAACACTGACCTTATGGCAAAAACTGAAGTATTCAACGAAGGTCTCTTGAAGAAAACCAGGAGTTGACCCAACGAAAAAGGAGGGGAAGATTAGTAAGGGAGACTTATCCCGAACGGTACGAGGCTCAAGCTAGATACCGGGTTGGTGCACCACAGGATAGCGTCCAAAGTGCTGTGCACAATCACCTTCCAATAGTTCATGAAATACTTCCTTTCCCACAAAGAACAAAATAGAAGTTCACCTGTTAACTATCACAGGTACCAAAAGTTCAAAGAAGTTCAGAAAACCACGTGCAGGATTGCACGCGACAGTGTACACGCAGCCGGGACAGCCGCGCTTGGAGACAGCGTTTCCGCGTGTAGATTTGGTACGCGAAAGGGTACACGCAGCCAAGGGCAACCGCGCTTGAAGACAGCGTCCGCGTGTGGAGATTTGGCACGCGAACAGGATACACGCAGCCTAGGAAAGCCGCGCTTAGAGACAGTGTTTCCGTGTGTAGATTTGGTACGCGAACAGGATACACGCAGCCCAGGGCAACCGCGCTTGAAGACAGCGTCCGCATGTGGAGATTTGGCACGCGAACAGGATACACGCAGCCCAGGACAGCCGCGCTTGAAGACAGCGTCCGCGTGGAGATTTGGCACGTGAACAGGATACACGCAGTCCAGGACAGCTGCGCTTGAAGACAGTGTCCGCGTGTGGAAATTTGGCACGCGAACAGGATACACGCAGCCCAGGACAGCCGCGCTTGCAGACAGCGTCCGCGTGGAGATTTGGCACGCGAACAGGATACACGCAGCCCAGGACAGCCACGCTTGAAGACAGCGTCCGCTTGTGGAAATTTGGCACGCGAACAGGATACACGCAGCCCAGGACAGCCGCGCTTGGAGATAGCGTCCGCGTGGAGATTTGGCACGCAAACAGGATACACGGCTCCAGAAATTAGCGTGTGGCAGAAAACACGCTACAAAAGGCCAAAGAAGTTGCTGAAGGGAATGCGAGGACGCAGGTCCAGAGTTCAGCTAATGAATGAATTAATCAGAAGCAGCGATCGACGTTTCCACGCTGCTTATGTACGTACTGCTGTGACACACGTGTTGGAACTAAGTCACGTGAATTTAACAATGTGAAAGATGCAGACGTCGTTTTCCTGACAATGCATCCAACAACCTCCATTTCGAATAGAACGGTCTAGCGGTTCTATGGGCGTAACTCATTCTGTATGGAGAGGTTGTTCCCGGTCCAGAGATATGTCCAGCAGGCATGACAAGATGTTAGCGATTTTTCAGTCGTAAGGCACAGTTCCGTCCGGGCCTTTCAAAGAAGCCAGCAAAGAACGAGCTCGGTCCACCACTTGCACACCTTCGGGCTCGGGCGGTCAGCGTGATCATCGGGAGCCGTCGAGGTCCTGCTCGGACAAGGGAGATTACCATAACTGTGCCAGATCCAGGTCCCGGTCCACGACGCCATCGAGACCGTTGAAACCTGTGAAGACTTCGAAGAAGCCGTCGACGACATCGGCGCCATGTCCATCGAGGGGCTCTCCCAGGGCTCCGCCCTCGAAGAAGTTGTCGACGCCGTCGGTGCCTCGGTCGACGTCGATGCCGTTTGTGGAGGATTTGCCGGAGGTGCCCCTGAGGGCTGTGGAACCTCTGAGGAAGGCTCTCAGTAAGCCTGTGAGGCCTGTGTTTGAGCCCTATTCTGTTCCTCCCACTAGATTGGACCTTTTCCAACCTTTACAGGATATTTCAGAGGTTGAGGAACTGTCTGATGAGGAGATGGCTGCGCCTCCTGATGTTCCTGATGACCTTTTCTCTGGGCATAGTCAGATGGAGGAACTCCATCAGTCATTGCATGACGCTAGTGGCCTGGACACATCTCCGGAGGTGGAGTTTGGCCGACCTGAGCCTGGGGCACATGCGGAATCCTCCTATCGGCGTCTCATGTCAAGGGTGACGGAATACTTGGGGTGGTCTGCTCCACCTGTTGATTTTGCTTAGGATGATTTGATGGACATAATGGATCAAGGTCCGCCCATTGACCCGGTGTTGCCGTTTCACATGGCTTTGCAAATGAGGGTGGCGGCGGCTTGCACTGCTCCGCAGAGTCTACCAGCAGTTAATAAGTCACTTCTGAAGAAATACCGCCCATCCAGTTGTGACCCCTGCTACTTATCGACGCACCCTACTCCGGAGAGTTTGGTGGCGCAGGCGGCTATGGCCACCTCGAATCAGGCTGCAAACCCTACCATCCCTCCTGATAGGGATGACAAGCGCTTTGATGTTTGGGCGAAGAAGGTATTTTCGGCTGGGGGTATGGCGTTGAAGGCGGCCAACTCCACTTGTGCTTTAGCGAGATTTACACACACTCTGTGGAACTGTGCGTCTTTGACGGCTTAGCATATTCCCGAAGGGGAGGAACGGGATGGTTTTCTAGCCCTCGTGCAAGACGACAAGGATGCCATGTGCGAGTCCGTTCAGTCGGGTTTGGACACGGCAGACTGTGTCAGCCGGTCCATGGCTGCGAGCACCATCATACGCAGGTTTGCGTTGTTGCGGAAGTCGGGGTTTGCTCCTGATGTACAATCCTGTCTTCTGAACATACCCTTTGATGGTGTTCATCTGTGAGAGCCTTGAGAGGTTGCAGACCTCCAAAGCTGCAGCGAAGTCTTTGAGCGCTGCAGTTCATCAACCTCCGCCTTTTCATCCTAGGGGACAGCGATGGAGGGGAGGTTCCTTTCGGTACTACTCTTCCTTTGGTAGATCGTGAGGAGCTGCCAGTCAAAGAGGCCACCCTAGGAGTACCCGAGGTGGAAAGCAAGGTACTCGGCGTGCCAAAGCCACACAGGCGGTTGCCTCTTTGTCCTCAGGCACTGCTGCAGCTGCGTCCTCTCAGTCATGAGGCCATGTCCCATGGTACGCCGGTTGGGGGCAGACTTGCGCAGCATCTTGGAGAATGGTGGGCCATTACTTGAGATGTGTGGGTTCTGGAGATCATAGCCCATGGCTACTGTCTTCCCTTCCGGCAGAGGCCTCACGACAATCCATCGGGGAAGCTCTCTTTGAAGCATCCGGATCCGCTCCTTGCGCAGGAAATCCTATCCCTGCTGGAGAAAGGCGCCATAGAACTGGTGCCTGTAGCTTAGAGGAACAAAGGATGGTATTCCCCTTATTTTTTGATCCCGAAAAAAGACGGGGGATTGAGACCCATCATGGACTTGCGTTGGTTGAACAAGCTCCTCAGGAAGGACAAGTTCAAGATCGTAACTGTTTCTCAAGTCCTCCATGCCCTTCAACTTCAGGATTGGTTGGTGTCTCTAGACCTCAAGGATGCTTACTTTCATGTGCTGATTAATCCCAGGCACAGTAAGTACCTGAGGTTCGCGGTTGGCGACTCGCATTTTCAGTTTCGGGTCCTGCCGTTCGGATTGACCTCCGTCCCAAGGGTCTTCACCAAGCTGATGGTAGTGGTGGCAGCATATCTCAGGAAAGGGGGGATTCACGTCTACCCCTACCTGGACGATTGGTTGATCAGGGCATGCTCTCCTGAGCAAGCCCTGGATCATCTGTCCGTCACCTGCTACTCCCTTCACAAGCTGGGCTTCTCCTTCAATTTGAAGAGGTCACATTTGACACCTACCCCGTGGCTCTAATACATCAGAGCAGTGCTCAACACATCACTGGGGCAGTGTTCGCCTCCCCAGGAGAGGGCTCATCACATTCTGCAGATGGTGGACAAGTTTCAAGGTGCCCAGAGTCTCCCAGCGTTCGAATTCTTGAGGTTGCTCGGCCTCATGGCATCCTGCCTTTTCCTGGTACCAGAGGCCAGGCTGTGGATGAGATCCCTGAAGTGGGCTCTTAAGATACAGTGGCTGCAGTTCTCCGGCAGGATGTCAGATCCCGTTCAGATTCCGACCTCGGTCGCCCAGGATCTTTTATGGTGGGCCGACGAAGGCAATCTGATGAAGGGAGCACCATTTTGGCAACCATGGCCGGAGG
Source organism: Ambystoma mexicanum (assembly GCF_040938575.1). Lineage (NCBI taxonomy): Eukaryota > Metazoa > Chordata > Amphibia > Caudata > Ambystomatidae > Ambystoma > Ambystoma mexicanum. The sequence continues at coordinate 525,063,957 of NC_090940.1, forward strand.
TGACGATTGTGACGGACGCATCCCTCACAGGTTGAGGCGCTCATGCCAACAAGTTGACAGCCAGCTGACGTTGGTCTCCATCGGAGTCCAGACTCCACATCAATCTGTTAGAGCTGAGGGCCGTCAGGCTAGCCTTCAAGGCTTTTCTGCCATCTGTGCAGGGGAAGAATGTCCTGATTATGACGGACAATACAGTGTCCATGCACTACCTCAACAAAAAAGTTGGGGCAGGGTCACTCCCGTTGTGCAGTGAGGCGATGCAGCTCTGGTTCTGGGCCATCCAGCAGCAAGTTTCGATCTCGGCAGTTCATCTGGCCGGAGACGAAAACGCGGTGGCGGAAGCTCTGAGTAGGCAGAGCATGGTCTCTCACGAGTGGGAGCTGGCTGAGGAAGTTCTTTTGGAGATCTTCGCCCTTTGGGGAACCCCACAAGTGGATCTCTTCACCACCAGTGTCAACCGGAAGTGCAAAAGATTTTGCTTGTGGGAATGTCCTCCAAGAGGAGGCTTAGGGGACGCGTTCGTAGTGGAGTGGCCCTTCCCACTGCTGTACGGGTTTTCTCCAGTCCCCGACCTTCCGCAAGTTTTGTGGAGGTTACGGAGGTTCGGTTCCCAAATGATCCACTTGCTCCGGCATGGGCCAGGGGAACGTGGTACCCGGACATTCTAGACATGTCCATCTGCCCTGCATGCCGTCTTCCCTACCGAGACAATCTGCTCTCACGGGAGGGGGGTCAGGTTCTCCATCTAGAGGTCAAGTCGCTCAGCCTTCATGCTTGGTATCTGAAAGGTTGAGGTATAAGGGTTGGGACCTCCCTGAAGACGTGATGGAGTTGTTGCTTTCGTCCAGAAGGCCCGCAATGAAATCCCTTTACCATTGCTGTTGGAGAAAGTTCTGTGACTGGTGTAGGGTACAGAATGTGGACCCTTTCCATTGTTCCATTCCTTTGGTTTTGTCTTTTTTGCTTTCTTTAGGCTACAAGGGCCTGCAAGTGGGAACCATTAAGGGTTACCTGGGGGTGCTGTCCATATTTAAGCGCTGGTCTGAGGAATGTTCTTATTTTAAGATCCCTTTGATTTCTCAGTTTCTAAAAGGGCTAACTAATCTGTTTCCACCGTCGCCTTTCCAGGTTCCGGGATGGGATTTGAATTTGGTTTTAAAGTTCCTAATGGGAGCTCCGTTTGAGCCCTTACATTCCTGTCCGTTGAGACTGTTGTCCTTTAAAACTGTGTTTTTAGTTGCGATTACTTCCGCACGCAGAGTGAGTGAGTTGAAGGCACTTTCCGCCAAGCCACCCTTTACTGTTTTCTATGAGGACAGGGTTGTCCTGTGGGTGCGGCCTTCTTTTCTTCCGAAGGTTGTGTCGGAATTCCATTTGAGCCAGAAGGTGATTCTTCCGGTGTTTTATCCTCCTTCACATCCTGGTAAGGAAGAGGAGAGGTTCCTTAGGTTGGATCCTAGAATAGCTTTGAGTTTCTATCTCTTACGGATGTCCCGAGTCAGAGTGGACGATCAACTCTTTGTTGGTTATGCTGGAAGGCGCTTGGGCCAGGCTGTTTCCAAACAGGCCTTGTCTAGATGGAGCATCTTGACAATCTCTGAGTGTTACCGTTTGGCTGGAAAGGACCCTCCAGTAGGCTTACGGGCTCACTCTACAAGGGGTGTGGCTGCCTCCACTGCTCTACAGAGGGGCGTTCCTAGTCGCAATATTTGTGAAGCAGCCACATGGGCCTCTGTCCATACCTTTGTGAGACACTATTCCTTTGACTCCATCCATGGGCAGGATTTGGCCTTTGGTAAGGCAGTCCTCTATTCAGCCATTTGATTGGGCATTCTAAAATTCTAAAATTGTAAATTCTTTTCCCACCTCCATAAATTGGTACTGCTTTGGGAGTCTGTCATAAATGTGGACTACATTGGAGGACACAATCCCCTCAAAGAACAAGTTACCTACGATATCTGGTAACGTTCTTTCGGTGGGATGTTCCTCTGACGTATTCCACTTTGCCCTCCCAGCCTGCCCCTCTACTGAATTTCTTATGCGATTACAGCTTAAGTTTCGGGAAGGCTTTCTGCAGTCATACTGGCAGGCGATTGGTGCCACACGATAACATCCGGTGATGTCGACTCTCGACGGAGGCGCTCGAGGGACAATGGCTCGATGTCATCGACGTAGGACGCCCTCTGCCGAAAATGTTCTGAAGCAGCACAGCTGTAGATATTACCTGTCATGGATGTGGAATACGTCGGAGGAACATCCCATCGAAAGAACGTTACCAGATATGGTAAGTGACTTGTTTGTCTCACATGGGGTATTTCCCCAAGCACAACTCCGTGCTCCCCTACCCAGGTGATCCTCACTCGCTCGTCCACGCCCAGGTTTGGGATCTGAGAGCGCCAGCCCACCCCTGGATACCTGAATAAGGGATTCTCAAAGTCTACTTGGGAGAATACCCTCAGGTTTCTCACATGAGATATAAGAGGAGAATCTATCTGAGTTTTTGGTTCTAAGTGCAGATTGCTATAGAATAAATCATTCAAGATTGAGGACTCCACTGTCCTCTATGAGTACGCTGGGACCACTCCTGTCTATCCTCTTTCAAATGCCCATTGATCTGCCAGCCAAGGTCTGTAATTGGCAACTAATTGAAAATGTGCCTACTTTTCCATCCATACAATGTGTAAGAGAGGGTTGTGTACTGTCACCTCTTCTTTTTTAATTGATATGCCAATAAACTAAGACATAGTGACCCTAGGATATTGGGATTCTGTTTTACCAATTCACAGAGCATTAGGAGGAAAACTGGGCATGTTGATGTCCATACATACTGTATACAAAAGGAGGGGCCTTTTGTATACAGTATCTATAGAGGCCGTGTTGAGGGGCAGATAAGAACACTAGAATGTGCTAGTGTTTCCCAGGGTTCTTTTTAATTTATTGATGTCCATGCCTATCCAAATGTGTGGGACTCTTTTAGGAAACAGTCAAACTATATGTACAGAATACCGAATTTGGCTAGCGGTACATGGAAGAGTAATTTCTCACTAAGGAACAAAGGTATTTATTGGATTAGGCACACTAAGGGCGGTCTCTCGATTATTCGCGACTATATATTTCACAATGTGAGAGATTTCACTCCCCTGTAAATACAGAGGAAGATTATATACATATCCAATTTAGAGATCTGCAGTTAGCACAGGGCTTGTATACACTTGAATACAGAACAATTTGCACATTGACAACTGGCATCACACTAAGATTCCATCCTCCTTGTGACCCAAAAAGGCAAATTGTCTCAAATTCAATTAAATGCACACTTTTTTATGCTGGATTACATGAGTCTAGTACTCATGCCAGCCCCCATCAGAGCATGGTTCAACCCGTTAAAGAGACCAATGCTGTAAAAGTGGCTCATCCCAGAGCCACAGACATGGATGAGGTGGATTGACTATCAGCCGTTAACAACAACTATGCTTGCATGGCTTGCACGACCACATGCAGCACTCCGATAGCCCTATTAGTTTGTTGAATATTTGTCAAATGTGTTTAACACCACTTACCCTAAAAGTAATGTCATGGAATATTGCAGGTGTAGGCAGATAATGACTGGGGTGATTACGTGAGAGCCCATCACATCATCGGCCTACAAGAAACGTGGGCATTAAATAGCATATGCTTACCCGATTTTTCTATCTACCATATAGCGGCTACACCAGGTCTGAGGGGCAGACCGAGTGGTGGCTTTTCAGTCTGGATTAACTCAAGCGTTAGTGGCAAAGTCAAAGAGTTTGACACAGGAACTCCTGACATGCAAGAGTTAAACCTAGGGGAACCCACAAAATAATACATCTTTTGCTAAATATACACAACCAGCCCACCATCGCTAATAACATGAAGACATTGAATCTAATTAAGAATAGCATATAACATGCTAGAAATAGGTATAAGGGATCAATTCATATTTTATTGGGTGATTTTAATGTTCAAGTCGAACCTGTAACAATGTTAGAAGGAGTAATGGAGGAGGAAGATTTGGGGTTTGCTATCCCTGAACGTATGGCTCCCCCTCCAAAAAGGACTCAGAAATATGCCCTAGATGTAGCCAGGATTTTATTTACTCTAGGTATGCGGGCATGTAATGGCAGGTCCCCTGATGATCAGCCAGCTGAACCCACATTTATCGCATTGATATGATATGATATGTTATTTATAACGTGCTTAATACCCGGAGGTTTTTAAGCACGACCCGGGGACCGAAACTGTGTTGCTCCGTGTCGTCTTGCTTTCAAGGCGAGCATGTTGCCCCTGAGCTATCCTCGCGAGACAAACGAATGTCGTACATCGATTATATCTTTGTGCAATCCTGTGACTGGAAATTTGTAGTGTCTTTTAAAGTTGATAAATGACATGAAAGCGATCATCGGCCACTACTTATTCAATTTAAGAGTGAATGAGAACTGCACGACACCGCACTTAACCCAATTAGTGCAGCTAACATCCCAGTTGAGATTGCAGGGAACGCACGTCGCACCATAACATGGGCAGAACTAGAGGGGCATAAACGCCTAATCAATTTGTATGTAGAGATACTTGATCGACTAGAGCGTTTTATAGTTCTCACCCCAACAGACCATACGATAGCCCTGCATGTGTTTGAAGAAATAATGACCAACATGACTACATATACTACAAAACCAGGAAAAGTGGTAGCCCAACAGATGTTAAATAGGGAAGGGTGGTATGATGCTGAGTGCAGAAACAAGAAAAGAGAATTTGTACTGGGCTTAAAGATTCCGGACAAAGGCCAGCGAATAGATATCCAGACCTTGAGAAATATTTAACATCAAAAATAAAAAAAGAGTTTGTTAAGAACAAATGAATACGTTACTCCAAGCCGCTAGAAAGAAAGACAACAGACTATTTGGAAAAATACTGAATAAAGGCTTAGCGGGGTACAGGAAGACTTTCCATGGTAACATCCGGGAGGGAGCCTGGGTGGAACACTTTAAAGCCCTTTATTATGACCCAGCCATTAGTCCAAATGATTATTGCAGCATCTGGTGCATCGCCCTAGAGTTCTCAATAAAGGAGGCCATCCTAAGCCAAAAAAGTAGCAAATCCCCCGGGCCGGATAAGATGCCATTTGATGTATATAAATAAGAAATCGACATCTGTTACCCACATTATTTTGCTTAGTTAACGCTGTTACCTATCTGGCAGAGACTCCCATATCCTGGACCACTGCAGAAATTATCCCAATATTCAAACTAGGAAGTAGAGAGGCCCCTGCAAATTACCTGCCAGCCTCCTTGTTGGACTCAGTTGGGATTTTTATTTTGTGTGCAAAGGCTGTGTTGCTGCGTCTGTTGTATTGGGTGTCAGGTGGGAATATTAACAGTCACCACCAAGCCCGATTCCAACAAGGATTGAGTACCACAGATCAATGTTTCCGCCTTTTTATCCTACTACAAAAATCTGTCATTCTCCGGAGTATAAATATCTCTGTAATTTTTCGTGGATTTAAAGGCATCCTTTGATGCAGTCTCTAGGCCAAAATTATAGGAACGACTTCAAGAGGTAAATATTTCACCAGCACTTCTTAAACTTAATGCCATTTTATGTCTTCATAGGGGAATTAAGTCTGCTTTCAGATGGAATCTAGAGGGAGGCGCCACCACGCCAATAGATAGCAATAAGGGGTCAGACACGGTGTGTCCTTGCCCCAACCCTTTTTTTGGATATAAATGGATAGGATTGTCACCCAATTATATGCAATGGCCACGATGCTCCAATATTGGCATTTGAAGAAATTACAGTTCTTCTTTGCACAGATGATGCAATCCTCATTTCATTCACACCCAGTAGGTAAAAAAAAACTAGCCATTTTTCACGCAAGTTGTAAAGAGCGGGACCTTGAGATGAACTTTGGGAAAACAATGGCCTTCTGTCCCATGCGTAGGAAAAAACCACCACACTAAACATAGAGATTGAAGGCAATGATATCACACAAGTGGATCATTCCACTTACTTGGGTGTCGATTTTTCAAGTTATTGCAAATGGACCCTGTGTATTAAAAAAACTGGCATGAAATTCGACCACGGTTGAAATGCGACATTTCGCCGCCATGCCAGTCGCATGGGGTAGTGCCTTTTCACATGCTTTAGATTTCTATAAACATCAGGTTAGGTCAACGGCACTACACAGTGCAGATATTTGGGTTTAGCAACATCACCCAAGATTGGAAGTTACTGAGCAAACATTTTTTAAAAGAGGGCTCTAGTTACCAGCTAATACCCCAAGGTTCATGCTATTAACTGAGTTAGGTCAGGGGAGCATAACAGACAATGCGTCTCTCAAACCCCTATTATATTGGATTCGACTGTGGCCCTCATTTCCTTGCTTAAATACAGGGAGGCAGCCGAGGGTCTGTTAGCACAAGCGAGTTGGGCCTCAATACCATGGTGCACACACGTTAAATTAACACTAGCCTGGTATCAGCAGGAGTAGTAGCTACATGCGGTATACTAATCACAAATTCACAGCTCTAGATTAATGCAAGGTATACCAGGATCCAAGCAGTGTGGTAAAAACAATTAGAAAGCAGTGGTCCATGGTGTCCTTATAAGTTTAAGCTTCACTAGAGAATCGACAGAGATGGGGAAACCCTCATTACAACACTAGCTCCTCATTTAAAAGAGGTTCATCATATGAGCAGTATTCATCATTGTTTGCAAAGCCTCGCCAGGTAGATTTCTTGATTAACCTGTTAATGTTACCCGTGGCCAGCAGAATTAAAAAGCAACGCCATCGTGGAAAGTTTGAATGTTTCAGTGATGGTCACTAAGGAAATCCTTATGCGTTTTCTTTTTTTTTTGGTCTGCTTATGCTTTATTAAGGAGAAAGTAGCTCCTGAATTTTCTAAGATCTGCTGGCATTAAAAAGATTATCTTTCCCTAATAGAGACATAGCATACGCCATGCATCAGTTCACGATGGGTGTACTCCTACTTTGAGAATACAATCCAAATTTATATTAATTCTTCTAGGATGGGGCCCAACACTTTTTCTTTCTTTTAGAAGGGAAACTTTAAATAATGTTGACAGCATCCTTTGTTACATGGACTTATATATTTTTTAAATGTTGTGCAAACACTTTTTTTTATTTGTGTAACTTGTTTATCTTTTATGAAGATGATAATATCTCTTCAAAATAAAGATTATTCTTATTCTAATTTACAGATCAAACAGATAATTGTTTTAATCTGAGCACGACCCTCTCCGAGAAGGATGGGCATTGTGAGAGAGAATATGGTGTATATATAGTCTATGCAAAGAAACTATTAAAAAAGTGCATTGTTTGATATTACTAACATTGTAAATTGGCCCATTTTAAAATTGTACAGTGTTTATTTCCTAATTAATGCTCTTAGTTATATATTGTAGTCATAATAAAAACGTTAAACTTGCCTTACCAAGCAAAACAAAACATATTATCAAAAACCTAGATAAACCATATGCATATTTTCGGATAGAAAGTTATCATTCCAAAATCAACTGTCTGGTATATTCTTACTGTACATCAGAGCTCTTGGTCATTGAATTTTTGTTTCTGCATCCGCATTTAGGGTACCTTAGACTTGCCCTTCCGTGCAGACATGATTTTGCTTGCCTCTAAGGATGGAAAGCACTCCTACCGGTTGATTTTCAATGGTTTGCATTTTTAAAGGTAGCTGCCGCAGTACTTCCTTTTCCTGGGATGACGTTATTTACGCTGGTGCTGACTAACCCGGTGCTAACAGTAATTCTGCTAATAATTGCGGATTTAACATTGCTTACTACGTTGTCTGCAATAATTTTGCCAAACGGAATTACCGTTACCGCCAATGGTGGGTGCGCACTCCCGCCATGTTGTGATATGGCTGTAATTCTGCCGCACGCCATGACGGTAACGATAATTCCGTGGTGGCGGATTTAACAGTGTTTTGCACACATACTCGTAATGAGCCCCAATGCGCTTTATGCTTTTTTGTCCTTTATATACATCTCTAAGTAGAAGGGCACTTATACAGGTAGTATTCACAATGCACTGTATGCAGTGTGGCTCGGCTCTGATAGTTCTAGCTATGTGCAATACTACATTGGTATGTGGGTCAGACAACACCTTTTAAGGAATGCAATCAAAATAAGGGCAATGTTCTAATTTTTATGAATGGAAAAACTGATGGTGGTGTGATGCTTGAATTATCACCCGTGTTGATGAATTTGCTCTTATTGTTTCTATAGCTCACCAGGAAGATCCTTGTCTTGTCTCTATGTATTGCTTTAATGGAAGTTTTGTATTTTTTCTGAAAGAAAGAGATTTGGATAGGACTGAGCAAGAAAGAGTGGCATGGAGATGAACTGGGCCACTCTGAGTGACATAGTCCTAAGCGGGGTGTGAGAGTGACAAGGGGTTGAATTGGGGTAGTGAGTTCCGTGGCGTATTGAGATTATAATATGGTACTTAGTTACATGGGGCGAATTCGAGAGTGGGGGTGAAATTGAACAATGTCAGGGCCTTGAGCGTGACATGTGGTAGAACCGGTCCAATGATAATGGCAATAGTTGGAAAACAGAGGGCATGGTGCAGTACTGGGGCAATACGACCAACACAGGGCAGAACAAGGACAATGACAATAACATGTGCCCAAGGAAAGAGGCAGTGGTACCAAGGACCGGAGGTTGTGGAATAGTTCATGGGCCATAAATAATTATTTTTTTTAAATCCTATGGCTTTTAGATCTAATTTCCCCAAAAAAGAAAGCCATGTAATACACCATTTGACCCATTTATAAAAGCAATTTCTGGTGTAGATCTTTCTCAAAAGCCCCCTGAGTGTGTTTGAGCTCACTTGCTGAACACACTCACACCAAATCGGCTGCACAGTTTACACCCGCCCACTTGAAGCACATACCATGCTCAGCAAGATGGAGCAACCAACAATACAACCCTAAAAGCCACGGCGCAACTGAAAAGCCACATTACAACGTGATCCATAATCAAGATGGGTGAAGGACAACCTGCAAACGCCCTATCAGACCAATGCAAACCAAGGTGTGACCTATACAGGAACCACCACTTCTTTTAGGGAGAGAAACAACATGCACATGAGGGAATGAAATGAAAAGCCACAAACATAACAAAAGAGTACTCTCGAGACACCATGCACTTCAAAGGAGCATACACGAGGAGGGCATGCGGTGAGGAGTGACTTAGACCCCAGACCACACGAAGCAACATTACAATCCTGCATAAACAAGTATAGAAGAGGTATGCCTGCTAAGGTAACATGGTGCTCATTCAGCACATGTGTGCTAGTCTTGTTGCAACAAATGCATGCACACTAATCAACACAATGAACGTAATGCATGTCATGCAGAAAGAGCTATACACTATAAAGACTGTTTTGGAAGACCTCACACTATTAACTTCTAAATGCTGTGTACCCATTGATTCACAATCCATAAGTGGAAGCAGAAGAACAACCTGAAATGTAGTACTGCCCACTCACTGATATTTCTACATTTAACATGTAACCATTCTAGCATACAGTAATTAGGACATGTAAATACATGCAGACTCACTGGTGTACCTTCACTAATATGCAAAAACAAGGGGGGTTCTGGGAGTTTCTCTACTACCGGCCTATATCCCGGGTTAGAGTCTTAGCCAGAGTCTTTAGCTCATCATCCTTTCACAGAAGAGAAATGTCCACTACATATCAGTCTTAGTCATGCCCTAGGGCAGTCCAGCACCGAAATGCCTGGCAATTCTCTTCTGAATAAGAGTACCAACAGCAAGTCCAGACACGTGTTTCGGCCTGGTTAGGCCTCGTCAGTGAGGTGGAACTGTGCCTCTCTAAGAACAGTGAGCAAGGGTTCCATGTCTGGATACCCTAGTAACTTAGGGTGAAAACCCAAAGCTACTTAATATGCAAAAACAAGGGAGGTTCTGGGAGTTTCTGGCCTATATCCCTGGTTAGAGTCTCAACCAGAGTCTTTAGCTCATCATCCTTTCACAGAAGAGAATTTTCCACTACATATCAGTCTTTGTCCTGCCCACGGGCAGTCCAGCACTGAAATGCCTGGCAATTCTCTTGTGAACAAGAGTACCAACAGCAAGTCCAGACACGTGTTTTGGCAAGTCCGGACATGTGTTTCGGCATAGTTGGGCCTCGTCAGTGAGGTGGAGCTGTGCCTCTCTAAGAACAGTGAGCAAGGGTTCCACGTCTGGATTACCCTAGTAATTTAGGGTGAAAACCCAAAGCTACTTAATATGCAAAAACACTAATAACCACAATTTAACAACAGACATATCAATGCACTGCCAGCAGTAACAACTAGAATAACGCGCAGGCCAACCATGCTGTCAGCCATTCACTGGTAAACATAACTGAAAATGTGACATATCTCACATCACTGGTCACAGACCATGGAAGAAACTTTCCATACATACATGGATATCTAAATGACCCATTCCCTGAGCACTCTAACCAATCAAAGATTACCCTGAATTAGCACTGCAATGAAGTCTTGAAGGAAACGTGAGGGCGAAAGGGACAATTGATTTCAATGACATCAGGAGCCTGAATCCGACATAAGTATACTGCAAATATTTGCAAGGCTGATAGCGTCCTCCTGTAAGAAAATGGCTGCCCATGATTCATCACACTGGTAGTAAGTAGGCTTCAATAAAGAAGTGGAGTATAAGGGCACAGTGAGCAGTAGCATACCCGTCTTACTGAGTAAAACGAGCACTGCACACCCTCATGTATCTCCCTACAGGAAAAACTAGTTAAGCTATTTTATTTTTTATTGTGCATTAGCCAAAATGTGTGACTTTTCACACATTACGTCATGAAAAAAAGATAAACAAACGTGTATAAAACAACGAATTCTCTTAGATTGCATAGAAAAAAGATACTTTTTCTTTCATTAAAATTAAGCAGCCGAATCACGAATGTAACTGTAGAGGCACAGACCCCAAGTAAAGAAACGTGCGAGGCACCGTGTATTGCTCTAGGAATGCCGGCATTTTGGAAGAATATGTCGCCACTATGAGCACTGCAGCCCGCTGCATGCCTTCCTACCCAGGTGCCATCAGGGAATTATGCTTCAAAGAGGCGAGATAATAAGAGAAATGGCAACACATCAGGAGAACAACAAAACAATCCATGTTTGTCAAGAGCGTAGAAGAGTGTGGCCTTCTTGGCGAGTTATTTCACTGCAATCTTCAGGGGCAGCTCCTGCGGGCGACATCTCGTCGCAGTCCTTTAATTCAGTAGAAGAACACATTTCATCACAGCACCTAAAAGTACAATGAAGAATGAACGGGAGCCCTGCTCGCGCTGGTGCTGCAAAAAACATGGCATTCCAGTGCACCTCCTCCAATATATTGAGTAAAGTGGAATACATGTCCCATGTGGTCATTTGGGCGTGCAAGAAGAGTCCAATGTTGCCCTGCAGCAGTGCCCATCCCCCATATGCCAGGAGCATGAACAGTCACTGCAGAGGGCAAATTCGGCCCTGTGGTCAAACTGGTCTCCAGCTTGACCTTTTAACAGCTGAGCTCCGGGGCTCACGCATCAGCTCCTCTTCTCCTGCCCCCATGTCCATGGAGGGTCCATGCTCCAAATAAAGGCATTCGGCAGGACATCACAGGAAGGCTCCTCACTGGATACCCTGCACTACTGCTTGAAGCCGGTGTACCCTGATATGGAAGACACTGTCCCCTCCCAAGGGGGATGGGGGGGGGTCTTTATCATGCACATCAGACGAAGGACCTCTTCAGGGGGCTATGGACGCCAGAAGCGCACCCCCACACAGTGAGGCAGTAGTAGCTTGCCGCAAAAAATGTGTTCTCTTGCCCAGTAGCATGGCAGCAGGAGGTAAGGATCAGGCAGGAGAAACGTTGTTGTAGTTAAAGGGCATAAGAAGCTAGTTAAGCAGGAGACTCAATGAGTGGCAATCACCATCTCCATGACTCCATCCTGTCTGATCCCCACTGCCAACCCTAGAACTCTCACTCGCACACCTTCTACACTCAACTGTCTGCATTAGACAAGCACTCAGCACACTGATCTTCCAGAATACCACAGCTTCCATGGAGGAAAGGTAATGGCTGCGTCTACTGCACTGCCTGCAGGAAGATCCCTGTGGCACGAGGAAGTGCAAGCACAGCACAGCTTACAAGAAGGAAGACACTTGAACTCAACTTAACAACACCACCTCTATTGCTCCCTCAGTGTAGGACAAATGGGGCAACTAAAGTATCCTCCAGACCAGCACTTTGCAAATCGATCTTATAAACTAACAGACTGGAAAAAATAAACTGTACCAAGTAAAAGGCCGGTCCCGAAGATCGTTTACTTCTAGTGGGAAAAGGGCAGGATATGGCGAGTATGCATTGCATGAACTAAAGTAACCATGAGTGTTCTTTATAAAGCCTTTTCACTTTACCTCACAGCTCCGCGTTCCCACATCCAGACTTCTCGTTTACACCTGTGATGAAACTTCTCACATGTAAAAGCTCCCATCTATTCATTGTTAATTAACGTGTTTTTTATGGATGTTATGATGTATTGCATTTGCAATTAATGATGTATGTTACTGGTCTACTTTTCTGGGATTTCTTTCTGAAATAAAGTAATATCATAGCAAAGGAGAGTTAACTTCATAAGCCTTTTCAACCTGTCTCGATCATCTTAATTAGCACATTCTAATGTCTTGTCAACACCACAGACCATCCTTCCCAAGTGCTGCCTGTTGCTACTCAACTTAGTGTGTGCAATTTCACACACGGATCAAAACTGAACAGAAATAAACATATGAAACCACATTTGCAAATGGATGCTTCTGATTGCTGATCATTGCACAGGACCTCAATAGGATCCCGGCTTAAAAGATATAGGCGCAACCATATAATTTCTGCTAGACTTCAAGTACATGCAGCCAATCTAATAACGTATGTTTTCTTAAACGCCATACACAAGATCAGAAATAAATAACCCTCTACGGATTGCTCCCACTTGGAATATTAGGTTACAGACATTCAGCAATACCCTAGTTCAAGTTTAAGGGTAGTATGGATCCCAGGCAAAAACACAACCATTTCGATCAGTAAAGAGCGTATGCAAACATTCATGTTCCAAGATTCTGTTGACCACACTCCCAGGCATCCACTCCAATATTGCATGTTGTACAAGTTTAACTTCATCCTCCTAAACAGATATATTTGTATGTCAAGCTGGACTGAAAATAAAGGCTAAGTTCCAGTTAAAGCACTCCAAAAAGAGCTGTGTGTATATGTGTTGTGGTGAGAGGGGATTTTAAAGTTCTATGTATAGTTGGGCGGGGAAAGGAAAAACTGTGCCTTGTGGGAACATATATTTGCAGATTGGTGCTGCTGAATTTCCTATGGCATGGTGCAACTTTGCCTCGTTATTAGGGTGCTCCACTGAGAGCTCTGGAGTGCTGGCCGGGGGTTCAGGCAACCTAAAATGTAAAGTATTAATGCTAGGAGTAAGAGCTTTCACCAGTCCTCAGAATACAATGGTTACAACCAGAATGGGTTCTCTAACAGGTAGTAGTAGTGCATGACGGATATTGGTGTCTCGGTGGTGCCATTCTACTCTCAGCATCAGCATTATGAAAGACACTTTCTGGCAGGTGCCTCTCTGGTGCTCCGGGTTGGCACATAGCTCTACTCAGCAAGACAAAAGGACACTGGCTTTGGCAAAAAGTAGTGTCTATGTTTATTATTTATTTTATTTATTTATTTATTTGTTTATATAGCGCTAAAGCCCGCAGGCATCAGAGCGCTAACAATTAGACAAAGACAACAAATAGTGATGACGGGACTAGACGGCAGAGGTCTGAATTAACTTAAAGTGGTGCTGGGTGTTTCTGGGTTCTACTTAAAAAGAAAAGTTTTCAGTTTTTTCCTGAAGGTGAGATAGTTGGGTTCAAGTTTAAGTAGGGTGGGTAGGTCGTTCCATTTCCCGATGGCTATAGTCGGGAAAGCCTTACCAAGGCCCTGTTGTTTTTTTGTGGTAATAGTTTGTAGTTTGCCTGTGTTTGATGATCTGAGGCTCCGGGATGGTTTATACCATTTGAAATGTTTCTTGAGGTAAGCCGGGGCTGTGCCGTAGAGACAACGATGTACCATGGTGAGAGACTTGAAAGAGATTCTCTCCTCCATAGCCAGCCAGTGGAGGGCTTTCCTTTCTCCAGAGATGTGTTCTCTCCATGTTGTTCCAGTGATCGTTCTAATGGCGTTGTTTTGAATGATTTGGCATCTTTTCAGGCACTTGCTACTAGCTCCTAAGAGTAGGGAGTTTCCGTAGTCTAATCTAGATAGTATAGTGGCCCTAGCAATGATGGTGCTATTCTTTTGGTCTAGTAGTGGCCTGATCTTTTTAAGGAGAATTTGATGGTACTGGCAATTTTTTTTGAGGTAGCTTGTGTGTGCTTCAGCTCCAAGAGAGGCTTGAAGATACACGCCTAGTGTCTTTACTTTTGCTGATACTGGGATCTGGATGTTTTTGATGGTGAATGAGTTAAAGGCAGGGCTCAATTTCTTTCTGGCTTGTGTGGATCCGAAGATCATGAGCTCGGTCTTAGAGCCGTTTAGACACATCCAGTTTTCTTTCATCCAGTGTTCGATGGTGTTGTAGAGGATGATAAGTTTGTCATTGTCTATTTGGTGGTTTCCACTGAGTTCGAATACCAGTTGGGTATCGTCGGCGAAGTTGGTGAAGAATATGCCCATCTGGGATAACATGGTGCAGAGGCATCGCATATATAGGTTAAAAAGTAATGGGGAGAAACTGGCTCCCTGAGGGACTCCGCAGTCGACTGGCTTAGCGCTAGATGCTTTGTCTCCCCAGACAATCTTAGATTGTCTGTTTTGTAGGAAAGAGGCGATCCATTCAATGGCTCCCGTTGAGCAATTGCCTGATTTGTCAAGGGCCTCGCGGAGTTTGGCATGATCTAGCAGGTCAAATGCCGCCGAAAGGTCCAATAGTATCAGCAGCCCCGCCTTGCCTCTGTCCAGGATGGAAAGCATTTCAGTTTGGAGATCCAATAGTGCTGACTCAGTGCTGTGGCTAGATCTAAACCCAGATTGTTGTGGATGAAGTAGGTTGTTTTCATCAATGTAGTTTTGAAGTTGGTCAGTGGCTATTTTATCCATAATTTTCAGCAGAAAATTACAATTTGTGATGGGCCTGAGGTTGGCAGGGTCCTGTTGGTTAAGGTCTGGTTTTTTTGGTAAGGGAGTGACCGTAACTGTTTTGATGGTGTTTGGGACAGTATGGTCTCTGAATGAGGCATTTACCATTCTAGTGAGAAAGGGACTAAAGATATCGGGATTTTCAAGAATGAACTTAGGGGGAAGAACGTTTTCTGAACACGAGGTACACCTCATGGTGGATAGCGTTTTCTTCATTGTGTCGACTGTGATGGATCGAAAATGAAATTTAGGAACTTCTATCTCGATGTTATGTTCTATGGGGGGAGTCTTGACTGGAATATTAGCGTGTAGGTTTAGCTTGCCAACGTTAAATGCAGGTTCTGTGTGATGGTCCTACTCAACAAAAGCCCCTGCACTGAGGCCCTACTCTCAGGGATCTCTTAAAGGTTGCTAGTTCCAGTAGGGTCCTAAAAGAACTGCCAGGACACAGTGAAGTGATAAAGAGTCATATTGGCCTGATTACAAGGTTGGCATTAACCCGCCGGTTGGTAATGGTGCTGGTGCTTCTGTGACAAATCTGCCTACCGCAGCAGCTGCGCCCATAAGGGTCAGACCTGCCGGGCACAGAGGCCATGGCAGGCAGACTCGTAGTGTGGCGGTCCGCAAACAAGGCACCCTTGTTTCCAGACAGCCGCACTTGTAATGAGGACTGTAACAGTTTATTGAGAAACCATCCTCAACACAGGTAGTATCTTCCCTCCCCATTCAAGTGGTTATACAATAAACTGTTTAACAGATTCTTTTTTTACCCCTATCTCAGACACATATCATGCCCCTTGGAGCCCTCTTCCCTGAGCTAACAATGAGCCAAGAACCAGGCCGGGGTACCGGAAATATATTGATACTTATTTCAATTAAAAGTAATAGAAATTAGCACGAAAAGGTCAAACACCACTTTATCCGTGGCACAACACAGTCAGCTTCTCTCTGCATAAATAAATCATAAAAGTGAGTTAAAAAGAACACAATCACAATTCTTCACTTTCTGCAAATTTCACTTCACAAAATAACTACATTCATCAATAACAAAGGCACCTATCACGTAATGTGCAATTTCGATTTTCCTGCAGGCTTAAAAGGCTAGCAGTAGGATTTCAAGATTGGTAATGATGATTTCGCCCACACTTTTGGTTTAAAAGAAACACAGGGTGATTTATCGGTTTGTATTCAGACCCCCTGCCCCCCTTGCTCTGGTCTACTTACTGAAAGGCCTGCCTGGGGGAAGCTGGATAAAAAAGTTGGACTGATTTAAGAACAAAGACACCCCTGTTCCTTAAAGAAGTCGGAGTCAGCTGGACAACAAGGATTACCCAATTCATGTATAGGCTATATTTTTCAGCACACACTGGGAAGTGAGATTGATTAATTTAGAATTTTAACAAAATTCAGCCGTGGTGTTCTGCCAAATGGGGATTTAATTAAATTAATATTTTTGGTTAAATAGGCTAAGGATCTTCACAGTTCCCTTCCCCCCCCACACACACTATAAAGGTAGAGGATTCAAGGCAAGCAGACACCCCACCTTTTGGCTTCCCAGGGCTCAGTTCTACTTACATAGCAAGCCTCTGTTTAAGGTTCAGGAAAGCCAGCTGCATCTCGGGACACTCTGAAAAGATAGGGCCGGGGTCCGGATACTCCACTCTCAAAGATGGCCTCTCGCTCTCCACCATAGGGCCCAGTCAGCTTTGATGCCTTCCTAGAAATAGACAGCTCCACCCAGATGCACTTTCAGCAATCTCCTCTGGTGTCTACTTACAGCTGTCAGATGGTAAATTTCAGCAGCCTTCCTGATGGTCTGTCTCTTGTCTGTTTGTTCTGTTTTCCTCTCTCTGTGTCCCTGTCCTAGTGCAGTCCCCCTTATATAGGAACGATGACACCACCAATTTTACAATCTTCGGGAAGTCCCTTGCAATAATACCTGCCATTAGGATTGGACAGTTACCCTTCTCTCTCATCCCAAACGAGCCTCCAAGTCAGAATTGGTTTAGGGGTCTGGAGCAACATACAGCAATCCCCATTTCTAATCGTCCTTTGTTCTCCTTTCAATTTTTTGGCAAAAACTAGTTATCTATCACAACTTCAAAGTTTTACGAGCAACTGCCATAATAAACATATTTTCTGATTCAGCTAATCATGGAGACTTAGATAAACCAACCACCAAAATCGTACCATTTAGCACATTTCTGCCGTTTCCATAAAAAGCTGTGTGATAAAATATAACCCTTGAATGCCAGAAATAAAGAGGCCAGAGTGATTTGTGGAGTCCCATTGAAGTGTAAAGTCAGCACAGAAATGGTTATGTCAGACATGAGGCCTATTGATCTAAAAAAAGGTCTAAATATGAAAGGATGGAAAGTGGGCTTGGAAGTTCAAAAGTGCAAAGGTATCCGCAATGCATTTCAGCAAGGAAAAGAAAGACATGTGGCTGACAATCTTGTTTTACTAAATCCATGGAAAGCTAGACGTTTTACTTAAAGAGACAGATAGCAGTGTGTACACTATCTTCAATGTAATACCAGCTTGTGATCCCGAAATCTCAAGTAAAACCAAGCTTATTGCAATTATAAGAAATTCAAGAACTTCCTTTCCCTTACCCCGAATGACAGTATGCACAGACCGGTGCCTACTTGGTTTCAAAGTGGACATGGTTTTCTCATAAAACAGCCCTTTGTATGGACAATTCAGAAGTGATACTCATGTCTTTTGCAACTGTGAGATTAAAGAAATATATTAAACATGGATATAAGGCCAGGATGCCTTATAAAATGCTTCATGTAAAATGCATTGTATGGGAGTTAAAAGCCATTTCTTGCAGAATTGTACATGCAGCTGGGCATTTCTACAGAAATGAAACTTTAACCTCAAAGCCATTTCCTCAGCTTGTCCCGGAGAGGGAGGTCTGGTTGTCAACAATCAATCAGGACCATTGCTTAAAAATACTAAGAAATATACTGCCATTGATGGAAACCACGGTGGAAATAGATAAAGCCCTGTCTGTTTTTTCAGCAGACGTGACCTTGAGGTCACAACTCCAATAAAATGTGCATGAATGCTATAGCCAGGACCATTGGGAGGCTAAGGAGGAATAGGCTAAGATAAACATGAGCCAGCATCTGGCTGGTCACATGTTTAATGATAAATGAAACTTAGGGAAAAATGGGTGGGGGCTACAGTCATGTGAGGCTGGGGTTTAATTAATAGAAAAATACATTTTATTGCATAAAAAGGGCAGCATATATGCCACAACGCTCATTCCAGACGTTTATTAAAGCTGACAGTATTCTCCTTTGAACCATGCCAAAACGATTTTTGTGTGATTAACATGGGATCTATGAAGTGTCATATTTTTCACTGATGTGGCTCCTGATTAAATGAAGAAAAACTGTATCTTTGTACAGGAAGGACGTGCCACCTTCATATTAGCATCATCTGATTTTCCTTAAAATGTAGTTCTTAACAATATATCTATACATGTAAAGATTTGAAAAATTAGAGTACTTGCAATGTTGATAGATTTTCAGAGTTTAAACATGCCAAACCCACGTGTCAGTTTCGGATGACACAGTTTTCTCTTCCCCCAGCTTTCCTAACTCACCCCTCAACTCATTGTCCTATTAGCACACGGGTGGGAGGTGAGTGGAGAGAACCAACCAATCCCTTCCGCGGAAATCATGACAAGTTTGTGATATCATTTGCCCTATAAGTAGATGAGTTTGCATCAGAACAGTTGTTTTTCACTTTATTATGGGAGGTAACCTGCTGCTGAGCTCTCTTGCGAGAAACACCCAAGCAGAGAGGCCTCAAATCTTGCATTGGAGACAGGGTCCAGGGGACATGGAAGCTGACTGAGACCCCTTGGAGGAGCCAGAGGGGACAGTCCTTGATTGACACCCTTCCTGTCTCAGAGGTGCCCTGCTGTTCCCTGATGCCCACTACAAGGCCTCTCCTGTAAGTAAAAATATCCCAAAGCCATAGACTGTGTAGGCCCTGCGTTTCTAAAGTATTGTTCTAGTTATTTCCCCATAGCAAAATACCCTGTTTGTCTGTGTAGATCCTTTGCATATTTAATTAAAGTAAATCAATAAAATCCCCCATAGAAATCACGGGATGTGTTTTGTTAGCATTCAAAATTAACAAGCTCCTCCCAATGTGTTTCGAGCCAGAATAGACATAAAGATTTGATTGACTATTTGTAAGAAAACCCCTGAATTCGATACAGAAACGGGGGGTCCTGAATTCAAAAGAATTAATCCCAAAACCCTGTTTCCGAATGAGTGTGTAGGGTGCAAAACGAAATTCCCCATTGATCCCCTTCATTTTAAATCAGAAGTGTGAAGCCTTGTATTTCCTTTGCATATATGGTGGGAAAAATGAAATTGACCCTTTGTTCCCATTGTGCTCTGACCCAAACCAAAAAGCCCTGCCTGTTATTTTTAGTTGTGGCAAAACACGTTTCCATTGTTTCTCCTTCCCTCATATTGCATTTGTAGTAATAAGTGCAAAATGATTTTTCCCTTTGAATCTCTGTTCCCTAGAGTGCATTTTTCTATCAGAACCAAAAACGATTTTCCCATTGTGTTCCCACTCTCTGCCACTTGACTTCAATTTAGATGGGTCAAGTCTAATTGATGTTTGGATGGTGGGGGTTGCTGGGAAAAAAAGTATTGTAAACAAATCAGCAATCAAGGTGTGCCTTGAATTGTTCGTTTTCTGTATTGGTGAGTGATTTGAAAAGAAAGCTGTGGGAAATTTTGATTGCATATTTTAGTATTACCTCTGTGTCGGTGCGATTACGGAAGTAATTTTTGTTCTTGTGTTGCCACAGCATCGGTGGCTGATGTTAGTCTGTTTGTCAAATTTGGTTTAAATAAATTAATAAATCTGTATTCTTACTACACACCAGCCTGGTTCCTAGTCCATTGTGGCACCAGGTATTTGTTGGGAATGGAGGCAAAATGGGTTGGACGCCTTAACAAACTGAATCAAAATAATAGTGATTTGTTGTGCGCCACCTTGATTGGGGGAAAGGAACTCGCTGAGTTGAGTGTGAACATGTAATAAAACGCAAGAAAACTGAGGGCTCGTCTGGGATTGGAAAAGAGTTTTCACTTGTGACAGTGCAGTAGCAGCAGACTATTCATTTGGGTGTAATTGCATTGCAGTGGAGTAAACGTTGTGTTGCATTGTGCAGGTACCATTCTGACCTGTAACCTTATTTTCAGGGCGGTGTATAGATTAAACAGTGTTCATTTGAGTTGTCATTGTGAGTAGATACTAATCAGGAACAGGGTTGACATTTTTGCCTTTGCATAGAGAGCATATTAGTTGCAGAACACATTTCAGAATGAGGACCGTAGAAGTCTATATGGCCAGGAAGCACCTTCTGTCCACATTTTTTATTAAAGGTTAATGGGTAGAACAGGAGCATGAAATGTGGGAAGCTAGAATGATGCAGGAGGTTAGCTCTGCAAATGCTGATATGTGGTGGGATAATGGGCTGTTACATCAAGCCCTGACAGACTTTTATATGACACAGAACAGCAGAGATGAGCAAATTAAAATGGCTTAGCTCTCAGCATATATGTACTTCCATATGATGATCATGGAAGAAAGATACCAGGATAGTGTAGCATGTGTGCAAAACCAGTCTCTTTTGGATCAAGCACAGAGAGAGTTGAAACAATTAGAGGAAAAAGCGCAACAGAGCCAAAATTCAGAGTTGAAATTAGAAAACATTATTCAGCAGCTAAAAGATGAGTTAGTGACCCAACAGCAAGCGAATTTGGACCGAGAGGCTCAATTGTCTGCACTGAAAGGGGAGTATCAAGAAGGTGTTGAAAACCTGAGTGCAAATCAACACAAATTAAGTGAGCAGGTTTTCCACAAGAGAGCCTGCTTAGAGGAAATTTTTTTGCATTTCAAACAAACTCAGATCAAACAATTGAAAGCTGAAAATAGCTGGTTAGTCATTAGGGATGCAAATTCCCAGGTTCAATTTGATCAGATGCTCCAAGATCTGAACATTCTGAAACAACAGAGAGAGCAGTTCAGGGAAGAGAATATCAAATTGAGTAAAGATAATAGTGCCCTGTTTCAGGAAGTGTGTCAGTTAAGGACGGACATGGAGAAAAGTGAGTTATGTTCTCAGGAACTGACTGACATGGGGCTAGAAAATGAAATCTTAAGCGAACATGTGAGGCAAGCAGAGTTTGACGTAGAGCAGGCAATACAGGCCAAATTGCTCAAGGTGAGGAGATTAGTCTCCCGAAAAAGAAGCGGTTTGACACTGGCCAGACAATACAAGCCTCATAGAAGGAAAATGAGTCCCTTTGTGATTTGAACAAGGAACTTGGAGACTGAATATTGGCACAAAATAAAGTGCTAGAAGCTACTTCAGCACTGGTATCAGAGTTGAAAACTCAGGCATCTATATATCACCAAGATATAGGGGTTGAGAAAAACAAATCTGAGAGGTTGGAAAAGGAAATAGCTGAATACAAACCGGCTTTGAGGCATCCCGACCAGTTAGAGTATCGAAAAGCACCCTCCGATCACAGAGTGATGAACTCTTTACCAGGGACCTCAAGCCAACTCACCACCTCATATGCACAGGGTGCCACTAACTTCATGCCCACCGGTTTTCAAGAACAGGGAAACATAAGGCAGCTGGACTCAACCAGGCCTAGTCCAACTGAGCCAGAAGGCCAGTCCTTACCAGATATTGATGGATATTCATATCTACCCAGATTTAAAAATACCCTAGCATATACCTCTGACCAGGAGGCCTCCCATGATGAAAAGATCAGGGAGTTAGACTGGCAGAAACTAAAGTTACAAAGGGACCACCTGGTCCACTTTGCAGACAAAAAGGAACCAGAGTCCAGGCCTCAGAAGAGTATTTTAAAAACCTTCACACATTCATGGAGGTGGAGGGCATTCTCCACCATACCCAGAAGAAGGAATGAGGAAGATGAGTACTCCCCTGTGTGAAAAGGGGAGTACAAGGGAAGTGACAGTGAGAGCCCACAGCACCACAGGGGAGGAAATACCAGACCCTGTCATTCTGGGAGGGATTCCCAGTCTCATAATAGTAGGGGACACCTAGAGGACAGGGAGTGGACCACCAATAGTATCAGCTCTGAGTCAGAGGGTGAGTGGGCTCAGGTGCAGTGGAAAAGAAAGTCTGCCAAACAGAAGAGAGGTCTTGTGAAAGACCCAATTCAGCAGGTAAAGGCCATAAAGATCTTTATGACTCCTTACCTTAAGAATGCCAAATACTCAGTATGGGAGCATCTAACTTTATAACCAGATGATTACTTCATTTGGTATCAAGAATGATACACATTCTATGGAGTTTGTCAAATGGACATTCTCCTGGAATACTCCAGCTTGTTGGGCTGGAGGACCACCGTCACCAAAAATGGTCCACCTGTAAGGCAGCTATCTTAAAGCATTTCTCCATTCAACGGAACCCTGAGGGGACCCACATGGTGCCCTACAACCTGCAGTGTGGGAAGACCAAGCACCTAGAGAGTTTGTGCAAGAGTAGAAACAGGCATTTGTACAGACCTCTAGGCAGGTGAACACCAATAGCCAGGATTTATTAACACTTAGTTCCATGCGCTCCCAAAATACATTATGACCCAACTGGTAAGAAACTTTCATGAGCATAGGACGCTGCATTGGGTGATAGAACAGGCCACCCGGATTTATGAAGTACATAAAGCCCTCTGAAAATAAAAATAACCCTAAAAATCCCAAACCGTCAAACGCACCTGTCGCTGCAAATGTGGCGTAGTTGAAAAATAACCCCATATTGGACTTGGAAATGGGGGGGCCAAAAAGTACTCCTACTGCTAACACTAATACGCAGAATGAGAGGCAGAGAAGACCCTATTGTCCAAACCAATCAGGTGGTAGCAAGGCAGGGTATCAGACAGACGATCCATCTGACCCTGCCACCCAGGACAGCCCAAGATACAAGGCTAACAGACCCATCTTGGGGTATGCATTGACTCCCCTGGCACAAGGGGGGGACCCAACCAGGTAAGTACTGCCCCAGGAAACCACCCTCTAAACTTCCCTCAGAACTTTCCTCAGGAGGGAAGAAATACTCCACCCCCCAACCTCAGTTTCTTTCCCAGATACCCTTCAAACCTCGATTTCCAGAACAATCTTCCCCTCTCTCCTCGCTTTCAGGACAATAGATTCCCAAATCAGGGAGAAGGGAGACCAAGGATGGAGGGTTATCAGGGAAACTCCCAATACCTGAGCTACTCTGGGAGAAGGGACAACTACCCTTTCTGGGAGCAGCAAAGGTATGAATCCAGTTCCTCCTACCAACCAGAAAGAATGTCTCAACTGGAGCGCCAGGTCCAACACAACACAAGACCTGGGTTGCATGTCGAGGACTCAGAAGAGCCTTCAAATGGATATTGCTTCCCAGAATGGCTCGACATCCGGGTCTGGTGCCCCAAAGCAATGACGGAAAGAAACCTCTGACAACCAACAGGTGCCAGAAGAGGAGGGGCTAAGGGGAAGAAAGATGCAACACCCTAGAGGAAGCTTCCTTTCTCACCAGAACAAACCCCTGGATACCTCTGAACCTGAACACAAATCTTCTATCCCTGAAAAGCTGGAACCTAGGGTAAGTAGGAGAAATCAAGAGCCAAAGAGAACCCACTTTGTGGAGGAAGTCTGCATCATCCTGTTCGAAGGGGAAGAATCCCTGGAGGATTCAGGAAAGAAAATCTTCTCTTTCAGGGATGGAGGGATCCCTCCCAAGGAAGAATTGGCCCCAAAAGACCCTAACTTAGACTGGGTAAGTATGGAGACTGACCCAGAGCAACACATTCTTAAACCCCAACAATGTCACCCAGATGACCCTGAAAGCACTGAGGCATCCTCCCCCCAAACATGTTCGGGTAACTGTTTCCAGGAAGAGGGTGGCAGCAAAGAATCAGGGGACAAAGGGGACTCCCTTATCCCCTTTGTTGCTGGGTACAACATTTTCTTTACAGATTCCTGGACTCCGACACAGAAAAATGTCCAAGATCACACAGTGTCGGATTTCAATATAAAAAATTAACTGCCAAGCTAGCACAAAATGCACATTTTGTTTGTCCCCTTGAAGAGAGAGAAGGAAGATTGTTTGCCTCCGTCAAGGTATTGCATCAATGTGCACTATCAGCACTGGTGGATACAGGATCCCAAGCCACCCTTCTGTCCAAAAGGGCCTTGGCCCAACTAAATTCAGGAAGGGAGGAGAATCACAAAATTCCCCTCACACCTCTTCCTGGAGAACTCCAAAACTTTGCTGGGAATGATATTTCCGTCGAATGGACGACAGATCTGGAGATCAAAATTAGGTGACATAGGGAGAAACACAGAGTGATAGTCGCCACTCCAGAGGCACTCCTTGTCTACTGGGAAATTATCTCCTTTGAGGTTATCACCCCTGATTGACTGTGTGAACAAGGTCCTCTGGACTCAGACTACATGCCACACGATTGAACACCTGTCAGACAAAATAGAATTCCACTTTAGCAACAGTCAAGTCTCAGACATCACTGTCATCTCTGTAGAAGAACAAATGGTATTTGAAACCCTTCTCCATTTTTGAATATTAACCTCCTTCCCAGTTTTAAGTGGCATTCCACACTGGAAGGAAATACTCTGAAATTGTATACCTATCCACAATCAGAAGAAAACCCAAATCCATTGATAAAAGATGATGGAAAAACATCCAGAGAAAGGACAAACAGCTGTTTTCCCCCATTCAGGTAAATGAGGGCGGGCCTTTCCTCTCCAGAGTATGAGTGAAGAACAGAAGAAGCTTCATCAGCAAAGCATTATTCAGGAAACGCCCAAAGGTTCAGACCATTCCCATGTTTAAATTGATTGATAAGTGGGAAATGGGCCTGGAAACTCCAAATTCCAAACACCTCCTTCCGGTGCAGGTGCATGCTAAAAATGTCCATTGGCGACAAAAGCATAGAACATAATTGTTGGGTTGTGAGAGATGCCCCCTCCGTCTTTTACTTAGGCAGTGACATTCATAATTGTTTCGCAATTAATTTGGACCTAATTAATGACAAAACCTGGTCCCGACTGGGGGGTAACCCCATGGCCTTTGACAACACAGAGAAAGCATTTTGGTCAGCTCAATTGCTGCTGTATGCGATAGAAGTGATGGTTTTACTTCCGACACCCCTAGTTGACCTAGAACATGACACCATTCGAACATTGGTGGATAACAGCAACCTTAGATGTATCACTTTGGGCGCAGACACCTTTATTGGAATGGCGGCTGATGCCCAACAATGTTCTATTGATATAGGTTATGAGATCATTGCACCAATTCCAAATGACTGCTTCAATTTTAAGGACGATGTCCCTCTGGAAAAGATTTTCACCCGGCAAGAGGGGAATTTCTTGGTGTACTCTTCTTGCCCTTACAGTGTGGAAGAGGTGACGTGTGACATCAGGAAGGATGGCATTTTGAGTCAACAGTGACTACCTTCCATCCTTGAAACCTCATGTCCAGGCCAACAACATAACAAGAGATCCCTCCACCAAACTGGAGGATGTCGCGGAAATTGCCAAACCCCGAGGTCTTTCCAGACTTTAGGCAGATGGTGGAAGAATGAATCAATCTTGCTGATGCCTGTGAGACCGAAGAGCAAAAACAGAAACTGAACCAGGTGTTTTTTTTTTTAATTTTCAGGATATCTTTGCCGTGGATTCGTACGAATGTGGACACACAGAGATACATTCAACCTCCATACCTACAGACCCTGACACGGCTCCAGTGTTTGTGAAGCAATACCGGTTGCCTATCGCGTCTATGGAGTCACTCACAGAGATTATTAAAAACATAGAATCCTGTGGGATAATTCGTCCAGTTCACAGTACCTTTAACAACACGGTACTGGGGATACTCAAACCGAATGGCCAATGCAGACTTTGCACAGACCTTAGGAAGTTAAATAAATGGGTCCACATGCCAAGATAGCCCCTTCCCTACTTCGATCAGGGACTGGCCCAGATCCAAGGGTCAAAGGTGTATACCGTCATTGACCTGACCAACATTTACTGAACCGTCCCTGTTAGTAGGGAAGACCAGTACACGCTTGCCTTTACCTTTGGGGAGCAGCAGTACACATGGACACGAACGCCCTTTGGATAAATAAACTATGGCAATGAATTTAACATCTTCCTACATAAGGCCATGCCCGACTTGGACGAAAGTGGAAACCTAGCCTATGTAGATGATGTCTTAGTCAAGAGCTCAACTGTGGAGGTACACATAGCTTAGATGCGGTATGTTCTGACCCAGTTGCAGAAAGCCAGAGCGAAACTGTCCTTTCAGAAGGCACAGTGGTGTAAGACCTGCGTGAGCTTCTTAGGGCATGAAATCACCCTTTAGGGTCTCATCCCCAGGAGAAAAAAAGGTGGAAGCATTATTGAAATTAAAATACCCTACTGCTCTGTGAGAACTAAGAAGCCTTCTTGGACTCACTAATTATAGTAGAAAGTGCATTGAAGACTACGCGGAGGTCACACAACCCTTGGTCCATTTATTAAAGGCTGGGGTCAAGTGGGAGTGTGGTCCAGAACAATCTGAGGCAGTAATACAACTAAAGAGAAGGCTTTCCCAAGCGCCTTGTTTGGCTTACCCAATAAAGAACAAGGAATTCTTCTTGGAAACAGGGTTCTCAGATACTTGCTTAATGGTAGTATTATAACAAAAGCATGACAAGGTCAACAAAGTAATCTCTTACATGAGCAAGACTTTGTCCTCTGTGGAGGAAAAATTCAACAATTGTGAAAAGTCACTCCTGGCAACAGTGTGGGCGTTGAAGAAATACCACCCATACATCCAGGTGGAGCACATCATTGTCGAGACTCCTCACCAGCCCTTGCAATATCTCCAAAGTGACTGAATCCGAACAGGGAATGTGAGTAATTACAGAATTACTTCCTGGATTGTGTCCATGCAAGGCTTTTATATGGAGGTCAGATATGTCCAAAGCAAGCAGAGTCTCCTAGCACAAGTTTCAGCTGACTTGCATGACTGTGCTCAAGAAAACTGTCTCGAAGTCAAAAGATTAAAGATCATAGACAATATGGAGGTGTACCTTACTTCCCTGCACAAAGTCCACGAGTAAGACACGTGCCAGGGGATACCCACAGTTTATGTGGATGGGTGCTCCTACCATGTTGATAATCACAGGTAAAAAGAACTAGTGGCTGGCATTGGGAATGCCTGGGTGAATGATGCCCCAGAGTCCTCTGCTGGGTACAAAATAGGTCCCCAAAGTAGTCAGGTGGCAGAGTTGATGGCAGTGCATCAAGCCACCCTCACTGCCGTCCAACACCAACTCAAAGAACCCGGTCACAATCACTGATTCAGATTATGTCAGGAATGGGTTCGAGGAGCACTTGATTAATTGGAAAAATTGAGGCATGCTATGTGCAAATAACAAACTGCTCAAGCACTGGAAACTAATCCAAGCAATTGATGATCTCGTCACCTGTAACGAGATGACCATCTGTTTGAAAAAGATCGGAGGTCACTCCAAAATAGAGGGACCAGACAAAAGTAGAAATGACATGGCTGACCAGTTGTCTTAAACTAGAGCCATCCATATGGATCTCCTCGAAACCAAATCCCTTTTGGTAGAGATCCAGGTTGCTGCTGTTACCAGGTCCCAAATCGATTCCCAAAATGAAATCTCAACTGTCCAGTGGAGTAAAGAAACCCCAGATGCAGATTTGAGTACTGCACAAAAAGAGTACCCAATTATTTTGAAATGTTATCAACATATCGAAGACCCGTGAATTTTCCTCTGACAGAATCTATTTATATCGGGAAGGAGGATCTCTGGATGTTCATGAAGTTTTCCAAAATATTCTGAATCTAAGACGGTTTGTTGGTATGAAGATCCATATCTGGATGCGACCAGTGGGTGGTACCTACTTCATTCCAAAGCCTGATGTTTGGTCATGCCCATGACGCGGCCACTGCTAGTCATAAGAATTTCATACAACTTTAGAAAGGTTGCATACGGGCCACACATGGGTCAGGACCTCGACCTATACTTAAAGGGGTGTCTTGAGTGTGCAAAGTTTCAGCCAAGTTCCCTCACACACAGAGGTCCCCGACAGAAAAGGGTAATTACACTGCCTTGGTTAGATTTGCAAATCGATTTCATCGGGCCAGTGATGTGCTCCTCTAGAGGAAACAAGTACATGTTGACCGTGACACAATTGTTTACCAAGTTGGTGGAATGTCTTCCAGCTCCAAATTGCAAGACAGAGATAGCTGCCACCCTAATGATCAATCACGTCTTCTCTCGTTTTGGCCTTCCCCAAAAGAATTGAGTCGGACCAAGGGAGTCATTTTACCAGTGAGGTGAAAATAAAGATGTGGGAGATACTAGGGGTAAAGAGAAAACTCCACATTGCCTATCGCCAAGCCTCGAGCGGGGGAGTTGAGAAGTACAATAAAACAATTGTGGGCATCTTGAAGAAGTTTGTGGCGGCCTCTGGACCTAGTTGGGACATGTGATTGCTGCTTGTCCTGATGGCCATTAGGTCTACACCATCTTCTACAACAAAATGTCTCCATTTGAGCTCATGACTGGACGAAACATGGTGCTACCTCAGCATATGCTGTAGAGAACTCAAGAGCAGACCCTGATCAACACGTCCACGACCCATGATTATATTGAAAATTTACGAAAACACCTTCAGCATGCTTTTGCTTATGCTCAGTGAAATTTAGAGAAGTTGGCAGTGGGGATGAAAACCCACTATGACCTAAAGACTACCAAGAAAGAGTATGACATAGAGGATATGGTCTACCAGCACAATTTCCAAAGGAACCAGACCAAAGAGCGGAATCTCCTCCCCTGTTGGCGCCGTGCTTTTGACATTGTGATTAAAATCTCATCTGTCACCTATAAGATCCATATCCCTAAAGGAGAACAGACGGAAAAGAAATGGGTCCATATCAATCAGTTGAAAAGCTGTCATCCCAGACAGACTTTGCGACTGATTGAAGAACCCATTGAGGGTAGAGCCCAGGAGCCATCTGAAAAATAAAAGGAAAGAATGGAAACCCAGATTACGAAAATCACACATTACTTGTACTTATCAGGAATGTCAGAAAAGTGCTGATCATGTTCTGAATTGTATACGTCAAGTGAAAAGTAATGTGTAACTTGTTGTTTTGTTGTCAATTCGTATGCCGATCATGCTGGGGAAATTAGTAATGTATAAAATACTTAACCTCTCTTTTATTCTCGGCAGAATAAATAACGCCTTGCCTCTATAGGCCGGAGGTGGAGCTACCGGAAATGGAGGGTTCCAGGACCAAAAACCAAAATCCGAAAAAAGGGTGGGATGCAGACCAGAGCGCCACTCCCTCAGGAGGGGGGAAAGAGTGACATGCTCTGGCGAGGAAATTCCCGGAATGAACCTGGCCACACGGAAACAGAAACCACACTCTCTCCTTGCTCTTCTGTCTGTCTCACTGGAATCAAAGAACCAGGAGTGGGGACATGTGGGTAAAATATAGCCCCTGAATGCCAGAAATAAAGAGGCCAGAGTGATTTGTGCCATTGAAGTTTAAA
This sequence comes from Ambystoma mexicanum, assembly GCF_040938575.1. Taxonomy (NCBI): domain Eukaryota; kingdom Metazoa; phylum Chordata; class Amphibia; order Caudata; family Ambystomatidae; genus Ambystoma; species Ambystoma mexicanum. Next base: position 525,093,887 of record NC_090940.1, read on the forward strand.
GCCTGCACAGAAATGGTAATGTCAGACATGAGGCATATTGAACTAAAAACAGCCCTAAATCTCAAAGGAAGGAAAGTGGACTTGGAAGTTCAAGCATGTGAAGATATGCACAATGCATTTCTGCAAGGAAAAGAAAGACATGTGGCTGACAATGTTGTTTTACTAAATCCATGGAAAACTACACTTTTTACCTACAGAGACAGATAGCAGCATGTAAATTATCTTCAATGTAATAACATCTTGTGATCCCGAAATCACAAGTGAAACCAAGCTTATCGCAGTTATAAGAAATGCAATAACTTCCTTTCCTTCATCCCGAATGCCAGTATGCAGAGAGGTGCCCACTTGGTTTCAAGGTGTACATGGTTTTCTCATATAACGGCCCTGTGTATGGACAATTCAGAAGTGATACTCATGTCTTTTGCAACTGTCAGATTAAAGAAATACATTACACATGGAAATGAGGCCTGGATGCCTTACAAAATGCTTCATGTAAAATGCATTGTGTGGGAGTTAAAAGCCATTTCTTGCAGAATTGTACAAGCAGCTGGGCATTTCTACTGAACGAAACTTTAACCTCAACAACCTTTCCTCAGCTTGTCCCGGAGAGCCTGGTCTGATTGTCAACAATCAATCAGGTCCATTGTTTCAAAATACAAAGAAATACACTGCCATTGATGAAACCACAGTGGAAATAGATAAAGCCATGTCTGTTTTTTCAGCAGAAGTGACCTTGAGGTCACAACTCCCATAAAATGTGCATTAACACTATAGCCAGGACCGTTAGGAGGTCAAGGAGGGATAGGCTAAGATAAACACGAGCCAGCATCTGGCTGGTCACATATTTTAGGGTAAATGAAACTTAGAGAAAAAAGATGGGGGCTAGTGTGAGCGAGGCATATGAGGCTGGGGTTTAATTAATAGAAAATACATTTTATTGCATAAAAAGAGCAGCATATATGCTGCAACGCTCATTTCAGACTTTAATGAAAGGTGAGAGTAATCCCCTTTGACCCATGCCAAACCGATTTTTGTGTGATAAACATAACAGAAGTTATTAAGGAAAATTTGATTTGGGCCTTCACATGATTCATAGAGATTTGAAAGTTGGTGTGAGAGGACAAAATTAACATGGGAACTATGAAGTGTCATATTTTTCACTGATGCAGCTTCTGAGTAAACCATGAAAAATTGTATCTCTCCACAGGAATGGCGTTCTGACTTCAGATTAGCATCATCTGATTTGCCTTAAAATGAAGTTCTTAAAAATATATCTGTGCATGTAAAGATTTGAAAAGTTAGCCTACTTGTCATGTTGATAGATTTTCAGAGTTTAAACATGCCAAACCCACATGTCAGTTTGCGATGACAAAGCTTTCTCCTCCCCCAGATTTCCTAACTCACACCCCTCAACTGCTTATCCTATTAGCACACATGTGGGAGATGGGTGGAAAGAACCAACTAATCCCTTCCGCAGGAATCATGACAGGTTTGGGATGTCGTTTTCCCGATAAGTACACCAGTTTACATCAGAACTGGCATTTGTTTTTCACTTTATTCCAGGAGGTAACCTGCTGCTGAGCTCTTGCGTGAAACGCCCAAGCAGAGAGGCCCAAAATCATGCATTGGAGACAGGGACCAGGAGACATAGAAGCTGACTCAGGCCCCTTGAAGGAGCCAGAGGGGACTATCCTTGACTGACACCTTTGCTGTCCCAGAGGTGTCCTACTGTTCCCGGATGCCCACTACAAGGCCTCTCCTGTAGTAAAACTATCTCAAAGCCATAGACTGTGTAGGCCCTGTATTGTTCAAGTACCCTGTTTCTCTGTGTAGATGCTTAGAATATTTAATTAAAGTAAATCAATCCATTCCCCTATAGAAATCATGGGATGTGTTTTGTTCGCATTCGAAATTAACAAGCTCATCCCAGTGTGTTTCGAGCTGATCTAGACATAAAGATTTGATTGACTATTTGTAAGAAAACCCCTGACTTCGGTACAGAAATGGGGTCCTGAATTCAAAAGAATTATTTCCAAAGCCCTGTTTCCACGTGAGAGTGCAAGGTGCAAAACAAAATTCCCCATTGATCCCCTTAATTTTAAATCAGAAGTGGAAATCCTTGTATTACATTTGCATGTGTGGTAGAAAAAACAAAATTGTCCCTTTGTTCCAATTGTGCTCTGACCCAAACCATAAAGCCCTGCCTGTTCTTTTTAGGTGTGGCAAACACATTTTCCCATTGTTTTTCTTTCCCTCATATTGCATTTGTGGTAACCAGTGCAAAACGATTTTTCCCTTTGAATGTCTGTTCCCAAGAGAGCATTTTTCTAACAGGACCCACAAATGGTTTTCCCTTTGTGTTCCCACTCTCTGCCACTTGCCTTCAATTTAGAGGGGTCAAGTCTATTTGATGTTTGGAGGGTGGGGGTTGGTGAGAGAAAAGGTATTGTAACCAAATCAGCATTCACTGTGTGCCGTGAATTGTTCTTTTTCTTTATTGATGAGTGATTTGAAAAGAAAGCTGCAGGAAATTGTCACTGCATATCCTAGCATTATCTCTGTACTGGTGTCATTATGGAAGTCATTTTTGTTCTTGTGTTGCCACAGCATTGGTGGCTGATGTTAGTCTGTTTGTCAAATTTGGTTTGAATGAATTAATAAATCTATATTCTTACCATACACCGTCCTGGTTCCTAGTCCATTGTGGCAACTGTTATTTGTTGGGATTGGGTGTGAGACGGGTTGGAGGCCTTACCAAACTGAATCAAAATAATAGTGATTTGTTGTGCGCCACCTTGATTGGGGGGAAAGGAACTCCCTTCCCGCGACAAAGCACAACAGTTATGAATATGTAAGTTATTAAGCATATCCCTAATTTCATTTTCCCACCCGCTCATCAACTCTCACATTTTGAACATGTTCAAATAAGCCAGGAACCTAGTCTAACTGTCCAGTACAGTTCTCAGAGTCACAGGTAGATGATTTTTTTTATCCCCAAAATCGGCCGGAAATTACATAAGAAATGTTACATAGATGACATCCATCTGCCTTATGATGGCTCAGAAAAAGTCCTAAATGATAATAGTTCTTTTAAGTTAATTGTGAATCTTTGTGAGACAAATGGCACTCCTACTGCCTCCCGGCCATTTGTTTTCACTGGATCAGTTTATAAGCACCATTTTTTTTTTATCAGACTCATTTGTGTTGGAAGCTTGCTCTTTGAAGTGGGTGCCCCCATTTTCACACATATTAGTCATGCTCCAGCCAAGGGTAACTTGGAGTTACCAAGTTACCCTAAGGAGTCTCACCCTAAGTTACTAGGGTCTCACCCTAAGTTACTAGGGGAATCCAGTCGTGGACCCCTTGCTCACTATTTTTAGAGCGGCACAGCTCCTCCCTACTGATGAGGTCCAACCAGACCAAAACACGTGTCTGGGGATGCTGTTGGTACTCTTGTTCAGAGGAGAATTGTCTAGCATTTCGGTGCTGGACTGCCCCAGGGCAGGACAAAGACTGATATGTTTGGGATATTTCTTCTCTGTGAAAGATAGTAAGCTAAAGACTCTGGGTAAGTCTCTCGTAACCAGGACTAATGTCTGGCAGAGAGACTGCCAAGACCCCCCTTGTCAATTTGCATATTCAAGTAGATTTGGGTCTCACCCTAAGTTACTAGGGGAATCCAGACGTGGACCCCTTGCTCACTATTCTTAGAGAGGCACAGCTCCTCCCTACTGATGAGGTCCAACCAGACCGAAACACGTGTCTGGGGATGCTGTTGGTACTCTTGTTCAGAGGAGAATTGTCTAGCATTTCGGTGCTGGACTGCCCCAGGGCAGGACAAAGACTGATATGTTTGGGATATTTCTTCTCTGTGAAAGATAGTGAGCTAAAGACTCTGGGTAAGTCTCTCGTAACCAGGACTAATGTCTGGCAGAGAGACTTCCAGGACCCCCCTTGTCAATTTGCATATTCAAGTAGCTTTGGATCTCACCCTAAGTTACTAGGGGAATCCAGACGTGGACCCCTTGCTCACTATTCTTAGAGAGGCACAGCTCCTCCCTACTGATGAGGTCCAACCAGACCGAAACACGTGTCTGGGGATGCTGTTGGTACTCTTGTTCAGAGGAGAATTGCCTAGCATTTCGGTGCTGGACTGCCCCAGGGCAGGACAAAGACTGATATGTTTGGGATATTTCTTCTCTGTGAAAGATAGTGAGCTAAAGACTCTGGGTAAGTCTCTCGTAACCAGGACTAATGTCTGGCAGAGAGACTCCCAGGACCCCCCTTGTCAATTTGCATATTAAAGTAGCTTTGGGTCTCACCCTAAGTTACTAAGGGAATCCAGACGTGGACCCATTGCTCACTATTCTTAGAGAGGCACAGCTCCTCCCTACTGATGAGGTCCAACCAGAATGAAACACGTGTCTGGGGATGCTGTTGGTACTCTTTTTCAGAGGAGAATTGCCTAGCATTTCGGTGCTGGACTGCCCCAGGGCAGGACAAAGACTGATATGTTTGGGATATTTCTTCTCTGTGAAAGATAGTAAGCTAAAGACTCTGGGTAAGTCTCTCGTAACCAGGACTAATGTCTGGCAGAGAGACTGCCAGGACCCCCCTTGTCAATTTGCATATTCAAGTAGCTTTGGGTCTCACCCTAAGTTACTAGGGGAATCCAGACGTGGACCCCTTGCTCACTATTCTTAGAGAGGCACAGCTCCTCCCTACTGATGAGGTCCAACCAGACCGAAACACGTGTCTGGGGATGCTGTTGGTACTCTTGTTCAGAGGAGAATTGCCTAGCATTTCGGTGCTGGACTGCCCCAGGGCAGGACAAAGACTGATATGTTTGGGATATTTCTTCTCTGTGAAAGATAGTGAGCTAAAGACTCTGGGTAAGTCTCTCGTAACCAGGACTAATGTCTGGCAGAGAGACTCCCAGGACCCCCCTTGTCAATTTGCATATTAAAGTAGCTTTGGGTCTCACCCTAAGTTACTAAGGGAATCCAGACGTGGACCCATTGCTCACTATTCTTAGAGAGGCACAGCTCCTCCCTACTGATGAGGTCCAACCAGAATGAAACACGTGTCTGGGGATGCTGTTGGTACTCTTTTTCAGAGGAGAATTGCCTAGCATTTCGGTGCTGGACTGCCCCAGGGCAGGACAAAGACTGATATGTTTGGGATATTTCTTCTCTGTGAAAGATAGTAAGCTAAAGACTCTGGGTAAGTCTCTCGTAACCAGGACTAATGTCTGGCAGAGAGACTGCCAGGACCCCCCTTGTCAATTTGCATATTCAAGTAGCTTTGGGTCTCACCCTAAGTTACTAGGGGAATCCAGACGTGGACCCCTTGCTCACTATTCTTAGAGAGGCACAGCTCCTCCCTACTGATGAGGTCCAACCAGACCGAAACACGTGTCTGGGGATGCTGTTGGTACTCTTGTTCAGAGGAGAATTGCCTAGCATTTCGGTGCTGGACTGCCCCAGGGCAGGACAAAGACTGATATGTTTGGGATATTTCTTCTCTGTGAAAGATAGTGAGCTAAAGACTCTGGGTAAGTCTCTCCTAACCAGGACTAATGTCTGGCAGAGAGACTCCCAGGACCCCCCTTGTCAATTTGCATATTCAAGTAGCTTTGGGTCTCACCCTAAGTTACTAGGGGAATCCAGACGTGGACCCCTTGCTCACTATTCTTAGAGAGGCACAGCTCCTCCCTACTGATGAGGTCCAACCAGACTGAAACACGTGTATGGGGATGCGGTTGGTACTCTTGTTCAGAGGAGAATTGCCTAGCATTTCGGTGCTGGACTGCCCCAGGGCAGGACAAAAACTGATATGTTTGGGATATTTCTTCTCTGTGAAAGATAGTGAGCTAAAGACTCTGGGTAAGTCTCTCGTAACCAGGACTAATGTCTGGCAGAGAGACTCCCAGTACCCCCCTTGTCAATTTGCATATTCAAGTAGCTTTGGGTCTCACCCTAAGTTACTAGGGGCTAAGTTACTAGGGGAATCCACACGTGGACCCCTTGCTCACTATTCTTAGAGAGGCACAGCTCCTCCCTACTGATGAGGTCCAACCAGAATGAAACACGTGTCTGGGGATGCTGTTGGTACTCTTGTTCAGAGGAGAATTGCCTAGCATTTCGGTGCTGGACTGCCCCAGGGCAGGACAAAGACTGATATGTTTGGGATATTTCTTCTCTGTGAAAGATAGTAAGCTAAAGACTCTGTGTATGTCTCTCGTAACCAGGACTAATGTCTGGCAAAGAGACTGCCAGGACCCCCCTGTCAATTTGCATATTCAAGTAGCTTTGGGTCTCACCCTAAGTTACTAGGGGAATCCAGACGTGGACCCCTTGCTCACTATTCTTAGAGAGGCACAGCTCCTCCCTACTGATGAGGTCCAACCAGACTGAAACACGTGTCTGGGGATGCTGTTGGTACTCTTGTTCAGAGGAGAATTGCCTAGCATTTCGGTGCTGGACTGCCCAGGGCAGGACAAAGACTGATATGTTTGGGATATTTCTTCTCTGTGAAAGATATTGAGCTAAAGACTCTGGGTAAGTCTCTCGTAACCAGGACTAATGTCTGGCAGAGAGACTCCCAGGACCCCCCTTGTCAATTTGCATATTCAAGTAGCTTTGGGTCTCACCCTAAATTACTAGGGGAATCCAGACGTGGACCCCTTGCTCACTATTCTTAGAGAGGCACAGCTCCTCCCTACTGATGAGGTCCAACCAGACCGAAACACGTGTCTGGGGATGCTGTTGGTACTCTTGTTCAGAGGAGAATTGCCTAGCATTTCGGTGCTGGACTGCCCCAGGGCAGGACAAAGACTGATATGTTTGGGATATTTCTTCTCTGTGAAAGATAGTGAGCTAAAGACTCTGGGTAAGTCTCTCGTAACCAGGACTAATGTCTGGCAGAGAGACTCCCAGGACCTCCCTTGTCAATTTGCATATTCAAGTAGCTTTGGGTCTCACCCTAAGTTACTAGGGGAATCCTGACATGGACCCCTTGCTCACTATTCTTAGAGAGGCACAGCTCCTCCCTACTGATGAGGTCCAACCAGACCGAAACACGTGTCCTGGGATGCTGTTGGTACTCTTGTTCAGAGGAGAATTGCCTAGCATTTCGGTGCTGGACTGCCCCAGGGCAGGACAAAGACTGATATGTTTGGGATATTTCTTCTCTGTGAAAGATAGTAAGCTAAAGACTCTGGGTAAGTCTCTCGTAACCAGGACTAATGTCTGGCAGAGAGACTCCCAGGACCCCCCTTGTCAATTTGCAACAGCAGTGTACACCTTTGACCCTTGGATCTGGGCCAGTCCCTGATTGATGTAGGGAAGGGGCCATCTTGACAAGTGGACCCATTCTTTCAACTCCCTCGGGTTTGCACATAGTCTCCCTTGGCCATTTGGTTTGAGGATCCCCAGTACTGAGTTGTTTAAGGTACCGTCGATCGGACAAATTATCCCACGGGATTCTAAATTCTTAAAAATCTCTGTGAGTGACTCCATGGATGTGAGAGGTAACCAGTATTGTTTCACGAATACGGGAGCCATTTCAGGGTCCGTGGGAATGGTGGTTGAATGAATGGATGTGCGTCCACAGTCTTATGAGTCCACTGAAAAGATATCTTGGAATTCCAGGAAGAACTGTTTTAGCTTTTGTCTTTGCTCCTCGGTCTCATAGGCATCAGCAAGATTGATCATTTCCTTGACCATCTGCTTGAAACATGGAAAGACCTTGGGCTTGACAATTTCAGTGGTATCCTCCGTTTGGGTGGAGAGATCACTTTTGATGGTGTTGACCGTGACAGGAGATTCAAGGTAGTGGTCCTTAACTCTGAAAACTCCATCCTCCCCCCTAATGTCACAGGTCACCTCTTCCACACCATAGGGGCAGGAAGAGTACACCAGGATATTCCCCCATGCTTAGTAAAAAATCTTTTCTGGAGGAATACCGTCACCGATGTTGAAACAGTCATTTGGGATTGGTCCCATGATTTAATTACCTAAATCAATAGAATAATGTTGGGCATCAAACCTCCATTCCAATAAAGGTGTAGCTGTTATCCACCAATATTCGAATGGTGTTGTGTTCTAGGTCTACTAGAGGTGTTGGATTTAAATAAAAACCTTGTTATTGGAGATGGGAATTTAGATTTATATATGCGTCCTGGTGTTTGAGGTTCTGTCCTCGATTAATTTTGGGGGGAAGAGTAGATTGTTGCACCTGTCGTGGGATGGTAAACTCGTCTCACACTTGAACTTCAATCGCATAAGGCAGCAATTGAGCTGACCGGAATGCTTTTTCAATGTGGTCAAAGTGAATGAGGTTACTCCCCAGTCAGGCCAGGCTTTATTATTAATTAGGTCCAAATTGATTGTGAATCGGTTGAGAATGTCATTTCCCAGAGAAAAGGCACTAGTGACATCTCTCATGACCCAACAATTATGGTCTATGCTTTTGTTGACAATGTAAATTTTTAGCATCCACCTGTTAAGCAGGTGATATTTGGAATTTTTGGGGTCTCCAAACCTACTTCCCATTTGTCAATCAATTTAAATGTGGGAATGGTCTCATCTTTTGTTGTGAGTTTCCTGAATAATTCTTTGCTGATGAAGCTCCTTCCATTATTCAGGCATACTCTTGCGAGCAATGGTTCCTCCCCCTCATTTACCTGAATGGGGAAAAATAACTGCTCACCCTTTTTCTGAACGTACGTCAGAATTTGAGTGGACACTTCCTTGTCTGCTTTCACAGGACCCAAGGTTTCATCGGAGTTTGGACTGGTGTAAAATTGTAGGGTGTTCCCTTCCAGTGTGGATTGCCACTTGAAACTGGGAGGAAGGTTGATTTTCAAGAATGGAGAAGGGTTCCCATCACCAGTTTGTTCTCCTACAGATATGACAGAGATGTCTGGGACTTGGTTATTTTTTAAATAGAATTCTACATTCTCAGAGCGTTGATCAATTACGTGACAGGTACCATTCAGACGTACATAATTGGTAGTCATTTTTAATTTGATAGGGCGGTTAGTCCAGAGGACCTTGTTTACACAGTCGATCAGAGGTAATAACCTCCTCAGGAGATCATTCCCCAGTAAACAAGCTGTGCCCTCTGGAGTCACAACGATCACCGGATGTTTCAGCCGGTGCCGTTCAATTGTTATGTCCAGATTCGCAGTCCCTTCAACAGAAATGTCATTCCCGTCGACATTTTGCAGTTGTCCGGGAAGTGGTGTGAGTGGAATTTGGTGGCCCTCCAACCAGAACTGTTAATTCACACTGACTCTGCACCTCAATCAGAGCATGCAATTAGCCTTCTTTCTCCTTCAAGGTGCAAAGAAAGTGTGAGTTATTTTGACAGGCCCGGTGGCCATTTGCTTAATATTGAACTCTGACATTGTGCGATCTTGGGCAGTTTTCTGTGTTGGAGTTCGGGAATCTGTAAAAAAAAACTTTGCAACTCGCAATGGGAGTTGTTGGGGAATCCTCATTTTCCGTGGCTCCTTGGCTGTCCCCTGTTACCTTGCAACAGTTCTCAGAAACTGTTTGGAGAACGGACACCCCCTCTGTTTCACTTCTGTTTGGCTCACATGTTTGAGGTTGAATAGTTTCTGTCTCTGGGTCGATCTCCAAACTTACTCTGTCCCACTCAGGGTCTTTTGGGACCCATTTTTCTTTGGGAGGAATCACCCTGTTTTTGAAAGAGAGGGTCTGCTTACCTGAATCCTCCATGGAGTTGTCTCTTTCAAAGGGGATACATCTGGTGTTCCTCCACAAAGTGGGTTCTTCTTTGGCCTCTCCTACTTACCCTTTGCTCTTTTGGTTCTAACATTTCGGGGGTAGAAGAGACTCTTCCCGGCTGAGAGGTTTTTCGGAGTTCTGGTTGGGTGAGAAGTGAAGCTTCCTCAAGGGCTTGGCATCTCCAATCTACCCGGGCCCCCTCCTCCGGAAACTTGGGGTTTGTCAGAGGTTTCCTCCTGTCATTTCCCCTCCTGGGGAATCAGACCTGGGTGTTGGGGAATTCTGGGAAGCAGGGTTAGGTTGAGAGTTGGACGGAGCACTAAGTATGCACCCCAGATCATTGGTGAGTTTCTGGACCTGTCGCTCCAGTTGTGAGACCTTATCTGGGTGGTAGGGATTGTTTCAAGTCAGACCTCTGCTGCTCCTGAAAGGGGTAATTGTCCCTTCTCCTGGAGTAGCTCGGGTACTGGAAATTCTCTCATAATTTTCCATCCTGAATCTCCCTTCTCCTGGGTTCAGCAATCTATTGTCCTGGAACTGGGGAGAGAGAGAGGAGGATTGTTTTGGAAGTCCTGGTTTGGGGGATATCTGGGAAAAAAGTACAGATTGGGAGGTGGGGTGATACTTCTCGCCTGAGGGAAGTTTGGAGGGACATTTCCCGGGGCAGTACTTACATGATTAGTCCCGCCACTTGGGCCGAGGGAGTGTACACATACCCCAGGATTGGTTTAGTACCCTTGTACCTAGGGTTTATATAGATGGCAGGGTCAGAGGGACCATTGTTCTGGGCCCCCGCCTGACTACCATTGATATGATATGATATGATATGGCATTTGTAACGCGCCTATACACAGGTGTTTCAACTGAGCCGGGTTGTGGGGTCCCTTCTGTTTTCCATTTTGCTTGTTGACAGAAATGAAATGAAATGATATTTTATTTATATCGCGCTCGTACACAAGCGTTTCAGAGCGTGAGACAGGAGGGTTACTTTTACGCCCTCCCACCTCCAGATCCAATGGAGGGGCAGTTTTTACCTATTCCACCTTTGCAGCAGCAGGGCTGTTAGATGGTTTGGGGGGTTTGGTGGTATTATTTTTCCCAGCTGGCTTTTGGACCTCATAAATCCTGGTGGACTGTTCAGTGACCCGATCCAGGGTTCTATGCTCGTGAAAGTCATGCACCAACTGAGGCATTATGTATTTGGGGAGAGCATGGATATATGTAGTCATGAACTCCCTACTATTGCTGTTCACCCGCCGGGAGGTCTGAGCAAATGTGCACTTTAACTCCTGCACATACTCCCTGGGCGCCTGATCTTCCCCACACTTCAAGTTATATGCAGCCTTACCGGCCTCTTGTGGGTTCCTATGGGTTGACAATTTTTTCAATATGGCTGCCTTATAAGTGGACTATTTATGATGATCCTGGTCCTCCAGTCCTGCAAAGAAACTGGAGTACTCAGGTGAGAACGTCCATTTAGCAAATGTTATACAATACACATAATTCCTGATCTGGAATGATGCCATTATCTGCTCATAAAATTCCAGGTGTTCCCATACCAAATACTTGACATTCTTGTGGTATTGTGTCAGGAAGCTCTTTATGGCTTTGATTTGTCGTATTGGGTCTTTCACAAAACCCTTACTCTGCTTCGCTACCCATTCACCTTCTGACTCAGAGCTGCTACTTGTACTCCCTTCCTGGTCTTCTAGGCGCTCCCTATCTCTATGAGACTCAGAATATCTCCCAGAACCACGGCCTCTGGACTCCTCTTTCCAGGACCAAAGTAAACTCTCCGAGTCACTCTCCTTGGAGTTCCTTTTAGGCTCAGGATAGAACCAGGTTTCCTCATCCCTCCTACCTGGGTGTGTGGGGAATTCCCCCTCTTCGCCTGAATACATGGAGATTTTTAGAATGCCCTCCATAGGCTCAGGGTCTGCCTTTTCTCCTTCAGCAAAGCGGGCAAGGTGGTCTCTTTGTAATTGCATCTTTATCCAATCTAATTCCCTGACTTTCTCCTCATAAGAGTTTTCATGGTCTAAAGTACTTACCATATTATTCCTTACTTCCCAGGACACACTCATCTGGCACTTTCTCTTCTGTGTGTTAGAGATGAATACTCATCAATATCAGACATGGACTGGCCTTCCTGATCAGTTTGACTAGGCCTCTTCTGTGTGTTAGAGATGAATACTCATCAATATCACACAGGGACTGGCCTTCTTGATCAGTTTGACTAGGCCTGGGTAAGTCTCACTGCCTCATGTCGCCTTTTCTGGATAGGTGGCATGCATGAGGTCAGTTCCCATTTGAGCATGAGGTTGTAAATGAATGGTAAGGCGCTTTTCCTTCAGGCGATTTATCTTTCTCTTGTTCATCCCTACATTTTTCTGCCTCTAATAGTTCAGCTTCTATTTGTCTCACTCGCTTTACAATCTCGTTCCTGTGTCCTCTAATTCTGGTCAGTTCCTCAGAACCTTTCGTACCTCCATTTCCAACTGATTTATCCTCTGTAATAGGATGTTGTTATTCTGATTCAAGAGGTATTTTTTCTGAGCCAGCTGTGTCCTCTGTTGTTTCAGAGTACTTGCGTGCTGATGTATCTGATCAAAGTCATTTTGGGAATCAACCCCATATAACAGATAATTAATTGACTAGAATGTGATAAAGTCCTCAAAAAATGACTCTATTATGAACTGGTCATTTAGCTTGTGTTGCAGTGCGCTCAGATTTTCTACACACTCTTTTGGTGCATTTTTCAGTGCAAAGAACTGTGTTTCACGCTCTGCACTCTCTTGCTGGAGTGTTTTTAACTCAGCTTTGAGTTGTTGAACAAGATCATGGGCCCGTGACAGTTCTCCAGCCTAATTCATTCTACTAACCTCATTATTTTTCCATCGCGCTTCTACTAAAAGCATATGCAAATATAACTGAGTAGTTAGCTGAGATATTTGTATCTGTTCATCACGAGCAGTTGTGGTCATATAAAATGTTTCAAGTGCTTTGTGTAATATTCCGGCTTCAAGCCAAATATCATTGCTTACTGAGGTAACCTCCCTCACAATTCTGGTTTTCCAGCTTCCTGCATCATCCTCAACCCATTCTCCTTTAAGAAATAATTTAGCTAGGAGATGCTCCTTGGCTTCACCAATTTGTACGGTACTAATTTTCACAATTGGCTTTTTGCACGTTAATAAAATGTTCTTCATGCAGGGACACAATCACCCTGTTCCTGCTTGATTTGCTAACACAATTAAATTCTTACACAATCTCCCTGGAACTCTGGGGCCAAGTAGTCGCGGCACTTTAACAAAACAACGTTGAATTTCCCTCCACCTTAATGCAATTGCATCAAAATGAAAAGACTGTCACAATGTACTTGTCATGGTTCAGGAATAGGAAGCTACATCTTGGCCCGAGCCCCCAATTTGTAGCAGGTTATTGAGAAGCCACCTTCAATACAAGGAGTTCCTTCCCTCCCCACTCAAGTGGTTATACAACAAAACTGTTTAACAGATTATTTCTTTAGCCCTATCTCAGACACATATCATGCCCCTTGGATCCCTCTCCCCATAGCTAACAATGAGCCAAGAACCAAACCTGTGCATAGTGAAACATATTGATATTTATTTAAATCAAAAGTAATAGAAATTAGCACGAAAATGTCAAATGGCACTTTATCCATGGCACAACAAAATCGACTCCTCTGAGCATAATTAAATCACAAAAAGTGAGTTAAAAAGAACACAATCACAATTCTTTACTTTCTGCAAATTCACTTGACGAAATAATTACACTGATCAATAACAAAGGCACTTATCATGTAATGTTTTGCGATTTTGATTTTACTGCAGGCTTAAAAGGCTATCTGTAGGATTTATAGATTGGTAATGATTATTTCACCCAAACCTTTGGTTTAAAAGAAACACAGGGTGATTTATCGGTTTGTTCTTCAGACCCCCCCTTGCTTTGGTCTATGGTGGGAAGTCAGACAGAAAAATTGGAATGCTTTGGGGAATTTTGGATTTCTGACTAAAAGGACTTCCTTAAAGAAGTCGGGGTCAGCTGGACAACAAGGATTACCCAATTAATGTATAGGCTATATTTTTCAGCACACACTGGGAAGTGAGCTTGGTTAATTTTGAATTTTTACAAAATTCATCCATAGTGTTCTGTCAAATGGGGAATTAATTTAATTCATATTTTTGGTTAAATAGGCTAAGGATCTACACAGTTTTGTCCTTCACCCCACCCACTATATAAGGGAAAGGATTCGAAGCAAGCAGACTCCCCCACCATTTGGCTTCCCAGGGCTCAGTTCTACTTACATAGCAAGCCTCTGTTTAAGGTTCAGGAAAGCCAGCTGCATCTCAGGACACTCTGGAAAGATAGGGCAGAGGTCTGGTCACTCCACTCTCAAAGATGGACTCTGGCTCTCCACCATAGGATCCAGTCAGCTTTGATGCCTTCCTAGAAATAGACAGCTCCATCCAGATGCACTCTCAGCAATCTCCTCTGGTGTCTCCTTACAGCTGTCAGATGGTATGTTTCAGCAGCCTTCCTGATGGTCTGTCTCGTCTGTCTGTTCCTCTCTGTTTTCCTCTCTCCGTGTCCCTGTCCTAGTGCAGTCCCCTTTATATAGCAGCAATGACACCACCAATTTTCCAATCTTGGGGAAGTACCCTGCAATAATTCCTGGCACTAGGATTGGAGTGTTACCCTTCTTGCTCTTCCCAAATCCAGCCTCCAAGTCAGGATTGGTTTAGGGGTCTGGCGCAACATATGGCAATCCCCATTTCTAATTGCCCTTTGTTTGACTTTCAACGTTTTGAAAAAAACTATTTATGGATCACAACTTGATAATTTTACTAGCAACTGCCATACTAAACATATTTTCTGATTCAGCTAATCATGGAGAATTAGATAAACTGACCACCAAATCCGTACCATGTAGCCCAGCCATATGGCACATTTCTGCCGTTTCCATAAAAAGCACAACAGTTATGAATATATAAGTTAAGCATGTCCCTAATTTCATGCTCACCAACCCTCACATTTGGAACATGTTCAGATCAGCCAGAAACCTAGCCCTACTGGCCAATACAGTTCCCAGAGTCACAGACAGATGCATACATTTTATATCCCCAAAATTGACTGCAAATTACATACAAAAATGGCCCATAGATGAAATCCATCCGCCTTATGATGGCTGAGAAAAAGGCCTAGACGATAATAGTCCTTTTAAATTAATTGTGAATCTTCATGTGAGACAAATGGCACTCCACCTGCCTTCCGGCGATTAGTTTTCACTGGGTCAGCCCATACCCAATGTTTTTTTTTATCAGTCTCCTTTGTGTTGGAATCTTGCTTTTTGAACTGGATGCCCCCAATGTCACACATATTAATCATTCTCCAGCCAAGGGTAACTTTTCTTGAAGTCAATGCTTTCAGAGCCAGCAGGTCTGGAGAGCACTGAATTTCGACACCTTTAGCAGGACACTTTTTTATGGTTGGTCATTAGATGGGAGATGTGGCATCCAGGCCGGGAGTGGGAGTGGCTTTTCCAAATGTCACTGGGGTTTTGTAGGTGAGACATAATATACATTGCTTTTTGTCAACCCACACATCATATTTTGCTTTCCTGACATTTTCCTGTGAGCAGTGATATATTTATTTTCACGTTTAAACTGCTTTTATTTGCACACACCTCTGCAAGATGTTTTTTGACAATGTTTGAAAATATTGATTTCCATGTGACAGGGATCTTTTATTCCTCCTTACTTTGGAAATTTAAATGCTGCTTATCCATTGTTAATGCCCCTTTCCACATGCCTCTTTAATTTTGCTTGAAAAACAAAGGCCAGGCCTTTTTTATTTCAGTGTTTGAAATTCTGCCATTCATGTGACAGGAACTTTTGTTTGGGGCCTTTAAATGCACCCCACAGGCCCAAAGTCTGGGTTCAGAAAAAAAGGATCAGCCAGTGAAGAAATCACTCCCAGCCACTCACCCTTGCTGGGCTGAGAAGGGTGTACATATTCCACACGCATGAGGGCAGGCTCGTACTGGCCTATATGGCAATAGGGCAATTCCCGAACCAAAAACACAAAATCCTAGTGTTGGCTACTTTTCTGGATCAAAGTGGGCCAATTCTGGTAAGTTACTTCATCGTGTGGCTAGTAGTTTCAACCAGTGTTACTGAATAAATTGTCTTTAAAATGCACAATGTGCATCACATTTTATGAAAAACCCTCCTCTTGGCTACTACTCAAACAGCCTGTCACAAAAGGAATGACTTGCCATATGCAACTGTGGGACACTTTTTCGTTGCTGCCCAGAGACAATTGTATGCCCCAGTCCGACCCTGCATGAGGGTGTATGTTGTGCTCTGTATTTTTAGAAATGTGTGGACTTGGGGTAGCAGAATAGCATTTAGGCAGTAGGCATATATGCCCTGGCACCCAGTGTCAATGCTAGTTGTCACTCTGATAACAAGTACACTTTTCACAGAACAGCTTGTGCCGCATGTGACACCTTCTCCTTCTCTGCTGAAAAGGTCTCAAGTCATCTTTTATTTTCCTTTCGAATTGTAGCCTCTGGCTGCACCCTCTGAAATAAGAGCTTGGGTTGATTTCCCGCATGGCTCCAAAGGACAAAATTAGTTTTCCAGTTACACTTCTAAACTGCACCTGGGTGAGATCACAAAACACTATTTCTCAATAAGTCATCCTAACACTGACAAATCCCTAGAGGCAAATACAGCAACCATGTTTTTATTATCTGGGGTATAAGTTAAAATTACAAAGCCATACAACATTAAATATCATAAAGTTGGCTACGGCTGCCCTTTTTGGTATCAAAATGTTGAAGCCCCTTGCCATACACTGGAGTGCCATGAGCTACGATGTGCCTTTCAACCCACTGCTTAAAATGGACAGGGTTGTAATGGTTTATTAACTGTATGTTCAAGTAACACAATGCAATGGTTCAGCATCGACAGGCCTCGGGACAGTCACGGCAGGGACAGGAAGAATTCGCTTGGCTTTGCTTCGTTGACTCAACTTTCTGTCCTATTCGTTTGCAGCCTAACTCTACAACATACAGTAAATGCATTCCATGGTGCACAAATAGAGTAAGCCTGGGCTGGCATATACCCAAAGGCTTCTCACAAAGGTTTTACTTGCCATATACTTGTTAAGTGCAGCTGAAACCACAACATACAGTAAAATCAGACTTATTTTGATGAACTGAGCTGGCATATGGCCCAAAACATCTCACACCGTGTGTACTTGCCATGGGTGAAGTGAAGGACTCTGGGAATAAGGCCTGTAGCATGGAATGATTCTATATGCTTCCATTGAAGTAAATCACTTCGTAGTGATTTACTTGACTGAAATGACCTCATAGCATTTTCTTTGTTTGTTCTTTAATGGTTGTGTGGGGCTCATACCTCACCTACCCATCCCCTCTTCTACTGCTGAACTTTCACTTACCTATTTTACAGCTTAAAGGACATTAGGGTGAAGTAAATGAGGACAAGGTAATTTGCCTCCATGAAGCAATCGTTTACACGCGGTATGGGCCTCATTATAACTCCGGCGGTAGCCATGCCGGTAAAAATGGCAGGCTGCCGCCAGAGTTATGCTTTTTTTCCAGTACCTGGTAATGGGGAATCACTGGGGCATTACAGCCCCGGCGGTCCCTGAAGCCAGGCGTCGGAAAAAGTGACTCCCCATTCCCATTTGAGTCCCATAGGACTGCGAGTCCCATAGGACTGGGAATGGGGAAGACGGATGCACCGGCACTGGGTGCAACAGTGCTGGTGCATCCGTCGAAGTCTGCGGTCGCGTGCCGTTCCACCCGGCAAGTCAGACATGGCAGGCATGAGGGCATCCCTACCGAAAAACTTGTACTTTTTCTGGTCTGGTAACAACGATGCCTGTAAGCCTACCATCACCGTTGTTACCGGAACGGCAATGTTGTCTCTAAGGAGGGTGGGTTAAAGGATAACAGTGGACTCTCTGGTCATGCCATCAGAGTAAACACGCATTTATAGTACAGAAAAGTGCAGAGCGCCTGCCTAGTTTGCAAATCAATGTGCATAGGGAATGCCACACGGGAACATTAAAAGGCCCCCTCCTTTAAGAATAGTGCTATCCAGCATTAACAATGTTGCAATATGATAGTGACCATGAGCTACAGAGGCAGGGGTAAAAGAAAGGCAGGGGTTGAAATAAACAAGTACCCCCATAAACACGAAAGAAGGCAGGAACAGCAGTGGTCGAAGTGGGCGGGAGCCGTCGGGAGCGGTGCTCCTCTACTTCTTTGAATTCTGATTTACAGCTCCTATACTTTTATTTTAAAAAGAAATCATTCCGGAATGGTTTCGTTTTAAAATAAAAGTGTAGGAAGGAGTTGAAACTTTCACTTTCAGTGCACTGCACTGAGCGTTCCCCTAAACAGCAGGAGCATGCGTTTTGGGCTTTGCATTTTGCGTGGGAGGGTGTGTGGTGATGGGGTTTGTGGGGAGAGATGCACACCAGTAAGGAACATAGTTCCACTACTTTTTGTACACTTCGACCACTGAGGACCAGGGAAGGTTGCTGAGTCAGGAAACGTGCATTATCAGTGCATTACCATGTCAGGAAAAGACAAAAGTAAGCTGCAGAAAAGGAAGGTGGCTGGGATACATAAAAGGCGTCACCCACTGTTTCTATAAATAGCCAAAAAGTTGCAAAGAATCGTCAACCACAAAACAAAATGGAAAAAAAAACTATTAAAAAGTTAAAACATTTTTGTTTCAATTTGGATATTTTTATTATAAACATATTAAATAATAACATAGTGAAGGGACAGCCACTGTAATATTCTTAGATGGCTGATTTTATTGTGAAATGTCCATTTGATGCTAGTAGGGAAGGCAGGTTAGTGGGTATAATATTTTGTTGTAACACATGTATGAAAGCATCCTTTGAATAATGGCTGTTGGTGCTTCTGGTCACTTACTGGTTTCCATTGGGAAAAGCTGAACCGTCCCTGTTGGGTGAAAGCTTGCCTTTGAATGCTGTGGTGTATCGCCTATCTAATGAAAGGAATAGAAGAAAGTCTAAATCAATCTACCTATCTTTTCAGCACCAATATTATCACAAGCCATCAATCATTGTTATAAACAAAGAATCAATCAATAAAGACAGACTACATTGGCTGGACCCGACCGCCAAAGGTACATTTCTAAAAATAATTTAAAAAGAGGGGCAACTAAAATTACTCCTTTATTCCACCCTCCTTTTGATGCCTCTTAGTGAAGATAAATTCATGCTATGTCTTAATATAGGATATCTCCAGAAAATAACACAATGCCATATCTCTTTGGTCGACCAGTTTCTGCAACAACAGTTATTTGTCTGCATTCTTCAGGACCTACCCTATCCTTTTTAAAATATTTTGTTTCAGGTCGTAGGGCAGATTCCTTTACTGGAGGACATTAAGGTACTTATTTTGTTGACAAGCGTAGTTTAAGGTTGTTCCTCCTTCTGTAGAGGGAAATTCAAAAAATAGTATTTTTCTATTAGAACTTGTAATTCTTTTAAGGGGAAAGCTGCATTATTGAAGACATTTAATGTTGCAAAGCACAACAGGGAAGTTATGAACCAGTACCCACCTCTTTTTTGTGGTTGAGTATGTTATTCGACTGTTTGACATGTTTCCTCCATCTGCAATGAATAGAACGAAAGACAATCGACAAAGTTGTTGACCAACACTAGAATCCCATCGTTTAAATTCTCATTAGTATGAATGCACCTGTGTGGGCCTATTTCGAAACAGCTGCTTATTCTTCTTTTCTCATTCGGTGGAATGCCAAAGAATTGCACCTTTCGTCACAGTGGGGGCCATCTTTGCGTTAATACATACGTAATGATGCATTGCGTTAACATCTCTTTTGTGTTGCAGAACGACAACTCGCTCAAATTGTTTTGTTTTGTATTTAGTATACTCCAAATAGGGCGACATGGCATTGGTTACTAATCAAGTTCATTTTCGTTCTGGCAGAGAAAGATATTCATATTATGGGTCATCCTCCTTGGCAATGCCTCCTGCCACATAATGACGTAATAAACACCAATAGCGTCCAATACTTGCCACCATATGTATGTCTAGGCTGGTATTATTGTCCTTTGTTATCTGAGGGCAAAGTCTGCAATCATGTATTATTTTGTTTCAGATGGTGACTACATGTTGCCCTGCAATAGGTTTATTCGGGCCATAGTGGTCAATATTTAATCAGAATACCCAGCACTGTTCTCGCCTGAATGGTAGAGCATTCATATCTACTGTTCACAGTTAAATATGGTCCAGTTAAGTATTTACTCATCCTGAGGAAAATAAGAGAGGTTGCCCGGGATGAGATTGCTATGGCAGCTGCCCTCAGGGAAGAATTTGTATTTGCTCTTTCTGGAAAATGAGTGCGAAGCTACTAAGACCAACATGTCCACTTTGTCCACATGGAGTTGATCAATTCTGCTTTTCGTGTGTTGAGGCATAAACAACACCTAAGTGTCTGTTGAAGGCTACATCAGCAGACTCTGCTTCGATGGAGCTTGGTTTGGTACCCTCAAACCATTTAGTTTACAGAATTTGACTGATAGAGTCTGGACCCAAGCTCCAAATACGATTCTGGACCGTATGCCTAAACACTAGATCATTTGGCAGAGAACACAAATGCTCTAGGGCCCCTTTTGTTAAAAGGTTTTAATTCAATATTTGTGACAAAGAGTATCCCCGGACATTGGCAATAAGCAATCTTCCGTCCAATTTTTTTTAAAGTGTTTTTATTATTATTATTTTTTAAATGTATGTTCGCTCAAAGCCACTATGCTATTGTCCCATCGCTTTCATGATGCCTCAGGGAAAATATTAGGCACATGTATTTATAACCATGTGGTAGATTGGCTGGCCTCATCTTATTCTAGTTGGGCATGCGAAGTGGGTTTTGTGTGAGACTCTGCACCACACAACCAAACAGGCCTATTATGTTATCCTGATTATCTCTAAGTGTGTTCCGGGGCATAGGGGCAAACTATATTACATCCTTGGAACTGTAGTCATCTTTTGACTGTGTGGATGGATGGGTTCTGCCTCTGAATACTCTAAGGGAAATCGTAATGCCCACTTTTCTCATTAATATCTTGATAGAAATGCAAGGGAACCACACCAAAGCAATAGGATTTGGGGATGAACGTGAGCCCTTCTGTTGCCTTTATCTAAAGGGGACAAAAGCATGGATGCATGTGACCCGCCTGCTTGTTACCCTATATATTGGCAAACTCTGTCACAGGGTGGTGACACTATTCGTCAATACTGCTTGTCCGGGATTATCATCTGTCTTTATTTTTATATGCAGACACTGTTGTGATCATCGCATAGCAGAGAACGAACTACACTAACTACCTTGCACCTGTGTTTCCTTTATGGATGAGAGGGCATTAAAGACCAACATAAATCCAGTACAATGAAACAAAGTATCATTCCGAATCAGCTGCTCTCCGATGCAGGAAGCGAACATCACGCTGAAAGCTCTGTTATTGTGTGCATTATTTGCAGAAATAATTCAACTTTGCAAATTGGGGAGAGAGCTGTTGAATGTTTGCTTTTCAGAGTTTCAATTGGTTTCATTCTGCTTTGTACGTCAATGGTTTCCACTTTTGTTCAGCATTGCATTGTTTTTACTGTTGTTGTTATTTATGGCGCTTAGTACCTTAATGTGTTTGTCAATTGTTGTTTTAAAAAACTAAACGTATGCTTTTCTATGGTCTATGGCTGCCACTGTCACCGTGTATCAAGTATATAATTTTTTTTAACTTTCTTTATTGGTATTTTCAACATAACATACAGTGAGGCCATGCGCCAACCATAACTTGAGACCGGTTCCCTCCCCCCACACCCGCTTCTGCCCTTTGGATCAGCAAAGTCTTTAAGCCAAAACAGTTATCTGCGTGCCTCCGCCTGGGGGTTTGTAGCATTGTGTGGCATGCTAACGACAGGACGCTGCAATGGAGATGGTGGTTGCGAGTCTAGAGCATCTGTTGACGACAACAAGAAAGCTATATATGGTCCCCAGATATCCGGGGGGCGTGAGTGGAGCGGTAGAGTCTTGATGAAGTCAGTCTCTATGTCCTGGCAGTGTGTGATGTCTTTAAGCCAGAGTCGGGAGCTTGGTGGGGGGCCTCTACCCCAGGTATATGCAACTCTCAAGTTTTCTCAAAGATCACACTCCAGAAAGCGGCTACAGATGGACAAGACCATGCCAGGTGAAGGAAGTCTGCCTCCGGCTCCCCGCATCTGTGACACTCTGCCGATATTGACTCTCTTTGAGCATGGAGTCGCTTGGGAGTGCGATACGTTTGGTGGAGGAAGTTGAAGTAGATGAACTTAAATCTTGGGTTTATCGCGACCTTTTATAGAATATTGAGAATGTATGCCCATTCTCCGTCCCGGATTCTGGTATCCAGTGCTTTTTCCCATCTTTTTTTTGCTTTCGAGCAAGGTAGTTTCTGTTTGCTAAGAAGAGCTTTGTAGATATTCGTCACCAGGTGTCCTTCCCCTTGGGCTTGGATTGTGTTATGCAACAATGGCCAGTTGGGCGGTTGTTCGGGAAAGGTCAGGAGTGCCGCCTGGAGCAAGTGTCGTAGTCTTAGGTAGATGAAGGTGTCAAGGGCATTATTGCTTACCCTTTCTCGTGCTTGTTGCAAGGTCAGGAAGGTTCCCTCTGGGAAGAGGTTGTGCATGGAGTTTAACTGCAGTTTTGCTGTCCATAGTAGGAATACTTTCTCGGACGTGACAGGGATTCCTGGGATATGTTTGATTGGCAGCAGTGTGGAGAATCTGGTTATAACTCTGGTTGCCTTAGCGATCCTCCGCCAGATTGCGTATGTGGTGGTGATGGGGTTCATTGATTGTTGGCTGGCTGTGAATTGGCTGAGAATCATGGCACGCAGAAGATATGGGGTCGCGAGCGCCCTTTCAATTTGGACATGAGGTCTTATAGACTGCCTTGCGTACCAATGGCTCAAGAATTGTGCTTGGGCAGCCCAATGGTAGTATTCCAGATCTGGTAGGGCCAGACCTCCTTGTCGCGTTGGCAGAGTTAGTGTGGTATATGCGACTCTTGCCACTTTGCCAGCCCAGATGAGGTCGAGGACCATACTTTTAATGTGCTGCAGGATCCTCTGGGAAAGCAGCAGAGGGATATTCGTGAATAGGTACAAAAGTTTCGGCAATATGACAATTTTTACCAAGGATACTCTGCCCCATAGGGTCAGTGGTAGCGACCTCCACCTGTCGATCCTGGATTGAATGGAGACCAACGCGGCCTCGTAATTGTCGCGTATGATGTCTTCCTTCAGTCTGGACATGTAGATGCTGAGATATCTCACGCCTGAGTGTTGCCATTGAAAGCTGAAGTCGTCCGTAAATTCGACGGTGGGGGCAGTGAGTGGGAGAATGACTGATTTGGTATTATTAATTCTTAGTCTGGACAAACAGCCAAATTGGATTACTGCTCTCATAATGGGATTTAAGTTCTCGTCTGCATTCCGAAGGAACAGGGCTACGTCATCTGCGTACACGGAGATGATCATCTTGTGGGGGCCGAATGAGAGGCCTCTGTGGAGATGGTGCAAGCACAGATCGGATGCTAAGGGTTCCATCATGAGAGCAAATAACAGAGCGGATAGCAGACAGCCTTGTCTGGTCCCTCTTTTTAGATGGATGTCGGCTGAACGTAGGCCTCCTAATATGATGTTAGATGTTGGTCTTTTGTAGAGCAGTGAGATTAGGCGTATGAAGCGTTTACCCATTCCCATCCTTTCCAGGATCATGAAGAGAAAGGGCCACTCGACCGAGTCGAATGCCTTCTCGGCATCTAACAGCACCACCACCGCTTGGCTCCCTGGGTCAAGTGCTTCTATTGCTCCGAACATTCTTCTTATCCCATAGGAGGTGCTCCTTCCAGGGATAAAGCCTGCTTGGTCGGCCAATACCATGGCGGGCATCAGGGGTAGTAGCCTCTTCGTTAGGATTTTTGTGTAGATTTTATTATCCAGATTTATCAGCGATATAGGTCTGTATGAACCGCATTGAGTTGGGTCTTTGCTGGGTTTATGAAAGAGTATGATGTGATTCATATATAGGGTTGGCAGTAATTGGTCATTGGCCAGGGCTTCCCCATATACCTGTAGGAGTAGCAGGGCGACGCGGTCTGCATAGGATTTATAAAAATCGCTGGACAAGCCATCTGGTCCTGGTGCTTTCATGTGGGATAGCTCTTTAATGGCCTCGAGGATCTCTTCAAGGGTGATAGGGGCGTTCAGTATTTCTCTAGGCTCCGAGCCGACCCAGAAGAGTTCCACTGTGTTTAGGTATTGCGCCAGCTCGGTTGGACTAACAGAGTAATTTGAGTCATACAGATCTTGATAAAAGCAGCGAAATGTTGCAACAATTTCGATTGCGGAGTGAACAGTGTTACCGGAGTGATCTGTTACAGCATCAATTGACGTGGGTTTTCTGTCGGCTGTTATGAGTCTCGCAAGGAGGGCTCCGGTCTGTTGCCCCTCACCATATTGGCAGACTTTGTGGTGACGGTCCAGGAATTTCACCTCTCTTTCAGCTCTCTTCAGCTGCATTCCTGAAGGTCTCCAGCTCTGTTTTGATCTCCGCGAAAACCTGTGGGGTGTTGTTCACCAGTAAAGAGCTCTTAAGTGCTTTGAGATGGATTTGCTAGAGCTTAGTTCTCTACGTATTAGCTTTAGGATTCCACATTCTTTTGCCATACAGACTCCCCTGGTAAAGCACTTCATGGATTCCCACAGGGTCCCGGCTGAGGACACTGATCCCTGATTGATGTCTAAGAAGGATTTTAGTTCAGATCGGAGTTCGTCTGCGAAGACGGTGTCCTTTAGCGCTCTGGGTTTGAATCTCCAGTGTGGGGTAGTCTTGACTGCTTGCATGGTGGTGCACTCTAGGGACACCATAGAGTGGTCCGATAGTGCTCGTGGATGGATGTGGCGCTCTCCCCATTGCAGGCGGCTATGTGTGGACACTAGGAGGTAATCTATTCTTGAGCTGGTTTTATGCACCCAGGAGTGGAAGGTAAAGTCTCTGGAGTAGGGATGTTTGAGTCTCCAGATGTCGACGAGGTGGTAGGCGCTGCATATTTCTTTAATTTGCATGCTCGCTTTGGATGGGGCGCTGTTGAATTGTGAAACTTGTCTTTAGCAGGGTTGAGTGCTGTGTTGAGGTTTCCTCCCCATATGATCGTGGAGTGTCCTGTTGAGTTTAATTAGATCATTACCCATTCATAGTTGTTGGGGCTGTCGGTGTTTGGCCCGTATGAGTTTACCAGGCTGATGTCCTCTCCATCGATCGTTCCACATATTAGTAACGATCTGCCCTCTGTGTCTTTCTTTTCTGAGATTAATCTGAAGTTTACTGTTTTATTGATAAGGATAGCCACCCCTCTGGCATACGACGAAAATGATGTGAAGTAGCGGTGGCAACCCCAGTCTTTTGCCCAAGGGCATTCAGTGGTCGGACTTAAGTGAGTTTGTTTAATGAGAGCTACGGCGATCTTATGCCGGCGTAGGTATTGAGTCGTTTTCCTCACTTTGGCCGGCTGGTTTCCTCCTTTAATATTCCATGTGGCTACGGTGAAGGTGCTGGCCTTTGGATTCTCTGTGTTGGCAGTTTTTGGTGTTTTGCCGGTAAAAGGCGTAGGCGGCGCATAGTGGTGAAGGGGTGCGGGTTGGAGCGTGGTCTCCCTGTGGGCGGCGCATGTGGGTAGCCCCGAACTTGGTGCAACTTGTTAACCCCCAACTGGAATGTATCCCCCTGGCGAATCTCATGAGCAACCCCCAACTCGCTCGTCATTAAGACCCAACTTAGTAACGGGGAACTGGTAAACTTTAACATGGCTGTGCTAGGGGTGCTAGGATCTTCCCAAGTCACATGACCGTGGGGTGCTCAGACCCTTATGATGTGTTCTGGTGTAAAAAAAAATGTCACTTAATGTGGTGTTCCGTTGCCTGTTGTTGCCTATGGCGGGTTACGTTGGGCCCGTTCCCTCTGTGCATGTGGTTGATTGCTCTGAGGTGGGCCACAACCAGCTTGGTGTAGGTATGAGTTTGCCTCTTCGGGAGTCTGGAAAAACTGGGTTCTACCCTGGAGTTGTACTCGTGGGCGAGCAGGAAACAGCATGGAATATGGGATTTGGTTGGATCAGAGCCTTAGTTTGATGTTGGTGAAGGACCTTCTTTGGGCCTGGACGGCTGATGAGAAGTCAGGGTAGAAGTAAACTGTATCGCCATCATATTGTAGCTCGACTTACTCCCTGGCCATTCGAAGGATGGCGTCTCTGTCCTTATAATTAAGAAGCTTTGCAATTATTGGTCTGGGGGCTCCGACGATGGGTCTCGATGCCGGTATTCTATGGGCCCTTTACACGACAAACAAATGCGAGAGTGCCTCCGGGCTGAAGAGAGACCTGCACATCTCCTCAACGTGGTCTTCCGTTTTGCCTTGGGGTTGTTTCTCCCTTACCCCGACTATCCTAATATTGTTCCTCCTAGAGCGCCCTTCGAGGTCTTCATTACGTGCGTTGGCTGTTTTCATCTGGGCCTCGAGGGTTGATACTCTGGTGGTCAGGGACGCCATCCCGTCATAGAGGTTAGATATTAGTTGCTCTGCGCCATCCAGGCGCTCGCTGTGGTTGTCAAGCCTGTGTTGCACATGATCTACCTTGGAAGAGAGGTCGTCCAGTTTGCTATCTAGGTTGCTGATCCCATTTATTAAGTCTAGGAGCAGTGCTCTGATATCAAGCGAGTGGGGCTCGCACTCTTCTTGGGCAGGCAACGGCGGTGGGGATTCTGGTTCGCTGCTGTGTCTAGGAGTTTTGGACGAGGCGCCCCCATCAAAGTTCAGTTTGCGTTGTGACTTGTCATATTTCCCCATTGCGAGATTATGTATGCTGAGCGGGCGGTGCTCTGCTGGTTTGTCCTGCCGTTGGGCTTGGCTATTGGTGCGGAGTGCTGGGACTAGGAGGTCATGCTGTTTGATGGCGGGTATGTGCCGCTGTTTTTTTTTAGGATTGCTTTGATGCCTGGCGTAGTTAAGTGGCGCGTATCCTGTGGTTCTAAGCAGGAGGCCCGGTCGTAGCCCGCTGGGTTGAGGTGGTGCCAGCACCACAGGTTTACCGGTGTAGCTTGTACTTGCTTAGTATTGGTTTTGCTGCTTGCTTCTGTACCCACTTGCTGGGGAGCATTGATGCAACCCGGGAAGGCTGTGCTGGCGGTAGCGTGGACAAGTCTTGCCCGATTCAGCACCCCTGCAGCAAGGGCAGAGCCCCTTGTGGTGATCTGTGTGAGGAGGGGCCACCCAAGTGGATCAGGCCCTTCAGCTTGGGTGTCTAAATGGTTCTATACGGGGCACCAGTGGTCTGTGCTTCTAATGTGCTCGACCTGTCCCCCACCCCGCTGCAGGCGCCGTACCTGGGTCTTCCGCTCTTCCCCCACGGCGGCTCGGGATCTTCACTTTCCTCTGTTCTGTTCATTCAGGGCCCCAGCCGGTGGATTTTGCCGCGTTTCAGAAGTGGCGTTGGGCTGCTGGGGGTCACGGCTGGGCCTCAGCGCCACAGGGCGGGCCGTGCCCGACCGCGGGGAGACCCTGTTCGGCGCTGTGTCCTGACATCCTCCGCGCCACCGGGAGGCCTCCCGCGGGCAGTGCCTCTCCGCGCACAAGCAGAAGGGGGCAGCGGGGTCTTCCCGCCGGTCTCGGCTTCTCCCACAAGCTTCGAAGTGCTGTGGAATTTCAGGAGTTTGGGCCCGTGGGATCGGGCTGACAGCTCTTCATGCGGACCAGTCGCGTCTTTGGGGGCCGGCTCTCGCGGCAAGTGACGGCGACGCCTGGGTGCTCCCGAGCCTCCAGCGGCTGGTCCGGGCCCCCCCAGCGCCTCTCCCCCCCTTGGGCCCACCGCTGGTCTCTGTGACGCCTGCTGGTGCTTTCTCAGCAGGTTTGGTGGAGCCAGGCGGGCGCTGGCGGGCCGCCAGGCCTCTCTCTCTCTATCCAGGGGCGCTGGGGGGCGCCGGCCGGGGTTTCGGATGTGTGGAGCGCCGGGAGATGCCGATTTTTTGCAGGATTGGCACCTGGAGTTTCTGCGGCAACGTCGGCTGCTAATGTTGGGTAGTATTCCACCAGGAGAGACAGGATTGATCAGGATTTTGAAGGGCCGTGTGGGAGCTCACAGGGGAGCGGCCATCTTGTTCGGGTCTCTAGCGCCCTCTGTGGATCAAGTATATAATAAAATACCACTGCTCCATGATGCACAGCGCCTTTCATTGGCCTATTGCAGCTTAACTAAGAATGTATTTTCCAAAGCGCCATCTTATCTTGGAAATGTAGGTCTAGAATATAAAAGCTTTATAATAGCTTGCTGTACCATCCAGACGTTATCTAAAGTGAAAACTATGGGCATGTACTTGGACTCTCAACTGAGCATAAAACTGCAGCCAGTAACAGTGTGTCTACCTCGACATGAATTGAGCATGAACACCCAGGTCAGCAACATTGTGTCTACCTCGACATGAATTGAGCATAAAACCCAGGTCAGCAGCATTGTATCTACCTTGACATGAATTGAGCATGAAAACCCAGGTCAGCAGCATTGTATCTAGCTCGACATGAATTGAGCATGAAAACCCAGGTCATCCACATTGTATCTACCTCGACATGAATTGAGCATGAAAACCCAGGTCAGCAGAATTGTATATACCTCGACATGAATTGAGCATGAAAACCCAGGTCGGCAGCATTGTATCTACCTCGACATGAATTGAGCATGAAAACCCAGGTCATCCACATTGTATCTACCTCGACATGAATTGAGTATGAAAACCCAGGTCAGCAGAATTGTATATACCTCAACATGAATTGAGCATAAAACCCAGGTCAGCAACATTGTATTTACCTTGACATAGATACAATGCTGCTGGCCTGGGTTTTATCTATCTCAACATGAATTGAGCATAAAACCCAGGTCAGCAACATTGTATCTACCTCGACATGAAATGAGCATGAAAACCCAGGTCAGCAGCATTGTATCTACCTCTTGAGCATAAAATCCAGGTCAGCAGAATTGTATCTACCTCAACATGAATTGAGCATAAAACCCAGGTCAGCAACATTGTATCTACCTCGAGATACTATAGTAAAATATTAAGTCAAACTCAACCTTTCTTGTCCAAGGACAACTGCTCAACACTGGCGAGGACAATAATTGGAGTAAAACGAGATTACTGCAGTACCTTGTAATTGACAAAGGGGAGTTAGTCAAGCCAGAGGTGATTAAAAATGGCGCAGTATGCATGTTTGATTACACTCATATCTCCAATGATAAACGTGCGCTCCACTGCTTTCCAGTGGAGGCTAGAACTTTGTTTAGAGTTCTGACCATGGTCTACGAGAGCCTATTAGCTAGTAGCCCAATATATTTATCAGAAAGGACCTCTCGGTCACTAATTCTAAGACTGTTAAGAGCAAATGCTTAAGACATGCTAGATGTGCCCAGATCAAAATTGGTTCAAGTGAGTAACTGTGCATTTGTCATAGCAGCTCCAAGATTACGGAACTCATTACCACCAGACTCGAGCGGTATCTCTACCTGGATCTATGTGATTATTGCGACCACTAGTATTATGATGGCCGAAAATGCAGACTGTTTTTTTTTTATTAATTTTTTTTAAAACCCCCCCTTACACCACATATATATGCGGGGGAGACCCCCGAAACTCCCCATATTACCACTATATTACATGCCCCCGCACATATATATGGTTTAAGGGGGGTCTAAAAAGTTGGCATTTTTGGCCGTCGTAATTGTGAGGGTGAAATTTTGGGCCATTACCTCTCTACCGTGGTCTCTTTCAAGCAAGCTCTAAAATCTCACTTGTTTTACGAACTCTCGGGAAGTAAAAGTCATAATTTGAAAGAAATTCAGTGTAAATGTTATCCATTTGTCTTGCAGCTAGGTGTATGTATACCCTGCTTTCCTTGTGAGTGCCCTGATGCCCACTGACTTGCTTTTTGGCACAATATAAATAAAAAAGGAGTAGGACACAGCGAAGAATATTATTAATTCCATGCGTCCAGATCCCGAATAATTCTACTATTCACAGTGTGCTTTTATTTTGTGTGGCGATTTGGTGCTGCAGCAACTATAATAACCATGAATTTTGCAGAATATAGCAGGGACAAGGACTGTGCCCTTGCATTTAAATCATGCACTTACTTTTAGATGTATTAGCTGCAGGGTGGGCCTGTGGTAATCGGGCTCTCAGCAACCAGAGCCAGTGCAAGTGTGAGAAAACCTGAAAATCCACTGTGTGTCTCATCTCAGTGTTAGTTAATTATTTCATAACTCCATTTTGAAGCATTACTTGAACTGCAGCCAACTGCAATACATCTTCACTGGTTATAGCCTTCATTTTCTTTTCTTTTTATGAATGTGTTTATGGCTCTTGACAGTCAAGACACGTTCAGCTCTACCAAGCTTTTTCAATGACAATATATTAAATATTATCCAATCCTACAAAGGTCGACACTTCACGATATCATCATGTCATATTCGCTTACAAAATGAGCATCATTAATGTTGTTCAGACAACTATTGCCACTTACCTTCAAAACACTTGCTACATTGACACTGATTCTTCTTTTAAGTCACCTTATGCAAGGAAAGTTCTGTTTACTGAAAAAAGAGAACATCACAATTCAATTTGCGATGTCTGCAAACACAATTTAATTGAGAAACGTATTCATAAATGATCCTACAGATCTTTGAGTACAAAAGACCAAATACATGCTCCTTATTTTTGATTTCGACTCCCATCATGATAGTGGACATGCTATTTACTGGCGTGCCAAATAAATCTACACCTATCTCTATTAACAATCTGAGAAATCTTCCTTCCTGATTAAAGGTTAGAAAGAATTCCTACCAGGTAATGGTGGAGTGGGCCGATCGCATATGTCTCTTGAGCCTTCTTCTCTATGCCATGACATGATATTCGGTAATGTCCCAAGTTGTGTCTCATATTCGATGGCCATAGTAGCGTGGTTATTTTATCTTTACTGCATGATCCTGTATCTAGATTCTAGATCCTGTTTTTAGCCATTCCCATGGAAATCAATCTATGTTTCATGATTGAGGTCTCTATAAGCATCAATGTAATCATCAACATCACTTTTGCAAGTAGATCCGGTGCTCTTCACGCTGGTTAAGGTGATTCAGAGTTGTAGCTCAAATCATCCAGCGAGTCAAAGGTTGCAGATCCCCATTCTCTGAGAACACTTTCACTTATAGATTTGTGTTTTTCACAAGACAAAGTAACTGTTTTACAAAGTTTCAGGAGTGAGCAGCTGCATGCATTGCTTTTGTTGACTCACTTTGTGAAAGGTTCACAGAGCAGGCTGTTTTCTGTGATGCTTGATAGGTGCTGGTCAAAGAAATTAAAACATGAATAGGCAACAGTGCAAAGAGTGAGCCTGGCATTCCTTCAGACATTATACAGAGGAAGCACTGGGAATTATCTTCAAAGGCAAATCTACAACAGCAGGCATTGGCAAAGCCAATAGTTCCACCTCTTGCAAATTTAGAGGATATGCCTTTTTGTCCTGTGGTGCTAGAAACCTCTACATTTATAAAGCAAGCCCTCATCACGTTGCCCATGCTTGATTTATATGCAAGAACCCAGTCTCATATCTTTTTACAAGGCCAGCTTATGGTTACTAAGGAGCATCCCAATGGGTTTACCAATTGGCTGCTTTTAGTCAATTCTTGCTAGAATCCATTTCATCATCTTTTGTTTTGTATGATCATTCCAGGAGCATCTGTGATAAGGAAGAAACACCAACATTTCGGCCACAACAGTTAAAATATTCCTATTTGTTGTTTGGCTCAACAGTTTCTGAAAATAATAAATGACTCCACACAATTTCAATTGATTCACTAGGGTTACAATCCCCATCGTCAGACTAGGACCAAATGCTGGTGTTGTTCTTGGTGCACCTATAATCAAGTGGAGGAATCGTTCTGCAACTTCTCAACTTTAAGGGGGAGGAAAGTATAGCCTTACAAGCGGCAGCCATTGAGTACCAAAGAAAGAATGTTGGTCTGGAAATCCCAGAAACACATTTGAGAGAGCTGATCACTACATTTATAATTCAATACCCTCAATTTGGGTATCTCATTTATACCAATGAACAATACAAGTTTATTTGAAGAAGTTAATCTTTTCAAGTTAGTTCGCAAAATGGAGTTGAAAATCTTTTTTGACAATCTAACAACTAACCCAAGTGAGAAAGATAAATGTCCATACCTTGAAATGAAAGACAAAAGCCACTTTCATCCCCAAATCAACCATCCTCTGGTAAATCTGTTTAAAACCAAAACCACTAGAGCACTCAAATGCCTTAAATACAGTAAATACAACAAACAAAATATCAAGAAACATCAGCTTAAAATCATTAAAGATCTAACAGAGGATAATAGTATTACTATTAAAAAAGCTGATAAAAGGCGTGCCTTGGTTATCATGGACACCGTGCTGTATAGTGAAGGATGTTTGAAATTACTATCTGATCAAGATACTTACCTCAAATTAGACCATGACCCGATCACTAATATCAAGGCTGTCATTGAGAAAACCATCTCCAGAGTAGAAGAGTCAGATTGGATTTCTGAGAACACGAGAAAGTTTCTGACCAACAATAAGCCGGTGACGCCAGTCTTCTACAGCCTTCCCAAAATTCATAAAAACAAAATGGATCTGCCCTTCAGGCCAATTGTTGCTGGTACAGACAGTGTTTTCCACCCTTTGGAAGTATATCTGGACACCGCATTGCAACCCCTGATACAGAAAACTGAAACTTACTTAAAGGACACCACCCATTTTTTACAAAACATCAAGAACCTTGAATTGGATGAATCAAATTTGTTACTGTTCACAATGGATGTAACCAGTCTATACACCTCAATTCCCCACAACCAAGGCATTGAAGCACTGGAATGGTTCCTACTAAAACATGAAGAAATCAACATTCATAAAATATTGGCAATTGAACTCATCAACATCATCCTTTTTAATAACTGTTTCAGATGTGATGGTCAATTCTTCCAACAAACTTCAGGTACCTCTATGGGATCACCAGTCACACCTTCCTATGCAAATGTTTTCATGTATTATTTTGAGCATACCCATGCTCTAAATGAAACCAGGTGGAAAGACAAGATCAAAAGTTGGTATAGATATATCGACGATATCTTTGGAATCTGGAGAGGCACCGAGGATGAACTCAGCACCTTTTGGGAATACCTTAACAAATGCAATGAGAGAATCCAGTTCAAAATGGACATTGGTAAACCTAATGTAAATTTCTTGGATGTCACTATTGAAATAACTAACACAGGACTCAGAACACAGTTATACAGGAAACCCACTGATGTGAACAGTACCTTACATTTTCAAAGCTTTCATCCTAAACACCTGACCATACAGCCAACTCCTCAGGATCAAGCGAATAACTTCAGAGGTTGACAGACTACAGGACAAATATTCCATTATGAAGGAAAGGTTCAAAGACAGAATATTTCCAGAAAATTTGATCAACAAAGCAATACTCAGAACACAAGCACAAAGTTGTGAAGACCTACTGGATCCAAAGACCAAAAATGAAAACAGGAATCTTATTCATTCATTAAAATACTCTAGCCAAAGTTTTCAGGTCAAACGGATAATCCACAAGAATTGGGATATAATCAAAACAGACCTGCAACTGAAACAACTTTTTCCGGAACCCCCAATGCTTGCGTACAAGAGGGGCAAAAACTTTCGTGACAGTCTGATCAGAGCAGAAAAATGAAAAACAGACAACCAAACCTTTTTGTCCAAACCTAAAAAGGGAACTTACCTGTGCCTAAATTGCCAACACTGTTCAAATGTGATTAAAGGAGACCACATTCGACATGGAAACACAGGGAAGAAAATTCCACTAAAACAATTTGCTACTTGTGATTCTAAAAACGTGATTTATGGTCTGCGTTGTCCCTGTGGAAAATACTACGTAGGGAAATCTACCAGGAAAGCCAAGGAACGTTGGACTGAACATAAGTCAAATATCCGCACTAAAAATATCAAATCCCCAGTGTATAGACATTTCAGAGATCATCACCACACAGTGGCACAAATGAGAATGGTAATACTCGAAGCAATACATCCACTTTACAGAGGTGGGGACTTACAAAAACTACTATCCCAGAGAGAACTCTATTGGATACACTGTCTTGATTCACTTGCCCCTCTTGGCATGAACAAGGACTACTACTTCGGCCCCTATTTATGAAGACCATATCCTTCACCTCAACTACTCTAGTTACATCAATT
The DNA here is from genome assembly GCF_040938575.1 of Ambystoma mexicanum. Lineage (NCBI taxonomy): Eukaryota > Metazoa > Chordata > Amphibia > Caudata > Ambystomatidae > Ambystoma > Ambystoma mexicanum. Next base: position 525,128,128 of record NC_090940.1, read on the forward strand.
CACACTGACCATATCCTGGTTAAAATCCACATATTTTTTACTCTGTTATCTAAGAATTTTCCATCAAGGTGGTTTCATTGTGTTTACATGTGCACATATGGATGACATGTAATTTTTCAAAGAAATATAAATGCTATTAAGGATTGGTTTGACACCACAACATCCTCCTTCTTTAAGTTGTGGGTTACTCAAATGATTGTAAAGTCACCTTTTGAAAGACTATGCCATATTATTACCCAATGTATGTCATCATTCTGATGGTAAATTCTGCAAAATATGGAGCTATATGTACATTATGTCAATGCCTGTAATATAATTTGTGTTGAATTATAACAATGTACTGAATGAGGTACTGACTAGCAGAGGACGGTCTGACTTAACCATCTTGTCTTTCAAAAACCACTTCGTCTGGTCCGCGTTCTTCCTTTCTAAATTTTCATTACTTTTCATGGATCGTGGCCACTTACTTGCCTACTACAAAATAGACAGCAACTTTCAGGCGGTTTTAGCCACGCACTAGTCTCGCGCATGTTTTCAAGTTGTTCTGACGCCGGGTTCTCTGTGTCGTCAGAGAACCCGACAGACACATGACACGCACCAATTACCTGCAACTTGTTGCTAACGCATGCGTAGCGATCGCTCTGCTACCACGCATGCTCACTCATTCGTCAGCAGTACTCTCAGTACATAATGAGCAGAATCATGAACGAACGAACATCCTCCTTGGTCGGGATGAGGTTCACCACGATTTGCTCGCTGAAGGATTCACACTGTATCTAGTAAGTGATCTATGGGTCCACTGACACTCTCGAGACCTGGAACTTGTTTACTATTATTTACCTCCTACTACTTTTTCCCTTACTTATAAACAGATCTATGTACTAGCGCGAACTGCTTACCCCTTTTTGACTCAGTCCACGTATCGCTAGCCGGAATCCTTGTGGGAAACTAATTGTGGATACACACGCTACCTCTCTAAAGCACCCGCTATCCATGGACACCGTATATGTTTTTGCAACTATGCCTACTTCGTAGTTGGTAAGTGGCGCACTACCTATATGCATGGATTATGCCATAATTGTAGATAATAATTTTTTTATTTTTTGTTTTTAATTTTTAGTTTTTTTGAAAATAGAGTAGCTTGTCAGTTGCCCACTAATCATTAACCTTTTCGTGTTGGTTAGATATACTACTTATCTGACTGGACTTATACTAAACTGAGTTATTAGGTACTATCCCAGATATCTCTTGACAATGTTTCAAATTACATCTATGATTTAATGTTTTGAAAGTTTGTATGAATTATATGCAAAATACTAAGTTGTACCCTTCACTACTTTTTTCTAGAAATTGAATTATGAATTGTGAAATATTTTTTTGCCCCTGAAGAAGAGTCTATACTCGAAACGCGTCGGGCCCAAAGATATTGTACAATAAACATTATGTTTGTTGTCTATATACATTTTTGAGCTTGTTATTCATTGTGACTGCTCCACCTATTTAATTGTCTATTGAACTGTGTGTTATGAAATTCAGTAAAACAAAAAAACACGAAAGTTATTGATCTGCTTTGCAGATATCAGACAGTGTGCAGGGGACGGGAGTTCCTAAATCCTTTAGGAACAACCACTTTTTGTCCACTACATTTATAATAACATTGAAGAAGATCATCCACACGCGACTGGGCCTGTTTAAGTTTCATTTATTTATTTATCTATTGTGCATTTGTAAGGCATTTATACATCAAGTAAATTGTGTTTCAAAGCGCCCACATGTCAAAGGGGAGGGAACATGCGAATGAAAGGCAAATTATAATGATCTGTCCTGAGTTGTGCGCCATTGCCATCTACCATTACCACTGAAAGCCATTCCCCGGTGGATCTTGCAGCAGTCAAGTTCTGCCAATTCTGGACCAAGAATCCATTTGGCCGACAACTTCCTCTGCCATAATAAATAACTTTGGTTTTGCTGCCATTCAGCTTCAGATCATGACCGATTCCAGCTCTGGAAAGGGAGGCCATGTGTGCAAACCAGTGTGACTTTGCATGAGCTGTGCAAAGTCAGACACCTGCTTGGACAGTCTCCGGTCATAAAAAAGCATCCCTGAAAACTTAATTTCACAGATTTAAAATGAGGCCACTGAGTGGCTTGTGAAATGTTCTAGACTGTTCCCATAAATGAGGTTCAACATCCACACCTTCTAAATAGAAGCTTTTCTCATTAGCACACATAACTACATTATGAAACTTTCCCCACGACCCTCAGTTACTTTGTTCAAATAAATGCATATTTTATTTTTGCAAGAATTGCATTTGTAATTTGACGTTGCAATGAATCAATGGATTGCATTAGCCAATGTTTCGGCTGGCCCATCCTGCTTGAGGGAAATTAGAGTCAAAGTTGACAGCTAGAACCATGCACACTGGATACAAGACACGCGAAAGGCAGCTCAAACACAGCGGTGTCACATGATGATGAATAATGTAAGGGAGACCTACACTAGAAAATTCATGCACCCCTTCACTGGGGTTTGGTATCCAAGCAACCAAGAGCTTTCCTCACTGCCAGCGTTAGTTTAAAATTGCAAAGTTTTCATATGGCGGTCAATCCGGTACTGTAGTCTGTTTTCTAGCACTCCCAGATAAGGGGCGTTAAAAGGGTTAGGCGTGGGGTTCTGAAGTGGTTTGACAAAGATCACACAACTTAGTACAAATAAGAAGGCCAGTTCTAAAACTTGGGTCTACTCTATCCAAAGTCGGCAATTTAGCCTCTACTAGAGAATACGTCCTATAAGCCATAAATGTTTGAATTCTTGCAATAAAATGTGGCGTCATTTAGCAGTGTGGCCAATTGTTAGGCGATAGTGGTTGAGGGTTCCACCCATGAATGCATGCGAGCAAAAAGAGTTTCATAGGTTACCATATTTGCTTTATATCAATGAAACCAGCTAATTTAATAAGAAGCAGCCATTCTGGCCCGTGTTCTAGTCGGCTCTCTTTCCTGTGCCTAGTCCATCTGGGCCAACCATTACCGTCCAGAGGCCCTCTACTGAGACCCCAGGTAATCAATGCCACATTTCAATGGGCGGTGATTCATGAGCTACAGTAAGAGGCAGACTCCAGCCGGGAAGTCTGGATGGCCCTTGATGTCGCTCACATTCTACCCCCACTCAGGAATTGCTGCTCGCTGCCAAGTAATGCTGGGAGGTATTATTCACTCCATCGGGACTTTGCCAAAGTGTGCATCATAGCTAGAGACAATTTCCTGCGGGGCCAATAATATAACTCAGCTTAAGAAATGTCTGCTCTGAGTCATTTAGTGAGGAATCGGTAAAATTGCATTCTGTCTGGACAGACACCCCAAGACACCTTTTAAATGCAGGGGCATTGGCTTTGAATGTGTGGCCAGGATGACAGGCAACCTCTATGTAAATGACATACCCTTAACACCTATAGGGGTGGTGGCGGTGTTACTTTGCTTTTCAGCTTTCACTTTGCACTGCTGAAGCAGCAGGTTAGATTGCTGATGTCTTGACATGCATAGCAGTTTTCTTTTCACTAAGTGCTTTGCACAGGATTAGGCTGAGCCAGGCGGTAGTGGAACATATCCATGTGAAATGGCATTACTTAAATGTGTTCTACTACAGAGGATTGCATGCATCGTATCACGAGGTGGTGATGCAAGCCTACAGAACGCCTGCCCTCATGCATTAGGACCAGTGGTGCTTGCATATTATGATGCCATGGCATTTGTGCACCAGATTGTGGTTAGACCTTGTATGCCAGCTATAAGCAGGTGAAATCTGATGAAATGCACTAGGGAGGTGTTGCAATGGCGGTCACCATTGTGCAAAACGAAAACGTGATGGCTGAAAGGTTTTGAATTAATCCTAACCACTGGCACTGCTCTGGGCAACCCTCCAGACCATCGTTTTTCAGCCTTCCAAGCCATTACAGAAGGGGTAACACCATAAGCAAATCAGGCTTTGTCCTACCCCAAAAGGGGCAGTCCAGCCCGAACTGCTAGATCACACCCCTTCTGCACAAGACCACAAGCATCCCCAGACATGTTTCAGCCTTGTTGGGCATCACCAGTGAGGAGTAGCTTGGGTCTGGGCTGCTACTATTGGTGGCAGTACCTGACTGATTTGCATATGGCTGGACCCCTTTTGGAATGGCACAGACGGGCTAAAAAATGGTGATGTGGAAGGTTGCCCAGAGCAATGCCAGTTGAGTGGTACAGATTCATTCAAAACCTTCCATCCATCACTTTTGTGATCACGGTCACCATTGTGCACCTCTTGTCGTGCACTTTTTAGGAGTATTGCACATGGAAGAGAAGAAATGCAGAGTCATCACAGAAGGCAATGACTGGTGGTAATAGAGTGTGTTCCCACACAGATGTAGCGTTTCATCGCTCATCTCTGTGAAGAGCAGAGGGTACCGGATGGCCAGGAATAGTCAGACCGCTGATAGATGTATTATTGGTCAGCATAATCCCCAGGGCCATTGCAGTCTTTTCGAAATGCACAAATGAGCTGTCTCTGACAAAAACATAGCCCCAAAGTTGAATGCATGTGGTTGTAGAGGGGGAGAAATCAATTTCCTGTTGTATGTGCTCTCCATAGCACCCCCCAGTCCACTAATCTATTTCCTTGAACAAGCAAATTAAAAGGGGATGAGGAGAGTGTCAATGATTGCCATCCAGCAAGGGTAGAGACCCTAACTTTTTAAAATGTTATTAATAATAAAATGATTTAGGTAATCCACCAGGGAAACGGTGGTATGCTAACCATGCCCTCCTTTCATGAAACTCCATGCCAAAAGCATAGTGTCCACATGTGCCCTGCTGCACCAGCCAGAGCTGCAGCACCTGCTCTCCAGTGGCAAAGAGCAGGTTCAAAGTGCACATGTGGGCTTTTTATAGCTGCTGGAGAACTTCAGCACCTATGACTCAAAACAACATAGTGATTATGATAGACTGTCACCTGATGGCAGGGTAATCTTGGAATATAAGCCATAGCTAGGTTTTGGTATCGTAGCTGGTAGTTCACACAATTTTTAAAGCCACCTCAAATTGGGATCATACCAGTGTCAACCCTGTAAGCTCAGACCAGCTATGAGAGGTTATGCCTACCTTTGATGATTCTCTGGGAGCATGGGTAACGCCTCCCAAAAGCCCTGGTAGCTCCCACGAGGAGATCTCCTGGGAGCCTGGCTTCAAAGAGGCAATTCCATATGAAAGGTCTGCCTCATGCTAGGGGGCTACACACCAGAGAGCCCTTGAAGCTGCAGGCTTGCTGTAGGGCAGCCAAAGAGTCCAACAGGGTTTTAGGAAGGGTTCCACCATCTGCTTTTATGTGGACTTCTCTTTCTTTCCTCTCTTCGCCACATCCTAAGGAACATGGGCCTCTGTGTATGGCACCAGGGGGCAAAGGTCACGTGTCTCAGGGATAGGGATTGGAACCCTTGAATCAGGCTTTCTTTCATCCAATTTCTTTGACATTTTACCTTTGAAAGAGGAAGTCACCCACTCCTTCTTTGATTCACTTTTAGACCTTCAGGGACATCAGGAAAAATTGAGCTTGTCCCTGTTAGGAGGTCAGTCCTTTCCAAAGCCCTCTGACAAATGTGAGGACATGTGTTCCAAGGCAGACGCAAGCTCTGTTCCCCCCCATCCCCAAGGCACATTGGGGGTGACTTAGCTGAGGACCACAGCCCTCCACTCTGCTAGCAAAACTATGTAGGCTGGTAAAGCAGAGACTGAAATGACTCACTTAGTCTTGGAGACCCCTGCAGTGGGTCTCACAGCACCCAGAGAAGCCAGAACAGCAAGGTTTCCTGTTTTCAAGTGGAGAACTCCCTTGAGCTGAATTTTTAACTGAGTTGGACATTTTCAAATCACCAAGACCAATGATGCTGCTTTTGGCAATCGCATTCAAATTTTGAACCACCACTTAAATCTTTCAAACAAGTACGACATAGCACCACATTAGGGGTGGATTTGCTGAGGACCAAGGTCTGCCACTCTGCTAGCAAAACTAAATAGGCTGGGAAAACAGGGACTGAAACGACTCACCTTGTCTTTGAGCCACCTTTAGTCGGTCTCACAGCATCCAGAGGAGCCAGAACAGCAAGATCTCTTGTTGTCACTGGTCAAAACCCCTCAAACTGATTCTGAACCATGTTTGTCACTTCTGCAAGTCCAGAACCCATTGTGCTGTCTTTTGCAATCACATTTGAACTTCAAAGCGCTGCTTGCATCTTTCAAAGCAGTACAATGTCACATCACACCAGCAGAGCCCATCACATGTCCAGCTCAAGCACCAGCACACTGTACTGACGACTTCAAACCTCTGCATCTTTGAACTAAGCACTAAACCACCAGGAAGTTGCAATGAACCCCGAATCGAACCGCTAGAGCATTGGGTCACTCATCGGCCTCACCCAGCATTACTGGGGTCTTAGTGACTGTTACACCGGTTTCCCGAAGAAAATATCGTTTAAGTGACCTTATTGCTAGTCTTGCCTTTTTCTTCACTGCTAAAGTATCCAGAGTGCTAACACATTCCTGTTCTGCAATTTCTGGGCCTCCTTATGACCCTGGCGGTAGAGGGTTAACAGTGCCGGTAGAGCTGCCGGCCCCATTTACCCTCTACTGCCTCATTATGAGGTCTGCTCATGGAACCCACTAAGGACGCCTGGTAACGCCTGGTAAAACCAGTCATCCTTAGTGGCACCTGCGAGCAAACAAGTATGCTAACAACTGCCCCGTCATTAACGGGCCCGTTGTTAGCATCCTCCCCATTCCCATTGAGCCCTATGGGAGCTCAAATGGGAATGGGGATGTACCAGGTCCGGGTTCCTCGAATGGGGAAATACCGGACCCTCCAAGGTCAGAATGGCCCGGTATTTCCCCATTCAAGGAACCCTAACCCGGTACCCGGTATGGGGGTAGCCATGCTGCTAAAAGCGGCATGGCTACCTCCATACTTGTAATGAGGCCCTCTGTCTTCTTTTGCAGGGGTGGCTTTTTTTAATAGTATTTTAATTCTTAGTTGTATGATGATTTATTAAATTAAAATATATATGTTTTAATAGAACCTTGATGGGACATTTTCTAATTTTGAAATTGTTGTACTATTGCTGTTTGGATTACTACTGTCTCACATTCACACTTCTAACAATATAGCCTTCCCTCGGCCCATGTTACCACAAAAAGCAAAGGCGGTATACCTCTTGGCAGTGTCTGTTTTACCTTTAGGATTGGGATCACAGTTGTTTTGTAGCTGTGTGAGGGCGGAGTAGGTAGTTTGTCACTACCCATACTTGTCCGCTTGAAGATCAGACGTCATTATGTTATAGAGAGTCATGGGGTTTCCATATTTACCGCAAAACTGTTATTGCCTGTCTTTTCCTGTCCCATCATTGTCAAACCCCTGAGCAAAAAATAAATAAATGCAAGGCTTTATCCTACTTCTCCATTTCACTCTAAGAGTTGTCAAACCTCATCAAACATAAAAGGGTCTATATGCTTCCTCGCCCCACCTCCATCAGTGCCTTTCACCCCTTCAAATATTAAGAATGACCTTGTCTTCAGCCAAATTTCCTCATCTCCCTCAGCATGCCAAACCCCAATGCTTGATACACTGTGAGTATACTTGCTTTCTATCACTCTAGTGCTTCTCATTCATGGTCTTTCCTTCACTTCCTTTCTTAAATAACATGCCTGGCCTCCTGACACCCTACCCTTCCGTAACTCCTTCCGGGCTATGACCGCATCTTACTTTCCAAGCAAACGGCTAGCTCTAAACTTGGCAGCAGTACTAGGAAAGGATTATATATCGAAGTTCTGATCCCATAACCCCTTGATTCCCTCAGTTCTCACCATCGCAAGGGAACAAGAAGTGTGATGAAGCTCCAGTACTAATAAACATCTTCAGGTTTGTATGGATCTGAGAGAGAAGCGGAAGGACAAATAGAGTGCAGCACTTAACTCTCCCTCTAATCCCTTGTGTCTTTGATAACACATCAGAGGTGGTGGGTAAAGATAGGAATAGACGGTACCCCAACACCAGCCTTTCCCCTGACAAAGTGCTTGTGACAATCGGCTGTAGCCAGACCACAACTTTATGTGAAGTTGTAGAGTCCATTGAGAGGTGGGAGAAGACAGCTGCAGCAGGCCATCCGATGTTGCAATAGTTCCAAAGGAAAAGTCATTGCACACTGCTGTAATCAATCACCAGTGATTTAAAACATTGGGTTCACACTGCTGTTACACAACTGTAGTGCTGAAAAGCACCTAGTTCCTGCAATGGCTTCCTAAAATGGTCATTTACACAACAAATACATGCCCCAAACAATTTGGCCTGCTTTCTTGATGGGCTATTCTAGAGTACATCATCCTGTTTTCAAAAGACATGGGTTGGGTATATTCATTGACTCTCTGGTGTACAAGCAGAACACATGTCAAAGAACATTTTTCAAAAAGGCTTCTCATCTCTCTCCCAACTCTCAGCTCTCACAGACCTCTCAGCTCTCCCATGCATTTAGCCCTCCCAGCTTCTCAGCTCTCACAGGTTTCTCAGTTTCTCAGGCCTCTTAGCTCTCTTGTACATTTCAGCTCACTCAGCTTCTCTGGTCCCTCAGTCATTCTAGCTCTATGCAGACTTGCAGCTATCACATGCATCTAAGCTGTCTCAGGCCCCTCAGCTCTTTCTGAACTCTAAGATCTCCCAGGCATCTCAACTCTTTCAGACCATTATCTCTTTCAGGCCTCTCAGCTCTCTCAGGACAATTAGCTTGCTCTTACCTCTCCCAGACCTTTCTGTAGTCTACACCCGCCCAGCTCTCTCAGACTGCTTAGCTCTCTCTGGCCTATCAGCTCTCGCTGTCCTATTAGCTCTCCCAAGCCTCCAAGGTCTCCCAGGCCTTTTAGCTGGCTTGCTCTCTGTTCATGGGGATCAAGGGTTGTTATAAATAGCACCATGAATAACTAGTGGGCTGTGCAAAGGAAGATGGAGAATATTTCCTCGCTTAGGTCAGTAACAGAGTGACTGCTATGCAGTTGATACAGGGGTCGATGAGACATGGGAGAATTCTGAGCATCATACTTCTGTATGCCTCCAGGTAGCTCACTGCCCTGACGTGAGCATCCTAGTAGGCTGTGTTTCCTGTTATCCATTGTCCCCCCCAATCTCTTGGGATGGGGTCACAACTCCCTCATCACCACTATGCTTGCAATACTGTCTCCAGGGTAATGCCAGGACATCTGAAGCCTTAGGCTTTCCCAATAAACTGATGAATGTTTAGATCTATTCTAATGAGTGCAGATATTCTACCCCACCAGCTGTAGTACTGTTCAGCATTCCTTTCATATAGCTAAAGTTTGAGGCTTGAACACTCCTCTGATAATTACACATTTTCCTCAAGGCTAACAGTAACTAGATATGTCCAAAGTGTATTCTGCTTTTGTGTGCTAATCATTGCTAACCATGGGGAAGATATACTGAGATTCCTTGCTTCTTTGCCAATTTTTAGGTTTTGCTAAAATGTGGCATAGCCACTATTGGCTAATTTTGTCTTGCTAGCACATCATGATCAGATTGAATTATGCAAGTGAGCACATCACGGCCATATACCATTATGCCTTGTAAGCAGAGCAACCTGAATTGATCAGCAATATGAGTCGTTTTAGCTTGAATTAGTTACACTTAGTACAGCATGATCTGTGAACGAAGGTGCTAGAATGCACATCCTTGGTAAGCCAGGTTGGCCAGTGTACAATACAACCATTTAGCAGAGTATAGGCAGATTCTATTATGCCCAATTAGCACAGCGGTGTGAGCAGATGATTGTATGTCCTTTTTGTTCAGGTTTAAATAGTCCCTGTTAAAGGAGCAAGGTCTGTTTATGGTGGATATCAGTTGAACAGTCCAACTACGACTACTTGGCCAGTGTACATTATGTTTAGTTAGCAGCTTATGAAGGGGTTTTGTTGCACCCACTAAGTACAGCGGGGTCAGATTCCATTATACCTAATAAGCACAGCAACGTCTGCTCACATTATATTAAGATAGCATTGTGAGATTTAGTCAGCCCCTTGAAGCTGAAAACTAACAGCTCCTTGCAGTGCCCAACAAAGCAGCTTTTATACACTTTTAAACAATGTACGTAATCACGCATATTTTGTTACAAACTCATCCCTCAAACTGCCATTGGCTAAACCTGTACAAGAAAATCTAATCCGCCTACATTCTCAAACCCCATTGGGCACATTGACAAAACACAATCCCTTTGCCCATGTGATTTCCTTCCATAATCAGTCATGTCATTCTAAACATAATCTCCTTATTATCTAGAAACAATTCAATTTAGGATTTGTCCCATTTGGTAGGAAACCTTTAACCAAGTATGTGATGTACAAGATCACTTCGAACAAGAGGAGGGAGAGAAATAAATAACCATGTTTTTAATCAAGAATCAAGCAATAAACATCTTATCATCACAGATGCGTGGGCATCCCATGTTATTGCTTCTGCATTCCTTCATGTCACCTTATTTGCGACCACCATCTCAGATCAAACAGCCTCCAGCACACATCCTGCTTGTCTTCCTACAAGCTCAAACGAAACCCATAAAACACCAGCAAACTCTGCCCTCCAGAAGCCCTTCTATGTGTTTTGTTAACTAAGCCTGGTTTGACCCACCATTTGGCTGGATTTAACAACAAACCATTTTTCTCTCAGGAAGATTTGATCCCTATATCCGCAAACCCATTAAATCGTAAACCCACGATCCAATGGCACTTCATTTACTCTTCACCTCAAATAACGATTTGATACTATTGCCAGCTGCCCAAAATGGGGTTTCCTTCATTCCTCCTTCCTTGGCTGGGTCATTCAACCCTCCAGGCCATACAAAGATCATCTCTGCAAACTGAACTCTCTTTGGCCTACACAAAACCAAGCTATGGGGGAATGGTGATATGTCATATTTCCATGAACTCGCAACAAACCCCATATTCTCCAAACATCCCAGAACATGTCTTCCATCTAAACCATAATTGAAACCCACATGTAAATTGTTCAGGACTACTGCACTCCTCACAGTGGCTTTCCCCTCAAAGACTTCTCTTTCTCGCATGCATAAAGCTCCTTGCTTTCCATTCTAAGCACTACACGTTGTACATTGCACAATTACATTGTATCCCCATGACTTCTATTATGTTGCTAGTGATGCAAATCTAAAATGTATCCAAACTAAACACAAAAACACTTACAGTAACATTTATCTACACTGAACACATCTTAAATTGCAACATTGTATCAAATTCCCAGCTAACCTAGCCACACCCTTGTTCTAATATGACGTGTGCAACGTCATATGACGTGTGAACCAAAACCCTACAAACATCCTGCATGCTCTTCCCACTTCGGGCATACTCCTCCAGCGTACAAGACAAAAACGACCACTCATCATTTGCACAATCTACCCAATGCTCCACATAGTATCCCAATCCAGTGGAGGACACAAAGCAGTTCCTGTAGGCCCAATGAACCCAGGATTCATCCCTGACTGAGTAATTGGCATCATCTCAGCTGTTCTAGGTATCTTGGCAAAACAGCATCTCAAGAGACCCTGAAAGGAACAAAAAGTGATAAGCAAAAAGACAATAATAGGCCTCAGGATGATCATAATTATTCTCATCGAGAAGGGCACCCAGGAGAATAATCTGTCTATCCAAGTATCGTCTTCAATCCCATTCTTCTTTTCCTTGGCCACTCACTGGTTGTGTAGTGCGCCAATTGTTTGGGACAGGGTCCCATTATTCATATAATTTGCGGGCATGTACATGAAACACGTACTCTGTATTTTTTGACACACCCCACTTTCATTGCGGTTGTTCAATGTCACAAAACGCAAGACTCTTATTTCTTCCTTTATCGAACTGACCACAAATCCTGAGTGATTCGTGAAAAGGAGCAGCTCATACCTGGTGACATGCAGCTATTTTCCATTGGCAATGACCTGGAAACCAGTGGCTAGGAGGAATGTGAAGGCCATTTCGGCCCTGCTGAAGAGCAGAAACCTATCTTTTTTAATGTCTCTGAAGTACTTGACAACAGATAGTTGCTTCACTTATAAGTTTGATTATCTCATGTCCCATCAGAATCTTAAGACAATTCATATTAAATGAAAAAAGGAATGCAAGGGGCACAGGGGCAGAGAAGGCACAGAGGTGGCTCAGGGCAATGTACTTGAGACTGTCAAATGGGCTCCAGGCACTACCATGATTGGGGAGCAAAGTGTAATGACACTGCACACTCCCTGCCAAACTGGAGGAAGTTGGAGATATGCAAAATGCCTGTAATACCAGTAATGCTCAAGCAGTGCAGATGTCCCTTTTTCAAGAACATCGATATGAAGGACTTGATTACAGTTCATATTAATGCTGACAGACACTGTGCCATTGCTCTTAAAACAGAGAAAAACATGTAAATAACAGGTTTCTCTGGCTCCTTGAACCACATAAGACATTTTACATACAGATTCCATGTCTCAGTGCAATCATCATTAATCTGTGCCATTGCTTCTTCCGTGAGCCCCCTCATTCCTCCTGCTCTGTAACTCCTTACCCCCTACTCCCATCGATTATGTGAAAAAACAGAACCTTCACTTTTCAATCATGCTCTCGAGTTCCATCAAACATTTTCTTGCTCCTTCTTTTCTTTCTTTGCACCCTAATTTTTATCAACCGAAATGATTGATGCCTGGGATGACTGCCCGTGTACACTGCACAAGGCTAGGTGCACAAAACACTGTGCTATCTTTGGTGACACTTTGCTTGGAATACACATTCTGGGAAGGCCAGAAGTGTGGGGGATAAGAGAGCAGCTATATCAAGAATCTGCAGACCTTTTTCTCCCCACCTTTCTCATATGACGTTGCTTTGCCACATATTATCTGTGGCAAAGCCATGCACATTCACAGTATTATCCAGATCCACTCCTTCATCTTCAATTAAATCATGGTCAATATGCCTTTTCGATCTGGGGGCATTAATATTTCATAAAACCCTACAACACTAGACACATCATCAACATTTAAATGTATATTACTCATTGCACCTAAAGAAGGAGAAAAGAAAAAAGAAAAAAAAAACAACAAACAAATATACAACCTTGGACTAATGCATTCCCACCATCTCTGAAATATTCACAAAAGAGTGACTGTCTGTCGTTCACACCGAAGCCCTAATTGAAATGAGGTACAACTTCCTTGGCACACTTAACTTAAGTATCTATCGACTGATCTCCCATGGTGCTTTGTTCTTGTGCGGGTGGGGGAGTGCAGGTATCCTTCCGGACATTGGACAGGTGTATCCAGCATTTGGTGCCCTCCACCTTCACAGCACTGGGACTTGCATAGATGACCTTGTACGAAGGGTTGATCAGCCCAATCGACCCATACACATAGTCCCATGGGGAATATCTACAGCCATTGTAGAATTTTAGCCTCTTGATCCATACCCTCTGATATAGACTGCTGTTGGTGAGAAGACGCAACCAGTGAAGATATAAGTCTGACAGCACAATTTCAGTCCCTAAGGTAGGCCCTAAACTCCTCTCCTAGAATTTCTAAGGACTTCTGAGCATTTGATGCTATGAGTGCAGGGGAAAGTGGTGTATGAATTCTTCTTCCTCTGTCATGGGGAGACAAGTGGTGCTCCTTCCCCGGCTGGTTTCTAAGGTGAAACCTAGCCAAGGGAAGGCAATGTACCCAATTCTTCCTCAAATCAAAACACAGTTTAGCTAAATGGTTCTTTAGTAAACCATTCATGCGCTCCACATTTCTGTTGGTTTATGGGTGATACAAGAACACAACCTATGCTTTAGGCCCAATAGAGATGCAATTTCTGCAAAAAGTACATTGAAAAAGTGGGTCCCATTATCAGATTTCAGGACCTCACACATTTCCCACTGTGGAAATACCTCCCAGAGGTAGAATGTAGCTGCTGATTTTGCATTAGGGTGTGCACAAGGCTCAGCCTCAAGCAATCAGGAAAATGGACAAACTACAACAATAAGGTACAAAAATTACTATACCTGGTTTATGACCATGTAGTCGATAAGAGGTGCTCTGAAAGGCCTGAAGGTTGGGGCACTGTCCCTTTCAATATTCTCAACGTGTTTCCAGTATTGAATTGATGACATGTCACGCAATCAGCTACAAACTAACTTACCTGTTGCTCTAAATTCGGGAGAACCCTGTCTTCCTGGAGGTCTCCCTCTATTGGTCATCTAGAAGCATGCAAAGGGAAATGTAGCTGCTCCAGAGCCACAGTAAGTAACTCTAGGGGCATGACTACTTTACCTGTAAGATCCTGTCTCCACAATACATTGGTGGGCGAAAGGGCCCACCCTGTTTTGACCCACAGATCCTTCTCAACCTTCGGTGTTTGCTCCTGCATTTCTGTAATCAGAATTGAGGTAACTGCAGTGCACAGAACTGGTAACTATACCTACTGGAACACGATTTATGTGACTTGGAAAGCTGCAAATGGTAAATAGATGGCCTCCTTTGCCACTGTATCAGCTTCATCATTATCCAGTGCTATTGGGTAAGTCCTGTTAGAATGAGTGGTGCATTTGATAATGGCTACCACTACTGACATTGTTAGCACTTCGATTAGTCCGAGAAGTTGTGCAGCACCCTGGACAGGGGTACCATCCAATCTTCTAAACCCTCTTCTTTGGCATTTCGACAAACCTGAATGCACGGTGGAGGTGACATACGCAGAATCAGAGTGAATTGTGGTTGCCTTCCCCTTACTCATCTCTAGGGCGTCTATGAGAGCTACCAATTCCACTGCCTGGGCAGAATAATGCAAAAGCAGTTGCTTATTCATCCTGACTTGGTATTCACTGACCACAAAGCCCACAACTGCCGCACCTGGATGCCTTTCTCCAGTGTCCTGATCAATTGTCAGTGAACCATTGACAAAGAGTACCTCTCCTCCCTCTAGTCTAGTGCATCTTCCTTGACATCTGTACTCTCGCCCCCTTCTACTTCATAGGTCACACAATCATGTACAACTTCATGAGTTTTCACAGGCTCAGCTACAAATGTTGTGGGATTGACTATGTGACACCACATTGTATGAATAGATGCATTTGATAAGATGACCTCATATCCTATAGTCGATTTGGATTTTTCCAAAATCTCAAAAATTGCACGTTCAACATAAAATGTCAATAGGCAGCCCATAGTAATAGTTGAAGACTTTTGAATAGCAAAATCTGCTGGCGCCAGGGCCTGTTCACATGGGGACTGACCCTGCATGACGGGATCTAAGAGTCCACTATAATAAGCCTGAGGCTTATGGCCCATTGTAGTTCTCTGGGTGAGGACCACCTTCATCCACTGCCCATTTCAATGAGAAAACAGATATGGCTTCCTGTAGACCCATGTAGCCAGAACTGGGGCATTACTGATCACAGCCCTAAGCTCCCAGAAACAAGTTACCATCTCTTCCGACCATTCAATCAAACCTTTTACTTTCTTTGCTTTCTCGAGTACTTTCAATAGGGGCTTCGTGTAACTAGAGTAGCCAAAAATCCAGTACCAACTATAGTGACAGGGTCACATAAACTGCTGCATCTGCTTTACGGTAACTGGCTGTGGGGTACTCTGAACTGCAACTGCTCTTTCAGGCATCACCTTTATTCCTGCGGGTGATATCACTTGCCCCAGGTACACTGCCTCTGTCTGGCAATACTGTAATTGCTCCTTATCCACCTTTTACCCCTTCTCTGCGATCAGGGTGAGACGCGTTATTGAATCTCCCCAACACTGCTCCTCCAAGGTACTACAAATTACCAAATTGTCCATGTACTGAATTACCATAGTAGGCAAATGCACATTTCCCAAATCAATCTGAACCACCCGATCAAAAATACTCTGGGATTCACAATAACCCGGTGGTAATCTTGTATGCTGAAATCTTTGGCCATGATACATAAATGTAGTAAGGTACTGAGAATCGTGGTTCTTCAGATCAATTACAATAAAGTGAGTAGAGCCAGTATGGATGTTACAGAGAATGGTCGCAGGATTCAGAACCACTGGGAACTCAGCCTCAACAATATTATTCAAATAATGCAAATCCTGCACCAGCCTTCAACTTGACTCTTTTGTCTTCTTCACAGGATAGATAGTCACATTTCATGGGGACACAGAAGGCTGGATTATACCTTGCTCCCACAATGCCATAATGGTCTCCTAGATCCTCTCATCGGCCTCCCTAGACATGCAGTACTGTCTTATACATGGCAATATCACACCAGGTTTCAACTTTATCAGTACTGCTCCTATTCTTATCAGCAACCCAACATTATGAGGATTAATAGTCCACAAGTGACTAGGCACCTTCTCCAAGTCTTCCTTCCAATATGGCGATGTAGTTCAGACAATAGACATAGTCTGAGGTATCTCCCTATGCACAATCGTTATCTGGCAAGGAACAGCAATCTCAAAAACCATCTCTCCTGTGTCATCAGCATCCCCCAAGAAGTGTTCATCAGACACCCCCCTTAGCGATATTGTCAGATTGATGCACAGAACTGCACGCCATGCCTCTCCTATGGTAGCTATGGTCCCTACCACAACCGCTTCTGGAACTGTGGGACAAAATAAAAATTCAGCTCATACCTGCCATGCTCTGTTTCTAATCGCAGGCACCCATCCCAGCACCACCATAATTCCAAACAGGAACAAATCTGAATGTATTGGTACCCCCATTGTCGCGCTGTCCCTATAGAATGCTCACAAACTTGCCATTGTCCTGACTAGATACAAACCTGGAGTTGATCATACTTTACCTTCTTCTGCAATGAGATAATCAAAAGAGACCTGCCCAAGAGATTCACTGTGGTATCTACTCAATAAAACAAAGGAGCTGATAAATCATGTTTACCTACCTTAATAGGTAAGAGGTCAATCATCTGTGTAGGGAGCTGACAGGATTGCCCCAGAGAATCCTTGAATGTCCATAATTTTTCCCAAAAGGGGAAACTTACCTTCCTTGATGCAAGATTTATTTGCCCGTGTATCGACCATGAATGAAAAAGTTTGATCACCTATCGTCACACCTACCTGGGGTTCCTCTTCCAGATCGTTGGTAACCGACAGGACTGAACACATCAGAGTTCTCTGTGGGCTGTCATAGTCAAGATATGTTCTTGAACCCAGGAGCCGGAAAGGAGTTCCTCCCAAAATGCATGCTCCAGTATAATATGTGACTGGACCGTGAGGCAAAGGATTACTAGCTGATCGGAATAACACAATGCCTAGTAAGATTGTCTTGTCTTCCCTCTGTTTTCCCTCCCTTGTCTTGTCGCACATAGAAACACTTGTGTACAGGCGCGTTATATATGACATATCATATCATATCCCATGGCTGTACCAGTGTCTGTGCTGGCCCAACTGACCACATGGGTCTGTACAGCCTCAGACTCTGGGTTTTGTCCTACAAGTGCTTGCTGTGGCTGTACAGAACCTGGGGCATATGGCATAGTCAGAGGTTGTATCTGTTGCAAGGAATAACCCGCAAACCTACTTCCTGATCCTTTGGGAATGAAACACGGGTCATAAAAATATGATGGCCTAATTTGATAATCTCATGACAAATTTCCCACCCTCCCCAGTCCCAACACTGGACTCCATATGGTCCTCTAAACTGGCCTCCCATCGGCCCATAAAGCCTGGGCCTCATTACCCAAAATCCACCAAATGCACCTCCTCCCTCTCTCGGGAAGCCTCCTCTGCCCCTCGGGAATCCTCCCATTTTCCTCCGATCGTGAGTATACTCATCCATCCATCCTGGTGCAAACTTGATTCAAATAGTCCCTGTTGTCCCTGTTGTTCTTCGGTGGGGCTTGTGATTATTTCCCCTCCTAATCTTATTTTAGCCAGTTTATTTTGAACCAGCTTGCTTCGACTCTCTGCGCCTGCTCTGCTGCTTCCTTTTACAATTATGCACTATATGTGCTTGAATTTCTGGCCAACCCTTTGCTTCTATCCCCACGACTTTATCCAAATTATGTACTCCCTCCTTGGGGAGTACCTTCTTTAGCATATGATAAAATACGGCCACGTTTTTATCCCATGCTTTCCCTGTCTCTGCTCTCCACATCGCCTTAATCTGCTGTATGTATGTGACGCAATCATCATCCGCCTTCATAGCCATAAACTCTCTGAAGCCTACATGATACCCAGCTATTGGGGAACGGTGATCTGTGATATCTCCATGGACTTGCAATTAACCCCATATTCCCCCAATATCCCAGAACATGTCTCCCATCTAAACCATTATCGAATCCCACATGTGCATTGTTTACCACGCCCTCACAGTGACTTTCCCCTGCAGACTTCTCTTTCTCGTATGTATAAAGCTCCTCACTTCCGACTGTAAGCACAATGCTTTGTACTTTGCACAATTACATAGTGTCCCCACGAATTCTATTATGTTGCTAGTGATGCAATTCTAAAATGTATCCAAACTAAACACAAAGTAACACTTACAGTAACATGTGTCCCAATCCATGCATCTACACTGAACATATGTTAAATTGCAACATCGCGTCTACATCGGGTCTAATCTAGCCACACCATTGTTCTAATATGTCGTGCGCAAAATGAACCTCTTTCCTAAATTGGGACATGAAACATGCATCATCCCAAGAAATGACAATGCTAAAAATATGGCCCTGTTGTGAGGATCTGGGCGTTTTCATGATGATACCTGACCATGATGTGAGAGATGGAGTCTGAATGGCAGTACTTTTGCTTGTGTGTGAGTGAGCGGCTGAAAAGTGAAAATGAGGGCTAAAATTTAAAAATCTAGTTTCAGCTTGTCAGAGCATGCCTGATTTTTCTTATCTCTGCCTGAAAATATATAAGAATCGTTAAAGACTTCTATGCCTTGGTACGTCCATTTAGAAAATAAGTGCGCCCACAGTTTATTTCTTCACAAATTTGAAATCTAGATTGTTATTTATCAGTCCTAGCACCTAAATTGATATTTAGTTCTGGAAGACACCTTAGATGTTACTATTTCATCTTTGTAACACTTCTGATAATTCAGGAAGATTTGCTTTCACGCTCCGGCCTTTCTATAATTCTAGGAAACTCAATTTCCCTGCAAGCACAGGATTTATAACTTAGTTTTCGGCGCGTTAGTGGAGGCGCATTTGGGCTGGTATGCGCTGGTCCATGTTGCACGCGGTGAAGGGGTGCCAGGACTCTGTCCCATTCCAGGACTCTTTCCCGTTTTCCATTCTCCAGGTAAGCCCTGTCCACACATTTTAATCCTCTCACTCAATTTTATATCTGGCATGGGTTTCCTCATGGTAACATGCCCAACTCTGCAGCATGTGAAATATTAAGAACGGCACTGCCCATAGAAAAACTAATCTCCACTGCAAACAGACCCCTCATCGAAAAAGCTCCAGAAGACAATTTCGGAGCTTCTAACCTAACGCCACAGACTGCAAACACGAAACTAGCGTCCGACACCCTAAAACTATCCCTACTTAACACAAGGTCCTTACCTAAACACTCTCTGGATATACATGATTAAATCCTTGAAAATTAGATTGAAATCCTATGTCTCACTGAGACCTGGTTACAAGAAAGCTGTGGCCCCAGTATTGACTTAGCAACACCACAAGGATACAAAATGATAAACAAGCAAGGGGGATTGTTATCTCAACATTCGCCCTTCGGAGAAAAGGCGCAGTATCTGACTGTTCACTTGATCGCAGCTTCGATGTGAACTCGCGGAGGAGTAATTCCGCGTTGGGTCCGTGTAACCAGTCGTGGGCGCCATCTTGCTAGTATATATATATAGTTGTATGTGGGTGGCTGTACCGGTGTAGTCCGTTGTTTATGTTGTTCATGCCTTATGTTTACTCTGCTCTAGTAGTAGAAGCGGAGAAGAGGCAAACGGGCGTTCTTTGACTAGATTTGTGAGAATTACATTATAGCTACTTCGCGGCGCTCGCCTCTCTAAGGAGGCAGACTCTATGGTGATAAGAAGTCGTTACAGTGATACAATTACGAGCCTTGTTATGGCTAGAGAATTGTGACTACTGTAACGTTATTAGACTGCTGAAATGGATATAACTGTGTTCCTATTATATAATAGGTCATTCTAACCAATCTTTATAGTTAGCGGGCGGTTTATTTGATCTTATGCCATTCGATTGACTCATTTAAGCCAACGCGGCCACTTCGTGTTCTAAAGATAAGATTCTGTTCTTTCTGAATTAAGATTTTCTTCTTCAGGCTTAGGTTGTTACCTGTGATCACTAAAAGGACAGTCCATGTAAAACTTTCTATGGCATGATTCTTCTCTATAAAGTGCTTGACTAGAGGGGCTTGTGTCACTTTATTTCTCAAACAACTCTTGTGTTCTATAATCCGGGTTTTTATCTTTCGGTTAGTTTTCCCGATATAGTGTAGACCACATGGACATGTGATCTGGTAAACTACAAATTCTGTGTTGCAGTTGGAGAAAGACTTATGTATCCAGGGGGCACTTAAGCCAATGTTTGTCTCCTTACTTTTTGTCGTTAACTTACAGGCAGCACAATTCCCGCAGGGGTAGTGACCGGTAACCGGGGGGAGACCCCATTGGGTTCTGATGTTACTTGTGATGGGCGTAGGTCCCTGATATCGACTAGAGCTCACCCTATTGCCTATAGACATAGATTTAGTGTAGGCAAAAAGGGGCAGTTCTGGATTGGATTGCGTGGTTGTCAACAGTTTTCAATGTTTGGAAATGATATTCCTAATAGCTAGACTGTGATTAGTGAAAGTGTTCACACATACCATTTTATTTTTCATCTGATTTCTAGGGTGGTCTTCTAGAAGGGATTCTCTGTGGTTGTTGAAAGCGCGTTTCGCTGCTCTTTTTATAAGTTTCTTAGGGTAACCCCTATCTCTAAGTTTGGCTTTTAGATGTTTAGCTTCCTCCTCATATGCCTCTCTAGTAGAACTGTTACATTTGAGTCGGAGAAATTGTCCATAGGGTAGTTTGTCCCTCAGGTGTTTAACATGATGGGACTGATAGTGCAGAAGAGAATTCTTCTCTGTGTTTTTATGAAAGGGCTTTACAAGGATGATACCGTTCGCATGATAGAGTGTTAAATCTAAAAAGTTTATCCTGTCTGAGTGCTTTTAAATTATTTGAGATCTATTAAAAGTGTCCACAGCGACTGAGCCTGCTTCCCAGGTTCTCCATTAAGTCTGATATATTCTCTGTATATTTACAAATTATCCTCCCTGAAAAATCTCGGGACACGCTAAAACTGGTCTATTTGAAACTCCAGCACAAGCTTAAGGACTATAACCACACAACCTTGAGGTAAACTATTAATTTCTATGCCTCTAGGTATACAGAATGTATCTGTTTTTTAACTTGTTGGTAAATTTAAACAACGGGCTAATTCTGTTCCGTGTTTGTTTGTTCTTCCCCCAACCCCACCAGCATACCTATCTGTGAACACCAGGATCGAGATTGTCTTCTTTTAATGTTCTTAAGAAGTTATTGTCAAGGTCGAAGTGACATGGTAAAATCATGTTCCTCCTGAAGAAAGTTCTTTATTGAATTTACAGAACTGAAACATGTTGAGGCAAAATACTAGTAACAAATAGTACTAGCTATATGTGTTTTCTTAATCATTCCTGAAACCCGGTGAGGGGTTATTGTTTCACTTGTATATGTCATCACAATTTCTCAAGTGTTATAACCCGAAGTCATGGTGACATCGGTGCTAGAACAACCATCAACTATATTAGTAAACTAACTATTGTTACGTGCACTTTGTTCTTGTCTTTTAATAAATATGTTCTTACTTTTTAGATATTTTTATAAACATTTAATAACATTTTGATATACCTTCTAAAGTTCTGATGATTCTAAGTGGGTTGTCTGGATGAGTGGGGACGCTTAATTTGTCATACCACACACTACATTTTGTTTTGATTTAATTGGGACTTTAATTTATGTCACCATGCATTTGATCAAAAATGTTGTACATTGGGAGTTCAGTCTGTGTCTAGCACCACACCGTGGAGAGAATGAGAAGATAAGCTGTTTTTCCTTTACGCCTATCAACGATAGGCACAATATAAATTAATTTACTGGAGGCTGCTGGCCAAGACAAAGGTCTTGTATCGCGGCAAAGGATGCAAAGCGTATTAGCCAATATAACAAATGCCAATTACAAGTTTAGTATGATGATTATAGTCTTATTTGTTTGGAGGCTTAAAATGACACAGATATTGCTAAGGGGCTATGCCCCAAATATTGATTAGCATAACAATGATATGCTATAGACAGTAACTTGTGAATCCAATGGTATAAAAAAGTGAAATGTAAAATGAATACTTTGAAAGGTTTTGAAGAATTACAGCAAAATACATAAATGTAGGCATCACATGAACATTAATTACTATCACTGGATTACACAGCTCAGTGCTAGAATATTGAGGCATGAGTCTTCACACACATCATTCTACTTTGTAGACATGCTGAAATACATACCTTCAATAAAACATGCAAACAAAATTGCATGGTAACAGTAACATTGGAAAATGTATATCTTATTTTTTAGCAAATATCAATAGAATGTTGGAGACCATCCTGGGACAAACGGGTGGCTTGGGAATGGTCTATATTTGCCTGCTAACACTTACCCAGAAAAAGCTTCATGGGTAAAGCACCGTAAGGAAAGACGCTTGATAGAAAATTCAAGTCAGACTCTGGTATAGAATACCAACTCAAGCCAGCTGGTCCCACACCTACCCTGCAGTTCAATAAGCAAATGAAGACTTGGTTCTTCAAAAAACACCTTGTTGTCCATTGGCTGCATGCTAACTCCTCTCCCCCATGTTGACCTCTCCCCTCCACCAGAGCTGGCTGTCATCTCTCTATCCCTTCTTCATTTTCAGTGTTACTCTCAGGTGATATGTAAGCACCCCCTATAAATGGAAATGAATGCATACTTTTTACTATCACAACTGCACAAATATGGACTCTGACTTCTTCTTTTCTCATTCTCCGGCTCTTGCCTCATTACCCTGATTGAAACCGGAATCTCTCCTTCTGACTCTGCAACCCTTGCTGGCCTTCATAACCCTGCCTACACCTCCACTCACTCTCCCTGAACCAATGGCAGGGGTGGACCATGTAGGACTGTTTTCATCCTCCAAACTTCCCGTCTCTCCTACCAACTCCCCGTTCTCCTGCTAATTCTCCCTCATTTGAATACACTGTCTCCACAATCACTGCCCCCCTATGGCATACATATGATCTCTCTCTACCAGCCACCTGCTCTGGTAGAGCAATTCTTCGACCACTACTCTAAACTAATTACCTCTCTCCCTTCTGATCACCACCTCTTTGTCATTGGTGACTTCAACCTCCCTTCTCTCTATGCTGCTCTATCCACTGACTTTAACTCTCTTCTACTTAACCACTCACTCTCTTCAGTCCACTCTCTGCCCAGTCATTCAAATAGAAACTCCCTTGACCATATTCTCATCTCCTCTCAACTCTCTGCCTCTAATCTCTCCACTGCGCCTTCTCCCTCCGAGAACTCTCTCGTCTTTGCTCAATCTCCACTCCTGCTTTTTCTTCACTCTTGCTTACTAACCACATGTTTCCCTCCTCCAAACTCCCCGATTACCACTCTGACCTACACCACTTGCTCTCATCATATGCTGAGCTCACCTTTCCATCTACTGAATTAGCTTTCACTAACTTTAAAACTGCTCTCTATGCTCCCCTTTTCCTTTCACTGCCCTCTTATTACACTCACGCCATGGCGGCATGGGGAATTACTGCACCGCCAACCTCGGAATGGGGCGGTAATTTCCCATTCCGCCATGGCGGAGTCGGTAAGTTACCAGCATGGACCATGGTGCTATTAGCACCATGGTCCAACGCCAGGGTTGTAATGAGGCCCTATGTCTTCCTTTGCCCCCACCAACCCTGACGAGATGATTGCCCTACTCCTCAATGTGAACCCTTCATGTGCCTCCACTGACCCACTGTCCCTGCACATTGTGAAGCTTCCAGTGTTGTTCCACATCTCACTTCCCTCTTCAACTCCCCTCTTCACATTGCCACTTTTCCCTCATCATACAAGACACCTAATGTCATCCCTCGCCTTAAGAAACCTGTTCTAGATCCTAACTGTCTTGCCAACTTTTGCCAAGTGTGTCTTTTCTACCAAACTATTCCAAAATCTTAGAGCAAGTAGTATTCAATTGACACATTGAATTGCTTGATACTCACAGCCCCTGCGACCACCTTATATCTGGCACAACCTCTGCATTCTACCGATACAGCTTTCATCAATGTCAGCATTTTCATCTCTTCTGCTCGGTGTGCAAACCTTTAATCTATTGCTATTTTTCTCAACCTCACTGCTGCCTTTGATACTGCTGATCATTCGGATCTTCTCTCTACATTATCTTTACTTGGCATCAGAGATAAGGCCCTTGCTTTGTTTGCTTCATACCATGCCTCCATACACTTTCAGGTGTCCTGGAACAGCCATACCTCCCCATTCACCCCCTTACTGCTGAAGTTCCCCATTGGCCTGCCCTTGGTCCACTTCTCGTCACTCTCTATACTTCAGCTCTTTAAGAACTGATCTCCCCTTACAGCTTTACATATCAGTTGTTCACTGATGACACTTAAATCTTCTTCTCCTTCCTCTCCTTATCCAACAAGCTGTTGTAAATAATTTCAAACTGTCTCTCCACCAACAAATATTTGATGGTGTCTCACTGGTTCATGCTCAACTCCACTAAGACTCAAGTTTTCTACTTCCCAGCCCACCAGTCTATCTCTTCCTCTCCTGCTCATCTTCTCTTCTCTCCTGACTACCTTTCTTACTCTGCTTCCACACGTAACCATGGTGTCATCTTTGACCTATCACGCAAATTCTGGCTCTTTATCTGCAAATCTGCATTGACTACGCCAGACTCAATCTCCTTAATATCAGAAAAAATATGTCACCTTCTTTGTTTCAATACTGCTAAACAGCTAATCTCCTCCTTAGTCCTTTCTAGATCTGACTACTGGGCCAGTCTCCTCTATGGCCTTCCCAACTATGTTTTTTCAGTACTGGAATAAGTCCTCAACTTCCTGGCCGGCACACTTTTCAACCTATCTCGCTTTACCTCTACCTCCTCTGCCCGTTGCCAGATTGGCTGTCTATCAACGAAACAAAGGGCCAAGTATAAACTTCTTCTCGTTATTTTCAAAACTTTCCATGGACTCGCCTCACCCTACCTATGATATGATATTATACTTTATTTATAGAGTGCCTATACACAAGTGTTTCAAGGCGCGTCGAGGCTGGGGAGGGGAAGTGTGGGTACAAGAACGATTTTAGTAGGTCCAGTGTCACAGAGATCGTGCAAGTGTAGGGGAGAGGGAAGGGGAGAAATGACAGGGGACGGGGAGGAGGAGCAAGTACAAGATATGGGATCAAACAATGAAAAACAAGAAGTGCGGCCAGCAGGTGGCAGTGTAGGGTTAAGTGCAGAAAAACAAGTGTTCGATAAGTGTAGGTAGGGGGGGGTTGTAGGGATGCAGATACAGCACAAGTGCAGGGTTGCCAGGAGGCAGTGCACGTGTGCAGCTAGGAGGGAATGGACATGGACCCGTGGATCAGAGGGTAGCCAGGTAACCAGTGCAGTGTCAGACAGGAGATCAGCAAGGTAGCGTAAGAGAGAAGGCAGAAGCAAAGAGGAAAGTCTTATGCTGCTTCCAAAACCAGAGATGGTTCTGCTCAAGTTTCATAGAGGCAGGGAGGCTGTTCCAGAGGGAGGCAGCCGGCGAAGAGAGAGATCTGCCCCAATTTGCCGCTTGGAAAAGCAACAAACCATCAAGGAGTTGGAGGAGCAAAGAGCTAGAGCAGGAAGATACTTCAGAAGAGAAAGCTGGAGATATTTTGGTCCCAGGCCCAAGAAGGCGTTCTGGACAATGCAAATGGCCTTGAACTTGATCCTTGCAGCCACTGTGAGTCAATGAAGAGATTTCAGTGCTGGAGAGATACTATCCCTGGGCTTGAGGCCCAGGACAAGTCTCAATGTCCTGTTCTGGATGAGTTGCATAGGGGGGAGATTAGAAGCAGGCAGATTTGATTTAAAAAGAGAATTTTACAGTAGTCAAGCCTAGAGAGAATCGGATCTCTAGATAAATTGAGCTTCTGGGGGAAGGTGAGGAAAGGAAGAATACCTCTGAGGAGGTGCAATTGGTAGTTTGACTTCTTAGAGACATTGGTGATAGGAGAGAAGCAGAGTGAGGAGTCGAAGATAACCCAGAGGTTCTTAGCCTTACAGGGGTGCTGATGCAGAGGATCTCCATTTTTCTGGCATTCAGGCAGAGATCATTGGCAGCGCACCACTCCTGGATTGCCGACAGACAATCTGGGATGAGAGAAGGAGAAGAGGCAGCAGAGGGGAGCCTGAAAGCGAGCTGGGTGTCATCAGCATAGCACTGGGAGTTGGAGCAGAAGGCAGCAATGCGGTGGGCAAGAGGTGCCAGGTATTGGTTGAACAACCAGGGAGAAGGGTTAAACCCCTGGGGAACACCGCAGGTGGAGAGAGAGATAGAGGAGAGGAGGGACCCCAGTTGGACCTGGGAGGGACGTCAGAGAGGAAAGAAGTCACCCAGGCCAGAGCCTGATCAGCTCATCTCACTACCTACTCTCCTCCTTGCTCCTTAAGATCATCATAAGCTTGCCTTCTTGATACCATTCGAGCCCCCTGTGCTCTCTCTTGCTTCTGCTTTACTCTCCTCGCTCCCCTACTCTGTAATTCTCTTCCTCTCTCTCTACGTACTACTCCAACTATCACTATTTAAATCCCATCTCAAAGCTCTTCTTCTTTCTAAAGAACCTGTTTCCTAGCACTCTACTCTACTACATCGCCCTGTTTTCCTCTCTCCCTACCCTTCATGGACAACACTTCAGCACTTTTCCATCACCCCTCCAACCTTTATTCCACACTTTCTCCACCATCACATTCATATGTCATTCTGTCCTGTCCTCGTCGTTGGTTTATGTTTCCACCTTTCCCTGCAACATCTAGTCTTCAAGCCACATTCTCTCATCCCATTGTGAAGGACCCATGTCCTCTGCTCTGTTATCAATGGTAAATTCTCTAAGCATTTTTGTGCCAAAAATGCATTGTTTTGGCTGTGATTTTTTATAAGTAAATAAAACAAATACATATTCTGTAAAATGTGCAATTTGCAATGCATTTTAAAACCCATGCACGCCTCTTGGTTACTCTGTAAACAGTCTTCCATAAAAGGAATGAACTGCTGTTTGTGACTTTGTAGCAATTTTTCATCGGTGCCCAAGCCAATTTTCTCTCCCAGTCTGACCCTGGTAGCATGAAGATAACAATTGAGGATTTACACACAACTTGTGGTGTTGCTTGGTTATTTACTCGTCCATTCACTGCCCATGACAATCCTTCTGTCCATTCCCACCCAATACCTGCCCTTGCGTGTCCAAAGCAGATCCTCCTGCAATCTCTTTGAGGTAGCTCTATCAAGCAGTAAGATCTAACTCTGGCCAGCCAGTGTTATTTCTGAGCACGCAGCTGAGAGTTAATGGATGCTACCGTATGCCCAAGTAATCATACCATTTTCCAACTGTAGTACCATTATGGCAGGGCCTGCCAATGTCTATTGTGCACCTACACCTAAGCCAAAACTGCGTATTCGTACATTGCTCTGTCGTATGGTAAATCGGTTTGTGCAATATAAATCACACCCATGCATACAAACACAAATAGGAGTGTTGGGGGGAAGATGTGGTGGCGGGAGATCCCATTTTCCTCCTTTAACAACTCCCCATTCTCCTAACCCTACCCCTGTGTTCATCTCCTGCCATTGCTTTTTTAACATGAATTTGTTTATAAAAACATTCTTCCTGCCTCTTCTCTTTAAAATGGTTTAAAACTATAACATGTGACTTGCAAAGATTTACCAAGAAAAAGAATATTCTGGGAATTGTTGAAAATTAGGAGCGTTTGTTCTACCATTATTTTGTTTATCCATTATAGTTTCTAACTGGGGACCGTATGAAAATACACTTTATACTTTTGTTTAAAATATATATAATTATTTTAAAAATATAACAAAAATTCATTTCGTATTTTATTACTATTTTATATTGTATTTGAGTATTTTATTTTGAATGTGTTTGTAATTGCTAGACATGTTATTAAAGTACTATCAATTGGGGTATATCTTTTCATGACCCACAGACATTGGCATATTGTGAATTCAGGAGGAAACATTCATCATGTATAATTGCGAACTTTGGCTTTCCCACCATAAAATATAATGTCATCATAGAAATGCTACATGCTTTTCAATTTCCTCATCATTATAACGAAACCATCAACCTGCCTGCTGCTCATGCGTGCCACGAGGATGGAATTACAATCATGTGCTAAATTTCGTGGCTTTTTACAGGGAGGTCTTTCACCAATAACTCACGGTTGTACAAACACCTTGCAATAGATGACCTGTGCCAAACATATGCAATTGGACTGAAAACTCTCTGAAAGTCAGTGACCTGCAGTTCAAAGAGTGCATTTTGGCAACAAAATCGAACATTGGACCCCAGACGCAGCTTAGAAGATAACTTTTGTAGCAAAAAAGCCAACTGCAAGATTTGTGCAACCTGTTTGGACAAGCTGATCTCCTGATAAAAGTTATGCATTTTCAAGTCTTAGTTAGAAAGAAAGGGGATACAAATTAAAGTGAACCTGTTACTTATGGTAATACACCTTGCACGCAGTTTGACAGCTGCCCAACCTGATGTACAGTGTTTGCTCCAGAATGCATCCCCTGTGGGAACTCTTTGTTGCTCCCATTTGAGGTAATGTAATTTGTCATTTGTATAGCGCCTTTTCCCATTGGTATGGCCTCAAAGCGCTGTAGGTGAATGTTTTCGTGGGGACCGAAGTTCAAGGTATGGGAAATTCGTCAGAGGAGTTTAGTGTGCATTTTAGCCAATAACCAGGTAGGTAGGGGTGGCCAAGTCCCTGCTAGCAACCCATGTCGAGCGTGCTTGTGCATGGGTGCTTAATGCAAGAGGAACATGAGGGGAAGGAAAATCGTCAGATGATCCATAAGGAAGTGACTGGTCTGACTTAGCCTTGGCATACTCCTGGAGAGCGACTATTTCTATCATAAAGAAGTAGTCAGGAGTTCCTCTAAGCTAAGCCAGTATTTCTCACAGAAACAGGTCGTTTTTTTTATTCATGTGCATCAGTTCATTTTTAAATTTTCACATCAAACAAAGTAAAATACATATTTTAAAAGATAAGAAAGAAAACATAATATCACGTAACCATACATTCTACATCTAAGTACATCACTAAATGTTACTTCAATAAAAAAACGCACCAGTGCACTACTATACAACCTACACCTGTAGTCATTAATCTATTGATTTAATATATTTCAATAACACCGTTTACACCCATATCAAGTCTTTTAAAATAGCTTGGCCCTTTTGCCAAACTCTATATAATGTCATTTTAATTCAGAGTCTTCAGACAATAATTTCAGAACTCATCAGTCTTTGTAACATTAATTTTATATACACATCTTATTAATAACTAGTATAGACATCTCAAAGTTTTGTACAGTCAGTGTATGTTGATTGGTCACCAACTGACTGCATAGGCTGCAAATTCGACATGTATGTTTGGACTCCAAAATATTTAGCTTTGGGCCTGCTGTAGCCGTTGAATAGTAAGGGAGGAGTAAGCCTGAGTACTGCGTGTAGCTCCTTTGTGAATCAGCACAACAGAAGTGTACTTGAGGACAATGACAATAAATACATTGTCCCTTTTTGCACATTCTTTTCTAGTACTCATGGAGACTGAGGTAACTGGGCTGAGATCAAAGACCCACGCTCAGCCGACTGATGCAGTATAATATGTCATGAACAATAAAGCTGCACTTAAGCGACAGGAAGTCATCATGGGGTTGGAGGTCTAACACAGCTCAGCCGAGTTTGACAGATCGGAAAGCATCATAATACACTACTACCGGATATGGAGATTAAGGAAGGACTAACCTCGGATGATCTATTGTGTTGGCAGACAGCAGTATAAATGTGCCAGAAGACCTAATGGTAGTTTTTCTAGCATATTCTTAGGTCAGATAATTGATGCTCTCTAAAGGGGAGGGGTTTGGAGGGCGGCTCAGGTCAGTGGGTGGGTTCCAGTTAGGTGCCGGTTGCTGTTTTCTGTTACTTGAAAGATAATAAAGAAAGAGCCTATAATCTGGATCCCTATTTTAACATGGTTTTAAATTGTTTGTATGTGGGCAATTGGGTTGCGGCAAGTTGGCAGACTGACGATATTGTGTACATTTTTATGAAAAGGGGTTGTTCTTTAAGTAGCAATTATAGACCCATCAGTCTTATTAAAAAAAGTATTTTATTGTTATTAACATAATAGAATAATCACAATAAAGCAACAAACAAACAAATCAACTTAAAGACTGTCATGGTCATTCATAATCAGTGGAGATAGTACCCATAACATCAGAAGTCGAGCGGTGTCCTCAGTACGTGTAGCAATGTGTAATACAAAACAAAACACCCAGTGCACATTCCCCAGCTAGTAGGAGGGATTCTCAGGTCACTTTTTCTTCCCATCTATCCCATATTTTCGAGGCTTTGTTGGGACAGCCTCGTGCTGAGTAAATCCTATGCTCCATCATAGCGCATATGTCCATATCTGCTTTCCATTGGTCCAGTGTTGGGGAATCAGGGGCTCCCCATTTCTGTGCTATGTTGCGCTTGATCAGTCCCATCGCCGTATGCAGGAGTAATCTCTCCCACTTATTAGCCTCTATCTCGTCAGGCACACCCAGGAGTAAGGCCCTTGGGTCCAGTGGTATGGTGCGAGTCAGAAGTCGGGAGAGCTCCCTACAGCATGCATTCCAAAATGTTTGTATCCGGGGACATGCCCAAAAAATGTGAATGAAGGTTCCCTCCTCATCCCCGCATCGCAAACAGTTCGGGTTTGGGGCCCGTTTCCAGCCATATAGGCCTGTTCTAGGGTAATAAACCCGGTGCAGTATTTTCAGCTGTACAAGTCGAAGCCTATAGGAAATGGTGATTTCTCGGGGGTGCATGAGGACCTGTATCCAGTCCTCTGGGTCTATCTCCCCCACATCCGCTTCCCATTTCGCCTTCAGCTCGTTCAGTTCAGGGGTAGCAAAGGAGGATATGGCATTGTAGAGGATGGAGGTGCATTTGGTGGGAATATACGCCGGGAGGATGTTACGCTCTATAGGGGTATAGTCTGGTAGCTGTGTATCTACTGTTAGGTAAGGTCTTAGGGCGTGGGTCAAGCGTATGTAGTGGTATCGTTCCGTGTTTGGGATCTGAAATTGCAGTTGCAGGTCATCAAATGAGGTCAGTCTCCCCTCTGTGAGCATATCCCCAACCCTAATGATCCCCGCTTTCACCCACTTGGGCCATGGCTCAAACTTCCGGGTCTCAGCTAGGTTATTGTTTTGCCAGAGGGGCTGTGCGGTAGTAACTTTGTTTTCCCACCCAATGAATCGGTGTGCTTGTCTCCATACCGTGATCATGTGTGTCGTGGTTGTGGGTGGGGGAGTTCTCGGGAGGGGTTGATAGAGGAGGGACAGCGGGTCGGTGTTCTGCATAGTGGCTATCTCAGCACGTATATGGGGTAGGTCTCGGTTTCCATGAAGAAGATCATTAACCACTGCCAGTTGTGATGCCCAGTAGTACGTTTGGAGACGGGAAACTCCTATTCCTCCCTCCCAGATCGATCTTTGAAGTGTGGTTAACGCAATTCGTGGCTGGCCACCCCCCCATATGAGATCTCTGAGAAGTATCTCCACTTGGTGAAATTCCATATCTGGGATTTTAAGTGGGGCATTCTGAAGAATGTAAAGGAATCTGGGAAGGGTCATCATTTTAAAGAGTGCCGCTCTTCCCATAAGTGTCAGGGGGAGGAGTTTCCAGTGTTGGACGTCAGTAGTGAAGCGGTCTGTGATCGGTCGGAGATTGTGTTCTATATAACTTGTTAGATCCCCAGATATCCATATTCCCAGGTATTGAAAGCCCTGTCGTTCCACCCGGTACGGGCACTCCTGGGGAATTGCTTGTTCTCCACCCTTTACCGGAAAGAAAACTGATTTCTCCCAGTTAATTCTGAGTCCGCTGAATTCCCCAAAGCGGATGAGCAGTTGTGTTACAATGGGGGAAGATCTTGGCGGGTCACCCAGATATACAAGGAGGTCGTCTGCATACAAGGATGTACGATCCTCATGTCCCTCCGGCCATCTGAATCCTTTCGAGGCGGTGTTTTGGCCAAGCCAAAGAGCCAGTGGTTCGATTGCAAGGGCAAATAGGAGAGGGGACAGTGGGCATCCCTGTCGTGTACCCCGACCCAGGGGGAAAGACCTGGAGGACCAACCGTTTACTTTCACTTCAGCTTTGATGTTAGTATAAAGTAACTGCACCCATCCCAGAAAGGCCTCTCCGAATCCCATACGGCGCATGATCTCCCAGAGGCAATCCCATCGAATGGAATCAAACGCCTTTTCGAAATCGATTGCCAACAGGGCCAAGGGTTCGTTTATTATCGGGGATCTCTCCAGTGCTAAATGGAGGCGGCGTAGATTCATCCGAGTCGATTTGCAAGGCATAAATCCACATTGGTCCGGATGGACCAGGGTGGGTGCAACTAATTGTAATCGGTTCGCTAGTAACTTAGCGAGGACCTTAGCCTCCCCGTTGATCAGTGATATAGGTCTATAGGAGGCACATTCATGTGGAGGTTTGCCAGGCTTGGGAATGACCACGATAGTCGCCTTGCAAAGATCTGGTGGGAGGGTCCCCTGTTCCCGGGCAGCAAGGAACATTCTGTGCAGAGGAGCCGCCGTTTTATCTGCCCCTAGCTTTTGCCAAGTTTCAACAGGGAATCCATTCGGGCCTGGTGCCTTCCCTGATTGGAGTTGAGATAGCGCCTCTGAAATCTCAGCCTCCGATAAGGCAGAGTCCAGCTGGTCTCTCTGTTGCCCGAGAGAGTTGGCAGCGTTACCGCATCTAAGAGGGAGGGGTATAGCGATGAGGTCGGGGCTCGGTACAAGTCTGCGTAAAACTCTGCAAAGGCCCCAGCAATCCCAGCATCTGAGTGATAGCTGTCGCCCTGTGGTGTAACTATTTCCCGGACATGGCGTTGTCCTTCGTCCCTTCTCTGTATCCAGGCGAGCAATTTACCCGCCTTGTCCCCTAATTCGTACACCCTCGCTCTAGCCTGCCAATGGGCCTGCTTAGCGTCATCCATCGCTCTGTTCCGAAGGCACTCTTGGGCGCGTTGGAGGGATCGATGGGTCTCGGGCGTAGGGTCGGAGATATGCTTAGTCTCCCAGTTACTCACTTCCTCTTCGGCTTTTAGTATTTCCCGAAGCCGGGTGTTTCTCTTATGCGTCGTCCAGAAGAGAATCTCACCCCTGAGCACTGTTTTATATGCCTCCCACAGTATCACTGGGTTGTCCACCGACTTCTCGTTAATTTCGAAGTATTCGGCAGATACTTCCTCTAGGCGATCTATCAGTTCCGGGAACCCTAGATAGTAGCTGTTAAGTCTCCACGTTCTAGGGGGAAGGGGACCCTAGATACACAATTCAACTAAGAGAGGTGAGTGGTCCGAGATGCCCCGAGGGAGCAGATCTGCGGACGTTGCCCTGTGAAGGTCGGTATGTGGTAGAAAGAGGTAATCCAGTCTGGACATGGAGCCGTGAGCGCCAGAGTGGAAAGAATACTCCCTAGCATTCGGGTGTAACTCCCTCCATACATCTCGGAGCCCAAGAGCAGATGTAAAGTTGGCTATTCTAGTAGGAGTGTCTGGGTTGCGATTTCGGAGATGGGAACGGTCAATGTTATCATTCATGGTGTCATTAAAGTCTCTCCCCAGAACGAGTATATCAGGGTGATGTTTCCCTATAAGGGTAGTGAGGTCGTCCAGTAATTCCTGTCCTAGCCCAGGTGGAGAATAGATTGAGGCAATAGCCACCGTCTGACCCCAGATCGTTCCCATGACGAACACGTATCGGCCCCTCGGGTCCCGTTCAACAGTTTGTTGGATAAATGGGATGCGCTTGTGTATCAGAATGAGGGTGCTCCTGGAGCCCATTGTGTACCCCGCCTGGAAGGCAAGGTGGTAGTTAG
This sequence comes from Ambystoma mexicanum, assembly GCF_040938575.1. Taxonomy (NCBI): domain Eukaryota; kingdom Metazoa; phylum Chordata; class Amphibia; order Caudata; family Ambystomatidae; genus Ambystoma; species Ambystoma mexicanum. The sequence continues at coordinate 525,162,461 of NC_090940.1, forward strand.
TCCTCTGAAAAAAGGCACAGTTTGATCCGGCCAGGTGGGTTTCTGTCAGAAGGGCCACATCAGGGGAGTATCTATTTAAAAATTGCCTGAGAAGATGCCGTTTAATTCCCGACCCCATCCCATTCACGTTCCAAACAAGGAATTTCAGAGATTTAGTATGTCGCATGGGTGTTCTGCTAGTCTTTGCGGAGGATACTTATTACACATGATGGGGTTTTCAAGGGTGTAGCGATCAGTGAGAGATGGCGATATGGTACCCGCCTGTATCAGAGGGGCGGGGGTGCTCTGTAAAGTGGTACAGAGCGTCTTCAACCAGAGATAATGGTTTGTTTGACCTATGAGCATGTGACAGTCTTGAAATAACGAACAAAATTTTGAACATTCCCAACTCACCCCCACCCTATACTCCACCCCAACACGAAGTACCTGTCACCCAAACATGGCTGAACCTTCAACTTAAGGTGTCAGCTCAAAAACCAGTCCCTTGGGTAGGGTCTAGATAAGCAAGAAAGAGAGAGGGGAGGGGAAGGGGAAAGAGAAAGGGCTTGACTAGGGGAGGGATGAGAGCTTCCTCCAAAGTTCCCTCCCTTGCGCCCAATGTCAACATCTTCCATGGTGGATTACTTATGCGTCGGGCACAGAGGTGCGAAAAGTGCACGCCCACGTGTCAGAGCACTGCTCTTAGGCCCCGGGAGTAGGGGACAATAGTCCGCTTAGTGTTCTTTCCGTTCTGCCACTGGCTCCAGGATCTCCTGTCCTTCCCGGTCTGGGTTTCTCCTGGGGGAAGCTCGCCTAGGCCTCGGTCGGGGTCTTCCTCTCGGTCTCCTCGGTCTTGCAGTCCAATTGCCTTCTACGTGAGCCTCTGCCCATTTCCATGCCTCTTGTGGGTCACTGAAGTGAACATTAGTTCCTTAATGGTATATCTTTAGTTGGGCCGGGAAGAGCAGGCCGTATTTCACGTTCAGTTGGGCCAGTTGTCTCTTGAGTGGTTCAAACGATTGCCGAGCCCGCTTCATTTCTCGGGTATAGTCCAGGAAGAAGGCGATTCGGGAGCCGTTATGGGTAATCGACCCTTGTGATCGTGACAGTTGCAGGAGGGCATCCCTGTCTCGGTAGTTGAGTAGGCGGGCGATGATAGTACGTGGCGGAGCACCCGGGAGTGGTTTGCCCGGTGGCATCCTATGAGCCCTCTCCACTGAAAAAAACTTTGAGAAGGATGTGGCCTCGAAGATGTCCACGAGCCACTGCTCCAAGAATAGTTCCATGCATTGTCCTTCCTCCCCCTCCGGCAGGCCCAGGATGCAGACGTTATTGCGGCGGGATCTTCCCTCTCCATCATCCACTCTTGATTCAAGGGTTTTAAGGCGGTTTAAGGCTTGGGACAGTTGATGATTGATCCCGCCAATGTTGTCTTCCACTTCAGAGATGCGACGTTCCGCCTCTCCTGTTCTGGAAGTTAGTTTCTGCAGATCGTGGCGCAGGAAGGAGACATCCGCCGCCATACTGTCTATTTTGGTCTCCATGGAGGATCGGGAGTTAGCAATGGCCGCCATCACGTCATGTAGAGAAAGAGAGCCATCCCCCGTGGGGGAGTTCGGTCATGTTGCTGGGCCCGCCGGGGCCGGGGTAGTAGCGACGGCAAATTGGTCCATACTGCTCTGTGTGGATGTTTTTTTCTGCCTGTCTTTCCCCATAGCCCCGGAGGCCGTGGGGCGTCCGGCACAACGGGTCGAATGATATTATTTATACTCAGTTGGATCCTCTCCGGTGTGTGGTGTTGCAGCCCTGCAGCGGGTCAGATGGAGAGCCGCGGGTCCCCCAGAGCGTCCTCCAACAGGCTAATGTGTACTTTCGGTGGCAGGGGCTCGGCGTCCTTTGTTGGGGATTCACGGGGCCTCCAGAGACCGTGCAGGCCTCCGGTGTATCTCACAGTTCACCCGCTAAGTGGTGGTCCCCTTATGCCTCCTATGCGGCACCAGAGTTTGTTTTCTGTATGGAGCAGGGGGGGGGGAGACCCACCTACCTCTGGCGCGGTCGAGCCAAGCCGCTGCTGTCCTCCACCGCTCGGCGCTGAGTCGAGACGGCCCGAGAGCAAGAGCCGCCTGTCACCGGGATCGCAGGAGGGCTCGGGTCTGTCCGAGCGTCCTCCGGATGTCAGCAGGTTCAACTGGTGTCCGCCTCGTATACCGCTCCACGCCGCACCACGTCAGGCCGCCCCAAGCCCCAGTCATGCGGAGGAGGTCTGCCCTCAGGCCTTCAGCAAAGTGTAGATTTGGCCCGTCGGGTGGGCAGACAGGTGCCCAGATTTCAGTCGATCCCAGCCCACAGCTTCACGGGCACAACCGCGGCGTTGGTGTCGCCCGAAATCCCCAGGAATCAGGATAAAAGTACAGGATTGTATCAGCGCTTACGGGAGCTCACTCAGCTCACGTCCGAATCGTTTGCGCGCTAGCCACGCCCCCCCAAAAGTCTTATTGATTGCTTATCAAAGGTTTACAGAAAGATTTTGTTAAATAGACTAGAAAAATGGGTCTTGGGTGCCTGCATTTTCCCTGAGTTATAGGTTGGTTTTACCCATGAAATGGGCATGACATCCAGCATTTTGCCTTTTATTAATTCTTACCGAATTTTCATTTAAAAAAAAATTAATCGAAACGTCTAATGGCACCTGCTAGAAAAGTGGATCGTACCTTCTGAGATTTTAAATCCCGTTCAGAGGCTGTATGATTCCAATACTGCTACAGGTAGATTTGGCCCAAACGTGAAACTTCAGACCCATTTCCAGTATCTCATGGTGTTCACCAAGGTTGTGTCCTTGTGCCCCTTCTGTTTCTTTTGTATATCAATGATATGGCGTTCAAGATATCTGAGCTGCGTGCCAACACCCCCGAATAGGCAATGAAATGATCGACATCCTTGTGTATGCCAATTATACCATGCTCATTCCAAAGTGCAGAATTGGGTTGCAAAACAGCTTCATTTGCTGAAATGATTTCTGTAAGGAGAGATGCCTTGCCATCAATCGTCAAAAAACTATGGTGATGGTGCGCAACCCCACGCTCAAACATAGGGCCAACATCCCTCTGGATTGGATGGGACTATCATACAAGAGGTAAGTTCTTATGATTACCAGAGTGTTAGATTCCAAAATGACGGAAAATGGTCCGACCAGATAACTGAGAGCGAATTTACACTAATTCACTGATCGAATGCACTTTGCACTTCGAATTCCCGCTTGGGGAACTCTTCACTGCTTACAATGTTTGCGGTGTATAAATGCAGGCAATCCCCACTGCAATTTATGAAAGTGAGTTTTGGGGCGCAGGCGTTCTGGCCTATCTAACTAAAGAAGAAAAGAAATTTGCCAAGCGAGTCCTTGTTTTACCCTAGAGCACTCCGTTGATTCCACTACGACATGAGTCTGGATTGTAGTCTATAGAGTGTACTACATTAAGCAAACCTCCATTGCACTGGTTACGCCTACATAAGGCCGTGAAACGTTCCCCTCACAATGAAATGCTTTAGGATGTTTTAAACAAACAGGAGAGAGGGTATTGTCACATCCCCTCATGCTAAACTAAGAATATCTGTTGCATAGAGATGCCCAGATAACTGAGGAAAACTACAATGAAATTAAACAGAAATTAGAAGTAGTAAACATCGAGAGGGGACTGGCAGCTTCTCTTTATTTGTGGAGATTTCCTGGTTGCATATCCATAAACAGATCTCTTTCCAGAGAAATATCGGAATGAGATTTACTCCATTTTTAACAAAGTTTTATATACTAAATTCCGATTTAACATTTTCCCAGTGGGCACATTTTCACACAAGTGGGCTAATCCATTGACATTTTGTCCGTTCTGTCCTAGCACAATAGAAACAAGGATGCATTTTCTTTTTGATTTCCCAAAATACAAACATTTATGGAAAGGATGGATCCTCCCCATTTATAGAAATATCAGACTTGCTCTTTAGGCAATGCCCTTGTCATCTGTTAAGACACACCACAGAGAGGTGGTTTTTGCAGTCTACAGTTATTTGGCCAAAAGCTGGCGGGTAAGATATAAGGCCTGTATTTGTACTCAGCTAAAACATCCCATATCCTTTCTGGTTGTAATTTGTGTCCAGGATTTTAATTGCTATCAAATCTTGTTTTAGTATCTTGTTTAAATCTTGTTATGTGATTTTCGTATTTAAATTTTCCTTCTTGTATGATACTGCACTTGCACTTTTATGGACTAAAGTCTGGAATAAAGTAATGGGTTGTTTGATTGATTGATTGATTGATTGATTGAAAAAGATGCCTCTGTTTGCCATCAACCAAAATTGATACGTGCGCACGGTTTGTCTGACAATTCGCTACGTAGGCACTGTCACCTGAGACCCACAGGAAGTATTGGGGTCAGGTTTTTGGTTCTTGACCAGGGAAAACAGCTCTTGGAATGGGGATTGCCCAGGCAGCTTGCATCAATCATGAAACCCAGTAAGCTCAGCCCCCTCCCTGGAATTTAAGCAGCACATAATTGACCAAGAGTATCTCAGCATGCATCAAAGCTTGCTAAATTAATGTCATTACCTTTTGCTGTAATGATTTAAGAGTCTTGTAAGGAAACCAGACAGGGAATGTTTGAAACAGATTCAGGTTTTGTATAAGGACATTCATTTTAACCAACTTTAATCTCCCAGAACGCGGGATTAAGCGATTCCTTGAGAAGATGACCTATTGCCTTATCTTTCTGATAGGCACTGTGTAATAAACCGCTGTCACAGATCCAGGGATCAATGGACGACTTGAGACACAAATAGCTTGTCTCTTTGTAAATGTGCAAGGTCTAGGGAAAGTACAATTCAGATAGCAAAGTATCCAAACCCTAGTCTGAGGTGCGAATGTGGTCCTTTGTCCAAGTTCCCTGGTCTACAGCAGTAATTAATTTTGGTTACAAAGCTCTACATTCTTCAAGTAAAGTCATTCACATAGCATGAGTGGTTCACACAGTTACTCATAGTTCTTGTCTGTGTCCCTAAGCCCAGGGTCCCTCCCGTAGATGCTTCTGGTGAATGCTGGCCCTCCAGGACGATGGTCTCTTGGCCTCCAGAGGACAGTTGAATTCCTACCTGTCTGCCGTGGTAGAATTTTCAGGTTGCAGTCAATGTTGATTGTGCATCCTACTCAAGGGTGACATGTCAGGTTCTGAGTTAGTCACTGGCCTAGGCAGAGACCCTCTCAGGCAAAGACTCCTCAATGAGTCCCTCCTCTTAGATTCGCAGTCCCATGTGCTCTCAAGAACCCTTCCTGGCTCATATTCTCAGGAAGCCCACATGTCTAAGGCTCTCAATGAATAATTCTTAGGTAGTTTTGTTGGTGAGCTTGTAATTCCACCAGACTCTGAAGTATGGATCCAAGCTAGCCTCTCTCTTCTCTCTTTCTCTTTGCATCTCTCGGGCTCTTTCAGCTTTGGCCCCACCACTGTCTGGGCCCTGGACAACAAGACCCCACCCCCACTTCTCTAGCGCTTGTTCCCTTGCCGTTTCAATGCTCAATCCTCACTGGTCTAGCCACCTGCTTATCAGTACACATCTAACCATAGAGAGTCTTGGCTTGGTCAATGCTTGTTGACTGCTTTAAACCTTGTTGTCCACTTCCTCCTCTTCTCTGACCTTCCACCATCTACAACCTCTCTTTGCCTCATATGTCTTCCTCTTTCATCTCTCAATTTCACGCATCCATCCTCCAGTTTTAACTTTCCTGCTCCTTACAAATTCTCTGTTTCTCCTCCAATGCCAATCTGTCCTTCATTAGTCTGTTTCTCCCCTGTCCTTCCTCTCTCTCTCACTCCCTCTCTCCTTGCTCTCTGCACCTCCAATTCCAATCTCTTCCTCTTAACTCATAGGTCTTATTTTCTCTTCCTCCTTCCTCTCTTGCTTTCTGTCACTGTCTCTCACACCATCCTCCAACTCCTATTAAACTCTTGCTCTTCTTGCTTTTCCGGGCTTGCATTCCCTTCTCACTCTATGTCGGGTATTCTTCCCTGATTTCTGGGGTCTGTCAAGATCACTGGTTCCTCTAGCTTCTTTCCGCCCAGCTGGACCTTCTTCTGGCACAGCTGTGCAGTGCAGATTTTCACTCCAGTTCCTCCTCCACCTCTCTGCTGGACCTGGCTTCCTGAGTGGCTTGGGTGTCACGTGGTTCCCTGCATTGCTCTGATTGCAAGTGAGTCTTTGTAGTTTAGAAATGAAGAGGCAGGGCTTTAAAAAGCTGACGCCCATTTTGAATCTATTCCTTTTGATACGAATGATTGCTTGGTGAGAACATGGTCTATACCCGTAACTCAGAATGCTGATTTTTCTTCAGATAAAACGACTTAAATCTAGGTAACACTTTATGTCTGGGACCTTTTTGCTTCCATTTACCAAGGAGTTTTGAGTTGGTTTCCAGTGAGGTTGTACGTGAAAATGAATGTTTTTTCCTGTAAGCCCTTCTGCTGATTATGGAGGGCAGCCTTTCCACTCACTATGTTTTTCTGAACTATGTCCTCTATTCTGATGCTGGTTGATGGTGTGGATGGTCTGAGATAGGAGAGTAGAAATGGGGGTGTGCACCTAGGGGTCTTCCATACAGTGCCTACAGGATTGGCTGCACAGAGCCGGCAGCTTCCACCAACCTCCCCTTCACTCCAGCTTCCAGTCTCAGATCTGTGACCTTGTTAAATGGCTTCAAGTCCTGAATCTTTTCCGTCATGAAGACCTTCAAATATTTCAGACATAAATGGAGAGGTAATTTTTAGTATCTCCTATGTCTCCTTGTCCGGTGTTAGCTTAAGCACGTTGGTTTTCCGAACAATGATCTTGATGGCCATGGCTTTATGAAAATCCTTCTACAAGGAATAGAGGAAGAGGTATTAGCAAGCAACTGCAGAATGCCATCATATATGTGATACTCCTGCATATTCTACATGCTCTATATATGCCCTGTTGTGCTCTAATTCATCTGGCTAAATGTTTCACTGCTAGAAGAGGATAGAAACTACCACTGCTGTGTCTTAAGCTGCATACAACAGATTGTCATGTTTACTTAGAACAGAACTCATGATGTGGGGTAATCACAATAGAATTTGAGCAAGGGTAAAGGAGCAACATAATGCAAAAAGGCCTGCATTCTTTCTCTCATCCCACACCTTTTAATAAGGTGGGGTTGAGAGTGGTGGTTCTAGTGCATAGCCCCTTTATTAACAACCATTTTAGTCAACACTATGTAAACAATTACTAAAAGGGTGTAAAGTGAACAGCAACCCGAAAACCAAACAGTAAAAATAATCCAAAAGGCCAAATAATCACTGCACCTCTTTGCAAGGGAACACAAGGTTTATTAAATGCAAAAAGGTCTCAGACGGACCTGTAGAACTGAACTGACACAGAGCTTGTCACTTCCCAAGATGTTACAGCTTATATAGTGGTAAACTGCAAAATCTGAATACATAGGTTACAATGTTATCCCACCACCCTCACTGGCTACCACCCGTAGAACATGCTAATATCCCCCTATAGTCCCAGGACCGATTGGCCACACCTTATCTAAACCCATTCCCCTAGACATGTGGGCCACTACATCATCACTATTGAATACAGGTACAGGATTGGTTGTTTGAACTATTGACCCATTAAAAAATCAAGACCATCATGTGATGTGCACTCCTTCAATCAGAGGCATTGCTAGGGGGGGCTGAGCGGGGTATATGTCACGATCCATGCCCCTGACCCCCTCAGGTATAACAGCCCCCTGGCAGCAGTGGGGCTAAAGCCCTTCACACTGGCCACAAGGGCCTTAAAACTCCATCAGAAACATACTTGGAGTAAGCCCTGGCGCCTTCGGCGCCAGGCTCATTATCAGGAATAAAACAATACCAGTTTTGGACCTTAATCCAACATGGAGGCCTATTACACAGCTCAGTTCTTTAGAACCAAGCCATGGGCTCAAGTGTTTTGGGTGTGGCTGGGCCTGGAACCACTTTACCTGGGCTATTTAAACCACACCCAAACAGCAGAACAGGCTTTGCATTATTCTGCACTCCTGCAGCGTAACGCTCAGCGTGTCCAGCTCCTGCTCATCTGCTTCTCTGCCGGCCCGATCCTGAAGCCCTAGATACAGATTCCATTAATAACCTGGAAGAACAAGAACAGCATTAGCGAGCAAGAACACTTACATGTGAAGTAACCGGTCTTGAATCCATCCTGCGCTTCGCTTACCTCGCCCATCTCCGGAGTTCGCCGCAACCTGCAAAGGTAAAGGAACAAGGACAGCATTAACAAAGCACTTACCTGGGCAAGCAGCGCTTCGATCGCTCATCACTCCGGAACATCACTGCAACCTGTACAAACAAGAGAAGAGAACACAGGTTAGCAATTAACACCAATAAACAGCGCAGCGCTCCACGCATCAATAACTCACCGTGGTCTTCGCCATCGGTGCGGCAACTCCCAGATCGCAACCATCCCAGTGAAAACAAAAAGAGACATTGTTAGGGAACAACGTAGTGGAGCAAGACGCTGAGAAGACAGAGAAAACAGAGGGAAAGAAAGAGACAGAATAAAGACGGAAAAGACATTATAACTTACTTGGAAGACAGCAAGCAGAGTCGGAGTCAGAGCCGGTCTGGACCCGACATAAGGGCACACGGACCAGTGAAGCAACTAGGTCCACGGTACGCCCGCACCAACCACGCGCCCCTGCACAGAGACGCAGGACAGAGAGTTTAACACACAAAACCTAAGGTGAGCAGTAACCCCAAGGGAGGGGATTTGGACCAGAGGGAATGGGAGTCCACCCATCACAGAATCAGTATCTTAACCCTCCATTCTCCTTTTATAGGCGCTACCCAACGTCTGGCACATAACCAAGCAGAGAGAGGTCTGGATAGAGCGCTTAGACCTCCATCCAGTATCATGTGGCGCCCCTGTGGATACCAGGTGTGCGTAACAGTATAGCCCTGGGTGTTTTGCTTGTAGCCCTGTATAGAAGCTCAGGGGTTACAACCAAAAAGGCTGGCTAGCCCCCTCTCCCGACAGTCCCCAAATTAGCATAGCCCCAGATCTTTTCCAGACCTAGCAACACCCCTGCCTCCGATGTAGACATGATCAAAGTAAACTGTTGAGGCCAACTCTGCTTTGATAAGACAGTAGGCCACCTCATTAGACCAGATGCCACACCGCACACAAGCTTCATCCCCGACCTTGTACTAAATGTATTGGCATCACCTCTGCTCCTCCTATCCCAAATCATGAAACATTGTAGACACAGTTCCCCCCTTATGTCCTTCACCCCTAAGTGCTCAGTAACCATGTGACTGGGGCACCACTCTTGAGTCTGAATTTCAGCAGTGTATTTGTTTTCGGTTATAGGTGTGCTTGTAATTCCAATGGGATGACTGCTCTTGGGTGAGGGCAGAAGTGCTCCAAAATCTTCTCCTTGCCCATTGGAATCAGAAAATCTTATGCCCTATTCTCCCGAATGTGTCCTTTAAAGGGTGCATCCCTTCCTGCTCTCCCCACAGAAAACATTCTGTTCCACCACGTTCAGGCTCTGCAGCTGGATACAATTAGCGTTTATCTGTGCATCGCTGGTGCCACTGACCTCGGCATCTCTCCTGGAGAATGGGAAAGGGGATTTGTTTTTTAGAGATTAACTAAACAGAGCCACAGCTCCACATCAAGGCCTGCGTTCAATTCTGTTCATGGTGTACTAGGCCTTAACATCCAATATGGCGACACTTCTGCCATGTTAACACACAGACCTCGCTTCTACCGCAGAACCTTTCTGACTCCATCTTACACCTGTTTCAGCTCTTCCCGCACATCTCACTACAAACTGTAACTTTGGATACAACTAAACACAGGGCCTATAATACTGTCCTATCTATAACCTCTGCAACCGCAACATTAATACATGTGTTGCTGTTTCTTTGTTGCTATATGTGAGTATCTAATATGTGTCAAACCTATGTGCCTTCTGCTTCCGGAAACCTCAGTCTGCTGCCACAATGATACCTGCTAATAGGCTTTTCTCAGCATGAACATTTTTGCCTGGCTAAAAGCTGTACGTGCACCCCAACAAGAGCCCATAGCATCTAGCCTGCGTCTGCACTGCAAAAGTATACATGGACAAGGACGTAATCTGGTTGGGCCTGTTAGGCTTGAAACGAGTTGGCAGAGTCCATGCTATGGCTTTTATAGCCCACTTCACCTCAGCTCATTTCGACATAGGATGCTAGACGCTGATTGTGTTCACCTGACACAAAATTAGAGTTCTGTTTAAGTCCTATACTCTGGTCAGTCCTGCTTCTATCAGGAAGATACTGCACCACGTGTGGAGCACATCTGTGACCCTCCCTGACAACACCAAATATGCCTCCACATAAACCATGCAATTGCCCAGCCACACACTCATGCCAGTGCCAGCAATTCACTACTCCACGGCTACAGTGCTATGATGCCACAACAGTAGTAAAATGCTAACTAGCAAAATGCAACAGCATATAGAATGCATTAATCTTAAACCATTTTATTATTGTCCTATATTTAAAACAAATAAAGCACACAGATTAGGTACAGAACACTATTTATTTTCCTACATAAAAGTGCAGGTTGTTGCATTTTACATGGTATAAAAAGACAGCAACACTTGCAGAAATGAAGAAAAGTTGCTTTCATCACATTGTTGTCCAGTGAAACATGTTTTTGTCTAGATTACACACTAGACTTGCCTTTTTCTCTGGATTATTTGACAAGTAAAAACTATTTAGTAAAACACACTATGGAATGTTTGACACATTTGTGCCAAAAACAAAATGGGGTGAATTGACAGAAAGACACTGACATGTTCTAAATAAAAGAATGAAGACTCCTTGGAGACTGATATCTTCGTTTAAGTATGTTCCTCAATTCATCGTAGAAGTTTGTGTAAATGGATTTGTTGATGCTGGTGTTCTATTTGTGATATGTTTCCCACCTTCCTGACATTGTGCTGCTATTTGATGTATTGTAATACTGCTTTGTTTTTGTTCCATCTTAAATATTGAGATTGTGCCACATACAATAACAGTTTGGTCGGTGCAAAGAATTTTACAAGAATCTCCCTGCCTTGTCACGACTTACAGGAGAATTATATTTGGTCAATCACCCCCTCCAGCTCTGCCCCCGTGTAATGCAAGATTTTCTATTTTCAGGAAAAATCTGCTGGTTCCCCTTACCAATAACAATTGCAGTTAGCTTCTTCATCTTGGCCAGCTTCAGATTTGCCTGATATCGGCATCTCTGGGGGGTTGTTGCCACTTTACCAAGAGGGTATCACGTCCGCTCCTTCCACTCCAAAGGGACTGATCCATAAAGTAGGTGACGTTGAAAAACAAATCCAGGACTCTGCGCCATTCAGTATATGTATGCTAGAGGGCATCTCATTTTGAATGATTATTAAACCAAGCATACATATACTCAATGCACAGAGTCCTGGATTTGTTTTTCAACGTCACCTAATTGTTTGACGGTTAGGGCTTTATCACCGTCTTATTTTAGTGACCTGCGACATTTAATGACACATTTTCTGCATATGTAAACCAAAGTTTAAAGAGTGAATTCTAGGGATTATAAGGAGTCGCCTGGCGGAGCAACTTTCAATAAAGCCATTTTTTTTAATAAGTGATCCATCAAGTAGTTACCGAGAGCAGCTCTTCCTTACTCTTCTCTTTCCAGGGGTATGTCAAATTCACTCCTAACCTCTTTGGTAATTGATTAGTCGCTCACCTGAAGTAAGTTACCGGTAAGTCTTACTACCAGTAAATTCTTTCTTAATCAGCATCTTAGTATTCAGACGGGGATACCAAAATTGTGGATTCTTTTGGCTCAATGGGCTGCCTGTGTTCGACCCCCCCAGCTATCTCATTTGGTGCATGGGAGAGCTCTCCTTATCAGTTATTTATTTAATTTGATTTTATTGGATTTTTTTTAAAACGTGGCTAATACTGTACTTGAATTTGATTTCTAAGCAGGGATCCAGGATTTAAACCTCTGTTGCTCTGAGTGGTCTTGATTCAAAGACCAGCATGTTGCCCCTGTGCTATCCTAGTTGTGTCTACAACACTCGTAATTAGTATTCATCTTTGTGTCTCGGTAGAAGGCGCCAGTGCAGAAAGTCTGTCGTGTAGGATAAATCAAGGAAATGCTGCTCCAAGGTCACAGCAAGAAGGAGGAATAGGACCCGCCAAGTAGTCACAGAGAAACACCCTTGCCCCTCGCAACCCCAACTAATCAAAAAAGAGGGGGAAGAACTGTGGCAGCAGTATTTCAGTCTTCAGTTATAGTTACAGCGGTCGGAAGGGCCAGAGTCGAGCTCTGAAAGCCGCAGGTGCAGCAGCGAAAAGGGGGCCTTGGCCAAAGAAACCCACCTTGCACCTCTCTCCCCAGCAGGAGCAGAGTGGCTTTCATCATGGAACCATTTTTCAGATTCCCATTGAACCCTGAAAATGTGTGTATGCTTTGATGAGTCCCATTACTTCTTAAAAGCGGTTTGCATTGCTTAAAGTGTGATGGGGCTAGTATGGGCTCAGCAAAATGACTGCTTAGCCAAAGCTACGGCAGGGCCAACAATCTGATTTCTTCATCTGAGTGCCACACATACACAAAAGTCAATGAAAAGATGAGGGCTGACAATACTGCTCTTAGCCAGTAGATGTCACTAATAATGCATTTTAGGATTGCATCATCTGTTTCATTCATTTGGAGTGAGACAACTGTCTGTGTTTTTTTAATACTCTGAAGGCAAATAATAAAATAGAGAAATACATTGTCAGAGTTTTGCAACTTATTATTATTATTATTATTATTATTATTATTATTATTATTATTATATCTATTGAGTGCGGACCTAGGTTCGGGAAGCAATGGAGCACTTTACAGATCGTAGCGGGAAAGACAGGGCCAGGGAAGCAAAGATACAATAAAGTGAGTTATTTCAAAATCTTGCCATTATCATGACTTACAAAAAGATTAGTTAATGCTTAAGATTCGCGGACCACCCGCAAATCATCAGAGGGATAGGAACTCACCTATGTTGATTTGATCCCCTTTACATATTTGAACATTTTTATGTTAGTCTATTTTTTGACTGGTGATTAATTGTAATATATTTAGCACAAGGTTTCAAATTAATGTTCTTCCCTTTCATGCCATGCATGAAAACTCAGCTGCGACTGTTCGGCTAGCCTTACCGACAGACTATTCTGCAAGTCTATGCAAAAAAAGACGCGCATACTTGCCCGTGGCACTTAAGGGGTTAAAGGTTCAATGGCTACTTAGAGACAGGTGCGTTTCAGGCCCGGCTGCTAAATATTGTTCGGCGCCTCGTAAAACACTCTGCTCAGTCTCTTGTCCCATTTAAAGCACTGGTGGGACGCGCGTGTTGATGTTCACAGGGTGGGGCACTTTCGAAACCCCAGATCTAGAATAAGTGGCGATAAAAGGGGCAGTAATCGCCCCCCCACTTTTCTCAGCACGGGTACCGATCTGAAGGGTTTAGGTGGATCTCGGAGATGGCGAGGCAGACTTCCCGCGTGTGCTAGCCTTTGCGGTCTGCCTTGTCGATCCGCCTGGCGGTAATGCAATGGACTCCTGCGGAATCCCCCCGCAATTACCAGCCGGTGAAACAGGCACGTAACAGTTCCACGGGATGCGTGCGACATACCTACGCAGTCGTGACTGCGGCAGGCGAATACACGTTTCCCAAACCGGGGTGGAAGACGAAATCGCATCTTTAAAATGCCCAATCTGTTTTGGAATAGTAGAAAATGGCAGAGTTGGGACCTCGGCAAGTGCAAACATTTGCAACAGTGCAAATTTCACATTTTCTAAAATGACCTCAAAGGTTTTCTAGAAACACGAAAATAGATAGGAATTTTCCCGGATAAATATGTGGAAGACATTTTGTAAATATTTTACAAACTCCCCCCTCCGCTGATGCAAAGTTGGTTCTGCTCCTTCGTTGAGTGGTCTGCTTCTGTTGTCTAATGTATCGGCCTCTCTGCCTTGTCTTTGCACTTTTCTCAGCTGGCGGTGTCGTGCCATGGCAGAAATCAAGGTTATCTTGCTGGATTCTAGGCGCTAGCTGCGGGACAGGTGAACAGTGAAATGACCTGGCTGTCATTTCCCGCCATGACGGCAGCCCACAACGTGCAGCATGCAAATGACAAGCCAGGAAACGAGTACATAACCACAGCTCTCTGTTGGCTTCTTAAAGGTGGGTGGAAAATAGCCAACATGCTGGCACTAAAAGCCAGTTGGCATTTACAACTAGAAGCAAAAATGTGTACTTTTTTTCAGCAAATACCCCTTGTTTGCTCGACGATGAACTAAAGGCACCTTTCAGAGCGATTCCCACACTGCCTGAAACACGCCTCTATGAACCGCCAGGAGAACAAGCATGAATGAGGCTCCCGTTGGCCCTTTCCGTCCACGGAAACCAGCCATCCACTCGCTGCCAGGGACTTGCTTACACAGAACCCGGGGAGAACGCGCCGCGCATCCATTACCTTGGACCGTAGAACTAAAAAGCGGCCGCGTAAAAAGGATCCTCAAACATTTCATCACAACTCATTGAAACCTTTAAAGGCCAATATTGTTTAGCTGCCCTGTGCCCCGGGGCAGAATCTCTGGAGATCAGCTGACCAGTTGCTGACGTGCATGCACTACTAATTGCAAAGGTTAGCTGTCAAAATGGCATCATGCCAAGAATGGTGTCCAGCGATGAAGTCCACAACAAAAATCCCGCGGCCCAAAATACCGTTAACAAAAATACACGTTTCATCGCATATACGTATATTTTAACATTTGGCGGCTTGGAGGGGTTGGAACTGAACGGTATATACATTATTTTCAAAGTTGGACTTTATTTCACTTTTATTGGATATGTTTATTGTTATGTATATGTTTTTATTTTGTCTTTGTATGAATTGACTTTGTTACTTGTGTCTATGCATAAAATGAAAAGAAATATAACAACAAAAAATCATCCCATATGTGCAGGGGGGGTGGATTAGGGTAATCATTTATTGTAGAAGGAGTATGGGGGGGCTGCAGGTGGTCTCTCCAGCATATAAATACATAGAAAAGTGAAGGAAACAAAATCGGTATTTTCGGCCGCAGGCTTTTTCCGTCCACCGTATCACACAGAACTGTCAGAATGTCATCAATTTCCCAAATCCAAATTATAGTATTCTAGGCTGTACCATTCTGGAAAAGCTGCAGAAAAAGGGGAAAAAGGAAAACACTTCGGTGCTGCCAATGGAATGCTTCCATTACATATGTTCTACTCTTCCTTGCCCCTTTGCTTGAATTTTGCAAGATGTCAGAGTCTTCCATCAGGCCTCCATACATCCTGGATCCTCCTTTGTTCTATATCCTGCTTCCTCTTAAAGGGGACACTCCTCTTTACTGCGCACCGCGTTCATATTGTAAACTACCAAAATGGTGGCTTTTTACAGCATGAGCGGGGAGGGATGGAGGACCACCAGTAAGGGGAAGAGAAAGAGTATGGCCCAGAGTAAGGGAGATTTCCCTAATCAGGGCTCTGCAACCTTTGGCTCGACAGATGTTTTGGATTACAACTCGCACCAGCCCTAGCCAGTATTGTAAATGGAGAGGTATCGGTGAGTGCTAGTCCAAAACATGAGGACTGTTGCATACAGTACATCCAACATCTCCCATTATCCCATTTCTTACATTATGACGGAATGCCAAACAGAGTTGTATCAAGATGTAAATGAACAAACAAACGTACCACTTTACAAAATCATTAATATTGCAATCAGTTGTCAAATTCAAGAGTAAAATACGTATGGGAATACTACGTTCAAAATTCCCTTCCCAAAAGATAGTTTTCAGCCTAATTTTAAATGCGACAGCGTGCTAATGGAGGCGTAACAGCAAGGTGTAGTGCTTTTAGCCCTCATTTAATGAGTTGCCACATTTTGGAGAAGTGATGAGATGGAGGAAGGATAGCTCAGGGGCAACATGTTTGTCTTGGAAGCAAAACAATGCAGCACAACCCAGGTATGAATCATGACCCTATGCTTACAAACCATGACGCGGCTTTGAGGGTGGCTAGGGTTTCTACCAGTTCTTCTGTCGCAAGTGTCTTGAATGTTTTCCAGGGTGTGGAGATTTTGCGAGGAGGGTCAGTGGATGCAGAGCTAGTGACTATGTGCTGGCGATTCTTGGTGATTTTGTCGATGAAGAAGTGTTAAGACGGATTTCTGAACTCTGTCCTGGTGGCGCAGAAGTTCAGAAGGCCAACCTAATTACTTGGAACAGGGTAACCTCTGGACGAGCCAGACCAATCAAGGTAGCGATCGCGTCGGTCAAGACTAGGTCTCAAGAGGGGTGAGGGTGACTGAAAGCCCGCAATGAGCACACAAAGCAAGAGCGCTTACAAACTACTCCAAACAGTTGTTATATCAAAAATATATACACATTTATTCTAAGGCCTTCAAAATAATGACCGTATCGAGAAAATCACAATATCACAATATTAAGCCAACACATACCATATCAACACAATATATATACAAATACGACAGTCGCAAGCGTTATATGCACGAAATGTGTAGTCCACCTGAAAGGGAAGGAAAACAGGCAGTGCGATAATGCTTTAGACTCAGTTCGCCTTCAGAGGCACCTAACTAGATGGAAGTCCGAGCCCTGCGAAGAGTGGAGCCTTGTGCCCAAAGTACCTGCACACGCTGGTGCCAACGGGCAAAAGGAGAAGCTCTTCGGAGGAAGTCAGGCAGTTCGGGTTAGTGCACAACAGAAGAAGAACAGGTTCCGCGACTCAAGCGCAGCCTCCACAGTGAGCAGAAGCAGAGCGCGAGTACGGACAAAAGGGTGCTGTTTTTACACAGCGGGGAAAAGCAATGGGCTACTGCAGGAGGGCGACCAGATCCTAGCTATACTACTCACCGGTCCCCGATGCAAGCAGACCCAGACTTCTCCACGTTAGTTTCAGCAGCTGGCAGGTTCAGAAGATCCGGGAATGCCTCGTCGTCGTGTAGAGAAAAAAGACGTCCCAATCGAAGAAACCTGCACAGTTTTGTCACCACAGCAGGGCAATGGAGCGGCCGTGTGTATCCGAGCCAAATGTACACTACTCACTTCAGACTTGGGAACGCCAAGTGTACGAAGCATGTGAGAGTGACCAGGACTCGAAATACAACACAACCTGGCGGCGGTTACAGAGCAGGGCTCCCGTGTAAGCTGGTCAGTCAACTGGATGGCCCAGAGACGCTTCCGAAGGCTTACTGGCAGGAGATGATGAAGTCGCCGAGAATAGCTGTTCCTGCTATTCTAAAGGTCGAAGCACCAGTACAGGCCTTCTGGTTCGATCAAAGGAGGAAAGGGTTTCACAGGACGACAGCAGTGCAAAGGAGGAGTCCTTCAGCGGGTCACCAGCGATTCCTCGGTCCAGCCTCTTGGTTGCAGGATACTTGGCTCCTGTATTCCTTCGTTCGTGAGAACTCAGGAGATCGACATGGTAGTGGTGTTTCCAGCCCCCTCTTATCCACGGTTCCCTTCGCGCCAAAACGGAGGGGAGCCAATGGGAGATCCGCTCATCAACACACACACCATACGTGGACCAATCACGGACCACGGTGGTCCCAGGCATTCACACCACCCTAGACTCTCTGGCACCCAGGATGTGTATTGGGACCAGACATCCCAGCCCACACCCTGGAGGCACACAAAAGACATGTAGAAGCCCGCGAAAGCAACCACGTTTCGCGGGAAAGTACATGCCCAAATAAGGAAGGCCCCGGGTCGCTCGACCTGGGGAAGGTGAAGGGAGCAAGACGGTCAGTGGACAGGACAAAGGAGCCTCGTGGTCTGGCCATTTTGGGAGCCAGGCCACCATTTTGGGTTCAGCGCGGAAAACGCGCTTAGAACGCCAAAAGGAGCTCAAAATACACAAAACGATCGCTGCCACCATTCCAGTCACTGAATGACTTGCACCGATCAAATACAATCCTAAACGAGTATCTAGGGCCTGTAGAAAGCTAGAGACCCAAGAGAGCTGTAACTTAGCTTACAGTGCCCTCTTGTGTCATGTTGCACTAAAGCCGCAACATGATAAAAGAAACTACGGGAAACAGCGTTCCCCGGTACTGACTGTCTTAAGGGCATGTCAGTTTCCCCGTAAGAAAGGAGCGAAAGCCCAGAGGAGTGCGGCAGAAGGCTACACTTCTCTGGCAAAGTCAAAAACAAGGTGAAAAACAACAGCAAAAAGTTTAGGGGTTGCCAAATGGAAGGAAAATTACCTACAATTACGAAATCTTTCCTAACAAGAAGGTGTTGATGGCGGTGGATTTTCTGATGGCGTGTGGCATGGCAGGGGTGGGTAGCAGGTTGATTCAGTGCTTGACCACTTTGAAGAAGGCTCTGCTTATGTTGTTGGCTTTTGCAATGGTATTCTGATAGTAGGAGGCCTTGGCTGTGTTGATTAGTTGTCATTGAGGTTGAGTTCTTACTTGTAACAGGGTGCTGACACTTCGGGTTTGCAGAGGGGATGTTTCAGAAGCATGTGTGGGTCGATGAAGGCTGAGAGTGTGGCATTGAGTGCTTCCAGTAGAGAGTTTGGTGGGGGGTGTTTGGTCCATGTAAGGTGGAGGTTGGTGAGGTCTTCCATAAGCGTTTCCACTGGGAAGTTCTTGAAGGATCTGAAGGTTTATCTTATGGTTTTCTGCTGGGAGTGCTTGACTGCAGTGGTGTGCAGTATGTTGAAAGGCATGGCTAGTTGGTCAGACCAGTCAAGCGTGAGAGGTGAGCTGTAGTGGAGGGAAAACAGTGCTTAGAAACCTCTGGGTATTAAGCGTGTTATAAATAACCTATAATATCATATCATATCAGTGATGATTAGGTCAAGGATGTTACCCTTCTCGTGTGTTGGGTCTTTCGTGTGCTGTGTGAGGTTGCAGATGTCTAGAAGGTCGAGCAGAGTTTCCTTCATCGGTTTGAAGGCATTGTTTGTTACCTTGGAGGTTGAAGTCTCCTAGGAAGATGCTGTTGGCATGCGTGAGGGAAATGGTGGTGACCAGGTCGGTGAATTCTCAGATGAAGGCAGTGTTGGGTTTAGGGTGGTCTGTAAATGAGATGGAAGGTTTCTGTGTCCGTCAGGGAGAGCAGAAGTGGCAGGAAAGGACTTTGAAGGAGCCAATGTTGTCGATGTCAAGTCGGGTGCAGGGCCACAGGGTCTTGTGGATAACTGTGAGGCCTCCGCTTGAATGGTTCGACCAGTCTCTGTGTTGGATGCTGTAGCCGTCAGGCCCAGGGATGTCTAGGATGTGGGTGGAGGTGAGTGCCATCCACGTCTCGTTGATGAAGGTGGCGTTAAGGCCGTGTGTAGTGATGAGGTAGGCGATGTCTGAGCAGACGTTGGTGAGCATCAACTTCCGTGTTGTGGATGGTGAGGGGGTGATGATGGGCTGCGGGTTGATGTGGGTGAGGTTGCTGCATTGCGGAGTCCATGCCTTACAGGAGGGGTGATGTCATTGATGTTGGCATTGCCTAGTGATGGTGGGGATGGCCTGTGGGGAAAGAGGGAGAAAAGACATGTTGGCGTGTGCTTACCTGTTCCCTAACCACTGGTGACACCTTTTGAAGTGTCTTACCAATAAGTTTTAGCAAGGGTGGAGTTAATCATGGCAGGACTCCCTTTCTCTTGCGCACCTCCTCTTTTCTTGTTTCCGAATCTGACCAGCAGCCTGGATCTTGGTTTGTCGAGGAACCAACTCCGGGGTTCCCATTTATTTGTGAGAATTGTGGGGATGACAAACTCTGGATCCGTTGGGCGCTGGTAGGGTATGGTGGTCAAATGGTCGCTGTTGAGCGATTTGATCAATTATATGGTCCAGTCAGGTCATAGTCATTAATTTGTTTATTTTTGGTTAGTTAGCACCAAAGAAAACATCATTGTAGAAATGAATGACAAGTTTTTTGACATATTAACTGTGTATGTAATCGCCAATATATTGGGAGTACTAAAAGAGAACTCAGAACAAGGATCAGGGAACATCTCAATTCCCTACATTCCCAGGACACCAGATATCCACTGGCACTACACTGGCAGGAAGAACACCAGTGGGACAACAAGGAAGACATCACCTTCGTGGGACTGGAGGAAATAACAACCGACATAAGGGGCGGAGATAGAGAACTCCAACTACGCCAGAAAGAAGCAACGCTGATATGCAAATATTGCGCCGTTATTTTGGATTAAATACTGACCATGATTTCCATGTTTTCCTGTAATCAGCCGTACATAAACCTGTGAGAGTTTCTGCCTACACATGCATTATGGACGCAATTGATGTAACTTCCTTCCATGTACCTATCCTGATCAGGCTCGTTCTGGGCAATTCCCCTATATTTTCTAATCTCACCCCTGTGACGTAAACCATGACAGTTTCTCAACCCGCAGGGCGGTCTCCTTAGACCGATCACACCGCTCGATGAACCAACCAATCCGTGCCATGCTCTTATAAATTCCCGAAAGTAGGGCTGATCCACAGCACACGGATTTCCGAGAACGCTCGCACGCAACGAACTCGCCGGACCCGGCCAACGGTAAGCCTCCCATCAGAGGCCCCCCCATAGACGTCCCTCTCCGGCCTCGTGCCTAATTGCCACAACCTAGCACCCTTACCTCTCCCGCTTGATATCTATCTAACATCGGCTACTCGTCCATGGGTCCCATCCCTGCTGAGAACCCTATGTATCTACTTTTCAGATCGGCTATCCAGCCACCCTGGCGCCCTTATCTGGGAGGACCAGCTTACAGCATTTTGAGGTCCACCCCTTAACTCAATTGGATCAGACTCCGCTTCTTCTACATTCCTTCAACAAGGCTGTCATACCAATTTCTTTTGGCCCTTGACTCACTAATTTGTCTCCCTTGGTACATTGTCTCTTACTCTGTCTCAATTTTACTTGAACTGTAACTATACACCTCGTCATGCCTAAATGTAACTATCAATTGTTATATGTTCTGCCCTGTTATTCACCCCGTCACCACCACTCACGATCACAGGTTTTGCTAATTACCAATCTGTTGCCCCAATGTGCTTCCATTCCTCATTACTGAAACTATTTATTAAATACATGCATATTGAATGAAATATATATGTCATAAATAACAATGGGTATCACTATGTCACTTCACGGTGCACATCACAACATCACTAAATCACAGGCTTGAAAAAGACTTAGGTTGAAACGCGCGTCGGCTGTGTAGCGAGTTACCATGTCAAACAACTTGTCATTCATTTCTACAATGATGTTTTCTTTGGTGCTAACTAACCAAAAATAAACAAATTAATGACTATGGTCTGACTGGACCATATAATTGATCAAATCGCTCAACAGCGACCATTGGACCACCATACCCTACCAGCACCCAACTGGTCCAGAGTTTGACATCCCCACAAGTCTTACCAATAAGGCCTTTCATGGTAGCTCTCTAACGTTTCCGCAGTGCTACCTGTTATCTCAGTCAACCAAGGACACCCTTTTGGGTATTATTCAGCATCCACTTGACCAAAAAGGAATGATTTGGTGGCAGAGTAGGCTATATGCAAAGGACACATTTAAACCACAGTTTCTCCCAGCACCTGGCTCCATATTCTCTGGCCTAGACAGATGCCTTAGTTTCACCCCAATCCTCCCTCATCACTCTTGCATGATGACCTGTGGCCATTTTTCCTCCAGAATTTACTCCTACCTTTATTCCTTTACCGCTCCTTTTTTAAACACGTCAAGCACTTTGAGAGTTCAGTCTTCAAAAGATAGCACTTTACAAGCCATCTAAATGTATTAAATACTCTGTGCACATTTTCTAGCCTGTGCTTTCTCTGCTCTTCAAGGTTCTTTTACCGAGTTCTTCTGTGCAGCAGATACAAGGTCATGGGACCCTAGAAGGTCTGTTGACAGCTCTGCATTAAGAACCAGGCTCCATCCGTTCCTTGAAGTTAAAATGTATCTTTTCCTTGGAAAAATCTCCACCTAAGTACAACAGAGTCCATTCTTGGTATGGACGGGCCCATGATCCTTTAACTATTAGTAGCATTTATTATCAATAGATAACAGTGAGTGCAATTTGTCCTACAACTGAAGGGCATTTTAATTCCACTCATGTTCTGTCCATCACGCTCTTTAGCTCACAGCGGTTTTGGATTGCGATTGTTGTTTCTTGCAAAGCAAGACACATATGCCCAAGATGAACCTAAATGTTTGCCAACATGCAAAGAGGACACCTTATGGCACCTGACTCTTATTTCCAATTTGTGATTTTAAGTTGTTGTAGAAGGGTTTTTGGCAGATCAAGCAGACAACATCAAGCCTCTGTCTCATCTCCCATTCCTTCTATGGCTTCTTTTCTTATGGGATAAAAATTATCGAAAAAAACTGCTGTGTGGGGCAGTTAATTAGGTGTGGGGGGATTTAATTATGATCAGAAGGTTTACTGTTCAGGGAACCAGAGTGCACCCCTCTTTCCTGTACTGTTTTATTCATGGATTTCTGAAGGGTGGAAGCTTCAGAATCCCATAGGGTGCTGCACCAGGGTGACATGTGCCCTGTTTTGGAGTGCCACACTGTGGGCTACTCCCCCTTTACCCACTGTAGGTCTAGGTGAGAGCGGGTTCCCTGAAACCTTATTACTACAGCTACCAGAAATCCTTGCAGCAGAATCATCACTGATTGATGACACTTGCTCTGGCTGTGAGCTGCAAGCAAAGACTTCCTCCCTGACGATGTGAAGAGCATATGAACCGATAGAAGGACAACATCAGTAACTGAGTAGGTTTACTGTGCAGGGAATCAGACTGTGCCCATCTTTCCTGTACTGTTATATTCATGGATTAATTGATCGTTAAGAAATGAAAAAGTTATTAAGAATGCAAAAAAATGCTGTTTTCGGCCAACTCCCATTCATTTCCCAAAATTCTGTTAAACTGAAGCACAACAAAAACCGCTGCACAGAATAGGAGCAAATGACAAACAACTTGTGCACAAAGCATTGACTAGATTTCTGGGTCATGTTTGGGCTAAACGTCCAGGAGTTTTAAAAATAGTTGATGGGGAAGAGAGTGCCCCTTGCTCCAAAAAAAAACAGCTCTATCTCCCATGCTGCCTTGCATCAGAGAGGCTGAGAGACCTTTCTGAAATTAAAAAGCAACAATTTTCCCCCCAGAATCCTATAGCTAATAACCTTTAACTTGCTGAATGTATTTGGATGACATTTTCAAAAGAAAACATTTGTCAAGGGCCTCCCCAAGCTGTGAGCTTTGGGAACAATACGTTATGAAATTAAAAAGTCGGCTCCCTGTTGAGAGAAAGGTCCTGTCCTCCTGATAGTTCGCACATGTTGTTCAAAGGTCTGAATCAAGTAAGGGATGGTGCTTCTATTAATAATATGGGCGACAGTAATAACACAGTGGCTAGCACGATAAAAGTTCCCAAGGGGACTGATAAGACCAACAATGAGATACCCCTCGAGAATAATAAGATCAAGGGGTAATACCAACTGATCTGACAGTTACTGAATCAATGTGTGATTCAAAAATGGATTCTGCACATGCTGTAACAGATAGCTCTGTAACTGAGGATTGTGTAAAAAGGATCATAAAAGATCTACTTAACAACCAAGCTGTAGGCACTGCAGGCGGTTTAAAAAGAACATCACCTGCGAAGGTAGCTTTGGTCAACAAAAGTGGAATAGAAATGCGCTTTCATACGGACACCCATAGATCACGGTGGGAGAGTACCCAAGATAAAGTAAAAGAAAGGAGGTGGTACTCTCAACTGGGGAATGTTAATAGGAGTGATAAGGAAATGTCTATGCTAAACCCTCAAGTTAATGAATTCTTCAGGGATTCTAAATGTATATTGCGGAAACCGCATTTTCCCGAGAGTCCAAGTCTTATATTACATTATGTATTTGATGATCGATACTCCCAGACCCTGAACAGATCGTATATACTGAGTTTGTTTTGTGATATTCCAGAATTGTCACTAATAGCTTCTACCGACGTACAGCTAGTGGATTATATTCATCCTGAAAGGTATGATTTTGTGCGGCTGGTGATCCAGTCATCTTTGGTACGTACATTGATCCTGAAGGAAGCTGGTTCATTGCAAAAGAGGGGTTTTGATGTATACAAATATCAAGAGAATTTGTCTGCTGATCCTTTAGAAAATAGTGAGCTGACGGCACAAAATTCTGCTCCTTGTGTTAATAGTGTGGAGAGTGTTCATCAGCTTCAGGATGCCATGCTTCTCTCAGACATGAAAGAATGGCGTACGTTGGCAGTTTCCCTTAAAAACTCTATAGAGCAACTCAAAAACTTGGGGAAGCCCCTTTAGTGTAGGCGGCTATTTCAGGTTGATCTCGTGGAATTCCAGGGGGCACACTCATCTCGCTTTGAATAAAAAAGTGTGTAAGCTACTTGAAAACTTTGATTTTGTTTTAGTACAGGAATCTTGGGCCTGTGGGCAGCTGCACTGGGATGGATATGTGGTGTTATGTCTTCCTGGTACTTGTGGGCCTAGAGGACGTCTCAAGGGCGGTCTGGCAATGGCTTTTCGAAATTCTAACATGATTGAAAAACTATCGGAAAAACACATGTACACATCATGTCAAATTGTTACCTTTTTGTTGATTACACAAAAAGGAAGAGTGGGATTAATGGTCATCAATGTGTATTGGAACAATGCTATGTATGATAATAAAAAAATGGTGAATTTGCTAGATGAATTAGATGTTCTGATTGAGGAATGGCTAGCCTCCTATGTTGGCAGGCATATTATAATTGCCGGCGATCTGAATGCTGACTGCAATTTATCAAACACAGAGATTGATTGGTGTTTAATGGACAAGGGTGTGAGTGGCTCAAAAAAGGGCAGCAAGCGGTATAGAGGTGCTCTCTGGCGCAATTTTATACGTGCCAGGGGAATGGAAATGTTGTTCAATGACAAATGTACATGGTCTGCACGAAGTGGGTCGACAATTATAGATTATATATTTGTAAGTGATATGCTGGTTAAAGATTCTGAAATGATACGTGTCCAACTTATGGACGCAAGTGATCATGCCATGATATCAATTGATTTGGGTCTAGAGAAGAAAGTCTACAATGATAATGCGATCTGGGGACCTATAATTGTAAATACGAAGGGAACCAGGGTCAAATGGAATACCCTGAAGTCTATCAAATTTAACAACATGATGTGGCACGATTATGTAAAAAAATCATTAGAACAAAAAAAAGTAACATATCCGATAGTAGCATTTGATGACCTACTAGCCTCCAGGTTGGACCCATTTCTGAATGCTAGTAATATCGCAGTTCATAAAAAAAAGACTCATAAGCATGTTTTTGATTTAGAGGTTAAAGAACAGAAAGCTTTGCTGCACAAGCAATTACGTGTTATAAAGAAACTTGATTTACCAACAGATGAGTTTAAAAAAGTAGCGAGAACATGTCGCCAGGCTTATAAAAATTGGATGATTCAGCACTGAGTCAATCTCGAACAGAAAGATGCAGAAGCTATGCTTGGTGCTATGAAGGAGAACAACTCTAGAAATGATTGGTCTCTCATCAATAGCACTGAAGCATCGCAGGTGCAGTTAATTAGTAATCTGATTGGGGAATCTGTATGGTGCAATTTCTTTGAGAATGTATATGCTATGTCCACCAATGCCCCACCAGCAGTTGAATATAATGAATATAAATGGTGTCTTGATGTTTCAGTGGTAAAAATAAGAGCAATGTTCCAGAAGCTAAAACCCTCTGCCACTCCGGGACCTAATAACTTGACATGCGCCATATTGAAGCGGAGTGCCGAATTATGGGCTCGGATATTGCATTTAATCTTCAGCGATGTACTCAATTCTCAAATAATACCGGATTCCTGGAAAGTCTCTTATGTGATACTTATATTTAAAAAAGGCAATCGTCTTTGTCCTAATAAGTATAGACCAATATCAATAATTAATATAGAGGCCAAGACTTTTGCCGCATTAATATTGGAAAATCTGTTGCTAAGGATGGAAGAGAACGAAATCCTAGATGTGAGGCAATTCGGGTTTCCTAAAGGATTAGGGACTGATGCGGGTGGTCTTTTTGTATCTATTTTGCAAAGCCAAGCTAAGAATTCAAACTATGGACCTCTTTATGCTGCCTCTATGGACTTATCTGCAGCTTTTGATATGGTCGATAGACCTATACTATGGCAAAGGCTTGATACATTGAAAATTGACAGAGGGTTGTTAGATTATTCACCTTTATTTGAATACAATGTTAAAGGTAAGGCTTAACAATTTAGGGCTGATGTCCATAGAAATAAAAGCGATGAATGGTCTAAAGCAAGGCTGCGCCCTGGCGGCCATTCTATTGAATCTTTATGTTTCCGGCGCAAATACAAAAATTGCGTCTTCAGGTTTATTAAGTCCAAAAATTGGTGGCTTAGCAGTGAATTGGGTGGCATACGCTGATGATCTCTTGCTGCTAGATCGTACAAAGATAGGCTTACAAAGATTAATTGGGGTGTTTGCAGACTTTATTAAAGAACTAAAATTGAAAATCAATCCCACAAAAACAGTTATTATTAATTTGGGTCAAAATAACAAATCATATCGAAATTCAGTATGGGTGGTTGAAGGAACTAAAATTAGGCATCAGAAAGCTTTTAAATATCTAGGGTATTCCTTTGCTAGTAGTATGACACTAAATTCTTCAAAAAAATGTTTGGAATCCAAAGTAAAATTGGCGGCAATCAGTAGAAGGCACTTGAAAGAAAATTTGGTAAATTCACTATGTCAGGTTGCAGAGATTTTTACCTGCTCGAGGTTATTCCAAGGCTAACCCATGGTTTAGAATTTTACCCGGTAAAAATTATTTTGTATTTAAAAAGACTGGAAGCAATTATATGGAAAAAAGTATTGTACTTCATTCCAAAATGTATCCCAGTAGAAATGATAAGGTACAAATTCGGCCTGGGTTCGCTTGAAAGTATAGTTGAATGTAAAAGAGTTATGTTGTATAGAAAATGTATTTTGGCTGGGTCGAATTCACTGTACAAGCTTTTAAGGGAAGGCGATACTGTGAGATATATGATTGACTTGCAATCGGATGTGGAAAAAACTTTGGTTAAGATTGGAGCTTCAATGCAGTGTCTATTGGAGAAACCAGCCAAAATCAAAGTATTGATAAAGGCATTTGACTGGGCAGCTAATAATGCTACAATCATGGATTCAAAACTATATAATCAAGTTGTCTCTGTGTGGAAGTGGTTTCCTATACTTGAATCTTATTTGTTAAAATACCTGTCTAGGAAATTTCGTAATAATGTGATGCGATTTAGATTCAATGTTTTAAATACTTATGAAATTAGCCAAATAAGAAAATGAAACATTGAGAATACGAATTTAAGCAGATTTTGTGAACAGCCTGAAGTGGTGGAAACATTGGTACATCTGCTATTGGTTTGCCCCATGCTGTTAAGCGAAAGTTGTGTTTATTTTTTGGAATTTGTGTATGATAATGCAAATGTCTCCAGGGATCGCTTGTGGTGCGAAATGATGCATGGCACCAATATTGCTATGAAGTGTAAAGTGGTTGATTTTTTAATGAATGTCTGTAAGGTACACTAAATTAGGCCCAAATTAGTCCAAGTTGGGGCCTGCAATGTATGTTCTGTAGGAGTTGTTCAAGGATGAAATTAGAAGTGTAAATGTGACGAAATGTTTTTATCTTGTTTGTTTTAAGATTTTTTATTGATGTAATGTTTTGTAAAGGTTTAAATAAACCAAATACAAAAAAAAAAGTTATAAATAAAACAAAACACCATAGTTTTCAATTAAACCCATTCATTTTCCATAGAGAAAAAGATCTGTATTTGAACAGCTGTAGCGCAAAAACCACTCGGCAGATTTGGACCGAATAAGAAACAACTTGGGCACAAAGCGTTCATGTAATTTCTTTGATTGTTTTGGGTTAAATCCATCCAATAGTTTTTCAAATATTCAGCAGAGAAGGGGGTACCTCTGGCTCCTTAAAACCTTTATATCGGCCTTCATGCTGTGCAGCAGTGAGTCTGAGTGAGCCTAATCAAGTTTGACTTGCTGGATAGATTTGAATTACATTTTCTAAACAAAAACTTTGTCAACGCCCCGAGCCCTCAAACTGGACATTTCAGAAACAATTCATGAAACATTTTTAAAGCTATGTAGAAATAATAAAAACACAGTTTTCAGCCTACTCCCATTCATTTTCCTGCAGAGAAAAAGTGCAGTTTTTGAACAGTCACTGCACGGGCAGATTTGGACCAACTAAGAAACAATTTGGGCACAAAGCATTCACTTAATTTCCCTGACTGGTTTTGGTTAAATCCATGCAGTAGTTTATGAAATATTTGACAGAGACATTGGTGTTTCCGCTCCCCTGTTCCTTTGAACCTTTATATATGTATCGGTCATGGTGCTTTTCCGCAGAGAGCTTGAGAGACTTTTCAGAAAAGAAAAGCAAAAAAAATGTTTTGCTCAGTGCAAGTGATTCCCGCAATATTACCAGGCAAAGTCGCAAATGAAAGAAATCAAAACGCTAGTTGGAGGAGAAAAAAAGATGCCATCAAACATTGGAATGAACTCCCCCACGACCTTACAGAGCCTAATAACGTTCTGAATATCACAAAGAGATTAAAAGCTCTTCTGTTTATGTAGGCAATCCTACAGGAACAATGATTGCTTTGAACAACAGTGCTTAGATGGCCTGACTGTAGGCGCTATATAATGGCAATAGCAATCACATCAGGCTAGAGGTCAGGAGTGGGAAAGAACACACCATTTGAAGTTGGGGATTTGGGTGTGGTTTGAGGAGCCTGTTACGGGTAGGAAATGTTCGGTTTATCAGGGGAAGATCGCGTGAATCTCACAAGATTAAAGCGGCAACGTCACAAGAGGTGCTCATAAAAAAAATGTGTGTCACACGAAGTGATGAGTGATGAGGGTAATGAGAGAGCAATAGGGAGGGAAAAAGCAATTGAATGGAGTGCGAGGATATGGACAAAAGAAAGAGTTACACGTGTTGAGTGCCTGTGAGGACATGGAAGACTTTTTAATTCTGAGCAATTTTTCCCGTTATCGTGGGAAACTGCGACCCGGCACTCTAGCACAGGAATTTCTGTTATTGAAAAGGATTACTGTGAAATTATCGCGGGAATAAGGAGGTAGAAAAAAAATGTTTTAAATTCTGCAGTGCTACATCTACTGGACAGGGGGCAATGGGTGTTTACCAACTAATTTTTAAAAAACATTTTTTATTTCATTTAGTTTTTACAAACTTTTTGAAAACTTTTACTTTTACAATTCTTAATTCCTAATTTCCGCAGTGACAGAAAAAGAAAAAAAGAAAAACACTAAAAAGCGACTGATTGGTAGTGAACTTGCACTTGACTCATCTCATTTAATTCCTGTCTTGTGGCCATTGAGAAAGTTCATTTGCACACTTTCCTTCATTACAGTCTTAGTTGTTTGCTGAGTGTGTCTTCTCTGACTTACTGAATGTGGCATCTATTGGGGTCACTCATTCTCCCCATACGGTGTTGTCGCCTCTAGTCGTATTTGCATTTGGTCGAGGAATCTCATCGTTGCAATCAACAATGATCGGCTCTCACCAATGTGAAGGTGCTTCCACCATTCCTCTAGATCATATGTTTGAACTCTGCTTCTCTCCTTTCCGAGGCATTTTTCACGTTGGACTTTAAATTCGGTGCACCGCAAGACCAGATGTTTTAGATCTTCTGTTTCAATTGCACAGAACCTGCATTTCGAATTGTCCATAGGAATCTTCCTGCGATGAATTAAGACTTCCTTGGTTTCGTAGATGTTCAAACGAAATTTCAGTGTATAGCCTTCTTAGGCGTTTACAGGGTGACAATGTTAGATAGGACGGAAGCGTATTGCGTCTTTTCGCTTCTGGAGGAGTATTCTGCATAGCTTTTTGTGATGACCTTTTGTCATTGATTTCAATCCAGTCCCAGTCGAGCAATTTCCTCTTAACCAGATCTGGATTCCACCACAAAGTTTTTTCGTCTGTGCCCAGTTGTGCTAGTATCTCTCTGCACTGATGTTTCCAAAGATGCAAAGCCTTTCATGTCCTTTTTCCTCCGACAAGAATTTTACAGATGGGAGGTTTGCCTCCAGGTATGTCTTCCTGAATAACGCCAGTTTATTCCAGGTGATTCTTGAATTAAGGGTAGAGACTCCAACCTCATACAATACACAAGCTGTAGGTGTACTTAAGGGGATCTGAAGAATCTTTTTCCAAAAGAGACTTTCACATCGGGCCCATACTTTATAATCACACCCGAACATTTTCTCGGCGCCGTAGACGAGAATTGGAGTCACTTTACCTTGATAAAATCTCCTTATCGGCTCATAGGAAAATTTGCTGTATCTTTGCTGTAAGATGGTACCTTGAGCTATTAGTAATTTACAGCTATTCAGGAGTTTTTTTTTTACCATTGGGGCGTCGTTGATGCTAGAGTTGATCGTGATCCCTAGATATCTTGTATGTGGTACCTGGTTTAATTTATTTGAACCTATAGACCACGTTGTTTTTTTTTTGCTTGTAGATCTACCTCTTTGGTTTCCTAATATTAAGATCTCCGATTTGGCCACATTGATATCAAGGTCTAAATCCTCTGTGAAGATTTTGAAAGCTGAAAGTTTTCTTTGAAGACCAATAGGAGTCTGATCTAGGATCACCATATTGTCTGCATACAAAATATGGTTTATTGGCACTCCATTTATCTGTGGTGGAAATGACACGACATCTGCCAGAGCTATTCTTACTTCGGATATGTAGAAGTTGAACAAGGTGGCCCCTAACGGGCATCCTTGCTTCACACCTCTCTCCGTTGGTATGGGGTTGGTTAAGTTTCCCTCACAATCTAATCTCACCTGAATATAGGTGTCGGAATACAGCTTGCGGATATCGTGGATGAGACTCTCATCGCACCCCCTTTCTTTGAGTTTTTTCCACAGGGTTTCTCTAACCACGCCATCGAAGGCATTCGCCATGTCAATAAACGCCAGATATATTTTTCGTCCCGTTCTAATGACGTCGATTTTTAACAGGTTCAGAATGAGTAGGTTTGCCCCACAACCTACTCCTTTAACAAAGCCCGACTGGCGTTCATCGTATATTTTCTCTTCCTGGATCCACGTGGTCAATTGGGCTAGCAGCATCGAGGCAAACACTTTCCCCACTACATCCAGTAAGGCAATTGGACGATAGTTCGCCAGGTCTGAGCGAATACCTTTCTTGCAGATCGGGACAATAATCCTAGATTTCCAAGTCTCAGGTATTTTCCCTTCCTTTTTTATGGCCATGAAGAGTGTATGACAAAAGTCTGACCATTCTTCGCTGTTTGCCTTAAGATCTGCGTTCGACAAACCGTCTGGACCCGCAGCGCGAGAGGCGTTGCATTTCCTGATGGTAGTTCGTATATCGTCTCTCTCCATTTCGATTTCCCACTGCAGACTTATCTCCACTTTTGTCGGGCTCAAGGTTTTTCTTCTTTTAAATAGTGCTATGAAGTGGTTTTCCCAGTCCTTTTGCAGAACTGTACTTGATATAGTGCTTTATCAGAGTTCTTTGTATCATTAATAATGTCCCAAAAGCCTCTTGTGTTCTTTCGGTTTAGAGCCTTCAACATTGCTTCCGCATCCCGTTGTTCCATGGTTGCCTTGCGATTTTTGCACCAGTTGTTATACTTGTTTCTTTCCTTTTTTATCTGCACCTTTAGGTCCTCTGGGTTTGCGGCGCGTATTTCCCTTATAATTTTTCTCACCTCTCTCTTTCTGGCAGCTACCTCAGGATCATATTTGTGTTTTTGTATCACAGGTCTCGTCTGGGATGTTTTTTTCTTGACTTTATAGATCTCAAAGAACTGTTGATATTCCGTTGACCTTGAGGGATTCTGGTCTTGCGCTTCCAGTAGCAATTCGGTAATTGTCACGATGTCGCACTGATTTATACGCCGTCTGTTGCAACCTGGAACCAAGGATAGATCTTGTCTCCATTGTTTACGCTCCATTTTGTTGATGATATTCCATTCCGCTACCACCATGTTGTGGTCACTGTATTTAGTCGTGATCACTTTGAATGAATCAATTTCCTGGAATATGTTGCCTGAGACAAACATATAATCCAGTATTGAATTTTGGGTTCCTCGTGCCCAGGTCGGTCTAGCTGGAGTATCACCCTTTGTTCCTCCATTTAGCATTACTAGATTTCTTAACGACATCTCATCAAGCCATCACTCACAGTTTGTTTTTTCTCTGCTATTCATTTGTTGCTTTGATTGTGGGTTCTCGATCAGTTTCATATTAAAATCTCCACATATAATTATTAAAGCTTGTGGTTCTCTCACTAGTATGCTGTCAATTGCATCTAAGATGTCATCTTCAAATTTTAAGTGCAATTTCGTGGTTGTGTTCCAGTAGACATTTAGGATGTAAATGGTCTGGTTATCCGATGTTACCATATTCACTGGATCAGTGCAAGTCATTTGGAGATGGGGCGAAATGTTCCAAGCATTCTTGATTCTCAGGCCGCTTTTTCTGTTTATCAGGGTTAACTGACCCGACATTGGGCGGCCTTTCTCTTTGCAGATTGCAGGATTAAGAGCTACATCAAAGCCTTCTACACATGGTGTACTTGTTAACCATGTTTCTTGTGTCCATATAATATCGGCATTCCTCAGGTATACGGGTGCAGAGCTCAGCAGATGGGTGAACCCTCTCGTGTTCCAAGAGGTTATCACCAGCTTTTCCTTTAGGCATTAACTCGTCGATGTTCCATTTAAGGATTTTGCTATCCATCCCCATGCGTGGGACTCCTCCTCTGTAGACGAGTTGTCCTTACACATCACTCTCTTTGTGTTCTCGCTGTTCTCCACTGTTATTTTAAATTTCTTCCGTTTTATCTCTTCCAGTGAGAGCTGTGCACCAACGTCCTCGTCCACTGATTTTCTTTTGGCTAGGTCGTGATCTTCCATTTTTGCACTGTTATCCAGTCGAGTGGACAGCTGTGAATCTTTTTGATTTTTCTGCGAGCCATTATCTGCCGAGATACCACATTCTTCTCCTTCCAATGCACTGTCAATCTCGTATACTTGGTAGCCTGCGATCAACAATTGTCTCTCATTTGTCATAATCTGTTCCACCACATTTTTTCCCACAATGTGTAGCAAAACAAATTTTTGATTTGAGTCTGCTATTATTTCTACCATTTCAATTTGAGGACTCTTTACAGATCTCAGTGCCAGGATCTTTTGAAATATCTGTAGTACTGTGTATCTGGTTAGCGACGGATCACTTTTGTTACAGTTGATTTTTTCCACCAAAATTCTATATCCAATTGCTTTATCATTGTTGGTAGATTTGCTTGTGTGATCAATAGGATTAAAGATTTTTCTCCCACTTTCTGGAATTGAGGTTGCTGCCGCTTGGGCCCCCTCCATCAGTTTGCCTGTCGAACCTTTCTTAATTGATTTGGTCGCTGGTCCCGGTGTGTTACACACAATTGGTTTTTGTTGACATTGCATGCTTCTTATACGTTTCTCTTCTAACGTAAAGAAGTGTTTGACAGATCCCTCATTAGGACACTTATTCTTTAGAGGAGAATCTTCTTCTTTTGGAGTTTGAGGACATGACAAGGCTCTCTAGCCTGGTTGCTCCATTTCTCTCTCTGGCTGAATTTCCGACGGGATCTTGCCTGTGATGATCGATTCTCCTTTCTTTTTGTCGTGTTGGTTTTTTGCATTACCTTCCGCGTCACTCTCACTGACGCCTTCAGCACCCACGTCATCGTCCATCGAAGAACTATAAGTTGACATATTCAGTAGTTCTTCGTCCTCCTCATCATCATTTTCAATCTCCACTGGGGCTTTTTCTTTTTCTGTTATCTCTAAGTGCTGAATCTTCCTTGTGGAAGGCAATTCGGCGACCGTTGTTCCATCGACCTTACTGGACTCTGTAGTGCATTTTTTGCTATTTGGGCCCGTAGGTTCAGTATTGTTTACTGTGATGGTTAGCGCTTTTATGTCCCGAAAGAAGTTTGCCGAGCTTCGTGGATTTTTGTTCTTCTGTATTTGCTGGTTTTTGGATTTCTTTTTACATTTACTCTGTTTTGGAGCGGTGACTCGACCTTGCGTATTTAGGCCGGTGCTCTCTTTTAATTTTTTGGAATCAAAGATGTCAAACCACTCAGTTTCATTCTTTTTTTCAGTCGTGTCATCAGCTTTAGAGTTTACTGGAGTAGTCCTCGCCTCATTGTCGTTACCACCTACTCTCGGCTCCTCCACAACTTCATTCTCACTTCCTTTGTCTTCCTTTCCCTTTTGTGTTGTCTCCGTAAGGTCAATTTCTTCCACCCTCCCTTCTTTTGATGATAAATGAAAGGGTGTGGTCATCAATACTCTATCACTCTCTTTGATTTCTTTCGTGGTGGCTTTGTTGTTATTTCTTTTCACCTCACTGATTTTCACTTTGTCTTCTGCAGTAGGAACATTTTTTTTGTTTGAGTCCTTTGGACTGTCACTCAACACAATGGTTATCTCAGAGTCTATTTCAGAACACCAGTTCTGAATAATTTTTGGTTTTGTGAGCAGAGAGTTTGGTTTTGACGTTCTGTCTTCTGGTACAGGCTCATTTTTGTTGCCTATTGAGTTCACCATGCGTCCTGTTTCTGCACTCAACTGGATTTATTAGGGGACACACGTCCCTACTTCCTCTGTTCTGTGTTCTCGATCTTTTTGGAAAAGCATTAAAGCTTGTTTCGTCACTTATGCGAAGAGTCTTTTGTCTTCCGTTGTCGTTTTTAGAGATTCTCTTAGTGCCGTTAATGAAATGTCATTGCCTCTTCTGGTTGTCACAACTTGAGCCGTCATGTCTCTCAGATCTAGCTCGAGTTTTACAATTTTTGAGTTTAACAGGACGACCAAGGTTGTTTGGTCCCGGAGGCTTTAATTTAGATTTTCGTTAAGTTTCAGCAATGGTGCTACTGCTATTGTTGTAGCTGACATCAGCATCGGGCTCAACTTTCCGACTATGGTCTCCACTAACTTCTTTTCGTCCATTGCTGTTTCAGGAGTCACCAAATCCAAAAGTTGATCAGGCTGCAAACTTCTCTTTTTGGGAGACAGCGTATTTTCTATGTCATCCAACACGGCTGGTCCTGGTTTTGTCACATGCTTGCTCAGGGACCCCGGTTTAGGCGTCAAACTCTGTCTTGAGTTTCTTTTAAATCTTTTGTTTGCACCCTCGTGGTCTGAATCGGAGCTTAACTGTCTCCGGCTACTTTTTTGTGAGACCATGATCTCATCATTTCTGGCCTCAAAGGATGGTGTATTTTCTTCTAGAGTCATCATGTCAAGTACACTCTTTTCCTTGGTCATTTGGTATTCAGTTTGTGGGGATGGCTTTCCACAGCAATTTGTTGATGAGTTTTTTCGTTGTTTTGACAAGTTGGAATTCAATTCCACTAGGTTTCTCAGGAGTTGATCTGCGAGTCCTACTGAGTCTCTTCTACGAGGGGGCTCGGCCGTTCCAACTTTAGATGTTCTTTCCTTCCATCGCGCAGCACACACCCACTCCTCACTGGGGGCCTCTTCTGTCACCACGATGTTCACTTTTCCAATTGACCCTGCATCAGGGGGATTTATAACTGAAGATCTTATCTTGTTGGCCACTAAATCATCTTTTTTCGTCTTTTGGGCCTGGTACTTTAATTTTTTTCCATTCCCCTTATGCATTGAGGTCACTCTTGTCCATGCTAGGATCTTTAGCGATGAACCCTTGTGGGGTGGTTTAGGAGACTCATCTACGTGATCTACTGAGAGCCTACTTAAACGTCTCTCATGGTTAGGGGATGTCTCAACTGGGGTGACTGGCGTCATTAGAGCGGTCTCCTCATTTGGCACACCGCATTTGTTATTCGGTTGTTTCCTTGATTTTTTGTTGTTCCTTTCATCATTGGGTGTGGCCTCCTCCTCTCGTGTGACATCAGAATGATTTCTGGGCTCACCCAGGATTTCTGGAGGGTCACAATTTGAATTCCCACTTGCCGACCTCCTCCTACCAGAGACATGTTCGCACTCTTCACTCCTAACATGCAGTGGTAGGTAGTTGCCATTTGTTGTTGACTCGGCATGGGCATGGGCACAATGTACCATGGCGGTGCATACTTCCAGACTCGACTCACAACCCACTTTGCCCCCCCTTGTTTCGTGCGGGTCATCTTTTTCTGCCCTTACCAAGTCTATAGTTTCCATGGTTCTTGCCGAGGTGGGCGAGGGACTGTTATTTCGTTTTGATCCACTCTCACTCTCACTTCGCACTCTCTGCGACACCCACTCCGCTGACTTTTCAGTATCGCTTATAGGCAATTCATCTTCATCTTCATCATCCTCAAGCTCTGAATCGCTTGACCTCACATATTCACTGTCAGTGTCCAGCTTATCGTTGGCTACATTAGTGTTGTCTGCGCTTTGGTTTGGCGCCACACGGTCATTCCACGCTTGTTTTAAGTTGTTGTGGGCCCCGCATTGGGGCGGCGTGGCCATGGTCACCCCACATTGGGGCACAGTTCTCTCATCATTTTCCCCTCCCACCCCCGCCGGTGGCATTCCTCCTCGTACTGGGGGAGGGGTGTTTGAATTAAATGTTCGGCTGTTTGGAACTGCTAGCCCCCGCTTGGCATACGCTCGCGTATTAGGCGGAGCGCTGGAACTCATCTTTGCGGCGTTCTAAGGGGCCTCAAACCCCCCACAGACTCTCCGCAGTTCAACAGAACGTAAGCCGCGTTTTTTTTTCTTTCCCCCACAGTGTCTATCGCACAACTCTCGACGGCTGGCCAGGTGGAATTGGTAACTGATAAAGGGAGGGGGGAGGTGGAAGAGTACACAGCAGCTCTTACCGGGTCCTCTTGTGCTTTACTTTGCCTTTGCCAGCTTCCGTCAACATCCGTCGGACAGCACTCCGGCCCTCTGGCCCTCAAAAGCCCCCCACGGACCACCAGGGAACACAGGAAACACTCGCCACACTCCGCTACGTTCCGC
The DNA here is from genome assembly GCF_040938575.1 of Ambystoma mexicanum. Taxonomy (NCBI): domain Eukaryota; kingdom Metazoa; phylum Chordata; class Amphibia; order Caudata; family Ambystomatidae; genus Ambystoma; species Ambystoma mexicanum. The sequence goes on from NC_090940.1 coordinate 525,199,673, forward strand.
TTCGCGTAGGTGGCGGTTTTAAAGGCTCCTCCTCTTCCTTCAACGCGGCACAGAAAAAAAAGGCAAAAAAAATGAAATGCCAAGACTCTCCACACAGGAAACACTCGCCACACTCCGCTACGCTCTAATTAATGGTGTGACATGGCCAGTGGCCATGGCTAGTTGGCTCAAAATTAAGTTATTGGTGCAACACGTACAAAGGCCACAGTCAAAGGCCACGACTAGTGTGATCTCAAGAAACTATGCAACATGTTCGTCATAGCCACGGTCCAATGCTGAAGGCCATGTCTAGTGGGCCCAAAAGAAAACTATTGGTACAACATGTACAGTGGCCACAGCAGAAGGCCATGGCTAGTGGGCCCGAGGAAACTAAGGTATAGCAAAACTCTTGAAATTCAGTGAAAAACCATTTGTTAAGAGAGAGCATATATTTGTGGCCATAATTGATGCTATTTTACCTTTACCTCTATATATGATATGGACAGGAATCATCCCTTCGGCCTTAAAACTCTCATTCATTTAAAAAGAATGGCACCATAGATCCGGACTTGCTGATTAACTTTAGACTCACAGCTAGTATTGAGTTTCTCATGAAAATCTTTGTAAAAGAAGTAACAATTCAATCAGAAGATTTTGTAGAAACGTACCATCTTCTTAGGGCACTCCAATCAGGGATTACTGCCTGCACATGGTACTTGGACGGCACTACTGGATGTTAGCACTTTTGTAAAAGATGGACAGATACTAATCAGACCACCTTGATGATGCGTATCTTGTTGGCTCCCTTGACATGGTCAACTTCTGGATCTTTCTTCAAAGGGTGGGATAGGTGGCTAGCATGTCAAACTCTGCTTTATGTTGGTTTGACTCTTTTCTTTCTTGCCACCAATACGGTTTAAGCTAACATGGCATTGACACCAAGTTTTCAGAAATAAGGTATGGTGTGTCCCATGGCTCCCGAATACACCTAATCCTGTGTAACGCTCACCTTAAGCCCTTCCATGATTTGCTTTCGGACCTGGAAATCGGATACCACGGCTTGGCAAATTATACCCAACTATTTTCTTGAACTTACTGCAATTCCCCTAACAATAACTTTTCATACAATGCCTTTCTTTGAATCGATAACTGAATGCTGAACTAACTCTCTCTAAAACCATCTACACTGGCTTCCAGTCTCGACCACGGTAACCCCTACCGTAGCCGCTTCCGTTTATAAATGTATCCATGACAAGGCCTCCCTTTATTAGAAAATGATAGTCTCTAAATTAGAGTCCTGCATTCAGCCAACTCTCTTCTTCTTGTGCCTCCAAGATTTTAAACTGTCTTCCGCTAGGGAAAGGGGCTTCTCTATACCGGGTGCTAAGATTTGGAACAAAGTTCCTGAATCCCATAGACCTCAACCTATCCCGGTTACTTTTCAGGAATAGCCTGAAAACTCCCTTCTTCCATATCCATTGCGGTCATCAACTTCTGTAGTTGAGCTCTTACTTTCACTTTGGAAGCATGGAGCAATCTGATTTATTTATTTTATTTGTATTTTTAAAGTGCTCACACAGCCCGGGGGCATTGAGGCACTGTTACAGAATTTGTTGTTATTGTCTTAGTTGCATATTTATAACATGCTTAAATACTCAGAGGTTTCTAAGCGCAGACCCAGGGATCGAACCTGTGTTGCTTGGTGTCGTCTTGTTTCCAAGGCGAGCATGTTGCCACTGAGCTATCCTCCCGGGACGATTCTTCAGTTGGAGGCATATCATTAAAAAGTTATAGCATAGTCCTCATTCATGGAGTACATAGGGTTCCATGGGGCTGGGGGGCAGGACCATTTACTGCAGGTTGTAATTCAGCAAATGGTAAATCCTCCATTTTGTTTGGAGGTAAAGTGACAGTCATCGGTTGCTGACGCTTCGCTGAAATGTTGCAATGAGGCCTTTGACTTAGATTCCTTATAAGTTAATACAGGTTGGCTTTCAGGAAACTGTTTATTCAAATGTTTCGCAAGTGGTTCCCTGACACGTTTGACCTTTTTTTTCTTTTATAAGCAGGCAAGCAAACACTTTCCAAGTTATGTCAATACGGGTCGGGACGTTAATGTATTGACCAGGGTAAACATTTAACAAAAGGGCAGGTAAACTCATGATCTAAGCAGCGTCCCTGGCTTCATGGAAAACAACCGAGGTTTAGCAATATTTGCCAGAAGAAATGTCAAAGGCTGCTTTGATAAACCTGTGACATCCGTCACGCACGCTTTTGGATGCTTGCAAAATACGAGGAAATCCAAATTCCCGTGACTCAGCAGATTCCGGATTAGATGGCAGTGCAATTAGACTTTTATTCTCTGCAGATATGACGGGCTGGTCTAAATTTGTAGCGAAACACCATAATCAACAAGTGTCGAATCTTAAATTCCAACAGTTAGAATGACTCCATGGGGACTTTAGTATCTAATCCTTCGTTTCAGGGGTAATCTAGATTTTTTTCTTTTACTTTTTGGGAGCATTTAAGCACAAGTTCCATTTAGGACGTCTTTACGAACAGTGCAGTAGTGGTTAAACATTGGGTCCGATTTATGTAATCAAGTTTAGAAATGCCGTAAGGGCCGCGCGCCGAGAAGGAACCTTTGCGAGCCGTGGCGCAGAAAAAATATTAGGCGCAATGTGTATTAATGGACTTCAAGACGCATTACTAGCCATTGTGCAAGTAACACAAGCTGCACGAGGAATGCCCACTGCATACTTGCCAACATTCTGTGACCAAAAAGATGTAGGATTTTTCATGTTTCGAAAATAATAATTCCCATAACGATGACATCACAGGAAAATACAAAACATACATTATTGGCACCATTGCAGCATTCTAAAACACATAACCCATCAAACAGCACAAAATGGAAAGATGTTCAAATGTTAAAAATGTATAATTCTGAATGGTAAATTAACACCGAATTCAATTACCTAACTTCACAGAAGGTAATCACACAGAGCTGGTAGGCAACGTTTGCCACTGCTCTGTAGCAGCAGCCCAGGCAGTACATATTTATTACAAGTTGAACACTGAAGGACATGGTGACTGATGCCCACCTCAGTCTGATAGGCAGATGCTATGTGATGGTGTTACACTCTGCCACTTGCCTTCACTGGTGGTTCACCTATGGGTTGTCTCGACAAGAGTGCAGGACAGTCACGTAGCTGTTAGGTCAGTGGATTGGTCTGAGTGCAATCAAAGTAATCACCTACCAGCCCACTGTACAGACAGACTAATTAATGTGTTGCATGCTTTGTCCTTGGCTGGTCTCAAGCAGTCTGCCTTAGAGTCACATACATTACCTGCCACTGTAAAAAGCAGTAGGATATGTCACTGAAATCTGTAGGCGGTAGGACTGCTTAAAAAGCAGTAGCCTACTGCCTAAATCTGTAGGGTTGGCAAGTATGCCACTGCATGCCCCCATGCAAAACAAAAAGCAATCTAAAGGACTAACACAGTGTTAGCCTCCGCGTCACCCCTGGCCAAGAATCCAGTACCCCAGCGAAATTGCGTGCCTCACCTCACAAGCCCAGTCTGTACCGCAGCAAAATCGTGCACCTCACCTCGCAATCCCAGGCTGCACCCCAGAGAACACGCGTGCCCTCCCTCTCAAGACCAGGCCGCACCCCAGCGAAATCGCGCACCTCACCTCGCAATCCCAGGCTGCACCTCTGCGAAATCACGTGCCCTCCCTCGCGAGTCCAGACTGCACCCCTGTGAAATCACGTGCCCTGCCTCGCAAGCCCAGGCGCTCCCAGCAGAATAAGGTGCCTCACTGCGCAATCCCAGACCGCACCCCAGAGAAAATGCGTGCCCTACCTCGTAAGCCCGTCTCCACTTCTGCAAAATCACGCGCCCTCCCTTGCAAGCCCAGCCCGCACGCCAGCAAAATAGTGCACCTCACTGCACAATCTCACGCCGCACTCCAGCGAAATCGCGTGCCCTCCCTTGCAAGCCCGTCTGCAACCCTGAAAAATTGCGTGCCCTCCCATGAAAGCCCAGGCTGCACTCCAGCGATAAGGCTCCCCCTCGTAAGTGCAGGCTACACCACTTAAAAAAACTCTACAACCTCGTCACCTATCCTGACCCAATACCCCCCGACTGCACATTAACCACTGTAGTCCAGACACCACCCCCAGGCCACCCACCTCTGACAATCCCCACAGGCAGCCCCCTCCAGACTGGACACCACTCACAGGCATCCCCCTCCAGACTGGACACCCTGCACATGCAGCACTATCCAGACTGGACACCACCCCCAGAAACCCCCATCAGACTGGACACCCCCCGCAGGCAGCCCCCTCCAGACTGGACACCCCCCACAGTCAGCCCCCTCCAGACTGGACACCCCCCGCAGGTAGCCCACTCCAGACTGAAAAGCCCCACAGGCAGCTCCCTCCAGACTGGATCCCCCCCACATTCAGCCCCCAACAGACTGGACACCACCCACAGGCAGCCCCCTCCAGAGTGGACACCGCCTCCCAGGCCCTTCCAGACTGGTAACCACCCACAGGCAGCCCCCACGAGACTGGACACTGCCAACAGGCAGCCCCCTCCAGACGGGATAGCACCCCCAACCACCCTCACCTGTGACGACAACCCCCACAAGCAGCCCCCTCCAGACTGGACACCGCCTCCCAGGCCCCCACAGATGGAGAACCACCCACAGACAGCCCCCACCAGACTGGACACCCCCCTCAGGCAGCCCCTTCCAGACTGGACACCCCCCACAGGCAGCCCCCTCCAGACTGGATACCTCCCTCATCCATCCCCCTCCGGACTGGACACCATCCCCAGCCCCACTCTCCTGTGACAACCCCCACATGCTGCCCCCTCCAGACGGGAAAGCACCCCCAACCACCCTCACCTGTGACAACTCCCACAGGCAGCCCCCTCTAGATGGCACACCCCCACCGGCAGCCCCTGACAGACTGGACACCCCCAACAGGCACACCCCTCCAGACTGAACACCACTGTCGGATTCAACAGTCAAAGAGCCAGGGCTCACCCGAGGTGACTTGCAGGAGGACATCTTCTGGGATGGTGACTTGGTCTTCTTTTTAGCAGTGCAGGTCTCGTGAAGAAAGGGGCAAGCTTCTTCCAACGCCACCCTGCTAGTTCTGACAGACCAAGCAGGCTGAGACCGGGGAGATTGCCCAGAAACAGTGCAAAAAAACAAAAAGGGGAAAAACCTGCAGAGGATGTAGTGAAGAGCTGCTAACCACGTAGATGACAGGAGGCTATCCGGATGCAGCAGCCGGCGTAGAAACAGCTCACAACGTGGACGGCTGAATGCTGTTAGAATGGTGCAGGTGACGTGGAAGCAACACAACGTGGGAAGCAGAGGGCAGAAAGTTATTTGCAGGTGGCAAGGAGGCAGCACACTAGGAGAAAGTCAGGAGGGGAATTGGAGGCTGCAGAGAGAGCGGAGCAGAGCCTCACCAGGAGAGCAGGGGAGAGATCAGGAAGGAGGTGGAGAAGGAGCAAAAGAATGAAGGAATGAAGCGGGACAGGATTCCAGGAGGGACGTAGGAGAACGAAGGAGGGAGCGCTGAGCAAGGAAGCAACCAAGCTGGCAAGCAACTGAGAGTTGAGACGCGAGGTCGCAAAGCCGTTTGGCACATTAAGTATGTCATCTGGAGAGGGCAGGAACAACTAGATGGGGGCTCGGCGCACAGCAAAGGCTGGCGCCGGCCATCTTGGAAGGCGCGACAGCCCTTCCATGCAGCTCAGGAATGGCTGTGCAAAGCGCGGCATACCAACCATCCCCCCTCCAGACTGGACACGACCTCCAGGCCCACTCACCTGTAACAACCACCACAGGCAGCCCCCTCCAGACTGAACACCACCCCCCCCTCCAGACTGCATACCCACACAGGCAACCCCCGCCAGACTGGACACCACCCACAGACAGCCCCCTCCAGACTGGACACCCCCCACAAACAGGGTCCTCCAGACTGGACACCACCTCCAGCCCCCCCCAGCTGTGACCCCCCAGGAAGCACCCTCACAGTCTTACACAATACTAGTGCAGTGCATGTTGCAGCTCACCTGAACCTCTGTGGCCTGACAGCACCATGAAGTGCAACACCAACATGTAGTCCTCAAATCCGTCCAACAGGTATTACCGGAGGTCCATCCATGAGTAGAGCACCTGCTCACAAACACTTCCAGGCCTTAATCATCCTCCACCATAAACATGTGACAAGTTAATGCAAAAACATGCGCATGTTGCCCATTGCACATTGCCAAGGCATCAACGCACAGTTACAGAATGTGTGCCCACGACAAAAGCAAACCTAGCAAAAGTTTTTGCAAGATCCACAAACAATGGCCATGTGTATCACAGCCTGAGCATGAGTGACCTGGGTGGCAAAATACCTGTCAGGGAACAAACACATGACAGGGCCATGCATGGGTGATGGTAGGGCAGTCAGAGAGAGCATGACACACAGAGACTGGAGAATAGAGAAAACATGGCCCACTGCTGCATTCCAGTGGTAGAGGTTGAGCAACACATGAGAGACTGCCTTGTGTGACTGCACATGCTGGTAAACATGTCTGTACGACATGGGTTTTACACAGCAATGGCAAACTAATGTGCTATGAACTTAACCATGGAACACTCCCACAGTGAGCCCAGCTCCCTCCACACCAACCATAGTGATGCCAAATACACAGTGATGCTGCAGAGGTAAATGTTAATGAAAAGATACAGTGCAGACCCAGTCGTCTGATGGACCCACCCCCACATGTAAGGCACATGTGCATCCTGCCCTTCTCAACCATCCTGGCAACAACAACACACAAGCATGCATGCCATAAGACACATGACTTGCAATGGAGAGATGCACTGGCTGAAAATAGAACTATCAAAGAGGCTGACACACAAATGAGCTGCCCGAAGCGTGGAATGTAACAAACAGAACAATTTTGAAAGAAATAGGTACAAACATAAACTTGGAATGAAGCGCAAATTAGTCCATGGTAAATATGTAATAAAATGAAAATGTTATGCCTAAACAACTATATTCAATAAAAACAGGGAAGGAATTTCTCCAAAGTCTGGCGAAAAGAATAAATGAAGAAAGGAAACCTACACCTAAAAAACTAGGAACACAGGCAGCTTGCTAATCCAACTCTCCTCTCCATTCTCACTTAGCCTTTCCACCAGGGCTGAGTGCACCACATCCTCATTCCTCATGCAGGCATCCATTCTTGCCTGGAGGGTTTACAGGGTCTCAAGCATGTGAGTCTCTATCACCTCGGCCTCCTTGCAAGTGGCCTCTAGGATTGCAGCCTGCCTCCTCGCCCGACACAGCGCAATCTCAGCCCTGGTCAACACACACCTTGCTTCCCAAGCCCACTGCCTCTCTGCCCCGATTTTCTGTCCATACCCTCGTAACACAGAAGACATCCTGTCCCTCAGGTCCACGTGTGCCTCCTGCCTCACACTGCACACCTGCCCCCTTTTGATGTTCTGCCTCCTTGTTGCCACCTGCTACCACAGTGCCTGGTGCCTGCTATGTTTATATGCCCTCCGAGCTGATGATGCTACCCGGGGGTGTACGGCCCGTGCACTCTTTCTGCGTCCCTCCATGCCGTTGACCATGTTAGTGCCTGGTTAGCCACAGTGACCACCTCAGCTGATTTGCCTTGGACTCCCAACTCAGGCAAGGCTGTTGGCTCCTCCAGACTGGGCAATGTGGGTGGGACTGGTGCACAGGGGGCCCTGTTGGTACCTTAGCCGGAAGGCACACTGGAGGACAACCCGCACACAGAGGAGGAAGATGAAGAGGGGGTCGCAGCAGTGAACATCCCATAGAGCACAACACAGAACAGGCATGTTGCAAGCCAGCCAATGAGGCGGAATACCTAACCGTGATGATGTGCAAGCAGACTACGTGTAACCTGCACATCATCACGATTGATGGCTGTCAGCCTCGCCAACCCGGCCTGCAGGGGTAGCACATAGTCCCGGATGGCAACACGAGATGGTAAGGGGCTGTCGTCTGGGCGAACACATCAGCCGACACCGAGTGGTGGGTCTGGGTGAAGGCATCCTGGCAGGCACATACTGCTGCTTCTGATGACCCAGGGACTAGATTTTGCACAGGCACCTTCACAATGGCATGAACAGCCTCATGCCCCTGGAACAGGACTGCAGTAGGCATGCCCACATCAACACCCCCACCTGACCCCATGGGCTGGACTGCAACGGCCACCTCCTCCCTCGCCCCTCCGCCAACCCAGATGACTCCTGGGCATCTTCCGACATAGGTGGCCCCTGTGTGGCATCACCTGTCCCGACCGCTGCGGAGGAGTCCACTCTCACCTTCACCTTCTTGATCTTACCCCCAGCCGCCATGCCCGATTTCACTGGTGCTGCCACAGACACATCCCTCCCCGAAGATGTACTTTCATTGGGCTGTGACTGGGACCTGCGCCTCTGCCTGGTGGAGGCAACCCTGCTGCCATGCTCCACAGCACTGGTTGCATCCTTTTCATCAGATGCAACTGTGGAAAAGGAGACTCAGAACAGAAACATCAGTGTACTGCACCAATTTGTGCATGGCAAAACCAATATTCACGTAAACATGACTAGTCATGGGAACAACCATCAATCTCACACCCACACACATGGACATGTAATCCACATCCATGCATACACATGCCTGGCCATCACTCCAAACATTCACATCAGGCTACTTGCCACTGTCACAAACAATCAATTGTGTATGCTCCACACACCTGCATCATTTGCACATGTACATGTCAGCATGCCACAGCAACAAGCACATACACATGCCATGTACACACATTAACTGAGAGGCCGCAAGCAGTGTGATTAGCAATCACATCAGTGCCCCGTGAACTGTAATCCCTCTACGTGACTAAGCCATCCATCCAAATGCATGTGTTACATCCAGGCATGAGTGATGCAAAGTCACACATTCCCATCTTTGGCACATACACATGAACATCATGCATGCACATGAAATGGGCAACACTACCTCAACTGTCACACTTGTCACACTGGCACGTCTCAGACACAAGTAACATTGCATGTGCACGGTCTGAAAGGCAGCACTACACCACACAATGCAAGTGATAGCTCATTTACAATACATGTCGTCTGAATGCACACATGGAGAGGATTGTCTGGGGCATGCATGCAGACATCCGTCTCAGAAGCATACTTCCTGAAAGCCTGAGGGGCTCACTGCCAACATTCAGCAACATGCACATGCACCATAGAATATTGCACCACATGGATACTCACCAGTCGACTCCAGATTTTCACGTGACTTGCAGACCTGGGTGGGCAGCGCCGGGTAGAACTTCCCCAGGATCCGCATGTTGGTATTTGACATCCAGCACGTGCGTGCACGGTGGACCTCTGCGGTGGCACCGGCCTGGATGTAGCAGAGGGCCTTGCTGTGGGTCCTGGATTTCAGGTCCTCCCAGCACTTGTGCACGGTCTTGAAGGTGTGGGATGCCACCCCCTCTGCATTGATGGCATCCGTTATCCTGTGCCAGATCTGCTGACGTCCTTCGTTGCTGCCTTGCATCACAGGGTTGAAGAGGGCATCATAATGCTCCAGGACCTTCTCTAGCAGGATGTCAACTTCCCTGGATATGAGGTTGACAGCCCTCTGCCTCTCTGCCATGGGGTTGCCGCTCTGGTCTGAAGATGATGGTGCAGACATGCCAACCCCCGAGGCAGGTGTGGGTGGGCAAGGTGGTCCTGGAGCTGGGCTGTGGAGCGGTGGTGGTATGGCACAGTGGGAGTTCGATGAAGCAGCGGAGGTGGTCACAGGGCCAAGGACAGGAGCCCTGGCAATGGCTGGACAGCAGGCACTCCAAACGCAGTGTAGGTGGGCAGCTGGCACACACACTGAACAGACAGCAGCAGATGGCTAAGTATGAAGCAGCACAGGGCACAGGGCAGCAGGAGGCAGGTAAAAAGGCACAGAGGCAGGAGCATGGGTCTTCCGTGTATATCTTGGATGGCAGCCGGAAACAGAGTGACGGGACTTTGCGCTTGAAAAATTAGCATGGACACATGAAAACCGAGGAAAGGCCCTCAGTGCGTAACTTATGCGACACATGCTGCATGCTAGCGTTGAGCATGCCATGTTCAGGGATACATAAGTACGCATAGAAGCAACTCCAAAAATGCGTGCGAAGGGGAGGAGATGGACGAGTGGAGTACTTCATATTTTGAGGGACCGTACAAACATCTTATTTTTGTAGGGGGATTTGCCTGAAGCAGATGTCCCAGCCCCAAGGGTCCAGGGACGCGCAGCTAAAGCAGCTGTCCCAGACCAGAAGGGTAAGGGATGTGCAGCTGTCCCAGCCCAGAAGGGTAAGGGACATGTAGCTGAAACAGCTGTGCCAGCCTGGAAATGGTAAGGGACGTGGAGTGGAAGTAGCTGCCCCAGCCCGAAGGGGTAATGCTATGCCCCAGCCTACTAGTGGTCTGGCATCTGGAGCCCAGAGTGGTCTCAGCCACATAGGGTGAACACCACATGGCAAGAAGGCAAAACCTTCACAGCAGGAAAAGGTTCAACCCCATGGCACGGCACAGGACACTGCCATGTTGAGGATGAGGAACTTCCATGATGAAGAACTCCAAATTCTCATGGACTAAGTGAACATGCACCACCATGACATGTGCCAGCAACCTGAGAGCACACATGCACCTGCTCATTGTATGGTGCATTGGCAGCATGTCATGGATGAGATCAACGCCATAGGGTTTGAGAAGTGCACTGCTGCTCAGGTAGTGAAGCGGTGGAATGACTGCACCTGTCGCACGAAGTGCAAGCTGGGTGCCAACCTCGCCTCTGATCTGGCAACTGGAGGGAGGGTCACCAGAGGAGGAGGACCTGGCCGAGCATGAATACGCTATGTGCCAATTCATTCTACTGGAGCAAGTGCAAAGCATGGGAGACCTGCCAAATTACATTGACATGTCCGGTGAGTGACCAAGATTGTGCATCCTGAGTACGTATAGTGAAGCATCACCAAGATGTATGATTGTGCTGCTCATCTGGCTGTATTTGAATGACTGCCTCGGCGATTCATGTTATGTTTTACTGACTCCTGTCCAGTTTACTGAAGAGTGGATACAACCCATGTGTTGTACATCAGTTGAACATGGCCGTGTGACAGTACTCATCCCCCACTGGCATACCCACCCAACATTTGCAACATGATACCACAACAGGCCCTCTTGTTTGTTGCATTCTTGATGTCAGTGACTCTGCTCTGATAGACATGTGCTTGTGTCTGAAAACGAGTTACACTTCATGCCCTGCAGGGTATAGATTCTCTATTCACACATGTACGTAGGTGCTTTCATGCTACACAGAACATCCAGGATGACAACCAACACGCCTTATGATGTGCCCTGAGTGAGTGTGCAAACATCTAAACTGTGCACACCCCTGCTTCCGCTATGGCAATGGCTCCTGAGTCAAATCGATGTGAGGCCTTATGCCTTTTACCCTCCCACACTCAGCACACACGTCTTTGGTCCATGCCCCTGTCCCTCTTGTGGGTCACTGTACCTTGTTCCTATCTCCAAATCCATTTACTTACTCTATCCACTTCACATACCTTGGCTAGGGGGTACTCTCACAGTCATACATCACCTGGGACTGTTTCCTTTTTCCCACACTTACGCCATGTTCCCATTGTATACAGTCCCTGTGCAAGGTCAACAATGGTGTGGCATATGATGGATGCAGACTTGGATGTAGATATTTGTGTCTGCCTGTTGACATGTCATGTAATTGCATGTCACAGATCCACATGACCATGCCCATTTCACTGGTATTAGTCAACAGTTAGCTGTGCCATGTGCCATAGTGTGCTTACTAACGACCCTGTTTGTTGGCAATGCGTCCACTGGCAGCATGGCCCTGAGCAGGGAATGTTGTTGCCAGTCTGCATATGCCATAATCAGACAGCTTCTTTTACATAGTATGTGGATGCTGTTTCTCTTATGGAGACATGCCCTGCATTCTGTTGCATGACAGCAATGTGATACACAGGTTTACTCTAGACATGTTACTAATGACTCTGCATGCCTTTTTCTGTCCATGAGCAGATGAGCAGGCCCCAGATGTGGAGGAGGAGGAAGAGGAGGAAGAGGAGTCGGTGGCACTTCAGGCCACCAGTGGAGGACGTGGCGTGGCAGGCTGTGAGAATCCACTAGTGCTACAGACGATCCTGAGCCTTGCTGCACACAATTCTGACTCTTTGGACTCCTTTATCTGTGATGCTGAACAGGATGATGTGCAGTCCTCAATGCTGGCATAGGTGAGTGCACCAATGAGTGGAGCAGTTGGGGGCTTGTTAGTCTGCACGGGGTCAGGTGCCATCACAAGGCCATCACAAGGCCAGTCAGTGGTGTCACGCCCATCTGTGGTGGTTACTGTTATGCTCACCTGGTCTATGCAGATATGAAACAGTCGAGTCCAGCTGTGACTATGCTTCTCCTTATGATTGTTAAGTCTTTCTTGAGCTCTTGTGATGCTGTTCATTTTGTTTAATGTCTTTATATGTTGCTCCTACATGCCCTCAATAATGTCTCTCTTCTGTTTTCTTCCCTTAGATGGAAATGCGGCCTCAATGCAGCTGTGAGACGCGAGACACGGCCGGATGGAAGATGGATGCTACCGCAATGTTCGCCGGCAGGTAAGTGATGGTTTAAGGAAAGTGCGAAGTATGGCGAAACGCAACCTTAAACTGTGTTTTTTCGATGTCTAACCTTGTCTTCTGTTTTTCCTTGCAGGCGCTGCTGTCGATGATGTAGCGTGTAATGCTGTGGTACCAAGATGAAGATTTCGGTGTTCAGGAAAGTGTAAAGATGAATACTTGGTTCGCCGAAGAGATGTACAGGTAAGAACAGCTTCCCCCAGTTGGTAAGTATGATGGCAGGAAGCAGGATATCCAGGAAGTAGGATCTTCAAAGGTAAGTCTGACCTCACGCGACGATGATGATTACGCTGCTTGCAAGTGCAGAATAACGCGAAGCGTCTGTCTTGAGGATTGGGGCAGCTTATAAAGCTGAGATCATGGGAACGCCCATTAGGGCCGGCTTACCAGCCACAGCCTGCCACTCCTAGAGAGTGAGCACGTGCAAAGGTAATCCATTAGCAGCCACACCCAATACACTTGGGACTGCTTAATGGATGGAATGTTCAAGGTTAATGCATCCTGCTTAATGAATGGAATGTTCAAGGTTAATGCATCTGAAGTGCTATGTCCATAATAAAAGCTTTTTGGTGTTAAATGGATGTTCTTGTTTACTTTTGTTCATGAGCCTGGTGCCAAAGGCACCAGGACAGTGTCCACCCAGGTCTCCTGTGAATGTGACCCATACATACCTGTGCCCCTGACTTCATGACCATGACAGCACTCCCCCAAAGGCCCCTCTAGAGGGTAGTTCTCCTCCCGGTCCTGGTTTGGTGGGATGATTGCGATAGAACAGTATAATTAAACGCAGAGCATGGACGTGAACACTGGGTTCCCAAGTTCGGTCTTGAGGTCCGTAACCTTTCCGTCAATTAGGTAATACAATTTTGATCGAACCACCTTGGAATCCAGGCTGGAATTGACTTCATATTTGTGTTCTCCATCTATTACTTCGGGCTCTGGAGGAGAACTAAGCCATGTATTTGACTTCATTGGTTTTAGGAGAGAGACATGAAATACGGGGTGAATTTAATGCGAGATGGCAGCTCCAATTTCATGGCGACAGGATTGATTATTGGCTTTATAGTATAGGGCCCCAGGTATCTTGGGCGGAAAGCTCTTGGCCCCTTCAGGGGAATATATTTGGATGCTAACCACACATTTTCTCCAATCTGGTAGGCGGGAGCTTCCTTCCGATGTCGTCAGCAAACAGTTTTTGTCTTTCCTTAGCCTTGGTCAGATGCTCTGGCGTCTCCTTAAGAACCTGAGTGATGGTTTTATGCAAGTTTTTTATGGCTGGCATTTCCAGGGGATCAGGTGGATCAAATACTGATGTCCTCGGATGTCTTCTGTGCACAGTGTAGAATGGAGTTTGCCCTGTGCTTGTTTGAACTGAGTTGTTGTATACATACTCAGCTATCCAGAGTATATTTTTCTAAGAATCCTCAGACTGTTGCAACACTGAGATATTGCTCTAAAGTTTGGTTGGTTCGTTCAGTTTGCCCATCTGTTTAAGCGTGATGGCTTGTGGACAACCGATTTAGGTTTTGACAATCGTACAACACTTTCTCCAAAAGGCAGAAACAAATTGCGTTCCGCGATCAGATATTAATATTGATGGAAATCCATGCAATCAAACAATTTGCTCTAGGAATACAGAAGCATGGATGTGTACACTGGGTTCCCAAGTTCGGTCTTGAGGTCTGTAACCTTTCCGTCAATTAGGTAATACAATTTTGATCGAACCACGTTGGAGTCCAGGCTGGATTTGACTTCATATTTGTGCTCTCCATCTATTACTTCGGGCTCTGGAGGAGAACTAAGCCATGTATTTGACTTCATTGGTTTTAGGAGAGAGACATGAAATACGGGGTGAATTTAATGCGACATGGCAGCTACAATTTCATGGCGACAGGATTGATTATTGGCTTTATAGTATAGGGCCCCAGGTATCTTGGGCAGAAAGCTCTTGACCCCTTCAGGGGAATATATTTGCATGCTAACCACACATTTTCTCCAATCCGGTAGGCGGGAGCTTCCTTCCGATGTCGATCAGCAAACAGTTTTTGTCTTTCCTTAGCCTTGGTCAGATGCTCTGGCGCCTCCTTAAGAACCTGAGTGATGGTTTTATGCAAGTTTTTTATGGCTGGCATTTCCAGGGGATCAGGTGGATCAAATACCGATGTCCTCGGATGTCTTCTGTGCACAGTGTAGAATGGAGTTTGCCCTGTGCTTGTTTGAACTGAGTTGTTGTATACATACTCAGCTATCCAGAGTATATTTTTCTAAGAATCCTCAGACTGTTGCAACACTGAGATATTGCTCTAAAGTTTGGTTGGTTCATTCAGTTTGCCCATCTGTTTGAGTGTGATGGCTTGTGGACAACCGGTTTAGGTTTTGACAATCGTACAACACTTTCTCCAAAAGGCAGAAACAAATTGCGTTCCGCGATCAGATATTAATATTGATGGAAATCCATGCAATCAAACAATTTGCTCTAGGAATACAGAAGCATGGATGTGTACACTGGGTTCCCAAGTTCGGTCTTGAGGTCTGTAACCTTTCCGTCAATTAGGTAATACAATTTTGATCGAACCACGTTGGAGTCCAGGCTGGATTTTACTTCATATTTGTGTTCTCCATCTATTACTTCGGGCTCTGGAGGAGAACTAAGCCATGTATTTGACTTCATTGGCATTAGGAGAGAGACATGAAATACGGGGTGAATTTAATGCGACATGGCAGCTACAATTTCATGGCGACAGGATTGATTATTGGCTTTATAGTATAGGGCCCCAGGTATCTTGGGCAGAAAGCTCTTGGCCCCTTCAGGGGAATATATTTGCATGCTAACCACACATTTTCTCCAATCTGGTAGACGGGAGCTTCCTTCCGATGTCGATCAGCAAACAGTTTTTGTCTTTCCTTAGCCTTGGTCAGATGCTCTGGCGCCTCCTTAAGAACCTGAGTGATGGTTTTATGCAAGTTTTTTATGGCTGGCATTTCCAGGGGATCAGGTGGATCAAATACTGATGTCCTCGGATGTCTTCTGTGCACAGTGTAGAATGGAGTTTGCCCTGTGCTTGTTTGAACTGAGTTGTTGTATACATACTCAGCTATCCAGAGTATATTTTTCTAAGAATCCTCAGACTGTTGCAACACTGAGATATTGCTCTAAAGTTTGGTTGGTTCGTTCAGTTTGCCCATCTGTTTGAGGGTGATGGCTTGTGGACAACCGATTTAGGTTTTGACAATCGTACAACACTTTCTCCAAAAGGCAGAAACAAAATGCGTTCCGCGATCAGATATTAATATTGATGGAAATCCATGCAATCAAACAATTTGCTCTAGGAATACAGAAGCATGGATGTGTACACTGGGTTCCCAAGTTCGGTCTTGAGGTCCGTAACCTTTCCGTCAATTAGGTAATACAATTTTGATCGAACCACGTTGGAGTCCAGGCTGGATTTGACTTCATATTTGTGTTCTCCATCTATTACTTCGGGCTCTGGAGGAGAACTAAGCCATGTATTTGACTTCATTGGTTTTAGGAGAGAGACATGAAATACGGGGTAAATTTAATGCGACATGGCAGCTACAATTTCATGGCGACAGGATTGATTATTGGCTTTATAGTATAGGGCCCCAGGTATCTTGGGCAGAAAGCTCTTGACCCCTTCAGGGGAATATATTTGCATGCTAACCACACATTTTCTCCAATCTGGTAGGCGGGAGCTTCCTTCCGATGTCGATCAGCAAACAGTTTTTGTCTTTCCTTAGCCTTGGTCAGATGCTCTGGTGCCTCCTTAAGAACCTGAGTGATGGTTTTATGCAAGTGTTTTATGGCTGGCTTTTCCAGGGGATCAGGTGGATCAAATACTGATGTCCTCGGATGTCTTCTGTGCACAGTGTAGAATGGAATTTGCCCTGTGCTTGTTTGAACTGAGTTTTTGTATGCATACTCAGCTATCCAGAGTATAATTTTCTAAGAATCCTCAGACTGTTGCAACACACACCTGAGATATTACTCTAAAGTTTGGTTGGTTCGTTCAGTTTGCCCATCAGTTTGAGCATGATGGCTTGTGGACAACCGATTTAGGTTTTGACAATCGTACAACACTTTCTCCAAAAGGCAGAAACAAATTGCGTTCCGCGATTAGATATTAATATTGATGGAAATCCATGCAATCAAACAATTTGCTCTAAGAATACAGAAGCATGGACGTGTACACTGGGTTCCCAAGTTCGGTCTTGAGGTCCGTAACCTTTCCGTCAATTAGGTAATACAATTTTGATTGAACCACCTTGGAGTCCAGGCTGGATTTGACTTCATATTTGTGTTCTCCATCTATTACTACGGGCTCTGGAGGAGAACTAAGCCATGTATTTGACTTCATTGGTTTTAGGAGAGAGACATGAAATACGGGGTGAATTTAATGCGACATGTCAGCTCCAATTTCATGGCGACAGGATAGATTATTGGCTTTATAGTATAGGGCCCCAGGTATCTTGGGGGGAAAGCTCTTGGCCCCTTCAGGGGAATATATTTGGATGCTAACCACACATTTTCTCCAATCTGGTAGGCGGGAGCTTCCTTCCGATGTCGATCAGCAAACAGTTTTTGTCTTTCCTTAGCCTTGGTCAGATGCTCTGGCGCCTCCTTAAGAACCTGAGTGATGGTTTTATGCAAGTTTTTTATGGCTGTCATTTCCCCAGGGGATCAGGTGGATCAAATACTGATGTCCTCGGATGTCTTCTGTGCACAGTGTAGAATGGAGTTTGCCCTGTGCTTGTTTGAACTGAGTTGTTGTATACATACTCAGCTATCCAGAGTATATTTTTCCAAGAATCCTCAGACTGTTGCAACACACACCTGAGATATTGCTCTAAAGTTTGGTTGGTTCGTTCAGTTTGCCCATCAGTTTGAGCGTGATGGCTTGTGGACAACCGATTTAGGTTTTGACAATCGTACAACACTTTCTCCAAAAGGCAGAAACAAATTGCGTTCCGCGATCAGATATTAATATTGATGGAAATCCATGCAATCAAACAATTTGCTCTAGGAATACAGAGATGAGAGTTGATGCAGTTGGGAGTCCCTTCAGAGGGATGAAATGGGCCATTTTGGAGAATATATCCACAATGACTAATATGGTGTTGTATCCATTGCAGGGTGGAAGATCCGTGATGAAGTCCATCGACAAAGTATGCCAAGGTGCTGGCGGTACTGTTAGGGGATGTAGTAAGCCAGCGGGGTTCTGTTTCTGAGACTTGTGTTGTGCACAGGCACCGCAGGTTTCAATAAATTGGGTGATGTCTTTTCGCCAGGTTGGCCACCAGTAGTTTTGTTTTACCTTAGCCCGAATTTTGGCTATTCCTGGGTATCCTTCCACTAATGAATCGTGGTAATTTGTGATGATTTGCTTTTGCAGTTCTTGGTCTTGGACATATAATCGTAATTGGAAATACGGTAGACTGTCTTTGATGGTGTTCTGGTCACCTTTTGACAGCCATTCCTGTTTTGTTGATTGATCCATCGGGGATTGCAAACTGGTTATTTGGTCATCCACACATGTGGTGGCAGCTATTCTGGTTTGAATCCTTTCCTCAGGAATTATGGCCACGGGGTTGGATACTGTAAAAGCCTCTTTTTCTTCACTCATGCGTGATAGAGCATCTGCTTTCCCATTGCGTACTTCAGGTCTATAAGTGATAATAAAATCGTATTCTGTGAAAAAGAGAGCCCAACGAAGTTGACGCGAGGATTGTGCTTTGGTGGTTTTCAAATATTGCAAGTTACGGTGGTCCGTGATGACAGTGACCGTATGTTTCGCCCCAAGAAGGTTATGTTTCCAGGCCTTGAATGCTGCTTTAATCGCCAGTAATTCCTTATCTGTGATTGTGTAGTTCAATTTGGGGGCTGAAAATTTGTGGGACCAGAGTGCAACGCGGTGTAGTTATCCTGTTTCAGGGTCTCATTGTGACAATACTGCTCCCATGGCTATTTTTGAAGCATCTGTCTCAACTATGTAAGGTAGGTCTGGTCGTAGGCGTCGAAGGACTGGTGCTGTAGTGAATGCTAGTTTCAACTTCTGGAAGGCTTCTTCAGCTTCTGTCAACCAATGGAACTTTTGATTTTTCTTTAACAAGGAGGTAATTGGATGTACAATTTGTGAAAACCCAGGTATAAACCGATGGTAAAAGGTGTTGAATCTGAGCACGCTTCGCACTCCTTTCGTGGATGTTGGTGAGGGCCATTGGAGGATTGCATCCACATTTTGTGTATCCATATGTACGCCTTGTGGTGTGAGCATGAAACCGAGAACTCGACCTCGTTTACACGGAAAAAACATTTGTCCAACTTGGCATACTATTGGTGTTATCGAAGCTTCTCTAAGACTGGTCGGACATGGCCTAAATGTTCTTCCATAGAATTTGAGTAGATAAGAATGTCCTCAGTGTAAACAAGAGCGCAAACGTCCAGTAGTTCACTGAGTACATCAATCATAAAGAATTGGAACGCTGCGGGGGCATTGCATAGCCGAAGGGCATGATCTGGTATTCAAAGAGTCCGTACTTCGTGAGGAAGGCCGTTTTCCACTCATCTCCCTCTTTTACTCTTACAAGATGGTATGCTCCTCTTAAATCCAGTTTTGTGTAGATTTGAGCATGTTTCACTTGGTGCAGGAGCTCTGGTATAAGTGGTAAAGGATATCGATTTTTTTACTGTGATCTGATTGATGGCTCTATAGTCGATGCAAGTTCTTAAATCCCCCTCCTTTTTAGGCACAAAGAATAAGAGCGAGGAGGCAGGTGACTTGGATGGGCGAATGAAACCGTTTGCCAGGTACTGATCCAGGTAAGTTCTAAGATGCAGATTTTCATTTCTGTCAGAGTGTAAATTCGGCTGCAAGGGATCTGGGTTCTGGGTACAAGATCTATTTGACAATTGTAGGGTCTGTGTGGGGGCAGAACGTTGGCCTGCTCTTTTTTGAAGACATCCTGGTAATCTTGGTATTCAAGCGGTAAGGAGCTGATGAGGCCCAACACGATTCCTTTCTTCGGTTTCAGATTGGTGTTATATTTTTTGTAACATGTGTCGGCGCAATCATGAGGAAATGTCAGAACCCTTTTTCGCCAGTTGATCCTAGGATTGTGGGTCTCCAGTCAGGGCATTCCCAATATCATCTGGAACTGAGGAGCTCCGATGAGATCGAAAGTAATGTCCTCTTATTGCCCGTCCTGACACAGAAGCTTGACTTTCTCGGTGTATTGTGTCACCGGGCCGGATGATAGCTGAGAACCATCCACAGCAGGGACGTTTTCCGATTTCTGCCAGAGAGGAAGGCCTATTCGGAGAGCCAAATCTTGGTCAATGTATTTACCTACAGCTCCACAATCAATAAATGCCTCCAAGGCATGTATTTTTGATGGTTGCTTGTGATTCACCAAAAGCACTGGAAGGACTAGATGTGAGGTCTGTACGGATTCCTTTTTCATGCTCGACAAGCGGACCCCTACACTTGCCAGGCATTGGCGTTTCCCGAGTTCTGTTCTTCTTCTTCATCAGTTTTGTCTGGTGCCGCAACCGTTTTCTTGGGTGGTTTTACCGGGCAGTCACGGAGGAAGTGACCTGCTTGTCCACAATATAAGCAAAGCTGTTGTTGTCTTCTTTTTTCCCTTTCTGCTTTGGTAAGGGGACTTCATAATCCACCAATTTGCATTGGCTCAGACTGTTCATGTGGTTTAGTCTGATTCTCACGAGGTCTTATGTAAACTGACCGTCCCTCTGATCTAGCTCGATTCATTTTCCGATTATGAAACCTATGATCGAGTTGCACCGTCAGGTCTATGTAGTCCGCACACCTCTCAGAGGGATTCGCCATTTGCGCCACACATCCTTAAGTTCTCCACATAACCCTCGGTAAAAGAGTGCAGTCCTCTTCTGGCCAGTTGGTCTGGGCTATGAGATGATTGAAGGTTGCAATATAGGTTAATAGATCTTGACTCCCTTGTCTGAGTGACAACAACTCATTGTCCAGAGCTTGTCCTTGAGTATGATGGGCAAACAAATTCTCTATCTCATTTTGGAAATTCCCAAAGTTCCGGAGTAAAAGGGTCATCTTGATTTACCAAACGTATAGACCAGTCTGCTGCACTACCTCCTAAATACGAGAGTACAAATGCCACTTTGGCTTCGTCATTAGGAAAGGCTCCTGGTCTGCACAAGAAATGAAGGGGACATTGGTTCATAAATACAGCAAACTTGTTTGGGTCGCCGATGAAGCGTTTGCGAGGAGCTAGAGTCACTGCTCCTAGAAGAACCATCTGAACCGGTGTTGATTGTTGTGGTGTGGAAGAATGAAAAGAATGGGTTACTCCAGGCAGTGGCACCTGTCCTGCTTGTGCGTGTAGTATTTGTCTTGCCAATTTGTCAGTTCTTTCTCGAGTTACAATAAGATCCCTCCGTAATGCATTGGTTTCCTGTCTTGAAGCATGTACTTCAGCCCGTAATTCCCCTAGTAAGAGGGCTAACTTATCTGTTTCTGAAGTTTCCATAATGCCCAGGCAGAGAGTATTAGAGGCTTTGCGTTCTGTTACGCTCACTTGGTCTCTGCGAGGTGTTGGGGCACAGTTGCAGCCCTCCCTGAACTTGAATCACCCACTTCAGGCCTCTCCCTCAGTAGAAAAGCTGTGAGCGGTGGTACATGGTGATACTGCTCCTGCGTAGAGATAAGAGTGTGTGAGTGTGCCAATCTGTGATTGTTGTACCTCTCAAACCCTTCACCCCAAAGTACGGTTTCTGTGAGCATACGCCAGCCCATAAAGCTCACCTGTGAATTATGGAAGATGAGCTCTCTGTTCTGCTACTTCTGGAAGGGGCGTGTCGAATGGGATCTAGTTCCTTAACTGATCCCTGATATGGATTAGTCCAGTCCAGCTGCGACTATGCTTCTCCTTATGATTGTAAGTCTTTCTTGACTCTTGTGATGCTGTTCGTTCTGTTTAACGTCTTTATATGTTGCTCCTATTTATGCCTGCAATAATGTCTCTCTTCTGTTTTCTTCCCTTTGATGGAAATGTGGCTTCAATGCAGCTGTGTGACGCGAGACATGGCCGGATTGAAGATGGATACTATTGCAATGTTCGACAGCAGGTAAGTGATGGTTCAAGGAAAGCGCGAAGTATGGCGAAGCGCAACCTTAAACTGACAGTTTTTTCGATGTCTAACCTTGTCTTCTGTTTTTCCTTGCAGGCGCTGCTGTTGACAATGGAGCATCTCGTGCTGCGGTGCCAAGATGAAGATTTTGGGGTTCCGGAAAGTGTAAAGATGAATACTTGGTCAGGTTCGCCGAAGAGATGTACAGGTAAGAACAGCTTCCCCCAGTTGGTAAGCTTCCACTACTGGGAAGCTGTGGCCACCTGCTTTAGGTCATTTGAATTCAGGCGTAGTGAGGTGGTGGGAGGTGATAGCTCGGGTGGGTCTCATAGAGTGGTGTTTGGTAATTTTGTTGGTGAGGTATTTCGGGCCTGTGTTAGTGATGCACTTGTGGGTGATGGAGAGGGTCTTAAATGCGATGCGGTTTATGACGTGTAGCCAATGGGCAGTGCATCTAGCGTCTGAGATATTTAAATTTTTGAGGATATTCAGTGCTGCTATTAGGGCATTGTTCTGAATGATTTGTATTTTTTTGGTGGTGTGATATGTGATGTCTTCTCATTTCTATGCAGCATGTTGACTGATGCGTGCCTTGTGTATGTGCCATCAGCTAGTGATTGGGGATATGTGACATTTACTGTGTGTGGGATGTTGTTGTTTGTCAGTGTGTGTATTTTGTGTGTTTGATTTGCATACAGTGTGCAGGTGTTGCTGCATGTGTGGTGGGACACATGTTGATGGCTGTCTTGTGAGCTGTTGTTTGCATGTGTTGTATGTTACTGAGGGGTGCCCGTGGCTCTTGAATTTTTGGCTGCATGCATGTGTTAGCTGCACTCAGTTTCATTTTGTTCATTGTTTGCAGATCCTTCCATCAGGGAATGATGGCTATTTCCTGTGATGAAATCTGAATGGTGACTACGTGCCAAGGGGACAGGTAAGGTGTGCATTTATCTTGATCATTATGGATGGCTACTTTTGTTGCTGCATGTTTGGATGTCGTAATTCTGGTGGCTAGCACTCTTTGTCACAATTGTCTATTACCTTGTGTTAATGTTTCTTTTGTGGATGGGCTTTATTGTGGTAACGTTGACATTTTGAGTAACTTGTGTGTCAATACTGCACTGATTTTCTACACCCCCCAATAGGGACTTGTTTGTGTGCATCATGCACATTGTAGGACATTTGTTCAGCTATTTGATATTGTGCTTGTTTTATTTTGTGTCTGTGTAAATTGTTGAGGACAAATATGGCTTGCAGTGCAGACACAATGTTTCAGGATTTGTCAATGCTTACACATTTGACAGGTATGTTAGTTAGTCAGCTCCACAAGAGCGCCAGGGGATCACTACAGTGGGGATAGTGCCTGGTATCAATATGCTTTAACTTTACACATGGGATGGTTTTGGTGACAAAGAGGTGATTTAATTAATAGGTTGGTATGGTGGTAGTGGTGTCATCACTCCTCAATGTATTTCTTTTGCGAAAACAAAAAACAAACTGTCTTTTTAGTTTGAAGGGATGCACAGAAATGTTCACTTCCAAGGGCACTTTCACATGGTGTTCTTTTGGGCATAGTCAATTGACCGATTGTCATCATGTTAAACTGCAATGCAATCGCATAGCCTGAATGCCACGTTACGTATGGTGGCCGTAAGCAAATTGCATCATGCAACGACACTGCGGACCATGAAGCCTAAATGCAGCCAGTGGGAATCCATTTTGTAATTGTCCGCCATTTTCTTTTCCATTGTAACGCTTTGCAAACTATTCCGTGCTTCAGACTCACACATGGTACGAGGCCATAGCTTTAACTCTGAATCCTGTTTAGACAGGAATGTGAAACCCTGCAGAAATACATTGTTTTATTATTCGATAAAGCCTTGAAGCTGTACAAGAGCTGCAGCTAATCAGAGGCCCAGGTGCCAGCCTGTCTTGCAAGCGCTGTCGTAGAAGGCAGTTAATTGAGAATTATATGCAACTAACGGTGCTCCTTTACGAAGGATGGTAGTATTTCTTTGCTTAAGTACTGTCTGACCCTTAGCCCATGAGTACAGCAACCAGATAACATTGTTGGAATGTCTCCCTTCTGGAACATGATATCCTTCCTTGTACCAGTGCCCTGCGTTCCCCAAAACAGTAGGCTGTCTCTGCAAACCTTGGCTAGAAATACCGAATGTTTAGACTGAATGAAGTTGCATGCCTAACTGTCATATACTGAACCCTAGCTTGCACGTCATGTATATGAGTGGTCTGAATAATGCTGTTCAATGATGATGTATTATGTAAATGTATTACTGCTTTATCGCCCGGCTCTCTCTCTCTCCTCTCACGATGTTTGTGAGCACGCGTCGTGAGGTATTGAGACCCGATCGCGAGCGAGATACTCTGAATAAAACCAGACTTGTTTGGGATACAAACCTCATGACTGGCATGTCATTTAGTATATGGTTATGGTGCCTTTATTCCATATATGGTCTTACAATCATTGAATGGCACAAGGGAAGGATTTTATATGAAATAAGATTGCACAAGCTGGGTACTTACAGCCGCTCTACATGCCCTTTGCCCATCCAGACGATAGCAGTCTGCCTATGGGTGTGGATGGGGTGCCACCACCATGTCTACTGGAACGCCACGCTGTGGTGCAACATTGTGCAAGACACATGCTGCCACAATGATCCTGCAGACTACTGGTGGTGCATATAGCAACACACCACCAGAGTAGTCAAGGGAGCGGCAATGTTACTTGAGCACCACGAATGTGCGTTCCACTATGCTCCAAGTTGCAATATGGGCGGTGTTGTACCTTACCTGGGCAGGTGTGTTGGGGTTGCATAGGGGCATCATCATGTATGCGCTCAGAGAGTAGGCACTGTCCCCTGTAGAGGTGAGAATGGTTGTCATTGTCATTTGTTGACAGTATCTGTTGGTCTGTGTGCAACATGCATGCATGTGCATGTCTATTCACACTCACCAATGAGCCATGTGTTGCCATGCTTCACAGCTTGCAGGGCTCATTTTAGCGGGGACATCCTGAATATGTAACTATCATGACTGCTGCCAGGATAATTGGCATACACTTCAGTAATGATGTCCGTGGCATCACACACAACCTGAACATTGATGGAGTACCAATGTTTCCGGTTGCGGTAGATTTGATCTGTTGCTCAAGGTGGACATAGAGCAACATATGTGCAATCAATGGCACCTAGCACTTTTGGGAAGTGCGCCACACCATAAAAATCCTGGACCACTACTTGCCTTTCTGCCAGTATTCTGGGCATATAGATATGCCGGAGGACAGAAGGACGTCCAGTTATGATAGCCAACACCTGGTGTAAGCAGCAAGGCCTGGGAGATGCCACCAACTATGGCGGTGGTGCGCTGGAATGAGCAGGTGGCCAAAAAATGCAGAACAGTATGCACCTTTTGCAAAGGCGCTCAGTGCTTGGGAGCAAATGGTCGGTTATGTGAGTTCATCTTCCCACTCTGTGACCAGCTCTAGGATGATGTGGAGGGGGGGACCTACAGCTGCCATAGACCGGGTCATCAAGGCATCCCAAAAAGGCTGGTCCTTGGGTTGAATATCTGGGTCCTGGCCATCCTCCTCCTTCTGATGTTTGCCAGGATGACTGCTGAAACAAATGGTGCATTAATCGTGGCTGTATACATGTGTTTGTTGATCGTGCATGCTTTTTATGCATTTGATAGTGTGCGTGTTGACATTTCGCCTGCTATCGCGTGCCGTAGGTGTTTCTGGATTTGCGTGTGGGTTTTTGCCTGCCGGCGTTCCTTGTTCAATTCCATGAATACATTTTGTTTGCACGTGTATGTGTGGCGCGATATTTTGACGGTGGAATGTCTCTCGTAATGCCCTCATTCCACAAGTTCCGCCCCCTTTTTAGGTGGATGGGCTGGCGAGGCCGGCCCTTCCTTTGGAGTGTCGTGCACGGTGTTCGTCGGCTCGCAGTGACTTGTTGGATCAGCGTGGATTCCTCACAAGTCCCGGGTAAGCCCCACGCACTGTGTTCCATGAATCAACCATTTATACAGCAAAGATTATTCCATGAATTGGGCCCATTCAGTATTTCCGAATGCCTCATGGGTTACCCCTCTGCTTTATTAGGGTTTGAAAACCAAAATCTGAAAAATCTGCCTCTTTTTGTGTGATGGTAATTACTTCCACACAAAAGCATTAACGGATGTGGTATTATTGTATGCGGTATAGCTGAATTAGGTAGTACTGCATTTCCACTATGGAGTACAATGGTAGCCTAAAATGGCAAATACACGTACCGCTCAGTAAAGGTAATGGAGTATGGCAGTGTTAACCGGGAAATACCTGCAAACGCATAATGATGCCATCAAAGTCTATACAATCAGTTTAAAGTTCCCATTTTATTCTTAATAGAAAACTGCTTTTTAAAATAATAGATGCACAGTACAATTGCATATTTGAACAGTATCAGTCAATTACTGAGTGGACCAAAATTTCCTCGCGCATATATGTGGGGCGGGGTGGTTTAGGGTTATTCAAAATATAATGGGATTATGGGGGAGGGGTCTTGGGGTCTCCCCCCACATATAAGTGCGGGCAAATGTTCTAAAAAAAAACAAGCAAATCGGCATTTTTCCATTGAATTTTTTTGTTTCTCTCCGTAATCACACAGATCCTTTTTCAACTAAGACAAATTGCAATATGTTGCCGTTCCTGTAAACATATTGACATATTCTGATATCTATGAGGTCTGGGCGGCGCCTAATTCACTCACTTTAAAAGTAGATATTTAAAAAATGTATTTACTGAACCATACATACACCAACATTCTGAAAGGATGGACACATTTGAAAATCATAGACACCGGCTCTCTGTGGTGTGTAGCGCATTCTCTCCTTCCTGATATGGAATTGAGAAGTCTTCGAGTGGGGTGGGATCCGAATGGGCAAACACTAAACTGAAGGGGAATGTTCGAATCCCCCTACACTGACCAAGTTCCCACTAGCTGGGCCCGCCTTACCTTAGGAAGGAAAATGCAGGTGCAGCCCGTGGTAAATCCGAGCCGGGGGGCCGATTCTGCATGCAAGAATACAGGCACCAACATTCTAATCCCTGTATGCCGACTGAGTTTCCACAAGCTGGGCCCGCCTTACCTTAGCAAGGAAAAAGAAGGTGCAGTCCAGGGAAAGTACAAACAAGTGGCAAACACTGCTTTCAGAAATGTGAGGACCATCATTCGGATCCCCATGTACCGTAGGGTTTCAGCGGATGTGCCCACCTTACCTTAGCACGGAAAAAGCAGGTGCAGTACAGGGAAAGTACACACCACAGGGGAACACTAGTCTCATATACGGGGACCATCATTCTGAGCCCTGTGTACCGGCTAGGTTTCAGAAAGAAGTGCCCACCTTAACTTTGGTAGGAAAAGGCAGGTGCAGTTGAGGGGAACTATGCATCAGAGGGGATCTTTACATTTAATACCCCGGTTTCAGCAGGCTATTCCAGCTTTACCATAGCAATGAAAAAGCAGGTGCAGTCCGGGGAAACCATGAACCAGAGGGGATCTTTGCATTTAATACCCCCGGTTTCAGCAGGCTATTCCAGCTTTATCATAGCAATGAAAAAGCAGGTGCAGTCCAGGGAAACCATGAACCAGAGGGGATCTTTGCATTTAATACCCCCGGTTTCAGCAGGCTATTCCAGCCTTACCGTAGCAATGAAAAAGCAGGTGCAGTCCAGGGAAACCATGAACCAGAGGGGATCTTTGCATTTAATGCCCCCGGTTTCAGCAGGCTATTCCAGCCTTACCTTAACAATGAAAAAGCAGGTGCAGTCCAGGGAAACCATGAACCAGAGGGGATCTTTGCATTTAATACCCCCGGTTTCAGCAGGCTATTCCAACCTTACTTTAACAATGAAAAAGCAGGTGCAGTCCAGGGAAACCATGAACCAGAGGGCAATCTTTGCATTTTATACCCCCGGTTTCAGCAGGCTATTCCAGCCTTACCTTATTAATGAAAAAGCAGGTGCAGTCTAGGGAAACCATGAACCAGAGGGATCTTTGCATTTAATACCGCCTACCCTTTGCAAGTAAAACAGGTGCGGTCTATTACAATCTACAGTACAATTAATTTCTTATGGTGACCACCATTGTATACTTTAGTAGTTTAGGGAAGCCCAAATTTCACTATGCCGTGATATCCCTACATTTTTCTGGGGGAGGTTAGGCGGTAAATAAGAAAGGTAGTTGGATTTTTCAACAGTTCAACCAGTAATACAATAATTCTCAAAAAATATATCGAATTTTATTTAGAACTTAATAGTTTAAAAACAACAATCACATCACGTTGAAATATAAAGTGCATGCATGCATATTAAAAAACTATTATAAAACTATAGTCTTGTGAAAGTTTATCCTTACTGGTAGGAGACTGAGCAGCCAGTAGGCTCAATGAGTAATAAAACAGCATCAAAGTAATTGTAGTCTTTCCGCTTTTAACAGTCTTTGTTTTTGTTCACATACAATTCTAGTTAAACTAATACTAGAAGTTTAAACTCAACATGTTTCTGTTCCTGGCTTGGATAAGGAACATTCATCTGGAGGTGGGTCACTTAGCCTATAAATGCAATAAATCACTGGTTCTTCCTTTAGTGAAGGCTTTCTTTCAGGTTGAACTGTTGACAAAACATGAAAAATAAGATGAGCTATAATTGCTTATTTTCCTACTGACAATTTAATGTTGTTTAAGCTCGAATCAGGTCTAAAAATGACCTGTTCTCGGCTCCTCGAAAGTCATTGCCGGCAGCGTTTGTTTTGAAATATAGTGCGAGAGTGTAATCACACACAGAATAGGAGTTCCAATACGGAGGGAATTGTACGTCTTGGATCCATTGTGTCGACTTCCTGCCTTTGGTATATACACAAAGTGGGCGTAACAAGACCGAAGTTAACCGCATTAGAGGCGGATTGCCATTTTTTCTGACGAAACTGAGCCGGTTGATTAGAACCCTCGGCTTGAAGGGATTGCTTACCCATAGTATCTCTGAAGTACATTAGAGACCACTGAAGCCTTAACTTAACCCAGCACCTCTGGTACATACTATAGGCTGACAAAGCTCAAACCAGACGACGAACCGTAGTTTGGTTTTCAGAATTGTTTTTAGGTTTATCCAAATCCTGATGAAGACATATATAATCAACCAAGTCGAAACTATTTACCAAGAAGCCTGTTTGATGAAGAAGATTCATATGAATGGGTACTAATAGTCGATATTTTGTCTGGCGTGAACAACTATTATCAAAATAATGGAACTGAATTTGCACTTCCTTAAATTTCTTAAAATAATTTAAATCAAATGTTTTAGGATCTCTATTAGCTGAATGAATGTACGAATTCCTGATATTTAGGATGTTTTTTTTATAAAAAATGAATTAATTAAAGATGTTCATGATGATTTTTTTATTTAAATTTAAACAAAATAAAATTATGATTTGATTCATTACCTTCTGCCTTTTTCTACCAGTTGCTCTCGATATCCTGGCACCACTATTTGTTCTTTGTTTTCTGGCGAGTCGACACAGTCCTTCAGTAGGAGATCTTTTAAATCTAAGATGACATCCATAGACTGGATCTAACTTCTTGTTAGAATTAGATCTGTAAAATTCATATCAAATTCTATAAGGACTGTGTGTTCTTAAACACCAACCGACCACCATTGCATATCACAAAACAGTGTAACATGTCCATTCACTTCCTTCAATTTAAAATTTATAAGTAAATCACACTTAAAGCCAAATGTCCCCTTCGTTGTAAATACCATAAATTTGTTTACATCTGTGTGTGACTCTCAATCAATGTCATGCACTGTGAGCACCATTTAATGCCCGTAAGTTCCTGCGGAATGTTCCAACCAGAGCACCATGCTCCCTGCGGGTGACCCTCATTAAATGTGTTACGTTTTGGAACTTGCGTCGCCACAGAAAATGTCAGGGCATGCCAAATCGCTGGGACAACCAAATGAGCTTATCTGTTATTTGCTAAGCAAACTGAATGGTATATATGAATTGCACAAAATACATATAATTAAACACTTAACATGTAACAATTCCTCAATGAGACAAAATGGTAGCCGGGATAGGAATCGCTTCAGCGCCCCCTGATTTTTTTTTAGGGTTGGGGTACAATAGTCATTAGTGAATCACAGCTCCGCGCGTCCTCACGCCGGCACCCCTGGAGGTAATCTGGGTGACCTGCTTCGCTGAAGCTGCTCCCCTTCTCTGCTTGTAAACAGTTATCCAACATCATCCTGCTATTACTTTCATCCACGTATACTCCAATTTCCAACATTCAAATATCTATGATGACTGATAGCTCTGGAATTTACAGAGGAAGTCATAGTCTTGATATCTCCAGGGATTGCTGCCAAAGATCGCCAGCCTCGATTTCACATTGACAAGGTGCCAGTTATGGCACTAAATCAGAGAAAAGCAATGGCTTCTTTGGAAAGGAAGCTGGTAAGCTTTTAGGTACATTCCAGGGGCATGGGTGAAGACCAGAGGCTTGACGCAACATTGGACATTGGCTTCAAGACCTTGTTAGGAAGAAAAAAGGAAAAAAATGGACATCCAGATATTACATTTATTTTTTATTTTTTTATTTTTTATTTGATTGAACTGTTTATCACAGTTTTTACAAGAGGGTGTGAGCAAAAGAAAATGTTTCTTCATTTTATCCTAAACAAATGTTTCTTCATTTGATCCTTTGTTGTCATTGCTGTAGTTTGCTTTTCAGGTTCTTGTCAGGTTGTTTCTTCTCTCGTCAAGTTTATGTTCTGAAAGAACTGTCCGACCGCAGTTACTGTTTTGGTGTTTTCACCCGACATCAGAATGTTCCACCAGTAATCTTCCATACACCATCTGTTTTTGAATAGGTGTCCCATATGGGTCATTCTTTTTGAGGCCAGTTCAGGACATGACAGCAAAAGATGCCTCAGGGTTTCCACTGTATCTGTTTTGTTACAGAATCTACAAAGGTTGTTGGGGGCAGAACTTCTGATGAATAGAATTTCTTTGGTGTGTAAAAGGTTCAGCCTGGCCCTTAGGTATGTGTTTCTAATTTGCTTGCTAGGACCTTTTAGCAAGTAGCTCATTGGCTCGTTTTGTTTTTGATGGTTAACCGGTAGGTCCAAGGCCGATTTGTATTTTGCGGCGTCTTCTAGAGTTTTGATCCAGTCCATTTCCTTACATTTTTTGGCAGTTTTGTTTGGATTACATTCCAATTCTTCCCATGAGCTTCCTATTTCGGCAAGTGTTTCCGTGTTTCTTTGCTCCCAAGTGGAAAGGATGGTGTTTGAGCCTTTGTTTAGCTCTTTGTTTAATAGCTTAAAGATCTTCTCAGAGGATAATATGATTTTCCGATGCAGCATCAGAGTGTTTAAATTGACTCTTCCCTTTAGTGAGAGGACATTGATTTCTCTGCGAATTGACGCCATTGGCTTTGATTGTGGGAGCATCAGAAGTTTCCTCCAAAATAGGCCTTCCAGTTTTATCCAGCTTCTCTCGGGTATCATAGGCATCGCCTCTGCCCCATAGGAAATAGCAGACACTGCTTTTGCTGTGTAGAAATTAAGAGCTGGTTTCAAGGAGAATTTTCCAAATTTTTTGTCCATGGGTCGTGCTTGTGTCATCATGATTTTTGTTTTTGCGATCATGGATTCCTGCATGGGGATTTCAAAACGATTTGAATTGATCGTGACTCCCAGGTATCTAAATGATTTTATTTTTTCCAGTCTCTCTCCTGCCAGAGACCTTTTCGATTTTTCATTTCGTGTTGTTGTTTTTTCCAATGTCATTATTTTTGTTTTTGTTGGGTTTAGAATCAGGTCATTGGCTTGGAGGTATTCTGAGAGTGAGTTGAGTTTGCGTTGTAGACCTGTGGCAGTTTGGTCCAGTAATAGAATGTCGTCAGCATAGAGTAGTCTGCCAACGTTCTCGTCTCCAATGTTCGGTGGAAATGTTCTGGCTGTGGGGTCCCAGTTTTGGTAATCACCAGTAAATGCATTATACAGTGCAGGGGCCAGTGGGCACCGTTGCTTTATGCCTCTATGGGTGTTAATCTCCTCTGAGAGTTGGCCTATTCCATTGAGTCTGACCCTCATGGAGGTTCCTGAGTACAGCTCGATGATTGGGTTCAGGAGTGATGGAGGACAGTTCCAGGTCCTCAGTTTCCTCCAGAGTCGGTCTCTGTTGACTGTGTCAAAAGCGTGAGAGAGGTCTATGAAAGCCAGATGGATCTTTGGACGTCCCTCAAGAACTTTAGCTTTGAGTATACTTAGTAGCATTATGTTGGCCATTGTTCCAATGTTTTTTACAAAGCCTGTTTGGAAATCGTTGTGAGCTTCAGAGGTGACTGCCCAAATCTTGAATTTGTCCAAAAGGAAGGCGCCAAACAATTTCCCAATGGTGTCCAATAAGGCGATTGGTCGATAGTCTGATGGATTCCCTTTGTCGCCTTTCTTGAAAATTAGGACCACGTTTGCTGTTTTCCAAGATTTCGGGATAGAGCTGGTGTCGGCGCTTTGTCGGAATATTCGGGCTATTAGGGCTCCCCATGATTCTGTGTTGTTTTTGAGGTCGGCATTGGAGATTCCATCTGGTCCGGGTGCCCGGGAGTTGTTCAGTTTCTGGATTTTCCCACAGATTTCTGTTTCGTCACATTCTATGTCCCATCGGGCTTTTTGGGCCTATGGAATTTCGTAAGTAATGCTCTTAGGTGGGGCAAACATATTCGAGAAGAAAGAGATCCATTGCGTCTCTCCAATTGAATTGGCTAAGGCGTCCTTGGAATTGTTTCCTTTCGGGTCAATTGGGGCCCAGAAAGCTTTGGGTTGCTTCCCGCTTAGAGTCCTTAGCATGTTCTCCGAGTCCTCTTGGTATAGTATGGCACGATGGGATTTCAGTCAATTTTTGTAAGACTTTTTTGCAAACAATGCTGCCTCAGCTGTTAGTTTTGACGGGCGAGATTTTGCTTTACGTAAAATTCTTCTCATTTCTCTTCTTTTTTCCACCAGTTGCTTATTGCACATGTGGTTCGGATTCTTTACAGATGCTTGTAGTTTCCTTTGTTGTTGGTAGGGGATCAATAGGGGATAATAATCGGATGTTAGTGACCCTGCTGGTGCGCCAATTGTTCTTTCGTAATTCTTTGTGATTGCTCTTATTGCCTCGCTGGTGAGTCTTAGTCTTGTCCCTGCACCATTGATGACGATTGACGGAGTCATTTTCTTTCTTTTTTCCTCCGATTTTGAATCTGGGGCTGACCATGTGGCCATCAGAAGGTTGTGGTCACTTTTTTTGGTTCTTATCACTTCGAATGCAGTTCTCTTAGAGAGCAAATTACTGGATACGTATATATGGTCCAAAAAAGCTTTGACGGTTCCTTGTTCCCAGGTGGGGATGGGGTTAGGTGTGGGAGAAGTCAAGTAATGAAGATTATGAAGATCAAGTTCGTCCATGAATGTTTCCCAACACTTGCCTCTCTGATCCGAGTCTCGGATTGTCAAAGGATCTTGAGTTACCGATCCACGGTTTGGGTCGCTCTTTTTTGTGTTCTGGCCAATGTTAGCTAGGTTCAGGTTTAAGTCCCCGCATATTATGATGTGGTCGATTGCCATCGTGTTTAGACTGGATTCTATCGTTTGGCCAATGTTTGCCAGAAGAACTGCTTCTTTCAAAGCTTTTGGATTCCAATATGTGTTTATCACTAAGTATGATATTGGCTTGTCTACGTTTTCGCCTGCTGCGGTCTTCTGCCCGGAAACCAAGGAAGCCAGAATGAAAGCGCTACTTAATAGTGTTTGTTTTAGTTGCAGGCCACTACAGATTCTGACAGCTGTCAAGAGCCCTGAGCTAGGCCTGCCTGTTGTTCCTTGAGTTGCTGGTGAGAAATCAATTTCAAAGCCATCAATTGTTGGCTTCTTGAGGAGCCACGTCTCCTGTGAGCAGAGAAGATCGAATGTTCCCAATTTCACGTCTGATTTGGATGTCAGATGGGTGAAGCCTCTTGTGTTCCACGAACCCATTCTTAATCTACTAGGGGTCTCGGGTGGACTTCTGGGATCTTTGTCTTCTCCAGTCACGGTTGTTTGTGGCTATCTTCTTGTTTCTGTTGAGGGTCTTTCCGGGGTCCAGGCCCATCTAGTTTTTTCGTTGTCTCTGCGGGAGTGTCGCAAGTAGTTATATAGTTCACTTGTCCTCCTTCTAGGGGGGTCCTGATCAATTGTTAACTTCTGATTCGGCACGAGGCCCTTCGGGAAACGTTCTGGCTCCATGTTACTCAGTTTTTCCTTATGCCGAATCGTGGTGTTGCTTTTGGGGCTTTTATGCCATTGTTGAGTTTTAGTTGGTTTGTATGGTGAGTCCCGTCGGTCCTTGTGATTGGAGGTTCTTTGCTCGTCCCTAGTAGGTTCCTTTCCATAATGGTTACCGATTGGCCTCCTTTCCTCAGAGTCCTGTGTTCTAGTTTTGGAATGAGTTTTACGAGGTCTATAGTGTGGAACTCGGTGACGTCCGGATTGTCCTCAGGTGATCTCCTTTCATTCAGATCTTGAGCTCTGAGTCCTGAGTGTTTTTTAAGGGGTACGTAGTGTGAAGCTCGAGATCTTGAAGAGGTGTCTATCTTGTCAGAGGGAGCATGTTCTTTGCTTAGTGTGTGATCTCTCACTTTTGATCCGGCTGGTGCTTGGCGAAAATTCTCCTTGTCGCTGCTTATTTCTTCCAGGTAGTAACCTAGATCTCTAAGGGCTCTGGACTCGCCCTTGAGTTTACGTCTCGTGCTTGGTGAAGATATATGGATATATACACTGTCTATGCAGTGGGGACCCGCAAATTCAATGACGTCAAGGTGGTCTTATGTTACTGTTCTTAAAGACGGAACTTGATGAAGTAGGTCCATTATTACGGCTCTATTTAGAACCTGATTGGACTTTGATTTGTGACTGGGTTGCAAGAAGAAAGAACGAGTGTCAGTTGTTCTCTTAAGTCTCGTTAGACGAGTACATTTCCAATCTCTATCCAAGTGCTTCGGTGGGGTCAAACAGTTCCGTTCTCTTTTTAGATGGTAGTGTCTGGGTTCTCTTTTTTGTTGCATGTGCACTCTGGATTTCCATCTATTGGGAGTGTGAATTTTTTTCTGATTGTTGGATTCATCCTGTTTTTTGGTGCTAGAAGGATGTCTTTGTTTTGACCAAATCGAGGGCTGTTGTTTCGCGTCTTCAGCCGTGTGTAGCGGTGTGGTTTTTGACTCTAAAAGTCTGATTTTTTTTGGAGGTGTACCATTGTCATGGTTCCGATCAAAGGAGACAGTTTTCCTTTTTCATTCATGGTTGTTATCAGATTTTGGGTCTTTGGTCAGCCATTGAGAAGAGAGTTCCAGGGCGTTTCCCATTACATCTCTTTCAGTGGGTAAGGGAGATCTATTGCTGTTCAATCTAGCGTGGTTATTTTGAGTAGCGTTTGGAGTCGATAGTTTAGTTGAAATTTTGATGTACTTTCGCTTGGTTGAAAGTGAAGATTTTTTCGTGGCCTTAGGGTGTTCCGTTGCCAATTTGGGTTGGGCAGTTGTCCCGGTCTTTGGTTTCGTTGCTGGTGCTGAGGGTGTGGATGAACCATCAGCAGAGACTCTGAGCTCTTGTTCTTTCTCATTGATTATGCACCCGTTTGGTGCCTTTTTCTTGCTCGTTGGTAGTATTGAGAAATTGACAGTGGTTTGATTTCCATGAGGTTGGCCTTCGTAGGTTTTCTTTGTCAAATCCGATGTGAGACTTAGAAGAGAGTCTTGTGTTCTGGTTGTCCGGCGCCGTGGTCATTAGAAGGTTCTTGCCTGATACAGCTGAGCAGGGGTTGCTGTTCTTGTCGGCAGTTCCTGCTTTGAAATGGAATGTTTCCACTGGTGGGAAGTCGACCTGGGACTCAACAGATTTTGTTACCAGGTGTTGTTGGTCCCTTGTTTGTGTGCTGACTTCTTTAGTGGTCTTCCTATTTTCTATTTTTGAGGTGATAAATCCTTCTAAGAAAATTAGTTTTGCCTGTGCAGAGGCTGCCAGCGTTACTTGATCCTTTACAGAGTCGTTGAGTGATTCATACAGTTTGGTGAACGGAGCTAGGGCTATAGTGATAGCTGACATTATCGTTAGTAGATCCGTTTTTTTGTTCGGTGTTTCTT
Organism: Ambystoma mexicanum; assembly: GCF_040938575.1. Classification (NCBI taxonomy): domain Eukaryota; kingdom Metazoa; phylum Chordata; class Amphibia; order Caudata; family Ambystomatidae; genus Ambystoma; species Ambystoma mexicanum. Next base: position 525,235,788 of record NC_090940.1, read on the forward strand.
TACCAGAGTTTCCCATGATTTCACTTGGTCTCCTGTTCTTTGGCGGTGTGCTTGGCGTGAGCTGATTCAGAGTTTGAGCTTCTTGCGATCGGTTGGTTATTGGTGTTTTAGTCATTATCAAATGATCCTGATGTGGGATAGCCTGCTATAATTTTGCGGGCAAGGGTTGCGTTATGAGTCTCTCAGATTTTAGGTTTGTTGAGTCCTGTTTCTTGGTTGTTGGACCGGGGTTTTGTGATTTAGTCGATATGGCTGTTGGCTCTGGCGCTCCACCATGTAACAGATTTTCTTTAGGCGTGTTTGGTTTATTGTGGCTGTGTGGTGGAGCAGGGCGCTGTGAAGGGTTTCCTGGTGTGTTAAATTCTGTGTTCCTTGCTGGCGGTTTCCCAAAGTGCCATCTTTTATTGGTGGGTAGTTGAGGGCTTGAGGCGATAGGGTTGGGAGAGTTTGTGTTGAAGTTTAGTCTCGTCGGAATGACGGGGGAGTCGGTGTGATCATTTTCTTGTAAAGTCCCCTCCAGGAGTTCTGCATCAGAAATCTCACATTTCCCTATGGAGACTTTATTCCCTTGTTTGCTGAAGAATTTATCAAGGGTGCCCACTGATAGAATCTGGGCCTCTTTATTCCAATTTGTTGGGGCAGGATGCAAGTTGTTTTTTGGTGGTCTGCACGTAAGAGGTTTCATTTTATTTGTTTTGCCTGGCTTTGTTCTGTTTCCCTTCACAGGCGAGTGTATGGCCTTCGTTGGGGTTGAGTCTTTAAGTGACGTTTTGTTAGTGTTGAGTGAAGGCTCCTTTTCAGGGGTCCCCGGTAGTGTTGCCTTTGAGGTGGTTAAAGGGGGCGTTGTGATGTGGTTTATGGAGTTCTCACTTTCTGAGTCCTCAATTGTTGAGTATGAGCAATTGCCTGACCAAGCAGTTTTCAAGTTTTCCATACTGGATGGGGGACTAGCTAAGTCCTCCCTGGCCAGCACCGGATGAATCTCAATGTCAATTTTTATTTTGTTTCCCCCACGGCTGGGGGTGTCAATGTTGCTCGCTTTTATGGAGTCATTGGCCTCGTTGGAGGTATGTATGGTGGTGGAGCGTATGGGATTCCCAAACAAGTCTCTAGAGGGCGCTGGGTCTGGCGTGGCGCCCTCTCCTTCCGCTCCAGGGAGAAGTGCTCCGTGGCCTGCTCCTGCCGAGCAGAGCAGCGCCGGTGAGCACCCGCCCACTCCCACTTCGCTTGCGACTCCCGGTCCCGGAGGGCCGCGAGGGGGCAGAACGCCCTCGCGAGGAGGCTCCTCTCCCCGGCCCACGTTCGCCTCAGGCGGCAGAGCGCTCAAGAGGCGTCCCGTGGGAGAGTCCAGAGCGCCCGCCCCAGCAACGTCCGAGGGCGGTCGAGGCAGAGCTCCCAGACCTCGCGGTGAGTGTGGGTTTGACTTGTGAAACAGGCGATCCATGTTGTATTCATTTTCGCAGGTTCCTGCCGCAGCTGGTCGAGCCGACGCTCCCAGACCAGCCGTTATGGTTGAATCAGCCTGCTGATACAGGACTGCCTCCGCAGTCTCCGCACCCCGCTCGGTGTCCCCCGGCGGTCGAGCCGACGCTCCCAGGCCTGCAGGGGGTGAGTGGGGGCTGGAGGTGTAGAGATGGTGCCGTCCTGAGCTCTGTCTTGTTCCTCCGTTCTAAGGGATCGAGCCGACGCTCCCAGAGCGGTCAGAGATTGCGGAGGGGCCAGGGGAGGCTTAACTCCCTCAAGCTTAGCATCCTTCTGCGGCGCCGCCACTAATTGTCGGACAGACCTTCCCGGCCCTCCCGTAAGGAGCAGCGCGGCTAGCGGGGTCGCGGGGAGGTTGGTTGGATCCAGCTTGGGACCCTCTGCTGGTCTAGCCTATGTTTCCGAACTGCCTTGACTTTGGGGGTTTAGCAGAAGTTTGTGCGTTTGTTGAGAGGGGATGAGTGGTCTTGCGGCCTGTAGTTTCTAGCTTCTTGAAGGGTTTTTGTGGGGGCTGCGGTGCTCCAGCCCACTGTCTTCACTACGGGTTCTTTGGCTCCTTAGCCAGTGCACTTCTTCTTCGGGTGCACGGTTCATGTTGCCAGTGCCAATGCTGTGAGGGCAGCCCGGCGGTCCTGCGGTCCTGGCTCGCCCACTCCGCGGATAGATGGGTGTTTTATGGACACACCTTCACTGAGGACAGCAACTGTAGAGGGACTGCCACGGACTGCCTTGACTCTGCAGCCTTGACTCCGCGGCCCGCTCCGCGGATAGATGGGTGTTTTATGGACACACCTTCACTGGGAACAGCAACTGTAGAGAGACTGCCACGGACTGCCTTGACTCTGCAGCCTTGATTACATTTAAACGTGCATGAACATTCAAAGTGGGGGACTGTGGAGAAACCAATGAAAACAATACAGATTTGACTCTCCAATGCAAATAAGATTTAGAGAAGAGGCAGGATAAAACAAGAGAACTGGGGCACTAATACATCACAATGTGGGTGCAGGAATTTGACTGAAAGTGCAGTTGGGCACATACGCCCACCGTGCCCCTATTGCAGGAGAAAATATACAATTCATAAGGCAAGTACATGAGGCACGAGTATTCACCTGATCATAGGCACGCCCTCACGCACTGACAATGTCACCACCCACTGAGCGAAGGTTTGCCTGCGAGCTCTCGGCCCTTTGGAAGGGGGCTCACATGGGTGGGTGCACTCATGTATTTGCAATGCCAGTGTGGGCTCCATTGTCCCATTCTGTGCAATTTAGCACAATCACATTGCTTGGATCTTGTACAAGGACCACATTAATGCCTATGGCAGGATTTCAGCATGGCTGTTGGGCCCTGCACGCCACCAAAAATTGCACAGGAGGCCTGAGATTTGTACCCCTGTCAGAGGGTTGGATGCTGTTCCTGGTGATTTATAATGGGGTCATGAGCTAAGGAGCAAGTGGGGTCTGCATTGGGGGTGCTATGGTAGAAAGGAAGAATGGGCCTGCACACATTCAGATTATTGCAAGACACCTACCATGCTATCAAATGTTTCTGAAAATTGTAAGAGATTCGCAATGCAGTTGCCGTGGCAGATTTGCGCCATGTGCGCTTCAGCTCAATTTGATCAGATAGTCCTAACGAGGTATTTGGGAGGACCCTACATACATAATGCAATGACTTGAGTTAAGCAGTGTGTGACCTATACAGCTCTCTTTTGTTCCTTACATTTCAGAAAAGGGCCTTTGATACATCACTGCAGAGGACATTGAAGAGTGGATGTGATAACTTTTTTTTTTCCACTGCACAAACCGGATGTTTGTCTACATTATTAGTTCAATAGTGTAATAGTTCAGAAAACGCTGAGGATGATACCTGAATTGTATATTAGAAAAGGTGACAAAATGACTAAGAAGTCACTATCTAATGGACTGTTTGTTTGTTTACTTATTTGTATCTGAGGGTATCTGGGCGCCTTTTGCAAAAGAGGTTACAAGTATACTTTTAGCTTAGTTACAATAGGTGCAATAGTTACAATATATACAATAATACAATAGCTGTAGTGAGCTATACAAAGAAGGCGAGAGTAAGGAATATATATACAAATGTACAGGTAAAGAGGGATTACTAGGTAGTTGGAGGACGTGTTTAGCTGAAACACCTACTCAAAATAAGGTCTAATGGCTTAATTGAACATAGAAATACTAGTGGCCATCAAAACTATAACGACCAACTGGAGAAATCTAGACTGACTTCATCACAAGATATGGTGGAACTCAATATGTAACATTCATTGCTTAGAACAATTTAATATACGTATACTTTTACTATTACAAAAGCATGAATTGAAATGGAAACTTCTTATAGAATTTCTAAACTCTGCTACTTCTACTTAATTGACACCTAATAAGAGTAATTTATGCTCATCACGCTTATGCTACTCCCCCTTTGTTGGCCCTACCCTTCCTCTTGTTTATGTTCTGTCCTGTCTTGTCCTTGAGGTGTGTCTGACCCCCAGCACATATCAAAAATATGGATATTCATATTCATTGACCCCATATCCATGCAAGACTTCCATGTATTTCAACTGATAATTTTTTATTTTATATTTGTTAATGTATCTGTCCTAATAAGTTGATGATCTTTATTACAATCCTGTTATGCCTTGTATGGTTATTACTAATGAGAATCTTTTAAACAAATCAAATAAAAAATCAAACAAAAAAATAAAGAAATACTGACGCACCTCTACTCTGTTTTTATTGATATCAGACGAGCGGGTTTTAAAGATTTCAGATTTTTCAGGGCCCAAAGTGAAGTTGTTTTAGGATCACTACACCCAAAGAGGATAACTTCCCAATTAAATGATTTACGTTTATTACATTTAAGTAGGTTTATGGTTAGTTTCAAGGATGCTCAGCGACTTTGTGAGACTCTGGTTGTCTATCTGGGTGTTATAACAGGCTACCAATAGGTTATTGAATATTGAATGGATTAGTGTCAGGAACCAGCAGATCCCAGACATTTTGGGCTACAACTTCCATGACACCTGACCATTCACAATGCGGACTGGCGCTGAATCGACTGTAGTACAAAATATCTGCAGAGTCAATGGTTGGAGACCCTTGCGCTAGTTTAAAGCCATTCGGAATGTAAGTGGTTATAAGGAATTAGAAGATGGAAGGAGCCACCACTGAGGAACATTATTTCCGCCGTGTCTGCAATGTTGCCCTATCCCATGATGTTTTAACACTGGTTTAAATGCATGGAATCAAATTGGATAAATACTTCCTGGATGAGGAATGGGCTGGAGATCTTCATAGAGTGCATCCGGAGTATGGCCTGACCTGTATCAACTAAGGCCCACCTTCATGCTCCTGAGTTCCCCAGCAGTGCTCAAGAGTGAGGCATTATGCTTTCAAAACTACTAAGCAGCTAGGCCCTTAGTTTGACTCTGTCACTCGACAGTATGCTGGGGCCCTGCTTTTCCCCTTCTAATGCACACTGGATGGGTGAGCTGTGGTTCTACACTACCTACCGTGGGGCGCACAAGACTGATTACCTCTGCGTAAGCACATGTTCAATATGAATCACTTATTTGCATGGGTGGGTACTTCCCGCCTTAGCGGCAATCTTGCAATGCACCTTGACCCAATTAGGGCCACCCGACACTTAGCAGCTTACCATATAACAGAAAACAAGATATTCAACCACATTTCTCTCATCCTAAGGGAACTTCACTGGCTTCCCATCCAGGATTTTCTTTTAAACTGCTTGCATACCCTATAAGTCAACCACCACTCACAACCTGTCTCCATTGCTGCAAAACTCTGTAGCTCAGATGGGTCATCAAGCAAGTGCACGAATTATGCCATTTCTAGGCTCGAGACTAAACTGGCATGCAAGGAAAATAACAGGAGAAGGGCATTCTGTTTCTATGCCCCTGACTACTAGAAAAATCTCAGTAGCCATACGGACTCTGCCAATGCTCTTGCAGTTATGGAATGAACTCATAACATTACTCTTCAGTCAATGCCAAGGTGCATGCTAGGCTTCAGGTGTTCCTGCATCGCATTCCACCCCTATGGTCCTAAGTTTCCTGTGTCAACAATTGTAACCCAACACTACAAATAAGGGAATGCTTAAATGCGAATGTGCGCCCTCAAAGGTAGGAGGTGAGCATACTGTATTAGCACCCAGGGCAGGGGAGCCAACTAATCAGGCTGCTCACATCACGTGCTGAATCCCATGATCTCAGTGCACATTCCAAGCAACCTGATGGCTGCTTCCCCGCCCCTCCATCTTATAAAAACCTCCACTCCCCTCGATCACGGTTCCCTTCCATCCCCCCACCCCTCCCCACTCATCTTATTCTTTTATCGGCAGCGCAACGGCCGCAGCCGCTCCAGCCTCCCGGGTCACCATTGAAATGGAAGAGGGTCTCAGCTTAGAGCCCAGTCTTCCAGCTCCATGGCAGCCATCTTAGATAACATTTTGTATGAATAAACGGGACGCCCCGTGCGCATTCAATTATTTCATACAAAATTCATTGCTTTCAGCACCCCAGATTTGCAGATTGGAAACCCGGGGTGCTAATAGCAATAACAACCGATCCTGGGGTCAAGTGGTAATGGCGCAGGGAGCCACTGTTAAGGGCATTGCCCTGAGTCATTGCCACCCGATCCAGCCCCCCAGATCAGGTGTTATTGCTTAATTAGAGAAGATACTTCACTGCCTGCTTATTGAATACCAGTGTGCGCCACTTATCGCACAAATGGCAAAAGAGCACATTTTGAATGGGCCACACATTACTATAATGAGGTGTCAGGTGCTTCCATCTGTAATGTGCTCAGAAGGCACGTTGAGATTACAGAAAGGGCAGTCGCTGTTCAGAAGGCCCTTTCTTTAGAATGCAATTCCCATGCCCTAACAGTCCATCTTCTAATTAACAAGGAATAATTGCCTCATTTAGATTGGAGTTATTCTTCATCATATTGAAAGAATCCCCTTTACATGTCAGCACACTCCAATTATGGGCGATATGAGCAACACAGAGACTTACCCGGGAAGCCCACTGAATGCATTGGTGTGCATATTTCGAGCACCCACACACAGCCCTTAGAGCAACATTGAGGGCATAGTTGGAAAAATGTTATTCCACACCTTGCTTAGGATGGCCGACTCGCGGACCCCCTTGATGGTGGCTTTAGCCACCCTTCTAGTGCCTGTATGCCCTCTAAAATATGGGGCTGGTTCTTGCAGACTGACTTGGAGTGGATGGTGTAGTTGCCACTCCATAACCCCCTGCTGCATGACCTCCCCCATAGCAACACAGTCAAAAGACTCAACTGCAAGATAGCCGGCCTCTTTTCTTTGCTAATGAAGGCACGCCCCTAAACACACACTCCAAAGAGAATACAACCCGCTAGGGAAGAAAGACCCAAGTCGATCTTATAAGGATAACAAGTTTTTAATCTCACACGCAAATGAGAGGAACAGCAAAGAACTCTGCTGCTAAGAACGTTCTGCCGAAAAGTAGTACAAGCAGAATTTTATAAAGCAACACATCGTCATACATGACTGAATTACATAGGGTAAAATCCTGGACGGCTGGTTGGTGTGAACCTATACAAGATCTGCCCTCATTAGGGATTCCAGGCTGTTGGTTCCAGCCCAGTCCATCCTTCTTCCATCACGTGGGTGCTGCAGCTATCATCTTCTTCTCATGTTGAAGGTCAGAAAACAAATGAATTATACTCCTACCATACAACTATTCTATCATTCATACTGTGCACTTGACAGGCCTGAAGAAAGGTACAAAGGAGGTTCTGGGGCACACTAACCTTCACACGCACATTTCACTCACTTCCCTTTGTGCCATCCAGCTTCAAGGTCTCCACCATTGTTTTTAATTATAATTTATCCCTCCCATGTAAGGAACTCATGGTGGCAACAGTAAAGACAGACACAAGTGATCACAGTTCAAGGGTGTTTATTAAACCGTATGAATGGGTGACAAAAACGCATAATCTAAACCTAAATCTAAGATGGGAGCAAGCTGCGACAATCAAACATTAATAAGGCAGTCCTAGTGATGTCTTGTCAAAGAAAATGGGCCTATACTAAAACAACGATTGCCAATCCTTACAGCTAAATTACAAAATAGTGTGGGATAATGTTCACCAGAAAAGAAAGAAGTGTTCACAAAATGATAAATCAGGATGGTATAGCTGGGGTCTCCCTTCCCCATGTTTTTAGCACGGGACAAGGCGTGACTTCTGAGCACAATAAACAACTGGGCTTCTCCAGCACAATGTTACAGTTCTTTTCAGCGATATCAGGATCTTCGGTGGCCAAGTCTCTTGCATACAAAGTCTCTTGCCTCCGAGGGTCTGATATGTCAAAAATAACAAAACAAAAGTTCCTTTGCGTAATCTTTTACATTGAGTGATGACTCTTCACCCCTTGATCCCCCTCAACTGGGCTCCAATGCTTCTTGAATGTTTGCCTCCCCCCGTCAGGTTCACTACGGCCTTTTACTCAAAATATCTTCACCTGTAGTTTTTACAAGGTTCAATGGGCCTCATTACAAGGTTGGAGGTACCTATGCCCTCAATAAGGGCAGGGTTACCCTCAAACTCGGGTCTGGCTCCGGGTCCTACGAAAGGGGAATTACCGGGACATTCCGACATTGGAGGGCCCAGTAATTCCCCTTTCACGGGACCCGGAGCCGGTACATCCCCATTCCCATTTGAGCCCCCATAGGGCTCAGTGGAAATGTGGAGGATGGTAGCAGCTTTGCCGTTCATAACGGTACCTTTGCTACCATCCAGCTTTGCTCACGTGTGTGGCTCTGCACGCCTGGTCTGACCACTTACAACGTGACTGGACACCCCATTACAATTGTAGAACTTTTCTCTATTGCAAAAGTAGCAGCTGCTAAAGCTTGTTCGCACGCAAGCTGCCCTTGCATCACTGTATCCAAAGTACCATTATAATAGGCCAATGACTTATGGCCCATAGTGGTTTTCTGATTCAACACCGCTGTTATAAGCTGGCCATCAAAATGTGAAAATAAATACAATTTGTGCATGAAATCTGGGGTGGCCAGTACGGGTGCTGAACTAATTACTTCTTTTAAGTCGTCGATCATTTCTGCCGTCCATTGTAACTTGTGGTCCTTTGTTTTTGTGCTTCGCTAAGGGCCTGTAAAAGTGGCCTCATATATGCCACGTAATCTAGAATCCAGGTTCTCCAATAGTTACACAGGCCCAGAAACCTCTGCATTCCTTTATCTGAGGTTGGTCTGGGGGTGGTGCGTACTGATGCTACCCTATCTGGTAGTATTCTCTTACCATTTGGTGATATGAACTGCCCCAAATAGAGCACTCCCTTTTGGAAATATTGCAATTTGGCCTTGTCAACCTAGTACCCCTTACAGACCAGCAATTGTAAGAGTGCAATGGAGTCCCTTCGGCAGTACTGTTCACTGTCACTACACACTAGAAGATCGTCCACATTCTGGATAATTGTAGTAGGCACCTGAATATTCTCTAGATCGGCATGCAGTATTCTGTTGAGTATGCACAGGCTCTCACAGTACCCCTGAGGTAACCTAGTGTGTTCGAATTGCATCTGGCCCTGTGTAAATGCTGTGCAGTACCTCGACTCAGGACAGAGTGGAATTGAAAAGAATGCATTTTTCAAGTCCACTACAGTAAAATATGTGGCTTCTTTCGGGATGCTACATAAAATTGTTGCAGGATTAGGACTGACTGGAAATTCTTTCTGTACAACCTTATTTAGGGGGTGCAAGTCCTGAATCATTTTCTAACTGTCCCCTGTTGATTTTTTGAATGGGTGTATCGCTGTGTTACACAGGGACGTAGATGGCATGATGATCTCTGGTTCAATAGGGCATGTATTGTCTTTCTAATACCTTCCTCAAAATGGATATGGTTTTACCCTGGGCAGCACCGCACCTGGCTTCAATGTTATGCGCACAGGGGTCACATCTTTCAGTAACCCTACATCAGGTGGATTTATAGTCCACAATTGTGAAGACACGTGTTGTAAGTCCTCGTCAAAAAATAGAGATGGAGTTAATACCGCCATCAAGGGATATTGTACTCTTTGGTACTGTATCATTTTGTCACAGGGAATACAGATCTCTAGGATTGTTTCCTCATCTTTGTTGTTATTTTCAAACAGTTCATCATCCGCCATTTCCTTTAGTTGTACCGTTGTATCTACACAGAGCACTGTGCACCACTCACACCAATCCCTGTCCATTCCCAACAGGAAAACCCTTTTGTCTGAAACCAAGAACCCTTGCAAATCCACTGACAATATCATTGCTGCCACCACCTCAGGTGATTCTGCTGGATGAAAGATAAAATCAGTGAGCACTCACCAACACTGTTTGTAAATCTGGGGCACTGCCTCCACAAGCACTGTAATACCATAAATAAACATATCCGGGTCTACGGGAATCCCACAGACCACCATCTCCCTTGTCATTGTGTATATTATCAACAACACCCTTACAGCGCACATAACAGGCGTGGAGCAGACTATACTATGATCTGTAAAGACTATAATCATGTTTAATTTGCTGAGCAGATCCCTGCCCAGTAAATTGACAGGGAATTTTCAGAATATAGTAAGTGTGGCCGTACTACCTTCCCTCCCACCTTTATGTTCGACTCCTCAGTGTATGGAACTTTGGAAATAGCCCCAGAGAATCCCTGCCCGTCAAGATATTTTCCTGATAGTGGAAAATGTCCTTCCATGAAACATGATTTAGTTGCACCAGAGTCCCCCATGAATGTGAACTGCTTGTTTCCTCTCTCCACCCCAACCAAAGGTTCCTCTTCAGGATGGATGGTCGTCGACAAGACCGGACACACAAGTGCTTTCTGTGGTCTGTCCTAATCAGGGTATGTATTCATTCTAGGAAACGAGAAAGGGCTTCCTCCTACCACTGCTATTTATCCAAAGAGAGCAGTATCCCCACTTGGTACCCTGTTCATGGGCCAGCACCGCCCTGCTGCTGCTGTGGTATTGACTGATTCCATGGCCCTCCCGGTTCAGCTCTCCACATCTCTTGCATTTTAATAATAAATCTAGCTGGGTCCTCATCATCATCCATAGTATACTGCATCAGGGACTGTAAATCAGGGGTATCTGGAAAGGCCCTCCGTAGTGCGTCCCATACCTGTGCTCGAACTCCATTGAACGGTGCTCCATCATGTGCATCATCCCCCAGAGATACTCCTGGGTATCCAGCCTTAACCCCCACATCCCCAGCCTGGTCCCCAATTATAGCAGGTATTTCAAAAATGGGTACTCCCTGTTTTTGTTATCGGGGGGCCGACACTATTAATGGGAGACTATTAAGCAAAAAGCAAAGAATAATAGGTCGACTACCCCTACCTTGAGTCCCTGAGAAGCACAAGGTTAAATCCAAGATAATCTCATACCATTTTAAGATTACTGATACCACACATAATATTCATAGAAAAATTCAAATTATTATGTTATTCGAGCATCTCGTGCCCAGAGTAAAAAGGCTCTCTAGAACCTATAGCTATAAAAACAGACTGTGCTATTCACTTACATTCGAACTAGTGTTTACACACCAGACCTTTCGTAATGCCAAAGTACACAGAGAAAAGAAAACGGGAAAACCCGTATATATTACTGTAAACTCAAGCACATATTATCAAGACGAAGGATCAGACATATTTAATCCTCCGAACTGTAATGTGTACCTCATGGGTTTAAACAGAGCGGATAGTCATTTGTATAGTTCTATATTTCCTTTGTTAACCACTTTATTCTAATTTTACCACATAGGGTAACCAGGGGTCACTTTGTACACACCAAATGCCCTATCGTAAATTGTTGGGATGAGAGATAGGAAACGAAAATGTAGAGGGTTCCTATTAGCAAGTCAACATATGTTTCGGCCTTTCTAACTCATACGGGACTCTCTCTCTGTGCCGTTGGTTCTGTTGGTGGTAATGGCCGTCTTCAGGACATAAAAAATATTTTCGGTATTTAATACTTTCCCATTGGTTGGTTATCTGAGTGTTTCTCTATTTCTTCGAGACGTGTTAAGTGACTTTGTTGATGATTTCATCTGGCTTCTTACCGGATGCCAAGCATACAGTGTGTATTCATGCACCGTATCTTAAGTATTTTAGTATTGTGACCGAATTGCGGGAAAAAGCACTGCACACAATATTATTCAAGATTCTGCTGTATTCAAAGTGATGGCAGTTTCATCTGTTGGTTTAAGGAAGCATCAGCTTCAAAGTGACCTCTTTCACTACTTGCTTACACTCGCCTGACTAAGGATTCAACCGTCTACAACACGAAAGGTCTGGTGTGTACACACTAGTCAGAATGTAGGTGAATGGCACAGTCTGTTTTTTTTTTTTTTGTTTAAATATTTTTATTAGTTTTCAGTGTAAGAACAATGCAACCATTAACAATCCAGAAATTCATTTTGAACAACTTAGTTAAACCTTCACCTCTCAACAATTCTGCGACATTCCATGTATGCAACATAAATCATAGCGCTACGCCATTAGGTGTACAATTCATAATTTCCGGTCATTCATTTAATGCATAATGAAAGAAAGAATGATGAAAAAAAACGAGCATTTATTCACTAAGTTGAGTTCATTGGGTCAATTATCTCATTGTAAATCAGATTAGTCCATAAATTCATTTGAGGGTGGGAGATGTCAGAATACATAATCACAGCTACAGCTTCTGCATTTCCACCGTCTAAAGCGTGCAAATATATATTTAATGTGGGCATGGGTTACCGCTGCTGCGTTTCTCCAACTAATACCTGCAATTACAAATTTAATGCGATCATTGGCAATTCAGGAATTCATAAAGTGCTTCAAGAGTTGCGGTTGAAAATACATGTGTTCCTTATCAGATACAAAGTCCAGAAAGGGGCACCATATTTTCCGGAATCTCGAGAGTTTCCCCTCTACCACAGCCGTAAGTTTTTCCAGACCTAGCAGTTCCCATAACTTTAACCACCAGTACGCTAGGTGTGGGCCTTCTACTGTCTTCCAGAATCTAGCTCTAGTGATACAGGCAGCCACCAATAAATGGGAGATTAGGCTTGCCTTTTGTCCTGACATTGGAAAGGACCCGTCTTCTGGGGCGTCCCCTAATAAGAACACTCTAGGGTCCATAGGGAGTAAAGAACCTGTGATATCTTTGATTTTAGATCTCACTTCTAACCAGTATGATTGAATAACCCGACAATGCCACCACATGTGCGCCATGTCTCCTCGTTCACCACACCCGTGCCAACATGTATCTGGATATTCTGGGTTAATGGAGTGAAACCTATTGGGGGGGAAATACCACCTAAAACAAATTTTAATAGCGTTTTCTTTTATTTGGGTGCAGCGAGAACTAGTCTGGGCACGGTGCCAGATTCGCTGCCACGACTCTTCTGTAATCTCTAGGCCCAGTTCTCTCTCCCAAGCTTTCATATATGGGAGCTTCTCCTCCATGGAGGCTCTCTCCAGGAGTTTATAACATAGCGATATCTTATGGGATTGGTGTCCTTCAAGAATGTTCAACTCTATGCCAAGAGGGGTTCTTTGAGCTGCTCGGCGAATGTCCCTTAGTAAGCCAATGGCGTAGTTGTATATATCGAAAGCGCTCCGTCTCTTGGAGATCAAACTTCTCTTTGCATGCCTGGAAGGTCAGTGGTTCCTGGTCTACATATAGATCTCTCAGGCACAATGGTTTGTCTCGACTCCAGGTCCAGTACGCTGTTGGCGCTAGTCCCGGAGTGAAAGCGGGATTTTGGGTTATGGGGGACAATGGCCCCAGCCCCAGTGGGATTCCCCTCTGGGATCATGCTTTATCCCAACACTTCAGGGTGGCCAAGGTGGTTGGCAGGATACCAGTTTTAAAATTGCGTGCCTCTTTTTGTAGAAACGGGAGGTGAGCTAAAGGGAGTGCAGAAGCGGTCTGCTCTATCTCCAGCCACTTGGGTGGGTCTGGGACACCGCTCCAAGAGAGCATTATCGCCGTCTGCGCCGCTCTGTAATAACGTGGTAATAAGGGGAGGCCCAGGCCCCCCAACATTCTTCCCCTTGTCAAGAGTTTCCCAGGGATACGCAGCTCCTTCCTCTTCCAGATAAACCGGTATATTTTCTTTTGGAGGTTTATAAGCTCAAATTCTGGGATGGCTATTGGCAAAGAATGAAAGGCATATAATAGTTTCGGGAGAAGTGTCATTTTAACTGCATTAATACGGCCAAGCCATGTGATTTCCTGAGAATCCCATCGCTGTAGCCATTCCTTCAATTCTTTAAGCAGTGGCTGAATGTTCGCTCTGTAGAGGCCCACATTTGTTGTGGTCAGTTTTACTCCCAAATATGAAATTTCCGTTGGGGACCAGGGGAAGTTCGTCAGTGTTCACAGCTCCTCTAATCTATCCACGTCTGCAGTCACAGGCATTCCTATTGATTTAGCGGGATTAGTCCTGAAGCCAGATATCTCAGCGAATTGAGTTAGGAGACCTAAGAGGGGTGGGAGTGTTTGAGGGGCGTCTCGCAAAAAGCAAAGTAAATCATCCGCATAAAGGGCAATCTTATGGGACTGCCCCCCTACCTCGAAACCTTCGATACCTGGATGTGATCTTATATGTTGAGCAAGAGGCTCCATAGCTAAGGCAAATATCAATGGGGACAAAGGACAGCCCTGTCTCGTGCCCTTCGCTGATTCGATAAGGGGGGGTCAAATTCTTATTAACTTTAATTTTAGTCGAAGGAATTCGAAAATTTGAGAGTATTAATCTGGAGAACTCTGGCCCAAAACCAAACCCCACCAGCGCTAATTCCAGATATCCCCACGACAGACTATCAAAAGCTCTGCGAGCATCTAGGGATAGGATGGATAAGTCCCCCGGAATCTTTGGGGCGAGGGCAATTAGATTGATGGCTCGGCGTATGTTATCATAGGTGGAACGATTATATATAAAGCCTGTCTGATCATTATTTATCAATGACGGGAGGATTGGGCCTAGGCGGTTCGCTATTATTTTCCCTAGTAATTTAGCATCTGTGTTTAAAAGTGCAATAGGCCTATATGAGGAGCAATCAACAGGATCCCTCCCAGGTTTCAACACCAGGGTTGTAGCAGATGCCGCCATAGATGCTGTAACCACTCCCGCCCTCCATACAGAGTTAAACAATTTTGTTAAGTGAGGAGTCAGCTCCTCCCGAAAGGTCCTATAGAATTTGTTGGTAAAACCATCCAGCCCTGGGGCCTTCCCTGGTGGGAGGGAACGGATAGCTCTCTCTGTCTCCTCCCGGGTTATTGGGGATTCCAGAGACTCGCAAAATTCCAGGGTACCTGTGGGAGATCAGCCTTCTGAACAAATTCCCTGGCTAATTGCGGGTCAGTGACGTGGGCAGCTGAGTGGTTTCTGAAGAATTCCTCCACAATCCGAAGATTACCTGATTCGGTGAAAACCTGCTTCCCTTCTGTATCTTTTATAGAATCTATACGATTACACTTCGTCTGCTGTCTGAGTTTAGCTGCCAACAAACGATTTGCCTTATTCCCCTTGGAATAGTAATACTGTTTTGTGCGCATCATACTTAAAGCTGCTCGACTCATATGGTGGGCCTCCAGGGCTTTCTGTACTGTGCGAACCTCCCTAAATGCCCGTCTAGAGGGTTTCCTTTTATGTGCCTCTACCGCTTCATGGAGTTGCGCCTCTAATTGGGTTTGGGTCTGTCTATGGACTCTATTCCATTCAATTGTTTGGGTTATGACTTGACCTCTAATGACCGCTTTCGCACCGTCCCACACCATCACATATTCTAGGTCCCAGGTGTCATTTTCTGCAAAATATTGTTCTATACAATCAGCAATGCAGGAGCCGGCCCGAGGCTCTAGCAACACAAATTCATTCAACCGCCAGGTTCGAGGAGGCGTAGGAAGCATATCAGGTGGAGACATAGAAAACAACACTGGGGCGTGATCAGATAAAGCTTTGGGGAGGATCTCCACTTCCGTGACATGGGGGATGAGGGCGTCAGAAAGGAGAAACATGCCCAGCCTAGAAAATCCTCTGTGTACGGGAGAAAAAAACTTATAATCTCGTTCACCCTGGTGAAAAAATCTCCATCCCTCAATCAGTGAATGTTCCCTGAGAAGAGCGGTCAGGGCCATAAAGTTCTTTTTGTCTGTCAGTGTTGGGAGGAGAGACTTATCTTCTAACGGGTTGATTACAGCGTTAAAGTCACCCCCGATTATGAGGTCTCCCTCCGCATGTTCATTCAACAATCTCGATACCTTGGCAAAGAATTGGTGTTGATTAACATTTGGTGCATATAATGATAAAAGGGTCACCCGCTTACCATATAGTGTGGCTATCGCTAGAACATACCTAAGCCCTTTGTTTAACCAGGTTCTGTGAATTGTTACTGGGGTCCCCTTCCGGAGAAGTTAGCTACCCCACATTTCTTTGTCCCAGAAGAGGCACAGATTCTGGTTGGGTAGAGTTTATCACTCAGGCGAAATTCACCCGCTGGCAACAGATGCGTTTCCTGTAGAAACATTATTGTAGGGTTGTACGTCGCCAGCCGGTGAAACAGTGCTCGTCTCTTAATTGGGGAATTGAGACCCTGGACATTGAGAGTCAGGCAGATTATATTAGGGGTCAGTGGCTCAGTGTTCACACCCTTGGAAGGCATTTTCAACATAAGTATCTGTCTTGTACCATTCCTTCCCCAACGACCTCCCATTCCAGTTCTGAAAAGCCTCAAGTATAACTACCAGGACCCCATAAAGTTCACCCCAGTTGGACCCTCCATTAAAGCACTCTGCCAATATTGTAAATTTGAAGCCGATGTTACAAGGGTTGACCCATTGCTGATTGTCTCCCTCCAAGACCAACTCAACCTTAGTGTTCCAAAATAGCAAAATAGTATACAAAGAAATTTGAAAAACAGTCAAATCAAAAAGAGAACAAATAATTCCAAAGGAACTAGTTGTACCATCGGACGACATACTGTAATGTCGTGAGCTAGGTGAAATGAAAGCCGTAAGAAATTTCCGTTAACCTCAACTACCATTGAAACCATAATCTTCATCCAATAGTATGGGCGCTTTCCGACCTAGGGCCCCCATTTTGAGAGCCATTTGAAGTCCCGTGCGTTGCATAAGACTCTCGCAGAAATGAAGTCCCCAACAAGTATGCGATAACTCAAGTCCAATCAAGGGACCCAGACAAGGCTGCGTGGCCTCTAATACTGTCCCACAAGAACAGGCTCCTTAATATATCTCAGACCCATCAAAGTTCCAACTGCTCTAAGTTACGTCAAGCGCTCAAGATGTAGTTCTACCTTCTTATTTTCTCGTAGGGCGGGAGCTTTGTCCCTGTTTCAGGTTTGTTTCATCCTCCTTCAAGCAGGGGCTTCATCCGACCGCAGGAGCCTAGGTGAATTAGAGCAGCCGCTTGAACTGTTTGGGGTAGACGGGCCTGACCCTCAGTTGTAGCTTGACCATTGTGGGCGGTGCGACCCCATCCCCTAGGTTTTCTTCTTCTGTCCGGTGAAGAGGGGCGCAAGTCGGGCTCCCCACTTGGAAGAGCTTCCAGGTCCGATGTGGATGTCGAAGCAAGCTCTGACATTAGTTCCCTCGCTTCCATCTCTGTGGAGATCGCATAATGTTGATTGCGGAAATCAAAGAGTAGCTTACAAGGGAACCCCCAACGGTAGCAGACCTTCTGAGCGTGCAGCCATGAGGGGACTTTTTGTAGGCGGCGTCGGCAGGCCAAGGTATATGGGGAAAGATCCTGGAATAGGTGAACTGTCGCACCTCGAAACTGGACAGACTCTGCCTTCCTGGCCTTCATCATAATCTCTTCTTTTTGGCGGAAGTAATGGACTCTGGTGAGGACATCCTGGAGAAGATTCCACCTCTGCTGTATAGAAGAATATACTCGGTGGGTTCTGTCGAGAATCAGAGCGTCAGAGGGGGCCAGCTCCAGAAGGCCGCGAAACAGATCACTGACATATTCTGGTAATTCTTGGTCTGTAATATGACGTGAAATACCCTGAATGCGCACATTATTGCGCCTAGACCTATTTTCGAGGTCCACCTGTTTAATCCAGATTTCCTCAAGGTGGTCTTCAATCACCCTAACCCGTTCCGAGAGCACCTCAGTCTCATGTGTTAACTCGCAGGTGGTATCTTCTAGGTCATTCACTCTGGTCTCAACGCCATTCAGGTGGGAGGTAAGTTCCCCCAGCGATTTAGCTAGAGTGTCTCTAGAGGTATTTATCTCAGACTTAATGTCCTGCGTGATCTCTTGCTTGAGTGCTCTCAGCATATCCTCTAGATCCGATCTGGAGAGAGCCATGTCTACTATAGAGGCTGCAACTGGGGCAGGGTGTATATCCACAGATGTTGTATGCCTCTGGGGTTTTGGGGCTGCTTGGGATGTCAGGAGAGCTTTTATATCCTGCACTTGTTCCCTCTTCTTAGAGCCCGCTCTGGGCATAGCTGGGCAGGCAAAGCTCGGACCCTCAAGCAGCGCGTCACAAGAGGGCCAAGGAACCCCAGGGACAGCAAGACTCCACAGTGCTAAACAGAGTAATATTGAGTGTTCAGGCAGAGTCAGTGTTGGGCTGTGCGATGAAGCAGGGGAATCCCGCTATAGCCACCAGTAGTTATCACAGATAAAAGCCAGGAATCACCTGCGCGTTCCCTCTCCGCTCACCACACTGCGCAGGAGCTCAACATCAGTCCCCTCAATCCGCTTCTCTGCCCCCGGGGGCCATCCCAAGTCCCGAGGCATTTCACCCCTCCCCCGGAGGTCCCCCCCAGCACCTCACCTCCGCTCCCCTCTTCAGGATGGCCAGGACCAGACTGGGCCAAGGACGGTGCTCCGCAACGGCTGCCAGCGAGCTCCGAGCTTCTGCGCTCTCCTCACGATCGGTGCCTCCACCTCCCGCGCTGGGACCGGGCTCAGACCGCTTTCCTCCCAGAACCTTTGATGCATCGTCGGGAGCACACACCTGCAATCGGAGGGAGCCTCTTATGGGATTTGGCTCCACCACACCAGCAGCAATTCAGGTCCAATCCGTTTCGCGGGTCCCCTCTATGATGAGGCAGGGGAGGGCTCACAGGGTCTCCTCGTCCACAGCGACTGAAATCGATTGCCGCCTCCGCCTCCCGCTCTGGCGCAGACCCAAACTGTTCTTCCCCTCCGGAGCCTCCGGTGCGCTGAGCAAGGGGCATGGGGCCTTCCCTCCGCCGGGAACACACGCCAGCGGACGGCGGATAGTCTCCAACGGGATGGGTCTCCACCATCCGAACAGTGCCCAGGTCCGGTCTGCGGTGCAGGCGTCTCTCCTATGAAGAGGCCGCGGTGGGCTACCAGGGTCTCCTCGTCTTCCGTGGCGGGCTGCAGCTGCTAACGTCAGGGTCCCTTTCGGGATAGCGGAATGGCGCACACCGCCATCTTGGATACGGCCGTCACCGCCAAGGGACTCCGACTCGCCTCGGTTATTTCAACCGTTTTCCAGCTTGTTTCTGCTTCAGGACGCGATCCGCGGGGTCTCGCCGCATTAAACTTCAGTTTTGCGTACGCTGAGATGAAACGTACGCACAGGACTGCATAGCTAACACGAATTAGGGGGCCCGTCGGCGGAGCTCATAGCAGACACGTCTTCCTCGTGTGCTGCCTAGCCACGCCCCAGCACAGTCTGTTTTTATAGCTATAGGTTCTAGTGAGCCTTTTTACTCTGGGCACGAGATGCTCGAATAACATAATAAAATGAATTTTTCTATGAATATTACGTGTGGTATCAGTAATCTTAAAATGGTATGAGATTATCTTGGATTTAACCTCGTGCTTCTCAGGGACTCAAGGACTCAAGGTAGGGGTAGTCGACCTATTATTCTTTACTTTTTCCCCAATTATAGCAACCATCAAGCTCTTAAAATCCCCTATTGCTAGGCGCACCCCTGCTGTTAGCTTTTCAAATTCATATATCCACTTGCTCACCCCTGCTGCGAGCTACAGGTGGGCCTTAATTAAACTATTCTTATCCATTTGGGGCAAGGGGACATAATGTGTCCTACCTGCCCCCTTATGTATGAGGGGTATCTGCATCTTTGCCCTACTTCCCACACCCTTGTTCACAACTCCTCTTCTCTTTACCAACGCCATCCAGCCGGCCATGTTCCTCGACCTGCCCACAGACTTTCTACTTTGGGGGTATTCTCAGCTGCCTCTTCATCCCTTCCTTCTCCTCTGCTCTTACCCTCAGAAAACGTATAATTGTCCTCTTCCTTCACATTCTCCCCCAACAACATATTCTCCGCTCCCAGGATTATCCACCCATCCAGGCTTCTTTCTTTCTCGACAACTACATGTCTTATTGCTTGAATATCCAGCCTAAGCAGCACTTCCCCTGATTTCCATTTCCCTGACCCTTCTCTCAATGCCCCTATATCCCTTACTGCCCTTGGGGATATCTGTATCCTTCTTAGTTCTGTTAGCAATCCTGTCAGCCTATCCTCAAACTCCCTGGACCTGTAACCCGCTGATGCCGATACTTTAGGTGGGTGAGTATACAGAGGTGGGGGAGTGGTAGCCTTTGGTCTTACTGGTGATTCGGGGGTCCCTTCCACAGCAGAATGGGTCCTATCGCAATGGGTACATAGCTTGGATTGGTGTACCCTTCTGCAGGATATGCTGTCAAGGGATATAATCCCCCACACTCCACTGGCAGCCCGCCCTCTCCGTCTCCCTTCCTGAACTTCCCATCTTTCTGCCTCTGCACCTCTACTCTGCTCCCTTGATCTTCTGTGTCTTCAAACATACGTTAGAGATCTAGAATTTCTTTTCTCTTTTGTAGCTGCTTCCCCTTATATTTGGCTACAAAACATGTGGCCATATGTTCCAAGATGCTCTTCTTGTGTGAGCCGTGCCCTGGCCAAGGGCAGGGTATCCCCCCTCCTCCTGTAGCTGCAACCCACTACTTATGATATTTTTCCACCCTGTCATGATACAGTGGCAGGGTCTTATACATATGTTCTATTGGCGTTCCACCGCCCATGCTAGTGATGTCTATCTCTTAGTGAGCTTGCAAAGTCCTGCTAACGTGCCGCGCACCTTGCTGCTTGCTTAAGTAAAAAAAACAAGAACATCAACCCCCACCCTTTCCTATCCCCCTTCCTTGCACACATACACCACTCCACGAAACCATCCATTACCACACCACATCGTGATGCACATATTTATTGCCCCTTCTAGGGCCCGCTCTTTATTCGATAAAACACAAATACAATAAAATAGCAAGCAAACATAACAACCAATACTTATTCCAGGCCTATTATGAGACAACTAGTTTTATTTCTATAGTCCTCCTTTAAATAATATACTGTCTTGTGGTACCACCTTCCAGGTGAGGGGCGCTGACATCACGTCGAGGTCACCTATTGAAGGCCCACCCCTAAACGATCACACCAGAAAGAAGAAAGGCCCAAGTCGATTTTGTAAGGATAACAAGTTTTTATTCTCACACACAGATGAGAGCAACAGCAAAGAACTCTGCTGATAAGAATGTTCTGCCAAAAAGTAGTACAAGCAGAATCTTATAAAGCAACACATCGTCATACGTGACGCAATTACACAGGGTAAAATCCTGCACGGCTGGTTACTGTGTGCCCATACAAGATCCACCCGCCCCATAAGGGATGTCAGGCTAGTGGTTCCAGCCCAGTGTGTTCATCTTCCAAAAAGGGGGTGCTCAGCAATCATCTTCTTCTCACGTTGAAGGTCAGAAAACAAATGAATTATACTCCTACCATACAACAATTTTATCACTCATACTGTGCACGTGGAATGGCTTTAAGACAGGCACAAAGGAGGTTCTGGGGCACGCTAAACTTCACACACACATTTCACTCGCTTCCCTCCGCCCTTGGAGTATCCACCCTCGTTTTGAACTATAATTTATCCCTCCTAGCACCTCCCAATACAAATCACACGATTGTTGCTTCAACAATGTGCCCTGTTCGTCCTCTTTGAACATCTCAGGACTTGTTACTTTGGGGTTGGTGGTCAAAGGGCACCTGGTGCCATGGAATTTAGAGGTCTTAAGTTTTAGTCAGTTACACGGGCTACAACTCGTGGGCCCCCGCAATGGGCCGGGTCATGCTTTGGCCAGTGTGAGATAACATACACACCAGGCACCAGACTTTGATAGCGGCCTTGTAGGGCACATTCCTCTCGAACATCTTTGCAACACTTTTAGAACAATGAATAGGCGTTGTGGCAGTTTGGGGTGTGGTCTGTCCTCATGGGAGCTCAGGCATGGCTGGGGATTTCTCTTGTCTCGTGAATTTGGGACTAGGGCCTGCAATTCTGCATTTACCACACAGCTAACCCTTCTACATATGATTACTAATATCTACAAAAAATAGCAATGCTGTTTGCGCCTTATGCTGTACTATGTGGATATACTACATTTGGTTACATTGGAGTAAGGTACTGCTAAATTGGGAGGTGTCCCTCTCACCATCACACCTCCCCCCTGCCCCGTCATAGTGCTTGGAATGCATCTTGCCTCACTCTAAAGCACCTAGGGGGATGGGATAGGGCTGCCCCCTTCCCAACACTAATTAATGGCAGGAAAAACACTGGCTTGAACTACACACCAATAAATAGTTTATGAGTGCTTGGATAGCTGGATATGTGTAAATCAACTCTTTTTCTAAGTTTCTTCTTATAATTTTCTCTGGGCGGCTTCAGTCAGAAGATTTGACTTTTCCCAAAAGTAGCCTGACCTCTATCCTTTCCTCTGATATGTCTTGTTTCCACAAAGCAGTTTATTATGTCCAGCAACATTACGAGCTCTTTATTTAGGTGGCGTACCTGCTGATGGCTGTGGCCATGGAGAAACAAACTACATGATACGCAAGTTTACTTTTTACGCTTGTCTAAGGCTATGTTTATTTTAGCAATGCAAACTGGGAGACTGCTGGTTTGCTGATCTTGTGTAAGAGGAACTGATGTCAACAGGGTTGCATTTAAATTGAAATGTGAACTGTGTTCCTGGGTAAATAGGTTCACTGTGCCATTGACCATTCCCCTTTGCAGATGAAAGAAACGAATGGGAAAATATATATATATGGGTGCAATCTGACGAAGCCCGTGCAGGGTGAAACGTGTTGCGTTTTTTTCTGTCCGTGTTGTTCACCATGGAACCAATGAAGAAAAGAATGAACCACATCTGATGGGGTCGTAGTGATTACTTTATCCTTGAAGTGAGTGCCACCATCAATTGGAAGAGCGGGCACCCCTGTTGCTCAATCTTTTTCATATATAAGTAAGCCAACCAAAATCTCGTACACATTCCACTCTGCAAGCTAACCTGCACACAAAAGGAAGTCTTCACCAGTGAGCACCCAGAGCCTGGAACACCGTCTCACCCCACATCCGTGCAGCACTTTCCATCATCACCTTTCGCAAACGCCTCAAAATGTACATCGTTTCCCAAATCAACTAAGCCGCCTCCCCTGCTATCCTTGGTCTATCCTGATCTTCCTAGCCTGTTCTGAAAACATTGTAACTTCTTTGTCAACTCCTCCCCTTTGAACTTTGTAAGGCACTCCACGACCCTCTGGGTAGGGCCAGCGCTCTATGAATGTTTAAATAAAACAAATAAAATGTTATATATGTATATATATATATATATTACATGGCCACGGTAGTGGTCATGTAGTTATGGTTAAGTTGCTGTTTCCAAAGGAAGAGCACTTTTTGGGCGGCTTATAACTCCGCTCCCCCTGGACGAATCCTCACCAAACTTTGCAAAAAAAGTATATGGGGCACTCTGAATATTTTCTTAAAGTCTGGTGAGAAATCGTCCAGGGGTAGGGAGTTATAGGGGGGGTCCCAAAAAATATTTTTTTCCCATTGACTGAATGGGGGAAAACTTTGCGCACAGCTCCAGGTGAAACCGCTGGATGGATTTTGACGAAATCGTCGGCAGGTACAGGGGCTTGGTCCAGAAAGCGTGCTTTTGTAAATTATGTCACCATACATGCAGTACGTTCATTTATAATTATGAAAAGTATGTCTGAAAAAATGAGTGATATCTATGTTCGCTCCGCGGTCACACTTCCCTGTTCCGTCGACGAACAAGAAACCGATTGGCTAAGGGGCTGCCGTCATGACCGCATACACGTGACGTCTCTGTCCATTGGCTGCTGCGATACGTCTTCTGCGTCAGATGGTTTGGATGCGCCCGACATCTTGGATCCGTTGAAAGCGGAGTACCAAACAGCATACACATGCTTTTTTCATTACCCTATTTTGCTGTGGCACAGAGCATTGGGAAAGGTTCACACAGTAAGAAATGGGTGATCTATGCATTTGTTCCTCGGCCGTCATGATGTAATTTCTATGGACACCTTGTACGTACAGTAAATGTGGGGGATAATAGCGATAGCACTTCAGTCCATATAGTGGGCAGGAAATTTGTAACACTTGACTGCATGTAGTGGATAGGAAATGTGTAACTCTTGAAAGCACACGGGTATAGGTAGGCAACATTGAAATTGACAACATGCCGTGACCGTATTATTTTTCGTAATGCTTATTATTACAATCATTAGTACGCCGCCATGGGTGGCACATACTACAGTGGTAGTGGCCAGGGGCTACAGTCTTCACATATGGGTGATTAATGCACTTGTTCTGGGGGTCGGTCGTCATGATATAATGTTTATGGACATCTTGTACGCACAGGACACTTATACCTACTTACTGACGTATGTTCTACGGCCTCCTTGTACGCACAGAAAAGGAGGGGTCCAATAAGGGCAGTATTTGAGGCTGTTAAATATTGCACGGGGGAGTTGTTACATTTGTACGGACATGTCTGGTGTTAGGGAACATTGAAATTGCCTACATGCTGTGAATGCATTCCTGTTTCCAATTCCTATTATTATATTCATTAGTACGCTGCCATGGCTGGCACATGATATGGTGCTTGTGGCCAGGGCCTAGAGTGTTGGGTGCATGGCCGTCGGCCGAAGGCCGAAGGCCTTCCTTCCAAGACTCTGGGCCCTGGCCACAACCACCGTAGCATGTGCCAACCATGCATACACCCATTGTGTTGCATTTTCATTGGCAAGTTGTGGAGAGTGCGTGTAGTGTTGGTAAAGAGGTGGTTGTGGGGACATCATGCACCCAATCATACACTTATACATGCTTACTGTTTCCATTGCCTATTATTATATTCATTAGTACGCTGCCATAGTTGGCACATGCTACAGTGGTTGTGGCCAGGGCCTAGAGTTTGGATGCATGGCCGTTGGCTGAAGGCCGAAGGCCTTACTTCCAAGACTCTAGGCCCTGGCCACAACCACCGCTGCATGTGGCAACCATGCATACACCCCTTGTGTTGCATTTTCATTGGCAAGTTGTGGGGAGTGCGTGCAGTGTTGGGTCCATGGCCGAAGCCCATGCCCCCAACAAGAAAGTGGTAAGTACTACACTTGGAAGACACTGCACACCTATCCCATGTAAGATCTACAGACATACACCTAGGAGGGAAGCCTCTGGGCAGAGGTACACCAGGATAACACACCTATAGAATAACCCCCACTACCACACATCACCGAAGTGGTTGCGGGGAGACCCTGCAGTCTTGGGTGCATGGCTAAAGCCCATGCATGCAATACTGAAGTTAGGCAGTGGAGTTCCAAGTTAATATGGGTGTGGTGGATTCTGGTTGTTGTTTTGATGCCCTAGTTTCTTCACTTCATGGCTGCAGACGATGGTCCGAAAAGTAAATTTATAAGCAGCTACTTTACAAGGACCATGTTTGACATATGCAGTGATGGTTGTGGATAGGACCTGTACTCCTTGCAACTTGTTTGTAAGGCATAGGTGGTAGGTTACTCACCGCAAACAAAAGGCCAGCCTACAGGCACTGCAGCATATTACTAACACACATTAGGCGAGTACATTCCCATGTGTAGAAAATGCCTGCCAATATACTTACTCCTTACTTTGTTTAGAATCCAGAAACATTTTTTTGTGTTTGGTTTTCATACTTGGAGGAAGTATCACTTTTCCCATTTCTGTGATGAAAGAAAAAGGTGTGTTAATGTTTGCAGATTTTCCACATTTACCACATTGCTTAATAGACAGTTATTTTTTTTGTTAGACCCTAATTTTTACTTTACAAACCAGTGTACTGTGCATTGCGCTCAGTTTCTGTGTTTGCTTTTCTAATCTAATCTGGGGAAAAAAATCCTTGTGGGATTAAAAAACAACCTTTATTTCTTATGCAACTAAGTACTTCATTTTTTCCTTTCAGTGCGTTCTTCATTTTTCTGATCAATGTTATGTTTGTTGCCTTCCTGCCCATTTTTATCAACAGTTAGATACCTGTAGGTGCATTCAAACTGTGCATTTGTTCCTACAGATTTTCGATACTCATTCATTTGTGTCGTTGTTACATCCTGTTTCCTTCATCTTTCCCATTAATGTTTTCTTTGTTGCCTTACTGCCGATTTTTAACAACACTTAGATGCCTATAGGCATATTCTACCTGTGAATTTGTTTCCAACGATCTGTGATAATCATTTATTTGTGTCATTCTTCCATCCT
Organism: Ambystoma mexicanum; assembly: GCF_040938575.1. NCBI lineage: Eukaryota > Metazoa > Chordata > Amphibia > Caudata > Ambystomatidae > Ambystoma > Ambystoma mexicanum. The sequence continues at coordinate 525,261,967 of NC_090940.1, forward strand.
GTTGAGTAGTTAGATACCTGTAGGCGTATTCTAACTGCGCATGTGTTCCTACAGATTTGTGATACTCATTCATTTGTGTCGTTGACACATCCTGTTTCCTGTATCTTTCCCATTAATGTTTTCTTTGTTGCCTTCCTGCCCATTTTCAACTACAGTTGGATACGTATAGGCGTATACTGCCTGTACATTGGTTTCCAACAATCTGTGATAATCATTTATTTGTGTCATTCTTCCATCCTGTTGGGTAGTTAGATACCTGTGGGCATATTCTAACTGTTTGTAGTCTTTCACTTACTTTGTTCACAATTTTGAAGTGCACATTATTTTGTAAATTTTGGCTTCAAGAACATTAAATACGCATTTGTTAGGTTAGCTGGCAACCTCTGCTTTAGAGTAATGGTGCTATCATTACATTCAAACCATCCACAATTCTCTTTAATGTATGCAGTGTAGTGACCTGCATTGGTTGTAGCTCCTGCATGGTAGATTATTCCTACTGTTGTAAAGGTTTGCTTTACATGTGACACTTGACCGTGTGTAAATCCAGTTTGTTTGCAGTTGTTTTTGGTGCCATCTGCATTATAACATAGAAGCATCTGTATTATGTAGGCACTATGTGAATGTATCAGTAAGGTAGAGTGATTGTCTGAATTGCAAATACTACATAATCTGCCATGGTTTGCATTTTGTACAAGTTGCTGAAAAGGAATGCTCCCACAATTTGGTATGGAAATATACACAAATCGCTCATTTGGGATTTCTTCCTGTATCACTTTGTTACAGAGAGTACATGTATGTTTCCACATGTACGAAATTTGGAAGATTTCATTTACAGGTATAGTTTTGTTTTCCAATACTAATAGTATGTACATTAGAAATTCTTGTGGATCTTCTTGTGAGTTCATAGTGAATCTCACCATTCCAGCACAGTCGTCCAATTGTTGCCTTACTCCATAAACACTGTGGCCCTCATTACGACCCTTGCGGAAAGCGACTGACCGGAGCGCCACAGCGTAAATAGCGTTTCCGCCATTGCACGAAGGAGCAAAGTGCGGCCCATTCCGACCCATCGGGCACGAGCACCACGCCACGGCGGAAGTGCAAAGTCCGCGATGGCGGAAATGACCCCAAAACGGCCCACACCGCCGCCGTACGGCGCCCTAGGTGCAATACCGCCACCCCTCTTAGCGGTCACCGCAGTGTGCGCCTACCGGAAAGTACGGTGACCGGAAATATACGGAAACGGAAGTTAAAACATGGGCCCGGAACGGGAAACATCCCGGCGTACACCTATAAAACCACTAAAACCACACAACCACTAAAATCACTACCCTGAAACACACCCCAACCCGTCACCCACCCTAGCGAAACCAAGACAAATGGGAAAAGTAGCGAAGAAAGCGTGCGACCGCAAGCGGCAGGTCCACTTCTCCCGCGAGGAACTCACCGTGCTAACAGAGACCCTCCAGGAGAATGCTGCCGTCGTCTTCTCCACGCAAATGACCAGAACGGCACTTGCAAACAAGAAGACCATATGGGCTCTGGTGGCACAGCGGGTAAGTGCGGTGGGGACCGCACCCCGCACCCCACAGCAATGCCGCAAGCGATGGGACGACCTGCGGATACGCGTCCGCAGCATACTCTCTGCCAACCGCAACATTGCCACAGCCACCGGGGGAGGACCTGAATCACCCATCAAGTTGACCCCCTGGGAAGAAATCTGTGCCTCCACCATCGGAATGGAGAGCATAGAGGGAGTCGGAGGGATGGAGAAAGGAGTGCAGACATCCGAAGATTCAGGTAGGTGTACCAGATAAAACAATGCCAAATCCACACAGTCCATCCATGTGAAGTACCATGCGTCCACATAGTGCAACAGAAACACATGTCCAGGAGAACGGCCACACACATCGGCCTGATAGCGCACGTTAAAACCCACAATAAATACATAAATAATTAAAAACCCCTAATACACGCACTACACGTGCAGCAGGCACACCCTAACTGCAGGCTGCCAAACAACTGCACCCTCACTCCACACACAAATCAAAGCACCTCCAAGGACCCGACCCAAATCACCCTCAGGTACCACCCCAGAGCATGTGATACAATGCCATTCCAATTCCCACAGACCCATCATTAACCCTCGCCCTCCTTTACTCCACCATAGGGTCCGATCCAAACGACGAGCTACAGGACACCCCTACCAGCACACCTGCAAAGAGGGCCAAGACCAACGGCCAGAGACCCTCCACCTCAGCTGCACGCATCAAGACACGGCAGCAGCACAAATCAGGTGGCAGCACAGAGGAGGGAACATCAACAGGCACCCCAGCAGCCAGCATGCCCACAACACCACCACCACAGGTCCCCCCAATGGATGCCACAGAAGGCACTGCCTCTGGTGGCAGCAGCACCATAGGTGACACCCCATTGATGGCAGCATGCTCCGACACAGAAAACGGGGATGTCGAAGTCAGATCCATCCATGACCTGTCCCAATCCCCCTGTCTGTCCCATCCCGTACAACATGAGGATACCACGCAGGGGCACCCACAAGACAACGACTGGCCATCCCCCCCAAGCCCTGTGGCAAGGCAACATGAGGACAACAGCCCCTCTGTGACACCCCCGCAAATGGGCATGGCCCAGCAGAGGCAACAGTCCCTCGACCAGTTAATCGTGCAACAGCAGCAAATGGCCACGCTCCTCAAGGACCATGCCGATGAATGTGGGGGCACTAAGGCAGACATAGAAACATCAACTGAGACACTTAGGGCAGAAATGGAGAGAGGCACAGAGACGCTGAGGGCACAAATGGAGAGTAGCACCGAGAGCCTGAGAGTCCAAATGGAGAGAAGCACCGAGAGCCTGAGGGGGGAACTGCATGCGACGTCCAAAGACGTATGTGCCGAACTTGCCGCAGTGCGCCGTGTGCTCACTGAGCTCTCGCAAACCCTTAGGGACATGCATGGACGTGAGCAGGCAGACACATCATCCGTTGCAAGTTCCGTCCAGGGCAGCCCCCAACGTAGATCTGGAAGGAACCTGCGCTCCACAGGCAGGGGTGCCCCTGATACCCGCAGAGGGGGCTTGCAATAGCGACAGCCCACTGACAATGAGCATCTTTGGACACTGGGGTTCGTGGGGGAGGTAGGAGGGTGGAGGGGGTGTGTTGGGCTCACTTGGGTGGCGGGTCGATAGGGTGTTCAACATGACATCACATATGCCATAAAAAGTGCACGATCAACCAATGAGATGTGTGGACATTGATTTCTGTGTACTAGGCCATCATAGGCGTACAGTCCATATTGTGCATGTCCCAGACACGCACAGTGCCACGAGTCCCGTGTCCATGTATCAGCCACCAGGCGTGAGTGCTAGAAGCATACATCAATGAGATGCTGACGAATGTCACGGGCCTCCGGTGCCTCGCAGACTCCATGAGGTGCTGCCACATCCCCACCCTCATCATGACCATCATCATGTGCTTGCAGTTCTGCGTCAGGGGGCATGGGCACATTTCTACGTACGCACATGTTGTGGAGCATGACACATGCCATGACCATCTTTGCAACCTTCTCATGGCGGTACAGGAGTGCCCCGCCAGACCTGCTGAGGCAGCGGAAACGAGTCTTCAGTAGGCCGAATGCCTGTTCAATGACTACACGGGTACGTGAGTGGGCATGGTTGTAGTCCTCCTCATGCTGGTCCCGTGGGTTCCGGACTGGTGTGAGGAGCCATCTCTTCAGTGGATATCCAGCATCACCTGTATGTGGACGAGAAACGTATGATGTGGAATGCCATTGCTACGTACGCACACCCCCCCCCTTCCTGCCAGGTCATTGCCAAATCACATTCCCCACATAATCATGCATGTAATGAGACTCACCGAGTAGCCAGGATCTGTTCCCTGCGTGTCGCTCCATGTAGCGTGGTATTGTAGAGTTCCTCAAGACCATAGAATCATGGGTTGATCCAGGGAATCGGGCACAACAATGTGTAATGATCCTGTTGGAGTCACACACCATTTGTACATTCAGGGAATGAAATTGTTTTCTGTTGCGGTACTGGGCCTCCATGGCATGTGGGACGACCAATTCCACATGGGTGCAGTCGATGGCACCAATGCAACCCGGTATGCCGGCAAGTGCATGGAATCCCACTTTTGTGTTGGTAATTTCCTGCTCCGAGCGTGGTAGAGAGATGTAGTCGTCTGCGTGCTGCAGGAGGGCATCGAGCACTTGCAATAGTGTCCGTGAGAACAGTGGCTGAGAAATGCCATGCATCTGTCCGACTGTGTGCTGGTAGGTGCCTGTGGCCAGGAAGTGGAGTACAGACACCACCTTCAGTAGGGGTGGGATGGCGGTTGGGCTATCTATCATGCTGACAAGGTCAGCCTGTGTCATGTCCACAATGGCGGCTATGGTGTCCCGGTCCAGACGGTAGAGGGTGTGGATCTGCTCATCAGTGAGGTTGAACGGATGTGCTCGGAGGCGTGGGATTGCGGGCTGCCTGCGTGGTGGTAGTGGCTGTGCTGGCGGCCCTTGCTGGCCCTGCCTTGGCCTCCTCCTCCTCCTGCGTCTCCTTCGTGCGGCCGGTAGCAGTTGGTGTTCGTCTTCTTCTTGGAGTTGGAGTAGTTGCAGTGCTATCAGGTCCCCCAGGGCCAACATCGCGAGTCCTGCCGGTAGCATTTCGGTGTGGTTGTGGGAGGAGACTGGGTGTGCAATTTATGTGTTTTCAGGCTGTATGGCCTCCACCTGTGGTGATTAATTCCACCTGTGCAAGCTGCTCTCCCCTTTGGCCGAGCACGTCCCGCGCACAACGCTGCAAATCTGGGAATGGCATCTTGCTATTGCAATCATGTATTTGTACCCGATGGCCGTGTAACATTGGTTGACATGTTCATTCTGCTGTGGTCCCATTGTTGCACATACTATCTGTGCAGTCGCGAACAGACTTGTGAAGGGTCAGTGGAACGTAGTACTCGAGTAACGGTGGGCCCTCATGCATCACTGTACCGAGTTGCAATGACGGGCGGGGCGTCCCATTTGTGGGTGAAGGCAGTTGCCATTTTCACACACAGCCGCACTCGATGGAATAATTAGTGATTTCAAACGGCCACAGATGCCTTTTCGGCGTGATGTTGCAAATGTGGAATTCCAAGGGCGGCGCTTTCGGTTTCCAGCTAGCGGCGAGGAGATGCCCACAGGTCTGACTGCAAATATAACGTTCTGTTGTTCAATGTCCTTGAGACAGGGCCCATGGCGAGGAAGCAATGATTGATATGAATAGTTTGGGATGCGCAATTGCTACGTGGGCGATGAGGCCGGCCGTTCCCACATACATGTTACTTCACAACACTGGAATTACGGGCTGGGGCACTGTGGATTTTGCAGGCTGCATAACGCACAGACTCAATGGATGTTTCTAATGTTATGTGAGTAATTATTCAGGCGTTTTGATTCCGGGATGAGGGAATGATGAATGGATGCATGGGCAGGTGATTTGATACAGAGTTTGCCATGTACAGGGCTTCTTGGGATCTATCCGCCTCCCCTACGCTATGTGATGCAGGGCTGCCATGGTGGGACCATCGTCTATCTGGCCTTGTTGAGCCCTCCCTGTCTCGACACGCCCTCAGACACTTGTGTCCATGCACATTAACATTCCCATCTGATGGATTCTGTTTTGACAGACGCATGCACAGGTACACTCGTTTGTGATGGTGTTTGCACCTCGATATAGATGGTTAGGAGTCGCAAGTGGTTTTGGGGTGGTGATGATCCTTTGGAGTGGGCTAGCATGCATATGGCTGTGGATTTCGTGTGATCATTGAAGTGAGTTGTTGGAATGTAGTTCTGATGGCCATTCTGTTCTTTTTCTTTTCTTTTGGTTGACAGGTATCTCCTCCCCTTTTGCCACTGCCATCTGTATGCCACTCCTGCAGATGGGTTTTACTCCCGACACCTGCTGCTTCGTGTTAATCAGTGGAGCAGCATTACGATCTTATGGGACGATCGCCAATGGCCCACATGCCCTTACGCAGTACTGGTGGCTCGGAGCAACATTTCGGCCTTTCAGCTGGACTAGTGCCTCCCCATTGGGACGGCCCTGCGGTTCTGTGCGCTTCCATGTTGCCTTTTCGTACGTGAATGTGGCTCTGTGTACCATGAGGGAACAGGACGACACACAAGTAGTGGCTGGTCATTTCTTGCGGATGCAGCCCACAATGGTGATTGGTGTTTAGGAGTTCATGGCCTGATGGCTGTATGGGCTTGGTGACTTTGATGTGCATTAAATTTCTATTCTGATTTGGCCCGTGTAGCGTTTTTCTTTGCAAGTGATGTGGCATATGCCTATTTGGGGGGCGATGTATTGTGAGGAGATCTGCATTGGGTTCCAGCTTCGGAGTTTAGTTGCGTGGTACTGTACTGGGCGCGTTTGCCTACTAAGCCCGTGAGGTCAGGGATGGGGGCTGCCAATATGACAGTTTGAATGTTGTCATGCTCAGGGGCGGGGGATTGGGTTTTGTGTAACAGATGCCGGTCAGCCAGGTGGACTGGTGGAATGATGTGATTCTCGGAATATGGCTGGTCACAGGTGCCTGTGTTTGCGTGCGTTTCTTGGTGGGGGACTGTGGTCATGTCCATTGGGATGGCTTCTGTATTCGTGCCATCTGTGCCCTGCAGCTCCCATTGGCCCCTCTTGTGTTTCTTTTGTTCGTTGCCATGCATGGGTGACTTGTACATTTCAATGGTTGCATTGTGGCTTCATTGCACCTACGGGGAGTTGTACTTTGTGGGCAGGGAGCGGTGTACAGGCACTCAGTGGGGCCGTTTACGGTTGATTCGCGATGCCGTACTTCTCACCATGGCGGAATGGTACATTACGCCATGCCTGATGGCGTTAGGTACATGTCCGCTAGGGTCGGAATTGGCGTACCGTTGCGCCATGGTGGTGTTTGCGGTTTCGCATGGCGCGCGCGCGCGTGCTTGGTGCAGTTAGCGTTGGCGTTCACTACGGTGTCGCTAATGGCTTCGTACTTTGCGGTGACGGGTCATAGTCGCACCGAGCGCTATTCGATGGCGGTATTGCATTTCCGCCATCGTTTTCCGATTTCCGCAAGGGTCGTAATGAGGGCCTGTATGTGTTGTCAGGATTGCTTGTTGCATTTCTATGCAGTACTAACATTTGCAAATACAATTAGTCTGTGCTGTGCAGGTAAATATTGTTAACAATTGGTGGCAATTGAAATAGAATATTCATTGCTACATTTGCATAGCAACTTACCCCACTTTCATTTGTAAATTTGAATGGGCCAGAAAGTTCTGTACCCGAGTGCATTTTTTGGTTTTTCTGTTGCTTCTTTCCCGACGTGCCTGGTTCACATTCCCTAACAGTTTCTTCTATGTTTGCGGCAATTGATGAAACTTTATCTTCTTTTCTTTTTTTGCAGAATTTCCTGTTGCATTCTGTTGCATTTATGTTTCATTTACTTTTCTTTTACCACGTTTCACTTTATCTGAAACAGGGTATTGTTTCAGATGAGGGGTGTACAGTGAACGCAATCTATTGTATTCTAGAATGTAAGGAATATCAGCTTTGACTTTACTTGAATCAAAGTTAATTACCAAAAGACGGTCAAGTGTACGTAAGCGTGATAATGGTACGTAGCTCATGCCTTCCTTAAACACTGTCTTTCCTATATCTATCAATGCTTTATCTAGTGTAAGACCTTGGGATTTATGAATGGTAACTGCATATGCAAGAGTTAGAGAAAATTGCTCTCTACGTACATACATGTCTTTGAAGAGAAGGAATCGAGCCATTGAGTGCCCTATCCTTTTTACTTCTGAAACTTTATCAAAGCGAATATTTACAAACTGAATGCTGTTATCACGTGGGTATGATTGAAAGCCAACAACTGTGCCCAGTGCTCCATTAACTAGCCCTTACTCTACGTCAAGGTTACGTTTAAGCATTACTCTACAATTCAATGATAATTTCAATACTTTTTCCAACCCAGCTGTGTTGGAGATTGAATGTTCTAAACTATTTAGTCTTGTTGTGGCTTGCTCACACATGGGTACTGTCAAACCATGTACGTCTAGTTTGTCTGTGGTGCTAATTTCTATTATTGCTTGCATTTCTTTCTTTAGCATTGTTTCATTGAATTTGAAACAGCTTGCAAGAGTTGGCATTAAGGCCATACAATTGACATTTTTGTGCGCTATTTGTTCCATAACATCAGTTGCGCATGCATTATCGCCATAAAGTGAATGTATATGGCGCTTTTTCAATTCAGCTTGTGCTTCTTGCGATAATACACCAACTCTAATACTTTTTAAGATGTTGGCATAAGTGAGATCTGCAGATTGCTGCATGTTCTCAGTTAATACTCTGTATTGGAAATGTTGCCAAAGGTTAATATTACGTATGCTACCAATATTTTTTCGGCAGAGTGTGTGGCCTAAGGTTTTAAAAATCGGTTCACCTTTTACTGGTGTCAATTGTAGAAGATCTCCGAAAAACGATAATGTGTTTCCCAGCAAAGAGTTCTTCCTTATTACTTTTAAGTACTTTGTGCAATCTGAGATGAATCAAAGCCAACATTAGATTGGAGACCATGCTCACTTCATCTATTAGTAGCATTTTCATTTGCTTCAATACTCTCCATAATTCCATTGTAGCTTCTGCAGAAAGTTTGTAGTAGTCTAACTTATTTTGATGCTCTACTGGAAGCAGTAGTAATCGGTTTAAAGCCACACCGCCTATGTTGTAGGCCGCTAAACCTGTGGGGGCTGTTACAACAGCTGACAGTTTGTTGTTTGTCAATTGCTGCAGGAACTTCCCCACTGACGTACAGCAGTATAGGTTTGTAATTTCGAAGGGATTGTGTCCTCCGACGTATTCCTTATCTTTGATAGATCATCTCCAGCTTGCTGGCCTCGGAACATTTTTTCAGTAGAGGGCGCTGCGTGTTGACGTCCCTCGAGACGATGTCCCTCGACAGCCTCCGTATCCGCGCCAACGTCATCACTCGTATAAATAGACTCGCGCAGCTCCGTTGCTCAGTTCCGTTTTTACGCGTTTCGTGGGGCCTCGGAATATCATTTCTCAGTTCTTCAATCAAATATACTTCATTATTCCTTGTGAATACCGACTCGTACTCGATGGCTTCCTCATCCGAACCGACGACTCCACGGTCCCGCTTCAAAAAATGTCGAGACTGTGGAAAGAAAATGTCGTTGACGGATCCTCACAGAATCTATTTGTGGTGCCTGGGAGTCGAGCACCATTGTTCGGAGTGCGAGGACTGCATGTCCATGACGGCGAAAGCCTTGAAGGTGCGTAAGGGGAAGCTCGAGAGAGGTAAGGCAGTTAAAACTTCTTCAAAAGTTTCCTCGGTGGAGTCGAGACATTCGTCTCCTCGCCATCACAAAAGACATTCTCGTTCTAAATCTCGAAGCAGTTCCCATCACTCTTCGAGATCTAAGCATTAAAAAAAAAAGAGAAGTTGAAGATCCCCTTCCTCGTCTTCTTCTTCTTCCGTTTCCCCGAAAAGGGTCTCCTGCCCCACAAAACATAGCTCTCAGGCTGAGTGGGAGGAATTCAGGAAAAAGATGCTCAGCGTCTTCAAGAAAGCAGCCTCGTCCCCCTCGAAGACTGCTGAGGGTGATAGCCTGGGTGAAAGAACCGAAAAATCAAAACGCTGCGAGTCGCAGCACCCGGCGAAAGAAGCTACTCGAGAGCGTCATGAACCCTCAAATAAAGGCAAGGTCGCGTATTCGACGCCGTCGTCGAAGATCCCTTCGACGCATAGATCGGCGTCTTCGACACCATTATCGAAGGGTTCTTCGACGCACAGGTCAGTCGATTCGACGCCGTCTTCGACGCCGACGTCGACGCCGAGAAAGGACAAACCCACGGCCACCCCACAGCCAGTGGCCATATACCCAGAGCCTCGATCACGAGAATGTCGTCGACAACCTCGAGTAGAATTCCGATACTCGAGGCCTCTACCAACCTTCTCGATGCCTTTTTCGATGGCTTCGAAGCCTTTAACGTCCACGTCGACGACGTCAACGTTTTCTCAGCCAATTATGACGAATTTGGCCCCTTCCGCTCTGGAAATGGGATTTATACCATTTCCAAGATCTGACCATTCCAGAGCCTTAGCATCTATTTATGAGGAAGGGGAGAATTCGGATCAGGAGAGACCTTTTGAGTTGCAGGGATCTGCAACTCCTGTACCAGAGGAATTTACCTCTGATGAAGGTAGGTTTAAGGACCTCCATGAATCCTTACATGAAGCAAGTGGGTTGGACACTTCCCCAGAAGTGGAATCTGCCAAACCAGACCCAGGGGAGCATGCCGAAACCCCTTATAGAACCTTGATGGCAAGGATAATAGAGTTTATGGGGTGGTCTACACCTTCACCTGCTTTTCAGCCAGACAACCTCACAGACATTTTGGTTAAAGGTCCACAGGAGGATCCTGTGGTGCCATTTCATACGGCATTACAAAGGAAAATATTGGCAAACTGGGAAACCCCTGAGGTTATCCCGGCGGTTAACAAAAAATTATCAGCCAAGTATAGGGTGTCTACTGCTGACCCTGAACATTTATCCAGACACCCAACTCCGGAGAGTCTGGTTGTGCAGGCAGCAACTTCATCAGGTAGTAAATCGGCTTACCCTACTGTTCCACAGGACAGGGATGACAAGAGATATGACTCTATGGCCAAAAAAGTATTTTCTGCATGTAGCATGGCGTTGAAATCCATCAATGCTACTTGTACACTTGCAAGCTTCAGCCACACACTTTGAGAGTGTGCTTCATCAGCGGCTGACTGCCTCCCGGAGGGAGAAGAAAGGGAAGCGTTTCTCAACATCATTAAGGATGGTAAGGACGCAATGTGCGAATCACTTCAGACTGGCATCGATTCTGCTGACAGTATCAGCAGGGCCATGGCGGCAAGTACAACAACCCGGAGATTCGCTTGGTTGCGAAAGTCAGGTTTTGCTCCAGATGTGCAAAGCAGGCTCTTGAATATGCCCTTTGACGGCTCTTCTTTGTTTGGTAAGAAGGCAGATGACAGTTTAGAAAAGCTTCAAACATCAAAGGAAGCAGCAAAATCCTTGGGAGCTGCAATCCGTCAGACACCATATCGCCCCTCAGGAACCTCTTGGAGAGGTAAGTCCTTTCGCTTCTATTCCGCATTCGGAAGAGGCAGAGGACAGCCGGTGCAAATGGGTCAGAAAAAATTCACCCGAGGTGGACGGGTTAAAAATACAAAAGCCGCAGCAGGTACCTCTTTACCCTCGGAATCTGCATCAGCCGCCTCCAAACCACTCTGAGGACTCTCCTCACAAGACACCAGTAGGGGGCAGGTTGACTCAACATCTGACAGAATGGCAGGCTATTACGTCAGATGCTTGGGCATTGGAGACAGTTGCCCAAAGTTACTGCCAGCCTTTTCTACGCATCCCTCAGAGCCATCCACCGGGGAACAGCTCTCGGAAAGTTCCAGATCCGCTCCTCTTGCAGGAAATTGTAGCCCTGCTAGAGAAAGGTGCCATAGAACCGGTACCTGTAGTGGAGAGGACCAAGGGCTGGTACCACCCCTACTTTCTCATCCCGAAGAAAGATGGAGGACTGAGACCTATCTTGCACTTACGAGAATTGAACAAGTTCCTCAGGAAGGACAAATTCAAGATGCTAACTCTCTCTCGGATCCTTCAGGCCCTCCAGCTCCAGGACTGGCTGGTATCTCTGGACCTCCAGGATGCTTATTTCCATGTGCCAATCCATCTCAAACACAGGAAATACCTGAGGTTCGCAATTGGCGGCTCTCATTATCAATTTCGAGTTCTGCCATTTGGGCTGACCTCCGCCCTGAGGGTCTTCACCAAGCTAATGTTGGTAGTGGCTGCAATTCTAAGGAGGGAAGGGATTAACGTCTACCCCTACCTGGACGATTGGCTGATCAGAGCTGTATCTCCGGAACAAGCTCAGATTCAGCTAGATTATGTCTGCCACTTCCTTCAAAAACTGGGCTTCTCCCTCAATTTAAAGAAGTCACAGATGATACCATCACAGAGACTCCAGTTCATTGGAGCGGTCCTGGACACTTCCCCGGGAAAAGCCTTGCCACCAGAGGTGAGGGCTCAAGATATTCTGCAGATGGTCACCAAGTTTCAAAATGCCCAACGTCTCCCAGCCTTTGACTTTTTGAGGTTGCTAGGCCTCATGGCATCCTGCATCTTCCTTGTGCCAGAGGCTCGCCTAAGAATGAGAGCACTGAGAACTCAGTGATCGCAATTCTCAGGGAGAATGACAGACCTCCTTCAGGTTCCGGACAAGGTGGCTCGAGACCTTGAGTGGTGGGCCTGCCAGAAAAACATCTTGAAGGGAAAACTGTTTTGGCAACCATGGCCGGAGATAACAGAAGTCACAGATGCCTCACTCACGGGGTGGGGAGCCCATACCAGCGACTTGATCATCAGCGGTCGTTGGTCTCCATCAGAGTCCAGACTACATATCAACCTGTTAGAGCTGAGAGCAATCAGACTAGCGCTGAGGGCTTTTCTGCCATCAGTACAGGGGAAAAATGTCCTGATAATGACGGACAACACAGTGGCCATGCACTAACTCAAAAAAAAGAGGAGGTGTAGGATCACTGCCACTGTGCAGAGAGGCAATGCAGCTCTGGTTTTGGGCAATTCAAGAAGGAATCTCTCTATCGGCGGTTCACGTAGCCGGAGAGAAGAACTTGACGGCAGAAGCTCTGAGCAGGCAGGGCACATTCTCCCACGAGTGGGAACTAGCTCAGGAAGTCCTTCAGGAGGTCTTCGCCCTTTGGGGAACCCCTCAAGTGGATCTGTTCACCACCAGTACCAACAGGAAGTGCGATCTGTTTTGTTCAAGGGAATTTCCCCCGAGAGGAGCTCTAGGGGACGCGTTCGTAGTGGACTGGGAGTTTCCACTCCTGTACGCGTTTCCACCAGTCCCTGTCATTCCTCAAATGATCAGGAGGTTGATAAGATTCCGGAAGGAGCATGATCCTAATAGCCCCAGACTGGGCCAGGAGAACGTGGTACCCGAACCTTCTGGACATGTCCATCTGCCCTCCAATTCGTCTTCCGCTCAAGGAGAATCTTCTCTCACAGAAGGGAGGTCAGGTTCTCCATCCAGACATCAGAACCCTCAACCTTCATGCCTGGCTTCTGAAAGGTTGAGATACAAGGATTGGGACCTCCCTGATGACGTCATGGTGGTGTTGCTTTTGGCCACAAGGCCAGCAACAAAGTCTTTATACCACTGACATTGGAACAAATTTTGCAGCTGGTGTAGAGAAGAGAATATCGACCCCTTTTCATGTGGTGCACCAATGGTGTTATCCTTTCTACTCTACTTGGCAAATTCAGGCCTTCAAGTTGGCACTATCAAGGGCTATCTCGCAGCGCTATCGATCTTCAAGCGCACTGTAGAGGAGCCATCGTATTTCAAATTACCCTTAGTAATACAATTTCTAAAGGGATTAACTAATGTATACCCTCCAAGACCGTTCCATGGGACTTAAATTTAGTCTTAAATTTCCTAATGGGTACTCCATTCGAACCACTCCACTCTTGTTCGCTAAGATTTCTCACCCTTAAAACTGTCTTGTTAGTGGCATTAACATCTGCTAGAAGGGTGAGCGAATTACAAGCTCTATCTTGTAAAACCCCTCATACAATTTTTCATAATGACAAAGTTGTCCTACAGGTGAAGCCTAATTTCCTCCCAAAGGTGGTTTCTGAATTCCACATCACTCAGAAAATTACCTTACCTTCATTCTATCCTCCTCCCCATCCGGGTAAAGAGGAAGAAAGGCTACATAGGCTGGACCCAAGGCGGGCTTTAAGCTTTTACATCAGCAGACTTGCTAGGATTAGGCAAGCAGACCAACTGTTCGTAGGTTACTCAGGGCACAAATTGGGACTACCCATAACAAAACAGACCATTTCCAGATGGATTATTTTGGCCATTCTGGAATGTTACAAACTAGCAGGGAAAGAGCCTCCTCAAAATATTAGGGCTCATTCAACCAGGGGTATCGCAGCCTCTTCGGCCCTCCAAAGAGGAGTTCCGTTTCAAGACATATGTGCGGCTGCCACACGGTCGTCCGCACATACATTCACAAGATTTTACAACCTGGATTCCTCCTCTAGTCAAGAGACTAGGTTTGGCAAAGCCGTATTACATTCTGTTCATTCCTAAAGGGAAACATGGCGTTTTTACTCCCACCTCCAATTACACACCACTGCTATGGGAGTCTATCAAAGATAAGGAATACGTCAGAGGACACAATCCCTTCGAAGAACAAGTTACTTCTTAACTGGTAACGTTCTTTCGATGGGATGTTCCTCCGACGTATTCCTTATCGCCCCTCCCATCCATCCCCGCAGTAATACTTCCCTTGTGGTTGCAGCTTACGCTTCTTCAAGGTCAATAACCAATTAATGTAAAACAACTGTTAACGTCAAAATGGAACTGAGCAACAGACGCTGCGTGAGTCTATTTATACACGTGATAACGATGGCGCCGATACGGAGGCTGTCGAGGGACATCAGCTCGAGGGATGTCGACGCGCAGCGCCCTCTACTGAAAAGTTTTTCCGAGGCCAGCAAGCTGGAGATGATCTATCAAAGATAAGGAATACGTCGGAGGAACATCCCATCGAAAGAACGTTACCAGGTAAGAAGTAACTTGTTCTTTGGCAGGTACATTCTTTATTTTCATGCTCTACACCATGCACAATTTGTTTTGTTACCTCTTCAAAAATGGTGCGCTGATCGTTGTTAAGTTTTCCTTGTTGCACAGTTAAGTCCTCTGTATCTTCTTGATACTGATACATGGTATTTTCTACTCCTGCCTTAGCAACTTCAGCCTCATTTGCTATCAGTGGTTGTCCTAATGGCTCTTGACTTCCTGTTACAGAAGGTTGACTACTGTCGGAAGAGTCTTTATCTAGTTGGGCCTGAATTTCTTCTTCTTGTTGCTGCTCATTGTGTAACATTGTTTTGTACTGCGTAAAGTTAACATCGGTGATAGTGCTTTCATTTGCTTTGAAAGAATCTTCATAGCACTCATAATTATCTAGTATGTCTTCCTCTTTTCTCCATGGTTTGAAAAGTTGTAAAAGAGACATGTAATATAGTTCTTTCTGTTGAGGAGTTTTTAATGACAACCTCACATGATTAATTAAGCTTTGTTTGTTAAGTTTCACTAAGCTCCCTTCACAATCGGTCACTGTATATCTATGTTTACTTTCATCGGGTTTTACATTATTTTTGTATGCAAGGTTTTGAGCTATGTTGTACAGACACATGCTTTCCAGAGTGGTACTCCTGTTCGGATAGTATTTGTCCAGTAAATTGTTTTTCAGAATGTCTTGGCTGTTGGGATCATTTCTGGCAATAGTTTCTATGTCCTCATATGATTTTAGCACTCTTTTTCTACATTTTGCAGGACCAAGACTTAGCCATACTATGTTGTCTGATTTTCCGTACAAAGCAGTGCCGGTTAAACAATCTGCTGCTTCATAGGCCCCACATTCTCTATGCGAAAGCATTTTTATGCCTAGGCTGTACAATTTCTGTGATAATGTTTTGTCTGATGCTAGGCCATCCCAGAGGTCTTGAAGCTCTGTTTTTTCTGCTTTTGTTAAGTAGGCTGTAACATATCGTGCAACAGCAGTTGAATTGTCTGCAATGTACTGCACATCTATGTTTGCATTTAATAATAGGGCAGTGATTGCATTATAATCATTGATATATTTTGATTCTTCACTTCTTTTTATGCTATACGTGTTTTTAGGTGATTTACCTTTAACACTATGTCGAACTGAAGACATGAAGTTGTTTACTTCACCTGTTTCTGTAACTGGTCTGGGGAAACCAAAGTGGCATTTGGTGTAGTATTTATCTTTGTTTTTGTATTTACGGCGACAATATTTGCCACATTTGTATCTTTGAAATTGTAAAATCTGCCCATGCAGCTCACTATGACTCTTTTGTGAAGGGATTTCACATGTGACATATTTTTGGATAAACTGCAAAACAGTGCTATCACTGTCGTGGGCACATTTTGGTGCATCTTTGATCCATAACAGCATGTGAATATGTGGTGCTCCTCTCGCTTGATATTCTTTTCTCCAAAAGAAGTGTTCCACTTCTCCAAGGGGAGGAACACTTTCATTGCAAATAAAGTGTAGCATTGCAATGAAACGATGATGGAAATATCTTGAGACATTAACTGGATCTAGAAAGCAAAGTTCTCCAGGTGTTAATATATCTATGTTGTTTTTCTTACTGTTTGCTATGCGTAGGAACTCATGCAAATCTTCCCATGCGTATTCTGCACAACTTAGTGTAATAAACCAAGTTGGTGGTCCAAGGTTTCTGATCATGCAACGCACGTCTCCGTGCCGTCTAAACCAGTATTCCTTTGTACCGCGCATGTTTGCAAACAAACCTCATCTTTTTCTTGTACTTTTTGTATTAACTGTGTAGCTGACATATTTTGAAAGTGCGTTCCAGATTTAAGAATGTGTGCAACTCCATAACATAGTGTTGCTAATTCACTTTCGTATAGTAGGTGGAATATGTATTCCACATTTTGTCGAAATCTGGGATTTTGGGAATACATTCATAATGAGCGGTATTCTGATGCCCCAATCTGAGTGGGTCTATCATCATACCTCCCACATTTGCCAGTAGGAAATAGCAGTGGAAAAGCACATGCTTCTATACTTTTTTCCCAAATACTCATTGGTGACCCTTTGGTTTGTCGCATTTGGTAAGTTTCTAGTGCATCATCTATACTTTCATTGGAATACAATGGATGAATTGTCTAATGGTCTAAAAGAGAGGGTACTGTAGCTGGATTCAGAAGTTCGAATTGTCCGTTTTCTGATGGCTCTTGAATTATTTCAGTTGTTTGCCTTAAGCTTTCATCAATATTTATTTCCTTGTAGTACTCATTGTTGTCTTTTAGATATTGCAATACTTGTGTAACTTTGTGTAAGTCTACTAATTGTTGCCAAATTCTTTTGTCCTTTGTTGGTACTCCATTTACCAAGACTATTAAAGAATGCTCTTTTGCACGTTCCACTCCTAGAGTGTGTACATTTTCCGTTAGATCTAATGGCAAGTACACTACTTTGTCACAAATGCCTTTCACCAATTCAGAGGGAGGTACATTTTCTGTTTTTGGATGAAGGCGTATAATTGTTTGAAATGTGTGAACTGTTTGAATTATTATGCTCTCATACAAATTGAGCTGTTGGAGGATTTTTGGTAATGAAACAATTCCAAATTATTTGTAATTGCACGTGAAGGAGTGTGGTTGTTGTGTAATTTTGCAGTACAGTAACTGCAACATATTAGACGTTCAGTTACTTCATATTTGCTTTCAGCTAAAAGGTACAAAGCTAATTCAAACCATTTAGAGTCTTCATTGTTTTCTATTTTGTATGCTATGTCCACATTTTTTGTGTTCCTTTTGTAAAACGTTCTGCGGTAACATACACACACGTGGTTTGGTACTTCAGCCGATGACCTTTTAAATTTTAGCATTTCTTTTCTGTATGTGTGTAATAGAAGGTTGCTATGTGCAGAATTGTCACTACTATGCTCTAAACCTGTTGCATTTTCTACGTGACTCTCTCTTCCAAAATACTTTTTCTGAATACGGTCCATTTCTTCTTGTAAGTATTTGGGTGTACCATGCAGAAGAGTGGTATTTAAATTGCCTAATTCTGAAGCTGGACTTTTTGCACAATATATTTTATACACTAAATTTCTTACTTTAGTATGATGTACTGATATTCTTTTGCTATCATGGAAGGTAATTTTGCCAATAGGTCCATAAATGCAGACTAGTGAATGCCTTTTAGTCCTGTGTGCTTTCGCACTACACAAATATCCATATTTTGCCGCACTTTGATTTTACTTTTGTCTTTACCTTTTACATATTGATTGAGGAACACACGTAAAGATTTGAAAGCTTTATTTGGAATGGCACACATTGATGTGCACGGCCATTTGTATACTGGACAGTGTGGTTCTGCTGAATTGAGAGGTAATTCTGAGTTTTCAGAAGACAGTTTTGTAAGCATTGTTTCTTGTTCCATGATGGTAGTATTGATTTTCTCATACCCACGTCCACTGCTATGGATGGTAATTGTGTTTGTTTGATTTGGTTTGTATGCTTCTTCATTGAAATATGGCTCTGTGGTTGTTGTGTGACTCCATTCACCACCACAAACATGCAAAAACATTTTTTTGTACACATTCCATTTATTGCTGAGTTTCATTTGTAGTTTGGTACTTACTTTTGTTAGTGCTTTCATCCTTTTTAACACTAATGTGAACAACTTCCTTTTGAGAAGGATTGCACTGTCCAGAAGTGCTTGAAGAATTAACTTTCTACGGTACGTTTTAAGGGGTGAGGATGACTTTGATCCTCTTCTTAGTAGATTCTGAAGGACTCTGTGACGAACCATTTTTTAAAATTTTTTTTTTTACATTTTTATTTTCAAAAATGTAAACAATAACAAGATAGATAGACAATTGCAAAACAATATCCATCAAACACAGTAAGGAACAACAAACTATGTACAGTGAAAGATACCCCCCTTGCCCCCAACAGAGTCACACCATATCCAAAAGATCAAGTTCAGTACAATAAAAGAAATTGACTCCAAATCTTGTTGAATAAAGCACTTTTCTTCTCGCTATGATACAACACTCTCTCTATTTCCGCCAGATCATGTATTTCGGCCACCCACATCTCAATTGTAACAGGAGCAGGCGTTTACCAGTTTCTCAAAATCAGTTTTTTCCCTCACCAACGCTCCCCGGAAAACCCATTTTCTCTGGGAAGTACTCAAGTCATCCAGTTCCTCATCACTACCCAGCACAACAGTCTTAAAATCCAAATTTATCCTCACATCAAGAACTTTATCACAAATCCGATCAAATTCAAACCACATACCCCTCACCCTTGAACATTCCCACAACGTTTGTTTCATGGTCCCAATTTCATATACACATGCCCAGCATTCAGAGTTGTCACTCATCCCCCTCTTCATCATTCTCTCAGGCGTCCAGTCGAACCATTTTTGCTAACATAATTTTTTTATTTTTCACTATGGGTTCTTCTTACACTATTAGAATTATTAGGAACATTGTTAGCTGTACTGGCAGCCGTTTCTTTGACATCATTTCTGTGTTTTGTGTTACTTTTTGATGGAGGATCTACAGTTTCGGAAGTTGAGACTTCTTTTATTATGTTACCCAATTGCATTAGGTGGTTTGTACCAAGATTCTCCCCTGACTCTACAACAGATGGATTCTTACATTGGGTACCTTTATTTTTGTTTGCTCTAATTCTGCGTTCCTTTCTACGGAGCTGCTTTTTGGTAGGCATTCTTTCGTGTCTGTTGAGAAAAAAAAACTATTCTTTGGTCTGTTGTCCAATGTATGTGTGCTGTGTGCACGTGTGCCTAAATGTGATGGGGAAACTCTTTGGCACGGTGTGTCAACGCACAGTGACCTCTAACTATCATTTGGTAAGGCTACTTTACTGTTTCCATAGTAGTACAATGTGCTTTAGATGAGAGTACACAATGCCCTACTTGTGCCGAGAGCCATTATTAATAACCAAAATGGCAAAAACTTGCTACTGCCACTTATTTTGATTATCTTACCTTCTACGGCTTGCCTATGTCATTTCAGTACCAAGCACATAGCCATTTGTCAGCCATTCCACCTGTTAATCTTTGTCCTATAATTGGATATTTGTAGGCAGAATGGTTTACAAATGAATGCTTCCTTTGGTGCCCAAAGTAAACAAATAACCCACGCAGCCTCTTTAAGGAGAAGTTACAATATGAAGGTTGTACTGTACTTACTTTTTTGTGTAAGATGCCAAGGTTTCTTCGGATATGTCGTCTGCAGTGTAGATGTTGTTGATTCTCAGGAGAGTAGTCTTCACTGTGAATTAAAAAAACGATATCATTTACTTTGTGTGTTTGCAGCTGTCATGATATTGCAGCCTTTACTTGTACTTCTTTCGTCATACGATTCAACTTTCATGTTTCAACCCAATCCATGTGCACATTTCACTTCTCTCTGCGCACTCTTTGTATACTACTTTCAATATGGTACTTCAAAGTCCTTCAAAATATCTATCTTTTTGTAGGGGTTTGGAAATGCCTTGTTCTTTACAAAGTGTACTATGCATAGGAGAGAGGTTTGTAAGCGATAGGGAAATGTAGTAGATGGGCAAACTTTTTGTACTTCTTAATGCAAAGTACGATGTCCAAAAATCGGGAGACCCTCCGAAGGACATGTCAGCACCACAATCTGGAGCGATTACTATTCTCATACGATCACATTGCAAATAGCATTACTGTTGGCAGTACAGAGGACAGAACTGTGCCATTTTCACATACAAAATTAAGGTCTGCCCTAAATTATACTTCTCAACTCACACGCTTTTGGCGGGTGTCACCCGCCTTGTAAAGGGCAGACTCACCCGCCAAGCCTCCTGCACGGCCATTAATTCCAATGGGCGTGTCACCCGCCAAAAACAAAATCAGCTCATTTCACCCGAACTTCACACAAAAATGGTTGAGAGCTATGCCTAAATAGGCATGCTTGCAACGTATGTACAGGTTATGCAGAAGAAAGTAAGCAGTCGTGCAAATTGTTAATGGCAAATCGGCATTCTTGCACTTTACAAGGGGGAGCGTTGTTATGTGCTTTCTATGGAAATTTACCGGCATTATTTTGTCTATTTTAAATTATAAGGCTTCCACATGTACTCTGATCAGAATGAACATACCTGCGCTCTAAACTGATGCATGTGGTCATGCATGGAGCTGTACGTAGAAATTCGCAATCCTTGCACAGTAGCTTGTGAAGTAGGTGCTTTGCAATGGTATGCGATTTCCATTAGGAATCATCGACAGTAATTTTGAAGTGCGCAATGATGATGACGGAGTTAAAATTAGCAAGGTTCTATGTGATTGGTGGCTGATTGTGCGCCCGCTTAGTTGTGTCCAATGATGGACTCGCTTTGGTACCACTGTAGAAAGGGTGGAAGGACTGTGTAAGAGTTACGCGCCACACATAGGCAACGCTTGTCCGCTGGTAGGGCGTGTCACATATGGGTTTCTACAGCTAATCCTGCATGGAAAGACGACTGTAGCCATCAGCCAATCAGATGTTCACATTACTCTTTTGTGTCGTAAGATGGTGCACACACTGAAAATGGCAGAGGTGCAGAGGGTCGGTGTTTTGCTGCTTGGAGACATTTTTGTGCAAGGCTTACAACACTATGCCGAGAGTAGGCATGTGGCACACCATTTCGATGTGCGAGGAGTGGAGGTGGTCTTGAGCGCTGACACTGATGCCAATGCTGCGACAATTCTGCAAGTTTGCAGAGACATGCGTAGAATGACCACTCCTAATGTGGTAATTTTGCACTACGGTGCTTGCCACTTGGGATACCTGACTTCACGTACTTTGTTGGCAGATTTGGCACAGTTGGTTGAAGCAATCATGACCATCTTCCCAACATCTAAAGTTATTTTTTCTGCTTTACTCCCCAGACTACAATGGACCAACACTTCTGTTTTATGTCCAGATCAAAGCATCGGGAGGTGCATCATCAATCACGGCATGTGTGCATTCATGCTGCGAGTTGGTATGTTTTTTTGTAGCCACGATAACATTGCTCCCAGCAATGCGCATTACTTTGAAGGAGATGGCGTTGCACTATCCTATTTGGGAAATGCGATGTTCTTTTGGAACATAAGGCTTGCTTTAGAGAAGGTTCTGTAATGTTTGCAAGAGTAAAGCAAGGACAAAAACAACAAAAAATTCATAAAATACCACATGTCTGTACGATATGTGGCCAAAAATTTTAAAAAAGGCTCTTCTCAGAGCCTACGTTTAAGGGGAAAAATGGGATTAATATTTTAATGTACCGTTGTCACGCTCTGCTCCTCTACATGTCCGCGAACATGGCGGTAGTTAACTGCCAGCACCTATCACCACCGCGGACTGAAGGGTGGAGCCGCATGTAAATAAGAATGAGCGGAGCTAGAGATTGGTCCATAAAGTTCAGTAGGTGTATTCTGACCAACGTACTGTAGTAAGACCGTCTTCTCCCTCACAGGACATCACACAGCCATGGCTTTCCATGTTCGAAAACAGATTGTCTGGATTGTGGGAGACTCATGGATACATTGGTTGAAGGTGCATGCCGAAAGCTGCAGTTTATCTACAAATCTCCGATTTCCACATGCGGAAGTGCACTGGCATGGCGTGTGCAGCATGAGATGGCTGGACTTGGTGCCTCTTTGTGTTACTTTACAGAGAGAGCGTCCTCCAGATATACTCATCATTCATTGTGGCGTAAACAGTTTAGGCCATGTATCTGGAATTTCTTTACAATTTGCCATGAAGGAAGGACTCGCGAATATCATGGACATGTTTCCAAATTGTCAAATACTTTTTTCCCGTATTGCCCAAAGACAAATATGTTTGCCTTCTTCTGCATTTGGTCCACAAATGGAGAAAGTGAGATGCAATGCAAATAAGGCTGTGTGTGCCTTTTTAAGAGATGTTGGTATGTCCTCTTTCCACAATGAAAACATTTTGTTTCATAGCAATTTCATTTTCCGCAGAGAAGGAGTCCACCTCACATATGATGCAAAATGCATTTCGCCCTCTTTTGCAATCACACTAACCTATCTGACAATCCGTTTCACCCAATCCACTCCTTTTAAACCCACACAACACACCACCAAAAGGCTCTTTTCAGAGCCGCCACTTACTTCCAACGTACACTTTATTGCGTTTGCTCCGCTTGCACCCTCCCTTTTTGCCCTGTACGACTGCAAACTTTTGCTGAACTCCGCAGGGCTCTACGGCCTTCACTTCATAGTTCTATTGTTACACTGAGAAAGGCGGCTCTGAAAAGAGCCTTTTCTGTCATTTTTGTTGTTTTTACCTTCATTGATTAACAGCACTCCACACACTAGCAGAAGAGGTGAGAGGAGGGTAAGGAAGGGGACACCAGCCACGGGGATAAGAAAGGGCAACTGAACAGATACATATTAAGGGTAATCTTTATTTAGGTAAGGAGCAAATCTTCTGGTGCTCGCTGACTGCAGCCTCAAAAGCACTTCAAAGACCCCCCCCTGCAGAGTACTGTGTCACAATACGTGCACACTACTGTCACCTTCGAAAAAGGTAAGGGTCCACAGCATTGCGAATGGCTTGTGAAGCAGCTGGAGGGAGGAGCTCCCCCACAGGAGTGTCTCTTGTGGTGGGAGGATCGGATTCAGAGGATGCTGTGGAGGAACTCAAACGACTACGCTCTTCACATGGCACCACCTTGAGAATGTCCGCAGTGTGGAACGAAGTGAGGTGGCACTTCATGGTTGTCGTACCAAAACTGTACGCTCCAAATCTCCTATCTCCTGCGACTCAACACCACATTGCACTGGTTACACTTTACCAGGTTCGCACGTGCTTTTGGTACGTTCCCATAAACGGAAAACAACCGCCACACCCACGACTCCCGGCGAGTGCTCCTAGTGCGGAGTTCCTCCACTTCATTCTCTTCCTCCTCTTCTTCCTCAATCTCTACATCCTCACCCAAATATCTCTCTGCAGGCCCTGGTGAGGTGGTGATGGTGGCGGGTTTGGGGGAGGTGCCGAGGCTAATAACCCAACAGCAGCCATGGAAGCCATAGTAATTTGTTTCCTTTTCGTCACTACAGCAGTAAAGGCAACGTACCACTATCTGCTATAGCTAGAAGGACAATGAAGATGCGCTCCGGGGGTGTGGCCTTTTGAAGGGGTGCAAGGGTTGCCTCATGACCATCTTCATCCTTACAAAGCGGTACACTCAATTTTACGCAGCAACTCCTGAGGTGGCTTATTGTTTGGGATGTGTGAAATTACATTTTTCCACTCCACAATACTTTGCTTTGTGTCTACAAGTTCATATTTAGTGTTGCGGAAGCACACAAACCGCGGAAACTAGTCCCCACATTCAGCGTAGGTGCGGTCACAAGATGACGTCCCCAACACATCCGCCCCCTTCATGAAAGTCCCCTCGACAGCAAATTCAAAGAATCGCACATGCGCATGCGCACAAGTATCCTACAGATATTGTTTGGGTTCTCAAAGTACTTCAAAGTGCGACACAAGTGAGACAGACAGTTAGGAACTGGCTCAATGTTGCCAATCCTTTTGTTTTACTGCGCATGTGCTGGCATGCTATGTTCACTGTACGTACAGTTCCAGTGTCCTTAGGACAACTCCATTTTGTTTGCCTACGACCTTGCCGCCCACCGTGCCTTTTCTACGGACGGTAGCATTTTGACTGCGCCCAATACGAACGGCTATACTGACCTTCATACACTCCCTTTCTACTCATTTACACCCATTCCGGACATCTTGTGTGTTCTACCACCATGTATTATCTCGTTCCCAAGTGGTACGCCGAGTTAGTATATCCTTTGGACACCCCTTTCTGTTCATTTACGCACATTGTGAAAAGATGGTGCTGTCACACATCACATCCATCTTACTTGGCATTAGACAGCACCCACAATCCATTGCTTGTGCATAGGTCGAACAGGCGCGCTGTTCGCGAACATTTTACGTCTTTAAAAAAAAAAATGTAAACACATACTCTAGCTCTACAACTACTGTACAAAACCATTTACTATATACACAAAAACACACATCAATCTAAAGAAACAGCAGGGGAAGCGGACACTGAAACAAATATGGGGGAATTTGGATTTAACAGGGGTTGGTTATGAGGGGACGATTTGTGAGGGAAAGAAGGGATGGATACTTCATCGAAACGTCTATTTTCCTGTTGCAGGTTTGGGGATGGGTCACTAGGGAATGGAGAAGCAGGGCAGGTGCAGGTGGGGCAATGGTACCGAACTTTCCCTCTCACAACGTCCTCCACAAACTCCCGTAAACTTTGAAAATTGTTGTTCAAAACATCAATTTTCGACTCTATCCTTTTAATTCTGTCTTCTATCTCGTCTGTTTACCTTTCCTCTTTTTTTCCTGGTCTGTTGAAATACCACAAGTTAAATGCCTATAAAATACTGGTCACTATTCTCCATATGCAGACCAATGTGTACCATTATTGTCACTGTCTTCAGACATTTCCTCCTTCGGGAAATACTCCTCCAGCCACTCCAAAGTACTAGCCATTTCTGAGTCAAAACAACAGAAAGAAATTATTATTTCTGCACCACATACCAATAAAAACCACACCCACTTCAAAAAAATGACCTGCACTCACTCTTTTGCTGTAATCTCTCCTCTTCCAAATGCGTCCGTCCACTATCGTTCCAGGCTGCCGAGTTTCTGTGAAGTGACTACAGTGGTGGCATCCTTTCTTTTTTTTTTGGTACCATCCACTTCATTCTACATGATTATTAAATGTGTTGTTTCCATTTCCTACCTTCAAGTTTCCATATTTACTTATTACTACTTACAATATCTTTATGCCCTTCTTCACCGTTTCACACTTTTTGTGTAAGACAATAGTACATTTTCAGATACCCCCCGCCTCTTTGGGTAATGTTGATCCTGTCCGCCCCCGTCTGCAAAAACAGGCGCTCAGTCCATCCCTTTCTAAAGTCAATAGGGAGGGGGTTCTGAATGTTCTATGTTAAATGTATGGCAAGTACATAGATTATACTACATATCTCTAAAAATCACATGATTACAGTGCATATTCTGCTCACCAACTTCATTGCCACAATTTCATGCTTAAGTTCCACCTTCAAAAAACCTTTACATTTCCCTACAAAACGCACTTTGATAAGGGGATGTTAGGGTTCAGTTGCCCTCCCAAAAACCAGTGCAATTCACTACAAAAAAGACTTTGCTGAGGGGACATTATGGTTAAGTTGCCCCAACAAAAACCTGTATGCTTCACTAAAAAAATGTTCCCCCTCCCCTTTATGCTTCAAATTAAAACCAAAAAAACCCCGAAATTCGACAGTTATGGTAAATGAAGCCCCCAACCCTGCCACCACCCCTGTGCACTGCTAACACTAACACCCAGAGCATGAAAGATCTCATCTCAAATTTCAATGATGACATCAATGACAACATCATTTGTTTAGCCCCTTTCTTTACCTTCCCTGCCATACATATATAAGTACGTTCAGTAAAAAATATTCACTAAAGGCATGTTACACTTCACAGTGCAACCAAACACCACTGCACATTCCCCCATTATAGTGAGCTAAGCAACTATAACTCGCACCATCTACGTGCATTGCTAAGACTAACACCCAGGACATCAAAGATGATATCACAAATAACATTAATGACATCACTCATGACATCACATCTTTGCTTCACTTATTTTGGTGCATTGAAAAATGTAGGCTAGGTGGTTTTCTTCACTGAACAGCACAATATGACAATTGCAAAGGTGCTGTGTAGCAAAACGTTACCCTTGTCGTGTGTTCCTACAGTACTTACGTTAGGGTCTGGTGTCAGCTCATGATGCACATGCATGGGGCAATAGCTGCCCTCAAACACACAATTAATTTGTGTACAGGAAGATAAACTGTCGAATGCTACCAGTTCTTTCTAACTTACTTCAGTTTCCCTGTATGTGCCGCTCATTTATAATCCTTGGGTCGTCACATGCATTGTTTGTTGTAGCACACATGTGCATTCAGTCTATATTTGGGAGCTACTATTACATGTTTAACATTACACATTCACCCCTAACATCTTGCTACCAACATAGTAGAAAGAAGCCCTTGTAGGTAGGGACTTTTTAGGAATTTTCTTATCACATGTGATGTCATGTGTGATGTCATTAATGTTATTTGTGATGTCATCTTTGATGTCCTGGGTGTTAGTCTTAGCAATGCACGTAGATGGTGCGAGTTATGGTTGCTTAGCTTACTATAATGGGGGAATGTGCAGTGGTGTTTGGTTGCACTGTGAAGTGTAACATGCCTTTAGTGCAATTCTTTTACTGACCGTACATATATATGTATGGCAGGGAAGGTAAAGAAAGGGGCTAAACAACTGATGTTGTCATTGATGTCATCATTGACATTTGAGATGACATCTTTCATGGTCTGGGTGTTAGTGTTAGCAGTGCACAGGGGTGGTGGCAGGGTTGGGGGCTTAATTTACCATAACTGTCGAATTTCAGGGGTTTTTCGGTTTTAATTTAAAGCATAAAGGGGAGGAGGAACGTTTTTTTTAGTGAAGTGTACAGGTTTTTGTTGGGGCTACTTAACCATAACGTCCCCTCAACAAAGTTTTTCGTTAGTGAATATATATATATATATATATATATATATATACACACACACACCATCACTTCATGAACATACACACCATCACTTCATGAACATAATCTCTTAGCGTGAATGAGGAGAAAACAAAAGCTACACAGCTGTGCGATCGCCATCCACTCAGTGGGCGCTCATGGACCTACTGCATGATTGCAGTAAAGTTATGCAGGTTTATGAGGTGTGTCTTCTGCATGTACAACAGACCTTCTGTGTACATGCGTAAACACCATACATGTGCATCATTGTAACACTTCAGTAACTCATAAAAAAGACAGTCATTATTATGATAGTGCGCAGAAAAAATGTGGTGAATGTACAAATATATGAAATTAAATCAATGTATGATGTATTTATTCTGATATTTATTTCACGCTTGATTTACTCTGTAACACACTTTGCTTCAAATGACTTTATCCGAAATAAAGATGATTATGGAAAACAATGCCACTCTTTCACAACAATTTTTAACAAAAGAAATGTCACCATTGGATTCTGCTATACCATTTCTTTACAATCAAAATTGTATTCTATTACAACGGGTATCCAAATCAGATGTCCCGTCTGTTACCTTAGACCTGACAACAACACATAATGTACATAATACACAATATGTCTTGAAGTCAATTAGTTATAATTTAGGAAAAGATAGTGGTAAAATAGTCTAATTTATTGTACACAATTTGAGTAGTTGAGTTATACACAATTTAAATCATTGACAAATACTGACACTCTGATTAACAGGAGGCCAGGGGTAGGTACCCTGGAGAAAACACTTGCAATCATTAGCAATTGCCAAAGGATCTAGGCAGCCTATATACAGGGGACAGTACCCTGGGAAGATAGAATCTCAAAAGGCAGGAATAAAAGGGAAAAGACCGAAAAAAGGAACAAGGGCAGGGTTGCCCCGGATATATTACTTGTTAGAACCAACATTTTACACAGAGAAAGGAATTTTGTGTTCTCCCGCATGGGAGGACCATTATTTGAATCAAGAAAGAGTACAGTTGTAAACCTTCTTCCGTTTCTAAATCGGATCTCAGGCCTAATAAATATTTCATATTACAGTTGTGGCTGTTCTCATTACTTTAAACCAACAACCAACTTAATTTTGTAAGCAATTCACTACATTCAAAAAGGAAAAGGGGTCTTTTTTAATATAGTGAATTGCTTACAAAGTTAAGTATGCTTTAAGCAACAACTGTATATGAAATATTTATTAGGATTGAGATTAAATATTTATTTCAGATGCACCAGTCAATTATGTTAATTGAACGTCTAATATTATCAAAAGTAGAGTGTCCCAAATGAAACCCCTATGGTCCGCATTTATTAATTCAGGTATGATTTCCATAATACGGTTAGCTAGAATTTTGGTGAAAATGTTCACATCACTGTTAAGCAGAGTAATGGGCCTATAGGAATTACAGAGCGGTGGATCATTCAGAAGTTTTAGTATCAGGGTAGTTCTAGACTCTGCCATAGATTCAGACATCTTACCCGCGTCCACGAAGGACTTGAACACCTTCATCAGGTGGGGGGTCAATGTGGTACAGAATGTTTGATAAAACAAATTAGGAAACCCATCTGGGCATGGCGCTTTGTTAGGCGGGAGTTTACGAATTACGCATCTGCTTTCTGGGGAGTAATCAGGACTTCCAAACCATTTCTGTCCAAGTCAGAGAGTTTAGGTAGGCCTCCAGAACTAGAGCAATGTCCGGGATCCGATAAGGATTTTCCCTGACTCCTCGTGATGTAGTACCCATCTTGATTCCCTAAGTACCCCAATATGGTTACGTGTTCTAATGTGTTTAATTTTGCCACCAATAGTTTGTTGGCTTTATCACCTTTCATGTACTGCCTGGTCTATAAGATAGCTTGAGCCAATCGGTCTGCTTGGAGTGTTTCCAGCTTTGATCGGGACATGCAATGGACTCTGAGGGTTTTCAACGTGTTTTGCGTTTAATGCTCTTTTTCCATCTCCCGAACCTCTTTTCCGAGGTCTTTTCAGGTTTGCTCTTCTGCTCTCATTAAAGAAGCTGTTTTCCCATTCAGTTCTCCCCTAAATACTGCTTTGCCCGTATCCCATATTAATCTGGGTTTGATGAGTCCCTGATCGTTTTCCTTAAAGTAATTAACAATTACTTCTCTTATGTGTTGCCTAATGTCTCGGTATCTTATTGCCAAAGTATGTAATTGCCATTGTGAGCGGGTTAGCGGATGGGCTGATATATCTGGTAATGTTAATGTGACAGGCGAATGGCCAGAGATCAGTTTTGGTTCTATTTCTAATGCAACAGTTTTAGGGACTAGTGTAGAATTGTTTAGGAAAATATCTAGACTCTAGTGGATTCTGTGTACTGCTGAATAAAACGTGTAGTCTTTTTTTCCCCCGGTAATGGGACCATCATGTCTTAATTAGTCCCAGCTCTCTCAGCAGGTTCGTTATTGCTTTATAGTTCCATAGATCTGCTTGTGATGTCGGGTAGGTTTTATCCATGTAAAGATCCACTACACAATTAAAGTCCCCCCTACAATCAGCTCTCATTCTGCAAATGAATGTATTATTGGGATCAAGTGTAATAGGAACTTACCATGGTCATCATTTGGGTTATAAATAGTCATGAGTGCCATTGGGAAGTCTGGTAACCATCACTTGCCTGCCAGGTATCTGCCTTCATGCTCCATTCAAAAAGAGGATAGCCTCCCCCTTAGTCTTTTTCCCCCCGAACTAGCAAAAAACAATAAACAAATAACCTGTGTTTCCCATTCATTTTGCATCTTGGCTTAACAGATGGGTCTCTTGAAGTAGCACGATTCCCCAGTTTAACTCCCTCATTCTTCTGAATATTGGCTTACGTTTCTCAGGAGGATTAAGACCCTGGACATTTCATGATTCTACGTTCAGATAAGTTGTTGGGTCTATGATTCACCATACCCCAGAGCAGAGTCCTGTCCCCCCACCGCCCTCTACAAATGCCCCAATTT
This sequence comes from Ambystoma mexicanum, assembly GCF_040938575.1. Taxonomy (NCBI): domain Eukaryota; kingdom Metazoa; phylum Chordata; class Amphibia; order Caudata; family Ambystomatidae; genus Ambystoma; species Ambystoma mexicanum. Next base: position 525,292,388 of record NC_090940.1, read on the forward strand.
ATTATCTATGGTTTTATCACAGCTTCCCAACCGTTCTCCATTCCTTCAAGCAATCTGCTGAATACGTTGGGCCCTTCCCTTAGGTTTCCTGGTCCCTTTTCCTCATGTGATCGTCTCTTGATTTCCACTGCTCCAGAGTGTGTGTCCCAGGGTTAGGCTACTCCAGCTCCATCAGGTCTGCTGCTTCTTCTTCCTTGTAAATGTTGTATTTTATTCCCTTGATTTTTTAAATCAGTCTGCAGGGGAAACCCCATTTGTACATGATGTTCCGTTCTCTAAGCCATGATGTAACCACATTCAACCGCTGAAGTTTGATTAGGGTAGTCTGTGATAAGTCTTGTTGAGCATGAGTTTTGCATCCTTGCACATAATAGTTGTCTGCATCCTTGCTACCCACATTATCTGCTCCTTTTATCAGAAGAAAGGAACTCTCGCTAAGACATATGGGAGAAGTTTGTTTTTCTGCTGGAGTGAGGTGTAAACCTTGTGGGTTCGATTTAGTATGATCTTGTCAACTGTGGGAGAGTGGAGGATGTGTCAAAACAAGTTCTCAACATATTCGCCCTGCTCCTGGTCCGTCGCCTGTCCATGAATCCCTCAAATTCTAATGTTATTCCCCCAGCTCGGTTTTGGGCGCCTTCTGGTTTTTCCAGAAACATCTCCATCTGCGCTCCATGCCATCCATTTTTGTTAAATATTTGTCACGAGAAGAGCTTGTTCATGCGCCTGTTCTCCCACTGAGTGTTCCACCTCTTTTAGACGGCCTTCCGCTGCTTTGATATGATTATTAAGTTCTGCTATTGATACCGTCAATTTGTCCGTGCTACCCTGAATTTCCTGCTTCAACTTAAACAGCATATCTTTGAGGTTTTCTCTGGTTGCCTGGATATCCAGGACTTCCTGCGATGCTTGGGTTGATACAGGTGCGTGAACCTGCACATTATCTGCATAGGATATTTTTGGGCTGTTTGTTCCTGGGCTTATAGAATCAGGTTAATGTTGCCCACACCCACTCCCTTTATTTTCACTGTTGGTGTGGATATGTTTGCAGTTGATCTCCTTGATCATATCTTCTTCCCTGTATTGTAACTCGCAGGAACCCGTTAGCTGTTCTGCCAGGGTGGGAGTAGGGTCTCACGCTCATTAATGGCAGTGTAGTTGTGGGGTCTATTGTCTCACAGGTAACTGCTTTTGCTCTGGGTAAGAGATCAGTATCAGCACAAGTTATGATGCCATACGATCCATCGCCTCCACCTGCAGGGTTCACTGCTGCTTCACTGCTCTGGTAGTTCCTCAGCACAGCTGTTGCCTCCTGGTTGCGGACTGCCTTGTTATGCCCTCCTTAATTCCTTCCTCGCAGGATGGCTAGGTGGTGCAGGCACCTTGAAGGCCACTTGGCCATTCAAGTCTCCGACCTCACACATTTTTCCTCAATATGACCCCTCCTCATCCCTCAACTCCACTCTGTCACCCCATTCGAGCTAAGTGCACAGGGACCTCTTGGGCTTATGCTGCATTTGAGCATGTCTGCAGGCTTCATTTTAATTCAAAGCTATAGGGCTAGTAGAGGGTGGTATCTCTCGGCTATTAGCAGCCTTCTTATTCATTCCCCGTGATGTCCAACTCCCTTATCTCTGTGGATCAATTGGGTAAGGCAGTGTGCGGCAGGGGACAGGTGGCCTTACTGCTGCTTAAGGCTGCGCTCTCTCACCATCTCGGGTGGTCTCCCTCAGCCGCTGCTCTTGCTTCAACAGATTCCTGGAGTGTTGGGGCTTAGCAGGATCCTGTGGGGCTCCACCCGCTGTGGTTAAGAGTCACCCCGTTTGCTTCGGGTCTTGGAAACTCTATGGAGGGGGTAGTGGTCACCATCTTGGCAGCTGGCGACCTTCCAAAACGTATCTCGCAGCAGCCCCTTTTTGGCAAATAGAATGTGCCCTGGACCCCGTCTGGGATAAAGGTGCTTCAACTCTTCAGTTTCACCACTATGGGGGTATTTTAGGGGTTTCGTTTTCGGCTATGGTGGGTGCTCTGTACCAGGGTCTCGGGAGCTCACGGGAGCTGCGTCCACATAGCTTGCCGCTTGGCCACACCGCTTCAACGTTTCTCTTCTCTAACATTCTTCTCATCCAAGTTTTTCTAACTGTTGTGGGAGGCTTTCCCATCTTTTCTTTCATAATGTATTTTAGATGGTTTTATATTTCTACTACATGTCCCAAAATGCAGCATCGGGCTTCTCTTTATCTAACAATCTCTTTTGGATATTTTGACACTTTTATCATGTTTCCCAAAAAGCAAAACCTGGACCCTCTTTCTTTCACAATCTATTTTGGATGCTTTTGTAACTTAACTTGTCTCTAATTGTAAAATGCGGTGTTTTCCTTATTTCTCATAATGTTGTGCATTTGGTGTAAAACACTACGGGGCTGTGACTACAGCTCCCAAAACACAGGGGCTCACTTGTTTGACACAGTCTTGTTCTTCTGATAGCAAACGCAACTGCCAGAATACAGCATGTCCGTTTCACATAATGTTGTTCTCTTAATGGCAAATGCTATTTAAGTATGACTCCAGCTGCCAGAATACTGCATGACAGTTTTACATACTGTTGTTTATTTCATGGCAAATGCTGTGAAAGTTTGATTGTAGCTTCCCGAATGAAGCATGTCAGTTGTTTCATATAGAATTGTTCTCAAATTATAAAAATAATGGAGCAAAATGGTAAAATTCAAATACTAAGGGGATGTCTGGGTTTTGTTTCCACAGACACCAATATTCCAATTTTGACTCCACGAATATCGGCACACAATGGGGGTGACAGTGGTGGTTCTTCCACACGCTGAATGCGCTTTGGGATGGTATGGTATTGTTTCTTTTTTTAAGCGCTTATACACAAAATGAGTGCTTCAAAGTGCTCCAAGACAGGAGGGTAACATAGGATACAGTCATTCATAAGGCCTTGGAGATTCCGAATGATATACAGTAATAATAGCATACTAAGCCTGATGACATTTCTGCTAATTCAAGTGCTGTAACAGAGAGTGGGGAAGCAGGGAGTGGGGGGCTAGTACAGGGGTGGTACAAAACAACAACTGACAGTAAGGCAAGTGCGTTACAAGCAGTGGGATAGGAGGGAAGGGGAGAGAGGTGGAGTGCTGCAGACAGGAAGTGCGAGGAAGGGGGAAAGGACAAGGGAGCCTGGTCCAGGAGGGCCGGGATAAGTGCAGAGAGTAATCTCATTGGGAAATGCATAGCATAGTAAGAAGTGCAGGGGGGCCCGGAGGCAAGTGCAGGGACTGGGGTGGATGCCTGCGACCTGTACGGTTCTGAGGTGAGCCAGGCGACCAGTCAGTTAGCTGAGCAGAAGGAAGAAGTAGCAGATAGAGAGCAGAGGTTAGCAGGGGAGAGGTAGTGAGAAGGCAGAGGAGAAGAGGAAGATCTTCAGGAGTTCCGACTCGAGACAGAGAGAGGCAGGTAGTCTCATTCCAGAGGGTGGCTCCCGCAGAGGATAAGGATCTACCCCTAAGTCTCTGTTTGGAAAAACAGCTCACTCTCAGAGAGTTGGAGGAGGACGAGCGGAGTGCTCAAGAGGGAGTGTATTTGGGAAGAGTGTGCCGTAGGTAGTGTGGGCCACGGCCCCAGAAAGCCTTGTGAATTATGCAGTGGGTCTTGTCCTTGAACCTTGCACCCATGCGGAGCCAGTGGAGGGATTTCGGTGCTGGAGAGATGCAGTCCCTGGGCTTGAGGTCAAGGATACGTCTTGCGGTTCTGGATGAGTTGTCAAGGTTGGAGTGTAGAAGTAGGGAGTCTGAGAAAAGAGGCTGTTACAGTAGTGAGGTCTGGAGAGAACTTGAGCTCTGGAGACAGTGAGTCTCTGCGGGAAAGTGAGAAACGGTAGGCTGCCTCAGAGGAGGTGCAGCTGGTAGAGAGATTTTCGGGATATGTCTGAGATGTGAGGGGAGAAGGACAGAGCACATTCAAAGGTGACCCCCAGATGTTTTGCTTCACTGATGGGTGTGGGCGCAGGGCCAAGGGAGGCCGGCCAGAGAGTGGGACAACGGGAGTGTGGTCCCAATCCAAACAATCTCTATCTTACTGGCATTAAGGCAGAGATTGTTAGCTGCACACCAGGTCTGAATTGCAGACAAACAGTCATGAATGAGCAAGGAGGAAGAAGAGGCTGAGGGTAGCTTGAAGGAGAGCTGCGTGTCATCCGCATAACACTGAAAGTCTGAAGTGAAGGAAGAGATCCTGTAGGCCAAGGCAGCCATGTAGATATTAAAAAACCAAGGGGATAGGTTGGATCCTTGAGGGACCCCGCAAGTAGAGAGAGTGATAGCGGAGAGAAAAGGCCTGAGTTCCACATGGGATGGTTGGTCGTAGAAAAAGAGGTAAGCCATGCCAGGGCCTCATCAGTGATGCCCAGGGTACAGGTGTTATGATTTACTGTGTCAAATGCTGAGGAAAGGTCAAGGAGAATGAGCACAGAAAGAGCGTCAGTGTCAAGATTTGAGAGCAGGTCTTCATGGGTGTGCAGGAGAGCAGTTTCAATGCCTCTGGATGCTCTGATATCAGACTGATGATAATGGAGATAACCAAAAGATTCAGTCATACCAGCTGAGAGATTGCCAACTTCTCCAGTAGTTTGCCCAGGAAAGGAGTGATAGGAATCGGGCAATAGTTTGCCGGGATAGAGGGGTTGGCTGAAGGTTTTTTGAGTAGTGGGTGCAACAGAGAGTGTTGGAGAGAAGAAGGGAAAACTCCAGAGGTGAAGGAGAGGTTGCAGAGGTCCGCCAAGGCTGGAGATAGGGTGTCAATGTTATCCTTGATCATTTTGGAAGGTCATGGATCCACCTGTTTGGAGGAGACTTTTATAGGCTGGACTTGCCGAGTGAACTCCTCAGGTGTGACAGGGGAAAAAGACAGAAAAGGAAGGGGGAAGATGTGGGAGGTTGAAGGGGGCTCTTAGGATGTTGGTGCATGGGCCGGTGATGGAGTGAGAGAGGAAAGGATGTCCAAGGTTTTGTTGGTGAAATGCGCTGCCAATGCCGAGCAAAGGGCCTGGGTGGGTGCAGTGGAAGATGAGGCTGCAGAAGGGTTGGCCAATTCCTTGCAGGCTTTGAAAAGTTTGGGCGTGTTGTTAGATGCCGCATAGATGCATGCATGAATATGGACCCTTTTCTTGGACCGGATGCCGAGCCTGCATTGCCTTTGAAGAAGGAGACAGGCCAGTTTGTCAGAGGTTGCACATGAGACCACCCATTTCCATCCTGCTGCTCTACACTTGCGTTTGAGGGCAGCCAGATCAGAGTCATACCAGGAACTTTGCAATACTTCCTGTGGGAGCAATTTGAGCTAGCAGGCGGCAGGTAAGCCTTGCCAGTATTATGTTTATTTTCCATAATAAAGCAGTGTAGGAATATCAGTTCTTCCTCTTCTTGTCCCTGTATCTTTGTGCCACTAGGTGTGCCAATTTTTAAGTTGATCAGTCACCAGTGAATGATTGACAAAAGAAACCAAGGTCCAGAACTCAACCTTTGAGGCATGCATCTTGGTTTTTGCATTAATCGATGTGTAAATTGTGGGTTGATTTATTCAATAGTGAATTGACAAGTATTGACAGAACATATATCTTAATGTTAGTTATATGATTTTCTTGTAGACATCCACAAGTATAAAATGATCTAAGGAGTAGGGCATATTGTGCTACCCACTTGTGTCCTGACGAAGGCCTGATCATCAGAGAGCTGCAGTTGAGGGCTCATATATTGAGGCTCAAACCTGTGTCGACTATATATTGTTAAGAAATAGACACACTGTTACTGTAAAAAAATAATCAGGTGCATTGTAATTAGTTAATCATGTTGTTTGTCTGTAGCCCTCATTTACAAAAAGGGCCTTTATATATTGTTTGATGTTTGATGAAACTGTTGCTGTGGTTGTGACTTGGTATACATGACCTGAGTGGTATGTATGTACTCGCACAAATGAAGTGAGTTACATTATGTGAGTCGAAAGCTTTTTTTAAAAATGTTGTATATTGTATATTGTTGGAAACTATGATTGGAAATAAAAGCAATGTATTCTTCCCACTTGAGATGCGTGATTATAATTAGAATATGATGAGTTCTGTCTGTTACTTTAGGTCTTGATCTTTGTTAATTTTGTAGTATCCAACTGACAGAATACTGCATGTCAGTTTTACATACTGTTGTTTTTTTCATGGCAAATGCTATGAACGTTTGATTCCAGCTTTCAGAATGCAGCGTGTCCGTTGTTTCACATAGAGTTGTTCGCTACATGGTGAATCCTATAAAAGTATGATTCCAACTCCCAGACTGTAGTCTGTCAGTAGTTCACAGAGGCTTGTTCTTGCAACGGGTAATACTATGGTAGTCGGAATCAAGCTTCTGGCTCTCGAGATATTTTGGACTACGACTCCCATGATCCCTCACCATTAACAATGCTGCAGAGGGCTGATGTGAGGTGTAAAACAATACATCCGGAGAGCCAAAGGTTGGAGACCCCTGTTCTTTAATGATGCTTAAACTACTTCAACAGTCTCATGGACTTTCTTCTGCCCTTTTCAAGCGAGTGTGAGACTGCTTGAGCAGTCTCCATGGGCTGCGTCCATCCCCTTCACCATCTATTTAGGGTGAGACACAGCAGTCTCAAATTACAATTTTCAGCTTTTTTCAGGGTTGCCGGAAGGTTCATCAGGTCCAACATCCTTTACATATATTATTAATCTGATTAGTCTGAATAAAATTAAACCTAAAGCGCATATAATCATTACAAACCCTCCTGCTGGGATAATTCTTCAAGTATCCTTTCATTACCGGAAAACATGTCCATAACGAGTGAACCTGATTATACAGTTTTGAGTCAGATATTGTATTTAATGTATTTTGCCAGTCATTTCCCCATAGGAGTATTTTTATTTTATCTGGTTTATTTAGCATTGTGGCGACTGACATTGCAAGATTAGTTAAAGAATTAGCAGTCTCATTATTCAGATTACTTATAAAAGGACTTGATGTTTCAATTCCAGCACACACATACAGGTCCTGGTCTCTATTAATTCTACATTTCCTCGACAAAATCATTATTTTCCAAGTTACTAAAGATTTGAGAGACTGAAGACCAAATTCATATCTTATGAGTTCAATCGGCATACATTTGGGGAGGAAAAACAAGACACTCCTCGATATTTTGCCCTCCAAAACCTTCAGGTATTCCATAAACTCATAAGCAAAAATGTCCAGCCCGTATAAGAGCCTCGGCAAAACTTTCATAATGTAAAATTCCCTCAACAGTGTCATAGAGAATCTTCCAATTTTTTTTTCGGTAGAGCACATTTGCCGTATTGCTACTTCCACTTTTAACTTCAATTGATTTTTAGTTAAGGCAATCAAACCCGTACCAAAGAAATAATAACCCAAATAATTAAAAGTAGATTAGGATTTGATCGATTTGCCTTCACAGTACCACGTATAGGCGCTTTGTAGTTTGTTAGGTTTGCCAAAATGAACAATGATTGTTTTCACAGGGTTGATTTTTAAATAAGCTTGGATATAAAAATGTCTAATTCTTTGACCAGGCGTTCGAGGCCCAACTTTGTATTATCCAATAATAAAAAATAATCTGCGCAAGCTAGCCACGCAATACTCATATTGCTGAGTTTGGGAGAGACTAAACCTTTATTAGCCAACGCTCCTTCAGTTCCGCAAATGTAGAGATTAAATATCATGGGGGCTAGCATACAACCTTGGCGTAAACCATTAGTAATTAAAAGTTTTGATGATAACCACCCTTTGGAGTTTAAACGCACCTTTTACCTCGTGTCAGAGTATAGGGCTATTAAAATCTCCAACAAATGCTTTGGCATACCAAGGTCCCTCAACAGCCCCATAAAGTATGCCTATCAACAAGATCAAAGGCATTCTAAGGTCCATTGATGCAATAAAGGTAGGCCTTGCTCCTTTTTTTATTGATTTATCATGAAGACAACGTACAAGACAACGCACAATTAGACCCCCACAGCCGGTTCCAATATTCTTTCTGAAGCCAATTTGTTTTAAGTCCAGAATTTGATTAGTATGAATCCATATCTGAATATCAACCAACACCAACACCATGGATGCAAAAATGTTTGACTCCGGGTTAGCTATTGCAATATGCCTATAGCTTAAGGGGCTCAAACCAGAACCTTTTTTAAAAATAGGTAAGACGATAGAGACCCTCCATGAATGTGGGATAGTCTTGGTAAGCAAAACGTTTCAAAAAGCATATGCAGTATTCTAGCCCAATACCCAGAACTTAGCTTCAAAATTTTATTGGACAGATTATTAGGCCCCAAGGCTCCAGAATTTTTAGATCTCTTGATTAAGCCCAGAATGTTTACGACAGTATGGTCCAGTGACCATTTCAATTTATCATCAAAAACTGTCTTAGCCAACAGCGCCCCACCTTTATATACGCTAGAAAAATGACCGAACCAAACCTCTTCTGTAATAGTATTTAAACTCAAATCTTTCTGTGACCGTTCCATACCATTAATGAAGTTCTAAAAATTGGATGAGTAGAAGCCCCTCAGAGATTTCAACATTGCTTCACCATCCAATTGACATCTTCGTCCTCTGTGGTTAATCAGCCAGTTTTTGTAGCATTGTTTGATTTTTTTTTCCTATTCAGTATCATGGATTCAGAACTTTCTGCATAAGAGCTTTTTGAGCATGCACCTCACTATCCATACAGTGTCTATTGTACTTGTTGGACGGAGGCATATTTCATGATTTACGTTCCACAACTTGTATGTTTTGAGTTATATATTTTGTGAAATTATTCACAGAATATCTACATAAACGCTGAGATAGAGATGACATATCGTATTCCCTTACCATGATTGATGTAAACTTCACAGTTTTATTAAAGGTCCATTTGATTCTATTAGCTTTAAGGTTTATCACAACCACTTTGTTATAACAATTAGCATTTTCAACATCCTTTACATTTGCTTCCTGAACTCAGCTCAGCTTTTGTCTCCTGGTCTGGCCTTTTCTAGCTAGCAGTCTTCCCCTCAGGCAGGGACAAGAAGGTATAACCATGCCTACCATTTTGGATTTCAATTCTCCCTCAAAAGCACATGAAGGCTCCAGTTTCAACGCGTGGCAGTCTCACGCTATGAGCAAGAGGTGTCACCTCACTTTTGGAATGTTCCAGTCAGTCTGCTCCTTAATCTGGATAAGGTTGGGATTTGGCATCGCTCCTCCATGTCCACCACAGACATGCAGTTATTAAATTGCATGCACAGCATGAAAATTCTGTTGGCCCGTCTGTTCAGGGAAGGATCACCACAATATTTAATCTAGTACATGATAAGCCCTGCAGAAGAGGGGGCTCAGCGGTAGTGGAGTGAGGGCTTGTAAAGGCCATGAGTCTTCAACGATGTTGACAGCTGTACATCACATTTTTCCCCATACACCCAAGTGGAAAGGGTGTGGAGTGCTCATAAAGGACTGTGGAGGCTTTGTTGTTGGAGTTAGGGCAGTTGCAAGCAGGACTTTGTGGCTGCAGGTGGAGAGCAAAAGCGAATATGGGAAAGAATGCAACCCAAGTCACCGCCGTCTAGGAACCATAAATGGAAGTTCATCTTTAGACCAGAGCCACAGAGCAACACATCGTGGGGATTCAAATTAAACGAAATTCATGCATTGTTGCTCCTTAGAAGATCAATATAATTGTTTTAAATGAAGTCACTTTTTATGCATAGTTTTATCAGCCCAAGACCGACATCTCTCAAGGATGCAGCAACCACTTATGCATTGCACCGTCAATGGGGAACGTCATTGTGATGTAGCTGACCTCCTTATGATAGGTATATTTACACATGTCTACCAGCACCATTAATATTGTGATGGGTTTAAAAAAATGCAGAAAAACCTTTTATAATGTAAAATGCTAGAACAATGACACTGAGGTCAGAGCACCACCTTGTAGCCATCACCAGAACCTAAAGTCTATGATGGCCACTAGGTATTTGTATTTGTTTATTTATATAGCATGCAAAACCCAGAGGTATCTAGGCGCTAAGCTTAAGAGATTGGTTTCAGTGCTTCAGGTTACAGAAAAGGAAGCGTAAGAAGTGAATTACAACATCATAGAATGTGCAAAGGTAAGATCATACGCAAAGTGCAAAAGAGAAGTACATGGTGATCACATCCATTGAGCCTAACACCAAGTTGCAGGGTGGCAGCAGCACACAGATGCGAAAGTCAAACAATTGGCAAATACCTGGTGTCTACCCCATTTTGCAGGGTGGCAGTGGCACACAGATGCGAAAGTCAAATCTGTGGGCAAATACATGGTGCCTACCCCATGTTGCAGCGTGGCAGTGGCACACAGATGCAAAAGTCAAATCAGTGAGCAAATACATGGTGCCTACCCCATGTTGCAGGGTGGCAGTGGCACACAGATGCGAAGGTCAAACAATAGGCAAATACATGGCGCATACCCCATGTTGCAGGGCAGCAGCAACACACCTATGTGAAAGTCAAATCAGTGGGCAAATACATGGTGCCTACCCTGTGTTTCAGGGCGGCAGCTGCACACAAATGTGAAAGTCAAATCAGTGGGCAGATACATGGTTCCTACCCCATGTTGCAGGGTGGCAGCGGTACACAGATGCGAAAGTCAAATCTGTGGGCACAATACATGGTGCCTACCCCATGTTGCAGGGTGATAGCAGCACACAGATTCGAAAGTCCAGCATGGGGCAAACACATGGTGCCTACCCCATGTTGCAGGGCAGCAGCACACAGAGTGAAGGTCAAACAATAGGCAAATACACAGTACCTACCCCATGTTGCATGGCGGCAGCAGCACATAGATGCGAAGGTCAAACAATAAGCAAATACATGGTGCCTACCCCATGTTGCAGGGCGGCAGAAGAACACAGATGCGAAGGTCAAACAATAGGCAAATACATGGTGCCTACCCCATGTTGAAGGGCGGCAGCAGCACACAGACGCAAAAGTCAAATCAGCAGGCAAATACATGGTGCCTACCCCATGTTGCAGGGCGGCAGCCGCACACAGATGTGAAAGGCAAATCAGTGGGCAAATAGATGGTGCCTACCCCATGTTGCAGGGCAGCAGCAGTACAAAGATGCGAAAGTCAAATCAATGGGCAAATACACGCTGCCTACCCCATGTTGCAGGGCGGCAGCAGCACACAGATGCGAAAGTCAAAGCAATGGGCAAATACATGGTGCCTACCCCATGTTGCAGGGTGGCAGCAGCACACAGATGCGAAGGTCAGACAATAGGGAAATACATGGTGCCTACCCCATATTGCCAGGCGGCAGCAGCACATAGATGCTAAAGTCAAATCAGTGAGCCAATACATGGTGCCTAACCCTTGTTTCAGGGCGGCAGCTGCACACAGATGTGAAAGTCAAATCAATGGGCAGATACATGGTGCCTATGCCATGTTGCAGGGTGGCAGTGGTACACAGATGTGAAAGTCAAATCTGTGGGCAAAATACATGGTGCCTACTCCATGTTGCAGGGTGATAGCAGCACACAAATGCGAAAGTCCAGCTTGGGGCCAAAACACATGGTGCCTACCGCATGTTGCAGGGTGGCAGCAGCACACAGATTTGAAGGTCAAACAATAGGCAAATACATGGTGCCTACCACATGTCGCAGGGCAGCAGCAGCACACAGATGCAAAAGTCAAATCAGTGGGCAGATGCATGGTGCCTACCCCATGTTGCAATGCAGCAGCAAACAGATGCAAAAGTCAAATCAGTAGGCAAATACATGGTGCCTACCCCATGTTGCAGGGCGGCAGCCGCACACAGATGTGAAAATCAAATCAGTGGGCAAATAGATGGTGCGACCCATGTTGCAGGGCGGCAGCAGCACACAGATGTGAAAGTCAAATCAGTGGGCAAATACATGGTGCCTACCCCATGTTGCAGGGCGGCAGCAGCACACAGATGTGAAAGTCAAATCAGTGGGCAAATACATGGTGCCTACCCCATGTTGCAGGGCGGCAGCAGCATGAAAGTGTAAATTAATTAGGGGGCAATATTGGCTTGGAAGAAAAGGAGGATCTCGAGGGCAAGAAAGGAGGGTGGGGGCAGCACACACAACATCACAGGAGAGTGGGGGGGGCTGGGGGCACACAACATCACAGGCGGCCAGAGGGGACCTGGGGGGCACACACAACATCACAGGCGACCAGGCAAAGGCGGTTTGGGGGCACACACAACATCATAGGTGACCAGAGGGGCTGGGGGCAGACACAACATCACAGGCAACAAGGTGGACTGGGGGACACACACAATATCACAGGTGACCGTGGGGCTGCGAAAAGTACCTGAAGTGGACAGGGAGCAGACAGGGCCTTTTTTGTGGGCCTTCGTTAGACCAGGCCGGCTCCTGCCTCCCGGTTGCTCTGATTGGTTTAAGAGCCAATAGCCACCAATGGGAGGAGGAGCTGGGCCAGGCCGAGGTAAGCAGGGATTACAACTTCAAAGGTACAGCCATGTTGGAATGCCCAAACAGCAATGGGCAAAGCACATGAGGTACCGGAGAGAAAGCTACACAGCTGCTTCCAAAGTGCAGCAGAGATTGCAATGAGGACGTGCGCCAAACGATTTTCAGGCGGTAAATTTAAAACAGTAAAACTTGCTGAAGTGAAAGCACTGCAGTGCACTTCCAAATCATGCCCAGCCTTACCCCAAAGGTTGTAAGAGATGAATCAGACAGGGCAAGGCTCTGTGACGTCTTCTCTCAATGCTGCAGTGAAGAGGAATGGCTGCAGTGGCCTCGTTGTTGGCCTTCATTAGACCAGGCTTGCTCCTGCCTCCCGGTTGCTCTGATTGACTTAAGAGCCAATAGCAACCAATGGGAGGAGGAGCAGGGCCAGGCCGAGGTAAGCAGGGATTACAACTTCAAAGATACAGCCATGTTGGAAGGCCCAAACACTCCAGGACTCCCCAATGAAGTCTTTCCGCATCAAAACTTGGAATATCCAAGTGAGGATGTGAAAGCAAAAGGAAATATCGAGGCTGAGTACCACAAATTCAAATACACCAAACACGGGCTATAAAGATTCACAGATCTTTTATTATGCGCAGTTCACAAAGAAACATAGAAACAGATAGCTATCTTGCTCTCAACACCCCACAATGAGTATCAGCCCATCAAAGAGAGGAGAGAAAGTGCTGGACATCTGAACAGTCATGCTTTTTATACATTTCAACAATATTGTCCAGCCCCTCTATATGTTAATAATCTGCAGTCTAGAGTTTGTGCCAAGTTCACATACAGCTTATACAATAATATGCAGAAGAATTACATGAGTTTGCATTTCCATCAAGTTACAATGGCGATGTATATTCTCGGATCCCGTGGTAAGCCTTAGTGTATATCCCGACACAATGTAATTCAGCCCTTGTCCACGCTTGGCGTTTACATTTAATTGTCGCCGATGTGTATTCGTGGATGAGGCTTGTTAGCGCAGACAATACTGAGACGATAGTTCATTCGTAGTACAAGGTCTCTTTACCTAGTCTAAACAGTTGGCCCGCGGACAGTCTAACCATTAACAGAGCTCAAAGGTCGAGAGGCTTGGTTGCAAGTTAGAAACACAGTCCACCAATTTAGAACAGAGAATCATATGAACAGAAATCAAAACGGCAGATTATTCTAAAATGGCAGCGAAGTCGATCAGAAATCGGAACTTTGCAACACGGTTTTCTTCGCAGAGCAACTAGGCTTAGGCCAATATAAATCAAAAGGAGGCATAATATGATTTCCGTTTAACAAACCCTCCTTTTGACCTAAGCCAAGTGCTAAACTAAGAACTAGTCACTTTATGAGTAACTCCACATCTCAATGTCCATACAACCTGAATCACATTCATTAGATATATCAATCGCCATAAGATCTTCAGCGGAAATTTCCTTCACAAATTTGTTGGTCATTCTTTTCGGTGTTTGTAGTCTGTGCACAACATCCCCCTAACATTGAACATATTGCAGGAAGACATTGTATACAGCAACAACAGAACAACAGAATACCCATAATAATCAATAAGACTGAGAGAAGCTTCCATCCCCAAGATCGTAAGAAGTCCCAGAACCAAGCACTAAAATCCCAATTTCCCTCAGGAACATGCACTTCTGAACTTAGGACGTGCATATTTTGTATTGCCTTAAAGATGGTTGGGGAGGAATTTGGTACGAAAATGCAGCATGCAGACCCCACTAATTTGCATACTCCACATCGCTCAGCCAAGATGACGTCTAATACCATCCGGTTTTGTAGCGCCACTAATCTTTCTTTCTGTTCTAGAGTCATGTTATAGAGTATGTCAGTGGTCCGGTTGATGGTTTTCTCCAGTACTCTCGCTAGTCTCCTAATATCCTCAGAATTCATAATTGTCCCCCAAAATGTTACAAAATATTTCGCTACTTCACCCAGAATTTCTGGAGGAGTATCACCGCTCTTGTCCCGCCTTGGACGAGACCTAGAGATTTCTGTGGTACTAGCTATAAATACCCCTGGCAGCAGAATTCCTAAATAACAAGTTCCCTGCCAATCCCTACGTAGCCATGCGAAAGCTTCATTACCGCAAACGAAGTAGACAGGTTCGCCTACATACAAAGGTCTGTCCTCACTGGTCAAGTTTGCAACATTAGTACAACCCTCCAAATGGCTCATTGACTGAGTACCATTCCTCCGTATGCAGAAAGAAACTGAGTTGGGGCTATGGTTAACAGTATAGGAAGGTGGCATGGCATCCCTATTGCCTATAGGAGCCAACTTAAAAGAGATCAAAGATTGGAATGGTCGGGACAGTCTATCAGAAGGCCTAATAGAAGTAACATTAAGCTTGCTCCTATTTGCGAAGAGTGAGCATCCCAGAGGTGTTAGAACTCGCCTTTCAAACTTGTTCAAATTCATCCCATCAAAATTCCCTGAGATGCTATCATTCCATTGGCCAAAGAATAGTACCCATAGAGAAGCATAACATGCAGTAGTCAGAGGCAAAGGATGAATATACCAGTCCAACCCTTTCCCCCCATGTTGCGGTAAATGAGAGCAAACCCAACAGTCTGTCTTATTCAAAATGGCATGAGTTGCGTTCATTATTAACATTAGTGTATTATTGTGATAGCTCTGTCTGTGTTGAGAGTCTCTAGGAGATAGAGTGTGCAGGTGCACGAAAGGTGTAGATACAGTTGGGACATTCTCAGTAGGCAAGAATGTTTGGAGTGGGCGTACTTCTTCCATATACCAAACTCCTAAGGAAACGAATACTACGAAACCAGTTAACATAATTACAAGAAAACAATACATCTTGAAAGATCATGTATTTGATCGTCCATTGTTATTGTTTGCCACACAGTCACTTGTTTGTTTCTTACGAGTAGAGGCGATAACAGGCATTGTTCCTTTGAAACGAAAAAACTCCATATTCCGTTTGCTGGTGATCTCCTGATCACATGTTTTCTTAGTCTTTCCCTATCCCCAGCCACCTGCTTTCCTTCAGGTGCAAAAGATCGGGCGAAGGACAAGCCCTATGGTTACTTTCTTTGCGGGCACAGCCGAACCGTGCAGTAAGTCTAGCTCTGTGGACGCAGATTGTACCTTGTGACTCCTGGTACAGTGTGATCTGCGAACAGTGTGTTGTTGCTTCCTGATGGAAGTGGTGAATTAGCAGCAAAACCAGACAAAGATGCAAAAGGATCTGTAGGAGAGTGTGGAGATTAAGCAACTGTTTCCCCAGGACCTGCGGGCTCAGGGAGTGTCTCCGAATCACTCTCAGTACTGCTCAATGATGGATGATCGTTGAGAACAGAGCAAGTAAGTTTCTCCTTATCTTCTTCATCGTGTGGCAAAGGGAAAGGAATCCTCTTGACATGCGAAGCGTGCATCCAATGTTTCTTTCCAGTTGCTCGTACGGCAGTCTGTGTGGCCAACAGGACTTGGTAGGGCCCTCTCCACCTCGGTGCAAGACAGGATGCTCATTCAAATGCTTTAGTCAGCACCCACTCTCCAGGTCGGATGCTATGACCTGGCCCCTCGTATTTAGCTGGGAGGGCTTCTCGCACCTGTTGATGAATCAAATACAGATTTTTAGTTAACTGTTCGCAATATACAGAAAGAAGTACATGCTCTACATTTCTCGAAGCCCTGGGTTTTGGAAGATTCCAAATGTTAGCTGGCCTCCCCATCAGCACCTCATACAGGGAGAGCCCAGTCCTAGTCTGTGGGGTTGTTCGCATCGAGAGTAACACTATCAGTAAGTGTCCGGCCATTTCAAATTGGTGCCGGCACACGTCTTAGCGTGCTTGTTCTTCAAGATTCCATTGTGTCTCTCTACCAACCCAGCACTCTCTGCGTGTCTGGCCGAATGGAACCGTTTATCGATCTGTAATCCCGCACATATTTGTAGAATTACAGCAGCGATAAAATGTGGACCATTGTCCGACCAGATGACCCTCGGAAAACCAAACCTAGGAAAATATTCCTTAAGCATGGTTTTCGCTGTTGTTATTGCTGTGGCATCTTTTACAGGAAAGGCTTCAACCCATTTACTGAAAGAACAAATAACAACCAAAACAAATTTGAAATGATTACAACGCTCCATTTCAATAAAATCAAAGTGGATCACTTCAAAAGGGACAGAAGGTGGACCAAAACTACCCCTTGGTGTTGATGTACCCTTCCCCATATTGTGCTGTAAACAGACCATACAACTCTGGACAAAACGCTCAGCAGTTTTTCGGGATGTTAACATTGACCCAGACAGTTTCTAACATTTTACAAGTTTTCCTAGCGCAGATGTGAGTGGGACCATGAGCCATTGGAACCATCATAGTCATAGTGATCTACGCATCTGGCAGCATCCATTTTCCTTCTAGGTTATCCACCTAACACCCATCATCATCCAACCTCGCCAAGCCCTCAGCCAATTGCTTAGTTTCTTCTAGAGTGGCATCGGCTTGGATATTCTTTATAGACTCAATTCCTTCGGTTATGGTACAGACATTCATGGCTTCCCTTGTAGTATACATATCTGAATAGAGATCAGTAGCAGTTTCTTTGGCTATCTGGTCAGTGAAAACATTCCCTTTTCTACATCATCTATGATTTTCTGATGTGCTGCGCACTTCATAATTGCTAGCTGAGTGGGAAGTGCAAGCACTGAGAGTAGCTGAACTATCAAGGTGCCATATTGAATCTTAGTTCCATGTGAGGTCAAGAAACCTTGTTCTGCCCAAAGTCTACCGAAGTTGTGAACTACCCCAAAAGCATACTGACTATCAGTATATATGTTTACTCTAAGCCCTTCGGAAAGTTTGCAAGCTCGGGTTAATGCAATAATCTCTTGGTCCTGCGCAGAGTTATGCAAAATTCTTTTGGTTTCCACAATTGTGCTCAGTGTAGAGATGGCATAAGCAGCAGTGGATGTACCATCCAGAAGTTTGAAACAGGAGCCATCACAAAACAGCTCCCCTTGTGGATTGTTCTAAGGTGTATCTTTCTAATAAATTCTGCATTTAGTTTCTTGTTCTTTGGCATAAAGGCAGTCATGTGACATTTCGTCACTGCAAGTAGTATCTTGCGGAAGAGGTAATAATTCAGCCGGATTCAGTACACAACACCTCTTAATTTTAATAAGCGGTGCAAACAAGATCAATTTGTCAGTCGTGCGGAGGTGAGGTGTTGTGTTTGCGTTCTATTTAATAGAACGTCTACAGAGTGTGGTACCAACAAGGTTAAAGCATGGCCTAGGACCATACCCTTGCTCTGTTTTACAGACGCAGCAACAGCAGCGACATCTCTCAGACATCTCGGCAAAGCGCATGCAACAGGATCAAGGGTGGAGGAAAAGTAGCCGCACAGCCTATTCTTCCCCCCATGTTCCTGCGTTAACACAGCCAAAGCGCGTCCATCACGTTCATGCACATACAACTCGAAGGCCTTTTCATAATTTGGTGTGCCCAAAACTGGTGCTGAACACAGTGCAGTCTTGAGCAAATCAAAAGCTTTCTGGTGTTTCAAGTTCCATGGCAATGACAAAGAAATGCCCTTCTTTGTCAAAGCCAACATTGGTTTAATAACTAACGAAAAGCTTGGGATCCACTGCCTACAGTAAGAAGCCATTCCTATCAAGGCTCTGACTTCCTTCTGCGTATTTGGGATAGACATGCCAGAAATGATTTTAATCCTCTCAGACGTCAATCTTCTTCCCTCCTTTGACAGGAGATAGCCTAAATAGGCGACCTCCTGTCGACAATATTGAAACTTTTTCAGTGAAGCTTTGTGTCCATGCTTTGCTAGGTGAATAAGAAATAACCCTGTGCCCTCCTTGCAGGCACTTTCTGAATCTGCAGCTAAAAGAAGGTCATTGACATACTTGAGCAATGTACAAGTAACAGGCAACTCAAGTGTATCAAGCTGTTCTTTCAAAGCCCTGCTGTAAATGCTCAGACTTTCCGTGTACCCCTGTGGGGCACAAGTATATGTAAACGAGCGTCTCCCTAGGGTGAACGCGGACAAGTATCTGCTATCTTTGTGTATAGGAATGCTAAAGAAGGCATTCTTAAGATCTATTACACTAAAATGAGTAGCAGAAGCTGGAATCATCGTTAATATCGTTGTCACATCAGGCACAATAGGAAATTGTGGAGCGACGATCTTATTGATAGCACGTAAATCGATAATGAAACGAAAAGGAATTGCATTATCCCCTTTCTTATACACTGGTAAAATCGGACTATTGCACAAACTACCTGTAATTTCTTCAATTACCCCACAGTGTACAAAATCGGAAACTATACACTTCAAAGCTTGCTCACCATCAATCGAAATCTTATACTGAGGAATAAGTGGCAACTTTACTCCAGGTTTCAAGACAATTTTAACAGGGTCAATTTGTAAAACACCATCATCATTGTCATCCATCGCCCATAAACACTCCGAAACATCACTAAATTCTGGCGGCAAAGGTCTAGTCAGAAACTGTGAGGCAGAAAATTGCTGTGGTGAAATCGTCAAACGCACTCCATCCGAAGAACAATGAATTACCGCATTTAATTCCTTCAGCAGATTCAACCCCAACAAATTCTCACCACAGTTTGATGTCAAAAGAAACGGACAGTGATCCGTGAATGGACCCAGTGAAATCGGTACCGGCAAAGAAACTGGACTAACCACTGGCGTACCAGAAAACCCTACAGAAACATTAGTTTGCCCTGACAGTGGAATGTCTGGAACCTGTGAATGGTCAATGGAACACTTCTGTGCTCCTGTAGCTATCAAAAATAGATGTTTCCTATTTCCCACCATCATCTCAACGTAGGGGCCTGTCTGATTAACGGGAATAGGTATAGGTTCCAAACCCTGCTTCGGGCAATCCTAGCGAAACAATATATCACCGAAAGGAAGGTCTTCAGAGAGATATGCAGTAGAAGGATGTTCAAAAATATTTCTATTGTCCACACTCAGTGGCTGATTGTCTTACGAAAAATACTGAGAGTTCTGAGAAAACTGACTTCTACAAGGACCTCCTGCCCCAGAGCGGCCTATGGATCCAAGATGCCAAATGTGTTATTCAACCTCTGCTGGAGGATCGGGCATTGTGCTCACCAATGACCCTCTTGTCTGCAATAAGCACATTGGTTCGCGTGCACAGGACCCAACGGCATATTACCTTGTGGAACATACTTTCCCCTATATTGTGTACTACCCACTCTAGGACCTCTAACAATCTGTTGCAACAACACCTTAGTTTTCAAGTCTCCCTTTTTCTTTTCAATCGTTTCCTTCTCATTATTTACTCGGTTTTCGTAATACTGAGCATATGCAACACTTCAGGCTGAGATTTAGCTTGCGATGCGCTCTCAGAAGTCATAATTTGCGACTGGATGTCAGGCAACAATCCACGCGTAAATTTGTCTACAAATAATCATTTTCCAGACTCTGTGCTTAAATCTTGTCCACTGAAATCTGAAAATACTTGTTCAAACCGATTAAAGAATTCAGTAGCACCCTCAGACTTTCCTTGGACACAAGCAGTAAGTTTGTCCCAGGCAATCCTTCTCTTGGGAATTAAGGCTTTCAATTGTGTCACTATTCTATCAGACAAAGTCAGTATTACCTGCAGTGGTCTCTCACCAGCTGGTCTATCTCTATCTTGGTAAGTCAAATTATTCCATGTGTCCCCTATCCCTGGTACATCGTCTACTGTCCTAATCTGTTTCCACAAATTGGCAGGTAGGTGCACAGGAAATAACAAATCTATATCACTCAGAGAACATACTGACGAATGCAAGACAGATTCTATCTCTTTATAGAACCCTGTCGGATTCTTTCTAATATCCTGGATGGATTGTCTGATGGTATTTACTTCCTGTCTTGAGAACGGGACGTGAACAAACTGCGATACATAATGCGCATCAATGTCATAGGCGGCTACACCCTTTAGGGACAAATGTCAGAGGAACCTCTCTCATAGGCAACTGAGAAGTAGGCAACTCCGAACGCTTACTGAGCAACAGAGCCAAATCGAGTGCTAAAGCAGCTGAAGGAGTGTCAGACGAAAAAGCTCTCTTGTAGATATTCAATAATTCTGCGGGACAACAAATCTTTCCTTTTATACATTCATCCTGCAGGTATTCTACCATTACCTGTATCACTTTCCTCTGCATTTCTGGCGTATACTGACTATATGTGTCATATACTTCTATGGGAGAGATCGACATATCTGAAATCCATCTAAGTGTATCTCTCGTGCAAATTCGCGTTTCTTCACTCATCGATTTACAAAGAGGAAGGAACCGTTTCTGTACAAAAATAGCGCCCAAACTATCAACATCTATTTCTTCATTCCGTAACTTTTCTAACTCCCTTCTATAGTCAAAAACCCTCTCAACGTGCTCATATACTTTCTCCGCAGTATTTCTTGAATATGCTAAAACATTCAGATCCCTCAACCCTTATGGGATATCTGTATCATTCAGTCTGTTCATTATTATTATTATTATTATTATTATTATTATTATTATTATTATTATTATTACGGATAAATGAATTCCCAGTCCTTCAATAAACACAGGTTTCTCAGGAAAATTATCCAAATTAGAGAGTGTAGCAAGAACATCAGATTGTTCACCCTTCGCCATGCACTGTTTAGCCCATGCATTCAGATCTCGCTTTCTTTACTTAGAAACTGTATTACGAGTTACAATCTTTGATTCCGCTCCCATATCAACTACAAGCGGAACAGAACCACTCAGAAGAGAAAGAGCAGACAAATCTTGTACACTAGGTAACGAAGGTGCTATCACTGGTGGAAAAGACAAATCTGCCAAACCCATAGCAGCAGGCAAAGGTGGAGGTATAGGTGGAGGAGCAACAATAGGAAGAGAAGCAATAGCTGGAGGAAGAGGAGCAATAGGAGGAATGATAGGAGGAGCAGGAATTTCTATGGGAGGAGGAACGACAGCAAGAAGAGGTAGAACAACAGGAATAGGTACATACAGAGGTGGCGCAGTGGCACCAGGCCTTCGTTCATTTAAAAGTTTGTCAATTAATTCATCTGACGCATGAAAATCTTTGGACAGGTATATTTTCTGAATACCAAGTTGAAAAGCCCTATCCATATTTCTAACTGACTCTGACTGTTTTTGTTGATCATACAATGCTTTCTCCGCGTTTGACATATGTTGCCGCACATGTTTCTCTCTTCTTTTAAGCTGCTGCATAGCTTCTTTTTTTCCAATTTTGTAATACATCAAATGCTGCAGCTGTAGCTTTTTTCTTTAATAATATAGATTCTAAATATTCTATACGAGAAATCTCAAAGCTACCATTGATTGGCCACTGAAGTTCGGAAGCATGTCTGGTTTGTCTGTGCCAAATATCGTTAAACACTCTACTACCAATGCCATACTTACAGTAAATAGTACACGCCGGCGACCCCTTCTGTGGTGCCGGACGGTCAAATTCCAAAGATTGTCTGTCTCTGCGGAATAATGCCCTGAAACATGCAGACAATTTCTCAGGAATATCAGATTTCTGGTATTACCTGGTCAATAATTGTTCTCGCGAGGAAAATATGCCAAATCAAATATCAGGATACTTAGGAATCGGGCACGACGCACCTGATCAAAGAACTAAGGGAGGTCCGATCGGATTACTAAGGACAACAAAGGACCCTTGTGGTTGGTGATTTCGGCAAAACTACCCGCCTCGATATATGGACCCTCGTCAAGATGCCATCTCGGATCACGTGCTCACTGTCCGGGGATCGGGTCGTGCAGTACTGTTGAGGTATCGCGTCTCATCCAAGAAGGGGCCCCCTTTCTCATTGTCCGATACCTGCGTCAAGTCTTCAACGAGATGGCATCAATCTTGAGGGTCCCTATTCGGGTGCCATCTGTGAAAGCAAAAGAAAATATTGAGGCTGAGTACCACAAATTGAAATACACCAAACACGGGCTATAGAGATTCACAGATCTTTTATTCTGCGCAGTTCACAAAGAAACATAGAAACAGATAGCTATCTGGCTCTCAACACCTCACAATGAGTACCAGCCCATCAAAGAGAGGAGAGAGAGTGCTGGACATCTGAAGATTTATGCTTTTTATACATTTCAACAATATTGTCCGACCCCTCTATATGTTAATAATCTGCGGTCTAGAGTTTGTGCCGAGTTCACATACAGCTTATACAATAATATGCAGAAGGATTACATGAGTTTGCATTTCCATCAAGTTACAATGGCGATGTATATTCTCGAATCCCGCAGTAAGCCTTAGTCTATATCCCAACACAATGTAGTTCAGCCTGTGTCCACGCTTGGCATTTAGATTTCATTGTCGTGGATGTGTATTCGTGGATGAGGCTTGTTAGCGCAGACAATATTGAGACGACAGTTCATTCGTAGTACAAGGTCTCTTTACCTAGTCTAAACAGTCGGTCCGTGGACAGTCTAACCATTAACAGACATCAAAGGTTGGGAGGCTTGGTTGCAAAATAGAAACACAATCCACCATTTTAGAACAGAGCAGAGCAACTAGGCTTAGGTCAATATAAATCAAAATGAGGCCTAATATGATTTCTGTTTAACAATGAGATCATCTCTATTCGCACATAAGCTAAAGAATTCTGGGTTCTTGTAAAGTTTAAAGGTCCATG
The DNA here is from genome assembly GCF_040938575.1 of Ambystoma mexicanum. Lineage (NCBI taxonomy): Eukaryota > Metazoa > Chordata > Amphibia > Caudata > Ambystomatidae > Ambystoma > Ambystoma mexicanum. The sequence goes on from NC_090940.1 coordinate 525,315,611, forward strand.
ATATAATAATTCTACAGGAGTCGTTGCTTTCCAAAGGCAATGGAAATTGTGGGCCATGCGATACAGAGAATTTACAGTAGAAGGTATTGAATTCAAAGGAGGGTGGCCTTCTGGGGGGACGGTGGTGGGATATAAAGAAGAACTAGCAGAACTCCCCTCTCCCTTAAAGAAAGGCACTACACACTCATGGATCAAAATATCAAAGGATTTACAGAGACTGCACTGTGAAATCCAACTGTGTTAAATTTAAAAGCCTGATTTGGCTTCAAGTTACTTTGCTGCCACCCGCAGCGCCCCCGCCTCCAGCGCCCCCACCACCCCTCATGATTCCACATTACATCAGTTCATTCTGGAATTGTCTACTTTAAAATCCAGGGAATCAGGCTATTTAAAGGCAACATCAATCACTGGAATGGGAAGGAATCATACAGGAAGAGACATGTATGCACAGGAAATTCAACATATACAGACCCAATGCCAATTCAGAGGAACAGAAAGAATCCCGCTTCATCTTCCACCAGGGGATTAGACCTGTATACACAAGAATTCCACCATATCCAGACACAATGCCAACCCATAGGAATGGAAGGAATCCTGCTTCATCTTATTCTAGGGGAAGAGACATGTATTCATAGGAAATCCACTGTATCCAGACACAATACCAACTCACAGGAATGGAAGGAATCCTGGTTCATCTTCAACCAGGGGAACAGACATGTATTCACAGGAAAGTCAACATATACAGACACAATGCCAACTCACAGGAATGGAAGGAATCCTGCTTCATCTTCCACCAGTGGAACAGACATGTATTCACAGGAAATCCACCATATCCAGACAAAATGCCAACTCACAGGAATAGAAGGGATCCTGTGTCATCTTCCACCAGGGGAACAGACATGTATGCACAGGAAATCCACCATATCCAGACGCAATGCCAACTCACAGGAATGGAAGGAATCCTGCTTCATCTTCCACCAGAGGGCACAGACCGGTATTCACAGGAAATCCACCATATCCAGACAAAATACCAACTCACAGGAATGGAAGGAATCCTGTGTCATCTTCCACAGGGGAACAGACATGTGTGCACAGGAAATCCACCATATCCAGACACAATGTCAACTCACAGGAATAGAAGGAATCCTGCTTCATCTTCCACCAGGGGAAGAGACGTGTATTCACAGGAAAGTCAACATATACAGGCACAATGCTAACTCACAGGAATGGGAGGAATCCTGCTTCATCTTCCACCAGGGAACAGACCTGTGTTCACAGGAAATCCACCATATCCAGACAAAATGCCAACTAACAGGAATGAAGGTAATCCTGTGTCATCTTCCACCAGGAGAACAGACATGTATGCATAGGAAATCCACCATATCCAGGCACAATATCAACTCAGAGGAATAGAATGAATCCTGCTTCATCTTCAAAAAGGGGAAGGGACCAGCACAGGAAATCCACCATATCCAGACACAATGCCAATTCACAGAGATGGAAGGAATCCTGCGCCATCTTCCACCAGGGGAAGAGAGATGTATGCACCGGGAATCCACCATATCCAGACACAATGCACACTCACAGATATGGAAGGAATCCTGCTACATCTTGCACCAAGGGAAGATACATTTATGCACAGGAAACCCACCATTTCCAGACACAATGTCAACTAAAAGGAATGGAAGGAATCCTGCTTCATCTTCAACCAGGGAAAGAGACATGTAAGCACAGGAAATCTACTGTATCCAGACACAATGCCAACTCACAGGAATGGAAGGAATCCTGCTGCATCTATCACCAGGTAAAGATACATGTATGCACAGGAAATCCACTGTGTCCAGGCACAATGCCAACTCACAGGAATGGAAGAAATCCTGCTTCATCTTCCACCAGGAGAACACACTTGTATTCACAGAAAATCCACCATATCCATCCATCATATCCAGACACAATGCCAACTCACAGGAATGAAAGGAATCCTGCTTCATCTTCAACCAGGGAAAGAGACAAGTATGCACAGGAAATCCACTGTAACCAGACACAATGCCAACTCAGAGGAATGGAAGGAATCCTGAATCATCTTCCATCAGGGGAACAGACATGCATTCACAGGAAATCCACAATATCCAGACACAATGCCAACTCACAGTAATGGAAGGAATCCTGCTTCATCTTCCACCAGGGGAACAGACATGTGTGCACAGGAAATCCACAATATCCAGACAGAATGTCAACTCACAGGAATAGAAGGAATCCTGCTTCATCTTCCACCAGGGGAAGAGACATGTATTCACAGGAAAGTCAACATATACATGCACAATGCCAACTCACAGGAATGGGAGGAATCCTGCTTCATCTTTCACCAGGGAACAGACCTGTGTTCACAGGAAATCCACCATATCCAGACAAAATTCCAACTAACAGGAAAGGAAGGAATCCTGTGTCATCTTCCACCAGGGGAACAGACATGTATGCAGAGGAATTCCATCATATTCAGACACAATATCAACTCACAGGAATAGAAGGAATTCTGCTTCATCTTCAAAAAGGGGAAGAGACATGCACGGGAAATCCACTATATCCAGACACAATGCCAATTCACAGAGATGGAATGAATCCTGCTTCATCTTCCACCAGTGGAACATACCTGTATTCAGAGGAAATCCACCATATCCAGACATAATGCCAACTCACAGGAATTGAAGTAATTCTGCTTAATCGTCCGCCAGGGGAAGAGAAGTGTATGCACAGGAAATCCACCATGTCCAGACACAATGCAAACTCTCAGTAATGGAAGGAATCCTGCTACATCTTCCACCAATGGAAGATACATTTATGCACAGGAAAACCACCATTTCCAGACACAATGTCAACTCAAAGGAATGGAAGGAATCCTGCTTCATCTTCAACCAGGGGAAGAGACATGTATGCACAGGAAATACACTGTATCCAGACACAATGCCAACTCACAGGAATGGAAGGTATTCTGCTTCATCTTCAACCAGGGAAAGAGACAAGTATGCACAGGAAATCCACTGTATCCAGCCACAATGCCAACTCACAGGAATGGAAGGAATCCTGATTCATCTTCCATCAGGGGAACAGACATGCATTCACAGGAAATCCACCATATGCAGACGAAATGCCAACTCAGAGGAATGGAAGGGATCCTGCGTCATCTTCCACCAGGGGAACAGACATTTATGCACAGGAAATCCACCATATCCAGACACAATGCCAACTCACAGTAATGGAAGGAATACTGCTTTATCTTCCACCAGGGGCACAGACCGGTATTCACAGGAAATCCACCATATCCAGTCAAAATGTCAACTCACGGGAATGGAAGGAATCCTGCTTCATCTTCCACCAGGGGAACAGACCTGTATTCACAGGAAATCCACCATATCCAGACACAATGCCAACTCACAGGAATGGAAGGAATCCTGCTTCATCTTCCGCCAGGGGAAGAATGATGTATGCACAGGAAATCCACCATATCTAGACACAATGCAAACTCACAGTAATGGAAGGACTCCTGCTACATCTTCCACCAAGGGAAGGGACATTTATGCACAGGAAATCCCCATTTCCAGACACAATGTCAACTCAAAGGAATGGAAGGAATCCTGCTTCATGTTCAGCCAGGTAAAGAGACATGTATGCACAGGAAATCCACTGTATCCAGACACAATGCCAACTCACAGAAATGGAAGGAATCCTGCTTCACCTTCAACCAGGGAAAGAGACGTGTATGCACAGGTAATTCAACATATACAGACACAATGCCAATTCATAGGAATGGAAGGAATCCTGCTTCTTCTTCCACCAGGGTAACAGACTTGTATTCACAGAAAATCCACCATATTCATCCACCATATCTAGACATAATGCCAACTCACAGGAATGGAAGGAACACTTCTTCATATTCAACCAGGGAAAGAGACATGTATGCACAGGAAATCCACCATATGCAGACACAATGCCAACTCAGAGGAATAGAAGGAATCCTGATTCATCTTCCACCAGGGGAACAGACTTGTATTCACAGAAAATCCATCATATCCATCCACCATATCCAGACACAATGCCAACTCACAGGAATGGAAGGAATCCTGCTTCATCTTCCTCAAGGAGAACAGACATGTATTCACAGGAAATCCACCATATGCAGACACAATGCCAACTCACAGGAATGGAAGCAATACTGCGTCATCTTCCACCAGGGGAACAGACATGTATTCATAGGAAATCCACCATATCCAGATGCAATGCCAACTCACAGGAATGGGAGGAATCCTGCTTCACCTTCCACCAGGGGAAGAGATATGTATGCACAGGAAATTCAACATATACCGACATAGTGCCAATTCGCAGGAATGGAATGAATCCTGCTTCATCTTCCACCAGGGGAACAGACTTGTATTCACAGAAAATCCACCATATCCGTCCACCATATCCAGACACAATGCCAACTCACAGGAATGGAAGGAATCCTGCTTCATCTTCCACAAGGGGAACAGACATGTATTCGCAGGAAATCCACCATATGCAGACAAAATGCCAACTCAGAGGAATGGAAAGGATCCTGCGTCATCTTCTACCAGGGGAACAGACATGTACTCATAGGAAATCCACCATATCCAGACGCAATGCCAACTCACAGGAATGGAAGGAATCCTGCTTCATCTTCCACCAGGGGAAGAGACATGTATGCACAGGAAATTCAACATATGCCGACACAGTGCCAATTCACAGGAATTGAATGAATCCTGCTTCATCTTCCACCAGGGGAACAGACTTGTATTCACAGAAAATCCACCATATTCATCCACCATATCCAGACACAATGCCAACTCACAGGAATGGAAGGAATCCTGCTTCATCTTCAACCATGGAAAGAGACATGTATGCACATGAAATCTACTGTATCCAGACACAATGCCAACTCACAGGAATGGAAGGAATCCTGATTCATCTTCCACCAGGGGAACAGACTTGTATTCACAGAAAATCCACCATATCCATCCACCATATCCAGACACAATGCCAACTCACGGGAATGGAAGGAATCCTACTTCATCTTCCAGCAGGTGAAGAGACATGTATGCACAGGAAGTCCAATGTATCCAGATACAATGCCAACTCACAGGAATGGATGGAATCCTGCTTCATTTTCCACCAGGGGAACATACATGTATTGACAGGAAATCCACTATATCCAGACACAATGCCAACTCACTGAATTGGAAGGAATCCTGCTGCATCTTCCACCATGGGAAGAGACCTGTTTGCACAGAAAATTCAACATATACAGATACAATGCCAATTCAAAGGAATGTGAGTAATCCTGCTTCATCTTCCACCAGGGGCACAGACCGTTATTCACAGGAAATCCACCATAACCAGACACAATGCCAACTCACAACAATGCATGGAATCCTGCTTCATTTTCCACCAGGTGAAGAGACATGTATGCACAGGAAATCCACGTATCCAGACACAACACCAACTCACAGGAATGGAATGAATCCTGGTTCATCTTCCACCAGGGGGAACAGACTTGTATTCACAGGAAATCCACCATATCCAGACACAATGCCAACTCATAGGAATGGAAGGAATCCTGTGTCATCTTCCACTAGGGCAAGAAACCCTGCATTCACAGGAAATCCACCATATCCAGACACAACACACGCAAACGGCTATAATCAAGACAATGTGCCCCATTACGAGCATGGCAGTAGTCGTGCCTGTATGGCAGGCACGGCTACTGCCATGCTCGCTACCGGCCCCGCCACCCGCGATTTGGCAATAACCAGCCTATTACGAATTGAATGGGCCGGTAATTGCCCATTCACTGGTGGCGGTATTTGCGGGCTCCCGAGCCCCTATGGGGCAGAATGGGGGTGGGGAGCATGGTTGCACCGGCACCATTGATAACGGTGCCGGTACAATCATGAGTTCCTGTGTTCTGGCGGTCTGGCTGGAACCGCGAGCAGAACTCATAATGCGGTGGGACGGTATGAACGGTGCCGATGCCTTACCGGCACCGTTCATACCGTCAACGCCAGGGTCGTAATGAGGCCTATTAACTCAAGTGGCAAAAGATCAATACATCTTTATCAAGTTTTTTTCACTCTCAATTATGGAGGAACTTTTTACAAAGGAGCCATTTAATTGATTACACAATCACCAATCAAGAGTCATAAGACTTGTATGAACCTTTTTTTATTTTTTTATTTAATGCTTATGGTTGAAATTAAAGCTGCATGAACGTATAGACAAACAGCAATCCATGTTCTCTGATCAAAGACAAATCGTATTACACATGAGCAATCCACAGAATTTTAAAATAAAAGAAAACAGATCCAAAAACCTTTATAACCTCCGACCGCCAGCTTCAATTTATTTGGCCAAACGAAGCGAGAGGGAGCTACATAGCTGCCTGTATGACCCAGCATTAACTAGCAAAAGCACTACTTTCCTGAATAAAACCTTTGACCAGACCCAACACAAACAAACTAAGCAGCTAAATATGTAATTAAGATACTTATCAAGGCCGCTCCACTCCTGCTCTCAAGATACATTAGCAAAGAAATAGCACAAAAGTTAATGATAAACAAGAGCCATGGTTTGGGAAGAGACTGCATAAAAGTGAAAGTGTATTTGAAAAAGTGAAAGAAAGAGATCCAGAAATCTCTGCTCTGTGCAACACATAACAGAAAACGCTAAAACTGTGCAAATCAACCCACAGGGCGAACACAATCTGAATACATAACAACCAAGCTGAGCAAATAGAGCCTCCAATAGAGGCTAACTCATTTTAGATAGTTTTGGATAAAATAAAACACATGCAAACATCGAGTTATCTACTCAGAATGGAAAGCCTTGGGCAGACCACTTCCAAAACCTGTATAACGACATCCCTGCTGGAAAAATCACAGTGCATCACAAAATATGCCGAAATAGTTAAACATCAGAGAATAAATCAAAAAGACCAACATGACCCTGTTGTCAAGGCAGTTCCAATGGAGGGATGAAAAAATGCCCTTTAAAAATGAAGACATTGTGTGGCCCTGCTGATATTTTATGAGCTGCTTAAATACAGCCCAAAACCAGACCAACAATCCCTAGTAAAACTATTCAACCTATGCAATGCGAACAAAACACTCCAAGGCAGTTACAACCCAATTCAAAGGAGACAGCAGTCGGATGGACGCATCTGAACTGTAGACAGGATCCTAACGTTTCGAAACACACATAAAACTGGCCTCTAAGATAACTCCAACGCGTCCTTCTAGAACTTTACCTTTTTTAGCCCACTTCTCCTTTACAGCCTCTTTTTTCGCTTATAATTTTATTTCCCCCTTTTCTGTATGTCTTTTGTGGCTACGTTTGAAGAAAAAAGGAAGTATGCATTTGAAGCATACAAAACAAGGATAATGCACACAGAGTTGTATACAAGGTGTGTAATGTTGACTGAAAAGTCACAAATGGCCCTCCAGACCCTTTGCAACTGAGCATAATGCTTCCTGCAGGCCCACATCTGCAGTAGAATCTCTTGGTAGAGTGCTTTGATTCTTAGACAGTTCGTAAATAAAACAGGTTCACATTAAGGAGAACACATGTGCCTAAAGAGTGGATTTATTTATCTCATGTGGAATGATTTGCTTCTAGTCATTACAGTTAGGAAACATCATTGATATCTTTGACAAAGACCAAATCATTACAATGTAATTCACTCTCTGCACCCCTTTCTTGATCATGGACTTCCCATCTGAAGCTCAAATGGAGTTAGGCCAAAGTGTGAATTTAGCTGGGTATAATGACCTGTGTAAGTGATCTCGCTAACTGATCACACAGGTAAGAAGTGTTGTGCTCGGATCCAGCTGAAGAGCAGATGGATTGATCATGGTCGAATTTTTGTTTTTCAGACGGTACCGTCACCTATACGCCTGAGTGCACAAAATCCTTCCGATGCATAGACAGATCTAACATCCATCATCTCTATGTTGGGCACCTCTCCAGAAAGATCCAGGTCATGCACTGTGGGTGAGAGGAGCATATATAGTGATCACTCCTTGCTCTAGCAGAGAGGGAGCCCAGTGCTCCTTAACCTTGAGGACCACTGGCAAAAGCTAATCATGGGCCCTGGCCCTCAATCTCACATGCACAGGATCTCTGCCTTATCCTCCCTGAACATCTTCTCCTCCAGCTCTTATCTCCTAGGGATCCACCTTGCTGGGCTGAGCCACTGCTAACAGCTTCTGCAACATATGAAGACTGGCATCTTCTAATCGCTGCGCTGCAACGGAAAGCAGAACGCCACGGTGTGTTAAGCAAACTGACTGCTAACCTCAATTACAAAGTTGCCACACACATTCCAGTCACTGCCAAAGGGGGCTACACAGTTGACCTTTTGACTCTTCTTGCTTGTACCCAGTTAAACTTCAATCAACACTGATTACCTGTAACTTGTCTCGGTTTCGTAAATGGCTAGAGCCATCTCAATTTAAACTTTTCTTTTTAGGTCATACTAATGTGAGGCTGAAAATCGTTGAGTTAGCGGAACACTCATTCTCGATTGCTTTTCAACAGCGACCATAAGTGAACGGGTTATCTTATATTTCAAAATAACAACTGTCCACTTACTATAAAAAGCCATAGAGAATTGCAAACCTTCTGCACGTTTTCAGAGACAGAATCCTAGAACTCTTGTATGCGTGTTGGCTATCTTAGTGTTGAAATGTTTTGATTTGGGGAAATATAGGTTTGGAAATAGACTTCCTGGAAATGTGCAACAAACACGTTTCACAATGCTTTCCTACCACCTAGAAGAACCTCATGCGCGGGCCAGAAACACATCAACCTACATTACCTGTGCGTAGGCAAGCCTATGCGTGTGCATGGTTTTGATATGTTTAGTGTCTGGCTGGAAAAAGTATTCTCTTTCTACCCAAGGATTTTGCTACATGAAAACTGCAGATACAAATATTGGAGTAACATTCTCACTCTTTCACTCTGATCATACTGATAGAATTATAATTTTAATTAAACAACCTATTTTTATAATGGGGTTAACATGGGAGACCAGTCTCTAGACGAGGGACAAGAATTAATATCTGCGTTGTCTTGCTTCCAAGACAAACGCATTGCACCATAGCTATTCTCCCCGCCCATATGTAGTGTGCTGCATGTGAAACATTAATAAAGAACTATGGGTCTCATTAAGCCTTTGGGAATTATCAACAAATTCATGGAGCGTTGCTGCAACTCCGGACGCAAATTTACCACTGGAATATAAGTGGAGAAAATGGTAGTATTAGTTCCAGTGGGATCAATCTAACTATTTTTGGAGGTGAAGTGGAGGATTTGCTTGCAGCCATATAATGGAGGCTAATCCTTCACTTTACCTCCAAAGTCAGAAATTAGGTCTCATTCCAGGTTTGGTGGTGTTGTAAAAAATGGCAGTAAAGTCGAAGTAATGCAATTCCTGGTACACTCTGCCACTTTACCGCAACTCTGATTTCCACTTTGGTGGTAAAAGTGGAGGCGATGGTCTTCCCTCCTCTTTACCGCCAAGAATTGGCCAAATTATCATGAATGGAATTGCAGTTTATGACAATTTTTCAACATCTCCTATGAAGTTCAAAAAAGGAGATTAAACCCTCCCAGAATGTGTCAGTAAATCCTCCATACTGAGGGGCAGTAACAGTAAATGTGTTTGGCAGTATTTCCATGCAGATGTGTGCAAAAAGTCGCAGTCAACGGAAATTGTCCAGCACTGATCAAATATTTTCATAAATTGTTAGAAACTAGATTATTAAACAAAAGTATACAGCAGGCAATCCAATGACACTTTACCACCAGGTTAGGATTGAGCAAGTAGATTATTATGCGACCTGTGATATTTCTGTCCACACTTAAATGCGTCCATTATACTGCTCCGGCTCAAGTGGAGATTGCAACAGAGCCTGCGTGCACTAAGCAGTGCTATGAAAGTGTCTCTGGGGCTTGGTGCCTCATGTGATGGAGTAAGTGCAATGTTTCCTGAGGTGACTACAGAACGTGGGAGGTATGTGTGACAACGTCTCAGTGCCAACATTGTATCTAGCACACTGGCCACCTGAGAGTAGGACTGATAAGTCCATGGTCCTCACCCCAATCTGACTATTTAAGCATCCTAAATGTTATCCGGCAAAAGGCAAAGAATGAATGCCCAATTGGGGGAAGGGCCTGTGACGTAGTGCATGTTATTCTCACTTCTCCAAAGGGGGGGGGGTAATTCTTATGACGTTGGGGACAACCATTTGGAGAGAACATGGTATCTCCATAACTCACCTGAACCTAGAACCCCTTTCGCCAACCCTAACAATAACCCCTTTCCGAATAAGATCATGAGATATTATTACCCTACCATTCCCCTCGAAAGTACTGGGATGAGGAAGAACAGCAGTTGCCTAAGTAAAGATCCCTTTCTCTAGGAAGACCTCCTTTGACCTACAAGAGAGTCACAAGATCAGTACTGTGATGAGAAAGAGGTGCAGCGGCATAGAGATTACCTATGGGAAACGCAGTGAGTGGTCTAGTGGTTGATGGTTTCCTATTGGCCCAACAGTAGTTGAAATAGAGGAAGGAAACCAGGAAGTATTGTCAGTCCCTCCCTGGAGTAGCAATGGGCAGGAGAGTTATGCTGCAGGAGAAGAAGCTGTGGACCAGAGGCCTTGCCAGAGAGAGGGGGAACCTTTGTACGCCAGCGAAGTGCTAAGGCTTGGAGGATGACCTGGAGAATCCCTCTCTAAAGGACCTGACAAAAAGTCTAACCCTCTCTGCAGGAATCAGAGGGCAAGCCTTCCCAGGAGCAGTCAGAAGCAGAGAGGCAGTATTAGTAGTGTGAAGTAGAGAAACCGTGCGAAGAGGGGAAGACTGCAGAAGCTTAAAACCAAAGCAGAAAATCCCTGAGACTGACCAAAGACTACTGGGCGAGACCCTAAATGTACAGGGGTAACCGGGAGAGTTGATAGGAGCAGAAGGGAAGTGGTATATCCTGGCCAAGCCAAACAGGGGAAGGAGGGAAACTCGAAGGAAGCAAAGTAACCTTCCCGAACCCCCAAGAAAGAAAGGTCTAGGACCTGCACCCAATGTAGATTACCCTCGACAGTCATCTTCCAGGTCCCGAGACTCACAGCAAGAGAAATTGGGAAATGCCAAGGGAAGAGCCATACCCCTTAAACTTTGTGAACTGTGAAAACCTGAGAAAGGTCAAGGGGAGAGCCATGCCCCTTGGAATTGTGAATTTTGAAAGCCTGAGAAAAGTCAACGGAAGAACCATACCCCTTGGGAGTGTGAACTGTAAGAAACCTGAAGAGACGCGTTGGAAGGGATTCTCCTCCTTAGACTAGTTTGTTTTTTGCACCTTTTATTTTTAACTTTATGTTGGAACTCTGGAAAAGAGCTATGAGTGGTCAGCTGAGAGATAATTCCCTTTTCACTTTATATTGAGTTTAGCATGTGAGGGTCAGGTTAGGATGTGGACACAGGACGTAGATATTTACTTTGGACATTCTGGCACACAAGTTAGTTTTGTTGAGGCAGGGAAACCCCTCTTAGAGTGTAAAATAAAAATATTTGCCAACTGCCATGCTACCCTTGTGTTCAAGTCTTAATCCTACACCCTCACAGACCATTCAGAATAACCCTGCAGGATTCTTCCCGTGACCCCACCAGAGAGTCCCTCTAAATCAGACCTAGGATGTTAGGTGGACCAGTCCTGACCAATTCCCGAAACCCCTAAGGGAACAACTACTTAGGAACTACCAGGTCCCACAGAACATGATATTCGGGACTGAATCTCACAAGAAGCATTAGGTTTAGATATCCAAAACCTGGAGTGGATTCCAGAATGTCTTCCAGACTTCAGTAAAAGTTATTCTATCAGGAAACTCTAGCACATCCAGGGTGACCCCTTAGTCAACAGGTGTGTATCCTTCAAAGGAAAATGCCTAACTTATCCTCACAGCTGAAGCATTGCTTGTAATAGAGAACAGTTTCCTCCCAGCCTTCAGCATTTAAATAAATAAATACTTCCTTCACCCTTTGCAAAGGCAAAACCATTTTTTGCACATGTGGTAACTTACTAGAGGTTATCTTGTCCTTTGTGGTAGCAATTCAAACCACCAGAAACCCAAAAAATGAATGTCTGTGCAGGAGCACAGCCAGGAGGCATGGAGCAGTGCACCGGACAGCCACCAACTCCCGCACAGCAAAGAAAGTGAAGAAATCAAAAATATCTGCATGCCTTTTAAAGACTTTTCTTGCCTGGCTTGGAATAGGAGGACAATTAACTCATCAATCAAATGTTTGCCCCAGCCAATTGGAGGACAGTGGGAGCTTTAAAACTGAGACTAACACCCAGTAACAGAGTCTCTGAGCTAGGAACTGAGGAAAGGACTTTGTTGAGAAAGCTGGTGAGTACCAGAGCAGGGGAGCCCCTTGAACACCAGGAGAGGGTGTGCTCTCATGAGGGGAAGAAGAGCCACTTATGCTACAGAAATGGGTGTGTGTAGTGAGTGGGGGGGATAGCCCTTTGAACCCAAGAGGAGGGGTTTGCACCAGTTATGGGGAGAAGTGCCCCTGAGCCTCCCAAGAGGGATGAGCTCCTGAGAGGAAGAGGTTATCCCCTGGCACCCCAGGGGAGGGGTGTGTTCCTGTGATGGGTGGAAATTCCTGTGAGCCCAAGTTGAAGGTGTGCTCCAGTGAGGGAGAGGAGAGCCTGTTGAGACCAGAAGGAGAGACCTCTGACACAAGAGAAGTGGGTGAAAAGTACTAAGAGGGAGGTTGACTTTGATCCCTAGAACACAGGATGTGTAACAGAAGAGAAGAGTCCCTTGAAGCCTACAGGGTGGGTGCACTCCAATGATGGGGGAGAGCTTGTGAGCACAGAAGAGGTGTATTCGACAGTGAAGAGAGGGATAGAGACACTTTGATCGCAGGAGAGGAGATGTGTAACAGAGGGAGCGAGTGCCTGGCCCCGGAAGAGAGGAATAGGTAACAGAGAGGAGAGCCCCAAGAAGGGGAGGACTTTTGGGGCACTTTGCAAAGTCAGGAAGCCCTAAAATCCAGTACAAGGCAGAAAGGCCATGCTGTCCCCAGAACAAAGAATAAGAACTGAACTCTAGAAATCACTCAGCAGGAGACTGTCTTCTTTGTAACTTTGTGCAAGCCTTTGTATTTGCTGCCCTTCATATATGATCCTGCTTGCAAGGACTACACTTACCAAGAATCTTTGTTACCTTCATCCTGAAACGATGTTCATGGAATCGTCTGATGCTTTACTTTTGCTTAATAAAAGCGTTAAACTTTATTCTGGTTTCAGTAATTGTGTGTACCCTCGTCTATGTGACATACGCTGCTTGTTTACTGGTATTGAGAGGTCTGCCATTGAAGTCTTTTGCTGAGCCACATTTGACCGCAGATTGGTACCATGGCCCCCCTTGCCAGTTTTCACAAAAATATGGTCTTTATGTTGAATTGTTGTTCAAGCTCATAGGTTAGGCGGGTATTACATCTCATATATTATCAATGAATCTTGTTTTCATTATGCTACCATATTTGCAAGTGGATTGGAGGCCTTGTAATAAGTTGTGGTTTACCCTATTGAAGCTGGTGTTTATCCTTCTGACGTCTGGTGCTGGACTGCCCAAGTGGGTGGGACCAGACTGATATGCAAATTAATATTTCTTCTTTGTGTAAAGTGTAGTGAGCTAAAACGTGGTTGTAGGCCCTCCCGAGTGGGCAACTAACCATAGAACAGGTTATTTGGCTGTGTTTGTTCTTGGTAGAGCGGCTCCCAGACCTTTTTGTGTATTTTTAGGAATTTAGGGTTTCTCTCTAAATTACCCAGGGTAATCCAGACTTGGACCCCATGCTCGCTGTGCTTGGAGAAGCACAGCTTCACCTCACTGATGAGGCCCGACCACGCTGAAACACGTGTCTTGGGTTGCTGTTGGTACTCTTGTTCAGGGTAGAATTGCCTTGCATGTTGGTGCTGGACTGCCGAAGTGGGTGGTACTGGACTGATATGTAAATTGATATTTCTCCTCCTTGAAAAGAGCAGTGAGCTAAAACGTGGTTGTAGACCCTCCCGATTGGGCACCTACCCATAGAACAGGTCGTTTGACTGTGTTTGTTCTCATTAGAGGAGCTCCCAGACCTTTTTGTGCATATATTTGTATGATGCCTATTACTAGATCTTATTCTGATAAAATGATGCCTGAGTATCAAGGGGTCAAAATTCTAGAGGTGAAATCTGAATTGCCTTGCCAGCTTATGCTGTTTGATCCTGGGTCGAGAGCGGAGCACTCTCAAGAATTGCATAACTCTGGGATAATAGCACAGCTGCTATGTGAGCCTCGTACACCTTCTGCTCCCTTGGGGCCCAGAGGGAGTCGGCACTCTGAGGCTTTGCTGATGAGTGCTCAGAGGAGACAGCAATTTATGGACTCAAGAGAAGTGGCTAATGAGGATGAATTTGAACCAACTAAGTGTATCTCAATGATCAACATGGAGCTGGGGAAGGAGGGAGCATGGGGAGGGAAGTCTATAGCAGGAAGCAAAGTAGGAAATATAGATGGCTTAGCAACAGCTTTGACTACTACTCCGCACCCCCTAATTGAGCAGGGAGGAAGAACTTTGCCGAAGGCTCCTCTACAGCCCTCTCTGGATACTACAATAATACATGTTGCAAGAGATTTTGAGGCAAGTAACCCTGCGAGTTAGCAGCTCACCAAAGGCAGCATTATTACCAAGCTCAACCAGTGTGACAATATAATAGAGTTTCTTCAGTGGTTTGAATCCGTGGACAAGGGTTTGCTCAAGGTCCACCAGAATACAGCTGACAAGTATTGTAAAACTGCTGGGGAAGATGCTAGCAGTTCTGGGATGACCAGTAATGAAATGTTTCGAAGTCAGGACGAACTGCCACCTTTATCCTCCAATGTAACCTTATTCCGGCACCAGTAGAAGTATTTTGTGGAACTGCATTGCCTCAGCAAAGTCGTGATGGATCGGCAGGTATTTTTTATAGAACATCTAGAACTTCCACTTCGAGAGACATAGCTCTAAGGAATGACGTTTTAGCCTGGCTTCAGCAGAGAGTTTGCCGTGGGTGTATCAGATTTGAGAGTTCTTCAGAGGGTTCAAATTGAGAAATGGTGTATCCTCAGTAACAGAGACTGTGTAGTGGAAGCATGTGGACAGTGTTATTTTCCTCATTTTTGGATGTGTGCAAAAGCTTGGCTAATGTGACTTCCAATTTGAAAACTTGTTGTCTGATTTTTCAGAGGAGTCACAGCCATGTTTGGATTTTGTTATTTCTGAGGTAGTGTTGTGATGGGCTTTGTTGTGACGTGGTGAGATCTGGAAGAAAGGAAGATGTGCTGTCTAGTGCTTGGGATGGATGTCGAAGCTTTTGATCCAAGAGATAATGTTTGGTGTGACTGAGAGAATGGTTATGTGTGAGTGAGAGAATGTGTGGTGATAAGGTTCTAGAGGCAGGCCGTTGAAGAGCCCCTGCCTGGGTGATGGGAGCCAGTGGTTATCTCTGTACGACCTTAATGTAACAGACTGCTGCTGTAATAAAGGAACTTTGCTGGAACGTTACCTGTGCACCTATGGATCATACTTCATTTCACTGGTGACAAGTTGGTTTGCTTCAAGACTGGAAATGGACCTGTGTGGTAAACGAAAGAGGGTGACCAGTCTGCTGCGGAGGGTGCATAAAAGAAAAGAGAGGAACCACTGCCCCCACAAGTAAGTCCCATCGCCCAGGGCAAAGAAAGAGGGGAGCTGTAGCCCTCTGCAAAGAATGGTGGGAAATGTAGCCCTGAGCAAAGTTAGAGGGAGATAGAGTACCCAGGGCAAAAAGAGCCTGTAAGACCCAGGACTTAGAGAAGGAGGTGTTATGTCCATGTGCTGCAGAGGGGCACCCAAGATAATCCATGGGCAGGCAAAACAGTGTCCTCCTTGTTTGAGTTGTAGAAGCGCCCAGCAACCCCAGGGCAAGATGATGGATGTCAGTTCAAGACTTTGCTTAATACAGTGTGTTAGGGAAAATTGTATGCAGTACCCTTTGGGTGCACTACAACAACCCTGACCTCCTGGCAATAGGAACCCAACCTTTGGTATACGTCTGTACTACACAGGTTGGTAGCGTGTTGAGCAGCCAGGCTTATCTCAAGAGGGGTCAATGTGAGCGGTAGGGGAGTTACATAGAGATTCACAGTGACAAGTGTTCAAATAAAGTCTTACACACAAGGTTTCTTGATTAAACTATTATTAATTTATTTATCAGTCAGTTAGAATAAGCCTTCTTCAGAAGGGAGCAATATAAAGCAATACACAAATACAGTCCAAAATTACATATGCTTAGTTATCTAAATCAGCAATTACCCATTTGGGATGACACACAGGCACTACCTACACCCTCAGGTGACTTCAATAGCTAGGGTGCTGTTGGCAGTAATATATCACTGTTGCATTTAGAATATTCTTGGGAGTAGTGTTAAAGAGAAGAGAGTTCAGAATAAAACAAGTATTCACACAGTTATTTTTAAGCAGGTAAGTACTTTCAAAACAAACCCCCAATGTAAAGCCAGTTAACCCTTTCCTGGAAGGAGGCAAAACACATAAGCAGAAGAGAAAAGAGTCATTCAGGGAGCCTAGGCCAGCCAATGTTAAGTTAGCAAAAAGTCAAGGTGAACTGAAGCACTTCCTGCAGGTAAGTAGAAAGTCTTTGCCAATATTTAAAAAGTCTTGGTAGAATAGAAGAAATCAAAGTAGGGCCACAAGCTAATTTGGCTTGTGAAGGGAAGAAGCTGACAGCAACTCTACACATGCAACCAAGCAAGTCTCCAATGGGGACAAGTGTCTACACAACAAGATGTAAGTTATCTTAGACTATACAGTACCTATAGGTTGAAGAAAGAGTGCAGCGTATGACTTCTGTTCCTGTGGAGCTCTGCAGATCTCGCTGTTCCTGGGCCTCAGTCGTGGGGACAAGAGCGAGGACTTTTGGGGACTTCTGCACTGCAATGGGACAGTCACCGCCCGCAACCGGCAATCTTCAAACAAGTGGCTGTTCGGTGTTTCAGCTCCTTGCGTCTAATGCAAATAGCAACGCTGCGTTTCCTGGCTGTTGAGATGGGCTTTCCTTGCATCTGGGGTCCCGCAGTGTGTTGAGGCGGCTCAGGCTTGGTCAGTCCTGCTTCCTGGAAGTCCAGAAGATTTTCCTGGAGCTCTTGGCCAGCTTAAAAGCAATGCACACAAACTGGTGTTCCTCACCCTGGCTCCAGTTCCAGTAGCGACTGCAGTGGATACTCAACCAGCTTTGAGAGTATGTCCTGGTGGCTTACTTTGGAGTTGATTGTCCCACCAACTCAAAGGGAGAAGTCGTCCTTGCAGGAGCTTCTCTGTCGATACGAATATGGAGTTTCAGCACAGCAGCAGGGCTTCACCGGGCAAACCAACCGTCCAGGAGTTGCAGCAGGCGTCCTCTTCAAGTTCTTCTTCGGATTCCTTTGTCCAGTGGTCGACTCTGCCTTCCACGCCAAAAAGCCTTACCTTTTATGCAGCTTGCTCCCATTCATTCCAGCCTAGCTGTCAGTCACCCAGCAGGGTGGCTGTCCTTGCCGGACAGCCAGCTGGCCAATCACCTAATAGTGCATTCCTGTCTCCTAGGACACTAAGCACAGGGAGTTTCGGGCACCTCCCTTGCTTCCTCCGCCAGACACCCTGGAGCCAGAGGCGGGTTTCATTTGTGAAGCCCGCCAGAGGCAAAATGAAGAAAGGGACCAAACCTGGTTTGGCGCGCAGAGTAAATCTCAAGAAAGACCTTTCCACAAAGAAAAAAGAAGACCGGAGCCATTTTGACAAAAATGGCACCATTGGGTGCTTTATCGTGGCTGTGAATGCGGTCAAATCCCATAATGGTAGTAAAAAGTAAACCACTGCCACAAGCCATTCAGTGAGGAAAGTGTAACATACACATATGACACGAGAAGCTAGACAAAGGGGATACTAAGTAGCCCCTCCAGCACCCTAATGTCAGATATTGTGTGCTGGGTCTAGTTACAAATGTTAGGAAAGTCAATTTCACTTTACTGCTCTGGAAACAGTAGTTTATCCCAGAGAAGGTATTTAAACCTTTCGGAAATCTGAAAGACTTCCCTGTGTCCCTGCACTGAAGGTGCTCTGCGACACAATGTAAAAGATGATGCCTGTGGAGTTTGTCACACTCCACAACCAAAAGAAACACAGAGTATAAAATCACACTAAAATACATGAGAGAGTGGGAAAAAAGGGTTAAAAAAATCAAGTCCTCAAAATCCAGCAAAGTTGCTGGGGGTCTCTAAGGTAGAGGGAATTGGCACATTTCTGAGAATTCTCCCTACCACAGTGGGACAGTGGCCGGACCCCAGGAGGGAGAAATGCCTAGCAGAGGAGAAGTAAACAAAGAGGTCTAAGATAAAGAGCCTTGTCCCTCCTGTGAAGTTTTGGGCTAGCTGAAGAGTGACCGTACTCCAAGTGGGAGAAGAAATTATCAAGGAGGACTAAGGCAAAGAGCCCTGTCCCTCCTATGAAGCGTAGGGCCAGCTGAAGAATGCATATCGCGTGAGGGTGCCACAGTGATATTCTTTTCTGGCAAGGAGGGATTTCTAAGATGTGTGCCTTAGTAATTGGAATTGTGCTTACCTGAAGATAGGTTTGGTGAGCTCCAGCGAGATCCATCGATGGGTCTCGAATGATGATATCATCAAGTGGTACCAGGTGTTGCCGAACGGCTGGAACTCTGATCATGATTGTTCTCTTGTCTACAGCTTCATGCAATAAGTTTGTTGAGAAGCAGCAAGATATGAGGAGAGGACCCGCTGATGCATCATCACACGTATTGAGGAAGTGACTTTACTTCAGGAAGACCGAGTGGAGGTGATCACAGGTCACATGAAGATTTACAATATAGGGGAGTCAGACAACGGTTGGACCAGGATGTTTTTTGTTAGGGTGATCTCCATTATTTAAGAAATCGGAGAGGATTTGGAGGTCATCAGGCACTGCTGTGTCTTTGATTATTGCTCCGCTCACCAAGCAAAGGTAATGTTATTGTAGTGCCATCAAGACAAAGAAGTAGTTGTTTTAAATGAGCTACTTTATTAGCGGGCATCCGAGCTGAGTTTATCATGCAGTGTTTTAAGAGTGTTATTGAACTATCGTTATTACTTTGTTGTTCCACATCTTAACCATTCCAGGAGGTTCAATGTTAGCTGTGACTGGTGCACATGGTGCATAGTGGATATTGAAATGCTGTTGCTGTAAATAAGCAGTATTGGGGGGAATGTATAGCCCAATGCTGTAATGTAGGTGTTAACATTTTGTTTAGAAAGCTCGGAGGGTCCCGCAAGAGGTCTGTGATTGGACGTAATAGTCCTAAAAGGTTATGAACTCTTTAGATGTATTATGCAGAACTTTATGAGTTCTGTTTTAGTAATGCAGGTACCGTAGGTATTTCTTTGCTGAAACTGCTTTGTCAAGGTGAGCTTGCATGCAGAAAATTGAGATCTGAGTGTGGTGATGAGCTTGCATGCAGAAATCTGAGCTCTGAGTGTGTTGTGATCTGAAAAGAGGGTGTATGAGCTAGGAGTAATCTGTTTGAGGAATTACATGTTAAGAGCTTTCATCAGCTAAGGACTTTTAGCTAAAAATGTGGCACAATGATAATCGTTGCACATGTTTGAGTGCGTGTTTAGCATAAGTATACAGGGGTGAGAGTGCTAGAATAACGCATTTGAGGAATTTCAGGATTAGGGCTGAGAGAGAGCCATGGACTTGTAGCAAAATGTTCTAACATGTTTACAGCTGCACATGTTACGTGGATATAGTTTAACATATTGTGGAGCTGAGAGTTCTGAAGAGTGATTAAAAAAAATAATCCCAAAGTGTTCCAGTATTCACTAGTTTAGGGATGCAAGCGGGTATGTCTGCACCAGGAATTTGGGTGTGGCAGTGTATGTATTCCCCAATAGTAGTGTGAGGAGCCAGGGACCGAATGGAACCGTCCAGGCCTAAAAACGCTACGTCAACCGAAGGAAAAGGCTGACATGCTGAAGTCTGACCCGGTGACAGAGAAGAGTGGCGTCCACGACGCTGACATGAGCAAGCATGCGTTTGAGAAGCAGCAAGAAGCGGCCAGAAGATAGCCCTGTACAAGGGGGAGATAAGACAGCGTTACCTGCAGAGTCGACAGAGCCGTCAGAGACTTTGGCAACGGACGTAGTGGCAGCATGGCTGTCTAATGCTCCCGGAGTTCCACCTATACACAACGCACCCCTCCCAGTCAGCGAGGCAGACGACGTTAGGGCTTCACTATTAACGGTTCCAGCTGTGAATTTTGTGAGTGGGCCAGCCCTTCCCCTCATAGCACCCAGCTACCCGCACTCCACAGAAGTGAGCGAGGCACCGACGGGGAGTGCCAAAGGGTGGTCCCTGCCGGCCTCTGTGCGAGAGCTGGCAAGCAACGGGGTGGGAGGAGAAAGTGTACCACCGGTCGCCCGGGATCCAGAACTGGCAGCCGACGACTACAATGACTCCAAACAGTTGAAAATTACTAAAAAGGCGAGCATGACTGGAATTAACAAGACACTTACCCCCCCTCCTTCAGAAGAACTCAATATTGTGATGAACAATGAAGTGGAAAAGTTGGGGGCACCAATGGCTACATTCTCTAAAAATATAACAGCCTTGATCCAATCCCCTCCGGATTTAGGAAAAAACTCTCAACAGGACAAATTCCAGCAGCAACAAAAAGACGCCAATGACGCTGCTCACAATCACTCCCTTAGTGCCTCTCATGCCAATCCAGCAGTGGCATCACAACATCTGGAAGAAATGGGACAAAGTGATCTTGATGAGAGTAGCACCGATGAAAACCTAGAAAAACCTCAGACCAGCACGAGACCGAAGGCACATAGTACGGCGGAACAAAACAAACAAACGCCTAAAAACAAATCTAACATGAAAGTGATTAGAGGAAAACACGGAGCACAAGATCCTAGATTAGCCCCGCGAAAAACACTAAGGAAAAAGTAATCAAAGCCGCTCAGGATGACGGCGGTAGCCTCCAAACTCCTCCCCAACCCAGTCATGTCTTGCCCACTAAAAGACTTCTTCACAAAACAACAGAAGTGCAAATTGGACACGGATATAGAACTATCCAACGCCGAAATACTGGAGGCTATTCAGGATCCACTTCCCGCAAATAAATTGCGCAAAATGAACAGATCTTTGGAACAATTTGACAGGTCATCTGCAAAAGTACCAATCCCAAGTCCGGCATCACCAACCTTAGCAGCTGGCAAAACCCAGACCACCAACTTGGTGAAGACAGCATGTGAGCGTTTCCAATTGCAATCTGACAGAGAGCAACCGACTATACAAACAGACAACAAAGAAAGTGCACCTAGTGAAGTTGATGGACGACGTGATCTGCCTGATCTGGCAAATAATCCTTCGGTCGCACAAACAAGGGATACCATGCCAGAGCAGGTGGTGCCCCCAAGACCTTCTGACCCTGAAAAGGATCACCTGGAGAGAAACTCACGATACGCTTTGACAAAATCCCATCTCAACATGGGATGAGAAACTAAGCCACCTTCCAAAAGGGGCGACACTGGATGTACCATCCCAGAGCTCTTAGTTCAAAAGAAACCATGAAATATAAACAGCGCCCCAAAAAGACTCTCCAACCAAAAAACCAGATCTTCTAACGATTATGTCGGCCACTACAATTGCTCTAGCGCCGTTCTGCAAACTATATGAGTTGATTAACGAGTCTCTACAAGAAAACACATCGCTAATTGCAGGCATGAACACTAAACTTACTTATGTAGAAGGCTACATAACTGCAATGGAGTCGAGAAACACCAACCAACATAAGGCATCGGAAGCAAAAGTGGCAGTTCTAGAAGGGACATTAATGACTCTACGAATCACGGCATTTAGACAAGCAGAGACCGTGGTGAAAGAAGCGCAAACACTGAACGCAAGCACTTATTGCAAATTAGCCCCAGTTTTTACAGAATAAATCAAACCGCAAGGAAAAATGACAATCATACCTTCAACTGTAAGCACAGCAGAAACAAAAACAGCACGGAAACAAGCGGCAACGGAAAAGCAAACAATTACATTGAAACTAGCAAAACCAGTGTCTGTAGATAGAATCGCACGTAGCCGAGGGTTAGACCAATCAGGGGCTAAGGTAGCAAGCTCAAAGAATATAACTAATGACGAAAGCACAAACGAGGTCCCACAGATGGCCCACAAGGTGGTGGACCAGACTAGATTGCAGAGATCTGTCGATGAATTTATGACAAATTCTGATTTGATGAACATGACCCAACATTGGGAAACAGGAAGGGGAACAGCCGAAAGGGCGGACCCATTAACACAGGTGGAAAAGAATACAGTGACATCAAACACTGTGCACCAGTTACGACATACAACAAGCCAGACCAGTAAAGCACCAGTAAAGAACGAAAGGGCCTGAATCCAGTCGACCAGAGAAGCAAAATTGCCTCCCCAACTAAACAAGAAAGGAGACTCAATCAATATATTAGACAATGGAGCAGCAGAAAATTCTGACACACGTCCAGCACCAGAATCTCGCACGCCAACTCGGGGGCACAAGCCCCACCTAAGAAATGGCAACAAGACCATAGGTGGAATACAGACCTTTACATTGGAGCAAGCATCGAACAAAGATGGATATATGGTCCTAAACAGAAAAGCAGTATTGAAAATAATGAGTAAAACCCACACACTGTGAACAATGAAAACGGAGGACCTGGCTCTAGTCGAACCATATCATAGAGAGAAAAAAGCTAAAGCATATCTCCATGTTAAACCATACACGCTGCAAGAAATTACCACAGAAGCCTACAGAGAAATCGAACACCTGGGCTTCATTCTGACAGAACTGCGAGGCACTATAACAAAACCTGGAAAAGCAGGCAATAGCAACGAAGACGATCAAGCTAAATACTGATACATACCGAGAACAGAAGATCTCTATAAACATAAGCGTAGAGGAAACAGCCCCGGACTGAAGGCCAGCAATCACTATCAATCAAGCATGGCACGGGAGGACATACTCTTTCGTCAGCCCAGGTTCGAGCATGACGACGAGGTCCACAGAAGCTATGAGGAGCTCAAGAGACATAAGACCTTGCCACGCTCCCGCACAACAAGTACTAGATCAGGTGGCCACTTAGCCGACAGTCAACTTTACGTCCACTGGATTGACCACTAGAAAGAGATACCAAAGTACGTGTGGAAGGCCAAAGCTGGGCCTCTGACGAGAAGACTCCTAGAGGTCCTTGGAAATGGCTCAAAGCCGCACTCAATCCCAAAGCAGGAATATAGCAACGAGTCGCGTCCTCAGCACCTGTCTTCGCAGGATCCCAACAAAAATTGGAAGTATCTACTAAGGAATTTTTCACCATGGGCTCCTGGAACACTAGAGGACACACCCACTTACCGAGTGCAGGGGACATTGACCTGGGAGAGTACGATATCCTATGTTTACAGGAGACATAGCTGGTAGAGAAAACATCACTGGATGGTTTCACAGTGGAAATATCACCAGCCTCAAAAGGCATGCTGGGTCGACCATCCTCAGGGCTTTTAACAGCGATTCGAATAGGCTCTGGAATAACGAAAAAAGGAAAACTGGGGGAATCATGCAAAATGCTGGCTGTCCTAACATCATGGGCCCACAAAGCGCCAGGATCAGAACTATGGATTACCACACAGTTAGTGATCATCAACTTGCTCTGGAATAACGACAAAAGGAAAACTGGGGGAATCATGCAAAATGCTGGCTGTCCTAACATCATGGGCCCACAAAGCGCCAGGATCAGAAGTATGGATTACCACACAGTTAGTGATCATCAACTTGTACTGGAATCCACAACGAGAATGACAACACATTTCTGTGCGATCGTCGTGGAAATGATTGAGCAAATCTATATCGAATACGAAAACATAGATGTCATCATATGCAGCGACCTCAATGCCAAATGTGACGAACACCCGGTGAAGACCACCGGGCAATTTCTACACAGCTCAACGGAAGAAAGAGGCAAAGCATGGATGAGCCTAACAAGCTCTAGAAATCTCCACAATGTTGCATGTTTATATCCACACCGAACTATGATTCCCACATGGGAGCATCAAAACTCAAAAGCAACTCTACATTTTTGTAAGCCATGGACTACTACCTGACATACTGACATTCCAGGTGCAAAGAACGAACCATAGCGATCACAATCTGCTCCACTTCTCATGGCGGGGCAATCGCCAGGAAAAAAAGACCTTCAATTACAATGTGTCAGTTTACAACCAACAAACCCGCTTGCGTTTAACAGTGATGGATATAAACGCAAAATACAACTCTCATGCCCTAAATGAAGCATCGCCAAAAATACAAATGAGACCAAATTACCTTCCATTACTACTGGCATACAGAGTCATGCCTACTGGTTGTAAAAATACTTCTGGTCAATTTAAGCAAGCTTACAACAAGAGTGTGGTCTTGAAAAGAAGAAGCATTTGGAAAATGAAAAGAAGAGCAAAAATACCAAACACAGCAGAAGTGTGGTTGGCCTTTCAAAACGAATCAAAGGCATATATCACATGGCTAAAACATCACAGACTAGTACAATACCAACAAGATTCAGAGGAAATGTTAAGGACACTAAGCACAAAAAAATCACATGACTCTGTCCTGGAAGTTAAGTGGCTATCCCATTTCTCATCTTTGTTTGATTGCCGGCATCCAGCTCCCGAAATCTCGACCTAGAAACACCACCAATATGGGCAGACTTGAAAGATGTAGAAGAGATCAAAAACGTCATACTCAAATTAAAAGCTTCCAGAGCTCCGGGCCCTGATGGCTTGACGAATAGAGATTTTAAGCAGTTCCCCAGTGAATGGGCAGCCGCAATCAGCAACATTTTTTAACACAGCGGAAAACTATGAATGATCCCCGATTCCTGGCTTCAAGCAGGAATCGTACCGATCTACAAAAAAGGGTGCAGAGAAGACCCGGGGAGCTATCGACCAATTGCGCTCCTAGGTATCATCGGTAAGATCTACGCAACACTTTCGCTGGCCATATTCTGGCAATGCGCCAGAAACGCGCCATGTGCAGACGACTTTCAAATGGGTTTCCAGAAAAATGGAAGTACAGCTGTGAACATCCTGCTTTTGAATATACTAAAGTCAAACGTCAAGTCAGGGGCTCCCAAAGTCTACCTAGCCTTTGTCGATTTATCCCAAGCCTTCGACAAAGTCGATCGAACAAAACTATGGTCGAAACTGAAAGACTGGGACTGTCCAAACTCGAATCAGGAGCCAGTGATCACGCTTCATTTAAAGACAAAGCTACGCGTCCGGTTAAACCGACAAGGCGCCCTGTCAGATAAAATACCAGCTAACTGAGGAGTGAAACAAGGCTGCCCTTTAGCCCCGGCCCTTTTCATCACCTTCCTAGGAGATTACAAATACTCTGATGCAAAGATAAGGGCATTCCCCCCCAAAATCAGCAAAACAGCGATCTCACGAATCCTATATGCTGATGATTTGATCTTAGTAGATGAAACCCAAATCGGTCTACAACGCAAACTAACAAATCTGGCTCGGTACATTGAAGAAAATAACTTGGAAATTAACAAAACAAAAACGAAAATTCTGGTCATGGAGAAAACGCAGAAAAAAAACCTGAACAGCAAAACTTCAGTAAACGGGACGTTGAACTGGTTCCTAGATAAAACCAAAATTGAAGTGGTGTCTCACTTCAAATATTTAGGAGTGATAATTGATGGTTCCACACGGGAAACCATGATGCAGAAGACTCTATGGGAAAAAGCGAAGCATTTGACAGCATAAACAGGAACCATCGACATCTAATTCCGCAGATTATCGCTTCTTCCAACCATTCAGTTTTACAAGACGAAAGTAGTGCCCTCCCTCATATACGGAATGGATGCTACCTTAAATATGCCAACTTCTATATGGACAGAACTGGAAGGTCTGCTATGGAAGGCAGTTTTAGGAGTTCCCAAATCGACATCTATGGCAGCTATTAACCACGAGTTGGGTCTCTTACCCTTAGCCTCTACCGTGGAGCAGAGTTCTATGCAACTATACAGAAAAACATTGTTGTTCGATACACCACCAATCTACAAACTGATAGCAGAAGAAATTGAAGGCGGAAAGTGCAAGGCTCTAAATACATGGATGGCTTCGCAAAAAAGCAAAACTGAATGTCGTTGCATGTACAGAAGAAGATTTAAAACACAATCCAGAAAGAGTAAAAGTGAAAATGGAAAACAAAGACTGGATTGACACAAACGAGAGAGCAAAGGAAAACAAACTGTTAGCTCACCTCCCCTCTACTTTCAACAAAGCAAAAGTCCCACTGAATTACTGTGTAAAATTCCCGAACACAATCTTGTGGAAAACATTTATGAACGCACGACTGAACCGGTTAATGGCACATTAAATTTTGGTCCGCAACGGCGCAAATGGATGTCGCCTGTGTAAGAAACCTGAGCAGCCTGAAACTCTAAGACATTTGGTGATGACATGTTCAAAAGTGAGACAAGAAATAGCGGCGTACTTGGCACCTCTTTTAACAGGTCCGTCAAGTGCGGATGAAGACACTGTCTCGAATCGTTTGATTTCGGTGGAGACCACAAGATGGACTTTGGCAACTGTTAAGCTGATAGACATAGCATTGAAAAAGACTAACGAGTGAATGATTCTGTTGAAACAATTCATTTATCACAACTTTCTTCTTTATCCCAAATTCTCTCCCCCGCCGGACGTTGGTCTTTGACCATTTGCGTTTCTGTGACTATTTATGGTTCTTTGACTATTTCGGTTTTTCTGTCGTCTTCTTCTACCATGTCATCTACCTGATTTTCAAGCAGTCTTGTAAAAATCATATTGATTAAACACAAGTAAATACAAGAATTAAAAAAATAAAGGAACTTTGCTGGAACCTTACCTGTGCGCCTAAGGATCATACTTCATTTCAGTTAGTAACACTATCTGGAAGCTACTGCTTTTGAAATTATAGCTTAGTATTGTTGTTTTTTAAGTTATTACTTTGTTCTAATTGCATGTTAAATTTAGATTATTATCATTGTATTTTAGCTGCACACTCTGTTGCTTATGTTTGGCCTGTGTGTTTCATATTTTGTAATCATTTGTTTGTTTTCTTTGTCATTAGTATTTTGTTGAGATGCTTAAAATTAGCTCTGCCTGGTCCGTCTACGACAGATTGATGTTTTGCCGATTATGTGCATTGCGGTGCATAATTAAGCAATATGACCTCTAGCGGCGGGGGCATTATCGACTCAGGTAATGCCCCGGGGCCCATAGTTATTGCTTTTAGTACCCTGGCCCGCATTATGTGCGTGACCGGGGCACTAAAAGCATTTTTTTCTGTCCCGAAAAGCCGCTGCGTTTCGGGACAGGAAAAAAAATAATAAAACGACCAAGAAAATGGCAGCCGCGAAAGGGAAAACGGGAGTCCGTTTTCCCTTTCCATGGCGGCCATCGGGATTGGACGCGCTGGGAACACAAGTGTTCCCACCGTGTCCGCTCCCGAAAAAAAAAGAAGCAGAAGGTAAGCAGGGTTGGGAGGGCGGGAGGCAGGGGAAGGTTGAAAAAAAACAAAAGAAAAACGTACCTGCGTCCCTGCTAGGGGACGATGCAAGCCTCCAGCTGTGTGTCTCCACACCGCTGGAGCCTGCAATCGTTCCCCAGCGGGGACGCAGCAGCAAAAAGGAAAGTGGGGCGGGAGGGCAGGTAGGAGGGATGGAGCGAGGCAGGGTAGGAAAAAAAAAAAAGCTTACCAGAGTCCCCGGCGGGGGTGAAGGCAGCCTCTCAGCCGTGGGGAGGCTCGGAGCGGGGATGGCCTCGCTTTGAGCCTCCTCATTGGCTGAGGGGCTGCCACGCCCCACGCCGGGGACAAAGGCTGTGGAATCCCGACAGAGGGATTCGCGGCCTGGTAATGACTCGGCGAGGGCCGATCAGAATGGCTCTTGCATTCTGATTGCGCCCTCGCCGGGTACTAAATACCCATACTCCACACAGGTTCTGTAGACAAACATGATGGTACTCTCATCAAATGTTGAAAATCAATGATCCTGCAGGTTGCTTTTCTGAGTCGCTTATCGTTAGATGTGCATTGCATTCTGCACTGAGAATGGGCATGTGGCTGGCTTACATAGCCCAGAACACATGTGGTGGGCAACTGAGAGTTGGTGTGCTGCAGTATAATGTGACCTTCTGTCTGATGTCTCCACCTGTTGCCTAATCCTGGTGCCTTGCAGTACGCTGCAGTGTGTTGTGGTGCAGATATTCCAGAAACAGTGTATCTTTGGGCATTGAAATTTGGTGTTTGAGGCCTTTAAGTTTTGTTCCTAGCGTTGAGATGCTTAAAACTAATTTTTGTCTGCTCCTTCTACCACCACATTGATGTTTCACTGATTGTGTGTGTTGCTGTTCAAATATCTGAGAAATGGTGCATCCTAGGGCCTTGAAACGTGGCTTTCAAGGGGAACTTTGAGTTTTGTTCCTGGTGCAGGGACGCTTAAAAATTAGCTTTGTCTTGTCCCTCTATGACCACATTGATGTTTTGCTGATTGCGTGCGTAGCGGTGCATATATTACCATACTCTACACAGGTTCTGTAGACAGATATGATGACACTTTAATACATTTCTTACGCGCACCAACTGGTCCCTGAGACCTATGGGCACAACAGATATGCAACAAATAACACAAACATCAACTGTTGAAAATTAATGATTATGTAGGTCCCTGTTGTGAGTCGCTTATCTAAATCAATGATCCTGTAGGTCACTGTTCTGAGTCGCTTATTGTTTGATGCGCTTTGCACTCTGCGCTGAGAATGGGCACGTGTAGCTGGCTTACATACCCCAGAACAGACGTGGAGGGGAAGTGAGAGTTGGTGTGCTGCAGCATAATGGGACCTTCAGTGCGCTCTCCCCACCTGTCACCTCACCCTGGCACGGTGCAGTGTGTTGTGGTGCATTGCAGCTATCTCAGAAAAGGTGTGACCTAGGGCCTTGAAACATAGTTTGAAGGCCTTCAAGTTTTGTTCCTGGAATAGATATGCTTAAAATGAGCTTCATCCACTCCTTCTACTACCACATTGATGTTTCGTGCATTGTGGTGCAAATATCTCTGAAACAGTTCATTTTAGGTCATTGAAACCTGATTTCAAGGGACCTTGGAGTTTTGTTCCTCACATCCAGATGCTCCAAATGAGCTCTTCTACTGCCATCTTGATGTTTCGCTGCTTTCAGGCAACCATCTTATGTGTGACAGTGAACACAGGTTCTGTAGACAGATATAATGACACTTTAATACATTTCTAACGCGCACCAACTGACCCTGAGGCCTACGGGCACAACAGGGCCTTGAAACGTGGCTTTCATTGATATCTTTGTTTACACAAAGCCAAACACCTTTTTTCCAAATTACAAAAAAAACACCAAATACAAGCATTATATTGTCGATTCTGCCCAAATCCACAGTCTTGCATTTCTACGCGGATCTGAAGGTCAAAGTGTTCGATGTCTGGTGTATTAGTATGTGCTATCCTAACATCAGATGCTTTGAAAAGGCTGGGTTCCTCATCAGTGGCTACTACATCGCCCGCATACACCAGCTGTGTGTCATTTGTCAATGACATGACCACAGTGGTGAGCCTCCAGGCACCTCTGCAATCAACTTTTAGCAAGTGCGGTTCCCCAGGTTGATTCTGGGATGCAGGGGCCGAGGATTCCTCATGTCCCTTGCCAGGATGGCACCCATGACTATTGAATGTTGGAATTTAATGGTCTTTGCAGACGCCTTGGTCCTCGTCTTGGTGAAAGGCCCGGCACTACTGATCAATGCTATAGTGAAGAGTATTACCTCCCTTGCCATTTGCAGGGAGTCATTACAAAGTCAAAAGAAGTACCGGGCCACCCAAGTAAGTGAAACGGTTAATGGGGAAAAACATGCCTGGGCTACTGATTAAAAGGAGCAGGTGTGATACGATAGGTTATTTATAACGTGCTTACTACCCAGAGGTTTCTAAGTGCGGTCCGGGGATTGAACCTGTGTTGCTCTGTGTCGTCTTGCTTCCAAGATGAGCATGTTGCCCCTGAGCTATCCTCCCAGGACAAACGCACTGTAGTGTGAATGCACCATATTTACTCCCTGAAAGTGGACAGCCACACGCTCCTTGGGAGCTACATCGTGTGGTGCATGGCACTCGACCCTTGCAAACCCTAGAACCCTAGAAAGTACCCTACAGTCCTTTTGTGAACCAACTCGTGGGAAATTGGTTAAACCTCTGACTATGCTCAGCAAGGAGAGCATTGCTTTGTGATATACTTTTAGCAAAATACCACATTGCCTTTATCTTCCAACAATCCACTGACAGCCGTTTCACACACACATTGTTTGCGGTTCATCGTGGGTGATAATAAAGGTGCTCTCATGATGTAAAACCAGATTAACTCAATCATATATCTGCTCAGCCATGTTGGAGTGGCTCTCCACAATCCGAGAAAAAGAAGGCGAGGCATGGGGACCTTAGCAGGTGCTGGCTGCAGATGGAAACACACAAGTGTGAAGCAGGCGTGGCATCAATGCAATCACCAGCGCTCCCCGCAGTCACAAAGGAGGACTTCCAACAATGCCTGCAAGCTTTTCAGGATGAGTTCACAGTGTCATCAGAGATGCAATTTAGATAGTTTGCAGACAAACTAACAGGTATAAAAACAGAGATGAGCTCCTTGGGAGGGGGGAATCTCATTGGCAGCCAAATTCTGAACAGTACACATGACAGTTACAAATCTAAAATCGAGGTATTACAACGCATCCCTGACACCCTAGAATTAAAATGCATGGACCTGAAAAATCACTGCTGGAGTGATAATCTACGCATAAGAAATTTGAAGGAAGGGACGAAAGAAAAGGACATGATCAAATGTATCCAATTGCTATTTGGTAAACTCTTTGTCACAAAGACGCATAAGGATTTCATCATTGAATGTGCCCATCATGTAAGAAAAGGTAACTTTGCCCCAAGGAGATTATAGCAGACTCAGCATTCCCAGACATTGTAATCAGTTGGGGTCATTTAAAGTCCGGCTCGTGTCAACCTCAATACTAGCTTTCCCACAACAAGTCTCATCCATGGTGTTATTGGTTTTCATGCTTTGGTGTCAGATGGTGGATATAAGGAATTTAGGGGGACAACGGATATGCACTGCTCTAGTTCGAGTCTATGCTTGCCATATGTTCAAGAGTTTTGAACTTTCCAGATTCAGAGTTCATAATCTGTTTCCCTCTTGTGCTTTCAAATGAACCCCTTTGTATCCCTTGTGAGAAACCAGAAGGTGTCTCACCCACTATTCCCCGGGCATCTGTCATCTAGGTGGACAGGACACAGCCATCGCTTTTGGGTCCAGTTGCTGGGGGTGGACCAGTGCGTGAGGATTACCTGAGTGAGGGGTCTTCGGGAGTGGGAGTGGGACACCGGAGGGTGAGATGCAGTATCCCCTTCCTTATAACACCGTGACCCCATCCTACCAGGTAGGATATTTAGGAACTCTACCCTCCATTTACAACACAAACACTTTCACACGGACAGCCCGCTATGAGAGAAAACAGACTACCACCCGAGCTGTATACCTGTCGTGTCCCAATACAATGGTCAGGCAATTTCTGACCATCACACACACACCTGACTTCCATTGAGCCTCCCCACACAGATAAAAGGCAGAGCACAAGAACACACTCTGAGCGAGGCAAAGCACACGAGGAAACAGCAGTTTTGGAACAGCAACTGAATGAGAGAGGAAAGATGGCAAAACAGAAGGGGATCGCAAGGAGGGAAGTTCCCATGATTTTTTCGGCAAGGAACCATTATTTTCCTGGACTCTCTAGAATAGAAAGGGTAAGACCAGGAAACTAGGCTGAAGAAGCATGTTTTGTGTGTCAATAATCAAGGCGGGGAGAAGCACAAGCCGCCATGGTACCAACCTTGGCTCCAGGACCAAAGCAGCATCAGTGAAATCAACAAAGCCGGTAAGTTGAGGAGACGGATACAAGACCAGTCTGTGTTGAAGCCCAGGTTGCAAGCAGCACCAATGTATGGCTAGCGCTGGAACACACATTGGTAAAACATTTGTGATTAAGGACACAAGTAAAGTTGAACTGCTGATGAGTGAGTGAACTTTCAAAGTAAGATATAATACCCTTGACAGAGTAGTCTGGCACCGCGTGAGTGCTCAATTGAAGGTCTCAGTAAGGTATCCAGCTGAAACACGGCAAAAGTGAAAGTGAGAAAAAGGTTATATCAAGAAGAGAACGAGTAATTGTAAATGAAAGTGGTCCTGTGACAAGTTGAGCAAAATCCCATACACAGTCGAAAGTTTTCAATTTTTGAAGTAAAGAAAGCTTGGAAAAGAAGATAAAGTTGGTCCGAGCCCGTCAGAGGGAGATCATTTGAGGGCTTTGTGTTAAAGTGGGTCTGAGCCTGGGCAGAGGGGGACCCGGGATGAACAGTTGTTGGGATGGAAATTAGTCCATCCCACCCCTCTAGGTGCTTTAATGTAAGGCGAATCCCATATGAGGTCATGTAGTGTGTAAGGGGGGAGAAGGTACGTGCTAAAAAACTTGGCACAACTATAATGGAACAAGAACAATAGATGCATACATTTACCGCACACATAGAACAGGACTCAATTTTGTAGTTATGGAAGGCACAAAGTTTATGCAGCAGCGTGGCACAACTTTTAGCTCAATGGGAAACCTTGAATAACCCCAGAGCATTAAGACGGAATGAGCCTACATTACCAGTTCTCAAAGTAGCTTACTCTTGTCCTTTCACTGTTGCAATTACATAGTATCGCTGGGAGGAATGCGCACTGCAAGGCCGTGAGAAACTCCCAGGCTCCTCTCAGTAGCCATTCATCACAGCTAACCTATCAGTAGGCCTTAAACCCCCACCCAGCCTGCCCAGATACATGGCCACACCACTGACCTGAGCCCCACACCCCTACATTCTATGATAAGGAGTGACCCCAGCTCCAACCATAAACCAAATGACTATGAAAGATCTAAGCAGGCATGACAGTTTCACCTCTTCACATACACACATCCTTTGTGATACAAGGTACAGGGAGGGATAAATTATAGATCAAAACGAGAGTGGAAATCTTCAGTGTGAGAGGAGCAGTATCAACAAAGCCCATAATGTGTGGGTCAGCATGACTGTTTTTCTTCCTCCCTTCCCCCTGTCACCAGTCCCCGAGCCTCCCAGGTGCATGCCACATGATGTGGTAGTAGGATTAGTGTAGCATAATAGTTTAGTAATTTGTTACTTATGAGAGACCTGACCTTCCCTCCTTGGAGTGACGAGCCAGCTGAACCACGTGGAGGCTGACAGACGGTGGAGAAATGAGCCAAATGTAGCCTGGCATCCCCTATGGATCAGTACCATGTATATTGTCTTACCAATCAACTGTGCGGGTTTAGTCTCTATATGTGACATCCTCAGTGACGCTGTAGCCTCTCAAAAGGAAATAACAATTATTCTGGAGTCATAACGTTCTCGCACAGCAGAGTACTTTCCTGATACATTTGTATTCTGTGCAAATGAAACCTTGTTATCCTTGCAAGCTATCTCTCAGCTACTTTCCCTTGAGGTGTGTATTCATTCTGGCGTGAGCGTAAACAGGGACTTACCTTCATTTGGTGACCCTGCTGACGTGATCCCATTGCCTCATACCTGCAGAGTTATCGAGGCGGCTCTCCGGAAGGGCCACGACCATCTACAGTGACTAGTCCCAAAAACTTGTACCCCGAGTGGTCGTGCTCTTTGGAGCAAGGTGCGGCCCCAAGGAGAGGTGCAGGCCAGTTGTGGAACAGTTTATAGTCATTAAATCGAAAGCAATAATGTCGAAAGTCAAAATATAGAAAAAATTATGTCGAAAAAAAAAAGTCGAATTTCTTTTTTATTACGTTTTTTTTCAAAATGGGGGGGGTTCCCCCCAATACCCCCTTTTTTATTTTACCCCTTTTTTACTTACTAAACCCAAAAAATACATATAAATAAAAAAAGAAAACATTCAACTTTTTTTTTAAACATTTTTTTCAACATTTTTGACATTCGACTTTATTGTTTAGACTTTTTGACTGCACACCTTGTGGAAGCCCGTGAACAGAGGTCTTTGGGAGTACACACGCACGCACATGAGTATAGACTGCAAGGGATAAAAAAGTAGGGTTCGGTATAAGGAGCAGCGTGAATATTGTGAACACGCAGTTATTGAAATTGAGAGTGTTGCATGGTTGTGGAGTGTGTCGATTTTTTGGCTTTTTTATTCACTTATTAAGGATATTGAGGAAAAAGAAAATGGAAGTAAGGGAACCCCCTGCATCTCAAACCGGGAGAAATATAAGGATAAATATAGGAGCTCTGTATAATTAGAGAGCTCGGGAAGAAGTAGTGGTTGTTATTTTAGCTTGTTATTTTAGTTTGTTTTGTTGATGTATTTTAAAAGGTGTAAGGAGGAGGCCCAGGAGGAGTGTGTGTCATGTGTGTGAAGGCATATCAGGAGAGTGTGAAGAGTATGAGTTAAAAGCTCTATTGGGGGATAGCGGGTTGGGGAAAGTGAATTGATGATTTTTCTGTGAATTTATTGACAGTATTCACATGTATTTGAGATAAAACTAAAGTGTACTGCATATGTCTACTTTCATGATAGCAAAATATAAGGGAAGACAATTGCAAGCATTGAACCTCTAGAAATTGTTGGAAGACACAGAGGATCCGAAGGGGGAAGGGGCGACACATGACAGTAGCAAAGAGACAGGTTCAGGAGGGAAGGGGAAGATTGTGGAGATGAAAAAAGGGATATATCTGCAAGCAACTCGTCCAGTGGAAGGCTACATGAATCCAACGTATGTGCCAGCAGACATGATTGCGGCAGCACGAGCCATGGTCCCATTTCCCCCTTATGTCTCACCTCCGGTGGTTATTACCCACACCGGGTTGAGCTTGAGAGACCTAGAAGTGGCAGTGACATCAACTGAGACTGTGATAGCCAGGATGAGGGCTGCATGCAATGCGACCAAAGTAGACACACCTGAGCCGCCTATAGAGACACTGGCATAACCAGCAGTAGATGTCAGGACTTGATGGTCGTGTAGGCGATGATACCTCTGTCCCCAAGATCCACTCGAGCAAACAGTCAATATACTGCCCGAGCAGCCCTTGAGGCCACAGGTGGTGAATGTCGTCAGCCGGAACCAGGAATGCCGGAAGATGTTTTCCCCTGACCAC
This sequence comes from Ambystoma mexicanum, assembly GCF_040938575.1. NCBI lineage: Eukaryota > Metazoa > Chordata > Amphibia > Caudata > Ambystomatidae > Ambystoma > Ambystoma mexicanum. The sequence goes on from NC_090940.1 coordinate 525,351,110, forward strand.
TGTAAGGCAAACACGCGGGTTAGATAACCATTACACCCTGTGCCCAATCCTAAATGTTTTCCTATAAGGAGCTTACCCTGAGTGGTTGTCTGGAATGTGATGTAGGGTGTCTGTCTGAGGGGCCGGCAGGGTGGACGGCAAGGTTGCAGCCTGGCAAAGCACTTGAAGGATGAAGTCACCACCTGATACGGAACCTGGTACTGTGAGCCAAACTAGATGGCACGTGATGCAGAGAGCTGAGTTCAAACCAAAGGATAATCCAATTGCAGTCCAGGAGAAAAGGCAAGGTTGTGTCCAGGGGGATCAGTTCAAGACAAGGTACCAAACAAGGGAAATCCAAGAAGCAGTCCGTGGGAGTAGCCGAGGTGAAAACCAGGAAGAAGCAGGTCCAGGCGAGGTACAAAAGAGGAAGCGGTTCAGACTCCAAAGGCAAAATCCAAGATCAAGGATAGCAGCGTCCGTAGTCCAACCAAGATCAGCTGTGAAGCGTGGATGGGAGGTCGCGTGTCACTTTTGAATGCTCGCTCCAGTGATCACGTGACTCACACACGTGATTGGCGTACACGCGATTGGACGGGTGGAGGAAGAACGTCCAAGCGTCGCCAGCGGAGACGCGGAATGCTCATGGCGCGTCTCCACGGCAACCGCCAATGCAGGAATGGAGAGCGAGGCATAAACCAGCGTCGCAGAGTTCGGCCAGCTCCTTGTCGGCAAACCTGAAGGCGAGAATGTGCAATGGTGCGTGTGGTGTCTTGTTGTGTACTATGATTCTGCCGTATATTGAGTGAATTACGGGATGCAATAGGAGGGCGTGTGGATGTGGATGGGGGCGTGACAGTAGACGAGTCAAAATCAGGTGAGTTCTTATTCAGAATAGACAGCACATTCATAAGAACCATGCACGTACACCATGACAGAGAGACAGACAGATTGGGATATGAGAATGTTGGGTCCGGGAGAGGATATGAGGAATATTGGAGTGATTTTGATGAAACGTAGGATGATGGGGAAGGGGACGCAGAGCAGGTGCCCCATCCCACTCCAAGGTTAGAAAGTATGTGGAAAAGGAAGATTGAGGGAGAGGTTTGGAAAGGTAGCCTTTGCACAAAAAAGTGCAACTAAGGGTGGAAAAAGAAAGATGAAAATGCAAATGCCATTGATACAAGGGTGCAGGGTGGCCTCACTATGTAGTGTGGACACACATGGACAAGAATAACCTTCTTAAGGCACTCTCCCAACTCACGGTGGGGGCGGGGAAATGGATTTACGCTTTTGGAAAGAACACAGTGGGAGTGCCTTTATCAAAGGCCTGTTGTTAGCCACAGTTGGGGACCAAGCAGAGACTATGTGGGTCAAAGCGGGGTACCCAGGAGAAATGGTGAGCAATGATGCCCATGAAGGAGCTTAATTTAACAATTTCAGAGCAAGGGTATGGTATGCGTTGCAGCGAACCTTCCCCGATTCCCCAGACTTACAATCAATGATGCAGTGTACAATGGGGGATGAGGAAGATGCAGCCCAGTACATTCTCAGGGTTCAAGAGATGTGGAGAGCAGAAATGGGCAGTGCCTGGGACCAATCAACCTCATTTTATAGTAAAAAGGGGCCTACCTAAAGAATTACAGAAAGCGCTTGACAAAATAGCAGGGGTAGAAGCAAAAGGATGGCACCAAATCTGATGTATTATAGTTCACCATTGCAGAAGAATGAAGGAGTGTGAGAAGGAAACAATTCAGAGGTGACAGGCCGAGGAAGCGAAACTGGTCCAACATAAGTTAGTGAAAGTAGCTGCGCTAGCAACAGGGCCAACGCCAGAACAGGTGGAAGAGGGAGGGTACACCTTGAACATGGCACATGGAAGAATAGCAACACTGTGTGCCAAAGGAGGACAAGGACTGCGGGGAGGCAGTACCCAATTCTAAGGACCACTGTGGCAAGAAGGACAGCAACAAAGGCGAGGTGGGTTCTGAGGATCAAGAGAGGGTGGATTTTGGGGTCCAGGGCAAAGAGGAGGAGGTCCAGGTCAGTGCTGGGCCTGCATGAGGTGGGGGCATTTTTCAAGAGTGTGCTGGAGTAGTCAGGGATGGGTTTACAACTACAATAAGCAAAATTATGGCCCTCCCCATCAAGGTAGTCCTCAAGGGCTACCTCCTAGAATGACTTTGATACCATATGAAATTCACCAGGCTTACAAACTGCTACCCCCAAAGATCCCCTGTCACCCACAACACCAGTAGCAGACAGTTCAGCATTAGCAGCCCATCCCTAACCCAGTGCCATTGGAGAATAGGAACGCTTTCAGTACTGTGCCTAATGGAACAGTGGCCCCATTTCAAGGTGCTACAGTGGAAGGGGAACCCTTTTTCATTCCCCGGGACAGACACATATCCTGACTAGGACAGCCCTTAGAGAGCACTTGCAAGTCCAGTCCTGTCAATGAACCTAAATCCAGAAGAGGAATCGTTGGTGGGGGCAGAGATGGGGAACAAACAATTCATCGTTATGGTGGACTTGGGAGCGGAGAAGTCCTGCATCAGCGAAGGTGACATCCCATTATCAGGAAAGACTATCGACATGCAGGGATTCTCTGGGGCTGTTTTGACGGTTGTAAAGGTGGGACTTGGATGTAAAGGTGGGAGGGAAGGTTGTAAGGGCCCCACTCTTATACTCTGAGAGTTCTCCTGTCAACTTGCTCGGCAAGGATCTGCTAAGTATGCTCAACATGACAATCTCATTCACAGAAAGCGGCATCATCTGCACCACACCTGGTATGTGTTCACTAAGAGCAATGCTTGTGATACATGCCATGGCATGTGCTGTATCAGTATGAGGCATCTCTGTCAACCCCAATATGTTCATTTATGGAATTACAGTGCTAGCATGAGCAGTCCCCCAGATTATAAGAGCATGTTAGAGAGTGCCCACCGATTTCATTTTTCGACCAGTGGTGTCGTCAGAGTTAGTTGCAGGAACAATACTCTGCCTGGTCCTCGAGGGCCTGCTGATGTCAGCCAAAAAAATTGTAGTTCTAGGCACCAACCCTCACGGATGCCAGTGGCGCACAGTCCTGTGCATTGATCCTACTATACCCCTAAAAGAATTAATAGATGCTGAGCTTTTTGAGGATGACAACAATGACGAGGAAATAATCCTCAAGATTTGTATACCCTGTGAGATAATGGTGCAATGCCACAGAGTACAAAGTCCCCTCATGGCTGTAGTCACACAACCCCCATTCAGCCAGGCAGACATACAACATGTTCCCACACACTTATGGACAACCAACCTACATGATGTATTGATGTTGAAAGAAGTTACCCCTGTAGGAATCAAACTTAAGGCAGGGGCAATACTGCCCTGGGTGAAACAATACCAACTGTCCTGGAAAGCTTAGGAGGGGATCCAGGAGACAATGCAGGCCTTGCTACACCAACGGATCATAGTACCCTCTACCTCTCCTTGCAACACAGTGATATACCCTATCAAAAAGCAACAGGGGGCAGTTGGAGGATGATCCAGGATCTCCGCCCTCTTAATGACCTAGTGCAAAAAGAGTTCCCACTTGTCCCCAACCCGGCATACATTTTGTGCAGCATCCTCAAGGAAGCAACCCATTTTATTACCCACAATCCCCGGCAAAGTCTGAAATTTAGTGAAAAAACTACAATTTTCAGACATTTCCCTCTTGCCACCCACCGAAACACGCCGCCAACTCCACATGTCCTACCTTCCTAAATTATGGGGCGATTCGTGCAAGGTAGACCTCTGTGGATTCCCACAGGTGTCTTCTTTTCATAAATGCATGGGGTTCCCTGTTTTCCTTCGTGGCTTCGACACCCCAGGCCCAAATCTGTAGGTTGCCTACATGAGCAAAATTACAGAAAATCTGCTGTGCGAAAAGACTTGGGGTTACCAGTATTTTAGACTTTTCCCTTTGCACCCAGGTAGGTGCACCCACACATGTGAGGTACCGTTTTCGTCAGGAAACCTGTCGGAACGCAGGAAGGTAGGCCATGTGTTGTTGGCTGTGTGTTTCGGTGGGTGATCAGAGTGGAATGTGCAGAAATTGTGGGTTTTCTTCTGTCATTTTCCCGATTTTCCCCCAAACTATGGAATCTTTCCCTACATAGGTTTTAACTGACCTGCGCAAATCACCACTTCCTAAACCTGAAATATTGTCTTCTTTTCAGAAATGTATGCCTTTCTGGCTTCCCATTCAGCTTTCATACCATTTTCTTCCATTCCGTCCACCATGTCCTATTGGACAAAAAAACACCAAAATCGCTTACCTCTCACAAAACGGCTGATTAACATATCAAAATATGTTATTTTGGTTTCCACTCAATCTGTTCTTGAAAGCCTGAAAAATGGCGAATCCAGCACACCAAACCCTTTGTTACTGGCTCTTACAAGGAAATCACCACAGGCTTCTTTGTACAACATTTTATTTGCATTTTCTTTAAAAAAAAAACAAATGTTCTCCTTTTTGGTTATTTTCTCTCACCCCTCCTACAGCAAACTAGGATTCCTGGGTGACGTTACGACCGCCTACATGTGGAAAAAAGGGGCCAACTTTGGCCAAAATATCTCATGTAACAAAGAAGTTACAAGGGATTGAATGGCGACATACCGAAATCACCAAAAAAGGACTTGGCACTGGGGGGAAATACCCATGGCAGTTAAGGGGTAAAGATGGTAAAGCCCCAGAGGAGATATCATGTGTAAGGTAGCTCAGTTAGTTAATGCTCCAAATGCAGATTGTGCACAGGAATATGTAACACATGTGTTCACTTCCTGGCTTAATCTTCCGGTGGTATCATAGGCAGAGTGAATGCATTCAGCTTCCGATGCAACACAGCATTTTCCAGGTCAATTGGTTCAGAAAAAGTGGTGGAAAACACTATTACTGTCGCTTTTACTAATTAGCCAGATTTTCATGCATTTTCCCGGTGGAGTTCGGGAGCTGAGTAGACATAGCAGGACCCCCTGTATTTCCCGCTCCACCAGACAAATGCAGCCTTTCTGCGAACATGGATTCTCATGCTGGAAATAAGGAAAGGGATTCCTCTGGGATCTGCTTGGAAATTAAACCTGGTAAAAGCGGGCGGAGTCCAGAGGAAGCCATTGTCAATTCTGCCAGCAATCGCTAATTGCACAAGGTATTTACAGTCTTCCAAAGTGGAAAAGCAATGTGATTTCATTTGCCTTTTACGCTACAATCTTCCATTTTGTGGCGGAAAAGTAAAAGCGTGCACCAATGGAAGTGGTCCACTCCATGCAGTTTACTTTGCGCCTTGATGCTTGGTGGTTTTGCGTGATGCTGTAATAAATAAATAAATACATTCACGACCACACATCAATCAAAGTCAGATTAAATAACAGCGGTGAGCTATCCAACACCATCTTAACCCATAAAGGCGTCAAACAAGGATGCCCTTTAGCTGCGGAGCTATTTAAATTATTTCTGGCTGATTTACCATACGACCTTGCACAAGTTCCCTGCTTCTCACCCAAGATAAATCAAACACTGATCAACTGCATCATATATGCAGATGATCTGGTTCTGATGGATAGAACTCAAATTGGGCTCCAGCGTCTGCTAACAGGTCTACAATCGTACATGGTTCGGAATGAATTATCAATAAACACCTCAAAAACAAAAATCCTTTCAATTGGAAACGTAAGAAGCAAAAAAGACAAAGCATTTAAGTGGAAAATCGCTGACTCCAATATTGCTTCCGTCGATTCAATAAGATACTTGGGGATACAATTTAATAATTCCATCTGCGAACAGCAATGGGTCGACAAACTAACATCAAAAATGACGAATCTAGCTCTGCAAGGTGCAAAAATTAACAGAAACTACGGAAAGTTCTCAATAGAACCTGTCCTCAAATTTTATCAACAAAAAGTGGTCCCAATGATAATCTTTGGGGCGAAGGCTGGCTGGAACATAAGAGAAGAAACTTGGCATATATTAGAAGGTCGCTTCTGGCGGAAAGTCTTGAGGCTTTCACCATCAACATCGACAACCTTACTGAGACATGAATTAGTTATAAATTCACTGTACATGAGAGTGGTTTGGAACTTGATTGCCACAATGTGCAAAATCGCCTTAAAATCACCGGAACCGGCATACAAAATCTTTGCCAACGAGCAGTCCACAAACAACCAAAGCTTACTTAACATATGGTTCCACAAATTAATGGCTTTTCTATCAGCGGCAGACATAACTAACTCTGATCTTCTAACTCGCCTGCAGCATGCTAAAAAGAAATTTGATAACTGGGCTTGGATTATCAACAACGAAGCAAGACAAAAGCTGAAATCAATAAAATTGATTGGCGCTGATCATAGGAAACTAAATGAACCAGCGCGCTTCCTATTGAATTGTCCGTCTCGCCACCATCAAGAGCAATTTCTAAGGTTTTGAGTAAATACTCTAAAAACCAAAGAAATTCTTTGGCAAAGAAAAGATAATTCTCTACTTGATAACATCTGCCGCTTTTGTGGCCAGTCGATCGAATCATCTAAACATCTGCTAATTCAAACTGTAGCTTTTCTATAAAATAAAATAACAAAATAAATAAATACATTTAACATGACCCCAGATAAATGGCAATTTGTGATCCGAATGAGTGAGCATAGCATGTCACTGGTAAGAGGGTGTCCTGTGCTTCTGGAGTGCGTTGGTAAATGCCCTTAATTGCCATCTCGCGTTAAGCAGGTGCTTAAACCCATCAGTGTGGATTGTGCAATAATAAGTCGACAGAGGTATTTCAAATGGCTAATTTCGCTCATTGGATGAAATTGTCAAAGTGGGAGAATGTTGCCCAGCATGTGCCACTTTCTCTGCAGAGTGAATTGTGCCCACCCCGCGGAAGAAGTGTGAAAAACCCACAAGGGCGATGTGCCCTGCACTTTCTGCGTGTGTCTTCCCCACAGGGTGACAGATGCCGACTCAGACATGGGTAAGTCTCAGGTAGCAAGCCTAATGTGGCAAAGGATTCCAGACTTCTGAGGCTAATAACATTAGTAGCATTAAGTTACATGCCACCTGACAGGTAAGTGTCATAAAGTTGTAAAGCAGAGCTGTTAGTGGGCTAAAGCAGGAGGCAATGTCTGCCCACCCTCAATGGGTACGTACAACCAAAAGTAATAGGCCCCTCCCCCATCATGGCTGTAGGGGCAAGGCTGCAAACCAGAGAAAGAATTCCCTCAATTATCCATGCCCACGAGTAGGGTACCCCTCGTTCTCCAGGAACCCTGTTGAGCAACCTCGGTGCTTTCCAGGTGATACTTAGGTTATTTAAAGCCAGAAGTCTAAAAGGTAATTGCTTAATTGCAACTGGAAATTAGCTCCTGGCGTGATCCAAATGCCTTAACCAAGTGTGACATCATCCCCTTCATTTATAAGCAATATGTGTGTTCTCCCGTTTCTACATCCACTGAATTATTGTTAGAAACCAAGGCAAGAGTTGTCTCTTGTGTAGGCATTAGGAAGGCAGTTGCCAGCCTCTGGCATAATAGGCCCATGTTCTTCCAATATTGGCTAGCTGTTGCCCTCTTATGGCCAGGTAGAACCATCATGGCAGTGACTGGCAAATGCCTTTCCCCTGCAGACAGAAAAGCGGAAATAAGAGGCCAATTCAAGATACGGAATAAATAGAAGTTAAGACAGACGGCAGCTGCCATTGCTGTGTTAGGGAGAATATGTTGAGTGTTCAAGCAAGGAGGTATGTATTAAACAAGCAAGCTGTGAGACAAGGTAAGGGCAAAGAAAGGCCAGAGGGGCTCTTTAAATAATGGAACAGGGCAGAGAACCCATGCTCTGCCGTTCTAGTAACATATGAGAGAATCAAATAGATCAGGCTTTGCAGCAAATGTTAAACGAGAAAGGAACAGAGTCCAGCTCTGCATTCAGAATAACAAAGGCAAAGAAAGGCTAGGCTCTGAAGCCAGCATGAGATGGAATAAGAGGGACCAGACTCATTGTGAGAGGCTGGCCTGGCCCTCGCAGGGGTGCTAGAGGGGCAGCCCACATAGCAGGCTGCACCTCTGGCCACCCCCCTGGGTCCACATACACCCCACCTACTAGGCATCCCCCGGGTTCGACACATCCGGCCGCGGACCTTGGGAGTGCTTATAAGGGGGTGGGCTTGCGATCGCTCATCCTCCTTGTTTGCTGTCGCCCCTCCACCCCCAGAGGAAAGTCAAAGCAGCAACATCACACACCTGGTCCCTCTACTCCCATAACAGGGCTTACTTACTCAGAGGTAAAAACAAGATTTCCTCTTTCTTTGAAACCCCCACTCTTCCATTCCAAGGGACACAAACGTCTCCTTGCCCCACACAAAAAAAGTAGCAACTTGCAGTTGGTAGAAAAGGCTGCAACTTCTTTATTTGGCAGGAGTCCACTTACAGGTGATCTGCCTCTTAACGAGCTAGTGTCCTAGCTGTGGCCCACTGGAAACAATTGTTATTTCCTCTCTCTTACCATGAGCTCATAGTCAGATGATAAATCCAGAAATGCAACATACAAAGACATGTTCTTTGCTGCTGCATCCTTTAATTTTCTTCTGTTTTCTTTTCTTCTTTTCTCTTGTTTTATACAGTGATATTTGTAATTTAATACATACTGCTATTTTAATTTTAATTTTGTGAAAAGTTGAGTTCTTTGACTAAAACACAATAAATAAATAAAGCAAAGTCCCCAAGATGCCCCCTGTCCCCCCCAGATTATATGTGTCTCCTACGCCCCTGCCCCCAACCATTGGTGCGGGGGAAGCTGGTCTATGTCAGCAGCTTTGGGAGAAAATGGAACAGCCCATGGTTCCATGGGCCCTACGAGGTTTTGTTTTCCACCCCTCTCGCAGTGAAGGTGAAAGGGCTTTGATATTGGATACCCCTCTCACACATTCGCAAGGCACCACCAAATTCCACACCAGAAGCTCAAGGCTAATGCAACACACCTACCTCATTTAATGTAGCTTAATGCTGACTATATGAGTGCATGTGCAAGAGACAAACAAACATGTATTGCTGCTAAAAGCATCAACTACATACAAATGAAAAGTCTCTCTCTCTCTTTCTCTCTTTTTTCCTCCTTAGCCCCCTCCCTGTGTTTACCTCATTTTCCCTAAATTCCCATACCTCCAATCCCTTTACCTTACCCGTTTTTCCACACTACAGGTACCACAACAATGAAGACTTCAACATCAAATTGGTCATTGTCTAGAAATAGAAATACAATTAGCAGTACTAAAATGTATTCATACGAGTGTGGCCTACACTTTATGGCCATTTTGTTTACAATTTTAATGTTTTTATTAGGGATAGGATATACTGGGGGCATCTTTTATCTGAGCTGGTCATCTAAAAGAATGGGGCGGGGGCTTGGGCAACTTGAACAAAAGCACACCCTTTAATTTAACTGAACTCACGCCGAACCTAAATTTGAATGGAAGAATGAATGAAAGCACACCCTTTAATTTAACTGAATAAGAAAACATGACCACAGCTATGTATAATCTGACCCCCATAAATGACAGCACTGCCCACACAACTGTGTGCACAAGCAAAATGTTAAAAATGTTGCTTCCAAAATGTCAAAAACCTCTTGTGTAATGTAAGCAATAAGTTCAATATTACAATAAGCAGAAGCTGGTTAGCAAAAAGACACATATCACGATATAACAGAATAGCAAAAAGACACATATCACGATATAACAGAATGAAAAGACAAGCAGGTAAACCCAAATATGACACATACCATGGCTAAAGCCTAGATGCTGTGGAAGATATCCATCATCCCGAGCACTCCAACAGTTGGTATTCTGATGTGAGGGTAGTGGGAAGGCAAACAACTAATAGCAGTTGCTATGTATGCTCCTCAATACCGCATGCATCAGGGGCACCCAATATTCTAGTACCACAAGAAGTACCAATTATAGAGGCACAATGCCTAATACATCTTGCGCTGTGTAGGCTCAGAGGCACTTTCCATACATGCAACGTCCATCTGGAACTCATTAACTCGGAGGCCCAAAAATTAAAAACGAGTCAAAGCACATCGACTGTCCAAAACAGTCCTACATGGTGATCGAAGGAGCGAAGTATGTGAATAACAAATGGCAAGAGACGACTCTCACTTGCAAAGCTGAAAGACTTTTAGGGTTCCCAGATGAAAGAGTGGCCTTAGTGAAGGAAACATGCACACAAATATGGACAGAACACGTCACAAAACTGACATGGATTATAGCCATGAAAAAGCCAGTGAAAGTGCAACCAGAAAAGACTTATGAACTATGCTTCTTTAGTGAAGGATCTATCTCTGTTGGCTCAAATGAATGTTGTGACAGAACATTGCTGATTCCAGACCTCAAGAAAGGCACTGCAGCGCTGATGGACTACTACTGGGTGTGCAGCCAACAAGCATACTTGCACCTCCTGCTGGGGGGGCTCTTGTTCACTAGCTACCCTGCACTCAGCCCAGTTAGTAGTCCCAGAAGAACACCTGAAAGGGGTGCCACTGCCTGACAAAGCACCCACAGTGCCCCCAACCATCGAAGCACAGCACACATTGCCACCACCAGACTTTCGCATCCTTCCCAAAAAGGAAACGTATGCTCAACTACAAAGAAGGAAAAGAGCATTGAATTGCATATCAACAGACTAATCTGAACTGCTCGCACAAATACCTGTTGAGTACAAGTTATATACATCCGCAGAGACATGTTTTGCATCCTTAATACCCAGCATACAAACGCGAGCAAATACCAAATGGCTACATATCGTTTGTTGGGAGCTGATCCAATTGGCTAATGATAGAGAGCAAGGTTTCAATGTCATAAGAGTGGAACTTTGAGCCCTCAGGCTGATGACAGTGCAGAACTGCAATGGAAGGTGGTGTTTGCAAAAGGATCGGGAGTTCATGTTGCACATTCGCCCTTCCAAAGATGCTGAAAATGGAACATTGTCACACGTCATTGCTGCAGTACATGAACTTGGGGTGAAGATGAAAAAAGGAGCTGGCATCCAGGACAAAGATTGATTCTCACTAGCATTTAGTTGGGCCCCATCATGGCTTGGAAACTTGGTGAAAATGCTGGTGCCCATGATCGTGTTTATCTTGGTCATCTTCTGAACGTGCCAGTTGGGTCTCCGGTGTTGCGCCAAAGCAGTGCCTAACACTGCAATGAAGATGGTCACTATTGGCGGTCCAAAGGTACCTCACAATACAAGGGAAATAGAAGTGCAAACTGATCACCCCATTCACCAGATGGTTCCATTTCCAGTTGGAGATATGTTTGACCGATTGTATCATACAACCATTGTCCCTCCAGCTGACCCCAAAAATTACAAAGAAGTATCGGTTGACCTAGCCGGGGATGGGGGTTGCATTTACATGACATGTACACCTGAAGAGTATGTGCGATCAGGAGAAAGCTTGAGACATGTGTGTTGGGGGTGGATGACGATAAAGGAAAAAAAACCTATGAGGCTGTAGTGAGGCTGGAAAATTTGTGCAAATATGGGGACAAATTTGTTTCTGTAGAAGCAATGAAAAGGGGGAATGTTGGGATGGAAATGAGTCTATCCCACCCCCCTAGGCGCTATAAGGCAAGGCAAATCCCGTATGAGGTTGTGTAGTGTGTAAGGGGGGAGAATATCCGTGCTAAGAAACTCAGCACAACTATAATGGAACAAGAATAAGAGATGCATAGATTTAGTGCGCACATAGAACAGGACTCCATTTTGTAGTAATCGCAGGCACACAGTTTGCATGGCAGAGCGGCACAACTTTTAGCTCAATGGAAAACCTCGAATAGGCCCACAGCATTAAGATGGAATGAGCCTGCATGGCCAGTTCTCATGGAAGCTTCCTCTTGTCCTTTCACTGTTGCAATAATTAGTATAGCTGGGAGGAATGTATTTGTATTTATTAAATTTATAGAGCGCTTTACTCCAAAGCGTTTTACATTACAACAACAGGATAGATGGAATAAGTGAAAGCTTAAATGCAAAACATGAGATAAACCATCAAAACAATATACAGAACAATTATCCTAGGTTAGTAAAAGAGAAATAGAACAGAGGAAGAGAAGAGAGAGGAGAAGATGTTAACAGAACGGGGAAAGGAGAAGGTGAGATTTCAAGGAGGAGCGGAAGGACAGGTAAGAAAAAATGGAGCGGATTGAGAGAGGTAGAGAGTTCCAGAGTAGGGAATGTGCCCTGCAAGGCCGTGATACAACCCCAGGCTCCCCACAGTGCACATTCATCACAGCTAAACTGTCAGTAGGGCTCTAACCCCCACCCAGCCAACCCAGAGCTATGGCCCACACCACTGACCTGAGCCCCATACCTCTTAATTCTATGATAAGGAGTGACCCCAGCTCCAACCTTAAACCAAATTGAGTATAAAAGATCTAAGGAGGCACAACTGTTTCACCTCTTCCCATAAACACATCCTTTGTAATGTGAGGTACAGGGAGGGATAAATTATAGATCAAAATGAGGGTGGAAGCCTTGGGAGCGAGAGGAGCGGTATCAACAAAGCCCATAATGTGTGGGTATGACTGTATATCTTCCTCCCTTTCCCCTGGCACCAGTCCCATGAGCCTCCCAGGTGCATGCCACAGTGGTGTAGTAGTAGGCTTAGTGTGGCATAAAAGTTTAGGCATTTGTTACTAATGAGAGACCTGATCATCACTCCTCAGAGAGATGAGCCAGCTGAACCACGTGGAGGCTGACACATGGTGGACAAATTAGCCAATTGTAGCCTGGCATCCCCTATGAAGCAGGACCATGTATCTTGTCTTACCAATTAACTGTGCGTGTTTAGACCCTATATGTGATGTCCTCAGTGATGCTGTAGCCATTCAAAAGGCAATGACAATCATTCTGGAGTCAGAACGTGCTTGCGCAGCAGAGTCCTTTGCTGATACATTTGTATTCTGTACAAATTAAACTTTTTATCCTTGCAAGCTATCTCTTGGCTTCTTTCCCTAGGGGGTGTATTAATTCTGACGTGAACAGGGACTTGCCCGAGAAGGTTTTGTGTTAAAGTGGGTCTGAGCCTGGCAGAGGAACACCTGGGGTTAATCAAAAATCACCTGAGAAGTTGTATATGGGAAATCCTAAGACAAAAGGAACTTTAATGTTTGTCGCATTGCATCAGGCCCTCTGAAATAAGAGACTTTGGATGGCAAAGAAAGTTTGGCACAGAAGTCCCTGATGTTGAGGTTTTGAACTGCATCCTCATGCTAGAGAAGCCAGAGAGTGTGCTAAGCTCGAGTGTGCCACCTTGTCCTGTGCTGAAAACATGGGAAGGGAAGCCAACGACTTGAAACATCCTGACATATCATTTCTTTAACACTTTTCTTTTTGCATAACATTGTTTCCCACACTATTTGCATTCAGAAGTAAGGATTGGCAATACCTTTATTAGTATAGGCCCTTTTATTTTGACAGACTCAACTAGGATGAGATTATTTGATGGTCGTAGCTTGCTCCCATATTTAGTTTTAAGATCAGATAGGCGTTTTTTCAAACGCAATTGAAGTTCTATAAACACCATTGAACTGTGATCACTTTTTTTTTTTTTAAACAATTTTTATTATTTTTAAAAAACAACACACCCAACATTACAACTTCGGACGTTCATAATTAATGTCAAATCAACACATTAGACATTTCCCGTCCTTCCCCCTCGCTCCCCCCGAACTCGAGCCGTTACATCGGTGCCCTCTACGTGGGCATTCTCAGGAACCCCGCTGTTTGTTGACTCATCCAAGTCTTCCGTATCTTGACTGGTATGGCAAGGGGTAGCCAATGAGATCACCAGTTGTCTCCAGGCCATCAGGGGGCCTACTTCTTCTTCCCCCCCGCCCTCTCGTGACGGCTTCAAACCAAACCGCAGTTTCTGCTTCTGCCCATCTCAGGAGGTCCGCCCACCATATTTCCACTCTAGGTCTGTGGGCCACCTTGCAACACATTGCAATTCTGCGCTTGGCCAGGACGTATGCCAGATCTTTCATTTTGTTGATATGCTTTAAGTTAGGTGGCCTGGGAAAGATCCCGAGCATGCATGCCCTGGCTGACCCCACATCAAGCACCACACCCACCCTGGCCATTTTCGTCCTGATCCCCTCCCAGAATCTATGCACCCCCGGGCAAGCCCAGAACATATGTAACAACCCTGCCTCCTCTTCTCCACACCTGGGACATCTCTGCGTGGCCGAGCCTCCGAACCTAGCTATTCTACCAGGGGTCAGATAGGCCCTGTGGGTGAGGTACAACTGGATCTGCTGGAATCTCGCATTCCGGGACACCTTTTTGTGGTACCTATGAGCTCTATCCCATTGTCCATCTGTCATGGGTTCTCCCAGCTCCTCCTCCCAATCATGCTTTAGCTGGAGTAGCTCCTTCCCTGCCTTTGTTCTCAGGAGCTCATATATCCTAGATATTTCATGTCCACCCTCTGAGTCGTCATACATCATTTCCAGGGTGGTGTCTGGTTCTCCCACCAGCACTGTCTCGGGCCATCTTCTCCTTACCCGTTTCAAGAGCCTGATATATGTAATGTATTGACCCCTATGCACCCCTGTCTCCTCCTGCAACCTCTGAAACTCCAGTGTCTCCCCTTCCTGCCATATGTCTCAGAGGGTAGCTAAGCCCACCGGTTCCCAGTATCTGCGAACCGTTTCAAACAATTGGGGGTCATCCCCGCATAGGGTCACCAGCAGGACTTGTTGAGAGAACGGGTCTGGGTCGCCCACCGTTTTCCATGCTCTGTGCCAAACTTCCCAGCCCAACTCCAGTAGTCTCCCCGTTCCCACCATCTTGCTTTTATGTGTCCACACTGTCTCTCTTAGAAAGTATGGGGCCGAGTCACCCTGCAGGAGCCTAGCTTCTGCCGAGTCCTCCGCTGACAACCACCTGGCCACATACATCAGCTGTCCTGCCAGGAAATACAGTTCAAAGTTTGGCAGGTTTATGCCCCCCCTTATCACACGTGTTCTGTAACTTCCACAGGGCCACCCTATTCCTGGAGTCGCCCCATATGAAGCCCCTGCACATGCCATGAAGTCTCACGAAAAAGCGTCTGGGGATCAAGTATGGGATATTAACAAAAAAATGCAAGAATCTGGGCAGAACAACCATTTTGAGCAGAGCTGCTCTCCCCATCATGGCCAGGGGCAGCCTGGACCAGAACGCCATACTGTTCCTAATACCCTCCATCGCTCTCTCTGTATTATGTCTGTGCTCCATTTCTATCTGGTGGTAAATATTCACCCCCAGATACTTATTGCCAGAGGCTCCAGTGCCAGAATGTATAACATGGGTGACCAGGGGCAGCCCCGTCTAGTCCCTCTGCTGAGATGCCACTTTTCTGAGATTATGGGTCCAGTTTTGACTCTTGCAATCGGGGAACGATATAGCAACTGGACCCATCTGATATATCCTGGTCCCGTACCATATTCTTTCAGGGTTGCTTTCAGCCACGGCCACCGCACCGAATCAAAGGCTTTCACTGCGTCCAGCGACACGATAGTCATCTTGCTCGAGTCTTCCTTAGTTTGAATAATGATATGGTGCAGCCTCCTGTGGTTATCTGTGATGTTTCTACCAGGGACATAACCTGTTTGGTCTGGATGTATCAGCTTGCCGATTACCCTGTTTAGTCTATTGGCCAGCACTGCAGTGAGTATTTTACTGTCCTGATTAAGCATGGACAAGGGCCTATATGACCCACATTCTGTATCCGGCTTACCTGGTTTCAGGAGTGGGACGATCACTGCCTCACGGAGGGATGCTGGCAGTTCCCCCCGCTCATAGGCTTCATTGAACATGGACAGCAGCGGTTGGAGCAGCACCTGCTTGTATGTTTTATAGAATTCGCTGGGTAACCCATCCGACCTGGGCGCTTTACACGTAGGGAGGTGTTGAATCACCGCTTCCAGGTCGTCCGTGGTGATGGGGGAGTCTAAATCTGCGCGTTCTAGATCATCCAGTGTGGGCAACCCCATATCCTCTATTGTTTCTAGTATTTCCTGGCTCATGTCTTCTCCTGTGTCCTCATATAATCGTCTATAGTACTTAAGGAACTCCCCGTTCACCCCCTCCTGGGTGTTATAAATACGACCTTCTGCATCCCTGACCTCTTTGATCACCGGACGGGGGGTCTCGTTTTTGTATAGCCAGGCCAGTAGCCTTGCTGCTTTGTCCCCCCTGCATGTAATCTCTCCGTATATTTTTTATAATTCAGTTTGCATAGTCTATCCCAAAGGTCACTACAAGCTAACTGCAAGTCTTTTATCCTGGCGCTATTCTCTCGGGCGGTCCCCTCCCCTCAGGTAAGGCTCTCCAGCTCTATTTCTTTTTCTAGCAGTGCCCGTTCAATACCTCCTTGGAGCCCCTTGGATTTCGATATGGCCACCCCACGCACCACCACCTTAAATGTTTCCCATACAGTTCCCACAGAGCGTACACTGCCCAGATTAATTTCTAAGTACTCCTCAATGGCCTCCCTTAAGTCTTCTCGGAATTCCGCATCCTGTAGAGCCTCAGTTCTGAGCCTCCATGTCGGGATTCGCGCCCCGGGGGGGTTGGTGCTGCCACTCTACCACCAGAGGCGAATGGTCGGATAATACCGTGGCCTTGTATTCGGCCCCCACCATTTCTCCTGCTATCTCCACCGTCGCAAATACATAATCCAACATTGTGTGTAGATCATGCGGCGCTGCATAGTGCAAATACTGCCTATCCGCTGAGTGCAGTCTTCTCCACACATCCTCCAGCCCGAGATCTATCAATAGTATGTTCAACGCTTTAGCTGCTGGCGCCGGCTTCCCTGATTTGTCATCTGAGCTATCAATCCTGGGGTTCAGGGTACAATTGAAGTCCCCTCCCCACACCATTGCACCGCCCACCAGGGGGCTAATTTTACTGTATAGGTACCTAAAGTATGCCACTGTGTCATGGTTAGGGGCATACAGGTTTACTATGTTCACCTTCCTATTTTCCAGGATACCCGCCACCACCACCAGCCTGCCCTCTGGGTCTATTGTCGAGCTGAGCAGCTGGAACGGCACGTGCGGTGCCACCCAAGTGATCACCCCTCTTGCATATGCCGAATATGTGGCACCTATGACACTACCCTTCCATTTCCTCCTGACCACCTCCAGTTTCTCCTTGGTGAGGTGGGTCTCCTGTAACAGAGCTACATCAATGCGTAACCTCTTTAAATACATCATTACTTTGTTACGTTTTAAATAGCTATTGAGGCCCCGCACATTCCAGGTCACTACCCTAAGATTACCCGACGCCATCTACTCGGTGTACTCCCCCTCTACCCTCCCCTCCAGTGTCTTCATTGATGTCTCGTTGTTTGGCCCTTGACCCCCCTTCCCCAACAACCCCGCTCCCCAAACTCTACCCCACTGCACACAACCCTTCCCCTCCCCCCACCCTGCCCAGCCCCAACAAATGCCCAGCTCCATCCCTGGATCTCAGGCCCACCCGCGTCTGGTCCTGTCTCGAAGCCGAGGACAGGGACCCTGCGGGGTGTCATCGAACTAACAGTGACCTCGCTAAGTTTACAACTAAGGGGTTCAAGAGTTGTCCTCCCAGAGCTCCCACTTGTATAAATGGGATAGTTGCAGACATCGGATCCTGCCAGCGCATATTTCTACCACAAATTCCCAATAAGTTTTATTCAACGTTATGTTTGTTTACCTAGCCAGCTTGTAGTTGGATCAGCACTCCCTACAATCTATGATTACCGCTATATTCTAGTCCCAATGTCCTGTGACAAGTCACCGGAGGTGACCTAGCTGCATGCTACTTATCTCCTGCGGCTCCCGTCTGGATGTCCGATTCCTGAGGGCGACCTTGCGTGTCCAGCCAGTCCATCGCCTCTTCCGGCGTCTCGAGAAAAACAAGGTTTTGTTCTTGTAGAACACTTTCAATTTGGCCGGGTAAAGCAACATATATCGGTGGCCGGCCTCTCTCAACCTCCTTTTCACCGAGCCGAAGTTCATCCTGCTGCACTGTACGTGCAAAGTGTAGTCCGGGTACGCCGTGATTTTTGCCGGCCCCCTCTCTATCGTCCCTCCCTCCCGGAAAAATTCCAATATCTTTTTCCGATCCCGATAATTCAAAACCTTTGTGATCAGCGGCCGCGGGGGAGCCCCTGGAGGCGGCCTCCTTGCCAAGGCCCTGTGCGCCCTCTCCACTGCAAACCCCTGGGTCAGTTCTCCACCAGTTATTTCCTGCAGCAGCATGGACTCAACGTATTCTGTGGGGTTAAACCCTTCCATCCCTTCCGGCAGGCCAACAATTCGAATGTTGTTGCGTCTGGCGCGTCCCTCCGCCTCCTCTGCCCTGTTCTCCAGGTTGCCCACGCCCTGCACAGGGCGTGGAGTTCCAATCCGTGGGCGGCACATGCCGTAGTGTTCGGGGCCATCTCCTTTTCCAGGTTCCCGGTGCGTTCCGGCGAACGTGCGCACATCCTGTCTTAATAGATTAACTTCCTCCTGGACCGCTCCGATTTTGAGGTCCAGACCCACTTTCAAATTGTTCATTGCTAGACCCAATTTGGTCTCCCAGGCAATTTTTAAGTCTGCAATTGCTGCCAGGACTTCTTGGATAGTGCCCGGTGTCTCCGCCCCCGCGGCATTGGTGTCCTTGCCTATACCGCCTCCTGTTCCTGTAGGCATCTTGGCGTATGCCTCCATCGTGGGTTCTTTCCTTTTGGGTCTGACAGTTCTGTTGGACATCATGCAGTGTTCCTCAGACGTGGGCCAGCCGCACCCCCCTTCTTACAAGTGTCCGGGTGATAACCAGCCACTCCTGGTGTGTCCGGGGGCTGTTGCAAATATGTACAGGTGTGTGCTTGTCACTCACCCCACCTAAAATGGGCTATGTCCTCCCACGTGCCTGCATGCGCACAGTATCGCTCCTCTGCCCCCCACTGCGCTCTCCTGCTGTCTCTTTGTTTCGCCGCACCAGCCCATGCGCAGCTGGCGACTCACCGTGCTCCTCGGCCCACTCCAGGGTCGCATTTGTTCCTTCTTGGTTTCACCATGTGCCACCGAGGGGGCTGCTGGCCATTGACCTCGTGGTGCGTCCACATTCCAATCGGGCTCTTTTCACTGCTTTGTGTGTCCTTTAGCCTCTGAGCCAGGAGATGCCAGCCTTTGCATTTAGTCCGCACCTCACGTTAGTGTGCTGCGGTCGGCGCCCCGCTCCATGGGGACCCCACCGGGGGGGGGGCTCTCATGCATGTACTTGCTATCACAGGGACCAACCCCCCTAACCTGCACGGCCTGCCTGGCACTCTCCGTTAGTTTAATACGGTCGCGAGCTGGAGCTGGGGCGTTTTCTCCATTCAGTGCAAGGACCTCTCAGAGAAATCAGTCCTTTCCAAGTGTCTAACGGTGTTCCTGTATGAATGTTGTGAATGTTATTGTTTCTTTATTTAGCATCCATTTTGATGGCCGGAATTTCTCGGGAAGTGTCCGCTAAAACGGGATCGTCTTCAGGAGCAAATGCTGCACAGCACCCCTGGCTCGCGCTCCCTCCAGAGCGCTCGCCGCCCGCAACTCTGTACGGTCCTCGCTCGGGCACGGCTTCTTCACTGCCGCTGCATCGCAGTATCCCAGCGGATGGGTCCGCGATCCGGGGCGCGCGCGTCCGGGGCCACCTACGGCTCCGCTCGCGGTGTTGGCTGTATAGCCTAGAGTGGTCCGTCACCTCCTTAGCCTTGTGTGACCCCGGGGCGAAGTTCGGGGTCCTCCTCTCCTCGGCAGCAGTCCTCACGATCGGCGCTCCTCTCTCCAGACGGCCAGCTCAATGTCGGTCACCCTCCAATGCAGTATATTTACGCGGCGGCATCGCAGCAAACGCCCCAGCGGTGCCGTCCGTCTCTGCGCACACTGGTGTCCTGGCCAGTTTATGTCCCTTTGTGTGCCGCCGCCATTTTGGTGGCCAGTAGTTTCGGGCGCATGATTCATTTTCTTTTTTTTTTCCCGGCCAAAGCTCCTCGTAGCAGCCGTCGATTCATCTCGTATTGCACTCGATATGTGCACAGGATCTTCATACATCTCTGGATGCGCTGCTGATCTGTAGTATTGCCCGCATTCTCCTCTAATTCCAAGGATCAGCAAAGGATCTGCGGGAGCTCCGGAGAGATGCGACTCCTCACGTCGCCATCAAGCCACGCCCCCCCTGAACTGTGATCACTTGTTTCTGTATTACAGTTTGATACTATGCCTTCCTTACACCCTGCAATATATTTCTTTACAGTTCCTATCCCTAAGTTTTTTGTTTTGGTGGCTATCACTTCAGAAAAGCTTTTGGTATAAATGGGAACCCTGGTTTGGTCCCCTTCCTTTCTGAAATTCCATCCTACAGTGTTTGTTCTTTGTCTCTCACTGTCCAGTAGACCCAAAGTGTTTTAAAACTTCAAGTAAAGCAAGGATGTCATTGTCCTCCCCTTTTGCAACTGTTAGTCTCAGTGGAGCTTCATCAAATACACCCTCTGGATTTATGAAGATCAGCACCAGGTTTTCTTTCATGCACTGCTTCTATTCACAGGACTGATTCTTTGATTTATGTATTTGGAGCTGGACAAAAGGGGAAGAACTCTCTGCTTCTAGCTTAGTAGATAGATTTGATAGGCCATGATAAGGCCATGAGGTTTGCTAAGACCTCGCCTTCTTTTAATTCTCCAGAATGCCCCACAAGGGGTATGAAAGCTCCATGCTCAATGGCTACAGGTGTTTCTACCGCGGAGACCTACGGAGCAGTTACATTGGTTTCCCCTGATAACGTTCATTTTCCTCTGAAAGTTGTCTGTGGGAGATAAATCAACTTTCTTTGGGCAGGCATGTCTTGATTGTATATCAAGAGGATCCTTCAGATCTTCAACAGATTTCAGCAGTTTGCATTGTTCTGGCTACTTGTAATTTCTGTGAACAATACTGGCGTAACTGTTTGCTACGTCCTCAAACAATAAGGACTAACATGAGAAAGATGGGCAAAGAGGCAATGCTATACTTGCCTGCCAATCATCTTCATTACACTGAGTGCTACTCTTGCCTGTCCCATTCTTTGTTCTACCTTCTGTGAACGCATTATTGATCAAAGGAGAGTACTGCTTTGCAATACGCAAACATTAGGTTGCGTGTGATGCGATGCATAGCCCCATCGAAGAGGAATAGTTACATTTTCAATGTTATCCAGTGATGTGCTTGTCACTGAAGTTGATAACCCCCAGCATGTAAGTGTCATGAACTGTCGCCTGTGTCCATTCTGGACTTCGTGGTCCCTGACCCATAAAGGACTGAATTCCGTGATCCTTCCTACATGGCCGTTTGGTGCGGAACGCAGCTTGCCAGTCTTTACGCGCTACGTTCAACATTCTAGAAAACAGAAAACGCCCCCGCGGCTCTGCGCATCTCAACGCTACCGCTCGGAGTAGCCTGACGTGTGTTACCGGAGTTCGCTCGGGGCTTCCTTCCGAGTCCAGTTTCCCGATTCCTTGAATCCACTTCGTTTCCTTTCCTTTCCTTTCCACGAACTTACCTTCTAGCTTCTTCCTGGATCCTCGCCTGCGCTCGGGTCACGGCGGAGCTCAGACATTGTTTCCTTCCTGGTTCCCGGTCCTGGACATCTGAACGCCTCCTGGTGTAGGACTGCTATCCTCATGCTGGAACCCGAAGACCAGCACACGGGTCTATACAAATCACGGACCGTCCGAAAGAAATCTGCCAAGAAGGTCGCAAGCAAGGAAAAACAGGTGAGAAGGGGAGAGACTTGTGACAGATTGAGACGCCTAAAAAACGATACGAATACAGAGATGGAAGCCGCGGTTCAAGACCTCATGCGAGGTATGCAGGAATTAACCAGTGAAGTTCAGAACCTTAAGGCAGAGAATGCTGCTTTAAAGCAGCTAGTCTTGTCTCATGGCTCTGCTACTAAAGAAAGTGTCTTATTGGGAGGAGTAGTGGACAAATATGATGGCTCTTCAAAGAACCTTTGTGCCTTCCTTGATTCATGTTTGGTGCATTTCACCTTCAAGCCCTATTACTTTTCCACCCCAAGAGCCAAGGTGGGGTTTATGATCTCACACCTCACTGGTAACGCCTTGACCTGGGCAACCCCCCTAGTCAATTCGGGCGACGCCGTCCTGGATGATAATGACGGGTTTGTGGAAACCCTAAAAGCTATGTTTGATCGTCGAGAGCTTGTTTACAGCGCTCAAGAACGACTACTTGAATTTCAACAAGGATCCCAGGATATGCTTACCTATGTCACCCGCTATAAACAACTTGTAAAAGAGGCTGATTGGTCCCAAGAAGCCAGCTTCACCCTCTTTCGAAGAGGCCTAAATGAAGAAATAAAGGACGAGTTAGCCAGGGCAGCTCGCCCAAGCTCCTTCCAGGCCCTCATGGACCTCTCCCTACAAATCAACTTTCGTATCCAGGAAAGAAAGGCAGAGAAAAGAAAGTCTAAGTCAACATCCCAAAAGGCTGCCACAGACCATCCATACAGACCAGAGCCCGCAGCTTCTCCAATCTCGGATCCAAAACCCATGCAACTAGGGGCCCTCCATGGATCCATTACCCCACAAGAAAGGATGTGCCAGATTCACACTGGACTGTGCATGTACTGCGTCTCCGATAAACACCTTGTGAGGGAGTGCCCTATCGCTCCACCACAGCGTTTGGGAAACGCCAGCTCCTGATCCTAGATGGGGCACAGTTTCAGGAGAAAGGTGTCTGCTCCACATCAATTCCTTCCTTGAACTCTCCTGGACAAAAGAATCTTGTGATTCTCCAGGCATTCCTATCGCCTTCCAAGAAAGAATCCTACACCATCCTGGCATTAGTGGATTGCGGAACCATGGGCATATTCATAGATCATGATTGGGTCACTAGTCACAACATCCCCACAAAACATGAGAGACAATGCAACCTGTTGAAGCTATTGATGGGGGACCCTTATCTTCAGGAACCATAACCCTTCAAACCAAAGAGATTCATCTTTCTATAAACCACCACCAAGAAAGGATTAAATTTGACATCATAAGGTCTGCCCACTATCCTATGGTTCTAGGCATGCCCTGGTTACAGAAGCATAACACCTAGATCAACTGGGCAGCAGGCTCCTTATCTCTTGGTTCAGAACATTGTATGTCCCACTGTTTGTCCCCAATCACCTTACCAAGTTCCTCTGAAGACTCTCAAGAAACTCAGCAAATTCCGGTCACCGTCTCTAACATTATCCAGATTCTCAGGGCCTAACAGGCATACACAGATGTATTCTCAACAGCAATTGTTCAAGCTCTACCACCCCACAGACCAGAGGATTGTGCCATTGACACTGAACCTTCAGCCGTGATTCCCTTCGGAAGAATGTTTATTCTGTCAGAACCTGAAAAAAGGGCCCTCTGGGAATACCTGGACACCAACTTGGAAAATGGAACTATTCGACCATCCCAGTCCTAAGAAGGATTCCAAGGAGCTTAGGCCATGTTTGGATTACCGTGGCCTTAAGCAATGCACTCTCAAGGACCGTTACTGTTGCCTCTCATCTCAGACATCCTGGAAGCAGCGAGAGGTGCAGTCATCTTAACAAAACTAGATCTCAGGGGTGCCTACCATCTTATTCGTATAAAAGAAGGTGATGAATGGAAAACAACCTTTAGAACACCCTTTGGCCATTTTGAATACCTGGTCATGCCCTTTGGACTTGCTAATGCCCCTGCAATTTTTCAACATTTTATGGATCGGGTCTTTTCTGATATGTTGTTGCTCTTCATCATTGTATACTTAGACGACATCCTGATCTACTCCAAGGACCATCTGAAACACGAAGAGCACGTAAGGGCAGTCTTACAACGTTTACGAGAACACAAGCTCCTGGCCAAACCCGAGAAATGTCTTTTCCATGTATCAACTGTTCACTATCTCGGATTCGTTCTTAGCCCAAAGGGGATTGGAATGGATTCTTCCAAGGTTGATTCCATTCTATCTTGGCCTGTTCCGACCACTGTAAACAAATTAAATCCTTCCTGGGGCTTGCTAATTTCTACAGGAAATGTTTACCTGCATTCTCTGAGATTGTGCACCCCATTGTCACATTATTAAAGAAAGATACCCCCTTTCAGTGGACCTCAGCCCAAGATTCGGTATTTCAACGGTTGAAGTCGGAGTTCACACAAGCTCCCATCCTAGCTCAACCTGACACTGACCGACCCTTCCTTGTTGAAACTGAGGCCTCCAACTACGCCATCGGGGCAGTCCTGAAACAGGAACTTGGCGACAAGCTAGAACACCCCATCGCCTATCTCTCCCGCACCTTGACTCCCAGAGAAACTCATTATTTCGTCCTGGAGAAGGAATTGTTAGCCATTCGTCAAGCCTTCACTGATTGGCGTCATCTCCTTCTGGGAGTCAAACACCCAGTGCAAGTCCGCACGGACCATCAGAATCTTCAAGTCCTACAATCCCTGGAATGTAGAAACAGTCGCCAAGCCCGTTGGGCCTTCTTTTTTGCCCAATACCAATTTCAAATCCATCATTTTCCTGGAACACAAACATTATAGCTGATGCCTTATCCAGACTTCCTGATTATGAAACCCTTGAGGACCGGACCTTTCATAAAATATTTCCCAACACAATATTTGTTGCTCAAGCAATTACTCTCCTGGAGGATTTCAAACCCAAACTCAGTCCTCTGAACCCTGGAAGGAGTTTAAGAGAAACAATCGGTGGGATCTCAAAACAAAAGACGGATATCTATTCAAGGACAATCGGCTGGTCATCCCTACTCCAGGATTGAGACAAAAGATCACAAGCTTATGCCATGATACTCTCCATTCAGGACACCCTGGCATAACCAACACCCTCCATCTAATACAAAGACAGTTTTGGTGGCCAAGGATGAAGGCTGACATCAAGATCCATGTCCAGACTTGTGCAGTCTGTAATCAGAACAAACATGACAATAAAAGACCAGCAGGTCTCCTACACCAACCAGCACTACCAACAAGACCCTGGGAAATCATTGCCACGGATTTTATCGTGGAACTACCTTCTTCCAGAGGCTACACGACTATAATGGTTACCATTGATTTGTTCATTCATATGGCTCATTTTACACCTCTATACAAACTACCATCCTCATCTGAACTTGCTGGGATTTTTTTAGAACACATATTCCGACTTCATGGACTACCTTCCAAAATCATTTCCGACAGAGGACCCCAGTACATATCCCAGTTCTGGAAACAGCTATGTCGTATATTGGGAATTCAACATGCATTGTCTTTGGGTTATCATCCACAGACCAATGGAGCTACCTAACGAGTAAACCAAACCCTGGAACAGTATCTTCGTTGTTTCGCCACCAAAGTCCAGGATGATTGGTCACTCTTAATACCTGTGGCCGAATTTGCATACAACAATTCGGATAATTCTGCTATCAAGACCAGTCCTTTCTTCTGTAGTCAAGGATTTCATCCTTCAGTCCTACCATCCATTCTCCCACATCCTACCCCAGTTCCAGCGGTTGATTCCTGGATTGAAACACTAATCAATGTGCACAAAGAAGAATAGGAACACCTAGAAAAGTCCCGAAGAGACGTGAAACAATATGCAGACTCCAAAAGAAGGCCTAGGCCTTCCTATTCAATTGGCGATAAGGTCTGGTTATCCTCAAAACTCCTTCCTCGTCACATATGACCAAATAAATTGGCTTGCAGGTATTACAGACCTTTTTCTATAAAAGAAATTGTTAATCCAGTGGCCTTTCGACTCCGACTATCAGAGCCATGGAAAAGGATTCATCCAGTATTCCACACTTCCCTATTAAAACCATATGTTCAGCCCTCTCGAACTGCTCCAAGATCCACCCGAGTGATTGTCAATGACCAACTCGAATATGAGGTCTCCAGAATTTGTGACTCTAGGTACCGCGTGGTCAACTACAGTATTTGGTTGAGTGGAAAGGGTATCCTCCCAGTGAGTGCACCTGGGAATCCGTTTCAAACATGAATGCCCCGCGGCTGATACGAAGATACCATCTCATCCATCCAGGTAAACCCAGAAGAGCTAGGTTTCAGAGGAGGCATACTGTCATGAACCGCTGCCTGCGTCCATTCTGGACTTCATGGTCCCTGACCCATAGAGGACTGAATTCCGTGATCCTTCCAACATGGCCGTTTGGTGCAGAACGCAGCTTGCCAGTCTTTACGCGCTACGTTCAACAGTCTACAAAACAGACACGCCCCGGCGGCTCTGCGTGTCTCAAAGCTAACGCTCGGAGTAGTCTGACGTGTGTTGCCGGAGTTAGCTGGGCTTCCTTCCGAGTCCAGTTTCCCGATTCCTTGAATCCGCTTCCTTTCCTTTCCTCGAACATACCTTCTAGCTTCTTCCTGGATCCTCGCCTGTGCTCGGGTCACGGCGTTCCGTGCCTCCGAGCTCGGACATTGTTTCCTTCCTGGTTCCCGGTCCTGGACATCTGAACGCCTCCTGGTGTAGGACTGCTATCCTCACGCTGGAACCCAAAGACCAGTACACGGGTCTATACAAATCCCGGACCGTGCGAAAGAAATCACCCAAGAAGGTCGCAAGCAAGGAAAAACAGGTGAGAAGGGGAAAGACTTGTGACAGTAAGGGCTGGGATGAGGAAGAGTAGGACTCACCCTGGCGGTAAGTTACCGCCAGGGCCGTGACTTTACCGCCATGGTGCTAACTACGTTAACGCCATGGCGGTAAGGGGATTTACCGCCCCATTCCGACCTTGGCGGGGCGGTAAATCCCCAATCCCCATTTACCCTTCCCCATTCCCATTTTTGCCCCATAGGGCATAATGGGAGTGGGGAAGGCGTTAATTACGCCACCGTAAATTACGGTGGCGTAATTAACACCAAGTTCCCTTACCGCCATGGTTTTTTACACCCGCTAAAAGCAGGTGTAAAAACCGCCATGGCGGAAAGGGAACTCGTAATTGGTGGTAAGGGGTCGGCGCAGCTAACGCTGGCGCTAACCCCTTACCGCCAGGGTCGTAATGAGGCCCAGTTTATTAACGATTATCCGGATGTACTGTAGCATTACATAGCAACTATACGTGTATCCATTGTGGCGTAACTGCAGTGTACATCGAATAGGAAGTCGCAGAAACGATAACTGTACACATTGGAGCGAGATAATAGAGGTGTTCCTCGTCTGTGCATCTAAACCACTTCTGCAGAATGCATTTCCCAAAACCCCCCCTATTGTTTGCAGTATGGAGCAACTTGTTTTAGTATTTAATTATTTATTGGACGCCCTTGTTGGGTGATCCCTTTGTTTTAATTCCTCTGATAACTCGGCAACGGAATTTAGCTGTTTAATTTGGGGTATACAGTGTGGTTTCCCAATGGGATACCGGATTCCTGAAACTCACTGTAATTGGGATCCGTTGGGGCATGGAAAGACCATACTGTTGCCCGGAAAGTAGATATAAGACTAAGGTAGAATTGGTAACATTTGGAAATTTGGGAAACCCTTGGAAATTCTGGTAACTTTGCTATCCCTTTGAGTAAAGCTAAATGTGAATAACTGGCATGGATCTGCGTAACTGTATTACAATTCTGTTCTTTGAAATTGCACTCTGTGATCCGTATGCGGTTGTATGGTTGTGTGCTCGCCTTGTTATTATTATTATCTGTTATTATTACCTGTATTTGTGGCTTCACCTGCATTTGAGCTATTTGAATTCGAAGGGGAATTTGTTCTTCAACTTGAACTTGCATAGCAATTTGGTACTTATCCTCGTATATACTTTACTTTACTTTCATGTTTCTAATGCATGGATTACCCGTAGGCTTAAGAGCGTGACAAATAACAGGAACAGAACAACCAGACAGAGATCCCTATGCTATGCTGTTTTCCGGGCACATCAGACTCGGTTTTAGCAGAACAGTACAAGTACTTGTATTTGTGTTTGTATCTGTATCTGTTTCTATTAGTTTTAAGTAAGCTTTTATGTAATGTTTGTAAACTCTCTTTGAACTGAATATAAATAAATAAATAAATAATAAATAAATACATAAATAAATAAAAAGTATGGGGCAAACCGCACACATTGAACACAAGATCCGGCATAGTTAATACTTTCCAAAGGCATGGTTTTTGGACACACGTACCAATTTTGCATGTCTTAATTTTGAGTTTATCTGATGTTGGGATAACTAGGGCCATACATGTGAAAAAGACCTCTTCAAGTTTTGCCAAGATGTAATTATCGAACATATAGTTGCTAACCTAACGAGGAAAGCTGATCTAGTTGCTCATATTTGGTTTTCAGAGCAATACATTGTTCTTCAAGGAATGTATATACTTTCTGATCGCTCCTTTGAATGCATCTTTTTTACTCCTAAGGTTGAGGTCTTATTTTTCAATTGTGACTAATATGCTGTGGTAGGAAAAGTCTTTTCATCTAAAGTAAGATGTGAATGCATCATAGACGATGATTTTCCAATGTGAGGTTTCGAGACGAGGAGTGGCACATCTGTGATTTCTGCACACAATGTGAAAATCTTGCAAACAATGTGCTACTGGGGAAAGTGGGAAACATATTAAAATTGACCAAGAGGGAAATAGTTAAATGTTAAATATTAAATGTTAAAGGTATTTGTACCGTGCACCGTCACCAACGAAGTTGGTCCTCAGACGCTCTGGTGGATCTGCAAACGAGAAGGTGGGTTGGGTTAGTAGGTGAAGTGAGAGTAGGATAGTGAGAGGAGTGGTGTTCTGTTGGCAGCTTCAACTCAGTATACACCGGGTGCTGAGCTTTGGTGTGAGTGTCGATGCGGCTTATGTGTTGTTGCGGTGTTGTGAAGTGCGTGCGGGTTGTTGTGCGAGAGGTGGTTATGTGAGATTTTTGAGTGAGATAAGTCTGCAGAAATGCTGAGTTTTTTTGTTAGTGGGTGGCAGAGAAATGCGAAAGAAGCTTGTAAGGACCTCGACAACTTGGCACCACACATTTAGGAACACAACTGCAAGGCTTGCCTTGAATGATATCTTCCTTGTCCACTCCTTTCGCCAGCCTATCTCCCTTCCCTGACCTATGCAAATTCCTCCATGCTCCTCCCTAGTTCTTTGTGTGGTGCTTAAAATAGATCAAATAAATGTACATAGTTCCTGTAAAATGTATGTTTGCTTTACAGACATTCTAGGAGAGTGGTGAGGAATGGAATTAATTTGAGGCTGTTTTGTAGGATCTGTTTTAAAAAGCTCCTTCTGAAAAGCTCGAGTTTCAAAATTGCAAAGCCGCCATGGTCGCATTTTAAAACTCGAGCTTTTGGGAATGTGCTCATTTGTCTGCCGCTTTCCCTTTAATGTATCCGAGGGACACCGCGCAACCGCTGAAGCCCATAATTCCAAACTAGGAGAGCGGGTGCCACCCCTGCAAACCCCGCACACCTGGTTCAGCATTTTGGGGTTGGTCATTGTCAACTATGCTGAATGACAGAAAACGTGCATTCTGCATTTTTGATACGATATTTTGGGACAATAGTGTTTCGTATAGCCTGTAGATCTCAGAATTCTAATGTCTTATTTGGATCGCCAAATTCAAAACGTCTTCGTATTTGGAAAATCGTTCTGGTGAGTATATTTAATCATTGCCAGCTCACCAACCTAAATATCAATTATATAAACGGTACCTGATTAGCTATCCCTTTCTGTTGTCAGAAAGATAGTGGGCCTCATTACGAATTTGGAGGTAGCCATGCCGCTTTTTAAAATTATATATAGGGCTTTGTATTGGTTAGGTCTATTTACGAGCCCGCCAGCCATTTCCTGATGTTGCTATTTACCAAAAGAACAGGGTATTTCTCCACTGGGATGGAGCCTCCCACTTGATATTTGAGCAATAAGGCTTCATTTGCTTGTGTAGGATCACTTCCAGATGTTTTGTCCAAATTTTCCAATTGGATCCAGCCAGGTCAATACATAGAGCACCAACGTTTGGCAGGAGTTTCCAGATAGTCAATTTCAACGTCCAAGTCTGTCAAGTCACAATCCACTTAACAGTTTGCGAAAAACACTGTGCTTATATTCACAATGCTGCTTCTGCAAGCCTGCCATGCAATCACATTCTGTGCCGCATGAACCGGATGGTAATGGCAAAAAGGTTTTATTTAAAATCCTTCCTATCAAAATCTGGATTTTTGACAACAGTCCTTATTTTATCTA
The DNA here is from genome assembly GCF_040938575.1 of Ambystoma mexicanum. Taxonomy (NCBI): domain Eukaryota; kingdom Metazoa; phylum Chordata; class Amphibia; order Caudata; family Ambystomatidae; genus Ambystoma; species Ambystoma mexicanum. The sequence continues at coordinate 525,381,364 of NC_090940.1, forward strand.
CCACATGCCGTAAATACCCTTTTTTTATCTGAACTCCTTGTTAGTTGGTACCACATTTCCATTGTTAGGCCCATACACAATGTGAGGTCCTAAATGTAAGTGATAGTGAGCACCAAAGCGAAAAGAGAAGGGGGGGGGGAATTGCCCATCTCTATAGTTGTACTCTGCTGTAGAGTAGCTTTGTAAAAGGAATGGGATCGTTCTTTCGGAACAAAACACCTGCTTCATTTACAGAAGGAGAACTACTGGAGAATATTGCTTCATAGATTGTGTAGCACAACCCAGAATATTGGGAATACAACCAAGAACCATGCATTGCTTTTTAAAGCCAGGTGTTAGCTTGGTCAAATTAGCCAAAGTTTACCTGGCTGCTACATCAACAGAAATGTAATGTTCCACATTAAAGTGGACATGCTGTTTATACGAAAATAAAACATGCTCTCCCTAATTGTTATTATTTTATGCTCTGTCTAGTTTCTAGCAAATACAACTTTTTCATCTAACTTACTTTAAAATGTCAGCGAAAGAGACAACATATACTAACACCAAGAATGGCAATGACTTTGAGCAGCATGGCCCTGTCCTGCACAATTGATGTCCAGGGCAACTACCTGCATGGAGTACCTGTATCTAGATGTCTGCATAATGTGCAGCGATTAGCAAAACCTGGCATTCCACATAACTCAAACCTTTATAGCGCACCTGCCTATTTTGGACAACCACACAAACAACGATACACAGGAGATAGAGAACACTCTGATGTGGTTTTCCCTACTTCACTATTAACACCTTCTATGCCCCTATTTGTTCAACACACCAGGCAACACACCCCAGGCACTAGTGGCTTGTCTTTGATTTTCCCCAGCACAATCAGTCCACAAACCACATCCTGCCCATAGTGTCATGTCCTGCTCCTTTCTTAGCCCAAGGCCCCAAGAAACATACTCCTGACCCTAGTGGTACTTCCTATCCCCTCTCCATCCCAACACACCAACATACACATCCCTGGCCTCAGTAGCACATTCTACCGCCCTAGCCCAATAACGCAGAAAATACAAAACTAGTTGGCCCTTTCAGACAACCACTACGTTCGCCCGCTCTTGATATGGTTCACAAAAGAATATGGTGGACGGCCATCAGCCCTGGGTGAATGGCAGCATGGGTTCTGGGCCCCAGACGTTGACACCATGGTATAAGTAGTGGTGAACGATGAGAACTCCTGTCCCTTACTCTGTTCCAGTACCAAATTGCACTCCAGCCACTCGAGGATGGCGGCAGAGAGCAGGCTGGACCCAAGCGCCAAATGATATGAACAATAAATAAAACACTGACCTTGTGATTTGCTATATAACTACTACTTATCTTTAAAGGTGTTTCATTCTTATTTTCCGGTTTCTTAGACACTTTTCCAAAAAGATTAAGAATATGGATGGATTCAATTAATGGATACTTTATACTGGTCCTTTACTATACAGCCAATCAAGTGGCACAGCTAGTAGACCGCTCGCCTTGACATCCGTGCAAAGCTTGCCAACGCAGGTTCGAATCCCTGCAGGGCCCAACTCAGCCTTACATCCTACTGAGCTCGATAAATGAGCACCACACACCGTGGGTAATAAGAAACAGCACTCAGATATCTGAGGGTTCGTAGCGCTATATAAATGCTAAATTAATATTTTATGTGTCAACTTACCTTATTAAGATAGTGCATTATTTATGGTGAAATCCTGAAATCTATTGCTGTGGTTCAGTAATCCATTGCTATCTGGTTGAAATATAATTGTGTTGACTATAGCTAATATTTCCAGTATGATTATATATACCAAAATTGAGTTGAAAATTATGGGTCAGACAGAGATGCAGATATATTATTGAATCGGCCACGTTTCCTATCTTAGATATACTTTTTCCGGTGGCTAATGTCGGTTAGACTTGCGTCTTTTTGCCATTTTGTACACGTTAAAAACAAAATGTCATCTATTTATAATGATGCTAGTCGCGTCAACATGTTAAAGAGATGACGTATTGATGTCATCACGCAACGACTGCTATTTTGATAGTCCCAATACTTTTTGCCATAAAGTACGCATAAGGCGAGAATGGCTAGACAAGGTCATGGAAGCTGGAACAGGGCCGTTGGGTATGCGCTTGCGTGGGATGGTGTCATGACTTGTAGATGATGAACCATGATGACACCCCAGTCTGTTCGAGTAAGTGATTTGATTACTATAGGCCTGATGCCTCACAGTCTCTTCTACACAGTGGTCGGATGCTGTTAGATATGCTGATTTGTATAAGTGTGTCTTCAGGGTGTATGTTGTCTTTCTGGTCAGCTACTGCCATTATGACTAAGTGGGTGGGCAGTCACACTCCCCTGCACTTCCTGACTCACAATTACATTCCAACTCCATGAATGTGATGCACTTATAGCTAATGTGTACACATTGAGATGAATGATGTCCAAAGTATATGTGAATGATTTACACCAATATGTCAAAGCTATGGCATACAGTTGTGACTGCATTTACCATAACACCACTCAGATGCACTACATGGTTCCTAGCTGCTTCTTACTCCACTCTACGTGGCTCCCCTTTCTACATTTAGATACAGTGTGATTTGACATGAGTTGTGCCACATAAAACCAACTTCAAAGTGTGCCTACAATAACCTAAAAGTGGCACAGACTGGCATATTTACTTTAGGCAAAAGCCTCTCATTGTGTGACATACAACTATGCAATGGCTTGTTAGGTGATGTGAGTTGGGTACATGATAACTTTCCCTGTACAAGATTACTGAATGTGACCTGTGAGAAACCAAAGGGTGTCTCACCAGCTAGTCCTCGGGGACTTGTCATCCGGGTGGCCAGGACACAGCCATCGCTTTTGGATCCAGTGTCTGGGGGTTGACCAGTGCAGGAGGATCACCTGGGTGAGGGGTATTCAGGTAGTGGGGGTGAGGGAGAGGCGGCCCATGGTGAGATGCGGTATTCCCCCTTTCCCATATCGATGACCATTTTATTTTCTAGGATCCTCCAATGTCCTAATCCCCTGTCCCCTTTTTCACACAAACACTGGGTAGAGGAAGAGGCTGACTGAGAGTTAAGAGGTCAACCTTACATATCTCATTTGACATGTCCCGCTAATCTCGTCAGGCAAAGTCAGGCACTTGACTTTAGTGCATACATCTGATACCAATTAGCTCTCCTCACACGGATAAAAGGCAGAACATAGAGATACACTCTGAGCAAGGTGGAACATGAGCAAGAGCAGAACATTTGGGGTGAAGGCAAACCTACTAGAGCAGAGCAACTGACTGAGGGACGAGAACAAAGGGTAGAGAACACCAGGAGTTCCCTGCAGGAGGTCATTGCCTCCAAAAAGCAGTGAAAGACACGTGGAGAAGGCCAAATTCCAGAAAAGAAGATTGCATTGTCTCTCAAGGATGCCAGTGACCCTCCCAGGGGAACAGCAGAGTTGGGAAGGCGAGGCCAAGCCTGTGGTATTGACCTTGACTCGTGAAGTAAAAACTGCAAAAACAAGAAAGAAATGCACACAGCCTGTGAGTTGGCAAGCGACATGGAATACTGGTGTGTTTTAAGGAAAGATTGAAGATGCAACAGTGTATCGCACAATTGAAGGCTGCACGCATGTAGATGAGAAGCAAAGGAGGGCAGACCTGTGCTGAACTTTGAATTACTGATAGCTGTGAAACCAGTGATACTGAGTAGCGGAGTGGTCTGGAGAAAGGAAGTAGCCCACTCGAAGGTCTCAGTGAAAGGTGAAATGTTTTTGTTATGAAGCGATAAAGTGAATGAACCATAAAAAGCGAGGTGATCAAAATTTACCCCGGGAAAAGGGTCGGAGTAAATAGGAAAACATTGAACTTTTGTGCTTATGACATTGAACTACCCAGACCAAAAGTCACTGGGGCAAATAACACAAGAGTGTGAGCTGAAGGGAAAGTTAAAGTGGTCCTGCAGAGGTCTATAGTAAAAGCCACGCACATTCGAAAGTCTTCGACATCAGGAAAAGGTTTGAGCCCGACTGAGGGGACCAGAAGTGTGATAAGTTATGGGAAGGGAACCCCTAAAGGATATGAATTCAGCTTGAGGAAGGGAAACCCTGCAAGTGGTGTGTTTGAAAGGTCTGAGCTTGACAGAGGGAGACCTACGTGAACTTTGTGCTTTGAAAGGTACGAGCCTGACTGAAGAGACCGACGTGAACATTTTGTTCAACTGTTTTTTGAAAGCTGGAAAGAGAGACTTTAATGTGGAAGGCCAGGTGGGCAGCGATCCATGTTTTGAACTGCCTTTGTTTTGAGAACCTGAACCAGAGTGTGTCATCCTGTCTACGGGGACCACCATACTCCGTGCTGTCTAAAGTGGGGAAGGGAGCTGGCTCAGCCACATTTATTACTTATATTCTAACACTGATTTTCCTTTGCATACATATTCTCCTTTACACACTTTTTGTACAAGAGATAGGGCAGGCATTAGGTTGTGTTAGTGTAGGCCATTTTGATTTGATGGACTCAAGTAAGACTGTTTTATTTATTATTTGATGGTAGAGACTACGCCCATCCAAGCTATAGGGCAAAGTAAGAGATTTTTCAAACCCCGAAAATTGAATAATGGTTTTACAAATTGTACCTTTTTTGTCAGTGTCATACTTGTGATACCATGCCTCCCTTATAGACCCTAAACAGCATTTTTCAATAGGCACGGTTTTCACAATGGTAGTTCTCTTTCTGTGTGGCCAGGGGATGGACGCTTGACAAGATGCCCATTGGTATCCAGGATGCATGTGTACAATCTGATATCCTGTCACCATTCTAGAATGGCCACAACTAGTTTGGACATGTGTGTCTTTAGCTGTACCAGTCCAGGTATGATTCAGGTGCAGCATCCTTATGGAAAGTGAATTTTGCCAGGTATTTGTATGAGGTGTGTTTCCTCACCAAGGCTTTGTAAGGATCCACCGCGAACCCTCCAACATCTGATTGAAAGATGTAGAGATTGGGTAGAAAGTCCCTGCTACATCCTATTCCCACTGCCTCAGCACTAGTGGTTCCACTGTGCCACCTGCAGGGCCTCTGCTCCCTGTCTGGTTCTGGATATGAGTATCCTGGCCCTTTCATCCTGGTCATACAACTGTTCATGGACCTCATCCCTTGCAGAAATGGACAGCCATTGCATCTACCTTGTTTAACACAGGCTTACAGATCTTTTTAGCCAGCAGAGGTCTTTGCACTTTGAGCCTCAAACAGGAAAGGGGTCTTCCTGCGTGCCTTATACACGAGCACAGTGAATTCCTCCTCCAAATGCTATACTTTCACTGTCGACCCTCACCGCTAGAACTCACAGAACCACTTTTGGCAATAATTTTAGCTGGATAGCTGAGTAACAGTCTAGATCTTCATGGATTATGTACTCCAACGTCCCGTCCCCATTCCGGCATACTTATGGGAGTCCATCCTAGGGGCCAGACCAGAGTCTTTTTGGCACAGCAAAAAAATATTTCCCTTTAAATTGTGATTGCACAGTGATGCACCGCAGCGTGGGTGTGGCTAGCCCATGCTGACCCTGCCGACCATCAATACCCGTCAGTCCTTTCTCCCGACTTCAGAGGACTGTATGCCTGCATGTTTTTTCTAGTTTCTCTCGCTTCACAGCAACACCCATTAATTCTTTTTATATCCGCTGAAACCATTTTTTCTTACTGTGCGTTGTGGGATAAGCATTACGTGGCAGCAGAATCTCAAAGCCTGTGCCTGTAGTGCCTAGGTACTGAGCATAGGTGGGTGGATTGTAATTTCTATCATGCTTTTTCACCTCCCTTGTTGTGCTGATGACTCCTACGTTGGGAAGATATTTTCCAAAGGACGGGAGGAACGTAAGTTCTTCAGCGGCTAGCCATCGCATTAACGGGGCTCGCCCTGAGGCCGTAAAGGCTTTCACCATTGCATGCACAGTGGATCCTTCAGGTTCTAGTACTGGGTCTGGTGGACCCGAGGTGACACCTCAGCATCTGGAATCTACTGGGCCCGCAGAGCCCCAGGGTCACCAACCCTTTACCAGAGCTCACTCCAAGGATTCCTCTATTATTAGGGTATGTGAGGGCCCAAGGCGTTATCGGGGACCGAGCTCCAACTTCATCAAGCATCGTGGTGCCTCAGTTAAGGTGCATCATGGTTTCTCTGGTAACCAAGCTCTGATGCCTTGAACTAAACCTTTGCAGGACTCAACTCAGCTGTGTCTCCCAGCCACAAGATGGAGGCGTGACAACCTAACAAGCATAAGAACGCCTCAATGGCAGTTAATCGTACTGCAAAAGCTGCATCGGAAGTATCATCTTCCGAATCTCATTCATCTGAGGCCTGCACAACTTCTGCATAACAACAGCTTCCTCATGTCACCCAGCCCCCCACAGTTCGCAAGGAGGCTTTTGTACGGGTGGGCTGGTCTCCGATGACTACTTCGTGGGATACATCCTATCCTATTCAATCCTTGTCAAAGAGGTATGCAGCATCACCCATTGGTGCACCTCCACCTCCTAGACCCCCATATGGTATCGAATCTCCACATCAACCTGGACACTGATGGATCATCACCCTCCTCCTCAGAGGACAGAACTTTTGAGAAGTATAATGCACTCTGAGGCTCGGTATGTTATTTTAAAAATGTAATAAAAGAGATTATGCCACAGCAACCTGTACAACCTCCATTTATTTTCCAGACAGCAGTGCCTTCAACTCTAATCTCTCAGTCTACCATGCTAGCTATTCACACCATCCCAACCATTGCAGCCTGCAGCAGGGGGTCTCCTCACCCTTTGGCTACAGACACCCTAGCGACCCCAGGTATAAATGTACTTTCTTCAGATGCAGTTATTTTGGATACCGCTACTACTGTAACAGATGTCGACAAGAAGGGGGGATGTTTCTCTGTATGCTAAGAAATTCTATGGCAGAATGTGGGAGGTTCAGGAATTTCACAGCCTACCCTTGCTGGAGGAATTGTCTTCTAAACCAGGTGTCTTTTCAGGAGTTTTGTCTCTTCTGGTTGAGGGGAAAACATTATGGATAAATACACATTCGGTACAATCTGTCAATAAAAATGTGATAGCTAGGTATTGACAACTGCAGTCGGATACCGCATGTTTTTCAGTTTCTCCTCAGGCCCAGTCTGTGGTAGTGGCAGCAGCTACTTTTTTTCTAAAGTATCAGCATCACCAATGGGACAATCGTTAATGCCCCTTTCGAAGGCGGACCAACTTTTGGAAGCATTTGGTAAAATGGTGTATTCCAATGCGACTGAAAAACGCGCAAGGGGTGAGGATTCCTTAGCAAATATTAGCGGTTTATGCCCAAGCGCTACATGGCAACATGAAAAGGAGGGGTGGCAGGAAATCCCTAAAACGAGCACATATAATGTTCGTGAGTGATCTTATAGCAAACAGACACGTTTTTGTTCCTGGATGCACGGGCATGTTTCAGACCTGCCAACGTCATCTCTGGATGATGTACTTTCATAAATCTCTAGCTTAGCAGTTTCAGGAGTCAAGGTGGATTCCTGTAGAAATTACTTATCAGCCACTGGTGCTTGCTTCAGCTCTCAACGCATTTCCTTTTCCACGTCTAATCCTTTTGGGATTTGGTTTTATAACGTAGATCTGGATATATGATGGTGGCTAAATGCATGAAACCTTAAATGGCTGGGGCCATATTAGGGTCTTCCCCAGAACTACTGTTTTAATCAGATGCCAGGAGACTAACTTGAGGGCAAGATGAGGACCGACCTAGACTGGAGGGCCAGGGCCAACAGAGGAAGTCTCTGATCGCATCACATGTTTGGAGGAGCTTGCAGCTCCTCTTCATTCAGGTAATTTGCCATGGGCAGGACGATGTGCGCCATCTGTCCTGGAATTAGAAACATATCAGGAATATATCAAAAGCTTGAGGAATCGCACACTTAAAAAGAGTACTAGCGAGACAGATTATCGTAACCACAGATGTCTTTCCAGGTGCAGCCAATCTAGCCGCACCTGGTGCTCTCATCACTTATGGGACTCCAGCAAATGGTCCCTTCCCCAGCAGGTATCTCAAACTCAGCGGAACAATGGGGCCCATTTCAAATAGACCATTCCATCTCAGGACTCAATTGCAAAATGCAAAATGGCCTCCTTCTTCAGTTGGCGGAATGACACAGATGCAGACTGGTGCCATCATAGGGGTGGCACTTTACATCTGTTGCAATTAAAAGACCTACATCAATTTTCTTAACATGTTGCTTTCATCACACAATTTAGGCTCTTATTACAAACCTATGATCTAGAAGGTCTATGATAATCCCAACTGAACACTTAGAATAATTTGTATCCTGAAAACTTCGATTGTTTTTTAGCTCAAAAGAGGAAACTGTAAATACAAAATTAAATCTATAATCCCTTAAATTGTGTTGTCCATAATAAATAAAAATGAAGTACGGGCTGCATACTACAACAGGTGAGTTTTAGAAGGGCATCAGAGGGATGTGTGCACTGCTGCAAGTTCCCATATCATGCTGGTCCAAAATGATCATGACCACTTATGTATAATGCACATAATACCCAGAGATTTCTAAGCGCAGACCCGAGATTCGAATCTGTGGTGCTACATTTCGTCTTGCTTCCAAGGCAAGCACGTTGTCCCTGAGCTATCCTCCCGAGATTCGAGACCAGCTTCATTGTTGTCAATCAATACATCCCGAGAATAGAATTGGAAGAGAGAGCTAAGTGGGGATGGTGGACAGGATTCCTCACTGCTAATTGAAATCTTATTCTGGGCCATGAGTGCTGATGTTGTTCCAAACAGGCAGTTCACCTGTAGTTCAGAAGCAGTGATAGCAGGTGAAACATTAACTCTAGTGTCAAGGCCTTTCCCTTGACTGAAATTGTTGGCCAACAAACTGAAATCCAATTGGGGAGCAAAGAGCAAACATATTTTCCTCAAACAAACCCACAAGATAACTCAATGAAAAGGTGTCTGGCTGTGTTGTGAAACTGCACCAGGTTAGCCAAAGGAAAGTGAGCTTTTATTTTTTCCAGCCTCTGCTGTTCTTCCACCTATCCCTCCGTCATGTCTCCCTTTCCCTCGCTCTCAACTTCGCCTTTCCAGCTCAGCTCAGCACACACACAGTCTTGGTGATCATTTACATCTTACTGTTTCTTTTTCCTCACATTTCTAATACTGCTCCCTCGCTTGCTGTTTCCACTTTTATAATGTGCATAAAGTTTGTCGTCCTCTTCTCTCTTTTTGTGTGGCTAAACTACTTTTTTCAACTCACATTTTGCCCTGCCTTGACTATTGTTCTGCTCTCATTTTGGTCTCCCTGCTTTCCAACTGCCTCCTCGTAGCTCGTGCTCCAATTCTTCTCTTCCTGTCCTTTTTAGTTTTTTCTCCTTTGCTTGCTTCTCTCTCCTGGTTAACCTTCTATACCAGGCATCTCTTTTTATTTTCTTTGTATTGTTTCCAGATGTATTCCCAGCTTTGTCCCTCTTTGTCTTTCTTGCCTTGTTTCTTTCTATGGACCATTGCGCCTTTTACGTTTCCATTCTCACCCTCTTCTTACCGCTCCTAAACCTCCTTGTGTCTGGTCCCAGTTCCTTCTTTCTCGCTTCTGTCCCACAAACACTAGAATCTGCTGCCTCTTTCTATTCAATCAGGCTCCTCTTGCTGTATTTTTATCCTGCATCTCAAGCAACACTGTCTTTCTCCACAATAATATTTTAACTTGATCGTAATGTTGTCATTTTTGGTTTTGGCACACATTGGCAAAGGGGGCATTCTGTAGCAGGATATTTGGCTGACATGATAACTGGAAATAATAATAATATAATAATAATATGTATTATACGTTTTAGTTCATAGAACTTTTCTGTATACATTTTTTTTTCCAATACACACATAATACACAAATCAAATAAGATACAATATAATACAATTAGATAAATGTTTTACGATTAAGATTTGTTTACCTTCTTACTGTATACATTCGTATAAAACATGAAATATAACATTTCCTAAATAATACAAACCATTTGATCACAGCAAATTCCAAAGGTTTTCCTTTTTTGTTTAAAGTGCCTTAATGCTACTTCCTGGTCTGAAAAAATGGCTTACTTAATGTTTAGCCAGATTTGGTACAGAGCAATATGCACAGATATTGAGTTTGTATTCAGGCAATGGACCCAAAAATCTTCATCTAAAATTGACTCGTAGTTATGTACCAGGTGACCAAGGTGTGCCATCTAAAGGCGGCCTAGTTTCGGGCATTCAGTGAAGATGTGTCTCACCGTCTCTTTATTACTAGGATTTTTACAAATCCTACAGAAACGACTTTCCTGACTAAGTTTCAAGCGACCAACCATTGATGAGCGTACTGAGAGTTGGTTGATCCTCGTCAGGAGTCGTAACCGTTTTACATTGGGGTCAGGGCAAATCAGAAGATATAATCAGGGGCGCATAAAACAGTGAACCACTTTTGACACTTCAGTATATCCATGTAATGTCTCCAAATGGATATAATTACACAACCAATCCCACTGGGTTAATTTCCTTGCAAACACTTTTTTTAAAATTTTGCATAACTGGTTCCTGGAGAGAAAAAAAAAGGTTGCTAGTTTATTTTAATGAACAGTTCCTTTACTGTTTTTATGTACTAGTCCTGTTTCTTTGTCCCAGCCGGGATATACCTCGCTACTCGGACCATCAAGGAATCCTTGGAACACGTCTGTGTATGGATATGCAATTCCCCTCTGTGTTTCATAAGCATTGTTTGGAGTGATAATAATCCCAGCTCCCAACGCAAGTTTTTTAAGGGCGTATTTTGTGGTAAGCCTAACATTTTGCGCCAGAAAAAAAACCTTGACCCGCTTCAGCCATTCCCATCTGTGTAACTCCAGGCCTTCCAGTCCATACAAAATGGTGGGACAAAACCATTGTTTATGTAACATTAACGTCCCACTCATTGAGAATCCTGCATTCCCCTTTGCGAATCGATTTATCAAATAGGTCAGCTGTCTCGCTTTCGTGACCTTAGTATTTATTATGTTTTTATAACTGCCATCCTCCATTAGGTTTGATCCCAGATATTTATAATGGTGGGCATATTGGATCTGTCCAATGCTAAGATCAATACTTACTCTATTTTGTTCTGGGTTACTAACGTTCAGCATAACTGGAAATGCTCAGGCCTGAATTTGCATGAATTTGCCACATCAGGAAATGCTATTTTGTGTATCCCTGGACCATTTAAACCAATGCGTGGGCGTTTTACAATGATTCTACCAATCAGGAGTTTCGTTGTAAAGCACATGCTTTCCTTTTGTACTGGCGTAGTGTTCCTTCCTTTGCCTGCTCATCCCTCGTCTGTCTGTGTGTTAACTCCGTAGTAATACCCACTGTTGCCAGATTGAATGATTTCCCCCAATTTAGGGGGAATATACGGAAGTGTGTGGGTTGGTTTTTTTGGGACTATTTGGCACAGCAGTGTATTTGGAAATAATTGTTCATATGTACCTATTCGTAATCAGTTCAGCGTCTCTCTCTCTCTCTTTCTCTCTCTCTCTCTCTCTCTCTCTCTCTGTCTCAAAGATGTCCTAACAGTTGAGCAAATGTAATGGTTTTAAGGACCAAATGCTGTACCCTCATGCTCCACCGTTAGTGGCCCCCAATGCCGTCACCTAGAATTGCATTATTGTTGCATTGGCCTTCCCTCAGTCCCCTTTCACCTGATATGACAGGTAGTTAGTTATATAGCCTTGCCTGCCACTCAGTGCCCCAGAGATTTGTGTATAGAGGGGACTGCAGCAGAACATTCTCATGATGCACTTTCACTCTCTTTCTCCGCTCCCTGTCATTTTCTCTCTGTGTGCTGTCTCGATCTTTCTCCTTTCGCTGTCACTCTCTCTCTCCTTGCACTGCCACATTCTCTGTCCCCTTGCGTTTTCACTCTCTCTTCACACACTTCCTCCTTGTGCCCTTACTCTCCCCCTCACCCTGGCACGCTTGTAGATGTCCACTTTTTCACCTTCAACCTTTGCCTGCAGCCCTTACTTTTTCACTCATCCTTTCTCTCACACCCTCGCTTTTCCTCTTACCCTCCCACTGTCACCCTTTCTCATTCAGACTCCTCTTGCTCATCATCGATGTTACCTATCTCATTCTCTTGCACATCATCCCTTCTCCCTTCCTCCTTTGAAACGTTGCTCTTTCCTCCTTACACCCTCGTGCCTATGAATGTCCAAACAAAAGCAGTAAATGCCAAAACTATTGCCTTTGCCAATGCTTATTCTAATATTTTACTATTGTCTTCTGTACAGAGCTTTGTCAAACACACTTTATACATTCAAAAAATACATATAATGAAGAATACTGCAATTGTTAACTCTTTCGTCCTATACCCTTCATTATTAATGCTGCCATACTGGCTGTTTTCCATTTGTTTTAATCAGTCGTGAGCAGAGCTTGAATGTATATTTATATACACGATATGATATGCCATTTATAGCGCGCCTATACACGAGTGTTTCAAGGCGCGACGAGGCAAGGCAGGGGGAACAGAGGGAAGACAGAGAAAACAATCTGACTAGGCCAGGTGATATTGAGATCGCGCAAGTGCAGCGGAGGGCGAAAGTGTGGGGAGAAGGGCGGAAGAGGGCAGTGCCGTACATAGGATAAACAGTAAAATAAATAAAACTATTAATAAGAAGTGCGGCCAGCTGGTGGCAAGTGCAAGGGTAAGTGCAGGCATCAGGTATCAAGAGCTGGAACGGTGCTGTAGGGATACAGAAAACAGCCCCTGAGTGCAAAGGTTGCCAGGGGGGGGCAGTGCAGGTGTACAACTGGCAGGGAGGAGACCTGGGCCGAGATCAGAGGGTAGCCAGGTAACCAGTGCAGTTTCAGTCTCAGCCGGGAGATCAGCAGGGGAGAGGAGGAGAGAAAGCAGAAGCAAAGAGGAAGGTCTTGAGGTGCTTCCAGAACCGCAGATGGTTTTCCTCAAGTTTCAGAGAGGCAGGGAGGCTGGTCCAGAGGGAGGCCCCAACCGGAGGAAGAGATCTACCACCAACTCGTTGCTTGGAGAAGCGACTGACCCTGAGGAAGTTGGAGAAAAATGAGCAAAGAGCTTGAGAAGGAAGATATTTAGGAAGCAAGAGTTGAAGGTGTTGAGGCCCCAGGCCCCAGAAGGCCTTGTGGACAATGCAGAGGGTTTTGAACTTAATCCTCGCCGCCACTGGGAGCCAGTGCAGAGATGTCAGTCCTGGAGAGATACGATCCCTGAGCTTGTGGCCAAGGACAAGTGTTGCAGTCCTGTTTGGGATGAGTTGCAGAGGGCAGAGAGTAGAGGCAGGCAGATTTAGAAAGAGGCTGTTGCAGTAGTCCAGCCTAGAGAGAACTGGAGCTCTGGAGACATTGAGATTCTGGGTGAAGGAGAGGAAAGGAGGAATACCTCTGAGGAGGTGCAGCTGGTAGTGTGACTTCTTAGAGACGTCAGAGATGTGAGGATAGAAGGAGAGTGTGGAGTCGAAGATGACTCCAAGGCTTTTAGCCTTACAGGTGGGAGCAGGAAGAGGGCCAAGAGAGGCCAGCCAGAGAGTGACAGGAAAGGAGGGCCAGGTGTACCGATGAGGAGAATCTCGGTCTTACTGGCATTAAGGCAGAGATCATTGGCGGCACGCCACTTCTGGAGAACAAAGAGCAAATATGAAGTTAGATAACTGTGCCTTACCCATGACCTCTCTAAATTCTATATGTATGGGATAGTCCCACTTTCTAATCTTATCAACAGGAGTGAGTGATACACAACTAAACATTTAATGAGGTCCCAAGGTAGTGGGCCCTCACATGAATAGATGGAAGGACAACTGCATCAGCAGGTTTGGCCACTACTGACCCTTCAAGACAGGTCAAGACAAGAGAGGTAATTGGAGCTGCTGGTCAGGAATGAGCACTAAGGGGCGGTACAAAGGAGCACTGCTTAAGGACAGTAGAAACGATACCACCTGGTCTTAACAGAACCACAGGGTCTCAAACATCAGCATTGATTATGATACACGTGGTCTAGGAGCTTCATAGGAGCAACAAAAGGCTGCAAAGGAGGAGGATCAGATTATGCCAACCCGAATGAAGGGATGCCTAAAAGAGGTCTATCTGTCTGGATGGGAAGGAACCAAACTTTGCCTTCAAAGAGATCAGGAGTTACAACTCAAAGCTTCCTGTAAGGATTATCAGTGTTGTCTTCTTTTTCCATGTACCTGAATGTAGTTCCAGGTATCAGTATAGAAAAATCCTTATGATCTCCACAGTTACACACACACTGGACTGGACGTGACCACATGACTCCAATCACATCGCAAGCCCTTCACTCCTGTCTTACAGGTCCACTGAAAGGAGTGTAGATTTGAGGTGGCTAGCAAAACCCTCACCCAGTGCAAACTAGATCCTATTCATACAGGAAAGCCTTTGTGAACTCTTAGGCAGAGCTCAGATAGCCACAATGGCCAAAATGTAATTCAAGCCCTCATGAATGTCCACAACAACAATGGTCAGGTAGGAATACAGCCAACTGTACTCCGTTGTTCAATGCACAATGGGCCATAGGGGAAGGTAATGTCACGATCCACTTCCTGAAACCCCCCTGGCAGGTCCATGGGCCAGGAGGGTCTCGGCTTGGGCCCCCAACAAGCTTAGGCATCCTTTGCCTAGGCCCACTTGGGGCCAGGCTCATACTTAATGAAGACTTGTGCTTGGGAACTACTTTATTTCAGTGCCAGTCAACATGGAGGCATCCACATAGCTTGGCTCCTTGGAACCAAGCTATGCAGTATAGTGTTTTGGGTGTGGTAGCCTAGGGACTATTTTACCTGGACTACTTTCTTGATGCTATTTAAACCACACCCGACTTGGATAGCACGCTTCGCGTTACTTTGCAATCCTGCAACGTGACGCTCATCGTGTTCATCTGCATCTGCGAACCTCGGAAGAACAGCATCTGAAAAACAAAGGACATCGTTAATAGCAGCAGCTTACCTGTGATTCCACCGCTAGCTGCCCTTCGCTCCTGCAAACAGCATCCAAGGAACAGCGAGCCTCCCGGACCGTCGGATCTGCAAAAAGGAGAGAAACAGGACATTAGACATTTTACAATTGTGCCGGCAGCTTACCTCACGAGTCGCCCATCGACCAGCATCGCCATGGGACTTCTTGCTCCGGGTGAGCACTGCAACCTACGGGAACAAAAGGCAACAGGTTAGCAAAGGGAACAAAATACAACAGGTTAGCAAAGGCAAGGCATCATAGCGCTGCGCATAGCGCCTACTTACCGCATCAAGGCGCTCTCGAAGCACCATCACCTGCCGGCGAGTCCCAATTCAGCCAACGTTCCACAACGAACTTCCGCGCACCTGAGGAGAGAGAAAAGACATTATTTAAATCCAAGAAAGTCATACAGTATAACAGTAATAAGACCTACCTGAAAGACTCTAAAGGGCCTGCATCAGTGAAGTAACTAGATCGCACTCGCCCACAAAGGCAGGACGGAGAGCACGCCAAAACCCATAACAAGGTGAGGAAAGGTCCGGGGAGGGGCTGCGGGCATACGGGGTGTTGGGAGGCTCTTACCCCAGTTGCCCAGTCTTGAACATTGCCCACCTGTTTTCCAGGCAGAACTTCTCCGTTGTTTATACCTGGGAGCAGCTGAGAAGGGTACCAGAGTCCCCACAGCTGGGTGGCGTCCCCATGGATACCAGGTGTGCGTAGCAGGTAACGCCAGTGTGTGGCACACTCCCACCACTACAGCTGTCACAACAGTGGTAGAAACACTACCTTCGGAGTTGATGTCCATGGACCTCGCCTCAGGAAAAATCACACATGCCCACTACCATGCATGTCTACCTCTATAAAAGCATAGAACATGTGAGAGTGTACAGCAATGCGTAAAAACAGTAATGTATTGGTCAAAAGGTTGGTGGTGGAGATGGTCAAAGGGGAGAGTGGCAAGTTGCCCTCTGTATGTGCCCTACAGCATTATTATAAAACCTGTTGTCTATTTACACCGAAAAGAGAAAAATACTCAATGTAATTCCACCCTACCACCCAAGTGGTATAAATGATTGCTGCACTAGAAGGAGGGCCAAGGTTTTCAATTGTGTCCTGAGGCATGTTGGGGGTTTTCAGTGTATTGCCATTAGGCTGTCAACCTGGGAACTGCATTATGGACCAGTTGGAGGTGGGAGATGAGCTATTTTGTCCCACAATAGGAATGGTCTAGCACAAGTGCCTGTTGATGGCCATTATCATTAGCCAGTATTTTAATGAATAAAGGCAATGATGTATCATATTAGATTGTGTTTAGTTGAGTTGAATTACTTCTACCACTCAGACCAGGCAGAATTAACTTAATCTGGGAGCAGATCTAATTAACGCTTCAACCATGAAGCCTATGTTGGTCGCAAGAAAGCAGATCTATGGGCTTATTTAAACAAATGGGTCTTTAATACTTTACGAAACTGGGTCAATTCATTGAGGTTCCTAATCCACCAAGGAACGGCATTCCTAAGTCTTGGTCCATAAACTGAAAACCGTCTATCGCCTCTGGTGGTACAACAAGAAGTAGGGACCACAAGCAACAGCTTACCAGACTAACACAGAGGTCAGGTAGGCTTGTACCAAATTAGCTTCTCCGCAAGACAGGTAGGAGCAAGACCATGCAAGCATTTCTGACCCATGCAAAATCTTGAAGTCTGTTCTCTCTTTGACTGAAAGCCAATGTAGGGATCGGTGTAAGTGCAAGATGGGATTTGCTTTCAGGACTTTAAAAATAAGTCTAACTCCAGCATTGTAGGCTTTCTGAAATGTATCCAGCTGTCCCTTTAAGCCTGCTAACATGCAGTTAGCGTGATCCAATTTGGAGTTAATTAATAAACTCCCCACTATTTATTTATATAGGTATTTATATAGCGCCAAAGCCCGCAGGCATCTGGATGCACATCAACACAAAGACGTCAAGAGGACGAGAAAACAAAGGTTACTAAAAGTAGGCTTTCCTGTAGATAGAAGGACAGAAAGGGGCCAAGAGGAGCAATCGTAGTAAAGAGAAATATTCAAATAAGAAAGTTTTGAGTTGTTTCCGAAATAGGAGCTAATGTTCTTCCAGTAGCAGCTCTGTGGGGAGAGCATTCCATGCTTGGGCTGTGAGAACTGGAAACGAACGTCTATAAGCTTGTGCTTTCTTATGCTGCTGCACTTGCAGGAGCCCACAAGAACTAGAGCGGAGAGCCCTAGAGGGAGCTTATAATTTCAAACGCTCTTTAAGATAAATGGGCACATTTCCATGTATACATCTGTGAGCCAGGGAGAGGGCTTTGAATCTTACTCTGGCAGGCACTGCTAACCAGTGGAGCTTCCTTCTTGAAGCTGAGACATGCTCCATTTTGGAAACATCATAAAGAATACCGACTGTCTCGTTTTGCAGTACCTGGAGTATATCCAGCCAGCATTCGTTTGCTCCAATCAGCAGGGTATTGCAGTAGGCTAAGTGTGGCATTATAATAGCCCTAACCAGTGTTTCTCTTTTTTTAGGTTACAGGAGTTTTTTGGTGTGTCTTAGTTCTCTTAGCTGTTGATTTGAATTGGCAATTACCCCGTCGACCTGAGCTTCTGAGCTCTGTATGGAACTCATGTTTCAACTGTAAAGAAAGACACAAGTGATCACAGTGCAAGGGTGTTTATTAAACTTATGAGTAGGTTGGAAAAAAAGCCTGATCTAAACCTCAATCTAAGATGGGAGCAAGCTATGACTATCAAATAATAATAAGGCAGTCTTAGTGGCGTCTTGTCAAATAAAAGGGCCTATACAAAAAAAAAACTATTGCTAAACCTTACAACTAAATACAAAAAGAGTGTGGGATATTGTTCACAAGAAAGCAAGAAGTGTTCACAAATGATAAGTCAGGATGTGGTAGCTGGGGGTCTCCCTTCCCCACGTTTTAAGCATGGGATGAGGCAGGACTCCGAGCACAGCACACATTTGAGCTTTCCCAGTACGAGACAACAGTTCCATTCCCAGGTATCAGGATCTTCAGTGGTTAAGTCTCTTTTCTATAATAAGTCTCTTGCCTCCAAGGATCTGATGGGTTCAAAATGATAAAAGAAAAATTCCTTTCTGCATTTATGATGGGTGATGGCTTTTCACCCCTGGATCCCCCTCTTCCGGGCTCAGATCCCTCTCGAATAGCTGTCTCCCTCTGTCAGGTTCACTATGGCTTTTATTCACAATGTTTATTTGGGCATCATGCTTCGCCCCATTCTACCAGCATCCCTCCGTCGAGTTCACGTTTTCCAGCCTCTCAGTTTCTTCTACTTTCTTACTATGCAGGATTCATTTCCTAGGTTTCCCAATGGTTTGTTGGTTAAAGACTTTTGACTGTAAAGAGGATTTTGCTAGACCCCTGTGTGACCACTTTGACCTTTTCTTGCGGCTTTCCCAAGGCCTTCTGGTATTGGTAGTTTCAATAATGGGGGAATCAACCAGAGTCTCTCGAATAAGCACCCATGTGGTGCTGGTCCCCTCTGTGGCTGGATTTCCACTTAGAAGTTAAAAGTTCTTTGATTTTCCCTCAATTTGTCATTTGCAACTTTCGTTCAACACCGTTCGGTTTCTTATCGGACCTCCCCTCAACTCACTGGCTGTGATGAACCGCTTGGCTTTTCTTTTCTCCAGTGTCAAGGATGGTACCACAGTAGCAGGCATCTCTCCCTGTCCTGATTATCAGTGTAGGAGGGCTTTGTGTACCGTTGACATCTGCTACAATACACATTAGCTATTGTTTGCCGTCTTTCGATTCCTTTCATGGAGGCTTCATGGGTCTGGGTCGGAAAGGGCAAGGTCGCTTCTCTCTTTGTCGCCCTTTTGGTACTCACTGCCTTTCTCCTCTTGAATTGTGTACTGGGACAGCTGTCTCATCATGCGGTCTGCCTTGATCATAGTGTGCTCTCATGCTCCACCTTTTCTTCCTCGGGGGAATGGAAAGGTACGTCAGGTGTGCGTGATTCTGATCAATTACCTGACTTTGCCTGCCCCTTGTGTTGGGACATGTTAGGTAAATTGCTCTGGTGTTAGTCCATTATCTTTCGTGGTATGTGAAAGCGTTTGTGTCGCAAAAGGGTGGGTAAGTGTTTGTGAGTGTCCTACGTGGTAGGATGGGGAAAAGGTGTTAGAAGAAGGGGGCTAATGCATCTCACCTGTTGGTGTCCCACTTCCACTCCTCGAGGATCCCCCATCCAGGGGATCCTCCCTCGCTGGTCCATCCCTAGGAACTGGATCCAATAGCGATGGCCATGTCCTGGCCACCTGGATGACAGCTCCCCGGGGACTAGTCAGGGAGAAACCTTCAGGTTTTTCACAGCTCATAGAAGCTTCCAGATGCATCCTTAGGGTCTTGACCTTGTGAAGATTTCTATGCGACATTGTTCGATGTTCATACACTTACATTCTGGGCTCAGTACTACTTGTGTATGATCTTGATGTGGGATAAAAGGCAATGGCAAACGCAGGAGGCACAAGTAGTAAAATACAGACTGAAGTTTAGCTCCCACCTGGCTGTTGCACCCCATATTGGATTCCCATTTACAGCCCAGATATTTGATCTTGGAAGCATAGCTCAGGTTGGAACAGGGCCACCTCTGTCTTGCTTGGATTCATTTGTTGCCGATTCATGCCATCCAGTGCCCCACTTCCTCCAAGCACTGGCCTACTAGATGTACTGGTGGGCTATTCTGGCCACTAATTAGATATGAAAACTAGCCTCATTTTCTTACACTCCCCACAGAAAGGCACTTGACACTTAAAGTTTCACAACCCCAACCACTGGACTAAGCATTTAAATTAGGTATAGAAAAGCAGCCTCCAGTGTGCTAGGAAGAAAAACAAAATGGGGACACGACCATGTACTAATCTGCCTAATCAATAGGCATCCCTATCAAATTAAATCTCATCTCATAATTTGTGAGTGACAAGGTTTAGAGCCTGTGTGTGAAAGGAGTCAGATTGTCTCTCAATTGATACAGTATTATCTAATTTTCTTTTAGTTTGTATTACATTGACATAGTGCTCTCAGGATAGCCCTGTACCAAATTACCAAGGGTGGTGCATAAGAGAATAGCGGTTACGTGCAGGGGCTCAAATGGTAATGGGAGAGGGAAGATAGGAAGGAGCCAGACCATGTGTGCATTTGAAAATAACTCTGGGGACGTAAACTGCAAGGTCAACCGTAGCCCGCTGAGGAAAAGAAGTGGGCAGGAGGAGAAAGATATTTTTTAAACATAGGCGACTGTCTGAGTGAAAAAAGACTGCACAGGCAATGGAGTGCAAGTCACCAAGAATACGTGTCTTACTTGCCTGGAAACTCTAAAGAGAGCGACTTCTCTGGTCTGGGCAGCTGTCGATTTTATAGCCAGAAACTTGACAAAAAAAAGAAACTCCAAATTTTACAGAGGAAACCGGAAATAACAATAGGAAGAAAAAAGAATAAAAACAGATGAGGGCAGGCATCTGGAAATGCAACGGGGAAGGATTATTTCGGTTTTATTAGAATTAAGATGATATGACCTGGATGACATCCAATAATAAACAGCAGATAGTCAGAAATAGCAATATATAGCTAAGAGGAAGTAGATGAGAAAGAGACTGTAATTATCTTCCTTGGGGCTCATTTTGAATGAGTTGTACTGTAAAAACAATGCATAAAAGTGACGTTTACCCATGTCTTCATGCCAGGGCTCATTTTCATGTGTTGGCATGGCGGAGGTAATTTACTATTCCTCCTCTCCCTTCGTCTCCACGCATGGTAGAGTGCAAAAGGACAGCGATCAAGCGTCTACGCCACCATTTTACACTCCCCTTTTGCACTCTGACGTGTAAACGAGGAGAAGTGTTAAAATAACAGGTCCCGCCGCCTAATTACGGGAGACTCGAAAATGAGCTCCCTTGTGTCAACAAACCATTGCTGACATGTTTCCTTGGAGATTTATATGGTGCATCTCTTGGCAAAAAAACGAGTGGCTCCACATGTATATGGTATGAGGTGTTACCAAACGCTTTTTATCCTGTGAAGAGGAGAATGCATTTAGCAAATGGCTCTTGGATCAGATCCGCTACTGGATGGTAGGCACAATGGCTTCTTGTGTGCATTTTATTACTGCATGTAACTCCTGGTAGGTATCTTGTAGATGTTTGTCAGTGATTCATTCATACAGCACAGGGACTTGCAGGCTCATCTTGATAGAAATCTCTAACAGTACCTTTTAAGGCACAAAGTGCTTTCTGAAAGTGAGGCTGACTAGCAGACCCAACTTTCATGCAGAATGAATTCACCTATGCTCCTGAAATCTAAAGAAAACCTGGGAGGGTTTCCCTAGCAAATGGAAATCCATCATAAAGATCTTCATATCTGGGTAGAAAGCTCTAACATCACCTTTAAGGCACAGAGTGCTTTCTGAAAGTGAGGCTGATTAGCAGACAAGACTTTCATGCAGAATGAATTCACTTACTTTCACTTACAATTCTCACCTTCCATGCCACTAAACTTTTAATCTCCTCCCTTTACTTCTCTCGTCTTTTCTACTGTTCTTCTCTCCTCTTCGGACTCCCTGCTTCTCATCTTGCCCCCCTGAAGTCCCTCTACCATTCTGCCATTTGTATCCTCTGTCTTCTCTCTCCTCACGACTCCATCTCCTCCTCGCTCTCACATCTTGGCTGGCTTTCCTTTCATTTCCAACTCAAATTCCACTTTCTCTGTTTGTTTTTAAATCTCTTCATGATCTTGCTCCCCCATATCTCTCCTCTCTCATCTCATTCTACACTCCCTCGCGTTCCCTCCGATCTGCAGATCTCTTCCTTCTCTTTGTTCCCCCGTCCCATGTGCCTCCTCTTGTTTTCGCTCCTTTCAGCTCCTTGCCCCCTCCACTAGAACTCCCTTCCTCTCTCTATCAGTTCCATCCCCACCTATTCCTCCTTTTGTGTCTCCTTAAAATCTCTTCTTCTCCACTCCACTCCCTGATTCTCTGATCTTCCTCCAACATCCCCTCTCCCCCCTTTTTATCCTCCTCTTCTGACCTCTCTCCCCCTGCTTTGTTGCCTCTTAAGTCCCCTCTCCTCCTCTCTTGCCTTCAACGTATTCCACTTCCTGTTCCCCACTTCCTCCCCCTCTCCACCCCTCTTCCCTCATGTATCTTCACTGGCAAATTGTTCTAGTTTCTGTATTACTGGTTTGACTAACATTTTGTAATTGCTTCTACGTTATTTTATTCTTGTTATAATGTAAAGCGCTTTGGAAAACCGCTATATAAACACAATAAACATAAACATAAAAGTAAGCTCCTGAAATGTAATGAAAACATGGGAGGGTTTGCCTAGCAAATGTAAATCTGTCACAAAGCATTTGTAATCCATGCAGCAGGTGAGTGCCTGGGGGCTCCGAGAGCAGCATTTCCCCTTCGCTGCACCCGCTTCCTGATCTGAGTGCCCGCCCTCAACCCTGATTGACTAATATCCTCCCTGCATCGAATCTAACAACTCGCTGCCCCTGAGCTGCTTCCATTTGTACTCTGTGCTGCAGGTGAGTGCATCTGGGTCCTGCGACCCCATTTTGGCTCTTATTCTGCCAAAAGCGTGCCCCCAGGCTCTGTGAGCAGAATTTTCCCTTCCCTGCTCCCGCTTCCTGATTTGAGTGCCCACCGCCAACCCTGATTGACTAATATCCTCCCTGCCTCGAATCTAACAACTCGCTGTCCCCGAGCTGCTTACGTTTGTAATCCGTGCAGCAGGTGAGTGCATCTGGGTCCTGTGACCCCATTTTGACCCTTACTCTGCCACAAGCGTGCCCCCAGGCTCTGTGAGCAGCATTTTTCCTTCCCTGCACCCGCTTTCTGATCTGAGTGCCCGCCCCCAACCCTGATTGGCTGTGCATCCGTTCAGCAGCATATTTGTGCGCCAATAACCCTAATCTCGCTGCCTTTACTTGCTCTCCACCCCAATCTCGCTCCTACAGTCCCTTTCCCATCATGCTTCCTGGTTCTTCCCTCCCGCCTCCCAGCCCACCCATCCGCCCTGTGATTGGCTCGTTGGCCATGTTGCCAGGCCATTGGCCATGTTGCCCAGGCCATTAACGACCTTCCCAGGGCAACCCTCTACCCGTGCAGCTCCCTTCGGCTAAGGACCCCGAGGCAAAAGACGGCTCCAAAGAGACGGAGAAGCAGGAACCCAATAGCCTGAAGTCAACGAGCAACTACCAAAAAGTAAGTGTGGCAATGGTGGGGACTGAAGCAATTACTTCATGCCAGACAACCCTACCACTCAAACCTACAAACCCTACTGTTGTAAATCCTGCAGATAGAATGTATTCCCAATTAGATTAAGTGTGTCAAAATTACTCAACTGTGTTGAATCTACACAATTATCATTAAGTGTGCCATTACACCTTCACTGTGCCAAAGTTTCAACTTAGAAAGTGTGCCTAATATCATCCTGTGGTATAGTTGAACTTAGAAAGTGTGCATAATAGCGTGACTGTTGTATAGTTGAACTTAGAAAGTGTGCCAAATATCATCCTGTGGTATAGTTGAACTTAGAAAGTGTGCATAACAGCATAACTGTGGTATAGTTGAACTTAGAAAGTGTGCATAACATCATCCTGTGGTATAGTTTAAGTTAGAAAGTGTGCATAATAGCGTAACAGAGGTATAGTTGAACTTAGAAAGTGTGCATAACATCATCCTGTGGTATAGTTGAACTTAAAAAGTGTGCAGAACATCATCCTGTGGTATAGGTTAACTTAGATAGTGTGCATAATAGCACAACTGTGGTATAGTTGAACTTAGAAAGTGTGCCTAATATCACCACTGTGGTAATTAAGAAAGTGTGCCTAATATCATCACTGTGGCATAGTTGAATTAAGAAAGTATGCCTAATAGTATAACTGTGGTATAGTTGAACTTAGAAAGTGTGCCTAACAGTGTAACTGTGGTAAAGTTAAACCCAGAAAATATGCCTAATAGCGTAACTCTGGTAAAGTTGAACTCAGAAAGTCTACCTAATAGCGTAACTGTGGTATAGTTCAATTAAGAAAGTGTTCCTAATATCATCACTCTGATAAAGTTGAATAGTTTAGTTGAATTTAGAAAGTGTGCATAATTGCATAACAGTGGTTTCGTTGAATTTAGATAGTGTCTAATAGCATTGCTGTGGTAAAATTAAATTCAGAAAGTGTACCAAATAGCGCCACTGTGCCAAAGCCTGAACCTAGAAATCCTACCCAATAGCGTAACTGTGGTATAGTTGAACTACGAAAGTGTGCCTAATTAGCGTCACTGCTGCAAAGTCAATATTTAGGAACTCTGCCTAATAGCGTAACTGTCGTATAGCTGAATTTAGATAGTGTGCCTAATATCATCACTGTGCTAAAACTTAAATTTAGAAATAATTTAGAAGTGTGCTTAATTAGCTTCACTGTACCAAGGTCGAATTTAGAAAGTGAACCTAGTAACATCACTGTGGTATAGCTGAATTTGATAGTATGCCTAATAGCGTTAAAGTTTGAACTTAGAAAGTGCACCTAATAGTGTAACTGTGATATAGTTGAATTCTGAATGTGTGCCTAATATCATCACTGTGGTATAGTTAAAACTATAAAAGTGTGCCTAATATCATCACTATAGTACAGTCAAATCCAGAAAGTGTGCCTAATATCACCACTGTGGTATAGTTGAATCTAGAAAATGTGCCCAATAAGCGTAACTGTGGTATAATTGAGTCTGAATAGTGTAACTAATATTGTAACTGTGATATAGTTTAATTCTGAATTATGAAAGTGTGCCTAATATCATCACTGTGGTATAGTTAAATCTAAAAAGTGTGCATAATTTCACCACTGTGATATATTTGAACCTAGAAAATTTACCCAATAGCGTAACTATGGTATAGTTGAACCCAAATAGTGTGCCTAATAGCATCACTGTGGTATAGTTAAATTTAGATAGTTTGCCCAATATCATCACTGTGCCAATCTTTGAACTTAGAAAGTCTACCTAATAACATTTCTCTGGTATAGCTGAATTTAGAAAGTGTGCCTAATACCATCACCGTAGTATAGTTGAATCTAGAAAGTGTGGTTAATAGCGTCACTGTGATATAGTTGAACCTAGAAAGTGTACCCAATAGCATCACTGTGGCATAGTTGAACTTAGAAAGTGTGCATAACTAGCGTCACTGTGGTACAGTCAAATCCTGACATTGCAATCAAACCCTAACTTTGCCCTAGCCACGCCATGAGTCTATCCCGCCCAGTGAGGTCCACAGAAAGAGCCTCACTCTGGCGTGCCGCCCTCCCCCTCTCCCTAATTCCATTCCCCTCCCACCCCAAACCATCCCACCGTCCACCACACTCTCAGCCCACTCCC
This sequence comes from Ambystoma mexicanum, assembly GCF_040938575.1. NCBI lineage: Eukaryota > Metazoa > Chordata > Amphibia > Caudata > Ambystomatidae > Ambystoma > Ambystoma mexicanum. The sequence goes on from NC_090940.1 coordinate 525,406,860, forward strand.
TATCCAACTCGCAAGCCAGAAAACGCCTCCCATCCCAAATCAGCCCACCCTCCACCATGCCCTCACCCCACGCCCTATCCAAACATCAAGCCAGAGGAACCCGATGGCAAGCCGACCATCCTAAGACCCCTGTTCCTCCCATGCCCTCCACCCACCTGCCTCCTCACATCTGCACCCCCGTCCCCTCCAGCGTACCAATGTCACACCTAGCCCCATCACCACCCCCTCCCTTTTCCCCGCTTCAACTCCCTCCAACATCCGCCACCGACCTCACACCTTCCCCTTCCTAAAAACTGCACGCTTTGCCCTGGCAAGAACAGTGGCTGCATCCCCATCATCCTCCAACCCCCCTACCCTCTCACACACACCAACTGCAAAAATAAAACTGGAAAAAAGGAAACAGACCTGGTCTCCTTCAATCTCCCATCTCTCCTCGCCCCTCCTGTCTCGTCCAACCACCTCAATCTCTCAATCTCGAACATCACCACCTTCCTCACCCTGCTTTTAACCCCTCTCCCTTGAATTTTCCCTAACCACAACTATAACCCCTAACCCCCTATGCTTCAACCTGGAATCCCTGACGCGGGATCCATGTTCCCACCCGACCAACCTTACACACCCGTCCAACCCCACCCTCCCCCTTCCCACCTCCTCCACCGCCCACCTACTCTTCCCAACCTTCATCGACCAATCTGCCTCTCTCACCCCCAGATTCCTCTCACTCCCCTAACCCCCTAAAACCCTCTCTCCCCCGCCACCCCTCCTGGCCAGTCACCCACTCCCCCCAAACACCTCCCCTACAACCTCCACAACATCCCCCCATACCGAAGTAAGTTGCATCCTCTTTAATGCCCGATCTGTAGCAAAAAACAGACACATCATCTTTGACCTGCTCGCCTCAGACAAACCAGACCTTGTCTTTGTCACGGAAACCTGGATCTCTGACCACTTTGTCCCTATCGCCCATGAAGCCTTCCCCCAGACTACCCTCCCACTCAACCGACCCTCTAGAGGAGGAGGAGTAGCAATCATTTTCAAATCACACTTCTCCGCCTCAATCATCGACTGCCAGACAATCATCCCTTCCTGCGAATTGCTTCTCGTCAAAATATCACTTCCCCCAATGTTCTCCCACAGCTTCCTAATAATCTACAGACCGCCTGGCTACGACAGACAATTCTCAAGCAACCTCTGTGATTTGATAGCCACCATCCAAATAAACCATCCCACCCTCACTCTTCTAGGAGACTTCAATATCTGGCTAGACATTCCCACAACCCTATGACCTACTCACTGGTCGACTGCCTAGATGCGCTTAACCTCCGCATCCACATCAATGGCCCAACTCACTCCATGCCATCTTTAGCTCCCATGACTAGATACATCTAAGCCCCCCCCACACCTATCATCTGGACTGATCACTTCATTGTGCCTTTCACCATTCGCTGCCCGCCCCCTACCCATACTCGAACCAGAACCCCCAAATCAACAAAAATGTAGGAAGAAACAAAAAATCCTCCCTGACCTAGCTGACGCGCTCCTTCAATCTCCCCCCCTCATCGACCAATGAAGCCTTAACCATCAACGCCTTTGACTCATGGCTCAACAACTCATTAATCCCACTCACCCCCACCTGCCAATCTTACGCTTGCCGTGGCCCTTTTCCTAGATGGTTTACACCTTAACTGAAGACTACAAAACAACTGTATAAATCCCTAGAACGCAAATGGCGGAAAGACAAAACCTTCCTGAGTAGATCCACCCTAGCCCGGCACCATCGCCATAACAAAGCCTAAATCGAAAAAGCAAAAAAAGTCCACTACCACTCTCGAATTCTCAACTGTGAAAACCCCAGCAAGGAACTCCACAAAATCATCTCTGAATTCACCAAACCAACCTGTACCACCACCCAATCGACCCCATCTCAGCCACTCTGCGACTCCCTCTCTCTCCACTTCTACACCACGGCTCTTGAAAGAACAAATTCCCCAAACAACAAACTAGCCCTCATGTCCCCGCCTCTTAATCCTGCCACCTTACCTGTCAACCCTCCTCCTGCCCCAGCAAGTGCAACCCAAGCCACCTTCGACTCGTTCACACCAATATCAACAGACCAATTTCTCAAATTTCTCTCCACCCGGAAACCACCTGGCTCCCCATTAGACCCCTGCCTGCCTCAACCCTCAAAGAAATGCTCGCATCTACCTGCACAGAAGAACACGCAAGAACCATCATAAATGACTCCGTCTCCTCGGGAATTTTCCTCGATGCCTTTAAAACGGCTCATGTCAAGCCTCTTCTAAAAAAATCTTCCATCGACCATCTCGACCCCAAAAACTACCGCCCCATCTCAAACACCAGGTTCCTTGCTAGACTCATTGATCGAATCGCATACTCCCAACTAAATGCCTTTGTCGAAGACAACAATCTCCTAGACCCTGCACAATCAGGCTTCAGACCTCGACACAGAACCAAAACCACTCTGACCTCAATCTGGGACGACCTTAAAATCACTGCAGACTCTGCGGGATGCACTGCACTAATCGTTCTAGACCTATCTGCTGCCTTTGAAACAATCAACCACTCAATCCTCCTCAACCGCCTCCACTCCCTAGGAATCCGTGGAAATGCCATCAAGTGGATAGCATCCTTCCTCAACAATAGGAACCAAAGAACCCTCCTCTCCTCCTTTGCTTCCGCCGCCCGACCAGTCAATACCAGAGTTCCACAAGGAGCGTGCCTATCAGCCCTCCTGTTCAACCTCTATATGTCCACCCTCCCAGGAATAATCTGCTCGCACAGTATCCTGTGCTATAACAACGCCGATGACACCCAATTAATCATAAAAATCCTCAACTCCAACCCCAACTGTCAGCCCGACCTCGCTGCCTGCCTCCTTGACATTGATTGCTGGATGACCATTAACCACCTCCTCTTAAACCCCACCTAAACAAACAATCATGTTGTGCAGCAACGCAGAGCTTCTCTCCACCCTCTACCCTGGTCATCATCCATGGGCAAGCCACCAACCACCTCAACCACAGTAAAAAACCTTGGATGCACTCTCGACTCTGACTTAACCCTCTCTCGCCAAATCAACAACGTCTCTAAGTCCTGCCATTACCACCTCAAAATTCTTAGACGCATTTTTCTGTACCTCTCCTTTCCCAACAGAGTTGCTGCTGTCCAATCTATTGTAATGTCAAGACTGGCCTATGCCAACTCCCTCTACCTCGGGGTCCAAGCATACCACCTCATTAAACTACAAAGAGCACAAAACGCTGCAGCCAAATTGCTTCTAGCACTTGGCCCAAGTGATCACACCTCTCCAGCTCTCAGAACTCTCCACTGGCTCCCGGTTGGACAAAGCGTGACTCTCAAAACCTTATGCATCTCCAACCGAGCAATGCATAAAACCAGACCTCTTTACCTACAGGACAAGCTCGAACTCTAAGATCAAGCTCTTCCCTCCTCCTAGTGATACCAAACACCAACTCAGTCAGGTTAGGAGGATCATCATTCTCAGCTTTGACCCCCACTCTGTGGAACTCGCTTCCATCCCTCATTTGACTCACCGAAGACTACATGTCTTTCCGCAAACTACTGAAAACGTGGCTCTTCCATCTAAAGAATCAACTCTTATAGCAAATGAAATAAATAGCCACAATAAGCAGACACCTATAGTGTAACTAAAACAGATAGACTGAGTGGAACGAATGAAGTGGATGGAACTGATGAAATGGATGGAACGGATGAAGTGGATGGAACGGATGGAATGGATAGAACGGATGGAATGGATGGAACAGATGGCTAGGATGGAACGGATGGAGTGGATGGAACGGATGGAATGGATGGAACGGATGGAGTGGATGTAACGGATGAAGTGGATGGAACGGTTCAAAATGATGGAATGATAGATGGATGGAGTGGATGGAATAGATGGATGGAACGGATGGAGTCGATGGAGTGGATGGAGTGCAAAGAGTGGATGGAGTGGATGGCATGGATGGAGCAGATGGAACCAATGGAGTGAATAGAAGGAGTGAATGGAAGGAATGCATTGGATGGAACAGATGGAGTGGATGGAACAGACAGAGTGGATGGAACGGATAGATTGGATGGAACGGATAGATTGGATGGAACGGATAGATTGGATGGAACGGAAGGAGTGGATGTAACGGATGGAGTGAATGGAATGGATGGAGTGAATGGAATGGAAGGAGTAGATGGAGTGGATGGAACGGATGAAGTGGATGGAACGATTTGAAAGGATGGAGTAATAGATGGATGGAGTAGATGGAATAGATGGAGTGGATGGAACAAACGGAACGGATAGAGTGGATGGAGCTGATGCAGCGGATGGAGCAGATGGTGTGGATGGAACCAATAGAGTGGATAGAACGGACGGAATGGATGGAGCAGATGGAGTTGGTGGAACGGATGGAGTGGAGGGAGTGGATGAAACCGATGGAACCGATGGAGTAGATAAAACCGGATGGAACGGATAGATGAAGTGAAGGGGAAAGATGGAGTCAGTGGGTCGGATATATGAAGTGGACCAAATGGATGGAGGAGATGAGTGGATAGAATGGATGAATGGATGAAGTGGATTGAACGGATGGAGTGGATGGAACGGATGGAGTGGATTGAACCAATGGAACGGATGGAGTAGATGAAACCTGACGGAACGGATGAAATGGATAGAATGGATGAAGTGGATGGAGGAGATGAGTGGATAGTGTGGATAAGTGGATGAAGCCGAAAGATTGGACGAAGTGGATGGAACGGATGAAATAGTTTTAACAGATGAAGTGGATGGAACAGATGAAGTGGATGGAACGGATGGAAAATGATGGAGCGGATAGATGGATGGAGTGGATAGATGGATGGATCGAATGAATAGATGGATAGAGTATGATATGATAGGATATTTTATTTGTATCGCGCTCGTACACAAGTGTTTCATAGCGTGACTAGGCAAGGGAGGGGAAAAAGGGAGAACACAGCACAACATAAAAACGATCTTACTAGGCCCAGTGACATTGAGAACACGCAAGTGCATGGGAAAGGGAAAGGGAAAAAGTGCATGGAAGGGGGAGAGTGGAAAGTGCAGAAGCCGAGGAGCGCAGATAAATAAAATAAATAGAAAATTGAGGCAAACTGTGGTAGTGCAGCCAGCAAGTGGCAAGTGCTGTGTTTAAGGCAGCAGACTGGGTAAGTCTGAATAAGTGCAGAAAAAGAAGAAAAATGGGGTGGGGGCTGTATGGTACAAATACAGTCCCCAGTGCAAGGGGTGGCCAGGAGGCAGTGCAGGAAGGTGGCAGGGTGAACAGGTACCTGGGCCCAGGGGACAGAGGGTGGCCATGTGCACAGTGCCAAGAGAGCAGATCAGCAGGGGAGAAGGGGGGCGAAGGCAGAAGCAAAGAGGAAGGTTTTGAGGTGCTTCCGGAACCGGAGATGGTCCTCCTCAAGTTTTAGAGTGGCAGGGAGGCTGTTCCAGAGGGAGGCCCCAGCCGAAGATAGAGATCTACCCCCAGCTCGTTTCTGTGAAAAACGACTGACCCTGAGGGAGTTAGAGGTAGAGGAGCAAAGAGCTCGAGAGGGGAGGTATTTGCGGAGGGATAGCTGAAGGTATTTTGGACCCAGGCCCCAGAAAGCCTTCTGGACAATGCAGAGGGTTTTGAATGTAATCCTTGCATCCACTGGGAGCCAATGGAGAGATTTCACAGCTGGAGAGATACAATCCCAGGGCTTGAGGCCAAAGACAAGTCTCGCAGTCCTGTTCTGGATAAGTTGTAGAGGGCGGAGAGTAGAGGCAGGTAGATTTAGAAAGAGACTGTTACAATAGTCCAAGCTAGAGAGAACCAGAGCTTGGGATACCATGAGCTTCTGGGGGAAGGATAGGAAAGGCAGAAGACCTCTGAGGAGGTGCAGTCGGAAGTTTGACTTTTTAGAGACATCAGAGATATGGGCCGAGAAGGAAAGTGTGAAGTCAAAGATGACGCCAAGGTTCTAAGCCTCACAGGTAGGGGTAGGAGGAGGGCCAAGAGAGGCCAGCCAGAGAATGAGGGAAAAAGATGGAGATGGTGTGCCGATGAGGAGGATCTCCGTCTTGCTGGCATTCAGACAAAAATCATTGGCGGCACACCAATTTTGAATGGCAGTTAGGCCGTCAGAGATGAGAGAAGGAGAGGAGGTGGCTGAGGGCAGCCGGAAAATGAGTTGAGTGTCATCAGCGTAGCACTGGTAATTTGAGCAGATAATGGCAATGCAGTGAGCGAGATTTTCCAGGTATTGGTTGAAAAGCCAGGGTGAGAGGTTAGATCCCTGGGGAACCCCAAAGGTGGAGAGGAAGATAGATGATAGGAAAGACCCCAGTTGGACCTGGGAGGGTCGATCAGAGAGGAAAGAGGTCAGCCAGGCCAGAGCCTGATCAGTGATACCCAGATTATCACGGAGACGGTTGAGCAGGATGGTGTGGTTGACCGTGTCGAAGGCAGAAGAGAGATCAAGAAGGATGAGGACAGAGGGAATGTTAGAATCAAGGTTGGAGGGCAGATCTTCACGGATATTGAGCTGAGCAGTTTCCGTGCTTCTGGCCGCTCTGAATCCAGACTGGTGGTCATGGAGACAACAAACAGAATCTGAATGAAGGTTAAGCTGAGAGATGGCCAGCTTTTCCAGGAGTTTGCCCAGAAAGGGGGTAATGGAAATTGGGCGATAGTTTGCCGGACAGGAAGGATCAGCTGTGGGTTTCTTGAGAAGAGGATGCACAAGGGAGTGCTTCAGAGGGGAGGGGAAGGATCCTGAGGTAAATGAGTGGTTGCAAAAATCAGCAAGGGCAGGAGCGAGGGTGTCAATGTGGTCCTTGATGGTTTTGGAGGAACAGGGAGGAACCTGTTTTGAAGAGGCTTTCATAGATCGGACTTGTCTAGCGACTTCGTCAGGGGAGAAAATAGGAAAGGAAGAGAAGGATGGTGGGGGGCGCTTAAAGGGGGGTCTCCAAGCACAGACTGAGAGGGAATAGGAGGGGGAGGGGAGGCGAGGGTGGACAGGATATCCTGGGTTTTAGAGATAAAGTGCGAGGCAAGGGCATTGCAGAGAGCATGGGAGGCAAGAGGAGGGGAGGAGACTGCTGCAGGGTTGGCAAGCTCCTTGCAGATTTTAAAGAGTAGATGGAATGGATGGAGCAGATGGAGTGGACAGAGTGGATGGAGTGGATGGATTGGATGGAACGGATGAAATGGAAGGAACGGATGAAATGGAAGGAACGGATGAAGTGGTTGGAACGGATGAAGTAGATGGAGCGGATGAAGTGGATGGAACGGATGAGGTGGATAGAATGGATTAGGTGGATGAAACAGATGAGGTAGATGGAATGGATGAAGTGAATAGAACAGATGAAGGGGTTGGAACGGACGAAGGGGATGGAACAGACGAAGTGGATGGAACTGATAAAGTTGATGGAACAGATAAAGTGAATGGAATGGATGTAGTGGATGGATCGGATGAAGTGGATGGAACGAATGAAGTGGATGGATCAGATGAAGTGAATGCAACAGATGAAGTGGATGGAATGGATGGAAAATATGGAGCAGATGGATGGAGTGGATAGATGGATGGAGTGGATAGATGGATGGATCGAATGGATAGATGGATAGAGTACATGGAATGGACAGAGTGGATGAAGCAGATGGTGTGGACAGAGTGGATACAGTGGATGAAGTAGATGGCACAGATGAAATGGAAGGAATGGATGAAGTAGATGGAACAGATGAAGTGGATGGAACGGATGAGGTGGATGGAACGGATGAGGTGGATGGAACGCATGGAGGGGATGGAACGCACGAAGGGGATGGAATGCATGAAGGGGATGGACCGCATGAAGGGGATGGAATGGACATACGTAGATGGAATGGATGTAAGTAGATGGAACAGATGTAAGTGGATGGAATAGATTAATCGGATGGAACTGATGAAGCACATGGAACGGATGAAGCGGATGGAACGACTGCTATTTACATGTATCCCCATGTTACCCTATGTGATGCTGGAAATGCGTCGGAGGGACCGGGCCTCCGTATCCTTGTCCTTTACTGCTTTTTATCGTGTGTTCTGTCGTGTTTTCCATGCAGGAGTTCATGTGGGACTCCTGGTGGTGCAGCTCTCTCTTTTGGTTTAGTGTACAGACCCATGGGTTACTCTTATGGCACCCCTAGGTGGGGGTACAACCCTGTGCCCCTAGTGTATGTTTTTGGGCACCTGTGTGTGGCCCACAGAGCAGGGTATGGGCTGGTGGCAGCTCCATGCTGAATTTGACGGGTGCTCTGAGTATCCTCCAATTTGGGATACCCAGGCCCTTCCATTGGAATCAGTTGATTCCTGATAGGAAACAAGATGGTCCCCATGACCTCTTGCTTTCTATTGCCTGTTACCTTGTTTCCCAAAGTCCTGGGAAGCCCTGACTCTGTCCCTTCCCCCTGACCGGCTGTTGGGTGCAAGTTCCATATATGGTGTTGTTGTGAAGTCCAGGCCAGACTGGCTGGAGCCTTCACAGTGACTGTATGTTGTGGGTACACCCTGTGGGTGGGACCTGGGTGAATGGAGTGTGTGACGAATACGCATTCTCTGTTGTGGGTGTCTAGTATCTGACACAATGACTGAGATAGCCCTGCCCGAAACTGATATGAATGCAGTGTGGAGTGTTGAATGGCTGGGTACTTGTCCCACAACACATAACTTGTTGTGAGTGTCTGGAGAGAAGTGAATGTCCTGAATGCACTATGCACCTGATTGGCTGCCTGCCTGCATGAATGCCCTTCTGACCGATTGGTTGCCTGAGTGTGACCGAGCAGAATGAATGGGAGACCAACTAGTATATCTGGGGGCCTCTCACTGCTAGAATTCATGTTCAGAAGCTGAAGAGTAACTGGAGTGAAACTGAAGCTTAACCTTGAAGCCCTGCTGAAAGAGAAGAATTGCTGTTGCTCTCCTTCACAATCTGAAAGCTGCTGTGTCTCCAAGGACTGACCCAGATGGGACCTGGTAAGGCGGCCTCTTCCCGAGCTACGAGGGACCATCGTGCACCAGCTGATCTTTGCCAAAGCTCCCTGGTAGACAGACCTTCGACAGGCTGCCGACCCGAGACAGGGACTGCTGCGGAATCCCAAGGAGAAGCGCCTGGACTGTTGTCCGCCACTGTCGCCGACCGCCGTCGCCGACCGGAGCCGCTGTGCTCCCGTTTGCCTAAGAACTTTCGAATCCACGGACGCTCTCGTCCACATTGTCGCTGCTGTATCCTGCTGGAGAAGGCTTGACCGTCGATGCACCGAGGAGCATCCACCGGTGGGTTTCCCGCCACCCAAAGACCACAGAGACGCCGACGACTCGACGCCCTTGCTGGGCCACAGTTCTTCAAACTCTTTGCGGTCCAGAACTATCGACACCGAGGTGCCCCGCACGCCTCTTCCTTGCAGGACGTTTACGCTTCCCCGTCAACGAGCACCGCTAGGAACGAAGCTGTCACTTCACTGTCGTAGCTCACCCTGTTCTCCGTCGGACGTTCAACGACCCGTGACTCCTGCCTTAAATGGAGGGGACTCAAGAAGGGCCGTCGATTCCCCAACGAGGAACGCTACAACGCCAGGTACTTTGGGGTTGCAGAACTATTGGAAAGTCTATTGTGAACAATATATGGACTGGGCTTGTATCTTTAGTCTACAGGTTGCCCAGGTGGGGGGATCTCCACACAGAGCTGTGTTTAACGGTAGCGACCAGTATTCTGCCAATTGTTCAACCGTCTTTCTTTCCTTCCTCTCCCTACTGCTGGTTTCCTCTTTATTGATCTGTGTGACATTTTGACAGTATAGTTGATGCACTTTAATGAGATCTGATAATATTTGTGGTACCACTGTAGAACTGTATATATTTACCATTGTTGATTTTCTGAGCACCAAGTGAGTTATTGTGATAGTGTACATAACCTTCAATATTAATTATATAAAGACTGTGTTTTAACCGATACAGTGTGCGGGCATTCCTTTGTGGGTGCTTGGGGACTACTCTGTACTTAAGAATCAGCCTGCATCACCTTCCTGAGAAGCTAGGCCTTGATTGCTCGACCACGTACCGATAATAGAGAATCTTGGCTATGGTCCTCTGTCCCTCTCCTCTGCCATATAGAGAGCAGAAGTACAGACACCCCCTCCAGTCTTTACACCCTAACCATCCTGTCACTTTATATACGTGTGCCGCTACGTACAACCGTGTCCTTTTCTCATGCCTTGCCGCAAGCGCTTCACTGATAAACCACCATTTCACACTACTACGCTTACTCTCTCCTATACACCATCATTCAACTAGAACACAGCTATGCTATGACACATTCGGCCTAGCTGTTCTTATACTAACATGACCCCACAAACACCTCATCATCCTAATAAAACACAGCTTGCTGAGCACGTTCCGGCTGGCTTAGGCATCTCCTCAGGCCTACCGCAGCCAGAACTCAGTCTGAGTGTCCACCCTCCAGACTGAACACATCCAACCGATTTCCTCAGCACCACACCTACCGCTAAGATGCAGCTATCATGCAACAACCACACCAGCTGCACACATATCCGGTGTGCCCATGCACCATACGACACTCTCTCTCTCTACTGACTTGAACTGCAGTTCCCGAGGGCGTTCAAGCTACCAGCGCTTTGAGGTCCTACCAATGACACATAAGGTGCTATATAAATGCCAAGTGATATAACATAACGTAACATAACATAAAGATCTTCATATCTGGAGAGAAAGCTCTAACATCACCTTTAAGGCACAGAGTGCTTTCTGAAAGTGAGGCTGAGTAGCAGACCTGACTTTCATGCAGAATGAATTCACCTAAGCTCCTGAAATGTAAAGAAAACCTGGGAGGGTTTCCCTAGCGAATGGAAATCAGTCACAAAGATCTTCATATCTGGGTAGAAAGCTGTAACATCACCTTTAAGGCACAGAATGCTTTCTGAAAGTGAGGCTGGCTAGGAGACCTGACGTCTTGCAGAATGAATTCACCTAAGCTCCTGAAATGTAAAGAAAACCTGGGAGTGTTTCCCTAGCAGATGGAAATCCGTCAAAAGATATGATGGGCACAATCTTAGGTCAAGGAGCATATCCGAAAGAGGCTAAAAGATACAACATAAATGAGGAATGTTGTAATCACTTTAAACAGCCATTTTACGATAAACAGAGTAGGTTGTTAGTAAAGTCCAGCGGTCAAGGGAGTACACATTTGTGCAACAGCCAACACTAGCTTGCCAAATGGTTCAGCGGGGTAAATGCTCACTGCTTTGATTCTGCTCAACCTGCAGATCACAAAATCGATCCTGGTCGGGCCAACTCAGCACTTGGCCTCATTACGAGTCTGGAGGTAAACATGGCGCTATTAGCGTCATGGCTGCCTCCAAATCCTTACCGACTCCGCCCTGGTGAATGGAGCTATTACCGCCCCATTCCAAGGTTGGCGGTAATTCCCCATTCACCAGGGCCCTTCCCCATTCCCATTTGAGCCCCCAAAGGGCTCAATGGGAATGGGGAAGGCACTAATAACGGTACTGCAAATTGTGGTACCGTTATTAGCTCCAAAGTCCCTTTGCGGGTCCCGTCCTTAACGCCTGGTAAAACCAGGCGTTAAGGGAGGACCCGCAAAGGGAACTCGTAGTAGGGCGGTAAGGGATTACCGGCACCGGTGCCCTTACTGGTGCCGGTAATCCCTTACCGCCCACCTCGTAATGAGGCCAGTCTGTTATCTACAGTGCCGCAAAACGTGGAGGAAAAAATGAAGCAGCCTACATATATAAAAGAACAAGCCGTTGCAACAGGAATGTACTCAGAGAGCACTTCACTTTCCAATGTTAATAGCAAAGTAAAATACATGTCAGATGAGTACCCATGAACAAGGTGAACACAGAAATCACCAGTGAAAAGGGGGCGGATTTACACTGTACACTTAAGGAGTACCGCAAATCTTTCAACATTGGTTGGATAGTTTGCATTGTGTGAATGTGTACACACAAGTCAGCATTTTGATGTGGCTACAGTGCCCTATAAGATTTTTTTCTCGACAGCCTGTCATATTTTGAATAAATATATTGAACTTGTACCTTTTTTGCCATTTGCTCTGCTGCTGTTTTGTGTGTTCAGTCGCCTGAGACACCATGCTATATAAGGACATCCTAGTTATCACTTTGCCATCTGAACGTCGCTTCTAGTCTGTCTGCGTTTGGGATTCAGCGCAACAATGACCGCTTTTCAATAAATCTGCGGCTTGAGCTGCAATGCCAAATGTGTATGTGTCTAAATGACGACGATGGAAGAAATTAAAGGGACTTAGGGATGACACACCTGTGTCCCTCTGGAACTCCCGCCACAATCACTCTCTTCTGGAACGTGACGTTCTGAATTTCCAGCTAGTGCCGACTCTTTCTGTTCTGCCCTGAATACGATTCTTAATTGTTGGACAACTTGAGGACACTCAATAAACCTTCTGATGTTCCACCTACATGTGGCCCCCAATACCCCAGCCCACGTCATTCATAAAGTGCTCTGAAGCAGTCTTCTAGAAGCATGAGTGCTATAGTAAACAATGTAAATACATGTTTAATTAAGGCTCCTTTCATTGCCATGGGTTTTGACAAAACCATATATTCAGACCAACCATTTTCTAAATGAAATATAGGTTTCATTATTTTCGGACCTAGTATGAATTTAATGGTAGACGTCATTGCTCCGCTTTGCACTGAATAACATCTAAAATCTCTGTGGCTGCCAGGAAACGCAAGGAGGTCATCAAGGAAGGACGCCATGGGATTTTTCACACACCACTTAAGGAATTGCTATATTCTGGTCTCAGGCAGTCATAAGCTTTACACTAGGAGATGGCTTGATCACACCTGTGACGCCATATAATTGCAACAGGACTGCAGGTGTATAAATGGAGCCCAACCCAGAGGGGTGGAGGAATGACAGGAGAATGACAGGAGAAGGACCAGGAAGCAGAGGACCTTCCAACCTGGTGTGGGAGTGGGCACTCCCTGGAGCAGAGTGGGCAATGTGAAGGAAGCCATACTGGAAGGCTGCCCCTTTCCTTTCAAATCAACATGCTCATTCCCCTGTGGTGGAGGACCACCGCAGAAGTGTGTGAGGGGCAGGAACTGGAGCCCCGACACTGAAGAGAGAAGACTGTGTGATCTGCGCTTCAGCATAAACTTTCAAAGCGACCAGTGAGGTTCTGGAAATAGAGGAACCCGCTGAGCGTGTGTGAACTTGAACTTTTCTTGAAATACTTTGTTTCGAAGTGGTTGCATGTGGCAAGATGCACGTTTTCAAAGGTCTGCCAACATTGACATTGAATGGCTCATTAAAGGGAAATGAACAAAAATACTTGTCATTTACTTAACAAAAGGAAATACTTTGTATCCGATTGGTTGCGTGTGGCAAAGCACACATTACCGGAAGTCTCTGAACGCTGACCAAACTAATTAAAGTGAACAAACATTTATATTTGTGGACTATTACACAAAGAGAAATATTTTACATCTGAATCATTGCATGTGGTGAGAAACACATTTTCAAAGGTGTCCGAACTAATAATTATTTAATCACAAAATTAAGGTAACAAGAACCCTAAACTCAAGACTTCCTTATTGAATACCGAATTGAATTAAAACTATATTACTAACCAAATTGTTAATAAGAGGCGAGGAAGTTTAAAATCCACACAAACCATCATACAGTGAAGTACTAAAATGACCATAATGTGGAAGACAAGAACATTTGGGGCCTCATTACACGAAAGGCGGTAAACCATGGTGCTATTAGCACCATGGTTGCTGCCGGTACCATACCGTTACCACCATGGAGGAAAGGGGAATTACCACCCCATTCCAAGGTTCGCGGGGCGGTAATTCCCCCTTCCTCCATGGCCCTTCCTATTCCCATTTTTGCCTTATAGGGCATAATGGGAATGGGGAAGGAGCTAATTACGGTACCGCAAATTGCGGTACCGTAATTAGCACCAAGGTGAGCATCCACCGGTGGGTTTCCCGCCACCCAAAGACCACAGAGACGCCGACGACTCGACGCCCTTGCTGGGCCACAGTTCTTCAAACTCTTTGCGGTCAACAACTATCGACACCGAGGTGCCCCGCACGCCTCTTCCTTGCAGGACGTTTACGCTTCCCCGTCAACGAGCACCGCTAGGAACGAAGCTGTCACTTCACTGTCGTAGCTCACCCTGTTCTCCGTCGGACGTTCAACGACCCGTGACTCCTGCCTTAAAGGGAGGGGACTCAAGAAGGGCCGTCGATTCCCCAACGAGGAACGCTACAACGCCAGGTACTTTGGGGTTGCAGAACTATTGGAAAGTCTATTGTGAACAATATATGGACTGGGCTTGTATCTTTAGTCTACAGGTTGCCCAGGTGGGGGGATCTCCACACAGAGCTGTGTTTAACGGTAGCGACCAGTATTCTGCCAATTGTTCAACCGTCTTACTTTCCTTCCTCTCCCTACTGCTGGTTTCCTCTTTATTGATCTGTGTGACATTTTGACAGTATAGTTGATGCACTTTAATGAGATCTGATAATATTTGTGGTACCACTGTAGAACTGTATATATTTACCATTGTTGATTTTCTGAGCACCAAGTGAGTTATTGTGATAGTGTACATAACCTTAAATATTAATTATATAAAGACTGTGTTTTAACTGATGCAGTGTGCGGGCATTCCTTTGTGGGTGATTGGGGACTACTCTGTACTTAAGAATCAGCCTGCATCACCTTCCTGAGAAGCTAGGCCTTGATTGCTCGACCACGTACCAATAATAGAGAATCTTGGCTATGGTCCTCTGTCCCTCTCCTCTGCCATATAGAGAGCAGAAGTACAGACACCCCCTCCAGTCTTTACACCCTATCCATCCTGTCACTTTATATACGTGTGCCGCTACGTACAACCGTGTCCTTTTCTCATGCCTTGCCGCAAGCGCTTCACTGATAAACCACCATTTCACACTACTACGCTTACTCTCTCCTATACACCATCATTCAACTAGAACACAGCTATGCTATGACACTAGCTGTTCTTATACTAACATGACCCCACAAACACCTCATCATCCTAATAAAACACAGCTTGCTGAGCACGTTCCGGCTGGCTTAGGCATCTCCTCAGGCCTACCGCAGCCAGAACTCAGTCTGAGTGTCCACCCTCCAGACTGAACACATCCAACCGATTTCCTCAGCACCACACCTACCGCTAAGATGCAGCTATCATGCAACAACCACACCAGCTGCACACATATCCGGTGCGCCCATGCACCATACGACACTCTCTCTCTCTACTGACTTGAACTGAGTTCCCGAGGGCGTTCAAGCTACCAGCGCTTTGAGGTCCTACCAATGACACATAAGGCGCTATATAAATGCCAAGTGATATAACATAACGTAACATAACATAACATAACATAACAAAGATCTTCATATCTGGAGAGAAAGCTCTAACATCACCTTTAAGGCACAGAGTGCTTTCTGAAAGTGAGGCTGAGTAGCAGACCTGACTTTCATGCAGAATGAATTCACCTAAGCTCCTGAAATGTAAAGAAAACCTGGGAGGGTTTCCCTAGCGAATGGAAATCAGTCACAAAGATCTTCATATCTGGGTAGAAAGCTGTAACATCACCTTTAAGGCACAGAATGCTTTCTGAAAGTGAGGCTGGCTAGGAGACCTGACGTCTTGCAGAATGAATTCACCTAAGCTCCTGAAATGTAAAGAAAACCTGGGAGTGTTTCCCTAGCAGATGGAAATCCGTCAAAAGATATGATGGGCACAATCTTAGGTCAAGGAGCATATCTGAAAGAGGCTAAAAGATACAACATAAATGAGGAATGTTGTAATCACTTTAAACAGCCATTTTACGATAAACAGAGGAGGTTGATAGTAAAGTCCAGCGGTCAAGGGAGTACACATTTGTGCAACAGCCAACACTAGCTTGCCAAATGGTTCAGCGGGGTAAATGCTCACTGCTTTCATTCTGCTCAACCTGCAGATCACAAAATCGATCCTGGTCGGGCCAACTCAGCACTTGGCCTCATTACGAGTCTGGAGGTAAACATGGCGCTATTAGCGTCATGGCTGCCTCCAAATCCTTACCGACTCCGCCCTGGTGAATGGAGCTATTACCGCCCCATTCCAAGGTTGGCGGTAATTCCCCATTCACCAGGGCCCTTCCCCATTCCCATTTGAGCCCCCAAAGGGCTCAATGGGAATGGGGAAGGCACTAATAACGGTACTGCAAATTGTGGTACCGTTATTAGCTCCAAAGTCCCTTTGCGGGTCCCGTCCTTAACGCCTGGTAAAACCAGGCGTTAAGGGAGGACCCGCAAAGGGAACTCGTAGTAGGGCGGTAAGGGATTACCGGCACCGGTGCCCTTACTGGTGCCGGTAATCCCTTACCGCCCACCTCGTAATGAGGCCAGTCTGTTATCTACAGTGCCGCAAAACGTGGAGGAAAAAATGAAGCAGCCTACATATATAAAAGAACAAGCCGTTGCAACAGGAATGTACTCAGAGAGCACTTCACTTTCCAATGTTAATAGCAAAGAAAAATACATGTCAGATGAGTACCCATGAACAAGGTGAACACAGAAATCACCAGTGAAAAGGGGGCGGATTTACACTGTACACTTAAGGAGTACCGCAAATCTTTCAACATTGGTTGGATAGTTTGCATTGTGTGAATGTGTACACACAAGTCAGCATTTTGATGTGGCTACAGTGCCCTATAAGATTTTTTTCTCGACAGCCTGTCATATTTTGAATAAATATATTGAACTTGTACCTTTTTTGCCATTTGCTCTGCTGCTGTTTTGTGTGTTCAGTCGCCTGAGACACCATGCTATATAAGGACATCCTAGTTATCACTTTGCCATCTGAACGTCGCTTCTAGTCTGTCTGCGTTTGGGATTCAGCGCAACAATGACCGCTTTTCAATAAATCTGCGGCTTGAGCTGCAATGCCAAATGTGTATGTGTCTAAATGACGACGATGGAAGAAATTAAAGGGATTTAGGGATGACACACCTGTGTCCCTCTGGAACTCCCGCCACAATCACTCTCTTCTGGAACGTGACGTTCTGAATTTCCAGCTAGTGCCGACTCTTTCTGTTCTGCCCTGAATACGATTCTTAATTGTTGGACAACTTGAGGACACTCAATAAACCTTCTGATGTTCCACCTACATGTGGCCCCCAATACCCCAGCCCACGTCATTCATAAAGTGCTCTGAAGCAGTCTTCTAGAAGCATGAGTGCTATAGTAAACAATGTAAATACATGTTTAATTAAGGCTCCTTTCATTGCCATGGGTTTTGACAAAACCATATATTCAGACCAACCATTTTCCAAATGAAATATAGGTTTCATTATTTTCGGACCTAGTATGAATTTAATGGTAGACGTCATTGCTCCGCTTTGCACTGAATAACATCTAAAATCTCTGTGACTGCCAGGAAACGCAAGGAGGTCATCAAGAAAGGACGCCATGGGATTTTTCACACACCACTTAAGGAATTGCTATATTCTGGTCTCAGGCAGTCATAAGCTTTGCACTAGGAGATGGCTTGATCACACCTGTGACGCCATATAATTGCAACAGGACTGCAGGTGTATAAATGGAGCCCAACCCGGAGGGGTGGAGGAATGACAGGAGAAGGACCAGGAAGCAGAGGACCTTCCAACCTGGTGTGGGAGTGGGCACTCCCTGGAGCAGAGTGGGCAATGTGAAGGAAGCCATACTGGAAGGCTGCCCCTTTCCTTTCAAATCAACATGCTCATTCCCCTGTGGTGGAGGACCACCGCAGAAGTGTGTGAGGGGCAGGAACTGGAGCCCCGACACTGAAGAGAGAAGACTGTGTGATCTGCGCTTCAGCATAAACTTTCAAAGCGACCAGTGAGGTTCTGGAAATAGAGGAACCCGCTGAGCGTGTGTGAACTTGAACTTTTCTTGAAATACTTTGTTTCGAAGTAGTTGCATGTGGCAAGATGCACGTTTTCAAAGGTCTGCCAACATTGACATTGAATGGCTCATTAAAGGGAAATGAACAAAAATACTTGTCATTTACTTAACAAAAGGTAATACTTTGTATCCGATTAGTTGCGTGTGGCAAAGCACACGTTACCGGAAGTCTCTGAACGCTGACCAAACTAATTAAAGCGAACAAACATTTATATTTGCGGACTATTACACAAAGAGAAATATTTTACATCTGAATCATTGCATGTGGTGAGAAACACATTTTCAAAGGTGTCCGAACTAATAATTATTTAATCACAAAATTAAGGTAACAAGAACCCTAAACTCAAGACTTCCTTATTGAATACCGAATTGAATTAAAACTATATTACTAACCAAATTGTTAATAAGAGGCGAGGAAGTTTAAAATCCACACAAACCATCATACAGTGAAGTACTAAAATGACCATAATGTGGAAGACAAGAACATTTGGGGCCTCATTACACGAAAGGCGGTAAACCATGGTGCTATTAGCACCATGGTTGCTGCCGGTACCATACCGTTACCACCATGGAGGAAAGGGGAATTACCACCCCATTCCAAGGTTGGCGGGGCGGTAATTCCCCCTTCCTCCATGGCCCTTCCCATTCCCATTTTTGCCTTATAGGGCATAATGGGAATGGGGAAGGAGCTAATTACGGTACCGCAAATTGCGGTACCGTAATTAGCACCAAGGTCCCTTTGCGGGTCCCAACTTTAACAGCTGGTCTACACAGCCGTTAAGGTCGGGTCCCGCAAAGGGACCTCGTAGTAAGGCGGTAAGGGTTTACCGGTACCGGTGCCCTTACCGGTACCGGTAAACCCTTACCGCCTACCGTGTAATGCGGCCCTTGGTGTTTCTTTTTGAAGTGTGGCACTTGGAGCTTGGGGAAGGGAACCCTGAGTTCTGACAAGGAACAATCCACTTCAAGGCTGTTTGAATTATATCACCTGGAACTTGGGGAAGGCCTCCCCCACGCCCCCGCCCGAGTCCTAACTTGGGGAAGGAGAAGCAGAGATCTGAAAAGACTAATTGCTTTCTAAACTCTAAGAAAGGGAACTGTGAAACTTTACTTTGTTGAACTGTTTTATACTCAGGGAAGGGAGCTGAAGAAAGCTGTGAGCTGGAAAAAGGTCAGGACTTAGGGCCTCATTACACGGTAGGCGGAGGACCAAGGTGCTATTAGCACCTTGGTCCCTGCCGGTAAAATACCGGCACCGCCTTGGTGGAAAGGGGAATTTCCAAGGTTGGCGGGGCGGTAATTCCCCCTTCCCCCATTGCCCTTCCCCATTCCCATTTTTGCCCCATAGGGCTCTATGGGAATGGGGAAGGTGCTAATTACGGTGCTGCAAATTGCGGTACCGTAATTAGCACCCTGGTCCTTTTGCGGGTTGGTTTTTAACGCCTGCTAAACAGCAAGCGGTAAAGTACCTACCCGCAAAGGGATATCGTAGTAAGGCGGTAAGGGTTTACCGGTACCGGTGCCCTTACCAGTACCGGTAAACCCTTACCGCCGTCCGTGTAATGAGGCCCTTAGTGTTAAACACTGGTTTTCTTTTTGGTTGCTGACATCCCTACACATTGGGCCTCATTACACGGTAGGCGGTGAGCTAGCGCCATGGCTCATGCCGGTAAAATAACGGCACCGCCTTGGCGGAAAGGGGATTTACCGCCCCATTCCAAGGTTGGAGGGGCGGTAAATCCCCCTTCCGCCATTGCCCTTCCCCATTCCCATTTCTGCCCCATAGGGCTCTATGGGAATGGGGAAGGCGCTAATTACGGCACCGCAATTTTGCGGTGCCGTAATTAGCTCCGAGGTCCCTTAGCGGGTTGGTTTTTAACGCCTGCAAAAAGCAGGCGTTAAAGCACCAACCCGCTAAGGGACCTCGTAGTAGGCGGTAGGGATTTACCGGTACCGGTATTTTACCGGTACCGGTAAATCCCTACCGCCATCCGTGTAATGAGGCCCAAATTGTATGGTTATAGTTCTGAGGGCAAGCATAGGTTTTGAACACAGACAGATTCCTATGTTGAACTCTTTGACTGAGACTTTCTTTAGTTTTAGTTAGGTTGGGAAATCCCACCTTAGCCTAGGGCAAGTTAGGCCTTTCTCCATCCTGACATTTAAGTTAATAACGTTGATTCTTTTGAAGCTCCGTCATGATGCCTTCACAGTGTCTATGTTAGTGAGCTATACTTGCATGTCGTTCATGTTTCCGTCAGCTTATTTATTGCTTATGTTATGTTTTTCATGTCTTTATGGTTGCAAATGCTAATATTCTTCACGTATAAATGTAAATTAGACCCAGTACGTATTCTTTGTGTTGAGTGCACGTGTGCTTCATGTCTAGTGGATGTGTGTGTTTGGTTCTATTGTCTGTCTGGTGATTCTATACCTAGGCCTTTTCTCCCTCTTTTAGAATTTTCAAACTGAGGTGGGTTTTTTTTCCACTGGTTTTTAAATTTGCTTGTAGCTGCACCACTATACTGCATTGTTTCAATTTGCTTGTAGCTGTCCACTAAATTGCATTGTGATACCTAGGCCTTTTCTCCCTCTTTTAGGATTTCCAAACGTAGGTGATGTTTCCACTGGTTTTAAATTTGCTTGTAGCTCCGTCTTGTCCCCCTCCCCCTCTGACCTCCCTCCTACCCTATGGTGCTCTCTGTCTCCCCTATCTTTTCCAACTTTTTCTCTATTGACTATCCTGCTCTCCTCACTAAGTCTGGTAGGAAAAAGTTTAAAAAGGACAACCTGGTCTCCAACCCAGGCCTCCCTATCGCTGACACCTACATCAGTGCCTCCTCCAAGGAAACTCTCACCGACATCCTCTTTGTCGTTCCTTCACCTGATCTATGGACCCCCCATATGGTCTCTGTGCTCTCTCCTTTCTCCTCCTCTCCCATTAATGGTGGCACCCGTTGGGACGCCCTCCTGGCCTCCTTCCTATCCTCTAAGGTCATCATTAATGTCTACTCTAATGGGACCGTCTTGGTCCAAGGTCCTCAGGCCAACCTTCATCTCTTTGATAGACGCTTTCCACGCCTTATCAACTTCCTTTCTTCTCCTGCTGTCCCCTCACCCCTTTCCTCGGCTACCTTGCCTTCTTCCTCCCGCTCTGCCCCCTCTCGGGCGCTCTCTACACTTCCGCAGGGCGTACCTCTGACCTGTACCCCTCCCTGGAAGTCTTTCAAGGAGGGCAACCATCTCCACATTGCCACTCTGAACTCCCGCTCGGCTGTCAAGCATTGCTCTGGCATCTGCCGCCTTCTTGAAGAACTTGACCTAGATGTCCTCAGCCTCACTGAGACATGGTTTACGGCCAGCTCTGTCACCAGCTTTGACACACTCCTACCTGATGGCTACAAGATCCTCTCTGCGCCCAGGCCCAACCGATCTGGTGGTGGCGTAGCCCTTTTCTTCCCTGAGTGGATTCCTGCCTCTGTCAATCCTAAGCAGGCCTACTCCTCTTTTGAATGCCTCATCTGCAGGCTCTCTCTCTCGCCCAGCCATTCCCTTACTGTGGCTACTATCTATCGGCCACCTGGTCAGATCTCTCCCTTCCTTTCTGAGTGGGCTGACCTCTCCTCCTCACTCCTGGCCTCAACCACTCAACTACTCCTTCTTGGAGACTTCAACATCCACCTGGATGCTTCCTGTCCCCCCTCTGAACTCTTTCGTGACCTCTGCGACTCTCTCTCACTCACCATTCTCCCCTCTGGGCCGACTCATTCTGCAGGGCACACTCTCGATGTTCTGATCTCTTCAGACCTTCCCCTCTCTGTCCCTCTCTCCACGCCTTTCTCCTGGAGTGATCACTTTCTCCTCTCCTCCCACCTCACCTTCCCCACCCCTCAGGCAAAGCCACCTTCATCACTGCCACCCTCCTTCTCGGTCATCCGACCCATGAAGCGCGTGTCAGTTGAGGCTTTCGCCGCCACCTTCTCACCCCCCCCCTTTGGCTGACTCCCACCCTGACACAGCCCTCTCCACTCTCCACTCTGCTATATCTGATACTCTTGATATCCTTGCCCCTGTCATGAGAATCCGCCTGAAGCCCAAAGCCAAATGTAACTCCTGGTATGACTCGGATCACATCACCCTAAAACGCAAGTGCAGGGTGGCTGAGAGGAAATGGCGTGCTTCGTGTTCATCCTCTGACAAACTGGCCTGCCGCCTGCTCCAAAGGCAAGACCGGCGCTCCGTTCTCGCCAAGAAGAGAGCCCTTATCCAAGCCCGCATCTCTGCGGCATCTAAAAATTCGGCTGAACTCTTTAAAATCTGCAAGGAACTGGCCAACCCTGCTGCAGTCTCTACCTCGCCTGTCCCCTCCCAGGCGCTCTGCACGGCACTGGCCTCTCACTTCATTTCAAAAACTCAGGACATCCTGTCCTCTCTCTCCTCCTATCACCTCCCTCCCTCTATTCCCTGTTCTTCCTCTGGCCCTTCCACAGCCACCGCTCTCTCCTTCTCTGCCTTTCCCCTTTTTTCTGCTGACAAGGTTTCCAGACAAGTCCGATCTATGAAAGTCTCGTCAAAACAGGTTCACCCCTGTTCCTCCAAAACTATCAAGGACCACATTGACTCCCTGGCTCCTGCCCTGGCCAACTTCTGCAATCACTCCTTCGCCTCTGGAGTCTTCCCCTCCCCCTTAAGCACTCCCTTGTGCACCCTCTTCTTAAGAAACCCTTTTCTGACCCCTCCTGCCCGGCTAACTATTGCCCAATCTCTATCACTCCCTTCCTGGGCAAGCTCCTTGTGAAACTGGCCATCTCCCAGCTTAATCTCCATGCTGAATCTGTTGGTAGACTTCATGACTATCAGTCTGGCTTCAGAGCTGCCAGAAGCACGGAAACTGCTCTCCTGAACATCCGTGAAGACTTGCTCTCCAACCTTGACTCCAACACTCCGTGTGTTCTCATTTTGCTCGATCTCTCTTCTGCCTCTGATACTGTCAACCATGCGATCCTGCTCAGCTGTCTCCGTGATAACCTGGGTATCACTGGTCAGGCCCTGGCGTGGCTGACCTTTTTCCTCTCCAATCAACACTCCCAGGTCCAACTGGGGTCCTTCCTCTCTGACATCTTTTTCTCTACCTGTGGTGTCGCCCAGGGATCTAACCTCTCTCCCTGGCTGTTCAACCAGTATCTGGCACTCCTTGCCCACCGCATCGCCACTCTCTGCCCCAACTTTCAGTGCTATGCGGATGATACCCAGCTCATTTTCAGGCTACCCTCAGCCTCCTCCTCTCCTTCCCTCATCTCTGACTGTCTGTCTGCTATCCAGGAATGGTGTGCCGCCAATGACCTCTTCCTTAATGCCAGCAAGACTGAGATTCTACTCATCGGCACACCCACTCCCTCCTTCCCTGCAGCTCTCTGGCCGGCCTCTCTTGGCCCTCTTCCTGCTCCTACCTGCAAGGCAAAAAACCTTGGGGTCATCTTCGACTCCACACTCTCCTTCTCTCCTCACATTTCTGATGTCTCTAAGAAGTCACACTACCAGCTGCACCTCCTCAGAGGTATTCTTCCTTTCCTCTCCTTCCCCCAGAAGCTCACTGTCTCCAGAGCCCTGGTTCTCTCTAAGCTGGACTACTGTAACAGCCTCTATCTAAATCTTCCTGCCTCTACTCTCCGCCCTCTGCAACTCATCCAGAACAGGACTGCGAGACTTGTCCTTGGCCTCAAGCCCAGGGACCGTATCTCTCCAGCACTGAAATCTCTACACTGGCTCCCAGTGGCTGGGAGGATCAAGTTCAAAACCCTCTGCATTATACACAAGGACTTCTGGGGCCTGGGGCCAAAATACCTTCAACTCTCTCTTCCTAGATATCTTCCTTCTCGAGCTCTTCGCTCATCCGCCTACAACTCCTTCAGGGTCAGCCGCTTCTCCAAGCAACGATTTGGGGGTAGATCTCTCTCCGCAACAGGGGCCTCCCTCTGGAACAGCCTTCCTGCCTCCCTGAAACTTGAGGAGAACCATCTCCGGTTCCGGAAGCACCGTAAAAACCTTCCTGTTTGCTTCTGCTTTCTCTCCCCTGCTAAATTCCTGACTGAACTTGCACTGGATCTGCAACTGGGCCACTCTCACCGATCTCGGTCCCTGGCCCTGCCACTCTCCCCCTGCACTGCCTCCCTGGCAACCCCTGTACTGCCGGACTGTCTCTGTATCCCTACAGCCCCCCTTCCCAGCACTTATTCTGCACTTACCTTGCACTTGCCACCAGCTGGCCCTTATTTATCTTGTTATTCACTACCCCTGTACTGCACTTTCCCCTCTTCCCTTTCCCCTGGCACTTTTCCCTTCCCCTCCACCCATGCACTTGCGTGATCTGAATGACACCAGGCCTAGTAGGATCGTTGTCTGTCTTCCCTTTTTTTTTTCCCTCCCCCCCCGACCCCCCTCCCTTCCTCGTCGCACCTTGAAACACTTGTGTATAGGCGCATTACAAATACCATATCATATCATTCTCACCATCTTTAGCTCACATCGACGTTCATAATTTGCTGCATCTGCCTGGGACATGAAAATATGGTTGCCTCAGTGAATGACGTTACTCACCTGGGTGGTATTAGATATAGATGACATATTCATCTCTCCCTTAAAATTCCCCCTTCTGGTTAAGTCCTCGACCGCACCCTCGTTCCTGCCCTCCTCGACATAAGGGACATTACACATGTACCGATAATCCCTTTTTTTTTGTTGCTAAAATTACATTCACAACCCCTCGTCTGAAAAGTAAATGCACATGTGATGTCATCAGTGATGTCATCAGTAACATTTGTGATGTCATCTTTGACGTCCTGGGTGTTAGTGTTAGCAGTGCACAGTGGTGCGGGCTGTTATGGTTGCTTAGCCTACCATAACTATCGAATTTCAGGTTTTTCTTTATTGTACTTTGAACCATAATGTCACGTTTATAAAGTTTTTTTAGTGAATTTCACAGGTTTTTAGTAGTGCAACTTAACCATAACATCCCTCTAACAAAGTTTTTTTTGTGTGAATTTTACGGGTTTTTAGTAGGCCAACTTAACCATAATGTCCCTTTAACAAAGTTTTTTTTACTCAATTTTAAAGGTTTTCAGTAGAGCGACTTAACCATACCGTCCCTTTTGCAACGTTTTTATTTTGGTAAAGATGATCGGTTTATAGTAGTACCACGTAACCATAATATAAAGCAACTTCTGACTTATTTAAAAACCTTGCAGAGAATACCACTTGACAATATGCTGGTGTACAGCACGGTAACGTGTCCCAGAATCGGTAAACTCTTCACAGTAAGATGTTTGTGTCATGGACAATGTGGAAACAGATTTTATATTGATGTAGGAACGTCCACCTGCAACATTTGTCTTGCACAGCGCCAACAGTTATTGGTAGTCAGCCATTAACAATGTAGTACTCATTACATACTTTTAGCAAAAGTTTTAGTTACCTAAAAATGACATCAGCTAAGGCCATCCCTCCTCCCCAAGAAACAGCAGCACTACTGTAATGAAGGACCATGACAAACACTGCCCCAACCTTAGAAATAACAAACGCACAATATTTTTGCACTGGCCACCCACTCCCCCATATCACTGTTTGATGCGTCTTTCCTCATTTCCGTTTGCAAATGACCTTATTAGCTGTCCTACCAAAAAAGAAAACAATCAGTTAACAAACTAAATGTGGTGTTAAGAACCACCTTTCACTGTGTAAATATATATTTTTAATTTTTTTAAAAAAATGTGCATACACTCCATGTACTTTATATTTCTCAGTAAAGGACATGGACGCAATAAGATTTGACAATAATAGTATAGATGTGCAAAGCATTAACGTGTGCTACAGAAAAATAGGATTTCTGGTTATAATCCGGGCCGCTGCAGGCCGGATTACAAAACAAAACCCTTTTTCAAGATGGCCACAATCGAAAGGAAAGGCGGTTGTTCCATACATGGCCCCTCTTCGCTTTCCATGGCAGCATGCAAAAAGCAAAAGTACGAGCCGAGACGCAGAACCTGTACATAAACATAGAGCGATTACAAAACAAAATCCTTTTTCAAGATGGCGACCATAGGAAGGGAAAGCGGTTGTTACATACATTGCCCCTCTTCACTTTCCATGACAGCCTCCAAAAAGCAACAGTATGTACCGTGATGCATAATCTGTAAATAAATATACAGTGACATATAACGTGGTACCTTACATTTCGAAATGATACACAGGATTTTTTTAAAAAACAGTAACATTTTAGAATTTGTAAAGTACTTTTATTTAACAAACAACTGTCAGAGACCTACGGACTAATTCCATTTCCAAATAAATTGTAGCAATGGTTCTAAGGCCGACATTGAAAATGTTCATGGTGATACACACGCTATTTTCGCATACACAAAGTATGCATTTCTGTTAAAGCACACGCTTTGTTTGCACAGGTATTTCCAAGACGGCATCATGACCGTTGCCTTCCACAACCATAAATGATGTGACGTCACTTCTAATAGCTAGTTCAGCATAGGGACAGAGGAGGCCTGGCCTGTCATCCCATAACATTATAATGTACAGGCAGCCGGTCACGAGCAGTTGCACGGAAGGCGGTGAGCCATGGCGCTATTAGCGCCATGGCTCATGCCGGTAAAATACCGGCACCGCCTTGGCGGAAAGGGGATTTACCGCCCCATTCCAAGGTTGGTGGGGCGGTAAATTCCCCTTCCGCCATTGCCCTTCCCCATTCCCATTTCTGCCCCATAGGGCTCTATGGGAATGGGGAAGGCGCTAATTACGGCACCGCAATTTTGCGGTGCCGTAATTAGCTCCGAGGTCCCTTAGCGGGTTGGTTTTTAACGCCTGCAAAAAGCAGGCGTTAAAGCACCAACCCGCTAAGGGACCTTATAGTAAGGCGGTAATGGTTAACGGTCACCGTTACCATTAACGGTGGCCGTTAACCATTTCCGCCTTCCGTGTAATGAGGCCCATAGCCTGCAAACGCGAACAATGTACACTCTCTTTATTGGAGGAAAAGTACAACTGCGCAAAAAGATAATACTTCAGTTACATTGTCACAATTAGTGTTTGGTAAAAAAAAATAAAACGCGGGTCAGTATAGAGTCGTCAAAATTAAACTTATATCATCTTGACAGCCTCCATTATTTTTGCCAAAGTCAGACAGCAAAGTGTTTGCACCAAAGAATCTTCGTGAACTGATATTTCATGTTCCTTACAAACGTTTTTAAAACATAACCTTATCAAATAGTATTTTTTTCCAAGCTTTCATTCCTTGTGTAGCTTTTGAAGTTTCCTTTTCGCTCAAGGTCAAAAAACAATAGCCCCTTATGGATTGACTTGGATGCGTAGGCCTACTGAGCTCGCAACCAAAAAAGCAAATAAACTGACCTTCACTCAGAAGGCAAATACATTCTGACTTTGCAACAACACATGAGCATCCAATCATGAGAACCGCTACTCCCATACGCCTCGAAAACCACTGTTTCCATCAAACACTCCAGGTGGCCGCCTCAGATTTCAAAACATAGGATGCCAGTCCGACTTCAATATTAATCTGAAAACATTGTAAAACAGATGCAGGCATTGGTCGCCGTACATTGAGCACCAAATTTCACTTTACCGTGTGAATTTGGTGGCAAGAAAACACCACTTTTTGAGTTTGCGCGACCACATTCCATTCCAACCTAAGTAAAGCTCACCTTCGGAAACAGTATTTCATAATTATAACAAGTGCATTGGTGTCTTGTTTAGTATGTATTACCGGCGATGTCCGAGTACACCAAAACATGAACAAAAGATGGCGGAGGGCGCGAAGAAATCTGACGCACTTCACGCTGTTCCACAACCAATCAGTGAAAGCGCCACATGTCCGCGGATATGACGCTACGGATTAGCCAATCGATTTCTTGTCCGCGGAGCGAACAGGGAAGTGTGACCGCGGAGCGGACATAGATATCACTAATTTTTCCATACCTACTTTTTGATCGTTTTAAAGAAAACTACTGGACGGATTTTAACCAAATTTACAAAAGCACGCTTTTGGGACCAAGCCGTGCTCCTGCTGCAAATTTGGTGAAAATCCCTCCAGCGGTTTGGGCTGTAGGCATGCGCAAAGTTTTCCCCCAAATCAGTCTATGCGAAAAAAAGACGTTTTTGGGACCTCCCCCTATAACTTTTCCCCCCATGGACCAAACATCACCAAACTCTGCAAAAAACAACGCATTTCACGTGTTCTCACCACCCATTCAGCGGCTGCGTCCCAATGGCCACGGACCACACAAAAGTCAGCAAATATTTCTGGGCTAATCGGACGCCAGTCCATGGACCGAACAGGGAAGTGAGTCCGGGGACCGGACATAGATATCACAAATTTTTTTGCCTTATGTTTTGGTCATTTAAAAAAAAAACAGGATGGATTTACACCAAATTAACAAAAGCACGCTTTCAGGACCAAGCCGCTGCTCCTGCCGCAAATTTGGTGAAAATCCGTCCAGCGGTTTGGGCTGTAGGCATGAGCAAATTTTTTCCCATTATGTTGGGACCCCCTATAACTTTGCCCACCCTTGACCAAACCTCACCAAACTTTGCAAAGAAATTCAGAGTGGCCCATATACTTTTTTTGCAGAGTTTGGTGAGGATTGGTCCAGGGGGAGCGAAGTTATAAGCCGCCCAAAAAGTGCTCTTTCTATGGAAACAGTAATTTAACCATAACTACACAGCCACGGTGTGTATATATATATATATATATTTGCAATGATAAAAGTTTGTTAAAGGGAGGTTATGGTTAGGTTGCAGTAATAAAAACCTATGAAATTCAATGAAAAACCTTTAAAGGGACGTTATGGTTACAAGTAAAACCGGAAAACCTCAGAAATTCGCCAGTTATGGTAAGCCAAGCAACCATACCTCGCGCTACCACCGTGCACTAACACCCAGGACATTAAAGATGACATTACAAATGTCATTGATGACATCACTGATGACATCACATGTGAAATGAATTTTGATGAAAAGTCCCTACAAGGGGTTGTGTTTATAATGTTGGTAACGAGATGTCAAAGGTGATCGGGATACCTATCGTGAACTACTTAATTGATTAAAGAATGTACTCAGCTAAACAACATTGTATTTGAGTGTTGTTAATACAGGAACCTAATCATATATGAACATAGGCAATGGCTGCAGCGTGCTTCATAGAAGTACAATATTTATAATCTTGTAATTTTGGAAAGTACACTAATGAATGCTACCTTATGCGAGTTTTGAGTAATGTTAAACATGTAATTACTAGCTAACAATTCAAGACTTAATACACTTGCTAGTACAAACAATACATATGAAGACCACAATGCATACAAATTAAAGGCACATACAGTGAAACTAAAGTAAGGAAGAAAGAAACAGCATCATCAGAAAATGTTAATAACATTAAAGTTTATCTTCATGTATACAAATTAAAAGTGTGTTTGAGGCCTTCTTATTTCCCCATGTATGTGCACCATCAGTTGAGACTAAACCATATGGACCATACTTTAAGAGCATATGACAAGGTTAACGTCTAGATACAAAACCACCTGGCCTAGAGGTCATGATGCCTACCCCCGGAGCACCAGGCCAGGCCCAGCACCCCCGGAAGCAGGCATCATGCCCTCGGGTAAAAGCCCAGCGGCCCCTTATAGGGGCTCTTTGGACTCAGTCCTGGCGCCTTTGGCACCAGGCTCATGTTGGACATCAGCCCTGGCGCCATAGGCGCCAGGCTCATAAAGGGAGGTGTTTTGTGCACTTACCTGATGCAGACCATGCTGCACGCTTCAGGCCTCCCTGAGACCTGAAAGGGACTATTTTTTCATAGGGACTATTTTTTCACTCGGGCGTGGCCAGGGAAGGATACATACCTAGTTGGGGAAGGATACATACCTGGGACTTCTTTGGAGGCTATTTAAGCCACGCCCAGACAGCAGCTCATGCTTCACGTTGTTCTGCTTCCTGCAGCTTAACGCTCACCGTGTCTGCTCCTGCTCCTGGACTCCAGCCACGCCCGCCTCGAACCTGGAAGACCTGCAAGGAAGGAAGAGAAGAGAAAGGTGAAAACCAAGGACTATTTCAAACTTCTTACCTGCATCCGGAATCTTCTCGCCAGCATCCCTGAAGAAAGACTTCCATTTAAAAGCATCCCGTTGCTCGCTGCAGCGCCACGCTTCACTCACCTGTCCTCGAGACATCTCCCGGCTCCATCACGGCTGTCAGCATCGGACGCCACATCTCTACACCTAGGGGAGAGAGCAAGAAACAAAAGGGTGAGCAGAAGGAACACAGAAGGAAAGTCTGATTAACAGCCATAATACTTACTGGCGTTTCTTCCACATTTCGGGTCGGCGCCGCCCCGTTGGCAGGTACCGTACCCCGGCCCCTATGGGGAAAGGACAAGAGACATTTCTGGGGAATGATAAGGACATTTAGAGGGATCGCCCTCATCACTACTCACCTCGGCAGTTTAACCCCTCGACGCATCGCCTTAATTCTGCACCTGAAATAAAGGACAGATCAGATGTTAGAAAGACAAAATAAAGGGGGCCTCACTTGAACTTTGAACTTTCATACTTACGGCGCATCGCTCAGGAAAGTCAAGTGGATTTTGCCAGCGCCATTCTGAAAACCAGTGAAGTAACTGGACGAACGCGCGCCCCTGCACCAGAAGCAGGATGTAGAGTTCATCCTTCCAAACCATAAGGTGAGCTTAAACCGGGGTTTGGAGGAAGTTAGAGAGGAACGAAGGGGGAGATGGGGGAGCTAGCACACTATTCTGCAGACTGTTAATCCCCTTTCTCATCTGCAGAAGGATATTCCTACGGGCCAGGCAAGCACGATTTGGAGGTCCTTTCCAAATGGTGTTCCGGGTCCTGCGCATCACGCTAGAAGAGGCCACAGCAATCCATACTAGACCAGCGCCCCCGTGGGAATCAGGTGAGCGTTACACTAGATATGTCAGTGAACAAAAACAAGTGGCCCAGATATGTGATTTCACCTTTGATCTCCTGAGTGTTAGTCTTAGCAGTGCACAGTGGTGGCGTAAGTTATGGTTGCTTAGGTTACCATAACTCATTAATTTCTGAGGTTTTTCAGTTTTACTTGTAACCATAACGTCCCTTTAACAAAGTTTTCTCACTGAATTTCATGGGTTTTTACCAGTGCATGCTGTTTTCCTACAACTTACTAATATCATACCTACCCCAATTTAGCAACACTTCTGTCCAATTTACAATGTTTCACCTTTCAACACTGCCATTTCCCACCTTCTACCAACATTTTTAACTCTTCTATACACGTTTTGCAACTTTCTCCAATGTTTTTGCATCTGTCGACGTCCGCACATGTCTGATATCATCACAGACCTTCCGGACAGTGCCACGTGACCATGCGCTTGCACGCAGCATGATGACGTGTCTGCGAAGGTGTCCGCACTTCGGAATCGGGTCCATGCTTGGAAGACTGTTTGGGACTGCATTTTTTGACTGATCTAGGAACTTTCAAGCTCAAAATATACCCTTGCACAGCTCCTACATCTATACTTCCTCATTATCCTTTAACAATCTAGTGCAAAGCACATACTTGGAAGAATATTAGTAAAACTGCTATTTCTCTTAAAAATGGCATCAGATATTGCCCTCCGTCCTCCGCAAGAGCCACCACCACCAGCAGCAGGAGGACCTACACTACAGAAAAAGTGCAGTACTTCCAAAGACAATGAAGAGGACCAAGAAGATGAGGTAGAGGACATGTCTACCTCTAGCACCCAGAGAGAATCATGGGTCTGGCAGTTCTTTACCACTGTTGAGAGTGTACAAAAGGCTTAAGATACCAAAGCAAAATGCACAAAGCGGGAACACAGGGTGCTAAAAAAATGTCTTTCTACAGCAGGACCCCTGCGGCATCCCGCTGTAGGAAGGAAGGACAATCCTTTTCCAAGATTGCCACCATGGAAAGAGAAGGCGGTGCTCCACACAGCTCCCCTCTTGTCTTTCTATGGCAGCCTGCAGAACCCTATGACCATATTACCACAAGCACATTCAAACCTATCCTACTTTTGAATAACTTTACCACATAGCCGGTCCCAGGTGGACATGGCCACTTTAACACCATTTTTCGTCCGCTTCAGGGGATAACAGCCCAGCAGCCCAAGTTATCGGCCCAAGCGAAGTGTGTCTGTGTGCACCCTGAGGTCTGCGAGATTTAGCATGTTATAAATAACGAGGACTCCAGACCATTAACTTCCATTGCAGCCCCTGAAAATGGGGATAAAGGCTATTAGCAAACCTGGTTCCCAAAGCTGTAAACCAGGGTGCTAAAAAAATAGATTTAGAAGGGATTGTGTCCTCCGACGTATTCCTTATCTTTGATAATACGTTTCCAGCTTGCTGGCCTCGTACATTTTTTCTGTAGAGGGCGCTGCGCGTCGACGTCCGCCGAGTTGATGTCCTTCGACGGCCACCGTATCAGCGCTGACGTCACCATGCCCATAAATAGCCACGCGCTGCGTCCGTTGCTCAGTTCCGTTTTTCCGCGCTTCGTGGGGCCTCGGAATGTCGTTGCTCAGTTCAGTCAGGATAGTTATCTATTTCTACTCGAGTATACCTTATAGTTCTCGATGGCTCCTTCATCAGAACCGACGGCACCGCGATCCGGCTTCAAGAAATGTCGAGACTGCGGTAAAAAAATGTCAATAACGGATCCACACAGGAACTGCTTATGGTGCTTGGGATCCGATTACCATTGTTCGGAGTATGAGGACTGCATGTCCATGACGGCGAAAGCCTTGAAGGAGCGCAAAGGGAAGCTCGAGAGAGGTAAGTCAGCCAAAACCTCCTCGAAAGTTTCGTCGGCTTAGTCGAGGCATTCGTCTCCTCACCGTCGAAAACATTCCCATTCTAGATCTCGAAGCAGCTCCCACCATTCGTCGAGATCAAGACACTCAAAAAAGAGATGTCGAAGGTCCCATTCCTCGTCGTCTTCTGTGTCCCCAGAAAGAGTCTTCTGTCCCACCAAACACAGTTCTCAAGCTGAGTGGGAGGAATTCAGAAAGAAAATGTTAAGCGTCTTCGAGAATGTGGCCTCGACCCCCTCGAAGACAGCTGAGGGTGATACCCCGGGTGAAAAACCCAAAAAATCAAAACGCTGCGAGTCGCAGCACCCGGTGAAACATTCCACCTGAGAGCGCCATGAGCCATCGGGTAAGAAGGCACCGTCTTCGACGCCGTCGTCGAGGATTCCTTCAACGCACGGATCGGCGCCATCGACGCCGTTGTCGAAGGGTTCCTCGATGCATCGGTCGATCGACTCAACGCCATCATCGAGGTCGACGCCGATGAAAGAGAGGACCAAGGCCACCCCACAGCCAACAGTGATTTCAAGGGCCTCCGGCACGATGCCGAGACCGTCGTTGATGCCCTCGAGTAGGATCCCGATCCTCTCGAGTTCTTCAAGACCCCTTCCAGTTTTTTCGATGCCGTTTTCGGCACCTGCGAAGCCTGTTACATCGGCGTCGACGACGTTGACGTTTTCTCGCCCAATAACGACGAGTTTGGCTCCTTCTGCCTGAGAAATGGGTTTTACTCCATTTCAGAGGTCAGAATACCCTGGACTTTCTTCAATTTATGAAGAAGGGGAAGATTCTGACCAGGAAACATTCGGGTTACAGAGGACCACATTGCCTACTGCAGAGGATTTCACCTCTGAGGAAAGGAGGCTGAAGGAACTACAGGAGTCACTACATGAGGCAAGTGGGCTGGACACTTCCCCAGAAGTGGAATTTGTTAAGCCAGACCTAGGGGAACATGCCGAAACACCATATAGAACCCTGATGGCAAGAATAATTGAGTTCATGGGTTGGTCTGCGCCTTCACCTGTTTTCCAACAGGATGACCTAACAGATAATTGGACAAAGGCCCACAGGAGGACCCGGTGGTCCCCTTCCATGCAGCCTTACAAAGAAAAATTGCATCTAATTGGGAAACTCCCAAAGTTATCCCTGCAGTCTATAAAAGATTGTCAACCAAGTATAGGGTAGCGGCTGCTGACCCTGAATACCTGTCAAAACACCCGACCCCAGAGAGCCTGGTGGTTCAAGCGGCAACTTCATCAAGCAGCAGGACCGCTTACCCTACTGTCCCACAGGATAGAGATGACAAGAGGTACGACTCTATGGCAAAGAAAGTCTTCTCTGCCTGTAGTATGGCGTTGAAGTCCATCAACGCCACCTGTACACTCGCCAGGTTCAGTCACACACTATGGGAGTGTGCTTCATCAGCGGCTGACTGCATACCCGAAGGAGAGGAAAAGGAGGCCTTCCTTAACATTATTAAAGATGGCAAAGATGCCATGTGCGAATCACTTCAAACTGGCATCGATTCCGCTGACAGTATCAGCAGGGCCATGGCGGCAAGTACAACAATCTGCAGGCATGCGTGGTTGCGAAAGTCGGGCTTTGCCCCTGATGTACAGGCCAGACTTTTGAATATGCCCTTTGACGGCTCTTCATTATTCGGGAAAAGTTACAAACTTCTAAAGCAGCAGCAAAATCTTTAGGAGCTGCTATCCGCCAAACTCCTTTTCGCCCCTCAGGAACCTCTGGGAGAGGAAAGTCCTTTCGCTATTATTCCGCATTCGGGAAAGGCAGAGGACAGCCGGCTCAAAGAGGCCAAAGGAGATCCACCCGAGGTGGACGGGTCAAAAGTACTAAGACCGCAGCAGCAGCAGGTGCCTCTTTACCCTCAGCATCTGCATCAGCCACCCCAAACCACTATGAGGCCTTCCCACTCAATACACCTATAGGGGGCAGGTTAACTCACCGGAATGGCAGGCTATAACGTCAGATGCTTGGGCATTGGAGACAGTTGCCCAAGGTTACTGCCTACCCTTTCTACACATTCCTCAGAGTCATCCACCGGGGAACAGCTCTCTAAAAGTTCCAGATCAGCTCCTCTTGCAGGAAATTATAGACTTGCTAGAGAAAGGTGCCATAGAACCGCTACCTGTAGCGGACAGGAACAAGGGCTGGTACTCCCCCTACTTTCTCATACCAAAGAAGGACGGAGGACTGAGACCCATCCTGGACTTACGAGAATTGAACAAGTTCCTCAGGAAGGACAAGTTCAAGATGGTAACTCTCTCTCAGATCCTTCAGGCCCTCCAGCTCCAGGATTGGCTGGTATCTCTGGACCTTCAGGATGCTTATTTCCATGTGCCAATCCATCTCAAACACAGGAAATACCTGAGGTTCGCAATTGGCGACTCTCATTATCAATTTCGAGTTCTGCCATTTGGGCTGACCTCCGCCCCGAGGGTCTTCACCAAGCTGATGTCAGTAGTGGCGGCGAGTCTAAGGAGGGAAGGGATCCACGTCTACCCCTACCTGGACGATTGGCTGATCAGGGCCGTATCTGCGGAACAGGCCCAGGCCCAGCTAGATTATGTCTGCCACTTCCTTCACAGACTGGGCTTCTCCCTCAATTTAAAGAAGTCACAGATGATACCATCACAGAGACTCCAGTTCATTGGAGCGGTCCTGGACACTTCCCTGGGAAAAGCCTCGCCACCAGAGGTGAGGGCTCAAGATATTATACAGACTGTCACCAAGTTTCAAAATGCCCAACGTCTCCCAGCCTTCGACTTTTTGAGGATTTTTAGGCCTCATGGCATCCTGCATCTTCCTTGTGCCAGAGGCTCGCCTGAGAATGAGATCTCTTCAGTGGGAACTGAGAAGTCAGTGGGCACTGAGAAGTCAGTGGTCGCAATTCTCAGGGAGAATGACAGATCTGCTCCGGATTCCGGACAAGGTAGCCCGCGACCTCCAATGGTGGGCCTATCCAGAGAACATCTTGAAAGGAGAACTGTTTTGGCAACCATGGCCGGAGATAACAGTAGTCACAGATGCCTCACTCACAGGGTGGGGAGCCCATGCCAACGACTTGACCATCAGCGGTCGTTGGTCTCCATCGGAGTCCAGACTACACATCAACCTATCAGAGCTGAGAGCGATCAGACTAGCGCTGAAAGCTTTCCTGCCATCAGTACAGGGGAGAAATGTCCTGATAATGACAGACAACACAGTGGCCATGCACTACCTCAACAAAAGAGGAGGCGTAGGGTCACTGCCACTGTGCAGAGAGGCGATGCAGCTCTGGTTTTGGGCAATCCAAGAAGGAATCTCTCTATTGGCAGTCCACCTAGCGGGAGAGAAGAACTTGACAGCGGACGCTCTGAGCAGGCAGAGCACAGTCTCCCACGAGTGGGAGCTAGCTCAGGAAGTCCTTCAAGAGATCTTCGCCCTTTGGGGAACCCCTCTGGTGGATCTGTTTGCCACAAGCACCAACAGGAAGTGCGATCTGTTCTGTTCAAGGGAATTTCCCCCGAGAGTAGCTCTAGGAGATGCGTTCGTAGTGACTGGGAGTTTCCACTCCTGTACGCGTTCCCACCAGTCCCTGTTATTCCTCAAATGATCAGGAGGTTGAGAAGATTCCGGAAAACCATGATCCTAATTGCCCCGGATTGGGCCAGGAGAACGTGGTACCCGGACCTTCTAGATATGTCCATCTGTCTTCCAATCCGTCTTCCACTCAAAGAGAATCTTCTCTCGCAGAAGGGAGGTCAGGTTCTCCATCCAGACACCAGAACCCTCAACCTTCACGCTTGGCTTCTGAAAGGTTGAGGTACAAGGATTGGGATCTCCCTGATGATGTCATGGGGGTGTTGCTTTCGGCCAGAAGACCAGCAACAAAGTCTTTATACCGCTGCCGTTGGAACAAATTTCGCAGCTGGTGTAGGGAACAGAATATCGACCCTTTTTCATGTGGTACACCAACGGTGTTATCGTTTCTACTCTACTTGGCAAACTCAGGCCTTCAAGTGGGCACTGTAAAAGGCTATCTGGCAGCGCTCTCTATCTTCAAGCGCACTGCGGAGGAACCACAATTTCTCAAGGGACTAACTAATGTTTACCCTCCAAAACCATTCCAAGTTCCCTTATGGGACTTAAATTTAGTCTTAAACTTCTTAATGGGCACTCCATTCGAACCACTTCACTCTTGCGCGCTGAGATTTCTCACGCTTAAAACTGTCCTATTGGTAGCACTAACATCTGCTAGGAGGGTGTTACAAGCTCTCTCCTGTAAACCCCCACATACAATGTTTCATAAGGACAAAGTTGTCCTACAGGTGAAGCCTAATTTCCTCCCAAAGGTGGTTTCTGAATTTCATATTACTCAGAAAATTACCTTGCTTTCATTCTACCCTCCTCCCCACCCGGGGAAAGAGGAGGAAAGGCTACATAGGCTGGACCCTAGGCGAGCTCTCAGCTTTTCCATCAGCAGAATGGCTAGGATCAGGCAAGCAGACCAACTGTTTGTAGGATACTCAGGTTACAAGTTGGGACTACCCATAACAAAACAAACCATCTCCAGGTGGATTATTTTGGCCATCCTGGAATGTTATAGACTAGCGGGAAAGAGCCACCCCAAAATCTCAGGGCTCATTCAACCAGGGGTATTGCAGCCTCTTCGGCTCTCCAAAGAGGGGTACCGGTCCGGGACATATGTGCGGCTGCCACATGGTCGTCCGCACATACATTCACAAAATTTTACAATCTGGATTCCTCTACTGCTCAAGAGACCAGATCTGGCAAGGCCATATTACATTCGGTCCATCCCTAAAGGGATACATAACGCTATCACTCCCACCTCCAATTACATGCCACTGCTATGGGAGTCTATCAAAGATAAGGAAGACGTATTCCTTATCGCCCCTCCCAACCATCCCCGCAGTAATAACTTCCCTTGTGGTAGCAGCTTACGCTCCATCAAGGTCAGTAACCAATTCAGGCATGACTTTTCTTATACTACAAATCGGAACTGAGCAACGGACGCAGCGCGTGGCTATTTATGGGCATGGAGACGTCGGCGCTGATACGGTGGCCGTCGAGGAACATCGACTCGGCGGATGTCGACGCGCAGCGCCCTCTACAGAAAAAATTTCAGAGGCCAGCAAGCTGGAAACGTATTATAAAAGATAAGGAATACGTCGGAGGAACAACCCGTCGAAAGAATGTTACCAGGTAAGAAGTAACTTGTTCTTCTCTTCCTACAGTAGGAAGGAAGGATTTTCCTTCCTACAGCGAGACACCTCCGGCATCCCGCTGTAGGAAGGACAATCCCTTCCCCAGATGGCCACCATGGAAAGAGAAGGCGGGGCTCTGTACAGAGCCCCTCTTCCCTTTCTATGGCAGCCTTCAGAACCCTATGACCATATTACCACAAGCACATTTTTTTTCCCTTTCAAACCTATCCTACTTTCGAATAACTTTACCACACAGGTGGACATGGCCACTTTAACATCATTTTACGTCCCTCGCGGTCATGGCCAGTAGCCAGATTGTCCGCGTCATGACCTTATGCCATGACCAAGACAATCTGGCTACTGCCCAAGGCCACAGGCTATACCTCAGTCACCAAAGGTATATGACTATTTTTTGTACCTACATTATGACACTTGCCAAAAAATAAAACATGGGCACATTTGCAAAACCATGCTTTAATGTCCTTGCCAATGCTCCTCCCGAGTTTGCTCGAAATCCACCCATGTTTTATTTTTTTCAAAAGTGTCAAAATGTATGTACATACAATAGTCATAAAACCTAGCCCCCACTTGACAGAATCCATTCAGTCTTTTCACAAACATTGAAGGTTGGGTTTATAATCTTTCTCAAAACTTTTGTCCACATTTGTCAAACAGCAACAAAGTTATAAGCCATCTTAAAAAGTTGAGACCCCCCCTCTAATTTCGCCCCTCTTCAGAAAATCCCACCAAACTTTTGAAAACCATTTATATCTAGATCCAAAATCGTTTTGCCAAATGTTGTGTAGATTCGTCAAATGACACCACAATGCTTTGGGACTCCCCGCTCTAATTTTGCTCCCTCTTGACAGAATCCCACAAAACTTTACAAAACCATTCAGGATTAGGTCTAGAATAACATTGCAAAATTACATGCAGTTTCAATGAGTGGGGCTAAAGTTATAAGCCATCCAAAAACTGCTTTTCACCAACCCTGTAATGCAGAAATAGGTACAGATGTCTTAGGACATCTGAACTATACGCAGACCCCACAGGACTGCCCCAGGACATCTGGAGTGTTCGCAGACTGTCATGGGTGAAACAACCTGTTTTTGGCTTCTTATGGCTATATCCCATCCCCTCCTCATCCCCCACACCTCCCCAGAGGTTGTTTGTTGAGTTTGACAAGTGCAATGTTGTTTTTTTTAAAATGTTTTTGCCACGCTGTCCACTGACCCTAAAAAAGTCTGCAATTCCAACATGGCGCGTGTCCGACGCATTTCACGTTTTCTCACCACCCATTCAACGGTTGCGTCCCGATGTCCACGGACCACACAAAAGTCAGCAAATTTTTCTGGGCCAATCGGAGGCCAGTCCACGGACCGAACAGGGAAGTGAGTCCGGGGACCGGACATAGATATCACTAATTTTTTTGCCTTACGTTTTGGTCATTTAAAAAAAAACTGGATGGATTTACACCAAATTAACAAAAGCACGCTTTCGGGACCAAGCCGCTCCTGCCGCAAATTTGGTGAAAATCCGTCCAGTGGTTTGGGCTGTAGGCATGAGCAAAATTTTTCCCATTATGTCTATGGGAAAAAAAAATAATTTTGGGACCCCCCTATAACTTTGCCCACCCTTGACCAAATCTCACCAAACTTTGCAAAGAAATTCCGAGTGGGCCATATACTTTTTTGCAAAGATGGGTAGGATTCATCCATGGGGAGTGAAGTAATAAGCCACCCAAAAGGTGCTCTTCCTATGGGTTTGGCAACTTAACCATAACTGCATGGGCGCTACCACAGGCCATGTAATATATATATATATATATATATATATATATATATATATATATATATATATATATATATATATATATATATATATACAGGGGAACACTGTCTTTTTATTTTTCTGGTTGCTGATGTACTCTTGTCATTGTCATTGACCTCCTCGTCTCATCTGTTCTTCAACTTCAGATTCAGGGTGTTGTGACAAGGGGGGGGTCTCCTGTTTGTAGGGTTTGATGTCACCAAGGTGCAGCCACGCCTGTCTTCCTCGCACTTTCACAGCCATTTGTGTCACTTCTTCATGACAAAAGGACCCTCATACTGCAGCTTTTGCCAGCAACACATTATGTTTCTACAGAGGAAATTGTCCCCTGGGTATAAAGCTAAAGGTTTCAGAACTGTTGCAGTCTCAATTTGTTTGTTGTCTTCATCAATCTTCTATCTCCCATGCTGGGCTCGAAGCTGTCGAGACATACCATTTACACTTTCTATCATAGCAGTCAACTAATCATGCATTTCAGTTCCCAATAAATGTGAAACACTGTACATCAGTTTGCGCTTGTGTGGGAGGAGCAAGAGGTACACACATCCCGCATCCGAACACCAGCTCATGCGGAGTCAGGTGATGGTCTGAGCCAGGGTGATTACGTAATGCAAATAGGACTAAAGGTAGAGCCATCCTATTTTCAGGGTCACTTTTAATGTGGCACTACGTGCCGCTGGGATTGATCCCCATCACTTCTTTGGTTTCCTCTATTTTATCATTTGCCATCAGAGGCACGTCATCTGGTCACATCTGCGCGCTGGCGCATTTATACATCAACTTGGACATTTTTCCTCAATTCATATATCATTGTCAATCGCCAACAAAGACACAACCTCAACCTGTACCTGCGAACTAGCGCCAATACTGTACTCATCGAAACTGAACCACTCTTTACTCCTCATTTGGGTGTCGCATTTCACCCAAGTAACACATGTTCTATGTATGGAAACACATAATTCAGATTGAATTTGAGCACCGCCAATCCAGAATTTTCATCAGCATCCTCTACTTTGCCAATTTTAGGTATACCAGCATTGCACTTGAACAAAACATCAGCCTTGAGAACGACCGTGTCGGCTGTTCACTCTAGCATTACATTTTCTTTACGTTACGGAATTGAACTGTATTCTTGATTATACTTCTGACCAACTATTACTCCCAGGCCATGCGCGTTGTATGTTACTTCCAGCAACTAATCTATCAACACTATGTACATCATTTTGCGCTCGTGTGGGAGGAGCAAGATGTACCCGCATCCAGCAACCCTCACCAGCACATGTGGAGGCAGGTTATTGTCTGAGCAGGGGTGATTATGTAATGCAAATAGGGCTAAAGGTAGAGCCATCCTATTTTCAGGGTCACTTTTAATATGGCAATGCGCTGCTTGAGGAGGCCATTGAGTGGTTCGCAAATACCATTTGCATGTGGGTGATAAGCAGAAGAGAACGTATACCTAATGCCCAAAAGACTTGTTATGTGCTCAAGCACTTCATTTACAAAATGTGGTCCATTGTCAGACCTCCCAACCTTGGGAAGACCTCAAGTAAAAGGAACTTTGCAGCACATGTGGCATCAGGATGTGTGCATGAACCTGCTTCAATCCATCGGGAAAAGGGGCATATGACTGCAAGCATTTATCTGTAGCCATTACAAATTTGCAGCATGTCAAAATAGTCTATATGCAAATGCTGGAACGGTCCACTAGGACGGACTATTGCTCCTCTCACTATCTGCAATGTTTGCAATTGCTGGCAAGTTAGACAGTTCAAAGTGAATTCGGCTACATGCTCTGCCAGGTTTA
Organism: Ambystoma mexicanum; assembly: GCF_040938575.1. Classification (NCBI taxonomy): domain Eukaryota; kingdom Metazoa; phylum Chordata; class Amphibia; order Caudata; family Ambystomatidae; genus Ambystoma; species Ambystoma mexicanum. The sequence continues at coordinate 525,448,678 of NC_090940.1, forward strand.
GAGCGAACCAGTCTTCAGAAATCAGCACTGTAAGACACTCTCGTGTTGTGTGTGCTGGGTGATGTAATTGTTATAATGCAACTTTGGGCAATCCCAAGGACATAACTGGTTTCCCGGTGCTGTCCTGCCGCCTCATTACATCTGTGGGGGACAATGAGCACCCTCTTCATTTCCATAAATCTTGTTCCTCTGGTGATGCTCATCCCTGTACTTCTGTAATCTGTGCTATGGAAGATGTATTAATCCCCTCCTTCATTACCATATTGTTTACACATGTGTGTTTATTTGTTGCTGTTTCAAATTCAGATATTTCAAGGAAATATGCTGCTCTTTTAGCTTCAACTTCAGCCTCCTTATTGCCGCGATAAAGCAAGTCTGCGCCTTTGGTGTGTGCGCTGCACACTTCACCACATCGATGGCCGATGGGAGCTGTAATACATCTATGAGCCTGTGGAATAATAGTGCATGCTACACTGGTGCGCTGTCTGCACATTGTGAGAAACCTGAGGGTATTCTCACTCCTATTCCCCTGAGATCTTCTTCTCAGGTAGCCAGGAAAAGGCCATCAATTTTGGTTTCTGTCCCTGGAGGTGGACATCGAGGGAGGATCACCTCGGTGGAGGGTCCTTGGGGATTGGGAGTGAGGTACCTGCAGACAAGACATAGCATCCCCCTTTTGCTTTAAAAAGTCAACCCAAACTCCCCCAAGCCTTTATGGGCTATTACAAATCATCTTCCTTCATTTCTCCACCTTTGAACTTTAAGAGTACTGTGACGAGGAATAGGCAACTATTGTCATGAACCGTCGTCTGTTTCCCTTCTGGACTTCCTGATCCCTGACCCATAGGGGATTGAATACAGTGATCCTTCCAACATGGCTGCTCGAAACGGAATGCTCCTGGCCAGTCTCTACGCTCCACGCTGCACGCTCTACAAAACAGACACGCCCCCGCGGCTCTGCGTGTCACAACGTTACTGCTTACTGTAGTTGGACGTGTGTTGCCAGAGTTCACTCGGGGCTCTCTTTTGATTCCTGGTTCCCAGTTCCTTGAATCCCCCGTCCTTCCTCCCATTCCTCTACCTTACCTCTGATCTTCCCGGATTTTCTTCCGTGCTCGGGTAACGGCGTTCCGTGCCTCCGAGTGCAAACTTAATTCCTTCCTGTTAGCCACCCTGGACTTCTGAACGCTCCCGGAAGTTGGTTAGCGAACCTCACGCTGGAATCTGAGGACCAGCATTCGGGTTTGTACAAATCCCGGACCGTGAGAAAGAAGACATCACAGAAGGTCGCAAGCAAACAACAAAAGCAGGTGAGAAGGGAGGAGACTTGTGACAGATTGAGACGCCTAAAACACGATACAGATACAGAGATGGAAGCCGCTGTTCAAGACCTCATGCGAGGCATGCAGGAACTAACCAAGGAGGTACAGAATCTTAAGGCTGAGAATGCTGCATTAAAACAGCTAGTTTTGTCACGTGACTCTGCAACTAAAGAAAGCGTGTTATTGGAAGGAGTAGTGGACAAGTATGATGGTTCTTCCAAGACTCTTCGTGCTTTCCTTGATTCATGTTTAGTGCACTTCACCTTCAAGCCCTACTACTTCTCCACTCCTAGAGCAAAAGTGGGCTTTACGATCTCACACCTTACTGGAAATGCCTTGACCTGGGCAACCCCCCTAGTCAATTCGGTTGACGCCCTCCTGGATGATTATGATGGGTGTGTGGATGCTCTAAAAGCCATGTTTGATCGCCCAGAACAGGTGTACAGTGCCCAAGAAAGACTGCTCGAATTTCAACAAGGATCACAGGATATGCTCACTTATGTGACCTTTTTTAAACAACTTGTGAAGGAAGCAGATTGGTCTCAAGAAGCCAGTTTCACTCTCTTCCGAAAAGGTCTGAATGAAGAAATAAAGGATGAGTTAGCTAGGGTAGCTCGCCCAAGCTCCTTCCAGGCTCTCATATACCTTTCCTTGCAAATAGACTTCCGAATCCAAGAAAGAAAAGCAGAGAAAAAGGAGTCTTAATCGACTTTCCAAAAGGCCACCACAGAATACTCCTCTAGATCTGAGCCCACAGTTTCTCCAAACCCGGACCCAGACCCATGCAACTGGGGGCCTTCCGTGGACCCATTACCCCACAAGAGAGGATGCAATGGATTCACACTGGTCTGTGCATGTATTGCACCTCCGATAAACACCTCGTGAGAAAATGCCCTATTGCTTCTCCACGGTGTACGGGAAACGCCAGCTCCCGATCCTAGAAGGGGCACAGTTTCGGGAGAGAGATGTTTGCTCCACATCAATTCCATCCTTGAACCCTCCTGGACAAAATAATCTTGTGGTTCTACAGGCCTTTCTATCGCCTTCCAAGAAAGAATCCTACCCCATCCTGGCATTAGTAGATTGCGGAGCCATGGGCGTATTCCTAGATCATGATTGGGTCACTGCTTACAACATTGCACATGAAATTCGAGTATCAATGCAACCTGTAGAGGCTATTGATGGGAGACCTCTGTCTTCAGGACCCATAACCCTTCAGACTAAAGAGATTCTACTCTCTATAAACCACCATCGAGAGAGGATCAAATTTGACATTATAAAATCAGCCCATTATCCGATGGTTCTAGGAATGCCCTGGTTACAAAGGCATAACCCCTACATCAATTGGGCAGCAGGCTCCCTGTTCCTTGTATCTGAACACTGTATGTCTCACTTCTTATCCCTAGATTCCTTACCAAAGTCTTCTGAAGACTTGCAAGAGAGTCAGCAAAATCCAGTCACCGTCTCGAACATCAACCGGATTCCCAGGGCCTACCAAGCCTTTTCTGATGTATTTTCGACCGCTATAGTTCAAGATCTCCCTCCTCACAGACCAGAGGATTACGCCACCGATACTGTACCTTCAGCAGTGATTCCTTTCGGCAGGATGTTTATTGTATCAGAACCTGAAAAAAGGGCCCTCCGGGAATACCTGGAGACTAACCTGGAAAACGGCACCATACTACCATCTAAATCCCCAGCGGGTTCTTCATTGTTCTTTGTTCCCAAGAAAGACACCAAGGAGTTCAGACCATGTCTAGACTACCGTGGCCTTAACCAGTGCACTCTCAAGGACCGCTACCCATTGCCTCTCATCTCGGATAACCTGGAAACAGCCAGAGGTGCAGTGGTCTTCACAAAACTAGACCTAAGAGGTGCCTACCATCTTATTCGTATAAAGGAAGGTGACGGATGGAAAACAGCCTTTAGAACCCCCTTTGGCCATTTTGAATACCTGGTTATGCCCTTTGGACTTGCTAATGCCCCAGCAGTATTCCAACGTTTTATGGACCGAGTGTTCTCTGATATGCTGTTCATCTTCGTCATTGTCTATCTGGACGATATATTGATATACTCCAAGGACCATCTAAAACATGAAGAGCACGTGAAGGCAGTCTTACAACGTCTACGTGAACATAAGCTCCTGGCCTAGCCCGAGAAGTGCCTTTTCCATGTATCAACTGTTTACTACCTCGGATTCGTTCTCAGCCCAAAGGGATTTGGAATGGACTCCTCGAAGGTAGACTCCATTTTGTCCTGGCCCACTCCAACTACTGTGAAACAAATTCAATCCTTCCTGGGGCTTGCTAACTTCTATCGGAAATGTATACCAACCTTTTCAGAGATTGTGCATCCTATCGTTACATTGTTAAAGAAGGACACCCCCTTCCTGTAGACCTCAGCCCAAATACAGCGTTCCAACGGTTGAAGTCGGAGTTCACACAAGCCCCCATCCTAGCTCAACCTGACATTGATCAACCCTTTCTTGTTGAAACTGATGCTTCCCACTACGCCATTGGGGCTTTCCTAAAGCAAGAGTTGCATGACAAGTTAGAACACCCCATTGCCTATCTTTCTCGCACCTTGACTCCCAGTGAAACCCATTACTCCGTTTTGGAAAAGGAATTACTAGCCATCCGTCAAGCTTTCACTGACTGGCGTCATCTCCTCTTGGGAGCTAAACACCCAGTACAAGTTTGCATGGACCATCGGAATCTTCAAGTCCTACAATCTCTAGAATGTAGAAACAGTCGTCAAGCCCGTTGGGCCTTCTTTTTTGCTCAATACCAGTTTCAAATCCATCATGTCCCTAGAAAAACATTACATTATAGCCGATGCCCTATCCAGACGTCCTGATTACGAAACCCTTGAAGATCGGACCTTCCCAAAGATGTTTCCCCACACAATATTTGTTGCTCAAGCACTCACCCTCCTGGAGAATATTCGAATTCAAACTCAATCCTCTGAAACCTGGAAGGAGTTTAAGAGAAACAATAGATGGAATCTCAAAACAAAGGTATCTATTCAAGGACAATCGGTTGGTCATTCCCACTCCTGGACTGAGACAAAAGATCACAAGCCTATGTCATGATACCTTTCATTCAGGAAACTGTGGCATCACCAACACCCTCCATCTAATACAAAGACAGTTTTGGAGGCCGAAGATGAAGGATGATATCAGGATCCATATCCAGACATGTGCAGTCTGCAATCAGAACAAACGTGATAATAAGAAACCGGCAGGCCTCCTGCTCCAACCAGCAATACAAACAAGACACTGGGAAATCATCGCCACAGATTTTATCGTAGAACTACCATCCTCCAGGGGCTACACAACAATCATTGTTACTATTGATTTGTTTACTCATTTGGCTCATTTTACACCTTTATACAAACTGCCATCCTCATCTGACCTTGCCGGAATCTTCCTAGAACACATATTCCGGCTTCATGGCTACCCTCCAAGATCATTTCTGACCGAGGACCCCAGTACATATCTCAGTTCTGGAAGTAATTATGTTGTATACTGGGAATCCAACGTGCCTTGTCTTCAGGCTATCACCCACAGACCAATGGAGCCACTGAACGTGTAAACCAAACTCTGGAACAATACCTTTGTTGCTTCGCTAACAAGGTCCAAGATGATTGGTCACTCTTAATACCTGTGGCCGAATTCGCTTATAACAATTCAGATCATTCAGCTATCAAAACCAGTCCCTTCTTCTGTAGTCAAGGATTTCATCCTTCAGTTCTACCCTCTGTTCTCCCACACCCTACCCAAGTTCCTGCGGTAAATTCCTGGATTGAAACCCTTATTACCATACACAAAGAAGCAAAGGAACACTTAGAAAAAGCCCAAAGAGACGTTAAACATTATGCTGACTCCAAAAGAAGACCTGGACCTTCCTACTCAGTAGGCGATACTGGTTATCCTCGAAGCTCCTTCCTTGACATCTGCGCCCGAATAAATTGGCTTGCAGGTATTACGGACCCTTTTCTATACAAGAAATCGTCAATCTAGTGGCCTTTCGACTCCGACTACCAGAATCCTGGAAAAGGATCCATCCAGTCTTCCACACCTCACTGTTAAAACCATATCTTCAGTCATCTCGAACAGCTCATCTACCCCAGTGATTGTAAATGACCAACTCGAATACAAGGTTTCCAGAATCTGTGACTCTAGGTACCGACATGGTCAACTATAATATTTGGTCGAATGGAAGGGATACCCTCCCAGTGAGCGCCCCTGGGAACCCATGTCAAACATGAATGCCCCCAGGCTGGTTCGAAGATTCCATCTTATCCATCCGGGCAAGCCCGGAGGAGCTGGGTTTCAGAGGAGGCATACTGTCATGAACGCCTGCGTCCCTTCTGGACTTCCTGGTCCCTGACCCATAGCGGATTGAATACAGTGATCCTTCCAACATGGCCGCTCGAAACGGAATGCTCGTGGCCAGTCTCTACGCTCCACGCTGCATGTTCTACAAAACAGAAACGCCCCCGGGGCTCTCCGCATCTCAACGCTACCGCTTGCTGTAGTCGGACGTGTGTTGCCGTAGGTCACTCGGGGCTCTCTTTTGATTCCTGGTTCTCAGTTCCTTGAATCCCCCGTCCTTCCTCCCATTCCTCTACCTTACCTCTGATCTTCCCGGATTTTCTTCCGCGCTCGGGTCACGGCGTTCTGTGCCTCAGAGTGCAAACTTCATTCCTTCGTGGTATCCACCCTGGACTTCTGAACGCTCCCGGAAGTTGGATAGCGAACCTCACGCTGGAATCTGAGGACCAGCGTTCGGGTTTGTACAAATCCCAGACCGTGAGAAAGAAGACATCACAAAAGGTTGCAAGCAAACAACAAAAGCAGGCGAGAAGGGGAGAGACTTGTGACAACTATAAGTAACGTCCACTAACAACTCCCATGTCCACTTTAAAACTCGGACAAGGAAGAGGCTTGCTAAAAGCTATGGGGTCAGGCTTGTCCTCTTAATCAAAATCAGGCAGAGGGAGAGATCAGGGGAACTGCGGAGGCAGAGAGCAGCAGGAAATCCCGGAAGAATGGAGGCATCCGTGGTGTGACCTGAGGTGGAGCCGGGATGCCGTCCACCATCCCCAGGCCGAGGGGAGCCTCAGATGCAAAGCAGGAGCAAACAGAGCTGTGGCAAAGCCTGACCAAAGAAGATGCTGTGTCAGTACTTGCAGAAGCAGAGGAGTCTACTTCGCCTGCTGAGCTCCAGCCCATATGCAAGCGGGGTTCACAGAAATAGAAGCAGCAACCGGAGCAGAGGAACAGTGCAGCGAGTGCCTCTGGAGGAGGAAGCCGACGACCAGTGAGTGCAGGGAAAGGCACTCAGAGAACAAGGCGCTCCGGCGGGCTGCAAAAGCGTAGTGCAGCGCTGAAGGAATACATGCTTCAGTTATAGATGAATCTGTGATATGCAATATATATATATATACTTATATCATATATAAGTGAATGCAAGAAAGGCAAGTTGTGCTAGGCACAATAATTGCCAATATTGAATAAGAAACTGAAAGAAAGTAGCAAATCAAGTCGAATTAAGTGCTCTGACTACAGAGTTTAAGTCAAGTCTGAAAAAACATTCTTTTGTTGAATAGCAAACTGATTGAACCCTAAAACTGTGCTTAAAGGAAAGTAACCTACATACTTGAAAGAAGCTAAGCACGAAGTGGGAAAAACTGTTACCAAAAGTGAAGTGTGAATAAGGAAATACAATGAGGCATTTCATGTTTAAAGAACAAAGAGGCCAGGGACTGGTTTAGAGATATACGGTAGTCTAGGGGAAACCTAAAAGGCTGATACAAGGAAGCCAAGTTAAGGAAACTCAAACACAGAGGCAAGATACTGAGGAGCCTATGTGTGAACAGGAGAACTAAGGGTTCTGGTTGTGCGACCTATGATGGGTGGACCATGTGGTTTGACAACTGCACCCACACCAGAGAACCCCAACGTGTTTGAAAAGATCAAGATAAATACGCAAAGTGTCAAGAAGGGACATTTGCACTGTTGCAGTTAAACCTTGGGGAAGGAACCCTTGAGCTGTGAAGAATTGTTGGAAACTACCATAAGGATGGAGCCTCAAGACCATTTATTTTGTGATCACTGTTACATTGAACTTGGGGAAGGGAACCCCAAGACCTTCTGTGACGAGACTGTATTGAACTTGGGGAAGGGAAACTCGAGAAAGGTGTGGAACTGTATTACCTTGAGTCCAACAGAAGGTAACTTGAAAACTGTTGTGAACTTGTTTGTACTTGGGGAAGGAGAGCTGAAGAAGAAGCCCGAGATGGAAATAGTTCAGAACTTTACTTTTTGAACACTGTTCAGTTTAGGGTTGTCATATCTACCCATTGTTTTGCTTTCAGTGTGAAGGCATGCATAGGTTTTGGACACAGACAGAGTTTTATGTTGAACCTACTGACACAGACTATCCTTAGTTTCTTTATGTAGGGAAATCCCACATTAGCATAGAGCAAGTTAGGCCTTACACCATCCTGACATTGAAGTTAATAAAAGTATTTTTGTTATTGGGATGGAAACAAGGACAATAATCCTGAAGTCCTATTTTGGTAAATTAGAGGCCACATTTTGGAGACAGATTCTCCATCTCCCACAATGTACACCAGGACCATGGATGCGATTTGAACTGGGGATCACATCATTAACTGCGGAGTGGCGGCGAGTGGCAGTCTTGCAGTACTCTCTCTACATTCAGTCTTTCCTTCAGTTTTACTGGTGGGGGTGTGTTTCCTGCTACACCCTACCTCATAAAACACCATTTACTCCGGGGAGCGGCGCGGAGTGGCGGCGAGTGGCAGTCCTGCAGTACTCTCTCTACATTCAGTCTTTCCTTCAGTTTTACTGGTGGGGGTGTGTTTCCTGCTACACCCTACCTCATAAAACACCATCTACTCCGCGGAGCGGCGCGGAGTGGCGGCGAGTGGCAGTCCTGCAGTACTCTCTCTACATTCAGTCTTCCCTTCAGTTTTACTGGTGGGGGTGTGTTTCCTGCTACATCCTACCTCATAAAACACCATTTACTCCGCGGAGCGGCGCGGAGTGGCGGCGAGTGGCAGTCCTGCAGTACTCTCTCTACATTCAGTCTTTCCTTCAGTTTTACTGGTGGGGGTGTGTTTCCTGCTACACCCTACCTCATAAAACACCATCTACTCCGCGGAGCGGCGCGGAGTGGCGGCGAGTGGCAGTCCTGCAGTACTCTCTCTACATTCAGTCTTTCCTTCAGTTTTACTGGTGGGGGTGTGTTTCCTGCTACACCCTACCTCATAAAACACCATTTACTCCGCGGAGCGGCGCGGAGTGGCGGCGAGTGGCAGTCCTGCAGTACTCTCTCTACATTCAGTCTTTCCTTCAGTTTTACTGGTGGGGGTGTGTTTCCTGCTACACCCTACCTCATAAAACACCATTTACTCCGCAGAGCGGCGCGGAGTGGCGGCGAGTGACAGTCCTGCAGTACTCTCTCTACATTCAGTCTTTCCTTCAGTTTTACTGGTGGGGGTGTGTTTCCTGCTACACCCTACCTCATAAAACACCATTTACTCCGCGGAGCGGCGCGGAGTGGCGGCGAGTGGCAGTCCTGCAGTCCTGTCAGGCAGGTCGGGCCCAAACGCCACCTTACCATCCACGCTACAACTACTGGACATGGAAGACACGACAAGTCGATTCCTAAGAAGTAACGCCAAACAGTTGTCTAAAAACCCACTGGCAACTCACCCAGCCAACTCCAACCATTTCCCCGCGACTCAGGGAGAACCATCAGAGGATCCTCTACCATCTCAGAGCCTCGGCCCTAAAACACCAGTGCATCCGGGTAAAGGATACACGACCTTGGGAAAAGGTCCTGGTAAAAAAGTAACTGAAACGCCTTTTGGCGTTCGCAAGATCAAACACCTGCAAGATCCCAATGAAGCGGACTCACCTGATGTAAGTGCCACGACTCCAGATCTCTACGACGCAGACGCAGAATCTCCACCGCTCTCGATCCCTGTGGTCCCCACTCCACTCCCGCGGATTGGCTTGGTACCGCCGGGACTTCCGCGACAGCCCGGAGGGGCGGCCGCGCTGAGTTCCCCGGTCGCGATGCTTAGCCTGCCGCGGGAAATTGCGTCGGCGAGACTGGCCAATACTGGCGGCCTGCAGCTTTCAGGAGAAGGGACCACTCCGGGCCACGGGCTCATACCAGCAGAGAGCCTGCCGACGCTGGAGGAGCCGAACCCGGTCGTGGTCGCGGCGCCACGGCCTCCCGGAGGGGAGCCGGCGTGGAGCGGAACAGTATCAGCGAGCCTGCTGAATCAGGCGAAGGCGTCCGTGAAGTCGGACGACACCACCCCGGAAGGCAACGTCTCCCCCCTCCCATTGGGGGAGACGAGGGTCTTGGCTCTCGACCTTCCTTGGGGGCACCGGCTCGAGGAACGAGAGCTGTCGTGCCCGTGCAGGCCAGGAGCGGAAATCGCGCTCCTGGCATTAGCAAACAAAAGGGTAACCACAACAGCGCCTCCTACTGCCGGAGCCCAGACAGCTACATCAATTCACAACGAAGAAGCCCTTAACTCCACACCGGCCCATTCCACTGCTGACAAAAACGAGGGGATTGTATTTGACCTACCTCCACCCAGCGAAACGAGGGCCTCACCTTCTGACAACACAAAAAAAAAGAGACCTCGGCAGATTGACGACCCCAACAAAAAAACCAGCAACCAAGACGTACAAACCAAAAGAAGAAAACCCGCGAGCTCGACCAAACTCCCATCAAAACAGGTGACCTCCACCAAAACACTACGGGTGACACCCAAAGTCCCAAGAAAGGGCCTTAAAAAACCCCAACGCCCCTTGAAGTTATTATCAGACTTTTTTCATAAGCACTCTAAAGCCATCCAAGAAAAATGTAAAGAACTGACAGACGCGGAAATCCTCGAGGCTGCAGACGCAATCACCCCCCCCGAAAACATCGTAGGCTGATACAAGCTAACCGAAAACTACCCTATTCTCTTACAACTGAAGACAACAGACCAGCCTTTGCCAGGGACCCGACAATAAGACATTTTTCAGGCCAAGTCACCCCAACAATTCCACAAATAACGTCTGAAAGCGAGGGGGGGACAAACGCTTTAACCTCAACTTCACTAACAACACTCATTTTCAGAACAGTTGCTCCCATAGTTAGCAACTTAACGGCCTCAACCTCAGTTCTTACCCAGCCTCTTCTACAAAACCAAACTAACATAGACCAAGTAACCCAGACTCAACCTCAATCTTCAAATCAAGAGACACGAGAAGAGGAGAGGTTGACATCCCCTTCACATAGTCTGTTGTCTGTGGACCCAACTGACCCCCTGCCGACGAGCCCCATTCAACCAGTTCCACAAGTTTCGGTACTTGACAAGGCCCCAAATCCCCGACAAAGCAACAGCAACACTAATAAAGACCGACCACCGGAGGGTGCGCCACCGCCTCTTGGAGAGGCGTTCAAGCCCACGCAACAACCCCAAGAAAGGGACCCTGAAAGAAATCACCCTGTCAGAGCAAAAAACAGACTCCAGTTCGAGAAAACTTTAGACTCTTTCTACTCAAACTTGGACAATTACAACAACCAAAGAAGACATTCTCTGGACCCTCCCTCCAGAAGGACTCCAGCTGCTATGACGTCAGCCATACGTCCACCATCACCCTCTACAAGCAGACCGTCCTCACTTAGTCACACACCCTCAAATGACTCCCAGTCCAAAAAACTTGACACCTGCACTCTGATGTCAGCTCTATCGATAGCTCTAAACCCATTCGTCAAATTGTACGAAACAATCGGAGATACGATGAAAGATCACACAACGATACAAACGTCAATGTTAAATAAACTAACCTTTTTGGAAGGCTACATTTTGGCCTCAGAAGCAAAGATCCAGTCGACAGAGGAAAAACAAAGTGTAGAACCTTTCACACTCTTACTTCAAAAACAGTCCCTATCTACGTGCCCCGTTTCACAAGAGAGGTCTCAAAAAACCTCCAAAGGCACTCAAACCCACCCATTCATAGACCTAACGGTACCTCCATCGACCACGATAGAGAACACCAAGTCAACAAAAGGACGGAAAGATGTAAATTCTAAAAGAAACGGAACAGTGGCATCTGAACCAATTTTCCAACAACTGGCTCCAGTCAACTCAGAAATCTTAACAACTCAAAAAGGTTTAACAACCCAGCCAAAAGAAAAAGGAACAGACAAAGCGCCCCGTGAAGCAAACAAGGCCAAACATGAAATAGAAAACCATCCTTCGAGAGGAGTTGATGCCTCTCTAAACGAAGAGGATCTGATGAATATCACTCAACACTTTTCAGACCAATCTACAACCCAAACCCAAGAGGTGCAAGGACTAACAGAATCCCCAACAACATGTACTACCCCACAGGCAAACCTCGAAACAGAACCAGAGATTCGGGTACCACTTTTATTCATCGACAAAGAACGAAAACAGCGGCCGACCGTGATTAACTGCAACCCAAAAGATCGCTCACTGGGAAAGTCGGGGACTGAACCAAAATCCAACCTTCACAAGTTAGAAAGAGCCAAATGCGAAGCGCAACCTTATCGGCTACCAACAAGGCCCCCACGAAGATCATGTAGTAGCCCCCCGCCTTGCAGACCCAAAGCCCAGCCGCAGATTTCAGAAAGCAGATTCCACGCTAAGGAACCTACGAGGAGAACCTACAAAACGAAAACCGCTAAATATTACCCAAAATCTCAAACACGATGGATATGGAAACTAGAGCAGATTCCGGGCCACACCGACCAAGTGATCCTAAACAGAAGAGCAGTTATGGACCTGTTCAGTTATATCCCGGCACTCAGCTCAGTTAAATCAGCCGATCTTCAGATTGTCGACCCTAGCCACAAGGGCCACAAGGCTATTTCCCACCTATATATAGCGTCACAAACAGTAAATAACGCTTTCAAGTCCGCCCTCGAAGAACTTTTAATCATGGGCTACGACCTCACAAAATCATCAAGAGAAATTAACTCACGCGATTGCCGAGAAAATAAACATCCTCAAGAGTCCAAAAGAGAAACTGAGTACCACCAATCGCCACGCCAATCCCGACATTTGCCCAGAAAAAAATCATCTAACACCATCTTGCGGGTCCAAAAACCAACCACGAGCAAAGCGACCCACAAACAAGATCACACTAGACCCGCTAAAGGCTTGGAAAACTCAATTGCAAAGTCCAAGAAACTCGAAAATTCTAAGTCACCTGTAAGAACTAAACATTCGAAAGAACAACTAAAGCTCCAAAGGTCAGTCCAAAACGAGCTTTACCAGCCGGCTGTAAGCTCATCACAAACCTCGCCTCCTCATTCATTTTGGTCCTGGCTGCCGAAAGCCCTCAAACAAAATCTACAAAAATAGCCACCCAAGAGCAGAACTCACAGCAACTCTTCTACCTACCAGAACCCCAAAGCCCAAGACCAAATAAAAATGTGTTCGTGGAATACTCGAGGCTTCCTCCACCTAACAACCTCAGGAGCCATGAATTTAACAGACTATGATATTATCTGTCTTCAGGAGACATGGCTTCTTCTACCCCCTGTCCTCGATGGCTACGAGACTCACACAGTGGGGGCCAAGAAGGGCCATTTAGGCCGCCCGACAGCGGGTTTGCTTATCGCAATCCGCTGCGGACGAGGCCTAACAGACTCACAAAAAATAAAAGAAAACCACTTTATGATGATGGTTAAATTAAACTGGACAACTACAGATGAAAAAGTAAATAAACCAATAATGAAGACAATAATAATTGTCACCATCTATTGGAACCCTGCTACTGTCGATTGTGTGAAATTCTTCAAAACAATAGAACAAGAATTGGACGGGGCGCAAGTCAAACACCACCCAGACTACGTAGTCCTATGTGGAGATCTAAACATCCCTAGCCAGCACCGCGAAAAGACAAAAGAGTCCAAAGGGAAAAATCGTCTAACTGACCAGAGATCTACCAAATGGCAAAACCTCATGAAATCCAGATCTTTCGACAACCTGGACCAAGTCTTTACTGACCCAAACAGACTCCCTACATGGGAAGGAGCGAAATCAAACTCCACAATTGACTATATTTTGGTATCACGTCCCTTATTACTCCACATCAACTCCTTCAAAGTGATTAAGACAAGGGATAGCGACCATAATCTCCTTGAGACTTCCTGGTCCACTAACCCACCGAAAAACCATACAATGAGCGCAGATTTTGACCTTAACGCTCAAGGGACAAGACTCAGGATCACGGAAAAGACCATAACAACCATCGCAAAGCTCTACAACGACCGTGGCAAACAGCCACACACGATGGCGGTGGATTACACCCCTTTGTTGACTGTTTGCAGAGTCCCACATAGGAGCCAAAAGTCAACTGCAGCCGACCAAAAACATACGTACGATAAATTGGTCGCTGAAAGAAAAAGAGAGCTAAGGAAAACAAAAAGACTAGCTCGAAAACACGCTTCACCACAGGCCACGGCCATCATGAAAGAAGCAGTCACAAAATACAAATCTTGGCTAAAGGGGTATCGCCACAAGCTCTACCAACAAGACGCAGAAGATATCCTGAAAGCTATAACAGGAAACTACGCCAGAGATTTTTGGTCCCTCTTACATTCAACAACGCCAGGCGCGCGACCATGTCAGCTGAATGGAATTGGTCAGTCGGCCTGGGAAGAGCACTTTAGCACCCTCTTTAGGAGCACCACGACTACAGCCTCTAGGACGGTAAACAACGACACCTCTTGGATTTGTTTAGACAACACCGAAGACATCCTAAGGTTAATTAAAAAACTAAAACCATCACGTGCTCCTGGCCCTGACGGCATCACGAACTTTGATTTGAAAGCACATCCGGAAACCTGGGCGCCTTTGTTGAGCCAAATCTTCAGACGCTGTTCCACCACAAAACCAATTCCCCCAACGTGGAAAAGTGCAAACGTGGTACCTATCTTCAAGAACGGTAACAGGTCAGATCCTACCAGCTACCGTCCAATCGCCCTCCTTGACCCAATAGGAAAGTTGTTTGGGTCATTGTTGCTAAATCATTTCACTGCATGGGCAAACGAAGCTCCCTGCCAGGACAACTTACAAACCGGCTTCAAAAAGAACCTCGGGACAAACGCCAACATACTTATACTGAGTGCCCTGAAAAGCAAAATCATGGAGGGACGCCCACGCCTATTCATCGCCTTTGTCGACTTGACACAGGCTTTCGACAAGGTGGATCGGGAAAGACTATGGAAGAAACTGGCTCGATGGAAATGTCCCCCAGACATACTCAACCCTATTAAAGCCTTATACCCTAACACTTCTATGCGGGTACGCCTGAACCAGCAAGGACTGTTAACAGAAGAGATAACAATGGCCAGAGGGGTTAAACAGGGATGCCCACTGGCCCCGGCCCTGTTTTGGTCCTATTTAGGCGACTTTCAAGACACAGAAAAAGAGATTCGTGCCTTTCCCCCCAAACTTGGAGGAGACCAGATCAGTCGTCTCCTATACGCCGACGACTTAATCCTTCTGGACAACACCCCAATAGGATTGCAACGCCAACTTACAAACCTACAACAATATATGATGGTAAACAACCTGGAAATCAACCAATCAAAAACTAAAATGATGGTTATTGAGAAAACTGTAAAAAAGAAACCCACTCTAGCCCTAAATTTAGGTGCGACAATCATCGAGAAAGTCTCTAGTTTTAAGTATCTCGGGGTCATCCTAGACAGCTCTCAAAGAGACAATGCGATGAAAGCGGCACTACATGGAAAAACCACAAAACTAGCGACACAAGGTAAAGCCATCGACATTAAATTTGGCAGATTCTCAATCATACCAGTACGAGACTTCTATAAAAAGAAAGTTATACCATCCTTGACATACGGTGTAGAGGCAATGCCGAACCTCCCCCAAGATCTGTGGCAAAATCTGGAAGCATCTTTTTGGAGAACAGTCCTAGGTCTCCCTAAAACCACTCCGATGGTACTGATTAGACGCGAACTTACTCTTTCATCAATAAAAGCAACTATAGACTGTAACAGCGTCTTGCTCTATCGGAAATGCATCCAGAAAGACGCCCCATACGCCTACAAGGTGATAAGTGAAGAACTCCGTCTTGGAACTTGCCGAATGCTTGCTCGCTGGGAAACTAAAATCTTATCCATCCTAGACTCAGTTGCTTGTAGCACGGAGGACCTCACAGGCAACCCAGTCAGAGTCACCAAAAAAATCAAGGAACTGGATTGGATCACTACCATCGATACCGCTACCCGATACAAACTTACCAACCATCTTCCAGTTTTCTCTAAGAAACTTGACTGTGTTCAACCATATCTGAAACTTTTCCCAAACAGAGCCGCGCGAAACTATTATCTAAGAATCCGTCTTAATCTCTTGGAAACAAATGAAATCTTAGCGATCAGACACTTATCTGCTACCAGCAGCTGCCGGCTTTGCAACTCTATTGCGACTAAGGAATCCATACGTCATCTGCTTTTGACCTGCCCGACAACGACAGACATTCGACGCACCTACTTGAAAGACATTTTCACAACCTTTACCCTGCTAGACGAAGAGTCGTGCTGGAACAAACTGATAGATGGTGACAAACAGTCATGGCAGCTCGCAACAATAAACATCATGACCTACATTTTCAACGTGCTTCTTCCGATGCAGGCTTCACGAAACGCTCCACCAACCTGTTCGCCAAACATGTAGGGCAGTTACCGTTGCCGTTTCTAGACGACTCAGACGTGCTAGAAGTTTTTAAGAGACATTACCTCGAAATTTTTGTTAAAAAAAATCGTGTAGATTAAAAAAAAAAAAAAATTAACTGCTCAATATAATTGGTGTCTTTGTGCTCTTTTTTGCAAATGTCTAGTCTCAACGAAAGATGATAACATTCTCCCAACACTGTCAATGTATATGTTGTCCTCACAACACAAATTTGTTCATGAATGGACTAAATATATCTTTGACATCTTGGCTACAGCTGATGTAACAATTGATGTCCTCATTATGAATCCGGACAGAGCCAAGACTATGGTTTATATGATGGACTGGATTGAAACAAGAGCATTGTGTCTTACATATAAGCATTCTGACATTTGCTGGTTTGGTGTTAAAAAGTATAGAGACACAGAAATGTACTTGTATAAGTCACCCTACCAATGGTCAGAAGTGCAATATTGCGATTACGCATGAATTTGTGGCCCACACGAGATGTGTTGGCAGATCGGAGAATTATCAAACATGAAGATAATTATTGCCGTTATTGCTCTAACTTGTTGGTGAAAGAGACATTTGAACATGTGATTGTGGAATGTACAGCTCTTATGGCACTAAGAAGGAAATACTTTGCTAAACATCTAGAATTTATTGGAAATATGATCCCAGAAAATAGATGGAAGATGGTTCTATCAACTCCGGTAATGAGTATTCGCATTGCCACATCGAATTTTCTTTGTGCATTAAATTTGAATGAGTAAGAGGACATAGTTATTGCCTTTGTCTATCCATTGATTCAGGGAGTCCTATATAGGAAACTTAACTATTTCAAAGAAATTGAGTATAAACTTCCACACCCATTATATCCCCTCCCATTATGAGATAGGGGCCATCAAGGGGGTCTTCTGGTAAGACATGGATTATGCGTTATAACATTCAAATAACATTGCATATGTTCAAGTGATATCTAACTTGATCTTGACTTGATTTCACCCTTGTTCGATGATCTGATGTCAGGCTACAAGGATACAAGGATGACGTTTCTGTTTTGATTTGTGTGGTTGTGATTTTATAACTATTGTGTTGATGAATTTTAATTTGATTGATTTTAAGTTTTGTAATGAATAATTGAAAAGTTGAGTAACATCAGCTAAATCAATAAAAAAAGCATTTTTGTTATTATTGAATCTAGTATCTGTGTTATACTTCATGATGCCTTCACAGCATAAGAAGCCCTGCCTTTTCCAACAAGGCAGTCCCACGTGTACTGTTGACATCACGTAGGCAGAGTCGGAATACACTGTTACTGCTTTGTATTTATGTGTCTCAAGTGCCAAAATCACTGCTACCAATTCGTCTGCTTGTACTTAGAAATGCGTTGGCAATCTCGCACTTACCACTGTCTCAAATGTATTAGCCAAGTCTGCTTTTACCGCTGCAGGCCCTTTGTGTCGCTCACCCATGCTCTGGTCTATTGAAGATCACCTGTCAATAAAGAGGATTGTTCCCCCTCCTAGGGCATTTTCTTTAACCTGTGGAATCTCATCATAGTATTCTGTATATTTAGTGCAGTTCTGCACATAGTCCCTTTCCTCCACTGGTTCTGCTACAAATGAAGCTGGATTTACCACTGAACACCTGACAATTTTAATCAATGGGTTGGATATGATTACCTCATACCCGGATGCATTTTGTGTGGTTAATGTGCTTTTGGGATCCTCAAAGATAGCAAATAGGGCCTGATCCATATATAATGTGACTGCGCACCCCATGGTTATGCGGGCAGATTCCTAAATCGCAAACACTGCTGCCACCAATAATACTCATCACTGTATCTAAAATTAATTCCACTGTAAAATGCTAATGGTTTTGTACAACAAGAAGAGACTCCAGGACTCAGCGCCATCAAATATGTGTATGCTTAATTTTAATGATCAATCACACAATTCATTAAAGCCCTTGTACGGTCGATTACACGTATTTCGGCTCTCCTGGGCCTTTTTCAAATCTGGGCTATTAATATGCACAAACAAAAATATATATGCATGATCACGCATTAAACATGGTTGTAAATGGGGTATAAGGATTAATACAAATCAAAAATGTGGAATTCACTGTTTATACGGTCATTATATCAGCATACCGCAAAATGCATAAACATTTACAAGTGAAAACAATATAATACATAGACAGAAAAACAAGGATTGGTGAAGGGGAGGATTGAAGGGAATAAGAAAACAAGACATACATAAACATTTTTACGAAAACGGGGGGGAAGTGGGAAAAGAATACAAACAAAAGTTCATTAGTTTGATTGCTGTAAGTAAATCAATACTGGCTTAGATTCCAGCACAAAATAACATACACCATCTCAGAGGTGTGCTTACCCACGGATGGGATGACCAATCCATAAGACTGTTGTCACAGTATTAATAGCGGGGCAAATCACCAAGTCAAAAGAAGTCTGAAATCAAAGTATTGCACATAATACTAAATCAGCCAATGTGTCCCATAAAGCGTATTTGTAGTATACATGGTTAAACTAGGTCTCTCCACAATGTGTGAGAAAAAACAAAAACTCATCTAATAGAATAAACACTAAAACTAAATGGATGGAGTAGGGTGTAAGGAGCCTATGAGTAATCATTAATCCTTCAGTATTCCATTGCGTAGTAAATTGGCCAAATCTATCATGTGTGTATTCAATCTATAAGCAATCTGCACACCAAAGTGATCAAAAGTCAAAATAATGGTGCTTTAAAATGCATTAAGCAGTTAACCTTGTGTGATCCTAGTATGCCCACATAAGCGTCTATGCTTACCTTGTTCCGAATTGAAAAAGGTAACGCGCGTCGGCAAGAACAGGTTCCCGTCTGCCGGCGCCATTTTGATATCTAGGTGTGTGTACCGTATCCATAGCAATGTGAATACGCGTTGCTATGGTATGCCACGTCCATCGTCCCACTGCCGTCATGGGAGAATAGAAAGCATTCTGCATTGTAGTCAGGGATTTCTAACACAGCTGCTATGCTAATTGCTGATTTTAATAAATCATTTAATTCAAGGCATCTACCATTTTACCTGTCCAGGTGGTTTTGCTGTTCTTTTTCTGTCATTATTTGAGTCCTGCACTCTTTCTCTGTCTCACTGCACACCAGAATGTCCATATTATATCACTGTGCTGTCAAGGTGTACATTTCCTAATTCCTAATTCCATCTGCCACACTCGATTAAAAACCAAAGGTGACTCGCAGTAACACTGATGTAAACAAGTAGGTTTAAATTTCGTCCCGCGATAGGTAAACAAGTTCAAGTCTTGAGATTCCTCATGATGAGGGATCAAAAAGAAGACATTATTTAAATCAAGCAGTGTAAAATATTTAGCTTTGGATGGAATAGTGCCCAATATTGTGGCTGGTTTGGGAACCAATGGGAATTCTGTTTCAACAATATTGTTCATGGGGCTTAAGTCCTGAATGCATCTCCATGACCCCCCATTGCCTTTTTCAGTGGGTACACAGCCATGTTACATGGGGACTTTGATGGCACCAATATCCCTTGTCGTATTAGAGCGGCAATGGTGTCATAAATACCTTCCGCAGCTACTTTTGAAATTGGGTATTGTCTTACCTGTGGTAAAATAGCTCCTTGCTTCAGTTTAATTTTGAGTACCCCTACTTCTTTTAATAGATCAGCATCATATGGACTACTGGTCCACAATATGCTTGGTACATTTGCTTAATCTTCCTGGAGAAAAGACAGTATCTTTTTTACTAATGACATTCACTGAGGTATTTCTCTGTTTTCAACTTGTAGCTGATAAGTAAGAACTATATGAAACATGATTTCATCATCTGAGTCATTGTCTGTTAACAAGTCTTCATCTGTTAGATCAGTCAGTCTATGTCCTTCATCAAGAGCTATTACTGTCCTCCAATTTATTCCCTCATCATCAATCCTGAGTAAAGTCACTCTGTTTTCCCTCACTACTGCTGCTTCTATCACTATTACAATAACTTGCCCTTCTTCCTTATCCATGGGCACTTATGGTCTGAACAGAAACTCTGTGAGTAATCGTAATAGTCTGCCCTGTATTGTTGGAAGCCATGCTAACCATGCTAACAATACTCCCGGGTCTAATGGCATGCTCCTTTGTGCTTTCTGGTCATAACATACTGTTATGAATTCTTGTGAATTTACATAATTAATCCCTGGGATGAAACATATTATTCCCTGGTCTCTGAATGATATTTTCATGTTCACTCTACTCGTCAAATCTTTTCCCAATATGTTAATGTGTATATGTGTCCCGCGGCAATATAACAGTGGCATGGAAAGGTTGTGCTCTCCTATGGTGATAGGTAAGTTGTCAGTAAAAGGACCCACCCTTGTCACACCAGAAAAACCATGTGCCCTCATGGCAATGCCAGACATTAGGTATTTTCCCTCTCTAACACTAGAGCGAGTTGCCCCATATCTAAAAGGAAGGAAAATATTTTGTCACCTATGGTTACCCAGACTCTCAGTTCCTCTTTTAACTGAGAGGATGGAACACATCAAGTCTTTCTGTGGGATGTCATATTGTTGGTATAAGTATAATCCTGTGCCAGTGAAAGGGTTCCCTCCCACTATTGTCACACCCCCTATCCTGGGCGTGCGTATCTGTGGCACTATGCTTGCGTTCCATGGTGCCACTGTATTCTGTTGTACAGGTGCTTGTATTTGCATCGATATCTGTTGTGTCTGCATAGGGGCTTGCTGTGCTTTCATTGGTGCTTGTTGTCTTTGGGTCTGTTTTCCTTGCTGAGTATGTTATATTTGTGGTGCTTGTGCTTGATACTGTGTGTGATCTTGGGCATAATATTCAGGTGGCTGTGTGCTATATGGTAGGGATACGTGTTCCCCCTACTTGATCTGGGCAATTCTGTTGTATTCCTCCCCTGATTCTACTCACCCAGGAAAGGTGCCCCATTTACCCACATGTCCAACATTACTGTGTCTGTCCTCCAAACTTAGGTTGTCCCCTGTGGAGCCTGAAATCCAAACAATCTGCCTCTGGGTGCAGCCCCTCTACAAGCGGAAAAATAATAATACTCTCCCCTTCCTCAAAAATTTCTGTTAACTGCTGGTTGTACCTGCTGTGCTTCCTGTGTAGCCACCCCTTCTCCAGTTGTAAATGCTGTTCTTTCCAATGAAAACCTTCCTCAAGTAGTTTTTCTTCCTCCAGCTTTCTTTCCTCAATGTTTTTTCTATCTTTCTCTTGTTTTAACCAATAGTGGTGAACTATAGTCAACTGAATCTCTGGCCATGGTTTCACTTCCATTCCCGGTATCTTTTTTAATTGTCTCTGCACTGACTCAGGCAGCCCTTTGAACAACCTTTGATAAAAAAAAAGATAGAGTTCTGTCCCAGGGCTCTCTCATTTCTAGCTGCCATTTTTCTTGAATCTCTTGAATATAAGCAACTAGACAGACTGAACCCGAAAAAGAAACCCTTGACAATATTCATAAAAGGAGAGAAAATCACCCCCATAACCACAGTCAAATACTTAGGAGTATGGGTGAATCAATCTGAAACTGACATAAGATGGGCAGAACAGCTAAAAATAAAAGCTCTATCATTAGCACATCAAGGACTTGCAATCCATAAGAAATATGGACATTTTCAGTTAAGCCTGTGATGACTTTCTATCGACAAAAAGTCATACCCATATTAACATATGGAAGTAAAACAGCGCTGAACGTATCTAGGCAAATTTGGACACAACTTGAAGCCATCTTTTGTAGGAAAATTCTAACATTACCGGCAGCCTACCCAATGCCACAAATAAGAAATGAGTTGGCCTTACACTCGTTAGAAGCAATAGTTATTTGGAAGCACTTAGACTTATACAAGAAAATAATCAATATGGACAAAATCCCGCCAATTGAAATCCTGCGTGGAAAGCCATTTCCCTTAAATGATACTCTAACAACATTATGGAAAAAACCTGCATAAAACTGATGGAGAATGCTGAAATAACTCCTGAGTTGCTAATTAATCGCCCTTCTAAAGCAAAACAAAAATTACAATGGAAATACTAGATATGCACCTCAACAGAAATATCAAATATCAATTTGATATCCACCCAAAGGTGGAAATAAAAGCACTGTACCAACTTTCAGAATATATAGCTCAATTTCTGGATTGGCAAATTAGAGAAACCTTTTAAAGACTGAGACTAAATATTCTTCCTACGTGAGAATATCTGAGTACCAAGCAAATATCTCCAGAACAAGCTTTTTGCAGATTTTGCAAGCAACAAGACCAGAAAGAAACTCTTCTTCATATCATCATGGAATGTATAGCTATGAAAGAAAAACAAGAAATATTTGCAAATATGATGCCGCATCTGGCAACTCTGTTATACTTCTATGAACGATGGACCTATATTGTCTTAGGAAATGACAAACTAATGACATACAAAATAATTCAATTTTGGGAAGCAATCATGAAACTTTCACAATAGAAGATGGACTATTAAGCAATACTGATTCATGAATTAAACATTGACATTCAATTGCAAAGGACAAAGAGAACTGCCAGTAAAAGAGAAAGATATTATATTTCGAACGCAATATATGAATAGAAAAGGCTTTATTCTATGTTCATATGCTAAGTTTCACAATGTAAAGTTTGTCATCAAACTTAATCATTTTAATGAAAAATAAAAAACGAAGAAACGTGTGACTCATTGTCACGCATTTTACGTGTTTTATTTGCACTCATATTTGACAAATCAGGATGCTGAACCCTAAGTGCTTCCATATATCAGCCCTACAGTTGTCTAAAGGGTGCTCCATAATGAATGGTATTCTGGGCCCTCACTCTGGGATAGCCCGCTCATTTCCAAATATCATCTGCCCTCTCCTCTATTATGGCATAATGTAATCTTTTTATGTCACCCACCGCTAACATCATTCCCGCTGTAATTCTTTCTAATTCATAAATCCACTTGCCCGCTCCTCATATCAATGTTGGCAGTTTACAGACTAAATTGTTTTTGTCCATCTGTGGCCATGGGATATTTTGCGGCCATCCTCCCCCCTTCTTCAACAACGGGAACTGTATCAATCCCACCACTTGTCCGAGTGTAGCGGCACCCTTCTTCTTTATAACTGCATCTGTCATGCTAACTTTCTATCGCCCCAGTAAAGTTCTCAACCTATTCACATAAGGGGTTCTCTCTTCCAAGCTGCTTGATCACATTTTTGGACATCTGGGATATTTAACAGGTTCTAGCTTCCTCACTTATAGATCTTCAAAATCTAACCACGTTGCCTCTTTCCTTATTCTTCCGCTTCCTCCTCATCTATAAACATTGTATCATCACTTTCATCACCTTCATCATCCTCCGATGCCCATAGGGCTCAATGGGAATGGGGAGGACGCTAATAACGGGCTCACGAATGGCAAGCCCGTTATTAGCGCCCTGGTCCCTTAGCGGTGCCCGGTATCCCTTAAAGCCCGACTCGTAATGACCCCCATAGTCCTTGCTGTATTCTGATGTTTGTTGATAGCCATGCCTGCGGCCAGTGATATATTATACTTACCTTGCCGGCATCTATGGTGCTTTGTTGTTAGGGTGCCTCAGGTACTTGGCTTCTTCTGTTGGTTCTTGAGACTGTGATAAATCGGTTAGCATCAGCGACAGTCTATGCTCCAACCATTTTCCACTGGAGGCGCACAGGTTGTATTTCCAGATTCTTCTAGTTATGTAGGGTGGCGAATCTACCCAGATATCGAACACTTACTGATCATTTTAAGGAGGTACCTTTACCATGGGCTGCCCATCTGCCCATTTGTCTCAGGAGGATAGCTCAGGGGCAATGTGTTCACCTTCGAAGCAAGATGACACAGAGCAACACAGGTTCAATCCCCGGGTCCGCACTTAGAAACCTCTGGGTATTAAGCACGTTATAATTAACCTATAATATCATACCATATTGTATCATCATATGGTTCACATTTGCCCAATACCTGCCCATCACCCAATTCCTTTCAGCGTAATGCTGAGCCGGTTCTTGATTGCCCCCTGTAGTGCTGCACATGGGACCCCCACCTGGCCTGTCAGTTTGGGATATGGCCATAGCGGTCCGACTTTCCATGACGTTTCCCTGCAGTGCATCACAATCTGTTCAATTGTGATGGTGCTGATGGTGGTTCTATCACACCACTGTACTTCTACCACTATTGTTGCATTTTGCCTGTTTTCCATACATGCTTGGTGCCATCAATCATCAATCCTACGACATTACATATATGAGGGCTGTGATTCAGCTAGTGGTGCTTGAGGGGAAGCATGGTCATGATAGGTGTGTGATAGGGTTTGTTGGCTGAGCCGCCGTGAACACAGCCCATGTCATCAGGTGCTTGGAGGTCGGTGTTGCCATGAACACAGCCGCCACTGCCTGGGGTGACTGTTCATATGCTCGGGATTTGAGGTTTTAGGGGTTTTCAGGATAATGCAGTAATTAGCCAGGTTTTGAGGGCTTTTTTGAAGGAGAGGTAGTTTTCGGTGAGATGGATGTGCAGCAAAAGAATTTTCCAGATGGAGGGCACTAGGATAGAGACAGCCGAGCCACCAACTCTGGTGGAGTGGTGCAGTGGAATAGCCAGGAGGAGAGCTGAGCCCGATCTGAGGTTTCTGGGAGGTTGGTAGTGGATGATTTTATTCTGAAGGAACTCGGGTCCCATACTATGGAGGGCTCAGTGTATGATGCACATGGCTTTGTAGGTTGCTCTTAGGCTAACTTGGAGCCAGTGCA
This sequence comes from Ambystoma mexicanum, assembly GCF_040938575.1. NCBI lineage: Eukaryota > Metazoa > Chordata > Amphibia > Caudata > Ambystomatidae > Ambystoma > Ambystoma mexicanum. The sequence continues at coordinate 525,473,594 of NC_090940.1, forward strand.
ATATTCTGAGTGCAGGGGTGATGTGTTCTCTGGGTGAGAGGGCAAGGAGTAGTCTGGCTGCTGTGTCTTGGCTTTCTGAGCTGGCGTGTAGGGATGACGAGATAGAGGAAGTTGGCATAGTCCAGGCAGGAGGTGTTATGTTATGTTATGTTATGTTAGACACATTTATAGAGCGCACAAACACCTGAAGGAACTCTGGCGCTTGGATGAATACAGAGCTACCATATAACAAATTAGAACACAGATGTTTTGAGCAAACGCCAAAAGGTAAGGTGATTGAATGTCATCCGCAATGACAGGGGAGTAGCATTCCAGGCCTTGGCGGCAGCCACTGAAGGGGCACGGCTGCCAGTACAAGTCAGTCTAAACTGGGGAAGCTTCACCAGAAAAGCAGAGTGAGAGCGGAGACATTGTGTAGGTACGTAATGGGGTAACTTTTCTTGAATATATTCTGGCCCAAGGCCATTGAAAGCCCTATGTATCATACACAAGGATTTGAACAATATCCTCTTTTCCACCGGAAGCCAGTGGAGCTGCCTCAGCAGAAGGGTAATGTGGGCTCCAATAGGGGGCCGAAGGATAGCTCTGACAGCAGCGCTCTGCAATAACTGTAACCGATGAATCACATAGCGGGGCTGGGCAAGATATAGTGAACTGTAGTAATCTAGCCCACTCAAGACCAGTGCTGGTACCACCGGAGCACGACATTTTTCTGGTATAAAAGGGAGGACATTCCGGAGTATGCGCAGCTTAAAATAACCACTCTTACATACTGCCGCAACCTGGGCATCCATCGCAAGAGAGGAGGAGAAAACAACCCCCGAATTCTTTACGGCTGCCACAGGGACCGGGAGAGGGCCAAGGGAGGCCGGACTGCAATCATTGGTCCAATAAAGAAGAGGCAAGGTGGTACCAGCCACCAGTACCTCCATCTTGCTACCATTTAGTTTGAGCCAATTTGATGACATCCATTCCCAGACCTCCTGAAGACACAAATTAAACCAACTGGCCGTATAGGCATGATTAAGGTCAAGATGAACCAGAATTTGGGTGTCATCGGCGTAAGAATAATAGCAGAAGCCATGGGAGTGAATGAGAGCCAGAAGATGCCTAATATACAAATTGAAAAGAATCGGGGAGAGGGCAGACCCCTGCGGAACACCGCAGGATAGTAAGATTGGGCCAGTATTGCAGACTCATTGAGAGTAAGAGAGGAATTGAAATATTTGTGTTCAGGTGTATAAGTGGAGGTGGCATGTTCTGGATACATAGTTGATGTGTTTGGAGATAGGTCTGTGTCCATGGTGCATCCAAGATTTTTGACTGAGGTGGAGGCAGCAGGTGGGGCTCCAAGGGCAACTTGCCATGGTAAAGGTTGGGGGATCCGAGTAGTTTTGCTGCATATTAGGATCTCTGATTTCCCTGGGTTGAGGATTAGGTGGTTGTTAGTCATCTAAAGGTTCATATCCAAAAGACAAGATGCAAGGTCGGCAGGTGGGGAGGCTTGAATCTTGGGGATTTTGAAATTGATCTGCATATCATCTGCATGGTGGTAGCAGGTAAGATTGTGTGATTGTGTGAGCTGGCAGAGGGCTTAAGTAGAGGTTGAAGAGGAGTTGTGAAAGGGAGGCTCCTTGTGGTCCTCTTTTGTGACTGGGCGAGGGATGAAGGAGAAATGGGGAGGTGAATGATTTGTGAGCGATATGAAGTAAAGCAGCTGATCCAATTAAGGGTGGAGTCTTTGATGCCTAGGGTGAGGACCCCATTCCTCAGTATTGTGTGGTTGATTGTATAAAAGGCTGTGGATAGATCCAGGAGGATGAGTGTGGCGCACCCCTCTAAGTCAGAAGCTCTTTTTAGGTCAGGTCATCCCAGATGGAGACCAGAGAAGATTCTGTTCCACAGAAGGGTAGGTACCCCGACTGGGCTGGATCCAGAAGACTACTGGCTTTTGTGAAAAGACCAAGTTGCTTATATGGCGCACGGTCAATTAATTCAGTAATGAAGCAGGTTTTGGAGAATGGGCGCTGTTAGAATGGATTTCTAAACTCTGCTTTGGTGAACAGAAGATTAGGTGGCCACCCTTGTTAGTGAAACATGGGACACTTCTAGGAGGATAGCCAGACCAATTTACAGTAGCTTGAAGAGCAGTCAACGCTAAGTCTCAGGAGTAGTGGGGGTGATCAGAAGTCTTTGATGAGGACACACAGTGAAACACCAAGAATTACCCTTAGACAGAAGTATACGAAAATATACAATTTATTAGGCCCCAAGATAAACACCACAGGTGATTAATGCAGAAATTGTATTTTTCTAGATGAATTACGTTTTTAGGATGTGTTTGTACTTCTTGGTTTTAAAGCCGAATAAAAGTTGATGATGATTAATGCAAAACAATGTAAAAAGGCGACACGAGCAACACACTATGTAAAATATATGAAGTCACTGAAGTAAATGCGGTAAAGTTGGAAACTTGACCAATAAAGTTCTTTTCTAAGGAGCTGACAAAGTTAGGGACAGAATTCTGAACGGGTGGAAATTGTACTTATCGTCTCTTTTATTAATAAGTGTATGAACTTGCTGATCACTTATTTTTTAAATGCTATCATTGAATCTTTTTCTTTTATATATATGTTATCTGTATTATTGTATTGTGTTGGACAACTAGTGTAAATAGTAGTTTATTCAAATGTATGCACTTAAATAAAGCAACAAAAAAAAGAAGGGTGAAAACAGGTTAAAAGAGTCAGGGGAGGACCTGCTGTGATGAACAAAGCTATTCCCAACTTTCGGAGGGCTTTAGGAACCAGAGGCTATCCAAACCAGAGAGAGGACGACAAGGGTTCCTACATGCATAAAATGCTATCGATGAACAAGGGTCCACCGTTAAGTGGTTTCAGTACTCACCGCCCTTTGCTAGGTTTTGATCCAAGCTTGGCAGGTCTGGAGTGGGTTATCAGAGGTTTGATTTCCCACCCTCGGTTCAGCTTCAAAGTACACAGGTGCTGCGGGTGCACATGCAGGTCTGGTTTGCAACAGGAGCTGTATCTCTCGATTCGTGTGAAGAACCAAGAAAATACTGATGCAGCTGGTCTCAGGGCAAACTTCTCTGTCGTGGCCCAAAGCAGCTGGGATGATGACATTTGGTACAAATGTGCTTTGCAGTGCTTGATAGGTTTTCCCAAAGTTTCAAGTCAAAACTCAATGCAACCATGCTCCTGCACGGGTGCCAATGTTTCCACTGGAAAGTCCACTGGATGGCCCAAGAACACTTCTGTCAAGCTCTTTTGCAGGGCAACCAGGAGGCACAGAGAGTGATTGGTCCTACCACTCCAAAGGTTTGACACCTTCAAAGGTCTTCGGAGATTGCGAGCAAAGCAGGGCTCTACCGGGACAACAGCGGGCACAGGGTGCCTACCTTCTTCACCGTGTTCCGGATAGTGCTTGGATCTGCTCGGCTCTTCTGGATACTTGGCTCCGTCTACAGGTCGAGTCATACCTGTTGCTGACCTTTGGGTCTGAATTCAGTACCCCTCCTCATATCCACAAGTCCGGTCAGTGCTCCCACCCGGCCAGCCAATGAGGAGATCTGCCCTACTCATCTATGCCAGCAGTGGAACGATTCAATCTGGACCACTGTGGCTCTCATGCTCTCATGCACACCAGACATCCTGACACAAGTAGTGTGGATTGGGACCAACTGTCCCAGTCCACTTCCTGGGTACCCACACACATGACCTGCTGTAGCCCGTGAAAGAAGTGGCTTTCGTGACCAATTGCGTGCCCAAAAAAGGAAGTTCTGTGTCACGAAGACAAGGGGTAAGGCCAACAGACAAAATGACAAAATAAATAGACACAATTTCTTGTGGCATGGCCATGACGGACACTAGCCACAGTCATGAGCCAAACACGGTAAGCGCAGTATGGCTCAATAAAAAGAGACGAAAAAGCTTATGCTGCCACCAGTCCATTCCTGGGCATATTGGCCAGTCACCACAAACTCCTTAGTGGATTGCTAGGGCCAGAAACCCCAAGGACCCAATTATGCCTTAAAGTAATTTACTTTGCGCAATGTTAAAATGTAACCAAAAATTGTGAGAGAGTTGAAAGATTAAGAGGACAACGTTTCTCAGTACTGACAGCCTGAAGGACGTGTCAGTTTCTCCGTAACAATGAGCAAAAGAGCTGTGCTCCACTGACAAAAGTCAGGTCAGGGTACTGTAACAAAAGTAAAATGTTTGGGGGGGTCCACAAATATAGAGGGAACGGTACCTTTAGAGAAATGTGGTTACGGAAGGACTGAGGAGGAACTTGGTGAGAAACGATTTGCATTTGATGTCGCCATGTATACTCTCCATGGAAATTACTGAAAGGTGTTCTTTGTGAAAGAAGGCTAGACCCCCCGCTCTGCTAGGCCTGTTGTGTACAAGCAGGGAGTAGCTGGGAGGGAAGGCTTTGTGTGCGATGGGGTTGAAATCATCGGTGAACCAGGTTTCAATGTTGAATCAGAAGTCTGGGTTTTCAGACAAATGAGGTACAAAATGTTGTGTTTATTTTTGGCGACCGATCTGGTGTTAATGAGTATGCAGGATAGAAAAAGAAAGATTCTGCTGTGAGGTAGGCATATCAGGAGAGGGAGCAGGTTGGGCATGGGGGAGGAGCTTTGTTGTCTGAGTGAATTGTGGGAGGTTCAAAAGGAGGTATGTTTAGGGATATTGATCAGGCAAGGTGTTTTGGAGGGTATGTGAAAAGGGCTAGGACAATGTTGGGAGTGGGCGGGGAAGGCTGCAGAGAGTAGGGTCAGTGTGCAGGAGGTGACCTGGGGAGGCAAAAGGGAGAGCAACGTGTGGCTGGCAGTTTGCGCACAGTATGGTCTGAGTGGTTTGAGGGATGCTTTAGGGGCACATGGGTGTGCAGGAGGGTAGGAGGGTTTACAGACGTGGCTTTGTTGGCGAGGGCGCTCATGCTTCGCCTAGGGAGGGAAAGTGTAAGTTAGGTGTTTGAGGCGGAGCATGGAGGGCAGTGAGTAGAAAACCGAGGGGTGGTACAGTATTGCCATGGGAGGGGGTGAAGGAGGGTTCAGCGGGGTGGGAGGATTATAGTGCGAGATGCACAGTGGTTTGTAAAGATGGGGTTAGGGGAGTTAGCCTGCCAGTGAGCTACCGTATTGTTGTGCGCAGGGGGTGGACAGGTGTGGTCAGTTATGGCACAGTGAGGGAGAGCACTCAGATTCAACTAGGTTGGCGCAGTTGAAAGCCATCTTGATTTTATTTATATTAGAGCACTAAGACAACAATTTAGATTAGGCACTGCGATTGAATGGTGTTCAGCTTCAACTCTGTTGAAACCAGTTGAGGCCACCTAGTATTAACTATGGCGCTGTGCTAAAAACACCTAGATTTGACTTTGGTTGAGCGGGGGAAAGGCGTGCATCTAACTTTGGCAACAGCAGCGGAGAAGACTAAGAATTGACTTTGGCTTAGTAATGGAACACCCATAAATGTTACTCTGGCACAGTGAGAGCGAATACTCGGATTCAACTAATTCGGGGCAGTAGAGAGCCATCTTGATTCTACTTATGGTAGAGCACTTAGGCAACTATTTAAATTAGGCAATGTGATCGAATGGCGCTCAGTTTCAACTAGGTCGAAGGCAGTTGAGACCACCTAGCTTTAACTATGGAGATGTAATAGAAACACCTAGATTTTACTTCGGTGGAGTGGGGGAAATGAGTGGATCTAACTTTGGCAACAGCAACGTAAAACACTCAGAAGTGACTTTGACACAACAATGGACACATTCAGAAATCCACTTTGTCACTACAGTAGAAACACCTTGATTTAACTGTGGCAGAGACGGAATAAAGGCCTAGGTGTAACCATGGCAACAGCAATGCAAAGCAATCAGATTCAACGTTGGCACTGCAATGGACACACTCAGAAAATAACTTTGCCACTACAGTAGAAACACCTAGATTTAGCTTTGGTATAGTGGGTCAGAAACACCTAGATCTAAAACACTCAGAACTGACTTAGGCACAGCAATGGATACACTCAGAGGTTAACTTTGGCAATAAAGTAGAAACAGCTAGATTTAGCTGTAGTAGAGTGAGGGAGAAAGGCCTAGATGCAACTTTGTCAACAGTAAAGTACAACACTCAAAATGGACTTTGGCACAGCAATGGACACACTCAGAAATTAACTTTGGCATGGCAGTAGGAACCTAGATTTAGCTGTGGGAGAGTGGGGGAGAAATGCCTAGATGTAGAACACTTCGTATTGGCTTTTGCACAGCAATGGACACACTCAGAATTTAACATTGGCACTACAGTAGAAACACCTAGATTTAGGGCCTCATTACGACCCAGGCGGTAAGGGGTTTACGGCAGCGTAAACAGCGCCGACCCTTACCGCCTGAGTACGAGGTCCCTTAGCGCCATGGCGGATTTAACACCTGCTTTTAGCAGGTGTTAAAATCCATGGCGCTAAGGGACCATGGAGTTAATTACGCCACCGTAATTTACGGTGGCGTAATTAACGCCTTCCCCACTCCCATTATGCACTATGGGGCAAAAATGGGAATGGGGAAGGGTAAATGGGGATTGGGGACTTACCGCCCCGCCAAGGTCGGAATGGGGCGGTAAGTCCGCCAACTTACCGCCTGGGTCGTAATGAGGCCCTTAGCTGCATTAGAGCGAGGTGGAAAGTACTAGATGTAACTTTGGCAAAAGCAATGCAAAACACTCAGGACTGACTTTGGCAAAGCAATAGACACACTCAGATATTGCCTTTAGCACTACAGTAGAAACACCTAGATTTAACTGTGGCAGTGAGGTAATAAAGGCCTAGATGTAACTTGGGCAACATCAATGTGAAACACTCAAAATTGACTATGGCACAGCAATGGAAACACTCAGAAATGCAATGTGGCACTGTGTTAGGGACTCGTAGATGCAACTGATATAGCTACCTAGTACAGTTTAGGTTAAATGCGTAATATGGCCACGTGATCCAAGCCGACTAAGCGTTGACCACAGGCATCCTACACAGATGGGCTAAATGCAAAATGTAGCTGACTAGCACAGTTGGGTTTACATCTTGGAATGGCTGACTTACACATTCATGCTACACACAAACTATGGCCACCCTACACAACTGGCTGATAGCAGGTAAAGTTTCGACTAGATGTATATTGCATACTATATAAGGTAGTAAAAGTGATGGGGTTTTACTGGTGCACAGTAACTGCTGTACTCGGCACCCAGACCCCACTTACCTTATAATTTGCTGCTGGTTGGTGGTGGCATGCTTCCCAGTTGAACACGGGCAAATATGGACTGGAGATGCTTCTTCTGGAGCTGCCCTTTGCCTTGGGGCTTTTAGCCGAGGGCCCTGTCACATCTCACAAAATGATTGGTAAAAATGTACGTACTTGTTTACTCCACTCATACTTGTTGTGAAGCAACCAATTGCAACCTGTGTTTAGCTGATAGATGTTTAAAAGATAGTAAGCCAATTGAAAAGCATGTGAACGGAGATGAGCTAAATGCTAATGAGTCAAACTTTTGCTAAAATAATTTAGACATGAGGTCAGTTTCAACTAATAGAGTGCCCATGTTTTAGAATACATTTGAATGTCTTTTAAGATGTTTCCCTACCTAGGCAGCTATAATACATTTTTGTTTTCTCATATCTCGAGCATTAATTTTTTACTCTTGCGGATTGATTTTTCATTCTCGGATCAGGAGTTACCCAACATATTTTGGTGGCCCGTGTACAGGGATACAGCTGCTTCCGGTGTTATACAGAAAGCCTGCCTGGTCGCTCTGGTAAGAGGTGAGAGGCAGAGAATAGTAGAAATTATAGAACTGTGATTTTTCTTTGCATTCTATATATTTGCATAGTGGTGAATGATCAGAGGCCACTGGTGGTAAGATTTGGTGTGGAGAAAAGATTGGGGTGGAGATGTGCTTGGGAGGGAGTGTGGCCTTTGACAATCTTTGGTTTATGCGCATGAGCGTGTGGTGACTATGTGCTTTAACATTGGTTTCATTGATGTTTATGCTCTGTGGTTTTTGAAGCAAGTTAGGGGGTGTGCCAGAGGTGGCTGGCCCTACAAGATATTGTTGAAGATATTGTTTTAATTTTGTTTTGTGCAAGAGCTATACAAATCAATTGTGCTTGTGTTTTATTGTATAGAAGGAATATGAGTACCCCATTAGAGCACATGTGCAGGGAGCTACCAACCAATAAGGAAAATATGATTAAATATAACCATAAGTGGCCAGTAGGAATGGAAAGAAACGTGTTTATAGCCTGGCCAGCTGCGAGCATGCATGACAAAAGCATCGTAGAGCATATGTATACCCATTTACTGTCCACCTATAAGGGAAAGAAGTTAAAAAAGAGGCAGAGTATCTTAGAGTTCTGGAAGCTCTATGAGGAAGACAAAAACAGTAATAAAGGAAAGGGGAATGCTGAGGGTTTATGTACACCGCCCCTGTCATGTAGCGAAAAAACAACACAGGCTTCAATGCCTGCGCAGTCAATACCTTAAACGGGCATAGAGAAAGGCACCCAGTTGGCACAGGCTCCAGCGCCTGCGCAGCTGACACCCTCACCTGTAATGGGCCATTTTCTCTTAAAACCAGCTGCGAGATATACAAATCCCTGATATAAATCCCCAGCGTATTCCCAAACAAACCCATCTAGGGAAGCAAGTGCATCAAACAGTAGACGAGAGCCGGCAAGCGTGCAAAGATTTAGAAGCTGCGATAAGTAAGATAGAGGAAGAATTACAGAGGGCGTTGAGGAAAAGGGAGGGGCCCTGCCCTACAGTAGATACAGACACATGGGCAGCGGGAGAAATATTGAATTTGCACAAGGCAGTAATTAAAGGTGTAAAAGTAGAAACCGAAGAGGCAGAACTACAGGACGTAGACTATGATTCTGAGGTAATTGAAAGTGAAGATGAGCAAGAAGAGAGCCAGGAGAATTGTGAAACTGAAGAGGACCGGGAAGAAATAACTTGTTGGGAAAGACGGTTAAGGCCCCATCCTAGAACCATGGCAGTGATAAATGCAAGGAAGAAGGATAGAAAACATTATAGCCCAAAACACGGGAGGCAGTTCCCACTGATACAGAAGGAAATTGGCAGATCACAATATACACCATGGCCACATATGGACAAGAATAATATAATCAAAATGCAGCCACCTCTTACAGCAAGAGCAGGTAAGTGGATGAGTGCAGTAGAAAAACATACATCTGGGTCTACTTTAGTAATTGGGGACGTAAAAAGCCTACTAGCCAGCATAACTGAGGATCAGACAAGCATCATTTTGGAACAAGCAGGGTACCCAGGAGTACGATTAGATAAGTGATGTGCATGACAGTGCTCCATATATTAATTGCCAAGCCTGTGTATGGGATGCATTGAGAAGGGTGTACCCTGATGTACCGGATGTAGGCGCAATAATGACACGCAGAATGAAGCATGAAGGAGTTCCTGAATTATATATTATGAGGGCATAATGAAGCAAGAAATAGAAAACAGATCCAAAGTTCAAAACAAAATGGTTTATTAAACCAAATGTCAGGATGGTAGAAGGCGTAACATCTGTGATAAGGTGGTCATTCACTACCTGGACGAAACAAAGGAAAGTTTGAGTCAAATAGTTCAACTTAAAAGTATGTCTTTGTCCAAAACCTATCCTTGCCATCACAACTACAGCTAACCAATGTGTAGGGATGTCAATGTTGAAACAAATGGTGATGAACACACAGTTCTGAGAATTTTCCAGCTCTTAGCTTCCTTTTCAGCTCCCCTTCCCAAGTTCAAGAAAGTTCCACACAAGTCTCAAGATTAACTTTTCCAAGTTCAATGCAATATAGTTCCACACAATCCTTGGGGTTCCCTTCCCCAAGCTCAATGCAACACAGTTAAAATGAAGAGGGGTCTTGGGCCTTCGTCCCCAAGACAATATTTTCAGTTAATTAAATCTCAGGGTTCCCCTCCCCAAGACTTCAACGTAGCACCTGATATTTGTTTCAGTCTTTCAAAGTTCAACACAACTCTAGGTCAACCTGACCCTCCTTCGGGATTGCATCCCCAGTTCACTCACAGTGCTTTTCTTTAGCTTGTTTCACAATGTCTTTGTCTTTCACAATTTAGGGCTCATTTGTCTGACCACACAGTCCACCCATCACAGATCGTGCAACCAGGAACCCTTTGCTCTCCAACAGACACAGGTTCGTCTGGACTTGTCGCTGTGTACAGATTAACCTTCTCTTAGCTTATCTTTGCCGGCCTCTTAGCTATATGTGAAGTTTCACACTTTCCTGGCTTCTCCTGGTTAGCCTCCTGGCTTTACCATAAAATGTCACACACCTCTTGCCAGTCGTTGGCCTTGCTGTACTGTATCCAGTCATAAAGTTCACTTTGTGGTGGTCTTATTCATATCTGACCTTTCTATGGCACTCTTTCACACTTGCACTCTTTTCTATAGGTTGATTTCAAATGGGCACTTTCCCTTTTCGTTTTCATCAGCTATGAGCTTTGCCCTTAAAGCTATACTCAGTTCAGTGTTCAATATGCTTAATTTTGCTTGGTTTTAAGTTTTCATTCGGTTAGGTATTCAAAATATTTTATTCTGCTTTGTTTCAAAGTTTCATTCATTCCGGTATTCAATAGCTGTAATTCAGCTTTGTTTCAAAGTTTAATTCAGTTTGGTATTCAGTCAAACAAGTTTATTCGGATGTATAAAAACAACCATTAAACGACAAAATACACATTATAACACAAATCCAGGTTACAGTTTGAACAATCCATCAAACCCAAGATAAACAAGATCAGAACACGTAAAAGGAAATGCAATCTTTGCACCATAACCCGACACCATAGATCAAAAAATATTTATAGTAGAAAAAGGAGTCAACCCCAAGGACCCCATTACGTTACACATGGTCCCTTAACTTGACCAAATGGTCACAAGACTAATTGTTCGCCCTTGTCACTCAGACGCGGCCCCCCACAGGCCTTTTACCCAGAGGAGTACAGTTCGCTCCCGACAGGACAGTACAATGTGTGACAGTTCCAGGTGGGGCAACGGCTCCCAAATAGGGGCACGAGCTGATTGTAATCCCACTATATGGGGCCCGCACATAACCCCCAGATCTTCTCAAAACTTCCCTGACCATTTGACCATTCCTGAAGACAATTTTAACGGAGTCAGAGGGGTTTATACCTTCGCCTGCCAGTCTGACGCACCCCACCAACGCTTCCCTGGTCACAAAGGGACAGTTCCCAACAGAACGCAGCCAGTGAAGACATTTGTTAGAGAGGGCATCCCTTGGTTCACGCCTGCCCAAAGGCAACTTAGGTACCCCATGCAGGAAAACCGTAGCAGTTCTTTTCCCCCCATGTACAGGACTCTTGGAGCTACGCCCCCTTGGACAGAAGCCACGTGCTCCGCTCCCTCCCTCCCTCGGAGGATTGATTGTCGGGACGTTTGGGGGACTCTCCCCCATCACAATTGGTTCGATGCTCCCAGTGGGGTGGCCCCTCTCTGCGTTAGGGTGCATCAGCTGGACATCCCGAGTAGGGCTCATTGATGCATTGGCGGTCCTTTCGCGGGGTGGGATAATTGAAGGTAGCTGGGGGGGTTGAGTCCCTTGCCATCTGGGGGCAAACTGGAAGACTCCCCCGGCGGGTCCCCACCACCCTTCCCCTCCCCTCTTATTCCCCGGGCATCAATCAGTACCAAAAGCAGTTTCTTAATGATTGCAATTTCAGAAAGCACTTGAGCACAGGAGCAACAGCTGACAGTATGCACCTCCTTCTGTAGTGGAGCGGTGGAGGAATAGCTTCCGTGGGTGACAGGTTCGAGAGCCCTGAAAGGGGTTAGATGAGAAAAGGAGCAGGACCCTGAGATCGATGCTAGTAAGGTCTCGCTCCATGAGCTACAGGTGGAGATAGGCGGGAGATTATCTTCTGTTGTTCCAGTATTTTCTGTGTCCAATAGATCCAAAGTGGTAGCAGCTGTGGCTGGGGGTGAGTAGACGAAAATAGGGCCCGAAGTAGGTGGGAGAACAGGTGGCAGGTGTAGGCTTACAGTGGGCGAGCTGGGTTGGGGGGTGGCAGAAACAACAGGTGCCAGGGATGCAAAAGGAAGAACTGGCACATCACCAACCCCCCCTATGCCTGTGCCAGAGGCATTGGCCAGAGGCATGGCTTCAGAGTTCCCAGAAACGGTGGGCAGAGATTCTTGACAGACAGTGTCTTCGAGCTTCTGAGTTGGGAGGGTTCCTTTACAGCTCTGCATTGGGAAGTTAGCCAGATTACTGGAAGGCCCCCCCCCCGCATTCGGTTCCTGGGGTGGGTGCTTTCGTGCCCTCCACGGTATATATAGGCTCTCGGTATACAGGGTCAGTATCAGAACATAAGGAGGCCGCAGAATGGGGCTTAGCTTTGGGCCTAGATTTTTCGGTTGCACCCTGATGGCTACTTCTCTTGATGACCAGGAGTTTTCTTGCTAGTGTATGCTCAGGAGCTTTGGACAGGGACTCAGAGGACTCAGAGCAAAACGTGGGCAGGGTAGATGGCGTGGTAGATGGCAGGGAGACAGCCGGTTTCGTGGCCGGTTTCCTTGGCGCAGCATGGCCCCTAAAGGACCTCAGGGACTTTATTAGGGACATGACGGAGCCCCTCAGAACTGACCAGTAGAGGGCTGTGCTGGAGTCCCGGGTCCGGCCCCCAGCAGGTTTTCACGGACTCTACGCCGTTAGGTAAGAAGACACCAACAGGCCCAGGCGCAAAACACTTGTCTGCACTTACTTTTCCTTGTCGCCCCCGTCCGATGGCCAACACAAGGAGTGCCTCCCTCCACGTACGCCGAACACCAGCGGCGCCAAACACCACGCCCTTGCCCCGCCGCGGGCTTCACCGCTGCGGGGCTTGTAGCGCTGAGATAAGTCCAGGGGGCGTGGCCTCCGCCAGGAAGGGGAACGTCCCTCCAGGGACCCAGCACCAGCGGCGCCAAACACCGCGCCCTTGCCCCGCCGCGGGCTTCACCGCTGCGGGGCTTGTAGCGCCGAGATAAGTCCAGGGGGCGTGGCCTCCGCCAGGAAGGGGAACGTCCCTCCAGGGACCCAGCACCAGCGGTGCCAAACACCGCGCCCTTGCCCCGCCGCGGGCTTCACCGCTGCGGGGCTTGTAGCGCCGAGATAAGTCCAGGGGGCGTGGCCTCCGCCAGGAAGGGGAACGTCCCTCCAGGGACCCAGCACCAGCGGCGCCAAACACCGCGCCCTTGCCCCGCCGCGGGCTTCACCGCTGCGGGGCTTGTAGCGCCGAGATAAGTCCAGGGGGCGTGGCCTCCACCAGGAAGGGGAACGTCCCTCCAGGGACCCAGCACCAGCGGCGCCAAACACCGCGCCCTTGCCCTTTGGTATTCAATTAGCTTTGTTTCAAGTTTTCATTCATTTTCGGATTCAATATAACTCATACAGCCCTTAATTGCCTATGCGTAGGCTGCTAGAAGTGCTCCAGTGTTGAGTCTCTTTCCTCGGCATTCCTCTCCGTTGGCTCTGCTTCTTCCTTTCTGCCACTCAAGTCGACGGGCCAGCTTCTGCAAGCCCCACTTGGACTTCGTTGCTGTCCTCCAATGGCTGGAGGAGTGTTAGATTAGCTTTCCTTAGGTAAAGGGTGATACCCTGTCTCACCTACCTCACTCTTAACCCATCTTCTCTTCACCCTTTTCCTGGTGCTTATGGATTGGTAATATTTCCTGTAATTTCCTTATTCAGTGCGACAAGGATAACAATATCCCATAATTGCTTCTGCGATACCGGATACTTAATGAAAGGGAAATGCTAAGTACTGTGTCTCACTTGAGGACATCTCATCTCCAATCACCAAGGACCCTCCACCCAGGTGATCCTCCCTTACTTCTGCACCCCATGGGCCAGGATCCAAAAGCGATGGCCTTTCCCTGGCCACCTGAGAAGAGGACTAGAGGGGAGTAAATGTGAGGATGTCCTCTGGTTTCTCACAATATCCAGTCAATTCATGAAATGCACAGAGCGGAGACAGGAGAATCGTGGGGAAAGAATATACAATTTTTCTACTATGCGCTTCGAAAAGGTTTTCCTACCGAAGTGCAAGTAGAGTTAGACAGAATTATAGGTATGGAAGAGAAAGAATGGGGTAAAATACAGGCACACATAGTGGATTTCTGCAAATGGCAGTGCAGCGTGCAGATGCTAATTTAGTACAAAAGAAACTAGTGAAAGTCTGTAACTAACCCTACAGACACACAACCACAGTCAGGAGCAACACATGAATGAATTAATATGCAAGACAATCACAGGAATAGATGGGATAAAGGGTATCAAGGGGCAAGGAGGAACTCACAGAAGGGGTTGGGGGAGGATTTGGGGGATTACAACCTCGATTTGGAGGAGCATGTTGGACACATGTCTAAGGATTGTCGGAATAGACCCCCATGCAATACCATCCAGGAGCACCCCAGCACCGTATTATGCTCAATGGCCAGCGCAGGGATTCTATACCCCACAACAAGCCACAGCCCCAGTACCAATGTATGCCCCGAGATCTACAGAGTCACAGTATGTAGGGTACATACAAATGATTGCACCCACACAGGGATAGCTCATACAGTACCCAACCCCATAGGTAATACAGAATGTCGGCCAATAGAGTCCAGCACAAGCTGCTACAGTAAAATGGGAACAGAGTGCCCTTCCACGAGGAACAGTAACACATTACACTGGAGCTAGTGTGTTAGGAAGCAATGCTTTCCCACTTCCTGGATTTAATACCTCTACACAATAGGACAGCCTTGATGTGCCCAGTTCTCTCGATCACTCCAGACAAGGAACCCAAAGTTTTGGTGAAGATGGGAAACAGAATGTTCACCTTTATGGTAGACACAGGAGCCACCCGATCTTGGATAAGAAAAGGATGGTTGTATTGACAAGCCATAGCATGGATACTCAAGGTTTTTCTGGGGTAATTTTAAGGGTTCCTTTCACAGAAGATGTATCACTCACCATACGGACTCAAGAGATAGTAGCGCCATTATTGTACAGTACAGAAATGCCAGTGAAGGTATTAGAGACCTCCTTCAGAAGCTTAACATGACCATTATCATTCATTGACTGTCATGATCTCTGCTTCCAAAAGGTCAGGGTTTTCCCAACTCCCTTGGAAGCAGATTCATAACCCAGGTTCCGAGTGCCAACCAGTCCCAATTGGGACCTTTTGGACCCAGTCTTGGCGCCAGTGGCACCAGGCTCATAAATATGCCCAGTCCCAGCGCTGGAAGCGCCGGGCTCATAATGCTTGGGTGGACTTACCTGCAGCAGACCATGCTGCTTACTTGCCTGCCAGTTGAGCCTCTGATCCTCTTCTGTTTGGAACTACTTTTCCTGTTGAGTGGGGCAGGAGCCACTCCCTAGGTTCAGAACACTGGAACTCTTCTGAAAAGCAGGAACTCTTTTCTTACCTAGGCGTGGCTGTGGAAGGAGACACCTAAGCACTACAGGAGGCTATTTAAACCACACCCGATGGATGAATCTTGCTTTGCATTATTCTGCATCCTCTGCAGCAGAACGCTCATCGTGTCTTCTGCATCTGATCCTGGGCCTAAGGAAAAAGGCTTACCATCCTGAATCCAGTCTTCAGCAACACCTATAAAGACAAGAAAGAACAGGTTAGCATTACGGTCTTCAGTGACAGCTCTTCACTTACCTTGGCCATCGGCTGTCACCAACGCCTCGCGCTGCATTCTGAAAGACAAAGGCTTACCTACTCTTCGTGCGCTCCGGAGGTCTTCACACTGCATTCCGGCATCTGAAAGACAAAAGCTTACCAACTCTTCGCACGCTCCGGAGGCCTTCGGCGCTGCATCCCGCATCTGAAAGACAAAACAAGGTGCATTTAAAGACATTGGGGAACTTTAATACTCACGTGCCATTACTCCTTTCCACATCTAACCCAGTGGGTATTCCGGCACCCTGCAGCCGCTCCGAACTTGTACCTGCAAAATAAAAAGACAGTTAGAGCGCATCGTGAAGCAGGCAACAAGCGCTTACTTACGTGCTTCCAGGCGCTTCTATTCATCACACGGGCTCTATCTTCAACTCACTTCAGCCCGTCATCCACCATCGCCGGAACCCTGCAAAACAAGAGACATCATTACTAAAGACTTTAAAGACATTAGAATTACTCGAAACTTACCGTTCGTGCAGTAAACGACGGACAGCAGTCCTCTGAAGTCAAGAGGCCTGCTCCCCTTATCCAGTGAAGAAACTGGTTACAGCACCCTGCCCCGAGGCAGATGGAGAGCACGGCGTTCACTTACCTAAGACATCTTACCCTTCGAGTCAAACATACAGTGCACAGAGGTCCAGCCCAAAGAGCCAGCCGTGTGTTACACATCACCTTTGAAGATACGGTATACGCCCAGTCAAGTCCGGCGCCTCTACGGGAATCAGGTGAGCGTTACAGAATGCAAAGCCTACCACAAAACTCCCGTCCAGGCGCTATGGAAACCTCGGATACCGACCAATTAGCCCAGTTACTTGGGGAACTAAGGGCAGAAGTGCATGCAGCCCGTCAGGAAACGAACGCTCTAAGAAGGGAACTGATTATTTCCAAGGAGCGAACAGATGATCTTGCTAGACGATTGCTACAGTCACAAGCCGGACAGACCCCGTTACCCGCATCTGGGGGAAATCTTCCTTCTACATCCTCTATGAATCCAGTGCAGATCAACCTACCTGGGAATGTACCTCTGGCTCCGCCCGAACGATTTTCTGGTGACCCAAAGAGGTTTGCAGTATTTATCAATCAGTGCCGGTTGCATTTCTTATGCCGGCCAGCAGCCTTTCCAACTGATCAAGCTAAAGTAGCTTTCGTGCTTTCGTACCTTAGTGGCAATGCGGCAGACTGGTCGATCCCTCTAGTAAATCAAGATGATCCGGTCCTTTATGATTTTCAAGCTTTTCAGCTCAGTATGGAAAAACTGTTCGCAAGACATTCACAGGGGCAGGCCTTGGACAATGAGCTTCTTTCGTTGCGACAAGGTAATCAAGACCTTTTGGCTTATATTGCGTCTTTCAACAGACTGATAGTGGAAACTCAATGGCCTGAGGACAAAAGGATTACGCTGTTTTATAGAGGTCTACGTAGAGAGCTCAAAGATGTGTTAGCCCAAGTAGTGAATCCCCCACAAGATTGTTCGGACTATATAGACTTAGTCGTTCAAATAGATCACAGACTGCAGAACAGGAAGGCCGATCGTTCCAAGTTTGATGCTCGAGTATTTTCCAAACCGCCAACTCCTTCCAAAGGAGTAGACTCCGGGGAACCCATGCAAATAGGGGGTCTGAAAGGTCCTCTAACACAAAAGGAGCGGGAAAGGAGAAAACAGTTGCAATTATGCCTCTATTGCGGAAACTCAGGGCACTTTCTTCGAGACTGTCCGGTGAAACCTGCTAAGAAGGCAGTAGGAGCTGCAGTTACCAAAGTTACAAACTCAGAGCAGGGAAACGACCTCGCCCGACAAGAATAGAGGTCCTCTTGCCGAGCGTGAAAACCAGTTCCGTGACCTCGCATTTCGTGATACCTATGGTCCTCATTAGCCCTGATAATCCGGATCGATTACATGCAATTGAAGCTTACGTCGACGGCGGTGCAATCGGCAATTATGTGGATCATGAAATGGTTTTGAGGATGAATCTAACTCTTTGTCCCAAGGCTGTAAAGGACGTCATTACTACGGTGGATGGTACGGAGATAGCCTCCGGGCCAGTAACGCATACCACTCAAGAAGTGACGCTAATAAGTCAAGATGGACACCATGAGAAGATCGTGTTCGATGTGATCAAGGCCCCTCAGTTTCAGATTATTCTAGGAATACCTTGGTTAGAGAAACACAATCCTCTGATCGATTGGCGAGCAAGAACGGTCCAGTTTCCAGAATGTGTCTCTACTTGTCACCCTCCACCTGGTGTTGCACTGGCAGCAATTTCTTCAGAGACTCCCCAGTTACCTCCCGAATACCTAGAATACCAAGATGTTTTCTGGAAGGATCAGGCTAACTCTACCTCCTCATAGGTCTTATGACTGCCAGATAGACCTGATACCTGGATCTACTCCTCCTTGTAGTAGAATTTATGCCCTCACCGAGCCTGAGAACCTTCACCTTCGACAATACCTGGATCAATACCTGGCAAATGGGTTTATTCGTCCTTCCAAGTCCCCTGCTTCTTCAGCTTTGTTCTTCGTTCCAAAAAAGGAAGGAGACCTTAGAACTTGTATAGATTATCGCTCCCTGAACCAGATCACCGTTAAGAATAGATATCCGTTACCTTTGATCCCTGAACTCCTGGACCAAGTCAGAAAAGCATGCATATATACAAAGCTGGATCTTAGAGGAGCTTACCACTTGGTACGAGTAAAAGAGGGCGATGAATGGAAGACGGCCTTCCGCACCAAGTATGGGCTATTTGAATATCAGGTATGCCCTTCGGACTTTGCAATGCCCCGGCCGCCTTTCAATATTTTATGAACGATGTCCTCAGAGAGCTCATAGATGTGTGTGTTGTTGTTTACATTGACGACATCCTCGTTTATTCTTCATCGGAATCTGAACATCGGAAACACGTGAAAATGGTCCTCGAAAGATTGCGTCAACACAAACTTTTCGCTAAGTTGGAAAAATGTGTTTTCAACGTGACTGAAGTTGAATTCTTGGGATTCATATTATCACCTGGCGGAGTGCGTATGGATTCAAAGAAGGTGATGCAGTTCTCAAATGGCCATCACCATCCTCCGTAAAAGGTGTGCAAAGCATGTTAGGCTTCGCTAACTTTTACCGCAGGTTTATCCCCGAATTCTCTCGAATAGTCCAGCCCATCACTGCCTTGTTAAAGAAAAACAAACGTTTTGAATGGTCTACCAAGGCGGAACAAGCTTTCCAGGATTTGAAGACTAAACTTATCCCTGCACCAATCTTAAAACACCCTCGCCCCGAACTCCCCTACATCGTGGAAACTGATGCTTCAAGCCTTGCCATGGGGGCAGTTCTATCACAAAAGGACCCGGTAACCAATCAGTTGCATCCCGTGGCATTTTGGTCCCGCAAATTCTCGCCTCCTGAAATCAATTACACGATTACTGACAAGGAACTTCTGGCTATCAAGTCTGCCTTTAAGGCTTGGCGGCATTATCTGCTGGGGGCCCGACACACCGTTACTGTGATTACGGATCACCGAAACCTGCAATATTTGAAAACCGCAAAAGCCCAATCCTCTAGACAACTCCGTTGGGCATTATTCTTTGCCGAGTTTGACTTCATAATTACCTATCGACCTGGTACAAAAAACGGTAAAGCTGATGCCCTTTCTCGGATGGGAGTGGAAGAACACTTGATCAACCCTAAACCTGTACCAATCATTCCCGAACAAAGAATTCTGGGTGTAATCGCCACACAATCCATAGAGGAAGTTAAGGATAAAGCCAGGCAACTTGTAACTCCAGCAGACATACAGAATTGGCATCTGCAAGGAAAGGACTTTGCAGTAAAGGACAACTTATTGTATTTCCAAGAACGATTATACCTACCCAGCACAGATTTACAGAAAGAAGTAATCTCTTGTTATCACGATTCTTTAATGGAAGGACATCCCGGTATAGCCAAGACCTCAGAAAAGATCAAGCGCTACTTCTGGTGGCCGTCTTGGAAAAAAGATATCAGAGACTTTATAATGTCCTGTGGAGTATGCGCCCAAAACAAGAGTCAAAAGGAAAGACCAGCAGGCCTCTTACGCCCTATTGACATCCCACCTCGCCCTTGGCATACGCTTTCTATGGACTTCATCACCGATCTACCTCCATGCTCCGGATACAATACGATTCTAGTAATAGTGGACTTATTCTCCAAGATGGCGCATTTCATTCCGCTCAAAGGCTTGCCAACAGCAGCAACTCTGGCCCGAGAATTTCTCGAAAACATCGTCCGACTGCACGGTTTTCCTTCGGTTCTAATTTCGGATCGAGGTAGTCAATTTATTTCTCATTTTTGGCGAAGTTGCTGTCGGTCGGCTCAAATTGATGTGAGACTATCGACCAGTCACCACCCTCAGACCGACGGACAAACCGAGAGGACCAATCAAACTCTGGAACAGTATTTACGCTGCATGCTGCAACAAACTGAAAAAACTTGGAAAGACATCCTTTGGATAGCCGAATATGCCTACAATAACTATGTCCATTCGGGAACTGGGAAAACCCCGTTTTTTCTTTTGTACGGCAGTCACCCTCGAACCTCGGAGTTGGATCCCCTCCAAGATCTTGAAACACCAGCAGTAGACTACCTGCATTCTACAATCACCCAAGCCTTTAAGGAAGCTGTTTCTCACCTTCAAAGGGCTAAAGAACAATACAAGAAAGGAGCAGATCAACATCGGAAGGAAGCTCCTCAATATCGAGTAGGGGATCAAGTCTGGTTATCCACCAAATATCTACCTCTAAAAGGGCCACGCACATTCAACCCAAGATACCTTGGTCCCTATTCCATCACTACCATAGTAAACCCAGTAGCGGTCAAGTTGGACTTGCCCCCGCACATGAAGATACATCCGGTCTTCCACGTCTCTCTATTAAAACCCGTGCAACCTCAAACCCGACTAACTAAATCTCCAAAACCTATCTTAGTTGATGGGGAACTCGAGTTTGAAGTCAAAAGCATTCTGGACTCCAAGATCTCCAAATCTAAACTATTTTACCTAATTGACTGGAAACATGATCTCTGCTTCCAAAAGGTCAGGGTTTTCCCAACTCCCTTGGAAGCAGATTCATAACCCAGGTTCCGAGTGCCAACCAGTCCCAATTGGGACCTTTTGGACCCAGTCCTGGCGCCAGTGGCACCAGGCTCATAAATATGCCCAGTCCCAGCGCTGGAAGCGCCGGGCTCATAATGCTTGGCTTACCTGCAGACCATGCTGCTTACTTGCCTGCCAGTTGAGCCTCTGATCCTCTTCTGTTTGGAACTACTTTTCCTGTTGGGTGGGGCAGGAGCCACTCCCTAGGTTCAGAACACTGGAACTCTTCTGGAAAGCAGGAACTCTTTTCTTACCTAGGCGTGGCTGTGGAAGGAGACACCTAAGCACTACAGGAGGCTATTTAAACCACACCCGATGGATGAATCTTGCTTTGCATTATTCTGCATCCTCTGCAGCAGAACGCTCATCGTGTCTTCTGCATCTGATCCTGGGCCTAAGGAAAAAGGCTTACCATCCTGAATCCAGTCTTCAGCAACACCTATAAAGACAAGAAAGAACAGGTTAGCATTACGGTCTTCAGTGACAGCTCTTCACTTACCTTGGCCATCGGCTGTCACCAACGCCTCGCGCTGCATTCTGAAAGACAAAGGCTTACCTACTCTTCGTGCGCTCCGGAGGTCTTCACACTGCATTCCGGCATCTGAAAGACAAAAGCTTACCAACTCTTCGCAGGCTCCGGAGGCCTTCGGCGCTGCATCCCGCATCTGAAAGACAAAACAAGGTGCGTTTAAAGACATTGGGGAACTTTAATACTCACGTGCCATTACTCCTTTCCACATCTAACCCAGTGGGTATTCCGGCACCCTGCAGCCGCTCCGAACTTGTACCTGCAAAATAAAAAGACAGTTAGAGCGCATCGTGAAGCAGGCAACAAGCGCTTACTTACGTGCTTCCAGGTGCTTCTATTCATCACACGGGCTCCATCTTCAACTCACTTCAGCCCGTCATCCACCATCGCCGGAACCCTGCAAAACAAGAGACATCATTACTAAAGACTTTAAAGACATTAGAATTACTCAAAACTTACCGTTCGTGCAGTAAACGACGGACAGCAGTCCTCTGAAGTCAAGAGGCCTGCTCCCCTTATCCAGTGAAGAAACTGGTTACAGCACCCTGCCCCGAGGCAGATGGAGAGCACGGCGTTCACTTACCTAAGACATCTTACCCTTCGAGTCAAACATACAGTGCACAGAGGTCCAGCCCAAAGAGCCAGCCGTGTGTTACACATCACCTTTGAAGATACGGTATACGCCCAGTCAAGACCGGCGCCTCTACGGGAATCAGGTGAGCGTTACATTGACAAAGGAATAGTGTGTTCATCACCAGGCATGCATTTCAATAGAATAGCCACAGTAAAACAGGCACTCTGCAGCACCAACACGATACAAACATTACCATTACACGAGGCTCTAGTCACATATGCAGTGGCCATTTTGATTGGATGGTTACCAGGTGTACATAATGTGATATTTCGCTTGCCAGCGGAATTTCTATTCAGACGTGCAGTACCACACGAGGAAGCTCCAAAGACAGTCTTTGCATTTCACATTGTGGCAGTGATCATGAGGAAAGGCACAGTCATCATATGAGGCACAGATGAGGAAGGAATGGAATGGAGAACAGCACTATGCATAGACCCCACACTGCCATTGAAAGAAGTCACTGATGAGACAAGAGGAAAAATAGTTTTTTTTAAATCAGCATACCATGTCACATGGTTATACAGCATAGGGAAGTGCCACAGACAATACTGACAGCTGCCACAGCACCATCACAGATGCATGAGGACTTAGCCAAAGTACCTAGTCGACTATGGGCCAGTGACCCTAACGACGTAAGGTGACTGACCAGCATAGGATTGGTTAAATTAAAACTCAAACCAGGTGCCAAACACCCCAAGGTAAAGCAATATTGATTGTGTAAGGAAGCAGATAAGGGAATATATGCCACAATCAAAGCACTGCTTGACGAAGGTATTATAGTACCTTCAGATGCACCATGCAGCACGGCCATATAACCCCTGAAGATAGAAAAGGGATCATCATGGAGATTCATACAGGATCTCCTCTCTGAACGATATAGTGGAAGCAGAATATGCACTATTACCAAACCCTGCATCAATATTGAGCAGCATACCTGCTGACGCAGTTAACTTTTCTGTGATGGATTTAAAAAATGCCCTTTTCACAATACAATTGCATTAGACTCCCAATACCTGAAAGCATTTTCATATCACAGAAAGAGATTCCAACACACTCGTTTGCCCCAGGGGTACTGCGAGTCCCCCATCGCTTCCGATGGACATAGGAAGCATACACATGACCATTGTAGTTCTACAATACATGGCTGACTTGTTAGTGTGCAGCACAACAGAGGAATAGTGTAGAAAGGACACAGCACAACTCCTGATAATACTTGCAGACAAAGGGTATAAGGTGGACAGGGTCAAGTGGTGTACTTGGGACAGATCATATCAGCAGCAGGAAGGAAGATAAGTCCAGATAGAGACACAGCAGTGAGGAACACACCACAGCCTAAAACAATCAAACAAATGCAGAAATTCCTAGGCCTATGCAATTATTGCCCAAAATGGGTGTTTGATTAACCAACATATGTCAAAACCCTATTGCAGCCATTCAAGGAAGCACACAAAATCAAAGGAACACTTGCATGAACAGCGGAGACGGCAGAATGTTTTGAAGACTTTAAAAATGCAATTAGCAGTGCACCAGTGCTAACAACCCCAGATTACAGTAGGCCATTGTTTCTATTATCACATTCAAATGGACAGGTCATGACAGCAGTACTCACACAGCGATCATCGCAAAAGCACAACCAATTGCATACCATAGTGGTCATTTTGATCTAGTAATGCAAGTTAATTTCCCATGTGAGCAGACTTTAGCAGCAGCATAATTTGCTGTACAGACATTTGCTACCATAGTTATGGGATGTCCACTCACTTTGTAAATGGAGCATGCATTATTCACCATTTTAATGAGGAACAAATCAACTTTAAGTACACATAGAGAAAGTGGGTATTAGGTAATTTTGACAAATCCAGCCATTACCATAGTAAGGTGTCACACAATCAACCCAGCAACATTCATCCCAGACCAGTTGAAGCTCAGGACAAAGTCCATGACTGTACAGTATATGAGGGAGAGTCAGACGTATTCAGTAGGAGAAGTGTATTACATAGATGGGTCATCAAGCATAGACCAGGAAAGTGGACAATGACATACAGGAGCAACAGTTGTGAAATATGTAAAGAATCAAGAGGAAGCACTATTCAGCACAAGCAGCAGAACTTGTAGCACTCATAGAAGCCCTAGAAATATCAGCTTATGATGATGTCCCCATTTACACTGAATCAGCCTAGATGACCTCCGCAGTGCACTCAGGGCTGTCAAGATGAAAGAGACGAGGGTACAGACGAGCAGATGGGTCACCAGCTCAGCATGCGATCTTGCTAGCTAGACTAATTGAAGCATTGAAAGACCCTTTGCACATAGCCATAATGAAGTGTGCAGTACAATTTAAAGGGACAGATTCAGTTTCACATGGGAATTCAGCTGCAGAGGCAGACACAAAACAGGCAGTTTATAGGCCCTTTCCGGAGCAAAGTCAAACACCTGTTACAGCAGCACAGCAAAGATACTACCAGAAGCATACGGTGCACTATGAAAGGAACACATAATTGAGTTTCAAGAAAGATCCTCAGCAGAGTTAAAAGCATTATGGGTAAAAAGAAATGTACACAGTCACCCTCTGATATCGTTTGGAGACAAAACAGCACAGGTAAAGTAGTAATGCTTGAAGAACTACTGAACATTGTCCTAGAGCAGCTCCATTTTCTTACGCATGCACCTAAGCAGCACATTGCTGCTGTCATCAGCGCAGACGTGTTCATGCCTAATTTGGCGCAACAAGTCGACAAGTTTCTGGCAAATTGCACCACATACCATAAATTCCATCCAGGACACACACTCAAGCCACAGAAGGGAACATTGCCTCACCCACGGGGCCTTTTAAAGAACCACACATTGATTATATCGATATGGTGAATCGATGCAACACCAACAGGTATGTACTAGTGGTAGTGTGCCCTTATTCCTGCTTGATAGAGGCAGGGCCTTTGCATCAATGCGGATGCTAAATCTGCAGCCCGATTTTTAGTAAGGGAAGTATTTCCAAAATCTGGAATATGTGAGCTTTGCGGTCCGACAATGGACCGCACTTTATAAATGAGTTCCTAGGAGAAGTTACTCCATAATTAGGAATCGGGCACAAATTAAGCACTGCCAGGCACCCGCAAGTGAACAGGGTGTTGGAAAGGATGAACTGTTTACTCACAATAAATTTAGCTAAACTCTGCGATAATTAAAAAGAGCTGGTTTCACTGCCTACACCTGCCCCTATTCAGTTTACATCATCAGCCTGGAAAGGACCACCATTCTACGCCCCATGAGGTAGTAACAGGAAGGAGAATGTGCACACCAGCTGTGCCCCCACAAACAGTGTCAGATGCCCACAGGAGTTCAGCCTTGCTTAGAGAAGAGTATTTTGTATATCTTAAGAATATGTCAGCCTGTGCAAAGTTCATTTCTTCACAGATAGAAATAAAAGCGTGCCAACGGGACCCAGTTGATACATACAATAACACAACAGAAGAACCTCTCCAACTAAAACCAGGAGACAAGGTTTATGCAAGACAGCATATAAGAAGATGAAATGAGCCACAGTTTACCGGTCCCTATAAGGTGGAGAAAGCAACAGCTTCTGCCGCCAAGCTAAAAAAGCACTGCAACAGTGAGGTTCAACAGAGATTGGGACTCCAACAAAAGGATAACAACAAAAGTTGAGTAACAATCTCTCGAACTGTAAAGCAATTACAAGACAAGAATGAAACCTATTGGGCGTGAAAGTGAAAGTGTTCCAAGCAATATGCAAAAAGCTATGAAAACAATCATGAAAATGTTAAGAATGTGTATATAGGGATATGTTGTCTATTTTTCTCTCTTCTTCTTTTCTTTTCTTTAATAGAGATTGAAATTAGGATCCAGATGTTCTAAGCATAATAGTACAAAGATAGGGATTATCACTCTAAAGGTACCAATGTGGGGTATGATCTCATGGGCCAGGAAGATAGCTCAGGGCAACGCGCTCACCTTGGAAGCAAGACAAGGTGAAGCAACACAGGTTTGATCACGGGTCCACTCTTAGAAACCTCTGGGTATAAACAACGTTAATAAATAACCAATTACAAAACATTATAATGAAAACTACCAGTCAGGCACAAGTAAATGGATCATGTTCTATTTGCAGGCTTATCCGGCATGTAATTGGCAAACCCAGATTGTTCTTATCGCAGGAAGTGTCGACTTTAGAGGCACAGTGCTTAGTACATTTAATAACTTGCAGGATACAGGGTCAGTTCCAGGGACACAAAGTTTGAATAATTTGGAAAAAATTACAAAAGATGAGTGTGACGGGATGGGAAAATATGATGAAGAAAAATGTGAAGCAAAAACACAGATAATCATTGAGGGGGCAACGTTCTGGGACAAGAAACTGGTGAAGGGGCATGCAGTGTTCAATGCTGAGGGACTACTGGGATTTACAGAAGAATTATTATTGATGAAAGCTAATGAAAGCTGTAGAAAAGTGTGGGCAATGACGTTAATAAATTGACAAGTTTGCATCAACATTATCTACCTGTAAAAGTGCAGACACTCACTCGATCTTCATTCTGTTTCAGAGGCAAAGCCAGTGAGACCGTTAGCAAAAACAGTAACTGCAACCAGACTTACTCGATGCCATCGCTAAATGAGGGCACAGCCACTATCATGATTTCTTATGGCAGTACAGCAGCAAGACCTACGATTACCTACTACCCTCTTGGAGTGGTATCTGCTCGCTGGTAACTTTACATGCACCCGTTATGATGGTACGGGAGAGTCATGTGCAATTGCCCAAAGGACAATCCCTGTCCCCTGTGCCGCCCCCACCAGTTGTAGGATATTTGAACTCACCTAGGGTGCAAAGAAATAAGCGGTCAGTGTGGTTTTCAGAGGAGGTTTGACACATCCCGGAAGAAGGTACCCAATCAATCTCTTCTATTTTCCAAAACTGAGATATTTTTCACATCCCTGCTGGCTCCAGGAATACAAACTGCAACCAATTTGAAATGGCTCCAGATCCTCCGCTGGAACCTAATGGAGCTTTCTAATGCCACAGAAAATGGACTCAACGCAATACGTGAAGAGCTTAGTGCACTCAGACTTGTGGCACTTCAAAACAGGATGGTGTTTGACCTACTCACAGCATTGGAGGGAGGAATTTGCTGAAAAATAGAGAGCACATGCTGTACATACGTGCCTCCTAATGACGCTGACAACCGATCCCCAACCCTTGCCAATAAACAGATGACCAAGTTAACAATGGGCATAGAGAAAGCATAAGGAATTGTCAAGGACGATAACTGGCTGATGGTTCTAACATCATGGATCCCTGGGTGGCGAAATCATTTTTGCCAGGTGCTGTTTCCTATCCTTGTTCTTTTAATAATACTTTGGTGTACTAAAAAAATAACAGTAACCTGTTGTGTGTCCCATGGTAACAAAAGTACCCTTCTTGAGGTTATAACAGGTAAGGCCACTCCTCGTTGGAAAGATGAAAGCTGCCAGACAAATGAACAACAACAGGTAGAAGAAACAAAAGGTACCCAATAAACAGACATTGTTGGCCAGAAATTGCCCTTTGGTCACAACCTCCTGACCCAGTCCCTTTTCAAATCAGACTGGCCAAATTGCTACTTAATATGCACGCCCTGGCAGTATGTCATATGTGGAGGAGATTTAAGAGATGTACATAAAATATGGATACCTAGGAGTGTATATCCTGCCCCCCTCTTTTGTCTTGGGGCGCCTGGATACACTTTTTGTTGTATAGGTGCCATACACATGTCCAATAGATAAAATAAATAAATATGACGGCAACAAGAGGAAGAAGCTTATGAGAGGCAGTTAAGAGAAATATTCATCCCTCAAGGGATGAAAGGGGGGAGTTTTGGGGAGTACCAGAATGTGGGGGACTATAACTGCAATGGTGAATACATCAGTGTCCTAAATGTGCATGAACATACAAGCTGCAAAAGTCCCTTTAACACTGAGCAAACAGCATTAAAATTCAGCCGCTGTGAACACACACCCATTAGAGATTTCCTTATGAAGACCCAAAAGCATGAGCAGCCGTGCTTAAGTGAACCATAGTGTATTCACCCTGTAGCTAAACATAATCCCATGCTATAGTCAACACAATTGCATGTAACATTGAGTAGGGACATTTAAAGCATATTAACAGTAATAATGAATAACAGCAACCTTTTGCATTAAGCTGAACACACAATACATGTAGGCCTAAAAATCTAGTTACCCAGCTCATAAGGATGAAAATCCTCACCTCCAGAAAAGAAAATATTATCCAAGCCTTTGCAAGGAAGCATATGTATATCTTAGCTGTAACTTTCCAGAGAACACAGATAAATGCCGTACAGTGATTGGCTAAAACCAAGGAAGGCAAATCAATTCCTAAGCTCAAGATGCCGAAGTGAGGTCATAAGAAGAGAAACAACAAGAAAGCAGACCCCCAGTACTGGAAGAACAAAACACTGCTTGCTGATTGGTCACAATACATTGGTCAAATTGAGTTCCCAGGGAAATAGTCAAAGGATATATAACAAATTGTGTTCCTGAGCAGTATGTCAAATTGTAATTCAATGAAGGTCAAAAACCTGTACAAGCAAAACAATAATTAGTGGAAGATATGTCCGATGAGGCAGAAGGAACAAGGTGCAACACTGCCCTCTGTAGGATAAAGCACACAAATAAGGCTGCATTTATTAAGGAAAGAGCAGTGCAGCCATTACGCATGAAGCAGGATTCAGGAGGAATAATTGATCAGATGTCCGAAGCTCCTTCATCAGTCTATCGTGTGTACTGCACCTTCATGAAGTCATAAATTATATAGATACACACACATGTTAGTGTGTAGGCAAACAATCACTCTGTTTTTTGGTGAGTATTCTGATCATGAATTTTTGTTGACCCTGTCGCTTCACTAAAGATTCACTGTTGTTTGCCCAACAGTAACAATAAAGCTTTAGATTTGATCTCTAGATTTCATGCGCTAAGGAAAGATGGTACATTACATTTTCTTTTGATTTTTTTGTTTGTTTTTTCTTTTTCTGCTGCTTTTGTAGTATTCAATACATTGGGCCTCATTACAAGATTTGCTGTAATGGAAAAACGATGCTGGTAAGGGAATACCGACACCGCATACCGCTCCGGCCCATTACGAGTAGACATCCCGCTATCAGCGCCACCGCTAACACCATGCTCCTCCGTACCGGCATGGGTGCGGGCACGCTGCCCTTCGGGTCAGCAATACCGGGATGCTGCTAACAGGAGGACATCACAAGTGACGCGGACATGCACCTACCGGCATCCCGAAGGCAGTAATTAGGGATACAGCGATGCCGGCATCATCAGCATCGCGGATCACCCTCTAATAGCAATGTGCTGTGATCCCAACAGCCACAGGTGCACACAATCAGCACAAGTGGAGGCAATGGAGTCTGGCCCAGCACAAAAGGAGCACACCCACACACTACACCTCTTCCCACACCAAAATGATCCCACTTGCAGTAGCGATATTGGGGCTGGAGGACATGCTTGCATTGCTACACCATGAGCAACAACTACAACAGGCACTACAGAGAAGATGCAGGAGGAGAAGGAGATTAATACAGCCCCAACACGTCCCACCAGTGCAGCCAGTGGTACCACACAGGCAGCCACCAATCCCTCGCATGAGAGCCAGTCCATTCAACCTAACTCCTGTGCAGATCCACACAATGTACTGCCTGGACCGGGACACCATCACCTCCATTGTGGACATGATACACAATGACATTGTCAGCCTGATTGAAATCCGCACCGCCATCCCCCATCTACTGAAGGTAGTGTCTGTGTTCCACTTCCTGGCCACAGGCACCTACCAGCACACAGTGGGGCAGATGCATGGCATATCACAACCTTTTTTTCATGCATGCTGAACCAAGTGCTGGATGCCCTCCGGAAGCACACAAGCGACTAGATATCCCTACCAGGGACCTCCCAGGAGATCTTTGACCTAAAATTGGCTTCCATGCACTGGCAGGCATGCCAAATTGTATCGGTGCCCTCGACTGCACCCATGTGGAATTGGTGGTCCCACATGCCATGGAGGTCGCGTACCGCAATTGTAAGCTATACCAATCTGTCAATGTGCAGATGGTATGTGACTCCAGCAATTTCATCACACATTGCTGTGTCCGATATCCTGGTTCAACTCATGATTCAATGGTCCTGCGGCACTCCACAATACCACGCTACATGGAGCGACATGCTGGACGACGTGCCTGGCTGCTTGGTAAGTTGCATGACAGGCACATGACAGTGTAATGGGGGGAGGGAGAGATGCACACACCACCCGGGTGAGAATGGCGTGGTGAATGGACAACGCCCTTACTGCAAAACACTGTGCCCCAAAACATCCCAAACTGTACATGACACCTAAACGTCATATAAATGATGGAAGCTGCACACCAATGCCAATACACCAGACTTGCAACCAGCCCACATCCCTCAACACGTCCACTGCACATCATCAGACCGTACCCTCTGTAACACAATGCAGCAACATGCTCTGAGTCTGCACAATGTACATGACCGCAGAAAAACACAACAAAGGACATGCATCCATGAGTGCGCACAAATCAATCCCACCTAGAGAATACACTGATTGTCACTGGCCCACCACCACAGTAGCGCTGCATGTCACCATGGGAATAATAACCGATGAACGACAAATCATGATGAAATTTGTGCCAATGCTGCTAGTAAAAATACATACAAATCACTCGACATCACCTATATGATTGCAAATACAGCGGTAGGCATCCACAGTGCATGAACACCAGCAAGGAAGAGGACATCCTCATGCCTCATCAGGTCGGGTTGGCACTCCAGTACGGGCATCAGACCGTGGCCAAAATCATCATGGTATGTGCCATGCTGCACAACATGTGCATCCGACGGAACGTGCCTCTGCCGCCTGACATTGACCAACAACCACCAGGTGAAGATGAGGATGATGAAGAGGAAGGGGTTGCACATCAGCCAGGTGGCGATGCACATGAGGGACGTGCTGTGTACTAGTTATTGTTATTGTTATTGTTATTTTGCATTTATATAGCGCCTTATATACCATTGGTATGGTCTGAAGGCGCTGGTAGGTTGAACGCCCTTGGGAACCGAGGTTCGAGTCAGTAGAGGGGGTGAAGAGAGTCAAAAGGTGCGTGTGCGCACAAGGTATGTGTGCAGCTGGTGCGGGGTTAATGTGGTAGCTGCTTCTTAGCGGTAGGTGTGGTGGTTGAGAGGTCAGGAGAATGTGTTCGCTCTGGCAGAATTTATCCAGCTCGAGAGTGGCTGCGTTAGGCCTGAGGAGAAACGCCTGGCTGGGGGTGTTAAACCAGTGGTGGTTACTTAGAGTGATGGGGAGTGAGCGGGAGATGTTGATATGAGAACAGTTATACCGAATGGTG
This sequence comes from Ambystoma mexicanum, assembly GCF_040938575.1. Lineage (NCBI taxonomy): Eukaryota > Metazoa > Chordata > Amphibia > Caudata > Ambystomatidae > Ambystoma > Ambystoma mexicanum. Next base: position 525,505,109 of record NC_090940.1, read on the forward strand.
TCATAGTATCCCTGTGTTCTATTTGAGTGGTGGTGTAAAGAGGAGAGTAGGCGTGGGGTGTGGTATGATATATGTTCATTCAAATGTTCCCGCGCGTTCATAGTTCGTCTTGCGTGCTCTAGTCTATCCTTCATTTTGGGTGTGCTTTGTGCATGCTCTCATGTATTCCATATGCATGCACTCCCGTCCTCCCCGCGCATGCACTCCAGTCTGCCTATGCGTTCATCCGGTCTGCACGCTCATCCGGTCTGCTCTACACAGGCGTCGGCACCACGCAGGCATCCGCTCTACACAGGCATCCGCTCTACAAGGCATCCGCACCACACAGCTATCCGCTCCACACCGGCATCCGCACCACATGTTCTCTTATCGGCACAACATACTACTCCTCTGCTTGATATATTACTCGACCGCTCTACGTATTTGTTGGTTTCATACATTCGTCCGCTCCCCTCATTCATCTGTTCTATGAATTCATCCGCTCTACGTACTGATCCGCTCCATGTATTCGTCCGCTCCACTTACTCATCCGTTCTTCCCATTCGTCCGTTCCACCCATTTGTCCGTTTCACCCATTCGTCTGTTCCACCCACAGACACATACACATCTGTTCTGCAAATTTATCCGTTCTACGTAATGACCCGCTCCAGACACTTGTCGGCACCATATACACTCATTCCAGATATTTATCGGCACCATAGACTCATCCATTCCATACACTCATTTGCTCCACCTACTCATCAGTTCCACACATTTGTTCGCTCTACATACTCGTCCGTTCTATGTACACCGCTCTCCTCATCGTGCTCGTCCGATCCATTCGTTCAACCGTTCTACCTATTCGTTGGCTCTGATTTACGTGTTCGTCTGTTCCGCATATTTTTCTGCTCTGCGTACTCGTACGCTCTGCTCCCCACACTCAGCCATTCCCCACAGTCAGCCATTCCCCACACTCAGCCATTCTCCACACTCAGCCATTCCCCATGCTCAGCCATTCTCCATACTCAGCCATTCCCCACACTCAGCCATTCCCCACACTCAGCCATTCCCCACACTCAACCATTCCCTACATTCAACCATTCCCCACACTCAGCTATTCTCTCCTCCGCCCTCTCATCCTCCACATAGTTCCGCCCTCTTCATTCATCAGCTCTCGACACTCATCCACTCTCGACACTCATCTGAATCCACGTGCTCATGCGCTCTACAATCATTTGCTCTCCAGACTCATCCGCACTCGAGACACATGCGCTCTGCAGACTCATCCGCTCTCCAGGCTCATCCGCTCTCCAGACCCATCCGCTCTCCAGACTCATCGGCTCTCCAGACTCATCCGCTACTCACACTCATACGCTCCCCACACTCATATGTTCCATACACTTATACGCTCCCCACACTCAGTCTCTCCCCCCATTCGGTTGCTCCCCACTTTTCTCCGCTCTATATGTGCCTCTGTTCTCAGCGCACTTCCACTCTGCACGATCTTGCGCTCTGCACGTTCTCCAGGCTCAATTGCCAACAGCATTTATCCTCACATTCATCCATACTCATCTATACTTATTTGTTCTTTCCACTTATCCGGTCGTGCCCTCTATGCTCATCCGCTCTCCTTGTTCATCCGCTCTCCATGCTCTCTTCTTTCCATTATTCAGTGATTCTGTTCTATTTAATCATTTCCCTGTTTAGATCTACTTTATTAGTTTTAGTTCTGTTTGTCAATGTAGGTTACAATCTGGTTCGGTTAGCTTTTTTTTTTTTTTTTTTTTTTTTGGTAGTTTGTTAGGTCGGTGTTATTGTGATGATGCTGGTTTGGGGCTGGTTGGTTTTAGGGAAAGAGCCAGGTTTTCAGTAGTTTGCGGAAGGCCGTTAAGTCCTGAGTTAGGCGGATGTGGGGTGGGAGCGAGTTCCACAGGGTTGGGGCCAGGGCTGAGAATGATGCTCCGCCTAACCTGACTGAGTTTGTTTTAGGAATTACTAGGAGGCCGGCTGAGCTTGATCTAAGGGTGCGGGTAGGGTGATAAGGTATTAGCTTTTTTTGAAGATAATGGGGTCCAGTTTTATGTAGAGCTCGATGGGTGAGGCATAGGGTTTTGAAAGCCACCCTACAGGCTACCGGAAGCCAGTGCAGTGTCTTAAGGGCTGGGGATACGTGGTCCCTTGGACCGAGCGCAAGAAGCACTTTGGCTGCTGCGTTTTGTGCTCTTTGTAGTTTATTCAGTTGGTAGGCATGAATTCCGAGGTACAGGGGGTTACCATAGTCCAGTCGTGATATGACGATTGATTGGACCGCGGAGACTCTGTTAGGGAATGAGAGATATGGAAAGATGCGCCTAAGGTTTTTGAGGTGGTAGTGGCAGGACTTTGAGACATTGTTGACTTGGCGCGAGAGTGTTAGGTCAGAGTCCAGGGTGCACCCAAGATTTTTTACTGTGTTAGAGGGGGTCGGTGAGTTGCCCATGGCGGGTGGCCAGGGTAGTGGGTGCGGAAGAAAATCTGAGTTGCCGCAGACCATGATTTCTGTTTTGGAGGGGTTTAACAGGAGGTGGCTTTGGGTCATCCAGCGTTCGATGTTGAGGAGGCAAGAGGTCAGGTCAGGTTGGGAGTTGGGTTTCGCGTTCAGGAACTTTAGAATTAGTTGAGTGTCATCTGCGTAATTGTAACACAGGATGTTGTGAGCACGAATTATTGGTGGGAGGGTGATCAGGTAGAGATTGAACAGGAGGGCGGATAGACATGCTCCTTGTGGGACTCCTGTGTCAACTGGTCGGGCTTGTGATGTAAAGTTGGAGAGTGTCGTTATTTGGTGCCTGTCTTTGAGGAATGAGGGTATCCGTTTAAGGGCGGTTCCACGGATTCCTAGGGAGTGGAGGCAGTCAAGGAGTATTGAGTGATTGATCGTGTCAAAGGCGGCTGATAGGTCGAGAAGGATTAGTGCGGCGCATCCTGCAGAGTCAGCAGTCATTTTTAGATCATCCCAGATCGAGGTTAGGGTGGTTTCAGTTCTGTGGCAAGATCTGAATCCTGATTGGGCGGGGTCTAGGAGATTGTTGGCTTCAACAAAGGCATTTAGTTGGGAGTAGGCTGTTCGGTCAATGAGTTTGGCAAGGAATCTGGTGTTAGAGATGGGGCGGTAGTTTTTTGGCTCAAGAGGGTTGAGTGAGGGTTTTTTAATCAGGGGTTTGACGTGCACCAATTTGAATGCATCTGGAAAGATACCGGAAGAAAGGGAGGCGTTTATGATAGATCTTGCGTGTTCTCCTGCGCAGGTGGAGGCAAAGATTTCTTTAAGGGTTGCGGCTGGGCAAAGGTCCAGTGGTGATCCAGATGGTTTGCGGTTGGATAGGAGTTTGAGAAATTGTTCTGGTGATATTGGACTGAAGGATTCGAAAGTTGGTTGCGTAGTGGTCGCAGTTGGTGGGCTGGCCGGTACGGGCTGAGGATTGCCTGGTGGTTGTAAGAGAGCCTGTTTGGTGGTCAGAGTTTTTGCCTTTCAATGGCCGTGGAGTAGAAGTGGAGGGAGAGTGAGTCACATAGTGATTGTGACGCGGTCGGGATGGTTGTGTTACATGCCGGTTTGGTGAATTCGGAGATAATTTTGTGAAGTTCTTTGCATGGGTTTTTGCAGTTTAGGATTCGTGAGTTGTAGTGGACTTTTTTTGCTTTCCGGATTTCGGCTTTGTACCGGTACAGGTGTCGTGCCAAGGTGGTCCTGCTGTCATGGGTTTTCTCTTTATGCCATTTGGGTTCTAGGTATTTGTATTGTCGTTTAGTGTTCTTTAACTCAGGAGTGAACCATCTGGGGAAAAGGCCAAGTCGGGTTGATGGTTTGCACGAGGGGGTCAGGCGCATCAGGGATGAGTTGAGCCATGAATCAAAGGCCTCAGGGGTTAGTTGATTGTTGAGATGGCAGGTAGGTTGTGGAGACTGGAGGAGTGCTTCGGCTAGGTCCGGGGTGATTATTAGTTTCTTCCAGCTTTTGCGAATGTTCGGAGGTTCAGATACGAGTATGGGAAGGGGTTCAGGTGAGTGGATGGCGAACGAGAGAATGAAGTGGTCGGACCAGATGATAGGTGTGGGGGGCATTAGATGAATCAGGGTGTTGGAGCTGAAGATGGCATCAAGAGTGTGTCCTTTATAATGAGTCGGGCCGTTTATGTGGGGTTGGAGATTAATTGCATCTAAACCGTCAATCAGGGAGTATGTCATGGGGTTGGTGGGGATGTCGAGCCATATGTTGAAGTCTCCAAGAAGGGTGAGGTTGGGGTGGTTTAGTTGGAGGGTGGAGATGGAGTCACAAAGGTTGTTTGCGAAGTGTCTATCATAGCCAGGGGGCCTGTATATTATTAGGAAGCTGTACGAGAGTGAAAGGGAGAGGGATAGTTTAACAAGGAGCGATTCGCAGGATGGAATGGAGGGTTGGTTGTCGATGATTGAGGCGCGGAAGAGGGATTTGAAGACGAATGCTACCCCTCCTCCCCTGGACGTGCGGTTCAGTGGGATGAGGGAGTAGTCCGGAGGAAAAGCTTCATTAGCGATTGGGCCGAAGTCATCGGAGAACCAGGTTTCAGTGATGAAAACTAGGTCTGGTGTGGCAGAGGTGAGGAGGTCAAAGATGGAATGTCTGTTTTTTGCTACTGATCGGACGTTAAATAGGATGCAGTTCACATCGGCAGCTAAGGATGGTTTCGGTGCTGGAGCGGGACGGGGCGGTGGTGGGGGGTGTGGACGGAAAGGGGTAGGGTGGGTGATGATAGATGGGAATAGTGGGCGAGCAGTGAGATTGGCAGGGTTCGGTGGGGTTGGGAGGGTGTGTGTGATAGGATGGTCGGGTTTTGGTTGGGGGGTTTGAAAGAGGGATGTTGGCGGTTAGGAGTTTCAGTTGGAGTTGATGAGAAATCGAGGGAGAGGGGTTTCAGGCAGGGAGAAGCGACGGGGGAAGGAGGGGATTGCGGGATAGAGGTGATGGGTCGAGACAGGGGAGGCGAGGAGTGCTGGGAGATTGAGGGGGACCAAGAACGTTTCCTCTTTAGTTTCTTTGCTGCGACTGGTGTGTGGGAGAGAGTAGGGGGGTCGGAGGGTGAGCAGGAGGCAGCTTCGGTTCTTGCTAGGGCTAGCCGTGCACTTTTTAGGGAGGGGAAAGGGTGTGGTCGGGGGGGGGTGGCAGGGGTATGAGGGGAGGGCGGGAGGTGGGTGATTGCAGGGTGGGGTGTGCTAGGTATGATAGTGAGGGGAGCGGGTATGGGAAGTGCTGCTGGGTCGGGGGTGGGGTTCAGGGGAAGAGTGGTTTTAGGGTGGGTGGTTCGCCATCGTGCTCCCCTGGCTTGGTGTTTGGAGAGGGGAAAGGCAGGGAGTGAGGGAGAGGGTGGGCGGGTTTGGGGGGGGGTGGGATGGGAAGGAAGACTGATCGGAGGAAGGGGGTGGTCCATGGGAGATGTTTCTGACTGATTCTGGTGGAGTGGGTGCACTCATGATTGGTGTAAGCTTAAAGGATGGTTTAGGAGGGCTTTCTGATTGTAGTTCTGAGATCGGTGATGACACGCTTTTAGGTACACTTCAAGGTTCAACTGCACAAAGAACTGCTTTTCTAGATTACAGTTGTAGATAGAGATTATTTTAGTTTATTGGGTACACTTTTAAGTTCGTTTGTCCCCAGGAGGATATTCGGTCAGCCTCTAGATTCTATTTGCTTAGAGGGGGTGTTAGATTATTAGTCATAGTTTTAGATTCTATAATATACAGTGGTACTGTTGGTTATACTGATAGGATTGAGTAGGGCACGGTAGTGGTGGACTTTTCCAATTCGCCTTTATACAGGGACGGTGTTTTGCGTGGATCTAAATCAACTTTGTAGTCACCATTTAGATTCTACATTGCGCAGTTATACTGTTAGTTATTTCTAAGTTAGAGTTGCATAGACAGGTTGTTGGGCGCACTTCTAGATTCACAATTTAGCCTGTTGGGTACACTTCTAGATGCAGCTTCTAAATGCGTTTCTGGGTTCAACTTTACTGAGGGGCTATTGGGCACACTTCTAAGTGCACTTTTGAGGTCAACTTTCCACAGAGAGGCGGTTGGACACACTTTCTAAATGCAGCTTTTAAATGCAGTTCTAAGTTCAGCTTTCCCATGTATAGGATCGCATAGGAAATGCAATTTTCTCAGAGAGGCTGTTAGGCGCAAATTCAGAATACAATTGGGAACACTTCTAAATGCAACTTTCTTCAAAGAGGCAATTGGGCGCAACACTTAAATGCAGTTGGGAACACTTCTAAATGCAGTTGAGAACACTTCTAAATGCAGCTTTCCTCAGAGAGGCTATTGGGTGCAACTTCTAAATGCAATTGGGAACACTTCTAAATGCAGCTTTCCTCAGAGAGGCTATTGGGTGCAACTTCTAAATGCAATTGGGAACACTTCTAAATGCAACTTTCTTAAGAGAGGCAATTGGGCGCAACACCTAAATGCAATTGGGAACACTTCTAGTCTGTGATAGGCCAATATTTCTAAGACACATGGATGCAGAGGGTTCCATGAATGTGGGATTCTGGGCACTGGGTGTGGGGGTACATGGACACTGTGCACTGTAAACCAATAAAGCACACATACACAATAAGCAATGTCCATTCATGTGATTTTTTGTACATAACGGGTGTATTAAACAGGTAATATATACAATGTGCATTTACCCTACACCTCACACACACACCCTCCCCCTCCACCTCCGCACACAACTCCCCCACACACCCCCTGCCCCCACAACTCCACTCTGGGGAGCTGTGGCAGATGCCTCCCCTACAGAGCTGTTTGCGGCAGACAGGGTCCCGTCTGCCACTGCCTCAGGATCAGTGGATTCCCCCTGTTTGTCTTCTGCTGGTTTTGCAGCAGTTCTTTGCCACCCCTGTGCCTTGGCATCTGGTGTTGGTATTGGCTTTTTTGGTTGGTGTTGCTTGCCAGTGCCCTTAGATGTGGATGGCCTGGTGCTGTCATCCCTGCCCCTGGCCTTTTTGGATGGTGTCCTGGCCTGTGCGGCTGTGTCCTCACCATCAGTGTCGGAATCTGTGCCTGTGGGGGTCCGAAAGAGGCACGGCATCAGTGATGGTTGTACATGCATCATGCATACATTGGTATTAGTGCAGTTGTACGCATGTGATGATTTGCTGTCTTGGAGTTGTGACATACAGGTTACTTGCCATATGGGGGGGTATTCAGGCGTACGTCAGTTTCTCACATGTGTAAGGTGGTGTATGATATGTGACATGCCTTTGTGTTGTGGACTGCATGCACTGTGACACATGCCATTTATCTGTTTGTGGGGTGTGTCTCAGGTATGGCATTGGCATGCTGCATGCATGTTGATGTACTGGGGACAGCATCTAGACAGTGATGTGTCCATGTGTGTGTGATGGCCCATGCCATGCATTGCCTTATGTCATTGGCACATGTGTGGGCCATCATCATGCTTTGGATTTCAGTGGTTTGTGTGGACACTCACCTCCATCTGTCGTTGATGGTACTCCATGCTCCATGTCTCCAACTCCCTCAATGGCCTCCATGCGAATCGTACTGGCACATGTTTCCCCCCATCTGGTGAGCTTGATGGGGGAGTTGGCCCCGCCGCCTGTTGCCAGACCCTGGCTCCGATTGGCCAAAAGATTGTTCCACACACGGAGGCCCCAGGCCATCCCACCATTTTTAACGTCTTTGACGGTGCGGGGTGGGGGGAGGGTGCCAACTGCAGTTACCTTTCGGGCTACTTCATCTTATCTGAGCAGGTCGTCTCAGGTCTGCTGCGAAGACCACTTCACCATTCTGGGCCAGAATGTCTGCCAGCATATTGAACTCATCCTCCGAGAAGCGCACCTTTCGCTGACAGGAGGCACCTTTCTTGAAGACCTTAGGCATTGTGCTGGGGATGTAAGTGGTGGTTTGTGGATCCAGGACCTCTGTGTGGAGGATTGCAAAGGATTGTGTTTTTCAAGATGGCCGCCGTTGCATTTCCGTCCCGGCGCGATGACGTTACTTCCGGTTCCAGTATTGCCAGGTCTGGTATTGCCAGACCCGTTATTGCTGGTGCCCATTATTGCCGGTGCCCGTTATTTAGGGGTGGGCGAAGGCGGAGGAGGTGTCAGCGCTTTGCATGATGCCACTAATGGGTGTTTTAGGGCCGTTAACGGCATGGCAGTACAGACGTTACCGGCATGCCGCTACGTACATGCACACATTTTCGTAATCGGCTGCTGTTAGAGGCGTCAGTGCTACCCGGATGTGGTATTGCCTCCATGCCTGTAGGTTTGGTTTTTGCCGCAAATCTCCTAATGAGGCCCATTGTGTTCATCCAAAAATTATAATGGACATCGTTCAAGAGAAACTTCTGTAAGTTGATCATAAGAAACTTCACTTTTGTAGTGTTCAATACACTGTGTTCATCCAAAAATTCTAGTGTTCATTGATCAAGGGAAACCTCTACACGTGTTTCACCAGTGTGTGTGGATCTTCAGGAGGTTAATAGTGCTCATTCATTGTTTAATATAAAAATAAATTGTATAAATAAATGAAAGGGTCTCTATGAATGTGTATATTTGTATATTCAATGTGTTACAATTTTCATTTGTGATTTACAATTTTTTCAGAAAAGGGTAATAATCAGTACTTCTGACATTGATGAGAGACATACCCTACTGATGATGTGGCTGTTTATTTTGTAAGTTCCCCACACAGAATTAAGATCCTTATTTCTGTTGTATAACTGATACATTCCCAAATGTCTTCAAGATTTATGGATAGCAGAGTCAGGTGGGAAAGAACATTGGGTATAGGTTAATGGAGTCAGAGTTCATATATGGGGTCTATTATACAGTTTTTGAATGAGTCAAACAATTGAATTGTTGGTTGAACAAAAACCATAGGTTGGTTAATTGTATATTACTAAAAAAAAACACGTTTTCCCCCAGGTTACATGCCAAAGGGACTATTGAGTTTAATCATTTTGTAAGGAGAGAGAAGGATATTTTAAATTATATATCCTTTTTTTTATCCAAACTGTAAAGTGAATACCCGCTTAAAAAATAAGAAAACTGATCATTTCTCTCTTCCAGCTGTGAGCAACGAAGATAAAATGAACGCTGCCATTTATTTGCAGCTTTTTTTCATCGCATGACGTCATTGCTTTCGTTTTGGAACACAGTGACTTAAGTATGCTCGGAACGCGATGACATCTTATTGAAGGTGTGAACCGCAAGTGGAGAATAACTTGTTTAAGGTGTTTTTGCACTTTAACATTTAATTTTTAAATGTTAAAATGTTTGATATTTTACCTATTCTTTGATAGAATGGGAATGGACTTCTTGAATGATCTTATGTGAACTAACAAAGACAAATGATATTGTTATGTGAAGATTGTCTGAATGGTGAAAGTCCTAAGTCATAATAAGACAATAGAAAAGAATATGATTTAAAAAAATATGATAAAAAATATATATATGAGATAGGAGTATTTCTCTTTGGGTGCATTTTTTATAACAGATTATTAATGGTACAAGGAAAACAGATGAAATCTTGTGGAAATAATATAATTAATAAAAGACAGTTACAATGATACATTCAGTCGATCATAACAAAGATATGTCAGACTTATTGACATTTTGTTATTTTGACATTATTACAAAAACGACCAAAGCTCATTGTCTTGGTTTACACCAATATGGCAACTGTCCATTAGAGTGATCCATTTAGATTCCAATTGCCTTCATTTCTTGATATTGTTTCCTCCTCTTAGAGTTTCCTTGGTTGTGGGAAAACCTGCAAACACATCTGAAAACAGAAAAATAAGATAGATTACTACTTACAGCACAGACCACTACAAAATAAGCAAAATATTAAACAAGCATTGGAACATTCTCCAGCTTGATCAAACTTTAGCAAAATACCTTGACAACAAACCTTCAATAACGTTTAGCAAAGCAACATCATTAAAACAATCATAAATCCAAGCTATATGAAACCTTCTGAACAGAAATCAGGAACAGTTCAATTCAATGGTATATTGGGAGCACAATAAGGAAGCTCGAAATAAGAATCATGGAGCACATGAGAGCAATCAGAAATTGCAATCCAAGTTATCCCTTGTCAACACACTTCAACTTGGAACATGATAAAGAAACTATCAAAAACTTGAAAGTTGCAGGTTTTGCCTCAACCAAGGAAATTCTAGGAGGATGAAATAATATCAAAAACTAAGGCAATGAGTTTTAGTCATTTTTGTAATAATGTCAAAATGACTAAATGTCAATAAGTCTCAAATATCTTTGTTATGATGGACTGAATGTATGATTGTAATAGTCGTTTATTAATTACGTTCTTTTTACCTTTTTTTGTTATGCCACTTAATAATCTCTATTATAAAAAAATCACCCATTATTTTCAAAAAGATATACTCCCATCTCCGTATATATATATTTTTATCATACTATTTTTTATCACATTATTTTCTATCATCCTATTATTATTTAGGACTTTCACCATTCAGACAATCTTCACAGAACAGTATCATTTTTCTTTGTTAGTTCACATAAGATCATTCGAGGATTTCAATCCCATTCTATCAAAGCATAGTTAACATTTCAATCCTTTTAACGTTTTTACATTTAAAAATGTAATTTTGACCTGCAAACACAACTTAAACAAGTTATTCTCCACTCGTGGTTCACGCCTTCAATAAGACGTCATTGCGTTCCGAGCATAATGACGTCAACGTGTTCCAAAACGAACGCGATTACGTCATGCGAATAAAAGGTGGCATTAATTTTCTTTTCATTGTTCACAGCCTGAAGAGAGAATAAGTACCTCCTTCCTCTACTTCAAAAAAGTAAGTCAATTATCAGTTTTCTTCTTCCTTTTAAGAGGGTCATCACTTTACAGTTTGGATATAAAAAGGATATATCATTTACAATATGCTTCTCTCTCTTTACAAAACTATTAAATGCAATAGTCCCTTTAGCATGTACACTTATTTTTGCTTGGACATTTAGGATAAAAATACCACATATCCTTTTGGTGAAACTTTTCTCTAAACACATGAGTTCAAGTCAACACAAGAGTTTTCAATTTTTAGTAACCTGGTGGAAAACATTGTGCTTTTTGTTTATTAACATACAATTAACCAAACTATGATTTTTGTTCAACCAGCAATTCGTGTGTTTGACTCATTCAGAAACAGCGTATTAAACCCCATATATAAACACTGACTGCATTGACATATACCCAATGTTCTTTCTCACCAGACTATGCTATCCCTGAATATTGAAGACATTTGAAAATGCATCAAAGTTATGCAGCAAAAAAAAGGATCTTAATTCTGTTTGGTGAACTTACAAAATAAACAGCAACATCATCAATAGGGTAAGTTTGTTATCAATGGCGGAAGTACTGATTATTACCCTTTTCTGAAACAATTGTAAATCACAAAGGAATTGTAACACATTGAATAGGTAGAAAAAATATACACATTCATATAGACCCTTTTATTTATTTATACAATTTTATTTTCAGATGAAACAATGAATGAGCACTATTAACCTCCTGAAGATCCACACACAGTGGTGAAACACGTGTAGAGGTTTCTTTTGATCAACTTACAGAAGTTTCTCCTGAACAATGTAAACTATAATTTGTGCATGAACACAATGTATTGAATACTACAAAAGCAGCAGAAAAAGAAAAAATAAGCAAACAAAAGGAAACATTGAATGTACCCTCTTTCCTTAGCACGTGAAATCTAAAGATCAAATCTAAATATACACACACATATAAACATATAAATTCATACACATATCTTTCAAATCTAAATATACACACACATATAAACATATAAATTCATACACATATCTTTGTCATTGTAATAGAATGAAGCTCACAAATAGCTAAATCAAGCATGATAGGTCAGAGACAGGATAAAGTATCTCATGAGAAACAGAAGGCAGTCCAGCCATACTTCCAATGATGAGTTGCAAAGTGTATCAGAGACAAATGATTCACAACTGATGGGAACAGTAAGATGGTGCCAAACAGCTTAGGTCACCAGAGAAGGATGGTAAGTTACAATAATAATAATAATACAATGAATGGGTAGCCAATAATAATGTCACACTGTCACATCTCACCAAATGATTGTTCAAAATGTACATAATCGTTCACTCCACTCAGACTTCTTGTGAAACAACCAACTGCAAGCTGTGGTTATCTGATGCATGTTTAAAAGATGGCTAGCCAATTAAAACAAACTCTTGCTTATGGGATGAGCTAAATGCTAATGAGTCCACATTCTGCAAGGCTGATTTAGACACGTGGTTAGTTTCAACCAATAGAGTTAGGAAATGTATAGACACGCATATAGTGCAAATGATGCGAGTGAATCAGAAGCCTGGAAAATGTAAGAAACATGTAAAATGTGTTGTCTTTTCCTTTCTGAAAAACACTATAAAACTGGCCATGTTTTAGGATGAATTTGAATTTCTTTTTAGATGTTTCCCTGCCTAAGCAGTTATAATACAGTTTTCTTTTTCTCATTTTTCGTGCATTAATTTTGGGCTCTTGTGGATTGATTTTTAATTTTTGGATCGGGTTTTACCTAACATTAGGAACTACTTCCAAGCAGGAATTATCCAAGTGCCATTTAAATGTTGGTTTAGTTTGTTTAGTAGAGTTAAGTATAATAACTTTGAACTTGGCTATATTTGGATACAAGGCTACACTGGAAAATTAACAATTCACAGCTGTTAGAGCTTGTTGGAGCCCTGTTAGGATCCAGTCGCAAAAGACAACATCATCAGTATAAGCCAGGTACTTTATAGAAATGTTCTATAACTTTGGAGGGTTTATTGGAATATCTTGAAATATCTTATCTAAGTCACTTATATATAGATTAACCAAGAGTGGTGCTAATATGCAACCCTGGCACAAACCAGAGTGCGTTTGAATCCATTTGGTGGTATTTCCAGCATGATCTAATCTTATCTTAATTTTCGTGTCAGAATTCTAGGCAATTAAAATACTAAGAAGTCCCTCAGGACAACCCACTCTAGGCATTTCTTCCCTCAGAACTGCTCTATGTTAGATGAAAGGAATTTTGAATGCGTTGAAATCGAACAGACTATGCTACGGGATTGTCTCTCTGGCCTACCACATTTGATGCAATCCTGGGCCCGTCCATCCAATCACACAAATGGCCACCTCCAGACACTAAATAGAAAACCGACAGCGTCTAATAAAGCAGATTTCATATTCATTGTTTCTGTACACATTATACAATGACAACCACAAGCCTTGCTGTCCCCACAGGGTAGTGTAGAAAGAGAGATAGCACAAGCGCCACAAATCTACAGAAAATAACACAGGTCAGGGAATCTCATCCACCCCACTCCAATCAATGTTAGTTATTACCATCAAGAAATATTCAATCCATTTAATGTACAGTATTCCAAACACATTCCATGCTGTCGCTAGCATGGAAAAAAGCACAAACTTCAGCCCCTTCTCTCATCTGCCAGTTTAGGTACAGTGACTAACTCGCCACATTTCCTGAAACTCATCTATTTGCAAAACATCCCTATTCCAACAGCCTCCACAGCTCTCCCAACCTCAAACTTCCAAGACCCAAAATAATATGGCCCGTAATCTCAAATAAAGAAGCATCCTTCTCCCTCAATATTGCCCACAATTTGTGAATTCTCGCTATGCCCTGTGAACGTGTGTGTTACACCACTCACCACTAATTTCAGAATTATCAGATACATCATGTAGTGCTGGAAACTCTGGCCTTCTCTTTTACTTTATTAAGTTGCCTCCTTGGCTCCAGAGTGGCCTTCTCATAGTAATCAAGTAACATTATTTTATGGTTGTCGCCCAAAATAACCTGTGCAACACTCTTGCTCACTTAATTATCATTTCTTACAGCCAAGAATCTTAAGACCGCCAATATTAAATCCCTCAGGAGTTGGCCAGCTGAGGGCATTGGGCCTAGGGACCAGTGGGGTAAATTAAATTTCTAATATTTTGACTACAGGAAGGTCCAATAATCGTGGCAAGGGTTTCTGCAAAAACTCAACTGGCCACCCTTTTTCCATCTTCTCTGGAAAAACGGTAATCCTGATGTAGGATTGCTTGATTATTAGCGACGTCTAAGTTAATGGTGAACCTGGCTCCTTTTTTGCTAGCGCTGTAAACATGTTATCTGCCCTAGACATCTGCCCCTTCAAGTTCTTTATATGTCTTTTGACTATATTATGGGCCTCTCTCATTTCAAACATTGTTTAATTTTGCCAGTTTACAAGAGTACACTATCCTCATTAGATAGTTTATATTAGCCAGCCTCTCATCCTTTGAGCTGGGGGGGGGTTAATGTTGGCCCAGATTCCCTTTCTCCCCAGATCCCCTTAAAAGATTGTATCTCACCAGGCGGGGCTTCAGTTGTTCTTTCAACTTTCTTATCTGATCCTTCTCTTGTTCTTCATGAAGAGGAGCTGTCCCCATTTGCAGGGATTCAGCTATCTGACCTGAATATCTTATCTGATCTAACAATATAATAAAAGGCAGACGTATGTTTGTCCCTGTATATTTGTCTGATGCAATCATAGCTGCGCCTGTTGTCACAACTAGAGGGAGCTGTTGCCTTAGTATATATAGACAGTGCAAATGTGAATAGCTTCGCCTGTTGTCACCTCCAGAGGGAGCTTTTGCCTTAGGATATATAGAGAAAATGCAAATTCACATGGCTTCGCCTGTTGTCACCACTAGAGGGAGCTGTTGCCTTAGGATATATAGCGGCCCGACTGTGTTAATGAAACCCTGCACTTTGGCCCTGTACACAGGCTCTTACACTAGTATTCATCATAATCAGATTGGAGGCAGGAGCTGAGCTCATAAACAGCTATTTCCTTTGCTGTCAGTTCTAGAAAGTCTTAATGTAGATTACTAAACTTTGCCTTTTAAATGTGATGTTTAATCTCACAGGCATTCATACTGTTATGCAAGCAAAATACTATTATAAATCAGCGTATGACTTGAGTGCAGTCAATTTCACTGCCAAATATGTACATTGGGCAGGCTGCATTTTATTGACAGCTTGAATCTCTAGGTCATGATTTGGTTGCATCAGTTTATTTTGCATGACGATGATGGCAAGGATTTGCCTTGGTTATTGACTGATTTTGATTGGATATTGGGCTTGCACTTGTAGAACATGTCCTAACACTGGTGCGAATGTTTGGCAATGTCTTGCTGCCATCATATTTGCTGTTAGATGTAATTCTTTTGAACATTGGTTTCATGTATTTGTAGATGTCATATCACACATGATAAGGCCATGTTATATTCAACATGTCTTTGACTATAAGGAACATCTATAATGCGTGCGTGTCTTTTTAACCATACTTATTTTTAAACTAGTGTTTTATTGAATGTTTTCTGTGTTATTTACTTGCTATGCACTTGCTATGTACTTGCTATACTTGCTACGTACTTGCTATGTACTTGCTATATGACTAACGTCGAATGAAGACTTGATGATGATGATGAAATGTTTAACATCAGGCAATCAACTCACTCATGTCGCCAACTTCATCACTATTTGTCACCACACTGCTGCTTTTGGAAACTGTTGTTAATGCAAATTTTGTATTTACACTCTCTTCTGTTGCCCTAGACTGCACTGCCACCCAGTGGCTATCTGGTGGTTTGCAGTTCATCAAGCAACCCAAGACCTTACTCTTCAGTTATTGCCTATGCGCCAATTAGGCTCTGTGTATTTTGGCATTGCACCACACCAACATGGCAGGACCATCCCATGGCACATATTACAACCCCTCCTTACCTCATATGTTACCCACAACAGCATGTACAGGCTCTGTTACATCCTAGCTAGTGTTGCACTTCATCACACCCCAAATACATACCTACAAATACACTAGTCCTTCTCTAGCACATACAATGCCTGCAGCTCCATTCCCACCCAATTCCTAAAGGGTGAGCCCCAAGGGTCTGTTTTTGGCCCACCTCCCTTCATGCTCTATACATCCTGCCTTGGAAAATGAACCCCTTTTTTATTTCCCCTACCACCTATTTGATGATGACGACCAAATCTTCCTCTCGTTCCTTTCCTTCAACCATGAGCCATCCCTCAGCCATCTTCCACTGCATATCACATAGGGGTCCAATGATCGATTCTTCAAAGACTGAAGTCAAATACCCTACCCCACCTCCCTGCTACCCTGCCCCCGCACCAACATGGCCTACAGCGTCCTGCTCCCCTTTGAGAATGGACCGAAACCCTTACCATGAACTGCTTCTGTTGCCACGGGGGTCAAGATACATCTTATAAATATTTGAAAGAGTCGTCCTCTTCTCACCACTCTTCTAGCGCCTTGAATCCCACCCTTGTCCTCGGCTTCTTTGGTTTAAGCATCCTCCCAGACCTTCCTCTCT
The DNA here is from genome assembly GCF_040938575.1 of Ambystoma mexicanum. Taxonomy (NCBI): domain Eukaryota; kingdom Metazoa; phylum Chordata; class Amphibia; order Caudata; family Ambystomatidae; genus Ambystoma; species Ambystoma mexicanum. The sequence goes on from NC_090940.1 coordinate 525,521,585, forward strand.
ACCCACCACCCCTCCAAACAATTCATAACATTTCAACTCATGCTCAAAACATTTTGCCACACTCCTCTCCTATCTGTGCTACACACCGCGTTCAGCCAGACTGCCATGCTGCGCAACAGCTAAACATGCCTGCTCCTTTTATTTGAACCCATGTATGGTCTGCCCCCCTCCTACCCAGTCCAAGGCTATCTCCCTTTACTCACCACCTGACACCCTGCCATCCATCGCAAGCGCTACCCAATCTGAAATGTCCACGCCTGCCATGCACGGCTTCCAGCTTGCACCCCATCTCTCACCTTGCTTGCGCCTGACCCCTGGAACTCCCTTTCTCGGTCGCCACCCCTTTCGCCCGACACTGCACTCAAATGCAAATAACTTCACACACTGTCAATAATACAGTTTGTTTATCGTGCCCACTGGCCTCCGATATCTTCCAACTCCACCGGCCGGATCCAACCCTGCTTCCTTACCAATTTCACCTTATGTAAAATATCCAGGCAAGGGATCCACACACTGCTGTCATTTCTAATCCAGGCCCTCACTTTTCCGCACAATAAATAGAAAAATACCCTCAAAATCGAATTTTATACAAAGAAAAGCTACATTGGGGCACCTTAAGCACCCCAATGCTTGCAGCTACCCAGACTTTCCCAGCTCATCTCTTGAACACTCTCCAAGTGTCTCCTAATTTTTGGACATGCTCTTGTTTTATACTGCACTAATTTGTATCACCCTTTTTGTACCGTCTGTATTGTCTGTTGGATAATGTGACCAGTTACTGGTGTGCTCTATCTTGCCTAAGCCCTCTCACTGCTGGTATGGGATATGCCATCCTTTCCCCATATCACCATTAGTACAAGCAGAAAAAAGTGGTTAGAGTGATGTGTCTACTGTTCTGCCGTTCCAGCCCTGCTCACCACGGCCACCGGTGTCTTTGGCGAAGAATAATGCACACGCTCCCTCCTTTCGGTTTAAAGCCCGGCCATGGAGTGCATTCGCTGTCCTTGAACACTATTCTCAAGAAAACAAATTTCTACTTTATCAAATGGATCCGCTTTTGACGCTAGCCTGACTAGAAGGCTGACACACTGAGCTTAGGAATTCAAGTAATGTTCCCACTTGGCTGACACGGCCTTAAACACTTGCAAATATGTGCTAAGTCACTGGGTTCTGAGGGGCCACTGGTGGTGTCTGTACACATTCCTTGGCCTTTTAATCAAAAGGGAAATATGCCAAGCTTGAACAGTCTGCCCAGAAACAAAGCAGCGGTCAAAGGAAATGATGGCAGGAACAATGAATATCTGTCTTAAAAGGTTGGCCAAGAGATGTGTTTGCTTTTGCTTTCTGGCAAGAGAAGTGTGTTTATGGGTCCGGTAAAGCTGACTAGCAGTGGTTCCTGTTAGCCTGTCCATGTGCTGCTGATGTGTGTCTGCTTTGAGCAAATGCCTCTCAAATCCAATGTTGATTTTGGGAAATGGCATTGATTGGCCGGCCCCCGCCTTGCCAAATGAAATGGCATCTAAGACGAGGACAAGTTGTGCTGGAATGAAACTTCCTTTTACTTGAATATGTAAAGTACAAATGCTATATTTGATTTTCTTCCAAGATTCCAAAGGGTCTATGGTGAAAGAGCGCTTGTACTGTTTAATTTACCAAGCATGCTAGTCTTTCCCTGGTGCAAATGTTCCAAAAATGTATGATATGATATGATTGGTTATTTATAACGCGCTTAATACCCAGAGGTTTCCAAGCGCGGACCCAGGAATCGAACCTGTGTTGCTCCGCGTCGTCTTGCTTCCAAGGCGAGCAAGTTGCCCCTGAGTAAGACACCCACGCCCATTAATTATACCCCTGCTCTAGATCCAGTAGGGGGTCATGAACTAGCCTGGGCCAGGGCCTGCACCTGGACTGCAGGATCAGTGGCGCCCAGGAGTGATGGTGCGAGTAGCGACGGCTGCGCGTGGCAAGTAGGGGCAAGTGCGCATGCTTAGGGACTTGAGATGTACCAGGATTGAAGACGCGAAGCAGAGCAATGAAACATCAGTGGACACATGCGTTAGGCAATTTGTGACAGCAGGCGTTGTGAAACCTGAAGGCCAGGGGCCTTAGGTGCTCCAGGTACTGCATGCCAAAGGTGTGGTGAGTGCAGTCTGCAGCTCTGCTGCTGTGTAGGAGAAAGGGCAGTGGCTGTAGAGTGTGGGGGTGAGAGTAAGAGCTTGCGTGGCAACGTGAACGGAGGATAGCACAGGGGCAATGTGCTTGTCTTGGACAACGCAGAGCACCAGAGATTCGAATTCCGGATCTGCGCTTACAATCCCAACTCGGGGATTAAGTGTGTTATAAACAAACTATTAAATAAACCCAATAGGGTAGAGTTTTAGATATTTCAAATGTTTTTGTGTGACCGCACATCATATGGTTTAATTGGCTTTATCTTTCTTCTAATTTCCTGGCATGTGTGCCCCCTTTACCCTCATGTTACTCAGAGTTACAAAGATTCGTGCCACTTTGACATCCTGGCCCTCGGCCCCCTTATAGGCCAACAGTGGCCTGCAAATCTCAGAAAGGTTCTGGTTTCTCCTCTGGTGCAGGACTGGAAGTACTGGCCTGGAAACACAAGTCAATGGGCTAGGTAAAGGTCTGTGAGCCCAGGCACAGCCTTTGAGAGGCAAATAACTGTAGGATAACAGGAAGCACAGTAATAGCTGTGTCAGATAACAACCAAGGCAGTCACTTAGATATCCAGATCAACCATGTGGTCTCCAGCATTGCCTGCCTTCAACAAAATACAGAGATATCTGCAGACGTAATGGCCATTTCACATGAAGAGAAAGGCTATGAAAGTAAGACAGACCAAGCCTCAGTAGAAATGGTGAAGAGTGCCTTGGATAGTGTGCTTAGCGTGACTTGGACAGCTATCAACACAGTTGTTATCAATTACATGGAGAAACTAACATATTTTACTATATATGATATGATTGGTTTTTTATAACGCGCTTAATACCGGGGATCGAACCTGTGTTGCCTGTGTCGTCTTGCTTCCAAGGCACACGTTGCCCCTGAGCTATCCTCCCGATACTTTTTTTAAATCTTAATTTTAATCATAAAAGAATTAGATTGTTAGAAGGTTTTAAATTATTTATACGCTTGTACTTTTTAGGAATATACATAAATACATAGTTGCGCTTTGCGAAATTGCCGTGGCATTGCATTTAGTGTAAGGGAATTGTGTCAGCATGTAAAAACCGTTATCAACACATAAATACATTGAAATTCAACCTGCCTAGGCAGAGTTTTGCCGCAAGTCCTTTTTTCGATTGAAAAATGGCAGACAAGCTACACTCACAAGTTCCGAACAGAGCAGTAGTGATACATGCTAGTGTGGGCAACCCTACAATACAAATGTGGGCCACATTACGAGGATGGCACTGTGGCAAAGGGTAGCTGTAAAGTGGGACATGTTTTACCGGCAAAGTGAAGGATGTACCTCCAGCAAAAACACATCGGTAAGACATCCACCTTAGTTCCAGTTTTACCACAGCAGAATGATCACCCACAATTCCCCATGGAGACTTATGGACTCCACAAATTGAGACTAACACCACCGTGCCACCATTCGTTATCCAGTGAAAATTCGACGGGACTGAGTTGGGGTAAGAGTAAATGATGTTGGTGTTAAATTACTGCTAAATTTACTGGAAAACTCATAATAAGGCCCTAAAATGTACATCTCCAGGCATTTAAATTAAATTACCCGCCAACAGCTTTAATAAACACCCAATTTAATAAACAATCAATAGTTGATTCACACTATCCAGTCATTCAATTTTAAAATCTTGTGCCTTGACAAAAAGGTGCAAATACTAAAAAAAAACATTTTGGGTTGGACAGGTGTAGAGGAATAAGGTTGCTTAAGACCTCTTACGCTGCTCAATTATGATATAGGGAGTGGGTGTTTCCCCCCTTATTCTCTGTGCCAAGTGCAAAAGAAAAGCCAGCAAATCTCGGATTCATTTGTACAAATTCTGAATGCACATAGTTACCTAGGCCATTCTGCTGAATATTAGTTTACCTACACTCAGAAGGGCAAGTGGGAAGCATGCATTTCAGATTAAAGTTTAGGACCCTCCTCATAGCAAAAGATCTCCAGATAAATACCAGATATGGAATTGGCCTAATTATTCCATACCTTAGAACCAAAACCTTAGAGGCTTTTGAATTATTTGACTTTTCAATAGCAAAACATGTTCCCGCTAAAAGACCAGTGTGTGTGGGAAAATGCAGGCAGTAATTCCGGCAACAGAACAACCACCAATTTACGACACCACTGATTGTGGTGGGGAGTAAATGGAACAGCCACCATGGACAATACATGCATGGACTCACATAGATTAAGGACAATCAACATTAGACAATTTTTATTGCGAGTAGGTGGTACGGAAGCCATGTTATGGATGGTCATGTGTCAGAAGTGTTTGCATGACATATATTATACAGATTAATTGTAAGTATACAATTAAAGATATATGTTAAATTAAACATACAAGTGCATGGGACGATTGTGACAATATTTATGTATGAATTTCACTGAGTTTAAACACTCACGGGTCAAATATTTGTACGGGTCTCCCTGTGGCTATTGATTGAAATTAACTGAGTTTTGAAATATACATTTGATTGATGCAATCATAGCACAACTAATCACGTATTTAAAAGGTGAGTTTTTCAGTTCTTAAAGATGAATATGAGGTTATCATTTTGAGGGATAGTGCTAGGGGGCTTGGACAGTGAGGTAGAAAGCGAGATACAGTAGAGAAAGATAAAGTGTTAAGTCCCTGGTGGAAGCTGTGGGGTATTGCGGTCCTTAGAGCCTTCAGGTGCACATGGACCTGGAGATGCATGAAAGGGACCTGCTGCTGCATAGAGGACGAGAAGCAGAAGACACGAGTTGGAGACCCTTAAGACCGCAGAACTCTGATTGGCTAAACTCATTTACCTCTTGGGGAAGGGAGCCCGGTTTGAAATTTGAAAAGACAAGAAGTGCAGAACCCCAGGAGAAGACAACCTGTTGTGGTTATTGGACATTGTTTTGATGTGCCTATTTTCATTCATTGGACCCAATTCTGTAAATATCTCTAATAAATTCTACTTTCACGAGCCTTCTGAAAACCTAATGGCTTGGGTCTCCTAGAACATTCCTTAACAAAGTCACCATTAAACCCACAGTAAAACATGCATTAGCCTGTCTTCGGCGTTCTCTTTCCGTGGCTGCTATGGGACTACGAATACCCCCAATCTGCATGGGTTCACTGGGAGGTTCACTGACAACAGAGCCTGAAGAAAACAAGGGGGACGTTTTTTTGTTTCTGTCCTTCGTTCTGTATGCCTGGCGCCTACTTGTAGGGGTAGATCTCCCAAGTCAGGGTACTGGGTAGGCAGTGTGGGTACCACTGCCAGGGCATCTTTCATGTGATCACTAAGCCCTCTGTAGAAAACATCTGATTTTTTTATCCTCAGGCCAGGCTGTTTCTACAGATAATTGATTAAACCACATGATATACTCGATTAACAAAGTCTTCCCTTGCGTTAACTCGAGCAATTCCAAATCACGGGTTTGTGCTTTGTGGCGTGCATCAAATACCCTTGTCATCTCAGCCACCAACTGATCGAAATCATACAGGATGGGGCTATCACCCTCTAATAACGGATTAGCCCAAGTAGCTGCTATACTGCTTAAATGGGACAAGGTAAAGGCTGCTTTTGTGGTGGAGTCAGGGAAAGCCTGTGGACGACATATGAAGTGCAATTTTAACTGGTTCAGAAAAGTGTGGCATTTTCGAGGGTCACCCTGGAACTTTTCGGGCGCAGCCAACGGGGAAGGGGTGAGCACATAAACTGGGGCTGGTGATACCGCCCCAGCAGAGGGATCAGGTTGGACAGGTGCATCCCCAAACTCAGCGTCTGGGGGCAGAGCATGCCTTTCGCACTGTATGGCATCCATACGCTGATGGATGGCCATTGCAGCGGCCGTCATATCAGCTCTCAATACCGAGATAGCTTGAACTAGTGCAGCCACCGGGCCCCTGGCGGAGATATCCATAACCCAGTGGAAATGCGGCTTCTCAGTCTGTCAAGAACCGAGGTCCACGTGGATTAGTCTACCTCCGTCCCCAAGTACCAGTCAGAGAAAGTATGAATAACTTGCTGACCGGTGATTGGGGCCACAGGTGGCAGGAACAGAGAAACCACGGGTCCCAGATGGCTGCAAGGGCAAACAGAAGGTTAGGTATACAAAGAGTTAGGATCTCTAATAATGTTTACAACAACACAAGTACAAGGGCACCTACCTGTGGGGATGACCGATGACAACTGGTTACCTAACTGTTCCCCCTTAGTGGTGTTGTGGGTTGAAATAGAGGAGATGGAAGGGTACCTCTGTTGTGACACTTGCAGGGTCCACCGTGGTCTGGATGGGAAAAGACCTGAAACAATGTGGTAAAGTTCCATAAACACAGTACTTGAGGATTCCAGAGTGCTCAAATACCAAAGCCAATGGGTAAGAGAGCAAAGCAGTGCGGGTAAGCAAAATCCAAGGTAGCAGCAGTTCAGGGTGTCAGTCCAGGTTAACAACGCCAAATCCAAAAGGGCAAAACCAGAAGCAATCCAAAAAGCCAGGAAAACAAGGTCCAAGATCCAGGAAGCAAAACAGAAGAACAGGGAGCACAAAAAATGCCAGACGCCATAGAAAACAGCTGAGAAGCTCTGAGTATCGTTGGTGAGTGTCTTTTATCCTGCTACTTCCTGGACACGTGACGGCCCTCATGTTGAGCAGGCGTCACGTGAGCGGGATTTGCCCTCTGGGCAGGAGATGCGGGTCGCGTGGGCGGCAGACAGGCAATGAGGCACTCCAGCGTGTCTGCAGATGCCATGGCAACCCCCATCGCGAGCGTGGCCAACAGTGCCAAGGGTGTCACAGCGTGCGAGACCCGCCAAGCCACCGGGTGGGTGCGGAACCAGAGCACAACCACGGCTTGCACCGTTGCAGGAACAGCCCTCTGGCATCCGTCGGAGCAACCGCATCCGGATCCAGTAAGTGTGTAGCTGAATGCGTGACAGTAATGCATTAATATGACAAGACCTAATCCATAATCTAGCCTTCTTTTTTATTTTACTTGCATAATTGAGATCAAACTAAACCCACAAGGAATGAGGCAGCACTATGTTTCAGTTCGAGTACAAATCGTTTTCTTTCCTGGTCTTACAATTTAGAACCACGTAGTTTTAACGTACTATTGGAGTTCAGGTTACATTGCATTATTTTTGCAAAGAGAACAACTCTCTGAACTTGCCATAAAGAAAGAAGCGAAATCTGACCAAACTCCAGCCTAAGTGCCTCTACCAGTACCCCTTGAGGCATATTAATGACTGTACGTAATATTTTCACCTCGATGTGGTTTAACCACCTCACCTGACCTGCTGGTAAAACTACTATTGCATATAGAATACCCGGTAGTATAGCAGTACAGTATATTTCTAATAGTCCTTGGATATTATAACCCAGCATTATGGATAATATACTGCCTACGCAGTCAGCCATTTATTCCAGCTTTTATTTAGTACATATTCACCAAATTTTGACACAGGGGGTTTATAGTGATCGGGAATCCCAGATTAACGTACTCATTAACATTTTCCAATGACTGATCCTTTAATTTCCATACCCGTGGGGTCTTCCTTGTAGCTTTTTTCCCCAGGCACATGTTTTGGTTTTACTCATATTAATGACCATCACGTTTTGTTGGGATCTCAGTTTGGTCAAATAAAATAATGTCATCAGCATAGGCAAGCCAAGGAAGGGGGATGCCATTAATTTTAGGTGGAAAATTACATATTTTCGTAATATCTTGTTTCATGTCTGCAGTGTACAACTTGTAGAGTAGGGGGGCCAGTCCACACCCCTGTTTAAGGCCCCTTGTTTGACAATATTTAGTATATATCCCCGACGTATTTAAGTGGACCGTAATAGAAGTGTGAGTGTACAGTTGTTGGATGTAATAGAGTAGAGCCTTATCTATGCCAATAACATTCAACGTTTTCCAAATAATTGTGTATGAAACCAAATCAAAAGCCTTGCTAAAATCAATGTAAAAGCAATAAAGAGTCGGCCTAAGTTTGTTGTTTGTTTGTGCAATGAGGTACTGAAGTATAGATATGTTGGTAATAGTATTATACCCTTTCCGAAATCCCACCTGAAGGGGACTCAATAGATTATTTCCATTTACCCAGCTTGTGAGTTTTTTCAATATGACAGTTGCAAAAGATTTTTTCGGCTATAATCATTCATCGCCAGAAGCCGGTAATTGTTCGGCTTTAACCTATCTCCTTTTTTAAAAATAGGAACGAGAACAGATCTCCACCAACTAGCTGGCAAAATACCAGAGCTCCAATTTTTTTCGAACAGGCCATTTAGTATTTTTGCCAAGAGGTGTGGATCAGCTTTGAATACAACGTTCGGTATTCCATCGGGGCCTGGTGCACGTGAGCTCTTCAAATTAGATACAATACTGATTAAACTATGCACATCGATATCCCAATTCGAAGAATCAAGTTCAGAGGGTGAATAAGTACAATTTTCTTCCCTCGTCTTATCATCATAGTATACAGACTCAATATGTTTACACCAGGTATCCTCCTGAATAGGGTTAATTTCAATCGGTAGCAAGCTCATCTTATATGCATTAAATTGAGACCAGAACCTTCTGATGTTATTAGCTGAAAGCCAGCTAAATAATAGAAGCCCACTTGTTGTATTCATCGAGCTTTTATGCCATTTCATCCAATTTCTGTACCCTGTGTTTGCACTCTTTATCATTTCTGCTTTATGCCTAGGACTAATATTTTTATCTTTCTTTATTTTACTGCAAATCTTATGATGAGTGCTCTTTTGTTTGGCAATTAATGGATCAAATGGGAACCCCTTTCTCCCATCTTTACTGTAGGTCTTATTTGTAGGTCTTATTTTTATAATTAATTAAACTATGCTTCATTTTATTTTTAATCATAGTGTCTAAGGTCCAATTTGAATCTTTCAAAGACGCAGCTATATCAATATTGGGCTGGTTAAGATGTGCATTTATGTCGTTAATGATCATCTCTGTCCACAATGGCCGGTTACCTTGACTGTTTGGCCTAGAATTTGTTTCACGGTACCTATTTGTGTAAGTGCCATCACCATAGTGCCCCCAAGGTCACTTTGCATTAGATTTGCATCCCAAAAAGATATCAGGTTAAAATGTGCACTGTATAGATTTCTTTTTATTTATTGTGCAATAGTTAATTATAAACTTCTAGAGTTAGAAAGAAACATTCATAAAACATTGTCATGTATAGAAATACTTAGATAATAAATTATATCGAGCAACACTTAAATACAATCATTAAAACCCCCATCAAATATTTCCGCCTACTTTCCAACCCAGGAACTCCACCGCACTCAAAAGTTATTTTCGTATGTCAACACATATACATAGGCATAAACAGAACCCCTCACACAGTAGCACTCATTTGTAACAACCTATTCCTGTACAATCTCTGCAGCCAAATATTTTAGAATTTCCTTCCTAATTATAAAAGCTGCCGACGATATGACAATAGATTCCGCCCCCATACAATGTAGACCAAAATTCATCACTCCTAATATTCTTTACCTTTGCAACAAAGGATGCATACCTTCTTATATATCGCTTTATAAGAGCACGGTATGATGTTAGCAGATGGCGACTTGACTCGTATCATTATGACATATTCGGCATACACCTACATTATTTACCTTTTTTGTTCCATTTATCAGCAAAATCCCTAGTCGGTAGAATGCTAAAACGTAGGTATAAAATAAAATGTTTAAGTTCCACTGAACATAATTTCACAAGGTACCCACATGATTTAGTAACAGCAAAACTCTGATGGGAGTATTCCTTATATCTTTTCTTCTTATGTAATGCATCAATATTACAAGACTATCCCTTAATCCCAAGCCACCTAAGGCCCGAGAGCCAAAGGCCCCTTCCTGTCTGCCCCTCAGCCCACTAGCATCCAGTGCAGGAGCTCTGCAACACCCTCTCCAGCTCATGCCCGATCGTGCTGGCTTGGCACAATGCTGCAGGAGCAGCTAGGATCCATGATGGCCTGAGCCCGCGCTGCCTGCCACTGAGCCATTGATCCCCGCTTGGCTCACGCTCTCTAGCTGCACTATATTGCCTGCGCCCCTACTTTGGCCTGATCATTTGGCACCTTAGCCTGTGGGCACACTCACTAGCACAAGCGGCCAAGATTGCCGACGCCGTTCCTCGCCGCAAGATGGCCGACATGAGAAACGTATCTGCAGCGTTAGCATCGCTTGCCTAGCAACCTCGTCAACTTCCACATTTACTCCAGCACGGAAAACCGGGGGCGGAAGCCGGCCCAAGCCACTTAAGGCCCGAGAGCCAAAGGCCCCTTCCTGTCTGCCCCTGTCCGCCACTGCGCTACGGCGCGGGACGCTATCCTGTTGCTTCCTCTCCCTGCCTGGCAAGTCTTCCTCATTATCATCAGTGGAACCCGCGAACCGTCTGCACGTCCTGCTGACAATCAGACATGAGGAGGCACTAACGGATGGACACTTACACCTGACCTCCATGACTCCTATGGACTACGATACACATAGTCATATCAATATTTGAAGGCACGGTAAGCACAGCCTGCTGCCAATCATTCATGCTTAGGAAATAATCTAATGTACTTACCTAATTTAGTAGCATTTACCGACGTCACCTCCATCATGTCTATGCCTATCCTTTAATCCAGCCACGTTAGTCTGATAACATGCTGCCTTGACCGTCACCATTTCTTATGCTAGCCAATTCGCCGCAAAATGGCAGCCATCCTGTCATCATGTGTCTCTGTAGTACTCATGTGAGCCTAGCATTAATAACTGTGAGTGGATAATGTCCTAACTCTAGATGCACTATTGCCACTGATTATGATCACTTCCGTGGCTGACTGCCTATTGTAAACCATATTTGATACTTGTCAGACTGCGTTCACTGCCCTTTACCCAATGTTACACTTCCTGCAACGTTCTCAACCTGTACTTTACTATTACTCATCGTCAGCAATGTTCATTCTGGTTAACCTAGCATTGGGCCACTATCTATATCTTTCTTCCAAAATAACGTACACTGTCTAGAGTGATTAATTTGCCTCAGCCCTATCTTTAGCACCTGTAATAGTGGTAGGCTCACTATCACTTGCCTTATCATTCAGTATGCATCCCTTGTACACAAGTGTGGTCGACTGTGTCTTGCACCTTATAAATATTTCAGATCTGCTTAGGCTTATACCATCCCCATTGACTATAATGTATCCAACTCTGCTTAACATGCAACCTTCTAACAATGCACACCTAACTTTAAACGACCTACAGCCAGTGATATTCACCAGCCTCCCCCGGTCCATCACTGATAGGAATCTGGGACTCAGAGCCAGACTAGCTAAAATCTATAAGCCCCTTGCGCGCTCATTGCCTACCATGCTGAAACCCAAAACGACACCGATCCAACCAAGACTATCTACAAGAAATTCTAACTCCTGCAGACTCCTAGCCCGACATCCTCACTTAACACCACGAACTTGGACCCCCCTTGTGACTTAATTCAGGACCACCACCACACCACTTCGACTAAAACTACAGCAAGCCCCCAAATCAGGGGTGCCCTGATCAACGTCAGATCGTTAGCAGCTCATGCAACAGAAATTTCTGACTTGATCCTTAAAGAGGACCTTGACTTCCTTGCTATCACTGAGACCTGGTTACACCCAGCAGCACGACCCATGCTCATGCTGACAATCCCAGATAATTACTCAATCCTGAGACAAGATTGACCCAACTCCAGAGGTGGAGGTGTGGCAATTATCCACAAATGTAGTCTTCCATTGCGACTATCCACAGTAATCAAAGCCCCCTCTTGTGAAACACTCTCAGTCAAAGTCCCCCTTACCAATGCCCAGACCCTCAACATCCACCTGATCTACAGCCCGCCAGGCCCTACAGGTACTTTTGACGAGGACATAACCACTATCCTAACTAGCAACCTCAAAAGCTCCACCCAAGTACTTACCCTTGGGGGCATCAATTTGGATTATAATGACCCGGCAGATCCGCCTGCTAGTACTATAGTCAACACCATCTCTGAATTAGGCTTTCCACAAAGAATTATGGAACCTACTCATGCCAAGGGCAGAATACTTGACTGGATAGCCGACCACAATTGTCTTGCGAACATTACCAATATCTCACCTCTAACATGGACAGACCATTATTTGGTCCTGTTTAGGCTCTCCACCACTCGACCCTCACCCCCGCCGATTATTAGGGCTCCCCCCACACTCACAAGAAACAAGAGGAATATTACAGTCGAGAGACACATCCCTAACCTACTCCCTAGTCTCAACTCACTTCCTGAGAACTCATATCCAGACACCCTGATCAAAGAATACAACAAAATTATGTCCACAACGCTGGATCTAATCGCCCCCCTCAAACTTAGACTAAGCTAGTCCAAATCACACCTAAATAAATGGTACATTCCTCTTCTCAAAAATTTGAGGCTGCAAAAAAGAAATTGTGAGGCTACCTGGAAAAAAGTCCCCTCAGTGGCCAATAAACTCAAACTTTCCAAACTAACCACCCTTTACAAAAAAAGAAATGTACCTGGCTAAACGTACCTCCTTTGACTCGCGTATATCCCAAGCCAAATCAAACACAAAGGAACTATTCTCCATCCTTAAAGAGGTGGAAACCCCCATAGCTCCACCAGATACGTGCACCAAAGATAAAAATTAGTGCTCTGATATCCAAAATGCACTAGCCAACAAAATCGCCACCCTACAAAACAAAATCACCCATAAAAAAGCTTCCCTAAATGATCCTCTCATATCCAAACTGCCTGAGAAGCCTATACCGAGTGATACCCCTCGCTTCAACTTCTCCAAAGTGACTACTCTAGAAGTAGAAAAAATCATCATGCCACTAAAACCTTCAAACTGTAAGGGTGATCTGTGCCCGGCATAGCTTATTAAAGAAGCCGCCCGAGACCTTTCCCCCTTCATCACAAAATTAATTAATGCCTCCTTCTCCACTGGCTCCATCCCCTCGAATCTAAAACAATCATGGGTGCTCCCGTTATAAAACAAAACCCTCACTCGACCCTACCACGCCTACCAATTACAGACCTATAACAACTGTACCCTTCCTTTTAAAAATCCTGGACAAGGTCGCTTACATACAAATACAGAGGCACTTGGAAGAACACCACCTCCAAGGAGCCAGACAATCAGGCTTCCCTCCTCAACACAGGACTGAAACCGCTCTTATCGACTTGAAAGCACAAGTCGATAGGCTTAGAGATAATGACCAAGCAGCCCTACTGCTCCTCCTTGACCTCTACGCAGCCTTCGACCTGGTTGATCATTCCATCCTGTGCACCCACCTCCACACATCTGCCCATTTCTCCTCCGAGGCTATCATCTGGATCAGATCATTCCTCAACGGTAGAACCATGAGGGTTTTCTCTCCCACAGCAGCAGCAGATCCCATGCCCATCACTTGTGGAGTACCTTAGGGCTCCTGTGTCTCCCCTACACTGTACAACATATTTACCAAGCCCCTTTTCGATGATTTGGATCATCTCGGTATCACCTACACCAACTACGCAGATGATACCCAGATCCTCCTTCCGCTTTGTGGAGATTATGGAAAGGATTTGGCCTTGGTGAATAGCGTGTACATCATCATCCAGGCATGGATGGCCACACATGGGCTATGCCTGAATGATGATAAAACTGAACTCATCATTCTAGGCACCACAACCAACCTCAAGAAATTAAGCCCTGCCTACAGCTCTTTCTTGATCAATGGGAACAACATTAAAGTGGGACAAGAAGTTAATACTCTGGCCTTTTACCTGGATGCTAACTTCTCCTTCAAAAGACAGGTAAATAATTCCTGGCCTCCTCCACGGGGTACACATGTAAATTGATCCGTACAGCCAAACCATTCCAGTCTAACTCTAGTTGCCTCATAGCTGCCTCACCATTGAGAGAGCCCTCATTCTGTCCCGGCTGGACTACTGCAATGCCCTCTACTTGGGATCCTCTAAGGCCATCACTAGCAAATTACAAATTCTGCAGAACAATGCCCTTAGAGTGGCCCTGGCCATTCCTAGAAGAGAGCACATCACAGGCCACAGCCAACAGAACAGTTGGCTTTCCATCAAAGACAAAATTACCCTCAAAACGGCGTCCCTCACCTACAAATCCCTTCATAACGCTGCCCCGACATACTTAATAGACAGATTTCACAGACAATCTTCCGAGAGACCGACAAGAACAGCTTACAATGACTGCCTGTCTATCCCTAACTTTAAACGGTCTACAATAGGGGGCAATAGTTTCCCAGTGCAAGCTGCCAAGCTGTGGAACTCACTACCGCCAACCCTTAGAAGGGACTTGCCCTATCACAGTTTATGATCAAAGGTCGTTCTATGGATGAAAAAGTAAGACCCATGCCTATCGCACACAATGTAACCAACTGTGCCTGCCTATATGTATGTATATATTCTTGCAGTTCTTCTTGTCTTTGTGCCCATGTATATTTTTGATTGTTGTAACTAAACTTCGCATATCCATGTAAAGGCTGCACCCTGTTACCCGAGGGCATGCTCGCGCATTACAAATAATATACTGAACTAAACTAAACTACTACTTTCATAATTGGGATCAACCTCCAATATATTGTCATCAACCCCCAAACCCAAAAGGAATGAGGAAGCACTATGTTTCAGTTCTAGCACAAATCGGTTTGTCTCATGGTCTTTCAACTCAGAGCCAACTTTTAATCATAGTGTCTAAGGCCCAATTTGAATCTTTCAAAGATGCAGCTATATCAAAATTGGGCTGGTTTAGATGTTCATTTATGTCTCTAATCACCTTCTCTGTCCACAATGGGCAGTTACCTTGACTATTTGACCTGGCATTTGTTTCATGGTACCTATTTGTGTAAGTGCCATCACAATACATATCCCAGGTCAAGATTGCAGGGTATTAAACTCTGTCTTAATAGGGGTGCATTTTAAAGTCAACACATGGGAACAGAAGACATGATCAATATGTGACCTATGAGCTCCAATTGACAAGGTCGAAATATTTTGACCTCGTGAAATCCGCTCCTTGGTTCTGCCTCCATTGTGGAAAGACCCTGGGGCGGCTAGTCCGGCGCCCCCCCCGGCGCTGGCATGGGGAAAAATTTGGAGACAACCCTTACCCATTTCACAGGGATTTAACATTCACCCAAGATAAGCAGAACTGCTGTGAATATGTGGGCAGATGATGGCTATTCCACCGTGGGCAATGTTTTTTATATGGGATCCTTCGTTTAGTGGCACGACCTGCCAAGGCATCCCGTTGGGCAGACCTCTTGGTGGCTGCAATATGCGGGACTGCGCCATGCGTCAAGGAGGCATGGAGGGAGTTTCCCATACTGTCCCTCGATGAACCACTCCTGGCTATGATGATGGGAGGTACATCTATCATTGGGAGGGTATCCAGATTGTACAGCCTGCCCATCATACTTTTTGTTAAGGGCATCGATATGTTGTGTGTGGCTATAATTGTGTGCATGGGCAGTGGAATCTGTGTCTAGTGGCACGCTCTGGAAATAGTATAGATGTGCAGTTAGTTTTCTTTTACATGTATCTACGATGGGGGAAAAAAAATAATTAAACAAATGATGAGCGGCTCGTCAAGAAGGACTCATTGCATGCCACCTGAGATTACAATGCCACTGACACCTGCCTAACTCACTGATGTATTCGTTGCATTTCCCAGGGGAAGTTGTTGAATTCTGGAAAAGGGTCTTGCACTCAATATTAACAGCACAAGCACTTAGGACCTTTTCAGAACTTCAGAAGACTTCAGCACAGGACTTCAGAAGACCATAATAGCTCAAGGGATGAACTCACCTTGGAAGATTGGACCATATCCAGATCTGATTGAAGTAGGACATCATGGGTCATCTGCGGTGTCTCCGTAAATAGCTTGTTATTTGTATGCAACCTGAATAGCTGCAAATATGGGGACAATGCCCCTCTTTTTATGTAGAATGATCTTCCTCTGCGGAGCTGAGATAACCGTATAAATTAGGGAAATCTTAAGAAAAGAAAATAAGGCTAGATGTGTGGTTCCCTTGCTCTGAGACTTGGGGGTCCTTTGACATGTCCCTCTCTGCTGGCAGCTCCTGTGTAAAACAGCATACAGTGCAACACAGACAGCCTTAGAAGCATCCCACAAACCATTGGTTGATGGGTGGTGCGGAAGAAAACATTTTCACAAAGACACTGCTCCTAGTCCAATCAGCAACTGTGGTTTTAATTCTCAAAAGATGCTGCTGTCTTGGGCTTGAGATGTAGTCAACATACAAATGGCACACACTAAGCCCAACAACATCAAATCAATGAGGTGGCAAGAAAAGTAAGCACGCCAGGCCTTTACAGTGAGTCTTTAACATTGGTGTTCATTTGCAACAAAGAAAATGTGTTCCAGCCTTTTTTTTAAAGTGCCTGTTGTGACCTTAAGTAGAGTCACTTATGCACAAAGGATGCACTGGATGCCAGGAGATCTTCAAGTTCCTTTAATCAGTTGATATCAGGAGATTACGTAAATCAGTTACAGGATTAGAGGACGCCCACTGGCTCCCACCATCCAGGCTACATCTTTGTCAACTGTCCTAGGTGGAACCTCCACACAGAGCATTCCACTCAGTCATAGCCAAACATACCAAACATGGCCTCATACATCAATCACCCAGCATACATACCAAGAGGTTTCTAAACAGCCTAACAGGAAAGGAGTTCACAACCCTAACACCTCCCTTCCTTCAGACAACAACCCTAACACCCTAACAGTGCCCAAACTAAGTTGATGCATTGGGGAGTAAGCGGCACAGTTTAAAAACAAGAGAGGATTAGATTACCCCTTTTGAGCACAGAAAAATATAACCCATAACTGATGCTATTACATTATTGCATATTCAGGCAAATGTAAAAGCCCTGAGATAAAGACACTTTGGACCCGCGGAAGGGACTTCAGCCAATCAGGTGGTTGGAACAGCGGGTGAGAATACAGTTTCCAGCCACCTGAGGCCCTTCCCGGGTGGCGCCATCAACATGGGACTAAGTACCTTTTCCAGTGGCGCAGTCATCTTTCTCTTTTTTTTCCCATCGGGAGATCGGGTGGAACCAATCTCCATAAAAAGAAAAAAAAACTATTTGCACCCGGGAAAACCCCAGGGTGTGAATAGCTATCACATCCCAGCCAGGGGGGGGCATACATTCCGGTAACAGCCTGCAGCCCTTGATGATGCTGGCGGGACGTTACCAGCCATGTACGCCTCCTGGCTGGGCGTGATTGCTACATGGAACCACACAAGGTTTCTCAAAACCCAGACAGAGTAGAACATTTTAATACGTGCAGTTCAGGAATAAAGTTCAGAAAATGAAGTCGGACAAGATTACACTAGAGAACTTCCGAGCCAGGTCAAAGCTATGACTACCAATTGAAATAATACTTTGTATCCATAGAACTTATATTTGTCTATCGTTTGTTCAGCCGGTGATTTACAAGAAATAATACTTTGTGAGCAGGTCTTAAGCTGGCAATTGTACTGCTAGAGATTTTACATACTTGAAATTTGTTTTATAGTCTGTTAATTCCATTCTTAACAAAGGCCTTTGTTGGGAATTAGGTAAACCCAAAATCAGTTTCCAAACAATTCCCTGAACTCTTGCTAAATGATAACATTCATTTTTATAAAACACTAGCTGATATACCCGGCGTTACCTGGGATTTTAATTTCTCTTAGGTACTATCTATTAGAAATACCTTAAGGTAGCTTTAGGCTTTTCGGAAAGGCTCCAAAAGAAAGGTGAAAAGAAAACTCACTATATTTTATGATTATTTCTCATTTTAAAACTGTTTTCTCATAAAGACGACACAACACAATGTATTGTTCTTCCTAAAAACTCATTCTGAAACATAGAACTGTACGAGAGAACAACATAGACATTTCTAAGCAGCATGATAGGCGACATGATGCTGACTGTGCCAACAACTATGGACCTAGAGTTCAAAATTACTAAGTACATGTTCTTTGGAAGGCTTGTTTATAAACAACATGTTTTGTTTCCCTTCCCGGTGAACACTGTCGCTTCAATTACCTTGGGCAGCAATTTTTTAACACATAGCCTTGTGCTATTACACAGCCTAGGTGGTTGGAGATTGTGAAGCAGCATGATGGGTCAATCAACTTTCAGTCGAGGGTGATTTGGTGGCTCTCCCGGGAGGTCGAGTGAGTTGCGGAATTCTGTTGGATAGTTTACAGCTTTGTCGGCATCCACCACTGTATCGACTGAGTTGTATTCAGTAACTGTGCACAGAAGCATATCCTGCATCTGATTGTAGGGCCTGGACCTTGTTCCTTGTGTCTTGACCAGTCCTTCTACGACCACATTGTAGTTTCGCCGATTTCAGGGAACCATCTAATGTGTGAAGGTGCTGAAATCCAGGGAAAGGGGTGGGTTGTCCAAATGGCATGTAGTCATGCTAGTAATGTCCAGAGGGTCCTAACAGGTAACTATGCAATATTTGGTGCAGATTGGTGAAACAGTGTGGAATTGTAGAAGGAACAATGCTTTCCCATAAACCAATAAACATATTTTGATTTTTGCTGGAAACCCGGGGAAAGGGGTGGGGTGTCCAAATGTTATGTAGCTAGTAATGTCTGCAGGGTCCTAACAGGCAACTTTGCAAAATGTGCTACAGATTGGTGAAACGGTGTGGAATTTTATAAGGAACAACTCTTCACCACAAATCCCGCCACAAACACATTTTCACTTGTATATATACAGATGATGAGGGGAATACAAGAATATTTACAAAATGTTTTAAATACATTTTTCGTACTGACCCTTACTGGATTATTGGTTCTTCTCATGGTTTCCCAAAATTGCTTTCCGTTATTCTTTTCCCTTACATCAAACCCCAAGTAAATGAGGGAACCCACATGATCCCAGTGTACCAATGCCCACAACCATACTGAGCTAGTGAGCCTCCTTTCGTTAGTGAATACTAACCTTTTAGATTTTGACACATTTATTTTTAAGTTTTTTAAGGTGACATATTGTTCGAAGCCTCTAATTTCCACTGAAGAGCAATTTGAGTAGCATCAGGAATGATAATATCATCTGCATAGGCAAGCCTCTATAATATTCATGAGTTCCCAAATTTTGCTCGAAAGGAGTTACATTGGTCCATCATTTCCACCTGGACAGAGAGGTACAGATTAAGCTGGGTAGGTGCTAAAATGAAACCTTGTGGAAACCCAAGCATGGTTGCGATTCCTATGGGCTAATTACCCACCCTTGTTAACTTCACCTTTATTGATGTTGTATCATGCAGCATCATTATCATCATCATATCTTTATCCGGCCATAAGGACATCAAAGAATGCAAGTACATCGTGAGCATAATACATTTCTTATATACAATAACAATAGTTCAAACTCTCCACCAAAACCCCTAGCCATATGGCAACATCTGCCATGAATGCATCCCCATAAACAACCTGAAGGTGTGAATCTATGTGGGGCTTCTATGATAGCCTAGTGTGCAACCACCACACCCACTCCCCGATAATGACTCCTTCCGGTCTTTCCCCCAATAGGACTGTGTTAGCTACAGAGAGCAAAGGATTCAGGGACTTAAGACATTTAAAGGGGGTATCATTGTGATAAGGGGATGCACTGATTTCAATAGAACTGCTGGATAGTTGGCAGCGTCTCTTCCCAATCCCCGGTATACCCATGGCCATTCTTTGTTCCCTCAGTTCAATTCTAATGGAATCCTGGTTATTGCTCCCCTTATGACATATTCTTCTGCAGTGTGTAATATCTTCTCTGATTACGGAGCAACAGCCATAGACTGTTCTAAACCAGAGGGTACATTTGTTTATTAAAGATTCCCTAGTTTCAGCTGGTCGCTGGTGCTTTTCTGAACTGTGCAAGGATACAACCCCTCCCCTATGGGTCCATCTTATATTACCACCCTCCAAACCAAGGCCTAGGTCTTCTTGAGTTCTGCAGACTTTATATCTGCCAGCATTTGAAGCCACTCTAGATTCTGCAATTTCAACCCTGCCACCGGGCCAACCATCATGGCACACTGGCCTAACCCTGCCGGTAGCCTCCCCACAATCAGCCCGTCAGAGCATTTGTGCAGATTTATACTGCGGGTTGGTAACAGAACAGATATGGGGGACTGCTTGCTTCTGAGGCCCCTTTTCTGATGTCTCATCAGAATGACCAATGTCGTCTGTACTAGTGGCTGTTGTGTCAGGCTGAAGTGCAACCACCATTGGGGTGAATTCTTAGTTGTTAACAGCTGGCTTAATCTCCCCGATTTTAGCCTCAGTTCTAGACTGGGTTCTCCCCAACACCTACAACTGGGCCTCTATGATCGTGCAGCACAAGCATCAGCAGTATTTTCAAGGCCATCAGTCATTCAGGACAATTAAACATTTGCATCCCGGTGGTAGTAATGCCTTGTCAGCTTTGGTAGAAACAGATGTTAAAGGGAATCCTGGTGGTGCCATTGAGGTGTAGCAATTAAAGCACAAATGGTACCCTTTCTTCAGCAGACAATGCTCGCGGATCAGTGTCATGGTGTTAAGGGTCTTTTAATGTAAGTGGGCAGTTGGTCTTGGGGGTTAGAGGTTCATTCCCCTGTGGTCCTTCTATGGGGAAGACAAGGACTGCATTCAGGGAGCTGACATCTTGAACAACCATCAAGTTAAAGGTCATAAGCTTTGGGACTATGTCGATGTCAAAGTCTTTAAAGCCAGTACCTCTGGTGTTTGTTGTGATGTTGCTCATGTAAATAGTCTGAAGATGCTCTTGTAAATAATTATACATGCAGGCCACCTATGATGTAGCTCATGTTCTCAATGGAATGCATTGCTGTCACTATGATGTAGTGTCAGAATGTATATACTTGTCATGTGGAATGTTTAGGATTGAATCTGCCAGTTATAGAGCTGTTGGTGGCCCAGCTTGAAGGAAGGAGATGCTGAGGTTCTGTATGTAATTAGCTTGGGTTAAAGCTCCAGTCTAATTCCTCACTGGAGAGTGTGCGTTCTTTCATTGGCGACGAGGAAGTGAACAGACCCCCGGCACACCAGAGGATCAAATGCCGCTCCGCCCCATATGTGCGTAGTAGCGGGCAACGCCACGTAAACAATTAAGCAGGCTCCCACCCAGAGGTTCCCAGTGGAAAAAGGGGACAAAGTAAGGTGCTCCGCCAAGTATGGTGTATGCAGCGGCCAACGTGAGGATACAAGTAAGTGTGAAAGACATTTAGCTGACAAGCATTTTGGGACAAGGTTAAGCCACTCCGCAGGTCCGGTGTATGCAGCGGCCAACGTGAGGATACAAATCAGTGTGGAGAACATCCAGATGACAAGCGCTTCATCATCGTGAAGAGACCCACACATCAAGAACACTCCAGTGTGCGTGTGGCACTCATTTGTGAGTAAGGCACCATAAATAAACAGCCTTACCTTCAGCAGCAGAGCGTCACGAGTGCGCACAATACAGAAACCCAGGGAGAAGAGAAAGCGTACCAGCAGAATTGTTGGTACAAGACAACAATACCCAGCGCATTCAATTGCAAACTCTAAGACAAAGAGTCACAGGAGCAAGACAACTGAGCACAGTGCAGCACCAACCATATTGAAGGATATATATTGGGCCGAAGTATGGCATTAAGAGGTTTGCCAGGCCAATCATTATTTATGGCATTTCGAGGACCCCCCAAGGTGAAATGGCCCCAGTGGAAAAAGGGCTTCCTCCACTACATTAGGGCAGCTTGTGGCAATTCCTACTCCATGGACAGAAAGGTTTCCCTGCTTATGCATTTCTTGGTCTATGAAGGCCAACAAGTCTATGATACCCTCCCACCACTCCCAGAATAGGGAGAGGGAGATAACATGTCAGACTTAGATATTGCCCTGAAGAAACTAGATGTGCGTTTCAACCCTAGAACATTTACAATATTAGAGGGATACATTTTTGGAATGAGGGCCCAAGAACAAGGGGAAACTGTGGAGGAGTTTATCATGGGTTTGAGGCATTTAGCACTTTCCTGCAAGTTTAA
The DNA here is from genome assembly GCF_040938575.1 of Ambystoma mexicanum. Taxonomy (NCBI): domain Eukaryota; kingdom Metazoa; phylum Chordata; class Amphibia; order Caudata; family Ambystomatidae; genus Ambystoma; species Ambystoma mexicanum. The sequence goes on from NC_090940.1 coordinate 525,543,884, forward strand.
GGAATATTTTGATGAACATATCAGAGACCAATTTATGTTGCACTGCTGCAGCAACAAAATTAGAGAGGAACTGTGGTTGTGGGATGAGCCATCTTTGGAGGAAGTGTTAAACATTGCAAAAAGGGTGGAGCATTCCATGGCATGTGTGGCAAAGATAGCAGAAAAAGACAGCATTGAAGGAAAGATCGAAGTATTAAATGTGGTGGACACAAGATGGAACAAGAAGGGGAAGGAGAAGTCATTTGTGAAAGAAAGGATAGACACCAAAGCCAACAAATGGAAAGGGGAGAGAAGAGGTGAAAAGGAGTGTTTGTGTTTCAAATGTGTGAGTGGCACACATTTTGCTGCCTCCATCTCATGTCCGGGAAGGAGAGCCGTGTGCGCCAAATGTAAAAGGAGTGTTAATTTCACTAACTGCTGTAAAAACTACCAAAGCAATCAAAGAAGAGTAATGGTTTTAAATGATGACGATGGAAAAGTTGGTTTAGAGGAGGATGAGAATTGTAATGTTGAGAATATTACTGTGATAGTTGTATGAGATTCCAGTGACAGTGATTGTGTTCATCTGTATGCCAATGTGAGATTGAATGGAACGGACGTTGTGATGATGGCTGATTCAGGGTCCAAAATATCCTTGATGCCTAGGAAAGTGTATGAAGAGGAAATGCGAGGCAACATTCTAAATCTTCTTGAACCAGATATAAATCCGGGTGGGTACAATCAAGATAGAATAGAACTGTTAGGATATTTTGAATCTAATTATTAATTGAAAGGGAGATGTGCAAAAGGAAAAGTCTATATCACCAAGAAGGGTTTGACACAACCAGGATGGCAGGACCAGAAAATGGTATTGGTGAGGCTTGATCCCAACAGGGAGGATCAAGTGATGCAGGTGAACACATCTATGGGAGATAAAGACAACAATGTATTCAAGAAAGGTGTAGGGAAGGTAAAATGGTTGCAATATCAGATTGTACTTAAAAAGGGGTGTGTGCCCTTTTGTGCAAAATTGAGACCTGTACCTTTGGCATTAAGAGAGGATGTGAAGAGAGAATGGCAGAAGTTATTGAGCATGGGGATTATTGAAAGGGCGGGAGGTGTGGACGTCTCCATTAATAATTGTTAAGAAACCCTCCGGTGATTTTCGACTATGTGTGGATTTGCAGCAATTGAACAGGTGTGTGCTTGTGGATAGACATCCATTGCCCAATATGGGCAAGATGCTAGCTATGGTGGGTCAGGGAAAGGTTTTTTTCAAAACTTGATATGGCATCAGCGTATCATCAGGAGGAGTTAGAGGAGGAAAATAGAAAATTAACAGCTTTCATTACGCACAAAGGTGTCTTCCAATTTAGAAGAATGCCTTTTGGTCTCGTGTCTGCCTCCTCAGTATGTCAGCGAATAAAGGATAAACTGTTCCACAAAGTAAAATGTGTATTCTTTTTTCAGGATGATATTTTGGTGTCTGGGAATGATGTAAGAATGCATGATGAGAGACTTGACAAGGTGTTAAGGTGTAAAATATTTTAGGAGCAAGAGGCATAACATTAAGAGAGGAGAAGTGTGTCTTTCGGGTTGATAGAGTGGTATATTTAGGCCATGAAATTTCAGCCCAAGGTATAAGACCCAAAAATGCCATGTCGAATACAATTAAAGATGTGATTGAACAAAGACAAAGGGAGAATTACGTTCCTTTTTAGGACTGCTGGAATTTTACTAGAAATGTATACAAAATTACTCAGAAAGGGTTGTGAAATTGAGGAAATTGCTTAGGAAAGGTGAAGAGTTTACCTGGAGTAAAAAATGTGATCAAGAATTTGAGAACATCAAGGAGGAAATTGATTTAACGGGCACCATTAAAGAAATTTGACATGCGAAAAAGGGGTATCATCACGGTTGATGCCAGTGAAGCAGGTTTAGGAGCTGTTTTGTCGCAGGTGAATTCAAAAGGAGAAAAGGAAATCATTGTGCATGCATCCAGGGCATTGAGAGGCGCTGAGTTGAGATATTCAGCATTTGAAAAGGAAGTTTGGGTTGCTTCTGGGCAGTTGAAAGGTTTAAGAATTTCATGTGGGGAACTTACTTTATAATCAAAACGGAACACAGAACCATAAAGTCCATTTTTGAATATAAAGGTTTATATAAGATATCCAGAAGAGTTGCTGGATGGGTTACACGGTTACAGTGCCATAGTTTTGAAATGTGTGTTGTGGCTGGAAAAGATAATGGGCCTCATTACGAGTTTGATGGAAGCTGTGCCGTTTTTAGAGGCATGGCTACCCCTAAACTCGGGTTTGGGTCCCGAAAAATGGAAATTACTGGGCCATTCCGACCTTTGCAGGCCCGGTAATTCCCATTAGCGGACCCAGACCCGGTACGTACCCATTCCCATTTGAGCTCCATAGGGCTCAATGGGAATGGGGAGGATGCTAACAACGGTCCCGTTAATGGCAGGACCGTTGTTAGCATCCTGTTCTGCTAGCGAGTGCCGCTCTGCACGTATGGTCTGACCAGGCGTACAGGGCAGCCCCACAAGCAGTGCTTGTAATGAGGCTGTGAGGCAACAGCAGCGCCGGTAACACTACCGACGCCGTTGTTGCCTTACCGCCAAGGTTGTAATGAGGCACAATGTGTTAGGAGATTGTTTGTCTAGATTAGCAAGAAGATAGGAGGGACACCAACAGAATGGTGCAATGGAATTATTATTTGCAGTGTGTGATGGCGTCATAGATAAGGAGGAGTGGGTGAGAGCAGTTAATAGTGATTGTGATGACCCGGACAGGGCTTACTATGACCAACCACCCAGGGAGAGCAAGAGAGAGACAGAACACAAGCAGGAGGAAACTACCCCAGACAACATACTAGAAGAGTGGTGGGGACCGCCAACCCAGAACCCAGCAATCACCTTACATCAGAACACGGCTGGTCCTTTATCAGAAGAGTGGCTTGGACAGCATGCGGAACAGCCTTCTTCCACTGTCCCCAGGGAGGGGGAAATGTGCGGGCATGGAGAGCTGCAACTCAAGCATCATAAAAATGAACAGCCGCCAGCAGAGCAATTAGTGGCTTTGCGGCTGCTCGAACAAAAGTGCCGATGTGAGTTACCCAACCCCGCTAAAGAAGGGACGGACCACCGCCTCCGGTCGGTGGGGGACCATAGGATGGTCTCCGCCACTCCCGAAAACCAGAGGGTTTAGGTAACTCGGGGTAGAGGAGGACCGGCGAGCCAGCCGCCAAACACATGGCATTCCACTTTACCTTACGGCCCGCGCGGGAAAGAGACAAATGCGGAGCGGTGACACCGCATGCGTGTCGAAAGACATAATACAAAAACTCCATTACCCTATCAGGATTCCCCAAGATTCCCCGACCCTTCATCCTTCCCTGCTTTGTACTTACCTGGGCAAGGAGAGGCGATACAACGCTCAGGTCGTAGGAGGTCTCCAGATGCCATACTCCCAGGAAAAAGGGGGAGGGGCTTGGGTGGGTTCTTATGGACTAAGACAGGAAGTGGATGCTGATTGGCCAATTGAGTACCACCTATATAAACTGCCTGAAGGAGTGACTAGAGGGGTTCATTCTTGTTCTCCTTCCAGAACAGAGCAGACGTGGATTCTGAAGCTACAGGGAGCACCTGGGCGTATGAGGGCTAAGAAGAACGGACTGGAGAGAAGTCCTTATGTCGTGCCCTACAGGGAAAACAGAGAAAACATCTTTCAACTGAAGGAACATCAGACAAGAACTCTTATCAATAATACTTTGTGTTATCAATCATCCTGCCCAGCTGATTGAGTCTGAATAAAGACAAGCATTTATTTTCTTCAAAACCGCGTGGCTGTCTCCTTGTGTCACGAACCGAGGAAGCTGGCGGTTGTGGCCCCGTTGGCGCATGAGCCGCCATTGATATTGCCGCCACGTTTCCCATCCACCGTACTGTGACGGTCTAGTTTTTTGGAGTACGCCGTCGCAGCCTATTTCTTTGCGTTCAACCCGGAAGCCGACGCGTTGCAACCCTTCGCGTTTAGGCTTTCGGGTTAACACGCTGTTTTTCCTCTAGCTCTTGCTTCCCTTCCACCCTTCCTGCTTCCGCCTTGCTAATGTTGTTCTAGTGCTCCTCTCTCTTCTTCTGTCTACTCTCCCATCTTATCTCCGCATTTATTTGCTGTATGACTTCAACGTACTTTATACTGCCCAGTGCACGTCCGCTGGAACGACCAAGGAACTACTCCACCGGAACCCTCGGATTCCTGCAGTACTCCTCTACCATCAAACAAGACAGGGGTTTTTTATGCCATAAGGCTTTTTCCCCGGACTGGCCTGCTGCGGAAGGGGTGCCCCTCCTGGACCTCCTTATAACGGGTTCAGGGTGGCTTCCTCTCGCGGCCGGCCTTATCTGCACAGCAAAGAAAAAACACTGTGGAGGAAGAGGTTCGGAGCAAGACCGGAATCCAAACCAGGTGAGGAGGAGGATTGGGAGCAGGGGGATCAGGAATTGGAACCCTTACAGCCCGAGCCTGATAGTTTGCAACGCCTGAGTGTAGCAATGGCCACTCCCGAACAGATCCAAGAACTCGTTAATGCGGTTCAGGCTATGAATGTTGAACTGCAAAATGTTAAAGCGGACAACACTGCCTTAAGACAGATGATCGTTACACGAGAGACGCGTGAGATGGACTTATCCCCTATGATCCTGTCTTCAGGCAAATATGACGGGAACCCCAAGAAGTTAAAAGAATTTATGGAAGCATGCTCCATTTATTTTGCATTCCGCCCCCAGACCTTTTCTTCAGATCATACCAAAGTCGGATTTATGGTATCCAACATGACTGGAAATGCCCTAGCCTGGGCAACCCCGCAAGTCTTAAACAATGATCCCGTCACCCATGATTATGGGGCTTTCTTGATTCGGCTTAGACAAACCTTTGAGCAGACCGAGATCACGCATGTAGCCGCAGAAGAACTCCTAGACGTCCAACAAGGCTCTAGTGATCTACTTACGTACATTTCAACTTTCAAGAGACTTGCTACTGAAGCAGGTTGGCCAGAACGGGCTCAATATACCATATTTCGTCGTGGTCTCAAGGAGGAGATCAAGGACGAACTAGCCTGCATAGTCCGACCTACCACCCTGTCGGATCTGATGTCTCTTGTACTCCAGATCGACTACCGGCTGAATGAACGAAGGGTGGAACGAAGAAAGCATAAGCCTCCCGTGCCCCACACTCCTGGTGCCTCCTCCCTGCCTATGTTGCCATCCCGAAGTCAAAGGGAAGAACCAATGCAGATAGGGGCGGCGCGAGCGCCCTTAACTTCAGATGAGAGAAGAAGACGAAGAGAGTCGGGCCTCTGTATGTATTGTGGTTCAAATACACACCTGCTTCGTAGCTGTCCGGATGTACCCCCTAGGAAGACGGGAAACGACCTACCTCGGAACTAATGGGGACGAGTCTCCGAGGTCTAACCCCAAGTCCCTATGTTACGGTAACCATCTCTTCACCCCCAGACACCATGGACTCGCATCTCATGATAGTGGCCATCCGACTGGAAACTCCCACCTCAGTACTTCATACCATGGCCCTTTTGGATAGCGGTGCCGCAGGCGTGTTCATGGACACCCAGTGGGCACACCAACAAGGACTCACCCTACAGAAACGTGAAGACATACAAAAAGTGGAAAGTGTGGACGGATCACCCTTGTCTTCAGGTCCCATAACCCACTCTACTGAACTTCTCAAGGTACTTATACTCCAACACATGGAACAATTACAGTTCGATCTCATTCGGGCCGCCCATTTCCCCATCATCCTGGGTATCCCCTGGCTTAGGAAACACAATCCAGCCATCGATTGGACCCGAAACACCATGGCCTTTGAGTCGGAATACTGTAGACAGAGTTGTTTGTCACGTATTCCAAAAGAGACGGTGCAGATTTTGACTTCCGAACGCAAGGAAGTATGTGACATTTGTAGTATACCCACTGAGTTGGCTGAATTCCGGGAAGTATTTAGTAACAATCCGGTTTTGGAATTACCCCCACATCGTCCGGAGGATTGTGCCATAGAGTTGGTACCAGATGCATTGGTGCCCTTCGGCCGCATGTTTTCTTTATCCATCACAGAAAAGAAGGTCCTACGCACCTACCTGGATTCTCATCTTACCAATGGGCTCATCCAGCCTTCGAAATCCCCAGCCGGAGCCCCGCTTTTTTTCATACCGAAACGGGATTCAGCTGAGCTACGGCCTTGTATAGATTATAGGGGCCTTAATAGGGTCACCGTTCGTGACCGCTATCCCATGCCCTTAATTTCCGACATTTTGGAGGCCGTTCAAGGAGCCACCATCTTTTCGAAATTAGATCTACGGAGTGCCTACCATCTTCTACGCATAAGAACAGGGGATGAATGGAAGACCGCTTTCAGAACCCCCTTTGGTTTATTTGAGTACAAGGTCATGCCTTTCGGGTTGGTCAATGCCCCGGCAATTTTTCAACGGTTTATGGACCGCCTGTTTTCCGATCTGTTGTATGTGAACACTATAGTCTACCTCGATGACATCTTGGTATTTTCACCATCTCCCCAAGAACATGCCCGGCATTTGAAGATGGTCCTTCTACGTCTTCAATCCCAACACCTCCTGGTCAAACCCGAGAAGTGTGTATTCAGGACCTCCTCTGTCCCTTACTTAGGTTACATCCTCTCCCAAGAAGGCATATCGATGGATCCCAGGAAGGTGACGGCCATCTTGGAATGGCCCGCTCCATCCTCCCAGAAGGATGTACAAAGGTTTTTGGGTCTGGCAAATTTTTACAGGAAGTTTATCAGTAAATTTTCCCAAGTTGTTCTACCAATCACAGCTCTGCTCAAGAAAGAGGCCAGAAACTTTGCATGGACTGACCAAGCCCACCTAGCTTTCCAGAGTTTGAAGAAGATGTTCTGTACTGCCCCTGTCTTGCTTCAGCCAGACCAGACCCAACCTTTTATAGTAGAAGCTGATGCCTCTACAAACGCTTTGGGAGCCGTACTTTTACAATCCAAGGATGGAGAAGAACACCCTGTGGCCTATCTCTCAAAGACCCTGTCAGCAAGCCAAAGAAATTACTCAGTGATAGAAAAGGAATTGTTGGCCCTCAAGACAGCGTGTGAAGAATGGAGACATCTGTTACAAGGAAGTGCCCATCGGGTTATACTGCGCACCGACCATAAGAACTTACAGGTACTCAGGAACATGGAATGTGTCAATTCCAGACAGGCACGCTGGGCCCATTTCTTTAGCCAATATGACTTCTCCATCACATATATTCCTGGCACCCAAAACAGTCTAGCAGATGCCCTGTCCAGGAGAGACTCACCTGCCACTCAGTTGGCTCCACCGTTAGAGTACATGTTTCCCCGTAACCGGTTGGTGGGAGTCATTACCTCCTTCCTCCAGGATGTCAAAGCGATTACTACCCCGGAGCTGGAAAATAGGCTGCCTCTCAACCTGCGGAGACTTGCTAGATGGTCTGAGGGTCTTTTATTCATTGACCGAAGATTATGCATCCCTTCCAAGCCTTTCCAACAAAAGATCCTGGTATGGGGTCATGACCATGCTATTTCTGGGCACAGAGGCATACGAGGTACCATTGACCTGATATCCCGTTCTTTCTTTTGGCCCTCTCTCACTCAAGACGTTAAGAAATATTGCCGTACCTGTCAGGTTTGTGCCAAGAGTAAATATTCCACTCACAAACCCTACGGCTTGCTAGTGCAAGCAGAGGCGCCTGTTCGTCCATGGTCTCAGGTTTCAACAGACTTCATAGTCGACTTACCTTCGTCCCAGGGGTTCTCTTGTTTGATGGTTACGGTGGATTCTTTCTCGAAACTGGCTCACTTCACTCCGCTTCCAGGAGTCCCATCTGCATCGGTGATGGCAGAAGTGTTTCTCAAGGAAATATTTAGGTTACACGGGCTGCCAGACAAGATAATATCCGATCGGGGGAGCCAGTTTACTTCTCGTTTCTGGGGGGCCTTATGTCAGCGATTAGGTATTGAGCGGGCCCTCTCCTCTGGTTTCCACCCTCAAACGAATGGCCAAACCGAAAGACTCAATGCCTCTCTGGAACAATATCTCAGGTGTTATACTAATAGCTTGCAGGATAACTGGGTTGCCTTATTATCAACAGCAGAATTCGCTTATAATAATGCCATACATACTGCCACGGGCCTTAGCCCTTTTTTCTGTACTTATGGATTACATCCTCGTGGCATACTTCCTGTTCATAATCCCCCTTCCACCATTCCAACTATAGAATCCATTTTGGCTGACATAACCTTAGCCCACCAGGTGGCTCAGCAGAACTTACTTTTATCTCGAAGGAGATACAAGGAACAGGCGGATCGTTCTCGTACCCCCTGTCCCGATTGGAAGGAAGGGGATAGAGTATGGCTATCTACTAAGTTCCTCCCTCGGTGGCTCCACCCATCCAAATTATCTCCTAGGTATTTGGGACCTTTCAAGATTGCTAAGAGGGTTAACCCCGTGTCATATAAACTGCTGCTTCCCAAAAGTATGCATCGCATACACCCAGTATTTCATTCCTCCCTCCTTCGTCCGGTAGATCCGGACACCCTTTCTATTACACAGAAAGGGATACCAGATTTAGTGCCATCCTCCCCAGAAGAGTATGAGGTATCGGCCATAATAGATTCCAGATACAGAAAGGGCCGACTGGAGTATCTGGTGTCTTGGAAAGGTTATCCACGTTCGGAGGATTCCTGGGAGCCTGTCACCCACATTCATGCTCCTATACTCACCCGACGCTTCCATAGACTCCATCCGGGTAAACCTGGTGGTATAGGTTTGGGAGGGGGGTATACTGTCACGAACCGAGGAAGCTGGCGGTTGTGGCCCCGTTGGCGCATGAGCCGCCATTGATATTGCCGCCACGTTTCCCATCCACCGTACTGTGACGGTCTAGTTTTTTGGAGTACGCCGTCGCAGCCTATTTCTTTGCGTTCAACCCGGAAGCCGACGCGTTGCAACCCTTCGCGTTTAGGCTTTCGGGTTAACACGCTGTTTTTCCTCTAGCTCTTGCTTCCCTTCCACCCTTCCTGCTTCCGCCTTGCTAATGTTGTTCTAGTGCTCCTCTCTCTTCTTCTGTCTACTCTCCCATCTTATCTCCGCATTTATTTTCTGTATGACTTCAACGTACTTTATACTGCCCAGTGCACGTCCGCTGGAACGACCAAGGAACTACTCCACCGGAACCCTCGGATTCCTGCAGTACTCCTCTACCATCAAACAAGACAGGGGTTTTTTATGCCATAAGGCTTTTTCCCCGGACTGGCCTGCTGCGGAAGGGGTGCCCCTCCTGGACCTCCTTATAACGGGTTCAGGGTGGCTTCCTCTCGCGGCCGGCCTTATCTGCACAGCAAAGAAAAAACACTGTGGAGGAAGAGGTTCGGAGCAAGACCGGAATCCAAACCAGGTGAGGAGGAGGATTGGGAGCAGGGGGATCAGGAATTGGAACCATTACAGCCCGAGCCTGATACCTTGTCACAAAATTTGGTGGCAGCGGTGGGATCTAAGAAACACGACATTGAGGCAATAATCAAGGCATTGGCTGACGGACAGCAGTTGGTCAAAGTACAAGGAGACCAAGCCCAAGCAGATCGGCAAGCCTTACAACAGGCCCTGCAATTACAAGCTGCCTGCCAGGATGCCCTAAAGAAAGTTACAGAAGCCGTGGTGACTTACAGAGGGGCAACGTCAGTTCCATCCAACATACTACAGAAATACCAACCGGGAGATGATCCGAGTTATTTCTTTACGAACTTTGAAAGAGTTGCCAGAAATTCCCAGTGGCCCGTGGATAAATGGGGGCATTTTATCGCACCATTGTTAACAGGATCGATGCAAGGAGCCTATCAGGCGGCAAACCCCAATGGGGACACAGCCTATGCCGACATCAAAAGAACTATACTAGAAAGGATGGGAGTTGACAAGGAGGCCTATCGCCAGAAGCTAAGAGAAACCAAACTTCGTACTGGGGAGACTCCACGACAGCTGTATTACTGGGTACATGATTTAACAGAAAGATGGTTAAAACCCTCCAGCTGTACTATTCCAGAGATATTGGAAAAAGTGAAGCTTGAACAGTTTGTGGAATCCATCCCCAACAACATGCAAAGGTGGGTTCGCCAACACCATAGGCCCACCCTCAACAAAGCCATAGACTTCGCTTCTGCATACCAAAAAGCGGGAGGATCCCGGGGCGGCCCGTTGCAGATGATAAAACTAACCGTCAGCAGAACCACCGAGCGAGCGGGTACCAAACCCATCCGAATGGAACCCAAGGGCCCAACATAGACCCCAACCAACAGACAACCCCAATGCTTTGATTGTGGGGAATGGGGACATATAGCCTGGTTCTGCCCAAGGAAAAACAAACCAGAACTGATGGAAATCGGATATACCCAGCAAGAGTTCCGAAGAAAACAGGAGCCATACCTGGTGGACGTCCGGGTAGACGGGATACCTCGGCAAGGCCTGATCCATAGTGGAAGCGAGCAGACCGCCATAAAACCATAAGTAAGTGCACCTGGGGAAGAAGGGGAACCAGATATTCCGATTAAATGTGTGCATGGCGAGGTTAGGTTGTACCCATCCAAACAAGTCACCCTAGAATTAAACGGGGTTAGTACGCCAATGGAAGTAGCCATCATGTCACATATTTTCACACAAGTATTAATAGGCACTGACTTACCCAACTTTGGGGAATGTAAAAAGAGTTGAAATGATTAAGAACAGCCCCATTTGTCAATGCTTAGGTTACAATGGAACAAAGAAAACAAAGTACAAAAACCAAGAGAGAAGTAAGAGAAGGTAAAAAGAAATGGGTGGAAAAGTTTAGTGGACTGGTTGATTGGATTCCAGAGGATAAAAGAGACTCCTTCAGAAGTGAAACCTTGTCAGACCCAACACTAAAGAATTCCCGTGAAGGGGCAATGGGAGATCCAGACAGCCAGACCTCATTTCCTAAATTCAAGTATAGGAGGGGACTGGTATACAGGATTACCAGAGATCAAAATGACCAAGAAATAGAACCGTTACTGGTACCCACTAGTTTTAGGCAGTCTATTATGGAAATGGGTCATGACAATCTGACAGGAGGACATATGGCTCGAGAGAAAACACTTGAAAAAATCCTAAAAAGGTTCTATTGGCCTGCGATCTACAGAGAGGTAACCAGACATTGCGAAGAGTGCCCAACCTGCAAGAAAACAAGCCCAATCAAACCTCAACAAGCACCTATACTGCCTATGCCATTGATAAAAGAACATTTTTTCAGAATTGGGATGGATGTGGTGGGACCTTTTGAACCCAGCAGTCACGGGTTCCAATATCTGTTGGTAATTGTTGACTATGCAACAAGATATCCAGAAGCATTCCCCATGCGGGGTATCAGTTCGCAGCCAGTTTGTAACCAGTTGATATTGTTCTTTTCACGAGTAGGGATTCCATCAGAAATCATAACTGCTCAGGGCAGGAATTTTATATCCGGAATAATGAGGAATGTCTGTCAACAATTACAAATCAAACTACTACACGCAGCCATCTATCACCCACAGACCGATGGTTTGGTAGAATGATATACAGGACTATCAAATCAGTGCTCAAGAAAATAACAGCTCCTACAGGAAGAAACTGGGATCGTGCCGTACCATTGGTCCTCATGGTGCTATGGGACACTCCGCAGTGATCCACAGGGTTTTCACCCTACGAGTTACTATTTGGACACCAGCCAAGAACAGTGCTAGACATTGCAAAACAGGAATGGGAGGAACAAGAGGAAACCACAACTCTGACTGATTACGTGATGGAAATGAGGGAGAAACTGACTAAATTGAGGGAACTGGCCAGAGTTAATCTGGGAAGATCACAAGCAGCCCAAGAAAGATATTATAATAAAAGATTCAGAGTCCGGCAGTTCAAAATTGGAGATCAAGTACTGGTGTTGTTACCCACAAGTCATAATAAGATGCTGGCACAGTGGAGAGGGCCGTATAGGATTACAAAGATATTGGGCCCAGTGAATTATTTGGTGGAACAACCAGATCGAAAAACCAAGCTCAAGAATTACCATATAAACCTGCTAAAAGAGTGGAAATTGCCAGACCGAGAGACCACCAGCATTCGGGCAGCAACTCGTGAAAGTCCCTGTACTGCTTTTTTGGCAGTTCAATGGGGAACTCAACTTACCCCCAAAGAAAAACAAGAATTGGAAGAACAACTCAAACCTTTACAAAACGTGTTCTCCTATCTTCCCAGGAAGACTCACCTTACAGAACACAAAATAGAAACAGAAGTAGGAAAGACAGTAAGAATCGGGCCGTATCGACTTCCGGAATCCAAAAGGGTGGCAGTACAGGCGGAAGTTGATGAAATGCTGAAGTTAGGGGTGATTGAACCCTCCTGCAGCCACTGGTCCTCCCCGATTGTTTTGGTACTGATGCCCGATGGCAGTATATGGTTTTGCATGGATTATCGACAATTAAATTCAATTTCAACATACCAAGCTTATCCCATACCCAGGATAGACAAACTTATAGAACAATTGGGTTCCGCCTATTACATCAGCACCATTGACCTGACCAAGGGATATTGGCAGATCCCACTATGTTCAGAAGATAAAATAAAAACTGCCTTTTCCACCCCATTCGGACTGTTCCAATTTACTGTGTTACCCTTTGGGTTGCATGGAGCCCCGGCAAACTTCCAGTCACTTATGAACCAAGTCTTGGCTCCACACCACCAATATAGTTCCGCCTATCTAGACGACATAGTGGTATTTAGCAAAACCTGGAACGAACATAAGGCCCATCTATACGCCATGGTATCTTCTCTACAATCAGCAGGACTCCATGTCAATCCAAAGAAAACAATGTTGGCTGCCAATCAAACCACATACTTAGGACATTTGGTTGGGAACGGGGTTATAAAACCCCAACTGGACAAAATAGAGGCTATTCAGAGACTTCAAATGCCCAGCAACAAGAAACAGGTCAGAGCATTCCTGGGCTTCATCGGTTACTACCGCAAGTTCATCCCTAATTTTTCCTCGATAGCCAGCCCTTTAACGGAAGCCCTCAAGTCTACTTGTACTGGGAATCTACTGACAGATAAGGAGGCACATAACGCCTTCCAAGAACTCAAGATACTTATATCAGCACAACCAGTTTTGAGATGTTCAGACTTCAGTAAACGATTTTATGTGCAAACAGATGTTTCAGGTCTAGGATTAGGAGCAGTTCTCTCACAAGGCAAAGAAAATTAGTTACACCCGGTGGCTTTTATCAGCCAAAAACTCCTGCCGCATGAAATTGGATATTCCACTATTGAAAAGGAGTGTCTAGCGATAAAGTGGGCGATTGAGACCATCAGATATTATTTGATGGGACGTAAATTTACTGTCTTCACAGACCATGCCTCTTTACTGTGGTTGGCTACCCACAAGGATTCCAACCAACACGTGTTGAGGTGGTTTCTCACTTTGCAAGAGTTCTGCTTTGAAACAATACATAAACCAGTGGCCTTCCAGTTAATACCGGACTACTTATCTAGAAACTTGGATCAGCCCAATCGGCTAAATGCTTCGAGGGGTGTATGTGATGTGACGACCCAGACAGGGCTTACAATGACCAACCACCCAGCAAGAGCAAGAGAGAGACAGAACACAAGCAAGAGGAAACTACCCAGGACAATAAACAAGAAGAGTGGTGGGGACCGCCAACCCAGAACCCAGCAATCACCTTACATCAGAACACGGCTGGTCCTTTATCAGAAGAGTGGCTTGGACAGCATGTGAAACGGCCTTCTTCCGCTGTCCCCAGGACGGGGGAATGTGCGGACATGGAAAGCCGCGACTCAAGCATCATAAAAACGAACAGCCACCAGCAGAGCAATTAGCGGCTTCGCGGCTGCTCGAACAAAAGTGCCGACGTGAGTTACCCAACCCCGCTAAAGAAGGGACGGACCACCGCTTCCGGTTGGCGGGGGACCATAGGATGGTCACCGCCACTCCCGAAAACCAGAGGGTTGAGGTAACTCGGGGTAGCGGCGGAACCGCGAGCCAGCCGCCAAACACATGCATTACACTTTACCTTACGGCCGCGCGGGAAAGAGACAAATGCGGAGTGGTGACACCACACGCGTGTCAAAAGACATAATACAAAAACTCCATTACCCTGACAGGCTTCCCCAAGATTCCCCGATCCTTCATACTTCCCTGCTTTGTACTTACGTGGGCAAGGAGAGGAGATACAACGCTCAGGTCGTAGGAGGTCTCCAGACGTCATACTCCCAGGAAAAAGGGGGCGGGACTTGGGTGGGTTCTTATGGACTAAGACAGGAAGTGGATGCTGATGGGCCAATTGAGTACAACCTATATAAACAGCCTGAAGGAGTGACTAGAGGGGTTCATTCTTGTTCTCCTTCCAGAACAGAGCAGACGTGGATTCCGAAGCTACAGGGAGCACCTGGGCGTATGAGGACTAAGAAGAACCAACTGGAGAGAAGCCCTTACGTCGTGCCTTACAGGGAAAACAGAGAAAACCTCTTTCAACAGAAGGAACATCAGACAAGAACTCTTATCAATAATACTTTGTGTTATCAATCATCCTGCCCAGCCCGATTGAGTCTGAATAAAGACAAGCATTTATTTTCTTCAAAACCGCGTGGCTGTCTCCTTGTCACAGTGATATTATGTTATCCAAGAGAAAGTTATAGATTGAGGGTGGGTGGCCCAGCAAAGGGTGTGTTACCCAAGGAGATAGGCCATTTTGGGAGGTTCCAAAGAAACTGAGTTTGGAGAATGGAGTTCTGTTTCGATGGGCACAAGCTGTTGTGCCCGAAAACATTAGGGCGAGCATGATTGATATTGCTCATGATGGACATGTGGGTATTAGTAAAACCAAGGCCGTGTTGTGTTGTGATTACTGGTGGCCGGGTTTTGATAGGGAAGTGGAAAAAAGATTACACGATTGTACTGGATGCGTGAAAAGTGGTAAAGGAGTCATGTCGAAGAAGCAACCCATGTTGGTTAATGATGTCCCGCGAAAAGTGGATGTGTTTTCTAGGTGGTGTGAGTGTAAGGAGGTTGGGGATTTCAATGGTGGCAGTATTGTCATGTTTTTGCGGGAGATTTTTGCAAGGGAGGGTTTTCCCAGTTGCATACTTACTGATAACGCCGTGCAATTTGTGGGTGGATGTTGTATAACCCATAAAGGATCAGCATTATACCATCCTGAGGGTAACGGATTAGTGGAAAGGATGAATAGGAGCATAATGGAAGGGATTCAGTTATCTGGAGTATGCGGGATGGATAGATAATCAGCGGTCTAGGAGAGATTATGTGTGTTGAAGATGGCTCCGCATTCCGTTACTGGTGTGTCACCGTTTGAACTCATGAGGGGTCATAAAGGTCATTTAGAAGTATGTCTGCCCTGGTTAGAGAGAGGAGGGAACTCAGATTGTGTGGTTCAAGAAATAAGGAAAACATTACAGGGTAAGAAAGAAGAGTACGTAATGAGGTAGAACGTGAGAAGAGGTAAGCAGGAACTTAGGGTAGAGTCTGGTGACTATGTGAGGATTAGAAAAGCTGTGATAAAAAGGAAGGGCGATCTACTATATTCTGTAATGAAGGGTGCTGTCAGAATGAGTGGAGGACAGGTGTGGAATAAAAATAGGATTGCTATTGTGAAGAGAAGTTGTGTATGATAAGCAAGGGAGGTGTGTTGTGATGTTTCTTATGTAAATAGTATGAAGATGCTCTTGTAAATAGTTATACTTGCAGGCCACCTATGCTGCAGCTCATGTTCTCAATGTAATGCCTTGCTGGCACTATGATGTAGTGTCAGAATGTATATACTTGTCATGTCGAATGACACCGGAGAGTGTGCGTTCTTTCAGTGTTCACCATGGTTTCTGGTTTAAGGGGGGGGGTAGAAAGGAGGTGACTGGAAAGGCAAGTTTGGGTGTGGTTGGCACATGAGCCACTTCATTGGATCCATTGGGTTCACCCACATCGTCCCCACCTTGGCAAAGCAAGTCTATGTTGGTGGCTTCATGAGTAACAAAACTGGCTGTTATGCAGTCACCACCACCCCCTGCAGTGTATGCCGGTGCTCCATGATCACCACAGTCAATGTTCCCGAAGAGTCGGTCACTGGGGGTAAATTGCTGGGAGGTAGGTTTCCCTCAGTATTTCTGACATTGGTTTTACTACCCCCAATGTCCAGAGAGCTTCCCAGGAAATGGATAATCTATTTGATCAACTTTTAAGCATCCCTGTGACCTAAATAGGGCTTCTTTATTGTGCCTTGAGGCTGTCTTGGTTTGTGGCTAATACGGGTAATTCCCTCAGTTTGCGTTTGAGAGTCAAAATGTTCCTCTTTGGCTTAGCTAGCATGTTATGTCATGTTATTCAAATTTATAATACTCACGTTCACCCGAAGGCATCTTGACATGTGGATACTCACAGTAGTACTACAGCAATCCTGGGGAACTAGTGGAAGAGCAGTGTTTTTAATCAATGGAAATACAGGTCATTCAAGGTCAGCCTTAGTGTTAAAGCGAGACCATTCCATAACTTTCTGGCAGCCACTGAGAAGGCTCGACCACCAGTTCTTTGAAACAGAATCTGGGAACCACGACCAGACAGTTAATACTAGACCGAAGAGGCCGGCACGGAATATAAATTGTACATTTATCCTAAAGAAAATCAGCACCAGCCTGGTAATATGCCATGAACAAGACAGAGAGATTTTAAGACTATTTGTTTCAGCGGGAGCTGGTGCAGAGAACGCAGCACTGGACTGATGTGGGAACCATAGGGAGTTGATGTGGCTGCCCGGGTAGCCAGGTTCTGGAGCGGTTGCAGACAATGGATTAGGCCTGAGGGCTGGTCCAGGTAAAAGGCTTTACAATAATTCAGCCTGCTGGAAATGAGAGAAGCCACAACTGGAGGGCGACGAGAAGAGGGAAGAAAGGGCAGGACCCTCCAAAGGACCCTCAGTAGAAAATGACCAGTCTGTTGCACTGCATGGGAGGGCTTTGTAGTAATAAAGAGGGGGTGTGGGTGGCATAGTCCATAACAGCTGTTACAGCCATCGTACGAATACAAATAAAATCGTGCAGGAGTGTGCTGAGGAGGGCTCGCAGATTAAGTACAGTTCAGATATCCCCCCTCCTTAGAAAGGCTCCTGACCTTATTGGAAAAAACACAAAAGCAGCTTTGGATGTAGATCTGTAGCAGGATTCTCTCAGTGGGAAATATGTTGCAAGGTAGCCACTCTTCCCACAGCTGCCTAACACCCCACGGGCACACAACAGCCCTGTGCCCCTGTCCCATTATCATTTTTAAAAGTCCTGGGGGAATTCCCCAGTTTATTATCTTCTTCCATAAAAGTAGTCCAACCCCTACAAGCAAGGGCAGAATCTCGACCCTGTATCGGCTCCTAGACAGGGCAGACCCCGCGAAAAAGGAAAGATACATGATCGAATGGGAAAAGGACCTGGGAAAAGAAATTGAAGTTGAGGAATGGGGGAAAATCTGGGCCAGGTTACACAAAAGCTCTCAATGCATCACAAATAGAGAAGGGGGCTATAAACTCTGCTACAGGTACTATATAACCCCCGCCCAAATCAACAAGACCAACCCTACTATTCCCGGAACTTGTTGGCGTGGGTGTCCGACTACCGGATCTCTGCTACACATGTTGTGGTCATGCCCGAAAGCGATAATCTATTGGAAAGAGATACTCAAACACATCAAGGAAATATCGGGCCTAACCATCCCATGGGACCCTGGAATCGTCCTTCTTGGAGACATGGACGATGGAGCACTCCGAATGTCAGGCCAAATCCCCAGACTATGCACGCATCTACTCCTAGCAGCAAAAATAGCATTGGCACGTGTCTGGAAAAATAAAGAGGGTCCCTCCGTTGCACTTTGGTGGCCGAAATGCTGGGATATAGTGGTGGCCGAAAGAATCACTGCGATCCGGGCAGGCTCCCTGAATAGAACTCTAAACATATGGGACCCATTCATGGACTATGCTGCCAGGTTCCCGGCCCTCACCAGGAGGCCTCCGTTAACAAGATGGCTCCAAAGCAGCCCACTGTATTGAACCAAGACCTCACACCATAGCTATCCAGCGCCCCACAACCCGCCCGGCGGAAAAGGACAGGACAGTCCATGATCAGTACCGGCCATTCTAACACTTTTGCTCCCTGCACTCCGGCCGTCCCATGAGTCGCTTTTGCTAAAACTCATATTGTATGATTGCTGTTCTGCGATTGCCTTTGTGATATGTACAATGCTTATATGTAAAACCAAATAAAATGTTGTTATAAAAAAAAAAAAAGTAGTCTTCTCATAGTGTCGAATGCCGGACATAGTTCTAGGAAAGCAAGATATACCAGAAAATAGACTTTCCTTGTTTCTTTTTAAGATATTTACTGCACAGCTAGATCTCATATCGCGAATAAAAAACAAAAATCAGATCAGCTAAACTCAAGATATTCACTTTTAACCCCAAAAATCTCTTGATATGTCCATATGTTTGCAGTAGTCGTGGTGGGCCAAACCAAATGACATTAATACTCCCAATCACAAACACACACACATCCAAAAAGAATGCACCAATGAACACATGCACACACAATAAGGTCAATGCCAAAATACTATATGTTTATGCTGACCAACATAACCAGCACACACAAACACATGTAATGTGCATGCTCAACATGGAGAGCATGCACAATAAGTGAAGAGCAACAAAAGACACTCCTACACACACACACACACACATCAACCACATTCCCACACCCACTTACCCCAGCCACCTTTCTCTAAGATTAAACAGGAAATAAGAATCAGCATTGGACAAACTATATTGGAAGAATGGTCCATGGCATTAGGAATAAACTATATGACACACAGCTAAGGTTATTTCGGGACATATCATGATCCTGAAAAACAGTGACACATTTAAAATGTATAAAGACTTCGATGAATAGGCCAACACACAGAAGAACACGTAAATCATAGCCAAACAAACTAGACACCATACAACAACACAGCTCCACACACTAACTCAGTCTTGATGCAAAGAACGGTTTTCCAGGCTATAACTGAGTACACATGACAGTGTGCTATACAAGTGTGGAATAAACCACAACTAGTTCTAAGTGGTTTCATCGACCACATTTACGTTGACCACGTGTTGGTGAACTCTTTCAGGTCGTACATTGTTTTAAAAAAAGGTGTGAGTCCTTCTTACTACAAATAGTTCTTCAAAAGCTATGCTGGAACACCCATTGGCTAATAACAGGGATTCACAGAGTCATCCCCCACTCACCCAAACATAGCATTGTGTACATAAATTGGATTTGAAAGTGTGACATTGTAAGAAAAAAAAGTCATCCCCTCCCTCGATACATAATGACATGGGGCCTAATTATGAGTTTGGAGGTAGCCATGGAGCTGCTAGCTCCATGGCTGCCTCCAAACCGGGCTCCATTAGCGGGTTCGTGCAATGGGGACTTACCGGTTCATTCCAACATAGGAGAACCCAGTAAATCCTCCTTGCAGGAACCATTCCCCATTCCCATTTGAGCCCCCATAGGGCTCAGTGGGAATGGGGAGGGAGGTAACAAGGGCACATTATCAGTGTCCCGTTGTTATCTCCCTATTCCCCTTGCAGGACCTGGAAAAGACGTCTGGTTTTACCAGATGTCTTATCCTGGTCCCGTAAAGGGAACCTCGTAATCGGACCTGACGGAATAAAACGGGCAGGTCCCGTTCCAGGCCCCCTTCATTCCATCAGCGCCAGGGTCGTAATGAGGCCCATGGATTCCTCATAAACACACTGCCCCCCCAGTACTCTCTCACATGCCAATCACATGCATAACCATATTCAAAACGAAATTGATAAACACACCTAAGCACGTGTGAGCAGATAACAGGGAATCCTCAGATCCACTCCACCTAGCATTCACATACAACCCAAACTTCATATTGAATAACCAAATTGCATTTGCAGGTGTTGCATTTCAATACTTAAACATCAGAGCTGCACAGTTTATCACCTAACACAAAAAAGCCACATACTTTACCTAATGAAAAGAAATTCTCAGAGTCATCTTCAGTATTTTCACAGGTATGAAACTTTAATTTGCAAATTCATGAAGACATGAGATCAGGCATGCACGCTCCCCCCAAAATAGCACATATAATATACATTAACTTGCAATTATTCACCCACCAGCACTCAGACATATATGAAATGTTCACTTGCAGGCACCCCCCACAATGCAGACTATTAGAAAGAAATGAACATATAATGTTTAGGAAGGCTAAAAAGGGTAACTGCAATTCCTTATGCAGTCCCTGCTCATTGCCAAAGGTAACTACAAGCAGACAAAAAAGTAAATAAGAGCAAAACAAATTATTAATTTACATAAATATCTTTACCAAAACACCACCTGTCATGCTTTGGGAAACTAACTCTCTGGAAACTGGAAAAACAAAGAAATAACGAATAGAGCTGATGCTAGTCTACTTTTGAACTGACGAGGCTGAATAATTGTGTGCTCTTAGCAATCACTGTGCTCCAACCAGGCATGGCTCATATTTAGAGATTTACGTGCGACCAGACTGACTAAGGCATACAATTATTATAATTTAGATTAGAGGTGCAGGGGATTAAAAAGCCACCTCAGCCTGCAGGAACTTTGTGACCCAGCAGTTGCTAGGGATGAACCTGCCCTGAACCAGTACAGAGCTGGGGCATTGGGTGCATGTAAGCTGTCTAGGTGAAGGCACATGTGTACACTAACATTATGCCATGGAGCAGTTATGAAAGGGGGTCTGATTAGCGGACCTCCCTTTCAGCAACAGAATAACCCAAATCATTTTATGTTAATTAAAATTAAAAAAGCTCAGGCTATCCCACCCTGATCAAATGGCCATCTGCCTAACTGTGTTACAAGGAACCCTTGACAGTGTAAGTAGGAAAACATGTCATGATTAGCCACATTGGGTGGCAGCACACATACCTCATCCCCACAACACTAAATATTAACTGTATATGTACACATATTTACAGAATAAGCTTAACATGTGCACCATAGTCCAATCACAGCTGAATAATACATTGAAAGCAATACTGAACAAAGGCCGCTCATTGGCGCTACAGTATCAACAAACAAATAGAGCTGGTATGTGCCCATCACAAACAAACGTTAAAAATAAAACTAAGTGGGGATATAACCAAGTTGAAGAAGTGAGCAGACACATTCCAGGTGTGTTCCTGTTCCTCGAACCATGAAATGTTCCCCCCACCTGAATTTCCTCAACTTGAGGAACCCAATACAAAGGGGAAATATAAAATGCACCACACAGGGAAAAGAAGCACATTGCGAGGCTTAGACTTCAATCCACTGCTGGAGACTCGATACCTAAGATGGCAGGCAGTGTGGCAGCCTACAAAGTCTGATTAGAGAAAACGAGAAAAACCTTTAAGAACTCTCTGAGTAAATGTGGAACACTAGAAAATAAAGACAATTTGATGGTACCTCACCTCAGAGCCTCATGGGTGCAAGGGGTGAGCTCTTCCCTGCAAATAACTGTTGCTGACCGGTACAGAAACTGTGCGGGAAGATGGTTAGGGGAGATGGTGCGCAGCACCGAAAGGACTCTCCTGATGACCATATCTCCTGTAGCAACAGATGGTGAGCGTGCTGAAGATAGACAGGTAGAGGAAGCACATTGGATTATCTTCCCCTGATTCCAATAATCGATAGACAGTGAGTGATGTGGTTGACCCTGCAATTTAAGTTATTGATAGATCAGTATAAGGCAATCCCAGTGCCCTTTGAAGAAATATATGGAGGTACAGCAGGGATAAACTTTTGAGTTGTGGTCCTGGACGGGGCAGAGCACTTGAAATCCTTGGCAAAGCTTGGGATTTGCTCTATTGGGACCTAAGGTGGGCGAGATGAGCGGCTTTGTTGAATAGGTCACACAATATCATCAGTGCAAGGTGAGATTTGACATCCCAGACTTCCTGATGCCTATCTTATAAAATTTGTTCAAAATTCAATATTGAGCTGGACACTTAACTCTGAGAATGCCATACAAAAGAGAGCAAGTGTGTCCTTATGCAAGTCGACATTGATGTAAACAATGCACGAGAACCATAAGAAAAAGGAAGGGCCCTTGCATACATGCCTTTCTTGGAAACTGTTCAGAAGGCTTCTGCAGCAAAGCAACTTGCTACAAATAAATCAGTGGGGATGAACTCAGAGACCATGGAAAAGGAGAAAGTAGATACTTCTCTGACTAAGGAGCTTCTTCTTCATGTTTGATAATCTTTTAAGTAGATACTATTAAATCTCAACTTTATGGGCATTCATAACTGCAGCCGTTTCGGAAAACAAACCATAAAGTGCATCTCTACATTGAAGAGGCATTAGAGGTTATACAAATGCTAAACATTAATAAAAGGCCAGGATCTGATGCCCTTAATCCCTCCCTTTTCAGGGATCTGGCACATTTTCTAGTCAAACCACTGACAAATATATTCAACTCCTTCCGTGAGAGAGACAATACCACCAACTCAATGCTCAAAACCAGCCTAACAGTGATTCTCAAGCCATGGAAAGATCCAAAGAAATGCACATTATATAAGCCAATATCCTTGATAGATTTCAAAGCCAGGATACTCACCAGGGTCTTGGCTGATGGACTGGAGAAGATTATGCATAATCTAGTAGAAACATCAGTCAGATTTCATAATGTATAGAAATGATTTTGAAAATGTACACCGAATTCTACCTTTAATAGACAAAGCTCCCAGTACTCTATTTCCCTCCCATTCTTACTACTAGACACAGAGAAAGCATTTCACAGGGTGGACTGGGATTCTTAAAAGCCATTCTACATGAATTTCATTTTGTTCCATGAATGACATCCACGATCTCAGCAAGCTTAAAGAACTGAATATCGAAAATTAATGGGAAGGAGTCAGACTGCATTACATTCAGCAGCATAATAAAGCAGGACTGACCCATCTCCTATTTTGTTTGCGCTTACAATGGAACCTGTCATGGCCAAAATAAGACCTAAACTGGCAGTGAAGCGGATTCTCATAGACAAAACCCCTCATAAAATAATCCTTTTAGCGATTGATGAAATCCTTTCACTTCCTCAAAAAAGCTACTTATCCTCAGGTGATAGAGCAAGAGTAAAATGTTTTTGGGAGCCCTCAAGGTTTAAAACTATACCAAGTCAGAGGTCCTGAAGATCTCACAGTTCCTGACTCCAAAAGAAGACAGGTTGAAGCTACTTGGTTGTTTCATTTGTCCAGGAAATCAATTGATTCTTTGGGGATTCGACCAACACAACACCTTGGCCAGTTGCATGATGCTAACTATCTGGATCTTAGTGCCACAATAACGAAATACCTAGCAGGGTGAGGTGAAATGGGCTGTGTCTGTCCTGCTTGGGCAGGATATTGGTTATTTAAATGAACGTCTCGCCCAGGTTACTTTAATTGTTTTAACAGTCCCATTCTCATGTCCCAAAACTATAATCAAGGATTGGTAAGCAATGGAGCCCTAACAGTCCAGCAATATTAGCAAAGAAGGTACTGTAGCAAAGGGAAACAATTTTGTTAAGTCAATTATGTTAAGTAAGAATTGAACAAACTATTATTATTTAGATATGTGTTAACAAAACAAGAAAAAACATGAATAAGTGACCTGTTTTAATAACCACATGTGAACATCTTGTTCTAGCTCCAATATTAGATATGTCTCTGTCATGGCCACTTGCCCAGGATCACAAGAATGGTACCATCAAGTGGAGGGAGCAGGGGGCATCATGGGTCATGCAAGTCCCTTTGGGACATTTATACATGGGACCTGGTAGGACACAGTCCTGGCGCCTTTGGCACCAGGCTCATGGAAGGATTTAAACAGGACATTATGGGCAGAAGTGCTTAGAATGAACAGGAACTCTTTTATTATGAGCAAGAATACTCTCAAGAACTCTCATTTGGGTAACTAGTCCAGGTGTGGTCTCCATCTTCATCTGCACGTGCATCTTCTAACTTCTAGGAGTGGCAGGGTGTGGCATGCAGAACTTTGCTAAGGGGCGTGGCCTTAAGAGCTCAGCTATAAAAGCCAGCCCAACTCCAAGGCACACGCTTTGCGTTATTCTGCACCTCCGTGCAGGGTAACGCTCACCGTCGCCTGGGATTCATCTTACCTGGAGTTATCCTGCCATCTGCATCTATGCTTGTCACTGGAGAATCCTGCTCTTACCTGAACGCTTCTTCCTGGCACCATGGCTCACCTACAAACATCTCGGAGCCCAGACATCATCCTCCTGGCATCGCGGCTCACCTGCAAACATCTCGGAGCGCAGACATCTTCCTCCTGGAACCGTGGCTCATCTGCAAACATCTCGGAGCGCAGACATCTTCTTCCTGACAACGCGGCTCACCGGCAAACACCCCGGAATGCAGACAGCATCATCAATGCACCGCGGCACGACACACTCCATCCGAACTCGCAGCACCTGCAAAGAAAAGGCAAAAGACAAGGTTAACCACTTAACAGGCATTACGTTAAGGGCTTGCTGCCATTAAAACCTTGTGCCTTCCCTAAAGCCATTACTCACCTGCTGCTGAACATTGCGGTCGCATCCATCTTCCACTCAGCCGCATTCCGCGCCTTCACAACCGTTGTTAGGCCGCATTTCCACCTATTTGGGAGAAAACAGAGAAACGTTATACAGTGCAAAACAACCACATTGAGAGCAATAACATCAAGACATTGAGTGGCAAAAGACAAAGGGCCTCATTACGAGGTGGGTGGTAAGGGGTTAACAGCGCTGGTAAAGGCACCGGAGCCATTAACCCTATACCGCCCTATTACGAGGACCCCTTGCGGGACCCGCTCTGGATGTCTGGTTTTACCAGATGTCCTTAGCGGCTCCCACGAGGGGGCCAGCATGCTAACAACGGGCCCGTCATTAACGGGCCCGTTGTTAGCATGCTCCCCATTCCCATTGAGCCCTATGGGGGCTCAAATGGGGATGGTCCGGGTTCCCTGAATGGGGAAATACTGGGCCCTCCACGGTCAGAATGGCCAGGTATTTCCCCATTCAGGGAACCCGGACCCGGGTTTGGAGGCAGCCATGCCCTTATTAAGGGCATGGCTGCCTCCAAACTCGTAATGAGGCCCAAAGACATTGAAAGAAAGCAGAAAGAGGGGGAGAAGACAAAAGACATTGAGAGAAAGCAGAAAGAGGAACTTAGTCACAGCCGGACTGGACTAGTACTCTGGAGTCAGTGAAGGAACTAGATTTCACCAACAAGCACCCCTGCCAGAAGTTGCAGGACGGAGAGCTCATCATTCACATTAATCAGGTGAGCCTTATGGGCTGGTACGTGCCCACAGAAATCGCACCTTCGGTCAAAGGGGTTGGGAGATACGACAGTCATCTACCAGCGCATTCACGTTTTCCCATATCCACGCAGGAGCAGTGCCACCAATTGTCACCACCCATAGCTGATCTGCAGGGGACGAAACCAGAAGGGGGAGATCCAACACATGGGAGGGCTGCAACCGTGCCCCAATGCCTCCGCAGAGACCAGGTGAGCGTAACTGTCTCACAGTAGTGGTAGCACTATGTAAAACTCAAACCCTTTTGACATTTCTTCCAGACAGTGGGTCTCATTCCGAGTCGGGTGGTCCGGTAAAGTGCCAGTATCCTCGGATACCGTAATTTTATTACCGGACCACCCGAATACAGGAGAGCTGGTGGGGCAGGAGTGCATATACTGCCTCTATTCTCATGACATTCAAGGATGTCCCATGTGTCAGACATTCATGCAGAAGACTCTGCAGGACAGGCACGGGAGGCTCCTTCTGTATCTGGAGAGTAAGTGCCACTCCTCTGATGAGGAATCTGTCAAGACATCTCCTGTTTCTTCCCACAGGACCCCTAGGAAGCGTGCTTCAAAGAGAAGAGCTTCTTCAGTGGATTAAGGTACAGAACCACTTGCAAAGGCAAAGAAAAGGGGTGAAAAGGAGGTAAGGACGCCTTTTGGATTGTCCAGAGGGACAAAACAGCCAATTTCAGGGGGGGGGGGAGGCTTCTAAAAGCTCTACTGCAGGTAAGACCCCCACATTCATGACTACTGGATCATCCATGGGAAGGTCGTCCACGGTGCCCTCTACATCAGGAAGATCATCATCCACAGCCAAATCACCACCGAACGAAGGACCTGTCAAAGAAACAGGAATGGTTATCGTCGACGGAGTCCACAAAAAAATCATTGTTGATTGAAATGTCCCCGTCCACTGTGAAACTGCTGTCCATGAAGGACTCCTTGTCAACAACTACCATCGAGAGACCCCTTGTCCATGACTTACATGAGAGACCCCTCATCCATTACTACTAACCTGTCATCGACGGCCAGAATACTGTCAACAGGAAAGTCATCATCCAGCACCTGCTCATCTGTGTCTACTTCGCTGTCCATGGAAAAAGGGGTGTCAACACCACTGCCACTCGCATCAACGGAACAGAGGAATAAGAAAGCACTTTCATGCATCAGGATCTAATATTAACCTGTCCCCTATTCTACTGCTTGAACTTCCTGGTATAATCCTTCAGGAACATTTTACTGACCTGGAAGACACCTCAGACAGGCCCCCAATTAGTGCCCACAGACTACAGCCCTCCGTGGCAAACATTGGAAGACATTTCTGACCCTTTCCAAACCTTGTTAATGCAGTACCTGAAAAATATGATGGATGAGTTTCAAAGGAGCCAAAGGGCGCACATAGCTGTGACCAGCGCAGAAGATACCAGAAAATCACCAGTTAGGACTCAAGCTGTACCATCCAAGAGGCAGAAGAGCATCTCTCTACCACAGACGCAAAGGAGCGTCTCTCCACCACGGTCCACCAGGGCACCATCCTTACTGTCTCTAAGTGACTGGCAGGGTCCCATGGAAGGTTCCTACAGAGACTTTCTAGAGCTGTAAACACAAGCAGACAACCCTGAAGAGAGAACGACCCCTCAATACTTCCCCCAACAGGACAAATACAAATGCGAAGACTACGTCATTGAGAAACAAAAAAGGCAGGACTCCCCCAGAAGTTCCTCTCTGCCAGACAACATTGCCTCATTTCATTCTATCATTGGGAAGGCAGCAATGATGTTCGATCTCCAAATCTCAAGTGAGGAGAAGAAATCAGTGCTTTATGAACTCAGAGATAAGAGAAAAACAGTCACTTTCATACAAATTCTGGATACCATATGGGAAACAGGAGAAAGGATTCTAGCCAATCCACTATCTACCCTCGCTACAGCAACTAGGCCAGAGAACAATTACAAGGCCCCAGAAAACCCCCCACTAGCCCTGCAAGGGCACAAAAAACCTGATTCTGTAATCACAGTGGCAGCCAGGAAAAATTGTACCCACCCTGCTTCCCCGCTAGAAGCCCCGCCAGACAAGGATGGCAGGAAACTGGAAGCAGTAGGCAGAAAAGGTGCTGCTTCTGTGACACTCTCCATCAGAACTGCTAACGCTCTCGCTATGACAGCAAGGTGTGGCAGGGCATTGTGGTACAAGATGTGCCTGGGACATTGTCAAGGATCAGGAAACTACATCTGACCACATGATTGGCTCAGCAGTTGATGCAGCAGAGTTGGGGTTCAGACAGGTGGAGCATGGAGCAGTCCTCAGACGCCAAGCCTGGATGAAGGCAACCAACTTAGGCATGAGGTGCAGGCCGAAATCCAAGGCATGCCATTTGATGGCCAAGAATTGTTTGGCAAAAAGGTGGACAATCACCAAGAAAGGATCAAGAATGACACGGACAGAACCAGGACCATCAGCTCTCTGTGGAACAAAGACAAGGAATGTCATACTTTTTTCTCCTTTCGAGGTGGACCAGGGATGTTCTGATCCTGTAACAGACCCTATTCCATGCAGAGGTCAAGGTCAGGAAACATGTCGTCTTCCAGATACCAACAATCCTCCACAAAATACATGGCACAGAGAGGCAGGTGTGGGGCAGGTCAAACAAGGACCCAGTCGTCCAAGCAAACTAGACTTGAGGCACTCTCTCTCCTTCCACATCATACCCCGATGGGCGGGAGGATCAGCCACCATCTACATCAGTGGCAATAGAACACTTCAGACAAGTGGGTGTTACAAAATGTAAACAAAGGACACCCCATTGAATTTCACACTCGCCGGCCTACAATACCACTGCATGCATGCAACTCTCATCACTTGGCCCAGTTCAATTTGGAAGTAAGCAAACTGGGAAAATTATTCTACTCCCGCTTCTTTCTGGTAAAGAAAAAGAACGGGCAGTGGGGCCCAATTCTAGACCTACGTGCTTTAAACAAATATGTGCGGAGCATAAAGTTCAAAATGACCACGCTACAACATGTTTTACAGTGGCTTCAAAAAGGGGAATTTCTCTCAGCAATTGACCTAGAAAATGCTTATTTTCCCATTCCCGTAAATTCTGTGCACAGACGCTACCTGAGGTTCACAGTGGGGAGACCAGTATTACCAGTTCTGCATGCTCCACTTCGGCCTATGATCAACTCGAGGGTCTTCACCAAATGTCTTGCCCCAGTATCAGTGCCCTTAAGAAGAGCCAGAATGGAAGTCTTTTGATACCTAAATGATTGGCTCATAAAAGCAGAATCAACGGAGCAAACAGCCATGGCCGTCCACCAGACAAAGGAACCCATCCAGCACTCTGTTTTTCCATCAACACTGAAAAATCAGTGGTCACAGAAATGCAAAAAGCCCTCTTTCTAGGAGCAGAACTAGATACCTACATTCTGCGGGTGAGACCGTTCACCAAAAGAGTTACAGAGATCTCACATCTAGCAAACTGGTTCTTAAAGGCACACACTACCATCGTGCGTCACTACAAATCACTGCTGGGCTTGATGTCATCATGTATATTACTAGTTCCAAATTGCAGGTTGAGAATGCCTGATCCCAGAGGAATTGGATCAGCAATGGGTGCAAGCATCGGGTTCATGGGAGGAAATAGTGCACATGTCACACCACTTTCATCAAGTGCTTCAATGGTGGTGGGACGAACAAAACCTGCAACAAGGCCTGCCATTTCAAGCCTGTACCTCCACACTCCTTCTCAGGACAGATGCGTCCCTATCAGGATCGGGAGCCCATCTCAGAGGCTTGCAGGCAAACGACACATGCACCAAAGAGGAATCAGTCCTAGACAACAATATACTGGAACTCAGAACCATTCGATAGGCTCTAAAGTCCTTTCAGCCTTTCCTTACAGATCAGTTGTCACTATACAAAAAGACAACACCAACTTAATTCCCTACACAAACAAGCAAGGGGGCACACGGTCAGTGCTTCTACCTGCGGAAGCGCAGAAACTCGGGAAATGGGCTCTTGCACAGGATGTTCATGTCAGAGTGGAGAACCTTCTGTGGAAGGACAACATTCTGGCAGACCAACTAAGCAGAGACTTCTCCAAGGTCCACGAATGGGAGCTCGACTGGACAGAGCTCGACTGAATTTTCTGCATCTGGGGTAACACTAGCATCAACCTCTTCGCTGCAAACCTCACCACAAAATGCTCCCTCTTTGCATCTAGGTGCCCAGAACAGGATTCACTGAGGGGTCACTTATCACTGACCTGGAGTGGTGAGTTCCTCCTCACCTTCCCACCAATCCGTATCCCATTGCTGGCCAACGTCCTCAGATGAGTGAGAGACCAACAATGCAGGATGATTTTGATAGCACCAGCCTATGTTTGGCAGGTCGGGTACCCGATTCTCTTCTGGTTGACATGCACCACGGCCATCCGTCTCAGGGCACATCAAGCATTGTTAACACAACAGAATGGGCAAATCCTTCACCACGACCCATCAGCTCTCTCTTCCAGGACTTGGTTGCTGAACAACAAAGACACACCAACCTAACGCTGCCAGACAAATGCTGGGATATCATCTGAGCATCTAGGGCTCGTTCTACACGCAAAGCACATGTACAAAAATGTAAACGCGTTAAAACCTGGTGTGCCACACTACAGCTAGGCCCACTGTCAATCACAGTAGACCAATTGCTGCCCTACCTGCTCCATTTGGCTAAAACAGGTTTAGCATCGGCCTCTATCAAGGTTCACCACCCAAGTATCACATCTTAGTCCAGGGGTCCTGGAACATTTCCTTATTCTCTAATCCCACAGTGAAAACCTTTATGAAAGGTTCACTTAGGACTTTTCCAGCAGTGCCTTCATCTGCTCCAAGCTGGAGTATCAAAACAGTGCTTACAGCATATATGGCTTCTCCACACGAACCAATCCAAAAATGCAAAATTATCTTGCTCTCATGGAAGGTTGCTTTCCTGGTGGTGATCACACCGGCAAGACAGATCAGCGAACTGCAAGCATTATCCACGGATCCTGTTTCTCAAGGACAGGGTAGTCCTCAGGCCGCACCCGAAGTTCCTCCCGAAGGTGGTGTCAGCAATGACTCTGTCAGCGTATTGTCCTGCCAACCTTTTTCGGCAATCACACTTCCAGCCCTGAAAGCGGCCTGCACTCGCCAGTTCTATTGCAAGTCCTTAAATTCTAGTTGCAGCTCAGTAGCATTTTCTGCCTGTTCTCCAAACTTTTTGTTTCCTTTTCAGGCCCTCATAAGGGCCAGGCTATCTCCAAACAAGACGTGATACAAAGGAAAAAGCCCTTTGCTAAGAAAATAAAAATAGCAGCTGTTTGAAGGGACCTAAAGGTATTTGTAAATATGTCATGCACTAGTCAAGGCCAGAAAGGCACCATATCTAATCATCAATAATAAAAAAAACATTTAATCATAAACAAGGTATTATACACATTGTGCATAAATGTATGTACAATACATGTTAGTTCAATGTGGAAAAAACAACACTGGTATGACCTAATGACATTTAAACAAAATGTTGCTGCCACAAACACATTCTCCCACAAGTGAACATAATCAAATCAAAACAAACTATTATACAAAAACAATGAAAATGAAAGATCCAACAAAAGATTATTGAACAATGACATAACACAAAGAGTGACAATTTAAATGCACACTCAAAAAAGGAGTGCGCTCCAGTGAGTTCATGACAAAAATCAACTGGTGAACAAAAAATAAATGAACTCTTTCATTTCTGCTCTTACAACATAGCATAAGACAAGGTTAATCAACGTCGACTCGAGTTGAGTTTCACACTCGTGAGAAAAAAAGGCCTGGCTCTCCTCAGGACAAAGATGGAAATAGGTGGGCAGCAAACATTAAAATGTTCTGCTTGATGATTCATGTAGACCTCAAATCTATCTCATCATCTGGTCTCTCAATGTTTATCTAAAATGTTCGAATAGTGACCTCTTAAGGTTTCACATCTTATCCTCAGCGTCGGACAATATGAAAAAAGCAATGTCGCCAGGGTGTCCCAAGTCCTGGTTCATGAAGGCATAAAAACCTTCTGGCACACGGGTTGTATTGTTTCTCCGCTGTGGAACCATTAAGACGAAAACCATTAGCTGGACGTCTCGTCAAGAGCTGGTTCGGCTGCTTTCCAAACAGGGCCTTGTCTGCTGCTTGGTTAATTGCATTACTCACTGTCACAAGATCAAGGGCAACCCGCTTATCTGTCCAGTCACTGTCCACTCAACCAGAGGCAGGGCAGCAACAGCGGCATTCCAGGCGGGAATGGCCATGAAGAGCAGCCACACCGAGGATGCACCACAGTGGTCGAAGTGTAGCAAAAGAAGTAGTGGAACTATGTTCCCTAATGGCCTGCCCGTGCTCCTCACAAAACCCATTGCCTCGCTCCCTCCGACGCACAATACAAACTCCACAAACACATGCGCCTGCTGTTTAAGGGAATGTTCAATGCAGTGCACTGAAAGTGCAAGTTTCAACCTCTTCCTACACTATTATTTTGAAACAAAACCATTTGCTTTCTTTTTAAAATAAAAGTATAGGAACAGTAAAACGGAATACAAAGAAGTAGAGAAGCACTGCTACTAACCGCTCCTTCCGACTTCGACCAACTGATGCTCCATACATTCGCCAAGCACTATTGTCTGGAAGAGGATGCCGGAAGGGAGTCAGCTGTTAGACAAGCAGTCTTGCAACACCTGTTTACATAAGGTATAAGCAGCTTTTGTTCTTTCCCTCCTTCCCTTCATGTTCAAGCATACATAATATGTTCTAAGTACACCCCTGTTAGGTACAGTATGGAACTACTGTGTACTTCAGTGAAGTAGGTGGCATGCATCCATTGCTTGGTACTCTATTCAAGCATCTGAATCTAAGGAAGATCCAATGCTGGAGAAGTCATAGTTACTTACATGTAACTGTATTTCGAAGGGATTGTGTCCTCCGATGTATTCCTTATCTTTGATAGATCATCTCCAGCTTGCTGGCCTCGGAATTTTTTTTTTAGTAGAGGGCGCTGTGCGTTGACGTCCCTCGATCCGATGTCCCTCGACAGCCTCCGTATCGGCGCCAACGTCACCACACGTATAAATAGACTCGCGAAGCGTCCTTTGCTCAGTTCCGTTTTTCCGCGCTTCGCGGGGCCTCGGAATATCGTTGCTCAGTTCTTCAGTCAAATATATCGATATATTCCTCGTGAATACCAACTCGTACTCGATGGCTTCCTCACCCGAACCGACGACTCCACGGTCCGGCTTCAAAAAATGTCGAGACTGTGGAAAGAAAATGTCGTTGACGGATCCTCACAGGATCTGTTTGTGGTGCCTGGGAATCGAGCACCATTGTTCGGAGTGCGAGGACTGCATGTCCATGACGGCGAAAGCCCTGAAAGAGCGTAAGGGGAAGCTTGAGAGAGGCAAGGCAGTTAAAACTTCTTCGAAAGTTTCCTCGGCGGAGTCGAGACATTCGTCTCCTCGCCATCATATAAGCCATTCTCGTTCTAGATCTCGAAGCAGTTTCCCATCACTCTTCGAGATCTAAGTATTCAAAAAAGAGACGTCGAAGATCCCCTTCCTCGTCTTCGTCGGGTCTCCTGTCCCACAAAACATAGCTCTCAGGCTGAGTGGGAGGAATTCAGGAAAAAGATGCTAAGCGTCTTCGAGAAAGCGGCCTCGACCCCCTCCAAGACTGCTGAAGGTGATACCCTTGGTGAAAGACCCGAAAAATCAAAAAGCCCCTGGTCGCAGTACCCGGCGAAAGAAGCCACTCGAGAGCGTCACAAACCTCTGAGTAAAGGCAAAGTTGCGTCTTCGACGCCATCGTTGAGGATCCCTTCGACACATAGATCGGCGTCGTCGATGCCGTTATCGAAGGCTTCTTCGATGCACAGGTCAGTCGAGTCGACGCCGTCTTCGACGCCGACGTCGACGCCGAGAAAGGACAAACCCACAGCCACCTCACAGCCAGTGGCCATACCCAGAGCCTCGAGCATGAGAATGTCATCGACATCCTCGAGTAGAATCCCGATACTCTCGAGTTCATCAAGGCCTTTACCACCTTTCTCGACGCCTTTTTCGATGGCTTTGAAGCCTTTAACGTCTGCGTCAACGACGTCGACGTTTTCTCAGCCAATCATGACAAATCTGGCTCCTTCTGCTCTGTAAATGGGATTTATACCATTTTCAAGACCTGACCACTCCAGGGTCTTATCTTCTATTTATGAGGAAGGGGAGGATTCAGATCAGGAAAGGCCTTTTGAGTTGCAGGGATCTGCAACTCCTGCACTAGAGGAATTTACCTTTGAGGAAGGTAGGTTGAAAGACCTCCATGAAACCCTACAGGAAGCAAGTGGGTTGGACACTTCCCCAGAAGTGGAATTTGCCACACCAGACTCAGGCGAACATGCTGAAACCCCTTATAGAACCTTGATGGCAAGGATAATAGAATGTATGGGATGGTCCACACCCTCACCTGCTTTTCAGCAAGACGACCTCACAGACATCTTGGTCAAAGGTCCACAGGAGGATCCTGTAGTGCCATTTCATGCGGCATTACAAAGGAGAATATTGGCAAACTGGGAAACACCTGAGGTTATCCCACCAGTTAACAAGATACTATCAGCTAAATATCGAGTGTCTTCTGCTGACCCTGAATATTTATCCAAACACCCAACTCCGGAGAGTCTGGTTGTTCAGGCAGCTACTTCAGCAGGTAGTAAATTGGCTTACCCTACTGTTCCACAGGACAGGGATGATAAGAGATATGACTCTATGGCCAAAAAAGTATTTTCCGCATGTAGCATGGCTTTGAAATCCATCAATGCTACTTGTACGCTCACAAGGTTCAGCCACCCACTTTGGGAGTGTGCTTCATCAGCGGTTTGCTGCCTTCCGGAGGAAGAAGAAAGGGAAGCGTTTCTCAACATCATTAAGGATGGTAAGGACGCAATGTGCGAATCCCTTCAGACTGGCATCGATTCTGCTGACAGTATCAGCAGGGCCATGGCGGCAAGTACAACAACCAGGAGATTTGCTTGGTTGCGAAAGTCTGGTTTTGCTCCAGATCTGCAAAGCAGACTCTTGAATATGCCCTTTGACGGCTCTTCTTTGTTTGGTAAGAAGGCGGACGACAGTTTAGAAAAACTACAAACATCAAAGGCAGCAGCAAAATCCTTAGGAGCTGCAATTCGTCAGACACCATATCACCCCTCGGGAACCTCTTGGAGAGGTAAGTCCTTTCGCTTCTATTCCGCATTCGGAAAGGGCAGAGGACAGCCGGTTCAAAGGGGTCAGAAGAAATTCACCCGAGGTGGACGGGGTAAAAACACAAAAGCCGCAGCAGCAGCAGGTGCCTCTTTACCCTCGGCATCTGCATCAGCCGCCTCCAACCCGCTCTGAGGACTTTCTTCACAAAACACCAGTTGGGGGCATGTTACCTCATCATCTGACGGAATGGCAGGCTATTACGTCAGATGCTTGGGCATTGGAGACAGTTGCACAAGGTTACTGCCTGCCTTTTCTACGCATCCCTCAGAGTCATTCACTGGGGAACAGCTCTCTGAGAGTTCCAGATCCGCTCCTCTTGCAGGAAATTGTAGACCTGCTAGAGAAAGGTCCCATGGAACCGGTACCTGTAGCGGAGAGGAACAAGGGCTGGTACTCCCGCTAATTTCTCATACCGAAGAAAGACAGAGGACTGAGACCTATCTTGGACTTACGAGAATTGAACAAGTTCCTCAGGAAGGACAAGTTCAAGATGGTAACTCTCTCTCAGATCCTTCAGACCCTCCAGCTCCAGGACTGGCTGGTACCTCTGGACCTCCAGGATGCTTATTTCCATGTGCCAATCCATCTCAAACACAGGAAATACCTGAGGTTCGCAATTGGCGGCTCTCATTATCAATTTCGAGTTCTGCCATTTGGGCTGACCTCCGCCCGAGGGTTTTCACCAAGCTAATGTCGGTAGTGGCTGCAAGTCTAAGGAGGGAAGGGATCCACGTCTACCCCTACCTGGACGATTGGCTGATCAGAGCTGTATCTTCGGAACAAGCTCAGATCCAGCTAGATTATGTCTGCCACTTCCTTCACAAACTGGGCTTCTCCCTCAATTTAAAGAAGTCACAGATGATACCATCACAGAGACTCCAGTTCATTGGAGCAGTCCCTGACACTTCTCTGGGAAAAGCCTTGCCACCAGAGGTGAGGGCTCAAGATATTCTGCAGATGGTCACCAAGTTTCAAAATGCCCAACGTCTCCCAGCCTTCGACTTTTTGAGGTTGCTACGCCTCATGGCATCCTGCATCTTCCTTGTGCCAGAGGCTCGCCTGAGAATGAGATCTCTTCAGTGGGCACTGAGAATTCAGTGGTCGCAATACTCAGGGAGAATGACAGACCTCCTTCAGATTCCGGACGAGGTGGCTCGAGACCTTCAGTGGTGGGCCTGCCAGGAAAACATCTTGAAGGGGGAAATGTTTTGGCAACCATGGCCGGAGATAACAGTAGTCATAGATGCTTCACTCACGGGGTGGGGAGCACATACCAACGACTTGACCATCAGCGGTCGTTGGTCTCCATCGGAGTCCAGACTACATATCAACCTGTTAGAGCTGAGAGCAATCAGACTAGCGCTGAAGGCTTTTCAGCCATCTGTACAGGGCAAAAATGTCTTGATGACGGACAACACAGTGGCCATGCACTACCTCAACAAATGAGGAGGCGTAGGATCACTACCACTGTGCAGAGAGGCAATGAAGCTCTGGTTTTGGGCAATTCAAGAAGGAATCTCTCTATCGGCAGTCCACCTAGCCGGAGAGAAGAACTTGACGGTGGACGCTCTGAGCAGGCAGGGGACAGTCTCCTACAAGTGGGAACAAGCTCAGGAAGTCCTTCAGGAGATCTTCGCCCTTTGGGGAACACCTCAAGTGGATCTGTTTGCCACCAGTACCAACAGAAAAAGCGATCTGTTTTGTTCAAGGGAATTTCCCCCGAGAGGAGCTCTAGGGGATGCGTTCGTAGTGGACTGGGAGTTTCCACTCCTGTACGCATTTCCACCAGTCCCTGTCATTCCTCAAGTGATCAGGAGGTTGAGAAGATTCCGGAGAACCATGATCCTAATTGCCCCAGACTGGGCCAGGAGAACGGGGTACCCGGACCTTCTGGACATGTCCATCTGCCCTCCAATTTGTCTTCCACTCAAGGAGAATCTTCTCTCACAGAAAGGAGGTCAGGTTCTCCATCCAGACATCAGAACCCTCAACCTTCACGCCTGGCTTCTAAAAGGTTGAGATACAAGGATTGGGACCTCCCTGATGACGTCATGGAAGTGTTGCTTTCGGCCAGAAGGCCAGCAACAAAGTCTTTATACTGCTGCCGTTGGAACAAGTTTTGCAGCTGGTGTAGAGAAGAGAATATCGACCCCTTTTCATGTGGTACACCAACGGTGTTATCCTTTCTACTCTACTTGGCAAATTCAGGCCTTCAAGTTGGCACTATCAAGGGCTATCTCGCAGCGCTATCGATTTTCAAGCGCACTGCGGAGGAACCTTCGTATTTCAAATTACCCTTAGTAATACAATTTCTAAAGGGATTAACTAATGTCTACCCTCCAAGACCTTTCCAGGTTCCTTTATGGGACTTAAATTTAGTCTTACATTTCCTGATGGGTACTCCTTTCGAACCACTCCACTCTTGTTCGGTAAGATTTCTCACCCTTAAAACTGTCTTATTAGTGGCTTTAACATCTGCTAGAAGGGTGAGCGAATTACAAGTTCTATCTTGTAACCCCCTCATACAATTTTCCATGAAGACAAGGTTGTCCTACAGGTGAAGCCTAATTTCCTCCCAAAGGTGGTTTCTGAATTTCACATCACTCAGAAAATTACCTTACCTTCATTCTATCCGCCTCCCCATCCGGGGAAAGAGGAAGAAAGGCTACATAGGCTGGACCCAAGGCGGGCTTTAAGCTTTTACATCAGCAGACTTGCTAAGATTAGACAAGCAGACCAACTGTTCGTGGGTTACTCAGGGCACAAGTTGGGACTACCGATAACAAAACAAACCATTTCCAGATGGATTATTTTGGCCATCCTGGAATGTTACAAACTGGCAGGAAAAGAGCCTCCTCAAAATCTTAGGGCTCATTCAACCAGGGGTATCGCAGCCTCCTCGGCCCACCAAAGAGGGGTTCCAGTTCTAGACATATGTGCGGCTGCCACATGGTCGTCCGCACATACCTTCACAATATTTTACAACCTGGATTCCTCCTCTAGTCAAGAGACTAGGTTTGCCAAAGCCATATTACATTCGGTTCATTCCTAAAAGGAAACATGGAGTTTTACTCCCACCTCCAATTGCACACCACTGCTATGGGAGTCTATCAAAGATAAGGAATACGTCAGAGGACACAATCCCTTCGAAGAACAAGTTACTTCTTATCTTGTAACGTTCTTTTCGATGGTATTTTCCTCCGATTTATTCCTTATCGCCACTCCCATCCATCCCCACAGTAATACTTCCCTTGTGGTTGCAGCTTACGATCCTTCAAGGTCAATAACCAATTCATGTACAACATCTATTAACGTCAAAACGGAACTGAGCAATGGACGCTGCGCGAGTCTATTTATACGTGTGGTGACGTCAGCGCCGATACGGAGGCCGTCGAGGGACATCGGCTCGAGGGACGTCGACGCGCAGCGCCCTCTACTGAAAAATAAATTCCGAGGCCAGCAAGCTGGAGATGATCTATCAAAGATAAGGAATACGTCGGAAGAGCATCCCATCGAAAGAACGTTACAAGGTAAGAAGTAACTTGTTCTTCTCCAGCATTGGTAGCTTTCATAGATTCACATGTTCCCTTCCCGCCTCCCGAGTGAGGCTGGTCCAGATACAGGCAATTGACATTCTATCAGTCACTATATTAAGAGTACAAATTTTAAAGATGAATGCATGGGGTGGAGTTTAAGCCCTACCACCTCATTGGCTGAGTAGAAAAGGACCAAAATTAGGAGAAGGGACTACAAAAGTAAAAGCCTATGAGGCTTTGTTAGCAATGT
The DNA here is from genome assembly GCF_040938575.1 of Ambystoma mexicanum. Taxonomy (NCBI): domain Eukaryota; kingdom Metazoa; phylum Chordata; class Amphibia; order Caudata; family Ambystomatidae; genus Ambystoma; species Ambystoma mexicanum. Next base: position 525,582,476 of record NC_090940.1, read on the forward strand.
ACATTGCTTTCTATGTAAAATTTTTAAATGACCAGGGATTCCCAGTTTGACAACAGGGAATATTCAAGCATGTGAATCTACCAAAGATACCAATGCTGGAGAAATACAGTTACAGGTAAGCAACTAAGACTTCCTGTTTTCTGTTGTCCCTACTTAAGGTCCCTCTCCTCCTACCATTGGACCTATGTCCTTGTCCAATCAGGCCCTTCCTTTACCGCCCGGCAACAAAACACAAATTATAAACAGTAGGCTAAGTCCTGCCAACTCTCTTTGTAAGGGCATAGCATGGATAGTCAATGGTGGCTGGGGAAGGCCCATTGTCCCAATTCAGGTTAGAGGGGCTTGTCTCTGGTGCCCCTAATGTATGTCCAATGTTCTTCTGGGTTTGTGCTCCCTGTTTTATCCCTGGTGGCCTAGATGTTTCAATGCCACCCGGCGGCTCAAATCGTGGCTGCCCAGGAGCTCTGTTCTGCTGGTGGCGCGTAGTGGGGTATTAGTTCTTTCTCTCTCTCTCTCTCTCTCTCTCTCTCTCTCTCTCTCTCTCTATCCATCGAGCGCGTTGAGCTGTCTGAAGCACCAGATCCTGAAAAGTTATCTCCACCTGGTTGGGTGCGTTCTTCACAGCCTATGCTGCAAGGAGCATGTGATGCTGGCAGTGTCCCCAATCCTTGACTTGGTGACTCCCATCTTATAAAGTCCCATTGATTTTAGGCAGAAAAGAAAGAGTTTGATGAGCACCTTGTACATACATGGATTGAGATAACGGTGTACTTCAACAACGCATGCTGGTGCCAAGGGGCGGGAGATTTGGGGCCCTGTTCCTGGTCTGCAAGGCCAGGCTCTCGGGCCAGTCGCAGGAGGTTCATTATTTCTGTTGGTTATACTCTGTCAAATTGTTTCTTGCATTGCAAAGATAGTAAACAGACTCTGCCCCATTTGAAAACAAAAATTGCACTCTGGAGATTTTTTGTTTCTACACTACCGATTAAACACACACTTCCAGACACATATTATCAACCTAAAACCTTGATAAGTCACATTATGTCACTTTCAATTTTGCTGAGGTAAAACTCTAGAGCAATCCACACAAGCATCCAATCACAAACATAACAAAATAAAATAGGAACTATGAATAATATTTATTGGTTACAATGTTAACAATACTATAGCAATAAATCACCAAATGTCTGATCCCTTCCACTTTGCATTTGATAAATAGCATACACAGGACTTATTCTTAAAATATTCGGCGTGCACCCGCAAAACACTAAATAATGGCTCGAGCCTAGGTGGCTGCCTGAGATTTTACATAACAAGGAGCTGACCAGAGATTTGAAGGGCCTCACAGAATTTTGTGAGACATTGGATTTAGAAGTGTTTCATAACATGTGTTTAAAATACCATCCCCAAAGGTTGCTTTTCAACAATGTTGGCATGTAGGCGAGGACATGCTTAACAGTGTTGGCACACAATAAAAACTGGGGTAGGCATGAACAACGAGGTGATGGTGCTCCAATCTGAAAGGAGGGTACTGGAGGATTGCATTAAGGTTTGGCCATCACCAAACGAAAGAACGAGTGGGTATCCAAACCAATTTTCGAACAAATGCAATTTGAGTTCATGTACTATCTGGTATTCATGATTACGGCAATGGAAAGCCATGAGCTTAAAACCAGATTTAGACCCTCTGTAGAACTATTGCCCAAAAGCATTGAACAAAAAGAACGTCCTCCAATGTCTGCCAGAGTCGACCAAATAAGTAGCTGATTTAAATTAACATGTCATGTTGTCTTCTTTAAAGGCCTATTTAGTTATCAAATCCTCCAATTAAATATGTGTATACTGTATAAGTTGAAGTTTGTGCATTCATAAAAATGAACTGATGTAGCATTTTTAAATGTCATTGGCTAATATATTGTGAATATATTATAAAGCATATTCATGATAAGTGAATGCAAATTTGTTGGACATGATTGCTCTGTGAGAGAAACAAAAATATTCTGAAGTGATCAGTGTTCTTGTGCAAGGCTAATGGTCCACCACATGCCTGCTTGGTTCAAAGCAATGAGTTTAGCATACCATTGAATTTGTGCAGCATATGTGTACTTGACCAAAACAGACAAAATATAGGTGGGAGCAATATAACGGCACAAATGTGGGGACACAAGTGAAGGAAGAGAATAGGATCCTAAAAAAAGGTGTTGTGTCTTCAAAGCAATGCCCCAAATGTTCCTATGAAATTGTAACAGGGCTTGTGATCATCCTAGCATGTGTAGCCCATATTATAAAACTGTGTTAATAAGAGCGTTTGAGAATTGGTACTTAAAAGATATCTGAGAAACTATTGTGAATAACAGTTGATCAAAACAGTATATGGTAACCAAATGTGGTACTGTTTCTGAAAAATATTTAAATATCCCGTGCTAAGTACATAAAGGCTTTGATGGCTACATTTAGGGTAGGAATTTTACCTCTGCTGAGTTCCAAAGTCATCTGGAATGAGGGTATATCTGGTCAATTCATCCAGCATGAAATATGGGAAGAAGATAGGTTATTTGGCACTTGCACACGTGGCCCAGACGGCAGTATGTGAGACCACTGCTTTTAAAATCATCTCTGATGAGCCCGGCTTCAAAACAATTTTGAATTTACTTGCACAAGTTTTGAATATACATATGAAGTTCTTGTGCCAAGCCTTTCTTTCTGGATAGCTTCACTAATTTCATATTAATGATTTTAACAGATACATTTTATTGAGGCACTGAATTGGCCCCTCTTACTGATGATATAATTAAATGTCTTTCTTTTGGTTTTATTAAGGCAAATGATATAGGAACTTTTGCCATCTTGATATTCTTACTGTACTTTACCTGTTTTACTTTTTCAAAGACTATCAAAGACTTTTATGGCTCACGTCAAAATAAAGTATTAAAAAAAATAGCAGCACATATTTATGATTAATGGGATAGGAAAACCTTGGATGGCTTGTCTGAAAGTGTGGTACCTGATTTGTCTAATGATTCACGGACATAGCACAGTATATGGCTTCTTTGAAAACGTTGTTTTCAGGCCTCTTTTGATTCACTGTCCACCGAACACAACATTATTTAGCACCCATTTTACAGATTCAAATAACATTAAGTATATTGAGGATGTAGAGCTCTATTGCTATCTTGGGTTGCAGCATTACAAATGTCATACATTCCCAATAAAGGCCATGAAATATTATTAGTTTCCTTTTTAAATATGATCCAAATTAAATCATTTGAAATGTACACTGGGGGTCATTACAAGTCTGGCGGTAGCAACGTAACAGGACTCTTTCCGGACCGGCAGACTACAACTGTGTACAAGTCTGACCTGCCGGGCACAATGGCCCTGGTAGGCACAGTTGCCATGGAAGCACCGACACTATTACTAACGGTGCCAGTACTTCCAAGTCCCAATTCCCATGGAGTTCAATGGGACTCCATGGGAATTGGGACTAACATTTTCCGTCGCCTGATCCTGGGCCGCTGGGACTTGGTCCCGGTGGCACCGGGATCTCAGGCGGCGGAAAGGGTTTTACATCTGGCGGCTTACCGCCGGACGTGTAATGACCCCCTGTGTTCTTTGAAAGTCTTGCTGGTGAATAGCGGGTTGGGTAGCGAGAAAGATGTTACATTGGAGAAAAACGGGAGTTCTTTATGTTACGAAGGAGTGTAAAAAGTTTTGATAATACACTAAATATAACAATGCACAATGCACTTTTTTAAACACCAGAGTAGGAGTAAGCAAAAAAATATTGATTTCAATTTTTGACAGAAATCTACAATGCCGGTGGGTGCCAGAAAGAAACTACAGAAAATGTACTCGATGACTGGTGTGTAAGAAAATATTGCGTTACGTATCAATTTATAGTATAGTCAAGGGACTTTAAAAAAAAACTAAGGATAGCTAGAAAAATATGTTATAGCGAACAGTACATTATTTACTACATAGATGGCATCCAAGTATCCCTTTGGAGTGCGCGACACCTCGAGCATGTCCTGTTTGTTCCTATTGCATGATGGGCCTTGTAGTTTTCTTTTTTTGACATTGTATGTATTGGCATCCAAGTCCCAGCATGCAAGGAAAAACTAGGACTGTCTTGAGGTTGAAACATTACTACCTACGCACCTAGTAAATAGTGATACGGCTCTGGTCTGATTTGTTAAGAAGTTACAGGGGCTAAATGCTTTTATGGTATTGTCTGCAGACTTTCATGTGCCATGTATTATTCTACCGCCCAACGGTTTGTTGAGGAACCATTGGATGACACTCCTTCCTAATGGCCAAATGATGTTAGTGAAAACAGTGGCCTTGGAAACAGACATTTACTCACACGTAGTTACTATTTTTTACTGCAACTCAATACTAGAACTACTGTGAAACCAGAGGTGTTGCTAGGTCTGGAAAAGATCACGGGCTAAGCTAATGTCGTGACTGGTGGGACTCGGCGCTAGCTAGCCTTTTGGTTGTAGCCCCTGAGCTTCTATCTGGGGCAGCAACGCCTCTTTGTGAAACTCAGATTAAGAATTTGCTGTTATAAGAAGGAAGACATTGGCAATAGTCACACCCTGCGGTCAGAATTAATGCTCCTAAGAATTCAAATATTTTCTCGTCCCTCAGTTTTGCAGATAGATTCATTTTTTAATTTTAATCTTCCTTCAAATGCCACAAAGCATACATGGCTGATATTAATGTACCTTCACAGAATCTGAGAAAGGGCCACAAACACATAAAAGACTACAATTTGACTTCGCTATTCAAAGCAATGTGATTGCAGAATAGAAATCATGATATAAAAATTATGTGATTTCTTTATTTTTTATAATGATACTGCCCAGAATGCCTTTTGTTTTTTAAACAATAATTTGTATTTGCATTTACCAAAAAGTAATCTTTGTCTAATTAAGCAATAGAACCCAAGCGGCGGGGGCATTACCGACTCAGGTAATGCCCTGGGGCCCATAGGTAAGGCCCCGAGCGACCAAGAAAACGGAGTCCATTTTCCCTTTCCATGGTGGTCATCGGGAGCGGACGCGCTGGCAACACAAGTGTTCCCAGCGTGTCCGCTCCTGAAAAAGGATCAAAAAGAAGATAAGTGGGGTTGGGAGGGCGGGAGTGGGACGGGGGAAGAGGAAAAAAAAAACATACCTGCATCCCCGGCGGGGGGCGAGGGAAGCCCCCAGCCGTATGGAGGTGCCGAGCGCGGATGGCCCTGCTCCGAGTCGCCACACGGCTGGAGGCCTCCCTCATCCCCCGCCAGGGACGCAGGACCAAGAAGGTAAGTTGGGGGGGCGGGTGGGAGGGAAGTGAATTAAAAAAAAAAAAAGACTTACCCGAGTCCCCGGCGGGGGGCCAAGGCAGCCTCTCAGCCGCGGGGAGGCTCGGAGCGGGGATGGCTCCGCTTCGACCCACCTCATTGGCTGAGGGGTTGCCACGCCCCCCGCCAGCGACAAAGGCTGTGGAATCCCGACGGAGGGATTCCCGGCCGGGTAGGGACCTGGCGAGAGCCAATCAGAATGCTTGTTGCATTCAGATTGTCTCTCGCCGGGTACTAATAACACATAACAATAATTTCTATCATGCCCCTCTCCCACGCCTCCCCCTCTCAATGCCCATGAGTCCAACAACAACATAATTCCTTTCAGAACACAGAGTCACATAGGATGGAAAAGCAGAGTCTTATCTCGAGATTCAAATTAAGCTGCGTGCATTGAAAAAGAGTAGTTATATAGCTGGCTTCTCTTTCCCAAACCTCCACGGGGGGAGACATCACCCCTGTGTCTTTCTCATTGGTCAGGCACCATTGTTTTCCATTCTGTCTATTACTGGGACCCATTCCTCATGAAAAGTACTCAAGAAATCATTCACTATAGCCGTCAATTTCTCCATGACCATCATGTTAGTCCATTTCCGTTACCTCTCCCCTCTCCCAGAAGGCTTTTAATACAGGGATGTATTTCTACAATGATATACTAATGCACATCCTTAAATGATAATACTATGTTGACAGGTAACATTACTTCAGAAATCATATTATTGAAAAGAAAACAGATTCATAGATGAACTGAGAAAGGAAATGTTGATATGCATCTACTGCATTTTTTAGGGAGACAAGTAATTAGCTAAATACATTTAGAGTATGACATCACCAGCAAAAATCGTTTGCCCCAGTTTGTGCCAACAGAGAACGCAATGTTAGCTCGCCCGTGTGTAACTATGGCAATCACTCCCGCATTGGGGGGCAGACTTGGCCGGTAACGGCCCGTCAGCCCGTGCCTAGGCAGGCCCGAGCGAAGGAGGCTCCCTGTTGCCTCTTCACAAACAAGATGGCGCCACCTAGGGAAGGGCTTTGGGTGGCTGGAAACTGTGGGTGGTACATAGTGTATTCTCGCTTCCTGTTCAAGCTGCCTGATTGGCCGACTGCGAATGTTCGTTACCACAATTTGCTGTGGTGAACACAAACACAGGTGGGTCTCTGTGATAAGTTCATCGAAAATGTAAGTGATGGCTCATAGAAAACACACTTATAATACATCACTATGAGGTGTGGAGTGTGTGTGTACTTATGATTCATAGAGAAAAAGCATCACAGGTAACCTTTCCTTTAAGCAGTGACCTTTGTTATCAAGAATGCATTGTTGCTCTCCGACTTTAACAGGAGTGATGTCTCTTTCGTTTTGGGAGCTCTCCCCGATGCCTCTCTTGGTCCAACTGTCCTTTGATGTTCCTCTCTTACTCCCCTTCCTTACTTCTGTGCCCTTCCTCGAGGGCTTGATGACTTGCTTGGATGCCCAGGGAATATGAGTAATTTCTCAGGCTCTGATGTCTTTTTTTTGCTGTCCCTCATTCACAAAATCCCCTGCCTTCGGTCTCTCATTCATCATTTTGTATACCATATTTCACTGGCCTCTCCCCTGGCTCGACATTATTTTAACCCCCGTCAGGTTTGCATACTGTGTTGACAGCCCAGGACCTGCCAGTTTACCACTAGCTGGAATGGGTCTGTCATGTGTAAGTCTCCTCTCTAGCTTCCAATGCTTGGTATTATGACTAGATTAGCTATCCCGTACGTTTGAATGCGCACACGGCATCTGGGAAACCTTCACTGCATCTTGCTACCCATTAAAAGCATGGTGCAGCCATTTGCCAGCAGGTTGCACATTTTACTTCTGCTTGGCATCCTGTTTTTCAAAGTGTTGGCCTTTCTGTCTCAGCAGAAGGCCCAGTTGCCATGCTGCAGGTCTCTGCGGGACTCACATGCTGACTCTGCCCAGCACCCTTCCAGATCTATCCACTCTTTCCTGTATTGGAGGCACCTTCTAAAGTACCTTACCATGGGTCTCCTAAGAACCAAAGGCAGAACTCTTACCCACCGGTGAGGCTTTTATTCGCAGAAGGCGTGTGAGATCTATCATTTTAAGGGAGTACTTTGTCACGTGCTTCCTCTATTAGGTTTCAAATCTCCCACAAATCCTTTTGAGGGAGTGGGGAAACGTTCTTTGATTTGAGTTTTCTTCACTCAAAGGTGAGAAAGGATAACCCAGATTACATGTGATAAAGCACAGTGTTTGAGGGAGGTTTCGCTGCACTTATTCGCCAGAGGTCCGCCTAGCACACAAGAAATATGTTATTGTAGAGATAACCCGTCTATCTGCTGTGACGTGTCAATATTATCACAGCATACCAATTTAACAACTTGAGGTTTCCATATGTTATTGTACATTTGCCTGCCTACTGCTATCCCTTGATGATTTGTGAACTTGCCAAACATGTGGTTTGACCTTGTGCTCTCATCAAGGCAAGTTTTACTGCTACCCTTTCGCAGATAAGTCATATATTAGGTGACTTATTGGTTGCTCCAAAAGGTTGGGTTCCAAATCTGTGTTATGGTAATCTACATGCAAGTGTATCAACCCCTGTTTCATTTTCTCAAGTCCTATGTTAAGGGATTGCAGTTCAGAGACTGGGGTAATGCGTGACCCCATGTTCGTGATCCACATTCTGGACACAGCTAGTGAACAAGTGGAGTTAAAATGCTCTCTCCAAGTACAAGCCACTTTGAATTCTATGGCAAAGAAAAGGTATCCATGCAAATATACAACATCAAGTTCTTTACCAATTAACATCTTTAAGGAGAGTGTTTTTAAGGCAAGAGGGCGGACACCAATACCCAAAATGTATACAAGCTACTTAATTGGGGAAGCAATGCAAAATTTAAATATGAAAGGATATTAGTAAACCTCTCTCCTGACCACCCGACTATTCTCTCCTTCCTGGTTTTCATTCCTCACCCTGTTCTCCACTTATCTGTCTCCCTGATCAAGCTCACTGTCCTTCTCTGAACCTCTACATCTACTGTTTATTTTGCCCAGTGAACGGAGATAGCACAGGGGCAATGCACTGTTCTTGGAACCAAGACTGCCCAGAGGTTCGAATCCCGGATCCATGCTTAGAAACCGAAGGTGTGTTACAAAAAACCAATTAAATGAAATCCCCTCCTCCACTTTAATTGGGGCAATGCTCAGGGAATGTTGCCCAGATGGTTTCTGGGAACAGTAGTGAAGCACATGGCATGCAGGTGATAAACACTTGGGAACTGTGTGCTCACCAACAAATGGTGCTAGCCTCTCTCCCGGATTCCAATCAGCTATTTAGGTCAGTGGCATGACATGACTTTACATCAGTGGAAAGCATTTGTGCTAGAGCATTTGTTTTTCGTAAGGGAACGAGTGGAACTGTAAATTGAATGAAGGGGAAGGAGCCTAGTAAAAGAAAACAAAAGGAGAAATGTTTGCCGGTTCCCTCTGACTCATTTGGGGCACACAAAAAAATGTCTCTTACGGCAACATATTTAGGGGCCGCGCGGAGATAAGGGCGCGCTGTTGTCTGCTGTGCGGCTGGACGCTCACTTCACTTATTTTCAACTTGGCAGACGAAGCAAGATTACCTCGAATGACTCACCTGCTCCAATTCGCGTAAGACTGTCAGCTGTATTCCTATCAGCTGCCTGCAGTTGAAGCGAGCGGGTCATTGTGCATCGGTTGCCGTGTCATCACGTGACTCGGATCAGGTGGCAACTCTGAGACACTCCCCCTGATCATCGGCATAAAAGCACAGCAGCGCAGCCCTTGCGGCGTGAAGCCCGCGCGGAGAAAAGGGCATGCTGTTGACTGCTGTTTGCGGCTGGAGACGGCTAAAAGGTTAGGTAAGACACTAATTTCATCTAATTTTGGATCAATTCATCTGTCTGTTCAAACATAATCTCAATTCGATTAAGATGGATAATGCAAAACCTCGTACTAGATTCCAAGAGAAATTGGAAGAAACGCTTGCGATGAATGATAAAGGCAGAGCTCAAGACAATATTAAACCTCAGTTAACTAACTTACATACAGAGGAGAAGACAAGACCACCTAAAAATAAAGCGAATAGTGCATTGAAACATGAGTTAAAACATAGCAGTAGTGTTTTAACACACAAAAACTCAGTTATTATAGATGACAACATGAATACTGAAACACAGTTCCAAACCACACCCTCTATAGATCTGACAAACATGCTACCAGTGGAAACTATAATTCAACAGAAGCCAACAGACGCCAACACGGCTCATGTGGAAGTGACATCGAAGAAAGGAGATGTTGACTCCAATCAACTACAAAAAATAAGTCCAGATGATTCATGCTTTACACCATCCTTACAAGAAAGAGCAAGGATCGCAAAATAACAGTGGCAGACAGCATATTGATCAACCCATTCACTTTGCAACACTAATATACATGCTCTCCCCCTAAGGATAGCACGATTGTCACTGGACATCACAGAGATAGATGCTCTATTGGACTGTCAAGACAAAAGACAAGACGTGTTTAATGTGAAATGTTCAACTACCCATACCCAATCAAATAAATACCTCTACACCAAACAACCATAAAGATAGTAATACAACAGTAAAAACCCGCGTGAACGAAATCAACAGTTATGTGAAAAAACAAAAATCGGAGACCGAGGAGTCCACATCGATAAGCATGCATTCAGACCACACAAGGGACTTGATTAATTCTCCACCGAGAATACCTACCACAATGCAAGACTTACAAAATACCTTAACTGCAGTATTATCAAATGCAATGATTCCTTTTTTGAAAATACAGGAATCAATGGTTGATGCTATAAAAGACCAAGCAACGCTACTAGCGATGATCATGACAAAACAATCTCACTTCGAATCGCTCACAAACAGCTTACAAGAACAAATGAAATATGAGGCCGAAACGTCTAGGTCATGGCAATTACGTTTAGCAGACATGGCAAGAGTGGAGCATATTGAAAAGCAGAATCTAATGGAAACAGTGTCAACTATAACAAAAAAACTAATAGATGAAAAGGCGAAAAAACATTCACAAATGATACCTCGTCTCCAAGTAATAACTCAAGAAACACAAACTGAAGAAAAAGATTCCCCAATTAATAATAACATCGATCAGACAACATAGTGTGAGATGCAACCATTGATGATTGAAATAAACACATATCTAAAACCAATAATACTAGACACTAATGAACCTCCAATGTGCACCCCCTTTGACATATTCGACCTTTCAAAACGTGGATCAACAGGACAGGATATCCTGACTAAACTAACTCACAAAAAAGCGACTAAAAAATCGTAAACGGGATCCCGTGCATTCCTGGGAAATATGCAAAGGGCGCTGAAAGCTCAAAATTCTGTTCTGGCTAAAATGAACAGCTCCAAACCAATTGCCCAAACAGCCAAACAAGTATCAAAAGAACCATTGGATGATCTGATAATGGAAATCGACCACCATAATAATAATCCGACAACAAGTAAGGCTGCAGCAAAGGGCGGCGACGTTAAGAACCAGAAAATAAGTACAGCACCGGCATCAGAGCCGGATACAATCGAGGATCCCCCAGAATATATGTCAAGCATTGCTAACGATCAAGACGAGGAGTTGATTGTTATCGATGAGTATAATGACTCAGTTTTGATTACAACGACAAACTCGCCCGAATCGACCGTCCAAGGGGATAATGTATCCTTCAATTATTCAACTGTTTCAAGTGCTGAATCATGGTCATCAGCAGAAAAGCAACAGACTGCAAAAAATAACGATAAGCAGAGCTCTAGCCAATATCCTCCTATTATGAAACCTAACTTCCAGAATCCTTTGAGTAGAACATATGCTTACAGAGTGGCACTGCATCAATTGTCGCCAATCTCAGATGAACTGGTGATACTCAATAGATCCAACACTCTGCCACTGATGAAAGCAATTCCGCAACTCGGAGATATAGAAACGGATGACATCGAAGTAATCAACTTCCCGAACAAGAATCATATGGAGGAAGCCCACATCGACTTCTATTTAGAGGAAACCATGCACCGCGTCTTACCGGCAAATCATCAACTCAGGAAATTTGGCTTCAAAGCAGAAGAAATATATGTAACCAGACTGATGGCAAAAAAAAATCTACGAATATTATACTACTTGATCAAAAGATAAAAAACAACAAAAAGAATGAGTTAAATCAATGTAACACCCAAAGTAACCATCTAAGTACTTCAAATCAAGTAAATGTAGCTGAAAGAGTTAACAATACCAGCCAATCAAGGAAAACATACCTATAACAACCAAAGGATAAACTAATTAACACACATAAAATATCCCTAACGTCGTGGAATACAAGGGGCTACAAACATCTCCTGGAAAATCGCTCCCCAATCTTAGCGAAGTCAGAAATAATCTACTTACAAGAGACCTGGCTAACTGATGAGGTCCTTTGTGAGGGATACATAACCTGGTTGAACCCTGCAATACCATCGAATACTGGCAGAGCGGCATCAGGAATGCTTATTCTAATGAAAATCAATGCGATGTGGTCCATAACTGCAAGAATGAACATCAATTCCTGGTTTCAATATATAACCATTAGTATGCCAGTGTACAATCCAGAACACATTGATAATCAAACGACACACAGAATTGAAAATAGAAGTATCTCAATCCTCAACATCTATTGGAATCCGATGGCAATCAGTGACAATAATTTAATCGATTCCGTATGCGAAGAAATCGACTCCATCTCCCAAGCCAATAGTGGAAATGAATTCATTATAGCTGGCGACTTCAATATGCATCTTTTCGACAAAGAGGGTAATAAATACACGCTGCAAGATATATCATCACGGGCAAGGAAATGGATGAAAGAGTTAAGAATTCGCAACATCTCCTTAACAAAACAACCGATGAACGTAAAGGGGATACCATGCCCGACTTGGACAGGAAAAACCTCCACTTCCATAATTGACTATATATTTGCTTCCGACACTCTACAGCAATTAGTAACCGCAACCAATAACTTTCCAAATGAAGAAAGCGATCACCATCAAATTTCAATTTCATGGCATGCTCACAAAACTATCACCGAGCAAATAATCTTACCGGAACTGAAAGTATTGAACGGCCTGAATAAATTAAGAATACGAAATCATCAAGCCAGTGAAATACTTTCAGCTTTTCAAGTGGCCACCCCAAAAGATCACAAAAAACTGAACTACGGATGGATATTAGAAAAATATAAATATCCCCAAATAAAATCAAAGAGCACTGCCAAAAGCTCTCATGGCCATCATTATAATCAAAGAATCAAACAAGAAAAGCAAGAACATCAAAAGAGTCTACGACACTTGAAATTAAAGAAAGAACCGGACCTTAAAAAAACAGATAAAAAAAGAAAACAACAAGGCTATGATGAAACAACATGATGCAGAAGCTATTTTGAGTGCTCTAAAAAACAAAAATACAAGAAATCTGTGGTCAATGATGAACGATAAATGAAGCCAACAAACAATAATACAAGAAGTTGACCCACAAAAGTGGGTAAAACATTATCAAGAAGTATATAACAGCAAAACACCCAATCTGATAATGAACTGAGGAAATTATGCGTGTACTTGGAAATTTGACTGGGAGCTCGATGATATAACAAATAAAATTAAAGCCTTGACTTCGTCACGAGCACCAGGCCCGGATGGGCTTTCAAATGCAGTTCTCAAAGCAACACCGGAAGAATGGGCAACATTTTTCTTTCATTTACTGCAACTCATAGTGAAAAGAAAAGAAATCCCTCACACTTGGACAGTTACAATTTTAATCCCAATTTACAAATCAGGAGACCGTAAGACGCCAAGTAACTACAGACTGATAGCCCTTCTAGACCCATTGGGAAAATTATTTACAAGCTATCTACAAAAACAACTGAACATCTGGGCAGCAAATAATGGAAAACATACGAAAAGGCAAACTGGCTTTGTGACAAAAATTGCAACAAACGTAAACCTATTGTTACTGAATATAATAAAAGGAGAAGCAAGTATCAGAAACCAACAAGTATATGACTTGTTTATAGACTTGAAAATGGCGTTCGATTCAGTAAACAGACAGAAGCTTTGGGGTAAATTAACAGTTTGGGGCTGTCCCACTTACATCCTAAACCCAATCATCCAACTATACTCAAATACCTCTATTTGAGTTCGACTAACAAATGCTGGTATGGTTACAGAGTCCATTCCCACCTGGACCTGGAATGGGTTGAAACAAGGCTGTCCCCTAGCACTCTCTCTATATAACCTGTATACTAATGATTTTGAAGAGCAGATTCAAAACACGAAAGAAAATCCACCGAAAATGAACAACAAATCTATTCAAGCACTAATCTATGCCGACGATATTATTATATTGGCTAAAACGACATCCGGCCTACAAGAATCCTTGAACAAAACCCAAGACTACATGTACACAAATGATCTACAAATTAATACGTGTAAAACAAAGGTCATGAAACTTATCAGTCAGAATCGGAAAAAACAACACCCCATAAAAGTTTTGCTTGATAAAAAAGAAATTGTGATAACAAAGACAATAAAATATCTGGGTGCTCTGATAAATCCTTCAAACAATGAAAAAGAATGGTACGAAAACATCTAAGAAAAGGCTAGATCTTTGGCTAGACAAGGAAGATTCTTTCATCTAAAGTATGGAACATACTCAGCGAAGGCCACAACGTTATTATACAGGCAAAAGGTAGTTCCAATAATAACATACGCCAGTGAATCTTTAATCAATGAGAAGGTCATTAACTGGTCCGCCCTAGAAGGGCTATACTGGCGGAAAACGTTAGCTCTCCCCAAATCATTTCCCGTTGCAAGGATCCGATTTGAATTGGGCCTACAATCGATCGAATCCATAGTCACATGGAAACAGATGGACTTGTACAGAAAAATCATTTCGGATGATCTAATTCCATCATTAGAAATACTAAAAAGGAAAGAAGAAGCATTTCAAATGACAGCTCTTTCGAAATGAACTACAACAATAAAAAGAAAATTGCAAGTAGAAGCAATCTCAGAAGAAATGTTGACCAAGAGACCTCAGCAAGCAAAAAGAAAACTAAAAACCAATGACTGGATAAAAATAGTGGATAAACAAAAAACCTGCAAGCGTTTTCTTAAATGTGACACAGAAGTAAGAGCTTTAAATGAACTACCGGGATATCTAAGTCAATTTCCTGATAGAATGATGCGTGATCTATTTTTAAGATTTCGCCTGAATATACTACCAACCAGGGACTACTTAGCATCATTTGATAAATTTGGCACTGTCTCTGCGCATTGTAGATTTTGTAAAGAAGTACAAACCCCAGAAACTTTATTCCATCTAATTATGGTATGTCCAATGTTGAAAGAAAAAAGAGAACTATGCAGAAGTTTTTTCAGAATCTCGAATAAAGTGATGACGACAGAAGAAAGGTGGGCAAATCTTCTAAGAGGAAATGATCAGTGGCTAATAATTACAATAATCAAATTCTGGGCTGAGATTATAAAATGAGCCTGAATGCACAGAGCAAATGAAATTTTTTCAAAATTGAAAGTGTAAGAGAATTTAATATAAAGTTTGTAAAAGCAAACCAAACATTTTAATAAAAAAAAAAAAAAAAAATGTAGGGGCTGATTCATGGAACAAATGTGCGCCGAAAATGTTTGCGAAAGCTGGCGCAAGCATGAAAAAGCAAGCGCACACGCACCCGTGCGATTCAAGGAAGGGCCTGTGCGTGTTTTCCCCTGGATGTGCGCCAAATCCATGCATGACGCACACGGGCGCACACGTCATTGCAACATCCCTAACGCCGTGCGCAACACCAAAAAAGGGGCGGGACACGGGGCGTAACACGCGGAATGGGGAACAACGCGTGAAAAAAGAAGGCGTAACTGGGGAAGTATGCAGGGAAATACACGGAATGCCCACACGCACGTGAACAACACGTATTCATGGAATCGAATACGGGAAACCCGCGCACACTAAAAGACGCGCACAGGTGTCAACACGTCCGCCACACGAAGGCAGGCGGAAGCGTCCCTGTGCACAGTATAAAAGTGCGCGCAAACAACAAACACATATATACAGCTATGATGAATGCCCCATTTGTCGCAGCACTGATCGTGGGACACCGCAGGAGGAGGAGAATAGCCAGGGCCCGCATTTTTTCCCCCCAGACTAGCCTTTTTGGGATGCCTGACGACCAGGTCTATGGCAGGTATAGGTTTCCACCTCGTATCATCCTAGACCTGGTCAGGGAGTGGGAAGATGACCTTACATCCCCCACCCTGTGCTCCCAAGCATTGAGCCCCTTGGAGAAGGAGCTCAATGTCCTGCATTTTTTGGCCACTGGGTCATTTCAGCAGACAACTGCCATAGTGGGGGGGTCTCACAGGCAACGCAGTCACGCTGCCTACACTAGGTGTTGGCAATCATGACTGCGCGCCTCTCAGTCCGCAGGCACATATACATGCCCAGAACACCCGCAGAAAGGCAGGCCGTGGTCCAGGACTTTTACAGGATGGCACACTTCCCCAAAGTGCTTGGTGCCATAGATTGCACCCATGTGGCCCTATGTCCACCTAGGGCCACTGAGCACATCTATCGAAACCGCAAGCACTGGCATTCCATCAACGTGCAGGTTGTATGCGATGCAAAGGGAATCATCACCTCTGTCTATGCAAACTACCCTGGCTCCACCCATGACAGTTTCATATACAGAATGTCTGCCCTGAGCTGGGCCCTGGAAGCTGGGCAGCATGGCGACACATGGCTCCTAGGTGAGTACAAATGCCCATGCACATGCATGCATGTCACTCACAGACAAATACACAAACCCTAATAATCACAACCAATATCACCTCCCCAGGGACAGTGTCTACCCTCTGAGCAACCACATGATGACGCCAATCCAGAACCCCACCACACCACACCACCCCAGGTAAGATACAACACTGCCCATATTGCAACCAGAGGCATAGTGGAGCGCACATTCGGAGTGCTCAAGTCACGCTTCCGCTCCCTTGACCACTCTGGCGGGCAGCTACTATATGCACCCCCAGTACTGTGCAGGATCATTGTGGCTGCATGTGTCCTGCACAATGTTGCAAAACGGTAGGGTGTACCGGTGGACATGATGGTGCCCCAACATCCCCAACCACAGGCACAGGTGCTGCCCATGGGAGGGGATAGGGCATGTGATGAGGCAGCCTGGACCCAGCTTGTGGCCACATTTTTCACCTAAACTCCCACCCCTGCGGAGTGCACACAGGCCTGGCACATACCAGGTGACAATCAATGATGACAAAGAGACAGTCAACTGTCACAACCTTACCACCCTGAGAATGTTGCCATGGAAGTGCTACATTGTGTGCATCCCTAGCTACTTAAACCTAACCAATCCTGTGTGACCAAAAGGAACACATGCAAGGTGTTTATCACACCCCCCGGCAAAACAGGCTGTGACAATCCCTGGTATGTCACCCAAACCCTCCCAACCCACATCACCCTAGTCTGCCACACCATGACATGGCATGCAATAGCAAAAGCCCAACACATGACCAATAAGATACGAAGTGACATGTGATAAATGGAAAGTGGCTCGAGACAATGACGCCTGACATGGAATCAGATGAAATGACCGACCAACAACCTCCCACACACACCAGGTCATACACAAATGCTTTCTACCAGTCATAGCATGAACATAACACTGAATGCCTGTTCACATGTACATTGGGCAAGGCAAAATCCCTACTCCAGAACCCATGTGCTGTGTGTGTCTCCTGCAACACACTGCTCAGCACACAGCACAGTGACAGTGAGCAGCCATTGTGTTGCAGACACACCTTGAGCATCACATGAAAAGGACTAATTAAATAAATAACCAATTGACGCATGTACGGGATCCCCAAATGGTCATAGATCATACCCTGCAGGGACACAGCGGGCCCCAGAAGGCAATCTGTGTTCACCTGTGGCCATCGAAGGGTGGTTGTAGATGTGGTGGATCATTGTGCAACTGTGTGTGTCAGTAGGGACATGCACTCAATACATGCATGTGAAATCAAGTGACCCTCAGTGTCCTGTACACATCACATGTGAACATTGCCCATGTGTACACCCCAGCATGTCAAACCACGCCAATCCCCTGACACCTGGAAAGTAAAGACAACACAGGAACAGGCATTGACCAGCAGAAAATATCATGTACATAGTACCCCACAATTACAATGTCCGAGTCCCCAAAACACTGTAGCCCAAGCCAACTGTCCAACAACAAAAGGCCCTACCTCATTTACACATCACCATGACCCACTGAACAACTGTGTCTGGGGTATGTAGCCTTCTTCCTTCAAGCCTACCTGGCTACAAGATCACCCTACCCCTTGGTCTCCATGTTCCACCCTGTGTGTAAATAGGGTCCAGCCCCCTCAGAGGCCACCTTGACTGGTAAAAATACCAAATCGCAGAGAACTCCAAGGAGCCAAACCCACAAACCAGGGAAAAAGACTGTAGGCACCAAAAAACCCTGGAAGAGTCTCCAGTAGATGACTTGAAGCAGCAGAAAATGTCCAAGCACATTTCCAAGCACCATGATAGAACAACCAAGATAGCACAGTTCAACAATGCTCCAACAGGGTGGGTACCATGTTCGGTACATAATGTACAATGATGATGCAACAACTGATGGGTAGTGTCACAGCTCCGGTGTCCAGGCGCAGGAGTGGCACAAACCAACCACCCCCTCCGTGGTCTGGGCACCTGCAAAGTCAAATTTACACAGGCCTCTGAGACCCCGGCGGGGAAGGAGGGTCAGGGATATGTTGTTCAGACAGGCATTGGTATTCAGGATAACCGGAAAGAGAGGCAGGAGAGGGGAGTAGGATTGTCAAGGGAAAGGGAAAGCAGGCAAAATACAAAAAACAAATATTGACAATAACACATACTCAATCAGACAAAACATGCTCATCATGCACATTGTACCAAATGAGTCAAATGCAAGCCAAAGAGAGACTTATCTCTGGGGTGAGTGCTGGCCTCCTGCCTGCGCACTCTCAGATCCGGTAACAGGAGCAGTTCAATGCTACAAAGAGAGTGTGAGTTACTAATCTGTGTGTGTTTACAACACACACACACACAACACCATTCATGCCCCAAAGTAAGTGACTCCTCCACAAACAAACACTCTTGTCTGCTGCTTAGTACCCATACGTTAGCTTGTCCCTGTGATGGTTCATACACTGTCAATGCAGTAAGGCAGGCGCACGTGGGCGCGCAGGAAATGGAAGACCAATGCGTCAAGAATCACACATCATACAATGGTCCCTGGGTGAGCAGCTAGACGCGTATAGCGGGGTGCAACTTCAGTACGAGTTGTGTTCTGGCATCCGCAGATTTCAATAGGTAGTGCACGTGTCAATTTGCACATGCCAATGATATGCACTGCACACGAGTCTGTACCTCGCTGGGTGTCCCTGTGTGCTGTATAAGCATCTGGCTAGGAACGCTACTGCGCTAATAACTCTGCTTCTATGGAGCAGAGGGGACCGGAGGATATGTGCGACAGCCCCTACGTGTGCCCCTGACAACTTGGAAAGCAACTTGCCATTTGTCCCCCAACGCATTTTAGCTCCACTGTGCGCTTCAACAACAATATCTGTCCAAGCTCCCCATCAGTGGCGCTACTTAGCATACATGTGCAAGTGGCCTGGTGGAAGGTAGGCTGCGGTGTGGACCCCCTTGTGCTGCTCACCTTGCTTGGATCTCCTGGGAACACGTCTGCTTCTGTTGGACGTCTGAGGACAAGCCCTGTGCCACTGCTTGCGCACACATGAGCATGTCTGCCCCACCAAACGTGGCCAGCTGTCTATATGACTATGCCCCATGTTTGCTGGCAAAGGTGGTCTGGAGGCTCATTCTCCTGCAGAAAGGGCACAAAACATATAATTAACGCTGGAAAGTTCCCTGTGTGTGTCTCTTCATGCTGGTTATGACTGGGCCGTTTCAGAGACCTAAATCAGAATTCCTCCCACCATCAGTGTGACTTTGACAGGCAAAGGGTGCTGGCCACTGTCTACAGCATGAAGTGCATCAAGCACATGTACAGCAAAGAAAAGAAACATTCATCACAATGTATATCAATTAATGGACACATCAATCATGAACCCACCCAAATCTAATACAGACATGTCGTGGATAAAACCCCCAAAATCCCCACTAGGGATGTTAACACAAGTAGTACAGCAGCAGACAGGCCACAGATATGACAGTCCAAAGCCCTTGTGTAAATGACTGTAACACCGAACCATCCTTGCGAGCCCATGGATAAGGGAAGCAGGAGTGGCCTATGTGAGCCAAGACCACAAGCTGCAAACACATACAGGAGACAAGCTTGAAGGGCCCAGCTTGAACAGGCAGTGGATGCTTTCAAAAGCCACAAAGCACCACACCGTCACATGAACGCACAATGGACAGGCAATTTTAAACTATATTAACTAATTAAACTAACTATAAAAAACCTACATTACCTAATTAAACTAACTATCAAAAACAATTTTAACTAACTAGACTAAAATGAAAAATCAAAAATGGCCACATACGACCCAGCGGGTGGAGGCACCCAGGAGGGGGGAGGTACTGGGTGCACCTCAACACCCACATGTGATGATGTTGAGAGAAAAAGAAACCTCCCTGGGCTCAACGCCTGCACAGCCCGACCTGTGTGGGAGATATCTCGTTGTCCGAGTCAGCCTCTTCCTGAAAAGGTAGACGTGGCACAGGAGCCTGACCAGGCCTAGGCGCAGGTTGCCCCTCATCGGCAGCAAGTCTGCCGGATGGGTGAGCCTGGTTCTGTGCGGCGATGACACGTAGGTCAGCATGCAGAACCTTCCGTGATATGCGTGCTTCCTCTTGCAAGGTAACACGTGTAACATGGAGTTATTCCTGCGTGGCCTGGCTGGACAACTGATGCACCTCCCGGCAAGCACGTAGCTCAGCCGAGATGGTACGCTCAAGCTGCGCAAACCTCTCCTCTGACCGCTCCCTCTGGGACATCAAGAGCACACCTAGAGTGGATCTGAGGGATTCATACACAACCCTCAGGGCCTCCATGTGTGCCTCTGCGTGAGCAGCAATTGCTTGATGCAAAGACACCATTTCAGCCCGGCGTGCCCTGTCTGAGGCTGCCATACCCAGCCTGAGCGAGTGGGCCATGGACTGTGCTGCCCGCTGCTGGAGTTCCACCTGCCTAGCAGAGGGTAGCACGGATTGGGCCACACGCTCCATGCTCTCAGCGATATTATCAATTGCTGCCCCCCGGTGTTCTGAATTAGCAACCATGGCTTGCTCCCACTCAGTATACCCCAGTGGCACGCGGCCACCGCATTGCTGGGCTTGACACCTGCGGGGCCCAAGGCGCCAACGTCCTTGTTGGGTTGGCACCGCCCGCGGCTGCAGGACTACATTCCCCCGTTGACGTGATGCCCCAGACACATCAGCAACTGGTGTGGAGGGTGACCCTGCGTCCCGATCCACCATAGGCGGAGGTCCCACTACTGTCTGGCTCCTCAGTGCAGGTGTCGCGGACAGACGAGCGTCCACATCAGAATCACCCACCCCTGATGAATGGACCCGATGCACATCCAACTCGACATTGTCGTCAGGGTGATCATCCGGGCTTGACTCATTGCCAGCCACAGACAAGATGGTCTGTAACACATGTGGGTTCTCGTGGTCTACCACCCCACGATCCCCACTTGTGCCGGGTCGCTGGTGTGATAGCAAACCTGTGTCTGGCATGACAACACCGTCCTCTGGTTCCATTGCGTCATCATCTGGAAAGTGGAGAAAAATGTACATTAGTACACATGTCAGAAGCACATAACACACACACACATAGACATCACACAGACAGCCAACACATGAAGCAGACATGTCACACACAAATGTGAACCTGGCATGCATGCCAGGTCACTTTGACATAGCATCAGGGAGTAGACATGTAGAACGGTGAAACACGGCTCTGAAGTGGGTTGATGCAGTGCAGAACATGTGTATGTTATCCACTATCTACATGAACAAGTACATCATGATGTGTATCAATTAACTTGAAGGCAGTGCAAGGGCAAGTTCAGCCATCACATGCAATGTGCATGCAATGTGTTGCATGGCTACAAGCAAACCACCCCTAAGTGAAAATGCAGGGATGCATTGCATGGCAGCGAAAGGGCGACCAGAGACCTGTGTATTGGCAGACAGTGGTGGCTAGCATCAATTGCATCATCTGAGTCAACTGACAACACAGCAGATGATGATGGGACAGAAAGCAGGACACATGATGCACTCTCAGTAGTACAGCCATGTGTGCAGAAGCCGCTACACCAGTTGAACAGAGTCAGTGGGCCTGAAACGGGGGGAGGCCTGTGCCCCGCACAGACTGTGACACCCTAAACATGTGTGTGATGCAGGACTGAGCCAGAGTGGGCATGGAGTGGATGATCAAATGCAAAGAAATGTAGGTCATCCTGGACACGTACTACAATGATCATCCAGTCAAGGACACATAGGGGCATGCATGGAATACACATGGAGCATAAATGGGGACTCATGTCCCTGCGGTGCTCTGCCATCTGCAAAGTCCAAGTGAGACAACCTGCATGAAGTGCAGAGGATATACCCCACCGCATGTGTCTGGCAGGTTGGCTGGTGGAAGTTTGCATGTACACAGGAGTCTTGAACAGGCCGTTGCAGTACGCCAACATGATGCACACCTGTGCAATGATGGAATTGGGGTGCAGGGGTGATGGAGGGACAAGGGAGCATGCCTACGTGGAGTACCCGCATGCATGCAGAGGACACATGCACGTCAGTCATGCAATGACATAGTCCCAGTGCTGAGAGGAAACACACCCCAGGCTACATGAAGAAGGGCCATTGGGCCAGAACATGGACTGTAGGGGCAGCTGGGTGACTAGCATGTGAGTAGGGTGCAAGTGTGGTGGTGAGGACAGTCCCTGTCTGCTCTACATGTCCACTGCCCTGCACAGCAGGCAAGCATCAGTGATGCATTGCATGACTTCCACATGAGAACCATGTACACATGACATGCAGTGGCAGTCAAGCACAACACATCACACAAGCAAAACACACATGTCCTCGACGAACAGGCAACGACACTCACTGGACGGGGCATCAAAGTCCTGCATCTCTCCCACTCCTTCGACCATTCCTGTTGGTATGAACTCTGCAACGAGTGACTCGTGCGGAGTGAGGTCTTTCTCCTCAGGTGGTGGCCCACCTCCAGTCACCAGAGTCATGTTGTAATTAGAGGCACGCTTTGCCTTAGTGCTGCGTTTGAGGTCATCCCAACGCTTTTTGCACTCTTGCTCTGTGCGCACCTCATGGCCGAATGCACTCACATGATCCGCAACCTGCTTCCATTGGGTATTACAATGGGCAGTCGTAGTTTGCCAATTCGGCCCCACTAGCATGTCACGGTTGTGTTCCCACACGTAGTCCACGAGGAAGTCCAGTTCCTGCTTGCAGAAAGGCTTCTTCCTTGACGTGCCAGAGGCCGTAGCTGTGTCTGGGGTCCCAGTCTGTACTGCAGGTGCAACCTTCCTCCTCTTGGACGCTGGTCCGGACCCTGGCTGGCAAATACCTCCCTGATCAGTATGGGCAGTGGCGGCGCTGGTGGAATGAGCCGAGGGAGTGGCAGGTGGTACATGGAGTGAAGCCCTGATTTGCGTCAGTGGCTGCTGGGTGCCCTGGAATGGACCCTGCGCAGAAACATCTGCTGTGCCAGGGTCATTGACCTGGACTGTCCTGGTTGGTAGACTCACAACTGGGGTGGTGTCGGCTGCATCTGCCCCTGCACTTGCCAACACCCGGCTGGATGGGGCAGCAGATGACATTACTGCCCCAGGGACACGTGCCTCGGTCAGGGCAGCCCTGCGTGCACCTACGGTGTGTCTCCTGACCTCCTGGAAATCTTCCATGGACTCTTGAAGTGCCAACGCAGCCTGCGCTGGCAGACCCTGAGCCTGGGTGGTGGTGTCCACAGCTGCACCTGCAGCTACCATTACACTTGGGCCCGTGGCAGTTGATGAAACGGATTGCCCGGTCACATGGGTGCCAGTGCCAGATGCAAGAACTGCATCTCCCGGAGCCGCAGGGGGTGGTGGCATGACTGCACCAACACGTGGCACAACATCGTGCCGAGCTGGCGCACCCCTGCCTCTTCCCCCTCTGCAGCCACCCTGGACACCCTGGAGTCCCCCTACTCCCTCGTCACCCCGTCCACGTCCCTGACCATGCCCACCACAGGGAGTACGCCCAGCTGAGGTGCCCCTCACCTTTCGTGGCCTCCCAGCCATGGCACAGATGGAGTAGTGCTGGCACAGATGTAGTAGTGACCATGGGAGGTGTACACGCCGATTGTCCTGGGCAATTGGGGTGAAGGGGGTGGGATACAAGATGTTAACAGTACCCCTGCACCTGCAAGGCTGTATGTGACCCCAGGTCGATTAAGTGACGGGTCACGCAACTCTCAGGCACCCCAAAACTGCTGTAAAACCGTGCACGCAACCCCCGTAGCCCACGTGCGTGGAATTAACCTCCAGCAGTATGCGGTGGCACCCAGGAACACGAAAAACGCGTACGCGTGGGACACGCAGGCTACTATGACCTCAAAAATGGTACACGATACACAGGGGGGCCCGCAGTGGGAAAAATAGCGTGCGTGACTCACCGTCTGACTAGCGTGATAATGAAAAACACGTGTAGCCAATACCCCCGCCAAAAGAAGAGATACGTCCTTGATCCACTGTGAAGTAGTGATGGAGCACGAAACAACACGAAGTAGCAACACACACGTCGGTCTCCATGAAAGGCACATACAGTGAAATGCTGGCCTCGCTCACCTTTAACCTGTGCTGAGGGAAACGCTGGCGCACGTCACGTCACTTACGCGCTTAGGCCCATTCCTCAGATTACACGCATTAACACGGGGATGTGCAGTTTTTTCACATGCTGATTCACTATGCACCCGTACCGAGGGAAACACCCGCACGTGTAACATCACAGATGCACTTATGCGCTAAGGTCCTTTCCTCGAATTACACTCTGTCGTGCAGTTTTTTCACGTGCCAAATCACTCCATGTCAAGCTGGCCAAGCAACAACACACGGAAGACCACGCTCCTGCTCAGAAGGCCATTTTCCTGCCCCTCAGACCCTCGAGCAGCCTCCCACGAGCCATCTGCTGCTGCCTGCCTGCTGCCACCGTGCCCTGCCATTTGGTGCCAGCACTTCTGCCATCTGCAGGGGTCCAGTTGCAGTGACCACCCCTGCTGGAACAGAAGACTCCCGAATGGTGTTCCATCACTCCACAGCCCAGCCCCAGGACCCAGTTGCCCACCCATACCTGCCTCGGGGGTTGCCATGTCCAACACAACACCTTCCGGCACCAGTGGCAACCCCCAGCCAGAAAGGCAGAGAGCTGCCAGCTTCACTTCCGAAGAAGTTGGATCCTGGTGGAGCAAGTCCTGGGGCAGTATGATGCCCTCTTCACACCATCGCGCACCGACAAGGAAGGACGGAGGAGGATCTAGACGGACATAGTGGGTGCCATCAACACGGAGGGGGTGGAACCCCGCGACATGAAACGCGTCCAGATGCACTGGGAGGACTAAAAGTCCAGGACCCTCAAGAAGGCCCGGCGCCTCTTAGACGCAGAGGATGCTGAGGGGCGCCGGGGCCAGCTTACCAACCAGCAGATGAGGGTCCTGGAGCGCATTCGCCCAGTGCTTTGCCACCAGATCCTCAGGATGCAGGCCCGTCTGGAGTCGAGCGGTAAGTGGCCATGCATTGCTGGGTGGGACAGGTCATGTTGCAGTGTGCTGGTAGTCAGCTACTTGCCTGTATGTGTGACATAGGCCATGTATGGATGTGTGTGTCCAGGGACATCATGGGGCTGCATGTGAGACCAGTCATGCGTGAACCACATGGATGGTGCATGTGTTACAATGCAACATGCGGAGCAACATGCGGAATGCACACATGAATGCATGCCTGTGTCTGTTGGACATGGATGGGGTGTGAGAGATGGGTGCTGCTGTCAAGGACATGTATGGTGTACATGTCTATGTGTCTGAGTAGCGTGTGTGTGACTTGTAAACGCCATGGATGCATGACACATGTCCGTGACAATGTTCTGATTCACTGATGCAGCCTAGTCATCCTTGTCTCCACTGTGTCAGGGGTGCATGCGGCCAGATGGATGAAACTACGGTGATGTGTGTGCATGTGATCAGTATGATCCATGATGCATGTGAGTTTCATACCACCATCATATGTTTCAACAGTTCCTGGACATGTATGCAAATCTTCTTCGCATGCGCCATGCCTGTTTCTGCATGTGTGTTGCCTGCACTGACCCATGTGTTGTGGAGGGACATGATGGAAGTGACGTTTGACAGTGCCACTCGTTCTATTCCTTCCTGTCTAGGGGACTATTGTACAGTACACTGATGCTTGTGTTCTATGTCTCCCTCTGCACAGCGGCGAGTGAAGAAGAGGGCGGAGCCCGTGCTGTGGAGCAAAGCGGCGGGGATGGCTCCACCGGCCGGCGACGCAAGGCCCAGTCACCCTCCCAGGAATTACCATCATTCGGGAGCGAGGGGACTGGTGCCGCGTCTGCCACTACGGCTGCAGTGGAAGGGGTGGGTGAGCCCCCACAGGGGCTTGCAGTGGCAGAAGTGTGGAGCCATCCAGGTTGGTGGTTTTCACAGAGGAGGAGGAGGCCGCTACTGAGCCACACATGGGGCCTGGTGGGGGTGGTACCACTGGTGCAAGTGGTGCAGTCCAGGGGCAGGAGGCAGCACAGGTCGCCGTGGAGGGGCCTGTGCATGTCACTGTCCCTGACACTGTGAATGCACCACCATACACCAGCAGGGATGCCCCATCCCAGGCCCGTCCGCAGGTAGGGGGGAGGTCCACGTTATCTGACACTCCTCTACCTTCGGACGAGGGGACCCGTGACCGTATGCAGACCGTCCTGATTGGTGTCGCGTTGTGCACGGGTGGCATTTGTGATGACGTGCATGCTTCCTGGGGGGAGCACGCACATCATCACAAAGAGCTGCGTGCCAATGTGGCCCAGTTGGGAGGGGCCTTGGTCGGGGGTTTCGTACATGTGTCAGGCACTCTGGCGGCCCTCTACTCCTCTGTGGAGACTATGCGCCAGTCGTTCTCCATGCCGTCCTCCGGCCCAGATGCCACCAGGGCCCCCTGTGGAACTGCCCCAACCAATGCAGCCAGCTCGGTCTAGATCCCATCACTGCCACAGTCGGGAGTCGGAGCTCCAGGAGGGGTGGACACCCCAGCAACTGGACCCCAGCAGATGGAGGATGTGCCGGCATCATTGGGCAGGGCATGTGCACAATGGCGCTGGTGGATTCCATCAGCCTGGATGCCGTTGTGCTGGCAGAGGCAGTTGCATTGGAGGCAGCGGCAGGCCCAACGTGGGAGGCATCATGGCTCGGGGCCATCAACATCAGAGGGGCAGGCATCGGCTGGAGGGCAGGAGGACCCTGGAATGGGAGTGTCTTCTGCGTGGCAGCGGATGGGCCAGCGGATAGATGTGGAGCGGCGGCGGGTGGAGGAGGCATGGCTCACTATGGTCCGGGCGGAGAACTCCATGCGCAGGGTGCTGAGGCGGGCTGAGTGCCTCGAGGGAATTCGCAGGGAGTTGGACATGGCGTTATCCCTGCGAGACCTCGGGAAATCAACTAGTGAGCCGTAGGACTTGCCCGCCGCCATTGTATATAGATAATTAGTGTTAGGTTTCATTTATGTTTTTCTTTCATTTGGGGCGCTTGGACTATTCCCCACCTTTTTATAGATAGTTTTTTTATTAGGTAGGGTTTATTGTAGGTTTCCTTTCAATACTTGGGCTTATGGACCCTGGATTTGTTCTTTGTATATAGTTGAAAAGTGCATTTCTCATCATTGTTTTTTTGGTTCACCATGGAGCAATGGATTATTCTTATTTTTTTTCTTTGGATTTGGTTTGCTGGACGGACACTTTGGACCCATTTTCATTTGGATTTCTTTGGATTCTGCTTTCATATTTTTTATTTTGTTTTTTTGGAACATGCTGCATTTTCTTTATTATTTCTATTATTCTGTGATTTGATTTAATCCCCTTGCTTTTGTGTTCAATACATTTTTTTTGTTCATACTTCAATGTGTGGTATTCTCTCATTGGTTTCATGCATGTCACGATGTGGGTTTTCTCATTCACTTGCACCCATTGTGTGTGTGTGTGACGGACATGTGTTGATGTGCATACTTGCCATTTGGGTTGTATCATGTAATGGGCATTTCTATGTGGGGTGGATGGAATACTTGGTTGGGTGTGTGGACAGGAGTGGCGTGGAGTGTGATTTGGGTGGCCATAAGGCCCATGATTGTGGATCATGATCGTGATGACATGTTGCGGGGGGTATGAGTTGGGCCTGCTGGCAGGTGCCTGTCAATGCTGGGTGGGTGTGGAGCAGGGGGACATGAGTCAGGGCCTGCTGGCAGGTGCCTGTTTATGCTGGGCGGGTGGGGGGGCAGGGAGACATGAGTCGGGCCTGGTGGCAGGTGCCAGTCTATGCTGGGTGGGTGGGGGGGCAGGGGAACATGAGTCAGGGCTCACTAGTGCATGCCCAGAATGTATGGGTGTCATGATGCGTACCCCCGGAGCACCAGGCCAGGCCCAGCACCCCCGGGAGCAGGCATCACGCCCCCGGGTAAAAGCCCAGCGGCCCTTTATAGGGGCTCTTTGGACTCTGTCTTGGCGCCGTTGGCGCCAGGCTCATGTTGGACATCAGTCCTGGCGCCATAGGCGCCAGGCTCATAAGGGGAAGTGTTTGGTGCACTTACCTGAAGCAGACCATGCTGCACACTCACCTGATGCAGACCATGCTGCATGAAGAACCAAGCCAAATGAGGCTTAGGAGGAACTATTTTGTTACTTGGGTGGGGCTGTGGAAGAATACTCACCTGGAACTTCTTCCAAGGCTATTTAAGCCACGCCCGGACAGCCACACGTGCTTCGCGTTGTTCTGCATCCCAGCAGCTGAACGCTCACTGTGTCTGCTCCTGCACCTGGACTCCAGCCACGCCTGCCTCGAACCTGGAACACCTGTAAGGAAAGAAGAGAAGAGAAAGGTGAAAACCAAGAACTTATTCAACCTTCTTACCTGCATCCGGAATCTTCACGCCAGCATTCCTGAAGCAAGACTTCCATTTAAAAGCACCACATTGCTCGCTGCAGCGCCGCGCTTCACTCACCTGTTCCCGAGACGCTGCCCGGCTCCATCGCGGCTCTCAGCACTGGTCGCCACATCTCTGCACCTAGGGGAGAGAAGAAGAGACAAAAGGTGAGCAAGGGAACACAAGAGGAAAGCCGAATTTTCAGCCATATTACTTAGCGGCTTTTCTTGGTGAACCATTTCACATCTCGGGTCGGCGCAGCATCTTTGGCAGGTACCGCACCCCGGCCCCTATGGAGAAAGGACAAAAGACATTACTGGGGAATTATAAAGACATTTAGAGGGGTCGCCCTCATCACTAACTCACCTGATTTTACCACCGGCAATTTAACCCCTCAACGCATCGCCTTTGTTCTGCACCTGAAATAAAGGACAGATCACAGGTTAGGAAAAACAACATAAAAGGAGGCTCACACTTGAACTTTTGCATCTTCATACTTACGGCGTATCGCTCAGAAAAGTCAAGTGGATTTGCCAGCGCCATTCTGAAAACCAGTGAAGTAACTGGACGAACTCGCGCCCCTCCACCAGAAGCAGGATGGAGAGTTCATCCTTCCAAACCATAAGGTGAGCTTAAACCGGGGGTTTTGGAGGAAGTCAGAGAAGAACGAAGGGAGAAAGGGGGGAGCAAGCACACTATTCAGCAGACAGTTAATCCCCTTTCTCATCTGCAGAAGGATATTCCTACGGGCCAGACAAGCAAGATTTGGGGGTCCTGTTCAATCGGTGGTCCGAATTCTGCGCATCACGCTTGAAGAGGCCACAGCAATCCAGACCAGACCAGCGCCTCCGTGGGAGCCAGATGAGCGTTACAATGGGCTGCCTGCGGGGCATGGCCAGGGGGTGCAGGGTAGTCCCCTGTGCTGTGGGCTGCCTGCGGGCTATGGCCTGGGTGTATGGGCTGCCTGCGGGGCATGGCCAGCGGTGCAGGGTAGTCCCCTGTGGTGTGGGCTGGCTGCAGGGCATGGGGAGGAGGGAGAGGGCACACCTGGGAGGACCCACACTGCCAATTTGCATGTGGTACTCCCCGCGCACCCCAGAAATACACATACCCCTCTCGTGCTAGTGAAATTGCGTGTTAAACTCCCCGCGGACCCCTCAGAATACACGTACCCCTCCCGCGCTAGCGAAATGGCGTGTTAAACTCCCTGCGCACTCCTCCGAATATACGTACTTCTCTCACGCTAGCGAAATCGTGTGTTAAGCTCCTCGCGCACCCCCAGAATACCCCCCAGAATACACGTACCCCTCTCTCGTTAGCGAAATGGCGTGTTAAACTCCCCACGCACCCCAGAATACACGTACCCCCCGCGCTAGGGAAATCACGTGTTAAACTCCCTTCGCACCCCTCAGAATACACGTACCCCTCGCGTGCTAGCGAAATCGTGTGTTAAACTCCTTCTAAAAACTGTCTTTCACCACTCTGAATACACGTACCCCTCTCGCGCTAGCGAAATCGCGTGTAAAACTCCCAGCGCACCCCTCCGAATACACATACCCCACTCGGCCAGCGAAATCGCGTGTAAAACTCCACACGCACCCCTCGGAATACACGCATGCATCCCATCCACCCTCAACATTCCCCACAGGCAGCCCATCACCCCAGTGCATGCCCCACAGGCTGCCCACACCACAGGGTGGAGTTTTACACTGGCCCATGTTCTGCCCCCAGGAGCTCCAGGAGGGCGTTATCATTACTTTCACCTGCTTGGGATGTGTCATCTGGTTCCAACCATGTTGTTGTATTGTCGTCTTTTCCTGCAAGGCCTCCACGTTTCTGCTTTTGAGCCAGACCACGTGTTGTGCAGCCCAAAAACCTATGTTATTAGGAAACAGCTGTACATCCGCTGTCAAGTAAGTGAATGTTAGACCCGTGAGCACTGCGGTTTGCGGGAGGGTGCCATGCATCCACTTTAGCTCAAATTGGTTTCTTTCCCTTTTGTAATTCAAGATAACAGGGAAAAAGAATGTCCACCACTCACTGGCCAGTGCCCCAGGCAGCCATCTAGCTTATCTAGCACTTTTCCTGGCCCTGTGCAAGGCGCGTCCCATTGTTTAGGCCATCAGATTAACATATGAATGTGCATGTAAGACATTTACTTTTAATCTGTGCCTGCTTCTAAAAACTGTCTTTCACTGAAAATTCTCAGTCAAATCTTTGCCCGCCCTCTGTCTTTACTGTCACCTACTATTTTCAGTTAATTGTGGCCGACAGTGTGAATTATAATGGCTACGTTTGGATTTACGAATTAAGAACATATAGGTTTTCTTCTTTTTGCAAAAACTGTTTTATACAATTAAATCAAATAAAAAAAAAAGCTATGTTTATTGACGAGTCAGGAAGCACAAGATGCTCGAGGGTAAGGACTTCTGTAACTGAAAGAAATGCCCAGGCAAATAGTAATGGGTAATTAACTGCAAGGATTCTTCTACTTTCATAATTTATTCAGATTTCTCCATTAACAACAACACATATTCATCATAAACACAAGGAACAGAATCGGTATCAAACAATTGACTTAATACATTATAAAAAGTTTTTAAAATATATTTTATATAGTATTCAAATCAAAGTATCCTTTATGTTACATTAATTGACACAAAAATGTTATTAAAACATCGAAGTCAAGATTTTGCTATGCCTTGAATCAACATTCCTTGGGCCTGTTAAACCAGTGCTGTTTTTTCTTACTCAGCTACATTGTATATAACCATCGGGTCGTCGCAGTTGATAAGAAATATCTATGAAAGCTCCTAAGCATTGCATCTGCCCATGTCAATAACGAGGGACAATCCAAAGAATGTGCACTATATCCTAATCATGCTCCAGGTGACAGATACACTCGGGAGAACCATTCGCCCAGCTCGATCCTTTATAAAGAGGGAGTGGGTTCAATCGAATCAATAACAGGATCCACCCACTGGAGGGTGATTTAAGCCGACATATTCCCCCAGGGCAAAGTTTGTGCACCTTCAAATATGCAAATGGTTTCAGATAAGGTAAGTACTGGATGTTTTGCACATCTGACCCTCTTGTCATGTCTCTAACCCTGGCTTTAAAGGCTCATTTAGCATGGTTTAGGGAGCCTAAGATCATAAAGTCCCTACCCGCAATGCACATATAACGTCAGGATCTATTGCTACCTTTGTACCATTTGTATTCATCTCTGTGTGGAAGTCTCCATCTCAAAAAATCCTGCTGTTATGCTAGATTTTGCTGAGAAACCCAATGTCAGGTTTTAAAAGTAAATTATATCTTGACCGAGCTACAGACTCTGTACTCTGTATCCCCAGCTCGGTTCACATAGCACTACTTGATGTACCAGGTGGAAGACCCAGCCATTTGGATAAGGATTTATTCTGTACCAACTCCAGAGGCTTACAATCAATTATTGTGCCCCCAGATATCACTCCCATATAAAATCATTGAGGAAACCTTCAACGTGTAAAGTTTCAGAGATGTGTCAAGTCTATATGCCCGATACAAAAAGAACAAGTCATTTCAATCTAAGTGCGGCCCACTCTGCTAAGAGTTTTATATGTCTGGACCACAAACCGTTCCTAGAAACTGGAATCCCAAGGTACAAAAAGAGTCCTTTAAAGACCACTTATGTAATTCCCCTGATTTTTGTTTCTGTTATATTACGTTTTCACTTATGCTTTCCCAGATTGGCAGACCTGAGCCCTTGTTGGAGCCCTCCTAGGCAAAATCTAGAAATACGGTGCCATCTGCATACATAAGTCTGCTAAAGGCTGCATTCTTCATGAATGGTGGGGTAACTTTCCTTCCAGACCTACTGGGGTAAAAATCGGACGTAAATAAAAACATTAACAGTGAAGCTGAAGGGCAACCCTGCTTACCCCAACAAAATTGGTTGAAAAATATGGTGTATTGTTGCCCACCCTTGAATAGCTCACTGAAGCCACTGTATACGCATAACCCATTTGGGCTCATTTTGGAGTTCCCCGTAAAAAGAAGACGGGGACCTTTTGCATTTTCACTTTTGTGTACACAGGTCCCTGCCTGCCATTTTCCATATTTGCACTGGTGAGTGGAAAAGAGGACTGTAAAAAGGCGGCGAAAACTCCTGCCATGTACGAATGGCAGGCAGCATTCACAATCGATTACTATGAAGTCTGCTTACATTTTTCTGGTGTAAAAAGCAGGGGGACTCCATAGGAATCCACAGCATTTACGCAACATGAACATACATGCTGGCACACATGCTGGAGTATTTGTATTGTAGAGAGGGAGGGGACAGCAGAATCATAACTGGCCCAAATGGCATCCTGATGCCATGTAACTTGCTCCACAAGATGTTCCTATAAATTGAATCAAATAACTTTTCTAAATTGAGGAAGGCTGCAAAAAAGACTTCTCTCACTGACTGTACAGTATTTCTCATTGGTAGTGCTGAAAGGGAACTAGTGGTTCACTGTGCTAAACCCTAAACTTAAGAATGCTGCTGCACTTGGCCCACTGCTCCAGTCTGGCCAGTAGACATTTTGAGAATATCTTACTAGAGCGATTCAATAACAAAATCAAATCGGCCTATAACAGTGGGGATCGTCAACAGATCCGTTTTTGAACAATGGCACTATCAAACTGCACTTTCATGAAGCCAGTCCCATACTGAACTCCATGGCTGCTTCAAAAGGATTACCCAGAATTAGAAGCCACATTAAGTGAAGAAGATGGAAACATCTGAGTTCAAGCCACCTCGACCCATTGCTCGCATACGTTTAAGAAGTTTGTTGACTGTAGTGAACTCTTCCTGGGATCCTTTCTTATCGGACACTGCGTGGTTTACAAGAGGAAAATTCCCAGTCCTCCTTCTTTCATAGAAAGTGTCCTAAAAGTGGGTCATCCACATGACTTGCGAAATGGAGCCTGCATGTGCCCCCTCCAATTTCCAAAACAATTTGGAATCATTTGAAGCTACTGTATTTAAAAAATGGCATTGTTTATCATATATTTGCCTTTTTTTACCTTGATGTTTTTTGTATTCCCTTTTAAAACTAAACGTATGACTGTGATAAATCTAAGGTATTATATCCAGTTAGTGTACCATCTGGCTCAGGCTCTGCCAATACTAGGCTAACCGACCATATGAAGGGTTAATCCTGTCTGTCAGAGGGAAAAGGAGTGATTGACAATTCAATTAACCAATCAAAGCCTCTCTTCTAATTCCGGCTGTATTCTACTGTCAACAACTTATTGTTTTGTTTTTCTTGTGGTTGCTAGGAGACTGAGGCGGAGGAGATCCAAAACGACGGTTATGAGTGGGCCTACTGAGAGCCTCTAAAGAAGGAGAAGTTAAAATTAATATAAAAGAAATCCTGTTGCGCCGTTGCACTTTTACCCAGTTAATTCCTCCTCACTAAAGCGATCGTCTCAACCGCTGTGTATTTAAAAGTGTACTGTGTCCAGATTCAGAAGGGGATGTGACGCCGACTGAAGAGGGAGAAAAGGAGGTCGGCACCATAACGGTTGAAGAGCCACTAATTACATTTTTTGTGAAGACCTTGTTCGAGGACAAGCACCTCAATAAGGCTCCTGAAACGTCTGACCAGAGATTCGTAACGACTGAAGGTGAGAGTGAGAGCAGCACGGAGTCCAGGACTCTCAGCCCCGCTGAGATAACCGAGGGTCGGAGTTTGCACGGAGCTGCTGCGACGCAACCATCAGCTGAAGGGGTGGCGGAGACCACACGCTTCTCCTGTGTGTGTGTGAACAGCTGATCAGACGATTATGGGGATGAAATCCTATACGGCCAGATCCAGAGGGAGAGGTAACGTGGAAAAAAGGTAGGTGGAAGTTAGAGAGAGTGAGGAGTAAAGTGACGAAGGGACGCGGAAGTAAAAGACTGCTTATTTAAAAATCCGAGTGCCGTAATAAGACGACTGTTTAAGGAGAGAGTTCACAAAGGCAGATTGTTTGTTTAAAGGAGATAAAAGACTGAATAATACAACCTGATGAAAGATATTATCTATTAGAAGCAAATAGACAACAAGATATATATAAAGAGGAAACTGAGAGCAAGCAATTATAAAGACTAAAGAAAAGACAAGAGAGAACGTTATGAATGAGAACAAACTGTAAGAACTGTGATAAAGAGGTTTAGAGTCTGCAAAAGCGGATGTGTCAGGAAGAAACGAAGAGAATATATTAAGAAGAAAAGATATTTAAAACATGACCAGAACAGAAGCAGAGCGTGGGAAAAGGGGAAAAGCTTCTTTTCAGAGACTTACCTGAGTCTGATCTAATTGTGTTGTCTGAAGACTTCCTGCAATCCAAGAAGACCGAAGAGACAAGATACGTATCCTTTTTCCTAAGATAAAAGAGAACAAAGAAAGTTATCTTTAATAAAAGTTGTTTCTGAAACAAAATAACACCTACTTTCAGTTTCAGTGTGCTTATTTGGTATTATACAGTGGGCACTTGTTACAATGACCCGCCGTAAATGCACTAGCCCTTATATCAGTATTCAGTTTCCTTTTTGCTTCCCTACACTGTGTATCGATGCCCCCGGGCTGTTGCGCGCTCTACAAATCTGAATAAATAATATCAAACCAACGTGCATGTTTATCTATACAGCGAAGCTCTGTATAGTGGAACCTTCTTGTATAAAACATTTTGTTCCAGATGCATATAACCAGATGGTGAAATTGATGCAAGCAGTTAGTCGACAGCCTTGTCATTTTGTAACATTAATCAGCTCACCTGCTTATTTTGTTGGAATAGATGCAATGTTTCATTGACACCTTACTTAGGTTCAATGTAGGCTGTTCTGTTCCCTTTTATCTCAATACTTCGAATCAAAACCCAGCCATTGTGAATCTATAGATAATTCAAGGGGTAGATGGTACTCTATTCATGCTATAAAAAATGACATTCTAGCATTTGTGTAAAAAAATCAAACAAACAACTATAATTGATTGAGGGGTATCACCCTCACCTGAATGTGCCCTTGCAGGAATTTCTCCTGTGCTGTTGTCAAGATGCCTACCATCCCACCCTCTCCAATCAGATTTTGTAAATAATAGGTTCCTTGGGGGATACCACAAGCCTTTTCCAACAACCTGTGTTAATTGCAAGATGTAGGCATTGGACCTAACTCCACGTTAAGATCTCCCATGATCACCACATTTTAGTTCAGCCCCCATGCTTGAGATATCAGTCATTACTTACTTAAGAGCATCCATTTTGTTTTTTAAAATGTGCTTTTGTGGGACTGTAAATATTGGAAACGAATAGTTTTTGGGGACTGTCAATAGCAGAGAGAGACAAGCCCCTCAACTTGCAATCCCGCTGTTTCTCGGGCCAATGTAGCTAGTCCTCCTTTGTTCTGTCCCTTCAAGCTTTTCTATGCCTTAACTGCAAAAGTTCAATATGCCGGAACATGAAATTCAACATGCACCCAAGTAGCCTGGAGGCAGGATATGTAGAAAGCTTGTAAATAAGCAAGGAAGATAACATCGCAAAGCTTGTTCCGCACTCCTGCAGCATACCATAATACTGAAGAAGATGAACTTGCCCCGTGAGGTTCTATAGGAACCTTGCATGATAGAGATTGTGTGTTTTTTGCCACTCTGAGAGTAAAAAGGTTTTGAATATCTCCAATCCTTTAGTGGATCATCTTCCTCAATTTGAGTCAGACCACATTTTTCTCTTGGGCCAGGGTTAGCCCATCCATCGGTATTCTTATTGCAATCTGCACTAGCTTTGCTTCCCAGTACTTGAGTTGGACCCAAACTTGAAAGGTCCTTGGGAGCATCTGTTACTGGCACATTACCCATGGGTCCCCTCTCAATCACTGCTTTTACTTGTACTCACTCCAGGCTAAGTTTGGGCCTGTATTGGATCCTTTCTGGACCCCTCTGAAGGGGGACTGGGAGTGATCCCCAAAATCACCAGGATTAGCGGGGTCACCCCATGACTCCATAACAGAGGAGCTCTGATCAACTGCTCTCTTAGGTCCACTCCCTTGCAATGGCAATCCTCACAGAGCGGCTTTGGGCATGTCATAAGGTTGGCAATAAACCCCAGGAATTTCAGCAGGCATTGCCTATCGACTGACTCATCTCTGAGAGATTCCATTGTCTGCTTTAGATCTGAAATTGCAATCTGTCCAGATGTTTTCTGGAAGACGCAGCTTTCCTTATAGAGCTGATCGATGGATCTCTGCAGGACCTCCAAAATTGTTTTGGCAGACACATGTTTAGATCTGTGTCCCTGAACAACTTCAATGTCTACAGTGGTGCTTCAGGCGGTACTTCTCTGCATGAGACTGAATCTGTGGCGTCCATGTGAGAATCCAATATTGGAGGTAGCATTGCAGGGAGCATACTCCGGTCTGCTTTAAAGTTCTGGAGATGAGTTGTGGCTTTGGGTGAGCACCATTAAGTGAGAGAGAGCCACTTGGAAAAAAACATCACAGGCCATACATTTTAAAAAAATCTACAAGTTTATCTGATACGGTTCGGAATGCAGCAAACGTTAGAGATAGTGCTTGGGTTTTACTTTGTAGATATAAGAATGTGTGTTTAATTTTAATTGTTAACTATGATATTTCTGAACATGTGATGTATGCTTTTTGTATGTTTTGGTTTTTAGGTTGATTAAATGTCTGTATTTATTATGTGTCCTGAAGGACATGTATTGTATCAGAATAAGATTTTAAGAAAAAAATAAAAAGCTTTATTATGGGCAAAGGTTTGTGGTAAATGAATGAGCAGTGAACATTAGAGCACCTTCATTTTTGATGTATGTCAAGAAATGCTCATATTTATTTCTTTAAGCCTTAAAGAAGCGCCTACAGTTGTGAATGATGTCTAAACTGGCTGCTTTTAGGAATAACATATTGAAGGAAAAACATCAGTGCATCATCGTACATTGCATGAAATATAGATTAAGATATGAGTTCTTTACCACGATCGAACTGCAGCGTACGATAGATGCCTTGGCCGAATATGCTATAAAGAACTATATGGTTATTAATACATCTAAGACAAAGAACATGTGCTTGAGTAAAAGTATCTCAGAGAAAAGTCCTTTTGTGTGGAAACTACAGAATGCAGCACTCGAAAGAACAAGGGCATTTCCCTTTTTAGGCTTTCCTGTGAGAATAAAACCTCCACCATTGTACTACGCAGAAATGATTACAGCAAACATCTGGAAAAAATTGTTGGTTTTGAAGAATTACATAGTGCATCGTGGAGGATATAATATTGAGGGTTTCTTAGAGGTTTATCGCATTAGCATTGCACCTACCATTCTATACGTGCTTGATGTGCTACCTAGAACACAAATACTTTGACTAGATAGACTTGAAGGTAAACTGCTCCGTGCGGTTATAAACTTACCCAACTCGTTGCCTGTTGTGGCACTAAGGTTGGAATTTGGTTGTCCTTCACTAATGACTACATGGTGTGTACGGAGAACATCGCTATATGCTAAACTCCTGAAAACACATAGAAACTCAAATAGCCACCTACACCTGTTTGGAAAACAAATTGATAATGATGGAAATAATAACTTTGTCACGGATCTAAAATAGACAGCGATGGAACATTTAGCAGCATTGTATATTGAGCCTGATGTCTTAAACTTAATGCCCAACTTTGAAATGTTAATAAAGAACAAATCAAACCTGTGGGACAGAGTTAAAAATATAGACAAGTGGCACACTAGGAAAATATATAAGGAATATTCATACCAAAGCTTTCATTTTTACATTCCTAGTAGCTATTTGTCTAAATTCTGCGCAATTGAGCTAAAAAATTTCATATTGTATTTACATTTAAACGTTCTTCCTACTAAAGAGTTCTTGGGTACATGGGGAACTATCCCACTTACTGACACATATTAACGGCTTGTCCTGAGCTGGCAACCTGCTATATGAAAGGCTAATAAGAATATGTTACCAAAATTAAAAACATTCTCTACGACCAATTTTGGTCAATGATATTTGAGGCGGAATCTATAGTTTTAACTGCTGTAGCTTTTGCAGTTTAGAAAGAAGCTTTGAGGAGATTTGATTAATTAGAACAGCCAAACCTACTGAAGATCTATAAAAAAAAAATTGGGGAATTTTTTACAACTTTGAAATTACTTTTATGTAATGTAAATAATTCTGCATTTTTGTATCTTTTTATCTATTACAGTGATACTGATGACATTTTAATGTTTACATGTCTTTTTTACTTGTCTGTTTGATGTGCTTAAAGTTTTGTAATTAACTAATGCACAATAAATTAATAAAATAAACATTAAAAAACAGATCTTTATTGAACTGCAAACCAAATGGAATAGATTTATTAATGAATAATGTCTTTAGTAAGGGTGCTGTTGATTAATTTACCTAAGCAAGGTAACCACAGTCTCAAACTCAATGATAGCATATCTTAGACGTTAGTTTGGTCTATAAGTTTCTTGTTGGTCTTATTTAGCGTATTGGTCACTACCCTCTATTACAGCTCAGTCTCATAGAAATAAGATATTGAACAGGGTGCAGCAACCTGAATCTACTGAGTTGGTTATTTTAATTTTGTTATGGTTCTGTTTGAACCCAGTCACGCAATAATGAGAAAAGCAGGTGGTATTTCAAATAAGTGTTTTTACGACCTGCCTAATTATGTAGTGTTTAGTTATTTACCTCATGTGTAATTCTGAGAATATTGCATGCACAAAAATATTGCAAGATGAAAAGCTTACATTCTGCATATGAATTCCTCTTTTTATTTCCTCTATTCAAATGTACATGTTCAAACTGCTCCTATGCGTTCAAACTGTTGTTGATTAAGTGATGGATGTTCTAATGCAACCACTCAAATTAAGGGTAAGGGCCAAAAATATTAGGGGCTACCAAAGTGATAGTAATACGGTGGATTTCAGAGGTTCCCATTCCCTCCCACTGTGTCATATCATGCACAGCAGTGTCATTATTGACCACTGTGTGCATTATTGTACATGATACAGTAGAAGCGTGATCCTCAACTTTACCATACCCATCCCCAAAAACGGGATTGAAATGTATTTTTTTGAAGGTGGAAAACATTACGAGCAGATTTGCTAAAATACGCAATGTAGTGTTCAAGAAAAAAGGTGTAAAGGCCTACTACTGCATGAAGCCTGAGATTACTGCACGAGTTAACGGTAATTTGAGGCACATACCTCCAAAACTCATAGTGAGGCCTTCATAGATGGCACCTTGTCCTGCTGCATTTTACACTGTTCCAAGGTCAATATAACCTTTAATTGTAAGGTATTTGAGGTATGCTGTTGTCAATATCGCTGTTTGCATGTAAGGGCTTCAACTTAATTCAATTCAACAATGCTTTACTTACTTGATACATGGAAATCCCACTATTGACAAAGATTGCAGATTAACTATTGTACTATACAATTCATTATACATGGTAGGATTGCATGTCTCTGATGGTGGTGTAAGCTCCAGTGGATTCTGTCGCTGTTTCTACTGTTTGGGGGCGGTGCAAGAGGCAGTGTGCCTTGTATGTCATCTGACATACAGTAGGTCACTTTGCAGGCAGATTGGACCTTGCTCTACCTTTCAAGACTGCTTCAGCTGGCCCCTCTAAAATTCTAAACTGCGGACATTCACCCTGTTTCTGGACAGTTCCTGCTTTTGCTCCAGTTTTGTTACTTAAACAAAAGATCTATGTGTGCCCTATGTTTAACGTCCTAACTTCCTGTAGCCGGTCACTTTGATTTGTGCCCGAGTCTGAGCTTGGGAGGGGGAGGGGAGGGGTGGAACGGAACGGGCAGGGGTGTTTTGCTTCTTCTGTGAGTTGGCGTATTTGGAATGCTTCCAGGTTCCTTTAATTTCCCTGGGAGACCAAGTCTCTGATTCCTGCTTGTGTTGAGGGGTGTTGGTTGCTTCTTTTTCTGTTGGGTTTTGAGAGCGTTGGCCTGGATGGCTTTGTTCCTTTTCATCAGATTATCTCCAATGTCTCTGCTTATTTCTCTAGCTCTGTCAGTAACAGGTTCTGCTAAAATCTTACAGTAGCAGATAATAGACTGACATATTAATCGCAACGGGATGTACATC
Organism: Ambystoma mexicanum; assembly: GCF_040938575.1. Taxonomy (NCBI): domain Eukaryota; kingdom Metazoa; phylum Chordata; class Amphibia; order Caudata; family Ambystomatidae; genus Ambystoma; species Ambystoma mexicanum. The sequence goes on from NC_090940.1 coordinate 525,623,299, forward strand.
TACTGATAAATATTACAGTGCATTGTAGGCAAGAGGCATAATTTCACAGTAGCGCTAGCAAGAGATGTTTAGTAGCAAATCTACACTTATGGTTCCCTCATCTCTATGACAACTCCATTCTGAACACTTTCTTTTCCTTTTCAAACAGTGATGTCTTTAATATCCTGTGATGAAATTTCAAAATCATATTTTTTACTGTCTGTCTGGCATTGAGGGGTTTGAACAAAAAAAAATAGCTTTTACGCTTTCATTTTCTGCTCGAGCTCATTTTCCAGCTGTCCTAAGGCATAGGAGAGTGGCGCTTTCCTTCTCCGTCTCAGCAGAGCACTCGTTTACGAATAGATTTCAATTCAAAATGCCCCATATTAGCACCTGCTAATGAGCAGGGGGATTCCATTATAAAACACCACCTGCAAAGCGTATTGGCAGGCGTGTTTTTATTTCTCTCAAAGCAGAGAGTAAAAGTAAAGAGCTAAGGTGCTTTTGCCGCCCTTTACTCTTCACGATAACACTCGATGTTGTCAATGATGAAAATTGCACCCGGGAGACCAGCAACAGGTATGTGCAAGCGTCAGTGCTCCCTACATGCAATTACCATTGCACAATAACCCAATCTGAGTACATGAGAAGGCTGCCCGAGCCAGAGAAGTTAAAAAAAAAGAGAGCTTCAAATAGTAAACACGAATTGCAGTAGTCAAATATCACACAGAGCAAGAAAATATTACATTGGTCAAAACGGAGCGAAAATGAGTAACCGAGAGGGGCCCTTGAGAGAAAGAAATGTAGGGAGAGGAATGTCTCTCTGACGTATGTATTTTTAAATCCGAACATGCATGACATTTTATTTTTGCTGTAATTGGCCTGCTAAGATTTTAGTTATAGGCAATTTCTCAGCTGACCCAATGGTACAAAGTAAAAACCAGTGCGGAAAAATAAAAAATAAAATTGAATATCAGGAAACACAAGTTATCGCTACTGAAAACAACAAAGTTCAAGTATCAGTATCAATGTGGGTTAAAGCAGGCAAGCAATAATGGAGGAAGAGTCATCGAAGGGTGCTTGGTAGGTACTGGCTTCTCACCATTTTGAACATATAGTGTAACAGATGGAAAAAGACAAGGGGCCTCATTACAAGCCTGCCGGTAAGAAATCCAAAACACCATCAAAACCCCCCAATAATGAGAACACCATTGTCCTCGGTGCCGGTGACTACGAATCCGGCAACAAGGTCCAGGAACCACTGGTACAGCAAATACCGCAAACAATGTGACCGGAAACGCAGTGATCACCGAAACAAGAAAACGTCCGGCAGCCATTACAAAAACCCAATCCATTGCAAACCTGAAAGCACAGGCGACATCCACCACTCCCACTCCGGACCACAGAAACTCCACCTTTACCATGCCATCAAGAGTCTGTGAGACCCAGAGGCGCAATCCATGCTTCAGTGAGACAGAGCTTAACATGTTATCCGACACCGTAGTCCAGCATGCTGCAGAGCTCTTCACAAAGGACCGGTGCAGGCAGGCCCAGCTGCAGAAGAAAAGCATCTGGGAGGAGGTTGCCCAGAAATACTCTGCAGTCCGCACAATCCATGCACAGTGCAAGGCTGCCACAAGAGGTGGGACGACCTGCGCTTGAGGGCGCGCAACCTCGTTTTGGCCTGGCGCAGACAGGGAATGGGCACAGGGGGCAGGAGCACATCCGCAATATGCCTGCTGCCCTGGGAGGAGAAGCGCAGCAGCGTGCTGCACTTCAAGGCCATCAAAGGGTTCGGTGCTGTGGAGGCCGGAGACAAGACACCTGAAGAGGCTGTTGAGTACACGCAACCCCAATCTAATGTCAACTTCCCTATCCACCCTGCATCGTCCACAACACCAATAAAGCCCTGCATGCCCCTCCACCCCCAAGAGACCAGCAATCTGGGTGCATAAACTGAAATACACTGTCCCCCAAAACCTCGCTCATACCACAAATACACCTAGAACACAGCACGGGCACCCTCTACTATCAACAGAACATGCTTCTGCTTCCACTCAGACACACAACCCCCTGCCACAGCTTAATGTGTGTGTGCCCGCCGTGCTTCTCCTGGCACAAAGTCACATCAGTGCTAAGCCCCTTCTCCACCCCCAAAAGACCAGCATCACACACAAAAGAAACATGTGACTCCCCCGTCCCATGAGCAGAAATGGTTGCCTATCCCTGTAAGAGCTACAGGCAGCAGGCACATGGCGACCCCATCCCTAGCACACCCCTCCCCAACCCAACATCCCACAGCATGAAGGCCACACACCTAACACTGTACCCAGCAATTGTCAGTACATCACAACAGTATCTCCGGCACACCACCCTACCATGTACGGGCATCACACATCCACCCGCACAGTATTTATGACACAAGCATGTGTGCACCATGCCATGTACCCCTCCATGTCCCTGACACAGCACAAGCACAGACAAGATAAAGCATGAATCTCTGCCTCATCAATCCACACTGTTCACAGACAACCTGCCTTTCTGACTCCCTCAGGCACATCATCTGACAATGAAGAGGCCCATCAAAGCACCTCAAAGAGCACCAACCGCCGACGCCCCAGACCCAACGGACCCCCACCACCACCTCAACCAAGGACACCACAGCCTCAACAGGCACAACTGCCGTTGCCACCCCAGCTGCACCAGTTGAGCCACCACTGGTCGTACAAGCTCCAGCCATTGAGCCACCACCGGTCGCACAACCTCCAGCCATTGAGCCACCAACGGTCGCACAAGCTCCAGCTATTGAGCCACCACTGGTCGCACAAGTCTCAGCCATTGTGCCACCAATGGTCACACAAGCCCCAGTCATTGATCCACCACCAGCCACACAAGCTCCAGCCATTGAGCCACCACCGGTCCCACAAGCTGCACCCACCCAGGCAGCCCCAGCTGCAGCAGTACCACTGTGCACATGTGTCCAGTGTAGAGGAGATAGCATATGATGGTGGAGTGGACACAGGGGAGACCACCGACCACAGCACCGATGAGCCTTTGCTAGTCAGCCCCATAGGCCCAATTATCCCACAATGCCCAGTGTGAGGGAAATTGATGACAGTCTCAGCCTCATGGAACAATGCCAAGATGCCTTGATTGCCCTGCTGCAGCAGCACCTCCAGGAGGTGCAGCTGATGCATGAGAGCGTCCAGGCTAGTGGGTGTCGTAATGCCCGTGCACTTGGCCGCTGTACACAAGCCATAGTACAGATGTCCAGGAGGGTATGGAAGGGCAACAGTGTAATGTCTTGTATAGCTGAGACAATAGCTATATTCCTCCAGGCCTTCCTAGACCGATGGCCCACCGAACTACCCCACGCACCATCCACCAGTACAATGCATGCTAGTTCCGTGCAAAACAGCCCAAGGTGGCGTTCAAGGCGGCTGTCCAGCTCGGCACACAGCCACACACCTGACCCGGGGATTTAAATAGACCCAGGACACACATATGCCCCGTCTGTGACTTGTGCAAGTCTTCCTAACAGAACATGACAGGAGTTGTGTAGAGACAGTTGGTGAGAGGGAGTGGGGAGGAATAGTCAGGGAGGGGTCGTGGGGAGGGATAGTTGGGGAGGGGTAGTGGCCAGGGAATAGTTTTGGCAGAGGTTGGTATTCCACATTTGTAAATAATCTCATTATACACATTACAGTTGGTGTAGCACTGGACTCATGACTGGACACTGTTTTTTTGTTGTGAGTTATTTATTTACTGTGCAGTGCCCTGTGCGTTAGCTGGCCTGTGCCACGTGCGTGTGTGAAGTGCTAAAAAATAGTGGTAAATCAGGTCCTCGCGTGCAACATGGCCATCCATTGGATCCCTGCGATGTGCCAATGGCATTTCATCATCACTGCCATCCTCTTCCGCCACTGGTGGGTGCATGTTCATGTTGGGGGTCAGTGGGATGTTGCGCCGATACACATGTTGTGCAACATGGCACAGGCCAGGACTATCTTGCCCACCTTCACCGGGCTGTACATAAGTGCCCCCCAATCTGCTCAGGCAGCGGAACCTTGCCTTTAACCGTCCAAATGTCTGCTCTATTGTACAACGATTATGGATGTGGGCACGGTTGTATCCATGCTCATGCTGGTTCTGTGGTTGCCTCACAGGGGTCCTCAGCCATGGCATCAGGGGATAGCCAGCATCACCTGCACAAGAGTAACAGCAATGGTAGAAGGTAATTGTTGTGGCTGTTTCATGTTAGTACAGTATGGATAGTGTTCACTAAGCAATGCAAATGTACACATGCTAATTGCTGGTGACATAACATATGTCATAGTTGTGCATGTTAACATGCGCATTGTCAGTGTGAATGGATGTCCTTGCATTGTATGGACCATTCTGCGTAGCATCAGGGCCATATTAGGGATTTATGTTTGCAGTCATCAATGTCAAGGTAATAACACATTCCAAATGCAATTGTATGGGTCTAAGTGTGCCGGTACAATCACCAGGTGGCAATGTTTCTCGACTTGCAAAATAGTATTTGGACTAACACAGCTGGTGCGCCAGACACGGGAGACCCTACCAGGGGCCGCAGACATGATAGGTAAGTCTGACACAAGTAAGGATGTATATCTGAATTCCAATGTGAGTTAATACATTTTTGGGATTCAGTACATGCCTGAAGTCGTGCTTGTATTCTGATGTAGATGACGTGATGCATGGGAGTGCTTGTACAGCATCAAAGATTATGGCAAAATGATGGATGCCTATATATTCACAGAGAGATACCATACAAGGAATTGAATGGATGGGGAAGGTGATGACAGCAGTATGATTGCCAACAAGCCAATACGCCTTGGCACTATGGAGGGTGGGTGTGTGGTTGGTTGTCGGTTTTCCATGGCTCATTCACACCCACCTTGACCTCTGGCCCTTTCACTTCAACACACACAAATGAGAGTGGCATGTGTTCTACTTGTGTTCCAATTCTATAGTCCTAATATGAGCATATCACACATTCATACACATGTCTGGCTGCATTTTTGAGAAGACGGTAACATGCATGTGTGTATGTGCACTTGAAACAGGGAGGGGAGCTGGCTACCTGGTGTGCGGAACGCTATGGTACGGAGGTGGGGTGTTGTGATGCTGAAGAATAATTAGTCCGTGCAGCAGGTGGTGTGGCTTGCGCTGAGTGTGTTTGTACAATGGTTTAGGGACATTGGTGTGGTGCATTCTGGTACATGTAGTGGTTTTAATGTTGCAGTACAGAGTTGATGTTTTTATGCATGTCCCGTTTGGACAATTGACACACACCGGTCAAGGCCTAGAATTCTGTCATGATATTTCTGTGTTGGACATTGCATTGCACACATGCACTCCATATAGGTGTTGTACATCCCAACATTCAACCATGCACATGCATGCTTTGGTAATACACTCACCCAACTGCCAGGTACACTATGGTGTATCCTGCCCATCCCCTTCAACAGTGCACATGCTTTGGTAGATACACTCACCTAACAGCCAGGTACACTATGGTGTATCCTGCCCCACCCTTCAACAGTGCACATGCTTTGGTAGATAGACTCACCCAACAGCCAGGTACACTATGGTGTATCCTGCCCCACCCTTCAACAGTGCACATGCTTTGGTAGATAGACTCACCCAACAGCCAGGTACACTATGGTGTATCCTGCCCCACCCTTCAACAGTGCACGTGCTTTGGTAGATAGACTCACCCAACAGCCAGGTACACTATGGTGTATCCTGCCCCGCCCCTTCAACAGTGCACGTGCTTTGGTAGATACACTCACCCAACAGCCAGGTACACCATGGTGTATCCTGCCCCGCCCTTCAACAGTGCACGTGCTTTGGTAGATACACTCACCCATCAGGCAGGTATACCATGGTGTATCCTGCCCTGCCCTTTCAACAGTGCACATGCTTTGGTAGATACACTCACTCAACAGCCAGGTACGCTCTCCAATGTGATGTGCCTTATACCCTGCCTCTTCCAGTAGTAGGCCTGCATGCAGGGCCTCCAGCTCCAGTATTGCTACTGCTAGCATGCCAGTATTGGAAGGGATATAGGATGTATGAGTAGTCCTTTTGTGCTTTTGCACTGCTCATGGGGGCACCTGGGCTGATTTTGGCCACATGTGGCCTTTTACTACACACCTGAATCTAGTAAACGCCTGGTCGGAGATGCTGGTGTTTCCGGCATGGAAATCACGGTGCTAGGGCATGTCCATGTTTCCGCGTATGTGGTGCTCAGACACTGCAGACACGTTTTGCTTCAGATTCTGGTCACATTGTTTAAGGTTACGGTAGGACGCTTGCGGTGACGGTGTTAGCGGCATCGCAACCCGGAAAAGGGTGCCAGTACGGAACGAGCGGCACTGCAATTTTCAGACCGGCATACTTGGAATGAGGCCCAAGGTCAAAAGAAGGGGAGCTTAGTAGAGCTGGGAGAACGGAGAGGTGTGCTGCTCTGTTAGTACCAAATACAAAAGAAGCAAAAAAAGTGTAACACATATATTGTCTCGGGAAGATAGCTCAGTGGCAACGTGCTCGCCTTGGAATCAAGAAGACACAGAGCATGCAAGTTTGATCCAAGGACGCGCTTAGAAACCTCTGGGTATTAAGTGCATTACAAATATATAACATATCATACATTTGAAAGCAATCTTGTTTTAAAAAAAAATATTTTCTGTTTGATCTCTTCATTTCTACTGCCTAATATTCTGTCCAAGTCATTATTCTGTTAATATTATTACATATTATTTAGCGGTCTGAGGGCCTGCGGGCGAGGGGCGCTATACAAAAATAGTATAGAATAGAATAGAAAAGACTGAACAGCTATTGAATGGTTCGAAAACGTTATGCAGAAAAGATTACTATTTTGAATTGTGGTTTAGTTCAAAGACCTTTTCACAATAAATTGTACAACAGTAATATCACATATTTCCATATAATACAAGAAAAACTGTACATTTAATCTAAACAACGATTATCAAAGTACTTAGTTAAATATAAATAATTCAAAATTCTATAAAATTAATAATCTTAATAACCCCTAGCTATAGTTAATAAAAACAAGAAGAATTAGTTCACCTCCGCTTCCAACAAAGCATTAACTCTTTGCCACATTTTAAACAGAGTCGTATTTAGTTCACTATTTCTTGCCAACAAACATCTCCTCCAGAAGGACTTTCCTTCAGTCTCATCAAGCTCATGAACACAGTCCCTGAGACGGCTAACATAATAATGTCCTAAACCATTGCAACCGGTCAAAACGTGCCGGCTGCTCTCCGTGTGACGCTGCCACTTACACAATCGACTGCCGCTTTCATTAGCGGATCCCCCCAATCTAGGGCCCAAAGGACTCATTGTGGGGAGCTGATTTAAACCTAATGGCAAAAGAAATCTTCTTACTGCAGGTGCTCGGATAATAAAGAACAGGTGATAACAGATTACAAAACAGGTGGCTCCTGAGTCCATCAGTCCTACAGCCTTGTATGACCCTAGCAAAGTGGGGCTATAAAGGCGACCCCGTTAAGGCGGCTAAGACAGCTGGCTGGCCACTTATTTATAATCAGAAGGACAGCAGAGGAGTTAAAGGTATCCAGCCAAATAATCTGTAGCCTGAGCCCCTGTTACATGACCCTTGGGTAAGCCTAGCCAGGTTTATTCACTGGAACCTGCGCCGGTCATTAAAGGACCCCCCAGATCAAGGGAAACCTTTGATGAGGCCGCTGAGGTCAATGCTGGCAAATAGCCCTACTTGAATGGCTTTACCTTGTGCTGCACTGGGGATACTGTACGTCATGTTAACCCTCTCAGGCTTAAAGCGCTAACACGAAGTTTGAGCAGTCAGAGCGCTAACATTTGAATGGACTCTGTATGTGGTTCAGCTTTTTAGCTGCGACTCATGTATCTTTTGGATTCACTTTGGAAAGCTTAGATGTGGACAGTGCTTTACCAAAACTACACATATCCAAGTTGTAATGCCTTTTATTGGTCTAACAGACAGAAATATACTAAGATGGTACAATGAATTAGCATTCAAAGTCTTCTTTGTGTGGTTGTAGGAAAAAGCGCAAAAAGGTACACAAACCATAGTGACTATTCCTTTAACATAGAACAAAAATAAAACATTGATGTCACTTCATTGGTTGTGGGCCAAACAGAACAAGCTGATGGGTATGCATGGAATACTGTGCCACGAAGACCACTTTTCCTTGTATTCATATATAGTTATTTAGGTCCCAACGTGGCACCTCTAAAAGCGCCATACAGAGAACGAGAACAAGACAGAGTGCCGAGACAATGGGCCTCATTCCGACCCTGGCGTTAACCAAGGCGCTATTAGCGCCTTGGTTGACGCCGTTATCACTCCGACTCCGCCATGGTGAATGGTGGAATTACCGCCCCATTCCAAGATTGGCGGGGGCGGTAATTCCCCATTCACCATGGGCCCTTCCCCATTCCCATTTTTGCCCCATAGGGCATAATGGGAATGGGGAAGGCGCTAATTACGCCACCGTAAATTACGGTGCCGTAATTAGCTCCAAGGTCCCTTTGCGGGTTGGATTTTTAACACCTGCAAAAAGCAGGTGTTAAGTTCCAACCCGCAAAGGGAACTCGGAATAGGGCGGTAGGGGTTTAACGGCACCGGTCTCGTTACCGGTGACCGTTAACCCTTACCGCCCGACTCGGAATGAGGCCCAATCCATTTTCAGCGCCTCTGCACAGTCACGTGAGAATGATATGATATCATATGTCATTTATAATGCACAGTGTGTCTAGACGCGACAAGACAAGGAGCAGGAAATGGAAGGAGGACAAAACAACGATCTTACTAGGCCTTGGTCATACAGATCTCGCAAGTGCAGGGAAAAGGGAGGGAAGACGTGCTAGGAGGGGGGGGAGATTGCAGGTAACTCAATAAGTTCTGCCAGAGGGTGGCTCAAAGGTGCAGTGAGGAGGGACTGTAGGGTTGCAGATACAGACCCTTAAGTACTATGGGGGGCCCGCAGACAGTGCAAGGGAAACTGGACATGCAGGAGCCTGGGCCCGAGTTCAGGGGTGGCCAGGTGACTAGTGTGCAGAGCTATCAGGGACATTAGCAGGGGAGAGGAAGAGAGAAAGCGGAAGTGGAAAGGAAGGTCTTCGGTTGCTTCCAGAACCATAGGTGGTTCTGCTTAAGTTTGAGGCAGGGAGTCTGTTCCAGAGGGAGGCCCCATCCGAGGAAAGAGATCTGCCCTCTACTATCTGCTTGGAGAAGTGTCGGACCCTCAGAGAGTTGGAGGTGGATGAGCACAGAGCTCAAGAAGGAAGATGTTTAGGATGAGAAAGTTGGAGGTAGTGCAGTCTTAGGCCCCAGAAAGCCTTGTGAACGATGCAAAGGGACTTGAACTAGATCCTTGCCGCCACAGAGAGACAGTGAAGATATTTCAGATATGGAGAGATACGATCCCTGGGCTTGAGGTCAAAGACAAGTCTTGCAGTCCTGTTCTGGATAAGTTCTAAGGATCGGAGAGTAGAGACAGGCATATTTAGAAAGAGGCTGTTGCAATAGTTCAGCCTAGAGAGGACCAGGGCTCTGGAGACAGTGAGCTCCTAGGGGAAAGTGAGAAAAGGCAGAATACCTCTGAAGAGGGGCAGCTGAAAGTGTGACTTCTTAGAGATGTCAGAGATGTGAGGAGAGAAGGAGAGGGTGGAGTCAAAGATGACACCCAGATTCTTAGCCTCACAGGAAGGAGCAGAAAGAGGGCCCAGGGTGGGCACCAGAGAGAGAGGGAAAAGGAACAAGCAGGTCTCCTGATGAGGAGGATCTCAGTCTTACTGGCATTAAGGCAGAGATCATTGGTGGCACACAATTCCTGAATTGCGGGCACACAGTCTGGTATGAGGGAAGGAGCAGAGGTGGCTGAGGGGAGCCTGAAGGAGAGCTGGGTGACATCTGCATCAAGTTATAGTAGAATGTAGTGATGCGTTAGGCAAGAGGTGCCAGGTGCCAGGTAGTAGTTGAAAAGCCAGGGAGAAAGGTTAGACCCCTGGGGAACACCACAAGTAGAGAGAGAGATAGAAGAGATAGAAGAGATAGAAGAGAGGAAATACCTCAGTTGGACCTGGGAGGGTCGGTCAGTGTGAAAGAAGCTCAACCAACCCAGAGCCTGACTATTGATACCCAAGTTGTCACTGAGGCAATTGAGCAGGATGACATGGTTAACCATATTAAAAGCAGAGGATAGATCGAGGAGAATAAGGGCAGAAGGAAGATTAGAATCAAGCTGGGAGAGCATGTCTTTACGGGTGTTCAAGAGAGCAGTTTCCGTGCTTCTGGCAGCTCTGAAACCAGACTGGTGGTCGTGGAGACAACCAACAGATTTGGTATGCAGATTAAGCTGGGAGATGGCCAGCTTTTCCCGGTGTTTGGCCAGGAAAGGAGTGATGGAGATTGCTGATAGTTAGGAAGGCTCGGCATAGGGTCTCTTAAGAAGGGGGTGCACAAGGGAATGCTTAAGGGGCAGGGGACAGTTCCAGTGGCAAAAGAGTGATTGCAGAAATCGGTTAAGGCTGGAGCAAGGGTATTGATGTGGTCCTTGAGGGTTCTAGATGAGCAGGGGAGAACCTGCTTTGACAAGACTTTCATAGATTGGACTTGTCTAGAAACATCGTGAACAGGGGAAAGAAGAAGAAAGGAAGAGGAGAAGCGGCTGAAGACTGGCCAGGGTTGGTAGAGGAGGAGGAAGAGGAGATAGAGGAAGAGACAGTACACAGGATGTCCTGAGTTTTAGTAGTGAAATGGGAGGCCAGGGCCGTGCAGAGGGCATGGGAGGGGACAGGAGAGGGAAAGACTGCAGCAGGATTGGCCAGCTCCTTGCAGATTTTGAAAAGTTCAGCTGAGTTGTTAGATGCTACAGAAACACAGGCTTGGATGAAGGCTCTCTTCTTACAGAGGACAGAGAGTCTTTATTTTTTTATTTTTTTATTTTATTGAAATATAGCAGAAATAAATCTACTTTTTTCAATTTTTAAGAAAAATGTACAAATTCTTTTTGAAATATTTACAATGGTGAGATAAAAGCATTATAAATATGTACAAATCCTGACATAAATCTACTACATTCATGCTAAGTTACAGAAAGGAAAAACTAGATCATTTACAAATTGTCCACAAATTGTCTTGGTTATTTACATGATTATTATAACAGAGCAAACATGATATCAAATATAAAAAAGAAAGAGACAAACATAATCTTATCGTTTGCATATTACCCAATTTCATTATCACAGAACAGCGTGCTGAAAAAAATCACCAAGGCTATATTCAAGCTCATGTTATTGGCATTAAGAAGAAAAACCCATCTAAGTTCAGGCTGCACATTTGCAACAAGTGACATATGTTTCACAAACATTTTGTTTCTCAAGGGAATCAGCCCTGAACACTCAATTGAAGAGAGTCTTTATGCCTTTGGAGCAGGCGGGAAGACAGTTTGTCAGAGAGTGCACATGATGCACTCCACTTCCACTCAGCTGCCCTACACTTGCGTTTAAGGGTGGCAAGGTCTGAGTCATACCAAGAGTTGCACTTGGATGTGAGCTTCAAACAGATCCTCATGACAGGGGCAAGGACGTCAAGGGTGTTAGAGACAGAGATGAAGTTTAGAGAGGGCTGTGTCAGAGTGTGAGTCAGGAAAAGGTGTAGGAGGAGGAGATAAAGTAGCGGCAAAAGCCTCACATGGGCCGGATGATTGAGAAGATAGGAGGTAGTGCTGGGGTCAGCTTGACCTCAGGGGTAGAGAGAGAGGTGGGAGGAAAGGGGAAAGTGGTCACTCTAAGAGAGAGGAGTGATGAGAGGGTTTGAAAGGGGGAGGTCCAAAGAGATCAGAACATCCAGAGTGTGCCTTGCAGAATGAGTCGGGCCAGAGGGATGAATAGAGGGAAAGAGAGAGAGAGAGTCGCAGAGATTGCGAAAGAGTCCTGGAGAGGGGTTAGTAGCATCCAGGTGTATGTTGAGGTCTCAGAAAAGGAGAAGTTGAGAGGTAGATGCAAGGAGGGAAGAGGAGTGGTCATCCCACTCAGAGAGGAAGAGGGCGACCTGGCCAGGCAACCTGTAGATAGTGGACACAGTGAGAGAGAGAGGCCAGGAGCGACAGAGAGCCAGCAGATGAAGCCTTCAAAGGAGGAGTAGTCCTGCGTTGGAATGACAGAAAATCAAGGCTACACCCCCAGAGGGACGGTTGGTTCTGGGTTCTGAGAGGATCTTGTAGCCATCAGGAAGGAGAGTGTCAAAACGTGTGACAGAGCTGGCCGTGAACCAAGTCTCGGTGAGACAGAGTAAATCCAAATCAAGCTCTTCCAGGAGACGGCAGTTGTCAGAGGAGTTTTTGACAGCGGAGCGATATTTGAGAGTAGTGATGTGGAACAGGTTGCCAACTTTGAAGGACTGCCGTGGAGGGGTACAGCTGGAGGTACGCCTTGCAGAAGTGTTGGAGGTGCCCGGAGATGGGCAGAGGAGGAAGGAAGAGAAAGCAGGGTAGTCAGAGATGAATAAGAGAGTTCCAGAGAGGTGGCAGCGGAAGGAGGCAGCAGGGTGGCCAAAGAAGCAGCAGGGGATTCCGGAGAGGTGGCAGAGGGAGGCAGCGGCAAATGAGCCAGAGAGGGGTAAGTTGGGATGGCAGGAGAAGAAAGGAAGTTGATCAGGCACCGGAAACATCTATCAAAAAGGAGGAGATTGTCCTGAGGGCCCTGGACCAAGATGGTGCCTTTTAAGTAGACATTAATGATGGTCTTAGAGTAATAAAAGGGTGCCAGGAGGGCCTCCACCGGGTGCCACCATTAATGGGAGAAGAGGAAAAAGGAGAGAGAACAGAGTCTGTCCATAGGCCTGGAGAGGGAACGACAAAGAGGATTTCGGTAATGGTCTGTCTGGGGGAAGCACTGGTGTAGGCAATAAGGAGGCCTCGGTTGGAGACTAGGATGTTCCTTTGAGCGTCTTCCTGACAGACTTAGTGAGAGGGATAGGATAGTTGACAGAGTATCAATTAGAGAAGATAAGTGAGACTGAAAGCACCATAGAGGGTGCATGGTGAAGAAGAGGGGGTGACGGGAGAGGGAAACCCAAACGGGGGGGTGGTGCTATGGGGCAGACAAGGGAGGGTAGAAAGAAGGGGCAGACAGAAGGGCAGGAAGCAAAGCACAGAAAAAGAAACAAGAACAATAGGTACTACATATCAGATGCAATGCAGAACCATAAACAAAGCACACTACACAAAAGGAACCTAGGAGTGAAAGGTGCAGGCAGGCAGACAATTCAACTAAGCACAAGACACACAAGGAACCTAGAAGTAAGGAGTGGAGGCAATGCAATGTAATGCCAAAACCGTAGAGAACAACACAATGACAATACCGTGGAGTAGAGCAACGGCAGTGTCAAGGTACACTGCAGAAACTAATCCCATCAGGAACAGTACCAACTGAGGGACCTAGAAGGGGAGGAATGCAGACAAGATACAGGTACAGTAGTGAAACAAAATACCGGAATGGCCAGACAAAGCGATAAGTCAGGGAGCGAAGGGCGAAGATGTGAGAAGGAGGTAGGGAGGGCTGGGAGGGGAACAGGATGCAAGGATCTACAATGCCTGGGAGTGGGCGCGGCCTAAGTCATGCAAGAGAGTGGAACAGGATTCAAGGACCTACGATGCGAGGGAGTGCTCGTAGCCTAAGTCGCGAGGGAGCAAATGCTGCCTAGTTGTAAGGGAACGCACATGACCTAGGTGGGGGGGTGCCAGGTAATGGTGACTGAGGCACGGAGACATAAATAGGGGACAGCTGCTGACAGAGTGACATAGACAAATGTAGTGTACATTTCTGCCTTAGGCCAGTAGTTACACAACAAAATGTTTAGTATTTACAATTTTTTTGTATTGAAGAATGAAGTGGGGGTGGAGGATGTTCCTTTAGTTGCTAGAAGTTAGAGACGATGCCCTATCTGAAATACCTCTACTATTGGAACTGCTTTGATGCCAGGGGAAAGCATTCAGATGGTGAAAATTCCAATTTTTGGCAAAAGTTATTTCCCTGCAGGCTATTTTTCCCAAACTGCAGCCTATCAGGAAATAGAGCTTGCCTTGTTCACGCATGTTTGTAGAAACGCGGGAGCAGAGAAATCGGCAACAAGATGTGAGAGGTAAAGAGGAGGACAGGGATCTCAGTTGGGATGCGAATGGAGCTAGCGCTGGGGTGTTAGTGGAAGGGGTGGAGTCAGGGGTCTGAACCAAGCAGAGCTTGGAGGGAGACCGGCAAACGCAGGTGTCTCCTGCAGAAGATGGGGATTGGAGAGGGGCAGAGGTGGCAGGGCAGAGAATGGGAGACGATTGCGTGGTGTACCCCACTCAAGAGCATGGAACGGAGGGAAACCGGCCCACAAACAATGTCTCGTCTCAACAAGAAACCTGGGAACATGTGCTTCAGTAAACCTGGACTATGACGAGACATCATGGATCCCCAGTAGTTAGGGATGAGTAGAGAGAAGGAGCTATAGTGGGAGGTGTTTTAGGGGGATATGGAAAAGAGAGGTTGTTAATGGTTAGAGAGCGCCGAGCCAGAATGGGAAAGTAGAGGGAGATGAAGAAAGCCAGGCTGTGTGAGGCTATGCAATGGATGGTTTTTGGCCCTCATTATGAGGGGTGCGATAACCCTGTAACACTGTTACCAGCTCCTGACACCCCGGTGCTACCAGGATATCAGAAGCGGCAGCGGTACCGTAAATCCCGATTCCCGTGCAGTCCTACAGGACTGCATGGGAATGGGGACACTGAAGTACCGGCACAGTTGTTAGCAGTGCTGGTGCTTCAGTGAAAAGTATGCCGGTAGGGGCCTGAACTCCCGCCAGGTCAGGCCTGCCGTCCGTACCCCTACCAGCATTCTCGTAGTTTGTCTGTCTGGAAATTATGCCATTACGATGCTACCGGCACCTTTATTTCTGGACTGCCAAACCTGTAATGAGGCCCATTCACTGCGAGTCCAGCTGGGCGTTAAAAAAGTGGTAGTAGTTCTGTTACCAGTGAATCAATAAAGGGAGAAACACAATTAACCCCTAACATTCACTATCTCTACCTTTATTGGGTATAAAGATATATTTAAACAAAGAGATAGGACAAAGAAATAATAAACTCAATGTGTAATACTGAGACCCTACATGTATTCCTAACTAGAAGACGTGTACTCATATCTTGAAAAAATAGATAAAGTACAAAAAATACAAAAATATGTACATTTATTATACATGAAAAAAGTTCATAAATGAGAAAGTAAGACCCACAATATAGCACAACAACTGATCGTAAGAAATACAATAACATTATTCAATTCACATAAAAAACCATTATACATAAAACATTTGCACCACATTACATAAACACAACCATAGCAGCAAATCACAATATCCTAAAACAAATGTGTTTCAAACAATGCATATATTCCCCACATGTAACATGTTTCAGTTCTTGGTTCCCCAAATGGCTGAACTCTCTTCAGGGAAAACAAACACTTCTTTTCTGTAGTTCTAAAGTTTTTCAATATTGTGCGGTAGGGGTCCATGCACATCTACCAACAGATGTAGTTAAAACCAGCTGAAAGATATGAGGGGCAAAAGAATACCCTGAGTACTCAGTAATCACAACAAGTTAACTCAACAACATTCACCATCTTTCCATATGCACAGGTGCACAGCCTCTAAAGTGAAAAGAGGGTGAGGGAACCAGTCACCATGACAGAATTATCAAGAGTCTGAACAATCACCCTCGACGTGAAAATACATTCACAAGCCTGCAACAAGGATTTATGAATAATCACTTCCGGCGCGACAAATCAATATATTTGTTTGCCAGACCACTTTAATTGTGGTCCCACAAGTACGGGGTGGATTAGTCACCTGTAGGCAAGTAGAGAAACCGTCACCAAGAGCGTACGACAAGAAGAGAAGCTGCCAGGGAGACATATTCCCTTTAAAAGACAAAACTGTAAAATACCTGAAAGTAATACAGCACTGTTCAATATTCACAATCCAACGCGATGGTCACATGGGTAACAAACTGGGGTACACAATACCGCTGGGCTTCAATACAATGTGAAATCACTGGCGCCGTAAATCCAAAGATGTTTAGAAATCTGAAATAACACGGAAAATACAGCTTATGCGACTGCTGTTATAAGGTATCTCAGAGTGCCATACAACCACGTAATCAAATTGATATGGAGCCTGTCTAGCATCATACATGTACTACTCTGGATGCAAACAGCATGTGTACATACACAAACAAATATATCCAAATAGTGGCACACATCCAGCGAGACCTCTCACAATACCCGCTAACTGTAAGGTGGACATATCCAGGCCGTGGTGAATCACAGAATAGTAGAAATTAGAAAGTACAACCGCCGTCTTAAAGACTTACTTCCACACCGTTTTAACCCGACATTGCGGATACACGCTCCCATCTTAGACCGGCCGGCACAGCTCGGTCCACATACTTCCGTGTTGTCAGAAAAATAACAGCGAGGTAGGACTAGTACTCTATCCAGTATATAGACATGTGAGGCGCCATCTTGGAAGTAAAAATGGCCATTACTGAATCGGCTCCGTAACATGCACAATATTGAATGAACACTGACATCACTAAAGAACATGGGTATTCAGAAACTTGTATCTCACAAAATGAGCATCATTTTGAACATCCAGAAGACTTTAAATGCATAAATAAGCACGAGAAATTTAATGTGTTGAACGGGTCGAATTTTGAACACCAATCATCTTCATATATCTTTTTGGTACAAGTTAAAGTCCAATGGTAGAGGTTCACATGCACTGGTAAGTATATCATGTACAAATAAACAACGCATATACATCCATAGAAGTCCTAATTGTTTTGTATGTACAGTCTGACAATAATTCTAAATTAGAGACAAATGAACCAGCAGGTATATTTCTCATAGTTATTCAATGAAGCACTTGAACATGGCAGAGAGAGGATCCACATTGCAGCGAGCTATCTCATAAATGTACTTGGTGCCAATCTACATTCTCATTTAGCCCCACCACATGACTTTGCAATTTGAATATCAGTTTTTGTTCAAAATTCAGCAATTTTTGGTCAGTGGCCTCTTTGTTTATGCCTTCCACTTTCTAAAGAATTACCCATTCAAAATTAGTATGGTCATGTTTCATGTCTAGAAGTGCCTAACCATAGGTGCAGTTAGCACCTTGTTTTTAATGCAGCTACGATGTTCAATAAGTCTAATGCGGCATTTCCTATTCGTTTTGCCAATATAATGCAAGCCACACGAACATGTGATCATGTAGATCACATTCTGTGTGTTGCAATTGGTCATACTACTCATTGTCCATAGGACGTCTGGATTAATCTGTACAGACTTGGTAGTTTTGGTGAACTCACACATGACACAGTGGCCACACAGGAAATGGCCCAGGACAGGGGGGAAAAACCCACAAAGTCGTTAGTCGTTTAGCATGTATGTCTGTTTTAATGGTGACATAATTCCTGATTAGTATGTTTCTTAAATTCTGGCTTCTCTTAAAAGCTACCAAAGGAGGAGGTATTTCTTTATTATTATAAACTTTCTTCCATGTTTTGTCAATGATGTTCTTTATTTTATACAACAGGTTAGAGAAGGTGTTAACAAATACAGTACCCACTTTTCTTTGTTCTTTATTGTTTTTTTCCAGAATTGCCTCTCTATTGTTGTTGTAAGCCCTTTTGGAAGATGTCTTTACAAATCTAGCTGGATACCCTTTATCCAACAGTTTCTGAGACAGGATGTTAGCACTTAAAGCAAAATCTTCCTTAAGGCTACTGTTGCGTTTGAGCCTCAGGAACTGTCCATAAGGAAAATTAGATTTCAGGTGATTGACATGGTGACTGTTATAGTGCAACAAAGCATTTTTATCGGTCTTTTTTCTGTAAGGTTTGACTTTGAGAAACCCCTGATGATGAAAAATGGTTATGTCCAAGAAGTCAATTTGATGTTCCTGTATGGTTCCAGTGAATTTCAAAAACCTATTTTGCAGGTTAAGCCAAATAATAAAGTCATTAGCTCGTTGCATAGATCCATCCCAAATGATACAGATGTCATCTATATACCTGAGCCACTTCCTCACAAACCGTTGGTAAGGGTTATCTGTAGAGTAAATCACACTCTTTTCGAAAAACTCAACGTACAGATTCGTCAAGTTGGGTGCCATAGCCGCACCCATCACTGTGCCCTCTGTTTGTTGATAAAAGGTGCCTTGAAATTGAAAGAAATTTTTTGTCAAGGCAAATTCTGTGTACCATAAGATAAAGCCATTACTAACTGGGTGTCCGTCCTCTCTATTAAGAAGGATTTCCTCTATCACTTCCAATGTGGCTCGCTGGGGAATCATGGTGTATAACGACTGTATGTCTAAACAAATAAGTAAAGTCTTTCCTGATTCAAAAGACAGATTTTCTATCTTATTTATGGCATCTGTAGTGTCTATTAGATAGCTCGCCATTTTAATTACAAACGGTCTAAGATAGAAGTCTGCAAATTTAGACAAGGGTTCAAGAATCGAAGTAACCCCCGATACAATTGGCCTACCCGGAGGATTGGAGGAATGTTTGTGAACTTTGGGGCAAATGTAAAATACTTGTACTTTACCAGTATCCCGAGTTAAAAAATCACGTTCTTGTTTCGAAATAATTTCTGTTTCAAAGGCTCTCGTGACTTTTCCTCTAATAATAGAGCACAGTTCAGGGGTCGGATCACCCTCTAAACGAGTATAGCTGCTGCCATCCGATAGTAGTCTCTCACATTCATTCACGTAATCAGTACGGTTCAACAAAACAATGGCTCCCCCTTATCAGCCTGTCTGATAATCACATCTTTGTCTTTAGCCAATTTGGAAATAAGAGTGCGTTGAGATCTACTAAAGTTCAAATTATAGGATTTCTCTTTGCTCTCCAAGTTTAGTATCTCTTTTAACACCTGTCTCTCAAACACTAAAGTTTCAGGGCTAAAGGAATGGGTAGGGGCACAAAACGTGGAAGGATTGCGTAAACCACTTAGATTGTTGTTGACATATTCATTACCATCTTTAAAGAATTCATTTAGTCTAACTTTACGCATAAAGGCATAAAACTCAGTTCTGAATTCAAAAGGGTCATGTCTTTTAGTGATCACATAATTCAACCCTTTGTTTAGAATATCTTCTTCTGCAGCGATCAAGATATAGGTGGATAAATTCATTACCATTGATTTCTTGACATGCTCCGTGCACGAACCTGGTTGTCCCAATTCCCTCGGTTCGGGCCCTGCCCTAAAAAAGGCGTTTGTCGTCTCTGTCGGTTGGCGCCTCTTTGGCCTCTGCCCCGAGTCATATTAGGATAGTTGTCTCCACCATCACCTGTAGTGCTTTCATCACTAGAACTATAGGATGTATCCCTAAATCTTACCCTTCTGGTGTTACTGAGGGTCTGGTTATAGGTACCAAAAAAATTCACGTCATTCATCTTCTGTGCTAAATGCAATTGATGCAGTCACATGGGAGACTCACTTTGTGAAAATACTTAGTACTCCCTTGAGTGAAGGATCGCCTGATCCACCTGATAACGTGATCCCATGGGATTTGGAAATCCAGCTAGATGACATCAAAATTGCAATACGCGCTCTGAAGAATTCACACGCTGCTAGTCCGGACATGATATCCAACATGATGCTAAAACAAAACGAAACGCAATGGTCAGTCTTCATAGAAGCCTTGTTTTGTTCACCAAGCACTATTCCTGAATCCTGGCGTGAAGCCATCATCGTACCTATATATAAGAAAGGCAATCGGGCGGATCCCGACAACTATCGCCCGATTGCTCTGTTAGATACGATAGGCAAGTTATTTGCCTTTTTTCTACGCCAACGACTTGCACAGTGGTCCATGCGAGATGAAATCTACGACGTTCGTCAAACTGGCTTTACTAAAGGAGTTGGAATTGAGGTTAACCTACTGATCTTAAACATATTGAAATCAGAAACCCTAAAAGCAAAAAGGCGACTACATCTGGCATTCATTGATCTGCGAGGAGCGTTCGACAGTGTCAATCGTGTCAAGCTCTGGCAGAAATTGTCAAAATGGAACTGTCCTTAAAAGTTGCTACAACCAATCAAGGCGCTGCATTCTGAAACTTCCATCCAGATTCGTTTAAATAATCAAGGAGACCTATCAAAGAAAATCTTTACCAACAAGGGGGTGAAACAGGGATGTCCCCTGGCAGTCGAACTTTTCATTTGTTTATTTCTGACCTTCCGAAACATCTGGAAGCTGTTAGATGTTTCTCGCCAAAGATAAACAACATCGAAATTCACTGCATAACTTATGTGGACAATCTCGTCCTAGTAGATCTTACACAGATTGTTCTTCCACGTTTGTTAACAATTCTCTGTGAGTATCTTAATAGGAATGATCTTGAATTAAATACAGGTAAAACAAAGATCGTGACCATTGGTGCTGGTGGTCCCAGAAAAAAATAAGCCCTTCTCCTGGAAAATCAATGGAATCCCTTTGAGTTCTAGAATTCCATTCGATACCTTGGAATAACTTTCAACACTTCTATCAATGAACATCACTGGAAGTTGGACCTCACAAATGGGATGATTCAATTCAGTATTCAAGCCTCAAAAATAAATAAGCAATATGGCATATTTTCTCTTGAACCGGTACTAATTATTTACATTCAAAAGGTAATACCCGCTATTACGTTTAGATCTGAATCAGGTTGGAACATTGATGCCCTATTCTTGCAGAAGCCTGAAGGCTTATTTTGGCGTTGGGTATTGCATCTACCCTCGTACATTTCAATGGTGTCTCTTCGATATGACTTATCAATAAATTCAATACATAGTTGCGTCATGTGGAAACCAATAATGGTGCTACGAAAGATGAAGCTGCACCCACTGCCTCCGTCATACCAACTTTTTGAAAATCGTCCAGTCTGTGGGCGACCGGGCCTTGTTGGAGACTGGCAGCAATTACTGGAAGCCACTCTAAACAATGCCGGTTTGAACATAGTTGACTTGCTCAGCCAACCTCAGTGCGTAAAAAAGAAATTTGACCGTTGCTGTTGGATCCAGAATTACGATCTGCTGAAAACGAAGCCTACATTCTTGAGATCGGGATTAGGCGTACACAAACTCAATGTTTATTGTCGCTACTTGGTAACTTGCCCCTCGCAACATCATTGTGACCAATTTTTGAGGCTGCGTTTGAATGCATTAAACAACAGGGAAATGCACTTTCTACGACACATTAACGAAGCAAACGGCAATCTTTGCAGATTCTGCAACCGTCAAAACGAATCTATCGAACATCTAATTATCGGATGCCATGCGTTAACCTTACGTCGACTGCGTCACTTAGGAGACTTTACCCCTGTTGAATCAGACAATCAAAATTGGTGGTCTTATGCGGTTGCCGGACATAACATTAAGTTGACCTGTGCAATTGTGAACTTCTTGGACTCTCTAAATTTAACTGAAAAATGAGGTTGTATGGAACTCTTAAATTGTTATTAATATGATGACATGATACAACTTTATATGCTGGATTGCTGATTGTTTTCTTTTCTTTTACACTGTAATGGATAACAAGGCACATATGACGATGTGTTGTAACTATAGCTTGGCGACTTGTTGGCTTCTCAACAGGTTCGCTGCGCTGAAGTTTCAATAAAAAAAAAAAAAAAAAATAGGTACCAAATTTATGCCCCTCCACTACATAGGGGAAGGCCTTTTCAGGACTAAAGTTCGATATATCCTTCTTCATTCTCTTCACTCTATCCAGAGTGGTATCATTCTTAAAGTCTATCAAACCCTTTAGATGTTGTTCTACTTTGATTTTGAAAGCTTCGTAATCCGTGTCTTTTTTTATTTCCTCTTGGATTTTATTGATATCTAATTCTATTTTTTTTTTAATTTCGTTTCCCGTATCTATAATTAATACAAGCCAGTCCCGTCCACATTTATTAGAAATATAACTCCACTTGATTTGGAACTCTTTATTGTCAAGGAACAAACGTGGTTCGTTCCTTACAATCAAACCTTGAGGGAGTGTTTGGGTCTTAAGATATTCTAACATTATGGCACCATGTAACTCAGTGCGTATAAGACGCTTCCTTAATTGAACGGATTCATCCCATTGGTCGCTACTGGTGGTATTACCTTCTATAGTGGACAACACCGAAAGGGAATCTAAAAGTTTCTTTACGTAATCCTCACTATAGGCCAAACATAGGACTCAATGGGAATGGGGAGGACGGAAGCACCAGTACTGTGTGCAACAGTGCCGGTGCTTCCATCAAAGTCTGCAAGCGGGTGCCATTCTGCCCGCCAGGTCAGACCTGGCGAGAGGAAGGACATCCGGCTCGCAGACTTGTACTCTGCCAGTCCGGTAACAATGGTGCTGGTGAGCCTACCGGCACTGTTGTTACTGGACCGGCAGGTTCGTAATGAGGCCCATAATTTCTACAATATGTAGTTGGCTGGCATTTCGCTTCATGGGCTGTGAAACATAAGAGATTTTCATTGTTTGGCTTCTTACTAGCCATCCTTGGACAACTGACAGGTTTTAAAGACATGAGCCAGACACAAGTAGGGGGAAAGAGGGGTCCATGGACAGCTTTCCTTTCAATTAAAGAAGATACCATCATGATACTAAGCTATTAGCCAGGGTGATCTCTTTGCATTTGGCCTTTTGTGGCGTCTTGTGTCTGGGGATACTTGTACCGAGTAAGGGAGGAGTTCTATCTGTGGTCATGCTGATCAATAGACAGTGTTCTTCAATTATTGGTCACGTGTGATGTGACAGTGTTTGGAATTATTTCACCCTTCATTTATTGGGAATATTGGTGCAAGTGTTATGTTTTGTCTTGCCACTGGGGACACTCTTGAGTTATTCTTCATGGAGTCATTTGGTTTATAGTTGTCCTGCACCTGGCTTACAAAGGCTGGTTTGTTTTCTTATAAAACCTTAATTAATCTGGGAGTATGCTTCTTGTGTCCTGGGAATTGTTATCTCGTGCTTTCACTGCAACGTCCTGACCCTCCTGTATGTCATGGTAAGCTTGGCTGTGGTTGCCAGCTCCTGCCTGAGCTCTGCACAGATCTGTATTTTTATGATTTCAGTATTTTCAGTTTTTGTGAAGTCTTGAGGCCTTCCGTTTACTAAGAAGAAGGTTGTGGCTTCCATTTTGGAAAAGATGACTGCCCATTACTGTTCTGTTTCTGTGTTAGTGAGCTATATTTGCATGTCGCTCATGTTGCATTCAGCTTATACATTGCTTATGCTAGTATTCTTCATGTCTTATTGATGCTATGTTAATATTCTTCATGCATAAGTGCATATGTTACCTAGTGTCTCCGTTTTTCATGTTGAGGGCACATTTGCTTCATGTCTAATGCATGCAAATGTATTGTCACAACGTTAATTTGGTTGGGTGCCATCTTCAGCTTAGATAGTGTCCATCTCCTGCTATGCCTGCCTGGGATAAGGCCATTACGGTTGTCTAAGTGAATAACGTTTCTCACCTGTGCAGTTTTGAGCTGGGGGAGGGGCAGAAGTTATGGATGACATATTCATCTGCCTCTAAACATACAGATGAGCTGTGATAAGAGAGTCAGATTCTTGAGCCAGTGCAGTTTCTCTGGAGTATCTGCTGTGGTAACAGATTGGAGGGTGCAGCATAAAGCGTTTCCTTCAAGGAAGACAATGATGTGGTTGAAGAAAACTCGCTCTGGGATTTAAAGTGGTGACTAAAAGGAGAGAAAAGTCTGTAGAGAGAGGGTTGTAAGGGTCAGCAGTGAGATTTTCAAGATGGGCAGGACTGTGGCCCCCTCGTAAAAGGCTGCGAAAATGTCCATCGTGAACAATAGGATTTTAAGTTGAGTTCCCTGACTGGAAGATGCGCATATGCTCAGAGATAATATTGAGAGGGAGGTGACACAGGTTTGGTTTGAATGGTGATGGAGACAAGGTGAAGTCTCTATAAGGAGGCGCGTGCGGGTAGATGAGGTTTGAATGGGTCAGTTGATCATGATAGGAACTATCATGGTGTTGTTTGAAAAGTGTAATGATGATGGGGATGGGAGAAGAGAGTTGGAGCAAGGAGGAATGGTGGAATGGGTGTGGGAGTGTGCAAAGACCACAACAGAGGGAGAAGGGGACAGTCAGGAGTAGTAGTAGGATGAGTGGGAGCATGGAGGACAGAGGGATGGTCTGGGGTTTGTCATGAAACAATTTGTGGTGGGGTGATTAGATGATGTGTACACAGGGGTGGTGGTTATCGTATGAGGAAGTTGAGGAGCATTGTAGAACCAAGGGTTGTGGCCCTAGACCCTACTAAGTCTACACAGGGCCAAGAAGGTGATGTCCTTTGCTGCAGATGCCTGCGATGGCGGTTGCCCAAGTATATTGCTAATGGGGGTACAATGGGCATAGATAGGAGTATGGGGGTCATGTGCTGACCAGTGGCCAATGGAGGAGCACCTGTGGGCTGGAATGTCGGTGAAATAGCCGCCACCTCGCTGCCTCTAGCTGCTCGGGATCTTCAGGAGGGAGAGAGCCCAGCACCCCCATGAGGAGCATGAAATGGTTGGTGTGGGCATCCATCTTGCCTCGTGCCTTGAGAGAAAGTCGCAGAGGGTGAAGGGTCAGGCTGGATTCTGGATGTTACCTTTTGATTTTAGGGTCACATGGTGATTAGCAGCCAATGGGACAGCATATGCAGGGCAGCCTGGACTAGAGATGGCTTCTGCTTTGCTTACTGTTGCTGGTCGAGACCCTATGGGGCAGCACATGGATGATAATGATGTGTTATTTATATAGCAGCGCAAGGTGGGTGTAGCAGCTGTAGCCCTTTGAGACAGGGCTGCAGAAATAATGGCAACCATACACTGGATCGGGAATGTACATACTCCTTCTTTACACATTTTTCCGTATCTCCTCCCCTTCCACTCATGTTCCCTCCGATCATGTGGTCTACTCCCAGTAGGACCTAGTCTTTTAAAGAGAAAGCATCCTGTCTGCTGTAACAGCACCTCACTTCACCTCCGGCCCTGATGGTGTGTAGCCTAGAGTGACGAGTCAGACTGGATACAGGATGCGCCCTCCTGCTTTCAGGATTGTAGAATGGAGGATGGAGACATGTGGTGACTAGCAGTCAATGGCAGAGCACACGCAGAGCTGTCTGGACCGGTGATGGCTTCTGACCTGTTTACTGTTGCTGGTCTAGGTGTTGTGGGGCAGCACCTGAGTGATACATGGTGCCAGAGGTTTGTAGATGCTCACCTCTCCTCAGCCAAACCAGGCACTAGACAATTCACCAAGCAGAATGCAACTAGCATGGAATCCCACACGCCACCACGAGAATAGCCTACCAGCTTAATAAGTGGGGACCAAGGTACCAGCCCTTGCCCAGGCACAGCACCACAAAAGGCACCACTGCAAAAAGTCAGCACAGACTCCCCATCACACATACGCTAGGAACCTCTCGTCTCTTACAGAGTCCAAACAGAGCCACTGTATACACAGGACCACCCAATGAAACCAGAACGCAATAGGTGGCACCGGACCGAACAAACATAGGTAAGGATCACCAAGACCCTACACTCAATTGAATTCCAACTGACCTAAGGATCTCTAGCTAACCCCTGCCACTTCCCTCTCTCCCCCTTCTTTCGTTTTTCCTTCCAAACCCTCAACATAATGGGGACAATATGTATATATGTATATATTTGTGTAAATGCCTAACAAATTGACCTACACCATTCGCCACTTCACACCATGCACTGTGCACAAGTATATCATGTCACTCTAATAATACACCAACACCAATTGTCACTAAACATGATTTTGAATATGTATCAGCCTTGAGAAGGACCTACGGGTCGAAACACGTGTTGGCTGACCACATGGGACATTAAGAACCCCCCTTTTTTACCCACCACGGGTGTCTATAACCCAAGAAAATAATCAAACCTGGTACAAAGCAGCACCTAAAACACAAAACTGTGTGGAAAATATATTATTGCATATATTTAGAAAGACAAGGTATCCAGGTTTCCTTCAACTCTCTACCAAACAAACGAGGTGTGGGCTGCACCTCAACCGGAACCTGTGACCTTGCCGCAACAACAGCAACTGAGGAACCTCACTACCAGAGCTCAGCGAGGTTGGTTCCACCCTAGAGCCCGCGCTACCCCCCTTCTTCTCTATAAATACTAGGGAACCACCACTGCTCCAGCTCCTGGAATTATACCAAAGTAAAAAAGAACCAATACCAAAGATGGCAGAATACCTGATGTCAAGAAACGAATATATCAGGGCACTGTTTGACCAAGGGCATCCACAGACAATGCCATTAGAGACTCAAACCCACAAGAGGATCTCAAACAGAAGTTTATGCGACTGGAAAAGCTCTCATGAAAAGAAATTAACAAGTTCTGGGAGAAAACCACAATGCAAGAGTATGATGAACAAAAGAAAATACAGAGAGGTCTAAGAATACTCATTTTTCCAGACTTTGATGACCCTCTGGACTCAGATCTAGCTGACAACTGGGAAACCAATCTTATACAGGGCTCAACTATAATGATAGAACTGCTAATAGAACATGCCAAATGCAAACATGCAAGAGTCGTTACTCTCATTGAAGAACTAAAGAAAGAAATTGAAGATTACGATGCACTGAAAGCAACCAAGGAAAACATTTTCAAAACTATGTACAAAATACTCAAAGTCCACCAAGATGAAGTTAAAATGAGGAAACTACATAAATTCTTTAGAGATGACAAAGACTACAGAGAAGACAGGGTCTTCACATATCAAGCAAAATATGACCAGGACAAACCGAAATCAAAGGAAAGTACACCGAACAGCTCACCTGGAAGCTCAGAAATAGACAGCGACCGGGAAGAAGCAGCGGGAACAAGTGAAAAAGCAACAGATGAACAAACTAAGCTCTCCTTTTAAGAGCAAATAAAAAGACACAAGAAAGCAAATTGCGAGGGGCGTGGCCTGCACGCGAACGATGTGGACGTGAGCCTGCTGAGCTCCCACAGGCGCCAAATAGATCCTGCATTAGCATCCTGATTCTGGTGGATTACGAACCAACCAAGCACCTCGACCGACTCAGCAAGGTGGAGGGCGCTGCCCGACCAAATTTAAGATCTTCATCTGGCCAGGCGACCGATTAATTCGATAGAACGCCGAGGGCTTGAACCCCGGCACCCAGACACCTAAAATGGCCTCCACCGCCTGAGTGCAGCGTCCTTCCAGCTCCCTGAAATCGCAGTGACTTTGTGCTGCAGAAACCAGAGGAAGCATTAGAGGCTGCCCCGGACTGCTGGATCAACAGACACCCACCCACCGGAGACCTGCTGGGAATTGGAGGACGTCCCCGAGGCGAACTCCCTGCCGGGGTCGCGCAAGCCGAGAGGCAGAGGGTAAAAGACCCAAACCCCCGCCGGGAGAACACTCTGACACTGCTGGCACGAACACCTCCCCCGCACCTCCTTTGACCACACGCAGCGAGTGGGCTGGGTCCCCGCAGCGGCCACAACTGCACGCCGTCTCTCTGGCGACGGCTCGGCGCGGAAGGGACTACGCAAGAAGAAGATCATCCAGCACCCGTGGAACAGGGGAAGCCGGGACTGGATCTGCTAGTGAAACTGCAGCACACGGCAAGTAAGGGCCCCCCCCGCTGAACTATCCTCCTGGTTGGACCGGGTGGTGGTGTCCCTGGTGCCCGGGCCCAGCCTCGGGGGAGACGCGGAAGAGGAGATATTGGAGTTGGAGGGAAGGCCACCCCCTTCCCGGGGAAACGCATGGGCGTGGCGGGGCTCCATAAATACTGACTGGTGAAAAGAGGACTAACAAATGGCGCTGGGCTCCAGCTGAAAGGCCCTGTTGGGAATTACTACCACTGCCATTGAGGAAGGGGTTTCTCCCCAGCTGTGAACGCTTTGAGTAACAGTATAAGGCCATACAGGGCGCCTCTTTGGGCGAATATGCAGGGTGCCGCCACGAGACACACAACTCTACCCCATAGAAGCAGCGGCGCATACCCCAGCGGACCTCCCGGGGGAAAGTAAAAGGAAGAGGAGGGAGAACTATCTATCCCTGACACCCTTGGCCCGACTAAATTGACACTACGGGCACGCCTGATCCGGATTACAGGCAACTCCATACCGGTCTAGCCACCAAGCATAACCTTCACAACCTCCATAAAGATGGGCAAAGACAGACAAAAGAAGTACTCAGAGTACCACTCAGAGTAGTAGGGACCAATTTGCGGTCGCCACCACTCCAGCCCTGACCGACCAACCAACACGATCGAACTCCCCCACGGGAGAAGAGGCTCTCTCACTACGAGATGTGATGGCGGCCATTGCCAGTTCCCGCTCCTCAATGGAGGTCAAAATAGATAGCATAGCGGCGGATGTCTCCTTCTTGCACCACGACCTACAGAAGCTGACCTCTAGAACCAGGGAAGCGGAACACCCTATCTCTGAGGCAGAGGACAACATTACTGGGATCAACAGGCAGCTATCACAAGCCTTAAACCCCATCAAAACCCTAGAATCAAGGGTGGACGAGGGAGAGGGAAGGTATCGCCGCAACAATGTGCGTATTCTCGGATTACCGGAGGGAGAAGAGGGACAATGCATGGAACTATTCCTTGAACAATGGATTATGGACACCTACGAACCCAACTCCTTCTAAAAAAAAATCTCGGTGTAAAGAGCCCATAGGATGCCCTTGGGCAAAAGGATCCCTGGTGGACCAGCCCGAACGATAATCGCTCGATTACTTAACTACCGCGACAGGGATGCTCTCCTGCAGATGTCACGATCACTTATAATGGCTCGAGAATCGCAATATTCCCCGATTATACCCAAGAAGTACAGCGGGCACGACAATCGGTTGAACTGCTCAAGAAACAGCTGGCACACATGAACGTGAAATACGGCCTGCTCTTCCCGGCACAACTCAAGATTTATCATAAGGGAACCACAGTGTACTTCTCTGACCCACAGGAGGCCTAGAAATGGGCAGAGGCCCATATTGAGGGAGACTGGACCACGGGACCAAGGAGACAGAAAGGAAGACCCTGAAATGGACCAAGACGGGCCTCCCCGAGGAGGGATCCAGAACTGGCGGGACAGGACACCCCGGAACAGGCAGCGGAACAAAACGAACGATGAACAGGCTACGAGCCTTCACCAGAAGGGGAAGGCGACCTACTGCAATACAATGATACGCCGGTCCTGGGCCTCTGGCCCCACCACACGAAGTAACCCACCAGGAATGACTCTAACAGCTGGCGCAGGAGAAGGGACTCTGGGATGGGCTCCCCCACCCCCTGGTAGGAATCCCCACTCATCTTGAGCTCTCCTTAAAGGTTTGGATTTTGAGCTGACACCCTAAGTTTTAAGTGTCAGCAATGTTGGGACGACAGGTACTTCGAGTTGGGGTGGAGTATAGGGAGGGGGAAGGAAGGGAAAGTTTGCAGGGTTTTTTGTTGTTTCAGGGCTATTGCATGTTCATAAGACGATTTATTCACTACCCCCTGCAGAGACCACCTCGTATTACTCCACACAGGAACCTCACTCCCACGACAAATGTTAAAGGATTATCGCCCCTTTTTTGGGGTCACAACACCCTGAAAACCTCTAACACGCGCTGTAAATAACATCTACACAAGCCCAAGCACTACCCACACAACGCTCCAGGTCTCTTAAGCTGCTCACCTGGAATGTGAATGACATGGGTTCTAGGATCAAAAGGTGCCTCATCATGCAATTCTTGAATAGACATTCCCCCGACATGGCTCTGATAACTGAGACACATCTAGCGGGTTCAAAATGTGCCTTCTTCCAGAGAACCAATTATCGGCCCGCATTCCATGCGGGGTATACAATGGGATCCAGAGGCACCCTTATTCTTATGCACAAACGTACCCCATTCATTCCGCAGATGATAGAACAGGACCCCAGGGGTCGATACGTGTTCATCCTGGGAATGCTCTGGGGTGAGAAGCTCGCTATTGCTTCAATCTACTCTCCACTCGGGCTGGGGCAGGAACGGCTAAATGACCTTACCACTCTTATGGGGAAACATCGACCTGATATGTACATCCTATGGGGAAACTTTAATGACGCAATGTGCAACAACACAGACACCACTCACCTTAGGAACAGGAATCCAGACACCCCCACAAAGTTGGCTAACTTCACATCGGCTTTAGGCCTCCGGGATATGTGGCGGGCACTACACCCCGGAACCAGAGAATACTTATTCCACTCGGGAGCCCACGGCTCCATGTCCAGTTTGGACTACTTCTTCCTCCCGAACACCAACCTTTACATGGTAATGTCCACAGAGATGCTTCCTCAAGGCATCTCGGATCATTTGCCACAGACAATGGAACTGAGTATGCAGAGTGTCCTCCCCCCTAGAACATGGAGATTGAATAACTACTACCTTGGGTTCCTCGAGCTGATCGATCGCCTACCGATGTGTCCAACGAATACTTCAAACTCAACGAGGACACAGTAGATAGCCCCGTGACAGTGTGGGAAGCCTACAAAACGGTGCTGAGGGGAGAGGTGATCTCCTGGACGGCAAACAAAAGGAAACAACGGCTCCAAAAGATAGTGGAAGCCGAGGGGGAAGTGAACACCTGGGAGAATAAACACATTCTTGATCCCACCCCGAGACTCGCGGGTCCCTTAAACGCGCCCAAGAGCGCCTCCGGAATAGGGTGATGGATAACGCTAAGCAGGCCCACTGGCACTCCAGAGCAAGAATATATGAACTCGGGGACAAGGCGGGCAAAATGCTTGTCTGGCTTGAGAAAAGAGATGAGGGACAACGCCACGTCCGGGAAATAGTCACTTCACATGACAAAAAGTGCCAATCAGACGCTGAAATAGCGGAGGCCTTTGCCGAGTTCTATGCGGACCTATACCAAGGCCCAACTCTCCCGCTTGATCCATCTCTCCTAGATAACGTCACACTGCCAACCCTCTCAGCACAACAAAAGGAACAATTGGACGCCGCTATATCGGACGCAGAAATCACAGAAGCCATAGCACAACTACAGACAGGGAAAACACTGGGTCCTAACGGATTCCCAGTAGAAACCTGGCAAAAACTAGGTGGAGACAAAATAGCGCCCCCCCTTCATAGAATGTTCCTCCACGCCTGTGAGCAGGGGGCCCTTCCACCAGACTTATGCAGGGCAACCAATGTAGTCATCCCCAAGCCAGATAAACCCCCTGAACAATGTGCCTCCTACAGACCCATATCTCTAATTAATAGAGAAGCCAAAGTTCTCGCCAAGCTCCTAGCTAACCGGTTACAATTGGTCGCACCCACCCTGCTCCACCCGGATCAATGCGGCTTTATGCCTCACAAGTCCACCCGGATGAATCTGCGACGTCTACATCTGGCACTAGAGCGCGCTCCTATTATAGACGGACCATTGGCCCTACTGGCAATAGATTTTGAGAAGGCGTTCGACACGATCCGATGGGACAGCCTCTGGGAAATCATGCGGCGTATGGGATTTGGGGGGCCCTTTCTGGGATGGGTGCGATTTCTATACACCACCACCCAGGCAGATGTGAAGGTAAATGGATGGTTATCCCGATCCTTCCCTCTTGGTCGGGGCACTCGACAAGGCTGCCCACTATCCCCCCTTCTCTTTGCCCTCGCGATAGAGCCGCTCGCTTTCTGGCTTCGCCAGAATGCATACTGGATAGGGTTCAGATGGCCGGAGGGATACGAAGACAGGACATCCCTATACACAGACGACCTCCTGATATACCTGGGGGACCCAACGTGATCCTGCCCCAGAGTGACACAGATGCTCATCCGCTTCGGCGGGTTTAGTGGACTGCGAATCAACTGGGGAAAATCTGTTCTCTTTCCGGTAAAAGGTGGGGCACAGGCCATCCCTCAAGATTAGGGACCGGTTTCTTACGTTGTTCAACATTGGAAACTCCTCCCCCTGACTCTTATGGGCAGGGCCGCACTTTTCAAAATGATGACCCTCCCAAGATTTCTCTACATCCTGCAAAATGCCCCGCTCAAGATCCCAAACTCGGAATTCGAGCAGGTAGAGATACTCCTCAGGGAACTCATATGGGTTGGAAACCAACCACGCTTTGCGTTAGCCACGCTCCAGAGGTTGATATGGGAAGGGGGCATAGGAGTACCTCCAAACCTACTATTGGGCTTCACAATTAGCAGTGGTTAATGACCTACTCCATAGGGACTGGGATCTAGCCCACATACGGGCCGGGATAGCCACCATTCACAACGTAGACCCACTTAGTCTCCTATATTAGCCCCCTCCGAGATCCTCTCAACACACAACCACAACTCACATCATCACAGTCTGGAAACAGGCACATAAGTTTGTAGGATGGAAAAACAAAATTACTGCCGCACAACCCTGTGGCAAAACAGCAACCTGACCGAAATAGAGAAGTTTGAGCCATGGCCCCAAAGGATAAGTGCGGGAATCCTGAAGGTGGGGGATATTCTTGCAGGTGGGAAATTGGCCACATTTGACACTCTGCGATCGCAATTCCAAATCCCAGGTTCAGAGCGATATCACTATATGCGATTGGCCCACGCCCTGAAAACCCACATACCAGCAGACACTATTGTACAGGAATACACTGCTATAGAACGCAACATGCTGCCTGCATGTATCCCTACCAAATGCACTTCCATCCTATATAATGCTATATCATCCTTTGCAACCCCCGAATTGAACTGTCTAAAGGTGAAATGGGAAGTAGATGTGGGGGAAATACATCCAGAGGACTCGATACAAGTACTCATGCATCTCGGCAGATCGCTATCTCCTCCAGGCTCCGCCTGGTACAGCTGAAAATACTCCATCGAGTATATTATCCCAGGACACGCTTGTACGGCTGGAAATGACCCCCAAATCCAAACTGTCTTCGATGTGGAGAGGAAATAGGTACCTTCATACACATCCTATGGACATGCCCCCGGATACAGGCCTTTTGGACTGCATGCTGTAACAAACTCACTAGAGTCCTGACCCGGCCCATATCACTGGACCTAAGGGCTTTACTCCTAGGCATCCCCCTCGAAATAGATGTTAATAAATGGGAGAAACTGCTTCTACACACAGCAATGGGGCTGATCAAATGCAACATAGAACAGAAATGGGGAGCTCCAGAACCCCCGACGCTGGACCAATGGATAACGGATATGGACACATGCGCCATGATAGAGCGCAGGATCTACAATGCAAGGGGCTGCCCCAACAAAGCCTCGAAAATATGGGAAAGTTGGGAAGAGGGAGTGACTTAGGACTCTCTGCCACATGTGATACGAGCACATACAATACATTTAAGTACTCATGTAAAGGCTCTCTGGAGATGGACAACATGTGTAATACCTTTTGATAGTGAATGAACATGATAGTCCCTATGTTGATCTTGTTTTGTTGTTTGCTGTCTTAAAACAATAAAAAATGTTTTATCAAAGAAAAAAAGAAAGCAAATCGCACCAAACCACAAACAAAGAAAACGGTACGATTTGTGGTACCACTAACAGATACAAGACTCCAACCAGAAGAGAGAGAGGCGGAAGAATTGGCAGAAAACTCCAGAGAACAAGAGGAAGAAATTGAACAAAGACATACAAGATCACAGTCCCAAAAGATCATGGGACAGGCGAACAACAAAATCTAGTTATGAACTTATCCAACAAAGAATTGACACCAGTTGAGATCGAAGTACTTAACAAAGGACTTTTTTCTCACCTTCAAGCAACAACAACTATGTAGATATTCAGATTGACCCCTTCAAATTCACTTGACGGCTCAAATTGACCAAATTATTTGCCACAAAACCAAAAATATACAAACCACAAAAGGAAATAGCAGAACCAAGTCCAGTCACAATAAGCGACTTAGAAGATATCCACCTACTAAGCACACTGGAAGAAGACACTGGCCCTCATTACGACCCTGGCGGAAAGGGGAAAACGATGGCGGAAATGCAATACCGCCATCGAATAGCGCTCGGTGCGACTATGACCCGTCACCGCAAAGTACGAAGCCATTAGCGACACCGTAGTGAACGCCAACGCTAACTGCACTAAGCACGCGCGCGCGCGCCATGCCAAACCGCAAACACCACCATGGTGCAACGGTACGCCAATTCCGACCCTAGCGGACATGTACCTAACGCCATCAGGCATGGCGGAATGGACCATTCCGCCATGGCGAGAAGTACGGCATCGCGAATCAACCGTAAACGGCCCCACTGAGTGCCTGTACACCGCTCCCTGCCCACAAAGTACAACTCCCTGTAGGTGCAATGAAGTCACAATGCAACCATTGAAATGTACAAAGCACCCATGCATGCCAACGAACAAAAGAAACACAAGAGGGGCCAATGGGAGCTGCAGGGCACAGATGGCACGAATACAGAAGCCATCCCAATGGACATGACCACAGTCCCCCCCCCCGAAACGCACGCAAACACAGGCACCTGTGACCAGCAACATTCCGAAAATCACATCATTCCACCAGTCCACCTGGCTGACCGCCATCTGTCACACAAAACCCAATCCCCCGCCCCTGAGCATGACAACATCCAAACTGTCATATAGGCAGCCCCCATCCCTGACCTCACGGGCTCAGTAGGCAAACGCGCCCAGCACAGTACCACGCAACTAAACCCCGAAGCAGGAACCCAATGCAGATCTCCTCACAATACATCGCCCCACATATAGGCACATGCCACATCACTTGCAAAGAAAAACGCTACACGGCCCAAATCAGAATAGAAATTTAATGCACAACAAAATCACCAAGCCCATACAGCCATCAGGCCATGAACTCCAAAACACATTTCACCATTGTGGGCTGCATCCGCAAGAAATGACCAGCCACTACTTGTGTGACGCCCTGTCCCATCATGGTACACAGAGCCACAATCACGTACGAAAAGGCAAAAAGGAAGCGCACACAACCGCAGGGCCGTCCCAATGGGGAGGCACTAGTCCAGCTGAAAGGCCGAAATGTTGCTCCGAGCCACCAGCACTGCGTAAGGGCATGTGGGCCACTGGCGATCGTCCCATAAGATCGTAATGCTGCTCCACCGATTAACACGAAGCAGCAGGTGTCGGGAGTAAAATCCATCTGCAGGAGTGGCATACAGATGGCAGTGGCAAAAGGGGAGGAGATACCTGTCAACCAAAAGAAAAGAACAAGAACAGAATGGCCATCAGAACTACATTCGAACAACTCACTTCAATGAGCACACGAAATCCACAGCCATATGCATGCTAGCCCACTCCAAAGGATCATCAACACCCCAAAGCCACTTGCGACTCATAACCATCTATACCTAGGTGTAAACACCATCACGAACGAGTGTACCTGTGCATGCGTCTGCCAAAACAGAATCCATCAGATGGGAATGTTAACGTGCATGGACACAAGTGTCTGAGGGCGCGTCGAGACAGGGAGGGCTCAACAAGGCCAGATAGACGATGGTCCCACTATGGCAGCCCTGCATCACATAGCGTAGGGGAGGCGGATAGATCCCAAGAAGCCCTGTACATGGCAAACTCTGCACCAAATCACCTGCCCATGCATCCATTCATCATTCCCTCATCCCGGGATCAAAACGCCTGAATAATTACTCACATGACATTAGAAACGTCCATTGAGTCTGTGCGTAATGCAGCCTGCTACATCCACAGTGCCCCAGCCCGTAAATCCAGTGTTGTGAAGTAACATGTATTTGGGAATGGCCGGCCTCATCGCCCACGTAGCTATTGCGCATCCCAAACTATTCATATCAATCATTGCTCCCTCGCCATGGGCCCTGTCTCAAGGACACTGAACAATAGAACGTTATATTTGCAGTCAGACCTGTGGGCATCTCCTCGCCGCTAGCTGGAAACCGAAAGCGCCGCCCTTCGAATTCCTCATTTGCAACATCACGTCGAAAAGGCATCTCTGGCCGTTTGAAATCACTAATTATTCCATCGAGTGCGGCTGTGTGTGAAAATGGCAACTGCCTTCACCCACAAATGGGACGCCCCGCCCGTCGTTGCAACTCGGTACAGTGATGCATGAGGGCCCACCGTTACTCGAGTACTACGTTCCACTGACCCTTCACAAGTCCGTTCGCGACTGCACAGATAGTATGGGAAACAATGGGACCACAGCAGAATGAACATATCAACCAATCTTACACGCCCATCGGGTACAAATACATGATTGCAATAGCAAGATACCAATCCCCGAATTGCAGCGTAGTGCGCGGGACGTGCTCGGCCAAAGGGGAGAGCCGTTTGCACAGGTGGAATCAATCACCACAGGTGGAGGCCATACAGCCTGAAAACACATAAATTGCACAGCCAGTCTCCTCCCACAACCACAGCGAAATGCTACCGGCAGGACTCGCGATGTTGGCCCTGGGGGACCTGATAGCACTGCAAGTGCTCCGACTCCAAGAAAAAGACGAACAACAACTACAACCAGCCGCACGGAGGAGACGCAGGAGGAGGAGGAGGCCAAGGCAGGGCCAGCAAGGCCCAGCAGCACAGCCACTACCACCACGCAGGCAGCCCGCAATCCCACGCCTCCGAGCACATCCGTTCAACCTCACTGATGAGCAGATCCACACCCTCTACCGTCTGGACCGGGACACCATAGCCGCCATTGTGGACATGACACAGGCTGACCTAGTCAGCATGATAGATAGCCCAACCGCAATCCCACCCCTACTGAAGGTGGTGTCTGTACTCCACTTCCTGGCCACAGGCACCTACCAGCACACAGTCGGACAGTTGCATGGCATATCACAGCCACTGTTCTCACGGACACTATTCCAAGTGCTCGATGCCCTCCTGCAGCACGCAGACGACTACATCTCCCTACCACGCTCGGAGCAGGAAATTACGAACACAAAAGTGGGATTCCATGCACTTGCCGGCATACCGGGTTGCATTGGTGCCATCGACTGCACCCATGTTGAATTGGTCGTCCCACATGCCATGGAGGCCCAGTACCGCAACCGAAAACAATTTCATTCCCTGAATGTACAAATGGTGTGTGACTCCAACAGGATCATTACGCATTGTTGTGCCCGATTCCCTGGATCAACCCATGATTCCATGGTCTTGAGGAACTCTACCATACCACGCTACATGGAGCGACACGCAGGGAACAGATCCTGGCTACTCGGTGAGTCTCATTGCATGCATGATGATGTGGGGTATGTGATTTGGCAATGTACTGGCAGGAAGGGGGGGGTGTGCGTACGTATCAATGGCATTCCACATCCTACGTTTATCGTCCACATACAGGTGATGCTGGATATCCACTGAAGAGATGGCTCCTCACACCAGTCCGGAACCCACGGGACCAGCATGAGGAGGACTACAACCATGCCCACTCACGTACCCGTGTAGTCATAGAACAGGCATTCGGCCTACTGAAGACTCGTTTCCGCTGCCTCAGCAGGTCTGGCGGGGCACTCCTGTACCGCCATGAGAAGGTTGCAAAGATGGTCATGGCATGTGTCATGCTCCACAACATGTGCGTACGTAGAAATGTGCCCATGCCCCCTGACGCTGAACTGCAAGCACCGGATGATGGTCATGATGAGGGTGGGGATGTGGCAGCACCTCAAGGAGTCTGCGAGGCACCGGAGGGCCGTGACATCCGTCAGCATCTCATTGATGTATGCTTCTAGCACTCACGCCTGGGGGCTGATACATGGACACGGGACTCGTGGCACTGCGTGTGTCTGGGACATGCACAATATGGACTGTACGCCTATGATGGCCTAGTACACAAAGATCAATGTCCACACATCTCATTGGGTGATCGTGCACTTTTTATGGCATATGTGATATCATGTTGAACACCCTATCGACCCGCCACCCAAGTGAGCCCAACACACCCCCTCCACCCTCCTACCTCCCACCCGAACACCAGTGTCCAAAGATGCTCATTGTCAGTGGCCTGTCGCTATTGCAAGCCCCCTCTGCGGGTATCAGGGGCACCCCTGCCTGTGGAGCGCAGGTTCCTCCCTGATCTACGTTGGGGGCTGCTCTGGACGGAACTTGCAACGGATGATGTGTCTGCCTGCTCACGTCCATGCATGTCCCTAAGGGTTTGCGAGAGCTCAGTGAGCACACGGCGCACTGCGGCAAGTTCGGCACATACGTCTTTGGACGTCGCATGCAGTTCCCCCCTCAGGCTCTCGGTGCTTCTCTCCATTTGGACTCTCAGGCTCTCGGTGCTACTCTCAATTTGTGCCCTTAGCGTCTCTGTACCTCTCTCCATTTCTGCCCTAAGTGTCTCTGTTGATGTTTCTATGTCTGCCTTGGTGCCCCCACATTCATCGGCATGGTCCTTGAGGAGTGTGGCCATTTGCTGCTGTTGGACGATTAACTTGTCGAGGGACTGTTGCCTCTGCTGGGCCATGCCCATTTGCGGGGGTGTCACAGAGGGGCTGTTGTCCTCATGTTGCCTTGCCACAGGGCTTGGGGGGGATGGCCAGTCGTCGTCTTGTGGCTGCACCTGCGTGGTATCCTCATGTTGTACGGGATGGGACAGACAGGGGGATTGGGACAGGTCATGGATGGATCTGACCTCGACATCCCCGTCTTCTGTGTCCGAGCATGCTGCCATCAATGGGGTGTCACCTATGGTGCTGCTGCCACCAGAGGCAGTGCCTTCTGTGGCATCCATTGGGGGGACCTGTGGTGGTGGTGTTGTGGCCATGCTGGCTGCTGGGGTGCCTGTTGATGTTCCCTCCTCTGTGCTACCACCTGATTTGTGCTGCTGCCGTGTCTTGATGCGTGCAGCTGAGGTGGAGGGTCTCTGGCCGTTGGTCTTGGCCCTCTTTGCAGGTGTGCTGGTAGGGGTGTCCTGTGGCTCGTCGTTTGGATCGGACCCTGTGGTGGAGTAAAGGAGGGCGAGGGTTATTGATGGGTCTGTGGGAATTGGAATGGCATTGTATCACATGCTTTGGGGTGGTACCTGAGGGTGATTTGGGTCGGGGCCTTGGAGGTGCTTTGATTTGTGTGTGGAGTGAGGGTGCAGTTGTTTGGCAGCCTGCAGTTTGGGTGTGCCTGCTGCACGTGTAGTGCGTGTATTAGGGGTTTTTAATTATTTATGTATTTATTGTGGGTTTTAACGTGCGCTATCAGGCCGATGTGTGTGGACGTTATCCTGGACATGTGTTTCTGTTGCACTATGTGGACGCATGGTGCTTCACATGGATGGACTGTGTGGCTTGTTATATCTGGCCCACCTACCTGAATCTTCGGATGTCTGCACTCCTTTCTCCATCCCTCCGACTCCCTCAATGCTCTCCATTCCGATGGTGGAGGCACAGATTTCTTCCCAGGGGGTCAACTTGATGGGTGATTCAGGACCTCCCCCGGTGGCTGTGGCAATGTTGCGGTTGGCAGAGAGTATGCTGCGGACGCGTATCCGCAGGTCGTCCCATCGCTTGCGGCATTGCTGTGGGGTGCGGGGTGCGGTCCCCACCGCACTTACCCGCTGTGCCACCAGAGCCCATATGGCCTTCTTGTTTGCAAGTGCCGTCCTGGTCATTTGCGTGGAGAAGACCACGGCAGCATTCTCCTGGAGGGTCTCTGTTAGCACGGTGAGTTCCTCACGGGAGAAGTGGACCTGCCGCTTGCGGTCGCACGCTTTCTTCGCTGCTTTTCCCATTTTTCTTGGTTTCGCTAGGGTGGTTGACGGGGTGGGGTGTGTCTCAGGGTAGTGTTTTTAGTGGTTGTGTGGTTTTAGTGTATTTATAGGTGTACGCCGGGATGTTTCCCGTTCCGGGCCCGTGTTTTAACTTCCGTTTCCGTATATTTCCGGCCACCGTACTTTCCGGTAGGCGCACACTGCGGTGACCGCTAAGAGGGGTGGCGGTATTGCACCTGGGGCCCCGTACGGCGGCGGTGTGGGCCGTTTTGGGGTCTTTTCCGCCATCGCGGACTTTGCACTTCCGCCATGCCGTGGTGCTCGTGCCCGATGGGTCGGAATGGGCCGCACTTTGCTCCTTCGTGCAATGGCGGAAACGCTATTTACGCTGTGGCGCTCCGGTCAGTCGATTTCCGCAAGGGTCGTAATGAGGGCCACTATAACTAGCAAATACTGCATGAGAGAGCTTGAAATTGAAAACGTGGCAATGAACATCCCGGATCTCAAAAATAAATCTAAATGTACACCTCAACACTTTGCTGAGAACTATATTGACACGTTTCAGCAGGCAGTCACTAAGGATCATCACAGACTGGAAGACCAGAGACACAACAAACAAGATAACAAAGAGAATCTCTCCAGGACTGAACTCAGCACCTTAAAACCACTGCAAACCAAAGAAAATATCATAATAAAGGATGCGGATAAAGGTGGGAACATTGTCGTTATGAACAAAGTGGACTATATCAGAATGGCGCAGAACCACCTAAAAATGCCGGGCAGCTACGAAAAACTTGGCAACAACCCACAACAAAGAATACTAACAGAACACTCAGAAATTTTGAAACACTATCAAATCAAAGGACTCATCACGGACGAAGAACATGACTTCCTAAGAACAGACTTTCCAATCATGCCCACCCTGTCTTTCTTTCCAAGAATACACAAAGAATTTGACACAATCCCCGAAGGACGACCAATCATGAGTGGAATAGGAGGCCTAACAGAAACATTGGCAAGATACATTAACAACGTCATCCAACCATTGGTCACCGGGATACCAACATACCTCAGAGACTCCATGCATACCTTGGCCATACTCTCAGAAATACAATGGAAGTCAAATTTCCTACTGGCAACACTAGATGTCAAGGCTTTATATACGTCCATTGACCATGAACTAGCTATCACCAGCCTGGGGTATCTTCTAATCAACGAATCAGTATCACATTTGGAACAAGCAGAAATGACAAAGGAATTTCTCAAATTCTCACTGTCCAACAACATATTCGTCTTCAATGGCGAGTACTATAAGCAAACAAAAGGGATTGCAATGGGAGCGAGCTATGCTACAGCACTGGCCAACTGCTTTATGCATGCATACGAACAGAAACATGCAATGAGAGAAACAAGATTCACAAACCTAATCGTCCAATGGTCACACTATATATACAATGTCATACTCATATGGAAAGGGACACCAGAAGAACTAAGATAATATGTTGATTACCTCAACCGAAACAGTTATGGAATAGAATTAACCGGTCACATGAGCACTGACCAAATCGATTTCTTGGACCTCAGAATCACAATCCGAGAAAACAAAATCATTACAAGGACTTTCCGGAAACCAACAGAGGTCAACTCAGTCCTACATACGAACAGCTGC
Source organism: Ambystoma mexicanum (assembly GCF_040938575.1). Taxonomy (NCBI): domain Eukaryota; kingdom Metazoa; phylum Chordata; class Amphibia; order Caudata; family Ambystomatidae; genus Ambystoma; species Ambystoma mexicanum. Next base: position 525,664,786 of record NC_090940.1, read on the forward strand.
ACAGGAAAAGTGTAATTCAGAATATCCCACAAGGCGAGTACATCAGGGCCAAAAGGAATTGCAACACACAGGAACTATTTAAAGAAGAATGTGATCTTCTGGATAAAAGATTCAGGAACAGAGGCTATTCCAAACAAAACCTCAGAGAAGCCAAACTAAAAACGTTGGCTATACCAAGAGAAACATTGTTGATTCCAAAAAGAAAAGCCAATTGTACACAGACATCTATCAGATTTGTAACGAGGTATAACATGGACAACTACAAAATACAAAGAATACTAGCCAAACACTGGAACCTACTACTGATGGACGAGCACATTAGACCCTGTCTTAAACCATATCCAAGCCTGTCCTTTAGCAGAGCCCCGACATAGCGCAACATACTGAGCCCCTCATTCCTATTACAGAAGAATATCACGGGAAAAGATTGGCTCAGTAAACAGACACCAATTGATTCACTAAATGCGGCACATGCTCTATGTGAAAATATGCAACACAAACCAAATGTGCAACTTTTAGAGGCTGTCCACCAACTTTTAGAGCAAGAGGAGGAAACAGAATACTCAAATTATGACAAGAAGAAGCAAGAATCATATGTCGCTATAGATGTGTAAAAAATGGTCTAAACAACGAACATGACTTCAATGTATTTCTATGATTTCTGTAAAAACGTCCACCCCTCCCAACACCAGGAATCTGTTAACCGACAACTACTTAGCTGACTCCCATCAGGCACACATTACACCCATGCCAAATCTTGGATCAGCCAGAGAAGACCTTTTCACCTTGTCATGCGACAACCAGCTGCACTCCAAATGACTGGACAGCCTCGTGACAACATCACAAGGACAACATCACAAAGACCACATCAGCACAACAGTGCCAATACCCATTGGCCCACAAGACAGGGCACACCAACTTAGAGCCCCTACTAGCAGGATGGGATACCGCCCGAGTGAGCACCCCCCCAACCAATTGTGACCCTTGAAACTGGTAGCAAAAACTGTGATCGCCATCGCAACCAGGGTGGTTTACCACCCCGTACCCCACAAGAGCTTCACAGATCTCGCTAGCACCATGCAGCACTCATGTGCAGATGCCAATACCAGCTAATTAACCCTGGCAATCTTGCCATCCCCTTTGCACCCAGGGGGTCACCACCCGTACCCCAAACATGGAACCCCATTGGGTCCCTTCTCACATGGGCTTTACAGATCTTGTAAGCACCGTGCAGCATTATCATGCGCAGATGCCAACACTAGCAACTAAACCATAATGTGCATGTGCAGGAAGAGACAACGCAACATTCGCCTCCCGCACATGTGCATTCACACCAGCATGTGCAGTTTTATCAAAGCTAAATTGCCAACATACCTGAGGAAAAGGGATGCAAATTAAAATCCCAACCATAGAAACCCCAATCATGATCCCTTCCCTGTGGGCCCCTGCCCCACTGGGCACCACCAAAGCACCATATAGCATAGACAGGCGTGGATACAGCCACTAAACCATAAGCCGAAATGCGCATGCGCAAGAAGATCCGATACACTGGTCCCCTCGCACGCATGTGCATGTTAGTCAGCATGTCCTGCTTTTAACAAGCGGTCCGAGAGAAGCTCCGCAATTGACCGAACGCAGATCAGGAAGGAGCTCCAGACGGAAGGTAAGCGCACACGAAATGGCAGGATTCCACACGCCCAGCACTTGCCAAGCACCGAACACCCATGCTCCCGACCCTTTCTCACTCGACTCCGATGCACTGACCGCCAGCTAGCCATTTCACTCGGATAGACCCGTGGACCCAGGCCATACACTGGCCTGCACTTAGCCGATGCACCCCCAATGGAAGGCACTTAGCACACCAGCCAGACACCTAATAAACGTAGGACCTGCAACTGCTGCTGACAAACCAACGCATAGCACGGGTATCATCCCCACCATATCCACACAGGCACAATTAGAAATGTAGGACAACAGATCAGGCTCATCAGAGCAACTGGCACAGAAGAGAGCACCTCCTTTGCCTAACTGGTACCAACCAGCTAGGCTCAAGTATGCCAAACCAGGCACTAGACAATTCACCAAGCAGAATGCAACTAGCATGGAATCCCACGCACCACCACGAGAATAGCCTACCAGCTTAATCCTTCCAGCAGCTCACCTCTCCTTAGGCTCTCACATAGTGTTCTGACATAGTGTGGCCGGTTGCCAGACATTTCGTCGAAAAAAATACGTCGACAGGACATTTGGTCGAAACCATTTGGTCGAAAACCAAATGGTCGAATTTCTTTTTTTTTTATTTTCACATTTTTTTTTTTTTTGGGGGGGGTCCTCCCCAACCCCCTTTTTTTGCCTAAAAAACCCTTTTTTTCCCTAAACTACAACCTCAAAAATATATATATAAATAAATAAATAAATTCGACCATTTGGTTTTCGACCAAATTACGTCGACCAAATGTCTTTCGACGAAATGTCTTTCGACCAAATGTCCGGACACCAGTGTGGCCTAGAGTGACGAGTCAGGCTGGATCTGAATGAAGGATGCTCCCTCTAGCTTTGGGGATAGTCGACTGGAGGGTGGGTTTGTCTGGTAACAGCTTATGGGAGAGCACAAGCAAGGCAGCCTATACTAGTGATGGCTTCTGACTTGCTTACAGTTGATGGTCAAGGTGTTGTGGGGCTGCACCAGGGTGATGAGTGGCACCAGGGGTTTGTAGCAGCTCACCTCTCCTTAGATCCTGAGATAGTGTTCTGACATAGTGTGGCCTAGAGTGACATGTCAGGCTGGATCTGGACGAAGGATGCTCACTGTTGCTTTCGGGATAGTAGACTGGAAGATGAGGTCATGTGGTAACTAGCAGCCTATGGGAGAGCACAAGGAGGGCCAGCTAGACTGGAGATGTATTCTGACTTGCTTACTGTTGCTGGTCAAAGTGTTGAGGGGCAGCACCTGGGGACTAAACTGCACCAGGGGTTAATAGCAGCTCACCTCTCCTTAGGTCCTCACATAGTTTTCTGACATGGTGATGCCTAGAGGGACAAGTCAGGCTGGATCTAGATGAAGGGTGCTCCCTCTTACTTTCGGGATAATAGACTGGAGGATGGGGTCACATGGTAACTAGCAGCTTATGGGAGAGCACAATCAGGGCCGGCCACACTGGAGATGACTCCTGACTTGCTTACTGTTGCTGGTTGAAGTGTTGTGGGGTGGCACCTGGGTGATGTGTGGTGCCAAGGGTTTGTAGCTACTCACCTCTTCTCTGGTCCTGATGTACAGTGCTGACGTAGTGTGGGCTACAGTGATGAGTCACGCTGGAGGCAGGATGCTCTCTCTTGCTTTGGGGATAATAGACTGGAGGATGGGGTCACATAGTAACTAGCAGCTTATGGGAGAGCACAAGCAGGGCCGCCCAGACTGGAGATGGCTTCTGACTTGCTTGCTGTTGCTGGTCGAAGTGTTGTGGAGCAGCACCAGGGTGATGTGTGGTGCCAAGGGTTTGTAGCTACTCACCTCTTCTCTGGTCCTGATGGACAGGGCTGACGTAGTGTGGGCTACAGTGATGAGTCACGCTGGAGGCAGGATGCTCCCTCTTGCTTTCTGGATTGTAGACTGGAGGATGGGTTTGCCTGGTAACTAGCAGCTTATGGGAGAGCACAAGCAGGGCAGCCTATACTAGTGATTGCTTCTGACTTGCTTACTGTTGCTGATCAAGGTGATGTGTGGTGCCAAGGGTTTGTAGCTAGCTCACCTCTTCTCTGGTCCTGATGTACTGTGCTGACGTAGTGTGGGCTACAGTGATGAGTCACGCAGGAGGCAGGATGCTCCCTCTTGCTTTCGGGATTGTAGACTGGAGGATGGGGTCACCTGGTAACTAGCAAGCTTATGGGAGAGCACAAGCAGGGCGGGCTAGACTGGAGATGGCTTCGGACTTGCTTCCTGTTGCTGGTCAAAGTGTTGTGGGGCGGCACCTGGGTGATAAGCAGCGCCAGCCGTTCATAGCTGCTCACCTCTCCTTAGGCTCTCACATAGTGTTTTGACATAGTGTGGCCTAGATTGACGAGTCAGGCTGGATCTGAATGAAGGATGCTCCCTCTTGCTTTGGGTATAGTAGACTGGAGGATGGGTTTGTCTGGTAACTAGCAGCTTATGGGAGAGCATAAGCAGGGCAGCCTATACTAGTGATGGCTTCTGACTTGCTTACTGTTGATGGTCAAGGTGTTGTGGGGCTGCACCAGGGTGATAAGTGGCACCAGGGGTTTGTAGCAACTCACCTCTCTTTAGATCCTGAGATAGTGTTCTGACATAGATGTGGCCTAGAGTGACATGTCAGGCTGGATCTGGATGAAGGATGCTCACTGTTGCTTTCGTAATAGTAGACCGGAGGATGGGGTCATGTGGTAACTAGCAGCCTATGGGAGAGCACAAGCAGGGCCAGCTAGACTGGAGATGGCTTCTGACTTGCCTACTGTTGCTGGTCAAAGTGTTGAGGGGCGGCACCTGGGTGATAAGTTGCACCAGGGGTTCATAGCAGCTTACCTCTCCTTAGGTCCTCACATAGTTTTCTGACATAGTGTGGCCTAGAGTGACGAGTCAGGCTGGATCTGGATGAAGGATGCTCCCTCTTGCTTTTCGGGATAGTAGACTGGAGGATGGGGTCACGTGGTAACTAGCATCTTATGGGAGAAGATAAGCAGGGACGGCTAGACTGGAGATGGCTTCTGACTTGCTTGCTGTTGCTGATCAAAGTGTTGTGGGGCGGCACCTGGGTGATAAACTGCACCAGGGGTTCATAGCAGTTCACCTCTCCTTAGGCTCTCACATACTGTTCTGACATAGTGTGGCCTAGAGTGAAGAGTCAGGCTGGATCTGGATGAAGGATGCTCCCTCTTGCTTTGGGGATAGTAGACTGGAGGATGGGTTTGTTTGGTAACTAGCATCTTATGGGAGAGCACAAGCAGGGCAGCCTATACTAGTGATGGCTTCTAACTTGCTTACTGTTGATAGTCAAGGTGTCGTGGGGCTGCACTAGGGTGATAAGTGGCAACAGGGGTTTTGTAGCAGCTCACCTCTCCTTAGATCCTGAGATAGTGTTCTGACATAGTGTGGCCTAGAGTGACATGTCAGGCTGGATCTGGACGAAGGATGCTCACTCTTGCTTTCGGGATAGTAGACTGGAGGATGGGGTCATGTGGTAAATAGCAGCCTATGGGAGAGCACAAGCAGGGCCAGCTGGACTGGAGATGGCTTCTGACATGCTTACTGTTGCTGGTCAAAGTGTTGAGGGCGGCACCTGGGTGATAAACTGCACCAGGGGTTCATACCAGCTCACCTCTCCTTAGCTCCTCACATAGTGTTCTGACACAGTGTGGCTTAGAGTGATGAGTCAGGCTGGTTCTGAATGAAGGATGCTCCCTCTTGCTTTGGGGATAGTAGACTGGAGGATGGGTTTGCCTGGTAACTAGAAGCTTATGGGAGAGCACAAGCAGGGCAGCCTATACTAGTGATGGCTTCTGACTTGCTTACTGTTGCTGATCAAGGTGTTGTGGAGCAGCACCAGGGTGATGTGTGGTGCCAAGGGTTTGTAGCTACTCACCTCTTCTCTGGTCCTGATGTACTGTGCTGATGTAGTGTGGGCTAGAGTGATGAGTCACGCTGGAGGCAGGATGCTCCCTCTTGCTTTCGGGATTGTAGACTGGAGGTTGGGATCACCTGGTAACTAGCAGCTTATGGGAGAGCACAAGCAGGGCCGGCTAGACTGGAGATGGCTTCTGACTTCCCTCCTGTTGCTAGTCGAAGAGTTGTGGGGCGGCACCTGGGTGATAAGCGGCGCTAGCGGTTCATAGCTGCTCACCTCTCCTTAGGCTCTCACATAGTGTTCTGACATAGTGTGGCCGGTTGCCAGACATTTCGTCGAAAAAAATTCGTCGACAGGACATTTGGTCGAAACCATTTGGTCGAAAACCAAATGGTCGAATTTTTTTTTTTATTTGCACATTTTTTTTTTTTTTTTTGGGGGGTCCCCCCCAACCCCCTTTTTTTGCCTAAAAAACCCTTTTTTTCCCTAAACTACAACCTAAAATATATATATATAAATAAATAAAAAAATACGACCATTTGGTTTTCAACCAAATTACGTCGACCAAATGTCTTTCGACGAAATGTCTTTCACCAAATGTCCGGACACCAGTGTGGCCTAGAGTGACGAGTCAGGCTGGATCTGAATGAAGGATGCTCCCTCTAGCTTTGGGGATAGTAAACTGGAGGTTGGGTTTGTCTGGTAACAGCTTATGGGAGAGCACAAGCAAGGCATCCTATACTAGTGATGGCTTCTGACTTGCTTACAGTTGATGGTCAAGGTGTTGTGGGGCTGCACCAGGGTGATAAGTGGCACCGGGGGTTTGTAGCAGCTCACTTCTCCTTAGATCCTGAGATAGTGTTCTGACATAGTGTGGCCTAGCGTGACATGTCAGGCTGGATCTGGACGAAGGATGCTCACTGTTGCTTTCGGGATAGTAGACTGGAGGATGGGGTCATGTGGTAACTAGCAGCCTATGGGAGAGCACAAGGAGGGCCAGCTAGACTGGAGATGTATTCTGACATGCTTACTGTTGCTTGCCAAAGTGTTAAGGGGCAGCACCTGGGGACTAAACTGCACTAGGGGTTCATAGCAGCTCACCTCTCCCTAGGTCCTCACATAGTTTTCTGACATGGTGATGCCTAGAGGGACAAATCAGGCTGGATCTAGATGAAGGGTGCTCCTACTTACTTTCGGGATAATAGACTGAAGGATGGGGTCACATGGTAACTAGCAGCTTATGGGAGAGCACAATCAGGGCCGCCCACACTGGAGATGACTCCTGACTTGCTTACTGTTGCTGGTCGAAGTGTTGTGGGGTGGCACCTGGGTGATAAGCGGCACCAGCAGTTCATAGCAGCTCACCTCTCCTTAGGTCCTGACATAGTGTTCTGACACAGTGTGGCTTAGAGTGACGAGTCAGGCTGGATCTGGATGAAGGATGCTCCCTCTTGCTTTCGGGATAATAGACTGGAGGATGTGGTCACATAGTAATTAGCAGCTTAAGCAGCACAAGCAGGGCTGCCCCGACTGGAGATGGCTTCTGACTTGCTTGCTGTTGCTGGTCGAAGTGTTGTGGAGCAGCACCAGGGTGATGTGTGGTGCCAAGGGTTTGTAGCTTCTCACCTCTTCTCTGGTCCTGATGTACTGTGCTGACGTAGTGTGGGCTATAGTGATGAGTCACGCTGGAGGCAGGATGCGCCCTCTTGCTTTCGGGATTGTAGACTGGAGGATGGGTTTGCCTGGTAACTAGCATCTTATGGGAGAGCACAAGCAGGGCAGCCTATACTAGTGATTGCTTTTGACTTGCTTACTGTTGCTGATCAAGGTGTTGTGGAGCAGCACCAGGGTGATGTGTGGTGCCAAGCGTTTGTAGCTAACTCAGCTCTTCTCTGGTCCTGATGTACTGTGCTGACGTAGTGTGGGCTACAGTGATGAGTCACGCTGGAGGCAGGATGCTCCCTCTTGCTTTCGGGATTGTAGACTGGAGGTTGGGATCACCTGGTAACTAGCAGCTTATGGGAGAGCACAAGCAGGGCAGCCTATACTAGTGATTGCTTCTGACTTGCGTACTGTTGCTGATCAAGGTGTTGTGGAGCAGCACCAGGGTGATGTGTGGTGCCAAGCGTTTGTAGCTAACTCAGCTCTTCTCTGGTCCTGATGTACTGTGTTGACGTAGTGTGGGCTACAGTGATGAGTCACGCTGGAGGCAGGATGCTCCCTCTTGCTTTCGGGATTGTAGACTGGAGGATGGGGTCACCTGGTAACTAGCAGCTTATGGGAGAGCACAAGCAGGGCGGGCTAGACTGGAGATGGCTTTTGACTTGCTTCCTGTTGCTGGTCAAAGTGTTGTGGGGCGGCACCTGGGTGATAAGCGGCACCAGCGGTTCATAGCTGCTCACCACATAGTGTGGCCTAAAGTGACGAGTCAGGCTGGATCTGAATGAAGGATGCTCCCTCTTGCTTTGGGTATAGTAGACTGGAGGATGGGTTTGTCTGGTAACTAGCAGCTTACGGGAGAGCATAAGCAGGGCAGCCTATACTAGTGATGGCTTCTGACTTGCTTACTGTTGATGGTCAAGGTGTTGTGGGGCTGCACCAGGGTGATAAGTGGCACCAGGGGTTTGTAGCAACTCACCTCTCTTTAGATCCTGAGATAGTGTTCTGACATAGATGTGGCCTAGAGTGACATGTCAGGCTGGATCTGGACGAAGGATGCTCACTGTTGCTTTCGGGATAGTAGACCGGAGGATGGGTTCATGTGGTAACTAGCAGCCTATGGGAGAGCACAAGCAAGGGCAGCTAGACTGGAGATGGCTTCTGACTTGCTTACTGTTGCTGGTCAAAGTATTGAGGGGCGGTACCTGGGTGATAAGCTGCACCAGGGGTTCATAGCAGCTCACCTCTCCTTAGGTCCTCACATAGTTTGGCCTAGAGTGACGAGTCAGGCTGGATCTGGATGAAGGATGCTCCCTCTTGCTTTTGGGATAGTAGAATGGAGGATGGGATCACGTGGTAACTAGCAGTTTATGGGAGAGCAGAATCAGGGCCGCCCACACTGGAGATGACTCTTGACATGCTTACTGTTGCTGGTCGAGGTGTTGTGGGGTGGCACCTGGGTGATAAGCGGCACCAGCGGTTCACAGCAGCTCACCTCTCCTTAGGTCTTCACATAGTGTCTGACATAGTATGGCCGAGAGGGACGAGTCATGCTGGATGAAATGAAGGATGTTCCCTCTTGCTTTCTGGTAGTAGACTGGAGGATGAGGTCACGTGGTAAGTAGCAGCTTATGGGAGAGCACAAGCAGGGCAGGCTAAACTGGAGATGGCGTCTGACTTGCTTACTATTGCTGGTCGAGGTGTTTTGGGGCGACACCTGGGTGATAAGCGGCACCAGGGCTTCATAGCAGCTCACCTCTCCTTAGGTCCTGACATAGCGTTCTGACATAGTGTGGCCTAGAGGGACAAGTCAGGCTGGATCCAGATGAAGGATGCTCCCTCTTGCTTTCGGGATAGTGGACTGGAGGATGGGGTCACATGGTAACTAGCAGCTTATGGGAGAGCACAATCAGGGCCGCCCCCACTGGAGATGACTCCTGACTTGCTTATTGTTGCTGGTCGAGGTGTTGTGGGGCAGCACCTGGGTGATAAGCAGCACCAGCGGTTCATAGCAGCTCACCTCTCCTTAGGTCCTGACATAGTGTTCTGACATAGTGTGGCCTAGATTGACGAGTCAGACTGGATGCAGGGAGTTCCTCCGGAGCAATCCATTTGAAAGTAGGACCAGGTTAGTTCAAAGCTTTTAACGAATCATGTGCACAAATCTTCTAAAGTGCGCAGTTATTAAACAAAATATTCAGCGAGAATTGTACACAAAATGTTCTGTTCCGTATTGCGTGTTATGATGAATAATGCATGAATCCACAAAACAGCTTGCCAGTCTGAAAAATTGTACTTTTCCAAATGAGAATCCAAGCCTCCTGATCCAGTCCCCTGATTTAAAGTATGAGAGTTGGCTCATATTTTTGCAGACATTTCAGACAGAAATAGGTTTGCAAAGGTAACGTCAAGGGCAAGTTACTGCATGCCGTGGGTTGCTCTTTTTGGGAATGGGGTTCATAATGCGACTGTTTGCCTGTCCGCCCCTTTCTGTGTATTGCCAACGTTTCGAAAATATTTCAAAATAAATGGGAAAAAACGCATACATCTAAAGAACTTTTATGTCTGAGACTGACATGCTAGGTGAGGCGCAAGCTGGCCTCAGCACCCCCACATTTCATCATACCTTTCTGCCTACTCTACCATGTACTGAGCTTTGCATGCACGCTATAGTTATTTTTTTTTTATTGTTTTATTTATTTTTATTTAGTGCTTATAGCAAATTACATGCCTTATGCACACACACATTTAATACACATTTAACACTCATAATACGTTTCTGAAAAACCTCTCGAAAATATTTCTTATCGGCCTATTTCCCTTTTATAAAAATGGACACATTTCCAATTAATAATTATCATTTAGTTCGTTCCAAATCAATAAAATACTCGCACACCTATGCTCAACGATTCATCTGCACATGTATCATTCCGACATTTCATCATGTAAGCATTTGGGATATAACCATCCCTTACTCAGTAATTGTGTCCATAGACTTCAGTTTTCACCAAAATTGCTTCCATATGTGAAATGAGGCAGCAGTGATGACCAGGGAATTCCCCATAAGAATAGCTGATCAAAATTGTGAGATGGCCATTTTCCACGCTATGGAATTAGCTATATCCCTTCTTATACTGGAGAAGAAGAACTTTGCAGCCAGTAGGGATATGTCGAGCTGTTTCCTTACCAGCAGAGCATCGCCTACATTTTGCGTTTATCTCTTGTGGTGTCCCATTCCATGTTCCAAGATATTCTTGCACCGGTAGTATATGCATACGTAGATATAATATAAATCTACGCTGCTTTACACTGCAGCACTTAGCAAGGTAGCTCGAAGGGGAGTTCAATGGAAATCTCTGCCTTACTTATTCTGCATACCTCTTTTTCTCAGATAATTGCTGGTATGCAGTGAAGTTATCGAAGAGATAACGAAGAATGCAATTTTAGACAAACCCAAAACATCAGAAAAATAAATAACGCCATTTAGAGGGATAATTAAATGTGGTTCGGAATGGGAATAGTAGTTTAAGGGGTGGGGGTAAAAGTATCTAAAAAAGGGCCAGCTTGGGAAGGTGGACACCCCAAAAACAACAAAAAACTAAATTCAAGATTTTTTTTCAGATGTTTTTTGGTCGTTCAAATTTGATTCTTTGTTTTGTAATTCGATAAAATCACATGTAACCTTAATTTTTCAGTGTATTCCACCTTGTCATTGTATGCTAATTTCAATTTAAAATTTGCCTTAAAATGCTCTGTGTCCTCTACATCAATTAGAGAAATACATAAAGCATTAAAGTGCTGTTGTGCTGTGGTACTTAATTCACTATATGCAAAATGTAGGCGAGCTCCCCTGGGTCTAGCTGTTATCTGTTTCACATGTTCTACCAAAGTATTCCTCATTGTGTGGGCTTCATTTACTTTCTTGACTGCTGTTATGTATAACAAGCATCTAGCGATCTTCCAGCATGTTCTTAGTGATGTCAGGCCCAGCTTGAGGCACAGAGCCTCGACCGGAACTGTCTGAGGTACTCCCAACATGGAGCGTAGTAAATGCCCTTCTAACTGGCCCAGCCACAATACATGTTTCTCTGGAAGGATTTGCAGGGCGTACATTATTGCTGGCACCATGCTTTTCACATAGGCCTCACACAAAGCCTCAATACTGCCCCACATCTTCTGATAACCTGCCACTTACGCAGGATCTTCGTCAGTGCCGGCCTCTTATATAGGTGGTTACTAGGTTGTGAGAAAATTGGACTTCCCAAATAGATATAGGAGTTCACTACATCAGGTTTAGCCCCTTCAAGATACCAGCAACATTTTAGATTTTTTCATTGTTTCCCTCACAAAATCATAACTTTTGTCTTATTTCGGATTATCTTTAGTCCATTTTCCTTTGTGTAACTTTCCAAACACACCATATATCTCTGGAGACCCAGAGGGGTTTGGTCCTTATGGACTGTATCGTCTGCATAGCACAGATAGGTCGCAGGTAGGCCGGCTAGTTTAGGGGGAAAATTACTACAGTTTTCAAATGCATAACATAGGTCATTCAAGTAGAGATTATATAACGTGGGTGCAAGGACACAACCTTGTTTCAAACCCAAGTTTGTATCTATTGGTTGGGTTAGTGTACCTGCTTGAGTTGTTCTTAATGTGACCTTAGTGCCAGTATATAATTCCTTGATAAAATACATGAGTGCCTGATCAATGCCTCAAGAAAGTAGCTTCTCCCATAAGCGTGCTCTATTTACCTGGTGAAATGCACATGTGTAATCCACATAACACACATAGAAGTGAGTACCTTTTTTTTATCTTAGTCTCTGATAGCATTAGCTGAATGGCCCATATTGTACGTGTAGTGCTGCAACCACTACGAAAACCCGCTTTTGTAATATCAATCAACTCGCTACCCTCACACCATTTATTGAGTTGTTTTAAAGGAGTTTTTGCAAAGCTTTGTTACTAGTGTCCAACATCACCAGTAGTCTAAAATTCTTTGGATCGGCTCTCAAGCCTTTCTTATACACTCGTATGAGAATAGAGGATCTTCAGCTTTCTGGGAGGATGCCACTCTTTACAATAACCTTAAAGCCCTGACAGAAAACCTTTGCCCACAGCAAGGGATCCTTTTTAATTACAATATTTGGGAGATTGTCCATCCCTGGTGCTCTAGAGGTCTTTGATTTTATGATCATTTGATATATGTCTTCCTCATCAAAGGACATTTGACCTAGGCCTGTATCCTCTTGTCCACCGTGGGTTTTATCTATTCTTTGCAAGTCTTTCCAATAGGTTTCTTTAATATATTGCACCCAGTAAGCTTCCGTTATATTGGCCATTTCCTGGGGTTAACCTTGTGCCTCAAACCTTGTCTTTTCATACTTTCTGTTACGAAAATAGCATCTAGACTCTTGTCCTGGTTCTGCTTTGCCAAGTACTGAGTCTTAGTAGCTCAGTGCTGTCTGTCAGTGATAATGGATATATCCCCTTATCTAAGAGGGTATTCTGCTTCCTAGTGCATGAATTAACCTTTGCACCTGTACTGTCGTCCTCAAAAGCCCTAATATCCACTTCTTCCATCGAAAGACAATGCGTATTAAAATATCCATTTAGGATCACGGCCCACTCGCCCGACACCTCTTTCAAGAACCATTGCGCCAATGTCTTCACCACCCATCCAGTAGAATTGCCATCTTGCAGGTCATGTAAGGTCATAACCAGCGTCTTAGACTTGGCAAGAGTTAATTGCTAATGATAAGTTCCATTAGATTATTCGTGTTAGTATCACATTTGTGCAAGGCATCTTTATAATCAGTTTTTATCCCTATGCAAAGAGTGCCAAACAGGCGTCCTTCTTTCCCTTCACATGCTGGTTGTGTTATCAGCGTATACCATCTATCAACAAATTCCCCACAGCCCAAGTTTCCTGTAATGTGAATACATCAGCAGAGTTTAGCAGACTCATGCCCTCTGGGTTTGACATAAATGAGTGGAAACCCCTTGTCTTCCATGTTATTAATGTGGTTTCACTACTTGAACTGGTGGGTTAAACATTTGCATTCTGCACATATTTCGCTTGCGTATTGGGGGCGTGGTCTACGCAGTTCTCTCGTGTATCTTGTTGGGTATTGATTTTCCTTGCAGGAAGCGAAGCCATCCCATATGTTTGTAAATTAACCTGCAGCTCGAGACCCAACTGCAGGAACTGGCCAAAGTATACTATCACATGTTGGCCAACCATCAGTGAAACAAGCGTTGCAATAACCCAGTTACTACTGCTTCCCAACTCAGGTAGATCCACCTTTTTAACATCACCTGAGGTTATTATTTGCAGATCTGGTATCAAATGTATCACTTGCAACATGTTTGAGGGATTTATGAAAGGTCTACTGCTAGAAGTTGCACTTTCCATGAAGAGTATGGCATTTAAAGGTAACCAGGTATTTTGTTGTAAATGAACAACCTCCTTCTGTGGTCTTGCACCCATTTTTCTATACCAACTATCAATAGGAGGGGCGTGGCTTTGTTGCTCTTCATGTAAGTATGGCATTTTGTATTTATTTTATTTAAAAAAAAATGTAAATATATTTTTATTGATTTTTGACAAACACATTAATTATACTAAACAGTCTTACAGTTCCGGACACTCCAATAAGTCTACTTTTCAGTTTATTATGTCCAATATTTTGATGTTGTGTGGGCACCATTGCTGCACATAGTCACTTTGGAGGTGTGCCAGCAGGTATCCCCAGTCTCTCGTGAATGCGTCTTGGGCCCCTTGTAGCTTATATGTCACCCATTCCAGGGAAACAAAGTTCCACACCTTTTGCAGCCATTCATAAATTGAGGGTGGCGTTCTTCCCTTCCAGTGCTGAGCTATCACAAGCCAAGCTGCTATAATAAGCATCATAAAGCCCCTATTCTGTGGCATGGTGTCTTTTTTCGGGCCCGGTTCCCACATCCCCGCCATCCAGACCCTTGCCTTTAGTTTTTATGAACCTCTGACCATTTTGCCCGCCTGCACTTTTACCCCTTTGCAAAAGTGCTGTATCACCAGGCAGCTCCACCATATGTGTTTCCAGTCCCCCTTAACTGCACACCCCCTCTAGCATTTATCGGATGCCGTTGGGAACATTGCATAGAGTCTTACTGGTGTATAATGCCACTGAAGCAGTACTTTTTGCCACATCTGTCTGAGTTGTATGGATCGCGTTAGCTTGGGGACTATTCCCCATATGTACTCCCATTGCTTCCTGGTAATTCCCTCCCCTAGAGTCTTTTCCCATCTTGCCATGGAGTTCCACTTAATCTCCTCCCCCGGGTGGTTAGTAATCTATAGAGGTTCGAGACTAGCTTACTTGACCCCGTGTTTATCGTTAGGTACTGCTCAAATGGTGTCAAACATCTTGGGGCCGACTGTCTTATGTGTGGAGCAGAAAGCCAATGCTTGAGTTGTGTATACTGGAATATATCTTTGCTTGTTAACCCCAGGGTCTCTTTGCAATCTTGGAAAGTCTTGTCCCAGGTACATTTCTCTTATCGTCTTGCATCCTGTCCAGTTATGGAACACTGCTGTGGTCATCCCTAGTTGGAATTCTGGGTTCCCAAATATCGGGAGGTAGGCGGAGGGCTGCGTTGACAGGGTCCCTCTCCCTATCACTGCGTCCCATGCTTCCACGCTCGCTGCCATCACCTCAATGATCTTAATATTTGACCATAATAGACCCTGGAGAGGGGTTCCCGCCACCACCCTTTCTTGTTTAGCCCTATGTAAGTTGGGGTGTCTGCTACCCATTCTTTCACTATCCATAAATGAGCCGCTTCATAGTATCTGCGGAAGTGGGGAAGTGGTAAGCCTCCTTGATTTCTGGGCGCCGTTAGCATTAGAATTGCTGCTCTTGGAGGTTTGCGTTTCCATATATAGGTTTTAATAGCTTTATTCAGTGATTTGAAGAACGTTTCTGAGATTCAAACGGGTAATGCCTGGAAATGATACAACAGTTTTGGCAAAACTACCATCTTCGTTGCTACCATACGTCCTCATCAGGATGTCATTAGTGGGTTCCATTTCCCAATGTCCGCTTTGATTTCTCCTAGCAGGTTCGGGAAGTTGGCCTTATACATCACATTCAGTGATGTTGTTAATGTTACCCCTAGATAGGTTATCCCCTATTTAGCCACCTGCAGATGTAATTTCTGGGTTAAAGTCTCTATTGTGTTGTGGTTTGCTGATAGGTTTAGCACCTCTGACTTCTGTCTATTGATCTGAAGACTGTACATTTCCCCAAACCGTTCCAATTCTTCCATAAGTGTTGGTAGGGAGGTTTCTGCGGTTGTGAGTGCCACCAACATGTCATCGACAAAAGCCAGGAGTTTATGCTCCTGTCCTGTCATCTGTATACCCTAAATTCCCTCTGCTGTTCTTATTTTGGCAAGTAAGGGCTCCAAAAAGATTGGAACAGTAATGGCGAAAGTGGGCATCCCTGCTTCGTCCCTCTCCCCAAGATTACCGGGCCTGAGACTATTCCATTAAGGGACACCCATAGTAGGGGTGTTCTGTAGTTGGGCCTAACCATTCTGAGGAAATTTTGTCCAAACCCCATTTGTTCCATAGTACGGAACAGTAGTGTCCACTCTACCCTGTCAAACACTTTCTTTGTGTCTAATGCGACTAGGATGGCCGGTGTTTGTGTTATTTCCATTTTTTCTATCAGGTAACAGACTTTACTTGTGTTGTCAAATGTCTGCTTCATCGGTACACAGCCTGATTGGTCTGGAGCTATGAGTGGTGGGAGAAGGTGTGAGATACTTTCTGCCAGTATTTTTGTGTATAGCTTTGCATCCAAATTTATTAGGGCTATCGGACGGTATGAGCCCGGGAGTTCCGGATTTTTACCCTGTTTTGAGAAGACTACTAGTTTTACCTCGTTTATCGTTTGGGTAATGTTGCCTTTTGCCTTGAATGTATTCAAAAGCGCTGTTAGTCTAAGGGCCAGAATGTCTTGAAACGTCCTGTAAAAGCTGTCCTCGAATGCATCTGGTCCCGGGGCCTTATTTCTCAGTAGGTTTCTGATTGCTTTTGTCACTTTTTCCACCTTTATGTCACCTTCCAGGGATTCTATTTCCTCCCCTGAACTCTGGGGGAGGATGAGACTTTGTAGGAATTCGTCCCTTGCTGTTCTTTATCGGGTTGTCTGACGTGTACAGCTTTTGGTAATACTCCCTAAGGATCTCCCCCATGTCTTTGTCCTTCGTCTTAAGCTGTCCGTTTTTGTCCTGGAGTTTCATTATGGTTCTTTTCCTCTCCCTTGATTTGAGCTGTCTAGCCAGGAGTTTATCTGCCCTGTTTGCCCTCATGTAATACCAATGTTTCAGATATAGGAGTCATTTTTCCACCGTCTTAGTGGGTAGGACACTCAGCTGTCCTTGGAAGTGTCTCAATGCCAGCCATAGTTTTTTGTTCTGTTTCCTGGAAAATTCTACTTGGATCTCTGTCAGCTTCCCTTCCAATTCCTCCTCACAACTGTGTCTCTGTTTATCCTTACCTGCTTTTTGCGCTATTAGGTCTCCCCTTATCACTGCCTTGAATGAGTCCCAGACTATGCCTAGAGGTGGCTCCCCTGTATCATTTTCGGTAAGGTATTGGTCTATTTTCCCCCTAATGGCGTACACTGTCCCCTGGTCCTGTAGCAGTTCCGAGGGGAAGTTCCACTTCCATAACCCCCCCTTACTGTGTCCCCAGTTGAACGTTGCCATGATTGGGGTGTGGTCCGATAGGGAGATGGACCCTATGTCTATGTCTGTGGGCCTCATTACAAGTTTGGAGTCTGCCTCCAAACTCTGGTCCGGGTCTGTGGTCCCTGAATGGGGAAATACCGGGCCATTCTAACCTTGGAGAACCCAGTATTTCCCCATTCAGGGAACATATCCCCATTCCCTTTTCAGCCCCCATAGGGCTCAATGGGAATGGGGAGGGAGCTAACAACCTGCCCGTTAACAACGTGCCCGTTGTTAGCTCGCTGGTCCCCTCGGGGGACCCGCAAAGGACGTCTGGTTCAACCAGACGTCTAGAGCGGGTCCCGCAAGGGAAGCTCGTAATAGGGCGGAATGGGTTTAACGGCACTGGCACCTTTACCGGCGCTGTTAAACCCATTCCGCCTGCCTCGTAATGAGGCCTTGTGAATTTCCCCACTAACCCTTTGGCAGCCTATATGTAGTCTATTCTAGATTGGGAGGTGTGTATTCGGGAGTAGTGAGTGAATCCTTGTCCTTGTCCCCTTATATCCCTCCATATGTCATGTAGTTGTAGCATTTCCATTTTCTGCTTCAAAGTTCTAGATGGTCCCGGTGTCCCTGAATGTGTGGTATTGCTTCTGTCTTTTAGTGGGTCCCAGGCTATGTTGAAGTCCACCATTAATACTACCTCACCCGTAGCAAATCCTTGTAGCCTTCAGAGTGTCCCCCTCAGAAACCCGTCTTGCCCCGTGTTGGGGGCATATATCGTTGCCAGGGTTATTTTCCAGTTGCCCGTTGGCTAGGGTTCCCAGCAGCTGTATTTCCAGACCATCCTGTATCGCTTTCAGTACCCCTGCCCTTTTCTCCCTTGCATTGGCTTGGTAAGTCTGAGAAAACCCTCTTATATTCAAGAGTTTTTTGTCGACTAGCCTGATGTGACTTTCCTGATAAGGTTTAATGTTCGCCTTCATCCTCCTAATCAGCTGTTTGACTTTTTTCCTCTTTATTGGGGTATTTAGCCCCCTCACGTTATGTGTCAGGATTTGTAATGGTGCCATCCTATCTACTTGAAAATAATGCCTCTAATCGTCCGTGTGTCCAGATTCCACATTCCCCCTAATAAGCCCCCAACACCCCACCTGCCCCCCAATTCCTTTCCTTCCCCCAACTTTTTATCCCCCTCCCCTTCCCAACTCCCTGAGGAGGGCCCAGGTTCCTATGACCGCCCTGACGTAGTGTCCATCGCACCCTGGCCCTCTGTCCTCCCAGAGATTTCATCGTGGGGGCTATTAAACCCCACTGTATGTTTCATCAACCATCTTCCAACCCGCCCCTCTTGGGCCGTCTTCCCTTGTCACGGTTACTGTCTGTGTTTCCTCGTTGTGATACTTTATGTTACCCAACCTCTCGCTTCTTGTCTGCCTTTAGTTCTTGTTTTCTCAGACTCGGTCATCCTTGTCTTGTCATTTCTTGTTGGGTGTTTTGCCGCTACTTGTGACCTTTTTCTATTCCCATGGTTTCCTGTGGGGTCTCTCTCCTCTCGATGGACCCTCGTTTGTCCCCTGGGCATCTCCTTGCAGATTAAGAATGTGCTCTCCCTCCTCACATGTGGTGATTCTGTGTGGAGTTCCTTCCCAAGTGATGAGGAGCCCAAAGGAGAAAGTCCATTTGTACCGTATTTGTTTTGAAGTTAAAAAGCATACCAACTGACCCATTTGTCTTCCCTTT
Source organism: Ambystoma mexicanum (assembly GCF_040938575.1). Taxonomy (NCBI): domain Eukaryota; kingdom Metazoa; phylum Chordata; class Amphibia; order Caudata; family Ambystomatidae; genus Ambystoma; species Ambystoma mexicanum. The sequence continues at coordinate 525,683,487 of NC_090940.1, forward strand.
TGCAGGGTGACCTGTGCTAGATCTTGATAGAGCTGGACTTCCTCCCCATTGATTCAGACTTGGCCCTCCAGTCTCGCCCTGCGCAGAATTTGTTATTTTTGTTCATATGAGGTTACCGCCACCAGGACATCTCGAGGGCATGCTCCAGGTTCTCCTGCTTTGCACAAGCCCACTCTATGTATTCTGTCGACCTGAACCCTTGGCGTTTGGTCTCTCGGTGGGACCTCTGCGAAGAGTTGTTGGCCATGCTTTTCAGATCCTTGTCTTTGATTTTTTCAGAGAGATTCTTGATTCTGATGTTTGACTTTCGTGATCGATTTGCAAAGTTTTCGGATTGTATTTCTAAGTTGTGCGTTAGACGTGCAAGGTGTTCCATGGTTTCATCTGTTTTCCCAGAGTCCTCTTCCAGCTCTTGAACAGCCCTCTCCACTTTGTCCATCTTTTCTTCCAGTTTGGTCAGGTCCACTCTCAGTTCCTGTACCATTTGTTTTATTTCTGTTTTCAATGTCTCAAATTGCGTTTGAGGCCATAAATGTGTCCTGGAACCCCTTGAGCCAACTTTGCATATCTTCTTTCCGAATTGCCATGTATGCATCTGTGGTGGTATCCTGGTGGTTCGAGCTCTGGCTGTTTCCTATGCCCCGTGAGTTTGTTGCTGGGTCTGTGCCCCACCAGTCCTTTATGCGCGAGGTCTGATTTGTGGGGGGTGTATGTTGTGGCAGCGCCACTATCGTTTCCCCTCTGGTCTTTGACATGAGGCTATTTGGTTTGTATTGTTTTCAATGTCTTAATGATCTCTAGCTGGTAGCCCTCCTCACTCGTAGGTTGGTCTCTGTGGGTCCGCCGCAACACCCGGGGTTCATGTCCTTGAGGATACCGCAATACTCTTCCGGAGCCCCGCCCCTTTCCTGGCGGGGGCTCTTACTCTTAGACCTGTTGGCTTTTCATCAGTACCCCTTGTGCCCATTACTGGATCTCCATGTTATTTTAGTCTATCGGGCTGCAGTCCACTCTTCAGGGCTTCTTCTCCCTTTTTCTCCAGGTCGCTTTCCTCTCCTGGCGCGCCCTCTCTCCTGGTCGGGAACCCGCGTCCCTGCTGTAGTGCAATGGTCTCCCCTGGCCTCTGTTGGAGGGCCCTATGCCATTGTACCTCCGTCCTTGGTTAGTCTGGATCTGGATTGCCCCCTTGTCGTCCTCTCTGTTTGCCCTGTGTGTGGACAGGGGCTTTTACCTCTCCTGCTTGTGAGTGGCTCCCCGTCTTGCTCCTGCTGGTTTTGTCTCCTTGTAGGCCTTTTTGCTGAATTTCAGTTGATGTGCATTCGCGCCTTGCTGTGCGCCTTGCTTACCATTTTCCCGCCTGCCGCAGCAGTCCGCCAGGGGGCTCAACTCAGTGCTCCAAATTTTTTGTGCCCCTTGTGTTTAATTATTGGTGTGGCTGCTTGATGTTAGAGGTCTGCACCTTCCCTGTGGGAGAGGAGTGCCTCACTCACCCTTGGGCACTTCAAGCTTAAGCTCCTCTGTGGCGGGCTGTTCTGTTGATGTTAAAAATTGTTTTTATGTATGAATTGTCTTTTTAAAAAAACAAAGTTCAAATAAAATATTTTGGAATATTAATGTATTTGGTAAAATACAGTGTGATCAATAATAAATACACACTGTATGCAGATGTTGGTTTACTATAATTGCACAGACCTATGTGAGGGGTAACTAGCTCACTCTTTTGTTAGATGCTACATAGTAAGAGTCCAATGGACATATCAAGCCATATATCAAGAATTTGGAGTCGCATGTAGCGAACTGTCGTAATTTGAGTTTTTGACCAGTGCAGGGATGTCTCACAAAATCACCTGTTTGGATGTTGTTGTAATGTCCACATGGAAGACACAGAAATGTGCCATATTTGGGTTTGGATAAGAAAACTTGTTTGGTCTGGGTATTTCTTTCAGCCTTAACTAGGTTGTCTCTGAAGTTTCTTCTACGTGTGTACGCTATCATCGATGGTTTGGGAAAACCTTTTTGTGAGCTGTGGGTCTAGTCTTTTAATTTTCCAGTTTTTCTCTTAATTAATTGATTAATCTGCCCACTTTGTTTGGAAAATGTCATAAGGTGAATGAGAGGTGGATCACTTGTGTATGCGTTGGGAGTTAAAAGATTCTGGGCCTCATTAGGGCTTTGGCAGTAGCCAAGCTGCTATTGGCGGCATGGCTGCCTCCAAAACCGGGTCCGGGTTCCCTGAATGGGGAATTACGGGGCCATTCCGAGTTAGGAGGGCCCGGTAATTCCTCCCTCAGGGAACCCGGGCCCGGACCTTCCCCATTCCCATTCGAGCCCCCATAGGGCTGAATGGGAATGGGTGCAGGGAGCTAACAACGGGCCGATTACGACCGGCCCGTTGTTAGCTCCCTGGTCCTCCCACGGGACCCGGTATGGACGCCTGGTTTTACCAGGCGTCCTTACCGTGTCCTGCGAGGGAACCTCGTAATCAGGCGGAATGGGAATAACGGGTCCGCATTCATTAGCGGACCCCGTCAACCCATTCCGCCTGACTCGTAATGAGGCCCTCTGTCTCGTTTTGATGTTAGTCTTCCTTTTGGCTTCTCCTAATGTCTTAATCGGGTAACCCCTTGGTTTGAATCTGTTAGTGATATCTTGAGTGGCCTCTTGATAAGTCGGTTCATCGGAGATGATCCTACGTATTTTCATGTATTGGATTACTGGTAGATTGTTTTTAAGATGCAGTGGGTGATAACTGCCATAGTGCAGTATATTGTTCACATCGGTCAGTTTACAGTAGATGGAGGTCTTGAGTTTGTTACTGCAGGGGGTCACAAGAGCATCTAGAAAGTGAATGCACGGAGTGCCCATTTCTAGTGTAAATATGATTCTATTGTATCATTCATTGAGGTATATCAAGAATAGCTGTAGTTCTTCATTGGGACCCATCCAGATTCCAAAGATGTCATCGATATATCTTTTCCATTCTCCCAGTTTAGGTTTCCAAGTGGGGTGTTCTAGGATGTGTTCGGTCTCCTAAGCAAAACATAAATAAATGAGCGTATGCAGGTGCCAAGAGGGATGCCATAGATGTGCCCGAGATTTGAAGGTAGTAATCTTTCTGAAATCGAAAGTAATTGTTGTACAGGATAATCTTGGCCAGTTCGATTGTGAAGACTTTATTGGATGGAAAGTATTCTTCACGTAATAAGGCCCACTCAAGGGCATCAAGTCCTTCACTATGGGGTATGGATGTACATAAACTTTGTACGTCCTGAGTGAATAATGTCCAATCAGGGTTGAATTCAGGCAGTTGTTCTAATGCTAATAGAAAGTGTGTGGTGTCTCTTCAATAGGTAGTACTTTTCTGTGGCGTAGGTTGAAGGAGTTTATCCACCTATCTTGCCAGAGGGTCAAAAATACTGTCGGTGGAAGTCACAATTGGTCTCAATGGAGTGACCAGTGGATTCTTGTGGATTTTATGTAACCCGTAAAATACTGGTATGATTGGAAATGTATTAGTCAAGTAATCTTTGGAGCGCTCAGTGATACATTCTTCATTGAGGGCGTTTATGAGAACAATTTCGATAATGGGTGTGATGGTCGAAGTAGGGTCATGATCTAGGACTAGGTACGTATCATTGTCATTAAGTAATGTCAGACATCCCTGATTGTAATATTCGCTGTCCATAATCACAATCACACCTCCTTTGTCTGCAGGTTTGATTGTGATAGATTGGTCTTCTGCTAGTTGTTTAAGTGAAGTATGTTGATGTTTTCTAAGGTTGTGTTCTCTGATGTCGAAGTATTTGATAGATTTCCAATCTTTGATCATACAGTTCTCAAATAGATCTAGAGCAGAGATTTTCACACTGGGCATAAATGTGCTCTTGGATTTCATTTCTAAGTAGTCAAATGTTTTCGATCTTTCTTCCAAAGTTAGTAGTGAATCAAAGAAGACTTTAAGCCTAATTTTTCTTGTGAGTTTGGCTACATTAATGTGTTCATCAAATAATGTAGTGTTGTTAGTGCGAACAAATGGTAGTCCTAGATTAAGTAGATCCATATCTTGTTTAGATATTATGCATTGGTAAATGTTGACCACTAGTTCACTTATTTTTTCTTTCCCCTTAGTTTTCTTGTGTCCTAAAAAAGGACGTGTATCTGTGGATGTCGTTGCACTGCCTATTGGTGGTAAGATAGGTGTAGGATGTCCTTCTACTGGAGTATCTGTCGTGGGCAAATTGGTGTGGGGTTCGGACCCACTATCTGATGTATCACTAGATGGAACTGTTTCTTCACCTGTGTTTTTCTGTTATCTTGGTTGAGAAGCCCGAGTGGAGAAAAGGGCAGAGGTCTGCTAATGCTGTTTTTGCTGTGTGCTGTGCCGTGCCACATATTTACCTTGTGGAAGCTATCCTTCATCGTTCATCTACTGCTGCAGTGAGCCGTGCAAGTGAGAGCAGAGCTACACAGAGTTACACCGTGCTGCAGCTGTAGTGCCCACGGAGAGTACAACGTGAGGAAAGCAACTACATGGCCCCTCTAATCCTGCAGCTGAGGCAGGACACGCCCACCAGGAAGTGTGAGAGAAAATCAGACCCATCAGCCCTTGTGGCGAGAAGCCCGAGTGGAGAAAAGGGCGGAGGTCTGCTAACGCTGTTTTTGCTGTTTATGCTGGCCGTGTTGACTGGAGACTGGACCCGTACAGGTGAGGTCTGTCATAGTTCAATACTCCAGCCTAGGCTCAAACAATCAAATGAGTGCAGCCGGATTTAGTGTAGAGGAGTCAACTGGGAAACTGAAGGTGGAGTGTGCCAGAGCGTGTTTCCCGAGTTCCCAGGTGCCTTTTGCAGAGTCGAGAAGCAGAGTCAGTCAGTTGGCTACAGTCTGCTACGGGCTCGGCGCTTTCTGTGCACCTATTTCTGCCCTGTTTGCCAGTCCTTGATGACCGCAAACTCGGGGCCCTAGACAAAAAGGAAGACAATACAGCATCGTCGGATGCTTAACCCTTGGACTTCCATGAAAGCGGCAACTGGAAACAGGCCAGCTAAGGTAAGTGAGCGGGGAGAGGGTGAGCCTATCCCGAAGCCAGTTAGTGTTCCTCCTCCCTCAGACTCACCACCATCCATGTTTACAGACGCAAATAACAAACAAACTGAAATGTCTGTTGAATTAGATATTAACTTGGCCCAACCAAACAGGTCTTGTGAGGGGGGAGTTAGCATGCATGAAGTAAATTCTCCCCGCCTCCTGCCTCCCCGCTCTCAGCCCCATGCATTAGTGGACTTTTATTGTCAAATGACACATCTGTTTGCAAGTTGAATCATCCATCATCGCTTGAGCTCGAGCACCAGCCCGAGCAGAACATTAACGCTAAAGGAAAAATCATACAAACGATTGTCCCGGCAACAAGTCCCGAGGTTTTTTATTCTCCTTTCGATTTGACTGACGTCGAGATGATTGAAGCAGAAAATACAAATGTAAACACTACAAACGTGCTTGTTCATACATCAGACCAATTACACGACCCTTCCGGGCCACCTGTCATCCAAGACGCGATCCCGACCAAGCCTACAGACACGTCAGCTGTTCTGAGCATGCCAACCGTCAGTTCTATTTGTGATGGCAATTCCAAAATGGCCAAAATGGCCAACATCATGAGCGAATCTTGTGGCCCACGTGGCCCCTGCTTAATGCCAGAGCGCACCTCACTTCAAACAATGTCTTCGACAATGCCAGATCCAAGAAAGAAGACCCATGGCATATCTCAACGAGGGTCAATGAACATCGTGATACAAACGCTTAACCTGTTAAAGCTGCCTGAAACCACCTCGTGCATTGCAAATGAACTTTTCAGATTTGAAAACCATCGATCGTTAGACATGGAAGTACATCGGGAGGGCAACGAAGTTTTAACTAACTTACCGTATGGTGAGCTGTCCACCATGACCAATGTGCACAATGCAGTTGATTACAAAGCAAAAAAAGATAACATGGGTCTCCTCACTGCAGGACCTGAACTGCGCTTGATGGCACAACTGGATGCTGACTATGCGACGGCCAAGAAAAAACTGTTAGTATACCACGAGCAACGACAATCAAATATTTATTTATTTATTTATTTATTTATTACATTTGTTACTCGCCCAGACCCTAGGGTATCACGGCGAAAGATACAGGAGAGTTAAACTCATTATTATACAATGTTGCAGTTACAATACAAATAATACATTTTTCTTTATACATAGGTTACAAGATATCATGTAGTCATATACCAGATTCCAATTGGTCAGTTAGCCCTTCCCATTTTGTTTCAGCCTTATTTGCAGTACAGCGGCTGCCCTAAGCAGTGTAGTTGGTCATGGGAGGGTAGGGCTTGAGCGGTTAATATTTATCGAATAACCAGGTTTTCAATGCTTTTTTGAATTTTCGTAAGGAATCCTCGTTTTTGATACTCAGAGGTAGTGCGAAGGGGCTAGAACTTTGAAACTACTTCCTCCTGCTCTGCTGTATTTGTATTGAGGAACTTCTAAGAGGGCCAGATTATTAGATCTCGGCGACCTACATGACATTTTTTTTTTAATGGAGTTGTTGAGGTAGCTGGGCACTTTGTTGGTGGTACATTTGTAGACAATACTAAGGGTTTTGAATATGATCCTTGCTTCAATTGGCAGCCAGTGGTTTTCTCTTCTAGTGCTGGATATATGTTCAGATTTCTTTATCCCTAAAGCCGCTCTGTGGGCTATATTCTGTAGTAATGGGATTTTGTTTAAATTGGTTTTGGAAGTTCCTAGGAAGAGGACGTTACAGTAATCTAGTTTTGTTAGGATTAGGGCTCTAGCCAGGGTGATGCAATTTACAGGGGTGAGAAATTGGCGACTGAGTGCAATAAGTTTTGCTGTGTAGGCTGTGGACGAGGAAAGGGCTGCTATTTGTTTATGCATGGAGAGGTTGGCGTCAATGTAGACACCTAACGTTTTGACTTGTTTAAGTACTGGGATCCGGGTACCGTCGATATTAATGTGAGAGTAGTCCGGGTGGAGGGTGCTTATTCTTTTTTGGGAGCCCACAATGAGGACCTCTGTTTTCTCATCATTTAGGCAGAGACTGTTCAGGGCCATCCAGTTTTGGATTATGGAGTAAACTTTATTAATGGTGAGGGTGTCTTGGGTGTAGTCGCCTGTAATAGGGATGAGGATCTGTGTGTCATCTGCGAAATTGGTGTAAATGACACCCATATCGTCTAAGGCTGAGAATAAAAGTTTAGTATATGCATTATAGAGGGTGGGGAAGAGGCAGGATCCCTGGGGGACTCCAATGGGTACTATTATAGGGTCCGCTGCAAAGTTTCCAATGGCAACTCTGGATGTACGGTCAGTGAGAAAGGATTTGATCCAGTGTGTGGCGTTGTTGGAAAGATTAAAATCTTTTTTTAGAGTGTTGCATAGTTTGTCATGATCTACCAAGTTGAATGCTGCTGATAGGTCCAGTAGCAGTAGTGTGGCTAGTTTGCCTGAATCTCTAATAGAGTCTATTTGGATTTTAAGATCCAGGAGGGCTGTCTCAGTGCTGTGATTAGGCCTAAAGCCTGATTGTCTGGCTCCTAGCAGGTTATTTTGTTCTAGGTGAGTTTGTAGTTGGTTTTAAGCTATTTTATCAATGATTTTAAGTAAGAATGGGACAGTTGTTATGGGCCGGTAGTTTGTGGGCACTAGTGGGTCTAGTGTGGGCTTTTTTAGTAGAGGGGTGACCCAAGCCGCTTTAATGCTGACTGGGACCTGATTTGTGGAGAAGGAGGTATTTACAAAGTTAGTGATTATAGGTGTGAGAGTGGGGGCACAGAATTTAATTAGGTGTGCTGGAAAGTTATCTCCTTTGCAGTTGAACGCTTTAAGTTTGGCTATAGTATTAAGTACTGTATCATGAGAGACTGGTGTGAAGTTGAAGAGGGGGGCGGTATTTTCTATAATCGTGGAGATCTGGTTGGCCGTGGATTGTTTGTCGGACAAGAGTTTTCTGTTCACTGCCGCAGCCCAAATTGTTTGATCAACCCGATCCGGTTTCACAAGTAAACCGTTTTCGATATGATCAAACTGTACTGACTGAGGACGGTTCCGACCTGGCTAGTCAGCGAACTGAACATTCGGTCTGCCGCCTAGACAAAATCAGAGGGCGTCCTTACCAAACAACTTGTCAGAACGCCCACAACCTATTAACTACGCATCAACAAGTTCTCCCAGAGATCGCCCAACTCGGACGAAGAAACTAACGCCTGACAACCCTACAAATTCTCAATTGAGTGCCCAACTTCCAACGCTTGAGGACACTTCAACTAGCTCACATTCTTGCTCCAATGGCTCTTCCTCCTCAACGCAAAAATCAAGTCTTTCGGCAGCAGCAGCAACCCAGCTTTACAACAATGTGCTTGCTGCATCTTCAATGGCGATGATTCCTTTCACAAAACTCTATGAATCAATCCATGATGTTCTTAAAGACCAGACAGCCCTAATAGCGGCTTTTTCTGAAAAAATGACAAAAGTGGAAAACTTTAACAATTTCCTCACAAATCAGATTTCAAGAGAGGCATACCTCACTGTACGCTGGCAGGAGCGCCTGACTGATCTAGCCGCGCGTCATCATTGTCAAAATGACACCTTATCAGAAGGCCTATTGGACGCATTAAAATGGATGCGCCACAATGTCGATGTGACCACATGCAATCCAGTGCTGCCGCACACCAATGTCGATAAAACTACAGGACAATTAACAACTGTGTCTACAATTGAAATACCGTCAAGTGGTATGCCTAACTCTTTGGCTAGGAACAAAGTAAGTGAAATACAAAGCGGTCCGGCACCTTTGAGCGTGCCTCAATTTGGACAATTCAATTTAACAAACCAGAACTTTGCTCCGTCGGCACAACTATTACATCCAGTTCGGATGCAAGCCATCCCCAAAAATGTCATCCAAAATGCTCCAACGGAAAATTCTAACATGGCCTTGAGCCAAACTGAAGTGACCAAAGAAGCTCAATGGCCTGTATTGAATTCGTCGAACGAGAAGATCCAGCCAATTGCGATACACGCATCTCGGTGCCCGACAAACTCGTTTGGCATTTATGAAGGAACTGCTAAATCAATAACTACTGCCCAACCAAATGCATTACCTGTTAATTCACATCTATCGAAGTGTCCTCCCACTAAACACTTGCAAGAAGCCAAACGACTACGACTAACAAAAGGAAAATCCAAAGTAAAAAAGTTTATCAGAAACCTCTGCTCTCCGAAGCAGTTGGGCCTGTTCAAACGAGTGGATTCATCAAAAGATGTGGAGGGTAAAATCACTGTTCCTACAGCAGAACGTGTTACATCAAATGGCGCCTCAGCCGCCATGACAAATAAAAGGAGAAGAGTGGAGTCCGAGATCGGTTCTGTTGATAGTTCCGTAATCGGCTTCGAAATAGACCTTTGTGACTTATCCACTTATTCGGACCAAGGAGACTCAATTGAGGGCCATGAAATAAGGGGAAATGATTATTCACATTCTCATTTGAAATCATTCCCTAGATCAACTAAAGCACGTCCAATCAAAAGCCCAATCCCCACGTTTTCGAATCTCCATGATGGAAAGGTATCTAAAAGATCTCGAGAGCAACTCGAACATCCAAACGAGCATTCATCAAGATGGAACCCAAAATGCACCTTAACCCAACAGAGCAAAAAGGTGCATTATTCCTCAAGGGTTCATCAAAATCACTCTTCTCTTCCAGCACCCCAAATTGGGAAACTACATCTTCAAAACATTCAAGATGACGATAATGATGTCAATCTAAATCGTTCTAACGTGATGATATTATTCAAATGTATCCCAGCGTTACGTACTATTGAGTCAGATGATATTAAGATCGTGGAATATCCAACGGAACTTACTGCCGATCAAGTTGTATTGCACATTGGATCTGCTTCAGTTCGAAACACAATTATGCGAGCTTCTGAAGAATTATTGGCCTTTGGCTTCGATATCATGACAGAACCATCGGTGCAGATAAAGAGTGTCAATAGTTGCACTCCACCGCCCTTAGTCAAGCACGATGCCACTCTGAGTCGCTTTGACCTGAGGAAATCGATTGCCGAGGTCTCAACACGAGAAAATCAAAACATGCAAAATAGCCACAGGTCGGCATGAGAAAATCACAAACCTAGTACCCACAATGTGAGAAAATAGCCATGATCTGTAGGGCGTGAATCCTGGTGCGAGCTCCTATCCTGGAACACGAGAGGGTTCACGCACTTTTTCAACGACTTTGATATTAACCTACGAAGGGTCATTGTAATTTGCTTACAAGAAACGTGGCTTGGCGATGCTCCGACAAGAGACGGCTTTCAAATCCACTTGAATCCGGCAGTGAAGAACCTCCAAGGTCGTCCCTACTCGGGCCTCCTAACAATGATAAAAATCAACATTTGGTGGAAAACACTGCAAACTTTCAATCCTAATCCCTTTATTCAGGGAATTGTCATGCAATCATCCCATACCAAACCAGAAGAGCGTCAGCATCTATTGATTATTAATGGATACTGGAATCCTCACAAAATCAGTACAGTGTCCTTTCTAAAAGCTACCACTCTTATAGATAATGCAGTAATATCCTACAGAAACCTGTCTATAATTTGTTGTGGAGACCTAAATTGTTCCTGGTTTGGGTTCGACGTTGACCAACAAAAAAATCTACCGTTGAAAGAAAATGAGATCTCTAGTCGTAGTCGGGCCTGGAAGATGGCTCTAAAAAAACATAATTGCCATATGGTAAACGGAAATGCTAAAGGAGATGATCCCCCGGTCTAAACCTGGCACCATGAGGACACACATAGCATTTTGGACTACTTCTCGATATCACAAAATATGGTGGAAAAGATAATTCAGTTGAGTGTTGATAAAATGATTAACAGTGATCACAACCTTTTGCGACTCTCATGTATGATGAAGTGGGGACATTCGGATGGGCACTATGGAATACCGATCACAGTCAACGCAGGGGGAAACCGCCTACGAATCAATGGACCGCAACTTAGAATATTGAGTGACCAGCTATTTAAACTTCATGAAGATCATCAAGTAAATTATGCCCCGTTGGTCAGCCAATTTAAAGGCATACTCTAGTAAAAAATGTTATTGTCCCTATGGGTCGGCCATGTTTTTTTAAGGCTAAGTGGCTCGATTTTAGAAAACTTTCCTATGGACCTTACCGGAGTTTTCGTCCATTAAACGCACGCGAAAACAAGCACCTGGGAGCCGCATATCTGGGTCATTTAAAAACAGTTTGTTTCATTCCTTTTCACAGGTGGTACAGGCTGGTGGCCTATCGTTCCTATACATGGTGGCTTCACAGGAGGCTTGGACACCGCGTTCGAAGAGTGATACCCGCCTGTGCCGTTCGTGCCATTAGAGAAACGTTCCCGAGTGACAGCGGTCAGTACAGGGGATTTTCTCTCGCTGTGCTGCAACCTGACCTGTATAATCTTTAAAGTCTTGTATTTTTGTGTCATGAAAATAAGATACAAAATAAAACACCACATTTATTTTAACAACGTTTGTTTCGATTTTTTAAATGAATCACATATATCTATACTATCAATTACCATTGGATTATACAGACCTTCGGGTCTTGGCCACTATAATACACTGGTTGAAGTGTGGGTCTGTGCTCACAAGAATCTGCGGTATGTGGCATTTGTTATTGATAAGCAACGATACACTATCATTCATATAAAGGCGATATACTGTATATTGATATAAAGGCGGTTCGCGCCGGTGGATGCTCGCTGGCATGGGGGGGGCTGTCCGGGGCGCGAAAGGCCAAGGTGCCAAACAACATGTACACTTCAAAAGGTGTCCCACGCCAAGGGGCCATCGGTCACATGGCCTCCTCAGACCCCGTGTCTTCAGCCAGGCCTCCTCTTGAAGCAGGACGCCCCCCTGCAATCCACATAAGTGTGTCTCCATTCAGCAGTCTTCCTGTGCCTTATCTGCACGCCCCAGGCCCTTCCATCCCACCCCCCTGTATCAAAGGCAGTTTGCGCCGGTGGATGCTCGCTGGCATGGGGGGGGGCTGTCCGGGGCGCGAAAGGCCAAGGTGCCAAACAACATGTACACTTCAAAAGGTGTCCCACGCCAAGGGGCCATCGGTCACATGGCCTCCTCAGACCCCGTGTCTCCAGCCAGGCCTCCCCTTGAAGCAGGCCGCCCCCCTGCAATCCACATAAGTGTGTCTCCATTCAGCATTCTTCCTGTGCCTTATCTGCACGCCCCAGGCCCATCCATCCCACCCACCCTCTATCAAAGGCGGTTCGCACCAGTGGATGCGCGCTGTCAGGGGCGGGAAAGGCCAAGGTGCCAAATTACATGTACACTTCAAAAGGTATCACACGCCAAGGGGCCATCGGTCACATGGCCTCCTCAGACCCCGTGTCTCCAGCCAGGCCTCCCCTTGAAGCAGGACGCCCCCCTGCAATCCACATAAGTGTGTCTCCATTCAGCAGTCTTCCTGTGCCTTATCTGCATGCCCCAGGCCCATCCATCCCACCCCCCTGTATCAAATGCGGTTCGCGCCGGTGGATGCTCGCTGGCATGGGAGGGCTGTCCGGGGCGCGAAAGGCCAAGGTGCCAAACAACATGTACACTTCAAAAGGTGTCCCACGCCAAGGGGCCATCGGTCACATGGCCTCCTCAGACCCCGTGTCTCCAGCCAGGCTTCCTCTTGAAGCAGGACGCCCCCCTAAGACCACGACATACATACGTCATTCATTCACAAACACACCCCTGTTCCAAATACTTTATAAACCACCTGATATGTCTCATGAGAACATCTTTGTGCTTTGCAAGTCAACTCCTGAACGTGTTACCTGGCAACCACCGAGATCTACGCTAATCTGGTCGTCGTTGTGCTATCCGTGAACTTCTGTGACCGCTTAGAGCAAACCCATCAGTGTGCTACCTGTGGCCACCCACCTATTCTCCTGCAACATACTGCTCTGCTTGCTGAATCCGACTGTTTGTTGGTCAAGGTAAGGCCATGTATCCTAGTCATATTTCGCAGATTTTTAAATTTCTATCTATTTGCGAGTAGAGTACACAATAGTGCTATGTTCATTGGTCTCATTGCTATTGACTATAGTTTCCATTGCTATGCTATCAATAGATCTATTTATTTTCATCTGTGTCTATTGTCATCGAATTGCATCCTTCGGGGATTCAGTCTATGATGTAAGCATGTTTCCTTCTCGTGCAATACAGAACATCCAAGGGATGAGTCACATGTTCAGATTTTAGTCACATCATTTATACATTTCTGCAACTTATGCAAATACTAAGCTGCACATAATGAACTGCTACAGTTCCTGCGACCAAAACAAACCTTTCATTGATCATTGTATGATTCATTTACTTTTGTATCAAATCTTTATTCTTGAAGATTGTATAATAATGTCGATATTTACTTTTCAGATTTATCAACAATGCCTGCCTGTTTGATTAGCGGTTGCCCTTCGAAGACCCATGCGAAATCTGAAGGAACTACAATGCATGTATTCCCGAAAACTGTCGATCGAATAAGAGAATGGGTCAGACATTGCGGATATCCACTGGATGAGCTGGAAAGTAGAGTCCAACAAGTCTTAGAGGACAAGAGGGGCGATCGATACAGCATCTGCAGCCGGCACTTTTCCTTGGACATGTACACAACTTCTTGGGTAACAAAGAAGAATAAACGGCGAACTACACGGAAATTGCTCGAAAACGCTATTCCCACTCTATTCGTCCACATTCCGCCACCGGTGAGTCAAGTGTCCGGATTTAGCTTTCGGCCTTGCGGTAGTGTGTAGCCGAATGGATTAATTGATATTGTAGGTGTTCTATCCCTTGTAATAATTTCGATATTGATATGAGTGTATAGTTTTTTGAATAATGACATTTATCAATATATTCTTTTTCGATTTCATAACCCACAAACGCAATGTATATATATATGGGGACAGGGAACTGTGCTGTATTGAGCATTTTTCAAGTATTCTGTCGGCTTACATGGCTATTTTTAATATTGGCATTTCATTATCAATCATTAATTGACCTTTACAACTTCTTGACTATCCCTTGAATCTGAAGCAAGAACATTCTACATCCTTGACGTGGTCGCAGTTATCAACCACTTCTAGCGCGTATCAGGTAATCTTATTAGGCTAATCCGCTACATACTTGTTTTATGCATGTCAAGTAATAGTTTTATTCTATCATGTAATTATTTTACCGAATGCTTGGTTACTGCTTTCCAATTGATATACACCTTAGTTATCGTCCACTGGTGTTTGTTTTCAGTTATAATTAGTGTTATCCATACTAATGCAAGTACTGTCTTTCAGGGAGCTGCTGAAGCGTCCGCCACATCTACAACATTTCTAGATGTTTTTCAACATCAGGAGGTATGGATACTGACAGCTCCATCGAGCATCATCATCAGAGCTGGAATTCTTGTCGTTTCATTGTTCTACACAATGTTTCATTCGTGGTTAGCCGTTGATATGTACCTGTGCTGTCGACCCCAGGTGTATGTTATGTTTTCACAATTGTAATCCTCACTAATGCAAGTACTATGTTTCAGGCAGTCGATGGAGCGTCAACCCCTACACTTGATGCAGAGCCTGACATTCAAGTATACGAATCGGCGCAACAGCTTTCGGAAGTGCGCACTACATTTGCAACATCCATAGATATTCTTCAGCAGCACGAGGTATGGATACTGACAGCTCCATCATGCGTGATCATATAACGTGATTCCATTTGCTATACTTTCTTCCCTATAAACGCAAGTGCTGTGTTTCAGGGAGACGACGGAGCTTCCATCCCAATCACAACATCTCATTTAGATGATGCAGATGTAAAGGGATCGTTGAAATAAGTCGATGAAATGTGATCATATTTGGATTTTCCTTGATTCTTTTGGACAATGCATCTTTCGCGGTTATCTCTTTATATGTACCTGTGCGTTCGACCCCAAGTGTGTGTTATGTTTCCAATATTGAAAACCATACTAATCCAAGTACTGTGTTTCAGGGAGACGACGGAGCTTCCACCCCAATCACAACATCTCATTTAGATGATGCAGATGTAAAGGGATCGTTGAAATAAGTCGATGAAATGTGATCATATTTGGATTTTCCTTGATTCTTTTGGACAATGCATCTTTCGCGGTTATCTCTTTATATGTACCTGTGCGTTCGACCCCAAGTGTGTGTTATGTTTCCAGTATTGAAAACCATACTAATCCAAGTACTGTGTTTCAGGGAGACGACGGAGCTTCCACCCCAATCACAACATCTCATTGAGATGATGCAGATGTAAAGGAATCATTGAAATAAGTCGATGAAATGTGATCATATTTGGATTTTCCTTGATTCTTTTGGACAATGCATCTTTCGCGGTTATCTCTTTATATGTACCTGTGCGTTCGACCCCAAGTGTGTGTTATGTTTCCAATATTGAAAAGCATAATAATGCAAGTATTGTGTTTCAGGGAGATGCGGATGCCTCCTCTCCAATACAACCATTCATGGCTGTCCATGCAGAGCCGGAGGTATGGATACTGACAGTTCCATCGAAATAGATCATCACTGGTCGAATACTTGTCGTTTGATTGTTGCACACAATGTTTAAATCGTATTTGGCTATTGAGATGTACCTGTGTGTTCGTCCTCACGTGTTTTATGCTAACAATATTTTGATACGTAGTAATGAAAGTACTTTGTTTCAGGGTGACGATGGAGCCTCATTCCTTGCTGTCTATGCGGATACAGAAAATATACTCGTTGCAGCACAAGAGGAAGGGAGGACATGCGGAAACGAATCGGAGCTACAGCGTGCAGATGTTGAAGGTCGAGTCAAAAAAGTTGCAAAGAAAAAAAAACAAAAAAGGTTAGTTACAAACAGTTAATAACTTTAAAAAAAATTTGGTGGTGGGGACTATTTTATGTTTTTTTCTAGTCAATTCTACTACACTCCATCTTGTGTTTAAACTGAACATCCCTTTTCCAATCTCTCCTCCAGTTACCCGTGGGCATCAGAACTATACACACACAGACATTGAAGCGAATGAGAGATGTGGCTTGCCAGACCATGTACACTATGGAGGAACTATTAATTGAGGCGAGGCGTGTTCAGGCTCGAGATGCTCATGGCCAATGGCCAGAACATGAATTAGCTCTGATTGGAGACTACAGCAAAGTTGCATTGGACCATAGCTACTGTGCGACCGGACCACTACAAGAAGATGTTATTGAATGTATTGGAGATAGCTCTGAAGTAGTTGCAGATCAATTTACACAATCTACACCAGCCAAAAAATTGCCACCAAAAAACATGTCGACATTGTTGTGTTCTCCCATCAATGTTGAATTAGCAGATGTTGAAATGAGAGAGAATTAACCAGCCGCAGCATCCATAGACGCAACAATACTTGATAGCAGCGATATTACTTTCCAATGTGTTGACATCTCCACAAAGTCAAAAGCTGAAACAACGTTGACGCAGGATGACAGTCTAATGAAAGAGAGCAAATACATTGTATTCGACAGTTGCTTGATGGAAATTATAAGTATGCTGAAATGTGTGCATTCCGTTAGAGGGAAAGTATGTGGGAAGCCATTGATTAATGTGACTCGTGAAATGAAAGGCACTAAAGTCAAAATAAATGCCGCCTGTAGATTAAATCATAGGTTCTCATGGTCTGCACAACCGATGCTGGGGAAACTGCCAGCAGGCAATCTACTGTGTGCAGCTGCATCACTTTTTAGTGGCTCCAGTTTTAGAAAGTTAGAGGCTTTCTTTCAGTTTGTGGGACTCCATTTAATTTCTAGTGCGCTGTACTACACATACCAACGTGATTATCTGTTTCCGGCCATTAGTGATGCTTGGAGAATTGAACAATTGTCTCTAGCATGTACATTCGAAGGCAAACGATTCAGGCTAGCCGGCGATGGACAGTGCGATAGCCCTAGGTTTTCTGCCAAGTACTGCACTTACCACTTTCAGGACATGGATAGTAAGAAAATTGTGAGTTCGGAGGTCGTGCAGGCAACACAATGTACATCCTCAGTGGCCATGGAGAAACTAGGATTTATAAAATCAGTGGAACATCTACAATCGAGGGGGATGGACATCGAGCTCATAGCCACGGATAGACACGTTTCAATTGCCAAGACAATGAGAGAGCAGTTCCCACATATTAAACATCAATTTGACGTATGGCATCTTGCTAAATCAATCAATAAGAAAATCTCGGCTGCAGGAAAAAAAAAGGTTTTGAAAGTATTTTGCAGTGGTCACATTCTATCACCAACCATCTTTGGTGGAGCTCAAAAACTTGCGAGGGGTCAGTGGAAATGCTACTTGAAAAATGGCGGTCACTGATGCACCACTGTACCAACGTTCACCGCTGGACAGCAAATGAACATTTCCACCAATGTGAACATGGCCCTTTGTCCCCAGAGGAGGCACGGAAGAAGAAGTGGTTGATTCCATCATCACCGACACACAAAGCCATTGAGAAGATTGTTTTCGACAAAACTCTATCAAGAGATTTGAGAGGACTGACAGAATTCTGTCACACAGGAGATTTGGAGGTGTTCCACAATATGTGCCTAAAGTACAGGCCAAAGCACTTGCATTTTAGCTTTCGGGGCATGAAACATCGCACTCTACTAGCCGTCTTGGCCCATAACAGCAATATCGGACGTGAACAATCTAGGACTAGGGGCAAAGTAAGGATGCCTCGCTACACCAAGGTGTTTTCAAAACGAAGTAAGCAATGGGTGATCAAACCAGTCTATGATGAAATGCAGTTCGACTTTGTGAAAGGCCTTATTGTTGCTGTGTTAGAGAAGCACAGATATGGAATTTTGGACGTTTCTGAACAGAGCAGTGATCCATTGCCACCAAACATTGCGACTGTGCCATGCCCACCCGATGCACAGCTGATTGTAAAGTACAAATCGCGGTTTAAATAATTGCAATAGGATTGTATTTTTGTAAATAAATGTTATTGTACAGTGTACCAGTAAACCTAACCCCCAACTTCACCATCATGGGTGGCGAAGAAGCTGGGTGTCATCTTTGAATTCTCTCTATTCACCTCACATATGTGTATGTATATATTTTTCTCATGTCTCATCTCATGTAAATGTAAATGCTGCGCACTGTTAACGGAGGGGAGGCTTGCGTATTGCGAAAAATAAAACAAACAAACAAACAATAAATCTCACTTTTAACTCAACTCCTGTGGTACTTTATGCTTTCCCTGACCTTCCGCAAAAAATTAAATGTTTCAATTTGGGCTGCAAAGCTCGCAGACAACGGGGACAAAATTGGGGCACTTAGAACACGCCAGCCAAGTAGGCCGTGGCATTTGGGAGAGAAGCCAGTTCGCATTTGCACATTGAGGCGCACTACATAGACGGATTCTAAACTTGAAGTTCTCACAGATGCCTATACTAGGTGATGTTGCAAATAAAGAATGCGAAGGACAGTGCACAGATGAGGCCCACAAGTCGCACTGAAAGTATAAGGGTCTATTGTTTTTTTACCTTGAGACAGGGACCATGCAGAAAGAACTACATTTGAAGGGAGTGCGCAATAACGTAAGAGACGATAAGGCAGAAAATTCAGAAACTAGACCGAGTTTCAGTTTTAGGTCAGTATACGAAAAATCATTGTCAAGAGCACGGTCCGTTTTACAGACTGCATTACGAAGAGACACAATGGAAATTTCAAATATAATGTAAGTAAATCTTTACACACTTTTATACCGGAATGAAGATTTTGTGAATGGATGCATGAATAAATGAATGAATGAAGACTGTAAAAGATGTTAAAACTGTTCGTAGTGGGCACATGGGCATGCAGGTTCACTGGTGTCACTGATCTCGCTCCTTGGCCCAGCCACTTTTCCCTGCACTACGGGACTGTCTCTGTATCCTTCAGCCCCTTGTCCCGGCATTTACCTTGCACTTGCCACCAGCTGGCCCTATTATTTAATTTGTATTCAACTATCCTTGTACAGCCCATCCCCATGCGCGATCAGTATACACTTGACACTCAGTATCACTATGCACTTGAGTATACGCGCGTTACAAATGCCATATCATATATCATATCATTCCTCATGCATGTAGAGTGTCGTTTATCATTGTGTGTTGCCCTAGATTTATCTCGTTACTTTTCGCATTTATGTTAGAGAAGAACATACTCCATTGAACTACCCTTGCAAGCAAATAGTTTCTGATCGGCCGTAATGAATGAAATGAGTAATATTAATGAAGTTCGGCTAGTGAGACTAATTATCATTTATTTGTTTTCTTAACAGGTATTTGATCCCGTTCTGCAACTGCCACCTGTTTGAGACACCGGCGGACGGATTCTTCAGCAGACACCTGCAGCTTCGTGTCAACAAATGGAGCACGATCACCATATTATGGGACGATCGCCAAGGGCCCACATGCCCTTACGCTGTACTAGTGGCTAAAAGCAACATATCAACCTTTAGGCTGGACTAGTGCCTAGTTGATGGAACAGCCTTGCGGTTCACCGTGCTTCCAAAGTGATTCTTTTTACGAAAATGAACACCCTGTGTGCCATAATGGAACAGCGCGTGACCCAAGATGAAACGGAACAGTTATTGCGGATACAGATAAAAGAAAATAAATGTCTTCCGGAGTTCATATGAATATTCTCTAAACATTTGATGCCAAATAAATGTACTTTACCAAATGTACCGTGATGCTGTTTCATTGTAAAGTACAGTTTCATATTCCGAATTGTGGCGCGCTGTGTTGTGAGTTGATCTGTGTTGGTTTCCGGGTTCTGTGTGGAGTCGCGCAGAAGACGACTGGGCGCGTTTGCCTACGCAGCACAGTAACGTCACGGGGAGAGGCGGGGAATATGAATGTTTTGATAATGTCAGGCTCAGGGGCGGGGGAATTGATTTAGTGCCGCAAAAGCAGGTGAGCCAGGGCGATCGGGGAAAAGATAGGATTATCAGAAATGGCGGCTCCCAGGTGCTTGTTTTCGCGTGCGTTTAATAGACGAAAACTCGGGTAAGGTCCATAGGAAAGTTTTCTAAAATCGAGCCACTTAGCCTTAAAAAAACATGGCCGACCCATTTTTTACTAGAGTATGCCTTTAAGTTCTCAATGGTCGCGGCTCGGTCAATGGGCACGTCTCATAAACATATGGCATGTACAATCATTGCTGAACAAAAGAAAACCATGCGGTCCGATATAAGACGGCTGAAAAGGAACTTTAGTCTTCTCAAAAAGCCAGACGAGCTAAGAAAGGAAATCAAACAAGGCGACAGATGTACCGAAATTGGTTAAAATCTCATAAAATGATTAGTCAACAAAATAGTACCGAAGAAATGATGAAAATTTTGGGGACCAAAAATGTGAGAGAAATATGGGCCATCCTAAATACGGGAAACTCTCGTAGCCCTGCTATCATTTCTACTGAAATAAATAGTGCGACTTGGGAGGATCACTTCTCTGAAGTTTATCAGAAGCCACAAATCAAACCGTATACAGTTACAAGGTCCGCCAAAGTCATTTGGGAGGTGATGATGTCTGCCACTGACATAGAGAAAATGATCAAGACCTTAAAGAACTCTCATGCCGCTGGTCCAGACATAATTACCAACGTGATGTTGAAAAAACATGCCCAACAATGGGCAGTTTTGATTGAAGTCCTGCTCAAAAGGATATCCATTACAAAGCCAATTCCCGACTCGTGGCTGGAGGCAATTGTAGTACCAATATTTAAGAAGGGCAATCGGGCTGTTCCGACCAACTATCGCCCGATTGCCCTTCTTGATACAATCAGAAAAATCTTGGGCTTGTGTCTCCGCCAAAAATTGGCTGCATGGGCATCTAAGGCAAAGATTCTGGATATTCGGCAAACTGGCTTCACCCCAAGAGTAGGTGTTGAAGTAAACCTGCTCATTTTAAACATCATGAAGTTGGAAACTCTGAAGACGAAGAAAAAATTGTTTCTAGCCTTTATTGACATGTGTCAAGCCTTCGATAAAATTAATCGTGGCTTGCTTTGGTAGAAACTGCAGACCTGGAATTGTCCGAAATCCATATTGGAGCCGATACAAGCTCTCCATACCGGTACATCAATGCAGATTCGGTTAAACAATCAAGGCGACCTGTCAAACTAAATTTTTACACACAGGGGCGTGAAACAAAGATGCCCCATGGCAGCGGAGCTCTTCAAGCTCTTCATCGCAGATCACTTGGACCAGGATCACTGTTTTCCCCCTAAACTCAACAGCACTCAAATAAAGTGCATAACATATGCGGACGATCTCGTGCTTATCAAATGTACTCAAATTGGGCTACAACGGATGTTGTGAAACCTCAATGAATATCTAAAATCCAATGACTTGGAACTGAATGTTGAAAAAACAAAAATAATGTCTATCGGTTCCTCAAGATCTCAGGAAGACAAAGCATTTAAATGGAACATTGAGAACGACATCCTGACGCCAGTCAACTCTATTCGCTATCTTGGAGTCATGTTCAACAACTCTTTAAACGAGCATCACTGGAGGCAAGATTTAGTTGCTCGGATGACTCAGTTTGCCATTCAGGGAGCCAAGATAAACGGAGATTATGGGAAATTCAGCTTATCGCCCACTATAACATTCTACTTACAAAAAGTAATCCCAGCTATAACTTTCGGCGCAGAGGCCGGCTGGACGGCTGGAATATGGCTCCACAGATATGGCACAAACTCGAAGCGATATTTTGGAGGCATATGCTAAGATTACCATGTTGTGTATCCATCACTGCGATTCGTTATGAACTTTCCCTGAATTCTTTATATTCAGTGGTAATTTGGGAATGTGTGTAGTTCCAACAATACCTGCCTGTAAAATCTTTGTCACAAATCCTGATGTCTCCAATAATAATCTGCTGGTCAAGTGGAAATCAACTCTGGCTAATCATCTAACAAATGCTGACATAAAAATGGACGACTTCATTAATCTCCCGCAGTTGGCTAAAAAGAAATTCGAAGCCTGGTCTTGGATCTATAACTCAGAACGAGCCAGACTGAAACCTACATTGAAAGCCGAAACCTGTTTTCATAGATTGAATAAACCTTGCAGATACTTATTAAAGTGTCCCGCACTCTACTATCGAGAACAATATCTGAGGTTTCGATTAAATGCCATGCAAACTAAAGAAATGTTGTGGCAACGAAAGAACAAAGACACATCAGACAATGTTTGTCAATATTGTTTGAATAACATAGAATCGTTACATCACTTGGATAGTATGCCCAGGGTTGATTACTCAGCGCTCATGCCATCTTGGGTTATATGCACCCCAGGATGATGACATGGCAAACTGGTGGGGTCGGGTGACTGCAGGGCATGATATAAATCTAACATGCGCTGTGGTAAATTATCTTGATTCTCTTATTTTTTTACGAAAGGGGTTACAAGTAA
This sequence comes from Ambystoma mexicanum, assembly GCF_040938575.1. Taxonomy (NCBI): domain Eukaryota; kingdom Metazoa; phylum Chordata; class Amphibia; order Caudata; family Ambystomatidae; genus Ambystoma; species Ambystoma mexicanum. The sequence continues at coordinate 525,706,033 of NC_090940.1, forward strand.
CTTCTGATAGTGAAGCCAAATTGAATGACACTTGTCCAAGTTCTGTTTAGTGGTCTAAATAACGTTTTGTGTGGCCTTGGCTTCACTGTAACCCCCTACATATTACTTTTTACTTTTTATTATCATCAAGTATAATGCGGATATCATGCGTTATGCTGTATTTGACGTATTTATCTTGTTGAGATGTTTGGATGTTCAGATGGGAATTTTCTTTTGTAACAAAAGTTGTGCTTGATCGACTGTTCAGTTGTGTTTGCTTGACTGAAGTTTCAATTAAAAAAAGGTAATAGTCTTGCCATGTGAAGACATGATCACATGAATAGTCCATAGTGTCTCTCCTGAACTTTCTTATCATTCTCTGTTTTATTTCTTGTTTCTATGTTTCTAATTTCCTGTTGGTATCTTCTAGGATTTGTGTCAATTCGTCCTGGGATAGTAGAATATTTAATTGATCTTGTAGTTCTGTAATGTCTGAGTCAATTTTGGACAGAGATTTGGCCAATTCTTCAATTGTCAACAGAATCAGATCTAACGAGCATTTGTTTAGGATCTGGTCCCATTTTATTACAAACTCCTTGTTTTCCTTACATAGAGTGGGCCGTAGGTATATGCTGAAGCCACGGGGGATTCTTTTGGCTTTGTAACATTGAGCCAAGGTTGAGGCGTGTAGCTTTTGAGGGAGGCTAGTGTAGTCACATGTTTTGTGGTAAGATTTTAGTAAATGAACTAATCCAGGTGAGGGTGCAGGACCTTAAGCAGTGCCACTCCACCTCACAAATAGTAAGTGAGTACTGTACAGAAGGTATGAAAGAGTAACATGAGCGCACACTTCTTATCGTAAATCCAATTAGGTCTGGGTATGTGGTGTGAAGGGGACACCGGTGTCCATTTGTTTAGGACACTTTTTCCTCTTTATATATTCGTGACTTTTTGTGCCAGATCGCATTTTTCTCCCCTGCACCTGTGAGCATCTATCGAATTTCTAATACCAATGCCTAATTGGATTTACTATTAGAGGTGTGCACCCTTGTTACTCTTTCATGCGCTAAAATGTCCACAACTTCAATATCTCTAGAAATAATTATGCATAAAAGAGTAATCTGATAGCAAAGATTCAAAAAGGTTGAACGGTCTGACGGATATTCATTGTAACGGCAGAAAAGACTCTGAATTCTAATAGTTCTTCTAATATAGTGACCCATATTTGTCATGTCCTTGCCATGATACTCAGTGTTAGAAAAGCTCACTTTGGTTGTATTGGATACATTTTCCTAGTGCACAAGCTCTGAGTACCATCCAAATGATTGTGTGCAACCTGTCATTGAATTGAAAAAGCTGTTGTATGTCTTCCAAAAAAGGCAGTCATAATTGGGATACAACTTTTTATCCATGTCCATCTGGTAGTTAACATGCTTCTTAACACAAGTGGTAATGCCATCTGCTGAGTATTTTGATGTATCTTTACTGTTGTTGTCTTTTGTAGTTTTATTTTTCATTCCCATTGAAGTAGACTTCTTCTTCTTCTTCTTTTTCTCCCCTGGTTTGCAATAAATATCCTCGATTTTATATACATCAGGTTGGTCTATAATCAGTGTGGTATGAGAGGATCTAGAGGCAATCATCTGTCTTTTAAATGAGATGTTTTAATCAGTCCTCAATTTCTCCACTTTCCTATTATTCTTCTTCTTAAGTGCCTTGGGCCTCTTTATTTTCCCTTTTTTAGTTATAATGGAGCTGCCAGTTTCTTGCTATAAGCATGTCATTGGTTACAGTAATTCCTTCAGGGGCATTAATGTCAGGGCCATCCTTCAGGATTTTTAATGATTTATTATTTGCCACCTGACAGGCTTGGTTCACGCTCTTTGCTTTAGAAATTGTCTTACAACTAGGAGTGGAAGTGTGAACATCAATCACTTCCTCAATGGAGATGCCTTTAGCACAAGCCACATTAGTATTAGGTCTACTGGGGATAACTAATTATAAAATGTGCTTAAGATTGTATTTTTTTTATTTTTTTATTTCGTTGTTTTTAGTTTGTAAACAAACTTTTACAACATACTTATTAACAATTTTTAACATCAATTTCAGGTTCTAGGGCATCATCTAACAGACTGAACATTCAAAATTGAAATGAAAAATAGTAACTAACATTTTTCTTTTTTAAAACAGCTATTAAAAACAAGATTGTAGTGTGTGTTATCGTTGTGTGCTATATAGTTACACAATGTTTGACCAAAGTGGTCAATAGTCACTCCGATGCTTAGAATTGTGTGCTGAGGATTCAGAGTTGTAGGATAAGTTTCCTGATACAGCTGCCTGTGTACCTGTATCTGTATCCAGTGCATCAAATGGCACTGACAGCTCTTCATTCGCTAAAGTAGAATTGTGTAGAGGTAGCTTCCGAGTGCGTAATAGACTCTTCTCTAGCGTGTCCTCCATATTACAGTGTATATCATATTCCTTGTGATTAAATTCTCTAACATTAGAGTTTATTTTTGCCACATTAGTTGAGCCTTCAACAGATTTGGAGGTTTTTGGTAGATTTAAAATGTGTGAACCCAGATTCTTCATAATAGGTGCAAAGGCTGTTTGCATGCAGTATGTGTTGCCTAGACTTCCATTGTCAATAGGAATAATCGCTTTCATTAGGGTTTCAGCTATTTTAGTTCCCAAACAAAGTAGGGAAGTAGTTAAATGTTCTTGCAAGGTGGGAACGTAGGCGGAATGCCCTTGTGGTTGGGATTGGGAAAATTGACTAATTGTATCCTCTGTCTCTGATAATGGTAAGGACGAGGGAGAGGATGGGTCTTTGATTGTTTTAAGAGAGCAGGCTCTTGGGTGGCATGAATCATAAGCGTGAGCATTCAAGATGGTACAGTAGCAATAGCACTTCTTACCGCATCATCCAAGTAGTCATTTGGACACGGGTCACGGCTGTCAGGAAAACAAGCTCGCTATGTTCAGTCCTTGTGGTGTTTGAAGCATCAACAATCATCAGTCCTTCAGCCAAACAGCCGGATGACGGCAAATGCTGTCACGCAGCTGAAACGCTGCTTCAGCGTAGTAGCCCTGCTTTTAACCAGCAGGGGTTCAAAGGGCATCAGCCCTGCAGTCATCACACCTTGTGAAGTTGCCTGGAATTCTGGGCAAGTGAGTCCTAGTGAAGGAAGCAGTTGCAGCAGGTAAGTAAATACTGCTGATTAACAAAGCGCTGCTTCAGCATAGTAGTCCTGCTTATAAGTGGCAGCGGTTCAAAGGTCTCCAGACCTTCAGTCACTACACTGGGTAAAGTCACCTGGAATTCTGGACAAGCAAGTCCTAGTGAAGGAAGCAGTTGCATCAGGTAAGTAAACACAGTGGAATAACAAAGCCCTGCTTCAGTGTAGTAGACCTGCTTTTAACCGGCAGTGGTTCAAAGGGCTCCAGCCCTGTAGTCAGTACACCTGGTGAAGTCGCCAGGAATTCTGGGCAAGCAATTCCTAGTGAAGGAAGCAGTGCAAAAGGTAAGTAAACACTGTTGAATAACGAAGCGCTGCTTCAGCGTAGTAGTCCTGCTTTTAACCAGCCATTGTGCAAAAGGCTCCAGCCCCGCAATCACCTCACCTGGTGAAGTCACCTGGAAGTCTGGAAAAGCAAGTCCTGGTAAAGGAAGCAGTTGCATCAGGTAAGTAAACACAGTGGAATAACAAAGCCTTGCTTCAGTGTAGTAGCCCTGCTTTTAACGGTAGCGGTTCAAAGGGCTCCAGCCCTGTAGTCACTGCACCTGGTGAAGTCACCTGGAATTCTGGGCAAGCGATTCCTAGTGGAGGAAGCAGTTGCAGTAAGTAAGTAAACACTGTGGAATAATGACACGCCGCTTCAGTGTAGTAGCCCTGCTTTTAACTAGCAGTGGTTCAAAGGACTCCAGCCCTGAAGTCACTGCACCTGGTGAAGTTGCCAGGAATTCTAGGCAAGCGAGTCCTAGCGAAGGAAGCAGTTGCAGCAGGTCAGTAAACACCGTGGAATAACAAAGCGCTGCTTAAGTGTAGTAGCCCAGCTTTAACCACCAGTGGTTCAGAGGGCTCCAGCCCTGCAGTCACTGCACCGGTTGAAGTCTCCAGGAATTGGGGGCAAGTGAGTCCGAGTGTAGGAAGCAGTTGCAGCATGAAAGTAAACACTGTGGAATAACGAGTCACCGCTTCAGCGAAGTAACCCTGCTTTTAACCAGCAGTGGTTCAAAGGGCTCCAGTTCCACAATCACCACACCTGACATTCTTGGCAACTGAGTCCTAGTGAAGGAAGCAGTTGCAGCAGGTAAGTAAACACTGAAGAATAACAAAGCCTACACTATCAGCTCCCTGTGGCACCATGGCCTTGAGGTCCCCCCAGGCCTGGGTACATTTCCTCTGCTGGGCTACATATGCCAGAGGTACCCTGGGCATCAACCATGAGCCCAGAATACATGCGTGGTGCATCCCGTGGGCACCCACAAGGCCTACAGAGCAGTCGCCCCACCATCGAGCCAGACAGGATGGGCACAGAAGGCCAGCCCTACTGGGCTGGGAATGCCAGAGTCGACCCAGGAGGAAAGGAGGCTGTGAATTGCTGGCGCTGGAGTCTGCCCTGCCTATTGCCAGTTAAGCGGGGCGGTGAACAGAAGTTGCCAGAGACCACTTCCGGGTGCAGAGATCTGGTGGGCCGCCGGTGCACGACTGACCTGCGCAGACCTGGCCCTCTCCATAGCACAAGCGCAAACATGGTGGGGCAGGTCCCACCTAGAAGAGCCGCTTGGTGCAGCTGGGAAAATGGAGGTGTTGTCCCCAATGAAATATGCATGCCACTGAAGTAAATGAAACACTGCGGGTTGTAGTGGTGAAACACAAGTCCCACGGTGTGGGGTCACTGAAGATCTTTACACCATGGGGTGTGGAAGTGAATGCCAATGGCCCCCAGGAAGATGTTGGATTTGCACGGGGTGCAACAGATATATGGTGGCACCACGTGGTGAACTGTGGTTGTCTCAGGACTGAATGAGAGCACAAGCAGTGAGCTGCTGATGCGGTGCTCATGTGCTAGATGGGGTGGCCATAGGGTTTTTGAGAAGGCACGGGCCATGGGCGATGAGGTTGTGCCCTAGGTGGTGGACGGGAAGAAGAACAGTGCTTGGGACGGTTCTGCCCCTTTCAACAGCCGACTGCAGATCCTGGCAACTCCACCAATGATACAGCAAGATAGATACAAGAAGTGTGTAGCTCACTGCAGCAGTCACACACTGGTAACTAATGAATAAAGATTAAATGTATATGTGCTGACATGTATCTAATTATTATTAGTGTTTAGTAATTATCTTTTATACTGTATATAATTAGTAACTAGTATTTCGTTTGTTATAGTTGTGTTGGCTGTGTGCATCCTATGATTTAACATACTCTAAAAATCATGGATACTTGGATGCTATACAGCCACATTTATGCACTGAATAGGGACTTAGTTTCAAGTTTTTGTCTCATGTTGCACTTTTATGCACTAGTCACTTTACTCTGTTTAGTGATGTTTCACTAATCGTTACTATGTCATTGAGAATCATGCTGTCCGTACTACATATGCTCGCTCCATGTAGTGAACATTACTATTGTTTCTATATGGCCATACACTGGCACTGCCATCTTGAATAGGGTGCTACCTTATCCTGAGCCACTAGGGTACATTATGTGTCTCTAGTAGAGGACGTTTATCTCCTTTTCAGGGCATACTCAGTTTACCTCCTCTTTTGGCCATTAGACCTTCCTGTCACTTTAGTTTATGCATTGCATTTTTTCTATCGTGTTAAACTAAACAGGGGCATGGTTTAGCAGCAATTATGAGTTTTTAACCATATCTGACATACCTTTATACATACATTTATATATATATATGTTAATACTGGTTAAGATTATCCAGTTGTTTTATACATTAACAACTTGTATGAAGTCTCTTCTAGACATGTTTTAGCATTTGCAGAAAAATGTATACTTGTTTTTTATGCACCCCATTAGATTTCAGGCTGGGAGGTAACTGTTTCCTAGTTTTTGACGTATTGCACTCACTACATTTAATGTAGGCTTTCACTTGAAAGCTCACTTTACTATACGAGAGCGGGCGCTGTGGTTTCAGGGCAGCAGCTGCAGACATTTGTTTTCAGGGCACTTCACGCCACTAGCGGATAGATAGCAGCGCCTTAAAGATATTCTTTCTCTATCACGGCGCAGCCATATATTAAACAGGCGCACTGGCGCTTTAACTCATGATTATTTCTTTTAACATCTTGTTTAGCAAGAGGAGGTGAAGGGCTGTCTAGTTTTAATGTTCAGCGGGCATACACTTAGCATATTAATGGGGAATTATGTGGCTCACAATGGTGGGTTACTATGTATTTACATACTGAACAATGGCGAATTTGTTGCCATTAGAACCATAGAGTTCTAACCAATCAACTGTTTACGTTTTTCTCATGTTACATGCGGTCCACAACTGGGCAGACCCAATCACCTCCCTTGCAAAGGTATGAAAACACGAGGAAACTAATATTTGGATTCACAACAAGCCGGAGGAAGCTCGCGAGACGAGCGGAACGCGTGGCGTTTTCCACCCGCTGTGGGTGAGTGCTGCTAGACACCTGGTCTGCCCAGCCATTGCTATGTATGCTTTTTATGTTATTTTCACTCTTTTTGGATAAATAAATGAAATTTTAGAACACACTTTGAAGTCTTGTGTGCTTGGGCATTTTTTGGTAGGTGTTTGTGGTGGAGCTCCCTTTCTCTTCAGCACCTTCACCTTTTGTCTGACCTATATTGAGCTTAGTCTGCTCTAGCCCGATAGCACCAGATCAGTAATGAGGCAGAGCGCAATTTGTTGGCTATATCATCTGTTTAATTAATATATATATATATATATATATATATATATATATATATATATATATATATATATATATATATATATATATATATATATATATATATTATAGTGCAGTGGTGGCTGCACTATAGTTAAGGTGATTGCCTAGATTCATAGGCAAACCGAAAATTCTATTGCTAATAACTTTTGACTTGCATGACAGATTTGGCTGATAATCTCCAAACTAAATGTTTGTTTCCGGTCTCCCAACTCCCAGACTGGACATTTTGGGAAAGATTTGTTAAAAAATGAAAAAGTTATTAAGAATGTAAAAATAAAAACACTGTTTTCGGCCTACTCCCATTTATTTTCCCATAGAGAAGAAGTCCACAAAAACACGCTTGATTGAATTAGACCGAATAAGAAACAATTAAGCCATGAAGCGTTGACTTAATTTCCGGGACAGGTCTGGGGTTATTGCATCCAGTAGTTTTAAAATATTTGACAGGAAGGGGGTACGCCCTTCTCCCAAAATTATAGCTATATCTCCCATGGAGCTTTGCAGCAGAGAGGCTTTTCAGAAATGAAATCTGCCATTTTTTTTGTTTGCTCGATGTGAAATATGAAAACGAAAAGTGCAAAAAAAAGCTATTTGAAGGAGGAAAAAGGTTGAAATTGCATCAGGCTAGAGGTGAAGTTGGGGAGTTGGGCGCTGGTCTGGGGAGCAAGTTACAGTTCGGAGGTTTTTGCATTATTGGGGAATTTTCAGGGGCATCTCACATGATTACTGCGGTAATAACGCAAGATGTACTCAGAAACTAAAATGTGTCACACGAAGCAAAGAGAGAAAGAGAGAATACTTGTATATCTTATTCTAGCAAAGGGGAGTTAAGTGTAAGAACACCATGGCTACCGATAGGAAGGAGATGTGGCAGCCCGCTAATGGCCGCCCATGGGATGCGTCTGCCTACTGGGGCCAAATTGGGCACAGCCCATCTCCTGTGAAACTAACATCTTTATGTTGCATGTTGCTTAGCGCTCCTTCCTGTCCTACAGGTTTGCAGGGGAGGGTGGCTCTGGGGGTTCATCTATACCTGAGGAAAACGAGGGTCGACCTCTTGCCTCAGGCCAGGACCAGAAAGACCTGGGCTACACAAAGCTAAAGGACAGAACTACATAAGATAAAGTCCAGTCCTCCAAGATCTGATCAGCATGGCTACACAAAGCTGAAACAGTTTGTCAGCAAATGCAAGTTACAGAAAGCTGCCTGAAGTTGTACATGTCTTAGGGGAAAGGGTGAACTGAGATTCTGGTTATCCTGATTTTGAGACACTGAAAGCCACAGAGTTCTTCTGGGGTATTCATTGAGCAGGCACACGGTAGCAGGTGTTAGAATGGATTTCTAAACTCTGCTCTGGTGAACAGAAGTTTAGGAGGCCCCCCTTATTAGTGCAACAGGGCACACTTCTGGAAAGATAGCCAGAATAATTCAAGGAAGCTTGGAGAGCAGTCAAGGCTAGGCCACAGGAAGAGTGATGGTGATTAGAGGTGTTTAATGAGCACACACAGTGAAACACCAAGAATTATCATTAGACAGAAGTATACAAAATATACAATTTATTTGGGGCCCAAAAATCAACACAAATGAATTTGAGAATCAAAAGTCACAAGGGTTGGTTTTAGTTTGTACCAGTTTGAGAAAAAAATATAGTTTTGGAACCGGTTAGAATCACATGATTTATGGAGCTATTTTAAGCAGGTTACTTAGATCAGGATGCAGCACACATTAATAAGATGCATTGCAGCTAGTCAAAGCAATATTTTTGTCTACAAGCAGATGGGATTAATTCTCGCAATAGGCCAGAATGTATTAGGTGCTTTCCCGTACCTGGAAGGTAGGCAGTGGCGTCTGTAAATGGCTTAGTGAAAATCCTTGCACTCCTAATGGCCTTGAGCATGTCCGCAATAGGTAGTAGAGGGTATTTGTATTTGATAATCACTTTATATGGCCCCCTGTTGTCCAGGCATGGTTAGAGAACTTTGATATCCATTTTAGGTAGTCTGCCTGTAACACCCAGAAGACCTCAGGGTAGCCTGCTCATAGTGCCTAGAAGAATCTACGAGGGTAGCTGTTTTTTTTCGCACAGACGATCTGTTGGCACAGCAACATTGAAGATAAAGCTCCATCGGAGCTCTAAGCACATATAAACGTACCACTTCGGCAGACATCTGCCCAGGTACGGCTATCCATCCACACACATTAGAATGCAGCTACATCCTACAGCAAAATTCAGTATAGCTGTACACTTAACATTTTTAAGCCTACTTACTCCAGACTTGCCTAAACACCTCTGCCACTATGATACAGCGACAACCTACAACAAAATTCGGTAAAACTGGACACATAATGAGTCTCTTGCACTTGCACTGTGAGGAATTCGACCATCCGCATGGGGAGAGTGTGCTCACCTGGGCTTTTTGATTTTTTGATAAATGAAAATTAATGATGGGAGATCAACCTCCAAGGACTGTGTGAGGCCATTCCGCACACAGTCCATCTGCTTCCCACACAAAATGCATAGTCACATGTACTCTGGGAAAATACAGCCTACAGGGGCCGTCTTCCCCTGTCATATTCGGCTGGAATGCTACAGCGCAGGGTACATCAAAGCATCTCAAGGAGGGGGAAGGCACACCTTCCTCCGGAATGGGCAGCTTAATTTAAATATCAAAGGCTCCATGAATCTACTTTCCTTTCTCCTCCAGCTGGGGGCAGTGCATACTAATGAGAGATAATTGACGCAACCTGAAGGGGCTTGGTTGCCGGACTAGACAAAAGGAAAGGTGGGGCTAACACCCCTTTGTTATGCAATGTTTCAAGTTGAAGCTAGTTCCCACCCCTCTGTATGAAAGGCCGTAACATGCATGTCTGGATCCACTATTTACCGTAGGCAAACCCCTGCATAGCTGACCCCTTTCAGAGGGGAGAAGTATGTGGTTTGGGGGAGACAGGGAGTTTGCTCCCAGCACAAACATCAAGGGAAAGCTGCACTTTAATCAAGAGTCACAGAGGGCTCAGTTAACCAGAGAGACACTTTGATCTACAACAGACAGTGAAATGGGTGGGACTTAGGTATATGTTGTCATCCCAATTGTGTGACCTGTTTCAGATCACTCTGGTCTTGACCTCATGCGTAATAGAAGATTGTTGGTGGAGACCCAAGATTGGTTCCTTAAGGTGGGCTTAGCCTGCAACAAACACTGGGGCCCATTTGGCTTTAAAAGAGGGCTGAACTCCTCACTTAGGAGATCATCATAAGATGTTGAAATGAGTAAGAAGAAGGACTAATTTGGACACGAGCTGAAGGTACAGACTATCTTACATCTTCCACCAGTGAAGGAAGGCCAGGAGTTCCAAGAGGGAAGCAAGATTGCTCCCCTAAACATCTTCCAGTGAACAGAGGGAGATACCGGACTCAGAGGACCCGTCCAGAAGCTCTGGAACCGGTACCCAGCCAGCACACAGCATGCCCTGGTATGTTCTGCCAGCAAGCTTCCCAGGTGGGAAGTGTGGGAGAGTCTCTGGACAAAGGACAATGCTGTTGCCTGAAATCACTCTCCTGAGCTTTGGGCCATCACCTTTGAAAGGACACAAGCCCTGTGAAGAACCTAGGAGGAGTGGCACACAAGCATCATCCAGCATCCATCTTTTAAGGACATTTTCGAGACAGCCGAGTCCTCGAACCGCAGCCGGCTGCAACGCTGACTGTTGTCATGCCGCACTCACCAGAGCCATCTGAGACACCTCGACCAGCATTCCATATCCACCAACCAGCACAACGACAATGATTCTTGGCTCCAAACCGCCGTGCCGGAGAGCCTGCAGACATCCGTCCAGCCTTGCTTGCCAAACTGCCTGCAGCCTGGTACCCGCAGTTGTCTCCTGCCACTAACTCTGTCTCAAGTGCTGCAAAGTGCCCTTGAACAACCTTGACGCTGTTGAGCATCAAGACTTCTTCAATACCAGGTACATTGTGGTTCTGCCCCCCTTGTCGTTCTCTGAAGGCCCCTAGAGACTGTAATGACCCTTTGCCCCCTTGGTGCTGAAGCCGAATAACCTTCAACTGTAAGATTGATTACTTTACCAACTACCCTCATGTCAGTATCCAGAGTGCCTCCCTTTTCCTTCGTGAAACTGTCTGTCCTCTGTGTTCCTTTACAGGGTGGTCGTATTTGTAGTGTGCTAGAACTGTCTGTTGTAGTAATAATAAAGTAGATATTTGTATAGAGCCTTAACTGGACAGTCCCTTTTATCATTGGGTAATAATTGTATTTTGGCTGTGTTGCAACTAACCAACTATCCACGACCTTGTGGAGATAGGCCTACCATTCCATCCACATGACCAAAATTGGACAAGGAAGTCTTATAATTCACTAGTATTCCATCTGTTTGGATCCCTTCTGGAGTACTAGAGGTGGGGGGTTGATTGATGGTTTAGAAACCGATATTCAGTCCTGGACCACTGGTCCCCCGAAAGTTTATTTGTCACATGCACACACTTGTGACCGCCCCCCTCCTCAGCACCCACCCGCATGCTTGACCTCTTGGGTTGCTTACTGGAGCCTAGCCAGCCCATCAAATCCCTAATCTTGGCCAAATCCACACACACATTCTAAGCCTTTTAAGAAATGTCACATACCTGGACTTTGGTCCCAGAGCGCATTCCTCCCACAAGCGCATTGAGACCATAATGATTGGAAAAGGCACTATATAAATTACTACGACTACTACGTCTGCTACTACCTTCACTGACAACTGACGAGCACCATAGTTAGTTTTGTTAGTTACGAAGACCTTATAGCATAGAGAAAGTTAGGTTAGGCATGTTTTCCTTTTCTTAGTAAACCTCATAGTGAAATGACATCCGGTCTGCATCCTTCTTTTGACCACACCACACCACCACACACCCCAATCTTCGTAGAAAAAGTGTGAATCCTATATTAAGCCAAAGGGAGTTGGGAGAGAAACAGTTTATCCAGAAGCTGATCAGTCACGTACCTGCCACCAAGTCAGCTTTTGATTCACAAATGCAGGCTGCCAGTGACTCCAGATCTAACAGTTCTCTAAACTCTACAAAAAATACTAACATATTACAGTACACAAGTGATAAACACATCAATGTAGCAAAGGAACAAATATGCTATGAAAGGCAAACTAAGTAACATTTCACACGTTAAACCTCTCCACTTAGTCCTACTAAATTACCACTGCTTTCACAGGGAGTGTGCATCCCCGTACAGCTGACAGAAGGGATTACCCAAATTGACCTTTTACAATTGACCTTTTGCACAATTGACCTAATTATAGTGGTCCTAATTGACCTTCTGCACAATTGACCTTTATATTATGTTAGTTATTTTATATATGCATTGGGTTGGTTTTGGATAAAAAATAATAGAAGGGGATTGGGTGGGAGTTTGCGGGTTTTTTTTGGATTGGGTGGGAGGTTGCGGGGGTTTCCCCCACCCATAAATGTCCTAATTGACCTTCTAAATTAGGTCAATTCTCCCGAGGTCAATTCTCCCGAGGTCAATTCTCCTGAGGTCAATTGTGAAAAGGTCAATTAGTATACAACTGACAGGCACCACGGGACTTCTCTTATATGCATCTTCAAGAGCACTGGTAGAGAGCTAAAGCGCTTTCTGCTTAGGATTACAATGAGAAAAGCGCACTAAAAAACTCTCTGGCCGATCCATGTGTGGAGAAGCAGCTGATAAATCTGGAGGTTGCATTCCCAAATTACCGGAGGGAGGGAGGGAGGGAGGGAGGGAAGGAAGGAAGGAAGAAAGGAAGATAGGAAGGAAGGAAGGAAGGAAGGAAGGAAGGAAGGAAGGAAGGAAGGAAGGAAGGAAGGAAGGAAGGAAGGAAGGAAGGAAGGAAGGAAGGAAGGAAGGAAGGAAGGAAGGAAGGAATATCAGCAGGAGGAACCTGGAATCTGACAGACGTTGCAACGCACATTCATCTATAATATCTCTTTAAACATCACCCAGCCAGGGTCTGCAACCTTTGGTCCTCCAGATGTTTTGGACTACAACTCCCATTAGCTCTAGTCAGCATAGCTGACGGTGAGGGATCATGGGAGTTGTAGTTCAAAACATTAACATTTCTCAGACCTAATGTACTCTCACGTGGAATTTTGCAATTGAATATTTTTCGTATGAGCATATGGTTGGTCCAGAGTTAACTCTGAAGCTTTTTTCTAGTATGTAAGAGCACTTGCATAGGAATGAATGACAAGGTCTCAATCCTACTTCAGGACCCACAGGCCTCATCGGACCCGGGCCTAGCTTGGATCACAGCATGCCAGGAAAGAGGCAGGCCCCCAACCAGTTGCAGGGGGAACTCCCTTACTCTAACTAGGAACCGTCTAGCATAGTGCCGAATGGTATCAGTGCCCAGGAGTGAGGCCTGTGTCTGCCATGCCGAGAGCGAGGAACGTGTGTCTGCCATGCATGATTCTGACAGGAACAACAGCATGGTATCAGTGCCCAGGAGAGAGGCTCGTGTCTGCCATGCCGAGAGAGAGGAACTTGTGTCTGCCATGCCTGGTTCTAACAGGAACAACAGCATGGTATCAATGCCTAGGAGAGAGGCTCGCGTCTGTCATGCCGAGGGAGAGGAACTTGCCTGCCATGCCTGAGTCTAACAGGAACGACAGCATGGTATCAGTGCCTAGGAGAGAGACTCGCGTCTGCCATGCCGAGAGAGAGGAACTTGTGTCTACCATGCCTGATTGTAACAGGAACGACAGCATGGTATCAGTGCCAAGGAGAGAGACTCGCGTCTGCCATGCCAAGAGAGAGGAACTTGTCTGCTATGCCTGAGTCTAAGAGGAACAACAGCATCGTATCAGTGCCTAGGAGAGAGGCTCGCGTCTGCCATGCCGAGAGAGAGGAACTTGTGTCTGCCATGCATGATTGTAACAGGAACGACAGCATGGTATCAGTGCCTAGGAAAGAGGCTTGCGTCAGCCATGCCGAGAGAGAGGAACTTGTGTCTGCCATGCCTGATTGTAACAGAAACAACAGCATGGTATCAGTGCCCAGGAGAGAGGCTTGCGTCTGCCATGCCGAGGAGAGAGGCTTGCGTCTGCCATGCAGAGAGAAAGGAACTTGTGTCTGCCATGCATGATTCTAACAGGAACGAAAGCATGGTATCAGTGCCCAGGAGAGAGGCTTGCGTCTGCCATGCCGAGAGAGAGGAACTTGTGTCTGCCATGCATGATTCTAACAGGAACGACAGCATGGTATCAGTGCCCAGGAGAGAGGCTAGCACATCTGTTATGCCGAGAAAGGGGAACTTGTGTCTGCCATGCATGATTCTAACAGGAACGACAGCATGGTATCAGTGTCCAGGAGAGAGGCTTGCGTCTGCCATGCCGAGGAGAGAGGCTTGCGTCTGCCATGCCGAGAGAAAGGAACTTGTGTCTGCCATGCATGATTCTAACAGGAACGACAGCATGGTGTCAGTGCCCAGGAGAGAGGCTTGCGTCTGCCATGCCGAGGAGAGAGGCTTGCGTCTGCCATGCCGAGAGAGAGGAACTTGTGTCTGCCGTGCATGATTCTAACAGGAACGACAGCATGGTATCAGTGTCCAGGAGAGAGGCTTGCGTCTGCCATGCCGAGGAGAGAGGCTTGCGTCTGCGATGCCGAGAGAGAGGAACTTGTGTCTGCCATGCATGATTCTAACAGGAACGACAGCATGGTGTCAGTGCCCAGGAGAGAGGCTTGCGCCTGCCATGCCGAGGAGAGACGCTTGCGTCTGCCATGCCGAGAGAGAGAGGAACTTGTGTCTGCCATGCATGATTCTAACAGGAACGACAGCATGGTATCAGTGCCCAGGAGAGAGGCTTGTGTCTGCCATGCCGAGAGAGAGGAACTTGTGTCTGCCATGCATGATTCTAACAGGAACGACAGCATGGTATCAGTGCCCAGGAGAGAGGCTCGCGCATCTGTTATGCCGAGAGAGGGGAACTTGTGTCTGCCATGCATGATTCTAACAGGAACGACACCATGGTATTGGTGCTCAGGAGAGAGGCTCACGCCTACCATACAGAGAGAGAGGAACTTGTGTCTGCCATGCATGATTCTAACAGGAACGACAGCATGGTATCAGTGTCCAGGAGAGAGGCTTGCGTCTGCCATGCCGAGGAGAGAGGCTTGCATCTGCCATGCCGAGAGAGAGGAACTTGTGTCTGCCATGCATGATTCTAACAGGAACGACAGCATGGTGTCAGTGCCCAGGAGAGAGACTTGCGTCTGCCATGCCGAGGAGAGAGGAACTTGTGTCTGCCATGCATGATTCTAACAGGAACAAAAGCATGGTATCAGTGCCTAGGAGAGAGGCTTACGTCTGCCATGCCGAGAGAGAGGAACTTGTGTCTGCCATGCATGATTCTAACAGGAACGACAGCATGGTGTCAGTGCCCAGGAGAGAGGCTTGCGTCTGCCATGCCGAGCAGAGACGCTTGCATCTGCCATGCCGAGAGAGAGGAACTTGTGTCTGCCATGCATGATTCTAATAGGAACGACAGCATGGAATCAGTGCCCAGGAGAGAGGCTTGCATCTGCCATGCCGAGGAGAGAGGCTTGCGTCTGCCATGCCGAGAGAGAGGAACTTGTGTCTACCATGCATGATTCTAACAGGAATGACAGCATGGTGTCAGTGCCCAGGAGAGAGGCTTGCGTCTGCCATGCCGAGGAGAGACGCTTGCGTCTGCCATGCCGAGAGAGAGGAACTTGTGTCTGCCATGCATGATTCTAATAGGAACGACAGCATGGTATCAGTGCCCAGGAGAGAGGCTTGTGTCTGCCATGCCGAGAGAGAGGAACTTGTGTCTGCCATGCCTGATTGTAACAGGAACGACAGCATGGTATCAGTGCCCAGGAGAGAGACTCGCGTCTGCCATGCCAAGAGAGAGGAACTTGTCTGCTATGTCTGAGTCTAAGAGGAACAAAAGAATGGTATCAGTGCCTAGGAGAGAGGCTCGCGTCTGCCATGCCGAGAGCGAGGAACTTGTGTCTGCAATGCATGATTGTAACAGGAACGACAGCATGGTATCAGTGCCTAGGAGAGAGGCTTGCGTCAGCCATGCCGAGAGAGAGGAACTTGTGTCTGCCATGCCTGGTTCTAACAATGGTATCAATGCCTAGGAGAGAGGCTCGCGTCTGTCATGCCGAGGGAGAGGAACTTGCCTGCCATGCCTGAGTCTAACAGGAACGACAGCATGGTATCAGTGCCTAGGAGAGAGACTCGCGTCTGCCATGCCGAGAGAGAGGAACTTGTGTCTGCCATGCCTGATTGTAACAAGAACGATAGCATGGTATCAGTGCCCAGGAGAGAGACTCGCGTCTGCCATGCCAAGGGAGAGGAACTTGTCTGCTATGCCTGAGTCTAAGAGGAACAACAGCATGGTATCAGTGCCTAGGAGAGAGGCTTGCGTCTGCCATGCCGAGAGAGAGGAACTTGTATCTGCCATGCATGATTGTAACAGGAACGACAGCATGGTATCAGTGCCTAGGAGAGAGGCTTGCGTCAGCCATGCCGAGAGAGAGGAACTTGTGTCTGCCATGCCTGATTGTAACAGAAACGACAGCATGGTATCAGTGCCCAGGAGAGAGGCTTGCGTCTGCCATGCCGAGAAGAGAGGCTTGCGTCTGCCATGCAGAGAGAAAGGAACTTGTGTCTGCCATGCATGATTCTAACAGGAACAACAGCATGGTATCAGTGCCCAGGAGAGAGGCTTGCGTCTGCCATGCCGAGAGAGAGGAACCTGTGTCTGCCATGCATGATTCTAACAGGAACGACAGCATGGTATCAGTGCCCAGGAGAGAGGCTCGCGCATCTGTTATGCCGAGAAAGGGGAACTTGTGTCTGCCATGCATCATTCTAACAGGAACAACAGCATGGTATCAGTGCCCAGGAGAGAGGCTTGCGTCTGCCATGCCGAGAGAGAGGAACCTGTGTCTGCCATGCATGATTCTAACAGGAACGACAGCATGGTATCAGTGCCCAGGAGAGAGACTCGCGTCTGCCATGCCAAGGGAGAGGAACTTGTCTGCTATGCCTGAGTCTAAGAGGAACAAAAGCATGGTATCAGTGCCTAGGAGAGAGGCTCGCGTCTGCCATGCCGAGAGAGAGGAACTTGTGTCTGCAATGCATGATTGTAACAGGAACGACAGCATGGTATCAGTGCCTAGGAGAGAGGCTTGCGTCAGCCATGCCGAGAGAGAGGAACTTGTGTCTGCCATGCCTGGTTCTAACAATGGTATCAATGCCTAGGAGAGAGGCTCGCGTCTGTCATGCCGAGGGAGAGGAACTTGCCTGCCATGCCTGAGTCTAACAGGAACGACAGCATGGTATCAGTGCCTAGGAGAGAGACTCGCGTCTGCCATGCCGAGAGAGAGGAACTTGTGTCTGCCATGCCTGATTGTAACAAGAATGATAGCATGGTATCAGTGCCCAGGAGAGAGACTCGCGTCTGCCATGCCAAGGGAGAGGAACTTGTCTGCTATGCCTGAGTCTAAGAGGAACAACAGCATGGTATCAGTGCCTAGGAGAGAGGCTTGCGTCTGCCATGCCGAGAGAGAGGAACTTGTATCTGCCATGCATGATTGTAACAGGAACGACAGCATGGTATCAGTGCCTAGGAGAGAGGCTTGCGTCAGCCATGCCGAGAGAGAGGAACTTGTGTCTGCCATGCATGATTCTAACAGGAACAACAGCATGGTATCAGTGCCCAGGAGAGAGGCTTGCGTCTGCCATGCCGAGAGAGAGGAACCTGTGTCTGCCATGCATCATTCTAACAGGAACAACAGCATGGTATCAGTGTCCAGGAGAGAGGCTTGCGTCAGCCATGCCGAGAGAGAGGAACTTGTGTCTGCCATGCATGATTGTAACAGAAACGACAGCATGGTATCAGTGCCCAGGAGAGAGGCTTGCGTCTGCCATGCCGAGGAGAGAGGCTTGCGTCTGCCATGCAGAGAGAAAGGAACTTGTGTCTGCCATGCATGATTCTAACAGGAACAACAGCATGGTATCAGTGCCCAGGAGAGAGGCTTGCGTCTGCCATGCCGAGAGAGAGGAACCTGTGTCTGCCATGCATGATTCTAACAGGAACGACAGCATGGTATCAGTGCCCAGGAGAGAGGCTCGCGCATCTGTTATGCCGAGAAAGGGGAACTTGTGTCTGCCATGCATCATTCTAACAGGAACGACAGCATGGTATCAGTGCCCAGGAGAGAGGCTTACGTCTGCCATGCCGAGAGAGAGGAACTTGTGTCTGCCATGCATGATTCTAAAAGGAACGACAGCATGGTATCAGTGTCCAGGAGAGATGCTTGCGTCTGCCATGCCGAGGAGAGAGGCTTGCGTCTGCGATGCCGAGAGAGAGGAACTTGTGTCTGCCATGCATGATTCTAACAGGAACGACAGCAAGGTGTCAGTGCCCAGGAGAGAGGCTTGCGCCTGCCATGCCGAGGAGAGAGGCTTGCGTCTGCCATGCCGAGAGAGAGAGGAACTTGTGTCTGCCATGCATGATTCTAACAGGAACGACAGCATGGTATCAGTGCCCAGGAGAGAGGCTTGTGTCTGCCATGCAGAGAGAGAGGAACTTGTGTCTGCCATGCATGATTCTAACAGGAACGACAGCATGGTATCAGTGCCCAGGAGAGAGGCTCGCGCATCTGTTATGCCGAGAGAGGGGAACTTGTGTCTGCCATGCATGATTCTAACAGGAACGACACCATGGTATTGGTGCTCAGGAGAGAGGCTCACGCCTACCATACAGAGAGAGAGGAACTTGTGTCTGCCATGCATGATTCTAACAGGAACGACAGCATGGTATCAGTGTCCAGGAGAGAGGCTTGCGTCTGCCATGCCGAGGAGAGAGGCTTGCGTCTGCCATGCCGAGAGAGAGGAACTTGTGTCTGCCATGCATGATTCTAAAAGGAACGACAGCATGGTATCAGTGCCCAGGAGAGAGGCTTGCGTCTGCCATGCCGAGAGAGAGGAACCTGTGTCTGCCATGCATGATTCAACCAGGAACGACAGCATGGTATCAGTGCCCAGGAGAGAGACTCGCGTCTGCCATGCCAAGGGAGAGGAACTTGTCTGCTATGCCTGAGTCTAAGAGGAACAAAAGCATGGTATCAGTGCCTAGGAGAGAGGCTCGCGTCTGCCATGCCGAGAGAGAGGAACTTGTGTCTGCAATGCATGATTGTAACAGGAACGACAGCATGGTATCAGTGCCTAGGAGAGAGGCTTGCGTCAGCCATGCCGAGAGAGAGGAACTTGTGTCTGCCATGCCTGGTTCTAACAATGGTATCAATGCCTAGGAGAGAGGCTCGCGTCTGTCATGCCGAGGGAGAGGAACTTGCCTGCCATGCCTGAGTCTAACAGGAACGACAGCATGGTATCAGTGCCTAGGAGAGAGACTCGCGTCTGCCATGCCGAGAGAGAGGAACTTGTGTCTGCCATGCCTGATTGTAACAAGAACGATAGCATGGTATCAGTGCCCAGGAGAGAGACTCGCGTCTGCCATGCCAAGGGAGAGGAACTTGTCTGCTATGCCTGAGTCTAAGAGGAACAACAGCATGGTATCAGTGCCTAGGAGAGAGGCTTGCGTCTGCCATGCCGAGAGAGAGGAACTTGTATCTGCCATGCATGATTGTAACAGGAACGACAGCATGGTATCAGTGCCTAGGAGAGAGGCTTGCGTCAGCCATGCCGAGAGAGAGGAACTTGTGTCTGCCATGCCTGATTGTAACAGAAACGACAGCATGGTATCAGTGCCCAGGAGAGAGGCTTGCGTCTGCCATGCCGAGGAGAGAGGCTTGCGTCTGCCATGCAGAGAGAAAGGAACTTGTGTCTGCCATGCATGATTCTAACAGGAACAACAGCATGGTATCAGTGCCCAGGAGAGAGGCTTGCGTCTGCCATGCCGAGAGAGAGGAACCTGTGTCTGCCATGCATCATTCTAACAGGAACAACAGCATGGTATCAGTGTCCAGGAGAGAGGCTTGCATCAGCCATGCCGAGAGAGAGGAACTTGTGTCTGCCATGCATGATTGTAACAGAAACGACAGCATGGTATCAGTGCCCAGGAGAGAGGCTTGCGTCTGCCATGCCGAGGAGAGAGGCTTGCATCTGCCATGCAGAGAGAAAGGAACTTGTGTCTGCCATGCATGATTCTAACAGGAACAACAGCATGGTATCAGTGCCCAGGAGAGAGGCTTGCGTCTGCCATGCCGAGAGAGAGGAACCTGTGTCTGCCATGCATGATTCTAACAGGAACGACAGCATGGTATCAGTGCCCAGGAGAGAGGCTCGCGCATCTGTTATGCCGAGAAAGGGGAACTTGTGTCTGCCATGCATCATTCTAACAGGAACGACAGCATGGTATCAGTGCCCAGGAGAGAGGCTTACGTCTGCCATGCCGAGAGAGAGGAACTTGTGTCTGCCATGCATGATTCTAAAAGGAACGACAGCATGGTATCAGTGTCCAGGAGAGATGCTTGCGTCTGCCATGCCGAGGAGAGAGGCTTGCGTCTGCGATGCCGAGAGAGAGGAACTTGTGTCTGCCATGCATGATTCTAACAGGAACGACAGCAAGGTGTCAGTGCCCAGGAGAGAGGCTTGCGCCTGCCATGCCGAGGAGAGAGGCTTGCGTCTGCCATGCCGAGAGAGAGAGGAACTTGTGTCTGCCATGCATGATTCTAACAGGAACGACAGCATGGTATCAGTGCCCAGGAGAGAGGCTTGTGTCTGCCATGCAGAGAGAGAGGAACTTGTGTCTGCCATGCATGATTCTAACAGGAACGACAGCATGGTATCAGTGCCCAGGAGAGAGGCTCGCGCATCTGTTATGCCGAGAGAGGGGAACTTGTGTCTGCCATGCATGATTCTAACAGGAACGACACCATGGTATTGGTGCTCAGGAGAGAGGCTCACGCCTACCATACAGAGAGAGAGGAACTTGTGTCTGCCATGCATGATTCTAACAGGAACGACAGCATGGTATCAGTGTCCAGGAGAGAGGCTTGCGTCTGCCATGCCGAGGAGAGAGGCTTGCGTCTGCCATGCCGAGAGAGAGGAACTTGTGTCTGCCATGCATGATTCTAACAGGAACGACAGCATGGTGTCAGTGCCCAGGAGAGAGGCTTGCGTCTGCCATGCCGAGGAGAGAGGAACTTGTGTCTGCCATGCATGATTCTAACAGGAACGACAGCATGGTATCAGTGCCCAGGAGAGAGGCTTACGTCTGCCATGCCGAGAGAGAGGAACTTGTGTCTGCCATGCATGATTCTAACAGGAACGACAGCATGGTGTCAGTGCCCAGGAGAGAGGCTTGCGTCTGCCATGCCGAGCAGAGACGCTTGCGTCTGCCATGCCGAGAGAGAGGAACTTGTGTCTGCCATGCATGATTCTAACAGGAACGACAGCATGGAATCAGTGCCCAGGAGAGAGGCTTGCGTCTGCCATGCCGAGGAGAGAGGCTTGCGTCTGCCATGCCGAGAGAGAGGAACTTGTGTCTACCATGCATGATTCTAACAGGAATGACAGCATGGTGTCAGTGCCCAGGAGAGAGGCTTGCGTCTGCCATGCCGAGGAGAGACGCTTGCGTCTGCCATGCCGAGAGAGAGGAACTTGTGTCTGCCATGCATGATTCTAATAGGAACGACAGCATGGTATCAGTGCCCAGGAAGAGGCTTGTGTCTGCCATGCCGAGAGAGAGGAACTTGTGTCTGCCATGCCTGATTGTAACAGGAACGACAGCATGGTATCAGTGCCCAGGAGAGAGACTCGCGTCTGCCATGCCAAGAGAGAGGAACTTGTCTGCTATGTCTGAGTCTAAGAGGAACAAAAGCATGGTATCAGTGCCTAGGAGAGAGGCTCGCGTCTGCCATGCCGAGAGAGAGGAACTTGTGTCTGCAATGCATGATTGTAACAGGAACGACAGCATGGTATCAGTGCCTAGGAGAGAGGCTTGCTTCAGCCATGCCGAGAGAGAGGAACTTGTGTCTGCCATGCCTGGTTCTAACAATGGTATCAATGCCTAGGAGAGAGGCTCGCGTCTGTCATGCCGAGCGAGAGGAACTCGCCTGCCATGCCTGAGTCTAACAGGAACGACAGCATGGTATCAGTGCCTAGGAGAGAGACTCGCGTCTGCCATGCCGAGAGAGAGGAACTTGTGTCTGCCATGCCTGATTGTAACAAGAACGATAGCATGGTATCATTGCCCAGGAGAGAGACTTGCGTCTGCCATGCCAAGGGAGAGGAACATGTCTGCTATTCCTGAGTCTAAGAGGAACAACAGCATGGTATCAGTGCCTAGGAGAGAGGCTTGCGTCTGCCATGCCGAGAGAGAGGAACTTGTATCTGCCATGCATGATTGTAACAGGAACGACAGCATGGTATCAGTGCCTAGGAGAGAGGCTTGCGTCAGCCATGCCGAGAGAGAGGAACTTGTGTCTGCCATGCCTGATTGTAACAGAAACAACAGCATGGTATCAGTGCCCAGGAGAGAGGCTTGCGTCTGCCATGCCGAGGAGAGAGGCTTGCGTCTGCCATGCAGAGAGAAAGGAACTTGTGTCTGCCATGCATGATTCTAACAGGAACAACAGCATGGTATCAGTGCCCAGGAGAGAGGCTCGCGTCTGCCATGCCGAGAGAGAGGAACCTGTGTCTGCCATGCATGATTCTAACAGGAACGACAGCATGGTATCAGTGCCCAGGAGAGAGGCTTGAGTCAGCCATGCCGAGAGAGAGGAACTTGTGTCTGCCATGCCTGATTGTAACAGAAACGACAGCATGGTATCAGTGCCCAGGAGAGAGGCTTGCGTCTGCCATGCCGAGGACAGAGGCTTGCGTCTGCCATGCAGAGAGAAAGGAACTTGTGTCTGCCATGCATGATTGTAACAGAAACGACAGCATGGTATCAGTGCCCAGGAGAGAGGCTTGCGTCTGCCATGCCGAGAGAGAGGAACTTGTGTCTGCCATGCATGATTCTAACAGGAACGACAGCATGGTATCAGTGCCCAGGAGAGAGGCTTGTGTCTGCCATGCCGAGAGAGAGGAACTTGTGTCTGCCATGCCTGAGTCTAAGAGGAACAACAGCATGGTATCAGTGCCTAGGAGAGAGGCTCGCGTCTGCCATGCCGAGAGAGAGAAACTTGTGTCTGCCATGCATGATTGTAACAGGAACGACAGCATGGTATCAGTGCCTAGGAGAGAGGCTTGAGTCAGCCATGCCGAGAGAGAGGAACTTGTGTCTGCCATGCCTGATTGTAACAGAAACAACAGCATGGTATCAGTGCCCAGGAGAGAGGCTTGCGTCTGCCATGCCGAGGACAGAGACTTGCGTCTGCCATGCAGAGAGAAAGGAACTTGTGTCTGCCATGCATGATTCTAACAGGAACGACAGCATGGTATCAGTGCCCAGGAGAGAGGCTTGCGTCTGCCATGCCGAGAGAGAGGAACTTGTGTCTGCCATGCATGATTCTAACAGGAACGACAGCATGGTATCAGTGCCCAGGAGAGAGGCTCGCGCATCTGTTATGCCGAGAAAGGGGAACTTGTGTCTGCCATGCATGATTCTAACAGGAACGACAGCATGGTATCAGTGTCCAGGAGAGAGGCTTGCGTCTGCCATGCCGAGGAGAGAGGCTTGCGTCTGCCATGCTGAGAGAGAGGAACTTGTGTCTGCCATGCATGATTCTAACAGGAACGACAGCATGGTGTCAGTGCCCAGGAGAGAGGCTTGCGTCTGCCATGCTGAGGAGAGAGGCTTGCGTCTGCCATGCCGAGAGAGAGGAACTTGTGTCTGCCATGCATGATTCTAACAGGAACTACAGCATGGTATCAGTGCCCAGGAGAGAGGCTTGCATCTGCCATGCCGAGAGAGAGTAACTTGTGTCTGCCGTGCATGATTCTAACAGGAACGACAGCATGGTGTCAGTGCCCAGGAGAGAGGCTTGCGTCTGCCATGCCGAGGAGAGAGGCTTGCGTCTGCCATGCCGAGAGAGAGGAACTTGTGTCTGCCCTGCATGATTCTAACAGGAACGACAGCATGGTGTCAGTGCCCAGGAGAGAGGCTTGCGTCTGCCATGCCGAGGAGAGAGGCTTGCGTCTGCCATGCCGAGAGAGAGGAACTTGTGTCTGCCCTGCATGATTCTAACAGGAACGACAGCATGGTGTCAGTGCCCAGGAAAGAGGCTTGCGTCTGCCATGCCGAGGAGAGAGGCTTGCGTCTGCCATGCCGAGAGAGTGAGGAACTTGTGTCTGCCATGCATGAGTCTAACAGGAACGACAGCATGGTATCAGTGCCCAGGAGAGAGGCTTGCGTCTGCCATGCCGAGGAGAGAGGCTTGCGTCTGCCATGCCGAGAGAGAGGAACTTGTGTCTGCCATGCATGATTCTAACAGGAACGACAGCATGGTATCAGTGCCCAGGAGAGAGGCTTACGTCTGCCATGCCGAGAGAGAGGAACTTGTGTCTGCCATGCATGATTCTAACAGGAACGACAGCATGGTGTCAGTGCCCAGGAGAGAGACTTGCGTCTGCCATGCCGAGGAGAGACGTTTGCGTCTGCCATGCCGAGAGAGAGGAACTTGTGTCTGCCATGCATGATTCTAACAGGAACGACAGCATGGTATCAGTGCCCAGGAGAGAGACTTGCGTCTGCCATGCCGAGGAGAGAGGCTTGCGTCTGCCATGCCGAGAGAGAGGAACTTGTGCCTGCCATGCATGATTCTGACAGGAACGACAGCATGGTGTCAGTGCCCAGGAGAGAGGCTTGCGTCTGCCATGCCGAGGAGAGACGCTTGCGTCTGCCATGCCGAGAGAGAGGAACTTGTGTCTGCCATGCATGATTCTAACAGGAACGACAGCATGGTATCAGTGCCCAGGAGAGAGGCTTGTGCCTGCCATGCCGAGAGAGAGGAACTTGTGTCTGCCATGCCTGATTGTAACAGGAACGACAGCATGGTATCAGTGCACAGGAGAGAGACTCGCGTCTGCCATGCCAAGAGAGAGGAACTTGTCTGCTATGTCTGAGTCTAAGAGGAACAACAGCATGGTATCAGTGCCTAGGAGAGAGGCTCGCGTCTGCCATGCAGAGAGAGAGAAACTTGTGTCTGCCATGCATGATTGTAACAGGAACGACAGCATGGTATCAGTGCCTAGGAGAGAGGCTTGAGTCAGCCATGCCGAGAGAGAGGAACTTGTGTCTGCCATGCCTGATTGTAACAGAAACGACAGCATGGTATCAGTGCCCAGGAGAGAGGCTTGCGTCTGCCATGCCGAGGACAGGGGCTTGCGTCTGTCATGCAGAGAGAAAGGAACTTGTGTCTGTCATGCATGATTCTAACAGGAACGACAGCATGGTATCAGTGCCCAGGAGAGAGGCTTGCGTCTGCCATGCCGAGAGAGAGGAACTTGTGTCTGCCATGCATGATTCTAACAGGAACGACAGCATGGTATCAGTGCCCAGGAGAGAGGCTTGCGCATCTGTTATGCCGAGAAAGGGGAACTTGTGTCTGCCATGCATGATTCTAACAGGAACGACAGCATGGTATCAGTGTCCAGGAGAGAGGCTTGCGTCTGCCATGCCGAGGAGAGAGGCTTGCGTCTGCCATGCTGAGAGAGAGGAACTTGTGTCTGCCATGCATGATTCTAACAGGAACGACAGCATGGTGTCAGTGCCCAGGAGAGAGGCTTGTGTCTGCCATGCCGAGAGAGAGGAACTTGTGTCTGCCATGCCTGATTGTAACAGGAACGACAGCATGGTATCAGTGCCCAGGAGAGAGACTCGCGTCTGCCATGCCAAGAGAGAGGAACTTGTCTGCTATGTCTGAGTCTAAGAGGAACAACAGCATGGTATCAGTGCCTAGGAGAGAGGCTCGCGTCTGCCATGCCGAGAGAGAGAAACTTGTGTCTGCCATGCATGATTGTAACAGGAACGACAGCATGGTATCAGTGCCTAGGAGAGAGGCTTGAGTCAGCCATGCCGAGAGAGAGGAACTTGTGTCTGCCATGCCTGATTGTAACAGAAACGACAGCATGGTATCAGTGCCCAGGAGAGAGGATTGCGTCTGCCATGCCGAGGACAGAGGCTTGCGTCTGCGATGCAGAGAGAAAGGAACTTGTGTCTGCCATGCATGATTCTAACAGGAACGACAGCATGGTATCAGTGCCCAGGAGAGAGGCTTGCGTCTGCCATGCCGAGAGAGAGGAACTTGTGTCTGCCATGCATGATTCTAACAGGAACGACAGCATGGTATCAGTGCCCAGGAGAGAGGCTTGTGTCTGCCATGCCGAGAGAGAGGAACTTGTGTCTGCCATGCCTGATTGTAACAGGAACGACAGCATGGTATCAGTGCCCAGGAGAGAGACTCGCGTCTGCCATGCCAAGAGAGAGGCACTTGTCTGCTATGTCTGAGTCTAAGAGGAACAACAGCATGGTATCAGTGCCTAGGAGAGAGGCTCGCGTCTGCCATGCCGAGAGAGAGAAACTTGTGTCTGCCATGCATGATTGTAACAGGAACGACAGCATGGTATCAGTGCCTAGGAGAGAGGCTTGAGTCAGCCATGCCGAGAGAGAGGAACTTGTGTCTGCCATGCCTGATTGTAACAGGAACGACAGCATGGTATCAGTGCCCAGGAGAGAGACTCGCGTCTGCCATGCCAAGAGAGAGGAACTTGTCTGCTATGTCTGATTCTAAGAGGAACAACAGCATGGTATCAGTGCCTAGGAGAGAGGCTTGCGTCTGCCATGCCGAGAGAGAGGAACTTGTGTCTGCCATGCATGATTCTAACAGGAACGACAGCATGGTATCAGTGCCCAGGAGAGAGGCTCGTGCATCTGTTATGCCGAGAAAGGGGAACTTGTGTCTGCCATGCATGATTCTAACAGGAACGAAAGCATGGTATCAGTGTCCAGGAGAGAGGCTTGCGTCTGCCATGCCGAGGAGAGAGGCTTGCGTCTGCCATGCTGAGAGAGAGGAACTTGTGTCTGCCATGCATGATTCTAACAGGAACGACAGCATGGTATCAGTGCCCAGGAGAGAGACTCGCGTCTGCCATGCCAAGAGAGAGGAACTTGTCTGCTATGTCTGAGTCTAAGAGGAACAACAGCATGGTATCAGTGCCTAGGAGAGAGGCTCGCGTCTGCCATGCCGAGAGAGAGAAACTTGTGTCTGCCATGCATGATTGTAACAGGAACGACAGCATGGTATCAGTGCCTAGGAGAGAGGCTTGAGTCAGCCATGCCGAGAGAGAGGAACTTGTGTCTGCCATGCCTGATTGTAACAGAAACGACAGCATGGTATCAGTGCCCAGGAGAGAGGCTTGCGTCTGCCATGCCGAGGACAGAGGCTTGCGTCTGCCATGCAGAGAGAAAGGAACTTGTGTCTGCCATGCATGATTCTAACAGGAACGACAGCATGGTATCAGTGCCCAGGAGAGAGGCTTGCGTCTGCCATGCCGAGAGAGAGGAACTTGTGTCTGCCATGCATGATTCTAACAGGAACGACAGCATTGTATCAGTGCCCAGGAGAGAGGCTTGTGTCTGCCATGCCGAGAGAGAGGAACTTGTGTCTGCCATGCCTGATTGTAACAGGAACGACAGCATGGTATCAGTGCCCAGGAGAGAGACTCGCGTCTGCCATGCCAAGAGAGAGGAACTTGTCTGCTATGTCTGAGTCTAAGAGGAACAACAGCATGGTATCAGTGCCTAGGAGAGAGGCTCGCATCTGCCATGCCGAGAGAGAGAAACTTGTGTCTGCCATGCATGATTGTAACAGGAACGACAGCAGGGTATCAGTGCCTAGGAGAGAGGCTTGAGTCAGCCATGCCGAGAGAGAGGAACTTGTGTCTGCCATGCCTGATTGTAACAGAAACAACAGCATGGTATCAGTGCCCAGGAGAGAAGCTTGCGTCTGCCATGCCGAGGACAGAGACTTGCGTCTGCCATGCAGAGAGAAAGGAACTTGTGTCTGCCATGCATGATTCTAACAGGAACGACAGCATGGTATCAGTGCCCAGGAGAGAGGCTTGCGTCTGCCATGCCGAGAGAGAGGAACTTGTGTCTGCCATGCATGATTCTAACAGGAACGACACCATGGTATCAGTGCCCAGGAGAGAGGCTCGCGCATCTGTTATGCCGAGAAAGGGGAACTTGTGTCTGCCATGCATGATTCTAACAGGAACGACAGCATGGTATCAGTGTCCAGGAGAGAGGCTTGAGTCTGCCATGCCGAGGAGAGAGGCTTGCGTCTGCCATGCTGAGAGAGAGGAACTTGTGTCTGCCATGCATGATTCTAACAGGAACGACAGCATGGTGTCAGTGCCCAGGAGAGAGGCTTGCGTCTGCCATGCCGAGGAGAGAGGCTTGCGTCTGCCATGCCGAGAGAGAGGAACTTGTGTCTGCCATGCATGATTCTAACAGGAACTACAGCATGGTATCAGTGCCCAGGAGAGAGGCTTGCGTCTGCCATGCCGAGAGAGAGGAACTTGTGTCTGCCGTGCATGATTCTAACAGGAACGACAGCATGGTGTCAGTGCCCAGGAGAGAGGCTTGCGTCTGCCATGCCGAGGAGAGAGGCTTGCGTCTGCCATGCCGAGAGAGAGGAACTTGTGTCTGCCCTGCATGATTCTAACAGGAACGACAGCATGGTGTCAGTGCCCAGGAGAGAGGCTTGCGTCTGCCATGCCGAGGAGAGAGGCTTGCGTCTGCCATGCCGAGAGAGAGGAACTTGTGCCTGCCCTGCATGATTCTAACAGGAACGACAGCATGGTGTCAGTGCCCAGGAGAGAGGCTTGCGTCTGTCATGCCGAGGAGAGAGGCTTGCGTCTGCCATGCAGAGAGAGAGAGGAACTTGTGTCTGCCATGCATGAGTCTAACAGGAACAACAGCATGGTATCAGTGCCCAGGAGAGAGGCTTGCGTCTGCCATGCCGAGAGAGAGGAACTTGTGTCTGCCATGCATGATTCTAACAGGAACGACAGCATGGTATCAGTGCCCAGGAGAGAGGCTCGCGCATCTGTTATGCCGAGAGAGGGTAACTTGTGTCTGCCATGCATGATTCTAACAGGAACGACACCATGGTATTGGTGCTCAGGAGAGAGGCTCACGCCTACCATACAGAGAGAGAGGAACTTGTGTCTGCCATGCATGATTCTAACAGGGACGACAGCATGGTATCAGTGTCCAGGAGAGAGGCTTGCGTCTGCCATGCCGAGGAGAGAGGCTTGCGTCTGCCATGCCGAGAGAGAGGAACTTGTGTCTGCCATGCATGATTCTAACAGGAACGACAGCATGGTGTCAGTGCCCAGGAGAGAGGCTTGCGTCTGCCATGCCAAGGAGAGAGGCTTGCGTCTGCCATGCCGAGAGAGAGGAACTTGTGTCTGCCATGCATGATTCTAACAGGAACGACAGCATGGTATCAGTGCCCAGGAGAGAGGCTTGCGTCTGCCATGCCAAGAGAGAGGAACTTGTGTCTGCCATGCATGATTCTAACAGGAACGACAGCATGGTATCAGTGTCCAGTTGAGAGGCTTGCGTCTGCCATGCCGAGGAGAGACACTTGCGTCTGCCATGCTGAGAGAGAGGAACTTGTGTCTGCCATGCATGATTCCAACAGGAACGACAGCATGGTATCAGTGCCCAGGAGAGAGGCTTGCGTCTGCCATGCCGAGGAGAGACGCTTGCGTCTGCCTTGCCGAGAGAGAGGAACTTGTGTCTGCCATGCATGATTCTAACAGGAACGACAGCATGGTATCAGTGCCCAGGAGAGAGGCTTGCGTCTGCCATGCCGAAGAGAGAGGCTTGCGTCTGCCATTCCAAGAGAGAGGCTTGCGTCTGCCATTCCAAGAGAGAGGAACTTGTGTCTGCCATGCATGATTCTAACAGGAACGACAGCATGGTATCAGTGCCCAGGAGAGAGGCTTACGTCTGCCATGCAGAGAGAGAGGAACTTGTGTCTGCCATGCATGATTCTAACAGGAACGACAGCATGGTAACAGTGTCCAGGAGAGAGGCTTGCGTCTGCCATGCCGAGGAGAGAGGCTTGCGTCTGCCATGCCGAGAGAGAGGAACTTGTGTCTGCCATGCATGATTCTAACAGGAACGACAGCATGGTATAAGTGTCCAGGAGAGAGGCTTGCGTCTGCCATGCCGAGGAGTGACGCTTGCGTCTGCCATGCCGAGAGAGAGGAACTTGTGTCTGCCATGCATGATTCCAACAGGAACGACAGCATGGTATCAGTGCCCAGGAAAGAGGCTTGCGTCTGCCATGCCGAGGAGAGAGGCTTGCGTCTGCCATGCCGAGAGAGAGGAACTTGTGTCTGCCATGCATGATTCTAACAGGAACGACAGCATGGTATCAGTGCCCAGGAGAGAGTCTTATGTCTGCCATGCCAAGAGAGATGAACTTGTGTCTGCCATGCATTATTCTAACAGGAACGACAGCATGGTGTCAGTGCCCAGGAGAGAGGTTTGCGTCTGCCATGCCGAGGAGAGAGGCTTGCGTCTGCCATGCCGAGAGAGAGGAACTTGTGTCTGTCATGCATGATTCTAACAGGAACGACAGCATGGTGTCAGTGCCCAGGAGAGAGGCTTGCGTCTGCCATGCCGAGGAGAGACGCTTGCGTCTGCCATGCCGAGAGAGAGGAACTTTTGTCTGCCATGCATGATTCTAACAGGAACGATAGCATGGTGTCAGTTCCCAGGAGAGAGGCTTGTGTCTGCCATGCCGAGAGAGAGGAACTTGTGTCTGCCATGCATGATTCTAACAGAAACGACAGCATGGTATCAGTGCCCAGGAGAGAGGCTTGTGTCTGCCATGCCGAGAGACAGGAACGTGTGTCTGCCATTCCGAGAGAGCGGAACGTGTGTCAGCCATGCTGAGAGGAACTTGTGTCTGCCATTCCGAGAGAGGAACTTGTGTCTGCCATGCATGATTCTAACAGGAACGACAGCATGGTGTCAGTGTCCAGGAGAGAGGCTTGAGTCTGCCATGCCGAGGAGAGAGGCTTGCGTCTGCCATGCTGAGAGAGAGGAACTTGTGTCTGCCATGCATGATTCTAACAGGAACGACAGCATGGTGTCAGTGCCCAGGAGAGAGGCTTGCGTCTGCCATGCCGAGGAGAGAGGCTTGCGTCTGCCATGCCGAGAGAGAGGAACTTGTGTCTGCCATGCATGATTCTAACAGGAACTACAGCATGGTATCAGTGCCCAGGAGAGAGGCTTGCGTCTGCCATGCCGAGAGAGAGGAACTTGTGTCTGCCGTGCATGATTCTAACAGGAACGACAGCATGGTGTCAGTGCCCAGGAGAGAGGCTTGCGTCTGCCATGCCGAGGAGAGAGGCTTGCGTCTGCCATGCCGAGAGAGAGGAACTTGTGTCTGCCCTGCATGATTCTAACAGGAACGACAGCATGGTGTCAGTGCCCAGGAGAGAGGCTTGCGTCTGCCATGCCGAGGAGAGAGGCTTGCGTCTGCCATGCCGAGAGAGAGGAACTTGTGCCTGCCCTGCATGATTCTAACAGGAACGACAGCATGGTGTCAGTGCCCAGGAGAGAGGCTTGCGTCTGTCATGCCGAGGAGAGAGGCTTGCGTCTGCCATGCAGAGAGAGAGAGGAACTTGTGTCTGCCATGCATGAGTCTAACAGGAACAACAGCATGGTATCAGTGCCCAGGAGAGAGGCTTGCGTCTGCCATGCCGAGAGAGAGGAACTTGTGTCTGCCATGCATGATTCTAACAGGAACGACAGCATGGTATCAGTGCCCAGGAGAGAGGCTCGCGCATCTGTTATGCCGAGAGAGGGTAACTTGTGTCTGCCATGCATGATTCTAACAGGAACGACACCATGGTATTGGTGCTCAGGAGAGAGGCTCACGCCTACCATACAGAGAGAGAGGAACTTGTGTCTGCCATGCATGATTCTAACAGGGACGACAGCATGGTATCAGTGTCCAGGAGAGAGGCTTGCGTCTGCCATGCCGAGGAGAGAGGCTTGCGTCTGCCATGCCGAGAGAGAGGAACTTGTGTCTGCCATGCATGATTCTAACAGGAACGACAGCATGGTGTCAGTGCCCAGGAGAGAGGCTTGCGTCTGCCATGCCAAGGAGAGAGGCTTGCGTCTGCCATGCCGAGAGAGAGGAACTTGTGTCTGCCATGCATGATTCTAACAGGAACGACAGCATGGTATCAGTGCCCAGGAGAGAGGCTTGCGTCTGCCATGCCAAGAGAGAGGAACTTGTGTCTGCCATGCATGATTCTAACAGGAACGACAGCATGGTATCAGTGTCCAGTTGAGAGGCTTGCGTCTGCCATGCCGAGGAGAGACACTTGCGTCTGCCATGCTGAGAGAGAGGAACTTGTGTCTGCCATGCATGATTCCAACAGGAACGACAGCATGGTATCAGTGCCCAGGAGAGAGGCTTGCGTCTGCCATGCCGAGGAGAGACGCTTGCGTCTGCCTTGCCGAGAGAGAGGAACTTGTGTCTGCCATGCATGATTCTAACAGGAACGACAGCATGGTATCAGTGCCCAGGAGAGAGGCTTGCGTCTGCCATGCCGAAGAGAGAGGCTTGCGTCTGCCATTCCAAGAGAGAGGCTTGCGTCTGCCATTCCAAGAGAGAGGAACTTGTGTCTGCCATGCATGATTCTAACAGGAACGACAGCATGGTATCAGTGCCCAGGAGAGAGGCTTACGTCTGCCATGCAGAGAGAGAGGAACTTGTGTCTGCCATGCATGATTCTAACAGGAACGACAGCATGGTAACAGTGTCCAGGAGAGAGGCTTGCGTCTGCCATGCCGAGGAGAGAGGCTTGCGTCTGCCATGCCGAGAGAGAGGAACTTGTGTCTGCCATGCATGATTCTAACAGGAACGACAGCATGGTATAAGTGTCCAGGAGAGAGGCTTGCGTCTGCCATGCCGAGGAGTGACGCTTGCGTCTGCCATGCCGAGAGAGAGGAACTTGTGTCTGCCATGCATGATTCCAACAGGAACGACAGCATGGTATCAGTGCCCAGGAAAGAGGCTTGCGTCTGCCATGCCGAGGAGAGAGGCTTGCGTCTGCCATGCCGAGAGAGAGGAACTTGTGTCTGCCATGCATGATTCTAACAGGAACGACAGCATGGTATCAGTGCCCAGGAGAGAGTCTTATGTCTGCCATGCCAAGAGAGATGAACTTGTGTCTGCCATGCATTATTCTAACAGGAACGACAGCATGGTGTCAGTGCCCAGGAGAGAGGCTTGCGTCTGCCATGCCGAGGAGAGAGGCTTGCGTCTGCCATGCCGAGAGAGAGGAACTTGTGTCTGTCATGCATGATTCTAACAGGAACGACAGCATGGTGTCAGTGCCCAGGAGAGAGGCTTGCGTCTGCCATGCCGAGGAGAGACGCTTGCGTCTGCCATGCCGAGAGAGAGGAACTTTTGTCTGCCATGCATGATTCTAACAGGAACGATAGCATGGTGTCAGTTCCCAGGAGAGAGGCTTGTGTCTGCCATGCCGAGAGAGAGGAACTTGTGTCTGCCATGCATGATTCTAACAGGAACGACAGCATGGTATCAGTGCCCAGGAGAGAGGCTTGTGTCTGCCATGCCGAGAGACAGGAACGTGTGTCTGCCATTCCGAGAGAGCGGAACGTGTGTCAGCCATGCTGAGAGGAACTTGTGTCTGCCATTCCGAGAGAGGAACTTGTGTCTGCCATGCATGATTCTAACAGGAACGACAGCATGGTGTCAGTGCCCAGGAGAGAGGCTTGCGTCTGCCATGCCGAGGAGAGAGGCTTGCGTCTGCCATGCCGAGAGAGAGGAACTTGTGTCTACCCTGCATGATTCTAACAGGAACGACAGCATGGTGTCAGTGCCCAGGAGAGAGGCTTGCGTCTGCCATGCCGAGGAGAGAGGCTTGCCATGCAGAGAGAGAGAGGAACTTGTGTCTGCCATGCATGAGTCTAACAGGAACGACAGCATGGTATCAGTGCCCAGGAGAGAGGCTTGCGTCTGCCATGCCGAGAGAGAGGAACTTGTGTCTGCCATGCATGATTCTAACAGGAACGACAGCATGGTATCAGTGCCCAGGAGAGAGGCTTGCGCATCTGTTATGCCGAGAGAGGGTAACTTGTGTCTGCCATGCATGATTCTAACAGGAACGACACCATGGTATTGGTGCTCAGGAGAGAGGCTCACGCCTACCATACAGAGAGGGAGGAACTTGTGTCTGCCATGCATGATTCTAACAGGGACGACAGCATGGTATCAGTGTCCAGGAGAGAGGCTTGCGTCTGCCATGCCGAGGAGAGAGGCTTGCGTCTGCCATGCCGAGAGAGAGGAACTTGTGTCTGCCATGCATGATTCTAACAGGAACGACAGCATGGTGTCAGTGCCCAGGAGAGAGGCTTGCGTCTGCCATGCCAAGGAGAGAGGCTTGCGTCTGCCATGCCGAGAGAGAGGAACTTGTGTCTGCCATGCATGATTCTAACAGGAACGACAGCATGGTATCAGTGCCCAGGAGAGAGGCTTGCGTCTGCCATGCCAAGAGAGAGGAACTTGTGTCTGCCATGCATGATTCTAACAGGAACGACAGCATGGTATCAGTGTCCAGTTGAGAGGCTTGCATCTGCCATGCCGAGGAGAGACACTTGCGTCTGCCATGCTGAGAGAGAGGAACTTGTGTCTGCCATGCATGATTCCAACAGGAACGACAGCATGGTATCAGTGCCCAGGAGAGAGGCTTGCGTCTGACATGCCGAGGAGAGAGGCTTGCGTCTGCCATGCCGAGAGAGAGGAACTTTTGTCTGCCATGCATGATTCTAACAGGAACGACAGCATGGTGTCAGTGTCCAGGAGAGAGGCTTGCGTCTGCCATGCCGAGAGAGAGGAACTTGTGTCTGCCATGCATGATTCTAACAGGAAGGACAGCATGGTATCAGTGCCCAGGAGAGAGGCTTGTGTCTGCCATGCCGAGAGAGAGGAATTTGCGTCTGCCATGCATGATTCTAACAGGAACAACAGCATGGTATCAGTGCCCAGGAGAGAGGCTTGCGTCTGCCATGCCGAGGAGAGAGGCTTGCGTCTGCCATGCCGAGAGAGAGGAACTTGTGTCTGCCATGCATGATTCTAACAGGAACGACAGCATGGTGTCAGTGCCCAGGAGAGAGGCTTGCGTCTGCCATGCCGAGGAGAGACGCTTGCGTCTGCCATGCCGAGAGAGAGGAACTTGTGTCTGCCATGCATGATTCTAACAGGAACGACAGCATGGTATCAGTGCCCAGGAGAGAGGCTTGCGTCTGCCATGCCGAAGAGAGAGGCTTGCGTCTGCCATTCCAAGAGAGAGGCTTGCGTCTGCCATTCCAAGAGAGAGGAACTTGTGTCTGCCATGCATGATTCTAACAGGAACGACAGCATGGTATCAGTGCCCAGGAGAGAGGCTTGCGTCTGCCATGCCGAGAGAGAGGAACTTGTGTCTGCCATGCATGATTCTAACAGGAACGACAGCATGGTAACAGTGTCCAGGAGAGAGGCTTGCGTCTGCCATGCCGAGGAGAGAGGTTTGCGTCTGCCATGCCGAGAGAGAGGAACTTGTGTCTGCCATGCATGATTCTAACAGGAACGACAGCATGGTATAAGTGTCCAGGAGAGAGGCTTGCGTCTGCCATGCCGAGGAGAGACGCTTGCGTCTGCCATGCCGAGAGAGAGGAACTTGTGTCTGCCATGCATGATTCCAACAGGAACGACAGCATGGTATCAGTGCCCAGGAAAGAGGCTTGCGTCTGCCATGCCGAGGAGAGAGGCTTGCGTCTGCCATGCCGAGAGAGAGGAACTTGTGTCTGCCATGCATGATTCTAACAGGAACGACAGCATGGTATCAGTGCCCAGGAGAGAGTCTTATGTCTGCCATGCCAAGAGAGAGGAACTTGTGTCTGCCATGCATTATTCTAACAGGAACGACAGCATGGTGTCAGTGCCCAGGAGAGAGGCTTGCGTCTGTCATGCCGAGGAGAGAGGCTTGCGTCTGCCATGCCGAGAGAGAGGAACTTGTGTCTGCCATGCATGATTCTAACAGGAACGACAGCATGGTGTCAGTGCCCAGGAGAGAGGCTTGCGTCTGCCATGCCGAGGAGAGAGGCTTGCGTCTCCCATGCCGAGAGAGAGGAACTTGTGTCTGTCATGCATGATTCTAACAGGAACGACAGCATGGTGTCAGTGCCCAGGAGAGAGGCTTGCGTCTGCCATGCCGTGGAGAGACGCTTGTGTCTGCCATGCCGAGAGAGAGGAACTTTTGTCTGCCATGCATGATTCTAACAGGAACGATAGCATGGTGTCAGTTCCCAGGAGAGAGGCTTGTGTCTGCCATGCCGAGAGAGAGGAACTTGTGTCTGCCATGCATGATTCTAACAGGAACGACAGCATGGTATCAGTGCCCAGGAGAGAGGCTTGTGTCTGCCATGCCGAGAGACAGGAACGTGCGTCTGCCATTCCGAGAGAGCGGAACGTGTGTCAGCCATGCTGAGAGGAACTTGTGTCTGCCATTCCGAGAGAGGAACTTGTGTCTGCCATGCATGATTCTAACAGGAACGACAGCATGGTGTCAGTGCCCAGGAGAGAGGCTTGCGTCTGCCATGCCGAGGAGAGAGGCTTGCGTCTGCCATGCCGAGAGAGAGGAACTTGTGTCTGCCCTGCATGATTCTAACAGGAACGACAGCATGGTGTCAGTGCCCAGGAGATAGGCTTGCGTCTGCCATGCCGAGGAGAGAGGCTTGCGTCTGCCATGCAGAGAGAGAGAGGAACTTGTGTCTGCCATGCATGAGTCTAACAGGAACGACAGCATGGTATCAGTGCCCAGGAGAGAGGCTTGCGTCTGCCATGCCGAGAGAGAGGAACTTGTGTCTGCCATGCATGATTCTAACAGGAACGACAGCATGGTATCAGTGCCCAGGAGAGAGGCTCGCGCATCTGTTATGCCGAGAGAGGGTAACTTGTGTCTGCCATGCATGATTCTAACAGGAACGACACCATGGTATTGGTGCTCAGGAGAGAGGCTCACGCCTACCATACAGAGAGAGAGGAACTTGTGTCTGCCATGCATGATTCTAACAGGGACGACAGCATGGTATCAGTGTCCAGGAGAGAGGCTTGCGTCTGCCATGCCGAGGAGAGAGGCTTGCGTCTGCCATGCCGAGAGAGAGGAACTTGTGTCTGCCATGCATGATTCTAACAGGAACGACAGCATGGTGTCAGTGCCCAGGAGAGAGGCTTGCGTCTGCCATGCCTAGGAGAGAGGCTTGCGTCTGCCATGCCGAGAGAGAGGAACTTGTGTCTGCCATGCATGATTCTAACAGGAACGACAGCATGGTATCAGTGCCCAGGAGAGAGGCTTGCGTCTGCCATGCCAAGAGAGAGGAACTTGTGTCTGCCATGCATGATTCTAACAGGAACGACAGCATGGTATCAGTGTCCAGTTGAGAGGCTTGCATCTGCCATGCCGAGGAGAGACACTTGCGTCTGCCATGCAGAGAGAGAGGAACTTGTGTCTGCCATGCATGATTCCAACAGGAACGACAGCATGGTATCAGTGCCCAGGAGAGAGGCTTGCGTCTGACATGCCGAGGAGAGAGGCTTGCGTCTGCCATGCCGAGAGAGAGGAACTTTTGTCTGCCATGCATGATTCTAACAGGAACGACAGCATGGTGTCAGTGTCCAGGAGAGAGGCTTGCGTCTGCCATGCCGAGAGAGAGGAACTTGTGTCTGCCATGCATGATTCTAACAGGAAGGATAGCATGGTATCAGTGCCCAGGAGAGAGGCTTGTGTCTGCCATGCCGAGAGAGAGGAATTTGCGTCTGCCATGCATGATTCTAACAGGAACAACAGCATGGTATCAGTGCCCAGGAGAGAGGCTTGCGTCTGCCATGCCGAGGAGAGAGGCTTGCGTCTGCCATGCCGAGAGAGAGGAACTTGTGTCTGCCATGCATGATTCTAACAGGAACGACAGCATGGTGTCAGTGCCCAGGAGAGAGGCTTGCGTCTGCCATGCTGAGGAGAGACGCTTGCGTCTGCCATGCCGAGAGAGAGGAACTTGTGTCTGCCATGCATGATTCTAACAGGAACGACAGCATGGTATCAGTGCCCAGGAGAGAGGCTTGCGTCTGCCATGCCGAAGAGAGAGGCTTGCGTCTGCCATTCCAAGAGAGAGGCTTGCGTCTGCCATTCCAAGAGAGAGGAACTTGTGTCTGCCATGCATGATTCTAACAGGAACGACAGCATGGTATCAGTGCCCAGGAGAGAGGCTTGCGTCTGCCATGCCGAGAGAGAGGAACTTGTGTCTGCCATGCATGATTCTAACAGGAACGACAGCATGGTAACAGTGTCCAGGAGAGAGGCTTGCGTCTGCCATTCCGAGGAGAGAGGCTTGCGTCTGCCATGCCGAGAGAGAGGAACTTGTGTCTGCCATGCATGATTCTAACAGGAACGACAGCATGGTATCAGTGTCCAGGAGAGAGGCTTGCGTCTGCCATGCCGAGGAGAGACGCTTGCGTCTGCCATGCCGAGAGAGAGGAACTTGTGTCTGCCATGCATGATTCCAACAGGAACGACAGCATGGTATCAGTGCCCAGGAAAGAGGCTTGCGTCTGCCATGCCGAGGAGAGAGGCTTGCGTCTGCCATGCCGAGAGAGAGGAACTTGTGTCTGCCATGCATGATTCTAACAGGAACGACAGCATGGTATCAGTGCCCAGGAGAGAGTCTTATGTCTGCCATGCCAAGAGAGAGGAACTTGTGTCTGCCATGCATTATTCTAACAGGAACGACAGCATGGTGTCAGTGCCCAGGAGAGAGGCTTGCGTCTGCCATGCCGAGGAGAGAGGCTTGCGTCTGCCATGCCGAGAGAGAGGAACTTGTGTCTGCCATGCATGATTCTAACAGGAACGACAGCATGGTGTCAGTGCCCAGGAGAGAGGCTTGCGTCTGCCATGCCGAGGAGAGAGGCTTGCGTCTCCCATGCCGAGAGAGAGGAACTTGTGTCTGTCATGCATGATTCTAACAGGAACGACAGCATGGTGTCAGTGCCCAGGAGAGAGGCTTGCGTCTGCCATGCCGAGGAGAGACGCTTGCGTCTGCCATGCCGAGAGAGAGGAACTTTTGTCTGCCATGCATGATTCTAACAGGAACGATAGCATGGTGTCAGTTCCCAGGAGAGAGGCTTGTGTCTGCCATGCCGAGAGAGAGGAACTTGTGTCTGCCATGCATGATTCTAACAGGAACGACAGCATGGTATCAGTGCCCAGGAGAGAGGCTTGTGTCTGCCATGCCGAGAGACAGGAACGTGCGTCTGCCATTCCGAGAGAGCGGAACGTGTGTCAGCCATGCTGAGAGGAACTTGTGTCTGCCATTCCGAGAGAGGAACTTGTGTCTGCCATGCATGATTCTAACAGGAACGACAGCATGGTATCAGTGCCCAGGAGAGAGGCTTGTGTCTGCCATGCCGAGAGACAGGAACGTGCGTCTGCCATTCCGAGAGAGCGGAACGTGTGTCAGCCATGCTGAGAGGAACTTGTGTCTGCCATTCCGAGAGAGGAACTTGTGTCTGCCATGCTGAGAGAGCGGAACTTGTGTCTGCCATGCCGAGAGAGAGGAACTTGTGTGGGCCATGCTGAGAGAGAGGAACTTGTGTCTGCCACGCCTGATTCTAATAGGAATGACCAGGCACTTGTACTATATTTCCTCTGATTAACAAAGCAGGACTTTCCTTTTTATTCGAATTCTTCAGAATAGTCAAGGCACCGTTTTCCCATTTACAAACGCAAGAAAAGAATTGCTAAAACAGCATTAGTTACTGGTTTCCTTTAACTGTACATTGGCAGTGACTTTATATTTTATTGTTTATTTGTAGATATGCTCGCCTGTCCTACTGTAAGAATATAATCAGTCAATACCTGACGTATGCTTTGCATTAAACTGTATGACTGCACGTTGTGTGGGATTTTTACGACACGAATCTGGGGAACAGGAAACTGGTCCCTCCCAGCGGATAGGATGTGTCGCCTCAGCCCTGCCTGCCTGTCTGTCTGGGCTACTATATCGAATCCCAGGCACTCCAATGATCATGACCAGAAGCTTGGAATGGCGCCCAGTCCTCGTACGTGGCAGAAGAATGCTCACCCCATAGGCCAGTGGGCAGGCGTCCAGGAGACTCGGTAGTACTTCTGGGAAAGTTGTTGGTATATCGGAAACACAGATTCACTGGTGATGATTCACTAGTACTGTTATTTCCAGATGGTGGGTTCCTTATTCGCCTGGGTGCCCACGGACAAAGGGCAAGGGCACTGATAAGCGGCTAAAAGGACAACTCAGCTCCTCCTGTCAGGGCAGATGAAGCAGCAGACCACGTCATCTTTTAATTAAATATTTACTTCACAAAATATGTTCCACATGTTTTCTGTGTTGAGTACCTGCAAGCTACTGCACATGAAGATAGTAAGATAGTTCTGCGGGTTGAGCGCTCGCTGCTGTGATCTGAGCAGTCTTCTGCAGGTCGCAGGTTCGAATCCCGGCAAGGCCAACTCAGCCTTTCATCCTTCTGAGGTCGATAAATAAGTACCAATTTCGGTTGGGTGACATTGTATGTAAATATGTGCTCTGTAAAGCGCTTTGGATTAAGGCCTATATAAATATCACATTATTAAGAAGACCAATCCAACAGAACAGTGTCAGGTGATATGGAATGTACTGCCAGGAGTGGCCTATATCGAGCCAGCTAAACTGTACATGATTATACTAGTTGTAGTGTCAGGACATTGGGGCTAATTCCAAAATTTGGTGGTGTGGGGAAAAAGTGGCTCTAATTACGTTACTGTCATTTTTTGGGGGCGATAACGGAATTACCGCAGTTTTTCCTGCAGTGTCAAACTATAATTCTCGGTGGATTTACTGCCAGTGGAATGACTGTGCACTAAATCAGCCTACTTTTGGAGTATAGTGGTGCATTCGCCCCCAGCTTGTTGCTGGGGGTAATCCTTTATCTCAG
Source organism: Ambystoma mexicanum (assembly GCF_040938575.1). Lineage (NCBI taxonomy): Eukaryota > Metazoa > Chordata > Amphibia > Caudata > Ambystomatidae > Ambystoma > Ambystoma mexicanum. The sequence goes on from NC_090940.1 coordinate 525,746,980, forward strand.
AAAATCAGCACATTTACCACACAGTAATTCCACCTGCAGTAAATCAGCCAAAAATCCCCATGGAGTCCTATGGAAAATGGGCAGTTCCCACCACTTGTAATCCAGTGGTAATGCCACGGGACTAAGTGGCAGCAACACTAATTAAGTTTGGCGGTAGGTCAGTGGAATAACCACCAAATTTACCACCAAACTCGTAATTAGGCCCACAGTGTTTTACTGCTTTCCAACCTTAGCGTTCCTTTGATTTATTTTATATCTGCATGTGGTCTCTCAGACCGATTCAAGATTCAAGCGATTTTACCACATCCTCCATCCATCCCTTCATTATCTATCTATCTATCTATCTATCTATCTATCTATCTATCTATCTATCTATCTATCTATCTATCTATCTATCTATCTATCTATCTATCTATCCATCTATCTCTCTAGCTACATAGCTATCTATCTATCTATCTATCTATCTATCTATCTATCCATCTATCCATCTATCCATCTATCTATCTATCTATCTATCTATCTATCTATCTATCTATCTCTCTAGCTACATAGCTATCTATCTATCTATCTATCTATCTATCTATCTATCTATCCATCTATCTCTCTAGCTACATAGCTATCTATCTATCTATCTATCTATCTATCTATCTATCTATCTATCTATCTATCTATCTATCTATCCATCTATCTCTCTAGCTACATAGCTATCTATCTATCTATCTATCTATCTATCTATCTATCTATCTATCTATCTATCTATCTATCTATCTATCTATCTATCCATCTATCTCTCTAGCTACATAGCTATCTATCTATCTATCTATCTATCTATCTATCTATCTATCTATCTATCTATCTATCTATCTATCCATCCATCTCTCTAGCTACATAGCTATCTATCTATCTATCTATCTATCTATCTATCTATCTATCTATCTATCTATCTGTCTATCCATCATTCTATCTATCCATCTATCTATAGTTTCAGCTATCCATTCTGTTTCCAATTAACTATCCATTATCTATTTGTTAATCTGTCAGTGATAGATCTATATATCTTTTTACCTATCATTTCTCTGTTGAGACATCCAGCCCATTGATTGTCCATCCATCCAATCAGATAGCTAATCAATATCTACCAATCAATCCATCCGCCTAACCCTCTATTTTTTCTTCAGATATCGCCCTATTTATCTATCGTATGTACTTGTTTGTTTATTCATTGTTAATTTTTAAGGAACTCATCGTGAGCCGGCTGACTTCATGGCTCCCTGAGGAAAAAGAGGGGAAAGGGGGTTCAGATGTTTTACATTACTTGGTCATTACGAGCTTGTGAGAGCTTGGGGCGGGGAGCAGGAACGTTTCAAAACAGTCACTTAAGTAACATTGAACGCACGTTCAGGGGGAACAAAGGGAAGTTTAAGGGTCAAGCAGCATGGTCATTTGTAACAGGAAGAGTGGGGAAGAGTAATGGCAGAGCATCAGTAAATGGGAGTTCAGCTGCCAAGAGTTTCCAGAGGATGTGGTTGGCGTCTTTGTTGGTTAAGGAGAGTTCAAGGAGAGGGTGGTTCGCCATCGGGGTGAAGGGGCCAACAAGGCCTGCAGGCAAGGGGATGGCTGTGGCAAAGGACATAGATATCAGAATACTGTGTGTTTCTTTAATGACTGTGAAACAAGGGCAAGTAAGGCAGGCTTGCAGTTCAGGACAGGGTGGTTAAGGTTGCAGGACTCAGGATGTAATGGGCAGCCAAGACCCAGGGGGAGGTACAGCAACTAGAGTGCAGTGACTCCATGGTAGTGTTGAAGGCTTGTTTGAAACGTCAGGTGTTGAGGAGATTCCCAAATCCTAAATGCTATTACTTGGACCTCAAGGGGAGCAGAAGGTCATGTACTCATTATCAATGCATTTTCCTATATATCCCTTATAGATCCATTCATACAGCTATCCACCTAGCTATATGTGTAAGGGCTGTGCCCCTTAATATGACCCTATCTCTAGTTGGTGCCATGTAACTGTCCCCTTCCCTGAGATAGGGACTAAGTGAAAGTGACCAGGGGAATCAGCACACAAACATAGAGACCTGGCGTTTACATTTGTTTATTAGGGAACTATGACAGTCCTCAGACCATATAACAGGGATCGCATAAAGTGAAAAAGAAAACATGTGAGGGAGGAAGGGGGTGATGTCCAACAATAATTCTGTGAAAACTCAAAGTTCACAATGTCTCCAAGTCTCATGAGTTATTTGGGTTCCTCTCCTGAGAAGTGAAAATGGTGCACAAAGAAAATGTCACTTTCACAAAGGGAAACACCTCTAGTTCCCCTGGTATATGAGTCTTGCGTTCTGCTGGTCTCCTGAAGGCAGAGGTAGTCACTAGTTTCACAGGGATGCCTCCCCTTTATTTTTCCTTCTCTTTCTTCCTTGTCCTTCCTGGTCCACTGTGGTACGGCTTGACAGTGACTCCCTTGTTGTGATGTTCCACTGGGAAGTCCTTGCTCTTACATACCAGGGAAAGCAGGAGTCTAGTCATCATTTCTGACACTTCCCAGAATCCTGAATTAGGGCCATGGAAGCTTGGCAAGGGAAGGGGATCTCCCCAGAATTGCTTCACCCAATCCTGTTATCCTAGTCCACTTAGGTCCTCTGGCTTCAGGTACCCTTATCCCCATGTTTAAATTGTTAATCTCAGTGTTCAGACTTTCTACACATCCCCAGTCTCTCCTTTCCAGAATCCTCTCCTTTTTCTAACCATCTTTTATCAGTATTTATGTTCTTGCCCTCTATGCTCTCTCTTGGTCACGTGTTTCACCCTGATGGCTACATCCATCTCTCACTCAGTCTTGACTGTCTCTCTCTTTCTATCACCCCTCTGACTGCTGTGAGCACAGCTATCTCCCTGCTCCAGATTTCTCCCACTATCGCCATCTTCACCTCTTATAGCAATACTGCCTCTACCCTTCAGCTCTTCAGACCTCTCTCGCTATCACCTTCTTCACTGGTTTGGGCACAACTTTCCCTAGAGCCCTAATATCTGCTACTATCACTAGAGAACAAGAAAGTGGTAAAAGACATCACCAAACGAAGAGAAAGAAACCCCTTCAGGCAGGTTTGTTACCACTTTTCCCTTCTCTCTCCCTCTTGCAATCTTCACCTCTCTGGGCACAATTTTCTCCCAGGTCGCCTATACTATCAATGGACACCACTCCCTACCTCCTTACCAGCATCTCTACTGGCTCTTCAGTTTGGTTTGCTGGGCCCCTCCTTCAGCTCCCAGGCTCCAGTGCAGCCCAGCCTTCTGGAACGCACTTCCAGTCTCCTGGGAGCGGCTCCATCTCCGGTTTCTCCTGCTGTTCCCTCTGCATTTCTTCAAAAAGCTCCTGTCTTCTCTCTCCAGTCTACAGCTGCTTCTAGAACCCCTCTATCTGTCTGTCACACTCTAGTCCTGCCTTCAAGCCTCTCTCTAGGGAAAGGGAATACATGACTGTCTCTTCATGGACCTTGTTCAGAGATCAGCTGGTGGGCCCAACCCAAGAAGATGGATTCCAGTTTGATGTGAGACTTGTTTTGGCTAGTGCTTCTTCTTGGATGGTCCACTCTTTAGTTGTCACAATGGGACCATGACCGTGGGAGGACGTCATTGAGCCTATCTGTTTCTAACTGCATGACAGAGCAGGCCTTGTAGGATCGATGGCTAGTTTACTGTTGAGTGTACCTTCTTAATTCAGGTCAGGTTGTAAATAGCATTCCTGCACTCATGCCAGGGGAGCCGAACATGCCAGCACTATCAACTCTGCAGGACCATCGTTCCTTGATTCTCTTAAAGGGCTAGAGCTGTCAGTTTTAAAAGAAGCATCGACACTATGCGTTGGGTTTGGGTAGAGCTTGATTTACCTGATCCCTTGTGGGCTATGCTTCCCTAGTCAGCACCATGATACTGTTTCCTGCCATGCGACAAGAACTCAGAGAGATTGACCACATTGAATCCTAACCATAATGCCCCATGCCCATCATCCCCTAGCTTGGGGGGGATTGGGCACCTTTGGTCACACCGGCATCCCACCAGAGGTCCCCAGATCGAGAAAGTGGTCTATGATGCTATATTTATATATATCTGTCCAATATGGGGAGAATTCCATTTTAAGGAAAATTAAAACCTAGAAAACCTAGAAATGCTCTGTGACAAAGAAAAGGTGAATGATATGATTAAAGATTGCGAGGGCCGGAAAGCAGAATTGATGCAAAAAGAAATACAAAAGATTTACATAAATCAGCAGGGTACGTGTATTTCAGGGGTGCGTGGGAAGTCTCACACGCGATTCCATCAGGGTACGTGTATTACAGGGGTGCGCGGGGAGCCCCACACGTGAATTGCACGTGTGGGTCCTCCCAGGTGTTCCCTCGACACCCTCCACGGCCCCTGCAGGTGGCCCACACCACAGGGGCCTACCCTGCACATGTCCTGCAGGCACCCCATCCACCATGGCCATGCCCCCCAGCCAACCCACATGTCACCTTGCACTACTGCCCACCAACGCATGTCCCCCTGCATCCCCAGCCACCAGGGGCGGCCTCCACCAGGCCCCCACTCATGTCTCCCATCACCCCCACCCCCCAGCCACCAGGGGCAGCCTCCACCAGGCCCCCACTCATGTCTCCCATCACCCCCACCCCCCAGCCACCAGGGGCAGCCTCCACCAGGCCCCCACTCATGTCTCCCATCACCCACACCCCCCAGCCACCAGGGGCAGCCTCCACCAGGCCCCCACTCATGTCCAACTCATGTCTCCCTGCACCCCCACCCCCCAGCCTCCAGGGACAGCCTCCACCAGACCCCCAACCATGTCTCCCATCACCCCCACAACCCAGCCACCAGGGGCAGCCTCCACGAGGCCCCCACTCATGTCCAACTCATGTCCCCATGCACCCCCACCCCCCAGCCACCAGGGGCAGCCTCCACCAGGCCCCCACTCATGTCTCCCATCACCCCCACCCCCCAGCAGTGCAGGGGCAGCCTCCGCCAGGCCCCCACTCATGGCGCCTATCACCCCCACCCCCCAGCCACCAGGGGCAGCCTCCACCAGGGCCCCACTCATGTCTCCCATCACCCCCACCCCCCAGCAGTGCAGGGGCAGCCTCCACCAGGCCCCCACTCAAGTCTCCCACCACCCCCACCCCCCAGCCACCAGGGGCAGCCTCCACCAGGCCCCCACTCATGTCCCCTATCACCCCCACCCCCGGCCACCAGGGGCAGCCTCCACCAGGCCCCCACTCATGTCTCCCATCACCCCCACCCCCCAGCAGTGCAGGGGCAGCCTCCGCCAGGCCCCCACTCATGGCCCCTATCACCCCCACCCCCCAGCCACCAGGGGCAGCCTCCACCAGGGCCCCACTCATGTCTCCCATCACCCCCACCCCCCAGCAGTGCAGGGGCAGCCTCCACCAGGCCCCCACTCATGTCTCCCATCACCCCCACCCCCCAGCCACCAGGGGCAGCCTCCACCAGGCCCTCACTCATGTCCAACTCATGTCTCCCTGCACCCCCACCCCCCAGCCACCAGGGGCAGCCTCCACCAGGCCCCCACTCATGTCCCCTATCACCCCCACCCCCCAGCAGTGCAGGGGCAGCCTCCACCAGGCCCCCACTCATGTCTCCCATCACCCCCACCCCCCAGCCACCAGGGGCAGCCTCCACCAGGCCCCCACTCATGTCTCCCATCACCCCCACCCCCCAGCCACCAGGGGCAGCCTCCACCAGGCCCCCACTCATGTCCAACTCATGTCTCCCTGCACCCCCACCCCCCAGCCTCCAGGGACAGCCTCCACCAGACCCCCAACCATGTCTCCCATCACCCCCACAACCCAGCCACCAGGGGCAGCCTCCACGAGGCCCCCACTCATGTCCAACTCATGTCCCCATGCACCCCCACCCCCCAGCCACCAGGGGCAGCCTCCACCAGGCCCCCACTCATGTCTCCCATCACCCCCACCCCCCAGCAGTGCAGGGGCAGCCTCCGCCAGGCCCCCACTCATGGCCCCTATCACCCCCACCCCCCAGCCACCAGGGGCAGCCTCCACCAGGCCCCCACTCATGTCTCCCATCACCCCCACCCCCCAGCAGTGCAGGGGCAGCCTCCACCAGGCCCCCACTCAAGTCTCCCACCACCCCCACCCCCCAGCCACCAGGGGCAGCCTCCACCAGGCCCCCACTCATGTCCCCTATCACCCCCACCCCCGGCCACCAGGGGCAGCCTCCACCAGGCCCCCACTCATGTCTCCCATCACCCCCACCCCCCAGCCACCAGGGGCAGCCTCCACCAGGCCCTCACTCATGTCCAACTCATGTCTCCCTGCACCCCCACCCCCCAGCCACCAGGGGCAGCCTCCACCAGGCCCCCACTCATGTCCCCTATCACCCCCACCCCCCAGCAGTGCAGGGGCAGCCTCCACCAGGCCCCCACTCATGTCCCCTATCACCCCCACCCCCCAGCCACCAGGGGCAGCCTCCACCAGGCCCCCACTCATGTCCCAGATCACCCCACCCCCCAGTCACCAGGGTCAGCCTCCACCAGGCCTCCACTCATGTCCCCTATCACCCCCACCCCCCCAGCCACCAGGGGCAGCCTCCACCAGGCCCCCACTCATGTCTCCCATCACCCCCACCCCCCAGCCACCAGGGGCAGCCTCCACCAGGCCCCCACTCATGTCCCCTATCACCCCCACCCCCCAGCAGTGCAGGGGCAGCCTCCACCAGGCCCCCACTCATGTCCCCTATCACCCCCACCGCCCCAGCCACCAGGGGCAGCCTCCACCAGGCCCCCACTCATGTCCCCTATTCCCGCCACCCCCCAGCCACCAGGGGCAGCCTCCACCAGGCCCCCACTCATGTCCCCTATCACCCCCACCCCCAGCCACAAGGGGCAGCCTCCACCAGGCCCCCACTCATGTCCCCTATCACCCCCACCCCCCAGCCACCAGGGGCAGCCTCCACCAGGCCCCCACTCATGTCTCCCACCACCCCCACCCCCCAGCCACCAGGGGCAGCCCCCACCAGGCCCCCACTCATGTCCCCTATCACTCCCACCCCCCAGCCACCAGGGGCAGCCTCCACCAGGCCCCCACTCATGTCTCCCACCACCCCCACCCCCCAGCCACCAGGGGCAGCCTCCACCAGGCCCCCACTCATGTCTCCCACCACCCCCACCCCCCAGCAGTGCAGGGGCAGCCTCCACCAGGGCCCACTCATGTCCCCTATCACCCCCACCCCCCAGCCACCAGGGGCAGCCTCCACCAGGCCCCCACTCATGTCTCCCACCACCCCCACCCCCCCAGCAGTGCAGGGGCAGCCTCCACCAGGCCCCACTCATGTCCAACTCATGTCTCCCTGCACCCCCACCCCCCAGCCACCAGGGGAAGCCTCCACCAGGCCCCCACTCATGTCTCCCACCACCCCCACCCCCCAGCCACCAGGGGCAGCCTCCACCAGGCCCCCACTCATGTCTCCCTGCACCCCCATCCCCCAGCCACCAGGGGCAGCCTCCACCAGGCCCCCACTCATGTCCCCTATCACCCCCACCCCCGGCCACCAGGGGCAGCCTCCACCAGGCCCCCACTCATGTCTCCCATCACCCCCACCCCCCAGCCACCAGGGGCAGCCTCCACCAGGCCCTCACTCATGTCCAACTCATGTCTCCCTGCACCCCCACCCCCCAGCCACCAGGGGCAGCCTCCACCAGGCCCCCACTCATGTCCCCTATCACCCCCACTCCCCAGCAGTGCAGGGGCAGCCTCCACCAGGCCCCCACTCATGTCCCCTATCACCCCCACCCCCCAGCCACCAGGGGCAGCCTCCACCAGGCCCCCACTCATGTCCCCTATCACCCCACCCCCCAGTCACCAGGGTCAGCCTCCACCAGGCCTCCACTCATGTCCCCTATCACCCCCACCCCCCCAGCCACCAGGGGCAGCCTCCACCAGGCCCCCACTCATGTCTCCCATCACCCCCACCCCCCAGCCACCAGGGGCAGCCTCCACCAGGCCCCCACTCATGTCCCCTATCACCCCCACCCCCCAGCAGTGCAGGGGCAGCCTCCACCAGGCCCCCACTCATGTCCCCTATCACCCCCACCGCCCCAGCCACCAGGGGCAGCCTCCACCAGGCCCCCACTCATGTCCCCTATTCCCCCCACCCCCCAGCCACCAGGGGCAGCCTCCACCAGGCCCCCACTCATGTCCCCTATCACCCCCACCCCCAGCCACCAGGGGCAGCCTCCACCAGGCCCCCACTCATGTCCCCTATCACCCCCACCCCCCAGCCACCAGGGGCAGCCTCCACCAGGCCCCCACTCATGTTTCCCACCACCCCCACCCCCCAGCCACCAGGGGCAGCCTCCACCAGGCCCCCACTCATGTCCCCTATCACTCCCACCCCCAGCCACCAGGGGCAGCCTCCACCAGGCCCCCACTCATGTCTCCCACCACCCCCACCCCCCAGCCACCAGGGGCAGCCTCCACCAGGCCCCCACTCATGTCTCCCACCACCCCCACCCCCCAGCAGTGCAGGGGCAGCCTCCACCAGGCCCCACTCATGTCCCCTATCACCCCCACCCCCCAGCCACCAGGGGCAGCCTCCACCAGGCCCCCACTCATGTCTCCCACCACCCCCACCCCCCAGCAGTGCAGGGGCAGCCTCCACCAGGCCCCCACTCATGTCCAACTCATGTCTCCCTGCACCCCCACCCCCCAGCCACCAGGGGAAGCCTCCACCAGGCCCCCACTCATGTCTCCCACCACCCCCACCCCCCAGCCACCAGGGGCAGCCTCCACCAGGCCCCCACTCATGTCTCCCTGCACCCCCATCCCCCAGCCACCAGGGGCAGCCTCCACCAGGCCCCCACTCATGTGCCCTATCACCCCCACCCCCCAGCCACCAGGGGCAGCCTCCACCAGGCCCCCACTCATGTCTCCCACCACCCCCACCCCCCAGCAGTGCAGGGGCAGCCTCCACCAGGCCCCCACTCATGTCCAACTCATGTCTCCCTGCACCCCCACCCCCCAGCCACCAGGGGCAGCCTCCACCAGGCCCCGACTCATGTCCAACTCATGTGTCCCTGCACCCCTACCCCACAGCCACCAGGGGCAGCCTCCACCAGGCCCCCACCCATGTCTCCCATCACCCCCACCCCCCAGCCACCCAGGGCAGCCTCCACCAGGCCCCCACTCATGTCTCCCATCACCCCCGCCCCCCAGCCACCAGGGGCAGCCTCCACCAGGCCCCCACTCATGTCTCCCATCATCCCCACCCCCCAGGCACCAGGGGCAGTCTCCACCAGGCCCCCACTCATGTCCAATTCATGTCTCCCTGCACCCCCACCCCCCAGCCACCAGGGGCAGCCTCCACCAGGCCCCCACTCATGTCTCCCACCACCCCACCCCCCAGCAGTGCAGGGGCAGCCTCCTCCAGGCCCCCACTCATGTCCAACTCATGTCTCCATGCACCCCCATCCCCCAGCCACCAGGGGCAGCCTCCACCAGGCCCCCACTCATGTCCAACTCATGTCTCCCTGCACCCCCACCCCCCAGCCACCAGGGGCAGCCTCCACCAGGCCCCCACCCATGTCTCCCATCACCCCCACCCTCCAGCCACCAGGGGCAGCCTCCACCAGGCCCCCACTCATGTCTCCCATCATCCCCACCCCCAGCCACCAGGGGCAGCCTCCACCAGGCCCCCACTCATGTCTCCCATCACCCCCACCCCTCTGCCACCAGGGGCAGCCTCCACCAGGCCCCCACTCATGTCCAACTCATGTCTCCCTGCACCCCACCCCCCAGCCACCAGGGGCAGCCTCCACCAGGCCCCCACTCATGTCTCCCACCACCCCCACCCCCCAGCAGTGCAGGGGCAGCCTCCACCCGGCCCCCACTCATGTCCAACTCATGTCTCCCTGCACCCCCACCACCCATCCACCAGGGGCAGCCTCCACCAGGCCCCCACTCATGTCCAACTCATGTCTCCCTGCACCCCCACCCCCCAGCCACCAGGGGCAGCCTCCACCAGGCCCCCACCAATGTCTCCCATCAACCCCACCCCCCAGCCACCAGGGGCAGCCTCCACCAGGCCCCCACTCATGTCTCCCATCACCCCCACCCCCCAGCCACCAGGGGCAGCCTCCACCAGGCCCCCACTCATGTCCAACTCATGTCTCCCTGCACCCCCACCCCCCAGCCACCAGGGGCAGCCTCCACCAGGCCCCCACTCATGTCTCCCATCACCCCCACCCCCAGCAGTGCAGGGGCAGCCTCCACCAGACCCCTACTCATGTCCCCTATCACCCCCACCCCCCAGCCACCAGGGACAGCCTCCACCAGGCCCCCAATCATGTCTCCCATCACCCCCACCCCCCAGCAGTGCAGGGGCAGCCTCCACCAGGCCCCCACTCATGTCCAACTCATGTCTCCCTGCACCCCCACTCGCCAGCCACCATCGGAAGCCCCCACCAGGCCCCCACTCATGTCTCCCACCACCCGCACCCCCCAGCCACCAGGGGCAGCCTCCACCAGGCCCCCACTCATGTCTCCCTGCACCCCCACCCCCCAGCCACCAGGGGCAGCTTCCACCAGGCCCCCACTCATATCCCCTATCACCCCCACCCCCCAGCCACAAGGGGCAGCCTCCACCAGGCCCCCACTCATGTCTCCCACCACCCCCACCCCCCAGCAGTGCAGGGGCAGCCTCCACCAGGCCCCCACTCATGTCCAACTCATGTCTCCCTGCACCCCCACCCCCCAGCCACCAGGGGCAGCCTCCACCAGGCCCCCACCCATGTCTCCCATCACCCCCGCCCCCCAGCCACGAGGGGCAGCCTCCACCAGGCCCCCACTCATGTCTCCCATTACCCCCACCCCCCAGCCACCGGGGGCAGCCTCCACCAGGCCCCCACTCATGTCTCCCATCACCCCCACCCCCCAGCCACCAGGGGCAGCCTCCACCAGGCCCCCACTCATGTCTCCCATCACCCCCACCCCCAGCCACCAGGGGCAGCCTCCACCAGGCCCCCGCCCATGTCTCCGATCACCCCCACCCCCCAGCCACCAGGGGCAGCCTCCACCAGGCCCCCACTCATGTCTCCCATCACCCCCACCCCCCAGCCACCAGGGGCAGCCTCCACCAGGCCCCCACTCATGTCCAACTCATGTCTCCCTGCACCCCCACCCCCCAGCCACCAGGGGCAGCCTCCACCAGGCCCCCACTCATGTCTCCCACCACCCCCACCCCCCAGCAGTGCAGGGGCAGCCTCCACCAGGCCCCCACTCATGTCCAACTCATGTCTCCCTGCACGGCCCCCACCCCCCAGCCACCAGGGGCAGCCTCCACCAGGCCCCCACTCATGTCCAACTCATGTCTCCCTGCACCCCCACCCCCCAGCCACCAGGGGCAGCCTCCACCAGGCTCCCACCCATGTCTCCCATCACCCCCACCCCCAGCCACCAGGGGCAGCCTCCACCAGGCCCCCACTCATGTCTCCCATCACCCCCACCCCCCAGCCACCGGGGCAGCCTCCACCAGGCCCCCACTCATGTCTCCCATCACCCCCACCCCCCAGCCACCAGGGGCAGCCTCCACCAGGCCCCCACTCATGTCTCCCATCACCCCCACCCCCAGCCACCAGGGGCAGCCTCCACCAGGCCCCCGCCCATGTCTCCCATCACCCCCACCCCCCAGCCACCAGGGGCAGCCTCCACCAGGCCCCCACTCATGTCTCCCATCACCCCCACCCCCCAGCCACCAGGGGCAGCCTCCACCAGGCCCCCACTTATGTCTCCCATCACCCCCACCCCCCAGCCACCAGGGGCAGCCTCCACCAGGCCCCCACTCATGTCCAACCTCATGTCTCCCTGCACCCCCACCCCCCAGCCACCAGGGGCAGCCTCCACCAGGCCCCCACTCATGTCTCCCACCACCCCCACCCCCCAGCAGTGCAGGGGCAGCCTCCATCAGGCCCCCACTCATGTCCAACTCATGTCTCCCTGCACCCCCACCCCCCAGCCACCAGGGGCAGCCTCCACCAGGCCCCCACTCATGTCCAACTCATGTCTCCCTGCGCCCCCACCCCCCAGCCACCAGGGGCAGCCTCCACCAGGCTCCCACCCATGTCTCCCATCACCCCCACCCCCCAGCCACCAGGGGCAGCCTCCACCAGGCCCCCACTCATGTCTCCCATCACCCCCACCCCCACAGCCACCAGGGCAGCCTCCACCAGGCCCCCACTCATGTCTCCCATCACCCCACCCCCCAGCCACCAGGGGCAGCCTCCACCAGGCCCCCACTCATGTCCAACTCATGTCTCCCTGCACCCCCACCCCCACCAGGGGCAGCCTCCACCAGGCCCCCACTCATGTCTCCCACCACCCCACCCCCCAGCAGTGCAGGGGCAGCCTCCACCAGGCCCCCCTCATGTCCAACTCATGTCTCCCTGCACCCCCATCCCCCAGCCACCAAGGGCAGCCTCCACCAGGCCCCCACTCATGTCCAACTCTTGTCTCCCTGCACCCCCACCCCCCAGCCACCAGGGGCAGCCTCCACCAGGCCCCCACCCATGTCTCCCATCACCCCCACCCCCCAGCCACCAGGGGCAGCCTCCACCAGGCCCCCACCCATGTCTCCCACCACCCCCACCCCCCAGCAGTGCAGGGGCAGCCTCCACCAGGCCCCCACTCATGTCCAACTCATGTCTCCCTGCACCCCCACCCCCCAGCCACTAGGGGCAGCCTCCACCAGGCCCCCACCCATGTCTCCCATCACCCCTGCCCCCCAGCCACGAGGGGCAGCCTCCACCAGGCCCCCACTCATGTCTCCCATCACCCCCACCCCCCAGCCACCAGGGGCAGCCTCCACCAGGCCCCCACTCATGTCTCCCATCACCCCCACCCCCAAGCCACCAGGGGCAGCCTCCACCAGGCCCCCACTCATGTCTCCCATCACCCCCACCCCCAGCCACCAGGGGTAGCCTCCACCAGGCCCCCACCCATTTCTCCCATCACCCCCACCCCCCAGCCACCAGGGGCAGCCTCCACCAGGCCCCCACTCATGTCTCCCATCACCCCCACCCCCCAGCCACCAGGGGCAGCCTCCACCAGGCCCCCACTCATGTCCAACTCATGTCTCCCTGCACCCCCACCCCCCAGCCACCAGGGGCAGCCTCCACCAGGCCCCCACTCATGTCTCCCACCACCCCCACCCCCCAGCAGTGCAGGGGCAGCCTCCACCAGGCCCCCACTCATGTCCAACTCATGTCTCCCTGCACCCCCACCCCCCAGCCACCAGGGGCAGCCTCCACCAGGCCCCCACTCATGTCCAACTCATGTCTCCCTGCACCCCCACCCCCCAGCCACCAGGGACAGCCTCCACCAGGCCCCCACCCATGTCTCCCATCACCCCCACCCCCCAGCCACCAGGGGCAGCCTCCACCAGGCCCCCACTCATGTCTCCCATCACCCCCACCCCCCAGCCACCAGGGGCAGCCTCCACCAGGCCCCCACTCATGTCTCCCATCACCCCACCCCCCAGCCACCAGGGGCAGCCTCCACCAGGCCCCCACTCATGTCCAACTCATGTCTCCCTGCACCCCTACCCCCCAGCCACCAGGGGCAGTCTCCACCAGGCCCCCACTCATGTCTCCCACCACCCCACCCCGCAGCAATGTATGGGCAGCCTCCACCAGGCCCCCACTCATGTCCAACTCATGTCTCCCTGCACCCCCATCCCCCAGCCACCAGGGGCAGCCTCCACCAGGCCCCCACTCATGTCCAACTCATGTCTCCCTGCACCCCCACCCCCCAGCCTCCAGGGGCAGCCTCCACCAGGCCCCCACCCATGTCTCCCATCACCCCCACCCCCCAGCCACCAGGGGCAGCCTCCACCAGGCCCCCACTCATGTCCCCTATCACCCCCACCCCCCAGCCACCAGGGGCAGCCACCACCAGGCCCCCACTCATGTCTCCCACCACCCCAACCCCCCAGCAGTGCAGGGGCAGCCTCCACCAGGCCCCCACTCATGTCCAACTCATGTCTCCCTGCACCCCCACCCCCCACCCACCAGGGGCAGCCTCCACCAGGCCCCCACTCATGTCTCCCATCACCCCCACCCCCCAGCCACCAGGGGCAGCCTCCACCAGGCCCCCACTCATGTCTCCCATCACCCCCACCCCCCAGCCACCAGGGGCAGCCTCCACCAGGCCCCCACTCATGTCTCCCATCACCCCCACCCCCAGCCACCAGGGGCAGCCTCCACCAGGCCCTCACCCATGTCTCCCATCACCCCCACCCCCCAGCCACCAGGGGCAGCCTCCACCAGGCCCCCACTCATGTCTCCCATCACCCCCACCCCCCAGCCACCAGGGGCAGCCTCCACCAGGCCCCCACTCATGTCCAACTCATGTCTCCCTGCACCCCCAACCCCCAGCCACCAGGGGCAGCCTCCACCAGGCCCCCACTCATGTCCAACTCATGTCTCCCTGCACCCCCACCCCCCAGGCACTAGGGGCAGCCTCCACCAGGCCCCCACTCATGTCTCCCATCACCCCCACCACCCAGCAGTGCAGGGGCAGCCTCCACCAGGCCCCCACTCATGTCCCCTATCACCCCCACCCCCCAGCCACCAGGGGCAGCCTCCACCAGGCCCCCACTCATGTCTCCCATCACACCCACCCCCCAGCAGTGCAGGGGCAGCCTCCACCAGGCCCCCACTCATGTCCCCCAGCCAACATGTCACCACAATGTAGATCCCTGGCCCTTATGGTCAGCCTCCAAATGCCAAACACCCACCCGAGTATTGCATCCACCCACTTAGAAATGGGAAAAACATGATAGAAGCCCAATTGCAAGTTTGGAAATGAACACATGTCCCTCACATACACCCAATGGGTGTCAGTGAATGTCAAAACCCATATCATGATATGCATGAAACCAATGAGATGATACTACACATTGAACTTTGAAGAAAAAATATGTATTAAAAGCAACATAAATTGAATAAAAAATCAACAAACAATAATAGAAATTCCAAAAAAAAAAACAGCAGGTCCGTGAAATAATGCAAAACCACAAATCATAATGCAAAGGAAAGGTGTCCAAAGTCACAGTCCACAAAAGTAAATCCAATGGAAAATTAAAATCGAAAACCATTGCTCCATGGCGAAATCATAATAAAAATTGAAAATCCAAAAGTCAACTATGTACAGATAAACAATCCAGGGTCCATGATCCCAACCGAAGAAATTAAACCTATCTAATAACACTACCTAAAAAAATAACTATATACAAAAATGTGGCCCATTGTCCAAAAGGTCCAAAAAAAATGCTAAACCAAAGGAAACCTAACACTAACTATAGAACTATTTACAAGGGCAGCGGGCTAGTCCGACGGCTCACTTCGGGATGTTCCGGGCCAGGGCATCATCGAACTCCTGCTCAATGTCCCGGAGGCGGTCCTCCTCCATGGCCCGAGGGTCCGCAGGGCCATCCACATGTCCACCCCAAACTCCCTGCGGATTGCCTCGAGGCACTCAGCCCGTCTCAGGGCCCTCCGCATGGAGTTCTCCGCCCTGACCATCGTGAGCCGTGCCTCTTCCGCCCGCTGCCGCTCCGCATCTATGGCGTGGCCCAACCGCTGCCACACGGAAGACACTTCCCGTCCTGGGTCCTCCTGCCCTCCGGCCGATGCCTGCCCCTCCGATGTGGAAGGCCCGAGCCATCATGGCTCCCACCACGTTGCTGCTGCTGCGCCTCTGCCCGTGCATTGCCTTCTGCTGCCTGCACATCCTCCGCTGGCTGGGGTGCAGTCGTTGATGTGGCCACCCCTGCTGGACGTCCGACTCCCGACTGTGGCAGGGATGCCTCCTCCACCAGCCTGGCCGCACTGTCAGAGGCAGCTCCACAGGGCACCCAGGTGACTGATGGGTGGGAAGATGGCACGGAGGACGACTGGCGCATAGGGTGTTCAGTTGAGGAGGCGGTCGTAGCAAGCCCCATCAAACGGAGGAATCCGGCCTGGGTGACCTGTCCCAGTAGGCCGACGCGGTCAACGAGCCGTTCGAGATGACGTGCAGTCTCCTCATGAAAAGACTGCAGGCCACCTCGCATGGCCCGTTGACGCAACGCCACACCAGTCAGGACAGACTCAACCCGGACCCGGATAGCCACGTCCGCAGGCAGAGGAAGGCCAGTTGTCGTGAGCTCATCCCCTGCCTGAAAACGGGTCTGGACGTAGGCATCCCTGCTGGTGCAAGATGATGCAGTGACAGGATCAGGGACAGGATTGCACACAGGCACCTCCGCGGCGACCTGTGCTGCCTCCTGTCCCTGGTCCTGCACTGCACCACTAGCACCACTGGAATCCCCACCTCCAGACCCTGTCTCTGTTGCTTGCACGGCCTCCTCCTCCACCAAACCCCCCACCAACCTGGATGACTCCATGCCATCTTCCCCCGTTGGGCCCTGTGGGGTCCCAGCTGCCCCTTCTGCTGCCGAGGAGTCCAACTCCGACCTCCGCCTCTTGGACCTCCCCCGGCAGCTGCGGCCTGGGACGCGGCACCGGACTCCTCACTCCCCGACGAGATCACAACCTGGGAGGGGAGCCGGGCCTTGCGTCTCCGGCTGGCGGTGCGATACCCGCCGCTGTGCTCCACAGCACCTTCTCCGCCCTCTTCATCAGTTGACGCTGCAGACAGGGAGAAATAAAACACAGGCATCAGGGCACTGTACAATGGACACATACACACATGACAGTTGCACATGAGTGGCATTGGCAAACCTCAGACATGGCATCACAATCAGCAACACACATGTCATTTCAACTTGCACACATGAGCCATACCACAGCCACATCGCAACTGCCAGCACCATCCATACACATACAACAGCATGAGCAGGCAAAGGTGAGCCAGACATCACATGCAACACAGGGAGTGCACTACACATGCACGCACACCACCACACTTGCATGCATGTTTTCACCTCAGCCAACTGTCGCAGTGTTCCGATGGGCATCCATGTCACATCTGCCAATCAGGCTTCCACATCCCGCTGTCACATGCATCCATGTTGCATCACTGTTGCACCCTTGTCAAATACACACACATGCACATGTACACAGTGCTGATACATGCAGCTGAAAACAACATACATGCGTGACATCACGAACATGCCCACTTACATACACATTCATCCAAACATGTGTGCCCACGCAACTGCATTTGGCATGCAAGCCTACACACACAAGCACCATCCATGTCTCACACATGACAGCCCTCGCATGTGTTCGCCTCACGGTCCTGTACACCCCCACCCATACTCGGCCCCATACAAACAGATGTGCAACCGGCACACTATTGGCACATCACCACACGCACAGCTTACAATCATGATGCATGTACACTTACCGCTCGACTCCAGACGGGTCTGCCTCTCAAGGACCTGGACGTGGAGCGCTGGGGATATGCGTTCCAGGACCCTCATCTGATCTTCCGACAAGTGGCCCCGGCGCCCCTTAGCATCCGCTGCCTTCAAGAGGCGCCGGACCTTGTTCGGGGTCCTGGACCTGAAGTCCTCCCAGCGCTTCTTGACATGTTGGAAGTCGCGGACTGCCACCCCCTCCGCGTTGATGGCAGTCACGATGTCCGTCTAGATCCGAGTCCGTCCTTCCTTGTCGGCGCGCACACTTCCATAGAGGGCATCATACTGCCCCAGGACTTGCTCCACCAGGACACCAACTTCCCTGGCACTGAAGCTGGTGCCCCTCTGCCTCTCTGGCCGGGGGTTGTCAGTGGTGCCAGATGTTGCAGTGCCCGACATGATAACCCCAGAGGCAGGAGTGGGTGGGCCGGGGGGAGGTCCAAGAGGCGGAGGTCGGAGTTGGACTCCTCGGCAGCAGAAGGGGCAGCTGGGACCCCACAGTCGTCCTCCGTGCCATCTTCCTACCCATCAGTCACCTGGGTGCCCTGTGGAGCAGCCTCAGACGGTGCGGCCAGGCTGGTGGAGGAGGTATCCCTGCCACAGTCGGGAGTCGGACGTCCAGCAGGGGTGGACACATCAACGACTGCACCCCAGCCAGCGGAGGATGTGCAGGCAGCAGGAGGCAGTGCACGGGCAGAGGCGCAGCAGCAGCAACGTGGTGGGAGCCATGATGGCTCGGGGCCTTCGACATCGGAGGGGCAGGCATTGGCCGTGTGGCAGCGGTTGGGCCACGCCATAGATGCGGAGCGGCAGCAGGCGGAAGAGGCACGGCTCACGATGGTCAGGGTGGAGAACTCCATGCAGAGGGCCCTGAGGCGTGCCGAGTGCCTCGAGGCAATCCGCAGGGAGTTTGGGGGGAACATGTGGACGGCCCTGCGGACCCTCGGGGCCATGGAGGAGGAGCGCCTCCGGGACCTTGAGCAGGAATTCGATGATGCCCTGGCCCGGAACATCCCGAAGTGAGCCGTTAGACTAGCCCGCTGCCCTTGTAAATAGTTCTGTAGTTAGTGTTAGGTTTCCGTTGGTTTAGCATTTTTTGGACCTTTTGGACAATGGCCCACATTTTTGTATATAGTTTATTTTTTTAGGTAGTGTTATTAGATAGGTTTCATTTCTTCGTTTGGGATAATGGACCCTGGATTGTATATAGTTGACTTTTGGATTTTCATTTTTTTTATGATTTCCCCATGGAGCAATGGTTTTCGATTTTAATTTTCCATTGGATTAACTTTTGTGGACTGTGACTTTGGACACCTTTCGTTTGCATTATGATTTGTGGTTTTGCATTATTTCACGTACCTGCTGGTTTATTTAAAAAAAAATTAAATTATTGTTTCTTTATTTTTGATTCAATTTATGTTGCGTTTAATACATATTTTTTCTTCAAAGTTCAATGTGTAGTATCATCTCATTGGTTTCATGGATATCATGACATGGGTTTTGACATTCACTGACACCCATTGGGTGTATGTGAGGGACATGTGTTCATTTCCAAACTTGCAATTGGGCTTCTATCATGTTTTTGCCATTTCTCAGTGGGTGGATGCAATACTCGGGTGGGTGTTTGGCATTTGGAGGCTGACCATAAGGGCCAGGGATCTAGATTGTGGTGGCCTGGTGGAGGCTGCCCCTGCACTGCTGGGGGGTGGGGGTGGTGGGAGACATGAGTGGGGGCCTGGTGGATGCTGCCCCTGCACTGCTGGGGGGTGGGGGTGATAGGGGACATGAGTGGGGGCCTGGTGGAGGCTGTCCCTGGAGGCTGGGGGGTGGGGGTGATAGGGGACATGAGTGGGGGCCTGGTGGAGGCTGCCCCTGCACTACTGGGGGGGTGGGTGTGGTGGGAGACATGAGTGGGGGCCTGGTGGAGTCTGCCCCTGGTGGCTGGGGGGTGGGGGTGATAGGGGACATGAGTGGGGGCCTGGTGGATGCTGCCCCTGCACTGCTGGGGGTTGGGGGTGGTGGTAGACATGGGTGGGGGCCTGGTGGATACTGCCCCTGGTGGCTGGGCTGTGGGGGTGCAGGGAGCCATGGGTGGGGGCCTGGTGGAGGCTGCCCCTGGGGGGTGGGGGTGATGGGAGACATGTGTGGGGGCCTGGTGGAGGCTGCCCCTGCACTGCTGGGGGGTGGGGGTGATAGGGGACATGAGTGGGGGCCTGGTGGAGGCTGCCCCTGGTGGGTGGGGGTGGGGGTGGTGGGAGACATGAGTGGGGGCCTGGTGGAGGCTGCCCCTGCACTGCTGGGGGTGGGGGTGATAGGGGACATGAGTGGGGGCCTGGTGGAGGCTGCCCCTGGTGGCTGGGGGGTGGGGGTGATAGGGGACATGAGTGGGGGCCTGGTGGAGGCTGCCCCTGCACTGCTGGGGGGTGGGGGTGGTGGTAGACATGGGTGGGGGCCTGGTGGAGGCTGCCCCTTGTGGCTGGGGGTGCAGGGAGACATGGGTGGGGGCCTAGTGGAGGCTGCCCCTGCACTGCTGGGAGGTGGGGGTGGTGGGAGACATGAGTGGGGGCCTGATGGAGGCTGCCCCTGCACTGCTGGGGGGTGGGGGTGATAGGGGACATCAGTGGGGGCCAGATGGAGGCTGCCCCTGGTGGCTGGGGGGTGGGGGTGATAGGGGACATGAGTGGGGGCCTGGTGGAGGCTGCCCCTGTTGGCTGGGGGGTGGGGGTGATAGGGGACATGAGTGGGGGCCTGGTGGAGGCTGCCCCTGGTGGCTGGGGGGTGGGGGTGATAGGGGACATGAGTGGAGGCTGCCCCTGGTGGCTGGGGGGTGGGGGTGATAGGGGACATGAGTGGGGGCCTGGTGGAGGCTGCCCCTGCACTGCTGAGGGGTGGGGGTGGTGGTAGACATGGGTGGGGGCCTGGTGGAGGCTGCCCCTGGTGGCTGGGGGTTGGGGGTGCAGGGAGACATGAGTGGGGGCCTGGTGGAGGCTACCCCTGTACTGCTGGGGGGTGGGGGTGGTGGGAGACATGAGTGGGGGCCTGGTGGAGGCTGCCCCTGGTGGCTGGGGGGTGGGGGTGATAGGGGACATGAGTGGGGGCCTGGTGGAGGCTGCCCCTGCACTGCTGGGGGGTGGGGGTGGTGGTAGACATGGGTGGGGGCCTGGTGGAGGCTGCCCCTGGTGGCTGGGGGGTGGGGGTGCAGGGAGCCATGGGTGGGGGCCTGGTGGAGGCTGCCCCTGGTGGGTGGGGGGTGGGGGTGATGGGAGACATGAGTGGGGGCCTGGTGGAGGCTGCCCTTGCACTGCTGGGGGGTGGTGGTGGTGGGAGACATGAGTGGGGGCCTGGTGGAGGCTGCCCCTGCACTGCTGGGGGGTGGGGGTGATAGGGGACATGGGTGGGGGCCTGGTGGAGGCTGCCCCTGGTGGGTGGGGGGTGGGGGTGGTGGGAGACATGAGTGGGGGCCTGGTGGAGGCTGCCCCTGCACTGCTGGGGGGGTGGGGGTGATAGGGGACATGAGTGGGGGCCTGGTGGAGGCTGCCCCTGGTGGCTGGGGGGTGGGGGTGATAGGGGACATGAGCGGGGGCCTGGTGGAGGCTGCCCCTGGTGGCTGGGGGGTGGGGGTGGTGGGAGACATGAGTGGGGGCCTGGTGGAGGCTGCCCCTGCACTGCTGGGGGGTGGGGGTGATAGGGGACATGAGTGGGGGCCTGGTGGAGGCTGCCCCTGGTGGCTGGGGGGTGGGGGTGATGGGAGACGTGTTGGTGATCAGTAGTGCAAGGTGACATGTGGGTTGGCTGGTGGGCATGGCCATGGTGGATGGGATGCCTGTGGGACATGAGCAGGGGTGCAGGGTAGTCCCCTGTGGTGTGGGCTGCCTGCAGGGGCCGTGGAGGGTGTAGAGGGAACACCTGGGAGGACCCACATGGCCAAATCATGTGTAGCATTCCCCGGCACCACCGAAATACACGTACCCTGCTGAAATCGCGTGTGAATCTTCCCGCGCACCTCGGAATACACGTACCCAGGCCAATCGCGTGTGGAACTTCCCGCGCACCCCGAAGTACACGTACCCAGGCCAATCGTGTGTGGAACTTACCGCGCACCCCGAAGTACACGTACCCAGGCCAATCGCATGTGGAACTTCCCGCGCACCCCGAAGTACACGTACCCAGGCTAATCGCGTGTGGAACTTCCCGCGCACCCCGTAGTGCACGTACCCAGGCTAATCGCGTGTGGAACTTCCCGTGCACCCCGAAGTACACGTACCCAGGCTAATCGCGTGTGGAACTTCCCGCACACCCCGAAGTACACGTACCCAGGACAATCGCGTGTGGAACTTCCCGTGCACCCAGGAACACACGCTATTTTTCACGCAGCGGGTGTCCGTGTTTGTCGGTACCCCTTTGCACCTCATTTGTCCTAGAGGGCCACTGTATGGCACATTCATCATGGCTGTATATGGGTGCTTTTTGTTAGAGCACATTTTGGCGCACATTTTTTTCAGTCGCAGGGGCGCTACCGCCTGCTTTCTTGTGGCGTACTTGTTTGGCCCTGTGCATGTCTTTGACCGTGCGCTGGTTTGCCCTATTCAATTCCATGAATACGGGTTGTAGGCGAGCGTGTGGGCGTTCTGCGCACTTGCCTCCTGTACTTCCCCCGTGACGCCCATATTTTCACGCGTTGTTCCCCATTCCGAGTGTTACGCCCCGTATTCCGCCTATGGGCGCCGCGCTATGTGCGATTTCGCAGTGGCCGTGGCGCATGCTGTTGGATGACCTGTGCGCCGGCGTGCGCGGCGCACATTTTTAGCGCACATCCATTGTTTTTCTCGCTCACGGACTTCCATGAATCGCTGTGCGCTGGTTTCCCTGCGATTTTCGCACTTGCACTGCGATTTTCGCACTTGCACTGCGATTCGCACGTTTTGGCACCTCTGCTCGGGAATTTTCGGCGCACATTATTTCCATGAATCGACCCCTTATTTTGCAGTGACATGGCAAGAGGTGTGGCTGAGATCAAAAAAGAAAAACTCCTGACGGCATGCAAGCAATCCAAAAGATGGCAAATGAAGCGAGAGTAGCTTTATGGAAAGAGAGACTTCACATTGGTGTGTTGGATAATTAATAAAGTAAGAAATAAGAAGAAATGTGGTCTTCTATGAATCTTTGCGGAACTCTCTGGCACATAGCAGAGGGTGGACTAGGACAGTTAGTTTGAGGACTGCTGGGGACCAGAGATTACGGGGGCAGAGTGTTAGGCAATCGATTCAGATAGGTGGGTGGATTGGGGCTGGAGCAGGGGTGGATTTAAACACAAGCAGAAGGAATTTAATTAGGTATCAATCTTTCAAGGACAGCCCTCTAAAATAAAGTAGGTGTGCAGAGTTTATCAAGGTTTCTAGAAGGACCAAAGGAGTGGAGAAGTCAGAGGAGATGTCTGCAACAGTAATCATGCATTTTCAAGACTAGAGTATTTACAAGATGTTAGGAAGAGCGAAGCTCATAATGAGGATACATTTGATGGATGCTCAGGAGCTTAAGCCTGGCAGCAGTAGCATGAGAGGTGAAGACATGCTGTCCTGTCACCATGGCCTCCAGTGAATGGCAATTGCCATCAATGAGTAGGTTTAATTCCATACTCTAACAGGCATTGTTCTTATCAAGAATGGGTAGCCTCCTGGCCCTCTCTTACATCAACATGATCTTAAGATCAAGTCGTTTTTAGACGTTCTCTGTCCATTAGGGTACAGCAAAATTGTCATGGTTAAAAATATACAATACAAAAACCATTGAATGAGATTTGGTTGTTATATCGCACAAAAACTGACCGACATGAAAAAGGCCTCTTTAGACAAGACAACGATGATCAAAAATTGCAGCAGATAGGGTTCCTTTTCTTTGATCTATACAGATTCAAGTAAAGACACATAGGTATTGCCAAAAAGCGTACACTGTGTCCATCTTCATCCTAACCTCTTCAATATATGTTTTGCTGTCCATTTTCAATTCACTCTCTTATGTCTGTTTGAAGTTGCGCTAATTTCTGCTAAAACTGTCATTTCATCCACATATTTTACCACTCTTTGAGCCCCCAAATATTCTTGATACAGGTGTGCCAGACATAGTTATCTCCTTGTCATTCAATAATGCCTGCACACTCTTGGGATGAAAGAAGATTCCTATGCATAAAGGAACACATCAATACCTTAGTGTTGGTGGATGAGAGGTTAAAACTCTCACCTGGGACCTGAGTGGCTACAGGAGTTATGGGATTGATCCGTACCAACATCTATTTCATATTATGAATTTCCTCCCCCACGTTAATTATCAAGTTATTCACATGTAGGTTTATTTTGGGAAAGGGCTGCAAAACCAAAAATCAAATATACTCTTAAGAAATTGCACAACTCTTCTACTTCATCCAGGAGCATTTGCTGCTTTTTACTTTGGACCATTTCTTTTCCGAATCCTGAGCGAATTGAGCCAAAGAAATTCAAAATGAATCAAAAAAACCATAGGCAATTTTAATATGCAATTGGAACCCATTGTTGCCTATGAGGTTTAAAATGAAGATGAGCTCTGGGCATACTCAATGCCATAGTGACTCCACCAAAAACGCTGATACCATGAGGATGATATTTTGACCTTGCTCTTTCTTTCGATGGGATTTATTCCTTGTAATGGTCTCTTCCTGACTGATCCACCTGCTAAATTGAATTGTCTGTGTTTCGATAGACACAGCTTAATGGATTACATCTTTGTTGATTAGTTTAACTGTAAATGGATGAAAGGGCTGCTGTGTATGTTTAAGTTGAGGAGACCATGACCCTTTGATTCTTCTTTTTGAACTTGAGAAAAAAAGAGGCTTTTCTGCTGGATTACATAGTATCACCTCTTTTTTGGGACCTAACTAATATCCTCATCATGTTTATTGGTACAGCATATTAATATGTTGATCTCTGTGGCACCACGTAGATGTATGCCTATCACCACAGTCCATCAATTTCTCCACACCAACTCAAAATCACAATGGAAATTGCTGAGAAATGCAAGGAAAATCTTACCATCTCACACAGAGGACCAGAGAAAAATGGAGCCTAGTGACAGCAAAGAGTGGCTGGGGTTTGTCTTTCGCAGGGGCCCAGGGGTGGGTGCAGAGAAGTACAGGGAGTGGGGGGAGATGCTGGGGCCAGGGAAATAATTCAAGTCCTTATATATGTATGTATACAAAATAAATACAGTTCATTATGTATGATCTATAGTAAATAGTACATATGAAACTATTACAAGAATACCATTAAATTCACTGTTGAAAAAAATAAAATCATAGCCACAGTTTTGAAATACATCAGTGCACAACAGATATTATTCTGTGATAAAACATATTAAATGTTTATACAGTCGACCAAATCTTCCTCAGAGAGCTAATTTCCTAAATGTTAAATGGACCCAACTGCTAAGAGGGGAAGATACAAGTGGAAGACATGGATTTGGGAAAGCTTTCCCCGCAAACGTATAGATCTCTTATCCCGATTCCAAGCAAGGTGTTGTCACATGACTTCACAAGTCTGTAACCCCTCATTGTTTGTGATGATTTGGTATCTACATTTTGTCAGTGGGAGATTGATTGGGAAACATTAAGCAGGGCAAGTAATAGTAGGTTTTAGATTGCAAGAGATCACAATATCAACTTTTATGGTAGATTAAAGCATCTACGTCTATCTTTCTAGTGTATACTACTAATCTCGTTTTAGCTAGGGGGAAATATAAATACTTAATGCCCTTGTAAAGCAGTACAATAAACAAAATATGGAAAGATTGGTATACAGTCTTTATAGCGAAAATGTTATAAAGAATGAACATATATCGGATCTTTTATAATGAAACATTTTATGAAGAATGCACTTAGGGCTGGGGTAAAGGGTTAAATATTGTGAGGAAACGGTTGGGGTGGGTTTTTAGGAGTGGGAAACAGGGGTTTGGGGAGACCTAAAAAAAAGAAAAAAGAGTTATATTGTTCGTTATAAAAGTTTTGTTAGAAGTGCATTCTTCACAAATGTTTTCGATATAAAGACATGTAACCGAAAGATTGGCAGAAAACAATTGAGAAAAAGATACTAATGTAGAAGACGTAGTAGTAACCTTGTTTCAGCACATGCCATAAAAGCTCAAAATATCAACAAATACAATACAAACATATAAAAGACAAATAAAAAGAGTAAAAGCAATAAAAGAAACCAATTCATGCATGGCAGTTCAGTGACAAGGTACATTTCTTTCTTAGGCGCCAAGCACTTATTAAATAGTATGACTGAATTTGAAGCACAGCACTGTTTCTAGTGCATAAGAAAAATGTTAAGGCATCTTTAGTGCCATTTAGATGATACTTTTTGCAGCTGGGGACAAGCCACTTGAGGTGCAAGCTCCTATAAGAGGGACCTATAAACAAAAAGTGAGTAAGATCTTCAACACAATTCCCACAGATTGTACACATGGATGAAGTAACTCTGCACCAGCAGCTAACGACCCTCACAAGAGGAAGTATCCCTAACCTCACTTTTAAAAGTAAGGTACAAGCCTCCTTATCTTGAATTCAGGGCAAGTATTTTTCTTGGACAAATGATTGTTTCAGCTCAAGATATTTCTCTTTTGTGCCTACCAAACCAATCTCCGAGAATGTTACACTATAGTGCCAGTCCTTGTACTTTTGCTTAATGCAGTCTTTCGTTATCATGCCATTCTAATGCCTTTTGGAGATCGGTCACTAATGGTAGCGCAGACATTGCCCCTCTGGGTTGTCATATTCCAGATGAGAAATGGAATGCCCACTTCTGTAATCTCTATCATTCTCCATCTAATAATCAACTGCTTGCTATAAAGTGGGCCTCTGATCCCGGTGAACCTCCCATTTTCATGGGTATAGAAGTTAGACAAGCACTAATTAACCACAGCTAAAGCTAAAACATAATACGTTATTTGGGTTCCCTTTTTACCCATCTGTTAAATACAATTGTGTTATCTTAAAAAATCCTGAATACATAGCATAAAGGGATGAAAATCCTGATTTTTCAAGAAGGGGCCTGTGTCAACCAAGACAATTGCAGACCAATTCCTTTGGTCGACTCATTGGCAAGGTATTCCCCAAAGTACTTCCCTCTCCCTTGAGTGACTGTTGCACATTTCATTTCACCTTAAGTGACACACAAGCTGGTTTTTGCAGTTCTGTGTGCACTGTTGAACACAGTGCTTTGGCTCCAATTAATCATATAGAAATACTAATATATATGGAGTTCATAGACTACAAATGTGCATTTCATAGCATTGACCACAATGAAATCTGGCCAACTTCATCTTCTTTAATGTTCTCAGCTAGTAAGGTATCCTCCTTTATGCGCACAAAGCCGTTCTTATCTTTTGGATCGAAGAGGTCTTCAAACTACCCACTTTGATCATCCTTGTGGATTAAAGTGCATAGAGATACACATGGATAACACACAATGGGCATCATTATGAGTGTGGTTGTAGTGGTAAAACAACCACTATTTCTTCATTTCAAACGTTCCACCACTCTGTCAAACTATGAGTATCATACGTGAAACTCATCATTTATGCTTTCCTTTGTCTGGCAATAATGATCACAAAAGCAAAACACAAGAGGTGATGGTTGGGAGATTTAGAATTAATCTTAACCTCTGACATTACTCTGGGCAACCCTCCAGACCATCGTTCGGAGCCTGACAAGCCATTACAGAAGGGGAAAGACCGTATGCAAATCAGGATTGGTCACACCGCATAGGGGGTATTCCAGCCTGAACTGCTAGGTCACAATGTTTCTGCGCAAGACCAAAAGGCTGGAAAGTTCAGAATTCATATTAACCTCTGCCATTGCTCTGGGCAACACTCAAGACCTTCTATCAAGACCTTCAAGATCTTCTTCTATGAATCCATTACTGAAAGTGAAAGACCATATGCAAATCAGACTTGGTCCCACCCCGATATGGGCAGTCCCGCCCGAACTGCTCAGTCACACACCTTCTGCACGAGACCACAAGCATGTCCACATCACCACATAAAAGCATTACAGCATGGGGTAGTTACCTCATGCGATAATACAAAATATTCTTGTAGTCCAAGAGGACTCCAAAGTATGGTATAACATTTGGATGCACGTGAGTTTCTGCATTCTTACTACATGCAGTAACAGTATTACTGTTTTGCAGTATTTCAGAAATGCCACAAAACTCAGGTCTAATGTCTTATTCAAAAGCGTTGGAATCGGAGATTAGTTATCAAGTTTAGGAAGTCTTGCATCCAAGAAGTGAAATATTTTGATTATTTAAGACTGGGGATAAACAATAAAGGCCAATAGGCAACCAAATATCTAAAGGCGAACCAACCTTTAGTACAAAAGGATGGGGCACTATGTGTTTCTGGACCCGCTTTGCTGGGAGAGTTGTTGCATCCACGTTGGACGTGTATAGTTCTCAGGCCTGCTCGTCCGCCCTCTATGGGTCACAATTATAAGGGCACCAGATCATAACAGGCGTTTAAATAGGGGAAACATCATTTCTGTTGCAAATATTATGTTGACCCCCTAATACACCAAATTTCCTCTGTACCTTGAACTTGGATAGTCTGAGTATAAAGCCTGTTTGAGACCGCTACTCTATTGGGTCCGGCTTTGCTCTACACCCGAATTTGCCCCTTTCTGCAAAATTTAAAAGAAGTAATGGACAATTCTGGAGGAATGAACTGGGAACGGTTAACGTATATGAAATTACATCGATTATTACAGCTTAATGATCTGTGGTTCAACCCTGATGAGATCAATGGGAACTGCAAACATTTTGGTGATGGAGGCATTTACAACCTGCACACTTGATGATATTTTGTCCCATGTACGGAACATTAGGCACCTTCAAAGAAAGGTTTCTGAAGAATGAGAGAAATTCATTGATCAGATTCAAGCATCCTCTGCTAAATGTGTTTATATGCACGTCAGCTGTACGCTTTACCGCTTGCCACTGCAACTTGTAATTGGCAGAATTCTGGCACTGATAAATCTGCCTTTTGCGGTATCTGGAGCGGGCATGATCAACATGTTCTCACCCACTGCCCATTATACAGCAATATGCGCTGTAAGTGGTGAAGGCTGTAACCATGGAAGAGCCAGGGATGCAGTTATTTATTTTAAGCTCACCCTGTTCCTAGATGTGATTTTGAAATACCTATATGGTGCTTTATGAAGTGTTAGGCCATCTTTCATCGATATACCATGTACAGGGTTCAAAATCTCTGGGAGCATGGAGCTATTTAGCTCCTGCTTGTAGCCTAGGAGAGCCTGGTCAACTTGAAACCAAGAGCTGCACAGGAGCTACTTTGGACTCCCCATAACAAATGGTGCCTTACGAACATACATATGTGACATTAACTTTAAGTATATGGGTATGTTAGTAAGGAAGAATTTTGACACATCTAGTACACGTTTAAACATAAAGGGTCATAGATAATGTGCAAAAAGTTAAGGTTTGTCTCTGCTGCAGAAGAAGAATTTGCAGTGCGCTGTGACCCACTCCTAGTTCCCCATTGGTAGCTCCTGGCTAATAGGTGATGCCCGACACACAGGATCTGGTTTTCTCTCCTGCTCATTGAATCTTATTATTCGAACCCTGTATGAGGACATATAGAACCGCTAGAAATATATAAAAGACTCAGGTGTTTGGAAAGTCTTTGGCAGGATGGACCGAGTTCTACTGGGGGAATACAAAAGTAGAAACTAGAAAGACTGATATATTCTAATCTTCAAAGAAAGACTAGAAGAAATGCCAATTAGCACAACGAGATGAATCTTGGCTTGAGGAAAAGTATGGAAATTTAAATTCTCTTCAAAGTGATAAAAATAAACAAGAAAGACTTTTAGATGCGCCTAAAGAGTAAAGGTTAACGGAAAAGCGACTCCTAACTTGAAAATATAGTGCATGATATGTATAATAGTGAAATAAAGAAGCTATGATTAGAATAGTTAGATTACACTAGTATTAATTTAAGACACTCCAAGACAGTAATTCAACAGAAGTTATATTGGACTAGAACAAAAGCGGGGATGTTGTGGATTGTGACATTTCAGCATTGGTGACCAACCTTGGACGAATGCCAGGGCCCAGACAATTGGTTGGCAAAGACACCATTTTATTCTAGATCATTCAGTGCTTACAGTTAATCCAAGTGAATCCAATCTAGAACTTACAAGTGGTAGAGTACATAAACTATGTTATTTATTTGGCTTCACCTTTGTAGGAGGTCATTCTGAACAATGTGACGCCTGGCTTTCTAACCACCAGGCTTCGCATATTATGTTCATTTTGTATGAACTCATTGTGTGAAAACTGTTTCCACAAATGGATTCTCGGCCTCGCCCTTGCTCGGTATGGCATGATCACATTTTTGCAGATGTAGGGGGACGTGAATAATTGTGTTTTGGCAGTTTTTCATTTATTTCTGACCTAGTTTCTGAGCATTGCCTTCACTGAGTCAGGAAACTGACCCGGGGAGTTAATTTCTGATTGGGAGAAATGCCAGCGAGTGTTCACCACTGCAGAATGTGTGGGTTGGATGTATGTCTTGATCCAAAATGAGCTTATATAACTTGAAAGGAAGAGTGAATGTGGAAGAAGGAAACTGTTTTGCAGAGCTATATATGTCTTATTCTTCCAGATACTATTCTCAGTAAGCCAACTAATACACAATCTTTATCACTAGCTACGCATATATTTCCCCTTACGCATGGCTAACGTGTCAGTCTACATGATTTAAATGCACCCATAGAATCTGTAGTTGGTCTTAGTTGTTTCTATACATTTCTCACAGAACGCATACATTTTAAAAATGTTTTCTGGATTTGTTTGTGGTCCGCCCCTGGTGATTCCACAGATGTCATTGGGCTCAATTAGATCTGCCATTAAAGAACTTTGACCTAAATGTCTGCCTCCTTTCACTACATTTTGAGACTCCCCCTGATTTCGATGCAGGCCTTCCACTAGACCAGCTTCAATAAGTGCCACATCTTCCCTGAATTTGCTTCACCAGATCTGCATCTTCCTCTTGCCAATCAAAACCATAGCAATAGTACCACCACCACCAGCTTTTAGATGGGGGTAGTCCTTTTCTGCCATGCCCTTGGTTTCCTCCTGCTTGGCGCATGGAGGAAGCATTCTCAAGTGTTTGCTCAGTTCACGGAGAGCAACAAAAGGGGCCTTCTACTATTATCGCCAAGCTGCCAGTTCACAGTCATTGGTACTGCCAGGCATGCCTGGCAGTCCACCTGATGGTGCATGTAATCCACCTGTCAAAAGAGATTCCAGCTGGCACAGTCCCACCTTCCGGCTATGTTTGGGCAACCATTTGAAAATTGGGTGGCTTCTCAGCCAACCTCATGATACTGTTTCCACCACCTGATATCTCGGTGCTACCGGGATATCATAGGCGGCAGCGGAACGGTTACAACCTGAACACTGGCACCATTAGCAACAGTGCCAGTGCTTCAGTGAAAAGTATGACGGAAGGGGCCTGAAATCCTGGTCCAGAAAGGGTGCCGGTACGTTGCTACAAGTACCTTTATTTTCAGACCGCCCAGTTTGTAATGAGGCCCAAGTTCACAGTAACCTTGGGCCACCTTAGCCTTTAATTGGAATGGACATGATTACTGGTTCATACCATACACATTTTAAGATCATTTGGGTTTGGTACGTGTCAAACCTATTGAGTTGTAAATATATCTGTATTCGACTAGAAATTACTAAATTATGTTTTGCCAATTTGTCAATGAGGATAATTGCTCTGCCGTTTAGGCCTTTTTTGGCAATGAAATTGACCAGTCATCTAAATGAACTTCTTTTTTGTTACAATTCATGATTTCCCTTGTGTATGTCTGCATCTCTTCTATTATTATTCTTTTGATTTGATTTTGAAAGTATATAGGGCATATTCACAGGAAACCGCGAAGAGACGGTATGTGGGCGCACATGTTACATCAAAGCAAGTTTACTGAAAATTATAACCAAAATAATGTTGTTGAAAAATAAAAGGTTTTCAATCGCTTTCTAAATTGCGAGAATGATTCAATTTCACGAAGGTCCGCAGGGAGCTAATACCACGCTCGTGGTCCTGCAATAGAAAAGCATTTGTCACCCAGATACACATTTGGAAGGGGACACCACCAGCAAGTTAGCCTTCATTGCCCGAAGAGCACGGGCTGGTTGGTAAACCAAGATTTTTGATGAGAGATAGCAGGGGGCAGTCTTGTGAACACACCTAAAAATCATACAGAGGGTTTTAAATAAGACCCTCTGCTGCACCGGAAGCCAATGAAGACTTCTGCATGCCTGGGATATAGATGTGCACCTCAGCAAAGAATAAAGAAGCCTAATGGCCGCCTTCTGTGCGACCTGAAGGTACTGTGTTTGGTAGATTGCAATGCCCATATGAAGGGTGCTACAATAATCCAATATGGCATTAACCAATGCCCCGACTACAGCTGGTCGATCACCTTCTGAAATAAAGGGGAAAAGGGATTTCAACAATTTAAGATGGTAGTATACTGATTTTACCGTTTCGCTAACCTAGAGATGACAACTCAAGTTTGCTTGCCAAATACAGCCCTGGGTCTTTACCTTATCGCAGAAGGCAGTAGACATATCGAAAAGTGTAGGACAGGGGATGCTCAGCTGCAAATTGGCAAATTCTTTCCTAGGTTCAAGCACGATAATTGCAGCTTGTTTATCGGTATCCAATTTTGTATTTTGCTAGCACAGGCTAGCAATCTGTGTACTGCTTCTGTTGGTTGTTTTAGTCGGATATAGAAGAGAAAACCCAGGGTGAGAATGCGCCCAGTTTCAAAAAGATGATTTAATATATAGAAATGCCCTTTAGTATGACACGTGTTTCGGTCCCTTTGTAGACCTTTTTCAAAACAGGGCTAAATTCAATTATATGGTGAGAAAATAAGTGTCAACAGTAACAAAAACATTATGTCAATTCACATTATTGTACATACACGTGATGCAAATTAAAACAATTCGATATGTTTGATTATGGAGAAACAAAAAATTCAAACAGTCCAAAAATAAGAAGAGCAAAAACATAAGAAAGTAAGAAGCCAGACAAAAATAGGTAGGGAAATGGGGAGGACATGTAGGGTCAAGAGAAAGGAGCACAGGACTAAGTTAGTTTGTAGTTCATATGTGGTCTCATTCTTAAGTTAAGAAGTATAGAATGGATAATTTTAATATTACCTCGGTTTCTCTAGTTCCCCTTTGGTTAAGTTTTGCAGAGATTGTCTGCTTATTCCAATTTCGGGTTAGAGCCCTTGAAAAGAGTGAATGCATCATTTAGCAATATTACTATTAAGGATTGCAAGTCAAGTAATCAGGTTTAGGTAAAAACAGTTTCACCCTTTGCCCAGAGTTTCATTGGTGTATTTGAGTCTGAACATGTTCATCGGTGCGTGTTAATAAAATCACATCTAGCAGCGTGCTTATTATTATAAATTCATTTTGCAAACATTCCGTAATCCACGGTCTTGCCAACTAATTCTATTTAAAGTTTTACATGTATACAGGATTACCGTAATCCATGGTCTCGCCAAATGATTCTTGCTTAAAGCTCTACATATGCAAAATGTTCCTTACATGTACCTTAATAGTGTCCCTTTACGAGTGTTACCCTTCTTATTTAAAAATGTGTGCTTTATACACCAAAAGGGAACAATAAACATGCTTTCTTCAATCCTATACATCAACAAGATGACCTCAGATCTTTATTTTACAATTTGGAGAGATTCTCGAAGAAGGAAATAGATAAATACTGGGAAATAGTATCCCTAGAAAACTAACTTAAAATGAATTAATTCCCAGAAGCCTACGTATTCTAATTTTCCCGAACTTCCATAATGACTCAGACAACGATTTGGCGGAGATGTGGGAGAAAAATCTTAATGGAAGCTCAAACAAAATGGTGGAACTTCTGAAAGAACATGCAACACGGGAACATAAAAGACCAATAGAGTCAATAGACAAAACAAAAAAAGAAATTGCGGAAAAGAACTAATCGGAAACAACGAAAGAGAAAAATTACAATACTATACTTGACATCCTTAAAATCTACCAAGATGAAATCAAACTAAGGAAACTTAGGAAACACTATAGAGATGAAAGAGACTATAAGGAAGACAGGGCGTACACCTTTCAAGCTAAATACAATTCCACTATAAAAATTGGATCAAAGACGAGTACACCTAATACATCTTCCGCAAGCTCAGATGCTGACTCTGAGGAAGAAACACCCGCAACAGATACAACAGCAGTAAAAGATAACCTAAGTGGAAATTCAACCTCTGGCTTTATGAATCAAATCAAAAGGTACAAGAGAGGTAATAGGAATTCTCAACAAAAACAGGTCCGTTTTCAATTACCTGTGAACACAGGATCTACAACCAATACACCAGGAGGAGAGGAAGGAGGGGGGGTACAAGATCCAACCAATCCAGGAACACAAGGAAATATAAACAAAAGGCTCACCAGAGTGAGCGCAAAAGAAACAAACAGAATGGAATAACACAAAACCTTGTCCTGAACCTATCCAGAAGAACCCTATCCCTAGAGGAAAATATGTTACTCAATAAAGGACTATCATTTTCCCCAATGACAAAGCATAATGAGACAGATTTGCATATTGACCTTTTCAAGTTCGTTCGTAAATTAAAACTTAAAAAGTTTTTTGCCACTAAAGCACCAGGCACCTATCAACAAACAACCAAAACATCACCAAGTGATCTAAGCATCAAAGAGATAGAAGAAATTCATTTATTAAGATCTATTGCAGAACCTGCAGAGTATGACATCAATCAAGTATTACGAGACCTGAATGTGGAACCAGACACTTTACCGATCAGGGAGCTGAAACCAGCTTCATAATGTGTGCCCCAATTTGCAGCAGACAATATCATTGACACCTTCTATGAGGCGGTATCACAAGATCTCTATAGGACGGATTCGAAAAAGACACCACACAAAAATTAAGCAGAATTTGACCAACAAGGAACTAGAAGCCCTCCGAACCCTAGAGACTGACCGTACCATTGTAATTAAAGAAGTGGACAAGGGGGGGAACATTGTTATTATGAACCGAGAGGACTATTTGGAGATGGCCAGAAAACACCTGAACACCCCAGGCTGCTATGCAATAATACCAACAAATCCAACTAAACAAATAGTACTTAATCTGGAGCTTCGAATTAAGAACTGGCACCACAAGGGTCTCCTTACGGAGGATGAGAGAAGCTACCTTCTCATCAAAGAACCAACAACACCTATCATGTACTTTCTTCCAAAGGTTCACAAAGAATATGACCAAATACCGGAAAGCAGACCAATTCTTAGTGGAATAGGTTGGGCTACAGAAAACATCTCCCAATACTTGGATAAGATCCTAAGACCCAGAGCAATGAGATTGAAGACCTACCTGAAGGACACCACAGATGTGATTCTCAAGCTTAAACATGTGACTTGGGACAAAGAATATCAACTAGCTACTTTAGATGTTAGGGCCCTCTATAGATCTATCCACCATACCTGGGCACTAAGAGCAATAAATCACACCTTCAAGGAAGACTGAGCATTGATGTACCAGCAAATCCAAATGGTAAAAGAAATGTTGGAACTTACATTCGAATACAATATCTTCAACTTCAATAACTGCTTCTACAGACAGACCAAAGGCGTGGCGATGGGCACTAAATATGCCCGGCCTTGGCTAATATATTTATGGGACTATTCGAAGACACAGTTATCTATCAAGACAAAGCTTATCAAAAACAACTGGTGCACTGGATGCGATACATCGACGATGTACTAATAGTATGGAAAGGCTCAATCACAGAATTTACGGAATTTAAGGAAAGGATCAATCGAAATGAAATGGACATACAATTTACGGGCACCTATCATAAGGACAGTATTGATTTCTTGGACCTTACAATATACATTGATCAAAACCAAGTTAGAAACCGCACATATAGGAAGCCCACGGAAGTGAACTCGACCTTACATGCAGAAAGCTGCCACCACAGACCAACTATTGTGAATATACCCTCAGGAGAATTCCTAAGGGCCAGGAGGAACTGTCAGATAGAGAACCACTTTGAGAAGGAATACACATTATTTACATCCAGATTTCTGGCAAGAGGATATACAGAACGCTGTGTGAAGAGAGCCCTGGAGAGAAGTCTAGCAATGACTCATGAAGAAACACTCATACCCAGGAACAAAGTGTCAGAACAACCCACGATTGGTTTCATCACAAAATATAGCAATGACCATAGAACTCTGTATAAAATTTTAGCTAAACCTTGGTATTTTCTCAAGCTGGATGAGAACATTGCAAAGAATGTGGATGAGAAACCCAGGATCATCTACAAAAAAGCGCAGACTTTGAAGAATAAATTGAGTCCCTCGAACCTCCCAGACATACCTAGGGAGGAAACGTCGACTTGGCTGAAAGAAACTCAGAATGGATTCAGGAAATGTGGATCATGCACAATGTGCAAATATGCACACAACAAAACAAACTCGTTTACTGGTACCAACAATAGAAAGTTAAACATCTTGCAACCCATCAATTGTAGGTCAAAACATGTGGTATATGGGATCATATGCGTATGCAATTTGGTCTATATCGGCAGCACGATTAGGGAATTAGGGTTTCGGATCAGAGAACACTTAGCCAAAATTGGCAGT
Source organism: Ambystoma mexicanum (assembly GCF_040938575.1). Taxonomy (NCBI): domain Eukaryota; kingdom Metazoa; phylum Chordata; class Amphibia; order Caudata; family Ambystomatidae; genus Ambystoma; species Ambystoma mexicanum. The sequence continues at coordinate 525,783,219 of NC_090940.1, forward strand.
CAAGACCCAAGATTATCTCTGGCATGCCACTGGCAAGAGAGACACCAAATGGACAATAAAGCAGACATAAAATTCATTGGTCTCCAGAAAGTCTCTTTGGGTAAAAGAGGTGGCAACAAGGAAAAGAAACTGAGACAAGTAGAGGCGAGAATAATTTATAAATTGAATTCCACAGTTCTCGGTCTAAACACGGACAACGAAATGGTGTCTTTTCTATAATTAGAAAAGGGACCATACTGGACTATGATGTACAGGGTGCCTTCATTATTGGAATGATCTACTACGATGTGATTTATGATTTATGCTCTTAACATTTGTAATAGCTCATAGTCGGGCCAGGTTACAGGACAGAGTTCTTTTATCCTCTTTGAGTTCTATTCAATCTAATCATTCAACAAAAAAATGATTAAGGCCATCAGCATGGCGCAGTAATGGTACAATAACACTAATTTAGGTCTTTAGCATTGAGTATAAATGTTCTCGACAGCTGTCGGGTCCTCATTTTGGTATCAGTACCTTTAAATTTCGTTAACATACTATGGATGGTGCCCACACCATGGGACTTATGCCGTCCATTAAGCAGATGACTATGGTAAATATACGTGGTTCACAGCATGCAGGTCTCACCTAAAAACAATTACCCAGCATTGGTTTCAAAATTTGTGGCTTCGCATTCTCTGTAATTTTATACAATACAGCAATTTCGAGTACCCTTAAGCATCGAATTACACTCTAAATAGACATACACCGGCCTTGCTTAGATTATTGTAAATGTAATTAATCAGTAATACTTAGCAGTATCTTTATTATAGTAGCAACGCAATTTGGACTACTCGGACATAATACAAAGTAATGGAATAATAAACTGCTCAAAAATGGCTGCCGCGGTACAAGAAGTAAACAATGGCCCTCGTCATGGAAAACGGACTGACGTTGTAATCAGTTACCATGACGACTGAGACTCTGAAGAACTAGGAAGGGGACGCCTTTCAGACGCCCCCTACGGACTTCAGGCTACACGCGATCAAACGCGAGACAGATGTGCAAGGTGAGAGACCGTCTCATCGTTTGCGACTTTTTTGCTTTCATGACATTGTAAATGCTGCTAGCCCGAGAGCGTTGTGCTTAAGCAGCACGCGCTTGGCTCTAGACGGCATAGTAGGCGAGCACAGATTTTTAAATAAGAAGGGTAACACTCGTAAAGACCCACTATTAAGGTACATGTAAGGAACATTTTGCATATGTAGAGCTTTAAGCAAGAATCATTTGGCGAGACAGTGGATTACGGTAATCCTGTATACATTACGGAATGTTTGCAAAATGAATTTATAATAATAAGCACGCTGCTAGATGTGATTTTATTAACACGCACCGATGAACATGTTCAGACTCAAATACACCAATGAAACTCTGGGCAAAGGGTGAAACTGTTTTTACCTAAACCTGATTACTTGACTTGCAATCCTTAATAGTAATATTGCTAAATGATGCATTCACTCTTTTCATGGGATCTAAACCAAAATTGGAATAAGCAGACAATCTCTGCAAAACTTAACTAAAGGGGAACTAGAGAAACCGAGGTAGTATTAACATTATCCATTCTATACTTCTTAACTTAAGAATGAGACCACATATGAACTACAAACTAACTTAGTCCTGTGCTCCTTTCTCTTGACCCTACATGTCTTCCCCATTTCCCTACCTATTTTTGTCTGGCTTTTTACTTTCTCAGGTTTTTGCTGTTCTTATTTTTGGACTGTCTGAATTTTTTGTTTCTCCATAATCAAACATATCGAATTGTTTTAATTTGCATCACGTGTATGTATAATAATGTGAATTAACATAATGTTTTTGTTCCGGTTGACACTTATTTTCTCACCATATATTTGAATTTAGCCCTGATTTGAAAAAGGTCTACAAAGGAACCGAAACACGTGTCATTCTAAAGGGCATTTCTATATATAAAATCATCTTTTTGAAACTGGGCGCAGTCTCACCCTGGGTTTTCTCTTCTATATTAATGTTAACGTGGTGTTTTTCTTGGCTAAGCCACAAACCCAGAGAGATGCGACCTTAGTAAACACAAGTTTTTTGAAAATTATTCTGAACTATATTACCTGATTCGAATCGACATGTCGCCATGTTAGACCGGACCAACAGAGCCAAGATTTGGTGAAACTTTGTTTTAGTCGGATATCTATTTGGGTACCGTCAGTGTACAAGTGATATTGCAGATCAAACTTGGAGAAACTGCTCAGTCGCCAGCGGATGTAGATATTAAACATTAGTGGGGACAGTGAATATATCTGAGGCACACCACACTTAACTGATAAAGATTCAGAACAGTATGAGCCCATTTTCACTTGCAGGCTATGATCTTGTACGAATGACGTGAACAATTTTATCCCAAAGGCGCTAGTTTTTTCCACTTAGTTCACGCAGAGGCAGGTAGTCCCACTAAGAATGTCTTCTACTGTGATTAAGAGATGATAGAACAGGCTTTAGCCAGGCAGAACAGTACTGTGTGCTTTCGGTGATTGTTCTGGAGTTGCCGATATATCTGTACTTTACTTGGATATGGAATAAGATTAGGGACATATCCAGGATCTGATTTGGTCTGAACTCACCGGGTTTCGCAGGAATGTCTCTGTACTTTCATTTCATTGTATGGGCAGAAAATAAAGCGTAGATTGCTGTCTCTAAACTTCGACCACTTCTGACAAGCATTGGCAAAGCCAACAGTTTGGGGATTTGCGTAAACATGGAGTAGGTAATTGCCAGCCACAGCCCTAATGATAGCGCCTGGCCATAAGATGGACATAGATGGCAAATGGTCTGATTACATGGGCATTTGATAGCAGTGCCTAGCATAGGTCTATATAATACCTATACACAAGCCAAAACAATTTGCTTTGTCAATGCTAGTTTTTACTAGGACTTCAGTGGAAAGAATAGATATACATCAAATGGCTGAAGGTGCACTTGTTTCAGACATTTGTATTAGAACAGTTGCACATTTAAAACTGCAGTTAAGCTGTTAACACCAAGCAGACAGCTTAGAAATAACACTTGCAGGTCGAAGTTTGATGTTACTGCTTGATAAAGTGAGCTCAAAGTGACCCAAGGAGGATGTTTTATGGGTGGGAAGTGGCGGTTAGTGGCTGGGAATGACCTAGGTATTAGCATGGCCATGGGGAGTCAATGGGTGGGTAAAGAACTAAACAATATGCACAAGCTGTGTTTTCCGCCTCACTGTCATCTTACTCATAGTTGTACTACAATGCAAAAGTGCCGGCTTGTAGGTGGCACTTAAATGATCTCCTTTCCACTTTCTCTAAATGTGTTCCTCATTCCTGTGTTGCTGGCTTCTAGCTCCCAGCTCACTCTCAGAAGGTGGCATTCGTGCATCTCCCCTTCTTGGGCACAGGAAGTAACATGGATAGCTGAAGTTGTCGAGGTGGTCAGAGCTGTCCTCAATCGAGACTTCTTTAGGGTGCTCTAGGAACGTTGCATCTGCAGATTCGGGGAAGGTTTAGGCGTTGCATGTGCATTTAATAAGTACGTTCTGCTGTGGACAAGGCACTTACGCCGACTATTTTCTTGTGAGCACCAGGACAGTGTCTATGTCTACCCCATTCATCTTTCTGAGCCACCCCTCGTCCCTGTGAAGCTGACCCCCCACGAGTGACCCGGATGTAGAAAACCCTGCACTTAGTATTACATTGTTTTTCTAATCGGAGGCTTGCGATTTTTCCACTATATCCTGCTTATCCTTGGTTGCCATGGTTTCCGAACACAGTTTATCTGACCCATGGTAGTTGTTTTAATAAAAAGATAAATATTAATGATCTGCTGTTCCCCCATCTCGCTCTGCGTTTGAATATATCCTTGCAAGCGGGTGCACAGAGTTGAGATTGGTTAATTAATTATTTTCGCGCCTGCCCATATTTGGGTTTACATTGCGCTGCAGATTACTGGTGGCTGGGCCTGTCATGAAACCTTCGTCATCAGAGGCTGGTTTTACCCACATCTAAAAACATCAGGACAATGCCCAGGCGCACAAACGCTTCCATTGTATCACTTGCCATAACGCATGACATCTGTCCTTCAGTCAGATAACTTGGGAAGGGTATGCATCAAGGGTCCAAGGGGTGTCCGCCTGCAAAAACGAGGGATGGGGATGAAGAAACATGGAAAGCGGCAGCCAGGAAGGATGACCGGAGAGAGAGAGAGAGAGAGAAGGAGAGGGAGAGAGAGAGAGAAGGAGAGAGAGAGAGACAGACACAGGGGCGGATGCTGCATGGAGACACAGCCTGGGGCATGAAGGGATGCGAAAGATGACCCAATTCAACTGGAGCACAAGCTTATGAATATTCATAAAAATATGTATTCTGCCCAATCACTACAAACAAAAAGTTATCGCTAGCGTTCTGACGTAAAAGAGGTCTTTGGTGTAAGGGTCAGATGAGTTGGGTTTTCTCTACAATAGGTTTCCTGTTGGGAATTGTTAATTATTTTGTGACATTTATATTTGTAACTGTTGTTTCCCCACCCTTTAAGTGAATGTTACAAATGGGATGGCGGCTGTTAATGGCCTGAATATATTAATCAAGGAATCATTGAATCACCCAAAGCCAATGCTAACTTCAAACTAATCTTTAACCCCCCCCCCCCCACCACGCGAACGGACACCACATCCCTCCACAATGCCACACTACTGCAACGCACTGTGCCAAGCACCCTGGGTATGCTTTGTCCGGTCTCAGTAAACCTAGAAACGGATCCATACAGAGTGCCTCAGCACCTTATCAACAGCAACCCTCTTCTCCTCTCCCTACTCTTACTAATTTCCCACCCAACCCTTGCAGCCCCCAGAACATCAGGAGACTATGAAAATGGCAGAAACTGCTATGTAAGACCCAATAACCATTCATAACCACATAGTACATGATCCCTGCAGTATCAGGGCTTCACTCATGTACGTATGAAGGGAGGTGTAGCTGGACAAACATGTCTTTACACTAGCATTAAGTGGGATTTGAGCAGTCCCCTTCTTTAGTTTTGACAAGCTGGATTGATCTAGTCCTTCAGCTATGTTTATGAACTATCTCGCTTCTCTTTCATGCCACCTTGTATCCACTTGAGTGCCACACACTCTGCTTGGGGCAGAGGCGCTTTAGACACAGCAGGCTAAACTGTGGGCGATCCATCCAGACCAATGTTGCTATCTGGCAGACTGTGTGTATACCATGCCATGCTGCCAGTGCCAGACTAACAAAAGGAATGCAGGCCAGCTATAACCTTACAAAGAGATGTTGTATGTGCGACACGCATCTGTAGAGGAAATAAAACTCTAGACTTGAATCTTGGTTGAAGTTAGTTTGGTAAACGTTTAACAGCAGCGCTGCAGGGTACATACGGAAACAGACAACACACAATCTACAAACAATCGCAAACTGTGTTACCCCGACCATCATACAACAACTTATACAGACTTCAAAACAAATTGATAATGTAACCAGGTTGAAATTTCTGACAGTTGGGAGGATTTTACTCATGCTAATTAGTACAATTAATCTCTATGCAGAGTTGGACAGGCCTTGGTGTTCCAAGTTTACTCCTGGTTACTCCAAGGTTACTCCTGCAGCCTTCAAGAGATTCCAGAGCAAATATGCATTCATTATTCAATCAAAGCACACCGTTTCTTATCACTAGTCATTTGAAAAGGTTTCACCTGATACATAAACATTCTCTTGACAGAATAAGCGAGGTTACATAAACATGTGCTGAGGTTGCAATAATCTAGCATGCAATTCAAACACTGCTTCATTGGGCCATGTTTTGAATGTCCATTCGGAAAACAAGCATATATGTAATTAAAATGGAGTATCCCTAACTATACGAGGCTGGTGCAGTGACTATGAAGAATTGTTCTCTTAAATTAGCATATTTTCAAATTTTCATTTAAATTCACATAGAATTACATTCTTTTCAACCGCCACTCCATGCATCTTTATTTTGTGTCCACATATCTGCGGGTCAAGCAGAATACCATCCAAGATCATCAAAAAGCATTTTGTCGGGTCAATCAGAGCCTATGAAATCCTGGTGTTGTTTGGTGGGCTAATAAAAGGCCCGGCACACTTCCTGGTTCTCATCGGGTTGTTCCAGGCATTGAAGAAAATGAACAGGGTGGACTCACATAGTGGCAGGAGAACTTTTGCTGATGCCATGTTACGGTCACCTGATATCCACAGGGACGCCACCCAGCCGGGTTACTCGCTGGTATGCTTCTCAGCTTTGCCCTGATGTGGTCTGCCGGGAAGGTTCTGCCTGAAAATACAGGAGGACTGTGTTCAAGACTGACCGACTGGGGTAAGTATCCTCCCTCCACCCCCGTATGATTTCAGTCCCTCTGGCGCCCTCTCCTCACCTTTTGGTAGAATTAGGCGTGCTCTCCGTCCTGCCTTCTTTGCAGGGGTGCGTTGTCTGTCATGGGCGAGTGCGGTCCAGTTACTTCACTGACGTCGGCCCGCTTGATATTGTTCAGGTAGGTCTTATTGCTGTTCTTTAGTTTTGTTGCTATCCTGCATGCCTTTCTTTGTTTAAAATGTCTCTTTTTTCTCCCTTAGGTATGCAGAGCTTCAGTGCGGCAAACTGGCTTGGTTGAGGCCTGCTGGTAAATGATGGCGCATTAAGAGCGATATGATGCGGTAAGTAAGCGCTATGCGCAGCACTGCAAAGTCTTGCCTTTGGTAACCTGTGTTTTCCTTCCTTGTAGGTCGCAGTGTTCTTCAGCGCAAGTGGAATGTCCGGAGTGGTGCCAGCCGAGAGGCAACCAGCCAGGTAAGCCTTTTGAGCAGTTTGTAATTTGTAAATGTCTCTACTGCTTTCTTTAATGTTGCCTCTATCTTCCTCTTTCAGGTTATTCTGTCCGGGAGGCGTGCAGATTCGAGAAAGCCGTTCTCAGTAGCTGTGAGTGTTCAAAGATGAAGACTGCAGGTAAGATGCTGCTGCTAATGATGTTCCTTTTGTCTCCTTGCAGGTTCTGCTTCTCCGAGGTTCGAGGGAATAGCTGGACACAGTGAGCGTCACGTTGCAAGCTGCAAAGTAACGCGAAGCGTGTTGTTTTGCTCGGGTGTGGTTTAAATAGCCCCAAAAAAATAGTTCAGGTAAAGTAGTCCCTAGGCTACCACACCCAAAACACTAGACCGCATAGCTTGGTTCGTAGAAACCAAGCTATGTGGATGCCTCCATGTTGGCTGACAATACAATAAAGTAGTTCCCAAGCACATTGTTTTTCATGGTGTATGAGCCTGGCGCCATAGGCGCCAGGACTGACCCCATGAGGGCTTTTGAAGAGGATGCCAAGCTCTAGAGGACCGAGTCCTGACTCTACCTGGCCAATGGGTTTGCCAGAAGGGGTTTTGGGTGAGGGTCGTGACAGCATTCCCCCCTAAGGCCCCTCCCATGGTGTTCCTTCTGTCTGGCTTAGGTTTGGTTGGGAAGTTCTGATGGAATTTCCTGATTAGACGTGGTGCGTGGATATTCTCACTGGGCTCCCAGAATCTATCTTGTGGTCCAAATCCTTTCCAATCGACAAGATAATATAGCTTGGTCCTAGAGTATTTAGAGTCCAATATATCTTTTACTTTGAATTCTGGTTCTCTGTCAACAAGTATGGGCTTAGGTGGTGTCCCAATCCGTGTGTCCCGGGTTGCATTGGTTTCAGGAGGGACTCATAGAATACCAAGTGGATGTGTAGATTAGGTGGTAAATCCAGTTTCACAGCAGCTGGGTTGATAATTGCCTTAATGGTATAGGGTCCTAAGAATCTGGGATGAAAAGTCCGGGTTCCCTTGATGGGTACGAATTTAGCGGCTAACCAAACTTTGTCTCCTACTTGATAATCAGGGGCCTTTTTCCGGTGTTGGTCGGCGAATCTCTTTTGTTTTTCTTTGGCATGAATAAGGTGTTCCTTTGCTCTTTTGAATGCCTGAGTAATGGTTGTGTGTAGAGTCTTTACCGCTGGTATTTCCAAGCTGGCTGGAAGGTCTAGTTCAGAGATACGTGGATGTCTGCCATAAAGGGTATAGAAGGGCGTTTGTCCCGTGCTTGAATGCAAAGAATTGTTATATGCATATTCGGCTATCCATAGTAGGTCTTTCCAATTCCTTTGTTTGTGGTGCAGCATGCACCATAAATATTGCTGGAGTGTCTGATTGGTTCTCACAGTTTGTCCGTCCGTTTGGAGATGGTGACTGGTAGATAGCCGAATGTCGATCTGCACCATTGCACAACATTTTTTCCAGAAGTTTGAAACAAACCGGCTGCCTCGATCAGAGACCAGAACTGAAGGGAAGCCATGTAGCTTAACCACGCCCTCCAGGAACACTTTTGCTAAAGTGGCTGCGTCTGGGAGGCCTTTGAGAGGAATAAAATGGGCCATCTTCGAGAAGAAGTCCACAACTACAAGGATGGTGTTGAACCCTTGGCTTGGAGGTAGATCAGTGATGAAGTCAAGGGAAAGAGTGTGCCATGGAACTGGAGGAATGTCCAATGGTTGTAGGAGACCAGATGGTTTTTGTTTCTGTGATTTATTTTGTGCGCAGACACCACAGGACTGAATATACTGAATGATGTCCTTACGCCAGGTAGGCCACCAAAAGTTCTCTTTCACCTTAGCTAGGGTTTTGGCGATCCCAGGATGCCCTTCGATCAGTGAATCGTGATAGTTTGAAATAATTTGCTGTTGTAATTTCTTCTTGGGTACATATAGGCGATCCCTAAAAAAGGGTAGATGATCCTTGATGGTATATTGTTCTCCTTGGGTTTGCCATGCGAGTTAGGCATCAGGATTCATTGTCCGTTGAATTTCTTTTCGTAGTTCTGCTTGTGTTAAGGCTGTTGTGATACTCAAGAGTTTGTCTTCAGGTATAATAGGTCTGGAGTTGTATATACTATTTGTGAGATAAGGCAACCGCCTTTCGGTTTCTGATTCTTGGTCAAAATGTGATTACATAATCATATTCGGCAAAGAAAAGGGCCCACCGTAATTGGCGCAAGGACTGGGCCTTGGCTGTTTTGAGATATTGCAGGTTTCGGTGTTCTGTGATGACTATAATGGTGTGTCTGGTCCCCAGAAGGTAGTGCCTCCAGGCTTTAAAGGCGGATTTGATAGCCAGGAGTTCCTTGTCCGTGATGGCATAATTAATCTCTTGAGGTGAGAACTTTTTCGACCAGAAGGCCACAGGATGTAGCTGGCTGGTTTCCGGGTCTCTCTGTGAAAGGACAGCGTCCATTGCGAGACTGGACGCATCAGTTTCAACGACATAAGGGAGGTCTGGATGAGGATGTTGCAGGATTGGAGCCGAGGCAAACCTTTGTTTAAGTTCCTGAAAGGCTTCTTCTTCTTCGGTCCAAGCAAACTTTTTATTGTTTTTTTCGTATTAGTACTGTGATTGGGTGCACAACCTGAGAGAAGTCTGGGATGAACCGGCGGTAGAAGTTCGCAAAGCAAAGCAAGCTTTGTACCCCTTTCAGAGATGTCGGTGAAGGCCATTTCAGAATGGCATCTACCTTGTGCACATCCATTCTGATGCCTCCTGGAGTAAGGATAAAACCAAGACATTCTACTTCGGTGACGTGAAAAAAGCATTTTTCAAGCTTTGCAAACAAGCGATGTTGACGGAGCTTGGTGAGGACTGAACGAACGTGCCTGACATGATCTTGTTACGAGGCTGAGTATACTAAGATGTTGTCTACGTACACTAAGGCACACATCAATTAACTCCCTTAAGACGTCATTCATGAAATATTGGAATGCCGCAGGAGCGTTGCATAATCCGAAGGGCATGACTTGATATTCAAACAAGCCGTACTTAGTACGGAAGGTGGTTTTCCATTCATCTCCTTTTCTGACTCGGACCAGGTGGTATGCTCCTCGAAGGTCCAATTTGGTATAAATCTGGGCATCTTTAACTTGGTCTATCATCTCAGGGATAAGTGGCAAGGGGTAGCGGTTCTTCATGGTGATCTGGTTCAATGCGCGGTAGTCAATACAGGTTCTCAAGTCTCCTTCCTTTTTCAGTACGAAGAGCAAAGGACTGGCTACGGGGAACTTCGAAGGACAGATAAATCAGATTGCAAGGTAATTGGTCTAAATAGGATTTCAAATGAAGGTTTTCCGGTTCTGTGAGAGCGTAGATCCTACCGCAAGGGATTTGTGCACCAGGAACAAGGTCGATCTGACAGTCATAGGGCCTGTGCGGCAGCAATGTATTGGCTTGGTCCTTTCGGAAAAAAACATCCTGGAAAACATGGTATTCACTTGGCAAGGTATTTGTTGCTCCCAGGGTTGATACTGTCGCTCCGGGAGTCATGGGGATACAGACGTCGGGTTTCTCCTCTTGGTAATAGCAGGCAGGGGAGCAGTCACCGGGGAAGGTAAATTTTCGTGCCCGCCAGTCTATCAAAGGGTTGTGAGCAACCAACCATGGCATCCCTAGTATTAGCCTGAACTGAGGTTCCTTGATGAGAGCAAATGAAAAAGACTCCTGATGTCCGTCCTGGCACAGCAAGGTTACCCTGGCTGTGCACTGGGTTACTGGTCCGGAAGCGATTTCTGTCCCATCCCCGGTGGTTACCTTGTCCATAGTTGGCTTAGAACACAAAGGAAGCCCCATCTCTGCTGCCAGTTCTTGATCAATATAATTTCCAACTGCTCTGCTATCGATGTATGCTTCAACGGCATGCATTCTTGACGACTGTTGGTGGTTAATTAAGATCACTGGTATTGCAAAGTGCGAGGCCAGCAACTCTTTCTTCTCACTCGGCAAACTGACCTCTACGTTTGTCGAGCTTGGTAGTTTTCCGATTCCTTTGCTTCATCCTTCTCTGTGGCCCTGACTGTTCTTCTTGGGGGTTTTACTTGACAGTCCTTCAGGAAATGTCCTGGTTTCCCACAATACAAACAAAGCTGTTGTTGTCTTCTTTTGTCCCACTCTTGGGTTTGTTAATGGAGGCCGTATCCCTCCAATCTACATGGGTTCTACAGCATTTTCAGGTAAATGGGGTGTGTTTTCCCTTGGTCGAACATACACGGTCCGACAGTCCGTCTTAGACCGGTCTGCCTTTCGGTCCTGCAACCGGTGGTCTAGCTGCACAACCAGATTTATGAATTCTGCACAGTTTCTGGGTGGATCAACCACCTGGGCTAAGACGTCCTTTAATTCGCCTCGTAAGCCTCAATGGAATAACATGGTTCTTTTGTTTTCTGGCCACCTAGCTTCGGCAACCAGTCTGTTGAAGGTAGCAATGTACGTTAACAAGTCCTAATTCCCCTATCAGAGAGCCAAGAATTCATTGTCTACTGCTTTTTCCTGGGTATGGCGAGCAAAATGGTTTTCCATTTCTCTCTGGAACCCCCCAAAATCATGTAATAGAGGATCATCATGGGTCACCAACGGCACCGACCAATCTGCTGCACTACCACTCAAGTATGATAAGACAAAAGCTACACGAGCTTGGTCTTTTGGAAATGCTCCAGGCCTACAAAGAAAATGAAGGCGGCACTGATTGATGAATGCTGCATACTTCCGTGGGTCACCTGAGAATCTTTCTGGTGGTGCCAGGGGCACTGTTCCAGGTAACGTGATCTGTACCGGAGTGGGTGGTATGGCAGGGTTTTGCATCATTGGATTGCTTCCAGGCAAAGGCGTCTGTCCTGCCTGTGATTTCAAGTATTGCCTGCTAATCTCTTCAGTACATTCTTTGGTCACTATTAGGTCTCTCCGAAGGGCATTAGTCTCTTGTCGGGCAGAATGAACCTCAGCACGAAACTCTCCTAGTAATTGGCCCAATTGGTCCATTTCTGATGTCTCCATGGCGCCCAGGTGGATTTGTTATGGTGGCTTTGCGTTCTGTTATGCTCACCTGATATCCACAGGGACGCCACCCAGCCGGGTTACTCGCTGGTATTCTTCTCAGCTTTGCCCTGATGTGGTCTGCGGGGAAGGTTCTGCCTGAAAATACAGGAGGACTGTGTTCAAGACTGACCGACTGGGGTAAGTATCCTCCCTCCACCCCGTATGATTTCAGTCCCTCTGGCACCCTCTCCTCACCTTGTGGTAGAATTAGGCGTGCTCTCCGTCCTGCCTTCTTTGCAGGGACGCGTTGTCTTTCATGGGCGAGTGCGGTCCAGTTACTTCACTGATGCTGGCCCGTTTGATATTGTTCAGGTAGGTGTTATTGCTGTTCTTTAGTTTTGTTGCTATCCTGCATGCCTTTCTTTGTTTAAAATGTCTCTTTTTTCTCCCTTAGGTATGCAGAGCTTCAGTGCGGCGAACTGGCTTGGTTGAGCCCCGCTGGTAAATGATGGCGCATTAAGAGCGCTATGATGCAGTAAGTAAGCGATATGCGCAGCGCGGCGAAGTCTTGCCTTTGCTAACCTGTGTATTCCTTCCTTGTAGGTCGTGGTGTTCGTCAGCGCGATTGGAATGTCCGGAGTGGTGCCAGCCGAGAGGCGACCAGCCAGGTAAGCCTTTTGAGCAGTTTGTAATTTGTAAATGTCTCTACTGCTTTCTTTAATGTTGCCTCTATCTTCCTCTTTCAGGGCGTTCTGTCCGGGAGGCGTGCAGATTCGAGGAGGCTGTTCTCAGTAGCTGCGAGTGTTTAAATATGAAGACTGCAGGTAAGATGCTGCTGCTAATGATGTTCCTTTTGTCTCCTCGCAGGTTCTGCTTCTCCGAGGTTTGAGCGAATAGCTGGACACAGTGAGCGTCACGTTGTAAGCTGCAAAGTAACGCGAAGCGTGTTGTCTTGCTCAGGTGTGGTTTAAATAGCCCCAACCAAATAGTCCAGGTAAAGTAGTCCCTAGGCTACCACACCCAAAACACTAGACCGCATAGCTTGGTTCTTAGGAACCAAGCTATGTGGATGCCTCCATGTTGGCTGACAATACAATAAAGAAGTTCCCAAGCACATTGTTTTTCATGGTGTATGTGCCTGGCGCCATAGGCGCCAGGACTGGCCACATGAGGGATTTTGAAGAGGATGCCAGGCTCTAGAGGCCCGAGTCCTGACTCCACCTGGCCAATGGGTTTGCCAGAGAGGGTTTTGGGTGAGGGTCGTGACATGCCACTGAGAATAGTTTGTGTGTGTATTATTCAGATTTCGTTCCCCTGCATTGTGCTTGTTATGGAAAGTTCTTGAGAAGTCCTTTGTGAATACTTTTTGATTGTTTGCTTTTTCTACTCCCTTTCCCACACATTACTTTCTTCAACCGCCCTAAAAAAAGAAATGAAATAAGGAACTGTGAGCATGGCATCAAGAGAGACACAGACTCTAAGATGTTAGTATCAAAACCATTATTTAATAGGGTTCTTGGGTTGATGTAATGCCTAGGTAGCCCTAACTCTAAAGGAATGGCTCCCTTAACTGATGTTTTTAAGGGCAGTCGATAAAACAAACAATACTGTGTCTGTGTCTAAACCTATACTTGCCCTCACTCTTTACAAAAATGTGTTAGGAAGTCTTCAAAAAGGATAAATAATGGTTCAACAAAAATAGGAACCCAAAGTTGGTTTCAGGTGACTTTCTCAGCAGGTGTGGGGTGGTCAGCTTCATAAATATGAGTTCAATCTACAGAGGGCTGTTCATCAAGCTTTCCCCATAGTTCTTGTTGCAGTCTTACACTTTCAAATGTCTTAAGTTGTTGGGATTCCCTTCCCCGAGCTTTAGTTCTTCCAAGTTCCAAAACACAACCAGAAATAAGGTTATAGGTCAAAGATTCGAATGCAAAGGATGGAATGACAAAAGGGTCGAATCAAAAGGACCTAAAACAAAAGGGTTGATTTTTTTTTTTTTTACTTTTTTTTGTTTTGTTGCGGGCGTCCCACCCAAACCCCCTTTTTTGTGGTAAAAACCACTTTTTTTTCCAAAACGGAAACCCAAAAAAATATATATTTTTAAAAAAAATTGACTCTTTTGTTTTAGGTCAAATTGACTCAATCCTATGGCATTCGATCCTTTTGGATTCGAATCTTTGACCGAACACCCAGAAATAAATATACACAGTCCCTTTCCAAGTTCCTCCAGGTTAAATTCCCTAAGCTTTAACTCCTTTAACATCAAAATCAATAAGCATTCCACTTCTCTTGGATTCAAACACAAGTTCAGCTGTCACAAAATAATAGGTATTAAACTTTTTTAGGCCTCTCGGCAATTCCCTTCACCAAGCTTAGGCCCCCTCTTGGATTCAAACACTAGTTCAGCTCTCAGGATGCACCTTTCCTTTTATATTGAGTTATTTCTTACACACTTCATGTGTGCGGGTACAGTCAGAGACTTTAGAAACCGCAAGTTTCTTTGCTTCTCCTAGCTGTGACCACTCTGATCGATATCCCCTCTCTTTATCCCTTGCTCTTTCCTTTCAACCACTCACATTCAGATGCTTCCCACATCCCTTTCTTGCCTCTTCCTCTGCTTTGTTCTATCGGTTTTTGCCTCTTTGACACGTTCCACACTTTCCTTTCTTTAACGTGCATACTTGCGCCTATTCGTTTTCTTCCTGTGTCTCTGCACAACTTCACACATTTTAAATGTCTTTAATTTCCTCCTCCCCCTCTAGCACCTTTTCCTTTTTTCCGCTTTCCTTGAAGAGCTTTCTAATGCTTCCATTCGCTTTCTGCTGTGTGCCGCTTTATAAACTTTCTCTCGCTATTCCGTGCCGTTTTACAAACCGTCTTTCTCCCGCTCCACTCCAATCAACCGCACGCTCCTGAGGTACTCTTTCACTGACATGAAACTCATTGGGCAGGGTTGTGTTGATGAGTGGTCTCTGTGGATACATGGGGCTGAGGTCAGGGTGTCACCATCTGCCCCTGAGACACCTTTGGGATAGGCACCTGTCCCAAGGGAATGAGCATTTCGTCAGACACCAACAGCAGGATGCAGGCTGCCCCGTCACGCTGCAGCCCCTCACAACACGGGGCCAATGTCTTGGCATGCCATTCTCCTTTAGGCTTGAGGTCCTGCTGCTCTCAGCTCCTTGGCCTCTCTGGCCGGTCAATATCCCGAGCTTGCTCACTCATCTGTGAAAAACCACACCTTTTAAAGTTGAACAGTCAAGTGGAGTCAGGTGTGAGTGTTCATTATCAAATGTCTGACCCTGCCTGACTCTATTAATGAGATAACTTGTGTTCTTTCTATTGTAGGTTTCCCTTTTATCCCCATGGTGTTTTTATGGATAATCTTCACTGATCCTAGTTGCATCTCCTCGTCTCAGTATTTGCTGGAAATGGGGAGGGGTAGATGGAGTGAGATTTAAAATACCCCATGAAGGCTGAGTGAGAGTGGTTTGGGGTATTATTGGAAATGGGGGAATACCATGTCTCGCCCTTGGGTATTCTCCTCTCAATCGCTCGTGACCCTCCACTCAGGTGATCCTCCCTCGCTTATCCACCCCCAGGGCCAGGATCCAAAAGCGATGGCCTTTCCTTGCCACCTGAATGTTAGATCCCAAAGGAGTAGGTGGAAGAATACCGTCATGTTTCTCAAAGAACCCTTTATGCAAACCCTTTGTAAAAGACATTGTGAATTTTATGAAATTCCTTTTCCCCTATATTTCCTTCCATAGCAAAAAAGGAAAAAAGGAAAAAAAAGAAAACTGTCAACAGGAATGTTGGTGCATGTGGAGAATATGTGTGTACTAGGCAATTTCCTGTGGCATTCTTTCTCCTTGATCCCTGTATGGGTGCCCTTCCCACAATAAACATACTTGAACTGTATCAAGCCTCCATCTAATTACAACATTGTTGTCGAGTGGAGAATGGAGTGGGAGCCCCATGCTAATCCTGCTGTAAAGGGCACCAGGTGGGAGAGGAGCAGTGAAGCAATGTATCTTGTGGTGAGAGTGCTCTTGTATGCACTTCCAACGTCCAAGTTGATGAATGTTTGCCTCAAGGCATTGGGGAAGTGTCACAGAACAATCCAGCATCATATATATATATATATATATATATATATATATATATATATATATATATATATATATATATGTATATATATATATATATATATAGATATATATATATATATATATATATATATATATATATATATATATATATATATATTACATGGCCTGCGGTAGCAGCCATGTAGTTATGGTTAAGTTGCTAAACGCATAGGATGAGCACTTTTTGGGCGGCTTATAACTTCGCTCCCCTTCTGGACGAATCCCCACCAAACTTTGCAAAAAAAGTATATGGCCCACTCTGAGTTTGCAAAGTTTGGTGAGGTGGTGAGGTTTGGTCCGGGGGGGGGCAAAGTTATATGGTTTTTCCCAAAATGTCCTTTTTTCCCATAGACATAATGGGAAAAAACTTTGCTCATGCCTACAGCCCAAACCGCTGGACGGATTTTCACCAAATTTGCGACAAGAGTAAATCCGTCCAGTAGTTTTTTTTTTAAATGACCAAAACGTGAGGCAAAAAATGTGTGATATCTGTGTCCGCTCTGCGGACTCACTTCCCTGTTCGGTCCGCGGACTGGCCTCTGATTGGCTGTTCTGGCCTCCGATTGGCCAGAAAATTCACAGAGTTTTGCGTTGTCCGCAGACATCGGGACACGACCACTGATTGACTGGTCAGAAAATGTGAAATGCGTCGGTTTTCGTGAAGCGCCCGCCATCTTGGATTCTGAGACTTTTTGGGGTCCGTGGACAGCGCAGTGAAAACATTAAAAAAAACTGCATTTCACTTGTCAAACTCAACAAAAATCTCTGGGGATGTGGGGGGTATTAGGATTGGATTGGATATGGCCATAAGAAAACAAAAAACGGGTTGTATCATCCCCCGTAAGTCCGCGAACACTCCAGATGTCCTGGTGCAGGCCTGTGGTGTTCGTAGACACTTCAGATGTCCTAGAACATCTGTACCTTTTTCTGCATAACAGGTTTGGGGAAAAGCAGTTTTTGGATGGCTTATAACTTTTGCGCCACTCAATGAAACTGCATGTAATTTTGCAATGTCATTCTAGAACTAATCCTGAATGGTTTTGAAAAGTTTTGTGGGATTCTGTCAAGAGGGGATAAAATTAGAGGGGGATGCCAAAATATTGTAAAGGCATATAAGTGTGGTGTCATTTGACGAATCTGCACAACATTTGGCAAAACGATTTTCGATCTAGATATAAATGGTTTTCTAAAGTTTGGTGGGATTTTCTCAAGAGGGGGCGAAATTAGAGGGGGGGGTCTTAACATTTTTAGATGGCTTATGACTTTGTTGCTATTTGACGAATATGGACAAACGTTTTAGAAAGATTAAAGACCCAACCTTCAATGTTTGTGTAAAGACTGAATGGATTTTGTCAAGTGGGGGCTAAGTTTTATGACTATTGTATGTACATACATTTTGACACTTTTTAAAAAAATAAAACATGGGCGGATTTTGAGCAAATTCGTGAGGAGCATTGATTTTGCAAATGTGCCTGTGTTTTATTTTTTGACAAGTGTAATAATGTAGGTACAAAAAATAGTCATATACCTTTGGTGACTGAGGTATAGCCTGTGGCCATGGCAGTAGCCAGATTGACTGGGTCATGGCATAAGGTCATGATGCGGACAATATGGCTACTGGCCATGACCGATAGGGACGAAAAATGGCTATGTCTACCTGGGACCGGCTATTTGGTAAAGTTATTCGAAGGTAGGATAGGGTTGAAAGGGAAAAGAAGTGCTTGTGGTAATATGTTCATTGGGTTTTGCAGGCTGCCATGGCAAGGGAAGAGGGGCTGTGTATGGACCCTGCCTTCTCTTTCCATGTTGGCTGTCTTGGTAAAGGATTTTCCTTCCTTCTTACAGCGGGACGCCAAAGGCGTCCCGCTATAGGGAGACAAATCTATGTTTTAGCACTCTGTGTTCCCGCTTTGGGAACCAGGGGTGCTAATGGCCTTTATCCCCCATTTCAGGGGCTGCAAATGGAAGATAATGGTCCATAGCCCTCTTTATTTTATTTATTTATTTATTTATTTATTTATAACACACCAATGTCCGCAGACATCAGGCTGCACGGTTACAGTATTTGTTGAGGAAGATGAGGTAGAGGAAGACAGCTTACTACTTGCTGAGAAAGGAACTGTCATGATGCCTACCCCCGGGGACCCAGACCAAGTCCAGCAACTCCGGAAGCAGGCATCAAGTTATTCCAAGCAAGCCCAACAACCCCTGCTAGGGGCTATTTGGGTGCATTCCTGGTGTGTATGGCGCCAGGCTCATATGGAGAGTCAATCCTGGCGCCATAGGCGCCAGGCTCATAGATTAAAACGTACCTGATGCAGACCATGCTGCAAACTTACCTGATGCAGACCATGCTGCAAGAGCTCCAAGCCAAAAGAGGCTTGGAAGGGACTACTTTACCTAGGGACTTTTTTTTACTAGGGTGGGGCTGGGGAGGAATACTTACCTGGGACTACTTTGGAGGCTATTTAAACCACGCCCGAAGAGCAGCACACACTTCGCGTTATTCTGCATCCAGCAGCGTAACGCTCACCGTGCCTGCAAGTCTGCATCCAGTCTTCTGCCACGCCCGCCTCGAGTCTGGAGCTCCTAGAAAAAGGGAGAAAGAAGGAGAAAAGGTTAGAACAAGAGCAATACCTTTGATCCTTACCTGAATTCCCGATCCATTGCGCCTTCGAGCTGGAAGAAAGAAGTTATTTTATGCGCGTCGCCTCGCCTGCTGCAGCGCCACGCTGAACTCACCGGCCTTCGCAGCATCTTCACATTCCACCACATCCTTCTGCATGTTCCCGCCGCACTCAGGCACCTAAGGGGAAGACAAGAACAGCAAGGTGAGCCAAGGGAATACACAGAGGCAACATAGTTACCCCCCATAGACTTACCTGATTTTACCTCCGGGGTACTATTCCTCTTCACGGGTCGGCGCAGCTTCCACTGCATCCTCGCCGAACCCCGGCCCCTAAGGGGAAACAAAAGGACAGCAAGGTGAAACAAAGGGACAAACAAGGGGAAACGTCCTCACTACAATAGACTTACCTGATTTTACCACCGGAGGCATTATTCGCCGAGACTTCATACTTTCTCTCAGCGCCTGAAGAAGGGAAAAAGCAACAGGTTACATATTGACATTATTTTATCGAACTATGTTGGATAATACAAATCCTTACCTGAATATTACCGGTTGCCACGAGGAACTCTTCGCGGGGGTCAAGCTGCAACCTGCAAGGAATCGGACAAGAGTGAAAGTCAGACATTTGAACTCTTACGAACTACATACTTACGGCATCTTGCCGGGAATCTCAGAGTCAATATTGTTCTGGAACTCACCAATTCCTTCGAGCCAGTGAAGCAACTGGTTATCTACACGCCCCTGCGCTCAATGCAGGATGGAGAGCTCATCTTTCCAAACCATCAGGTGAGACTATAAGAGGGGACATCAAAGGTGATCAGTGGGGAGAACAGCGGGAGTGGGGGGGGAGGTTAACGCTCAACTCCACGGGTGGTTAATTCCCTTTCTCCATTTGCAGAAGAATATTCCTACGGGCCAAGCAAACGAAGCTAGGTGGGCCAGTCCAGTCCGTCATCTCGGCACTACGCGTCATATTGGTGGAGACCGCAGCTGTCCAGTTCAGATCGACGCCTCTGTGGGAGCCAGGTGAGCGTAACAGGAACAACCTTTCTGAGAGTATTGCGGTCATTGGATTTGGTGTGGCAGCGTATGGAGGTGGTCCCGTAGGAGTACTGTCCAGGTAGTCTGCGACTGAGTACAAAATTGCACTCAGTGCATTTCACTTTGGTAGCTTTAGCCTTTGGTACACTCCCAACAGTAGCAAAGAACTGGCACACCTATGATTCGATCTTGGTGCTAGAAGTAGGCACTTCCTCTACCTCATCTTTTTGGTTTTCTTCATTGTCTTTGAAAGTACTGTGCTTTTTTGTTGTGAAGGTCCTCTAGCTGCTGGTGGTAGTGGCTCTAGGGGAGAGGGATGGCAATAACTGATGCACTTTTTAAGGTAAATAGCAGTTTTGATAAAATTCTTCCAAGTATGTACTGTGTACTAGATTGCTAATGGATAATGAGAATGAAAAGGTGCAGGATGTGTGCAAGGGAAATTTTGAAGTTGAAAGTTCCCAGATCAGGAGAAAATGCAGTTCCAAACTGTCAGTGAAGGATGGATCTTATCGTGAAGTGCGGATGGGTTCTCGGACACGTCATCATGCAGTCCGCCAGCGTATGGTCATGTGGCACTGTCCAGAAGGTCCGCAATGAAGTCAGATGTTCGTAGTGTCGACGGATGCAAAACTAGTTGAAATAGTTGCAAAAAGTGTATAGAAGTATAGAACAATGATTCTAGAAGGTGGGAAATGGCTGAGTTTTTAAGATGACACTTTGGAAATTAGACACAAATATTGTTATATTTGGTAAGTATGATATTAGTAAGTTGTTGGAAAATTGCATGCACTGGTAAAAACCCATGAAATTCACTGAAAAAACTTTGTTAAAGGGACGTTATGGTTAAGTTGGACCAATAAAAACCTATGAAATTTAATAAGAAAACTTTGTTAAAGAGACGTTATGGTTAAGTTGGACTAATAAAAACCTATGAAATTCAATGAAAAAACTTTGTTAAAGGGACGGTATGGTTAAGTTGCACTAATAAAAACCTATGAAATTCAGTAAAAAAACGTTGTTAAAAGGATGTTATGGTTACAAGTAAATTCGAAAAAACCCTGAAATTCGCCTGTTATGGTAAGCTAAGCAACCATAACTCATGCCACAACCGTGCACTACCTAAGACTAACACCCAGGACATCAAAGATGGCATCACAAATAGGACATCACTGATGACATCACATGTGTATTTACTTTTCATACAAGGGGTTGTGAATGTAATGTTGGCAAAGGGATTATCGGGAAATGTGTAATAAACTACATACTTCATTACACAATGTAGTGTTCTAAAGAACATTCCATTGCAGTGTTCTTTCTAGGACAGGAACCTACTCATAAAGAAATGTAGGTATTGGCTGCAGCATACACCACAGAGGTGCTATATTTGTAATTTTCCAAAGTTATATAATAAAACGGTAAATGCTCTGTATCAGACTTTTCCGTACTGTGAAACATGTACTAAGTAGCTAATAATGCATCACTTTCTACATATTTCTACTAATACACACAAAACATAAATAGACTACAATGCATACAAATATAGGGTTTATATATCGAGAGTAAAGTAGGCAAACAAGAGGCAGTATCATTAGCAACTGTGTATAATCTACATGATTGTATTCACGCACAAAAATGATTGCTGTGTTTCAGACCTGCTTCTTCCTCTATATATGTACAGCATAAGATGCGATTAAATTCGAAGGAAAGTAGTGTAAGAACATGTGAGAATAGCAATATCTATAAATGTAATACCTTTTGAAAGTTAAGTTTCGGACTGTCAGTAAATCAAACCACCTGGCCTAGGTATGGCAGTGAACAAAAAAGAAGGGGCTTACCATAACTGGCGAATTTCAGGGTTTTTTCGATTTTACTTGTAACCATAACGTCCTTTTAACAACTTTTTTAAACTGAATTTCATAGGTTTTTATTAGTGCAACTTAACCATAACGTCCCTTTAAAAAAGTATTTTCATTGAATATATATATACAACTATATATATATATATATATATATATATATATATATATATATATATATATATATATATATATATATATATAATATTCAGTGAAAAAACTTTGTTAAAGGGACGTTATGGTTAAGTTGCGCTACTAAAAACTTATGAAATTCAGTGCAAAAACTTTGTTAAAGGGACGTTGTGGTTCCAAGTAAAACCGAAAAACCCTTGAAATTCGCCAGTTATGGTAAGCTAAGCAACCATAACTCGCGCCACCACCATGCACTGCTAAGCCTAACACCCAGGACATCAAAGATGACATCACAAATGTCATTGATGACATCACTGATGACATCACATGTCTGACGCCCCCTTTTTTCCTTTCCTGACATAACTAGGCCACATTATTTTCTTTAGTAACAGTCAGGAACTACACATTGTAAATGTACTATATTTGTAGACTTATCTTTCAAGTATGTTCTCACAATAATTCCCTTATGGTCCAGTCATATCATATGAAACATATACATAGGGGAAGACACAACCTTGAAAGACAGCAATCCTTTTTGTGCATTAAAATTATCAGTAGAGTCATCAGCACTTTCTGATAGTTTTGATGTTTTTTTATTACAGTACCTTCCCTGTATGTGCTCATATTTTTATATGTTGTACTCACACTATTTTCCTTAGGGTCCAGACACATCATGTGATATATATAGATAGGGTAAGTAACAGCTTTGAAACAGAGCAATCATTTCTGTGCATAAAGGTAATCAGTTATTTTATGAACACTTCCTGCTACTATTGCTGTTTTTTTTCTTACTTCAATTCCCTTGTATATATTCATATTTGTATGTGGTGTTGTCTCTTTGTGATTTGTCTATAATAATGCAATTATGTAGTAAGTGGGTTTTATTACCTACTTATCACAAGTTTCACTGTACGCAAAACTCTAATATGAAAACAGTTATCATTTCACTATTCAACATGGCAAGCTTATGAATATTGTACCTCCATCATGTATGGTGCACACAATGCCTATGTTTCTACATGAGTACCTTAGTATACTGGATTGAAGTTAATAATATAATGCTATTTATATCAATGCATAGCTTAATGCACTGATAAGCACTTGATATTTATTCCAATAATCTTTGACACTTTTTTTTATTAACATTACACTAAGAATCCCTTGTACAGACTTTTCATGAAAGGTAAATGCACATGTGATGTCATGAGTGATGTCATCAATGACATTTGTGATGTCATCTTTGATGTCCTGGGTGTTAGGCTTAGCAGTGCACGGGGGTGGGGCGAGTTATG
Source organism: Ambystoma mexicanum (assembly GCF_040938575.1). Classification (NCBI taxonomy): domain Eukaryota; kingdom Metazoa; phylum Chordata; class Amphibia; order Caudata; family Ambystomatidae; genus Ambystoma; species Ambystoma mexicanum. Next base: position 525,806,190 of record NC_090940.1, read on the forward strand.
GTTGCTTAGCTTACCATGACTGGCGAATTTCAAGGGTTTTTTCGGTTTTACTTGGAACCATAACATCCCTTTAACAACGTTTTTTCACTGAATTTCATAGGTTTTTAGTAGCGCAACTTAACCATAATGTCCCTTTAACAACGTTTTTCACTGAATTTCATAGGTTTTTAATAGCGCAACTTAACCATAACGTCCCTTTAACAAAGTTTTTTCACTGAATTTCATTGGTTTCTATTAGTGAATCTTTACCATAACGTCCCGTTAACAAAGTGTTTTCATTGATTTTCATAGGTTTTTATTAGTGCAACTTAACCATAATGTCCCTTTAACAAAGTATTTTCATTGAATTTCATAGTTTTTTATTAGTGCAACTAACCATAACGTCCCTTTAACACATTTTTTTAATTGAATTTCATAGTTTTTTATTATTGCAACGTAACCATAACGTCCTTTTCAATGGATGAAGACCACTAGCATCCTAGGTTCTCAAAGTGGGAACCTGGGGTGGTAAAAAAAAGATTTTTCTTCCCAAACCGGAATGCCTGCGGCATCCCGGTGTAGGAAGGAAAATCTTTTACCAAGATGGACACCATGGAAAGGGAAGGTGGGGTGTATAAAGAGAACACAACAGGGCATGGGTAGGGGGACCAGGAGGGAGACATGGGGCATGAGAGGGGGGTGGAGGGTAACAGGAGAGAGACACGGGGCATGAGCAGGGTGTGGGGGGTAACAGGAGAGAGACACGGGGCATGAGCGGGGGGTGGGGGGCAACAGCAGGGAGACACGGGGCATGAGAGGTGGGTGGGGGCTACAGCAGGGAGACACGGGGCATGAGCAGGGGGAGGGGGTAACAGAAGAGAGTCACGGGGCATAAGAGGGGGTGGGGGTAACAGGAGAGAGACACGGGGCATGAGTGGGGCGTGGGGGGTAACAGGAGAGAGACACGGGGCATGAGCGGGGGGTGGGGGGTAAGAGGAGGGAGACACGGGGCATGAGCGGGGGGTGGGGGGCAACAGCAGGGAGACACGGGGCATGAGCGGGGGGAACACGATGGGGACACGGGGCATAAGAGGGGGTGGAGGGTAACAGAAGAGAGACATGGGGCATGAGCAGGGGGTGGGGGGCAACAGGAGGGAGACACGGGGCATGAGAGGGGGGTGGGAGGTAACAGGAGAGAGACACGGGGCATGAGCGGGGGTGGGGAGCAACATGAAGAGACATCGGGAATGAGCGGGGGTGGGGGGCAACAGCAGGGAGACACAGGGCATGTGCGGGGATTGGGGGGAACACAAGGGAGATATGGGACATGAGACGGGGGTGGGGGGTAACAGGAGAGAGACACGAGGAATGAGCGGGGGGTGGGGGGCAACAGCAGGGAGACACGGGGCATGACGAAGGGGTGGGGGCAACAGAAGTGAGACACAGGGCCGGACCGGGGGGTGGGGGGCAACAGCAGAGAGACACGGGGCATGAGCGGGGGGTGGGTCAACAGGAGGGAGACACGGGGCATGATCGGGGGTGGGGGGCAACATGAGAGAGACTCGGGCATGTGGGGGGCAACAGCAGGGAGACACGGGGCATGAGAGGGGGGTGGGGGGAACACGAGGGAGACACGGGGCATGAGTGGGGGGCAACAGCAGGGAGACACGGGACATGACCAGGGGGTGGGGGACAACAGGAGAGAGACACGGAGCATGAGCCGGGGGTGGGGGGCAACAGCAGGGAGACACGGGGCATGAGCGGGGGGTGGGGGGCAACAGCAGGGAGAAACGGGGCATGACCGGGGGTGGGGGGTAACAGGAGAGAGACACGTGGCATGAGCGGGGGGTGGGGGGGCAACAGGAGGGAGACACGGGGCATGAGAGGGGTGGAGGGTAACAGAAGAGAGACATGGGGCATGAGCAGGGGGTGGGGGGCAACAGGAGGGAGACACGGGGCATGAGAGGGGGGTTGGAGGTAACAGGAGAGAGACACGGGGCATGAGCGGGGGTGGGGGGCAACATGAGAGAGACATGGGGAATGAGCGGGGGTGGGAGGCAACAGCAGGGAGACACAGGGCATGAGCGGGGGTTGGGGGGAACACAAGGGAGACATGGGGTATGAGAGGGGGTGGGGGTAACAGGCGAGAGACACAGGGCATGAGACGGGGTGGGGTGGTAACAGGAGAGAGACACGGGGCATGAGTGGGGGTGGGGGCAACAGAAGGCAGACACGGGCATGACCGGAGGGTGGGGGGCAACAGGAGAGAGACACGGGGCATGAGCGGGGGGTGGGTCAACAGGAGGGAGACACGGGGCATGAGCGGGGGGTGGGGGGAACACGAGGGAGACACGGGGGGTGGGGGGCAACAGCAGGGAGACACAGGGCATGACCGGGGGTGGGGGGCAACGGCAGGGAGACACAGGGCATGACCAGGGGGTGGGGGGCAACAGGAGGGAGACACGGGGCATGACGAAGGGGTGGGGGCAACAGAAGGGTGACACAGGGCCGGACCGGGAGTGGGGGGCAACAGGAGAGAGACATGGGGCATGAGAGGGGGTGGGGGGTAACAGCAGGGAGAAACGGGGCATGACCGGGGGTGGGGGGTAACAGGAGAGAGACACGTGGCATGAGCGGGGGGTGGGGGGGCAACAGGAGGGAGACACGGGGCATGAGAGGGGTGGAGGGTAACAGAAGAGAGACATGGGGCATGAGCAGGGGGTGGGGGGCAACAGGAGGGAGACACGGGGCATGAGAGGGGGGTTGGAGGTAACAGGAGAGAGACACGGGGCATGAGCGGGGGTGGGGGGCAACATGAGAGAGACATGGGGAATGAGCGGGGGTGGGAGGCAACAGCAGGGAGACACAGGGCATGAGCGGGGGTTGGGGGGAACACAAGGGAGACATGGGGTATGAGAGGGGGTGGGGGTAACAGGCGAGAGACACAGGGCATGAGACGGGGTGGGGTGGTAACAGGAGAGAGACACGGGGCATGAGTGGGGGTGGGGGCAACAGAAGGCAGACACGGGCATGACCGGAGGGTGGGGGGCAACAGGAGAGAGACACGGGGCATGAGCGGGGGGTGGGTCAACAGGAGGGAGACACGGGGCATGAGCGGGGGGTGGGGGGAACACGAGGGAGACACGGGGGGTGGGGGGCAACAGCAGGGAGACACAGGGCATGACCGGGGGTGGGGGGCAACGGCAGGGAGACACAGGGCATGACCAGGGGGTGGGGGGCAACAGGAGGGAGACACGGGGCATGACGAAGGGGTGGGGGCAACAGAAGGGTGACACAGGGCCGGACCGGGAGTGGGGGGCAACAGGAGAGAGACATGGGGCATGAGAGGGGGTGGGGGGTAACAGGCGAGAGACACGGGGCATGAGTGGGGGTGGGGGCAACAGAAGGCAGACACGGGCATGACCGGAGGGTGGGGGGCAACAGGAGAGAGACACGGGGCATGAGCGGGGGGTGGGTCAACAGGAGGGAGACACGGGGCATGAGCGGGGGGTGGGGGGAACACGAGGGAGACACGGGGGGTGGGGGGCAACAGCAGGGAGACACAGGGCATGACCGGGGGTGGGGGGCAACGGCAGGGAGACACAGGGCATGACCAGGGGGTGGGGGGCAACAGGAGGGAGACACGGGGCATGACGAAGGGGTGGGGGCAACAGAAGGGTGACACAGGGCCGGACCGGGAGTGGGGGGCAACAGGAGAGAGACATGGGGCATGAGAGGGGGTGGGGGGTAACAGCAGGGAGAAACGGGGCATGACCGGGGGTGGGGGGTAACAGGAGAGAGACACGTGGCATGAGCGGGGGGTGGGGGGGCAACAGGAGGGAGACACGGGGCATGAGAGGGGTGGAGGGTAACAGAAGAGAGACATGGGGCATGAGCAGGGGGTGGGGGGCAACAGGAGGGAGACACGGGGCATGAGAGGGGGGTTGGAGGTAACAGGAGAGAGACACGGGGCATGAGCGGGGGTGGGGGGCAACATGAGAGAGACATGGGGAATGAGCGGGGGTGGGAGGCAACAGCAGGGAGACACAGGGCATGAGCGGGGGTTGGGGGGAACACAAGGGAGACATGGGGTATGAGAGGGGGTGGGGGTAACAGGCGAGAGACACAGGGCATGAGACGGGGTGGGGTGGTAACAGGAGAGAGACACGGGGCATGAGTGGGGGTGGGGGCAACAGAAGGCAGACACGGGCATGACCGGAGGGTGGGGGGCAACAGGAGAGAGACACGGGGCATGAGCGGGGGGTGGGTCAACAGGAGGGAGACACGGGGCATGAGCGGGGGGTGGGGGGAACACGAGGGAGACACGGGGGGTGGGGGGCAACAGCAGGGAGACACAGGGCATGACCGGGGGTGGGGGGCAACGGCAGGGAGACACAGGGCATGACCAGGGGGTGGGGGGCAACAGGAGGGAGACACGGGGCATGACGAAGGGGTGGGGGCAACAGAAGGGTGACACAGGGCCGGACCGGGAGTGGGGGGCAACAGGAGAGAGACATGGGGCATGAGAGGGGGTGGGGGGTAACAGGCGAGAGACACGGGGCATGAGAGGAGGGTGGGGTGGTAACAGGAGAGAGACATGGGGCATGTGTGGGGTGGGGGGCAACAGAAGGGAGACACGGGGCATGACCGGGGGGTGGGGGCAACAGGAGAGAGACACGGGGCATGAGCGGGGGGTGGGTCAACAGGAGGGAGACATGGGGCATGATCGGGGGTGGGGGGGCAACATGAGAGAGACTCGGGGGATGAGCGGGGGGTGGGGGCAACAGCAGGAAGACATGGGGCATGAGCGGGGGGTGGGGGAAAACGAGGGAGACACTGGGCATGAGAGGGGGGTGGGGGGCAACAGCAGGGAGACACAGGGCATGACCGGGGGGTGGGGGGCAACAGGAGAGAGACACAGGGCATGAGAGGGGGTAACAGGAGAGAGACACAGGGCATGAGAGGGGGTGGGGGGTAACAGGAGAGAGACACGGGGCATTAGTGGGGGGGTGGGGAGAAACAGCAGGGAGACACGAGCATGATCGGGGGGTGCAGGGCAACAGGAGAGAGACACAGGGCATGAGAGGGGGTGGGGTAACAGGAGAGAGACACGGGGCATTAGAGGGGGCTAGGGGGTAACAGGAGAGAGACATGGGGCATGAGCGGGGGGTGGGGGGCAACAGCAGGGAGACACGGGGCATGAGCGGGGGATGGGGGGAACACGAGGGAGACACAGGGCATGAGAGGGGGGTGGGGGGTAACAGGAGAGAGACTCAGGGCATGAGCGGGGGGTGAGGGGCAACAGCAGGGAGACACGGGGTATGAGCAGGGGGGCAACAGGAGAAAGACACAGGGCATGAGCGGGGGGTGGGGGGTAACAGGAGAGACACGAGGCATAAGCGGGGGGTGGGGGGAACAGGAGAGAGACACGGGGCAACAGCAGGGAGACACGGGACATGACCGGGGGGTGGGGGACAACAGGAGAGAGACACAGAGCATGAGCCGGGGGTGGGGGTCAACAGCAGGGAGACACGGGGCATGAGCGGGGGGTGGGGAGCAACAGCAGGGAGAAACGGGGCATGACCGGGGGGTGGGGGGTAACAGGAGAGAGACACGTGGCATGAGCGGGGGGTTGGGGGGCAACAGGAGGCAGACACGGGGCATGAGAGGGGTGTGGGGGGTAACAGGAGAGACACGAGGCATAAGCGGGGGGTGGGGGGAACAGGAGAGAGACACGGGGCATGAGTGGGGGGCAACAGCAGGGAGACACGGGACATGACCGGGGGGTGGGGGACAACAGGAGAGAGACACAGAGCATGAGCCGGGGGTGGGGGTCAACAGCAGGGAGACACGGGGCATGAGCGGGGGGTGGGGGGCAACAGGAGGCAGACACGGGGCATGAGAGGGGTGTGGGGGGTAACAGCAGAGAGACACGGGGCATGAGCGAGGGGGTGGGGACAACAGCAAGGAGACACTGGGCATGAGCAGGGGGAGGGGGCAACAGCAGGGAGACACGGGGCATGACCGGGGTTTGGGGGGTAACAGCAGGGAGACATGGGGCATGACCGGGGGGTGGGGGGCAACGGCAGGGAGACACAGGGCATGACCAGGGGGTGGGGGGCAACAGGAGGGAGACACAGGGCATGACGAAGGGGTGGGGGCAGCAGAAGGGAGACACAGGGCCGGACCGGGGGGTGGGGGGCAACAGGAGAGAGACATGGGGCATGAGAGGGGGTGGGGGTAACAGGCGAGAGACACGGGGCATGAGAGGGGGGTGGGGTGGTAACAGGAGAGAGACAAGGGGCATGAGTGGGGGTGGGGGGCAACAAAAGGGAGACACGGGGCATGACCGGGGGGTGGGGGGCAACAGGAGAGAGACACGGGGCATGAGCGGGGGGTGGGGGGCAACAGCAGGGAGACACAGGGCATGAGTGGGCGTGGGGGGTACACGAGGGAGACACGGGGCATGAGAGGGGGTGGGGGGAACACGAGGGAGACACGGGCATGACGAAGGGGTGGGGGCAACAGCAGGGAGACACGGGGCATGACGAAGGGGTGGGGGCAACAGAAAGGAGACACGGGGCATGACCGGGGGTGGGGGGCAACAGGAGAGAGACATGGGGCATTAGAGGGGGTGGGGGTAACAGGCGAGAGACAAGGGGCATGAGAGGGGGGTGGGGGTAACAGGAGAGAGACACGGGGCATAAGTGGGGGGTGGGGAGCAACAGAAGGGAGACACAGGGCATGACCGGGGGTGGGGGGCAACAGGAGAGAGACACGAGGCATGAGCGGGGGGTGGGAGCAACAGGAGGGAGACACGGGGCATAAGCGGGGGGTGGGGGGAAACATGAGAGAGACACGGTGCATGAGGGGGGTGGGGGGCAACAGCAGGGAGACACGGGGCATGAGCGGGGGTGGGGGGGAACACGAGGGAGACACAGGGCATTAGAGGGGGTAACAGGAGAGAGACACGGGGCATGAGCGGGGGGTGGGGGGCAACAGCAGGGAGACACAGGGCATGACCGGGGGGTGGGGCGCAACAGAAGGGAGACACGGGGCATGAGAGGGGGTGGGGGGCAACAGGAGAGAGACACAGGGCATGAGAGGGGGTGGGGGTAACAGGAGAGAGACACGGGGCATGAGCGGGGGGGTGGGGAGAAACAGCAGGGAGACATGGGGCATGATCGGGGTTGCAGGGCAACAGGAGAGAGACACGGGGCATGAGAGTGGGTGGGGGTAACAGGAGAGAGACACGGGTCATTAGAGGGGGGTAGGGGGTAACATGAGAAAGACACAGGGCATGAGCGGGGGGTGGGGGACAACACCACGGAGACAGGGGGCATGAGCGGAGGGTGGGAGGCAACAACAGGGAGACACGGGGCATGAGTGGGGGGTTGGGGGAACACGAGGGAGACACGGGGCATGAGAGGGGGGTGGGGGCAACAGAAGGGAGACACGGGGCATGACCGGGGGTGGGGGGCAACAGGAGAGAGACATGGGGCATTAGAGGGGGTGGGGGTAACAGGCGAGAGACAAGGGGCATGAGAGGGGGTCGGGGTAACTGGAGAGAGACACGGGGCATTAGAGGGGCTAGGGGGTAACAGGAGAGAGACATGGGGCATGAGCGGGGGGTGGGGGGCAACACGAGGGAGACACGGGGCATGAGCAGGGGGTGGAGGGAACAGGAGGGAGACACGGGGCATGAGAGGGGGGTGGGGGGTAACAGGAGAGAGACTCAGGGCATGAGCGGGGGTGAGGGGCAACAGCAGGGAGACACGGGGCATGAGCGGGGGGGCAACAGGAGAAAGACACGGGGCATGAGCGGGGTGGGGGGTAACAGGAGAGACACGAGGCATAAGCGGGGGGTGGGGGGAACAGGAGAGAGACACGGGGCATGAGTGGGGGGCAACAGCAGGGAGACACGGGACATGACCGGGGGGTGGGGGACAAAAGGAGAGAGACACAGAGCATGAGCCGGGGGTGGGGGTCAACAGCAGGGAGACACGGGGCATGAGCGGGGGGTGGGGGGCAACAGCAGGGAGAAACGGGGCATGACCGGGCGGTGGAGGGTAACAGGAGAGAGACACGTGGCATGAGCGGGGGGTGGGGGGGCAACAGAAGGCAGACACGGTGCATGAGCAGGGGGAGGGGCAACAGCAGGGAGACACGGGGCATGACCGGGGGTTGGGGACAACAGCAAGGAGACACGGGGCATGAGCAGGGGGAGGGGGCAACAGCAGGGAGACACGGGGCATGAGCAGGGGGAGGGGGCAACAGCAGGGAGACACGGGGCATGACCGGCGGTTGGGGGGGTAACAGCAGGGAGACATGGGGCATGACCGGGGGGTGGGGGGCAACGGCAGGGAGACACAGGGCATGACCAGGGGGTGGGGAGCAACAGGAGGGAGACACGGGGCATGAGCGGGGGGTGGGGACAACAGCAAGGAGACACAGGGCATGAGCAGGGGGAGGGGGCAACAGCAGGGAGACACGGGGCATGACCGGGGGTTGGGGGGGTAACAGCAGGGAGACATGGGGCATGACCGGGGGGTGGGGGGCAACGGCAGGGAGACACAGGGCATGACCAGGGGGTGGGGAGCAACAGGAGGGAGACACGGGGCATGACGAAGGGGTGGGGGCAGCAGAAGGGAGACACAGGGCCGGACCGGGGGTGGGGGTAACGGGCGAGAGACACGGGGCATGAGAGGGGGTGGGGTGGTAACCGGAGAGAGACACGGGGCATGAGTGGGGGTGGGGGGCAACAAAAGGGAGACACGGGGCATGAGCGGGGGGTGGGTCAACAGGAGGGAGACACGGGGCATGACCGGGGGTGGGGGGCAACATGAGAGAGACACGGGGCATGAGCAGGGGGTGGGGGGCAACAGCAGGGAGACACAGGGCATGAGCGGGGGGTGGGGGGAACACGAGGGAGACACAGGGCATGAGAGGGGGTGGGGGGTAACAGGAGAGAGACACGGGGCATGAGCAGGGGGTGGGGGGCAACAGCAGGGAGACAGGGGGCATGACGAAGGGGTGGGGGCAACAGAAGGGAGACACGAGGCATGACCGGGGGTGGGGGGCAACAGGAGAGAGACATGGGGCATTAGAGGGGGTGGGGGTAACAGGCGAGAGACAAGGGGCATGAGAGGGGGTTGGGGTAACAGGAGAGAGACACGGGGCATGAGTGGGGGGTGGGGAGCAACAGAAGGGAGACACAGGGCATGACCGGGGGTGGGGGGCAACAGGAGAGAGACACGAGGCATGAGCGGGGGGTGGGGGCAACAGGAGGGAGACACGGGGCATGAGCAGGGGTTGGGGGCAACATGAGAGAGACACGGTGCATGAGGGGGGTGGGGGGCAACAGCAGGGAGACACGGGGCATGACCGGGGGTGGGGGAAACAGCAGGGAGACACGGGGCATGAGCGGGGGTGGGGGGAACACGAGGGAGACACGGGGCATGAGAGGGGGGTGGGGGTTCATCAAACAAACATCGGGTGTTGCCAGCCGATAGCCCTGTGTTGCACTCCTAATGGGGTAGAAACCCCTATGTGGTTTAATGATCTATCGTGAGAGGGGATCTCCCAGTAACCTGAAGGCACCCTCCCAAAGGTGTACATAAAGCTCTCCAACAGACTTGGGTAAACTAGTATTCATATATGTACATAACAGTCATGAACTGTGTACTTTAAGTAGATGAATGTCCACCTGATAGAGTCTGTTCAGGAGCCACCAAGAACCTTCACACTACAAGTGCACAACACATGTATTTTATATGTCACAAGGTAATTAGACACATTACAAAAAACATTAAGTATAATGAAATTAGATTCCAATCCAAGTCTCAAATATACAATTGGATAAGATATCAAACTCAGTGTTTAACAGGCAGCATCAGAAGACCTTTTCATTTGATGCAAATGTACAATACAATACATATAGTCGTTCAACTTCAACATAAACAGGCAAAGTGTAGAGTATCCAGAAACATAGGATTTCTGTAACAAAACATACAATAATTCATATTTGCGGATAACAAAAAAGTATTTGTAGATAACAAAAGTGTTTTTCAGTCCTGAACACGCCTAGATGTGAACAAATGTCAACGCCTTTCGGATTCGGATGAATCCATCTTCAGGGCAGGGAATATAAAGTTCCTTCAAATTTAAATGGGTATTCCTAGGGAAATGTAAATAAACTAGTTAGCTAATCGGGAATTATAAATGAAAAGCTAAATATTGAACACCCAAAGGTATGCACTAACCTTAGTATTGAAGTTTAGAAATCAAGATTCTTATAATCTGTGTAATGAACGAAAAAATCAATGTCAGCTTGTGAGAATCTAAATATAAGTTCACAAAGTATTCAAAATTAAAAAGCAGAAGCCAGAAAGCATAAAGCAAAGGGGTAACACTCACCACGTTCAAAGGCGAATATGGATCACCCCGGATGTGAGTGGGTTGTTAGGAGGTCAATCACACAGTGCGTATACTGTAATTAATCAAAAAACCGAAATGGAGTTACTGAGGAAAACACGAGGGTAATGGTGGTGATGAGTCTCCTAAAGAATGTATGCAGTTTAACTCAGTAGAGTTAACAAGGTCTGGTAGACTTAGTAAAGTAAAGAGAGAAAATGCATTAAGCCAAAATTGATTAAAAGGCGGAATCCGTGGCTACCACGTGTTGGGCTCAGAGTTCGTATTAGATGCATATTAAAGATTTGGAATGTATTCATTTTACAAGATTATAGATTATACAGCCCCTACGGCTGTTCAAGGGTTCCAACAGTCTTACCTGTAATCACAGCAAGGTCGCAGAGTACGAGACGTCCACAAGTCAGACGCTTGGCTCGCGAATGCGGGTTTGTTAAAGGTCGCCATGGCTGCATCGCGCATGCGTGATGCTGCGGCTGACGCCATGTTGGTGGGGGCATGCAGCTGACTTACAATCAAGAGTTTCGATCCACGGGCTTGTATCAATTTGAAATACCTATTGTTATAAAGAATGTTATAGAGCTAATGCCACATCTAGTGTTAATAACTGTAGGTTCCGACACGAAACTCTCCCCTCGAGTGGGTTGCTATGGTGACAACGTGAACAGCCAAGGCGCTGCAGGGTGCTGCGTCTGGCTGTGAGGAGGCAGACCACGGGGGATCTAATTCGGATGGGTGAATCATTTGGACATTGTGTAACCTAGCTATAGTAGGTATACATGTAGACAACAACCTGCTGCCAGGACGGTACACAGGTAAGGCTGACCTACAGGATTGAAAGTCTCATTGGCGGCCATGGGACCCAACAGGTAAACAATCTGGGTGTTGTGGATGGCCATACTGCTGTGTGTGTGGAGTGTGAGGAAGGACACCACCGCAGCCTAAAACGAGGCCGCGTGGTGTCCCCCCTCACACCCTGAAGTAGTGATGCTCAGCCAGACCGGTCACGGAACTAGGCAGGACAAAGCCCGCATTCAGACCGTCTGGATGGCTGGTTAAAGTGGGTTAGTGTTGTTAGTATGCTTGGTGGCTAAGGATAAGCCAGTCAGTGTGATGTAGGAAACAGACCTCTAAAGCATAACCAAGCGACTATGATGGTTGCATGTATAAAAACAACAACCATAACTTGAAGTTGACACTTATGCATTAAAAACAAACATAGGCATAACAAAATGTCAGACAAAGCACATTAGATCGAACTCGCAGTTCATGCCCCTTGGGGTTAAACAATCCAACAGATCAATCCAAAAAATGTCCCTTTGTAGCAATCGTCTGTGTAAATCTCCCCCTCTTGGGCCAGCTTGTACTTGTTCCAAAATAATGCATCTTAATCGGGCAATTGAGTGTCTAGCTTCTAAAAAGTGCATTGACACTGGAGATCTCACATTTTTGGTTGTAATGTTTGATTTATGTTCGGTCCATCTCAGCTTTGCTTTCCTCATGGTGATCCCCACGTAATATAGACCACAGGGACATTTAAGTGCATATACCACATTCGTTGAGTCGCACGTACAAGAGTGTTTAAGAAAGATGGATTTGCCTGTATGGGGATGTGAGATTGTGTTGCCCAAAAGACGATTACTACAGTGCTGGCAATTGTAGCAGGGTTGTGTACCTTTGTATCGTGTGGTTATTGGATGGTCAGTTCCTGTCTCGGCTCGAATCAGGCTGTTCCTGAGAGCCCTGCTGTTTCTATATGCAAATATCGGGGCTCTTGAAAAAGGGATTGAGTTTCAGGGTCCATTTGTAACATTGGCCAGTTCTTGTGGATAATGTTCCTGATTTTTCTGCTCTGATTAGAATGTGTAGTCACGTACACTAATTTCTCCTCTTTATTCTTGACTTTAGTCGTGAGCAGAGTGTCCCTCTGTACATTTGCCACCTTCTCTTCAATCCTGGCGATCGAGGCCGATTTGTATCCCCTCTCCCTGTATTTGTGACGTAGGGCCACTGATTGTCTTGCATACTCTGATTCCTCTGAAATGTTCCTGTGATAACGTAGGAACTGACTCAGTGGAACGCTTTCAATTGTCCTCTGCGGATGGAAACTCATGGCTAGCAAGAGGCTATTCCTGTCAGTTGACTTAGTGAATATCTTGGTTTCGAGTTTAGCATTTTTCACATAGATTTCTACGTCCAGGAAGTTGATCTTGGATTTACTGGTTTGGGGGGTTGAATTGAATATGTGGGTGCACCAGTTCGTCCTAGGGGGGTGGGGGGTAACAGGAGAGAGACACCGGGCATGAACGGGGGGTGGGGGGCAACAGCAGGGAGACCCGGGGCATGACCGGGGGGTGGGGAGCAACAGAAGGGAGAGACGGGGCATGACCGGGGGGGTGGGGGGCAACAGGAGAGAGACACGGGGCATGAGAGGGGGTGGGGGTAACAGGAGAGAGACACGGGGCATGAGAGGGGGGTGGGGGGTAACAGGAGAGAGACACGGGGCATGAGCAGGGGGGTGGGGAGAAACAGCAGGGAGACACGGGGCATGATCGGGTGGTGCGGGGCAACAGGATGGAGACACGGGGCATGAGAGGGGGTGGGGGTAACAGGAGAGAGACACAGGGCATTAGTGGGGTGTGGGGGGCAACAGCAGGGAGACACGGGGCATGAGCGGGGGGTGGGGGGAACACGAGGGAGACACGGGGCTTGAGCGGGGGGTGGGGTAACAGGAGAGAGACACGGGGCATGAGCGGGGGGTGGGGGGCAACAGGAGGGAGACACGGGGCATGAGCGGGGGTGGGGGAACACGAGGGAGACACGGGGCATGAGCAGGGGGTGGGGGGCAACAGCAGGGAGACACGGGGCATGAGCGGGGGGTGGGGGGAACACGAGGGAGACACAGGGCATGAACTGGGGGTGGGGGTAACAGGAGATGAGCAGGGGGTGGGGGGCAACAGGAGGGAGACATGGGGCATGAGCGGGGGGTGGGGGGCAACAGCAGGGAGACACGGGGCATGAGCGGGGGGTGGGGGTAACAGGAGAGAGACACAGGGCATGAGCAGGGGGTGGGGGCAACAGCAGGGAGACACGGGGCATGACCAGGGGGCGGGGGGCAACAGGAGAGAGACACGGGGCATGAGCAGTGGGCAGTGGGGGGCAACCGCAGGGAGACACGGGGCATGGGTGGGGGGAACACGCGGGAGACACGGGGAATGAGCAGGGGGTGGGGGGCAACAAGAGGGAGACACGGGGCATGAGCGGGGGGGTGACAGGAGAGAGACACGGGGCATGAGCGGGGGGTGGCGGGAACAGGAGGGAGACACGGGGCATGAACGGGGTGGGGGGGAACAGGGGAGACACGGGGCATGAGCGGGGGGTGGGGGGGGAACACAAGGGAGACACGGGGCATGAACGGGGGTGGGGGGAACAGGGGAGACAAGGGGCATGAGCGGGGGTGGGGGGAAACAAGAGAGATGCACGGGCATGAGTGGGGGGTGGGGTGGTACAGGAGGGAGACACGGGTAATGAGCGGGGGTGGGGGGAATGGGATATCCGCTCCTCGGTCCTCCGCAGGCCACCGTGTATGATGGCGTTTCTCCTGCAAGTCTGCAGCAGCCTGGGATGTTCAGGAAGTGTAATTCACATGAACCTCACACAGCCCCATTGGAGGCCCCGCTGTCCTCCGATCTTATCAAATCGGAATTTTCGCTTTTTACGATAATCACTTGTGAAGTCCGAAGTCACCGCAGAGCTTGCCACAGATGCCAATATACGAACAATAAACTAAGATGGCAGGCGTCTCTGAAAATAAGACGCACTGCACGCTTTACTGTAGCCAATGGGAGAGCATGTCAGATGTCCGCGGACATCACGCAAGTCGCTTGCCCAATCCCCGTCCTGTCCGCGGAGCGAACAGGGAAGTGTGTCCACAAAGCGGACAGATATCACTCATTTTTTTCACTTACATTTTTGTCTTTTTTTAAAAAAACTACTGGACGGATTTACACCAAATTAAAAAAGCACGCTTTCGGGACTAAGCCGTCGCTCCTGCTGCAAATTTGGTGTAAATCCGTCAAGCGGTTTGGGCTGTAGGCGTGAGCAAAGTTTTTTCCCATTATGTCTATGGGGAACAAAAACGTTTTTGGACCCCCCCTATAACTTTGCCCCCCCTGGACAAAACCTCACCAAACTTTGCAAAAGAATTCAGAGTGGGCCATATACTTGTTTGCAAAGTTTGGTAAGGATTCGTCCAGGGGGAGCGAAGTTATAAGCCGCCCAAAAAGTGCTCTTCCTATGGAAACAGCAACTTAACCATAACTACATGGCCACTATATATATACACACATAGCACATAGTATATGGTAGAATCGAGGGGAGAGAGACCTTATTAGTTAACATGTACAGACCCAATATAGATGGCCCGCAATTTTACAGCAATATTATTGAAATATGTTGCCATACCTTTCCAATGTTACCAACAATACGAGAGGGCAGGGACTTCAACAGGATATTAAATCATATGGCTGATTGCACAGGCTCAAAATTGAGGGATACAGTTCAAGCAGCCCATGTATTGCTGGAAGGCATGTAAACCCATTTCGTATATTTCTTTTGCTTTTCGGAGCCAGTTCTTTTTGATCGGTAGTGAGCTTCCCTTCCACTGTATGGTGAGGCATGCCAGAGCGAGCTGCTAAGAGTAGGTTTCTAGGCATGTGTGCCAGCAGCGTTTGTTGGTCGTCTAGCAACTCAATAACGAATAAGACCAGAAGCGGTGCCAAGTCCCTCTGAATGCCATCTATGTCGTGGATCCAGCCCAGGATTTCCTTCCAGTAAGTTTGGACTTTGGGATATTCCCACCATTGGTGCCAATAGGTGCCTACTGCTGTACAACCCCGCCAACAATACAGACCTATCCTTGTGTACATCTTGGCTAGTCTGTGGGGTATGAGGTGCCACTGCATGAGCAATTTACAATTGTGCATTTTGTACTGGACTGCGATCGTTGAGCTCCAGACCGCTCTGTAGACGGCTGCCCGTCCTTCTGAATTTTCTGCCTAAACCAGGTCTTTCTGCCACTGAGCCTGTGTGTGCGGCATAGTTAAGTGACCTCCTGCTAACAGAGCGCTGAATAGTTTTGCTATCAGACCTCTAGATCCCTGGTGGGTATTTATGACATTTTCGATCGGGGTTAGTTGCCGCTGGGGTTGTTTCTCCCATCGTGTGTCTGTTAATGCACTCTTTAACTGTAGGTATAATAACGGATGAATTGCCAAGCCCTGTTGTGCCGACTCCAGTTCGGCCTTGGTCAGGAACACCCCGTATTTCCACAGTTGCCCTAACCTCACCAGTCCCAGCTCATGATTTGGCTGAACCCGTATGGGATCGACTATGAGGTCTTTAATAGGGGGCGCCCAAATACAGCCTAGGGGAGATGGCCATGCGGTGACTCCAGTCATGTCTGGTTTGTTTTTCCAGGGGGACTACAAGACTGCAAGGATGGGGTGTTCACTTATCCTTCTCAGTAACAATGTTTAGGGGAACCACAGCCCTAGCGTTGCCAACGAGAAGTGCCCATTCTCTAAACAAACCCATTGCTTTTCTCTTGACTCTCTCAAGAGTCAAGAGAAAACACCCTCAATTGTGCGGTCCTGAAATATTCGTAGAAATCTGGGAACCCCACGGCCCCTTTCAGGAGGATCATCATTTTGTACGCAATGTAGAGTTTCTTGCCCTCCAATAGGAAGGTCAAAAGGGACTGTTTAATCTCAACAAGGTATGAGTCTGGGAGTGTTACAGGGAGTGATTGAAATTAGAAGAGAAACCTTGGGAGAATGTTCATTTTTATCGTAGTCAGCCATCCCGCCCAGGAAAGATTCAGTTTTGCCCATTTTTGAATATCTGTTTTCACTGTGGTCCGTAAAGGGGTGAAATTACCTTGGTGTAAATCCCCTAATTTTTTCGTGATGGTCACCCTCGAATATCGAATGCCATTGGGCTTTAACTTGATGCCTCAGGTGTTTAGTGGCCTAGTGGCAGGGGCTGCCTTGTCTAACAGAGGCAGGGCCTCGGTTTTGTTTAGGTTAATGCGAAAGCCCGAATGGGATCTGTGTTCGGTAATTGTTGCAAGGAGGGCTAGGATAGATTGGGTCGGGCAAGTCAGGTACACTAAAATGTTGTCTGCGTATAATGCTTTTTGTATTCCTTTCCAAACCTGGTGAAACCACTGATCACAACCTTCTCCCGTATCATTTCAGCGGGTGGCTCCATGACTAGGGCGAATATCAGGGGCAAGAGTAGGCAACCCTGCCTAGTTCCTCGACTAAGCGTGAAGGGGGTGATTGCTATGCCATTAACTACTACCTTTGCTTTTGTTTTCCGGTATACGGCCTGTGCACCTTTTATCCAGTGTGCCCCAGATTTGCCTCTTGTAGCACTGCCATCATAAAACGGCCACTCAACCCTGTCAAATGCCTTTTCAGCATCATTTGAGACCAGGGTTGGGTCGTCATCCATAGCGGTCAGTGACATGATCAGGTCTAATGTTTTGCGAATATTACCCAAAACTTGCCGCACTTTGACGTAACCTACTTGGTCGCTGTGTATGAATTTCGGCAGTGCAATGCTTAGCCTATCAGCTAGGACACTGGCATAGATCTTTTCATCGACATTGATCAGGGAGATCGGCCTGTAGGAGGCACACTCCTGCTTGTCCTTCTCTTCTTTCAGCAGGACTATTATGCGCGCCTCCGTGAAGGAGACAGGGCTGACCCTGTGTTCATGATATCATTAAAAAAAGAGTCAGAGGGTGAGATGGGCCCACTATAAGACTTATAGAAGTCTGGGGTGAAGCTATCTTGTCCAGGCGCTGATCCCGGTTTCAGCATTGAAATAGCAGCATTTCTTCGAGGTTTATAGGAGCACTTAAGTGGTCTGAGTCATCGCTGTTCAGCTTCCCAAGCACTATGTTACCCATATATTTTTTTGCGCCTTCACTTTCAGCTTCTTTGTCTGAGGTGTAAAGCTGCTCATAAAACATTTGCATACTGATTTTCTAAAGTGCCGGCGGGCGAAGTGTTTCTCTGTGGTCATTTTGGGCTAATTAGCTTGCTTGCCGCTTCTGAGGGTCCAGTTTCTCTTGATCAAGGTGTGTTTAACCGTTTGAACTTTCTGGTGCCCTTGGCGCGTCCTCTTTTGGACCAGGGGCCTTCTGGTTTCCTGGAGGTTTTGGAAGAGGGTGGGAGTTCTTCCATCTATGCACTGTTTGTCCCAGTGGTCAGGTCCCGCAGCACACTGTTGCCCTCCTCAGTAGAGACAACTCAATATTCTTCATTGTCATGTTCGAATGACAGTGCAAAGGGGGAACCCCATCTGTAATGAATTCTTTGTTCCCGCAGTGAGGCAGTTAATGGGCATCAGTCTCTCCTTTTGTCCAATGTTACTGCTGATAGGTGTTGGAAGATTTTCACCCTTGAGCCTTCAAAGTCTATATGATCTCTCTCTCTCACCTGTTGCACAATCTCCATTTTGTTTCTGTAAAGATGACAATTCACCAAAACTGATCTCGGGCCACCTGGAGGGTCCACCTGCCCGGTGCACAATTCTGTTGTTGGGGGGGGGGTCAAATAGAGAGCCCACTAGAGCTTTCATCTGTCTCAGCAGTGTTTCGTTGAGAATCTCTTTAAGGCCCTGTATGCGAATGTTGGATCTTCTCTCTCGGTTTTCCAGTTTGTCCACTTTTGCGGCTAGGTCTAGATTTCTCTGCTCCAGGTCTTGGAAACATC
Organism: Ambystoma mexicanum; assembly: GCF_040938575.1. Classification (NCBI taxonomy): domain Eukaryota; kingdom Metazoa; phylum Chordata; class Amphibia; order Caudata; family Ambystomatidae; genus Ambystoma; species Ambystoma mexicanum. The sequence goes on from NC_090940.1 coordinate 525,824,384, forward strand.
CTTTTCCCTCATCTCAAGCAGGTTGGTGGATTGCTGATAATTCTATTAAGCCTCCACCTTGTCCTCCATCTTGTCAACTGTGATCTACAGGGCCGTCACTGTTGTCGCCACGCTGCTTTTGGATTGATTGTCTCTCCTCCAAGAGCAGATGTATGTCTGCTTTTTTGGCTGTGTCCTGTTCCCCCCCTGGGATGGCTGGCGGGTCTGGGGGCGGCGGCGATTCCATTTCAGGGCTTGAGCGACAGAACTCCTGTAGCTTACGTATGACTGCTTGGTCCAGGTCGGTTGGCATCCAGACTCAGAACTTGGTGGATCTGGGTCTGTACTGATGCCCAGTTGTTTATGCTTTGGCGAGGTGCACAGCCAGGGCGAAGATAGCAAGGCTGTACTGCGTTGAGGCCTTCGGCTCAGCGCCCTGGTCAGTCGCCCTGGGTGTTTGGTGAGGCGTGGTGGATCCACGCTCCACTACACGCCTTGCTGGTACTTCTCTGTTTTAGGCGTGGCTCGCTGCTTACTCTAGGCGCTCTGCTGACCTCTGTGTGCAATATATTGCATGTGCCTCGGGTGCCACACTGCATGCAAGGTTTGCAGGCCTCACCTTGCTTCCAGCTCTGTTGCTTCATGCTTACTGGAGGGGTGTTGTGGCACACCAACCTGTGGGTGGGGATTCCCCCTGCTGCATGGGTGGATAGCGGTTCTTGTTCCTGCTCTGGGTGTGGGCCATTGAGGGCTGATTCCCCCAGTCACGTTGTGCCCGATGGAGAGGAGCTTTCCCTCGAGTTTCGTGTGCAGATTCTGATGTGTAGTCAAGGCTGTGGCACTGCTTGGAGGGGTATAGCATGCGGTGGTCCCTCCCTGTGTAGCGTTTGATTTGATTTGATTTGGTTTTTTCACTGTTGACGTGCTGCCCTCATGCTTCTTCACTTGCGTATACTTTCTTATGGCTCTTTACACTGCCTGGCCGGGGTCCTACGTGCACCGACGCCAGGGAACTGTTGCGCTTTTTCGAGGTTGAGCTCCACGGAGGCGTGGGTTGAGTTCTTAGCATGTACTTTGGGGCGCAGATGTCACTTTCCGCTGCTGGAGGCCCTGTTGTAGTGGTGGTGCGGTTTGTGGCTTCTCCCCAATACTGTTGCCCGTGCTTTTCGCAAGTCTCGTGTGCTGGGTTTGCGGGCAGATTTTTCTGTCCCTCAATGAGGAACGTGTAGGAGTTAATACAGTCCTCCATTGTTGTTTGGGTCTGTTGCCGCCTTCCATGCGGGGCACTACGTGACCTGTGTCTCCTGGGGGGAACTGTCCTCGGTGGCCCCACAACTATCGCCGCTCAGAGGCTCCCTGGAGAGTGCAGATCCGGGCGAAGTTTGCCGAGTTCTCCTTCCTGGTTTGACTTGGGAGTCAGCCTGCAGTCAGACGGCCGCTTCTTCGTCTTTATTTTCCTGCCCTGTATAGCTGTGGCGAGCAGGGTTACATCTTAGTTGCTACCATTCCCCTACAGGTTCCAAGGACGACGAAGGCTCAAGCAGCCATGTCGTCTGAGCCCCCAGGCGGTCTCCGACCTTGCACTTTTTTAATAAGATTTTGATATGGCGTTTTAACGTATAATAATAATGAGAGGATTTTCCTTTTTTAACAGAATTACACTGGAGAATCTTATTAAGTTTGTATTTGTATGAACCTGTTGTATTGATATGTACTTTTATCAGATCAGCCAAAATAAAGCTGAACCGAACGGTTTTCCCAAACTGGAAACTAAAGAAGGGAGAATTGCATCCTAGTTGCCTTTTGACTGCTTGTTTACAGCCTCTTAGCTGTTGGCAATGCGGGTTACAGGTTTCTCCCAGTTGGTGTCCCATAGAAGGGGAGTTGTGCCCTAGTCACCTATGTATTTAATTTGTTTAGTCCTGAAAATTATTGTTTACTATCAATTGTCCTGCTCGGAGCGCCCCGGGGTCACCTTTAGCTTCAGGCCAACTAACCGGTCTTCTTTGGTGTTGCTGCTTCCTGTTTACTGTTTCTGATTACGTGTGGGGTGCTGGGATGTGGGAATGGTATGCATATAAGTACATTCGTACTATAAGTTTTAGCATTGCAATTTTATGGAAATGGTTTATTAATGTGTGAATATTACCCTCGCCCATTCACACACAGACATAGACAAATCCGTATAACCCACAAAAAATAAAATCATATATTTGTATGCTCACTTGATATTTATGGGAAGGGTTTTAGGTAGAAACATAATTTTTTTTGCTCATTTTAAATTTAGTGTATAACTTCAAGGATTTTTTAAGATATAACGATTAAGTACAATAGTATGCAAAGTAAATAACTTGTTTTAAAAATAAAGTCTACATAGGTGTAAGTACAGGGAAGTACTACGCTGTAACAATAGAGGTACAACACTGTCATACAACTTTGTATGGTTGATATTAATGGAGACAGCTATTTGTTTTTAAATGTACAGCTGCTGTGCAGGATGACACGTGTATGATCTCTTTATATTAATGACAAGTGTTCGTTTAAAAAAAAATGATGACTAGCATGTAAGCATGCACGTACTTTTGTCTGTTCAGTTTATATTTACTTTTTGTTACAGGCTTCTAGAACCTACACGCACACATTCATATAATTAGAAATACATTTGTATTTATTTTTCTCCATCGATTAACTAATTTACAGGTGTTGACATCTTTTCAATTTGCTAAAAAAGAATTATGAATTGGATTTAAAAAACGAAAAAAACATACATGTTCTTTTGAGTTTCATGAATTATTTGAAAAGTTTCGAGAGAATACTTACTTTGCATCCACGGTGATCTCTATGTTCAAATGTAATGTTTACTATGGTTTATAGGCATCGTTGGAAAGGTGGCGCGTTTAGGTGTGGTTACAAGCATTTACGGCATGAGCATTTATTATACAACAAGTTCTGCGGAGTGTTTTTCTCTTTTTTGGAGATACTATAGCAATATTGCTGTAGTTTACATAATGCATTCACACTTACTTATTGTTAGAATGTGTGTATTTATATTCAAAGTTCTATGTAGTGATTTTGCTTTTTTAAGTTTGTATCAACAGTACCAGCATACTATTTATTTGTTTTTTTATAAGGCTTGTGTTTTTAACTAGTTATACAGTTATTAATTATAGGAATCGTACCAAAATGTCACCCTCATTTGTGCACCCCTGCAGTCACTGTGAGTTTGGGAGCGCACAAAAGGAGGGTGACATATACTGCGCCCAAGCAGATCAGGGGTTGCGGGGGTGTCCCCCACTCTGCCCAGGCACCGTAACGGGAGTCGGAGGTTACCATTTTCGTAAGCGGGGGACATGAAAGAAAAAAAAGAAAAGCACGCCGCTGTGGCGTCAGCTCTAACCAACGTTAGTGGGAGGAGCTGGCGCCGCAGGGATAGAAGGGTGCGGGCGGCACACACAGAAGTGTGCCACCGTCAAGGTAAGTGGGCTGGGGGGTTGGGAAGCATAATGCAGGCTTGGAGGATGCGGGCACAGTGATCTATATATCATGCAGTAATTGGCATTGATATTTTCATCAGTGCAGATACGGGCGGCGCAGTGATCACATATGCATTTGCAACCTTGGTCATATTTCATTATGCATGCATGGCTAGTTTCTATGGACCTGTATGCTGTAATGTAATATTAGTGATCATGCGCGCAAAGTGTTTGTAAAGTTACGCTTGCGCTTGTTGTTTGAAACTGCATTACTCATACGCTTGTGAAGTATGAGGGGTCAGAAATGCAAAACGGACAAGTAGAGTTTTCTCACAAGTAGCCATTTTATCAAACAATACGGGTGAGATAAACACCTCGCTTTCCCAAACCTGTCAAACCTATCCTAAAGGAAAACACTCTCATAACAAAAGATGTCTACCCCTCACACTTGTACATACAACAAAATCATACAGTTACCATATGGCCATTCAAACTCAACAAAATAACAGTTACATTCAAAAATATACTTTGTAACCATGTATCCTTGTAACCAGAGTTGGATCCCTTCCCCCGGGATTAATTCAGGATTTTCCAAACCAAAGTTCATATCAATAAAGTGCTTTTCAATAGCCAAGTTCTGCTCCAAATACAACACAATATTCTTTTCACTCCATAAGTCCTTCACTTGGCACTGGGATTGTCTTCTTGCTAAACAGGAGCTATCACTCTTCAAGGTGATTGTCAAAGTTTCCACAAGCTTTTGCTCGATAAACCAAAAAGACTTTGTCTTCACACTTCCAGTCAGTATTCAATATAACTTCTTTTCTTTGAAAAACAACCACTTTCACCTTTCTTCTTCATAAATAATCAACAGGGTAATTCATAGAATTTCGCAGAAGAGTGTCGCAAGCGTCTGGCGCAGAGTGTCCGCGTGCGATTGTCTGCGCCAGGCACGTGCGCTAAAACCGATTTCCGCGCACAGCGTATTCATGGATTCTAGGCTCCCAAACCAGCCGTGGCGCAGAGTATCGCAGCGACCCTGCAGCAGCGCCAGTAACGCCCCCAAGAACGCCCTCGCGCAAGGAAAAGCCATCAAAATCGCAAAATCATCGCAAAGGGCTGCGCTAACCTTGGACCAGTTTACAGGGCTGCCAAACAAGGAACGCAAAGCGGGTAACGTTCATATCAGGGGTACGCGGGAAGTTTTACACGCGATTAGCCAGGGTACGTGTATTACAGGGGTACGCGGGAAGTTCAACACGCGATTGGCCAGGGTACGTGTATTACAGGGGTACGCGTGAAGTTTTACATGCGATTAGCCAGGGCACGTGTATTACAGGGGTACGCGGCAATTATCACACGCGATTTGGCTGGGTACGTGTATTACAGGGGTATACGGGAAGTTTTACACGCTATTTGGCTGGGTACGTGTATTACAGGGGTGCACGGGAATAATCACACGCGATTTGGCCAGGTACGTGTATTACAGGGGTGCGTGGGAATTATCACACGCAATTTGGCTGGGTATGTGTATTACAGGGGTGCGTGGGAAGTTAAACACGCGATTAGGCTGGGTGGGTCCTCACAGGTGTACCCTGTACACCCTCCACGGCCCCTGCAGGCCGCCCACACCACAGGGGACTACCCTGCACACCTGCTCATGTCCCCCTGCACCCCCACCCCCCAGCCACCAGGGGCACCCACCACCAGGCCCCGACTCATGTCTCCCACCACCCCCACCCCCCAGCCACCAGGGGCACCCACCACCAGGCCCGCACCCATGTCTCCCACCACCCCACCACCCAGCAGTGCAGGGGCAGCCTCCACCAGGCCCCCACCCATGTCTCCCACCACCCCCACCCCCCAGCAGTGCAGGGGCACCCACCACCAGGCCCCCACTCATGTCTTCCACCACCCCACCCCCCAGCAGTGCAGGGGCAGCCTCCACCAGGCCCCCACTCATGTCTCCCACCACCCCCACCCCCCAGCCACCAGGGGCATCCTCCACCAGGCCCGCACCCATGTCTCCCACCACCCCACCCCCCAGCAGTGCAGGGGCAGCCTCCACCAGGCCCCCACCCATGTCTCCCACCACCCCACCCCCCAGCAGTGCAGGGGAAGCCTCCACCAGGCCCCCACTCATGTCTCCCACCACCCCCACCCCCCAGCCACCAGGGGCATCCTCCACCAGGCCCGCACCCATGTCTCCCACCACCCCACCCCCCAGCAGTGCAGGGGCAGCCTCCACCAGGCCCCCACCCATGTCTCCCACCACCCCCACCCCCCAGCAGTGCAGGGGCACCCACCACCAGGCCCCCACTCATGTCTCCCACCACCCCACCCCCCAGCAGTGCAGGGGCAGCCTCCACCAGGCCCCCACCCATGTCTCCCACCACCCCACCCCCCAGCAGTGCAGGGGCAGCCTCCACCAGGCCCCCACTCATGTCTCCCACCACCTCCACCCCCCAGCCACCAGGGGCATCCTCCACCAGGCCCGCACCCATGTCTCCCACCACCCCACCCCCCAGCAGTGCAGGGGCAGCCTCCACCAGGCCCCCACTCATGTCTCCTACCACCCCCACCCCCCAGCCACCAGGGGCACCCACCACCAGGCCCCCACTCATGTCTCCCACCACCCCCACCCTCCAGCCACCAGGGGCACCCACCACCAGGCCCCCACTCATGTCTCCCACCACCCCCACCCCCCAGCAGTGCAGGGGCAGCCTCCACCAGGCCCCCACTCATGTCTCCCACCACCCCCACCCCCCAGCAGTGCAGGGGCAGCCTCCACCAGGCCCCCACTCATGTCCCCTATCACCCCCACCCCCCAGCCACCAGGGGCACCCTCCACCAGGCCCCCACCCATGTCCAACCCATGTCTCCCACCACCCCCACCCCCCAGCCACCAGGGGCACCCTCCACCAGGCCCCCACCCATGTCTCCCACCACCCCACCCCCCAGCAGTGCAGGGGCAGCCTCCACCAGGCCCCCACTCATGTCCCCTATCACCCCCACCCCCCAGCCACCAGGGGCATCCTCCACCAGCCCCCCACCCATGTCTCCCACCACCCCCACCCCCCAGCAGTGCAGGGGCAGCCTCCACCAGGCCCCCACTCATGTCTCCCACCACCCCCACCCCCCAGCAGTGCAGGGGCAGCCTCCACCAGGCCCCCACTCATGTCCCCTATCACCCCCACCCCCCAGCCACCAGGGGCACCCTCCACCAGGCCCCCACCCATGTCCAACCCATGTCTCCCACCACCCCCACCCCCCAGCCACCAGGGGCACCCTCCACCAGGCCCCCACCCATGTCTCCCACCACCCCACCCCCCAGCAGTGCAGGGGCAGCCTCCACCAGGCCCCCACTCATGTCCCCTATCACCCCCACCCCCCAGCCACCAGGGGCATCCTCCACCAGGCCCCCACCCATGTCTCCCACCACCCCACCCCCCAGCAGGGAAGGGGCAGCCTCCACCAGGCCCCCACTCATGTCTCCCACCACCCCCACCCCCCAGCAGTGCAGGGGCGGCCTCCACCAGGCCCCCACTCATGTCCCCTATCACCCCCACCCCCCAGCCACCAGGGGCACACTCCACCAGGCCCCCACCCATGTCCAACCCATGTCTCCCACCACCCCCACCCCCCAGCCACCAGGGGCACCCTCCACCAGGCCCCCACCCATGTCTCCCACCACCCCACCCCCCAGCAGTGCAGGGGCAGCCTCCACCAGGCCCCCACTCATGTCCCCTATCACCCCCACCCCCCAGCCACCAGGGGCATCCTCCACCAGGCCCCCACCCATGTCTCCCACCACCCCCACCCCCCAGCAATGCAGGGGCAGCCTCCACCAGGCCCCCACCCATGTCTCCCACCACCCCACCCCCCAGCAGTGCAGGGGCAGCCTCCACCAGGCCCCCACTCATGTCCCCCACCACCCCCACCCCCCAGCCACCAGGGGCATCCTCCACCAGGCCCGCACCCATGTCTCCCACCACCCCCACCCCCCAGCAGTGCAGGGGAAGCCTCCACCAGGCCCCCACTCATGTCTCCCACCACCCCCACCCCCCAGCCACCAGGGGCATCCTCCACCAGGCCCGCACCCATGTCTCCCACCACCCCACCCCCCAGCAGTGCAGGGGCAGCCTCCACCAGGCCCCCACCCATGTCTCCCACCACCCCCACCCCCCAGCAGTGCAGGGGCACCCACCACCAGGCCCCCACTCATGTCTCCCACCACCCCACCCCCCAGCAGTGCAGGGGCAGCCTCCACCAGGCCCCCACCCATGTCTCCCACCACCCCACCCCCCAGCAGTGCAGGGGCAGCCTCCACCAGGCCCCCACTCATGTCTCCCACCACCTCCACCCCCCAGCCACCAGGGGCATCCTCCACCAGGCCCGCACCCATGTCTCCCACCACCCCACCCCCCAGCAGTGCAGGGGCAGCCTCCACCAGGCCCCCACTCATGTCTCCTACCACCCCCACCCCCCAGCCACCAGGGGCACCCACCACCAGGCCCCCACTCATGTCTCCCACCACCCCCACCCTCCAGCCACCAGGGGCACCCACCACCAGGCCCCCACTCATGTCTCCCACCACCCCCACCCCCCAGCAGTGCAGGGGCAGCCTCCACCAGGCCCCCACTCATGTCTCCCACCACCCCCACCCCCCAGCAGTGCAGGGGCAGCCTCCACCAGGCCCCCACTCATGTCCCCTATCACCCCCACCCCCCAGCCACCAGGGGCACCCTCCACCAGGCCCCCACCCATGTCCAACCCATGTCTCCCACCACCCCCACCCCCCAGCCACCAGGGGCACCCTCCACCAGGCCCCCACCCATGTCTCCCACCACCCCACCCCCCAGCAGTGCAGGGGCAGCCTCCACCAGGCCCCCACTCATGTCCCCTATCACCCCCACCCCCCAGCCACCAGGGGCATCCTCCACCAGCCCCCCACCCATGTCTCCCACCACCCCCACCCCCCAGCAGTGCAGGGGCAGCCTCCACCAGGCCCCCACTCATGTCTCCCACCACCCCCACCCCCCAGCAGTGCAGGGGCAGCCTCCACCAGGCCCCCACTCATGTCCCCTATCACCCCCACCCCCCAGCCACCAGGGGCACCCTCCACCAGGCCCCCACCCATGTCCAACTCATGTCTCCCACCACCCCCACCCCCCAGCCACCAGGGGCACCCTCCACCAGGCCCCCACCCATGTCTCCCACCACCCCACCCCCCAGCAGTGCAGGGGCAGCCTCCACCAGGCCCCCACTCATGTCCCCTATCACCCCCACCCCCCAGCCACCAGGGGCATCCTCCACCAGGCCCCCACCCATGTCTCCCACCACCCCACCCCCCAGCAGGGAAGGGGCAGCCTCCACCAGGCCCCCACTCATGTCTCCCACCACCCCCACCCCCCAGCAGTGCAGGGGCGGCCTCCACCAGGCCCCCACTCATGTCCCCTATCACCCCCACCCCCCAGCCACCAGGGGCACACTCCACCAGGCCCCCACCCATGTCCAACCCATGTCTCCCACCACCCCCACCCCCCAGCCACCAGGGGCACCCTCCACCAGGCCCCCACCCATGTCTCCCACCACCCCACCCCCCAGCAGTGCAGGGGCAGCCTCCACCAGGCCCCCACTCATGTCCCCTATCACCCCCACCCCCCAGCCACCAGGGGCATCCTCCACCAGGCCCCCACCCATGTCTCCCACCACCCCCACCCCCCAGCAATGCAGGGGCAGCCTCCACCAGGCCCCCACCCATGTCTCCCACCACCCCACCCCCCAGCAGTGCAGGGGCAGCCTCCACCAGGCCCCCACTCATGTCTCCCACCACCCCCACCCCCCAGCCACCAGGGGCATCCTCCACCAGGCCCGCACCCATGTCTCCCACCACCCCCACCCCCCAGCAGTGCAGGGGCACCCACCACCATACACCCCACCAACCTGGATGACTCCGTGCCATCTTCCCTCGTTGGGCCCTGTGGGGTCCCAGCTGCCTCTTCTGCTGCTGAGGAGTCCAACTCCGACCTCCGCCTCTTGGACCTCCCCTTGCCAGCTGCGGCCTGGGACGCGGCACCAGACTCCTCACTCCCCGACGAGATCACAACTTGGGAGGGGATCTGGCCCTTGCGTCTCCGGCTGGTGGTGCGACCCCTGCCGCTGTGCTCCACAGCACCTGCTCCGTCCTCTTCATCAGTTGACGGTGCAGACAGGGAGAAAGAAAACACAGGCATCAGGGCACTGTAAAATGGACTCATACACACATGACAGTTATACATGAGTGGCATAGGTAAACCTCAGACATGGCATCACAATCCCCAACACACATGTCATTTCAACTTGCACACATGAGCCATACCACAGCCATGATGCAACAGCCAGCACCATCCATTCACATACAACAGCATGTGCAGCCAAAGGTCATCCACACATCACATGCAACATAGGGAGTACACTACACATGCACACACAACACCAAACCTGCATGCATGTGTACACCTCTGCCAACTGTCGCAGTGTCTCCATCGACATCCATGTCACACCTGACAATCATTCCTCCACATCCTGTGCCATGCAAGCCCACACACACAAGCACCATCCATGTGTCACACATGAGACCCCTCGCATGTGTCACCCTCACAGCCCTGTACACCCCCCCTACTTGGCCACATAAAATACATGTTCAACCTGCACACTCCTGGCACACCACCACACGCACAACTTACTATCAGTATGCATGTACACTTACCGCTCGACTCCAGACGGGTCTGCTTCTCAAGGACATGGATGTGGAGCGCAGGGGATATGCGTTCCAGGACCCTCATCTGATCTTCCGACAAGTGGCCCCGCCCGCCCCTTAGCATATGCTGCCATCATGAGGCGCCGGGCCTTGTTGAGGGTGCTGGACCTGAAGTCCTCCCAGCGCTTCCTGACACATTAGTAGTCGCGGACTGCCACCTCCTCCGCGTTGATGGCAGTCACGACGTCCATCGGCGCGCAACCTTCCGAAGAGGGCATCATACTGCCCCACGACATGCTCCACCAGGACAACAACTTCCCTGGCACTGAAGCTGGTGCCCCTCTGCCTCCTTGGCCGGGGGTTGCCACTGGTGCCAGATGTCGTAGTGCCCGACATGGCAACCCCAGAGGCAGGAGTGGGTGGGCAACTGGGTCCTGGTGCTGGGCTGTGGGGTGACAGTCGGGAGCCTTTGGTTCCAGCAGGGGTGGTCACAGCAACAGCACCCCTGGCTGATGTGCAGGCAGCAAATGGCAGGGCACGTGGCCAGCAGGCAGTCAGGCAGCAGCAGATGGCAGGTGGGAGCGTGCTCAGGGCTCTGGGGGGCAGTAATTTGGCCTCCTGGGCAGGAGCGTGGTCTTTCGTGTGTGAACGCGTGGACAGCCTGATAGGGAGTGATTTTGCACGTGAAAATCCCACACGTCTGCGTGTGAATCGAAGAAAGGCCCTTAGCGCGTAAACCCATCAACAGCATATGCGCGTCCATGAAGTCACGTGCACGTGCAGGAAAATGTTGCGTGACACGTCCGAGTGTCAAAGCGTGTGATTGGAGAAAATAGACCTACACGCAGAAGTCACAAAGCGTGTAAATGGTTAAAATGGACCTACACGCAGAAGTGACAAAGCGTGTGATTGGTGAATATGGATCTACACGCAGAAGTGACAAAGCGTGTGATTGGTGAAAATGGATCTACACGCAGAAGTGACAAAGCGTGTGATTGGTGAAAATGGGCCTAGCACGTACACGCCGCGTAAGTGACGCTGTACGTGTGGGCCTGTATATAAGGTACGTGTAGAACACCATTTCCTTGTACGTGCTTTTCGTGGAGAGCGAGTGGGTGAATTCTGTACTTCTTGTCGTTTCACACGCGATTTACTTCACGGCGTTTCCAGTTCGTACTCCCTGTTACCTCTGACAGCTTTTTCTCTTTTTTCTCTCGTACTGGTTTACCTGGGCCTGTTCCCTCAAACAGTGTCCCCTTCTACTGTTGTCCTGTCTCCTCAGACAGTGTACATATCTTCTTTTGGCGGGGGTGTTGCCAACCAAACGCGCTCATTTTTCACGCTCTTTTACCTGGCAGACGGTGAGTCACGCACGTATCTAACTTCTGTGCTTGCCCCGTGTGTAGCCTACCCCTTCAGAGGTCATTCTAGGCTGCGTGTGACACGCATACGTTCATTCTTGTGTTACTGGGTGCCACAGCGTAGTGCAGGTTTTTCTTTCTGCACACGTGGTCTAGGAGGGGTTGAGTGCACGTCATCTCCCTTTTTTGGGCCTCCTGTGCGTTGCGTGACCCGTCATCTTTCCCCAGGGGTTACAATCAGCCTTGCTAGAGCACTAGGGTACAATTACCATCTGGTACCCAACCCCTTTGACCCCCAATTGCCCAGGACTATAGCCTACAGCCACTCCCATACGCACATTAATATCAGTGCCATGGCTGGGAGGCGAGGATTCCGTAAGGGTGGCAAAGGTGGAAGAGCCACAAGTGGTGGCCGTGGTGGATCCGGTAGGGGACGTGGTTGTAACTTGCAGGGTGAGCCTGTCCCCCCATGTGCGGAGGACCAGTCAAGGGCACCCATTATCCCCCCCTTCCCCCCCCCCTCCCGTTGAGGCTGATGTGGCTGACACCATCCATGCTCAGCCCTTGTTGGACCAGCCCATTGTGGCACCACACCTGGCTGACTCCATGGCTGACTTCCAGGTCAGCAGGGCTACCACACGTGCGCTGGTGCACGTTGATGCCATCATGCCACGTGGATCTGGGGCAGCAAGGTCATCTGCTGCCCCAAGTAGGCAGGGCGGAGAGGCTGCAGGGGCAGCTGCGGCTCCATCCACCCCAGCTCTCACACACCCAGCCAGGACAGTGTCCGTCCTAGTCCATTCTGCTGACATTCCCCATGACACCATTACACTTGAGCCAATGCCTGCACCAACTCCCATGCTGAGTGTGCAATCCCACACACCTGATACAGAGCCCACCAGGGCTCCTGCCCCTAGTGTCCAGAGCGGCGCAGGACACTCAGGATCACCACCACCTTCCAAGCGGAAGAGGAAGAGTGCTCGTCCGGCACAGGCTGATGCCCCAGACACGGCTACACAGTCCGGTCCGTCGAGGAAGCCCAGCTTCACGGATGACGAACTGAATGCACTTGTCGAGTATGTGTCCGGACATGATAACGAGATGGTCATTGTTGCAGGATCAAAGACCACACCTGCACAACGCCAGGCACACTGGCAGACCGTTGCGGACATCGTAAGCGCCCTTGGAATCGTGAGGCGCACAGCCAATGATTGCTACAAGCGCTGGAATGACCTAAAGCGCAGGGCAAAGAAGAAGCTGGCCTCAAGTCATGCCGCAACTCTAGTGACTGGAGGTGGGTCTCCAGTAGAAGACATGGAACTCACTCCACATGAGTCAGTCGCTGGGACCTACGTCACGGAGGAACAGATCCAAGGCGTGGGAGATCTGCCTGATTACGAGGTATTGTCCGGTGAGTGCACATGCATGTGTGTGTCATCCATGTGCATGCTGTGTGTGTGAGGGCATCTGTTTGTGTGCCAGGTGAGAGTGTGTGCGCCTGAGTCGAATGTGTCAGCCATGTGCTTCATGCAATACATCCTGCACAGCTGCAATTGGCCATTGCAGTATCCCTTCTGCCAACAGTAGACATCTAGCCCAACAGCACCCCAGTTGCCCTTGAAGTGTCACCTTGCCACAACATTGTTGCTTATTTTCCTATGTTCAATCAGACAGATTGTATGCATTCCACCACTTTTACTAGGCATTCCTCAGTCCTCTAGTCACATGTCTGGCATGGCCATGGTAAAGTGGAGTGACTTTGTTACTTGGATATCATATGTTCACACATGTCCCTGTGCAATTGGACCATATTGGACTGGCAGCTCCAGGTGATAAAGCAGACCTGTTTCAATTAGAAAAGCTATTGCATGTGGGAACTGGACAGAATGAATAAGTGCTGCCCTCCTCTCCATCTACACTCAATAGCAATGGCACATGCCATCTGTGTGATGGCATGTGTGTGTCACCTGGCAATCACAGGGCAATGTGTGATGCCACTGCCAGGCAGCATGCAGAAAATGTGTTCATCTTCCATCTTTGTGTAATGAGTGTGTGCCATTTGCCTGCCCTTCATACGCAGTGAGGGTGCATGCATGGGAGGGTCTTAGTCATGTGGGACATGTGTCAATCAAGTACTGGTTCTCTTGCTTCTCAGCCCTCATTGTGTGCCATGGTGCTAATGCGGGTTTCCATTTCTTTGTTATTATGTCATTGCAGGGGAAGACGCACCTGATACTGCTGGGGTTGTGGAGATGGTGCAGAGCCAGGAGGGGTCCGAGGGCCGACCAACCACCAGTGAGGGACGTGGTGTGCTGGTGGGTGAAAACCCACAAGTGCTACAGGTTGTGCTCTCAAGGGGTGTCTCTGGCTGCACCTCCCCCGAGCTGTACTCAGCTGTTGACTCGGATGATGAGACCTACGTGCCGTCGCAGGTGAGTGTTCCAGGGAGGGAATCTGTTCTGTCCCACCCACCTGCACCAGGGTCAGAACCCTCAATGGGGATGTCAGTGTTGGCAGCTAGGCCTTTGGTGGTTACGGATGCAGGGTCATACTCCGCGACATCTGATCCTGTTCCTGGGCCAGCAGATCAGAGGGGGAATGCAGTCCTGCAGCCTCAGGCAGTGCCGGCACAGCAAGGCGCAGTCCGCCTTGCCCCAGACAGGTGTGGTGCCCGCCGACGTGGTGGCCGTACGCCACCTGGCAATACCGCATGGGAGCAATCCATTTACGGTATGGTTACCCAACAGGCAGCATCATCCGAGATGATGGCTCAGGCCATGGATAGGGTGGCCACTTCCATTGTCCCCCCTGAAAGGCTGATGGAGCGACTAGAGCAGGCAACCAACTCCATCTGCCAGTCACACAGGGAGGACATGTTGGCGTCCAACAGGGACAGGCGGGCGGCACTGGCGACTCTGCAGGAGGCCATCTCCATAGAGTCCCAGGGCCACAGGGAAGCCCTGAGGCAGGAGCTACATCAACTCAGGACGACTCTAGTTGAGCTTGAGGCTTCAACACACCAAAGGACAGAACAGCAGCTGGAGCGTCTCACCCGTACGCTCTCAGCTGAGATGCAAGCAACGAGGGCGGAGGTCCGGGCATCCCGTGAGTTGTTGCATGGGGACCTCCGCACCCTCATCCTCCAGAACGAGACCTACCACACCCGCATGCTTGCAGCCATGGAGGAACAGAGTAGGGCCTTGCGTGGGCTGCCTCCCATAGTGCAACCACCTCCGGATGCAGCTGCACAGGGTGATAATAGCGACAGCAGTGATACTCCCACAATAGGGTAGCCGTGTGGGCCATGAGCCCATGGAGGTGTTTTTTTTTTTCCCAGGATCCACACAGGTGGTTTCTGGTGTGCACCCTGACCTCGGACCTCCTGGGTGGCCTCCCCAACCCCCCCGGGCCCTTTAATGGCCATTTCTGATTTTTTTTTATTTTTATTTTTATTTTTATATTTATTTTTATATTTTTCCCAATTTTTTTGGGACAATTTGTTGGCTTCCGTGGTTCCTGTGGGCATACGCTGCATTGTGGCTGGGCACATGCAGGCTTGTCATGTATTAGGTTCAGATGCCTGGGTTTGAGTCACACACACCCCTCCTGCTTCCCGTTTCCATGGGCTTGCAAAGGGTGTGCCCAAGTGACATTGAAGTACATGGTGACATTGGACTTCCACTACATGTGTGGGTAGTCTAGTCAATACTGTGTATACATTCCTAGTGCATATTGCTGTTGTGTTGTACACTGCATGTTGCATTGATGTGTAACTCATCATCTGTGTCTGCCTCCCAATTTGCAGGTCCCTTCCTCATGTCTACACAAGGCCCTCTAGTCTGGAGATGGGGTCCTTGTTGGCAGC
Source organism: Ambystoma mexicanum (assembly GCF_040938575.1). Taxonomy (NCBI): domain Eukaryota; kingdom Metazoa; phylum Chordata; class Amphibia; order Caudata; family Ambystomatidae; genus Ambystoma; species Ambystoma mexicanum. The sequence goes on from NC_090940.1 coordinate 525,839,804, forward strand.
AGTGCACCTACAACTCTACATGGCACCAACACTGTTCAGTTGGAAGTGGTGGGAGTGCAGGCATATCCAGGTGGTGAGACAACTGATTTATTACATTACTGAAGTCATGTTAATGGTAGTACCTGCTCAGGTTTGTTGTTGGTCCTGCATTACAGTGAGCATTTCAGGTGTAGGAAGTTTCAATTGGGGACACTGTACATTGCAACACTTGTCATGTTGTGGGGATTACTTTGTTTACCTGCACATAGCATGACATGGCACGGTGTGTTGTGTGGCGGTGCTGGGGATGGGTTGGGTGACATGGCACTGTCCTCTTGTTGCATTTAGCAAGTGGGTATTCATTTTGGCTGCTTGAATGTGTTTCTTCACAAAACTGCATTGGTGTTGTGTGTGGGTAGGGATGCACACATTGTAACACTTCCAGGTGAACAATCTCAGGCTGATATGCTTTTCACGGTTGAATCTCCAGACATTCAGGATCAGTGTCAGGTTGAGTCATCATTGACTGTCAGATGGAATGTGCCAGGCCAGTGTGCACTCCACAGGGGAGTGAATACTATGTGAAGTAATTAGCCACTAGCTGTGTACGGGCTGCCTCCCCCCGTGCCCTTTCCCCTCCCATGCGCAGCGGCTGTGCATGTGGTTGGGGATGTGGGGCCACCACCATGTCCACGGGCAGGCCCCGGTGTGTTGCAACGTTGTGCAGGACACATGCTGCCACTATGATCCTGCACACTACTGGGGGAGCGTATAACAGCTGCCCGCCAGAACGGTCAAGGGAGCGAAAGCGTGACTTTAGCACTCCGAATGTGCGCTCCACTATGCCCCGGGTTGTAATGTGGGCTGTGTTATATCTTACCTGGGGTGGCGTGGTGGGGTTCCGAATTGGCGTCATCATGTGGGGGCTGAGAGGGTAGGCACTGTCCCCTGTGGAGGTGGTGATTGGTATCATTGGTGGGGTTGTGACCTTGCTCAGTATCCAACATGCATGCATGTGCAGTGGCATACATACTCACCAAGCAGCCATGTATCGCCATGCCGCCCAGCATCTATGTCCCGGCATAGGGTGGACATTCGGTAAATGAAGCTGTCGTGGGTGGACCCGGGATAGTTGGCATATACTGAGGTGATGATTCCCTTGGCATTACATACTACCTGCACGTTGATGGAATGCCAGTGCTTGCGGTTCCTATAGATGTGCTCAGATGCCCTGGGGGGACGTAGAGCCACATGGGTGCAGTCGATGGCACCTAGCACTTTGGGGAATCGTGCCACACCGTAAAAATCCTGGGCCGCAGCATGCCTTTCTGCAGGTGTTCTGGGCAGGTATATGTGCCTGCGGACTGATGGGCGTGCAGTGATGATGTCCAAGACCTGGTGTAGGCAGCGTGGCGTGACTGGGTGGCCTGTGACACCCCACCCACTATGGCACTTGTCCGCTGAAATGATCCAGTGGCTAAGAAGTGCAGTACATTGAGGACCTTCTCCATGGGGCTGAGTGCTTGGGAGCACAGGGTGGGTGATGTGAGGTCATCCTCCCACTCACTCACCAGGTCCAGTATTATGTGTGGTGGAAACCTGTACCTTCCATACACCTGGTCATCAGGCATCCCGAACAGGCTGGTTCTGGGTGTGAATATTCTGGCCCTGACTCTCCTCCTCCTCCTCCTTTGGTAGCCCACTGCCACTGCTGCTAGGAACGGTATGTTCATCCTGGCATCTGGCTTGTCATTTGATAAGTGCGCAAATTAATGCTTTGCACGTGTACTAGGCGAGCGTGTGACCCGCGCACCCCTGGAATCTAGTTCCCAGTCCAATAGCGTGTGGAAATTCCCACGCACCACGGGATACAGGTGCGCTGACGTACTTGCGTGTGTAAGTGCCCGCGCACCCCTGAAATACACGTACATAGGCCAATCGCGTGTAAGCGCACTTTTGTCGAATTACACGCGATGACACTCGGACGTGCAGTATTTTCACGTGTGCTCCGTCATCACGTGCTGATTGGGGAACACCCGTGCGGGTCACGTCACAGACGCGCTTACGCGCTGAGGGACTCTGGTCCAATAGAATCGCGTATGCGTGCTGACGCGCTTACGCGCTAAGGGCCTTTCCCCGGATTTCACGCTGACGTGCAGGATTGTCACGTGCCAAATCACTCCGTATCAAGCTGGCCACCCGAAAACACACGGAAGACCACGCTCCTGCCCAGAAGGCCGAGTTACTGCCCCCCAGTGCCCCGAGCAGCCTCCCACGTGCCATCTGCTGCTGCCTGCCTGCCTGCCTGCCTGCTGCCACCGTGCCCTGCCATTTGGTGCCAGCACATCAGCCATCTGCAGGGGTCCAGTTGCTGTGTCCACCCCTGCTGGAACTGAAGACTCCCAACTGGGATTACATCGCTCCACAGCCCAGCCCCAGGACCCAGTTGCCCACCCACACCTGCCTCTGGGGTTGCCATGTCGGGCACTTCCACATCTGGCACCAGTGGCAACCCCAGGCCAGAGGGGCAGAGGGGCACCAGCTTCACTGCCACCGAAATTGGTGTCCTGGTGGAGCATGTCCTGGGGCAGTATGATGCCCTCTTTGGATCGTCCCGCGCCAGCAAGGAAGGACGGGAGAGGATCTGGGCCGACTGTGTGGTTGCCATCAACGCGGAGGGGGTGGCAACCCGCAACGTCCTGAAGATCAAGAAGCGCTGGGAGGACTTGAGGTCCAGGACCCTTGTGAAGGCCCGGCGCCTCGTGGAGGGGGGCCGGGGCCACATGAGTTCCATCCAGAAGAGGGTCCTGGAACGCGTACGCCCAGCGCTCCACGCCCAGATCCTTGAGAGGGAGGCCCGTCTGGAGTTGAGCGGTAAGTGTCCAAGCATTACTGTGTGAGACAGGGCATGTTGCGGTGTGCTGGTTCTATGATACTTGCCTGTATGTGTGCCATAGGCCATGTATGCATGTATGTGTGCAGGGACATCATGGTAATGCATGTGCGACCAGTGATGTGTGACCCACGTGGTTGTTGCATGTGTCCAAATGTGGCATGGGGAGCCCTATGCAGATTCTGAACATGAGAGCATGCCAGTCTCTGTACCTGGACATGGGTGGGGGTGAGGGATGGGTGCTGATGCCAGGTATATATATGGTAGCCATGTCTGTGTGCCTGACCTGCGTGTCTGTGACTTGTGCATGCCATGGATGCATGACACATGTGTGTGACAATGCACAGATTCAGTGAAGCAGCCAACTTACCCTTGTTTTGGCTGTTTGGTGTGTTTGGGGCCAGATGGATGTGACTGAGGTGAAGTGTGTGCATGTGATATGCATGAGCCATGATGCATGTGAGTTGCATATCATTGAATGTTTCAAGAGTCCATTGGACATGCATGGAAATATCCATGGCATGCAGCATGCCTGTTACTGTGTGTGTTTTGCCTGGACTGACCCATGTGTTGTGGAGGGACATGATGGAAGTGTACTTTGACAGTGGTGCTCATCTGCTATTGCTTCCTGTCTAGGGGACCATTGTGCAGTACCCTGATGCTTGTGTTCTTTGTCTCCCTCTACGCAGCGGCTAGTGAAGAAGAGGGCGGAGACGGCGCTGTGGAGCAAGGCGGCGGGGATGCACCCACGGCTGCAGCGGAAGGGGTGGGTGAGCCCCCACAGGGGCCTGCTACGGCGGGAGACGGTGAGGAGCCATCCAGGTTGGTGGTTTGCACAGAGGAGGAGGAGGCCGCCACTGGGGCACACATGGGGCCTGGTGGGGGCATCCCTGCTGGTGCAAGTGGTGCAGTCCAGGGCCAGGGGCAGGAGGCAACACAGGTCACCGTGGAGGGGCCTGTGCATGTCGCTGTCCCTGACCCTGTGAGTGCACCACCATGCACCAGCAGGGATGCCCCGTCCCAGGCCCGTCCGCAGGTAGTGGTGATGTCCATGTCACCTGACTCCCCTCCACCTGCGGACGTGGGAACCCCTGGCCGTGTGGAGAAGGTCCTGATTGGGGTCGCGATGCGCACGGCTGTGATTCGTGATGCCGTGCGTGCTTCTCGGGAGGAGCACGCACGTCATCACGAAGTGCACCGTGCCGACGTGGCCCAATTGGGTTTCCTGCATGTGTTGGCCAATGTGGCGGCCCTCTCCTCCTCTGTGCAGGCTATCCACCAGTCGTTCTCCTTGCCGTCTTCCGGGCCAGATGCCACCAGGGCCCCCTGTGGACCTGCCCCGACCAATGCAGCCAGCTCGGTGGGGATCCCATCCCTGCCACAGTTGGGAGTCGGAGGTCCAGCAGGGGTGGACAACACTGCAACTGGACCCCAGCAGATGGAAGATGTGACAGCATCATCAGGCAGGGCACGTGCACGACGGCGTCGGTGGTTTCCATCAGCTTGGATGCCGTTGTGCTGGCAGAGGCAGTGGCGTCGGAGGCAGCAGCGGGCTCGACGTGGGAGGCATAATGGCTCGGGGCCATCAAGATCAGAGGGGCAGCCATCGGCCGGAGGGCAGGGCAACCCTGGGATGGTGGTGTCTTCCGTGTGGGAGGAGTTGGTCCAGCGGATAGGTGCGGAGCGGCAGCGGGCGGAAGAGGAGCGGCTCGCCATGGTCAGGGCGGAGTTCTCCATGCGTCGGGCATTGAGGCGGGCTGAGTGCCTCGAGGAAGCTCGCAGGGAGTTTGAGCTGTACATGGGGTTATCCCTGCGAGACCTCGGGGCCAGGACAGAGTCCCGCCTCCAGGACATCGACATGGAGTTCGATGATGCCCTGGCCAGCAACATCAACAAGTGAGCCGCAGGACTTGCCCGCTGCCTTTGTATATAGTTATTTAGTTAGTTAGTGTTAGGTTTCCTTTATTTTGTTTTATTATTTTGGACCGCTCGGACAATGGCCACTTTTTTGTATATATTTTTTAGATTAGGTAGTAGTAGGTTTCATTTATGGTGTTGGCTCATGGACCCTGGAACATTCCTGTATATAGTTTGCTTTTTGTAGATACTTCTTTTTCATTTCTTATTGTGTTCACCATGAGGAAATGGTTTTTCATATTTTTTCATACTACATGATATTGCTTTGGACGACAATTTTTTTTTATTCCTTTTTTTTTTGATTATGACTTTTGTTCTCGGACATGGACCATTAATTTGCTTATCCACATAGTTGTATGTTTGATTTGTTTACTTATTTTTAATCTATAATACATTTTTTATTTTTACTTTCACTTGTGTTATTTTCTCATTGGTTTCATACATGTCATGATATGTGTTTTGACATTCACTTGCACCCATTGTGTATGTGTGTGTGTCGGGCATGTGTCCATTTACAATGTTGCCATTGGGGTTGTATCATGTAATTGCATTCACTATGTGCACTTGCCTGGGTGTTTGTGCTGGGTATGCTGCCCATTACTGCCATGATTGTGTATCGTCAGGACCTGGGGCCAGGGGGACATGTGTGGGTGCCTGGTGGAGGTTGCCCCTGCACTGCTGGGGGGTGGGGGTGGTGGGAGACATGAGTGGGGGCCTGGTGGAGGTTGCCCCTGGATGGTGGGGGGTGGGGGTGATAGGGGACATGAGTGGGGGCCTGGTGGAGGTTGCCCCTGCACTGCTGGGGGGTGGGGGTGGTGGGAGACATGAGTGGGGGCCTGGTGGAGGTTGCCCCTGGATGGTGGGGGGTGGGGGTGGTGGGAGACATGAGTGGGGGCCTGGTGGAGGCTGCCCCTGGATGGTGGGGGGTGGGGATGATAGGGGACATGAGTGGGGGCTTGGTGGAGGGTGCCCCTGGATGGTGGGGGGTGGGGGTGATAGGGGACATGAGTGGGGGCCTGGTGGAGGTTGCCCCTGCACTGCTGGGGGGTGGGGGTGGTGGGAGACATGAGTGGGGGCCTGGTGGAGGCTGACCCTGCACTGCTGGGGGGTGGGGGTGGTGGGAGACATGGGTGGGGGCCTGGTGGAGGCTGACCCTGGATGGTGGGGGGTGGGGGTGGTGGGAGACATGAGTGGGGGCCTGGTGGAGGCTGACCCTGGATGGTGGGGGGTGGGGGTGGTGGGAGACATGAGTGGGGGCCTGGTGGAGGGTGCCCCTGGATGGTGGGGGGTGGGGGTGATAGGGGACATGAGTGGGGGCCTGGTGGAGGTTGCCCCTGCACTGCTGGGGGGTGGGGGTGGTGGGAGACATGAGTGGGGGCCTGGTGGAGGCTGACCCTGCACTGCTGGGGGGTGGGGGTGGTGGGAGACATGGGTGGGGGCCTGGTGGAGGGTGCCCCTGGATGGTGGGGGGTGGGGGTGGTGGGAGACATGAGTGGGGGCCTGGTGGAGGCTGCCCCTGGATGGTGGGGGGTGGGGGTGATAGGGGACATGAGTGGGGGCCTGGTGGAGGGTGCCCCTGGATGGTGGGGGGTGGGGGTGATAGGGGACATGAGTGGGGGCCTGGTGGAGGGTGCCCCTGGATGGTGGGTGGTGGGGTGGGGGTGATAGGGGACATGAGTGGGGGCCTGGTGGAGGTTGCCCCTGCACTGCTGGGGGGTGGGGGTGGTGGGAGACATGAGTGGGGGCCTGGTGGAGGCTGACCCTGCACTGCTGGGGGGTGGGGGTGGTGGGAGACATGGGTGGGGTCCTGGTGGAGGGTGCCCCTGGATGGTGGGGGGTGGGGGTGGTGGGAGACATGAGTGGGGGCCTGGTGGAGGCTGCCCCTGGATGGTGGGGGTGGGGGTGATAGGGGACATGAGTGGGGGCCTGGTGGAGGGTGCCCCTGGATGGTGGGGGGTGGGGGTGATAGGGGACATGAGTGGGGGCCTGGTGGAGGTTGCCCCTGCACTGCTGGGGGGTGGGGGTGGTGGGAGACATGAGTGGGGGCCTGGTGGAGGCTGACCCTGGATGGTGGGGGGTGGGGGTGGTGGGAGACATGAGTGGGGGCCTGGTGGAGGCTGCCCCTGGATGGTGGGGGGTGGGGGTGGTGGGAGACATGAGTGGGGGCCTGGTGGAGGCTGACCCTGGATGGTGGGGGGTGGGGGTGGTGGGAGACATGAGTGGGGGTCTGGTGGAGGCTGACCCTGGATGGTGGGGGGTGGGGTGGTGGGAGACATGGGTGGGGGCCTGGTGGAGGCTGCCCCTGCACTGCTCGGGGGTGGGGGTGCAAGGGGACATGAGCAGGTGTGCACGGTAGTCCCCTGTTTTGTGGACTGCCTGCAGGGGCCATGGAGGGTGTACAGGGAACACCTGTGAGGACCCACCCAGCCTAATCGCGTGTGTAACTTCCCACGCACCCCTGTAATACACGTACCAAGCCAAATCGCGTGTGATAATTCCCGCGCACCCCTGAAATACACGCGCCCAGGCTATTCGCGTGTGGAAATTCCCGCGCACCCCTGAAATACACGTACCCTGCTGTAATCGCGTGTGTAACTTCCCACGCACCCCTGTAATACACGTACCAAGCCAAATCGCGTGTGATAATTCCCGCGCACCCCTGAAATACACGCGCCCAGGCTATTCGCGTGTGGAAATTCCCGTGCACCCCTGAAATACACGCGCCCAGGCTATTCGCGTGTGGAAATTCCCACGCACCCCTGAAATACACGTACCCTGCTGTAATCGCGTGTGGGACTTCCCGCGCACCCCTGAAATACACGCGCCCAGCCTATTCGCGTGTGGAAATTCCCGCGCACCCCTGAAATACACGTACCCTGCTGTAATCGCGTGTGGAACTTCCCGCGCACCCCTGAAATACACGCGCCCAGGCTATTCGCGTGTGGAAATTCCCGCGCACCCCTGAAATAGACGCGCCCAGGCTATTCGCGTGTGGAACTTCCCGCGCACCCCTGAAATACACGCGCCCAGGCTATTCGCGTGTGGAAATTCCAGCGCACCCCTGAAATACACGCGCCCAGGCTATTCGCGTGTGGAAATTCCCATGCACCCCTGAAATACACGCGCCCAGGCTATTCGCGTGTGGAAGTTCCCGCGCACCCCTGAAATACACGTACCCTGCTGTAATCGCGTGTGGGACTTCCCGCGCACCCCTGAAATACACGTACCCTGCTGTAATCGCGTGTGGGACTTCCCGCGCACCCCTGAAATACACGTACCATGATGGAATGGCGTGTGGAACTTGCCGCGCACCCCTGAAATACACCTACCCTGATGGAATCGCGTGTGGACCTTCCCGCGCACCCCTGAAATCCACGTACCCGGCCAAATCGCGTGTGAGACTTCCCGCGCACCCCGGTATACACGCACATGTATTTTTTGTCAGCGTGTCCGTGTTTGTGGGTACCCCTTTGCACGTCATTTGTCCTGGAGGGCCACAGTATAGGACATTCATCATGGCAGTATATGGGTGCTATTTGTTGGCGCACCTTTTGGCGCACATTTCTTACAGCCGCAGAGACGCTACCGCCTGCTTTCTTGTGGCGGTCGTGTTTGTGCCTGTGCGCTGGTTTGAGCGTGCGCTTTTTTGCCCTATTCTATTCCATGAATACGTGTTGTAGGCGAGCGTGTGGGCGTTCCGCGCACTTGTGCCCTGTGCTTCCCCCGTGACGCCCACGTTTTTGCAAGTTGTTCCCCATTCCGAGTGTTACGCCCGTGTTCCGCCTACTTTTGTTGCGTGCGCCGCGCTATGTGCGAATTTCGCTGTGGCCTGTGCGATTTTCGCTGTGACCTGGCGCACGCTGTTAGATGGCCTGTGCGCCAACGTGCGCGGCGCACTTTTTATCGCACATCCGCTGGTTTTCTCGCGCACGGACTTCCATGAATCGACGTGCGCTGCTTTTCGTGCGATTTTCGCACTTGCACTGCGATTTTCGCTATTCCACTGCGATTCGCACGTTTTTGCCCACTTGCGCCGCGCTAATTATTCCATGAATCGGCCTCCAAGTGTTGTCAGGATGGTTAGCACAGTTCATCATACCACATAAGTGGATTTGCCACTCTCTTTCCACCACAACCTTCACTACACTGCATTACTTTAATGATCTTCTTCCTGCGCCACTAACCTGCCAGGACTAACCACTAATAGTCCCTTTCCTGATATACTCACCTGCCACGATAAAACTCCTACCACTACTACAAGTACTTTGTGGTGAGGCTTGCTTAAAACTTTAGAAAAGTCTTTGACTTTCAACAACATTGGGGTTCACAACTTCTTCCATAAGGGTACAATACTCATTGGCACTGTTTGTTCCACTGATTTGTAACCACGTGCAATTCATGTTGTATTCCTCTCCCCCTTGATGATTTCTGCAAGGAGAGGTTATCCTCCGCCACCTTTGGGTTCCTTCTACAACACCAGTTAGTTGTTGATAATGTTTCTTTTCAGAGTTTCCCTTTTTAGGAAAGCTGTATCGCCTTTTATTTATAGTTACCTTTCTTTGGCTTAGGCAATGCTGGATATCATCTTCCCTTTTAAGTAATCTCCCTTTGTGTAAATTACATTAGTTTTGTTCAAATATTGTCCCCTTTTTACTTTGACCATGGTGGTTACAATGATTCTCCAACTGGTCCCTATCAATATGAGCATTTCGCCAACAATGCTTTAATTCATTAGTTCGGTATTCAAACAGGTTGGTTTCATTCAGCGGTCTATTACGGAGTGCCCGGCGGTTACCTATTGAAGGCCAGCTCACCGGTCTTTTGCTGCACTTCCATTAGACCCACTGCTGCTTTAACGTCTTCACTCATCGGGACTTGGGCATCCGACAGCACTGTTCACACTTCCATTGCTCGCGCCCTCTGCATAGGGAGTCTGCTTTGCTCCTCGCATTCTCTGGTAAACACCAACCACTGGAGTAGGACACAGAATTAGGAGAGCTCCTTTCTCCCACGGGACAGCCAGTCACAGCATTGCTTCCCGCTGCACAATCTCTGCATTTCGGATTCATGACTCCTACGACTCTCACAGCACTGTGCTCCACTGGAAACATTGCAGCAGCAAACTAATTTTGTAATTGATGATATTGTGATTTGTTAAAGGTTATTTTATAACCATAAAACAATGAAAGAAATTAAAAAATAGCTGCGGATCCAGGGTCTTCTTCCATCTGCTTCTGCAGCTCCCACTGCTGCTGTCTAATGACCTGCACCTGAAGGGGCTTTAAATATCTAAAAGTTCTGCTCAGGTGTGGGTCATTAGTACCAGGAGACTGCATACTACAGTTCTGCAACTCTGAGCCCCTCTTCCTCATCTCAGTACCTAGAGCATTGTGGGACTTGAAGTCCCTAATGTTCTGATTCATTTGAACTTTATCTAATTCACTCTGTTTTAAGGGTTTATAGAATGTCGCTCTAGATGAGGTTTTCAAAGGAATTGGTTTTTGGTTTTATAATTCCAACCTAAGGTGGAATTATATCTATCAGAAATAGTGGTAATTCTCTGATCCATACATATATAATTGCCAGGTTGATCATAAGGGTTTTTACCACTGACAATCTGGGTAATTCTGGGAAGGGAAGCATTACTATGACAAAAAGTGATTAGGTATATTATGGAAACCTCACCCTCCGAAGTAGATCAATACTGTGTCCCTCCCAATGGGATCATCCTATTCCCTTGTGGGTTTTTTTTCCCGGGTGATCCACACGGCTAATACCACCCCCAGGGTTAGGATCAGGTAGTGACTGAGGAGGAGACTTTAGGCTGGGATTCTGTGAGAACTCTGTAGGATTCAACAAAGAAGGCACTATATTTTGAATTACGTTTCACATGCGCATATGTATACGGCTTGTTGTTTGAAACTTCATTACAGATGCACTTGTGAAGGTAATGTATTTTGATTTACATTTAGCATTCACATATATATAGTGCTTTGTACATGTTTTGCAGTATGCATGTTTTTCATTTCCGGAGGCGAATGGTGATTTGAAGTGGTAATGTTACAAAAGTTTGTTGAAGTTTGTGTAAAAAATGGAACAAGAAGTACATTTTGTAAATTTTAATGCAGAAAAAAATGTGTTAATGGGAAACTCCTTGATTTTTTTCTTGGATTTTTTTCATCTGTGAAATACGTTGAAGGTATTAAATTATATGTTTCTTTGAATGTGCATAAAGAATGGCTTGAAAATGGGAGATTTCAGGATTTTTTGGCTGGAGCATTATGTTGGCCGACTGCTAACAGTTTCACCATTTTCACCAGGTTCAACAGTTTCAGCCGATTAGCCGTGCGTCACATTTGGACAGATTTGTGAAGATTAGTCTTGCCTCACATTACAGTAGATTTATGGAGATTAGCCATGAGTCACTTTAAGAGAGAATGGTGAAGATTAGCCATGCATCACATCATGAAAAAACAGAAACCCTAAACCCTCCAAGTGCAAAGGGGACAACTGTCCCGTCTCAATCATCAAGGACTGCCCTGAAGTCCTATATTACTGTTCATCACCAACTCCATAAACACCTTGTTCACCTCAGGAGTGATACCTCCCAGCCTCAAGGAAGCCTGGGTACTTCCTCTCCTTAAAAAATCCACACTGGACCTCATGGTCCCCAACAATTTACAGGCCCATAACAACAGTCCCATTCTTACAGAAAATCTGAGATGAACTGTGAGAATACCCAATGTACTAACTTCCCGGCTCCTGCTCCCTTCCTACACACATCCCTTGTAATATACACGCCGATGTGTTCGCCAAATTACACACAAACACACACCAAAAAAATAACGAACACTTGCATACAAAAAAAATCCCAGTTGCTGGACCTTAGCCCTATGACACAATAAGCTAGTGCGCACAACCATAACCTTAAACAGCAGCTAATTTAAACAAAAAACACACAAACACACATCCAACATAACAGACATTCACATACAACAAACAACCCGGGCTTTGGGCTACAAGCCAGTGCACGCAATAAACCCATCTACAACCCAACACACACAGATGTCAGTTATCCTATCCCTCTACCTCACAAACCAACCCTGTTCTCTTTCTTGCAGAGCCAGGTGAGCGCCTGGAGACTGCCCTGGGTGGTAGCGGTGCGCGGTATAAGTCAACATAACATTTTTATCATTTTTATTATTATTATTATTGTATTTATTGAGCACGGACCTAGATTTGAGAAGCAACGAAACACATTACAGAGGTTTTTTCAACCAATTCCAGCTATAACACCTCTCCAGAGCGAATCCTATGTGCTTTACTTTCAGTTTAAGGATTCCAGGGACTGCACTTGGAGTGCCTATATTGTGGCTGAAACAATATATAACTCAAAGTGATGCAAAAAGAAGTTGGTACTCCTGGTGCGATCCTCAGAAAGAATATATAGTAGTCAAAATTGTAAATCTTTCAATTTATTCTGACATTGGTTAATCTCCCATTCCATGTATTAGATTCATACATTGATCTTCCTTCTGACATTAGTTAATCTCCCAACACGTGTTTCCCCATAGCTTTGGCATAGATTCTTGGGAAACCAAACACAGTCCAGCGTGAGGAGAGAATCCCAAGAATCTATGCCATAGATTTCGGTGACACATTGGTTGTAGCAGGACTCAGGCGAGAGAAATCTCCACTGAAGAACCATAGCCAAAGCTATGGGGAAACACGTGTTGGGAGATTAACCAATGTCAGAAGAATGATTAATGTATGAATCTAATGCATGGAATGGGAGATTAACCAATGTCAGAAGGATGATTAATGTATGGAACTAATACATGGAATAAATTGAAACATTTACAATTTTGACTACTTTATATTCTTTCTGAGGATCGCACCAGGAGTACCAACTTCTTTTAGCATCACATTACAGAGGTATACAACAATACAGATACACAGCAGGGGGTGGGATACAGAGGGGCACAGAGGAGGAGTGCAGGTGTACCGGGTGGCGGGGAGGAGTGGGTGGGTGGTGTCTAGCGAGTCATGTGGCGCGAGGCCTGATGCGATGGCCTAGTGGTTCAGGAGAAGAGACTCCTTAAAGAGGTGGCTCTTGAGTTATTTTCTGAATTGCAGGAGCATATGGGTGAGTCTGATGCCGACAGGGGGGAGGTTCCATAATGTTGGGGTGTAGGCAGAGGAGGGATGTTTTCTGGTCCTTTCTTTTTTGCAGAGGGGGATTTCGAGACTGCACGTGTCCTGGCTTCTGGTGGGGCGCTGTCCACCAGAGATGCTGAGGTTCTCCATGAGGTACCTGGGTGACTTAAGGGGGACTGCTTTATAGATGATGCAGCAAGATTTGAAGGTGATTTGTGTATGCAGTGGGAGCCAGTGACGGTAGATTAGGGCGTGCCAATGTTGTCGTATCTGCCTAGACCCTTGATGAGCCGTGCATCCGTGTATAGGATACTTCTCTGGGGTGCAAGGGAGGATGATGGGAGGCCTTCGAGGAGTGCATTGCCACCATACAGGGGGGATATGACCAATGCTTGAAAAGTGGATCTAAAGCTGTCCAGAGGGAGGAAGGGCTTGACTTTCCAAAGGAGGGAGAACTGATACCAAGCTGTCTGAGTTTTCTTAGTTATGTGTGTCTTGAAGGAGAAGTGTTTGTCGATGTGGAACCTGAGGGACTTGACGTAGGAGATGAGCTTGGGTGGGAAGTGCTGAGTTCAGGTTGATAGCCAGGACTGTATGTCGGGTTGTTCAGTGTTGTTGGTTAGGAGTAGGAATTTGGTCTTGGAGGGGTTGAGCTTCAATTATGCACTGGGCATCCCAGACTGGATCCGCGTGAGGCAGGTTTTGAGCCTATGGATGTCCTTGATGGAGTCAATCTTGAGGTATATTCTATGTGTCGTCAGCGTATTGGTGGATGTGGATGTTGTGTGTGGCTAGTAGGGCTTCCAGCTGCTCCATTTATAGATTGAAGATCACTGGGGAGAGGATCGCACCCGGCGGGACACCACAGATGACAGGTAGAATTGGCCATCGATAGGAGTCCATCTAAACAAACTATTTGTGGTTGGGGAGGTAGGACTTGAACCAGCGTAGGACAGGGTTGCTGATGCCCATGCACCAATGTATGGTGTCCCTACATGCCTGGTGGTCTACTGTGACAAAAGCGTCTGAGAGTTCAGCTATAACCAGTAGGCAGGGGTGGTCGTCATCAAGGATTTTGAGGGCTTCAGCAACCACCTGTATGGTTGCTGTCTTCGTGCTCCATCTGGGTCGGAATCTGGATTGGTAGATTTGGATGAGATTGTTGGTGTTGATGTGTGGCTGCAGTTTTGTGGCTACCACTTTCTCAATGGTCTTACCTAAGGGTGATGGGGCGATAGTTACCCAGGTTGTCGGAATCCATTGTGGGTTTCTTTAGTAGAAGGAGGATTTGTACTTTTTTTTAGGAACAATGAGAGGGAAGGTGCCTTGAGTTAGGGAGCTGTTGATGATCTCAAGGTGGGGAAAGAGGGCTTCTGCGGGGAGGGCCTTAAGCATGGATGCTGGGAGGATGTTGTCTCTATACAATGTGGCTTTGAGCGTGGCCAGGGTTTCTACCAGGTCCTCTGTTGAGAGTGTCTTGAATGTTGTCCAGGGTGTGGAGATTTCATGAGGAGGGACCTGAGGTGGGTCTGTGGATGCAGAGCTGGTGTCTATGTGCTGGCGAATCTTGCTGATCTTGTCGAATACGATGTTGATGGCAGTGAATTTTTTGAAGGAGTGTGGTATAGCAGGGTTGGGTAGTGGGTTGACAGAGTGCTTGACTGCTTCAAAGAGGGCTCTGCTTTTGTTGTTGGCTTCTGCTATGATGTTCTGTTAGTAGGAGGACTTGGTTTTTTGATTATTTGTCAGCGGGTTTCTCAGAGTTCCTTGAGGAGTTCCAGGTTTGATGCAGTCCTGGAGTGGCGCCAGGTTTTCTCTTGTTTCCTGGTGCCTCTTTTGCTGAGGTTGAGTTCTTGCGTGTACCAACGTGTTGAAGGTTTTGGTTTGCAGGTGCGTTGTTTCAGAGGTGCACGTCAGTCGATGGAGGCTGAGAGGGTGGTATTGAGTGCTTCCAATAGAGAGTCGCAGTTCGGTTGGAGGTGTTCGGTCCACGTAAGGTGTAATTTGGCACGGTCTTCTCTGAGGGCTTCCACTGGAAGTTCTTGAAGTACCTGAAGGTTTGTCTGCTGGGTTTCTGCTGGGAGTGCTTGACTAAGGTGGTGTGCAGGATGTTGAAAGGCACGGCTTGGTGGTCAGACCAGTCAAGCAGGAGAGCAGAGCTGTAGTGGTTGGACGACAGTGCTGTAATGATTAGGCCAAGGATGTTACCTTTCTCGTGTGTTGGGTCTTTCATGTGCTGTGTGAGGCTTAGGGTGTCGAGAAGGCTCAGGGGAGCTTCCTTCAGCGGTTTGTGTCCTTGTTGCCTGGGAGTTTGAAGTCGCCTTGGAAGATGTTGTTTGCGTGCTTGAGGGACATGGTGATGACCGGGCCGGTGAAGTCTCTGATGAAGGTGGTGTTGGGTTTGGGTGGCCTGTATGGAAGGTGACTGTGTCCGTTGGGGAGAGTGGGAAGTGGCACGCGAGGACTTCGAAGGAGCCAATGTTGTTGACGTAAAGTCTGGTGCTGGGCCACAAGGTCTTATGTATGACTGCAAGGCCTCTGCCTGTCTTTTTTGGCCAGTCTCTGTGTTGGATGCTGTATCCATCGGGGACAAGGATGTCTAGGAGGTGGGTGTCAGCCAGGTCTCCATGATGAAGATGGCGTCAAAGTCATGTGTAGTGAAGAGGTCGGCAGGCAATGCGTGCTGCATGGGTGATAGCTGAGCGAACGTTGGCGAGCATCAACTTCCGTGTTGTGGAAGGTGAGGGGGTTTTGATGGTCTTGAGGCTGATGTGGGTGAGGTTGCTGCATTACAGAGTCCATGCATTACAGGAGGGGTGATGTTGTTGATGTTGGCATTGCCTGGTGATGGTGGGATGACCTGTGAGGACGGAGGGAGAACACACATGTTGGAGCATGCGCACCTGTTGTCTGAGCAGGGGTTTGGGCCCTGGGTCCTCCCGATCAAAACAGGAATTGCCCTTTTCTTCATCTGCCCTTCACTTCAAATGCCCGGGCAAGGGACACCCTTGATCTAAGAGTTAAGAGAAGAAAGGAAGAGGCAGGGATAAGAAGGTGGTGGGGCTTGGGCCAGGGGAACTAGATCCACTTGCACCTGCTCACCAACTGCAATGGAAAAGAGGCTGGAGGGCTGTGTAAGTAGGGGAAAAGGGCGTCAACCAGGAAAGTGCCAACAGACTACAGTAACTGACAGGTGAGTGGGGCTTAGTCCAGCTGACCTAATCCACTTGCACCTGCTCAGCAACTGTAAAGGAAAAGAGGCTAGAGGGCTGCTTAAGTAGGGAAAAAGGGTGGCAAATCAGGAAAGTGCCAACAGTATAAAGTGATGGACTGGTGGGCGGGGCTTAGGCCAGCTGACGAGATCTACTTGCACCTGCTCACCAACTGCCAAATTTACAAATTGAAATGTGGAATGGCATGGCTATTGCGTCGGAAAATGGAGAAACTATGGAGAAACTTGTTGATTATAACAGCGGCAATATACCAGATGTAATTATGATTCATGCTGGAGGCAACAATTTGAGATTCCAAAGAGGTACTAAATTATGTTTAGAAATGAAAAATGACTTGGTCCGACTAGAAGGATTGTTCCTAGAAAGTAAATTGAATTTTCATGCCTGGCAGCACGTCGTACTTGGATGTGTGATACAATGTGATATGATATGATATGGCATCTATAACGTGCCCATACACAAGTGTTTCAAGGCGCAGCAAAGCAAGGGAGGGGGAACAAAGGGAGGACAGACGACGATCCGACTAGGCCAGGTGGCATTCAGATTGTGCAAGTGCATGGGATGGGGGAAGGGAAAGTGCGTGGGGGACGGGAATACAAGGGAATAAATAATCACAAGGTAAAGTAACGGCCAACAGGTGGCAAGTGCAAAGGTAGGTGCACAAATCAGGTGTCAAGTGCTGATGGTGGGACTGTAGGGATACAGAAACAGTCCCAAGTGCGGGGTTTGTCAGGAAGGCACTGCAGGTGTGTGTGAATGGTGGGGGAGGGACCTTAGCCCGAGATCAAAGGGTGGTCAGGTAACCAGTGCAGTTTCAATCAGGAGGCCAGCAGGGTAGAGGAGGAGAAAAAGCAGAGGCAAAGAGAAAGGTTTTGGGTGCTGCCGGAACCAGAGATGGTTCTCCTTAAGTTTCAGGTAGGCATGGAGTATGTTCCAGGGAGTGGCCCTAGCCGAGGAAAGAGATCTACCACCAACTCGTTGCTTGGAGAAGCGACTGACCCTGAGGGAGTTGGAGGCGGATGAGCGCAGAGCTCGAAAAGGAAGATATTTAGGAAGAGAGAGTTGAAGGTATTGAGGACCCAGGCCCCAGAAGGCCCTGTGGACAATGCAAAGGGTTTTGAACTTAATCCTTGCAGCCACTGGGAGCTAGTGCAGAGATTTCAGTCCTGGAGCGATACGATCCCTGTGCTTGAGCCCAAGGACAAGTCTCGCAGTCCTGTTCTGGATGTGTTGCAAAGGGCGGAGAGGTGCAGCTGGTAGTGTGACTTCTTAGAGGCGTCAAAGATGTGAGGAGAGAAGGAGAGTGTGGAGTCGAAGATGACCCTGAGGTTTTTGCATAGGTAGCCTTGCAGGTGGGAGCAGGAAGAGGGTCAAGAGCGACCGGCCAGAGAGAGACAGGAAAGGAGGGAGTGGGTGTGCTGATGAGGAGAATCTCTGACTTACTGGCATTAAAGCAGAGGCCATTGGCGGCACACCACTCCTGGATAGCAGACAGACAGTCAGTGATGAGAGACGGAGAAGAGGTGGCCGAAGGTTGCCTGAAAATGAACTGAGTGTCATCCGCATAGCACTGAAAGTTGGGGCAGAGAGCAGCAATGCAGTGGGCAAGAAGTGCCAGGTATTGGTTGAACAACCAGTGAGAGAGGTTAGACCCCTGGGGGACACCACAGGTAGAAAAAAAGATAGCGGAGAGGAAGGACCCAAGTTGGACCTGGGAGGGTCAGTCAGAGAGGAAAGAAGTCAGCCACGCCCGGGCCTGACCGGTGATACCCAGGTTATCGCAGAGACATTTGAGTAGGATGGCATGGTTGACCGTGTCAAAGGCGGAAGAGAGATCAAGCAAGATGAGGACACAGGGGGTGTTAGAATCAAGTTTGGAGAGCAGGTCTTCATGGATGTTCAGGAGAGCCGTTTCTGTGCTTCTGGCAGCTCTGAAGCCAGACTGATGGTCATGAAGAGAACCAACATATTCAGTGTGGAGATTAAGCTGGGAGATGGCCAGCTTTTCAAGGAGTTTGCCCAGGAAGGGCAGATTGGTCAATAGTTAGCCGGGCAGGAGGGGTCGGCAGAGGGTTTATTGAGAAGAGGGTGCACAAGGCAGTGCTTCAGGGGGGATGGGAAGACTCCAGTGGCGAAGGAGTGGTTGCAGAAGTCGGCCAGGGGCAGGGGCCAGGGAGTCAATGTGGTTCTTGATGGTTTTGGAGGAACAGGGGTGAACCTGTTCGGACAAGACTTTCATAGATCGGACTTGTCTAGAAACCTTGTCTGGGAGAACAGGGGACAGGCAGAGAAGGAGGGAGGAGAGGTGGCTGCAGAAGGGCCAGAGGAGGAACAGGGAGTAGAGGGGGGAGGGGAGAGGAGGAAAGTGAGGACAGGATGTCCTGAGTTTTAAAGATGAAGTGTGGAAGTGGCAGCCATCGAAAAATAAATTGTACTTGTATTAGTGTAAATAGGTGTATATATACATTTACAGATAGAGGGGATGATATAGTGGATGCTGGAGGGGTGAAGATGATATCTAGTATGATAGAGAGGGTGGGGATGATAGAGGGAAGGATAGAAGGGCTAGGGTATGATAAAGGGGATGTTAGAGGGGGTGGAGATGGTAGAGGGGGTGGGGAAGCTAGAAGGAGTGGGGATGATAGAGGGGACAACAGAAGTGGTGGGGATGATAGAGGGGATGGGGACAATAGAGGGGATAGGAATGATAGAGGGGGCAGGGATGATAGAGGGGGTGAGATGAGAGAGGGCATAGAGGTGTGGAGATGATAGAGTGTGCTTGATAGAAGGGATGATAAAAGGGATGCCAGCGGGGGTCGGGATGATAGAGGGGTGGGGATGATAGAAGAGTCAGTATGATAGAGGGGCAGGGGGTGGGGATGATAGACGGGTGGGGACAAAAGAGGGGGTGGGGACGATAAAGGGGTGGGGTTGATAGAGAGGTGGGATGACAGAGGGGATGATAAAGGGGATGGGGATGATAGTTTGGGTTGGATAATAGAGGGGTGCGCGTGGGGATGATAGAGGCAGCGACAGAGGGGGTGGAGATGATAGAGGAGTGTGGGGATTATAGAGGGGATGGGGTTGATAGAGGGGATGGGGATGATAGAGGGGGTGAAGATGATAGAGGAGTGTGGGGTTGATAGAGGGGATGGGGATGATAGAGGGGATGACAGGGGCGTGGAGATGATAGAGGAGTGTGGTGATGATAGAGGGGATGGGGTTGATACAGGGGATCGGGATGATAGAGGGGGTGAGAATGATAGAAGGAGTGGGGAAGATGGAGGGGGTGACGAGGATAGAGGGGTGGGGATGATAGAGGGGATGGGGATAATAGAGGGGATTAGGATGATAGAGGGGTGCAGGGATGATAAATGGAGTGGAGATGATAGATGTGGGTGGGGGTGATAGAAGGGATGTCAGAGGGGCTGGGTGGGGATGATAGAGTGTGGTGGGAATGATAGAAGGGCTGATAAAAGGGATGCAGGATGGTGTGGGATGATGGAGGGGGTTATAGAGGGGGTGTGGATGATAGAGGGGAAGGGGATGATAAAGGGGATGATAGAGGGGGTGGGTTGATAGAGGGGTCGGGGATGACACAACAGATGATAGAGGGGATGCAGATTATAGTTTGGTTGGGTTGATAGAGGGGGTGATAGAGGGGATGACAGAGGAGGTGGAAATGAGAGAGGGGTCATAGAGGAAGTGGGGACAATAGCAGGGGTGGGGATGACAGAGGGGATGATAGAGGGGATGGGGATGATAGTTTGGGCAGGAAGAGAGAGAGGGACATATAGAGAGGGTGCGTGGGGATCATAGAGGAGATCCCAAAGGGGGTGGAGATGATAGATGCATGTAGAGATGATAGAGGGGATGGGGTTGATAGAGGGGGTGGGAATGATGGAGGGGGTGATGTTAAG
This sequence comes from Ambystoma mexicanum, assembly GCF_040938575.1. NCBI lineage: Eukaryota > Metazoa > Chordata > Amphibia > Caudata > Ambystomatidae > Ambystoma > Ambystoma mexicanum. The sequence continues at coordinate 525,859,903 of NC_090940.1, forward strand.
AGAGGGGATACCAAAGGGGGTGGAGATGATAGAGGAGTGTGGGTATGATAGAGGGGATGGGGTTGATACAGGGGATTGGAATGATAGAGGGGGTGAGAATGCTAGAAGGGGTGTGGATGATAGAGGGGGTGGGAATGATAGGGGGATCAGGATGTTGGAGGGGTGCAGGGATGATAGATGGAGTGGAGATGATAGATGCAGGTGGGGGTGATAGAAGGGATGACAGAGGGGCTGGGTGGGGATGATAGAGTGTGGTGGGAATGATAGAAGGGCTGATAAAAGGTATGCCAGATGGTGTGGGGATGATGGGAGGTATAGAGGGGGTGTGGATGATAGAGGGGAAGGGGATGATAGAGGGGAAAGGGATGATAGAGGGGGTGGGTTGATAGAGGGGTTGGGGATGACACAGCAGATGGCAGAGGGGATGGGGTTTATAGTTTGGATGGGTTTCATAGAGGGATGATAGAGGGGGTGACAGAGGAGGTGGAAATGATAGAGGGGTGATAGAGGAAGTGGGGACGATAGCATGGGTGGGAATGACAGAGGGGATGATTGAGGGGATGGGGATAATGGTTTGGGCAGGATGATAGAGGGGCTGATAGAGGGGGTGCATGAGGATCATAGAGGGGATGACAAAAGGGGTGGAGATGATAGATGCATGTGGGGATGATAGAGGGGATGGGGTTGATAGAGGGGATGGGGATGATAGAGGGGGTGAAGTTGATAGAGGGGATGACAGAGGGGGTGGAGATGATAGAGGAGTGTGGGTATGATAGAGGGGATGGGGTTGATACAGGGGATTGGGATGATAGAGGGGGTGAGAATGATAGAAGGGGTGGGGAAGATAGAGTGGGTGAGGAGGATAGAGGGGTGTGGATGATAGAGGGGATGAGGGTGATAGAGGGGATCAGGATGATAGAGGGGTTCAGAGATGATAGATGGAGTCGAGATGATAGATGCAGGTCAGGGTGATAGAAGGGATGACAGAGGGGCTGAATGGGAGTGATAGAGTGTGGTGGGAATTATAGAAGGGCTGATAAAAGGGATGCCAGAGGGTGTGGGGACGATGGAGGCGGTGATAGAGGCGGTGTGGATGATAGAGGGGAAGGGGAAGATAGAGGGGGTGGGTTGATAGAGGGGTCAGGAATGACACAGCGGATGATAGAGGGGATGGGGATTATAGTTTGAGTGGGTTCATAGAGGGGATGATAGAATGGATGACAGAGGGGGTGGAAATGATAGAGGGGTGATAGACGAAGTGGGGACAATAGCAGGGGTGGGGATGACAGAGGGGATGATAGAGGGGGTGGGGATGATAGTTTGTGCAGGATGATAGAGGGGCTGATAGAGGGGGTGTGTGGGGATCATAGAGGGAATGACAAAGGAGGTGGAGATGATAGATGCATGTGGGGATGATAGAGGGGATGGGGTTGATAGAGGGGATGAGGATGATAGAGAGGGTGAGGATGATAGAGGGGTGAGGACGATAGAGGTAGTGAGGAAAATAGAGGGGATGACAGAAGGGGTAGGGTTGATAGAGGGGATGTGGATGATAGGGGTGCAGGGACGATAGAGGGGGTGGGAATGATAGATGTAGGTGGGGTGGTAGAGGGGATGCTAGAGCAGGTGGTTGGGGATGATAGAGTGCGGTGGGGATGATAGACGGGATGATAAAAGGTATGTTAGAGGGGTTGGGATAATAGAGGGGAGGATAGAGGTGGCGGGAATGACAGAGGGGGTGAGGATGATGGAGGGGTGAGCATGATAGAGGGGGAGGGGATGATAGAGGAGTGGGGATGGTAGAGGGGCAGGGATGATAGAGGGGATGGAGATGATAGTTTGGGCATGATAATAGAGGGGATGACAGAGGGGGTGGAGATGATAGAGGAGTTTTGGGTTGATAGAGGGGATGGGGTTGATAGAAGGGATGGGGTTGATAGAGGGTATGGGGATAATAGAATAGAGGGGGTGAAGATGATCGAAGAGGTGAGGATTCTAGAGGGGGAGGGTATGGTAGAAGGGGTGGTGATAATAGAGGGGGTGGGGATGATAGAGAGTGTGGGGACAATAGAGAGGGTGGGGAAAATAGAGGGGATGATAGAGAGGGTTTAGGATGATATGGGGGTAGGGATGATAGAGGGGATGATAGAGGGCTGCAGATGATAGAGGGGTGAGGATGATAGAGGGGGTGAGGACAGTAGAGTGGGTGGGGATGATAGAGGGGAGGGACGATAGAAGGGGTGGGGATGATAGAGGAGGTGGGGATGATAGATGGGATGGGGCTAATAGTTTAGGTGGGTTGATAGAGTGGGTGCATGGAGATGATAGAGGGGTGGGATGATAGATGGGATGACAGAGGGGGTGGAGCTGATAGGGAGAGGTGGGGATGATAGAGGGGATGGGGATGATAGATGGGTGAGGATGATAGAGGGGAGGGGATGATAAAGGGTGAGGGGACAATAGAGTGGATGATGGAGGGATTGGGGATGATATAGTGGATGATGGAGGGGGTGAGGCTGAACAAGGGGATGATAGATGGTGGGGATGATAGAGGGAATGGGGAATAATAGAGAGGTGAAGATGATAGAGCTGGAGCTGATGATAGAGGTTGTGTGGATGATAGAGGGGGTGGAGGCGATAGAGGGGGTAGGGATGATGAGGGTGTTGGGGGTGATAGAGTAGATGAAGGAGGGGTGGTGAAGATAAAGGGGATGATGGAGGGGTGGAGGCGATAGAAGGGGTAGGGATGATGAGGGTTTTGGGGGTGATAGAGTAGATGAAGGAGGGGTGGTGAAGATAAAGGGGATGATGGAGGGGTGGGGATAATGGAGGATGTGGGGATGATAGAGGGGGTGAGGATGATAGATGGGTGAGGATGATAGAGGAGAAGGGATGATAAAGGGTGAGGGCATGATATAGTGGATGATAGATGGTGGGGATGATAGAGGGAATGGGGAATGATAGAGGGGTGAAGATGATAGAGGGGGAGCCAATGATAGAGGGTGTGGGGATGATAGAAGGGATGATGGAGGGGTTGAGGATGATGGGGATGGGGATAATAGAGGGAATGGGGATGATAGAGGGAGTGAGGAGGATAGAGGGGTGAGCATGATAGATGGGTAGGGGATGATAGAGGGGGTGGAGCCAATAGAAGGAGTGGGGATGATAGAGGGAGTGGGGAAAATAGAGGGGTTCGGATGATAGAGGGGATGATAGGGGAGTTGGGGATGATAGAGGGGTGTGTGGGGATGATAGAGGGAGTGGGGAAAATAGAGGGGTGGGGATGATAGAGGGGATGACAGGGGAGTTGGGGATGATAGAGGGGGTGTGTGGGGATGATAGAGGGGATGACAGAGGGTGTGGAGATGATAGAGTGTTGTGGGGATGATAGAGGGGATGGGGAGGATAGAGGGGGTGAGGATGATAGAGGGGGAGGGCTGATAGAGGGGTGGGGATGATAGTGAGCATATGGCTCCATTAGTAACGTGCATGCAATGGATGGTATCGCAGAATAATTCTGAGTTCAAATAATCGAACCAACTCAGGAAGATGGCAAATGTATCATTTTATTAACAATGATCTAAAACAGGGAGGTTACAACAGACATCAATGGACGTTTGCTCAGGCTCTCGATGATTTTCTCATAAAAACAGCCTTATATGCAAAACATACATCAGAGGAGATGTCATACTACGTGGCAAATAATAGAAAATCTATCAAAGGCTGTGATAGGCTTATGGGAGATTTCTAAATGTACTTTCTATAGGGACTAGGATTGTAATTGGCTGCCCACTGTCAGGTGGACAATTTATGCCTACCTCTAAAAACATGTTATCCTCAGCACTATTAAGTACACAGTTTATCATTGGTTCTCAAACTATAAGTGCTTTTGTTATATGGCCCGCTACAATTGGTTGGCATGCTTGTGCCTTGTCTGGAGCATTCGGTTCACTTAGCAACGCGTAAGCTCAGACCCAGGTGCCAGGAGGTGGACTTGACTTTGCCTCCCCAATTAGCCCAACATCTCTCATCACCCATACCTTCTGCTATGAAGATTGTCTTTGAACTTGGCCTTGCACAGTATCCTTGTCTGTGGGAATGTATGGGAGTGCAGGATCTCATTATCGCTGTTATAGAACTCAAAGCTCAACTCTATTTACATCATTGGCTCACATGACAGGAGACCACAATTTGGTCAATTTTGCAGCATTTAAATGTCTTAAATGAATACAACTTGGCACTCTTGGTGTTCTTTCTTTGCACCTTAACAAGGGACGATTCATCCTTCGCATATTCACTGCTTTCAAGAATATATAACCAACCTTGGCTGCTTCAGTTTTTGATACCAGGCCAGACAGCCTCGCCAGGCACTTCTACGATCTCAGCTTATTCTTGCTGCAACACAATTCTCAGCCTTTCCTCGCCATGGGCCAGAGCTTACTAAATTCATGACACCGATGTCCAGCTCCTATATTATGGCGGCTTCGCCTGCTGTCTAATCACTACATATAGCCAGCTTCTATGATGACTTAGTCTACTTGCGTTTCAGCATCAGTACAATTATTGAACGGTTGATTTTCTGCAGCACTTCGCACATGTGCCATCTTCTTTTCACATATGAATGTTTACTCGATTCTTAACTTCGTCATCAGTTTCTGTAAGATCCATGCATTCTCTTCGCTGGTGTTCTCAGGGCGTCATGCATGTTTCTTGTGATGTCACAAGCTTCTTCTCTTCGCTACTTTTCATATTCCTTCAAGGAGTTTCTCCCTCGGATTGTCGTTTCTTCAGTGATACATTCGATAAGGTTTTCTCAGTGGATACCTTCTTTCGAATATCTGCTGCCGTATTGGCACAACTGCTGGTGTCAAACATGGTACAATCTCAGGCCTCCAACATATAGGAGGTAGTGGGTGGGATTTCCTGCAGAGGCATGTAACTGCTCCTCTACAATAGAGGGGGAGAGGATGATAGAGGGAGTGGGGATGATAGATTGTGTGGGTAAGATAGAGGGGGTGGGGATGATAGAGGAAGTTTGTGATGATAGAGCGGTTGATAGAGGGTGTTAGGGACGATACAGGGGTTGGGATGATATGGTGGTGCGTATAATAGAGGGGAAGATAGCAGGGCTGATAGAGGTTTTGGGAATGATAGAGGGGATGATAGAGGGGTGGGAATGATAGAGGTTGGGGATGATAACGGAGATGATAGAGGGGGTGGCATGATGGAGGGGTGGGGATGATATAGGGGTTGGTGATGATGGAGGGGTGGGGCTGATGGAGGGGAAGATATGGGGGATGATAGGTGGGGATGTTAGGTGGGATGATAGGACGAAGGGGAGATGATGGAGGAGGTGGATAATGGAGGAGGACTGCTGACAGAGGAGGGAGGTGACGGGGGAGATGAAGATGAAGAAGAAGGCAATGAAGATAGCAGAGATGAAGATAGCGAAGGTGAAGGAGATGAAGATGATGCAGATGAAGAAGAAGGAGCTTAAGATGAAGGAGGTGAAGATGAAGGAGATGAAGATGGAGGTGGAGGAGGAACGTCCATGTAAGACATCTTAGCATAGGATGGCATCGTGCATGCTTTTCAGAAACAAGTTAAAGGAGACAAATCCTTATTCTGGATGTAGAAGTTGTGCATCCCTGATGGCAGAAGTTGAGATTACTGTGTAATGTTTCTAGAGGTGCTTACCAAAGTCATTAATTGTGAGTTGAGATTTGAGAGGTGGAATGGGACAGACAATTTCAAAATTCACCTTCACTGCTGTCAGAATGTTGATGCATCCCGTTCCTTGCCCCTTTTCAGGACACATTTCGTACTCATCCCCTGGTAGTAGTTAAAGGTGTCTGGTGTGTGAAGCAAATGGTACAGGGACAAACACGCTACTTATTAATTGTTATGATATCACTTTGTGGATCTGCATGTTTTGATTTTCTGTAAACATTTTTAAAGAAATTATAAAATGCTATATTAGTGAGTTTGCTTTGTTGAGTACAGATCTGCTTTAGGTTTCAAGCAATATTTTTGTGATAGGGTGCAAGGTGGTGACCCATCGATATGCATGGGTCAGCATTGGATTTTTTGAGGTGTGTTAAGACCATAACTGTCAAGTAAATCCTATCAGTTTTCTGCCTCTCCCTCATATAAATCATATAATTGGTCTACCTATCCCTCAACTAAAGCTTATTCTCTCAACTGTTTTGCAATATTGTGCATCTGCTGACACAAGACTGTTTCTGAATTCAAGCCACACAGCTTCATTCATACTATATATCCAAAACGATATGAAACACTCCACCTGAAGTACCTACGGTATTGGGAATGTCAGTTTCTTGAAAAGGGCCCAATGTTTGTGTGGTTCATTTTATAACTCTAAATATATTTTTATTTCTCCATATGTATAAGCGTACAAAGCCGTTAGGCATCTAGGCGCTGATTACAGGCATGATGAGAGCCGTAAGTACATACAATGTACAGGGTTAATTGAACAGGTGAGTGTTGAGCTTTTTCCTGAACAGCTGCTAGGGGGTTTGGATCGTAGGTACAGATGAAGGCTTGCTGCCATCACTGGAAAACTAGGCTCTTTTCTATCTGCATCTCGGGACTAGGAGTCTGTGACTGTGGGGGCATTGTTAGACAGGCAGCAGTGGGCAAGTGATAGGATTTAGAATATGATTCTTTCCCGGACATGGAGCCAGTGGCAGATCTCCTAGCTTCGGAGATATGTTCAAACTTACTCAGGTCCAGTGCTGCACAACATTGTTTTTGAGAACTTGGAGCCTATTCAGGTTTTTTTCAGAAGTGCCACAGAGCAGGGCATTACAATAGTACCGCTTGTATCCGACGAGGTCACGAGCCAGAGTGATGCGATTGTCAGTGGAAAGGAATGGTTTGCTCGCATGTAGGAGTTTGACAGCGTAGGCAGATGTGGAAATAATGTGGTTAATTTGCTGGGACATGCTGTGCAGGGCATCGAGATAGATGCCCAAGGTTTCACCGAAGAGGAGATAGGAATCTTGTTGCCATTGATATTGAAGAAGCGGTAGCTGGGGTCAAGGTTTGCAAGATAGGCTGGCGTGCCAACTAGAAGGAGCTTGGTCTTCTCATCCTTCAGATAGAGACTGTGCTGGACCATCCAGGTTTGGATTATTTCGTAAACAATATTCACATTGCTGCAGTCCTGTGCATGGAGACCTGTTAGGGGGATGAGAATGTGTTTGTCGTCTGGGTATTTTGGGAAAGAACGACCCAGTGAATGGAAGTGGTCAAATAGCGGTTTTGTATATACATTATAGAGGGTAGGGAGAACACAGGCGCCTTGAGGGACCCTGCTAGCGTTAGGAGTAGGGGGAGCAACAACATCACCTGTGAAGACTCTATATGTTCTTGTTAAATAATTGGAGTTTATTGGTTTACTAAGTGCCTGTGATAAATGATTGTTCTGTAAGACCCAATGAGTGAAAATATTTTTATTTGTGAATGAAACCACATAGGTTTTGATTTTTTTATTTGATTCTTAATATGTCCTTATGTCCTCGTCTTGGTGTATCATTATGTCCTCAAGATGTTCTGTTTCATTCTTGATGTGAGCTGATTATCCTCCTCTTAATGTGTCCTTATGTCCTTGTGTGTCCTCTACATGTGCTTCACCACCTCAATGTGGCTCATCTCAAGGAAAGATCTCATTTGGTAACGGTTCTATCAATGTCTAAAATGATTGGCGAATCGGCTGTGCAGGAAGTTTTCTGGCATCATTTGCAACATGTGCCTCTACAGATGCAAACTCCAAATCAGCCGAGCAATAAATATTATATTTTGTCATAAATTGCAACATGTACTTTTATAGATCTAAAAACACATCTCTACTTACTACTTTAGACCACCTAAAGTACATCCATAATATTGTTCCTGATTATGTTGATGATTCTTATCAGGCTGTGTACCTCAGCTGCACTCCTCTTCTGCTTCTGGGAATGAGTGTACACAGGGGAGCTGTAAAGGCAGAAGCAAGTGCACCTCACTGCCTACCTTGTTATTGTTTCATTTAGGCGACGTGCCTGTCATCTTTGTCTCCATTTTAAATCTGCTTACATCTCAACCTGCAAGTGCAGTATAAACTCTTTCAAAATGGGGCGGCATTCCGCGTGGTGGACTCTAGATGCTCTGTTATCAAGGAAGGAGGAGATCCAGCTGGCAGCTTCTGGAGAGAAGCACGCTGCCGAGGATAGGTGGTGGCATAAGGTTTTATGATCAACAAGATCGAACGACACTGATATTATTCGTCAATCTTAATAAGGACCATAACTGGATGAGCCAGTTTCTTTTGCACGTTGCTGCATTGTGAGCTCTGACTATCCAGGTATATCAAAAGTACTAGCAGCCACACTTTCTCAAGGATTACCTCATCCATCCACCTACCTGCAGGGCACCCATTGGGGCTCATACTATAAGGAAGCCTTTGGACGCATGAAGATTGTGAGGAGATTTGGAGTAGCTTCCTATCTGTGTTCTTCAAGATAATAATAATAATAATAATAATAATAATAATAATAATAATAATAATAATAATAATAATAATAATAATAAAATAAATAATAGAATAAAAAGATCTGCCATTCAGCCACTAGATGAAGTCTCTCAGTGGGCTATCTGGGGTTTGGAATACTGTTGTCATTTTTTTGTAAAGAGCATCGTTTTCGCCTTCAGAAAGGGTTGGGAATTCTGTATTGGACTGAACATTCTACCTGCCCTGCAGTGCACATGCTAGGGGGTCTGCAGATCAGTAAGATTCTCTATCACATTCAGAGAACTACAATCCCCAGATGTCCAAGAGGCTGCCTTCTGTATCACTTGCCAAGTCTCAGATAGGGAGCTTGAAGACTAGTCAAGGATCTCCGAGTGCAACCAGTGACCTTGTGTCACCCCAGTGTGATTCTTCTTTAAGGATAGTATTTAAGTTGCTGACTCCAAGTGCTTATTGTTCTTACATTGAGTATCTCCACAGACCCTTCTGCTCAAGCTGTGGCTGCTGTCTGCTTTCTCCAGTGCCTGCTTCCAGTACCTTTTTTGTTGCCTACAGCCATTATGCTCTTTTCCTGAGATCTCGTTGTCTTTGCCTGCCATCCCTTTGCTACCTGCCTACAGCTGTTGGTTGCAGTAATATGTTTTAATCTGCAGTTTCTTTGATTCCAGGCCATAGTTTCAGTCTTTAGTTTCCTTGATTTCCTTCTATAGTTTCAGTACTTAGATTTCTTGATTCAAGTGTGTAGTTTAGTCCTCAGTTCCTTGATTCCAGCCCTTAGTTTTTAGTTTGCAGTTCCATCCCATAGCAGTCTTGCTCTTAGTGTGCAATACATTTGAGTACGCTCTCTTGCACTGAGGTCATTTTCTTGTTAATTTGTATTTCTCCTCTCTTCCTTGAACCATTAGTTGCTTAACCTTCTTGTGGTTTTCCTGGAGATGGCTTTGAAGGTTTGAATTCCTGCTCCAGTCCTCACTTGTTCCTAGATACGTCATTTTTCCCGAGTTCGGCTGCTGGGTTTCCGAGTAGGCAATCTCTGCCCCTTTCCTTTGTTGTTTCATCATGTCCACCATGTCCCATTTCAAGAGCAGTAATTGTTTTCTTACTGCTTGACCTATATGTGAACATTGTTTTCTAGGCCATGCCTTAGGGAACAGACACATACGTTCTGGCTTCTCCTCTTTACAAAAGAATGTGATCTTGGATAAATCATTGAATCTCAAGTATAGAACAAAATCAGTGTGCCAGAAATTCGTTTTTTGTTATTGGAGTGGGGAAATAGGACCCCAGGTATGACTTTTGTGTTGTTAAGGGTGAGTACAAAGGACTCCAGGTTTGTGTTTTTGTTATTGTGAGGGGCGAGGAGGGTAGGACACCATTTATAGTTTTCTACTGAGGAGGAAGAGAGGCAGGACACTAGATATAGGTTTTGTGATTTGGGGGAGGGGAAGGCAGGAGGCCAGTCATGTGTCTTTTGACAATTTCGCTTGTGTTTACTGCATAGAGCCAAGCCATACACACCGGATCAGCTGTGGTATGTCACTACCCATTTATTTGTTTCCCACCCTGCTCTAATAATCGGGTTTATGTTGAATTGCGCATGTTATCAGATTCTTTTAATTACCCAAGTATTAGTCTTTATACCTGTTGAAATTAGGTCATTTGCACATTCATTGATGTAGCTCCAAAACAGGTTCAAAGCTGTCCCACTGTTTGGTATGTGTTAGATTTTCATTGTGCTCTCTGTCACGACGTTCACCTGCCTTCATGAGAATAAAATATTTCTGCAATAGCAGTATTCTTCTGTCAATGTTCTTCTTTGACACAAAAATGACAGTCGATGGGCCATACATATTCTCTATGAATGTCCTAGTACAAGTGACCAGCTGACAATATCAACTTGCCAATCAACTTGCGACCTACAGGAAGTGCACTGTTGTCTTATTATAGCACTAGCAAAAAGTACCTGCACTTTGGACGCGTTCTGTAGACAGACATGTTAACACTCATCAATTGTTGACATTCAATGGTCCTGTAGTTCCCTGTTCCGAGTCGCTTATCGTTTGATGTGCTTTGTACTCTGAAGTTAACTGCGCTGAGAATGGGCGCATGTGGCTGGCTTACATACTCTGGAGCCGGCCTGAGGGGAGGTGAGAGTTGGTGTTCTGCAGCATGATGGGACCTTCTGTGCGCTGTCAGCACCTGTCACCTCATCCTGGCGTGGGGCAGTGTCTTGTGGTGCCTTGCAGTATTAATATCTCGGAAATGGTGCGTCTTCAGTCCTTGAAACATGGTTTCAAGGTCCCATAAGGACCTGGAGTCTTGTCTCTCATGTCCAGACGCTTCAAATTAGTTATTTCTTGTCCTTCTACGACCACCTTGATGTTTCACCGCTTCCAGGCATCCGTCTCGTGTGCATGGGCTGAAATCCGGGAAACGTGGTGGGGTGTCCACATGTATGTAGTCAGTGACGTCCGGAGTGTCCTAACAGGTAACTACGCAACATTTGGTGCAGATTGGTGGAATGGTGTGGAATTGTATGAGGAACAAACAAACTAACAGATTATCCGTTTTATATGAAACACTTGTGTATAGGCGCATTATAAATGCCATATCATATCATATAATATCATAGCATATATAGTCTATTTTCATAACTTTAAGCAGATGATGATAGACAATAATAATAACAACTTTAACATATACTTCAGAGAGACAAAATCAAAAAATAAGTTAAAAAAGACATTAAAAAGTTAATAAGATTTTTACGTCAATCCTGTTCCAGTATCTTTTGATATCCATTTATTAGAAGAAGAGGATCAGTGAAGGGTTTCAGGAGAAACTACAACAACTCTAAGAAGAGACCCCACGGGTTAATGCAAGTGGGTGCCCCTGGAATGAATATTACTTAGAACGCAAAACTCACAAGCATATAAGGCACTACAAAGCAAGTGTTCCAATCTTTTAATTAATAGTCATTTCATTCAATAGTCACACATATTAAAACACAGTTTGTTCAACCATATCTATACAATATAAAACACAGCATTTAAGGACAACAGTAAAAATACACTATCACAACAAACCAACAATTCACAGAAATGTCTTACTACACTTGTGAAAGTGTAGTGTTGTTGAATTGTTGTGATAGTGTATTTTACTGTGGTCCTTACATGTTGTCTTTTATATTGTATAGATAGGGTTGAACAAACTGTGTTTTAATATATGTGACTATTAAATGAATTGATATTCCATTGTATTTTTTTACTATTAATTATAAGATTGGAACACTGTGTAGTGCTCCAGCAGAAACTGGTCGCTAGAAGAGAAGGAAGAATTAATTTAAGTTAAAGATATGAATTTTAGCTTCTGGCAGTGATTTCCTTAGCATGCTAACGGCACACATGATATGATATGCCTTCCAAAAACACATTAGCGCATGGACTGTCTGCCAACCGGAAATAGCAGACCCAGATCACGTATGTGCATGTGCATTTAAACCAAATCCAGAGATTGTTGTTGGAAAACTATTGGCGGCCCACCACGGAAGTCCTCTGAGGAGTTTCTAATCGGAAGGAGTAGACCCTGGCATTATAATATGATGTTTATTAAGCGCTTAATACCCAGAGGTTTCTAAACGCGGACATCGAACCTGTGTTGTTCCGAGTGGCTTGATTCCAAGGCGAGCACGTTGGCGCTGAGCGATCCTCCCGAGACTCGGAGGGATGTTGAGTGGAAGCTAAATGTAGCTAGAGGGTGTCCGATATCATTCAACAAACAAAATCTTTGAGAAGCTAATATGCATTGTGTGGTTAATCTAAAGTTCACAACTAGAATGTGTCTTTTATCAAGTACACAAACAATGCCTGTGAAACATTATGCGTTTCAACCATTTTTAGAGGACTCCATCTTGAAGTGATAATACGGTAAGAGACTCTTTCTGAGCTCGGTGCACAATGTGAAAATGGATACAGAAAAAACATGAAATCGTGGAGCTCAACACATTTAGAGACGGATGCAAATGCTTGTGTTTCATGACTTGCAGAGCGCGCGTGGCAATTGGCGACCAGCTGACGCAGAGAAGTGGGCGGATTGCTCACCCCACACGTGGGGCCAGCATGCATTTAGCAGGTGTGAAACTCAGCCAGGGTGACTCAGCCCCTCACTCTATGGTCATTGTATTTATTGGAACACTTTGGAATGGGGTATGAAGCGCTACATAACGATATTATTTTTCACTATTAATTGTCTACTAAGGCTGTGATGCAGCAGCATAGTTTGAAGTCTTGCATTTTGGGAAGGTCTCCGATGTCTCACTTGCATTGTAAGACTTGGTTCAGAAGGATACCGTGCACAGGTTAGGCGGTGTGACACATAGATCCCTCCTGCAGCAAAGATATCATGGATGGGTGACAACCAGGGCTTTAAGTGGGGTAAGAAATCGAGGAGGGGCCCTCATTTGGGGGCGTGGCTTGTGGGAGGGGCGTGGCCTAAAGTACGCAAATCGTAGGGTATACACACAAATATATATAAATGTTATATATTTGTGTGAGTACCTTACTATGGTTTGTGTACTATGCAAGCCATCTTTTCTAAACATAGAGATATGTAACATATTTCTACGTTTATAAAAGATGGCTTGCAAAGTACACAAACCATAGTAAGGTACGCACACAAATATATAACATTTATATATATTTGTGTGCATACCCTACGGTTTGCCTAGTTTTCAGGCCATCTTTTTTTAAACATTTCGGGTTTATAAAAGATGGCTTTGAAAGTACACAATTCTTGCCATCTTTTATAAAGCTTTGACTACGGACACAGCAAAGCTTTATAAAAGATGGCTTGAAATGTGTACTTTCCAAGCCACCTTTTATAAACCTCGAAATATGTCGAGGAATCCCCAGGTTCGCCGAGGGTTAAAGACGCCTCGGCGACCTGGGGAAACAAAGGCACAGTAACTGCCTCTGTTGACCTCTCGCGCGAGGGGTCACCAAAGGCAGTTACTATGACTGACGGAAGTGGCAGCCAGTCGCAGCGTCGCTGTGGCTGGCTACCACTTCTGTCAGCTCGCCTGACTTCATGGCAGGCGCATCGCCCGTTGCGGCTGCGGCCGTGACAGGATAATGCATCCCGCCAATGTTGCGGTAGGACGGGCCCCAGCAGGACCCTGGCTCAGTCCCAATTTTTGGAGACTGGCGGGGCCCCGGCAGGCCCTGGCAGGCCCCGGCCCTCTTTAAGCACTGGTGACAACAAATTTACTGGCAGTCCAGGGGTCCTTTTGCGTTAGAAAGGTGTGGAAGGTGAGAGAGGAAGAGAGGATTGCGGGGAAGGTGAATGAGGCAGGGTATTGAGGAAAAAGGCAGAAGCTTCAGGTGCTCAGAGTAGCAATACATAAGCGACAAGGCAGACCAGTGTACTTAGGCTACGTTTTTGGTTTTGGCGCTTTTTGGAGGTGTAAACCACCAAATATTGCCAAAACTTTGGTACTGTAAAGTAGAAAGGGGAGTTCGGGAGCAGTGTATGGTGCTGGCATGGCAACTTGCTGACGGTTGGCGATGAAAGGTCGAAGCACCAGCTGGGCCTTTTTTTGCATGTGCTTCCGCCATTCGACATGCTTTAGTGCGTTCCTCAAGACGGAATTGCATCGTTGTTTTTGACGTTAATTAAAACCAATACACTCCACTCATTGATATTTCCGCCTGTGTTGTTGCTATATACCCCGTTGCCTGGGCCCAACGTTGCAGTACTGACCTCTGCTCACAATCGCGCTTCCTCTGGAGGTAGAAGCCTAGCAATGACCTGCAACGTCTGCAAAGGGGTGGGGAACGCACAACTCGGATGCATCCAGGATCACCTAAGTACACTACTACCTGCAAGCCAGGGAAAACTACAAACATTGGACAGGCATCCCAACAGAAAAAACAATTTATAAATTCTTCTTAACCCCTTAAGTGCCAAGGATGAGCTATCTGGTCCTTGACATTACGTACGCAGTGCCAAGGACAAGATAGCTCGTCCTTTTCGGCATGTTGATTTGAGCGTTCCCTGCAAAGCAGGGATCGCTCAAAACTGTAATCCAACCTGCGGGCTATGTGAGGGGGAGGTCCCAGGCAGGAGTACATGAGGTGGCCCCCATCCAATTGGGGGGGCACCAGGAATAAGTGTGCAGGCCCCCCCAAAGGATGGGTCCTGCGGTTTTATGGCTGATCATCTGCCCAAAGGGAAGGGGGCAAAATGAAAAACAAACAAATAACAAAAAAAGAAAACAAAAGGGATTTTTGGGTGGGTGTGGGGGGCCACTAGCCACCTGGGATTTACTTTACAGAAAAGGGGGTGGCCCTCTCCCCCTCACCCCAAGGGGAAATGGGGGCACCCCTTCTAGCCTTCGCCGGGGGCAGATATCTGCTTCTAAGAAGGGGCATCTGACCTCAGGGAGGGCTGCATGAGATGCCCCTTCTTATCTGCCCCCAGGGAGGGCTGAATGGGATGTCTCCCCTGAATTTGGTGTTGGGGGGAGAGGGTTACCCCCATTACATTAGAAAATTACCTGGTGGTTTAGGGTGCCCCACAGCCCACCCTAAAGTGTAGTGTACCATTTTCCATCTTTTTCTTCGTTTATGAAACTTGCCTTGGCGCAGAAGGGCACATTGGTGTGCCAATCTGGCCCTGGGGTGCCCAACCCTTACAGCCACACCCACTGGGGGCCTGTCCCACAATTTTTGGGGGCCCTCTCCCCCACCCCAAATGGAGGGGGGGTGTACCTCACGCAGCCGTTTGTAGGAGGCCGAGGGAGGCCTGCATGAGGTGCCCCATCACACATTTGGACCAAGGCGAGTTGGGCTACCAAAGGAAAAAAGTGAAAATGGTGGAACGCATTTTAGGGGGGGCTGTGGAGCACCCCAAAGGGACGGGAAATTTTCTAATGGGATGGGGTGTTGACCTCCCCATCCCCCCACCCACAATGGAGTGGGTGCCATGTAATGCAGCCCTCCCTGGGACCAGATATCTGCTCCTAGGAAGGGACGCCTGAGCCCAGGGAGGAGTGCAGGACAGCCCCTCCCTTAACTGCCCCCAGGGAGGACTACATGAGATGTGCCGCCCCTCCAATTGGGGTGGGGTGGAGTGGTGCACCCACCTTCACATTTAAAAATTCCCCAGCGGTGTAGGGTGCCCCTCAGGCCCCGCTAAAGGGCAGCCTGCCATTTTGAATTATTGTCTTTGTTTACTAAACTTGCCTTGGCGCAGAGGGGCACATTGGTGTGCCAATCTGGCCCCGGGTTGCCCAAACCTTAGTGCCTCACCCACTGGGGGGCCTGTCCCACAATTCTCGGGGGCCCTCTCCCCCTCACCCAAAATAGGTGGCAGGGGTACCTCATGCAGGCCTCCCTAGAGGCAGATATCTGCCCATAGGAAGGGGCAAATGGGTTTTCAGTGGGGGAGGGTGAGGTTCAGTAGACCACAAGCGATGGCTTGCAATGGGTGGGGCATGCTTGAAAATTATTTGTTTTTGCTGGTGTGACCGTAGGTAACACATGTTTTTTGTTTTGTTTACAGTTTTTTCTACGCGAGCAGCTGCAACGGTATGTGAGTACTGTTTTTTATTATTCTATGGTTAGGGCCCACTGTTAGTGGGGTGGGTGAGACTGGGGCTGGAATATTGGTGGTGTGGGTGGGAATGGACCATCTGGGCAGATATGTTGGTGGGCTGGGACACAATTGCAGGGGCAGGCCACAAATTGCCCCCATGCCAGCAGAACATTGGTGTTTCCCTGGGAGCTGATCCCTCCCATGTGGGTTGTCCGTCTACAAGCCCAGACTCCACCTCTGGCTGTGTTTTGTTACGGATGTCACCCCGGGGAGGAATGAGGATCCTGCAGGGGCTCCCTGGAGCTGCTGCTGTGCTTAGGGGACGATACACCCACATGGTACATGGATGTCCAGGGATCTGGAGTTGCGGCTGGGCTGCATTACAGCTTTTCCCTTCGGGGAGGTATTGGCACACTGCCGAGACTCCCTGGTGGAGAGAAGCTGTAACGCAGGGCAGCCAGGGCTACAGCAAAGTCGGCGGTAATATCCCTGGCCTTGGGCACCCTTCTCCAATGTGGGTCTTTGCCGGGGGTTCTGGGTAATACATTCTGGACCGATTTGCGTAAGTCAGACCTCTCTGGATTCCCACGGGTGTCCTCTTTTGGAAAATGCATGGGGTTCCCTGTTTTCCTTGCTGGCTTCAACACCCTACGCCCAAATCTGTAGGTTGCCCACATGAACAAAATGTGCTGTGCCGAAAGGCTTGGGGTTACCAGTGGGTTACCCTTTTCCTTTTGCACCCCCGGTAGATGTACCCACACATGTGAGGTACCGTTTTCATCAGGACACGTCGGCGATGCAGGAAGGTAGGCCATGTGTTGTTGGCGGTGTGTTTCGGTGGGTGGCCAAAGTGAAATGTGTGAGAATTGTCTTCATTTCCAGTCAATTTCAGAGACATTTCCCTGTGTCCACTCACCGAAACACGTCGCCAACAACAGATGTCATACCTTCTCGTGTTCCCACAGGTGTACTGACAAAAACGGTACCTCACATGTGTGGGTGCACCTACCGGGGTGCCAAGGGGAAAGCCTAAAAGACCCCTAACCCCAAGTCTTTTCCGACAGCTGAATTTCACGATTTTTTCAGACATGCACACCATACAGATATGGGCTTAGGGTGTCCAAGCCACCAAGGAAAACAGGGAACCCCATGCATTTCTGAAAAGGATACACCCGTGGGAATACACAGGGGTCTGACTTGCGCAAAGCGGGCCAGAATTTATTACCCAAAATCCCTGACAAAGTGAATATTGTGTTTTTTCCCCACCAAATATCACACTTTGCCTGGGATTGTGGGTAATAAATTCTGGGCCGCTTCGCGCAAGAAAGACCACTGTGCATTCCCACGGGTATCCTCTTTTCAGAAATGCATGGTGTTCCAAGTTTTCCTTGGTGGCTTGGACATCCTAGACCCATATCTGTATGGTGTGCCCGTCTGGATAAATTATGAAATTCAGATGTCGGAACAGACTTGGGGGTAGGGGTCTTTTAGGCTTTCCCCTTGGCGCCCAGGTAGGTGCACCCACACATTTGCGGTATCATTTTTATCGGGACACCTGTGGGAACGCGGGACGGTAGGCCATGTGTTGTTGGCGGCGTGTTTCGGTGGGTGAGCCGAGTAAAAATGTGCGCAAAATGTGTTTTTTTGCTACATTTCGGACATTGCTGGGGTTTCTGTGTAATAAATTCAGGGCCGAATTGCACAAGTCAAACCTCTGCGGATTCCCACGGGCGTCTTCTTTTCAAAAATGCATGGGGTTCCCTGTTTTCCTTGGTGGCTTGGACACCCTAGGGCCATATCTGTATGGTGTGCCCATCCGGAAAAAGTGTGAAATTCAGCTGTCCGAACAGACTTGGGTGTAGGGGTCTTTTAGGCTTTCCCCTTGGCGCCCAGGTAGGTGCACCCACACAAGTGAAGTACCGTTTTCATTGGGACACCTGTGGGAACGCGGGGCGGTAGTCCATGTGTTGTTGGCAGCGTGTTTCGGTGGGTGAGCCGAGTGAATTGTGCGGAAAATGCGTGTTTTTGCCACATTTCAGACTTTGCTGGGGTTTCTGGGTAATAAAATCTTGGCCAATTTGCGCAAGTCAAACCTCTTCGGATTCCCACCGGTGTCTTCTTTTCGGAAATGCATGGGGTTCCCTGTTTTCCTTGGTGGCTTGGGCACCCTAGGCCCATATCTTATGGTGTGCACATGAGCAGAATTCCTGAAATGATGCTGTGCCGAAAGACTTGGGGTTACCCGTATTTTAGGCTTTCCCCTTGGCGTCCAGGTGGGTGCACCCACACATGTGAGGTACTGTTTTCATCGGAACACCTGTGGAAACGCGGGATGTTAGGCCATGTGTTGTTGGCGGCGTGTTTCGGTGGGTGAGCCGAGTGAAATGTGTGGAAAATGGGGTTTTTTTCGCCTAAATTCGGACTTTGCTTGGGTTTCTGGATAATAAAATCTGGGCCGATTTGTGCAAGTCAAACCTCTGCAGATTCCCACAGGTGTCCTCTTTTCGGAAATGCATGGGGTTCCCTGTTTTCCTTGGTGGCTTGGGCACCCTATGCCCATAACTGTAGGGTGTGCGCATGAACAGAATTCCTGAAATGATGCTGTGCCGAAAGACTTGGGGTTACCCGTGTTTTAGGCTTTCCCCTTGGTGCCCAGATAGGTGCACCCACACATGTGAGGTACTGTTTTCATCGGAACACCTGTGGGAACGTGGGACAGTTGGCCATGTGTTGTTGGCGACGTGTTTCGGTGGGTAAACTGAGTGAAATGTGCGGAAAATGAATTTTTTTTGCCACATTTCAGACTTTGCTGGGAAATAAATTCTGGGCCGATTTGCTCAAGTCAGACCTCTGCGGATTCCCACGGGTGTCCTCTTTTCAGAAATGCATGGGGTTCCCTGTCTTCCTTGTTGGCTTGGACACCCTAGGCCCATATCTGTATGGTGTGCCCATCTGAAAAATTGTGAAATTCAACTGTCGGAACAGACTTGGGGTTAAGTGTCGTTTAGGCTTTCCCCTTGGCACCCAGGTAGGTGCACCCACACATGTGAGGTACCGTTTTCATCGGGACACCTCTGGGAACGCGGGATGGTAGGCCATGTGTTGTTGGTGATGTGTTTCGGTGGGTGAGCCGAGTGAAATGTGCGGAAAATGGTTTTTTCTTGCCTAATTTCGGACTTTGCCAGGGTTTCTGGGTAATACATTCTGGGACAATTTGTGCAGGTCAAACTCTTCGGATTCCCACGGGTGTCCTCTTTTTGGAAATGCATGGGGTTCCCTGTTTTCCTTGGTGGCTTGGACACCCTAGGCCCATATCTTATGGTGTGCCCATCTGGAAAAATTGTGAAATTCAGCTGTCAGAACAGACTTGGAGGTAGGGGTCTTTTAGGCTTTCCCCTTGGTGCCCAGGTAGGTGCACCCACACATGTGAGGTACCGTTTTCCTCAGGACACCTGTGGGAATGAGGGACGGTAGGCCATGTGTTGTTGGCGGCGTGTTTCATTGGATGAGCCGAGTGAAATGTGCGGAAAATGCATTTTTTTCGCCACATTTCGGACTTTGCTTGGGTTTCTGGGTAATCAATTCTGGGACAATTTGCGCAAGTCAGACCTCCGCGGATTCCCACAGGTGTCCTCTTTTTGGAAATGCATGGGGTTCCCTGTTTTCCTTGGTGACTTGGACACCCTTGGCCTATATCTGTATGGTGTGCCCGTCTGGAAAAATTGTGAAATTCAGCTGTCAGGACAGACTTGGGGGTAGGGGTCTATTAGGCTTTCCCCTTGGTGTGCAGGTAGGTGCACCCACACATGTGAGGTACCGTTTTCATCAGGACACCTGTGGGAACGCGGGACAGTAGGCCATTTGTTGTTGGCGGCGTGTTTCAGTGGGTGAGCCGAGTGAAATGTGCAGAAAATGAGGGTTTTTTCACCTAATTTCAAACTTTGCCAGGGTTTCTGGGTAATAAATTCTGGGCCGATTTGCACAAGTCAAACCTGTACAGATTCCAATGGGTATCCTCTTTTCGGAAATGCATGGGGTTCCCTGTTTTCCTTGGTGGCTTGGACCCCTAGGCCCATATCTGTATGGTGTGCCCGTCTGGAAAAATTGAGAAATTCATCTGTCAGAACAGACTTGGGAGTTGTGGTCTTTTAGGATTTCCCCTTGGCGCCTAGGTAGGTGCACCCACACATGTGAGGTACCGTTTTCATCGGGACACCTGTGGGAACACGAGACGGTAGGCCATGTGTTGTTGGCGTCGTGTTTCAGTGGGCGAGCCGAGTGAAATGTGCAGAAAATGCATTTTTTTCGCCACATTTCGGACTTTGCTGGGGTTTCTGGGTAATAGATTCTGGGCCGATTTGCGCAAGTCAGACCTCTGCAGATTCCCACAGGTGTCCTCTTTTCGGAAATGCATGGTATTCCCTGTTTTCCTTGGTGGCTTGGTCACCCTAGGCCCATATCTGTATGATGTGCCGGTCTGGAAAAATTGTGAAATTCCGCTGTCAGAACAGACTTGGTGGTAGGGGTCTTTTAGGCTTTCCCCTTGGTGCCCAGATAGGTGCACCCACACATGTGAGGTACCGTTTTCATCGGGACACCTGTGGGAACACATGACAGTAGGCTATGTGTTGTTGGTGGCGTGTTTCAGGGGGTGAGCCGAGTGAAATGTGCAGAAAATTTGTTTTTTTCACCACATTTCGGACTTTGCTGGGGTTTCTGGGTAATAAATTATGGGCCGATTTGCACAAGTCAGACCTCTGCGGATTTCCACAGGTGTCCTCTTTTCGGAAATGTATGTGGTTCTCTGTTTTCCTTGGTGGCTTGGACACCGGAGGCCCATATCTGTATGGTGTGCCCGTCTGGAAAAATCATCAAATTCAGATGTCGCAAAAGACTTGAGGTTAGGGGTGTGTTCGGCTTTCCCCTTGGCACCCAGGTAGGTGCACCCACACTTGTGAGGTATCATTTTCATCGGGACATGTGTGGGAACGCGGGAAGGTATGACATTTGTTGTGTTTGTGTGGTTTTTATAACATTTTGACCCGTTTGCTGGTGCCGTTTGTCACACACCTGTTTCATTTCCCATATGTGCCCTACATTTAGTCGCTGCTTTAGGCACCATACACTTTTGTAACCTGCACAAGTCACCTACCCTTGAAAAGGTCTGCCTGTGCTCTTTCAGAAAATGTATGCTTGCCGTTCCTCACCACATTGGTTCTTCTGATTTACACATGCTAAGTACATCTGTTCAGGCCGTAAGCACAAAACGCCTATGTACCATGGCTCAGTGTTTGGCTTGTTGTATTGCTTGTTTTGTGAAACACTACAAAAAATGTGTGCTTTCCTTACTGCAAGAGCCGGGGGAATGTAGCGGAGCATTTGTTTCCTCAAAATTCATAGAAGCCATTGCCATACTAGAAGCCATTGCCATACCAAGCCAAACATGTCCACCACATACCTTTTTTTTCGGTCATTTTCCTGCTTTTTTCCCCAATCTATGGCATTTTCCCCTACTTAGTTGTTGGCCGACCTACGCAAATCACCCCTTCCTAAACTTGGAATTTTGTCTACTTTTCAGAAATGTATGCCTTTCTGTCCTCCATTTCGGCTTTCCTAACCTTTTCTTCCATTCCGTCCAGGCATGTCCAATTGTCAAAAATTGCCAAAATCGCCTACCTCTCACAAAACGGTTGACAACCACATCAAAATAATTGTTTTTCATTTCCACTCAATCTGTTCTTGAAAGCCAGGAAATTGGGGTATTCAGCACAGCAAACCATTTGTTCAAGCTCTTACAAGGAAAAAAAAACACAGGCTTCTTTGTCCATCATTGTATTCGCATTTATTTAAAAAACACATTTTTGCCCTTTTTGGTTATTTTCTCTCACCCCCCTACAGCAACCTAGGATTCCTTACGACCTCCTACATGTGGAGAAAAAAAGGGTCCAAATTTGGACGAGATATCTCATGTAACAAAAAAATTACAAGGCATTGAATGGCCACATACCGAAATCACCAAAAAAGGCATTGGCACTGGGGGGGAAATACCCATGGCATTTAAAGGGTTAAAATATATTTTAAAAAGACCTCAAACAGGCTGGAAACATCTTACCAGGTGCTTGTTTTACAGGATGCCTATGGATTACTGCAGAAGATGCTTGTGCATCCATTACATATTAAAACAATCTTTCTCGGTTTTCTTTTTATTATACACTTAAGCGTCTCATTGCTTTTTCCTTCCTTTGAACTAATGTTTCGCTTTGCCAAATCACTTGCTACATCTTGGTGAAAGTAAAACTTACTTGAACATCAACTACAACAGTCAGGGTATGTCTTCTAACATTAGTATGTTACCAATGCACAACGTTTTTGGTAGGAATGTATGTAGGCATGTCAAACATATCAGTTTCAACTATTTTCTCAATTAAAGCATGTTCTAGTTTCCGGATTTTTTTTAATATCCGTTTGCAAATCCCAATTTTATATCTGTGATCAAATAAGGTTTGTAAACTTTAGTATTGGAAAATCTTTTGGTGTTACACATTTCCTCTAGATTGACATCTCGGCTTGTTATTTTAACAATCCTTTGATTACAATTGTTACATCATTTGTAATATGTTTTGCAGACAAATGTTTTAACTATAATTTTTCAGCCAATACATGCTTCATCTATTCTTTTCTGTGGGACGTCTTCACGGTACATCCATTATTTTTCAAGTCCATTTACACTTTAAAATGGCAGGGCTTCATGGGTTCATTTTTGATCCCAAATACACAGATGAAGAAATGGAAGCAAAACAAAGTCACGAAATACCAGAACATGCCAGTCACACAGTGGACGATGTGAACCCGAAGCCAGTTGAATGGAAAATGTCTCCACTTGGTGTCATGCCATTATTGTTAATGAACGGTCCCATTAAAATGAAAACACCTGTTTCATGAGAATTCGACATGCAGGGTCTAGCTATCTGAAGGTGACCACTCCCTCCACAGGGTATAATGCAGCAAATTTACTTTAGGCAGTCTGTCTTACCCCTTCAGTTACTCAAATGATGACAGCCTTCATGCATTAATTCAGTGACACTGTTTGTCCACATGTTTCCACTAATTAGTCAGTTTAGATTTAAATATAACAAATACTTTACACACATCATTGTTCCAAACATTACTGTACTTTCACCAGTCTGACAGGATGTTTTGTTTTCTAAGGGATGGCATTATTACATGACTGTTCCTCATCCAGTCACACATTCATCCTCACCTTTTTTATTTATTTATTTATGTTTTGGCTTGGTATTTACAAACATAAATAAACATACAATACAATACATTTGACATCGTAAATACATGGCACTAATACATTATTAGTATACAACCTAAATTCATTTATGCTATAAAACACATCAGTCTTTATACAATAACATCTTTTAAAAAGACAACAAATAAGAACTGTTTAATATATTCCACTCGATAATTCTCTTAAAATATTCATACATTTCCAGTAACATTGAATTATATAAAACATAAAAATAATATCACTCCCATCCATAAATGAATCCCACACGTCAACCAGAACAGCCAGACTAAAATCATTGCGATATGACTTAACATAAGAATACCTAATGTACGCAAGGCTTTCACAGTGCACTGAAATGTGTTCAAGAGTTTCAATAGCGATATTACCACACAAACAACACTGTCTCCCGCTCCTATGGATCCCCATACGAGCACCTCTAATCTTTAGGACCTCGCTAATATTAAACTTTAAGAGCAGGTACTACCACACAACACCACTGTCCGGATAGGCCAGTATATAAGAGGGTTTCATTATCATGTCTATTTCTGAATGTTTCCTTATATTTATTGTACTCAGTAGCGTGATGAATCCCAAGATGTCATCACTGCTTCCGAACGGAGGAGCTCCTTCCGATAAGGACAGAGAGGAGAGGCTGCTACCCGATATTCCCCCTAGCCTCTTTGGGACCAGTGATGACCAAATCGGGAGAATGCGGTATCCCTATAACACCCTCACCTCTCCTTCAACCCCTCCCTTTCCAACCCTACCCTCCTGTGCCATGTATCTCTGTAATACAAAACTAGAGAGTACTGAGATGAGGAAGATCTCTAATGAGTTATAGAATCAGAACTCGATCAGTACTAGGACAAGGAGGAGACGCGGAGCAACACTGAGTCCCTAACAGAACCACGTTATACATTCTAGTGGTTCTCAACAGTCGATTGGAAGAAGCTGCTTTAAAAACCAAGAAGGACTTGACTAGGTGTCAAGCCTCCTCTGGAGAAAGCATGAGATGGAGTTCCTTTTGGGAAGAAGGAAGGCAGACAGGCGAGCCGAGCAAGAAGGAGGTCGCTGTCAAGCTTGTCTGGTGGACAGGAACACTGCACTGAATAGCAGGGAAGATGTTCCTGGCAATCCTGAAGGCTATCAGGCACAGAGAAGTGGTCCCAGGCCACCATGGAGGACGCAGTCAAGGCAGAGCCTCTGGTTGTCTGAAGGAAGCAGAAGAAGCCCCACACACAGACAGGAGGCACAAGGGATATCTCAGGAACATAGCACAATACAGAATAATGTATGCTGAAGAGGGAGTAAGGGCCAGGGGCCCTGCAAAGTGGTGGAGACAATTAGGCCTAAAAAGCCACATGAATGCATCTGGGATCTGCACCCATGTAGAGAGATTACTCTTTGGAAGAACTGTGAACCAAGTTTAGCGAGATACTGCTCGAAACCCGCGTTACAAGTCTGGGACCTGCACCCAAATAAAGTGAACTGTGAGAGCAATTTACAAGAAATACATTGCTCGGCAGGCGAGTAAACCAAGTCAGTATGTGACACCACAGTTTGGGGAGTGCATCCCAAGCTATCCTTCTTTGTCGCAGTACCTGGTGGGAGGAACCAGGTCTGCCAACCAGGCTGAGACAGATCGAGCTGCAGAATAATCGGTGTGCCATCGGCGTAGGAGTAGCACATGAAGCCATGTGCGTGGATGATGCCAAGGAGCAGCTGGATGTAAACGTTGAGCATAGTGGGAGACAATGAGGAGCCCTGAGGGACTCCACATAACAGAGGTACAGCTTGCGACTGAAAAGGTGCAGAGAAACAGACTGTGAGAGTCTGCCAAAAAAGAAGCAAACCAGGCCAAAACCTGACCAGATAGGCCAGCGGAAGAGAGAAGGGAGACCAAAGTGGGGTGGTCCACGGTGTCAAATGCCACAGAAAGATCTAATAGAATAAGGGCACCCACCCCGCCCTAGCCCACTAACTGCGTCAAATCATCAATTACTGACATCAAGATGGATTAAGTACCTCGGCCTGGGAGAAAACCCAATTAAAATTAGTCAAAGAAAGAAGATAGTTCAAGAAAAGAACCTATAAGAGGAGAAACCAGAGACTTAAGTAGTTTCATAAGAAGTGGGAGCAGAGAAATAGGCGGAAGTTAGAAAGGACCAGCGGATCCAAAGACGTTTTGTTAAGAAGGGGGATTACAAGGACGTGCTTTAGATTATCAGGGATGACCCCTAATGAAAGTGAATTGTTAGCTGCCTTGACCAGCCACGGGATGATTGCACTCGACACATCTTTCAGTATAGAAAGCGGGATGGGATCAGAGGGTGATGCCGATTGTAGCCCTTTAATAGTGGCTTAAATGTCCTGTGCCATAAAAGTAGGAAAAGCAGACCAGTCAGCTGAAGCGCCACAATCACCCATAGATGGATAGGGCAAGGTGGAATGCGGAAGAGTAGTAGTAATCTCATTATGAATGGCAGCTATCTTAATTGAATTGTTGTTTCATACCATGCCTAATACCATACCTGAGTTTGGTTTCTAAGCACAGATCCAGGATTTGAACCTCTGTTGCTCTGCATGGTTTTGCTTCCAAGACCAGCGCGTTGCCCCTGTGCTATCCTCTGTTCACTCATCCATCTTATCGTCAAAGAACTTAGACAAGGAGTCACGAAGCTCCTGTGAGGAGGGAAACTGGGCTAAGACTTAGGCTGAGCAGTCAGCGATGAAACTACCTCAAATACAGTTTTAGGTTAGTTGATAGCCTGTTCAATTTTTCCACTAGAAAATAGTTGTTTGGCCACTGTAATAGCTTTATGGTATCTTGCAGTAGCCAAACGAAAAGGGAACTTTATCGGCTAATAAATTAGCCAGTTCTCCACTTCCTCACAGCCTCCCTACACTGGAGTTTAATACCTTTAAGTTCGGCTGTATACCACGGTTCTGAATGGTGATTTTCCACTAAATGACATCCACTATGCAGCTATAGGACATCCACACCCCCCAAACCAAAGACGGCTGTTGAATACCTTCGCTCTAGTGTAAAGTGTGAGGTGGCCAGCGTCCGAGCAATTTATCTGAAGTTCTGGTCTGTGTGGAGTTTGCCGGTTTGCACAGAAGGGATTTGGAGAGAATTTAGTTGTCTCTTTGGCATTATGAGAAGGAAGGGGCACTGTATCGGAATCCTTGTCAGAGCACAGTTCTTTTGAAGCAGTTCTGAAGTGCAGCCATAGTTGCTCTGAGTGGGGCTGTACGGCGTGTGGATGATGGCTATAGCAGGGCATAGGTCATGTCAGGCATGAGCGTGATGAGGTTCTGCCTGGAAAGCCCCTCACAACATAAGGACGATCACTGAGGCTCTGTCTAGGACAGGGCCTATTGAGGGCAGCAGTTGCCCAGCGAGAGGGCGGCTATTGGACAAGGCCGCAGATAGATCCTTTCGCCACAAAGTTATAATTGAAGTGATGATGCTCACGGAATGTTTAGAAGGTGCACGTGCCCTAATTCACTTTGGATGGAAGAAATCTCTAGGGTGTTCCATTTGATTGGCTGGGCAAGAGGAACGTCCCTCGTCACACAAAGGAAGGTCCTGTTTTCACTGCTGTGCCTGTGTACCAGTGTTACAGTTGCACTCCAATTATATGGGGCACAAAGCAATGGCTTCAATAAAAGGATTTTGTGATGGCACTGGGAGCTGTAGCAGTTTGGGGAGCGCAGCAGTTTAGAGGGTGTACAGTTTCAGAAAAGGAAATCACATATTGAATCTTGTATCCCTTTGAGATGGTAATTGAATGTGAAACAAGGTATTTTGTGGTCTTTTGTGAGATCTGCTCAGCCTATCATCAACTTTGTATATTCATAAATTCACACTTTTGTTAATTTCAGGACTTTATCTTACTATAAGAATGCCATCTTGCACCTTCGTCAGCTGTCCCAACACTACAGACACTAAGAAGTCCAGAATGGTACTACATATTTTCACAAACATATTCTGCTGATCCGACAATGGCTATCAAATATGGCGCTCAACCCAATGACACAGACAGATGATGTCCCAGTCTCCTCCTCTTTGACACAGGAGGAGTCTGGGACATCCTATGCTTTCACAGCACCCTCTGCCACATCTCTTGGAGCTCAGGTATGCCTGTGTAGGTTGTTTTATGTGTTCACCATTACTCGACTCTAGTTGTGCTGCCCTTTGGAATTACCCCTGCCTGCCAAGACTGCAAACATCAATTAGGTCAACACAAATCTGAAATGTGCTCTGCTTAAAACACGCTCACTCTCTAAGCATGCCACTCATATACATGAAAATATGTGACTATATTCTGGAAGGAGACTTGGACTTACTGTGCCTCACAGAGTCATGACTAAATGAAGCTAGTGGGCCACTGATTGAGCTGGCCACTCCAGATGGCTACAATACCTTCTGTTAGAACCGCCATCATCTCCTTCAAGCCCCTTGTTCCTTTATAGGATTGTGAGGTTTTGCATCTCAAACTTGTTAAGGATTCCAATCAGCGTCACGCACCAAACCAGGACCCTTGCCCTTAGCCAAGGATGTAGGGCTCAATTAGAAAACTTTTTCTTTATTTCCTAGAATTCCGATTGAGCTGGTACCCAACCCGTCTCACACTGCCTTTTACAAATACCTCGGGTCACAATGGACCATGAACCAGGCCATTTGGTGGGAATACAATATTTATGTATTTTAAATTCGAAGAAAATCACACAATTGTAATATTGGGCAGCAATCACCAATGGGGTGATAATTACAATGTAAACTGATGAAATACACTTGGTTGACCTTCTACTAGAACATATCCAAAGCACAGATGAATAGGAGCAATGTTACTGTTCGGGTAGATAGCACCCGAGTTAAGATTTCCCCCTGCAATGCTCCCTTAAACCCCAATTAATCGATTTCAGAGTGGATAGAAAAGAGCAGCAAGGAGTCAGGGATACTAGGCAGCAAACAGAATTAAAATCTGACCTTCCCTCACGAAATGAGAGGCAATCGGGTTTGAAAACCTTTGAAATTGCATAAATGACACTCGGAATTGCTAAATAATTAATTTATATGTCCGGTTAAATAAATGGGATAAATGTGATTTCTAACAGCATCAGCGATTTAAGAACACTAGCAACTACAAGGTAAGGTATCAACAAAGGGCATACAGTTAAAAAATCAACTTGAATGTAAGACACGATGCAGCCAAAATCACACGTTGGAAAGTTGCATTTTCTGCTTTTTACAGGTTTAAATGTCAAAAACGGTTTTCAAAAAACAGGTGAAATAGACACAATCGGAATGCGGTTTTTAGGCTGGGTCGTGGATACACATCACAGGGATAATATAGAAGTGAAAGAGTGACTCTAGCTGAATAACTGGATGAGGTTTTCAATGTGGAAGGAGAGTCGGTTTTGGGAAAATAAAAGCAGTTAACGGAGAAAATCAGTTTTGGAAGAAAGGACAAGTTTTACTTAAACTAGATTATCAAGAAGATAACGCTGCCCATGAAAGAGGTTAAGCGGCCACCTTTAAACCCTTCACACTACGTGTCTCTTTATGTGGAAATTAATTAAATTATTCAAAATAGGACTAAGGATTTATGCAAGACGGAAATGTATGGAAGAATTGCGCTAACACTACAAAATCAAGGAACAGAATACACAGGGGATTCAGACTATTTTCAACAAGTTACCAGGGTATGGATGTGATTACTTAGAAGGTGGAACAAAGACAAGCTATCAAGTTGGGGTATACTATGGGTTGCTATGGGATGGGGTAATACTCACAATCAGCGCTTGAGTTTGGGATTTTGGAACAGCCAACTGAGTTTCTGGACAGCGAGGCAATATCTGGTCACTGGTTACAGCAGCGGGCTCTCCTAACAGAAGACAGCAGGGCAAAGGTCTGGAAATGGCACAGCAGCACCTCAGCTGGATGGAGCGGGTGGCAGGGCAAGCAGGCGGCTCTGGAGAATCCCAATGCGGGTTCAGCCACCTTTCCCCTTTCTTCCTGAGTTTAGTTGGATTTTGTTATGGGGTTAGTTCTGAAGGGTGGTTCTGCCTGGATAAAAGGGCCTGTGCCATCTATCCCTTTTCGGGCAGTGGCGTCTGGAATTTGCAGGATCTGGATCTGGAATGTCTGGATATGCGGTCGCTGAAAATTTCAGAAAAGAGTGTCCTTTGTCTCTGTGAGCTCCACTTTTTATAAGGTGGATGACATCACAAGATTATACGGTGGGGCAGGCTTAGGCTCGGCGTGCCTCTAACAACTGGATTGATCAGGGGTGATTGTTACCGCCTTGCTAGCAGCCGGTTGGGTTCCAGGGGTATGACATCAGATTTATGATGTGTGCTTTACAATGCATAGGATCATCCCACAGTTACTTTTGCTAAAACCAGTTTTGGCACAAACATGCACCTTTTTAAAGTTGTGGCACTTTTGAAACTTATATAGGCAGATTACATATTTCACACAGAGCATGACAGTCCAACTCCCAAGTTTGTAGGACTTTGTTTCGTCCATCTAATAATTTGTCATAATTTTCAGTGAGAAATATTTTACCTAAAATTCTATAACTTTATACATGGGTACATATTATCATAAGGCATGTTAATATTGAATTTCAAAGTGGCACCATATACACTTCCTCAGAATATCCAATTAGCTGCCATTTGTGTCCCCAATATGCCAGTGAAGGCTACCACGGCTTAATTTAAAGCCACCAAAATTGCATCTAAACTGTGAAACTTTCGCATTACTGTGTTGTCCAATTGCGGAGATAAAAGTCTTAAAGTTTATTAAATAAAATAGTCTTTTGAGCCAGATGGCCAGCATTGTCTACCAAATAAGGGCATACTTCCAAGGCTGCTCTGGAGTTGGCTTTGAAGCCCTCCAGTTGAAGTTGAGGGCAGGTTTTTTTTGCAATTTCACACCTAGGTGTCCCGGAATCTGTTGTAGCAGGCTAGAGCCTAGACAGAAAGTCTGATGAGCGTGTTACATTCTCCCCCTTAGTTCATTCAGTGTTTCCAAGGGGCTGGCCCTTTGGGGGGCAGTAAATTCTGTTCTCAGAAAGCAAATGTCCTTTGAAGCCAAGGGCCTAAAAACATGTTTTGCTGGTTCCTTGGTACAGCAAATGCATTTTTTTCCTGAGCCAAAAGCAAGGCTGTTGGTATAAAACATTATATTAGATTTCAAACAAAACCCCCCTTACATTTCTAGGCAAGCACAGGGCCTTATTCAACATTACACTTTTAAAACAGAATTGTTTTTGTTTGTTGCAAAAGCAACCCTTTTTACACGTGGTGAATTCTGCTGGGATGTCACTTTCAAATGCGGCTTTCTTACATCAATTTTCTGAATCTTTCCAAAGTCCCAGTCATATTTTCAATGCACAAGCATCTGTCAAAATAAAGATCCCTTGAAACTGACATATGCACAGAGAGATAGGCTTTCTTTTGAAGAATTATTCTGGGATATTTTGTAGCAAAAAGTGAAGCATTTTTCCATACAGCTGGAAGTAAAGTTGTTTGTGATTTTACAGATTTGTCCTGCCACAGCCTGTCATTCAGTGAAAAATGCTTTCTTTTGCTGTGGCACAACCTGGATATTGCTGGGCATAGCTGGGTCTCACTGGATCAGGACTGTGTATTGTTAAACAGATGGAAAAGAGCATCAGGGCAGCATCATTTTAAATGTAAAATATTTCCTTTTTCAATGGGAAATTCTGACCTAGCAGCAAAGCAGTGCTGCTTTTCAATTCGCTTCTTTGCTGCGCATAAGGAAACACACTGAAAGCCTTTCTTGGGGTGTTCCCTGTTTCATCTTGCCCCATTGGTGCTTGGCAAAGACAGCACAGCCATTATTTTGGTGACTTCAAAACGCAGTTTTAAGGCAAGGCGATAGTGCTCAACAGTGCCAGCGCAGCCATTTTGCTGGTAACTGCTGAAGTGCAGATTGGTGATGGAGGGGAATTCTATTGGGTGGGTAAATGTACCCCACAAATTCCCACCCCCCGCCCCAACTCCCCGAGGCTTCTTGTTGAGGGAGAGTAGGGCAAAGTGGGGTTCATCAGTTGGAGTCCTTCTTCCACCAGGTAGTGGTACGCCAGAATCCTCCTGTTGTCTTTCGTTGGAGTGTGGAGCGTCACCCACAGATTTTTATTCGGTCTTTCCTTGGAATGTGGAGTGACACCCCCAGATGTTCCTTTGGTCTTTCTTTTCCGGGTCTCCGGGAAAGTCCTCCTTGCTAGAGCGGAATCAGTACCAATCTAATGGATGAATAAAGACAGGTTACAACATTTTCCCACTGACTGTCTTCCCGGAAGGTTGACAGCAGTGGGACACACAAACCTTACCGTCATTCATGCAATCGGAAAATTACAACAAATAATTTCTTACAAGACAAAGATAACTATAGATATATTTTTACAAGCGTTTTTGGGGATAACCGTTTGCAATGACAATGAAGAAAAGTACTCCCTGTTAGATAGATATAACTATGAACCTACCTGTTTCCTTCTGGTTCTTCTTTTTCTGGTTCTCATTCTCCAGATTCCTCCTTTGATTGACTTTCTCTTGGCTCCTCAAACAGCTGCAAAGTGTGTCTGGGGTGACAACACTTTAACTGATTAATATGGACCCATTTCTCTTCTGTCAACTCTCCTTTGGGGATCCGGATTCTGTAGGCAACAGGTGAAATTTTATCTACAATTTCAAAAGGACTGTGCCAGCTAAGGGACACATTTCTGCTCCTGTGTCTGGTTCCTTTGGAAATTGTTAAGTAGACCCTGTCTCCTACTTAGTATTCCTTTTTGGTGGTTTTTAAGTCATATTGAGTCTTCATCCCCTCTGCAGATTTTTCCAGATTCCGCTGAGCATACGCAAAAACATGTTGAAGGTGTTTTCTTAGATTGTCAACATACTCATGTGTTGTGGAGGCGTTTATCAGTGTCTGCTCTTGTGTTCTGGGGAGCAGATGCTGAGGTAGCACAATTTTCGTCCAGTCATTAACTCAAATGGAGACATCTTGGTCATAGAAGATGGTGTAGATTTGATTGCCATCAGGACAAGCGGTAATCAGATGTCCCAACTTGGCCCAGAATCTTCCAGAAATCTTTTTAGAATGTTCATAATTGTTTCATTGTACCTCTCAAATCCCCCACTAGAGTACACTGGTATGCAATGTGAAGTTTCCTTTTTACCCCAAGTATCTCCCACATCTTTGTCATCACTTCGCTAGTGAAGTGACTTCTTCTGTCTGACTCAATCCTTTGGGGTAGGCCAAAACGCTAGAAGATGTGGTTGATCAGCAGGGCAGCAGCCGTTTGTGCCTTGCAATTTGGGCCCGGGAGAGATTACACCCATTTGGTAAACAACCATGTTACTGTTAACATGTACTTGTTCCTCCTAGAGGAGCGAATCATGGGCCCGATTAAATCTACTTGTAAATCTGACCAAGGCAGTGTCATCCCCCTCTTCTGGAGGGGAGCTCGGTGTGTGAGTGAAGTTGGCTAAAATTGTGCACACACAAGACACTCCTTCAAATATTGGGTGAGGTCCTGCCCCATCTTGGCCAGTAGGCAACCTCCCGCAAGATTTCTAGAGTAGTGTGAAACCCCCGATGACCGACTGTGGCCGCGTCATGGGCGTGACTTAGCATCAGGCTTCGGAATGAGGTAGGTACCACCCACTGGTCACAACCAGAGATTGATCTCCTTGCCAACAAACAGTCGTGGATTTGGAACATTTTGGGACACATCATCAACACCCTTATGTCCTCTTTCCCAATGTAATTGGTATCCGTCAGAGGAAAGTTCTCAGAGTCCTCAATGTGTTGATAAAATGTCCCAATAATCGGATCCCTTTTTGTACCGTGATTAAATCAGCATCTGGGGTCTCCTTACTCCACTGGGCAGTTGAGAGTTAATTGTGAGCATATGTCTGGGACCTAGTGACAGCAGTGACCTGGATTTCCCACAAAAGGGACTCGATCCCGAGGAGATCCCCCTGTTTGTCTCCGGTTTTGACAGTTGGTCAGCTAGGTCATTTCCAGTTTTGTCTGGCCCCTCTTTTCTGGAATGACCCTTGATGTTTTTCCAATAGATGGTCATCTCATTAGAGGTAACCAGATCATCAATATTTTGTATTAGTTTGCCATGTTTGAGTGGTTTGTTATTAGCACACAGCATGCCTCTGGTTTTCCAATTAACCAGGTGCTCCACGAACCCGTTCCGGACATAATCTGAATCAGTGATTATGACCAGTTCGTGGAGTTGGTGTTGGACGGCAGTGAGGATAGCCTGATGAACTGCCATCAACTCCGCCACCTGACTACTGCAGGGACCGATTTTGTACCCAGCGGAGGGTTCCAGGGCATCATTCACCCTGGCATTCCCAACACTGGCCACTAGTTCCTTTTCCCCGTTGTTGTCAACATAGTAGGAGCACCCATCCACATAAACTGTGGTCATCCCATGGCACTTGTCTTCTTCATAGACTTTGCGCAGGGAATTCAGGTACGCCTCCATGTTGTCCTGGATTTTAAGACTTTCGTCCTCGAGACAGTTTTCTCTGGCACAATCATGCAAGTCAGCCAGAGCTTGCGCGAGGGCACTCATCTTGTTTGGCCATATCTGACCTCCACAGGAAAGCCTTGCATTGACAAAATCCAGGAAATAATTCTGGAATTACTCACATTTCTGGCCCGGATTCTGTCACTTTGAAGATATTGCAAAGGCTAGTGTGGAGTCTCCACTATGATATGTTCCCCCTGGATGAACGGGCGGTAATTCTTCAATGCCCACACCTTTGTCAGGAGTGCCTTGTCACAATCGTTGAATTTTTCCTCCACAGACAATAAAGTCTTGGTTGCATAGGAGATGACTTTATTGACCTTGTCATGCTTTTGATATCATACTGCTGTCAAGCATGTATTCGTGCCTCTGCTTGTTCTGGACCCCACTCCCGCTTGATCCCCCCTTATAGATGGATCAGGGGACTTGTGACCTCTGTGTAATCCCCAATGAACTTCCTACTGTAATTAGTCAGTGCAAGGAGGCTTCTTAGCTCACGCAGAGTTGTGGGGTCTTTCAGTTTTAGGAGTGCTTCCACTTTCTTCTCCTGGGGACAGAGACCTTGAGGAGTTATTTCATGCCCCAAGAAGTTGACACGGGTCCTGCACCACTGTGCCTTTTGGAAGGACAGTTTTGCTCCGGGCAACCCTCAACTGGGTCAGAACATAACCGATTTCTGCTATGTGTTCCTCCACAGTTGAGCTTTTTATCAGGACATCATCCACATAGGCCAGGTTACCCCTTTCACTCAAGTCAGGCATGGCCTTGTGTAGGAAGATGTTAAATTTGTTGCCAGAGTTGATGTATCCGAAGGGAGTCCGGATCCACATATACTGCTGCCCCCGAAGGTAAAGGCCAGCTTGCATTGGTCCTCCCTATTGACGGGCACGGTCCAGTACCCATTTGTCAGGTCAATGGCAGTATATACCTTTGACCCCTGGATCTGGGCCAGTCCTTGGTCAATGTAGGGGAGAGGCCATAGGGACATGTGAACCCATTTATTTAGCTCCCTAAGGTGTGTGCAGAGTCTCCATTGGCCATTTGGTTTTAAAATCCCCAGCACCGGATTATTAAAGGTGCTATGGACTGGACGAATTATACCACGGGACTCAAGGTTTTTGATTATTTCTGTCAGGGACTCCATGGATGCGAGAGGCAAGCAATATTGCTTCACAAACACAGGAGCCATTCCAGGGTCCATGGGAATTGTTGTAGTATGGATCTCAGTGCGATCACAGTTGTACGAGTCAACAGCAAAGAAAATCTTGGAAATCTAAGAACACCTGCTTCAACTTTTGCTTTTGCTGTGGAGTTTCACAGGCTTCAGCTAGGTTGACCCGCTCTTCAACCCTTTGCCTGAAGACTGGAAAGAATTCTGGTTTTGCTACGTCAGCGGCCTCCTCCATTTGGGCGGAGAGGTCTCTGGTTAGAGTATTGACCTGGAAAGAGGGTTTCAGGTAGGAGAGGCAGTCATTGTGGACCTGGAATATCACCTCATTCTGCCTGATGTCACAAGTCACCTCTTGCTCCCCGTAAGGGCAGGAAGAGTACACCAGGTACCTTGCCGGGTGAAGATCCTGTCTGGTGGTATGTCATTGTCACAGTCATTGGGGATTGGTCCTAACAGTTTGTTTCCTAGATCCATGGAAAAATGTTGGTCATCAATAATGGTGCCTGCGCCCAGAGTTATACCCCTGGGGTCGCTGTTATCCATCAATATTGGAATGGTGTTGTGTTCTACATTGACTAATGGTGTTGGGTTTAACCCCAACCCCTGCTGTTGGAGATGGGCATAGGCGTCAGGATTTTGCTGTTTCTGTCCTATTTTAATTTTTAATTCAAGTGGGAATTGTCGGGTCCATCCTGGGATGGTGACCTCCTCTCCAATTTGAACTTCAACTGCATACAGCAGCAATTGGGCTGACCAAAATGCTTTTTCTGAATCATCAGAGCCCTGGGGATTGCCCCCTAGTCGGGACCAGCCTTGTAATTTATCAGGACCAAATTAATTGCAAATTGATTGAGAATGTCACTACTTAAACAGAATGCAGGAGGGACATCTCGCACGACCCAACAATTATGTTCTATGCTTTTGCCACCTATAGAAATTTTGAGCATACACCTGCTAGGCAGGAGATGTTTGGAATTGGGAGTTTCCAGGCCCATTTCCCACTTATCAATCAATTTAAATGTGAGAATGGCTGGATCATTTGGGAGCTTTCTGAACATGACTTCACCGATGAAGCTCTTTCCGTTGTTCACACACACTCTGGCGGGTACAGACTCCTTCCCCTCATTTAACTGAATAGGGAGGAACAACTGTCCTCTAATTTTCTGAATGTCAGCTAAACTTTGAGCTGGTTTTTCATCACTTTTGACTATAGAATTGGGATTTTCAGATTGTGAATCAGTATAGAATTTCAAAGTATTTCCTTCCAGTGTAGAATGCCACTTAAAATTCGAAGAAAGGTGGATTTTCAGGAATGGAGGGGATTTCCCATCACCAGTTTGTTATCCTACAACAATTACTGAAACGTCTGGTATTTGATTATTCTGGAAATGAAACTCAATATGATCAGATTTCTGTTTAACCAGGTGACATGTGCCATTTAAACTAACATGCTAGACACACTATTTTAATTTTATTGGCCAGAGGACCATGTTCACACAGACTATTAGGGCTGACAGCCTGAGAAGAATGTCATTCGCTAATAGACAGGGGGTTCCTTCTAGACTCACAACTATGACCGGGTGTTTCACCTTATGTCGCCCAATTTTAATTTCCAAATCTGCAGTCAGCTCGACAGGAATTTAATTCCCATCGAAATTCTGCAGTTGCCCAGGAAGAGGGGTGAGAGGGATCTGGTGTCTCTCCCCCCTTCCTGAATTTAGCTGCTCAAAGGCCCTTTTTGACAGAAGAGTGGCTTGGGATCCAGTGCGGAAAATGCAAATTGCCCTTGCACCCGAACGGGGGCATAGAATCTCCCCTCCTTCTCCTCAAGTGGGCACAGGTAATGGGCATTTTGGGCAAGTTGGGTGGTCAATTCTTTATTTTGTACTCCGACACAGTGGAGTTTTGGGCAATTTTCTGTACCGGAGTCTGGGAATCTGTAATACAAATGTTACATTCTGAAATAGATGGGATTTCGGAATCCTCTTTTTCCTCTACCTCTGTGCCTACCCCTCTTACAGGGAGGCAGTCACTAGAATCAGTTTGTGGGGAGGATCCCTCCATTAATATTTGCCTCTCAGGATGACCCTTCTGGGGTTCCGGGATGGGTGACTCTGAGTCAGTCCCCACACCGACCCAGTCTTCATTCAGATCTCTAGGGACCCATTTGTCTTTGGGAAGAATTCCCCCGTCCCTGAAGGAGAAGATTTTTTTCCCAGAATCCCCTAAGGATTCTTCCCCTTCAAACTGGAGGACGCTAACTTCCTCCACAAAATGGGCCTTCTTGATGTCTTAATTTCTCATACCCACCCTCTGTTCCCTGGGGTGCAGATTTTCGGGGGCAAGAGATTTTAGTTCCAGTTCTGGGGTGTCCAGGGGCTTTGCACGGGTGAGGAAGGAAGCTTCCTCTAGGGCTTTAAATCCCCCTTCCCCGGTGCCTCCTCCTCGGGAACCATTCAATTATCAGGGTTCTCTCCCCGTCATGGTTCTGGGGTGCCAGACCCTTGGTTTGAGGGGTTCTGAGCCGCCATGTTCATCTGAGGGTTCTGCTGAGCCCTCAACATGCGACTCAGATCCTGTGTTAGGTTCTGGACCTGGCGCTCCAGTTGGGAAACCCGTTCCGGATGGTACGGGGGTCTTTGTTCATACCCAGGGGGTTCACGGGAAGGGTAACTATCCCTTCGCCCGAAGTACCCTGGGTACTGGAGATTCTGGTAACCCTCCGCCCTTGGCCTCCCCTCTCCTAGAATGGGTGGTCTGGACTGAAAGAAAGGGGTTTCTCCTGCAGGTTGGGGTTTTGTAGATACCGGGGAAAGAAATTTAACCCAGGATTTGGGGGCTTACTGCCCTCCTGAGGGAAGTTAGGAGGGAAGTTTCCCGGGGAAGTACTTACCTGGTTGGATCCCCGCGTTGGGCTGGGGGAGTCCATACATACTTCAAGATAGGCCGGTTGACCTTGTATGTGGGACTTATATAATCAGGAGAGTTAGAGGTCCCATTGGTGGGATTACCTCCTTGACTGTCACCTGTTGCTGATTGGTTAAAAGGCCTTCTTTGCCTCTGATTTTGCTGGTTTTGGGTAGGTGCATTTTTAGGCCCCCCATTTCTAGGTCCAAAATGGGGCCAACCTTCACCTCCGCCACCTTAGCAGCAGCGGGGGTGTTGTTTGGTTTGTGGTTTTTTACCTGATTTTTATTTACTGCAGGTTTTTGGACCTCATAGATGCGGGTAGCCTGCTCTATTACCCAGTCAAGGGTCCTTTTATCATGTAAATCCCTCACCAGCTAGGTCATGATGTATTTTGGAAGCGCATGAAAGTAGGTAGTTATAAACTCTCTGCTATCCTTGCACCAAATCCTGTAATTTGTGCAAAGGCTCATTTTAGCTATTGCACAAATTCCCATGGGGCCTGATCTTCTCCACATTGCAAATTGTAGGCTGCTTTGCAAGCCTCTTGAGGGTTTCTGTGGGTGGAAAAGTGCTTCAAGATGGCCGCCTTGTAGGTGGACCATCTTGAACGGTTTTGGTCTTCTAGTCAAGCAAAGAAGCTGGAGTACTCCGGAGAGAACGTCCATTTGACATAATTTATGCAGTTCTGGCGGTCTTTAAGGGGAAAAGTGTCCATCATTTGTTCATATAGTTCCAAATGCTCCCAAACAGAATATTTAGCATTTTTGTTGTACAGTGTTTTGAAATTCCTAATGGCCTTGATCTACCTAATGGGGTCTTTCACCAGTGCTCTCTTTTGTTTATTTGCCTTCTTTTTCCACGTCACCTGATTCCACTCGCCCTCAGACTCAGAGGCGCTACTGTTGGAGGACCTCTCATGATCTTCTAGGCGCACTGTGATTCTCCGAGCTTGTGAGGGGCTTGCAGAATGGTGGGCCCTAGTTTCTTCCTCCCTGTAGCACACAGGGGAGTAGTCTTCTGACTCCTCCCTGCTTCCAGGTTTGGCGGAGGATCCCCCCACTGCCCTGATTGTGTGGAGGTCTTCAGAATGCTCTTTTGGGGCCTGATTTCCTGCTGTTTTTGTGCAAGTCGAGCCTAACGGTCCCATTGGAGTTAGCGCTTTTGCAGATCTAGTTCCCTGACTTTCTTCTCATAGGAGGCTTCCTGGTCAGAGACATCAACCAAAATATTTTTGTATCTATACAGGGACGCCCGTCCATCAATTTCTGAGGGGAGCTGACCTGTCAGCTTGCCTATTTAATTATGATGGCCTCATGGTTTCTGGCTCATGTGAACCAGTAGACATGAAGTCAGCAGTGCACAAAGTATTAAATGGGTTTGAGTCCCTTAGTACAGAGGGCCCCACACTGGGATCAGGTATAGCCCTATCCCTCTCTACTTGTTCATGGTCCCTCAAGTTTGGGTTTAGCCTGGCATACTCTCTCTCTCTCCAACCTCCCTGGCTTCTCCTTTTCAGCCCCTACCTCTTGATAATAGGCAAAGGTCTGAGCTTTTTGCTCCGCTATCAGGGCTTGACTGGCCTCGCTCTTGAGCTGCCACTTGCTTGTGGAATCCATTGTTCGCCTCACATAGGGCCTCATTGTCTCTTTGCACAGCCTGTATGGTTTGGAAACAATGAGACAATTTTTGTTGCAGGAGATTCACCTCCTGAGTTTGCACATTTTTAGTTTGGGTGTTCTCTTCCAGAGCACCTTCTACTCGTCTGGTGTGCTCCAATAACTTTTCATATTCATTTTTCAATTAATTTAGGTTCATTGAGGTCTAACACTCTTTCTGTAAATCTGTTTTTAGGTTGCTCACTTCCTGATAGAGGGCATCTTTCTCCTGATTTAGGGTGCCCCTCTGTTCAGGCAGGTCATCCCTTTGTTGCTTGATAACATTTAATTTCTGGCTCTCTTGATCAAATTCTGCTTGGGAGTGGAGTTCTTCCAAATTAATTTGATATTCTCCTCTTCCAACTCTTTGATCTGATTTTGTAAAATAACTATCTGCTCTGCGCAGACTGTTATATTTAATTTGTTGATTCAGCTTCTGTTGACTCTTCTAGAGAGTCAATCTTTTCCTGACACTATACCTTTAATGCATCTAATTGGGCCTCCTGGTCAGATTTATTCTCTAAAATTTCCAGCACCTGCGTATCCAGACATTCCAGATCCACCCTGCAGATTCCAGACTCCACTGCCAGAAAATGGATATTTGGTTTAGGCCCTCCTATCAGGCAGAACCACCCTTCAGAACTAACCCCATAACAAAATCCCACTAAATTCAGAGAGAAAGGGGAAAGGTGGCTGAACCCACTTTGGGGTTCTCCAGAGCCGCCTGATTGCCCTGCTACCCGCTCCATCCAGCTGAGGTGTCGCTGTGCCGTGACCAGACCTTTGCCCCGCTGTCTTCTGTTAGGAGAGCCCACCGCTGTAAGCAGTGACCAGATATTGCCTCGCTGTCCAGAAACTCAGTTGGCTGTTCCAAAATCCCAAACTCAACCGCTGATTGTGAGTGTTACCCCATCCCATAGCATTCCATAGTATACCCCAACTTGATACCTTGTCTTTGTTCCACCTTCTAGGTAATCACATCCATACCCTGGTAACTTGTTGAAGATAGTCTGAATCCCCTGTGTATTCTGTTCCTTGATTTTCTAGTGTTAGCGCAATCCTCCATTAATTTTTGTCTTGCATAAATCCTTAATCATATTTTGAATGATTCAATTAATTTCCACATAAGGAGACATGCGGCGTGAAGGGGATTAAGATGGCTACTTAACCTGTTTCATGGGCAGCGCTATCTTCTTAATAATATATTTTAAGTAAAACTTATCCTTTCTTTCCAAACCGATTTTCTCTGTTAAATGCTTTTATTTTCCCAAAACCGATCCCCTTCCACATGGAAAACCTCATCCAGTTATTCAGCTAGAGTCACTCTTTCACTTCTATATTATCCCTGTGATGTGCATCTACCACCCAGCCTAAAAAACGCATTCCGATTGTGTCTATTTCAACTGTTTTAAAAAAAATACTCGTTTGACATTTAGACCCGTAAAAAGCAGAAAATGCAACTTTCCAAAGTGTAATTTTGGCTGCATTGTGTCTTACTTTCAAGTTGATTTTTTAACTGTATGCCCTTTGTCGATACCTTGCCTTGTAGTTGCTAGTGTGCTTACATCACTGATACTGTTAGAAATCATACTTGCACCATTTATTTAACTGCACATATAAATTAATTATTTAGCAATTCCGAGTGTCATTTATGCAATTGCAAAGGTTTTCAAACCCGATTTTGCCTCCCAACCGGCCTGGTTCATGGTTCATTGTGACCCGGGGTATTTGTAAAAGGGGGTGTGAGACGGGTTGCGTGTCAGCTCAATCTGAATTCTAGGAAATAAAGAAAAAGTATTCTAATTGAGCGCTACATCCTAGGCTAAGGGCAAGGGTGCTGGTCGGGTGTGTGATGCCCGATTGGAATCCTTAACAAATTGGGGGCTCGTGCCAGGAATTGGGATTGGGTATTAGCCCGTGACAGCTTAACAAAGCAAGATAATCTTCAAGGTAGCAATACTTTGTGTGGTTGGAACACTGTGCTACGCTGTAGAAAGATCCTCCCCAAAACAAAGACCCTAAGTACCAGGCCCGTGTATAACATTAAAGCTAAATCAACCCCAAAATAGTAAAAAAGAAAAAACAGAATACACATTACCCTTATATAAATAAATTAATAAAGAAACAACACTTTCCAAAATGACTACATTAGAGACAAATATGGCCAGGGAGCACCTTCTGCACACATTTTTTGTCAGAAGGGAATAGGCAGAGAAAAATGAAAAAGTCTGGCTAGAAGAAATGATGCAACAGGTCACCGGAATGGGCATGTGGCAGGACGGTGGCCTATTACATCAAGCTTTGAGTGAGTTTTACATGACTCCAAAAGTTAAAGAGGAGCAGATTAAAATTGTCAGAATCACGGCCTACGTGTATCTCCATATGTAAGTGATGTGGGCAAAGCATGAAGAAAATATAACTATGCACAAAATCAATCTGAACTCTTAACTGAAATCCAGCTTTAGCTAAAATTAGCGGAACAAAAATTGCAAAAGAGCCAAGATTCTGAGGTCCAAACATGCTCCAGGAAAATACTCTGTTTCTTGCTAAGAACATTATGAAAGTGGGCTCCGTTGAGTTTGAATAGTGCACTTGTTTGTTAGGTTCATGGATGTTGGCATTAGAGTTCTAGTGGCTTCTCTGTCTGCCAGAGATGTGGTTCCACTGGCATGGTTTTGGGATACCCGGTGTATGGCATTCATGATGATTGCTGGGATCTAAGTCCTGCTGTTACAAATACGTTCACCATTCAGAGAGAATGCCTTCTATATGTACTGTTACTCGATTGTAGTTCAATGGCTGGCCAGTTCCCCAAGCCATTATGACTTTTATATTATTATTTCTTGTCCGGTGGTTACCAGGTTGAATTTAAAGCAGCCGGTTAGGAAGTAAGCTTCCTCCCAGGTCTTACTGATACATCACATCCATGGTTCTTGCACTCTGTCTTTTTACCCAGACCACTCCTCAGTAGAGATTGTGGTTCAGAACGGTTAGCTGATCCTGTTATAATCCTTAAACTCAAACATAATATTGAAGGCAAAAAATGTGGACACAATACTTTTTATCTGTACATAACGCAGATCACTCTATTCTACAAAATAATTAGCAGCATATTGGCACACTTTATGCATAGACTGTAATCCCAAACACTTCACCAAATCCTCACCGTCTATGAAAAATGGAAGAGC
Organism: Ambystoma mexicanum; assembly: GCF_040938575.1. Lineage (NCBI taxonomy): Eukaryota > Metazoa > Chordata > Amphibia > Caudata > Ambystomatidae > Ambystoma > Ambystoma mexicanum. The sequence continues at coordinate 525,902,830 of NC_090940.1, forward strand.
TCACATAATGGAGAACAAACTATGTCCCTGCATTACCCTAAAGGCAATTGTCAATCTTCAACTTGTCCTTAGAGGATAGCTAAGCTGCAACGTGCTTGTCTTGGAAGCAAGATGACACAAAGCAACACAGGTTCAATGCCCGGGTCCGTGCTTGGAAATCTCTGGGTATTTAAGTGCATTATAAATACGCAACTAAGCCAAAAAAACCCAATTACGCAACAAACAAAAAAATAATTCTTGTAACAGCGCTTAGATGCCCTTTGATTCCAGAACCCGAAATAGTTTGTATAAATAAATTAAATGTGTACACCGTGTACCCAAGTCACAAACAACATTCAGAAATGTGTCACATTATCAGTGCAATCTAGATAGTAGAATATTTTCAAGTTTCCTGTGTGGGTCTCACACTTAGGGCATAATCTCAAATTGGGTAGTAGCCCTTAAATGCGGTGGTAATGGTGTTACTGCAGCATTTAAGTAAGTGTCTGCAAAATCTCGCACCTGGCATGTTTACCCCTAGCTCAGAGCTGGGGGTAAAGATGCCAGAAAATGCAATATTTTAGCGCAATTACCGCTGGCTTTATTACCGTGTGGTAAGTGTGCCGAAATGGGGGAATGGGGACTAACAGCGCCCAACCCATGATCCGGCAGTAATAGTGCAGACAAGTGGGCGCTAATGCTAATAAAGTGGGGCAGTATCCCAGCCGGGATACCGCCGAACTCTTGATCAGGCCTTTAGCCCGCTCAAGGAAGTTATTCTAGGACATTTACAAGACGTACTATGCTCACACTAAGGATAACCCCTAGTAATATGGGTGTGTAAGGGAAAGGCTTTAAGAACAACAAATTACTTCAATTTATTTGAAGCCAATATGTACTAACACAAAATAGTTTGAAGGAAAATAGCTGTACAACTCAGGAAACTTTAAGTGTTTTGGATTGGCTGGCATCAAGCTATTCTGCATGGGACTCAGCACTGATCATGAGCTACAAGTCTTTGTAAGAAATTGAATTGCTTACATCAAGGGTCTCGGGAGGATAGCTCAGGGGCAACGTGCTCGCCTTGAAAGCTAGACAGCATGAAGCAATGCAGGTTCGATCCCCGGCTACATGCTTAGATTTAATGGGATTAAGCACGTTATAAATAACCTATCATATCATAAGGGTCAACATATTTAAATTAAGAACCCTGAGTTTAATATCAAAACTATTGTATTTATGTTTATTCCCCAGCTAAAACCTCTTACATCCATCAGGTTATCACCCAAAATTGTCCTTATTCACTCAGTGACCACAAATGGAGAGTTATGTTGTAAAATGTGCAAATAACATTTTGAGGACCGCCGATATGTGTCTTTGCATACATTAAGTTATTTTAATTGTTAGCACTACAAAGATGAACCCTCATCTATGTGGACTTTCTGCACTTTGTACAAATAAGCCTACATGCTGCACACCATCTATGAATGGTTGGAGGCATTTACATCGAATTCTTACATAATTTGTCAGCATTTAGAAAGCAAATGTATTTACGTCAGCATCAAAATCAGATGTTGGCGTAATGCAGGGACGTCATTTGCTACCCTTGTGGTCTTCCTTGCTATTCCTTGCTTTTTTTATGGGAGCTCCTGGGCTGTGGCCAGAACCATGTGGCTCTTTGCTTCTAGAGTAGCTGGCTTTCTTGTTCAGGACTCTTAACTAAAAAAAAAAATACAGATGCTTCCACAAGTGCAACACTTTGAGCAGTGACCCTAAATAAGAAAGAATAGGAATAACAAATAATGTGTCTTTCTGGAATTCTGTAATTGCTAGACTCATTAAAGCTTTATTTCAGGCACACTTCAAAGGCTGAGTCACTGATTTAGTCTTTTCTTAAACACCTCAAATTCACAATGCAGACTAAAACCTCCAAAAATAATTTAGAATAGACTAAGCATCCATTTCGGACTATTTATTTTGCCTTTTCAAAAGTTGCAGTTATACCATGTTTTTTTAACCTTTGTCTCTCCTTGTTATGTTAGGTTATGTTATTTTGCATTTATATAGCGCCTTATGTACCATTGGTATGGTCTCAAGGCGCTGGTAGGTTGAACGCCCTCGGGAACTGAAGTTCAAGTCAGTAGAGAGAGGTAGAGGGAGTCAAAAGGCACGTGTGAGCATCAGTTATGTGTGCAGCTGGTGAGGTATTCGTGTGATAGCTGCTTCATAGCGGTAGGTGTGGTGGTTGAGGGATCAATAGTATGTGTTCGTTCTGGCAGGTTGTTATACAGACCGATACTGACTGACTATGTAAGCCTGAGGAGAACGCCTAGGCTGGAAGGTATATAACCAGCAGTGTTTAGATAGGGTGATGGGAAGTATGAGGCAGAATGATGGTATAAGAACAGCTATACCGAATGGTGTCAAAGTATCGCTGTGTTCTAGATGTGTGGTGGTGTAAGGAGGAGAGTAAGCATGGAGATGTGATAAGGTGGTTTATCTTAGGTGCTTGCAGTCGCGCTCACCCCAAAGGTTCCATGTATGCCATCCATTCCATGTACTCAGACTGTTCTATGCGTTTATGAACGTTTCAGATGCTCAAAGCCATTCGTATCAGCCATCCGCACTACGCGCTCATCCGGACTACAAACTCATCCTCTCTATATACTCATCCGCTCTACCAACTTGTCCGCTCTCCGCACTCATCTGCTCTAGGCACTCATCTGCTCTACGCACTCATCTGCTCTACGCACTCATCCGCTCTACGCACTCATCCGCTCTACGCATTCACCTGCTCTAGGTACTCACCCGCTCCACGCACTCACCAGTACTATGCATTCCTACGCTCCACGCACTCATCCCCTCAAGGCCCTCAAGGCACTCATCCCCTCAAGGCACTCATCCGCTCTATGCAATCGTCTGTTCTTATGCAATCGTCTGTTCTTATGCAATCGTCTGTTCTTACGCACTCATCCAATCTATGCACTCATCCACTCTACACACTCATCCGCTCTACACACTCATCCACTCTACGCACTCATCCACTCTACGCACTCATCCACTCAATGCACTCATCCACTCTGCACACTCATCCACTCTACGCACTCATCCACTCTGCGCACTCATCCACTCTGCGCACTCATCCACTCTGTGCACTCATTCACTCTGTGCACTCATCGGCTCTAGGCACTCATCTGCTTTATGCACTCATCTGCTCTATGCATTCACCCTCTCTATGCACTCATCCTCTCTATGCACTCACCCTTTCTACGCATTCACCCTCTCTACGCACTCATCCTCTCCGGACTCATCCGTTCTAGGGACTCTTCCACTCTACACATTCACCCACTCCATGCAATCATCGGCTTTACGGACTCATCCGCTCTACGCAATCATCCGTTCTACACAATCATCCGGTCTATGCAATCATCCGTTTAACGCGCTCATCCGATCTATGCATTCAGCCGCTCTACGCACTCATCTGCTCTCCGCACTCATTCGTTCTAGGGACTCATCCGCTCTACGCATTCACCCGCTCTTACGCACTCAACCGCTCTACGTAATCATCTGCTCTACACAATCATCCGTTCTATGCAGTCATCCGTTGAACGCCCTCATCTACTCTAAGTGCTCAACCATTCTGCAAAATCCTCCTCTCTACGCACTCATCCGCTCTAGGCACTCAACTGTTCTACGACTTCGTCCGTTCTACGCATTCACCGCTCTACATACTCGTTTTCTCTACACACTCATCCACTCTATGCACTCATCACCTCTACGCACTCATCATCTCTACACACTAATCACCTCTACGAACTCATCACCTCTACGCACTCATCAACTCTATGCATCCATTCAATCTACGCACTCATCAGCTCTACGCACCCATTTACTCTATGCACCCATCTGCTCTGGCACTGATCCGCACTAGACACTCATTCGCTCTATGCGCTCAACCGCTCTACACACCCACCCGCTCTACACACACATCGGGTCCACACACACCTCCTCTCTACATACTTATCTGCTTTATACACTTGTCCGTTCTACACACTCATCCGCTCTACACACTCATCCGCTCTACACACTCATTCATTCAACGCACTCATCCGCTGTACACACTCATCCGCTCTACACCCTCATCCGCTCTACACACTCATCCGCTCTGCACACTCATCTGCTCTGTACTCTCATCCACTCTGCACACTCATCCGTTCTACACACTCATCCGTTCTATACTCATCTGCACAGCACAGCCTTCAATGCACTCATCCGCTCCACCTACTTCATCCGCTCCATTCACTTCATTCATTAATCCTACATAATCGGTTCAATGCACTCATCCGCTCCACCTACTTCATCCGCTCCATTCACTTAATTCATTAATCCTAGATTATCGGTTCAGTCGATGTCACTTGTCGTACACATTCAATTTGTTTCAAGTTCTCGATCAGTCCCATGCCCTACACCTGTCTCATCTATTCGAATCGTCCTTTTTCTACTTTCCATTCATACCATGCACTCACAGAAGCCATGCCATCTGTCTCTGCACTGATCTCTCTCCAGAATTTATCTTTCCTTTTTATTTATTTTTTATTTAAATTTTTTTACCGTTTCATTGCTTTGATCTTGTTCATTTTTTGCATTCTGCGTGTCCTTTTTACATTACATTAGAGGTTATTAGTTTTTGATTTCTCACTCTGTTCATGATGTTGTATTGCTCTTTGTTTTAGTGGTAATTAAATCTAGTCGTCTGGGTTAGTTGACAAGTTGTTATCTACTTTATTCCTCACGTCCACATCGAACCTTTTGTCCATTACATTTATTTGTTTATTTCATTAATTTCAGCCGCATTACTGTCTTCATACAATTTATTCTTTTTATTTACTTTACAGGTATGATCGTTTTTACTCAATCTATTCTGTTTGTCCTTTTTAGCTAATCGGTAGAGGTTATTAGTTTACGATTTCTTGCTCGGAATCATGATACTGCATTGTATTTTGGCGACGTCATTGAGGTGCTGTTATCCAGTTTGAGTTAGATTGATTTGGGGGTCCTTTTTAGGGGAAAAGCCAAGTTTTCAGCAATTTACGGAAAGACATAAGGTCTTCAGTGAGTCGGATGTGGGGCAGGAGTGCGTTCCACAGCGTGGAGCCTGCTGTGCTAGATCTTAGAGTACGTGCAGGGTGATAGGGTTTTAGTTTGTCTTGAAGATATTGTGGTCCGGTTTTGTGCAGTGCTCAGTGAGAAATGCATATGGTTTTGAAAGTCACCCTTCGGGCTACCGGAAGCCAGTGCAGAGTTTTGAGGGCTGGGGAAATGTGGTCTCTCAGGCCAAGCGCTAGTAGCAGTTTGGCTGCGACCTTTTGTGCTCTTTGTAGTTTAGTCAGTTGGTATTCGTGGACTCTAAGGTAGAGGGGGTTAGCATAGTCCAATCTTGATATAACAATTGACTGGAGAGCGGAGAGTCTGTTTGAAAAGGAGAGGTACGGAAAAAAGCGCTTAAGAGTTTTAAGGTGGTAGTGGCAGGACTTTGAGACGTTGTTGACTTGGCGCGAGAGTGTTAGGTCAGAATCTAGGACGCATCCAAGGTTTTTTTACTGATTATAAGGGGTTCGGTGAATTGCCCATGGCCAGGGTAGTGGGTGTGGAAGAAGTTTGGTGTTGCCACATACTATGATTTCGGTTTTGGATGGGTTTAGCAAGAGGTGGTTTGGGGTCATCCAGAGCTCTATGTCGAGGAGGCAGGAAGCGAGGTTAGGTCGGCATTTCGGGTTTGAATTCAGGAGTTTCAGAATTAGCTGAGTGTCATCGGGGTAGTTCTAGCACAGGATGTTGTACATGTGAATTATTCGTGGGAGGGTGGCCATGTAGAGATTGAACAGGTGGGCTGATAGACATGCTCCTTGTGGAACTCCGGTGTCAACTGGTCGGGGTTGGGATGAATAGGTTGAGAGTAGGGTTATTTGATTCCTGTTCTTGAGAAAGGACGCTATCCATTTGAGGGCAGTTCCACGAATTCCTAGGGAGTGGAGGCGGTCAAGAAGGATTGAGTGATTGTCGAAAGCGGCAGATAGGTCAAGGAGGATTAATGCGGCGCAACCCGCAGAGTCTGCTGTGGTTTTGAGGTTAGTGTGGTTTCAGTTCCGTGTCGGCCTCTGAAACCTGATTGAGTGGGGTCTAGGCGATTAATGGCTTCGACAAATACATTTAGTTGGGAGTAGGCGGTTCCGTCGATGAGTTTGGCAAGGAACCTGGTGTTAGAGATGGGCGGTAGTTTTTGGGCTTAAGGGGGTCGAGGGAAGTTTGTTTTTATTAGAGGTTTGACATGAACTGTTTTGAATGCGTCGGGAAAAATTCCTGAGGATAGGGAGTCATTTATGATGGTTCTCGCATGTTCGCCTGCGCAGGTCGAAGCAGAGATTTCTTTGAGGGTTGTGGCCGGGCAAGGGTCAAGCAGAGAGCCGGATGGTTTGCGGGCAGAGAGAAGTTTGAGAAATTGGTCGGCAGATATTGGACTAAAGGAGTCGAACGTTGGTTGGTTAGTGGTCACGGGCGGTGGGTTGGCCAGTAAGGAGAGTGGGTTGCCTGGTGGGTGTAAGAGAGCGAGTTTGTTGGTTAGAGCTTTTGTTCATTTGTTCTTTCGAGAGCTGTAGTGTAAAAGTGGAGAGAGAGTGAGTCGCACAGCTATTGTGAGGCGGTCGCGGCGGTGGTGATGCATGAATGTTTGGAGAATTCAGTGATGATTTTGTGAAGTTCTTTGCTGGGGTTTTTACAGTTTAGGATTCGGGAGTTGTAATGGGCTTTTTTTGCTTTACGGATTTCGGCCTTGTGCTGATGAAGGTGCCAGGCTAAGGTGGATCTGCTCAGGGGAGTTTTGTCTTTCCGCCATTTGCGTTCTAGGTATTTATATAGTTGTTTACTGGTCTTCAACTCAGGTGTGAACCATCTAGGAAAGATGCCACGGCGGGCAGATGGTTTACAAGAGGGTGTGAGCCGCATTAGTGCCATATTGAGCCAGGAGTCAAAGGCGTTGGAGGTTAATTGATTATTTAGTAGGCAGGTAGGCGGGGGAGACTGGAGGAGTGTCTCGGCTAGGTCCGGAACGATAATTAGTTTCTTCCAGCATTTGCATAGATTCGGAAGTTCAGGTTCGGGTACGGGAAGCGGGTTGGGTGAGCGAATGGCAAAAGAAACAATAAAATGATTGGACCAGATGTTAGGGATGGGGGGGTTAGCTGTATCAGGTTGTGGGAGCTGAAGATGGCATCAAGAGTGTGTCCTTTATAGTGAGTCGGGCCATTTGTGTGGGGTTGGAGGTTAATTGCGTCTAGGCCGTCAACCAGCGAGTGAGTCATAGGGTTGGTGGGAATGTCCAGCCATATTTTGAAATCACCTAGAAGCGTGAGGTTGGGATGGTTTAGTTGGAGGGTGGCAATAGAGTCACAGAGGTTGTTTGAGAATTGTCTATCGTAACCAGGGGGTCTGTAGTTTATTAGGAAGCTGTGTGAGAACGAAGGGGAAAGGGATAGTTTAATGAGGAGTGACTCGCAGGAAGGAATGGAAGGTTGGCTGTTGATGATTGAGGTGTGGAATTGAGACTTGAAGGCGAAAGCTATTTCTCCTCCTCTAGAAGGACGGTTAAATGGGAAGAGGGAGTAGCCGGGTGGGAAGGCTTCATTGGCGATAGGGGCGAAGTCGTCAGAGAACCAGGTTTCGGTGATGAAGACCAGGTCTGGTTTGTCAGAGGCGAGGAGGTCAAAGATGCTGTGTCTATTTTTTGCTACGGATCGAGCATTAAATAGAATGCAATTCACTTTGGTGGAAGAGGTTGAAGTCAGACCTGCAGAGATGGGGGTGGGGTGGAGACTGGAGAGCGAGAGGGGAGGGGTGGGTGATGGCCGATGGGAAGAGTGGGCAGGCAGTAGAGTTGGTGGGTTTCGGGTGGGAGTGGTTGGACGCGTGTGTTGGGATTATTGGGTTTGGCACGGGGGATTTGGAGGTTGGGTGTGTGTGGGTAGGAGTTTCGGTTGTGGTTGGTGAGAAGTCGAGGGTGAGGGATTTTAGGTAAGGTGAGGCGTGGGGGGAGGGTGGTGAGAGGGGGGAGGAGGTGGTGGGTCGAGACAGGGGAGGCGATGAGTGCTGAGAGATTGAGGGGGACCAGCTATGTTTCCTCTTTAGTGTCTTTGCTGCGACTGGTGTGTGTGAGAGGGTTGGGGGATCTGTGGGGGAGAGGGATGAGGCTTCGGTTCTTGCTAGGGTCTGCGTGCAATTTTAAAGGTGGGGAAGGAGTGTGGTCGGTGTGAGATGATGGTGGGGGTTGATGGGAAAAGCGTGGGGTGCATGATTGCTGGGCAGGGGGTGCCAGTGAGGCTAGTGAGGCGAGCGGGTATGTTCATAGCAGGCTGTTCGGTGGAGAGGATCAGGGGAGCAGTGATCTTAGGGTGGTTGGCACGCCATCGTGCCCCTCTGGATTGGTGTTTGGTAAGGGCTAGGGTGGGGGATGTGGTGGTGGCAGGGATGATTTGGGAAGTTTGGGATGGGAGGAAGGGTTGGCCAGACAGGGAGGTGGGGGGTGCACGGCGGTCGTTTCAGCTAGTCCTCTGTGGATCGGGTGCACTCATGGTAAGTAACTGTGATTTTTTTGAAGGTTTCTGGGTTCAAATTAATAGGCATACTTCTAGGATCGACCAGGGTACTCAATTAGGCACACTTCTAAATTCAACTTTGCACAGAGAGGATATTAGGCGCACGTCTAAGTTCAGTTTTGCATCTGGAGGACAATTAAGCACACTTCTAAATTCAACAATGCCTAAAAGCTTGTGCACAATGTAGAAATGTTTGACCGTAGCACATAAAGTGGCCCTTGATTTCATTGTGCCACAATTAATGGTTTGTTGTAATGTGTCTATCTTTCCTATCACCCTGGCATGCTGTTCAGGATGTTTCTTTGCATGTATGAAGTAATGAGCTCCCAGAGTACGGGATGCCGTATGAGTGTACTGCTTTCCCTGCGCTACTCTAAATTCTTCAATACACAGTTATGCGAATAGTATGTGTTTTGCCAACCTCTGAAGCAGGAAAAGTAGATCCATGCAGACTTTACATGTGGCCAACCTTGCAGCAGACCTGCAGATGAACTGCCCTGCTGTTAAATCTCAGTTACCAGTTTAGTGGTATCCTCTACAGACTGAAATTTGCTTTCTGACTTTGAGAACATTCAGATATTTTACTGTAACCGGTAAGATAGCTATAGCCAGTAAAATAGCTCAGTGGGTTGAGCGTTCGCTGCTGCAATGTGTGTGTGATCTGCAGGTAGAAGTTTGGAATCCCAGCAAGGTCAACTCAGCCGTTCATCCTTCTGAGGTCAATAAATGAGTACCAACACAGGTTGGATGATATTGTATGTATATTTGTTCTATAAAAAGTGCTTAAGAACTGTGCTATATATAATAACACATCATTATCATTCGGCCTTGGACGTCTGCTTGCATTCACAGTAATTTGGTAATATGGGCCTATACACACTGACATTTACGAGATATTGTCTCGGGAGGATAGCTCAGTGGCAACGTGCTCGCCTTGGAAGCAAGACAAGATAGAGCAACACAGGTTTGATCCCCAGGTCTGCGCTTAGAAACCTCTGGGTACTAAGTGCGTTATAAATAGCATATCATATCATATGGTGATCCATTCATGTATATCACATTACAGTGATATCACAACCATATATTTCGTAGTGTACTTAGGGGCAATGCTATGTGATGCCACATCCTGTTTTGTCAAGGGGAGAAAGGTCATGTTCCATCACTTCCCGTGATGTCAATTCAGGGTGGGGTCAAATGATATCACTTCCTGTAATGTCAACAGAGGTCAAGGGACGTGTGATGTCACTTTCGCTATCCCAGGCATTTCGGTGAATTGACATCCCTGGCGTAAAGCATTCCTTTTTGGAAGGTGTAGTGTATGGTGAGGCAGAAACATTGATTTTGGTCTGTGCCCCCTCTCTGCCTGCCAAAATAAAAAAAATCCCTTGAATGTTAATTCATGCAACAATCAGGCATGATTTTTTACACATGATTTACCAGGCCTGGAAATTAGCAAATGAGGGCGATAGTAATTCTTCGACCACTTGTTAATCTTGTCACTTTGGCCCTCATTTTCCAAAACCGTGGAGAGGTAAATCATGAGCAAAATCCATTCTTATAAGATGTTTGCAAGTTATAGACATGATTTACCATCCAGGGAATATTCATTTTGGCAGATGGAACAGCGGCACACAACAAAATTAACATTTCAGCCTCCCCCATCCACACCATCTACCAAAAAGGAATGGATCTATGCTACCATATGATTTTAATGATGGCACGACTCAGGGAGGTATGCAGAGGATTCCATGCTCACCACAGTAATACCTGGGTCAGGAGCCAGGGGGCACTTGACCTTAAAGCATAGCAAAGTATTTGGCCCTTTAAATATGGTAATAGCAAGAATGAGACTCAAAGCAGATAACATCAGTGATACAGGCCCTTTAAAAGAGGCCCCACGATGGAAGACCTACTTATGTTCCATGCTGAAAAAATGTACTTGCTCAACAGTGCTAACCGCACTTAGCACCATAACGAGACGGAAGTTGTTTGATCCAGTGTTTGGGGAGGCTCGCGTTCCTCTATCAATACCACCACTTAAGCGCATATTCAAATCTAACCAAAGCCACACTGAAAGGGAGAATTACACACCTGCAAACCCTAACAGGGTGCCTGACCCATGGGGTGGGATAGAGCCATATATAGGGAAGTCCATGGAGAGCATTGGGGTGGGCATTTTGAGACGGTGTTAGTGTGAGTTTTAAGCAGGCTAAAGAATAGAGGGGGACGAGAAGAACATTTAGTGGAGAAAGGAGAGGAAGCTGTTGAAAAGAGGAGCAGAGAAGGAGGAAAGGGGACGTTCAGAGGAGGATGTGGGAAAGGTGCAGCAGAGGATATAGAAGAGTCACAAAGATCAGAGGAGTAGTTAGGGAAAGCAGGATCAGAGGAGATGCAGGAAATGTGAGCCCAGAGGAGGAGGTGGGAAAGGTGCAGCAGAGGATATAGAAGAGTCACAAAGATCAGAGGAGTAGATATGGAAAGCAGGAGCAGAGGAGATGCAGGAAATGTAAGCACAGAGGAGGAGGTGGGAAAGGTGCAGCAGAGGATATAGAAGAGTCACAAAGATCAGAGGAGTAGTTATGGAAAGCAGGAGCAGAGGAGATGCAGGAAATGTAAGCCCAGAGGAGGAGGTGGGAAAGGTTGTAGCAGAGGATATAGAAGAGTCACAAAGATCAGAGGAGTATTTATGGAAAGCAGGAGCAGAGGAGATGCAGGAAATGTAAACCCAGAGGAGGAGGTGGGAAAGGTGCAGCAGAGGATATAGAAGAGTCACAAAGATCAGAGAAGTAGTTATGGAAAGCAGGAGCAGAGGAGATGCAGGAAATGTAAGCCCAGAGGAGGAGGTGGGAAAGGTGCAGCAGAGGATATAGAAGAGTCACAAAGATCAGAGGAGTAGTTATGGAAAGCAGGAGCAGAGGAGATGCAGGAAATGTAAGCCCAGAGGAGGAGGTGGGAAAGGTGCAGCAGAGGATATAGAAGAGTCACAAAGATCAGAGGAGTAGTTATGGAAAGCAGGAGCAGAGGAGATGCAGGAAATGTAAGCCCAGAGGAGGAGTTGGGAAAGGTGCAGCAGAGGATATAGAAGAGTCACAAAGATCAGAGGAGTAGTGATGGAAAGCAGGAGCAGAGGAGATGCAGGAAATGTAAGCCCAGAGGAGGAGGTGGGAAAGGTGCAGCAGAGGATATAGAAGAGTCACAAAGATCAGAGGAGTAGTTATGGAAAGCAGGAGCAGAGGAGATGCAGGAAATGTAAGCCCAGCGGAGGAGGTGATGAAAACAGGAACAGAAGCGGTGGAGGAGAAAGTATGGGACCAGAGGATGAGTTAGTGAAAGGAAGGACATAGGAGGTAGAGCAGGGTATAGAATCAGAGGAGAAAGAGATGAAAAAGAGAAGAAGGTCAAATGGAGGAGAGAGTAGGATCAGAGTAGGAGGTGTTGAAAGAAGGAACAGAGGAGGTGGTAAACATAGGCATGGAGTACACAGCGTGGAAATAGGGATGCCTGCACCCCATGCTAAAACAGTCTATCAGAGTGCTGCAAGGAAGTGAAAGCATGTGGTGAGGTGTGGAGTAGGTACTGGTAGAGTCAGAGGAAAGACAGGTTACTGAAGAGATAGAAACTGGGGCGCTAGGTACAAGATTTCATAGGACCTACGAGCAGGTAAGTGTGAGTGACTTGCAGCCAGGTAGCACAATGGCTGGGTCACAGAGGTGTTCTCACACCTTTGAGCCCGGCTCACCTCCGCAAAGGGTTGTGCGCTCTGCAGAACCTGTTTATGAATAGCTTAGATGTAACCAGGAGTGAAGACCACAAACTCATCATACAACCACCAGTGAATGGACAAGATAACTGTTAAAGAACAGACCATAACTGTGAGAGACACCCCGGGGGAGACATGGAAGAGACATTTTGGGTGCACGCACTTTGAATACTCCTTTGGATGGAATCGATATTTGAAACCAGGCTCTTTTTGTTTGAACTCTGCTCTGGCCCCATTTTATGTTGTTTCTTGAGAATAAACATGTTTTTCTAACCCTGATACCTATGTTCTGTTCTTTGTGAGGACCACTTAACTTCACTATATCTGCATGTTAGCTGTTTTACAATCTCAGTTTGACTATCCCTTCACCTTAACCATAGGCCTGTTTTCAATGTTTATTGTCGTGTTAGCCTGTGAGACCCAGGATTAACCACCAGAGGTGTAGACAGGGTAGGACCTGATCGGGCAAGGCCCACCCAAAATCTGTAAATGCCCACTCGGCAGCGCTGTGTGAGCATGCAAAGATGTTAATGAAACTACAGTGGGCCAAACTACATTAGCTTCAGGCCCCACTTGTTAGACAATCCTGGCTACGCCTCTGTTACTCAGTTGGATACACATGTATGCTTGTGCTCCTTCCTTAACACCCATGAAACTTATTTTTTTTCCCTATCATATTCATAATCTTATTTAGAGACAAAATAAAATATTCTTTTTGTTTCAGATTGCACTCTGAAACATTTACTTGCGTTTGGTTTACCACTTGATTAGAGCCCAGAAGAAGAGCGCAGGTGAGAAACACAAACCCAACCCTACCTTTGAATAGAAAGAGTGACTGCAGATGATTACTGTAAGGAGCTAGCCATATCCTTACGCACCTGTCCTTTAGCTATGGGCAGGCATGCTGCTCCAGGACCCGTGCCATTGTGTCCCTTCCACTGAAGCTAAGAGCATGGTTTGTTCTCTGTAGGCTGCGTCATGACAGGGAGGCCTCAGAAGTTGCTTGCAGTAAATTCAAGTCGGACCTCTTCTGATGTAAGCAGGTGAAGTACCTGAATACACACTGATATTACAAGTCACTCAAAGCTTATATCCAACTATTGACTTACCATAAATCAAAACTATACCTATGGTTTCATACGCTGTAATAGTAAGCATGATGGCATCATCATACCTTGAAATGTCCTTATCTTTTTGCCAGCGTGGTCAACATTTTAAGCATGAACATTTTTAATATTTTTTTTATTACTAAGCGCGGATCCGGGAACTTCTGTTGCTCTGGGTGGTTTTGCTTCCAAGACCAGTGCTTTGCCCCTGTGCTATCCGCTGTTCACCATATATGATTTCCATCTACTCCAGGGCACTCATTCCATTGCTTTGTGGCTCTCTGTGTAAATGTGTCTGCGCCTGAGTTATCTAAGAGAGAATTACAATCTAACATTGTCCCCACTGCATGCCATTTTGCATTTATCGGAGACATATATATTATAGAAAAAAGCAGGCAGATGGTAATGGTGGATTGCGTTGACGTCAGGGGGCACACATTGTTCTACATAGGATCTCAGCGTCTCCCATTCAAAGTAAGAGAGAGAGAGAGAGAGAGAGAGAGAGAGAGAGAGAGAGAGAGAGAGAGAGAAAGAGTGTGTGTGTGTGTGTGTGTGTGTGTGAGAGAGAGAGAGAGAGAGAGAGAGAGAGAGTGAGTGAGTGAGTGAGTGAGTGAGTGAGTGAGTGAGTGAGTGTGACTGGGCTTTTCGAAGTGGCCCAATTTCACACAATGAAAGCGAAAATAGCATCTTAATGGTGTGTGATGCATGCAGCAGGACAAAACATTCTGAGCACTCTCAGAAAAGAGGCCAGTGGAGCAGAGGCCCTTTGCGAAGTCTCCAGACTTCCCCGCAGGCCGGCCTGCCACTGGTGTGTGCTGTGTGTGATTGGGAGCATGCCCTGCTGACCCAGCCTATACACTGCAAGACTCCATTGGATTGCAGGCCCTGGATTGCTGACTTGGGTGGTCTCAAAGCTGAGGCATGGAGGTGAACAGCGTTTCAGCACAAAGCCAAACGTGCTCAGAGCAGACATCCAGTTCCCCGGTGTCTCCAGGCTGTATATTAACTCTGAGTAATAGCTTAAGCTTATTTTAGAAGCATACTGGGGAGCGACAATAAATCACCGTCCTCCCAATTGTTCCCATGTTGACTGTAAAAGAAGACCAGCTGCTGCATAGCAATGCATGCTCCGCGTGGGGACCACATTTGCCTACTCACACCATGCCTTGATGTTTTAAACCTTCATGCCTCCTAATTTAAGATGTCACGAACTCTTATGACCAAATTCGCATTTAGCACAGCTAAAATGCTGCATTGCGTTTGTGTCGCACCTGCAGACCTGGCACAAAACATATATTTGAAGTTAGGATGCGACCAGTTCACAAAATAAAGTGTTTGGGCCTCATAGTGAGTTTGACTGTAATTCGACAGTAAATCTGCCAAATTAACGCCAAAATCGATTACTGTTACCGCCACCTGAACCCATGGATTTAGCATGGAATTTCGAGTGGTGGCAAGGAGGTGTTAATACCCATTTTGGGATTCTTGTGGAATCCCTGGGGATTTTGATGGAATTAACGTGAGCGGTAATTCTGCCATGACAATTTCACCAATGTTTAGCCTTAAAGTGGAAGATTTGCCGCCAGCATGATTCAGGAGGAGATTTCTCCAATTTGGTGCACTACCGAATTCATAATGAATACAAGGTAGTAGAAAATCTGAGATCCCAGACTGGTTTCCTTTCTATACTGTCTAAATATTTGGTATATATTTGTAGATATAATCTGGTTTATACTGTTCCTTTCAAGATGGGTTATTTTTTTAAATGTCTTTTTATGTAACAATGATATTCTATGAAAGTGCATCTTGTATTTTATTTTGCTTTTTCACTGTAAATATTTGGTCTTATTATTTGGATTTAAAATTATGTTTTATTATAATATGTAAATGTACATTTTATGTGTAAATTGTATTTATGAACTATATCACATAAATAAATAAATACAATACAAGAGAAGCATGCAAAATGCTCAAGCAGTGCTTTCTTATTGGTAATTGTGGGTGTGCATCTGCTCATATTTATATGTTCAATTTATTTAAGGAAAATTACTGGGACAAAAATGCATGTTCTGTGACCATTTGGTTCAACCCTTGGAACTAATCCTCCGCTTCATTGCATTTCACTGGAAAATTCCCTTTGGATCAGCATTTCTATGTTAGATGTCCCTTTTGACAAGAGGCTGTGCAACGCAGCATACACATTTGTGAGGATTAGAGAAACTATTTTTGAAATTTCTGGAAACAATGAGGCAACATTACAGGAAAATGATCAAAAAAAGGTGCAGCGTTATTTCTCATTTTAATACCACTCACAATGCAGGTTCTGATACCTCTTACTGGACTAACTGGAAGCATTATGCCGAGGTGGAACAATGTATAAGCTTTCAAAGTCCCATAGACTTCTTCACCAGATGGTGCAGAGGGAACTGAGTAGCAAAGAAACACACACCCTGTACAGTTCATGCCCACAGCGAAACAAAGAGAGAATTCCCAGTTCAAGCTCCATTGGGTTAAAGTGTAATGTGCTTGGAATGCAGGCTGAGGATGGCTGCCTCTTCTGCAGGATCATAAGACTTGTCAGAGAGAACACAGATAACAATATCCATGGAAAACAGTTCACATTTCCTGTCGTGCTGGCAGATGCATTTTAAGCAAGCAAATCGTACTCGAACTGTTGAATCTAATATTTTCTCGATATAAAGCATATGGGGTCTTAATGTTGCCCCCAATACGTTTGCTTAAATATTAATGTTCTTTTAGAATCATATAAAATATTCAAAAACACACATTTGGAAATCATGGCGTGGTTTGCATTTACCACCCACAGTGTCTGAAAATGTGTTTTGCAGCCTCTGTTTACTCTCAACAGTGATTTCAGAACAGCTCTGAAGGTTTACTGCCGGGTATACAAAGTGACTACTACAACGTATGTTCTTAAGGTTTGAATGGTACAGTGTTCCATGTTAGCACAGTATGCTTCAAACTTCATAAGGACTCCATGCCTTGCATACAATGTGGCAAATACAACATATATTACCGGTTTTAAATGGTCCAATGCCAGCTGTCATCTCAGTGGGCCTCACACTCGATAATAGATGCAACCACTTGAGTTTAAACAGCCAAGATTATATGCATGTCAATTTCCTGTTTGCTCACCTACTAGGCTAAGAGTTGTGTGCAAGGTGTTGGCAAGAGGTGGTACTGAATGGTTGCCTTTTAGCCCTTGGCTCAACATTTACAAGTGGGCCTCATTACAAGTACTGCAGTAAAGTAACAACGGTGCCGGTAGTGCTACCGGCACCGTTGCTACCTTACTGCCATACTAGGACCTGTGCTCGCGGGTGCCTGTCAATTCGCCAGTTCTGACCTGGCCGGCTGACAGGCACCCACGAGCACAGCAAGTTGGATGCACCGGCACCGTTGTGAACGGTGCCGGTGCATCCGACGTCCCCATTCCCATTGAGCCCAATTGGGCTCAATGGGAATGGGGATGTAGCGGGCCCGGCACCCGCGAAAGGGCAATTAGCGAGTCTGGCTGGGCCAGAATAGGCCAGTAATTGCCATTCCCGGGTGCCGGACCCGGATGCGAGTTTGGAGGTAGCTATGCCGGTTTTACCGGCAAGGCTACCTCCTACCTCATAATGAGGCCCAGTGTCCCATAAAACCTACATCTAGTTTCAGACCTTTATCTGTCGTTGGGGGATTATAACTGCCAGCTAGAACCTATACTTGTGATATGGGAATAGGAGGAGAATGATGCCTGGGATCTTCCCCCCTTAAATACCACCCATCCATACATGTATTATAAACATGCTGTAGCCTGTTGTAGGAAATTAGGTTTGCACAGATGTAATGCTAGAAACAAGTGTGAAACCTGGACATTGCATACCTTTGAAATGGGAACATGATATAGTCATGTTGATTATATAAGGTTGCATATGTCTAGTTGGCGGCTAGTAGAGGATTTTGCTAACATCCAATGGATTGAAATCTCTTTGTCCTAACATTGGCACTAGGGTGGAAAAAGGGCATTGGCAATGTCCCACTGAATAAGGACCCACTGGTTTTAGAAAACAAATGAAGAGAAGGATTTGTTGGTCGAAACTTAAGACAAGAAGCGATAAGCTTGATTTTACCGAAGAATGTGATAACCTAGTCCAAATTGTAAAGGAATGTCAGAACTCTGCATTTGGAATTATTGGCCCTTGTTCTCTTTGTTTTTCAAACTCAGGCTTATTATATGTAGCCCTAGAAGACCTAAACATTGTACAAACAAAGGGTAATTTTAGGCATCAAGAGTTAGACAAAGAACGAATATGGTGGAATCATTCAGATGAACTCAGTATAAATGTGGAAAGAGCCATACTTTTTATATTGATAGGCCCATTTCCATGAATAGCAATTCAGAGATAACCTTTCCTCCAATCATACGAGCAATTGAAAACAATGTAAATAGTGATCCAAAGAGGAAGGCCATAGGTAATAAAGCCTCTCCACGGCCAGGGCTGAAACTGCCACTGATTAATAATGATGTTGCGTTTAGGGCCAGGGCTGAAACTGCCACTGATTAATAATGATGTTGCGTTTAGTACCAGCATATGTGATGGTATTCTCGCTACAGTTTTTCTAGAGAGAAATTTACCTAAAATATCCAAGGAAACGGTAGAACATGAGTAGTCACTAATTTCAAGGTGTGTATTTTCACCCCACAATGTTAAAGGTCATCTTTCTATCATCAAGGGTGCTAAGGCAGCCCAGGAAAGTCCCATATTATCCATAGGACTCAGAGTCAATCCAAACGGGACCCAAACACGAAATAGACAAAGTGTAAGGCCAAATCCAGCTTTATTATCATCCAAATAAAGCAGGGACAGCATACAAGCATTAACATTTTGCCACTCTCCAAGAATACATGGACATTAATCAGTTAAAAGTTACAACCTTGTCATCACTGACATCATATCATAATCTTAGTTACAAAAAAACCTACAGGGATTGGGGATAGGTTAGTGGGATTCACTACATATGATATGATATAGCATTTATAACGCGCCTGTACACGAGTGTTTCTAGGTGCGACAAGACAAGGAGAGGGAGACAAAGGGAGGACAAAACAACAATCTTACTAGGCCTTGTGTCATTCAGATCGCACAAGTGTGGGGAAGAAGGAAGGGGAGAAGTGCCAGGGGGGAGGGGAAGGGAGAAGTGCCAGGGGGGGGAAGGGAGAAGTGCAGGTAGATCAATGAGTGCAGCCAGTAGGTGGCTCATAAGTGCAGTGAGAAGGGACTGCAGGGTTGCAGGAACAGGCCCTTGAGTGCTGGGGTAGCCCAGAGACCTTGCAGGAGCAACTGGCCATTCAGTAGCCTGGGCCCGAGTTTAAAGGGTAACCAGGAGACCAGTGCGCAGGGCATTCAAGAACATCAACAGGGCGGAGGAAGAGAGAAAGCAGAAACGAAAAGGAAGGTCTTGAGTTGCTTCCAGAACCAGAGGTGGTTCTTCTCAAGTTTGAGAGAGGCAGGGATGCTGTTCCAGGGGGAGGCCCCAGCTGAGGAGAGAGATTGCCCCACAACTCTCTGCTTGGAGAACCATCTGACCCTCAAAGAGTTGGCTCGAGAAGGAAGATGTTTTGGAAGAGAACGATGGAGGTAGAGCAGTCCCAGGCCCCAGAAAGTCTTGTGGACGATGCAGAGCACCTTGAACTTGATCCTTGCAGCCATGGGGAGCCAGTGAAGAGATGTCAGTGCTGGAGAGATACGATCCCTGGACTTGGGGCCAAGGACAAGTCTCGCAGTCCTGTTCTGGATATGTTGTAATGGTCGATGAGTAGAGGCAGGCAGATTTAGACTCTATATGTATTAAATGTTTGATTGGTTTACGCATATCTGATAGCTCTACCTGGAACCACCTCTAAATTGATGAAGGTAAACTGATGAATTCACTGAAATACATGCAGGGCACAGACAGTAGCCCTGCAACTGGAGCCAAGGTTACCGAGAAATTAAGGAGGGTAAAGACGGCTCAGAGAGAAAACGAGATAATAATTCCTAAGGCACAACACATATTTCTCTAAGATTAATTAAAGAACAAACCACCCTTGCAAAGCCCGGTGCAGGATAATTATGAGCCCAAAGCTTCATAAGGAACAGATCAAGCAAGTCTGAAATTCCCAATAAATACAGGGTGAAATAATTCAAAATGTAGTCTTATCACACGTGACACAGCTTGACAAACAACGGCCATTCATTAGCCCCGTACACAGATAAGACTCCTGCCTCGACTCCTCACACATAGCCCATGGTTTAGGGATAAGGGATAAGAATCTTTTTTAATTGAAAGGAAAGCAGTTCCTGGGCCTCTCTCCACCATTCTGACTCATGTGTTGACAACCTGTCAGTTGCCTAAGTTTGGACAGTAGAATGCCAGCCAATCAGGGCCCCCAATCTTATACAGCCCATTATGTGTTGTATTAACCAATTATATAGTCTAGAGATTACATGTATTCACTATTATCAATTTAAAGGTGGTCTCAGGTGGAGCCATCCGATATGAAAATATCCAATTAGAAGACTAACCAATATATAATGCATATATAGTAAATTCCCTTAATCAATCCCCGTAATCTATAGATTTTTGTATCTGTCACCAACAGGCCTTACCTCTGACTTGCTGCAGGATGGATTGTAGAGGTAGGGACTGTTAGTCCCAGAAGCCACCCCAAGAGGAGGTGAAAGAGAAACACACTCCAGCCCAGATAACCCTCAGGAATGCCAGGAACACGTGGAGGAAAAGCTGGGCTGAAAAAAACTCCACAAGATGAACAGGACCAGAGACTGATGAGCCAGCAATCAGCAAGGAGGAAGGAAGGAAGAAGGCAATTTGCAGAGGACTGAAGATCAGCAACAGCAATGAAGGAGGACTGGAGGATCGAAGACTTCAGGAGCAACAGGAACACGAACCAAGAACAGAGTAAGAAGGAGCAAGGGAAACTGGAGAATCATGCAAGAAGGCAGGAGGAAAACAACTGCATCCAACGCAGCGGCACAGTAACCAAGATTGTAGTATTACGTCAGTATTGACATGTTTATAGTATATAACCTGTTGTTTTGTATGAGAACCTTTGAGAGTCACACGATTTGATGCTTGTATGCTGTCCCTGCTTTATATTGGTTAAGAAAGCGGGTGTCGCCTTTCACTTTGACTATTTCCGTTACTGAGTGCGTCCTCCCATTTCTGCTTAAACATGTGTTTTCCAGACCATCTTAACATATGGTAGCAGAGCTGATGGTTGGCCATAGCACTTGGATTGTCGAAGTTTCCCTGCCATGGCCCGAAGACTGTGAGGTGACCTGTGTAGACCGGTATCATGCGTGAACTGACAGAGATCGACATGAGCCCTGTCTGATCCCGGCAGGCTGCCCGGTAAGGTGGAGGGCAGCTGGCTGATTGAAGGAGATTCGATACCGAAGGCCTTCAGCTGATCCACGGATATCACTGGCCTGTCAAAACAGAAACTTCGGAGGAAATTGTTTATATTTCGGGAAATTGTGGTAAAAGAAAGGATTGATGATGATGGACAGCCTGTGACAACGTTGCAGAAGACTACGTGATACACCTTGTGATGAGGTATTAATGGTGATTAAAGGATATCCCGGGACATGTTCGCGGAAGATTACATAGTAAATCTTGTTTCGAGGTAATATTGATGAGAGATTACCTCACCAGGAGTTCAGAAGGCGGCCGTAGTGTTTTTGTGATATATTCATTTGTGAAGTGATTGCTGGCGCCAGCAGGAATTTGTAATGTGGTTTAGCTCTTGTGAAAAGTGGTTTGTTTTGTATATTGTGGAGGAAGTGGTGTAGTGGACCGAAGGGAGTGATCCGGATTGTGGCCGGCATTTGTGGTGTTGCCTGGGTAGTTTGTTGTGACATAGAAGGTGTGATGTTGGGGGGAGACTTAGAAGCATTGAAACCAAGGGGAAATGTTGTTGGGGGAAGAGTGCAAAGGAGGGGTGAACAGAGAGTAAATTGGGATCGAAATAGAGGTTTGGTAAGTATTGGTAGACTAAAACGGTAATGTGCCATCATTGAAGACACTCCTCTTATTCATTTATGTAAAACATTACCCCAGTACAAGGACAGAATTGTGAAATACCACACCCAATGGGTTCGGGACACTGCGGGCAAGATGTTTATGCTTTGGCCACAGGTGAGCACCCTATTGAGATCAGTACTGCAACACATGGGTACCAATGCCGCATAGAGAGGAAAGTAGTTAGAAAAACGACTAAGCATTCTGGAACTGTGGAAAATGTATGGGGATGAGACAGAGGAACCACCCATGAAGGAGGGGATGCTTAATCAGCATGAAGGAGATGGCACAGTTCCTTCAGCTCCTCCTCCTCCCCATACTAGCGATTTGTCTCCCGAAACACAGCAACTATACCCATTATGAGAATCAAAAGCAGTAGCAGAATACACTAGTCCCACATCCGTGCCCCCCGCATTCAGGAGTGAAGATGTTATAAACGGAGTAAAAATAAATAAACAACATTTTCAGTGGCCACACTCTTAAATAATCTTACAGAAATATGTCTTGTGCCATGGGAATTATTATTTTATATTCTTTCAGAACCTTCCCAGCACTCCCTAAGCAGTCATTTCCTACACTGTCTACACGTGACGAGGAATTTACAAAGTTCCAGGCTATTGGGTACCCACTGGTGGGGTGCTTGGTTAAGAGTAGTCACCTTCATGGGTCTGCTGGTCTGTAAGGAACAAACTCTCTTGGGTTGCAGAGTGTGGGTGGTTGACTGACAGGCCCAGGCATAGGGTCCCCTCTATCTATCAAGTGCCCTTTAGCCTCTACTTGTCATGTCCTCTTCATCAACGCACTATGAGGTAGTGCATCTGCCAACCATGGACTCCTCCCCTTCAGATCAGGGACTCATACCTTCCTTGAGTGCACAATAGAATGCACTAGTGGGGGTAGGATCAATCTAGTCGCTACGTGGCGGCCAGCAGGGGACTGCCGAAGTGAATAAGAGTGAAACTTGCAGAATCTTCTCCAATACAGTTCTTTCTCAGACTCGGTTGCTTGATCTTTCAGCACAGTCAAACCGGAAAGAGATGCAGTCAGTGACTGTGGAACAGAAACATAGAAAAAGATATCATTAGGAGCTGGGGCCTGGTTAAGGCTACATGTCTTGCTGATTTGTCAGCCAGATCATTTCCCGCTGCGGTAAACGTCTGTGTGGTATTGTGCCCTCTATATTTGAGAATAGCCATGACAGAAGGGAGCAATAAAGCTTGCAACAAAGTAGACACATATTGACCAATGAGGATAAGGGTATCCGCAGAGATCCAATAATGACTCTGTTGCCAGAGGACACCAAAATCATGCCCAGTGAACACATCTAGAATCTCTGTAAATAGTGACAGACTTCTTTGCAGCTAGGATGCAAGCACCTGGGTGCACAATCAGTTTGCTACCTAGGCAGATTTCACATTGGGCAATTGGTAAGCCTCCAGCACTTCATGAGATGTTCACGCTGAATAACCGGCAGAGACTCCACCCAGTTCAATATTGGTAAACAAGACCCATCCACAAATAGAATAATTTCAAGATTTTGCAAAGACTCATCTATCAGCTCAGTCATGGGGTTCACCAGAATGTGTGGGTAGCATGGAAGCTAGGTTTCAAATAGAACATCTGCTAAGAGTGACATTTGCAGCTGATGTGAGGAGCTTCTCATACTGTGTGAGTCTGAAGTTGGAAATGTGTTGTGTCTTACTCCATGTGATACAGCTACATTCATAGTGTGTCCCTGGATCAACACATTGGCTTTTTCAACCAATAAAGATGTGGCGACAACCGCTTTTAAACATAAGGGCAAACCAGCAGCCAGACAGTCTAATGCTATGCTGTAGTATGCAATGGGACCATGTCTGATGCCGTATAGCTGAGGAACTATCCCTAATGCAAACCCATCTCGTTCATCACAAAACAGAGTAAATGGTTTTTGATAATCAGGCAAGCCTGAAGCTGGAGTTTTGCACAGATCCTGCTTAATTTTGACAAAGGATTCCTCAACTACCAGAGACAGGGTAGGCACTCAGTCGAATCAGGGGCTACATTTTGAAGGACTTTAACAATAGAGGAATATCCCAGGACACATTAACAGCAGTAACTGGCCATCCTGAGGAAGCCTCTCATTGTTTCTTTTTTTTTAGGAGTAGGCACCTGTAGAATCACATTAATATGGTGCTGGGACAAATGTCTTTTACCGGCTGAAATATCATGGCCTTTGCAATGTGCACAGGACAAACAGAATTTCAGTTTTTCTTTGGAAGCTTTATAACTCTTTTGAGTCTGAGCTGTCAATAGATCGACTGAATCTTGTTTGCAATCCTTCAAAGGAGAAGTCAATAAGAGGTTGTCTGCATACTGCACTAACAGAGACCCCCCTTTGAATGCTAGCAAGTCAAGATCTCTCTTCAGAATTTGGGAAAAGAGCATCAGGCTTTCTGTACACCCTGTACGGAATCTTGTGAATGAAAATTGGAGATTTGTATAAAAAAAGTACTGACTGTCAAGGTGTATAGAGAAAAAGGCAGAGCCAAAGTCAACCACTGTAAAGTGAGTTGTGGTAGCAGGGATACAGGACAGAATAGCATCAGGGTTCGGAACAACTGGAATAGTTGGTAGCAGCGCTGAATTAATGAGGCTCAAATCTTGGACCAAATGATAAATGTCTCTAGCTGACTTTTTATCAGAGGATTGGAGTATTACATGGACTATGAGTAGGCACAATAATTCCTTGTTTATGGCAGGAGGCTTTGGAAAGCCCTCGGTTGGGGGAAGAAAAGAGAACTGAGAACGTCCCTTTGGAGGAAAGTAAAGACACTGCCGGGGGAAGTCAGGGTAAGGCGTTCGATGTTACACGCCTGACAAATCCACAACCTGACAGCAGCCTCCCGAACACAAGACAAGACCTCTACCATCAAAATGGGAATGAGGCTGAGACGGACGAAAATCCCGTGATAAACATAGGCTCAGAGAGTAGAAGCTCAACTCGAGATATACAGGTCACTATGAACTCCAGCTCGAATCCAGGAAACTCACTTTTGTTACCCTACCCAGTTTGTGAACCCTATAAACTAAATATAATATTGGGTAATGATGGTACTCCATACAATGCAGAGCAAAATGCAGAGCAAAATGAACTGCAAAATAACAAAACTATTATCAAAATCGATATTCACTCAATCCCTACACTAGAGTGTCTGCACAGCCCACCAGCAATGGTGCCTGAAACAGAAAGGAAAATGGATACTCTGGATAGTACCAGGAACAAACTATACATGAAGCAACTAACTCTTGTGCAGAAGGTCTGTCTGACTTTATGAAAGAAAGAAATAATCCCCTAAATTAAACAGATCTGGAACCTCCTCGCTCAAACTTAAGAAAAAAATCTCAACAAGGATCTGAGTTAAAAATGACCCAACTGAAATCTACAAAGCACAGGAAACCCATAAAAAGACTGGGAAAACTCAAGGACAGCTTCCGCTAATTTTACAGAAAAAGGGGATATCATAGAACATTTCCTCCAAAAATGACAAAACTAAAAGGATATATAAGAAAATTAATGTGAAAACTAAGATGTGTTTGGGAGGAGAAAGGGCACAATCACATTTTTTTCACAAAAAGCAGCCTGATCCGTCGATAATTTTGGGAGAATTACCAGATGCAGAAATTCTATTGGGAGCCGATCTAGAAACCAACTTTAAGATTCCTGAAAAATCGACTTTTTCATGGGCAGGCATGGCACCAGTTAGAAATAATGAGAATTGTGAAGAAGCAACATCACCTAAATTAATCCAAAAATCAACAGAAATTACTACCGGGCAAACGTCCCTTGATGAGTGTGGAGGAGAGGACTGTGATAATAGTTACTGAGACAAAGACATGAGGCTACATCCGCACTTGACTGTAAATAAATCTGAACATTATGAGGAGGTGCAGCAGGTAATAAAATAACCCCTCACAGAGGAACCGAACGACTTAAATAAAAATAATAATGAACTCCCTTTCTCAAGGCATATCCCAGAAAAATTAAGAGAAGAAGAAAAAAACACCCAGGAAGAAGACCAACTAATAAATACTGAGGGACAATCTGAAACCCCAAATAAAGTAAAAACCCAAAATTGATTTGCATTTATAGGAAAGGAACATGGACAGTCAGAGTAACTTCAAAGAGCCTCGGGAAAAACATAGTGAAAGTCATGAAGCAGAATACTCATCAACTCCTACAAATTCAAGTAGAAGACAATCAAAAAGACTGTCAGAACTGAATGAAAAGGAGACACCAACAAAAAAATCAGACCTGATGTCAATTATGGCAACAATAACTATTGCCTTATCACCCTTTATGAAATTATATGAGTCCCTAAACGACACAATGAAGGCCCAGTCATCATTAATAGCAATGATATACAGCAAGATGACCTTTCTAGAGGGCTGTATAAATGCATCAGAAAAAGGGAAGGATTTGAGAGAAAGAAAAGAGAAAGAAAACAAAACTAATTTACCACTCTGGAATTTAAACACAAGAGCATAGAAACAATAGCAAATGTTACATCCACATGCATTACGCAAACAATTTCAACTATAGAAATTACAACTAAAAAACCAATTCCAATTCAGGAAATGGGGGACGTGGTAGGTAAGTAAAAATCCAAGATCTTAGAACAAACTCTTCCTGTACAAAAACAAGGAAGAAACCAAGAGGAAAGTAAGAATCAATTAAGAGAAAAGGAATGCCCAGGTGTGCAACAAAAGAAAAAAACAACTCAAAATGGATGTGTTGTTCTAGAAGTGAAATCAGCTCTCAACGACATATCTCAACAAAACAACAATCTGAGCCAAGTGGGTACACACACTATAAACATAGAAGAAGTTTACCCTGTATTTACACAACCAAAGGGGACGAGATCGGTAGGAGGTAGAGATGTAAGGTTTGGTAGTGAAAAACCCCAGACGATATCTACCCTGGTCAACGATGGAGAAATGATAGTGGGTGGAAAATACCACGCCTCCACCGAACAAACTTGTCTCTAAAGGACCCATATGAAAGACTGATATACCAGTACTGGGCTCCCAAGTTCTAGACCATCCTATGAAAACACACACAGTATTCATGGAGTCTATTGAAAGGGTAGACTTAACAGTATTAAGTATTCCCCAGTATGCTATAGAGGACTCAGAATAGGATCAAAGTGTCCAAGAACTGCCTAATAAACTGAATCAAGGCTGCAGACAAGATGAAGATATTGTAGAGACTCATGAGCCTTCTACACCGTTCATAACTCTGGCCAAAAGATGCAAAAAGATTGAGAAAAATCGTACTTGGAATCTGCATCCTATGAAACCGATTGAGAAGTCTATGGTATTAGATGGAAGGAATCTCAGACTGTCCATAGAGAGAAAAGTGAGCTATTCCTTGACCATCATTCCGACCACCGAAAACATAGAAGAAGAACAATTTCCCTGAAGAAAAGGGAGAAACACGATTCTAAATCGAGGAAACTTAAGGACAGAGACAATAGACATCCATGGAAGAAAAATGGAAGAACTCCATTGAAAGATACTTCAAGAAGAAATGAGAGAGTTCTATATAAAGAAAAAATAACGACTGAAAGAAACTTCCTACTTGAAACTATAGAAAAAAATCAGACGGCACAATTCTAAACAGGAAAATTATACTGAGGCTGTTCCAGTGTATACCAACATTGAGGCTCATTAGAACAGATGACATTAAAATTGTCGAATTTGGAGTCAAAGGGGAACTAGGCAGCGTATATCTTTACATTCCATCTCCAGTAGTCTGCTCATTGATAGTGCAAGCTGCAGGAAATCTACTGTTGTTAGGCTATGACCTGACAGAATATCGGGAATCCTATCGAAAAATAAAATAAGAGTAACCACGACAGAACCTATGAAGAAACACTGCATAATGCCTCTGAAAGTTTACAACAAAGAAGTGAATCATCCATTATGAAAAAAAAACGAACTGAAGAGAGGAATGCAAAAGAAACAAAGAGTGTAACCAAAACTAAATCATCTGAGGAGAAGGAGAAGAATGGTAAAGAGGGTTTGTCCCTAATAAAGAAACCACACAGTGAGGATTCTTTAGTGATTCTAGAAATGGAATATGCGAGAATATTTAAAGATCCAGAAAATGTGGGACGAATGCCAAAGGGCCCCTTGACGAACTTAACAATAACATTCTCCCCAGAAGAAAATATAAGAGAAGAAACAGAATCATTTGACCAAAGGCCAGAACGATCTCAGAAGCAAGGATCGGAAAAACGGACGGGGAAAAAGGGAGAAGGGGAACATGGCAATCAAAGTTAGAAACCCCTAATACCAGAAAGGCACCCGGTGGATCCTGGCAACCAACAACCCTCCCTAAAATTTGGATCGTGGAATACAAGAGTCTTTGCACGCCTGCTATCACCTAGTGATGTACACTTAGGTGATTATGACATACTCTGTCTCCAAGAGACGTGGTTAAGGAATACACCACAGATGGATGGATATGAAACCTACCTCTCTTCAGCAGCTAAGGGCTCCTCTGGCTGCCCATCTTCAGGCTTATTGAACATGATTTGTGGAAAAAAAGAACTACATGTCGTAAAAATATTGGAGTGAAATCTGTTCTTCCAAGTATTTCTCCTGAACTAGGTGGGAGATCAACAACCAACACCACAATTGAAAGGAGAAACCATAATTATAATCAATACGTATTGGAATCCTTTGGTGCTGAGTGATGATCAATTCTTGAACCAAGCAAGCATCATTCTGGACAAGCTAACGGGAGAATACCAGTTAAAATATTTGATAATATGTGGATATCTGAATCTAATATACCCAAAAATACACCGGGTAAACTCAGAAGGAACAACAAGATCAAACCCAGGGAAGAGTGGAATCAAATGGGCTAGACTAATGAAGGATAGAGATCTTCACAATCTTCACCATCTGAGAAATGATGACGAAGAATTCATTCCAACATGGGAAAAAGATGGCCTCTCTGCCATCTTAGATCACATATTTGTTACACGAGAATTTCTACCACTATTTGGAAAATTTCAAATCAGACGCACTAAAAATAGTGACCACAACCTGCAAGAGTTCACATGGTACTCGCACCTTGAGAAAAGAATAAAGATGACAGCCAAAATCTCAGAATCTAGCAGGAGAAATAGACTAAGACTTGATGTTGGAGAAATTAGAAACCTAACTGCAACATACACAAACCCTGTCTTACATTAAACAGGGATGAACTGTCACGCTCACCTGATTCCCACGGAGGCGCAGGTCTGGCTTCGAGTGCTGATGCTTCTTCAATGGTGAAGCGCAGGACTCTGAAGATGGACTCTCTGGCTCGCAGGAATATTTCCCTGTGCGTGAAAAGGGAGTATTACCTACTGACGGAATAATGCTCAAGCCTCCCACTCCCTTCCAACCCTCCACGATACCCTTCCTCGATTCCCCGTGAAGTCTCACCTTAGGGTCTGGAAGGATGAGTTCTCCATCCTGCTTCTGATGCAGGGGCGCGTTGAAACCCAGTAACTTCACTGGATTGAGGTTTGATGGGAGCTCAAATAAGCTTGACTATTCAGGTAAGGCGCTTTAAGAGTTCTGTAGCAAGTTCAAAAGTTCAAGCTTAATAATAATGTTCATTGTCTTATTGCAGCAAGCGCTAACGCTTATGTCTTTTTCCCCTTAGGGGCCGGGGTTCGGAATGCCGGAGATATGGCGCCGACCCGAAGTGAAACGTGCCGTTCCAGTAAATGACAGGTAAGTTCTGGATGAGCGTTCGGGTAATGTCTTTGCATTCGCTCATTGAATGTCTTTGTCTTTTTTCCCCATAGGGGCCGGGGTCCGGAATGCCAGGAAGTGGCAGGACCCGAAATGAAATGGGAATGACCCAACAGGTAAGTCTTAGAAGGAAACTGAGCTTTTCCTATTCCCTTCCTTCTCTCACCTTGTGTTCTTGTCTTTTTCTCTCTAGGCTCTGGGAAGGGAGATCTGGGTGCGGGTGCTTCAATATGGGTGCAGAGGTGAATTTGGTTTTCAGGTCCTGAAAGGCTTGTTCGGCCTCAAGAGTCCATTCAAAGCATTTGTTTTTCTTTAGGAGAGCTGTGATGGGTTGGACTGTTCGGGAAAATTCCGGGATGAATCTTCGATAGAAATTGGCAAAGCCGAGCATGCTCTGAACTCCCTTCACCGAGCTAGGAGATGGCCATTTGAGGATGGCGTCCACCTTTCGCGAGTCCATTCGGACTCCTTGAGGTGTCAGGATGAATCCGAGAAACTCCACTTCTGTGGTATAAAAAACACATTTTTCGAGCTTTGCAAATAGTCTGTGCTGGCGCAATTTCTCAAGAACTGCCCTAACATGTTTTCTGTGATCGGATTCTGAAGAAGAGTACACCAGGATGTCGTTAATATAAACAATGACACAGACGTCGATAAGTTCCCGAAGAACATGGTTCATAAAGTACTGAAAGGCGGCAGGTGCATTGCACAAACCGAAGGGCATCACCTGATATTCGAAAAGCCCAAATTTGGTGCGGAATGCAGTCTTCCATTCGTCGCCTTCTTTTATACGCACCAGGTGATAAGCTCCTCGGAGATCTAACTTGGTGTACACACAAGCGTCTTTCACCTGGTCGATAAGCTCAGGGATCAAGGGCAGAGGATAACGATTCCTAATCGTTATTTGATTTAGGGCGCGATAGTCTATACATGTTCTAAGGTTGCCCTCTTTTTTCGGCACGAAGAACAGAGCTGAGGAGACAGGAGACTTGGACGGGCGAATAAAACCATTGGCTAGGTACTGATCTAAATACTGACGCAAATGTAGGTTCTCAGGTTCCGTAAGAGCATAAATCCTACTACAAGGTAGTTGAGCATTGGGTACCAGATCGATTTGGCAATCATAAGACCGATGGGGAGGTAACGTGTTAGCCTGTTCTTTCTGAAAAATGTCTTGGAATTCTTGGTATTCTGACGGTAGCTGTACAGGGGTGGAAGTTGCTGAGGCTAGACCCATAACTGGATTTCTTGGGTAACAAGTTGGTTCACAATCAGGAAAACTTATCTTCTTTACTCGTCCGGTCAATTCTGGGATTATGTGTTTCTAACCAAGGAATTCCAAGAATTACTTGAAATTGTGGGGCCTTGATCACATCAAACACGATTGCTTCCCGATGTCCATCCTGACGCACCAGTGTCATTTCAACAGTGGAATGCGTTACAGGCCCTGAGGCTATTTCGGTTCCATCTACTGTAGTAATGACATCTTGGGTTACTTTCGGGCGGAGAGGGAGCTTAATCCTGGAAGCCAATTCACGGTCTATGTAATTTCCAATAGCTCCACTGTCGATGTATGCTTTTATAGCATGCAACAGCTGAGGCTGTTTTGGGTCCACGAGCACCATTGGCATGACATAATGCCAGGTCAAAGAGTTTGTTTTCAAGCTCGGCAAGCGGACCCCTACGCTTGTCGGGCTAGGTCGTTTCCCGAATCAGGTGTCAAAAAATCGTTATCAGTGGCTCCAACCACCTTCTTAGGTGGTTTAACCGGACAATTTCGAAGAAAGTGACCGGAAGTCCCGCAATACAGACAAAGTTGCATTTGCCGCCTTCTCTCTCGTTCCTTCTGCATTAATGGTCCTTTAACACCGCCGATTTGCATAGGTTCGGATACGTCGGTACTCTTGGAGTTAGCGTGGGTTTTGATCGGTACTCGGGTTTCGTACTTGAACCGATCTGCTTTTCTATTTTGAAGTCTGTGATCAAGTTGAACGACCAAGTCTATGTAGTCTGCGCAGACCTGGGGTGGATCTACTATCTGAGCTAGAACATCCTTAAGCTCTCCGCGCAGGCCTCGATGAAACAATGTGATCCTTTTGTTTTCTGGCCATCCAGTTTCCACAACCAGTCTATTAAAGGTGGCAACGTAGGACAGGAGATCCTGATTACCTTGTCGTAAGGATAGCAGTTCGTTATCAAGGGCCTGTCCTTGAGAGTGTCGAGCAAACAATCTTTCCATGCTGGCCTGGAAACCCTGAAAATTCTGGAGAATGGGATCATCCTGATTTACCAATGGAATAGACCAATCGGCAGCACTGCCACAGAGGTAAGATAGTATAAAGGCTACCTTGGTCTGATCATTAGGGAAGGCCCCGGGTCTGCATTCAAAGTGTAAACGACTTTGATTCATAAAGACGGCATATTTCTTCGGATCCCCCGCAAAACGTTCAGGTGGGGCCAAAGGCATGTGTCCAGGTAGATTGATTTGTACCGGGTTATTCAAACCCATTGATGTGGAAGTACCTCCGGAATTAGGTAAAGGAGTGTGCCCTGCCTGGGCCTGCAATAACCTTTTGGCCAGGTCATCTGTTCTTTCCTTGGATAGGATCAGTTCTCTTTTGAGAGCGTTAGTCTCCTGGCGGGCAGAGTGCACTTCTGCCCGTAATTCCCCCAAAAGCTGGGCCAGCTGAACTGTCTCGGAAGTCTCCATAGCGCCCGGGTGGGAAATTGTGGGTCGGCTTCGCGTTCTGTCACGCTCACCTGATTCCCACGGAGGCGCAGGTCTGGCTTCGAGTGCTGATGCTTCTTCAATGGTGAAGAGCAGGACTCTGAAGATGGACTCTCTGGCTTGCAGGAATATTCCCCTGTGCGTGAAAAGGGAGTATTACCTACTGACGGAATAATGCTCAAGCCTCCCACTCCCTTCCAACCCTCCACGATACCCTTCCTCGATTCCCCGTGAAGTCTCACCTTAGGGTCTGGAAGGATGAGTTCTCCATCCTGCTTCTGATGCAGGGGCACGTTGAAACCCAGTTACTTCACTGGATTGAGGTTTGATGGGAGTTCAAATAAGCTTGACTATTCAGGTAAGGCGCTGTAAGAGTTCTGTAGCAAGTTCAAAAGTTCAAGCTTAATAATAATGTTCATTGTCTTATTGCAGCAAGCGCTAAAGCTTATGTCTTTTTCCCCTTAGGGGCCGGGGTTCGGAATGCCGGAGATATGGCGCCGACCCGAAGTGAAACGTGCCGTTCCAGTAAATGACAGGTAAGTTCTGGATGAGCGTTCGGGTAATGTCTTTGCATTCGCTCATTCAATGTCTTTGTCTTTTTTCCCCATAGGGGCCGGGGTCCGGAATGCCAGGAAGCGGCAGGACCCAAAATGAAATGGGAATGACCAAACAGGTAAGTCTTAGAAGGAAACTGAGCTTTTCCTATTCCCTTCCTTCCCTCACCTTGTGTTCTTGTCTTTTTCTCTCTAGGCTCTGGGAAGTGGCTGTGGATCCAGATGATCGCTGCTGAAGATGGAGGTGCCCAGGAAAGGTGAGTGAAATGCAGCGCTGCAGCGATAGAAGCGAAATGCTTTTAAAATGATATCTTCCCTTTCAGGATTGTCAGTGTGATGTCTCCGTGATGCAGCTTTAGCAGGTAAGGTCTTCTTTCTCTCCAATTCTCTCTTAGCAGGTGACCCAGGATGCTGACAGGCGTGGCAGAAGTCCAGATGCAGGAGCTGACATGGTGAGCGTCCAGCTGCGAGGAGCAGAACAACGCGAAGCGTGAGTTGCTGATCGGGCGTGGTTTAAATAGCTTTGGAAGAAGTTCCAGGTATGTATCCTTCCACCGATCAGGTATGTATCCTTCCCCGACCACACCCAGGAGAAAGTAGTCCCACAGGTAAAGTAGTTCCATTCAGGCTTCAAGAGGGCCTGGATGTAGCAGCATGGTCTGCATCAGGTAAGTGCACATTAAAACACTTGAACACTTGTCTAGCTTTATGAGCCTGGCGCCTAAGCCGCCAGGACAGGGGTCCAACATGAGCCTGGCGCCTAAGGCGCCAGGACTGTGTGTCCAAAGGGCCCCAGCTTGGGCCCGCTGGCACTTCCCTGGGGGGAATGATGCCTGCCTCTGGGGTTGCTGGGTCGGACCTGGCTCCTTGGAGGTAGGCATCATGACATGAACATAGAGTATGAACAGTTTTTGATACCCTATCGACATGCAACTAATAAAACAGAAAAGATCGGAAAAATTCATATATATGACAAAAGACTGGTTGAAAAGCAAAGGAAAGTACGAAAAGCAAAGAGTACAGCAACATGAACAAAAAATAAGGAGGATATTGAAGCAGCGATAGTGGCGACAAGGCTCTACAAGAATTGGTTAAGATCCTACAAAGCACTTTTATACCATGCAGACGCGGAACCAATGCTAAGCCTAATGAATCAGCGAAAACCGAGAGAGTTTTGGATGCTGATAAAAGGATCCACAGAGGCGTCGCCTAACTTACTCCATAATTATGTGGGTGAAGAAAGATGGATAAAACATTTTACGTAACTCTTTAAAAAACCTGGTGAAGTCCTACAGATGGCGTTAGATCAAGGAACAGCAAAATGGGATCTCTCATTTGATATACCGACCATTGAAAAAAAAAATCAGAAATTGAACATCTCGAGGATCCCAGGACCAGACGGGCTAAGTAATGCCCACCTGAAGCAGGCTCCAGAAGACTGGGCACTATTTATCGATGCACTACTTTAAAACATCATGAGAACAAAAACAATACCATATAGTGGGAAGAAATCTAATGTAGTCCCGATATATAAGAACAGACCTATAGAAAACCCAAGGAACTATAGACCGATAGCTCTGTTGGACGTTATCGGCAAGATCTACGGCTCCATTCTACTAGACCTTTTCCAAAATTGGGCCAAAAAGAAAGGAGCCAACAATCCCTTCCAGTCAGGGTTTGTGAAAAATGCTGGGGCCCTGGCAAACATCCTACTGATTAACATTTTAAAAGGAAGAATAAATGAAGGTAATCCCAAAATTTATATGGCTTTCATTGACCTTGCTCAAGCCTTTGATCAGGTTGATCGGAAGCTTTTATGGGAAAACTAAAAGCTCAAGATTATCAGAGAATATCCTGGAGCA
Organism: Ambystoma mexicanum; assembly: GCF_040938575.1. NCBI lineage: Eukaryota > Metazoa > Chordata > Amphibia > Caudata > Ambystomatidae > Ambystoma > Ambystoma mexicanum. The sequence goes on from NC_090940.1 coordinate 525,937,349, forward strand.
AATCCAGGCTCTGCACTCAAACATCTCTATGTCAGTAAGACTGAACCAACAAGGAATGCTGTCTGAACCCATTTGAACAGCACGAGGGGTTAAACAAGGGTACCCGCTAGCCCCCACTCTTTTCAACGCTTACTTATGGGACTACAAAGACACAGAAAAAGAAGTAAGGTAATTTCCCCCATCTATGGGAAGCACTAAGATATCGCATCTTCTGTACTCAGATGATCTAATGCTTTTAGGTCAAACTCCAATAGGTCTGCAGCGCCAATTGGACAACCTGATCGTGTACATTAGAAAAAACAACTTGGAAATAAACACAACAAAAACAAAGATAATGACCTTTCAAAGAGAATCGAGGTTGAACAAAAACTTTATCTGGCAGCTAGAGGGTGCAAAAATTGAGATGGTAAATGAGTTTAAATACCTGGGAGTTATTATGAGTAACAACTCTGTGGAAGTAAATATGCAAACATATTTATTGAATAAAGTAAAAAGCTGACTAGCCAAGCTAAGGCGATAGAAAGAAAATTATGCCGATACTCGCTCAGTCCAATTCTTCAATTCTATCGAACAAAGGGGCTCCCCTCATTAAGCTATGGAGCTGAAGCGTTCCTAAAAATCCCAGTAAACATATGACAAAAGCTTGAAAGCTATTTTTGGAGAAATCTTCTAATCCTACCAGCATCTACACCAATGCCTTTGATTAGAAGAGAGCTGTGCATCCTGTCACTAAAAGCCATCATCGACAGAAACCAATTAATGCTATTCAGAAAAATAATCTTGCGGAGTGCACAAACATCTTCAAAATAGCTAAATGATTCAAATTCCCAAACTACGAAAGTTTGTATGGAACAAATCCAACAAAATCTGGAAGAAATAGGTTCAACCGAAGAAGAACTAAAAACCAATCCAACTAAAGTAGCCTTAAAATTGGAAACTTTGGATTGGATAAAAACTCTGGAGATAGCAGCTGAGTACAAACGCACAGCCCACCTACCATCAGTTAGTAAAAAACTGAATGACATAAGATCATATCTGAGGAAATTCCCCAATAAAGAAGTATGCCATACTTTTATGAGAGCGTGCCTCAACATCTTGCCTACAAACGAGATAAGGGCTATAAGAGGAATTTCAAACAGTAATATCTGCCAATTCTGTGAGCAGGTTGATCAAAAGGAAACACTAAGACATTTACTCTTGGATGTACAGGACTGGCAAAGGAAAGAATGACTCACATGGCCCATCTTTTTAAAGATCCTTATCTCTATGTGGAAGAAGAATGGTGGTACCGCCTAATTGAGGGAGAGTGACCAAGTGAGGTTATTGCAGTGACACAATTTCTACGGCACATAGACCTATCAAAAACATCTGTCACCATGAGAGCCCAGAGCTTAAGTGAATCTGAAGTGAATCTGGGAACTCATGACATGGACAGACGATGAAGCCTGCTATTCTTAGCTAAAGAAGAACAATTATACGACCCATGATCATAGGGGTTTTTTCATTTTCTTTTTCTCTCCATTACCCTCTAGCATCTATTCTTTGTCACTGTTCTACTCTCCTGGGATCTTCATTGTATTTCCTTTGCCTTGTTGATGTTTTTGATGTTTTGATGTTTTAGAAAAGAAACATTTATTCAGGATGAGGAACTTGTTTTTCAAATTGTAATAAAACGTGTAAGCATTTTAAATCAATAAAACAAAAAAAAATTTCTTCATTAAGCAGTGTTTCAGTAGAGGGTGTACATCTTTTTGTTCTGCTTGCTTAGAAATGGCATATTGAGGAGCACACTTCAGAGCTTTGGCTGGGTTCAAAGTTATTTTCCCAGGCATAGCATTCAGCATGTGTCCCAAATTATTCACATTTGTGGACCATAATTTAGGAGGGTAAGCTGTCCAACAGACCATATTGCAATGAGGGAGTTTCATTCTGCTGTTCAATGTTTGCATTTCCTTATAATACAGCTAAAAATTGCACTTCCCAGTGAACAGAAACATCAAAGAATATACCGTTTGGGGAACGATAAATGGTACCGTTCTTACACAACAAATCTAAACCACAGAGATTCACTGGAGTACAGGGGCTTAACAGGAAATCTTGATCTTCGCAAATGGGACTGACAAATGTCCTTTTCTTCTGCCACAGCTTGAAAGACTCTGACAGGTAATGTAAATTCGGTAGAGACCCAGAAAATGATACTAGTAATATATGTATCTGTCCTGAAGTAGTAACCGAGTTTTGGTGAGACATAGTGAAGAGGATCAACTTGGAATAGATTACCCAATTTACAATAAGAAACACGCTGACCATATTAAAAGACCTGCCCCAGCTGGGGAGGCTGGGATATAGTGATTAAACCCAGGATTAAAAAAGCCTGCTCGGTAGCGAAAAGAAGGGCCTCATTATGAATTTGGTTGTATACCTGCAGCAATCCGTTAATTTACTGCCAAACCCCTTCACCATTACCACCACTCAGTCCTGTGTCATTGCCATATGATTATGAATAGTGACATGGCATTGTAAATCTACAGATTTGGAGTTCATAGGACTCCATGGGGGCTTTTGGCAGGTTTACTGCACGCAGTAATATCGTATGTTGATTTTTTGAGGTATAGTGAATTTTCTGCCAGAAATGTGCTGTAGCTGAATCCTACACTTTACCTATAAACATGTAATTTGGTTGTGTGGTAAAAGTGGCAGTAATTCTGTTGCTGCCAAAAAAAGGAGTAGAAACTTAATCATACAACTTTTTTATCTCACCGCTATACTCATATAGAGGCCTTATTTGTTGAAAGTTAGCGAAATCGAATAAAGTGGAAGATTGGATGGATGAGTTAGGGAAGCCTTGCTGCTATGGAAAGAGTTACCTTAAAAATGTAAAACAAGGAAGACCTATTTGAGTAGATGTATCTGGAACTTTCTACAGCGATATTAGTGCTATCTTATTATAATCCTATTCATTGTTTAGTTTAGTTTAGTTTATTATTTGTAATGCGCTCCAGACCTGAGGGTATTCAGGCGCAAGACACAAGGATATTCAAAGCTTGGTTACAACATGTAGGATACATTTGTGTGCAGGTGCCGATTGCTTACATATGGGCACAATAGGTTACTATATATACAGCCAGGTACATGCATAGATTTACAGAGTAGTTGATGCGGTTGGTGCATGCAGTGTAGATAGATGTGCCGGGCATAGTCTGGGTATGTGCCTAGATGTCAGCATCTTTGAGCCAGCTCGTGATGCTCAGGCGGAACTTGTGATAGGTTTGATTGATTCTTAGAGGGGATGGTAGCGAGTTCCATAGGAGTGCTGCCTTGACCTGGAAGCTGCTGCCTCTGATTTTGGCGCGTTTGTATCTGGGGACCCAGAGGTGGTTGGTGTTGGCGAGTCTGGTAATTCTTGTGGTAGGCTTCAGAGTGAATCTGTCGGATAGGTAGCGGGGTGCTGCATTGTTCAAGCATTTGTGGGTGAGGGAGGCAGTTTTTAGTTTTATTTTATCATGAGTGGAGAGCCAGTTGTTGGCTCTTCTGGTATTAGAGATATGTTCTCTCTTGGGGATTCCTAGGGCTGCTCTCAACGCATTATTTTGTAGGAGTTGGATTTTTTTTTATGGTTTGTTTATTGGCTCCTATGTATAGAGCGTTGCAGTAGTCCAGCCTGGATAAGATGAGGGCTCTGGCTAGGGTGATGCAACTGTCCTGTGACAGGAAGGCCTTACCAGCTCTAGTCAGCTTGCAAGTATATGCTGTGGCAGAGGCCAAGGCATTGACCTGCTTGTTGAAGGAGAGGGTGGAGTCCAGATAGAAACCCAAAGTTTTAACCTCCTTGGCGACAGAGATAATATTATTGTCTATGTTGAATGCTGAGTATTCGGGGCTGAGTTTTTTGAGGGTCGAGTGAGTGCCCAGGATGATGATCTCTGTTTTGTCATCATTCAGGCATAGACCGTGGGTGGCCATCCATGCCTGGATGATGAGATATATCCTGTTCACCAAGGCCAAATCCTTGTCTTAATCACCTGGCTGTATCCTTTAGAAGTTTAGCGGGGTATAGGTCGCCTTGGCAGTTGGTGGGTTTGAGAGATAGTATGGTATTTTCTGTTTCTTTTATGGTAGCTTTGGAGAACTTGAATCTGGGGTGATTGGTAGAGTTACTTGGTTGCTCTAGGTTGGCGCTAATGTGTTTGTTGCCGGCGAGTCTGGCTTTTTTCCTGGCAATTTTTACTGAAGGGTAGTGACATTGTGATTTTAAGAAACACTTGTCACCGTTTATTGGAACCATATATTCATGCATTTGTACAGAATTGGCAATGATCAAATATCCTCCTTCACCATGTACTTGAAACCCTAACAAAACATGTACAAAATAAGGAGGTTGAAGAGAGTAGGTGCTCTCTCTGACTCTCAAGATCAAATCATTTAAAACGAGGGAGGACACTGGAAAAAGCTGCCAAGAAGAATAGCTGATTAGAGCACGATCTTACGTTTCAAGAAGAGAGGCAAGGTAGTGATCAGAAAGGTTGCAATTAAAGCATTTGAAAATAATTCACAGGAATCAAATCTGGAGATAAAACCTTAAAGGAAATCAGCATAGAGAAATATGATTTGGAAAACTACGAACTGAGAAATTTCTCTTCCAGAGCAGGAGAAGAGTACGTTTGGAAATAGACTGAAAACAGTAAGATACATTTATTTAAGCATTTTTATTTAAGGATTGCTCCATTAACAGTAAATAAAACAATAAAAAGAATACAATTACAACAAATAATAAACTTTGGGTGTAACTAAGTTGCAGTAAAAGCACTTCTTTAATAACAAATTCTTAATAAAATTAGAATTGTTACAATTAATAATAAAAAATTGCTTTCAATTCAATTATAGCCACAAAAACGTTCTTGCCCATTTCTTACACAGTTGAATAAAATGACCAGTGGTGGCTCGTTATCAATACCGAGCCACCACTGTATTTGCTGGCTACCTGCAGTATATGCCAGCAGCCAGCGTGAGGATTCAATTGAATTTGAAGAGCGATGCCTGGCTGTGACTCATCATGCTGCTGTAGGTAAGTTTTTTTGTCTTCCTGTAGGCCCAAATAAAATTTTAAGTTTCCACATTCCTGGGTTCCCACGGCCCGGTGGAGCCCATGTAACTTGGAGAGAGGCTATTTCCTCCTGGCATGTGGCCTGCCCTGGGCTCCCTGAGCCCAGGAAACTTAAAACGAAATTCATGTCAATTATGAGTACTCCGTCATAGATAATTGGCATGATTTTCGTTTTTTGTTTCCTCCTGCACCCACACCGAGCAGGAGGAAACTAGATCAAAAATCATGCAAATTATGAATTCATCATGCATGATTTTCATTTTGGTTTAACGAAGCAAGCTACATGCAAAGCCACAAGAATGGTGGAGATCTTATTTTTCAAAGGAGTTCCTGAAATGTGTTTCTATAGGTATGTGGGAGTCTATAATCTTAGACAGTGCATCTCATCTTTATTGTTCGAGTGATAATTAAAGGTGCACCAACACCCCAAGGGGGTGGCTAGACGTAGTCTTTTACAATGGTACTGAAATTGTCCATCGAAGGTGATGTCAGCGCCACTACTCGCTAAGAGTGTACAATTGGGGGAGTAGAGACAGGGCTTGCCAAAGTGGAGCACCACTCTACCCCATGCCCACCAAGTAGTACGTGTTCTGTGTATTTCTGCTCATCGACATTTACTTTCTGCCCGACGCATGGAGGCTAATGTAGTAGGGTGCGTAATTGCACTCTCCGGAGCTGCATGTGGGAACTCATGCACAGGGATGAGCCCCCAGATGGTAAAATGCACCTCAATGATTAAAGAAAGTAACCCAGGGTCCGCTATCGACCATGTGAGATGATCACAAGATAGTCAAGGACGTTTTTTTGCCCATAGTTATTTACACATCAGTTTCGTAACATGTTCCCAAAATGTGGAATATTCAGGGTGTTCATACAAATATATAGCATTTTGGGAACATTAATCATCTTGGCCAGAGCGATACGAGCCAGCAGAGAGTGAGGCATGGAATCACACAGTTCCACCATTCCTTCAATGGTCTCAAGGTCAGCGTTATCATTCTCATGATAAACTGTTTTCTTATCGAGTATCATTGTGGCTTTAATGTTCACATCCTGAATGGTAAACTATAAATCCTAGAATGCAAGATAATGCCAACCTGAAAAATCTAGTTAACCCCACTGTACTTTCATTGATTTAATACATTTATTAAAAGAAGTTTTGTAATAAACACAGATAGATTTGCAGATCTTTTGTCACAAACTTCCAGCTCGTTGGTATTCATGATGTTCAAAACATTTGATCAGTGACTTAAAGCAACTTTATTTTTCTGCATGTCAGGATAGTAGACATCATGGATACAAACAAACTTTTAAATTGGTGCTTTGTGTTGCTCACTTTAACTATCACAGTTGTGCAAGGTAACTGGTGCTTTGCGAGCTCTTTGAGTTGGAAATGTTTCATTATGCATATGAAAGGTTATGCAACTGATATAAGAAATGTGTGTACAACCTGAGCACCTTAATGACCTGCAGGCAGAGCCACAGACCCTGTGTGTGTATGTGTCTGCCTAGCAGTGACTGCTAGGAAAACACACACGCAATTGAAAGAAACTGCCAGAGAAGGGCTGAAGCAGAGCATCGAAACAGTAAAGGGTTTTGTGGACATGTTGAGGGTGGACCTGTCTCCGAAATGGCTATTGATGCATTTTGGATCAGGATTTATGTTTTAACAGGGTAACTACATCCCCTCTGGTGTAGTACAACATCACCACAAAAAAGAAGAAATCATAGGCCCTCACTAAGAAAAGGCCACAGCAACCAGCCTGGGATTTACCAGGCGATGTATCTCTCTGGAGACTCACTACAGGGGAATTCTGGCTGAACGATTAATTGTCCATTGAAGAGTATCAGGCTCTGACTGGTAGAGTTTGCATTTTGCACTCTTATGAAAACAGGGATTGGGAAACACCAGACTTTCTCGTCACCACCCCTCCCTCTCTCTGAAAATCCCCAATCGTTGCCCTATGGTCCTGTGCTTACCTTATACCCCTTTCCTTATGCCCCTGTGCATTCTCTTCTTCCTACCCTCTTAGCACTATCTCCTACCCTTCCAATGAGTCCCCATTTCTTATGCTCGTGCACCCTCCCTGTTCCACTCTCTGTTTGCACATTCAATGTCTCTCCTCTTTCCTTATGCCTCTGACTGCTCTTTTATCCCTTATCTCCACGCACACACCCACAACGTAGTGTGACTTGGGAAACTGGCAGTGCTTGAATGTCCGGCCTGAGCTGATTATACATTTGGGTCGGGCGAAAGAAAAAGCATCAAAGATGCGTTTCTTGAGCCTTTGAACTAAAGGTATGCTCTTCTAAAAGCGAACGCACTAGTGGTACGCGTAGCAATGATTCATATTACACTTCCGTCTCTGTAAATCAGCAAGTTGTGTGACCAGTTTTCTCTGTCTCTTTGGGTGTCACACTTGCCAACAAAAGCTAAACAGTCTTTTTGAGTGCAGACTACAGTCAGAAAACAGTTTAGCTGTGCAGAGATGATTGCAGGGAAAGGTACCTTTGCAGAGGATATATCAGTCTTCTAAGCTGTCTTACAGACATTGCTTTGTTAACAGTTTACTTTACATTTTTGGTGGACTTTCTTATATGGCTTGAGCCCACAGGGACACACAAGTGTACTGTACCCGGGCCGCACCCTGCATCAGAATGTTCATTAAATTTGTTTTTGTTCCCTGGACTCTGGAGCCCACAGGCAACGTAACTAAACAACATTTTGTTTCGTTTAAGTTTCCGGGGGTCCTGAGTCCAGAGAACGAAAATGAAACAAATGAAAATGCTGATGTGTCCCCGTGGGCTCCAGCAGGGAGCCATCATCAGACAGATCATTGGCCCTTGTGGTGTGCAGGGGTTGTGAGCTGCCAGGGCTCATGAGCAAGGAAGATAACATTCATCCATTTGGTTGCTGCTTCTGGGTTTGGCATTTCCCAGCACTTCTGTGATAGGTCCTTGCAGGGGTACCCATTTTGGGAGGGGGGGTTCTAACCCTTCAAATGTTGGGAGAGGGGTTAACTACATAGACTGGGGGGGCAAACTTACTTGTGTGGGGGGATCTAACTTCTTTTACACATTCTAATGAAACCATTCTGGTGCATCCTCCAGCATTCAGATAGTTCATTTCTTCCTTTCTTTTGTCTTGCAGTAACATCTATTCAGTGGGCTTTACCAATGCACAGCTGTGTCACCTGCAGTGGAGAAGCATGCTGCTTACTGTAGTATTCTGCAGCCTAGGAGGACCTGTGAGGTAAGACAGGTGTAACCATAAGGAGCAGTATTAAGATGAGCTCATCTGTTTGCAAATGGGAGAGAACTTTACTTCGGTAGAACACTTGACCACTCTGTGATCACACTGGTAGAAGTATGTTATTGTAATTGGGCAAAAAAAAAGACTGCAATTTCCCTCTAGTCATCTAGTGCCAGAATATGTTTGAAAATGTGATTTGACATTTTCCTCTCTTCAACTACCTAGAGCTCTGCACGGAAGTTGCTTCATCAGGATCTTTGCTGCGATCGAGGCAAGTCAATCAAGCCAAGGTAATAAATGTTTAATCTTTTCGCTTGAAATCGGTACTGTAAAATGCATAGTTTTAACAGGTTTTTTTCAAATTTATCATGGGGGGAACGGAACCCCCACTGAAATCCCCCTTGATTGGTTCCGGATCCCTCGCTAAGCTTGATCGCTAAGGCATATCGAGGAGAAAAATGTACACCCCTCCAGTTCAACAATTCAGCAGCAGCCACTGAAAATGGAAGATCGATAAAACATTTCCCACATATTCAGACACTACCAGTTCGCAAAAAATGTCTCTCCTTCTGCAGTGCTCTTCAGATAAGAGTTAAGGAAAGACGTGGAACGAATAAGTCAATCTGAACATCAATAATCCAATGAGAAAAGAGCACAAGTATCTCCATAGAGCGGTAAGTAATCCAAGTAAACGTTTTGTAAAAACATTGAACCATGAAGGAAAAATAATGTCCTTTAAGTAACAACACGTTTACTAACCCAAATCTGAATACCTCTGATGCAAAGCAGATGTACATAGCCACTGTATTGCAAGACAAAAGGGAAGATCATGGGAAGAGATTGAAATGCATGTTCTATGTGATTACATACTTACAGAGGGGTAGAGCTGAAGTGGCCGGGCATCACCTGGATTTAATATCTAAAAAGGGCAATAGAAGACTAATTACTCAAATGAGATTAAACCAGCTCCATTCATTAGAAAACCCAGCGTGATGGCAAGTGTGGTATCTGGTATCACTATTCCGTATCTTCGGGTTGGGAACAATAGAGAACACAATGCATTTCATATTGTTTTCACCAGGCATCATCAGGGAAGGAAGATTTGGTTGCTACCCATCATTGTTCCAGATAATTGGCTTAATTAGAAAGAAACCATTGCATGGCTACTTGCATTAGAAAATTGTAGTTTTTCACTTTTGCTTCTTGACTTCCCGGGCCTTAACAGGGAGTATTAATATTAACACAGTACAATTTCTGAGTGTGAGGATTGCATGTGAGGGCACTTGCTAATCATGTGCACTGCATATGTCAACCTTGGCTGGATTGGCATCCAGGTATGTTAGGTATTTACATGGTTTATGTCATGAGACTTTGCACTTTCCGCTACTCATTTTTGCACTTTTGCGCCACACACGTTATTAACAAGAATTCTTATAACCAACAGAATCATGTTGAGGTTTTTCATTATAATTGCTATTGATATATTTATTTATATTTTGAATATGGTTTTGAAGTCTACTTTTAGTATGTGTTGTTTCGATTGAACCTGCACATGTTTTATGACTATGTTATGTCTTGTGTTTTATTTGTGGCATTCTTATGGCTTTTGTTTAAACCCAACAAAAGTATTTTGAACTATAAAAAGTAACAACATTGCCTCAGATCTCTCAATGCAATGTTCTCCCAATGCCCTGCCTCATTTGCAGCTCGCACTTTTGTGAAGTATTCTCCTATATATGTCTCCAGGTAAAATTGGAAGGTAACAATCATAAAGTGATGCTCTGATGACACCACTTTTTCAAAAAATGTTCAATGGCCCCTCATGGTCAATAGCAAGTATAAGGTTCCTTGCATAATGGCTGACCTCTGTTTGAACTACTTAAAAAGCAATGCTATTAAAACTGTGCCATGGTATCCGGTCATTGCATCTAAAACAAAGCATCGACAAAACATACTATTGAAAAAAAAAATCTAAAAAAAACATTGAATGCATTTTTGTGAATGGTAAAGTGTTTAGTTTATAGAAACGTGTTTTAAACCATTAAAAAGGGGGGGTTGAAGGGAACCCCATAAAAGAAAAAAAATCATTCCATGTTTTTTTTTTAGATGCTTTGTTGTCAATGGTATGGTTTGTCGATGCTTTGACTGTCGATGCCATCACTAGGAACCTGTGCCGTCCAATAGCCTTCAGCTTTAGGAGGTTTCACTTGATTTTCATCATTTATATGGTGCTAACAAATATACGTATTCACAACACGAAAACTGAAGCTCAGTTATTTGCTTTGTGTTAGCATGCTATGCTCTTTTAAAAACATCTTGTACACAAACCATGTGGTCAAACACCCTTAGAATCTTATTGAGGATGTTTGTGAAATAAGCATAGTGGGAACCCAATGCTAAGAAAGTCCGGTATTACACAATGGCGATGGACCACGTCTTCTGTAAAAGTAACACTCGGGACACATGCAGGCTGTTCAATTTCTGCAAAGAACATTCTGACCTTAGTGGCCAACCAATACACAATACGGCAAATCTTTTATGCCCTGTGAAGTCTCTGTCAGGGGCATAGATCTGACAAACCTTCTGACTGGAGGAATCCAAATTGAGCAAGAGCCTGACTCTCAAGACAGAGCATCACATTCAGAACAGCTTTCACAGGAACATGCTGTGTCCCAGACACTAGCTGTTTGCTAAGGAGGACTCTGGGACTGCCAAGGGCTAGCAGCCAGTGTCCCAGATGCAGCCCGCCCTTTAAAGACGAGGTGTGAATGAAACTTACGCTTAAACCTGGCATTAGTTCTTGTTTTGAAGTATAGCGCCTGCTCTTTCATTTGGGAAGCGATGCCCCCTGCCTTTATCAGTACATGACTTCTCTGAAAAAGAAACATTTAAAACCGTTTTTGGGAAATAATTCACTGTCTTTTTCAGGGATGGCTGCCACTTATACCTATCAGCACAGAAAAAGTGCATTTTCCTAACATTATTGAATATCACCACAACATGTTTCAAAATCTATTATTTATGACAAAGTCTATTTCTCATATGTATTTCTTTTTTTTTTCTTCAGTTACAACATTTTTCATTCTGGCAAAACTCTATACAATGTGTTGACCACAAACTTGCAGGTACATATAAAATAAAACACATTCCCTGCTAAGTCACTTCTGTGGAATTTCGTTTGTTGAACAGCCAGGATTCCATAGCCCTTTTAGGAGGCAATAGCTGGTTAAATTCTCTTAGTATTGCTCCAGAGGGATATTAAATGACATTTGCAGGCAACACAAAACTAACACAGAGCAACAAATGAGGTACAATGCCACTGGCACAACTCCAAATGTCATTGTCCTTCTTCAGAATGCGAATGATTCAGGGTACTAAAGTTGTTGTCACAGTCACAAAGAAACATTGTTTTTCACTTGTTCTTGGCTTTAAGAATGGTGCACAGTTGCTGCAGGCTCATTTCTTATGTTTTTGGAAAATGCTCTCACCCAACGGTTACGTATAGCATAGTACACAGGGCATTTATTGCATTTGAACCATGATTTACTACAAGCTGCTCAACCACACACGCGGACCGCCCGTGCGGCATTTGGAGGCGGCAGTGCAAAACGGTGTCCTCAGCTGACATGCAGTTTGGAAGCATTGTCTGACTGAGCAGAGGCTTAGCCTTGGCTTACTGATCTCTTTTTGGAAAACACAGGAGGTTGCGGATTTCCAAAGAAGCACTTGAGGACAAGCACATTCTCATCTTGTTCCGTTAACGCAAGCTCTGAGAAACACACACACACACACACCCATTCACTCCTCAGCTGCAAATATTTATACGGTTGACAAAATAACAATTTCAGTAACTCTTCGTTCTTTCCTTAACAATGTCATACTTGAGAGAATTCTTAAATTAGTCTGGCAGATTGGATCGGGATGTTCTAACGCCTAGTTTTGCCCCTGATGGTAAAGGCTGACACTCCAGTTTTGGCGTAAAAAAATCCTTATTGTCTAAATCCTAGTTCAGTGTGGACATTTGGTTCATTACAAATAATTGCACTGTTTGTCACAATCAGCCACAACAGGGTTCCTCTTCTCCCATGACAGCCTATGTGAATTAGCAGTAGAGCAATATAGTGAACATTGTATGTCTGGCATACTTAACATCCTTGACTTTAACCACTATGTTTGTTTTTCAGAGGATCAATTCCTTTCTGATTCATCACAGTTCCCTTCTACGCCCACATTCGTTAAGCACTTGTACTCATGCCTACAAAAGTAGCTCTGTGGATTTGGTACTTTGCAATGTTATCCAATTCTACAAAGATGTCTAGTGCATAGGCCGGGATTATGATTAGGGTGTTGAAAAGCTCTTACTCAAGAGTAGAAACTGATGCTGCACTGCAGAAATGAAGTATCAAAGGGTAGAAAAACAATGGTAAAATTATGTAATTGTGGAATTAGTCGAACCACATTATCAGAAATGCACAATGTCAGTGTTGTCAATTCCAGTGCAATTTAGTTAATTAAACGTTATCACTTGATTCATCAAGGCACACTGCAATGTTTTGTGTGGGATACCTGAGGGCGTCCTCACATCTACTACCCTTGGGTCATCTTCACAGGTGGTCAGGGAAAGGCCATCGCATTTAGATCCTGACCCTGGGGATTGAGAAGCGAGGGAGGATCTCCAGGGTGGATGGGCTTCGGGGATTGGAGGTGATTTGTCCTCAGGCGAGATGCAGTATTCTACCTTTCCATTGCAGGAAGAATCCTCTGTCACAGAGGTAGTTATGGCATATTGTTATCCCTGTCTCATTGACTAAGAAAACGCCAGGAGATCTTACCAGAAACACCAGAAAGAGGGGGAAGAAGAGAAGCTTAAGGGTGAGGTAGGTTAGGCATGGTATCCCCCTTTACCTAGTGAAAACCAACAGAACCCTCCCCCGGGCTTTATGTGAAATTGTCAAACATCTAAGCTTAATTACCGCCATTTTTCCTATGACGGTACTGGGACGAGGAAGAGGCAGTTAGGAGTAGTGAACATCAGTAACTCGTTTCACCACTCTAAAACTGGGACGGGAAAGAGGCCTGCAGAGTACTGTGAAGGTCAGGCATGTCCATTTAACTAGAGTCAGGCAGGTCCAATTGCATCCGCAAAAGTAAAGCAGAGCTGTCGGTGAGTGTGGAAAAGCACAGGGAGCACAAGCAGGGCTTGCGGTGACCGGCAAGCTAGCTGGCGAAGCAGAAGAGAAGCATCGGAGCTGCCAGGGAGGAACGCTGAGGACCAGTGAGTGCAGGGGAATTTTACTCAAGACCGGGGCACTCGTAGGGGCTGTGCATAAGTGCTGTTTGCACCAAATTGAATACCCAACTGAATGAAACTTTGAGAGCAAAGCTACGAGCTGATGGAAAAAAACATGAATATTGAATACCGAATTGAGTGAAAACTTTGATTTTGAACACCGAACTGAATGAAAAGTTGAAAACAAAGCTACGAAACTTTGTGATATTGAATATAGAACTGAATGAAAGTTAAATGGGAAAGTGCCCATTTGAAAACAACATATGAAATACGAACGTGTGTGTGAAAGACCAAGACAGAAAGGTGGGGAATAAATAAGACCACCGCAAAGTGAACTTTGTGAACAAATACAGTGCGACAAGGCCTAAAACTGCCATAGGATGTGTGACACATTGTGGAAAAGCAGTAACCCTTGTCAGGAAATATTGCATTGATAATGCAAGGATTGTTATATTGTGAGCTCCCTATCCTCGTAGAGAACATTTTTAATGTAAAACAGAGTTGTGTGACTTCCCAGAATACTGGGTGATATTATAGAAATTCCCAAACTTAGGAGAGCTGTCCCATAAAATAGGAATGCCAATGCCCAATGAAATATGGCAGACAAAAAAGGGGCAGATGGTGGATCCCCTTCTTTGACAAATACGGAAAATAGAGGTGTGTGTGTATACTGATGCTTCATGAATGGACTTTGCTTATTTTTGTAATAAACACTTGGGCTGAGTAGGAAGGGGAGAGGTTAGGGAGGGAGGACGGGGGAGGGGATGGTGGGTAACAAGCATTAATATTTAGAATGGTTTCGGACTATCCAGTTTGATGGGTCTATTGAAATGTCTGCTGTTCTCACATTATAAGAAGATTGCAATACAATTTTGAATTTGACAAAAAATGTGGCAGAATGTGTGACTTGCATCCACATTTCCAGAAAACTGTGTCATTCCTCTGTGCAAGTCACAGTGTAAGACTTAATTACCCTTTAAGTCAAGGAAGCCATGGGAGACATGGACAAAGGCGCTCTAATCAAAGATCCATGTTGTGCAGTCTTCTGTTTAGATAGATCCCCTGCTTGATCCAATGGCTATTGTTTCTGATTTGCCTAAGGATGCTTTATGTATTTTTGTTGTTTTGTCTGTACTTCATGGGTTTGTTGGCACCCGTAAACCTCAGGGTCACTTGGGGTGCCTTATAAATATATAAAAGTAAAGTAAAAGTAAAGTATAGGTAAGATTCGTGTTTTTAAGGGGCACCTGGGCACATTTGTATGCCTGTTGCTCTTAATCCCACAAGATACATGCCATCAAAGCAGTACTTACCATTCAGTTCAATTCACACAACCGCCTGTCCTGCACCCTTACCATACTTGGTACCTATGCCCCTAAACCTCTATCTGCCAGCATCTTTGTCTGCACCACTGTACCTGTTGCCTTGCAGCATTTTTCCATCAGCCCACGCCTTTCCTCAGCTTGCCCATGACACCTGAGGGATTCAGAGCAGAAGGAAGGAGCGCCATCCCTGAACGCATCTTTGCTATGTGCCGCCATGTTTCACTGCCTGCACAGAGCAGAGTGGATCCTGTGATGCACGTACAGGCCTTTTATTTGGGGGGGGGTCAGAGCAAAGGTCTTATTAGCCTCAGCACCCGGGCTGGGTGGAGTTTCTGACATTTTATGCCTGAAGCACTCCATAACTCCCTTAGTTTACCCAGGACATTAAGTCAGACTTTCAGGCTCCTTCAAGCCTGAGAAACCCACCCTACCCCGGATGCTAAAACATAAGTAAAATAACTCAAGAACAAGTTTGTCTATGACTAATACATGTCCACCCATACCAAAGTGAGAGTACTTTCAAATTAGCATTTCCTCTCCCAGAACATACATCACTGTACCCTACAGTATCACCCTGGACCTATTTTCCGAACTGCAGATATTCTACAAGAGCACCCCACAGTCACTGCATGTGCAAAGAGCAAAACCTTGTATATATGCACTTTACGTGTATTGGGGTACAGTAGCATGGCATCTCACTCTAAGTTCCCTAATTCCCTCTTATGATCATGCAGTTTCCTGTGCCACGATTAAGTTTCTTTAAAAAGGCCTATGAAAACCAGGAATTTTACCCTGTGGAATGACCGTTTCATGTTCTTATGCGCTACACAAAATGCCCCACACCGTGAAAATATTATATAAGGCAAATTGTTCAAATGATTTAGGAGGCATCATTGCTAATGGTGTATATTTCCTTAGCAGGTCCTAGATAATGTTTGTTTTCAGTATATGCCAATATTCAATTTGAAAACATTTAGAAGATTAATTCTGTTTTGGAAATCTTGGATTGGAAAACACCCATAAAGCATCAAACCCAAAATGGGGAATAATGAAATATGTAGTTCTAACATTTGTCAAAGGCTATATGGAGGCTATACTATCTCTCCTCATTTCAGGAACCACAATGCCAATGTGATTCTAAGTGCTTCTACAGAAAAATGTGCCAAGAAAGATATAGGGTTATCATTTGTAGAATTGGAAAATATGAGATAGCCACTAAATATTTGAAACCTCATTCCTCGGGATTTGGTATGAATTTAGTTGGAGTAAGCCTGCTAATGGAAAAACATATGTTTTGTATCGCTTAAATTTGAAACAACTTAAAATGTAAACATTGTAAGGCACAGCAGATTGATGGTATTACTGATTCGGATAATGGAATTGCACAGAGACTAGTATGACATAGTTACTGATTCGTGTATGATGATTGAAACTACTGTTTACATGTTATTTACATTAACAGTAATCATTCCATGCACATAAGTCTGTGTTACAGCTCATGTGGTTTAAACCATTGGCCCTCACTACAACTCTGGCGGCAGCCGTGCCCTTATTAAGGGCATGGCTGCTGCCAGAGTTGTTTTTTTTCCGGCACCCACGAATGGGCAATAACCGGGTCATGCCGAGTTTGCCGGACCCGGTAAATGCCCATTCATGGGTGCCGTCATGGCCGGCCTCCCGATCCCCATTCTGCCCCATAGGGCAGCATGGGTGTCAGGAGCATGGTTGCACCAGCACTGTTAACAACGGTGCCGGTGCAATCATGTGTTCTGCTTGCAGGTGCCGGTATGCATGCCTGGTCAGACCAGGCGTGCAGTCCGGTACCCGCGAGCAGAACTCGTAGTGTGGTGGAGAGGTAACACTACCGGCGCCATTATTGCCTTTCCGCCACACTCATAATGAGGCCCATTCTGTCCATGTGGAAGTGGGGAATGCACAATTGGAAATGCAAGTAGCTTCCAGAAATCTGCAGGGTGCTGCTTTAAAATGACAATGTACAGACCATTTGCAAGTAGACAGAGGACACACAAGATGGAAATCATAAAAAGGAACGTACCTGTGATGTAAGATGTTATTTGGAAACAGCCACGCGTATTATAAATTAAAATTGAGCAAAAGGACTTACATGTATTGTGAACGAATGCGACTCATTTGTTGTTTTTGTTTCAACGTTTTGGGGAAAAGCAATAAGATTGATCTGTAAGAAGCAATATGTTTAATTAAACTGCAAATACATGTAGTCACCCTATTAAAAAGGAGACCACCATAGGAATCAGTAGAAATATTGTAGAAGGTGGCTTGCCATCCAGCTACCATCCAGCAGTGGTACAATAAAGATAGCCAGCAACGGATTCGGTTGTGATTCACTGAGGTGGCATGTGAGCAGAAGAAAGATCTTTTTTTCTTCTCTTCAGATTTATATTTTAAAATAGCTGGATGAATCTACCCAGACTGCTTGTAAAAGTAGCATGAACCGTATAATCAAATATACTTTTCAGCTAAGGTTAAATTCCTACTTCTTGTATTCAAACCCAGTGTGGTCTTTCCCCACCCTACTTTGCGGACTGCCTCTCCCTTTCATGCTCTAGGTTATACCTCTTTTTTTAACCTCTCCCTCCCATGACTGCCCTCCTGCTTTCGCTCTTCTTGATTGGCCCAATCCACTGGAAAGGCCCTCATCATGTCAAAACGATCCCATCCCTTGAATGATTCAAGAGCAGATTCAGACTCCATCCACTGTCCTCCGAAGGGGCTCCCTCCACCTTCCTGAACTCAACCTGCCACACTACCCCACTCATATGTGAATCTGCAAATATGTGAATATGTTCAATATTATATGATATACTGTGATGCTAACCCTGTAACAAGTGTATTACTTAAGTCTGTGACCTATATCTTGTCCTTGGTTTCTGTATTCCACCACCTTCCCCAAAATCAACAAGCTACAACTGCCGGATACCCTCAATCTAGTGTGAATGCACCCCAACCTGAGTTTGCCTCTGCCTCCTGTATTGTTTACAAAGTATGCTATTTATAGTGCAAATCACACCCTAAACTTAAATAAATACAAAATACAAAGAACATATAGTTCTGATAACTAGACCTAAAAATACACCCATTTGTACTGTATCTGCAGAAATCCTAAAGGAATGTGAGACGTAGGGCAACAGTTCACTAAGCATATGATGCTGGTAAAAGCAAAACGAGCTTCCTGTTTTATGTGGGGCACAAAAGAAAGAGATGGGTCGAGAAGAAATCCCAGACTTCTTACTGCATAAACCGGGCAGGTAATGGGTAAGGAGGATGGACATCGAGACGTGTGTGAAGGTGGATTGCCAAACACCATGAATTCAGTTTAGTCAGAGTTTAACTTTAGTGTGTTTTTATTCATCCAGATGGATACAGACCTGATACAACCCTGAATGGGAGCAGTGGTTGCACCCATGGCCCAGTACAATCAAAGGAGGAATTGGGTATCATCTGTGTAGGTGTAAAAGACCAAGTCAAAGTATTCAATGAGTTGTGAGGGGAGTTACGTCAATAGGTTAAAGAGGAAGGGGAAATAACTGAGTCTGGAGGAAACCGCAGGTGAGTGGAAGAAGTGATGGAGGAAAAGGATAGAGCATGGGAACAATTCTGAAGAAAATAAGTAATCGAGAAAAGGGGAGAGGAATGAATCCCAACCTTATAGAGTTGGGATTACTAGGGATTATGGATATCAGGGAAAGGCGTTGGTCATTCCCTTAGAACACACAAACACTAAGATAAGCATACTGCCTTTGCTCATGTTGCAGGGGTGAGAAACTTGCATGTTCCCCATGAGAAACGAGAATTTGTTGTAGCATGCAGCCTTCCCCGGTTTAGGTCGCATTGACCAAAATTTCTAAAAATGCTACCACCAAAGGTTTGAACACCAAAAGTTTGAACCTTTGGTGGTAGCATTGAAAAAAAACAGGGGCTGCTGGGGTGTCCCCAGCATCGCCCCGCACACTATACTTCATGGTATAGGGAGCGGGGATTGCTGGGGACACCCCCGCAGCCTTCCGTGTATAGAAAAAAATGGGGCTGCGGGGGTGTCCCCACATTGCCCTGCTCACTATACTTTATGGTATAGGGAGCGGGGGCTGCGGGGAACACCCCTCAGCATTCCGTTTAAAAAAAAGAAAAGAAAAGGACCCTGCAGCGCCGGTTCCTGATCACGGAAGTGAAAGGGAACTGGGGCTGCAGGGAACCAGCATGAAGATGAAGGTAAGTGTGATTTGTTTATGTTGGGGGTGTGGGTGGGGGGGTGTTATGGGTGTGTTGTGTGTGTGTGTGTGGGTGTGAGAATGTATGTGTGTTCGCATGAGATAGGTGCAAAGTTTTGACAGTTTACACCTGTCTCATGCAAATGATTTGCCCGCTGCACTTTCAGCCGCTGGCAAATCACTCGGATTCGCCTTCCCCACTTACCTAACTTTTTCCTGACTGTAGAAACAAATAGCCAAGATGGGATACCAAAACTTACACATGCACAATAACCACAATAACCAGGGCTTCCAAGGAAATGGAGAGGAACTGTCCACAGATCTTCTGAAATCCAAGGTGTTGACAGCCCTTAATGTTACCTCAGGCCAGCCCCATACCGAGCCACATGACCCTCAATGTTTGGCCTTTTCACAGCCAAGCAAAGCCCTCAATACACAAGTGGAGTTTGGCAGACAGTGACAAGAGAGAGGAGTATCAAAGAAAACTCAGGAGGAGAGAGCTTTAGAGGGAGAGTTTTTGAGGAGCTTGGAGAGAGAGGACAGCGACATCAGGAGGAGAAAAGTTGTTAAAGAGTGGAGGAGCTAGGAAGGGTAATGTGGTGACATCAGGATGAGGAGAGTTGTTGGGAGTAAAAGAGGTCGAAGAAGAGGAAAGGTGTCATCAAAAAAGGAGAGTTGGTGTTCAGAGGAGGGGATTGGAGGAAGAGTGAGTAACCATTTGGGGGAAGGGGAAGATGTTGTGAAGTAGGGAAGAGGAAAACCATGAAAGAAGGGCAACAAGTGTGGAAGAAGCTAGAGGAGTTACTGCTGGGATGTTGGAGGTGGAACATTACAGCAGGGAAAAAAGGAGTTAGCCTTAGTAGAAGGGGAGTATTGAGAAGGTTAGATGGGATCTAATGAATTTAGGGAAGAGCGAGGGAGTGGGAAAAGTGAATATCTGAAGGCCTCTACTATCTGCGACTCATAGAGATGATCTGAAGGGAGAGAGAGGAGAGCAATTATACCTAGTAAGCAAGACTAAGGAGGTTTCAGTGTAACCTGGTGCAGAAGTTAGAAGTGATAGGAGGGGTTATGAGGTGTGGCAATCTCACCGGGGGCAGTGAGGATTTTCAAGGTGAGATCACAATAAGATTCCTTGGGAAGCAGAGAACCACAGCAGGGAACAAACCATGGGATAGGGTCCTCCCTAAATCCTCCTTTGAGAGTCCCACCACCCAAACCCTAACTTAAGAGGGACCCATGCATATGCATCTTATAAGAGTTTTGTCAGCTGTTTCCCCACCCAGCCCAATATGTAATGGCAACAGGGTCTGTAAGCAACATACTCTATTTGCAAGGGATCAGGACCCCCGCAAAACCTACAACCAAAAGACAAAGAGTAGGGTCAACTTTAAGATATTCACTTGAGATCAAGATGAAGACACCCCATTAAACTTTGTAAGGAGATCTATTGTACTTTTTGACTTTCTTTATAGAATCATAAGAATGGCTCCACATTTATAAGTTAACTATATCACACATTCCTCCCTGTTTATAAAGAGGACTAAGGAGGAGGTCCCACATGTCTTAAACTACTTTCAGTTGTTTGATATGTAGTTCTGGTCCTGGAAACTAACCATGCTCTCTGATTTTTCTCTATACTGGTCTCCCTTATTCTGCATCAGTTCCTGTACAGCAGTAAAGCGACAGGTTCTCACAACCAAGGCATGTCGTGCCTTGTGTTTCACTCGGCACAGTCTATCACAAAACCTAATATGGAATCTTAACAAAAGGGCTTTTCTTAATTTTGCATGATACGTAACAGAGTTAACACAATGGGGAGAGTGAAAAATATAAAGAGCGATTTCTGAATACCTGAGAGGAATGGCAAATGGAAGAAACCAGTTGGCCAAGGTGGATAGAACAAGATAGTGCATAGTCCATTGGAATCCTTTAAATAATGAGAGTTCTTGGTGCTATCATTTTCAATTGCCATACAGATTTCAACCAATGAGGTACTGAGGAGAGCAAGGGTAATTATGAGGTACACGGGGGAGGTTTGGCTTTAGCAAGAACATGGTTCTTACCAATTTGCCACTCCAATTCTGGAAGTCAAAATTTTCAGAAAGCTGAGAGCATAGTTCATGTATGCCGAAAAAGGTCTGTACCAAAAATCATAGAACTAGGGGTGCTTGTACCTACAATTAGTGTCTGAAACCAGTAAGGAGAGAGGAACAATGTCAGAAACATTTAAATGTCTCGGCATTTAGGTACAGCAGAGAAGATAAGCATTTTTAAATGGAGGTAGTGTTATGCAGGAAGGGGTATTGTGGCCTTTCTTTTTGTGGGGATTACCATCAATACCCTCCACACAAAGAGGCTGGTACATTCATGGAACGGCCTTCCAAGTATTAATGATGGGGGCAGAGCTAGTAAAATAGCCCACAAGTCATGTGGCAGACAACATGGAGAATGACCCACTGAGTTGCAATGGACTGGAAATGGGCAGATTAGAAGAATTCCTGTGGTGCATTACCATATCTGAGTTATATTATGATGAATTTATTTTCTGTTTTGGCTTTTTAAGATCTCTTCTTTTCCTCTTTTCTTAACATTAGTATCAATATCGCTCTATGTTATTTTACAACCGAGGACGTATGTTGTGATTTCTGGTGGCAACACAATTGTTGTAAAATGAAAGCAGTTTTCAAATTGTTTACCTGCAAAGAGTACACAAAAAGATTCACAACGATTTGTACTACAGCATATCAGACTATGCTTCTGATTACAACCAAAGGGGTCGTGCTGCTGTACACTCGACTCACAAGACTGAAAACTGGAGCAAATCTGGGATGCACTGGAGCAAATCTGAGGTGCACTGGAGCAAATCTGGGATGCCCTGGAGCAAATCTGAGATGCACTGGAGCAAACCTTTGTGAATCACATTTCCACTTGATCCTCTCTAAATTGCTCCAAGCAGCTCAAGATGTGCTCCCGTCTTAGACTTTGCCCATCAGGTAGACACCATCTCTGTCAATTAGCATCTCTCAATTAGCGAATCAGGCCCACAATGATCTTGGGCACTGACTTTATTGCAAAATGTCCAGCCTTTAAAGGTGATCCGCATTTCATGTGAAGTAACCTCGGGTAGAATAAACACTGCACAGTAATTGTGCACCCAATACAATGTGTCAGATTCTTTGTGCTATTGCTCCATGGATCAGAACATTGTTTAAGGCTACATTATTTTTAGAGTGGTTAAAATATGCATAATCTTTTACCAAAAAGAAATGAGGAAGTAGAAATATTGTGTTATTAGGATTCATGTTCATTGGTAATTGAGGCAGCAGAAGCATCGCTGTCATCCATCTTGGATTAATGTCCTAACTCTGACAGACCAGCCTGATTTAGACTGTCTTCATTAAATTGCTCTTTTTGGAAGCAAAGTAGCGTCTCTGTCCTTTCCAGCACCCAATGCAACAAAGACGTCCTTTTCTTTGTTGCATTGCCAGGCATTGTGCAGATGTTTTTTTAAAATTATTATTCACAAAACTCTAACTCAATTAGCTTTAAAGGACGTGATGCCAAGGAGTAAGTGTGAAGCAGGAAATCTGATAGAGCAGGCTCTGGGAGGCCGCATTCTATGTTACACCGGTCAACAGTGAAAAGCGAGAGACCAGCGAGTTTCAAACTCGCTTTCAGGAGTTGTTCGGGATACCAGAGTCACGGCAATCCTAAAACATGAGAAGTCAAAAGGGCAGGAGCGCAAGCCAAAACAGAGGTGGTGGAGGGATCAAAGGAGCAAATCTGTGGTAGACCCTTGGTCCGAGGAACATTGCTGATACTGACGACTGCAGAGAAGAACACTGGGTCCATGAGTGCAATCCAGGATGGCGACGCCACGAAAAAGGGAGATAGAGCTAGAACATGAACGCCGGAGAGAAGTCTACATCCATGGCACCCAGTAAGAAGCAGAGACCTCGAGAGCAAAACCCTTTGACGATGTTCCCCGCCAGGAAAGAAGGTGACCAGCTGAACAGGAGGTAGAGGGTGACGCTGGTGAATCAATATGTCATACAGCCAACTCGTCCCAGTATAAAACACAGAAAAGAGTTAGCTTTGATCATAAATAGATACAAAGACTGTGCATCAAGAAATGATTATTATAATACACAGCCACCTCATCACAGTATAAGATATTAAGTTGATTTTACTGTGGAAACAATGGAACAGAAAGAGTGTAAATCAAGAGAAAATCATTATAACCTAGAGTTAACACATCACAGTAGAAGATATCACGCAGAGTTAACCTCACAAATAAGTAAAAACGAATACCACGAGTTACAAGAAAACCTTCATGAGAAACTGGATAATAAGAGAGAGAATCAGTAGAGCAAAATACCCTGGGAAAGGAGGAAAACAAAAGGCTATAATGAGCCAGAGCAAAATAAAACTAAGGAGAAAGAGAGAGATGGCTCAAAGCCTACAAATATTTACCAGGTACAATCCAGAGGAATCCATGAAAACGACATTCCCTCTGAAGGATACTAGTAGGTTTATGACCAAAAGCCTAGACCAACCGAGAAAGAGACAAAAGGGAACCAAGGTGGCGATAGGAAGTGCAAAATCCCTTTAGGGCAATTAAAGAGACTAATACAAGAAGTCACAAGAGACTATTTGCAAATTGCTTACTAGAGACTGGTACTAGCAGTACCCCCAGGAGAAGGGAGTCATTCTCCTGAACTAAGTTAGTTTTGTTAGTGGTAGGGTCATTTGTTAGTTTTGGACAGCAGGCCTGTTTCTTTTAGACATTCAAGACTGAAAGACGAGCACCTTAGTTATTAAACTAGGTAGGGACACCCATAGGCATAGGAAAAGGTAGGCCTTCTAGTTCATTTTAATAAAAAAAAGCTTACATTTCCTCTGAGAGTCTGTGTCCTACTTGTGATTCAACACAAACGACTTACATTACTCCTGGAAATGCATTTCAAAACTTTTTTTGTTTTGGTCAACTTATGTGCCTGTCAAGTGTCACATATTGCATATGTGCTCTTCATAACAAACACAGCAACAATTCTGTCACTGTCTGTTTACAGAAACAGTTCTACTTCTGGGTGTTCCTGAACTTGTAACATTCTTTAAAGGCTCTGGCATATCCATTGGTGGGTGCCTCGGGTAGCAGAGCTAGTCAATTCAGTTGAGGTATCCCCAACACTTTTGCATCTGGCTGTTCCTGAAACCGGGCTAAGTACAACTTACTCTGAGGTGTTTCTACCTCTGTGTACTCTTGCAAAGATTGGTTCTGTGGCTATAGCTTTGATAACTTCTCAAAACGCTCATCGCACATTGGGTGTCACATATACCCACCCATATCCTAGCTAACAGCATGTCAACAAAATCATACCTCAGATAGCCCCAGCCTGGCCTACTAGTACCCACCAAAGGCTCATCAATGTTTCCGTATTCCTCTCTCAACCATTTCCCCCTATTTCTCACACATAGTCTCTGGGGGTCATTACGAGTCTGGAGGTAACCATGGCGCTATTAGTGCCATGGCTGCCTCCAAACCCATACCGACTCCGCCCTGGTGAATGGAGGTATTACCGCCCCATTCCAAGGTTGGTGGGGCAGTAACTCCCCATCCACCAGGGCCGTTCCCCATTTGAGCCCCCATAGGGCTCAATAGGGAATGGGGAAGGCGGTATTAACGGTACCGCAAATTGCGGTACCGTTATTACCTCCAAAGTCCCTTTGCGGGTCCCGTCCTTAATCCTTAACGCCTGCTAAAACCAGGCGTTAAGGGAGGACTGTTAGGAAAGATTTCTTAATTGTGGGTAATTTTCCTTCCATGTGGCAACCCCTAAACTTTTTTCTGTTGTTTTCACCAGGATCTAGACTTTGCCAGAGAAGTGCAGCCCTCAGCCGCACTCCTGTGGGCTTTCACTCCATTCTTACGGGGAAACTGACATGCCCTTAAGACAGTCAGTACCGGGAAACGTTGTTTTCCGTAGTTTCTTTATCATGTTGCAGCTTTCGTGCAACATGGCACAAGAGAGCACTGTAAGCTAAGTTACTGCTCTCTTGGGTCTCTAGTCTTCTACAGGCCCTAGATACTCTCTTTGGATTGTAAATGAACGGTGCAAGTGAATCATGGACGGGATTGGTGGCAACGATCGTTTCTTGTGTTTTTGAGCTCCTTTTGGCGTTTTAAGCGCGTTTCTCGCGCTTGGCCCAAAATGGTGGCCTGGCTCCCAAAATGGCCAGACCACGAGGCTCTTTGTCCTGTCCGCTGACCGTCTTGCCCCCTTCACCTCCCCCAGGTCGAGCCAACCCGGGGCCTTCCTTATTTGGGCATGTACTTTCCCACGAAACACAGATGCTTCGCAGGCTTCTACAAGCCTGGCGTGTGCCTCCAGGATGGGGGTTGGGATGTCTGGTCCCAATACACATCCTGGGTGCCAGAGAGTCTAGGGTGGTGTGAATGCCTGGACCCCCGTGGTCCGTGATGAGGTACAGAGATGGTGTGAGTGTTTTATGAGCGGATCTCCCATTGGGTCCCCTCCGTTTTGGCGCAAAGGGAACCATGGATAAGTAGAGGGCTGGAAAAGCCACTACCAGGTCGATCTCCTGAGTTCTCACAAACAAAGGAATACAGGAGCCAAGTATCCTGCAACCACGAGGCTGAACCGAGGAATCGCTGGTGACCCGCTGAAGGACTGCTCCTCTGCACTGCTGTCGCTTTGTGAAACCCTTTCTACCTCGGATCGAACGAGAAGGCCTGTACTGGTCCTTCGACCCTTGGAATAGTGGGAACAACTATTCTCGGCATCTTCACCATCTCCTGCATGTAAGCCTTCGGAAGTGTCTCTGGGCCATCCAGCAGACTGACCAGCCTACCCAGGAGTCTTGCTCTGTACCCGCCATCAGGTTGTGTTGTATTACGAGTCCTTGTCACTCTCACACGATTCGTACACTTGGCATTCCCAGGTCTGACGTGAGGAGTGTACATTTGGCTGGAATACACACGGCCGCTCCGTTGCCCTGCAGTGGTAACAAACCGTGCTGGTTCACTGCGTTTGGGACATCCTCAACTCAACTTCTGCTGCTGCGGAATCTACACGACGACGATACGTCCCCTGCTCCTATCTGAACCTGCCAGCACTGAAACTGACGCGGAGAAGCCTGGGTCTGCTTGCATCGGGGACCGGTGAGTAGCATCGCTAGGAACTGGTCGCCCTCCTGCAGGAGCCCATAGCTTTTCCCCGCTGTGTCTAACAGCCCGCCTTTCCGTACTCGCGCTCTGCTTCTGCCCCCAGTGGAGGCTGCGCTTGAGTTGCGGAGCTCCGATCATCTTCATTTGGTCACCAAACTAAACTGCCTGATTCCCTCGAAGAGACTCCCCTTTTTGCCCGTTGGCACTAGCGTGTGCAGGTACTTTTGAGCACAAGGCTCCACTCTTCGTAGGGCTTGGACTCCCTTTTAGTTAGGTGCCTCTGAAGGTGGACTGGGTCTAATTAGTATTCGCGCTGCCTGTTTTCCTCTCCATCTAGGTGGTCTACACATTTCGTGCGTCTAACTCGTTAGACTCATTTGTATTTGTATATATATTGTATTGGTTTGGTATGTGTTGGTCTACTGGAGTTTTATTGTGATTTCTCGCTACGGTCAATGTTACAAAGGCCTTATAATAAATGTGTATATATTTTTAATATAACACCTGTTTGGAGTAATTTGTAAGTGTCCTTGCTTTGGGTGCTCATTGCGGGCTTTCAGTCACCCTCACCCCTCTTGAGACCTAGTCTTGACCGCCGCGATTGCTACCCTGATTGGTCTGGCTTGTCCAGAGGTTACCCTGTTCCAAGAAACTAGGCTGGCCTTTTGAACCTCTGCGCCTCCAGGACACAGTTCAGAAATCCATCTTTACAAGGGCCCGCAAAGGGACCTCGTAATAGGGCGGTAAGGGATTACCGGTACCGATGCCCTTATCGGTACCGGTAATCCCTTACCGCCCGGGTCGTAATGACCCCCTCTGCCTCCTGACTTCCTTTTGTATCTCCTTTTTTCAATGCAATGTTAGCCCTAAAGGTAACAGCACTTGTATCCTAATACAAGTCCCAAACCTGGCCCACTCCCTCAGAGTGCTATGACTATCCCCTCAGCACACACAAATACCCTCTGCTATCTTTGCACATGCCTCACTACACATATGCTAATCAGCTGTTGACTCGCCGCTAGCCCCACAGTACACTTAGAGTAGCCCTCTGCTAGCCCCACAGACCACATAGACCACAGTACAAATACGCAACCCTGCACTATACATCCAATGCACTGAGGAAAAGTCTCTGTTACCACTTCAGTGAACACAGGAAACCCTCTGCTGGGTTCTTTCTGCACATCCTCTGTCCTCTAATCATACAAGCAGGCATTCTTCAATCTGCTCAGTGCATTTAAGCGAACCCGCTGTTGGCCAATGCACACCGGCCATTAGGACACACATGATGACATTCTTGTGTTTTCTTGGAGCACGCAGATTTAAGCTATTCTTGATTTATTTTTATTGTATAGGGTATTTATAACGCGCTTAACCTGTGTTGCTCCGCATCGTCTTGCTTCCAAAGTTAGCGCATTGCCTCTAAGCTATCCTCCCGAGACTTTCATAGCACACAAACTAGACATCTGCTATTTCCTCAGGGCACACCCATTCTTAATATCAGGGATTTGATCTCACTGCACTGAAGGACACTCTGACAAAACCTGCCTACATATAGGTTACTATCTAAAACCCCAATGCTCAGATTCCTACTGCACCCCAATTTTAGATTCACAGTGAATGGGTGCTTGCCCTCAGTTATAATCGTACTGCACATAGAGGGCTGCTCTGCAAGGAAATGCTAATTCGTCCTGCTTGCTCTCATGGACTGCGGTAATCCTTTTTCATTGGTCAAACCCTACCAGGAGCAGGTTGAAGGCCATTAATGAGTCTGTTGACTTTGGTAGCAGTTCCAATAGAAATAAAAGAAAGACAGGCATGGTGAGCGGTAATAGTAATTGGTTAGTTATAACGCGCTTAATACCCAGAGGGCCCTGGGATCGAACCTGTGTTGGCCCGCATCGTCTTGCTTCCAAGGTGAGCACATTGCCCTTGTGCTATCCTTCCACTCTGGTGCACACTCTGTTCCTTAGATGTGTGGATAGTTAATGGAAATCTTTGTATCATTTATTACATGTTTGATATGAAAAGTGATTCATAGTGGCCGGCTAGATCTTATTGACTGTATATTCCTATTTTATGAAAATCATTAACAGTTTGTAATCAGGCACAGGTTATTGTATCTAATATTTTTGTATTCTGCCGCAGTCACCACCATACTGCATGTCTGAGTGCTGTGCCCCTGCCCATGGCTTGCAGACCTTAGTCTGAAGGAGAAGAGGAAGATGGTAACAGAGGAGGAGATTGGGGAAAGGTCCGCAAATAGACTAACATTGAGTGCATGTATAGAACGCAAAAGGGTGAGGGGGTAGGGGTGACGTTTGTGAAGGTATACATGCATGTACCCGCTGCGTGGAAAGATCACAGCAGACCACTGATCTGGAAAAGAGGGCATTGGGCAGGCGTGTCATCCATAAGGGCCAGTTCTATTGCCCAAACATGCACTAGATAGCGCTCTATGTTGCTTGCCTGATGGCATGAGTTGTGCTCAAGCAACCCTTGAAGTACAGAGACTCGTTTTGTCTGAAAGGGGATGCCAGGTGGTGTGTGGAAGATTTGTGTAGCTTTGTACACTTCATTCGTGAATTTATTTGCTGATTTCTTATACCACTCATACCGCTCTACAGGGAAACAGTCGCTTAGCGGCCCCAACGGGTAAATAGGAGGAGGAACTGGAAATGAAATGGGAAACCGCAGCGTTGTCAGGTGTAGATTCACAGTAAGCACCAACTTAGGGATTACTTTCTGTGCACATGGCATCTGTTGCAATGCCTGAAACACAAAACAAGCCCAATCACCATTGAAATGATGCACAAAACAAACAACAGAGGTGACAGAAAACGACAAAAAGCACACCTCATAAATTGCCAACACTGGGACAAACAAGATGGTTGGATGGATGAGTTTGATTGCATGGAAGTGGGTCTATTGCTCGACCAAAAACTGCTCGAATTTATTTTGCTGTTTTTGCTCGAATCTTAGAATTTTTGGATTGGGGTCAGGAAATATTGGTGCGGCTGATGATGGGGGTCTAAATGGGTCTAAATGGGAAAAACATTTGAGCATCTTTTTTCGAGCATTAAACATACATCCGATTGTATCGGTGAAGGATATTATTTGGATGTGCAGGTGTATTTGTAAAATGGATGGCTATGATTGATCAATGGGTGAAATTGTATGTATGTATGGGTGTGAGTGGATTGGCCTACACATTCTAGCATCATTGTTGCACACTGATGTCGTAGTATAAATGGGACAAATTACTAAATCTTTGCAACTTTTAATTGATGAGTGTACTTTAATTCCTGAGATGCCACCCTTTAAGATTATACACTACAAAATACAAAATCTGCCATGTTTATAGTGAACAGCTCTCATAGGGCTAACAGATGTTTTTTGTGGACAAATTGATCCATTGCTTTATTAGTTAATTAGATTATTCAGGATAAGGTTTTGCAGCGATTAGTGGGATCAATCGTCCGATAAACCATCTGAAATGCTAACTGACTGAGGTCACTGTCAGGATCTATAGTGCAAAGGTACAATACTCTATGGGGAAGCCATATGAGGTTTTATGGATCAGGCAGGACAGAAGTGACTTCTGAAAAGTGCTGACATTGCAGAAATATACCCTACTTTTGCAAAGCTCACAGGTCTAGAGCTGGCATATGTTGAAGACCTGTTCAAACCCTTTCCTGTTTGCAGTACGGAGACATGAGCAGGTATTGTTGTCGAAACATATAATTTGAAGTGTTTTGGACAGTACCTATTTGTTTTCAGTAACCAGGCTGAATAAAGTAAGAAATTATCTGGGTGCTACTAACATATTGGTTAGGTTCTTCATTGCAGAGATACTCCCTGTGAGTGCTAAGAACCGCCTCAATGTATTACTGCTGTTTAGAGTCGCAAGTAAGAGTGAGGATTCATAAATTGCCAAATTGAGGAGCTGAGCAGATGCAATAATATTAATAATATGTGACCCCTTCGGGATGCTGCCATAATTGGGGAGGTGTCATATTTATGAAGCAACATTTTAAAGTCATGTGCATATGTTTCAAACTCATATACTTGAGTGAACATGAGGTATTTATGCAGGAAGAGATCCGTTGAATATCACTGGATATAAGTGCCAGAAACTGTTTCGCATGTTCTTCGCTTTTGCCCAGCATAAAATGAATTAAGCAAGGGAATTGGCTGATGGAGTCAGGGGTCGCTGTCCATTGTCTGTAGTTTTCCCTGGTGTGCAGTTAGTAATCCATAGGCATCCTGTACAGCAAGCACCTGGTAATACGTGTCCAGCCAGTTTGGGTACTTTTTGCAGGGATTTTAAGTGAATTACAACAAATCATATTTTTCAGCTGGTTCAACTTCTAGAGAGGACTGCCTTGGGGTTGTAGTCCTTTGTTTCTGTTTCCTTTTCCTCTCTCCTCCCATGTTGATAGCAATTGGCTGAGGAAGTCAGGGGTGCCTGTCCGTTGTCTGTAGTTTCTGTGACTTGCAGTTAGTAATCCATTGGCATCCTGTACAGCAAGCACCTGGTAATACGTTTTTAACCTGTTCGATGTCTTTTTTGGGGGGATTGTATCTCTGGTTTAAGTGCAATTTACAAATCGTTTTTTATGCTGTGGTGCCTGTTTATTGTCAGTAGTTTCCCTGGTTTGCAGTTAGTAATGCATAAGCATCCTGTGCAGCAGGCACCTGGTAATAGGTTTCCAGCCTCTTTGGGTTCTTTTTAGAGGATTTTATCTGTATTTTAAGTGGATTTTACTAATCGTTTTTTTTCTGCTGGTTTACATTGTAGAGAGGACTTGCTTGGTGGTGTAGTCGTTTGTTTGTTTCTGTTCCTTTCTCCTCTCTCCTGCCATGTTGATAGGAATTGGCTGATGGAGTGAGGGGTGCCTGTCTATTGTCTGTAGTTTTCCCTGGTTTGCAGTTAGTAATCCATAGGCATCCTGTACAGCAAGCACCTGGTAATAAGTTTCCAGCCTGTTTGGGTACTTTTTGGAGGGTTTGATCTGTGTTTTAAATTGATTTTACGAATCGCTTACTTTTCTGCTAGTTCAGCTTCTAGAGAGGACTGCCTTGGGGGTGTAGTCCTTTGTTTGTTTCTGTTCCTTTCTCCTCTCTCCTCCCATGTTGATAGGAATTGGCTGATGGAGTCAGGGGTGCCTGTCTATTGTCTGTAGTTTTCCCTGGTTTGCAGTTAGTAATCCATAGGCATCCTGTACAGCAAGCACCTGGTAATACGTTTACAGCCTGTTTGGGTTCTTTTATGAGGGTTTGATCTGTGTTTTAAATTGATTTTACGAATCGCTTACTTTTCTGGTGGTTCAGCTTCTAGAGAGGACTTGCTTGGTGGTGTAGTCCTTTGTTTGTTTCTGTTCCTTTCTCCTCTTTCCTGCCATGTTGATAGGAATTGGCTGATGGAGTCAGGGGTGCCTGTCTATTGTCTGTAGTTTTCCCTGGTTTGCAGTTAGTAATCCATAGGCATCCTGTACAGCAAGCACCTGGTAATAAGTTTCCAGCCAGTTTGGGTACTTTTTGGAGGGTTTGATCTGTGTTTTAAATTGATTTTACGAATCGCTTTTCTGCTGGTTCAGCTTCTAGAGAGGACTGCCTTGGGGGTGTAATCCTTTGTTTCTGTTCCTTTTTCCTCTCTCCTCCCATGTTGATGGGAATTGGCTGAGGGAGTCAGGGGTGCCTGCCCATTGTTTGTAGTTTTCTCTGGTTTGCAGTAAGTAATCCATAAGCATTGTGTACAGCAATCACCTGGTAATAGGTTTCCAGCCAGTTTGGGTACCTTATGCAGGGATTTTATCAGAGTTTTAAGTGAATTTCAACAAATCATATTTATCTGCTGGTTCAACTTCTGGAGAGGACTGCCTTGGGGAGTGTAGTCCTTTGTTTCTCTCCTCCCATGTCGATAGCAATTGGCTGAGGAAGTCAGTGGTGCCTGTCCGTTGTCTGTAGTTTCTGTGGTTTGCAGTTAGTAATCCATTGGCATACTGTACAGCAAGCACCTGGTCATAAGTTTCCATCCTGTTTGGTATCTTTTTGGGAGGTTTTATCTGTGTTTCGAGTGGAATTTACAAACAAAAGATCTGCTGGGGTGCCTGTCTTTTGTCGGTAGTTTCACCGGCTTGCAGTTAGTAATCCATAGGCATGCTGTGCAGCAAGTACCTGGTAATACGTTTTCAGGTTGTTTGGGGTC
The DNA here is from genome assembly GCF_040938575.1 of Ambystoma mexicanum. Lineage (NCBI taxonomy): Eukaryota > Metazoa > Chordata > Amphibia > Caudata > Ambystomatidae > Ambystoma > Ambystoma mexicanum. The sequence continues at coordinate 525,969,968 of NC_090940.1, forward strand.
TTTCTTGAGGGTTTTATCTGTGTTTTAAGTGCATTTTACAAATCGTTTTTTTTTCCTGCTGGTTCAACTTCTAGAGTGGACTGCCATGGTGGGTGTAGTCCTTTCTTTCTGTTCCTTTCTCGTCTCTTCTCCCATGTTGATGCGAATTGGCTGAGGGAGTCAGGGGTCCCTGGCCATTGCTTGTGGTTTTCCCTGGCTTGCAGTTAGTAATCCATAGGCATCATGTACAGCAAGCACCTGTTAATACGTTTCCAGCCTTTTTGGGTTCTTTTTGAGGGTTTTCTCTGTGTTTTAAATAGATTTTATGGCTCGTTTTCCTCTGCCGGTTCAACTTCTAGAGAGGACTTCCTTGGGTGTGTAATCCTTTATTTCTTTCTGTTCTATTTTCCTCTCTCCCCTCCCATGTTGATAGCAATTGGCCGAGGGAGTCAGGTGTGCCTGTCCATTGTCTGTAGTTTTTCCTGGTTTGGAGGTAGTAATCCATAGGCATCATGTACAGCAAGCACCTGGTAAGATGTTTCCAGCCTGTTTGGTGTCTTTTGTTTTATCTGTGTTTCAAGTGGAATTTACAAATCGTTTTTTCTGCTATGGTGCTTGTCTATTGTCAGTAGTTTCCCTGGCTTGCAGTTAGTAATCCATAGGCATCCTTACAGCAAGCACCTGGCAATACGTTTCCAGACTCTTTGGGTTCTTTTTGGAGGGTTTTATCTGTATTTTAAGTGGATTTACAAATCGTTTTTTTCTGCTGATTTAAATTCTAGAGAGGACTTGCTTGGGGTTGTAGTCCTTTGTTTCTGTTCCTTTCTCCTCTCTCCTCCCATGTTGATAGGAATTTGCTGAGGGAGTCAGGGGTGCCTGTCCATTGTCTGTAGTTGACCTGGATTGCAGTTAGTAATCCATAGGCATCCTGTACAGCAAGAACCTGGTAATACGTTTCCAGCCGGTTTGGGTTCTTTTTGGAGGGTTTTATCTGTGTTTTAAATGGATTTTATGAAACGTTTTCTTTTCTGCTGCATCAACTTCTAGAGAGGACTGCCTTGGGGGAGTAGTCCTTTGTTTCTGTTCCTTTTGCCTCTCTCCTCACATGTTGATTGGAATTGGCTGAGGGAGTCAGGGGTGCCGGTCCATTGCCTGTAGTTTTCCCTGGCTTGCAGTTAGTAATCCAAAGGCATCCTGTATAGCAAGCACCTGGTAAGATGTTTCCAACCTGTTCAGGTTTTTTTAGGGGGTTGTATCCGAGTTTTAAGTGGAATTTACAAATCCTTTTTTTTCTGCTGGGTTGCCTGTCTATTGTCAGTAGTTTCCCTGGTTTGTAGTTAGTATTCCATAGACATCCTGTTCAGCAAGCACATGGTAAAGTGTTTCGAGCCTGTTTGGGTCCTTTTTGGAGGGTTTTATCTGTATTTTAAGTGGATTTTACACATAATTTTTTTCTGCTGGTTTAAATTCTAGAGAGGAATCCCTTGGGGGTGTAGTCCTTTGTTTCTGTTCCTTTCTCCTCTCTCCTCCCATGTTGATAGGAATTGGCTGAGGGAATCAGAGGTGCCTATCCATTGTCTGTAGTTTCTGGGGCATGCAGTTAGTAATCCATAGGCATCCTGTACAGCAAGCACCTGGTAAGATGTTTCCAGCCTGTTTGGCGTCTTTTTGGGAGGTTTTATCTGTGTTTCAAGTGGAATTTACAAATCTTTTTTCTACTGGGCTACCTGTCTATTGTCAGTAGTTTCACCGGCTTGCAGTTAGAAATCCATAGGCATCCTGTACAGCAAGCACCTGGTAAGATGTTTCCAGATTGTTTGGTGTCTTTTTGGAGGGTTTTATCTGTGTTTTAAGTGGATTTTACAAATCGTTTTTTTTTTCCTGCTGGTTTAAATTCTAGAGTGAATAGCCTTGGGGGTGTAGTCCGTTGTTTCTGGTCCTTTTTCCTCTCTCCTCCCATGTTGATGGGAAATGGCTGAGGGAGTCAGGGGTCATCTGTCCATTGTCTGTAGTTTTCCCTGGTGTGCAGTTAGTAATCCATAGGCATCCTGTACAGCAAGCACCTGGTAATACGTTTCCAGATTGGGGTCTTTTTAGAGGGTTTTATCTGTGTTTTATGTGGATTTTGCAAATCATTTTTTTTTCTGCTGGTTCAACTTCTAGAGAATACTGCCTTGGGGGTGTAGTCCCTTTCTTCTGTCTCTTTTTCCTCTCTCCTCCCATGTTGATAGGAATTGGCTGAGGGAGTTAGGGGTGCCTGTGCATTGTCTGCAGTTTTCCCTGGCTTGCAGTTAGTAATCCATAAACTGCAGCCTGCTTTCACTCCCTCCGATTGGCCTGTGTCCGCACATTCTTCACCAGCCCTCCCAGGGCAGCTTTCCCCAGACAGCCCTCGTCAATGGGTCAGAGGCAAAGGGCAGCTCCCGAAAAAGCAGCTCCACTGCATATTTGCCCGTGGTCACCTGGGTTGCATGACGCAGAAAACCTACAGTGACGGTAAGGTAAGTGTTGTGTGGGTGAGAAGTACAGAAGTACAGCCAATTCTCTACTCCAGATAACCCCCACTACTCGTATTACCTGTTATCAAACCTAATTGTGTAAGGTAGCCATTTTACACTCAGTCTAAGTATCTAAAATAGCTTTACTCTAAATGGAGACTAAATTACATTTGGTAGCCATACTTTATGCCTGAACTGTTGGTATAGCTTTGTCACATGCCCCTGCTACGCTCTGAGATATAACTGTGCTATGGCTCATAGTTTCTCATTATGTAACCCACCATAGCTTATTTGTGGCGAACATTGCCACACCCTATAACTAGGCATCATAAGGCGATACGGGCCGGAAGCACAATCATTACTGTGCTCCAGAAACCCAGCCACTCTTCCACTATTACTACTCTGTAAACGGTGCTGACATAGTTGGCCTCAGAGCTAAATTGTGCTACCCTCCATAGTCAGCCATTGTGATACGCCTCATAGTTAGCCATTGTAATGAATCTTGGAAGGAAATGTGTTGGAGCTACATGTATACTGGGGGCAGACGTCCTACAAGATTTATATGTATTTTGCCAGAAATTACATGTGTTGTGCCAAAATATATTTGGGGGCAGGAAATGTGTTACAACAGACATAGGAAGATTAGCAATGCATTTCAGTTGGATAGATCTGTGAAGAATAGCCATGCATTACATCCCAATAGAATTGTGAAGATTAGCTAGGCGTCACATTTAGTTAGATTTGCAAAGAATAACCATGTGTCACATTTAGGTAGCTTTGCAAAGAATAACCATGCATCACATCTAGATAGAATTGTGAAGATTAGCCATGCATCACATCTAGATAGAATTGAGAAGATTAGCCATGCGTCATATTTAGATAGATTTGCAAAGAATAGCCATGCGTCACATTTAGGTAAAACTGTGAAGATTAGCCATGTGTCACATCTAGATAGAATAGTGAAGATTAGCCATGCATCACATTTAGATAGATTTGCAAAGAATAGCCAGGCGTCACATTTAGGTAGATTGGCAAAGAGTGGCCATGCATCACATCTAGATAGCATTGTGAAGATTAGCCATGCGTCACATTTAGGTAAAACTGTGAAGATTAGCCATGTGTCACATCTAGATAGAATTGTGAAGATTAGCCATGCATCACATTTAGATAGATTTGCAAAGAATAGCCACGCGTCACATTTAGGTAGATTTGCAAAGAATACCCAGGCGTCACATTTAGGTAGATTGGCAAAGAGTGGCCATGCATCACATCTAGATAGAATTGTGAAGATTAGCCATGCGTCACATTTAGGTAAAACTGTGAAGATTAGCCATGTGTCACATCTAGATAGAATTGTGAAGATTAGCCATGCATCACATTTAGATAGATTTGCAAAGAATAGCCACGCGTCACATTTAGGTAGATTTGCAAAGAATACCCAGGCGTCACATTTAGGTAGATTGGCAAAGAGTGGCCATGCATCACATCTACATAGAATTGTGAAGATTAGCCATGTGTCACATCTAGATAGAATTGTGAAGATTAGCCATGTGTCACATCTAGATAGAATTGTGAAGATTAGCCATGTGTCACATCTAGATAGAATTGTGAAGATTAGCCATGGTTCACATTTACATAGACTTGTGAGGATTAGCCAAGGTGGTCCCTGGTCAAGGTATGCTACCCTGGAAATTGATGCCATGAACACCTTCACCCGGGGCATAGTATCAAGTATCCTTGGGTTGGACATACTCTTTTTTCTCTTGCAATCTGCACTACGCTCTCCAATCAGATGAGCAGCCTAGCACTCTTAGCTCTTGGAAGGGAGAATGATACGAACTAATTCAGCAATTCAAACCCTAAACTATGACAGGAATGCCCATCCACCCGCTATAAACAATTGCCTGTGACCCGGAAAATGGGGCCACTGGAACTTATAAACAAGCTTCAGCAATGACCGACTCTGTTCCACCTTAAGGGAATACACTCTGAATCACGCGAGGAGTCTGGCAAGGTAAGCTCCTGTAAGTGACAAGTAGATCCTGCTGCCTGTCATCAATACACCAGATCAGGAACACTCTAACCCCCGCTGCATATACCACTGTCAGTTCAGATACACCACTTACATCACTGACCTTCAGGCTCGCACAGTACAGGTCTTCATACCAAGGCTCTATGTGTATGTCCGAAAGAACAGAACTGCAGTAAATGCACACTCAGAAGGTGTCATCCGATAAGCAATCTAGAGACCCAACAAGACACAGAGATGACCATAGGGGGTGTTGCTGGTGCCTGGGAACACCAACCAATCATTGAATCTAGCTAGGACTTGTAAGTCCGATAGAACAGAACTGTATGTAACTGTACAACAAGAAGGTATCTTCCAATAAACAATAGCAGACTCAACGAGACACAGGGATGACCATAGAACTGCAATTTCCTTAACCCAACAAAGATTAGCAATAGGACAACTCAACACTGATCACAATGCCAAGCAGGGAAATGCAAACTCAAGCCTCGTAATCAGAAGAAACTCTGCGCTAGACTGAGAATCTCTTGGAGAACCAATGCTCTGAACCTCTAGAATAGGTATGGTCCACTCAGCGGGCACTGGAAGGTAATTTGAAATAGGGTTCTCCCACCAGTCCACACAGACACTCACAAATACTGATATGCCCACTCTCTCCTCTACACCAACAAACAATAGAATGCAGCTATACCACTCGATCAATTTCGGCATAGCTGCACACATACCTACACACTGCCATGAACACCTCAACAGTCTTTAGAACACAGCTATACCCCACGAAAAAAATCTGCCTAGCCACACACTAAATCTCATACACAAGCTCCACCACTGCCAGAATGCAAACTGTGAGGACAATGGCCTTGCTGCACACATTCTACTGACCTCACACAACTACTACACTACGCCTAGCATTAGAATGCAGCTACACACCACGTAAACTGCACTGGCTGCACACATACTGAGTGCACCCGAGCACTATTTACTACCCTACTCTCTCCACCGACCTGGACTACGGTCCCGAGGGCATTCAACCCACAGCACTTTGAGATCATACCAATGGTATATAATGCGCTATACAATGCACAATTCCATAAAATAACATAACATTAGAATGTTGCTGGCAGTGGCGTCTGCCACATACCAAAACAGCCAGTCCAGGGCAGTGGCCACCCACCTGGAGGCACCCAGCATTGCATTTCCTGGGAGTGTCCCGATTAGTCCTGGGCGATTTGCTACATTGCCTACTGGTGCTACTCGCTCTGGGAGAGCCTCTTCCAGATGGCATTGAGGGTGTGTTCCTGCACTGGCCTGGAAGATGGTTATGGGTGCCTTTCATCGAAGCCAGACGCTTGGCCTGCTTGCTCCTCGCCATCCATCCTGAGTTGGAGAATCTGTGTCCTCGGACAGTGCAACTGAGGGCACAGCGAGATGACGGAGGAGGATGTGGACTGCATGGGTGATATGCTTGGCACAGGCGATGAATTTGGGGACATCTACCTCACAGGGGACGCTGCAGAGGTTGAGGCAGTGGTGGCAGACTCAACTGTCGGTGTGTTAGCAGGTGTAGTGGCCTGGCCACGTGCTTTTATATTTTCAGCACTTGGATAGGTGGGTTGGTAGTCAGATCACCAGCAGCTTCTGTTATGGCCAGAGTTGGTGGTACGACTGTAGCAGTTGTGCCTGTACCCCAGAGGTGGCAGCAACATTGCTCGTGGACAGGGGTGTTTTGGGGGTCTTCTCGGCACTTCCCTTTCTGAGTTAAGCATGTCCTGTATCCGTTTTGCCACTTCCTGGGGAGGTGTGCTGGTGGTGCTGCTGCCTTTAATGGGATCTGCAATGTTTTGTGTACCTGTTGGGAGCAGAGAAAAGTGCATCAATGCCCTTGTTGGAATATAGTATGGGGTCACAGGGTGCAACGCCCCATGAGAGCCTTCTTCAGGTGGCAGACAGTATGATGGTTTACTGGCTTGATGGTTGGATGTGCATATGGACAGTCGGAAATGTGTGTCTTGCTTCGACGGTGGTGTCATGTGCTTCACAGTTGCGCAAGGTAATGTGTGCCCATGTAGGGCTGGCCGAATAATACTTGCGTATCCTGTTGTACTGTCAGCTGAGGGGTGCCCTGCTAGCTATGACGGTGTGACACATTAGGTTGGACACAATCTTTTTCGAGGCCTTGCTGTTACTGGTCTGTTGCATTTGTTGTCAGTTCGAGCCACAAGTTTAGAGGTGTTGATTGAGTGCCACACGTTACGTGCATAGCAGCATTTTTACTGATGTGTCTGCACATGGGTGCTTGATATGCTGGCAATGGGTGGTGGAGATGTGGTTGGGTGACTGTCCATGTTACTTGCTGTTCCATGGTAGTTGTATGTGTCCTACATCATGGCCTCCTCCTTCAACATGGTGAGTATTTAGGGGGTTCACACCTTCCATGCCTTCTGATGTGCTACCCTGAGGTGTCACAATGATTGCTTGTGCATTGTCTGGGTTACTCGCATGACTGCAAGTATGTGTATGTCAACATGCTATTGGTGTTATTGTGGAATGGGCCCATTATTCACTCATGTACTCACCGAGTCTTCCTGGCTGCTGGCTCTGACCTCTACCAATCCCACACCCTCAAGGCCCACCACATGGAGGATGCTGCTCACAGTATCCTCAGAGGGGGGTCTGCTGCAGCGGGGCAACAGCTCCAGTGGCTGCTGTCTCCCGATGGTGATTAGAGATGAGGGTGCAGACTCGGCTTTGAGGTCGTTCCACCTCTTGCGCATATCCTCACTGTCCCATGAGACATGTCCTAAGGCCCCCACCTTGTCCTGGATTTCAGTCCAGATGGCCTCCTTCCGCTGCTGGGACGTTTTGCTGTTTTCTGACACATAGAGCTCCTCCCTATGGGTCACCACCTGCTCCTCGAGCACACTGAGCTCCTGCTCAGTGAATGTATGCTTCTGTTGCTGCATTTCATGCACAATACCCTTGACTTTGTCTCCTGACAAGATTTTTATGCCTTCTGTGGGAGGGTGGCACTTCCTTAATGGTGATTTAGAGTGGAATTTATTTTAAAGATGGCCGCCGGAGAACTTTCCGTTAGTGTGATGACAACTTCCCGTTCGGCAGTAATTGCGCCGGTGGAATTGACAAATGGTAACTCTGACAATTTATGTCAATAAAAGTAATTCCTCTGAAAATTGGCAGATTCACTGTTCCTGTACTGTTTTTCAGCAATAATTCTGCCCGCAGAATTACTATTACCTCCAATGAGTGGTGTGCACTCCAGCCTACTCATGATTTAGCCAAAATTCCACCTAGATACTCTGCAGTATTGATAATTCTGCCTGGCAGAATTACTGCCATTCTTTTGGTCAAACTCGTAATGAGCACAGCCATCCATACCCTGAGACCTGGCCAAAATTCTGCCTGTGCAACCTAATCTAATAACTGCCAGAATCAGTATATATGCTGACATTTTACAAACATTTGAACGTAAGGGTGAGTGTGATGTAAAATGAAATGACCACCAAGCTTGGTATTTATTATGTACTTGGGAATTCAAGTGTAATATCTGTCAAATATAAAGATCTGTGATCATTCTTATGTCCCCGACATACTCTTTTACGTAAATGAAGCTGGAACTCTCACTGGTGCTATTTGTCCCTCTCCCCTCTCTCATAGGGAGATTTACAAAAGTACTTTAGTAGTGTACTAGACTATCCATCATGGAATGATACCATTCTGCAAAAGAGAGAGATAGATAGAGAGAGAGAGAGAGAGAGAGAGAGAGACAGAGAGAGAGAGAGAGAGAGAGAGAGAGAGAAAGACAGAGAGAGAGAGAGAGAGAGAGAGAGAGAGAGAGAGAGAGAGAGAGAGAGAGAAACACAAAGGAAGAGAGAGTGCAAGATAGAGAGAGATTTCTAACTGGAGAAACTTATATGTCAAGTACAGCTGGTTTGATGAATCCTATGGAGTCATCACCAAACCCCAGCCTAAAGTCTCTTCCAAGCAGGCCAGGGGGAGGCAGTCGCTACCTGATTCTAACCCGGGGAGGAGATGTGTATCAAGGGGGAGTAGTGACTCCACTTGGAGAGAAGCAGTAATAATCTTCTTCTGAAAATGTGGATGAAGCCATTCCCAGATATTTGATGGCATGCTGTCAATGTACCCGTCCCTTTAATATCAATGTTCAGAGAGCCTGTTGTAAAAAAAAAAAACAGTTGGTGCCTCAGAGACTAAAGAATCCTTGAGTTGTCATGATTCTGTCTTGATGAAAAATCTTCACTCTAAAGTGAAATTGCAGACTGTGTACCCAAGTTCACCTTACTCTAGTAATTCTCAGTGTATAGGACACTCTGATTTAATTGGAAATAAAGTGGGGGTCTCCTTATCTCACCATCCCACTATGATTCCTGAATTGACAATGGCTTATTGTAAAATGAAACAACTTAATATTACACACTCAATGGACTTCGATTCCCATAACGCCAAAAGAACTGGGACAAAAAGTGGAACTCAGAGGCAATGGAGACTCGGAAGTGTGGTTTTCAAAGGTGCAGTCTAGTCATTTTCCATTAGAGCACATGAGCATGATATTTAAAACGCAGAATGACACCCAGCTTTGTTGTGAAGTTAAAGCAGAGGAAGAAGCACTTCATGGCAGTGCGGAGGTATAGAAGAGGGAACTCCAGCCATTGAGGTGCAGAAGCAGCCACAAACAAAAGCCTGCAAGCAGAAGTCACCCCAACGAGTGAAAACCAGAAGAACTTCAGAGCATGCACAGTGGAAGACACCATACTATGAAGAAGCCCAGCTGTGAAGGAAACGTGCTACCGAGCAGCATGAAGCATACTGTGGAAGCCACAGTGAATCAACTTACCTGTCATGGCTTACGGAGAATGCCACGCATCTTACTTGAGGTTCGTAGAAAAGGGAGAGATGGCAGACTGATTGCAGAAGCACCGTTGCAAGACCTGACAGCTAAAAGGAGACGCCAAGTAGAACCAGTGAGGTGGTAGATAGTGAATGCTGGCCCGGCGGTGCTTCAAGCATGAAAGCGGTCACAAACGAATGATTTTGAATACCGAACAATTAATAAATCTAGGCAGAATGTATTTGATGAATACCAATTAATTAAAAAATATGAATCTATGTGGCAAAGAAGAAAAACTTTGGGCAAGCTCCAAGAGGGTAAAGGTTGTAAACAGATGTACCTACAAACAAGAGGCTGTCAAAAGAATTTGGGTGACCTACCAGTGGGAAAAGCCTCTAACCAACATTACCTAAAGCCAAGAGGGTACAATCAGACCAGATGCAGACAACCCATAACCAGCATTACCAGCAGTCAAGAATTTGTCAGAAAAAATTAATAAAGCAACCAAAGAATAAGTCCACTTTTAAGAGATATAATTTTGGGAAAGCCTATATCTCACATTGCCAACATTCAAGATGTCTTGAAAGCATGCCGAAAGACTGGTATGGAGAATACTGGAAACAAGCCACCAGGTTTGAAGTTAGGGGTTGGAGTTTACTTCCTGGCAGGCGAGTATACCATGAGAGGGCATTTAGTGGTTAGTCCTGGCAGGTGAGTGGACCAGAAAAGAAGATTATGGTTTGATATCTTTGTGGCATAAAGATTTATGGAAATAACCTTTGATGAATGAAAAGAAATTTTGGTGAATGAAAAGATCTTATGTGCTTTATCATTTGGTGACAAACATTAGCATCATTGAGGCAAGTTGTCGTTTGCTATCTTGACAAAAGAGTTTTGTTACAAGAAGAAATATTAAGAAAGAGTGGCATGTTATCTTGAAAAAAAGAAGTTTCTTTTGAAGAAAGTGTTATAATTATAATTGTTCTTTTATAGCATGCTTAATACAAGTGAGTGGTTTCTAAGCACGGGATCAGGATACAAACCTGTGTTGCGCTGCGTTGTTTGGCTTCCAAGACAACGTGTTACCTCTCAGCTATCCCTCCTTACTCACAATGGTAACAGAGCAATTGAATTTGGTTTTGGAACCTGTGTTTTCGGAGAAAATCAATCATCTTTGTAAGAGGGACATTGTGGAAGAAATTGAGTTGTTTGAACTGTCAACCAGCAGCTGTGGTGAAAAGAAGGTTTGTTGTTTTCTTCAAGAAAGACTTGGTGGTTTAAAAAGACTGTTCTATTTCTTCGAACAGAACTTTGTTAAAACAGGACTGCAATCTGAGTATTCCTGAATTGATCAGGGGAAGGGAATACAATCTTTGTCATTGAGACAAAACTGCATGGTATATAGTAAAAGCAGGCATAGTCTGATTAGCATTGATGTAGTTTCTCTACAATCGGCTTTATAGGGACATGACTCCTGTTGCAGATAAGCTCAACTGAGTTGGTGAACTGAGAAATAGCATGAAACATTTATGCCTCACTGTCACAGAATTGAATTGATCTTGACTTCTTCACCTTAGCTGGAAGTTAGTCCTGAAATGAAAATGTTGCAACTTCACAATGATGTCCCTTGGTTGCCCCTATGAGGTGAGCCTTCCCCTGGCGCTCTGTTCAGTTTGTTTTTGAATCCTTCCTAACAGAAATGTATTCCTGAGCTTCACCGTTGGTGACCTATGTTCAGGACCATCACATTATTCAGTTAGTAATTGCCACGAATTGTAACCGTGAAGTCAATTCAGAGGCCTTTCATTTCTTCTCTCATAGTAGATTTGAGGTTGCCTCGGAATAAGCAGAGTATAGCGGCTGGCAATCTTCCAGTTAGACAATCCACAGAACCAGGCAGGGTTTGATGTCAAGCCCTCTGCACGGAGGAGAGACATGCTTGGTGCCTCTGCTGGCGATCTGTTATTGGCTGCAGTTTTAGTGTTTGCTTTAGCCACAAGAGCGCATGAATATCAATTTTCTCAGATTTATGTGGACCTCTGTTCCTCATCTGGGTTTTCTTTTTTTGGGTAAAACCTAACTATTAGGGCACCTTCTAGGCTCAACACTCTAAGGCACCCTTTTCAAAAGAAGCCCCAATCTAGTTCATGAACTGGCGCAACTATGTCACAGTGGACATCGCAAACCATCCTGTGAGCTGTCTGGATCAGTCCTGTGCAGGTTAATGGATGTGATCCCTTCCTCAACTGTGGCTCCCAATTCACTCCGGGCATCAAAAACGGACTCCTATACATGTTTCTCCTCTCTCATTCCCACAGTTGTTATCACCAGCAGCACAGATGCCAGGGGGTGCCACAAACCTTTCCCACCCCATTCCACAAAGGGTGAGATCACACTCAGGCTTACAGGCCAGAACAAACTAGAACCCACCTCATTTCTGGCCCTTCTCCAGAGGTCCTTCATTTTCGAGTGACTGTAGGGCCTTTACCAGGGAACCCCTCTCCCACTATGGATCTGGGAAAGACGGGTTGCTGACACTGCCTGAGTTTCGGATGCCCTTCAGCAGGCTTTGATTTCATAGTGATTGCAAGAACTCTATGTGCAACTCGTCCGAGCTAAAGACATGATTTAATTTTAAATGGATTTTCGGGGGATGCTACCAACTTCTTTGTTATCAAAATATGTAAGCTTTAAATTGTTTAGTCTACTAGAGTGCTGATCCAAGCTCCTAACCTCCATCACATTCTCGTATATGTAATCTGGTGTCAACCTGCCCACATATTCTACACAGTTCTCACCAGGCCATGTTATGTCTAACAGGCTCCTGCAATAATTAAGCATTTTTGATAAAGAAGGGAGTCGTTATCATGGAACAATTCCCACACTCAAGTTATTGCCCAAGTGAACATATATTATTCCTAGCTATTAGCATTCCTATTATGACATTTGTTTTAAGGAGAAAAATGAGGGCAGCAAACAGCTTCTCAAAAATGTTTTGCTGCTCTTTTTCCCCACAGTTGTCATCACCAGCAGCACAGGCCTTAATTTCAGAGTGACATTGCAGCCGCTGCTAGGGAACTCCTCTCCCACTTTGGCACCTGAGCTTCACAGCAACATCAAATGTCCAGCCATTGTTGTCTATGCAATATCAATCAGGCTGATTTTATGACCCGAACCTCCCATCTAAAACTGCCTTCACTCTGCTAGTGGTGAGTGTGAAGACTTCTGAGGTCTCAGACAGCCGACAGCACCATGTTGGGCTCTCCGTCTTCTCCAGCATTGGATCTTTCATAGATTCTCTCAGGTTCAGGCTGTTTAGTGTCTACAATTGTACCCGTATCACTCTCCCACCCCTCACCAGCTCAGTCCTTCTTCCATTGCTTCCATCTCTCCCACAGGGTCCATGTGCGTTTCATGACAGATTCACATGCTGTGAATATTCCACGTCATCAGACTATGAAGCCTCGGTTACTTTTTGATCCCCCTTGCCCTAGGCAAGAAGAACCTACATTTTGTAGCCTAACACCCTTTTTGGTGTTTTTTGTCCCCACCAATGGGACCTTGAGTAGCCCTAGACTAGACCCTCCTTTTCCTCTCAGAATCTAACCGCGTTCAGCTGAGGGAGTCCTCTGGTTTTTCCAGTCAGAATGTTCGGTTAAACTTTTCAAAACAACAATTTCAAAGAATAGATGCATTTTTTTCTGGGGATGGAGACCAAAACGAAACCCTGTTTTAACCCCTGTGCCACTTGTGGCCTCAAAGACGTATATGAAGAAGATAAACCACACCGCTGAAAACTGTACCATCTGTCGAGGTCTTAGCTCCAAGACTTTCAAAGATAGAAATAGAAGGCTTGTCTGCTGGCTCAATGAGGGGAACTACACTGAATACCCCTCCGATGACGAGTCGACCAAGAGCATGGCCGTTCCTGTGGGGAAACAACCGTGGTCGAGGGATAGTCCAGTTTCGGAAGAATGGCCATTGAATAAGGCCAAGCAGAAGACAGGGCTATGAGCCGTTATTGGTGGGCGAAAGACCGAAGGGGCCAGACGGACCGTCGTCGCTGAAAGAAGGCCAGTCGTCACCAGGGCGGAAGTTAGCAGAATGCAGCAAATCAACAGACGAAAAGGAAGAGAGCACAAACCTAAATCAAGGTCAGTGCGAGAGGGTCGAGGCTCCACTAAGGAAGAGGGGGCGCAAAGGTCTCCTGGGGTGCATGGCCAGAGCCGCAAGTACCCCGTCATCAGCTACTCCGAAAGCACATGAACACTCAAGGGAGGCTGTCGAAGCATGAAAGGTGCACAAGCACCCCTGACCACGGCCGCAGAAAGGAGCAGCAAAAGTCACATAAAGGTGGCCTGTTGACATCAACAGCGACGAAGCACCAGGCACCTGACCCTTTGACGACACTACATAAAACTGCCTCATTGACTACATCTTACAAACCCAACTCGAACAAAACAGACTTGTCTGTGACACCACATAAACCGGATTCGTCTACGAGAAAACCCCTGGACAAAGAACACACGAACACGGTCCATCACCCTGGCCTACAACCTCGGCAATGGACACATCCCAGCCCCAAAAAATTATGGAAGGCGGGCCTGTCGCTGACACCGTCAATGACAACCCTGTTGACAGTACCCCGTCGACAGAAAGGAAGGAACTTCCTCAGGAGGTGCAACCTCCACATCCAGACATGGCCACCCAACCATGGCACATCAGCTAACCACAACACATCAGCCAGGTCTCTTGTATCCAGTACTCTGTCGTAATACCAGAGGAGATATTACAGTAAGAGGTGGATACCCTCTATGAGGTGTAGCATCAACAGTCAGACTCGGAACAGTGGGTGATATTACAGTAGGCGGCTCCAGTTAGGCCATCTATGCCAGGGAGTCATATTCAAGGAGGAGACCTGAAATTTGGATGACCACAAGAGGAGGCAGTTGCGACACCACCACAGCCACAGGAAGAGGCAGACCCGGCTCCGCCCAGGAGGAACACCCACCAACAAATCCAACAAAGGGAAGTAAGAGCACTGTTAACCAACCCACAGGCCTTACTATCCATGAAAGTGCTCTTGTCCCTGCAGAAGGTCAACACCCAGCTTGATGCAGCTCTGATGAGACCAGGGATGGCGGCCTTTAACGCTAACTCAACCAGCAGTGCCATAAGCACTACAACAATCTCCAGTCAGACACAGGTCTACAAGGTCCTCTCCTTCCGGACCGAGGTGCACATCGTGGGGAAGATCAGCAAGGTCCTCCAGAGGGTGCTCATGATCCAGGTCAATTTCTTCATCCCCCCCAGCATCCCCTATGCATCGGCTAATATGCAGGGGCAGGAGTGTGTCTCCAACACTACCCTCTCCACTGTGCAAAAGGAGCCATACCCTTTCACCACCAACTCGATCAGTGCCAGAAGAAGGGGAACAAACAGATACAGATGCGTACAACCCCCCCAACACCACATCCTTGTCAACCACTCCGAGAAGGGACAATGATTGGGACACGGATTCCCCTGAAGACTTTCCCCAGGACGAGTAATCAGCAAAACCGTCTCCCCATGACGACATCACAGGGTTCCAAAAGCATGCCAGGATTTCGGCATTTTGCCTCTGGGGATGAGAAGGAATGCTTTTTATTTGACCATATGGGTAAGAGGAGAAAGGCAGTGGTCTCAATTCCCTTCCTCAACCATGTCTGGCAAGAGGGGCTGAAAACAATGAAGCAACCATTCTCGATTCCAGCCATGAAAGGCCATCTTGACAAAAAAGTACAACTCACTTGAAAATGCAGCAAAATTTCTCACTTTCCAGACATCTCCTAAATCAGTGGTCTTGGCAGCGGTAAGCCAGAAATCTTAGTCAGAGAAACAGTAATGCACTATACCACCAGACAATGTAGCACGAAAGCAGAAAGCTTTTGGGAAAAAGGTCTTAGTTCAAGATCCTAACTCCCTAGCCATCATAGCCAGGTATGATAGGGAGATGTGGCATAAACCGCACCAATCCTGGAGCATCTTCCAGAGAAGAAGCGTAAGGAGGTAAAGGAAATACTGAAGGAAGGGGAAGAGTCGTCCAACCTAGGTATTAACATGGTGGTGGACCTGGTGGAAGCAGGTTTTAAGAAAGTGGCAAACAGGGTGAACTAATACAACAAGCGAGGTTCTGATGTATGGCTATACGGCCGGATGTCCACCATAAAGTGGCAGACATGCCCTTCGAGGGTGATGAGCTGTTCGGGCTCAAGATCAATGAAGCTCTAAAGACAATTGAAAGAGACACCAGTCAGGTTGCTAACATCCCTGCAGAACCGTCAACCTTTTCGTCATTTTAGGGGTGCAGCCGGCATAACATCCACTTCCTCATCCAACAAGGGACGTCAATACGCAAGAGGCTCAACAGACTACTCCCAAGTGTACAAGAGAGGTTACCAGATGCCATAAATAGAAAGACTTTTGACAATATCAGTGCCGCAAGCAGCCCTCCAGATCCCAAAGGGACAGCATGGAAAGACACAAAAGTGACAATCCATCACACGGCACCCTGGGAGGGAGGATCTCCAGGTTTGCCTGAGACTGGAGAGAAATAACAAAGGACAAATGCATGCTGGGTGTGGTAATATATGGGCACCTACTAGATTTCAAACAAAGACACCCTCCCATACCTCCAAAGCACGAACCGCAGGTGATATGATATGATATGATATGGTATTTGTAACGCGCCTATACACAAGTGTTTCAAGGCGCGATAATTAGAAGAGCAGCTCATGCTGTAAACAAGGGCCATAGAAAAAAGCCCCCAGGAACCAACGGGGAAAGGGAGTGTACTCCCGATACTTTGTTGCCCACAAACGGGGCAGAAAATGGAGGCTCATTCTAGACCTGAGAAGTTTAAACAAATGTATAAAGCACCAAAAGTTCACTATGATCACATTACAGCAGGTCATAGAGGCAATGCAGCAGCACAGCTACCTCGTGTCCCTGGACTTCCAGGATGCATATTTTCACGTATCCATCCATCCAGGGCACAGGAAATACCTCTGGTTTGTGGTCAGAAAGTCACACTACCAGTGCAAGGTCCTACCAATCGGCCTGAAGTTGGCTCTGCGCACATTCACTGCACCAGTGGCAGCCAGCCTGCGCAAACAGGAACACCACGTCTATCCTTATTTAGATGAATGATTGGTGCGATCCCCATCCAGGCAGTGAGCACAGTCTTCTATAGCAGCCACAGTGGGCCTATTACAAACATTGGGCTTTGCTATCAACTACAAGAAATCCTTCTTGCCGCCGTTCAGAAGGCTCATATTCCTGGGGGTGGAATTATTAACCCAGGAAACTAGGGTGCGTCCCTCCAGCGACAGAGTGAATACACCCATGGACCTGCAAACTAAAAACAGTGTGTCAATGCATGTAACTACTTGGAACAATGGCATCATGCATACTGCTGGTCCCGCACTGCAGACTTCATATGGGTCCACTACACGAGTTCCTGGCAGTGAACTGGACGCAGACCACCAGATCAAGGGGGGACCAAGGTGCAGATTCCTCTCAAGCTGCACTCACAGCTTTAGTGGTGGGCAACAAATGCCAATGTCTGCAAGGGGAAAGCATTTCAGGATCCAACACCTGACAAGACACTGGTTACCAATGCCTCCCTCCAGGGGCGGGGCGCTCACATGGACCAACTGCTTGTCAAGGGCCTATGGGTGCCCCACGAGTCATCCCTACACATTAATATACTCAAATTTACAGCAGTTCGGTGGGCACTCAAATCTTTCCTCCCGATACTACAGAAGCAAACAGTGAAAGTCCTCACAGACAACACCACCACAATGTATTATATACAAAAGCAGGGAGGAATGAGATTAAGGACATTGTCCAAGGAAGCTCAACTGACATGGAACTGGGCTATTGCCCACAGGATCGGCATTCAAGCATTCCACCGTCCTGGGATTCAGAATCAGATGGTGGACAGCCTCAGCAAGCAAATATCCCAAAACCACGAATGAGAGCTTGACTCCTCAATGATGCAATCACTGTTCCAACACTGGGGTCGGCCAACAGTAGGGCTGTTCACCACGATCCACAACAAGAATTGTGGCAGGTATACCAGCAGGACACCCCAAAAGGGCTCAATGGAAAACACGTTCCTTTTTCTGTTAGATGGCCTCTTCACATATGCGTTTCTGCCGTTCCCAATCCTACGCAGTGCGATACAGGCGATCAAGTGACACTCCTGCAGGGTGATTTCCATTACACTGGACTGGCCTCGCCAAACTTGGTATTCCGAGGTGGTCAAGCTCTCCAGGGACAAATCCATCTGACTCAGCAATCAGCCAGACATCATAACACAAGGCAAAGGGAAAATTGTGCACCTCTACCTTGAATCACTGCACCTGACAGCGTGGCTCCTGAGTTCGGAAGCCTGAACATATCTCAAGAGTGTAATCAGGCAGGGGTGGACTGGCTAATAGGGAACTCTGGAGATTTCCCTGGTAGCCATTGCACCCTGGGCCTCTTTTATGTGATGGTTCCAATTTTTCCAATAAGAAAAGGTTTGGGCTTGCTGAAAATGTGTAACATGGGGCCACTTTGAAAATTATCTCTAGGGCCCCTTTTGCTTCCCAGTCCACCCCTGTAAACAGGTCCTGGTAGCAGCAAGAACTCCTGCCACTAGCAAATCATACCACCTAAAGATGTCTTCCACCAGTAAGATGTATATCACCAGAATGGAGCCTCAACACCGTGCTCTCAGGGCTCATGAAGAACCTGTTTGAACCTATAGGTTCTTCACCTTTGGGATACTTGTCCTGAAAGGTCGCCTTCCTGGTTGCTATTTCATCAGCCAGAAGGGTGTTGGACTGCAAGCCCTCGCAATCCACCAGTCATATTTGCGGTTCCAAAACGACAGGGTACTTCTCATGACAAATGCACAATTCATTCCCAAAGTTCCCAGGGATTTTCACAAAAATTCCACAATATCCTTGCCAGCTTTTTTTAGCAAGCCCTCACACTGGCAGAGGTGGCATTACACTGGCTCGACCTCAAGCAAGCATTAAAATTCTACATTGACAGGATGCAGTCCTTTAGGAAATCAATGCAAATTTTCATAGTCTATGGGCCGATGAATAAAGCCAATGCTCTATCCAAACCTAGAATAGCAAGGTGGATCTGTTGGCTATTGTCTCCTGCCACAGGTCAGCAGAGAAGCCCTCCAGGCTCCCCCACATGCAGACCACCATGTCGCTGAGGGCTACAAATGCTTCAGCGGCATTGTGGTCGGGGGTCCCAATCACAGACATCTGCCAAGTGGCCAGCTGGTCAGTGCTGCATGCTTTTATGAGGCACTACTGCCCGCAGAAGCAGCATGCTGAAGAAGTGCGGACAGGTAGAGCAGTCCTACAGCGCCTGTTCCAGTAAGGTATGATCCTATGGATTAGCTGTAAGGTATGTGGGTACAGGTATTTCCCTGAATGCACCTCCAGTGTCTGTATACTGCCACATAGGCTATTCACAGCATGTGAATCTATGAAAGATCTAATGCTGAAGAAGGTGAACATTTCTTACCTGCAACTCATGTTCTCCAGTATTGGTATCTTTCATAGATTCACATGAGCATTCCTTCAAAGCCATCTGGTAACACCTCCCCCACACCAGGGGCATCTGGTACCACAAGGTCAGAATCTGTGGGGAAGAGGAAAAGGAGGGCCTAGTCTATGGCTACTCGAGGTTCCATTGGTGGAGTCTAAAAACACCCATAACAAGGGTGGTAGCCTACAAAATGTAGGTTCTTCTTGCCTAGTCAAAAGGTAACTGAGGATTCCCAGCCTGACGATGAAAGATACCCATGAGGGAGAACAGGAGTTACAGGTAAGAAACGTTCTCCTTTCATTTCACTGCTCATAACCTATTTCACTGACTGTGACAAAAACACTGGGTAGACGACAAACACTTGTGGGTGTTCGGTGATCAATTTTATAAATGAATCATAGAACCGGTGGGAACGAGGGGTACCTAACACTGGGAGCCCTGGAAAAGTATGGCAACTCTTGCCACTGTCTTTGCTCCTCCATCATCGTAGAACATATTATTAAGCACCAAAGGCTTTAGATGCGACAGAGAGCAAGAATAAATTACATTCTGTGGAAGTGGTACTTTCACATTATTCTGTGTTGAGAAATTAGAAATATGTGAAGACGTAGCAACATTCAGAATCACACTTACTCCACCAGAACCTTTGTTTGAAAGTTAATTTGCATAAACACTTTTTAAAAACGTGTGATCCTGAAAGTAAGAAAGCCAGGATATTTGTATTTCACATCAATGAGAAAATAAAATACATCCTTCACAGAACCTCTTTTAGAGTGATTCAGGGCATTGGGACCACTTCAAGTAACAACATGAACGCTTGGTAAGAAGCAATATCCCTTTTCAGACTGTGAAAGTGGTGTTGATCCACAAATGGCTTGAGGCAATCAAAGTAGAATTACATGTTCGAAGGGATTGTGTCCTCCGACGTATTCCTTATCTTAGATAGAAATCCTTCAGCTTTGCTGGCCTCGGAAAATTTTTTCGCCAGAGGGCGCTGCGCGTCGATGATCGCCGAGTCGATGACCCTCGACGGCCTCCGTGCCGACGTCGACGTCATCCTGCCTATAAAGGCCGCGCGCAGCGTCCGTTGCTCAGTTCCGTTTTTCCGCGCTTCGTTGTGCCTCGGAACACCGTTGCTCAGTTCTCGTCAAGATAACGTATATAATAACTACTATTTACCTCGATATCGATGGCATCCTCCTCCGACCCGACGACCCCTCGGTCCGGTTTCAAAAAGTGCCGAGACTGCGGGAAGAAAATGTCGTTGACGGACCCTCACAGGGTCTGTTTGTGGTGTCTGGGAATCACGCACCAGAGTTCGGAGTGTGAGGAATGCCTTTCCATGACGGCGAAAGCCTTGAAGGAGCGTAGGGGGAAGCTCGAGAGAGGTAGGTCAACTTTAACTTCCTCGAAAGCTTCTTCGGTAGAGTCGAGACGTTCGTCTCCTCACCATAAAAAACACTCTCGATCTAGATCACGAAGTGGCTCCCACCACTCGTCGACATCGAGACACTCGAAGAAGAGACGTAGGAGATCCCCTTCGTCATCTTCGTCGAGTTCTCCTGAGAGAGTTCATTGCCCCACAAAACGCAGCTCGCAAGCTGAGTGGGAGGAATTCAGGAAAAAGATGCTAAGCGTCTTCGAGAAAGCGGCCTCGTCCCCCTCGAAGACAGCTGAGGGTGATACCCCGGGTAAAAAACCCAAAAAATCTAAACGCCGCGAGTCGCAGTACCCGGCGGAAAAGTCAACCCGAAAGCGCCTCGAGCCATCGGGAGATAAAGCATCATCGACGCCATCGTCGAAAACTCCTTCGAAACAGAGGTCGGCGCCATCGACGCCGTTGTCGAAGGATTCATCGGCGCATCAGTCGATCGAGTCGACGCCGACGTCGACGCCGATATCGACGCCGGTGAAGGAAAGAACCACGGCTACTCCACAGCCAACGGTTAGACAAAAGACCTCCGACTCGACGCCGAGAACGTCGACGTCGTTCTCGAGCAGGACTCCGATCCTTTCGAGTTCTTCGAGGCCTAGTACACATTTCTCGACGCTTTTCACGGCGCCTTCGAGTACTTTCACGTCGGTGTCGACGACATCGACGTTTTCAAGGCCTGTGATGATGGCTCCTTCTGCATTGGAAATGGGGTTTATACCATTCCAAAAACCAATGTATCCCCCTTTAACCTCGATTTTTGAGGAAAGGGAGGATTCAGACCAAGATATTGATTTACAGAGGACCACATCACCAGAGCCAGAGACTTTCGCCTCTGAGGAAGGAAGATTAAAAAATCTTCAGGATGCACTTCAGGAAGCTAGTGGCTTGGACACTTCTCCTGAAGCAGAATTTATCAAACCAGACCCAGGAGAACATGCGGAGACTCCATATAGAGCTCTGATGTCTAGAATCATAGAATTTATGGGTTGGTCTGCACCTTCTCCTGCCTTTCAGCAGGATGACCTCACTGACATACTGGACAAGGGCCCACAGGAGGATCCTGTGGTTCCATTTCACTCTGCTCTACAGAGAAGGATTTTGACAAACTGGGAAACGCCAGAAATTATCCCGGCAGTAAATAAAAAACTGTCAACAAAATACAGGGTGGCTAGTTCTGACCCTGAATATTTGTCAAAACACCCTACTCCTGAGAGCTTGGTTGTACAGGCTGCAACCTCATCAGGCAGCACATCTGCATACCCCACTGCTCCGCAGGATAGGGATGACAAAAAGTATGATGCCATGGCTAAGAAGGTTTTTTCTGCCTGTAGCATGGCGTTAAAGTCTATTAACGCGACCTGTACGCTCGCTAGGTTCAGCCACACCCTTTGGGAGTGCGCTTCATCAGCGGCTGACTGCCTCCAAGAAGGAGAGGAAAGGGACGCATTTTTAAACATCATCAGGGATGGTAAAGATGCGATGTGCGAGACCCTACAAACTGGCCTAGATTCTGCTGACAGTATCAGCAGGGCCATGGCGGCAAGTACCACAATCCGCAGGCATGCGTGGTTGAGGAAGTCTGGTTTTGCCTCTGACGTGCAGACCAGGCTTTTGAATATGCCCTTTGACGGTTCTACCCTCTTTGGAAAGAAGGCGGATGACAGTTTGGAGAAACTGCAAACGTCCAAGGCAGCAGCCAAGTCATTGGGAGCTGCTATCCGTCAGAATACCTTTCGTCCTTCGGGATCATCGTGGAGAGGACGGTCCTTTCGTTACTATTCCTCATATGGAAGGGGCAGGGGACGACCGGCTCAAAGAGGCCAAGGAAGATTTACCCGTGGTGGACGGGGTAGGGGAAAGAAAGCCGCACCCGCAGGAGCAGGAGCCACTTTACCTTCGGCAACTGCATCAGCCGCTTCAAAACCACTCTGAGGTCTCCCCTCACAGAACACCAGTAGGGGGCAGGTTAACTCACCATCTGACGGAATGGCAGGCTATTACGTCAGATGCTTGGGCTCTGGAGACAGTGGCCCAAGGTTACTGCCTGCCCTTCCTACATATCCCTCAGAGTCATCCACCGGGGAACAACCCTTTGAAGCTTCCAGATCCGCTCCTCTTGCAGGAGGTTTTAGACCTGCTAGAGAAAGGTGCCATAGAACTGGTACCTGTAGCGGAAAGGAACAAGGGTTGGTACTCCCCCTACTTCATAATACCGAAGAAGGACGGAGGACTGAGACCCATCTTAGACTTACGGGAATTGAACAAATTCCTCCGAAAGGACAAGTTCAAGATGGTGACTCTCTCTCAGATCCTTCAGGCCCTCCAGCTTCAGGACTGGTTGGTATCTCTAGACCTCCAGGACGCTTATTTCCATGTGCCGATCCATCCCAGGCACAGGAGATACCTGAGGTTCGCAATTGGCAGCTCTCATTATCAATTTCGAGTTCTGCCATTTGGGCTAACCTCCGCCCCGAGGGTCTTTACCAAGCTAATGTCGGTTGTGGCTGCAAGTCTAAGGAGGGAAGGGATTCATGTCTACCCTTACCTAGACGATTGGTTGATCAGAGCTGTATCTTCGGAACAGGCTCAGAGACAACTAGATTATGTTTGCCACTTCCTTCACAAGCTGGGCTTCTCCCTCAATTTAAAGAAGTCACAGATGATACCATCACAGAGACTCCAATTCATTGGAGCAGTCCTGGACACTTCCCTGGGAAAAGCCTTGCCACCAGAGGTGAGGGCTCGAGATATTCTGCAGATGGTCATCAGATTTCAGAATGCCCAATATCTCCCAGCCTACGACTTTCTGAGGTTGCTAGGCCTCATGGCATCCTGCATATTCCTCGTGCCGGAGGCTCGCCTGAGAATGAGATCCCTCCAGTGGGCACTGAGAACTCAGTGGTCACAGTTCTCAGGAAGGATGACAGATCTCCTTCGGATCCCGGTCAAAGTAGCCCGAGACCTTCAGTGGTGGGCCTGTCGGGAGAACATCCTGAAAGGAGAAATGTTTTGGCAACCATGGCCGGAGATAACAGTAGTCACGGATGCCTCACTCACGGGGTGGGGAGCTCACGCCAACGACTTGACCATCAGCGGTCGTTGGTCTCCATCGGAGTCCAGACTACATATCAACCTGTTGGAGCTGAGAGCCATCAGACTAGCGCTGAAGGCTTTTCTGCCGTCTGTACGGGGAAGAAACGTCCTAATAATGACGGACAATACAGTGGCCATGCACTACCTCAACAAAAGAGGAGGCGTAGGCTCACTACCACTGTGCAGAGAGGCGATGCAGCTCTGGTTTTGGGCAATTCAGGAAGGAATCTCTCTATCGGCAATTCACCTAGCCGGAGAGAAGAACTTGACAGCGGACGCTCTGAGCAGGCAGAGCACAGTCTCTCACGAGTGGGAGATAGCTCAGGAAGTCCTTCAAGAGATCTTCGCCCTTTGGGGAACCCCTCAAGTGGATCTGTTCGCCACCAGTATCAACAGGAAGTGCGACAGATTTTGCTCAAGGGAATTTCCCCCGAGAGGAGCTCTAGGAGATGCGTTCGTAGTGGACTGGGAGTTCCCACTTCTGTACGCGTTCCCTCCGGTCCCTGTCATTCCTCAAATGATCAGGAGGTTGAGAAGGTTTCGGAAGACCATGATCCTAATTGCCCCGGATTGGGCCAGGAGAACGTGGTACCCGGACCTTCTAGACATGTCCATCTGCCCTCCAATTCGACTGCCATACAGAGAGGATCTTCTCTCGCAGAAGGAAGGTCAGGTTCTCCATCCAGCCATCAAGACCCTCAACCTTCACGCTTGGTGTCTGAAAGGTTGAGGTACAAGGATTGGGACCTTCCGGATGATGTTATGGAGGTGTTGCTTTCGGCCAGAAGGCCGGCAACTAAAACTCTATACCGCTGCCGTTGGAACAAATTTTGCAGCTGGTGCAGAGAAAAGAATATTGAACCCTTTTCTTGTGGTACACCTATGGTGTTGTCATTCTTACTTTACCTGGCTAATTCAGGCCTACAGGTTGGCACAATTAAGGGCTATCTCGCAGCGCTATCAATCTTTAAGCGCACTGCAGAGGAGCCTTCATACTTCAAAATTCCATTGGTAATACAATACCTAAAAGGATTAACTAATGTTTATCCCCCGAAACCTTTTCAAGTTCCCTTATGGGATTTAAACCTAATTTTAAACTTCCTAAAGGGTGCCCCTTTTGAACCACTACACTCTTGTTCATTGAAGCTTCTCACCCTCAAAACTGTTTTGCTAATAGCATTGACATCTGCTAGAAGGGTTAGCGAGTTGCAAGCCTTATCGTGTAAACCTCCACATACAATCTTTTACAAGGACAAAGTTGTTCTTCAGGTGAAGCCTAACTTCCTCCCGAAGGTAGTCTCGGAGTTTCACATCACTCAGAAGATTATATTACCTTCTTTCTACCCTCCTCCTCATCCGGGGAAGGAGGAAGAGAGACTGCACAGGCTGGACCCTAAGCGAGCCTTGAGCTTCTATATCAGCAGATTGGCTAAGATCAGACAAGCAGACCAACTCTTTGTAGGTTATGCAGGACATAAGTTGGGCCTTCCAATAACAAAACAAACCATCTCCAGATGGATTATTTTAGCCATTCTGGAGTGCTACAAATTGGCAGGAAAGGAGCCTCCTCAAAATCTAAGGGCTCATTCTACCAGGGGTATCGCAACATCCTCAGCCCTTCAAAGAGGGGTGCCAATTCGAGATATATGTGCGGCTGCCACATGGTCGTCCGCACATACATTTACCAAATTCTATAGCCTGGATTCCTCCTCTAGTCAAGAAACTAGATTCGGCAAGGCTGTGTTACACTCTGTCCATTCTGGAAGGGTAACATAACTTTTATTACTCCCGCCTCCAGTCACAATACCACTGCTATGGGAGTCTATCTAAGATAAGGAATACGTCGGAGGACACAATCCCTTCGAAGAACTAGTTACTCTTACCTTGTAACGTTCTTTCGATGGGATGTTCCTCCGACGTATTCCTTATCGACCCTCCCATCCATCCCCGCAGTATGACTTCCTGTGGGTTTGCAGCCTATGCTCCTTCAAGGTGATTAGTCTAATCCAAAAACATTACTGGGGACTACAAAACGGAACTGAGCAACGGACGCTGCGCGCGGCCTTTATAGGCAGGATGACGTCGACGTCGGCACGGAGGCCGTCGAGGGTCATCGACTCGGCGATCATCGACGCGCAGCGCCCTCTGGCGAAAAAATTTTCCGAGGCCAGCAAAGCTGAAGGATTTCTATCTAAGATAAGGAATACGTCGGAGGAACATCCCATCGAAAGAACGTTACAAGGTAAGAGTAACTAGTTCTTCTACCACATTATCACACCTCCTTTGAAGTGGCATATGGCTAATTGCAAGCCATCACCGACTAACAATATCCCTTTGTGTTTAATCCTGAACCGGATTATTTTAAGATTACCTCACTGATGTGAATCAGTGTCCTTACAGAACCCAGAAAAATTGCCAGTATAAACAAAAACTGTGAGAACAACAATACTAAGCTCCGAATATTTCACAGAAATACACTGGCCCTCATTACGACCCTGGCGGATTTTTTCCGCCAGCGACGGACTTTCCGGCCATGGCGCAAAGTCCCTTTACGCCATGGCGGATGGCGGACTTACCGCCCCATTCCGAGGTCGGCGGGGCGGTAAGTCCCCATTGACCCATTTACCCTTCCCCATTCCCATTTCGGCCCCATAGGGCTCAATGGGAGTGGGGAAGGAGTTAATTACGCCACCGTAAAATACGGTGGCGTAATTAACACCAAGGTCCCAGAGCGCCATGGATTTTTCCGCCCGCAAAAAGCGGGCGGAAAAATGACCATGGCGCTCCAGGAACTCGTAGTTGGCGGTAAGGGGTCCGCGCAGCTAACGCTGGCGCAGACCCCTTAGCGCCAGGGTCGTAATGAGGCCCACTGTAAATATGTAAACCGAGCCCCAATTTACAAAAAAAAGTAGCATTTTTGTTTTCACTGAAATTAAATTATCGGGCACTGTAAGTGTAGTTATATAATTTGAGGTGATTTTGTATATGCTGCTACACTTTGTTTCAGCCAGTTTACATATTTTTGCACAGTATTAATTTCATGAATGGATGTATACTGCTTTGGGTTATGGCTGGAAGTATAATCATGTGTCGATTTGTCTAGGTGTGTGCAAAATGTTAAGAACAATTCACTTTTGAAAAAAAAAAAATGTGTTCCAAAAAATAACAAGGAGGAGATGTCGGAAAACTCAAATGTTGTAAAAGTTTTGATTTTTAAAACTAAATACAACAATAAACCAAAAAAACGAAAAAAGAGTTTTTCAGTGGACTTTGGAGCAGGGTGGTTATAAATGACGTTCCGACAACAACAGAAACCTACTGTTCTCCAGCTTGTGCACAGACATTTGCAGATTCGCACATTTTTCTCAGATTGGAGTTTAGCGGCTCACCACGGCATGCATAACTGAACCCAAAATCATGCAAGTGATTCCAGACCATGTCATTTTTGTTGAATTGCAATATGGAAATGTGGAAAAAAACCATCAATCCCGGCACTTAGGAACACTTAGCCGCTGACTTATTTTCCTCCACGCTGTAAAGGATCGCAGGGAGAGACTTATCATGGGGAGCTTTCAAGTCCTTCAATCTTCACCTATGCTTGCATTTAGTTTGTTTGGTGTTTCACTTTCTTCCAGCTTTGTATATTTACAATTCTAAACTCAAGTAGATCTAGTCCACTGAATTAATTCACTTACCAATTTAAATTAAAACGTTTTTCTGAAAGGGACCCATCTCTGTATGCTCCTGTACGTTTTCCTCTTTGACAATGAGCTGATAGTTGATGTGCATCCCTGCCAAATTATTTATAGAGGTAGAGGATCTTTTCTTGAAAATTTGAAAATTGATAACCAGTAGCCATAAGCGATGAAAATCATAAACAAACTTGAGAAATTAAGTAGACTTGAACTCTCTAAGACAAGGTTGTCCAGCTCCAGGCCTTGAGGGCCAGAATCCTGATTGGATTTCAGGATAATATTTGTTAATGTTCATGAGCAGAAATGTGCACACTTTTACAATCATTGTATGCAAATGTATCTCATAAATATTAATGAGGGGTCTCCTGAAAATCTGGCATGTTTTCAGCCCTCCAGGCCTGGAGCTGCACAGCCCTGCTCTAAATGGTGGTGGAAGCATACGACTTCCCCCAATTACCTCCAAACTTGCCTTTACCTCTTCCTTTGAGAATGTTTACATGTTTAAGCTATGTGGAGACCAATGATGATCTGTAAAAAGAATAGGAGGAAAATCTGGCTACAAGCCAGATTAAAATCCTGATTAAGTATGCACTATGGGACCAGCTAATATATAAAAAAAAAAGTTACAATTGCCTGATGGGATCACTAAGACAGATCTAGGAGACAGATGGACCTCATTTTCCAATCCGTTAGGACGGAGCCTAGCTTAACACTAAGAAGAGATCAGACCAAGAAAAGTGCGGACATTCAAAAGGGATGAAACATTTCAATGCCAATATGACAGCATCAATCTGCATGCTGTATCCAACACTCCTCCATTGAACCCAGAGCCTTAAAGTTTGGATATTGAGCCTTCATTGAGTGATACTGAGGATACCATTGCAGTTCAATGAACCGTAGGACCATCAAGTTTAGGAGAAATGGAAGTAATATGACAGGCCAACAAAAGAGACCACCGACCCACCAAGAAGAATCCAGGAAGTGCATGAGGAGGGGCAAACGTTGGTTTGAAAGATCAAAGATTACTCATTCCTCAGAACACAGCACCGAGGTCAACAATGGTTTTGTTACTTACTAATCTATCTTCTCTTCCCCTGTCTACTATAGAAGAGTCAGCATCAGCACTTTGTCTCTCTCATCTCAAAAGATCTTGGTAGAACAGTCACCATTGTAAATTAGTAACAAGTTGAAGAGCTGAGATGCAATGTGTGCACATTTATGTTTGTACAATTCTATTACAACAGAATGGTGCAGCTTGTTGCAGCCCTAGAGCCCCCCTGCATGGGAGGTCCAAAGGAACATAGCTTGAGTTTATGTAACATGCTTTAGGGCTACTTCCTTCATTTACATTTATGAAAAATATATATGTCATGGGATTCAAAAGTAAGCATTTATTGTGTTAGTGCAGTTGAATTTGCATGAACATTCCTTGTATTGACATATTCTTAGCCTGGTTTCACTTGGAGTAATTTTAGGGCTTAGTGTACTTGTGTTGAGTAGTATAGCATTTTTAGTAAAATTCTCAAGTCAGATGAGTAACATATATTAGAAAATATATATATATATGTTTACTACAAATGCCATTGATGTTAGCACCTAGAGAAATGTTTTCTTTTTTCCTTGTATAATTACTGTTCATGTCATTAAACAATACAGAATACAAACAACTTTCCAAAGATGTTGTGCAGTATCAATGACACATGTGTCAAGTTTCAACACAAATACACTAAGTCCTAAAATTAATTAATTCAGATCGTGGTGCTGTATCACCCTCTGTCAGAAGTACCCCTAGGTCCTTCTGGAGACACTGGAAGATTCATCATCCTCGTTATGCACAATGGAATCCAAGATGGCGGCTACTCAGTTCTATCACCATCAACTGTTGTTACCAGTCTAGTCTTCCATCCAAGATGGAAGAGCCAGATCAACAACTCCTTTCACTTCTATATATGCAGTGGGGGAAGACAGGTAATTGCGTTGCTACTCCGTCTTAACTGTATTAGCATTGCTCCTGCTCTCCTTCGCGTTTGCAGTTCCCTTTGGAATTCCTTGAATTCAGTTTTCTTCTATCTCTCTTCTTCGTGTTCTATTACGTCGGATCCATACCCCGACTTTCTTTTCCTTTCCTCCCATCCTCCTGTTATTTTGTCTAATATTCCAATCTAGACTTATTCTTTCTTTGCTCTTGTACGCAATCTTTTTGCCGCGGTCGCCCCTTCATTGTTTCTTACCCTTCGCCGTACTTCCGCGGCTCGCCTTTCTTTCTTTTTTAATGGTGTTCTGCCAGCTCCCTTCAGAGTACCTCCTCACTTCGTTGTCCTCCCGCGGCTCACCTTTCTTTTTTCACAGCGCTTCTGCCAGCTCCCTTGAGAGTTCCTCCTCCCTTCGCTGTCCTCCCGCGGCTCGCCTTTCTTTTTTCACGGCGCTTCTGCCAGCTCCTTTCAGAGTTCCTCCTCCCCTCGACATCCTCCTGTGGCTCGCCTTTCCTATTTCCATGGCACTTCTGCCATTTATTTGCCTTACTGCATTTCTCTCCGCCTTACTTCCGCAGGTTTCTATGGCGCTTCTGTCCACTTGTTTGGCTCTTCCTTGTTCCCTTTCCTTCCGCTGAGAACAGCTGAGACAATCTGATCTGCATTTACACCCTTCCAAAAAATCCTTCTTCCTCTGCATGGTGTCCTACCGCAACCCTTCCAGCTTTTTAGGGGCTGCTCCGCCTTCTTTGGTTCCTGGTACTACAGACATCGGTTTGGCTGCATCACTTCTTCCTGAATAGCTGGAACATATGCTGATCATCTCTCCTGGAACTTATTCAACACAGACTCTGAAGAATCTTCAACCTTATCATCTGGGTTTTATTCCCCAAGATGGCTTCCAAGGGGGCGGCCTGCTGGGTTGCACAGAGCCCAGTTTTCTGGTCTCTGAACGATTGGGGGGACGTTCCTGTATTCATCTAGTTTGGAGTTCAAGGAAAAAGAAGACTTTTGAGTACTCTCCTGTTGATGATAAGTTGTTAAGAGATAGCAATGCCCCATAATGATTAGAGATGGATCAACAAATTCAACAACTCGTTGCAGCAGTACAAAATCTCGATACAGAAGTACAGACACTGCGTAATGAAAACACCATGCGCCGACAAATGATCACACCCAGGACTGAACTACCTCCTGGACCTTTACCTATTGGTAAATACGAAGGTAACCCTGAAAGATTAAAAGAATTCCTGGACTCCTGTACCGTACAATTCACCCTAAAACCAGCATTCCTTCCTACAGACCAATCCAAGGTTAGCTTCATGATATCTAACTTCTCTGGGAGCGCGCTGGCTTGGGCTACCCCACTAGTAACCACACACAATCAACTCATGGACACATTTGCCGGGTTCACAAACAGCTTACAAGCTATGTTTCGACTCAGAGAAATAGTGATTACAGCACAAGAAAATATCCTTGCCTTAAAACAAGGAAGTATGGAACTGTTAACTTTCATCACACAATTTAAGCAACTGGCTGCAGAAAAGGCCTGGTCTGACGACGCTCTTCTCACCATATTTAGAAGAAATTTGAACGAGGAGTTGAAGGACGAACTATCAAGAGTTCCCCGTCCTCACAATCTTGCTGAGATGATCACTCTCGTCCTACAAATGGACTACAGAATCCAAGAAAGAAACTTAGAAAAAAGGAAAGGTCGTGCCTGGATGAATCCAATGGTTTCAAAACACGAAGGAGTCAAGACTTGTAAGTACTCTCCTGTTGATGATAAGTTGTTAAGAGATAGCAACGCCCCATAAAGATTAGAGATGGATCAACAAATTCAACAACTCGTTGCAGCAGTCCAAAATCTCAAAACAGAAGTACAGACACTGTGTGATGAAAACACCATGCTCCGGCAAATGATCACACCCAGGACTGAACTACCTCCTGGACCTTTATCTATGGGTAAATATGAAGGTAACCCTAAAAGATTAAAAGAATTCCTGCACTCCTGTACCATACAATTCACCCTAAAACCAGTATTCTTTCCTACAGACCAATCCAAGGTTAGCTTCATGATATCTAACTTGTCTGGGAGTGTGCTGGCTTGGGCTACCCCACTAGTAACCACAGACAATCAACTCTTGGACACATTTGCCGGGTTCACAAACAGCTTACAGGCTATGTTCGGACTCAGAAAAATAGTGATTACAGCACAAGAAAATATCCTTGACTTAAAACAAGGAAGTATGGAACTGTTGACTTTCATCACGCAATTTAAGCAACTGGCTGCAGAAACGGCCTGGTCTGATGACGCTCTTCTCACCATATTTAGAACGAATTTGAACGAGAAGTTGAAGGACGAACTATATGTTCCCGTCCTCACAATCTTGCTGAGATGATCACTCTTGTCCTAGAAATGGACTACAGAATCCAAGAAAGAAACCTAGAAAAAAGGAAAGGCCGTGCCAGGATGAATCCGATGGTTTCAAAACACGAAGGAGTCACGATCTCCCGAACAACTTAGGACGAACCTATGAAAGTGGGAATGACCAGAGGGCCACTTACCCCTGAAGAAAGGAATAGGAGATGCACCTTGGGGTTGTGACTGTATTGTAGATCAGACAAACATGTACTAAAGGACTGTAACCTGGTACCTCCACAACGTTCGGGAAACACCTCCACCTGTTCATAAGGGGAACCGTGAACGGGTCCATTGTTAAGAGTTCCCTAGAATGTATTGCCAATTCACCTCATATGGTGATACTACCGATAACTCTTCAATTTCAGGAAACCACAATTGAAAGAATATCAGCTCTTGTGGATTGTGGTGCTACTGGACTCTTTATGGACACTGAATGGGCTCTTAAAAACAAGATACCTCTCATAACCAAGGCAACTGCTGTACCCGTAGAAGGCGTAGACCATTTTTAAAAGTTGTCAATTAAAATGAAACTTTGGCGGTATAATCTCCTATATATATATTTGTGAAAGTGTGTTTGTATGTTTGGGTTGGCTCCAGCCCCATAACAGTTGGGGGGCTGATATTTTGGCCCAAGGTCGGCATACCAGTATGGGGTGTACTGGCGATAGTGAAATTGGACCAGTCCCACCCATTTGCCCTGCACAGGGCAGGTTCTGGCCCTGTGCTATCAGTTTAGGCAATTTCTGGAGATTGCCGATTTTGCGATTGTAGGCTCCGGCCCCACACTAGTTGGTGGGCTGATATTTTGGCCTGAGGTTGGCATACCAGTCTGGGGTGTACTGCTGATGGTGAAATCTGACCAGCGCCACCCATTCGCCCTCCACAAGGCGGGGTCTGGCCCTGTGCTATCAATATAGGCGATTTTGGGAGATTGTCGATTTTACGACTTTTCCATAAATAGGAGGTTAGGACACAAGTTCTGCATACAAGTCTATGGTGTACTGGCGATAGTAAAATTTGACCAACCCCACCCATTCACCACGCACAGGGGTGTAGCGGGGTCTGGCCCTGTGCTATCAGTATAGGCGATTTCGAGAGATTGACGATTTTGCGATTTACATACAAAAGGTTATAGCAGACCCCCAGGTGCATGTGAGCTACAGACCATGCAAAGCCGGGTGGTACTGCTAGTCTGATAGATATAATAGAACATCTTCAACATTTAAAAATTATACTAGTGTTGTGATAAGGCAAGCTGACAAAAGTGAAGGTGTAGTGAGCTAGGAAAGAAGTATTTACTTGAAAGAGATGAACAATAAGTTATGAGAATCTAATTGTTATGAATTGGTCAATGAGCAAATACTTGTAGAATTTAAAATCAGATATGATGAATTATTATCAGAATGCAAAACAATAAGCTCTTACCCTCTTAGATTTCGAGGACATTGTTTTTCTCAAATGTGATTATCCGGTAACTTCTTATACTTCCTACCAAAGATTCATAAGAATTAATTAAATCCATATTGGAGGTCTTTCTAATTTTTTTAAATCAATATTTACAATAATTTTTGAAAAGTTTGAATTAATACACTTCAGACAATTCTGATTTGCTGGATATACTACAGTGATTCATATGGGAACAAGCTTACATCTTGGTTTCTCTGGATTTGTTATCCTTATACACAAGTATTGTACTTGGGAATTGATTGGAAGCATATACAAACTATTTAAATTCTAGATTATTACGTTTTAAATAACATAATTAAATGCTAGAGCTATGTTAAAATGTTGTTCAGACTATAATATCACGGGGCGCTCGACAGCCCGAGCGTAATGGCGGTGTTCCTGTAATGCTCCGCTTCAACAGAGACATGAAACACTAGGATTCCCAGTTCACTGGCATGAGAGGAATGAATGGAGGCACTTGGTGCAGGGCGAGATCTGGCATGCTTCTGTCGGACCCTGGGACCGGGGCAGGTTCCTGGTGATGTGGGGGTAGGGGGCCTGAACATTGCCTGATGCGGCCATCTGACACGCTCTGGTGGCTGACCCTCGATGAGGGAGTAGCGGCACTGGGCGACAGGGCGGGCTGTGCAGGCCCGACGCGGCAGCCCCATAGATTGCCTTTAGGTAGCTGCCACTTGTGGTGACAGCATGTCTGAGCCGATGAAGATGCCGGTACCTAGCACCGGGTGTGGGCTCGATGTGCCGTCCCGCCTGCTGCAGGCCACTGAGGGACAGTCTGGCTTGGATGGATGCGACCTGGAAAGCAGCCCCCATAGGGGAGCCACGAGAGGTGGTGAAGTCGGCCTGATGTGAGGATCCAGCTGGGCCTGCTATCCTCTTAGACTGGGATGCAGCATGCAGCACACGGTCCAAGCAGCAGACCATGCTAATCTGCTCATTGACACTATGCTAGGAGAAGTGCTGGAGAGCAGGGATCGGGCAGGTGAGCAGGGGTGGGAGTGCCTGCCCGCCTTCTGTCCCTATGGATAATGCCCTGGGGGCACATGGAGACATTGACCTGCTCTGGGTGACAGTGGCTAAATAGCCTTTGAGATGCAGATTTGCCAACATCAGGAGTGAGCAGTGAGCCACCCTCAGTGGGAAGACACCCTCACCGCTGCATTCCACAAGTGCGTCTACTGGTCTTGAGTGGCTCCTGCCTGGGGACTTAATATTGGAGAAGTGACATTCTGTGAGGCTCTAGAGCCCCTGAGAAGGGGGCATGAGCCGATCTGACCACAGACTTAGACCGGATAGCCTATTTCCAGCGACAAACAGGGGCATTTTCGCAACTGCTGGCAGAGATTGTCCAAGTCGCAATGCAGCGCAGTCAGTCCCAAGGGGCAGCGGACTGGCACGAGGTCTGGTGGCTCCATGTTGAATGCGGCACCCTGGGTGGAAAAAGTGGAAATGGATACAATCGAGTAATTTCAGGTGATCTTGGCTGAGATTAAGACCCTGAATCAGAACACATTGGAGTCTAATCTGGCAGTCCAGAATGTGGCGAAAGAGCTTAAAGACATAAATCAGCGCCCCAATGCCCAAGCAGAGAGAACCACTGATAATGACCAACAGATCAGCGAGATATGGCAGTGGAATTAGACATGGATATTAAGGAGATACAGCAGCTGGGGTGAAGCCAGATGACCAATAAAATCGATCCTGCTGTAACAACCTGTGGCTGGTTGCGGTGCCCGAGGGCGCAGAGGGCATTGACCTTCAGTGGTTCCGTTGCTCGCTGTGGCAAACCATACTGCACCTAGAGGACCCATGGGAGTTCCTCATCGAGCAAGCACACACAGCGCTGATCCCAAAGCCGGCTGCAGAGGCGCATCCCTGCGTCATCACAGTATGCTTCTTGTACTTCCAACATATGATCTCCGTGCTGAAGGCGTACCATAAACACATTCCGATCTGGCTAGACGGCAACCAGATACAGTTCTTCAATGATTTTTCGGTGGAGGTGTCCCGGAGATGCAGTGAGTTTAACCCTATCTTTGAGGCCCTCAGAGGATGCTTGCACCGCTATTACCTGAAATTCCTGGCAGTGTCGTGCTTCCAATTACATGGCAGCTGTCCCTCTCTTCACTCCCCAACAGTGGCTTGCCAGTTTCTGGCTGCCCATGATATCCTGGGTACTGAGTCTATTCCTCCTCTTGAGACTCATTCTGCTACATCTCAGGATGAGACCTTGGATCAGCATCCTATTCAGGAGAAACTGAGATGGAAGAAGAAGAGAAACCAGTGACCTAAGGGTGCCTCGCGCACAGTGGGGAGGAGGAGACTGGACAAGTCACCACCTTGACAGATCTTCCACAGTGGACCACTGGTTCTCCTCTGGTGCCCCTACCATTACCACCAACATGACTGTTTGTGTTTGCAGGGGCGGGTTGCGCCATAGGGCCTTTTTCGGTGGAGCTCCGATCAGAGGAGTTGCGATGCTGCCTGCCGAACCTTATTTGCACCAAACGCAAATGATCCTTTGTCGGACTTGCTGGCGACACTCCTGAGAAGCTACTCGTCAAACCCCCTAGCTGTGGTTATGACTGCCTTTGATCGAATTTCAGCACATTGATATTGGTGGATCATGAGGGAGGGCTATGACCCCTCTCGACCACTGATCCAGCATTGGTTCTACTGTTGTCTTATTGGGCTCACCACTGAGGGGCACAGTGTTTACACAGTCATAATTTATTCTTGTTTTCATTTGATGCTTTTTTTTTCTTTACTACATGGGGGAGGTGGGCCGGACAATGGGTGCATGATGCAAGGGAAGGCTGTGAAGGACCTTGGGATGGGGCAGACCATTGGAGGGTGGGCAGGGGAGCTCTCTGGTGGATTCGGGGGGGGGGGCGGCAGCGGGGTGCGGTATTCGGGACCCTGTAGGGCTAGTACACAGGATGCTCAGGTTGCTGGGGGAAAGGGTGGGAGGGTGGCAGGGATGGGAAATAGCCTGAAATGACTTCACTACCTTTATTACCCTGAATACTCAGGGATTGAGTGACCCGATTAAGCGGCGCAGGATGTTGAATTTAATGCGAGTTGAGGGAGGTGATATTGTATTTCTCCAAGAGACCCATCTAGATAAGGGAGAAGCATAAAAACTGGGTCGAACAAGCTTTTCACGCCCCCTACTACTGCCAAAGAGGGAGCTTGATACTCATTCACAAACGCCTCCCCTTTGCTCCGCTGCACACACAAATACAACCGTAGGGGCGCTTCCTGCTTGCGAGGTGGGTGCTCTTCCAGCATTGTGTTACCCTGTTGAACATTTATGGCCCGACGTTTGATAACTCTTGTTTATCTCACATGTTTTCACGCAATGCCCCCTTGACATGAACCCTCTCATGCTTATAGGGGCGGGCCTCAATGTTGCCCTCACGCCAAGCTTTGACAGACAGCCCCCTCCTCCCACCCGTGACGCTCTTCACAAACAAACGCAGACGCTCTTGCTTCAGATGGATGAACTACACTTATGAGACAAATGGAGAGAGCTCCATCCAAGACAGAGGGATTTTTCCGTCTACTCGAACCGCCATGGGAGCTGTGCTAATTTTGACTACTGGCTGAAAGGTTCCTCGATGTTGCCCATGGTTGTCAGGTGGGAAATTCGTCCCATCACTATCTTGGACCATGAGTCGGGGGTTCTGTGAGCACTGCTCCCGACGACACGCCTGCAGGCCCCACAGTGGTGGCTGAATTTGGCGGCATTTCAATATGCCAACTACATGGCGCGCCTAAGACACCACGTTGACCGCTTCAGGGATGTAAACTTAATGGAGGGCTTCATGGTGGTAAGATGCTGGGACGCCTTTAAGGCGGTACTTGGGGGGCATTGCATTACAGAATGGGCATACAAATTGATGGGCTGGAGACATCGCAAGCAGCAGCTCCAGGCAGAGTTTCTGACTCTGGAGCGGGTGCATAAGGCTTCTCGGGATCGATCACTGTTGGGAAAGATTCAATATTGTTGGGGTGATCTCAAAACGTACACCACACTGCGGGCACAGATGTTTTTTTCAAAGTGTGTCCAATCCTTTTTTAATCTAACAATCACCCGCTTAGACCGCTGGTTGTGTTACTGAAGGGCCTACAAAGGGCACAGGTCATCGACACAGTGAAAGATGAATCAGGCTCCTGGTATCCAATACCAAGGTGATTAATGATCGCTTTGAAGAGTTTTACCGCCAACTGTACACAGATCTGCCAGCTTACGCGCCAGGGTCCATCCAAAATTTTCTGATGAACCTCCAGCTACCCACGGCGCTGGGCTGGTTGAACTATCCAAATTAAACCACCCTATAGAAGAGGGGGGGGTTGTGGCGGTGATCATGAAGCTAACTGGAGGCAATGCGACAGGTCCCAAAGGTCTCCCGATCGATTTATACAAGGCGCTGGCAGACAAACTGGCCCCAGAGCTCCCCTCTGTGTTTAATGGGGCAAGGGATGTGGGGCCCTGCGACCTAATGCTGTTGGCTAATATTGTTGTGTTCACTAGGCCAGGCAAAGACTTGACCAAGTGTGTCGCGTGTAGGAAAATCTTGCTTATTAATACTGATGCCAAGGTTTTGGCTAAGTATTTAGCTAACCGCTTAAACTCACTCGTCCCCAGTCTGGTCCACCCGGATCAAATGGGTTTTATCCGCGGGCGGCACTTGTGTGACAATCTGAGGAGTGTGCTTAATGTGAGGGCCACAGGAGCTGACTGTGAGGATGTAGTACTTGCCCTTTATGCCAAGAAGGATTTTGATAAGGTCAACTGGACCTATATGTTCACTGCCTTATGTGCTTTGCGCATCAGGGGATACTTCTTGGATATGATCAGACTGCTATATACCTACCCTCGAGCCTCGGTGGTCACTAATGGATATACGTTGGCTCTGTTTCATCTGTTTTCTGGCACTCGACAGGTTGCCCCTTGTACGCCCTCCTATATGCTTTAGGTGGAGGGCATCACTAGGGTGGGGAAGGAACACCGCATATCACTCTATTTCGCCGATGTTCTCCTGTACCTCACCGGGTGTCGGCGTAACAACCCTCGGATCCAAACCATCCTGCAGAGCTTTGGGGCAATAGCAGGCTACAAGGTCAATTACGATAAATCAGAGATTATGCCGCTCTGCATGGATATCCACTGGGATCTGGGGGGTGTGGTCCCATTCAGGTTGCAGATGCAGTCCATCAAATGTTTGGGAATACCAGTCGGCTCCTCTGTGCGATCCCTGGCTCTGGACAACTACCCTACCTTGTGTAAGGAAGGCATGGTATCAAAGTAAGACAGACCCAAGTGATCACAATTCAAGGTTGTTTATTAAACTGTAAAATGGGTCAGATAAATGCCTTATCTAACCCTAAATCTAAGATGGGAGCAAGCTACGACCATCAAATAATAATAATACAGTCCTAGTATTAGTCTAGTCAAATAAAAAGGACCCATACTAAAAAAAACTATTGGCAATCCTATGATACAAAATAGTGTGGGATAATGTTCACTAAATAGTGTGGGATAATGTATCCCTTCCCCACGTTTTTTAGCACGGGACAAGGTGGTACTATTGAGCACTACACACTCCTGAGCTTCTCTGGCACGAGCTTACAGTTCCTTTTCTCTATATCAGGGCCTTCTGTGCCCAAGTCTATTGTCATGCAAAGTCTCTTGCTTCAGAGGGCCTAATATGCCAAAAACAACAAAACAAAAGTTCCTTCTGCTAATCTTTCATCAGGTGATTACCCTTCACCCTTGGATCCACCTCAGCCAGGCTCCAATGCTTCTCTCAGTCATCAGCCTCCCTCGGTCGGGCTCAGACCAACCACTCACTGTGGACATCCCTCAGTCTGGTTCATACTTGTCATCACAATGTAGTTCATTAGCTTCTTCACAATGTGGGAGTCACTTCCCTTTTCTTTTGAGGTCCGTCAGTCGGGTTCACTACCGCCTTTCAATCACAATTCCCTCATTTGTAATATTCAAAAGTCTCATTGACTTTTTAAACAACCATCTAGTTTTAGATATGTCCCCCTCATCTGGGCTCGGAGCTTCCAAAGCACTTGCCAATTTTAAACAGAGTCTTCCTTAAGTGCGATCAAATTGCGCCGGGTCACTCTGTTAGCCTATGGCAAGTGCAGGCTTCACAGTTCACACTGTGTTCCCCTCAGCCGAGCTCACAAGCCTGTTTCACAATTCCCTCAGTTGGGTTCACAATTTCAAAATCGTAAAAACCTCTGCAACTTGTCAAGTACTTTTGATTGAACATGGGGTTTGGCTTGACCCTTGTATGACCACCTTGACACCACATGCCGGCCTTCCCTATGGCCTCTTGGTACTTGTAGTTTCAATACTTTTGTAATTCCACATTCTCTTTGATCTGGAAAGGGGTACCAGCTAGAGACCTTCGAATGAGCACCCACGTGGCGCCAGACCACTCTATCTCTGGTACCAAGTTTGATCACAAGATGACCTCTGTCTATTAATCTTCTAAAGGTTGCCACTGCAACCTTGAGCTTAACGCAGTCCGGTCCATGATCAGGTTCTTTCTCACCGGCTGTGCAGAACTTGTTGGCGTTTCTTTTGCACTGGAGTCAAGGACGGTATCACGTTGGCAAATGCGTCTTCCCGCCTTGTCTATGAGTGTGGGAGGGTTCCATGTACCTCTGACATCCGTCACACCATTTGCCAGTGGCGATTCCTGGACTTATGTTTCCTTTGTCAGAGGATTTGCAGATCTGGGTTGAAAAGAGCAAGGGCAACTCCCTCCTTGACGTCCTTTCATATCTGTCCACCTATCTCCTCCGTTTGAACTGGTGTCCTAGAATAGCTGCTTTCTCGTGCGTACGGTCTTGCTCAGAGTGTGCTCTTGTGCTCAGCCTTTTATCCCTATTGGAAAAGGAAAGGCCAGTCAGGTGCGTGTAGTTGTCGGCAGTTGCCTGATCCTTGTGTTGGGACATGTCAGCTAAACAGCTCTGGTTTTAGTCCGTTGTCGCTCAATGTGTGAGAAAGTGTTTGTGTTGGAAAGGGGGGGGGTAGAGTTTCTAAATATCCTATTGACCAGGATGGGGATAAGGTGTCATAAGGAAGGGGATACTGCGTCTCACCCTTCGGTGTCCCACTTCCACTCCCTGAGGACCCCTCATCCAGGTGAACCTCCTGCACTGGTCCACCCCCAGGAACTGGATCCAATAGCGATAGGAGTATCCTGGCCACCTGGATGACAGATCCCCGGGGACTAGCGAGTGAGACACAGAATTGCTTTTTGGGGAAGGTACATTGATGATATTATCATTATATGGAATGGCACAGAATCACAACTACAAGCATACCATTCATTTTTGAATGACAACGATTATAATTTGAAATTCACCATTACCTATAGCCAACAATCCATTAATTTCTTGGATCTCCATCTGTACATACAGGATCAAACCATCCACAGCACTTTATTTACAAAGGAAACTGCAGTCAATAGTATCCTACATGCTGCCAGCAATCATCCTCATCATGTCATCCGAAATATACCATTTGGTGAACTTTTGAGAATCAAAAGGAACTGCACATCATCAGAGGAATTTAAAAAACATCAAGATATGGCAATAGTAAAATTCAAAAAACGTGGATATCAGTCGAAACACCTCAAGAACATGATAACCAAAAGCATGGAGAAACCAAGACAACTTTTACTACAGGACAAACCAAGAAGACCAATGGAACCAGAGAAATGTAGGTTCATCACGACATTCAGTACCAACAAT
Source organism: Ambystoma mexicanum (assembly GCF_040938575.1). Taxonomy (NCBI): domain Eukaryota; kingdom Metazoa; phylum Chordata; class Amphibia; order Caudata; family Ambystomatidae; genus Ambystoma; species Ambystoma mexicanum. The sequence goes on from NC_090940.1 coordinate 526,010,814, forward strand.
CATGTTATCAGAAAGATTTTACAAAGAAATTGGAACATCATAACAAATGATGCAGACCTAAATCTTTTTCTAGAAAAAAAGCCGAACATGGTTTTTCGTAACTGCAACAATTTAAAGAAAATGATAAGTCCATCCTACTTCGACAACAAAAAGTACGAACAATACCAACAGAACCAAATTGTAACATCATGGCTAACACCACCAACATATGGGAATTTTAAATGCAACAATTGTCAGATCTGTCCATATATGTGTAACGGCAAGAAAGAATTTGAACAACCAAATGGGAAAAAAACTGTTATTAAACAACTTATAAACTGCAATAGTCAATTTGTGACGTACGCCATAACATGCTCATGTGACAAAATATACATTGGCAGCACAATTAGAAAATTGAAAATAAGAGTAGGTGAACATTTGCGAGCAATCAAAAACAAGGACATGAAATCTCCACTTGCTTTCCATTTCCAGCAACACCATGTAGAGTCAGATCTAGCCAAAATTAGATGCTATGGTATTGAAAAACTGTCCACCCCAAAAAGAGGAGGTAACATGGAAAAACTCCTTCGCAAAAGAGAGGCGTTTTGGATGTGGTCAATGGACACAATCCACATGGGTTTAAATGTGGATCAGGAATTACACCATTTCCTGTAAACAATGTTTATTGTGCTATGAGAATAACATTTTGAGTGTCATTGTGCTGCCACCATTCTTTCTGTATTATTTACTATGATCTATCTTCCATATTTATTTGCTATGTTTTCTTTACTTCGCTTTATGTATATCTATTATATTTTTGTCTAACCAGGTTTTTAAAAATGCTTTGTTTTTTGGAACCTAACATATATATTACATTATACTGACATTTAACCAATATATGGCATCTGACGTATTGACAACAAATTCTATTTCTGGGAACAATAATGTACAAAAATTAGTTATGCCTCCTTTCTGAAATTTTTCTATTCGTTTCAAACAAATTTCTTTTAAGATTGACAAATTCTTAGCCTATCCAACTGCGTCACGATATGATCTTCACGGCTTTTAGAAATCCAAATTTAGCCACATTTACCTATCGCCTCTAACTCCACATCATAAGGAGGCTTTTGTTTTGGCCTCCGTGTTGTCTTCACATTTAGTACAATTAGATATTTTTCAACACTACATACTCTTTGATCGATATATAATGTTGAATAAACAGGTGGCTCTGGGCTCTTTCCCAATCCAACATGGTGTCATGTTAACTGCAGCACGTTGAGAGTTCACGTGACATATGCGTGAGCGTTCTATTTTTCTCACGTGATCCAATCTAAACGCGTCAGCGCGAACCACAGTTTGCTCGGCAATCGTACCGCTGGAGTTCACTCTGCACACACTGCAGGTTTTTGGGAATACATAGGTAAGATGCATCAAATCCTTTTTTTCTTTTTAAACAGTCACTTGGATAAGCACGACAACTAACTATTAATCTTCCGTAAATGGAGATTCTGAAAACGTTCTGTTTCTATCTACTTACACAATTTAGACTTGGTTATGGAGACACCGTGTTAGAAACTAATATGAGATTTAAGAAGCATCACACTTTGACTTACAGACTGCACATGTAAGTCCATTTTCCCTTTTTTCGCTCAATTGGTTTGTTTTACTATTTACAAAAATAGCCGTGAAGTTTACATCATGACTACATTTGAAAATATTGACAGCCTCTTATTTATTTGTTTTTCATTTCTCTTTTGCTCCATTAGGATTGTAATGGCCAATTATCAACCGTTATGCATGATAATAATGAATATGATTTAGTAAGAACCTTCAGCCATTAAAACCCCTGAGGAACCGCCATATAATAGGCGGGGAAACACGTGTCGGGACAAGGGACAAGGCTGGTTAACAGTAACTTTAATATTATTTTTCTCAAGTTTGAATGAACCTTTGAATTCAAATTGAAGTGACTTACTTTCAACTTAAAATAAATCAAGGCCGGGAAGGCTAAGAAAATCAAAACAGTTGTCGTATTCAAGAGTTCTTTGTGTCTATCCGGACATACACAACGAGTAAACTTTGAAAATTTGTAATTCCTGTTTTGAGCGCAGGCTAGAATAAGGTCTAATTTGAAGTAGTACGAATTTTGCTCTCTCTGCAGTCTGAGAGATTTAGACCTATGCCTTGCTGCCTCTACACGCACACTAAATCTAACTCAAAGTAGCGCCGGAATCAGCTGAAGACTGTGTTCTGCTTGTTTTGAGGTTCTCACACTTGCTAGTAAAAATCCAGACGGAACTGATCAAATGGAATTCACTACCCCTTTCCCTACAGGGCGAGGGGGGGGGGTTATATGGCCAAATGAATGTTCTTCCCAGGTTGGTATACCTGGCACAAATGATTCCTTATCGTCTCGGCTAGTCACATGGAGAAATGCATCTGGCAGTATAAGAAGGCTAGACTGAAATACAATTGCCTCTGCACCGCCAATCAAGATGGAGTCTTGGCGCTTCCCATGTGGACTACTATCTAGCAGCATAGGCCTGCTGGCTCAAACAGTGGCTGAAAAATTAAAGGACCAGTTGGCATGCATCCGAGTTGGCAGCTCTGCAAACCCTCACACCTCTGGAGGTGGTGGCCTTCCATGGGCACGCATCCCGCTCTAGATTATCTCGCATCCCATAGTTGGTCCATCACAAAAAGCTTGGTTGCAGCTACTTAGGAAAACTGGGGTAGATGTTAAGGCGATCCTGGGGTATATCAGCACTTTTCCTGACCAGTAAGAAGGGAAGGGAAGATGGCCTGACCCCGATGCATGACGGCAGGTCTGCATAACAGACCTATTTAAGAAAGGGGTCCCCTTGTCTTTTGCAGAGGAAAGGGGGGTGTTGGGCTTGCCAAGCACTGCTTGGTTGGCGCACAGGGCGGTGCTCTCGGTGATCCGGGCTCAGGTGACTGAGGACACATTTACCCGCTGCTCCTCGAACTGAGAGCTGGAACTTGAGAACAACCAGTTTAAGTTTCCCAAATTGAGGGCCTTCTACTTACTCTACATCCGGAATAATGTAGGAAGGAATGGGGTATTAGCTTAGCAGTGGGCGGTTGAATTAGACACCAATATGGACTGCGGTGACATTATCTCCTTCTTCTCCTTGATAAACGAGTTGTCTTATAATATGGGCAACAGAGAAATTCAGTAAAAATCATTCAAAGGTTCTATTATACCCCAACGAAGATGGCCGCAATGAAACTGTTGGCAAGGGTGTGGAAGACTGTGTATGCATGGTCACATGTTTTGGTCTTGCCCTATGGTACAGAAGTTTTGGGGGAAGATCCAGGGCACAGTGGGGACAATAACAGGGGTAACCTGGGCTCTTGAACCTAAAGCTATGATTTTTGGTATTGGTGTGGAAGATGGCCATGATGATGGCAATGTGTTCAAGCTACTGCATACTCTGCTGTTCGTTGCTGGGAAAGCCATTTTGGTTAACTGGAAATAGCCAGACGGCCCACTCATGTAAGTCTGGGAGGGTTTATTATCCAGCCTGTGTAGATTGGAGAGACAAGCATACGTCAATAGGCAAGGCATGGAAAAGGAGCAACACCTGTAGGACTTGTGTGAACTGTACATTTAAAGGACAATGATTTTGGTGTGATTGGTATAGTTGGGGTATTTTTGGGGTGGGACCGGTAAGAAGGTAAAGGATAAGGAGGATGTGCCTCGTTGTTGAAGGACTCGAGGTCCAACATGTGGCCGTTACTCTTTGGGGATGGATAATTGTATTGTGTGAGGGTGGGGTGAAGTCTCACTATGGGCTAGGCCCCCGAATAGGGGTTGAAAGCCTCTCAGCCTAGACTGAATTGAACTTATTTGGACTTGCTTAGACTGATCAGCATTATGTTTTAATTTCTTTGTCTGTGTCTGTAAGGAACTCATGGTGGCAACTGTAAAGACAGACACAAGTGATCACAGTTCAAGGGTGTTTATCAAACTCTAAATGCAGGGTGGAAAAATGCCTAAACTAAATAGGAGCAAGCTTTGACCAACAAATGAAAAATAAGGCAGTCCTTGTGGCATCTTCTCAAAGTAAAAAGGTCTATACTAAAAAAAAACTATTGCCAAATCCTTACAACTAATTACAGAAAGTGTGCGGGATAGAGTTTTCAATAAAGAAAGAAGTGTTCACATATAATAAGTCAAGATGTGAGTGCCAGGGATCTCCCTTCTCCATGTTTTGAGCACGGGACAAAGTGGATCTCCCGAGCACAGCACACATTCAAGCTTTCCAAGCACAAGCTGACAGTTCTGTACTAGCTAACAGGTTCTTCGATGGCCTCTTGCTTTCAAGGGCCTGATGTATTCAACAAAACAAACACAAAGTACTGAATGCACTTTGGGTGATGACTTTCCACCCCTGTATCTCCCTCTTTTGGGCTGGTACCCCTCTCGGACATCAGCATCCCTCCATCGGGTTCACTATGGCTTTTCTTGCATTCACAAATCTTAATGTCTTTTCAGACAGTTCACTGTGGACATCCCTCAGTCGGGTTCACTCCTGTCAACACACTGCTCATGGGACTTCGGACTTCACCCCTGTTGTTAGCATCCCTCCTGCCGTATTCACTCTTGCCAACTTTTGCAGCAAATTGTTCATTCACTAATTTCACCAAGTAGGATTAATTTCCCTTCGCTTCACAATCATCTGTCGGTCAAAGACTTTCGACTATACAGAGGATTTCACAAGACCCCTGAATGACCACTTTGACCCTCTTTTCCCTTTCTTCCAAGACCTTCTGGTTATGGTAGTTTCAACAATCGGGTAATCTTCTAGGGTTTCCTGAGTGAGCACCCGTGTGGTGCCGAACTCCTCTGCTGCTGGTTTCCCCCTTCTAATATCAATAGCTCTTTATGCTCCCACAGTTCAATTAGCCGGTTGCTACTTTTCGTTCAACACAGTTGGGTTTCTCATCAACTCTCCCCTCAACTCCCCGACTGTGATGAACCGATTGGCTTTCTTTCTCTTTGGAGTCAAGGTTTGTACCACAGAGAGCAGCGTCTCTCCCCGGCTTGGTTATCAGCAGAGGAGGGTCCCGAGTACCATTGACATCTGCTGCAACACACACTGGCTATTGTTCGCGGTCTTATGATTCCTTCTGTGGAGGATTCACGGGTCTTGGTCGGAAAGGACAAGATCAATTCTCTCCTTGTCACCCTCTCAGTATGTGCTGTCTTTCTCCTCCTCTTGAACTGCCGTGCTGAGTTACCTCTCACATCATGCGGTCTGCCTTGTTTGTCCTGTGCTCTCGTGCTCTACCTGTTAGCCCTGTGCGAAAGGGCCATCAGGTGTGTGTGATTCTGGTCAATTGCCTGACTTTGCCTGACCCTTGTATTGGGACAAGTCAGGTAAACGGCTCTGGTCTTGGCCCATTGTCTTTCGTGTTGTGCGAAAGTTTTCATGTCGGAAAAGGGGGGGCAGTGTTTTGGAATATCCCACGTGGTAGGATGGGGAAAATGTGTTGAAAGAAGGGGGATACTGTATCTCACCTGTCATGTCCCACTCCCACTCCCTAAGGACCCCCCATCCAGGTGATCCTCCTTCACTGGTTCACCCCCAGGTTCTGGATCCAATAGCGATGGCTGTGTCCTGGCCACCTGGATGACAGATCCCTGGGGACTCGCTAGGGAGACACCTCCAGGTTTCTCACAGTACTTACTGCCCTGATCCTCCAGAGTAGGGTTTCTTTTCCATTTTGATTTATCCTTTCTTTTCATTTTTTCTCATATTATTGGTTTGCTTGGCTATGTTATGATTCACTTGTATGATGATCTTGCTTTCAATAAAAAGATTTCAATTACAAAAAAGAATATAATACCACAGGCAGATTTGTGGAACAGCTATGTGCTCATTAATGGCCCTGTATTATTGAAATGTATACATGAGGTGGTGGGAAGAAGACCAGAGAGATACAACGAATATGTGGATCACTCTGTACAGTGGATTTGCAGTCATCCTTTGAAAGGCACTAGTCAACTTCTACATAAACATGTTAACCTCTTTAATATCAATGAGTTCAATTATAAGTTAACAGTAGCTCTAAAGTTTAGAAGAGTTGTTTTTCTAGATGTACGCTTTGTAATAACCGATAATCAGGCAGGTTACATAGAACACATACAGCTTCTAATTATGTTCTGCATGCCAAAAGCTACTGTCCCAAATCTCTCGTGTATAGAATTCGGAACAGAGAATGTATTAGAGCTAAGCATAATTGTTTGAGACATAAGAAGATATTTGTAAAGAAGCTAAATCGATGGGTGATCAATTTCTAGTGCAGTGATACTCCTAGACTAACACTAATAAGGCACAGCAGAAAGCTAATTCTCAGAAGAGAAGTGATTTCTTTTACAGCAACACAAATGACTTTGATGGATCAGGTTTATAGCAATTCTCAGTCATGAGCCATTAGGCACATTTTATCTAAACACTATATCATTCTTCAGAGTGATTTAGATTTTTGTCATTTTATAGGTGAATGTCAAAGGATGACCTTTTCTAAGGCACTGCCATAAAAAGAATGAATGTCTCTGGGTATTTTACAGAAGAAAAGTTGTGAGCATCATTTCTAGTGTGAAAAGACAAAATGTTATGTTATAAATGTAATAAATGTAAAATGATTGAATGATAATCCTTTATACATCTATAAAGTTGTCAGGAAAAATACATACAAGACATTAAAAAGCATCTAAATCATTGTTCTATTAATCCAATAATACAACGATTAAGACTCATCTTCCCGTTTCTACATACTTAACCATTATCCTGGGTATACAAATGCGCAATCATACAAATCATTGCTCCACTTGTTTGTTAAAATACAGCAATTAAAATGATGTTTCCATTTCTATCTAGCTAGCAATTAAAAAATCCTCAATTACTTTACATAAAAAAATAGAACATAATCAAACTGAAACTTCTTGGGGTAGACAAGGATAACATTCAACAATATCAAGCGTGACACCTTTGAGTCTAAAGTGCTAGCAATAGATGTTTTCTCAGCCAGGCTCAGTGAATATGCTTGGCCATAAAATAAATTACTACCAGGTCATCAGTTTACCTGACAAATTGGTTGGCATCACTGTTAGGAAAGATTTCATCAATGTGTAATTTTCCCTCCAGTTGTGGACCATCCAAACATTTTGCTTTTGTTTGGCGATCATATGCTTAGTTTTGCCAGGGGAGCACAGCTTTCTGCTGTGGTCCCCTGGGCTTTTGCTCTCTTGTTATGGGAAAATTTGCATTACCTCAGACTGTCAGTACTGGGAAACTATGTTTCCCTTAGTCTTCGACTATGTTGCCAGTTCTTGCTCACTTTTCAACAGTGCACAATTTACTTTCCAGTACCGTGTGCGGGGGTCCTTTTTGTTTGATGGCCCTAGACAACCTTCAAAGGATTTTTTGGTGATTGTACGAGTGTGCCTGGGATAAACTGGTGGCAGCAGTTACTTTTTATGATTTTTTACTTTTTTTTTACAGGATCACATCGCGTTTACCGCGTTTGGTTCAAGACTGTGGCCAGGTCCGAAAATGACCGAGCCACAAAGTCTTTTGTTCTGTGCCATGGCCATTTTCTCCCTTGCCTTCACCCAGGTCGAGTAACCTGGGTTTTCCTTATTTGGGCATGCAGTCTCCCGTGAAAACCAATCTCTTTCACAGGCTTCTGCATGTCAAGTGTGTGTGCCCAGGAAGTGGGTTGGGACTGTCTTGTCCCAGTCCACACTAATGGTGCCAAGATGTCTGGAGTGCCTGAATGACTGGGTCCACGGTGGGCCATTCCAGGTCGATCACCTGAGTTCTCCCCGAACTACAGAAGGATGCAAGTATCCTGCACGAAGAAACAGACTTGTGAAATTGCTGGAGATGCAGTGGAAGGTTTTGGCACACTTCACCCTCTGCTGTCCCATCGTAGCCCTGTTTTCTTCATTGATCAAGGTTTTGGCACACTTCATCCTCTGCTGTCCCATCGTAGCACTGTTTTCTTCATTGATCAAGAAGGCCTGCCGGGGCGCTTTGCTCCTTTGGAGTAGTGGGAACAATTACTCTCAGCTCCCCCTGCTTAGCCACCGAACTATCCCCTTTGGAAGTGTTCCTTGGCCATCCAGTGAACTGTCTAGCTCTATCACAGGGCATCCCACAGAATCACTGCCATCTCAAGGTGAAATCCAAGACTTGGGACATTGCTTGCTTGTGGTCGCGTGCCCTCTCCCACCACATTTTTGCTAGGCCTAGCTCCTCTAGGTCCCGAATAAGGAGAGTGCGTAACGGCGCGCGCATTCCCACATCACTACCTGTTGGTGATGGTCACTGTAGGTGTCATGCTAACCTGCTCTCCTGTGCCTTGAAGCCTGCTGCACTGGAATTTTCTTTGTACCTCCTTCGGAAGCTGAGAAAAGGCAACAGTCCTGTCACAGACAATCGCTCTATCCCGCAGCCGCTGACAACTGGAGTGCCCCAAAACTGCAGGGCTCAAACCTAAAAGCAACTTTAAATAAACTGGCAAAGTTTGGACCAGACTGTGCCGAGGGTCGGTGAGTACTTGCATCACTTACCTGTGGCCGCCTGGCACAACCAATCTATTTCACGCACCAATATCCCTAAAATGGTATTCACTTTTTGCTGGGTTAGTCTGCGCTCCCTAGCCATTCTCACCTTTTGAAAACTGCTCCGCTGCCGAGGGCAGACCCTACTGAAATAGTGGGAACCAATTCTTCATCGCCTCAAGCCCCTTTCAGACTTGATACGGCTCTCCCAAGAAGACCCACTTTTCGTTCTGCTTGGTCGATCGTGCGTTTTTACGCACAACTGTACTGTTGAGCACAAGCGTCCCCACTTCTTAGGCTGGACTCAAAAGTTAGGGAGCAACTCTGAAGAATTGTCTAATGCGACTAGTGTGTTAACCCACTCTTCTCTTTACAGGTTGTGGCTGTGTTTTACTCCTTTGTGGCATTAGTAAACATATTGTTTATATATTAAATAATATAGTATTTGTGTGGTAACTGTTTTATATAACTAAAGTTTACTTGTGTTAATTGGTCCTGCCGACAATAAATGTATAGATATTTTTCATATACACTTGTCTAAGAGTAATTTGTGATTCATTATTGTATGTGCTCATTGTTGGCTTCTGATCACTCTCGCCCTGCCTGAGACTTAGGACCTCATTACACGGTAGGCGGTAACCATGGCCTCTGTTTAAAAAACAAATAATCCATGCCCTAAGACAATGACAAACATGCTCCTCTAATGCAATTGGCCCTCAGTATTGCCCAGGCCTTTTTCATCTCAAATTCTGTGGATTTAGTAATCATACCTGGGTTCAGCCAATAGCATGAGAGATCCAAATCTGCCAAGGAGTTTTTAACATGAACAAACCACGAGCGAGAACTCCCCTTTTCCAAGTTCATTACGTGTGTGAGAGCATCAACAAATTTACCCAATTTTGGGTTCCCTCAAACTCTAAACCAATAGGAGGCAGGCCTCATGGCAAGCACCTCTTCCAGGGGACAAAGATAACATTCCATAAGAACCAAGGCTGTTGGGGTACCTTGGCGCAATAGCAAAACTCTTTTTACAAACTTATTTTCAATTATGTTGGGAGTCTTCCCCCTAGACAGACCCCACATTTTCTGCACCGTAAAGTGAAGCTGCTTTTACTCGCTCTTAATAGACTTCCAACACTAGCCCAACTACACCACGCTGCCGGGGTAAAAAATACGGTTTTACCCAAACCCCTGACAACCCTGTCGACATGGAGAGCCCAAGCACAATTAGAAGAAAAATGAATTCCAAGGTAATCATACCAGAAAGCTTCCTCTAGCTTTGTCCCTCCCACAATAACACATAAAGGTTTGCTTGAGGAATTCTCGGGGGATGAGGAATAACAGGGTCATTCCGACATAGGAGGACCCGGTAATTCCTCCTTGCAGGAACCATTCCCCATTCCCATTGAGCCCCCATATGGCTCAATGGGAATGGGGATGGAGGTAACAACGGGCACATTATAAGTGTCCCGTTGTTACCTCCCTCTTCACCTCGCGGGCCCCGGAAAAGACGTCTGGTTTTACCAAACGTCTGATCCGGAACCCGCAAAGGGAACCTCGTAATTTGCCCTTACGGAATGAAGGGGGCCGGTCCTGTACAGACCCCCTTCATTCCGTCAGAGCCAGGCTCCTAATGAGGCCCAAATACTGTTTTAAACCAGAAGGGGTGGTGGACAGGAGAACAGCATCATCTGTGAAAAATAATCCTGGGAATTTATCATTTCCCTGCCGCGGAAAGTCAAAGTTGTTAAGACACAGGGTGCCTCATTACGACCCTGGCAGTACGGGGTAAACGGTGCGTAAAAAGGTGCCAGCACCGTTTACCCCGTACCGCCTCATTACGAGGTCCCCTCGCGGGACCCAGGAAGCAACGCCTGCGTTGTTTGCTCCCTCTCCCATTCCCATTCAGCCCTATGGGGGCTGAAATGGGAATGGGGAAGGACCGGGTCTGGGTCCCTGGAGAGAGGAATTACCAGGCCTTCCGAACTCGGAATGGCCCGGTTATTCCTCATTCTGAGGACACGGACCCAGATGCGATTTCGGCGGCAGCCATGCCGCCAATAGCGGCATGGCTACCGCCAAGGTCGTAATGAGGCCCAGGGCCTCATTACGAGGTTTGCGCTGACGGAATGAAGTGGGCCGGTACGGGACCGGCCCCTTTCATTCCGTCAGGGCTGATTACAAGCTTCCCATCGCGGGATTCAGATCGGACGCCTGGTAAAACCAGGCGTGCTTTCCGGGTCCCGCGAGGGGAAGAAGGAGGTAACAACGGGCCAGTTGTAATTTGCCTGTTGTTACCTCCATCCCCATTTCCATTGAGCCCTATGGGGGCTCAAATGGGAATGGGGAATGGTTCCTGCAAGGAGGAATTACCGGGTCCTCCAATGTTGGAATGACCTGGTAAATGAGCCCGGTTTGGTGGCAGCCATGGATTAGCTCCATGGCTACCGCCAAACTCATAATGAGGGCCACAGATCTTCCATGATGGTATTAATAGAGATGGAGAATAAGGGGGAGCTAATGGATACCCCTGGCTAACCGTACACCGGGAATGGAAGTATTGTCTTGTTAGCCAAACTGAAATATACAGTAGCCGAATTACCGGAATATAACAATCAAATTGGTGTTAAAAAAGCATCAAAGATATTCTTGACCATTAGTATCTCCCAAAGTGACTTCTTCAGAAATGCTGTCAAATGCGGTTCTTAGATCAACAAATACTGCTTATAATGTTGATCTAGATAGGCACAAATATTTCCCTACTAACAGATAGAGACTAAATCCTTGGTTTACTGTACTCAGACCAGGTCTAGATCCTGCTTAGAGATGGCTAAGCAATAATTCTGCCTATTTATTGCCTGAAAATCCCTATCAGGGCCCGATCTGACACTGAAATGAATATATAATCAATTTGAGTCCTACCGTTCGGACCGTAGTATGTATCCATTGCTGGTTGGTCTGTAGAAAACCAGCGATTGCACAGACATAACCCCAAACTATAGAGGGCTTGAATTGTGTCACTAGCCCTAGCTTGTGTTCTTTTTATAGATGGGGCGTCTAACACTCCTATTCCCCAGACCTCATCTTCACCTTCCCCTATTCCTTCTAACTCTCTGATTGGCTCCAACTGAAGGTTAAAATCACCCATTCTTGCAGATTCTTTAGAACGGCTTTTGCAAACATCTTCCCCATGATGTCCAAAAGGGAGATAGGGCGATAGTTCAAGGGGCACTCCCTGCTTCCCTTTTAGTAAATGGGGACGATCTCGGCCATCTTCAATGAGTACTATTATTAAAAATCTTTGTTAGGACCGGGACTCATATTGTTGGTTAGTCTTTAAACAAATCCCCCGGAATCCAATCTGGCCCCACAGCTTTCCCCACTTTTTGATTTTTTTAAATGTCCTCAACATCCTTCTGGCAGAACTGCAAGCACATTCACTTCCCGCCACTGGCCTCCTGTAGCTCCTGGGTTTAGATTGTTCATCCAAATCCACGTTCTTATACAGGGCTTCAAAATGCTCCCCCGCACACTGCAGGGGGAATACAAGCCTGCAATGAAGTGCTGCCTCCCAATTCCCAACCTGAGATGATTCTCCAAAAGCCCAGAGCATTGCCTATCCGCCTCGAGCAGTGCATCCCATTTATTGGACAAAATGTACTTCTTTTTTTGTCTCGTCAGTGCCCTATGGGCTGCTATCAGAGATTACAAATGCTGCCTATCAAGTGACAGGTGAGAATCAAGGTACCAGACTGTGGCCTATTTGGCCTCTCTGCATGCATTGTCATACCAAGCTTCTTGTTTTTTTGCGCTTTTTGTAATTTCAGATTTAGGACAGGAAACAAAAGAAGCAATTATGGAGAGAATGTTTTCAAATTAATTTTATTGATATTAAATGTCACAAATCCTTGCAAATCTACATCCTCCATTGCCGATGTTTCTTGCAGACATAGCACATTAAAAGCCACTGCTCGCTGCCAGCCAAATGTCTATTTGCTCCAGCGATATCCAGGCTAGGACCGTAACCTTGGGTTCAGCGGTACACTTGCACCTCTCCATTGCTGGGGATAGTCAGAGCCTTGCTCCCTGAAATTCAAGCTCCCTGGGAGCTCTTTCTATTATCAGGGCACAAGGGACGGGGGTCGTACCAGTGGGCGATGTGCTACCTACAACTCTGGTGCCCTTGAATGCCCCTTATTATTACCAGTAGAATTTCCCCTCATAAATGGGTCAGTGGATCTTAGTGTGATGTTTGACCCCTGTGGACGCTACATTCTAACCTCAACAGATACTAATCCCTGGGCCAGCCACGTGTCTCATATAAATACTTGAATAAAATCATCAGACCCCCTTGGAGACCTCTGCTGAGTGCAAGATACAATGTCTTCCCCGATCACGGACAAGAACCCCTTCCTGTGTCTAAACCAAAGGATGACTTTATTGATTAGGGAATCCTGATCTTCAAATGCTTCATTTGATAACCTTGGGACATTGTGCATAAAGACAAAGAAAGCTTTGGGTCCTTCCCCACAGGCCCTCTTAAGAGCCAGAGTCTATGCCTCATTAGGGTCCCCTTCTGTTTCAGAATTAGGACGTGAAGGTACTACCCGGCTACCAGGCTTCCAAGCCGGGGTTTTGGATTCTGTATTCATTAATTGGGGCAGCACCGTCAGTGTAAAATGTGTGCTCTAGCAATTCCTAAAGATAGGTTTAGATATGGAAAATAATGAGAGGATTTGTACATAAGACAAATTACAACTTTTTTAACTAGATTTGTAGAGTGTGCAATTATATGCCAGTGTAAATTAATGCATGTCGGTTCAACAATTTGCCCTCTGGAAACATGCATTTTACAACATTATTGAGCTAATAAAAATAAGGAAGACTATTATATATTATAACACTTTAAAGAATAAATCTTCAATTTCTTTATAATTGAGACTTTTATGATTTTTATAAAACTGTCATTGTTGTATTAAATTGCCTGACAACATAACTGACTTCAATATTGCAATGTATTGTGCTAGAATACATGCTGTTCACCTGAATTAGTTGGGTATATTGAATGCTGTAATGCTCCTTCTGCGACACTTGATGGTTTCTTTCAATCTGAGCATTATCTAAAGGCAGTGAAGATGTTTTTACAATTGTGTTTAGGTATTAGAAAAGGGCTTCTAAGTGTGACATCTTAAACCCTCCCTAGCATGGACAATCAGTGGAGTGGGGATGGTGGGATCTACAGTCCAAAACAAATGGAGATCTGCAGGTTGCATACCCCTGTGTAGGAGGTTGTGAACCTATTTCACTTGGGTTAAGTGGGTGCATTTGGAGACTGAATGCCCGCACAGAACTATGCTTCTCTGCCAAAGGAAGGAGAACCATTGTTGCTGTGTCTCAATCATATGCCACGCACTGACTGACCCAGACATAGAAACTAAACATGGGTGCAAACCTTAATTGTTTCATTATGTATGTTGAAGTGAGACCATTGCCATCACTTTACTTTAATCTTACTTTACTTTATTTCTTTTATATCATCCAACCAATAATGGCCCGGAGGCATACAGGTGCAGAAGATGACACCTGCAAGGGGAGAAGAAATACACAACAACATAATACAAATAAAAACAATACCCTAGGAACCGCCTGAGAATCAAACGGGACCTGACTCATACGCGGCCTTTATCGGAAAAGGAAGGCCTTCCGATTTTTCTTAGTCTTCTCCAGTGATTTTTGGCCTCTGAAATCAGATGGAATCGAATTCCACAATCTGGGTGCAGCTATATGAAACGCGCTCTTATCCACTTGCACAAGCGTGGCTCCAGGGACAACCAACATGGAGTTATTATCTGATCTTACATGTTTTCCAGATGATTTCATAGTTAGCCTATCATCCAGATATTGTGGGTTGGAGCCCGCTAGGCATTTACGCACTATAGTGAACTGGGAGCCAGTGAAGGCTCCTCCTGGCTTCCGAAATATGATCATACTTTCTGAGGCCGATCTAATGGCACTGTTCTGAATGACCTGTAGTCCTGCAATTTGCCCTTTGTTAGCTCCCATCAGGAGACTACTACAATAATCAATCTTATGGTTGCTCTAGCAATAGACTCAGTACTCTTGAAAGATATGAATGGCCATATATGGGCCAATAACCTTATATAATAGTAGGATGTGGACACAAGACTACTAATCTGAGCTCTCATAGAAAGATTTTGATCCATCCAACAAGACTCCCAGCGTTACAATCTTCTTCTTAGTGGGGATTTTATAGTCCGCTATTTTGAACTCTGAATAATCATCTCCCAGTCTGGAAATCCTGGGGGAGACCCCTATAATGATACATTCTGTCTTCTCATTATTCAGAGCTAGTCCATTCTCCCTCATCTACCATTGAATGAGATCAAATATCTCATTAATAACAATTGTATCCTTCTTGTGATGACCTGATAAGAGTATGATACACTGTCTATCATCCGCATAGTTGGAAAAGCATAAACCCTTGCTTTCAAATAATTGACACAGGGGTGCAGTGAAAATGTTAAACAACGAGTGAGACAGGCAAGCTCCTGGTGGAACACCATAAGGCAAAGGAACTGGGGATTCCTCAGCAACACCACTACAGACTCTTACAGTCTTTCACTCCTCATATTCTCGGTGAGAAACTACAATTTGCTTAAAAAATCCAGAACTTTGGCTGTGTTTGGCAGGAGAATCTCAGAAGTGAAGCCCATTTGGGAGCCAAGGTAATGGCAGTGTACTACTCATTTGGGATGCTCAGGAAAGTGTTACCATTCCTCCAGGCAGAAGACCACACAGGTGTTGTGGGAGCTATGACAAATACCAACCTGGACTATTGTAATAGCCTGATGGCGGGTATACCGGCCAAGCAAATATATAGACTACAGAAGCCCCAGAATGCTGCAGTGAGGCTGGTGGGCCATTTGGGTAAAAAGGAACAGGTCTCCCCACTCTGCAGATCTCTGCACTGGCACTCGAGGATTGAATCAAATTTATAGTGGCCTCCCTAGTTTTTAAATGTGTTAACGGGCTAGTCCCGGAGTACCCTAGTGCCAAAGTCTGCTGATACCACCCTCCAAGAGCACTGCGTTCAGGGCATAAGCTGCTATTCCGCATCCCATCCACCGGGTTGGTCTCCAGAGGTGATAGGGGATTTGGAGTCTATGGACCTAAACTATGGAACAACCTTCCTGTGGAGAGCAGATCATGCCAGTCATTGTCTCGGTTTCGGAAGGCTCTTAAAACCCATCTGTTTAAATAGAATTCATCCAGTTTAGGGATGGCATGTGCACATGAACTATCTTGTACCTCATTTTGAGGCTTTGGTTTCCATCTGCGCCTGTATAGAGTTTAATCTGTTTGGTGCACTGTACAAATACTCAAATCAAATACAGATCTGCTCTCCAGGAAGGATTGAACCCATGCCACCGCCTCACCACTAAAATGGGCAACTTCCTTCAGTCTGCGCAGCAGGAGCAGATGTTCCATCAAGTGGAAAGCGGCTGAAAGGTCTAAGACCATCAGTAACATGACTTGGCCCTTATCCATGTTGCACATCATATTAGACTAAAGGTCCAGAAGGGCCAATTCTGTGCTTAAACCTGGACTGACACCCGACTGCCACTGGTTAGGAACATTATATGATGTTAAGTGGTTTAGTACTTGTTGATAGGCAACCCTATCCAAAATCATCAACAAAAAAGGAGAGTTAGTAATGGGTCTGAAGTTGCCCGGTAGTCCTAGGTCAAGGGCAGTCTTCTTAAGCAGTGGAGTAATCAATGCTTTATTAAGATCCAATGGCATAAGACACTCACACAGTGAGGTGTTAACAATTTTAGTTAAAAGACTAAGCAGTGTCTGTGAACATTCCTAAACCAACGACACTGGGCATCTATCCTCCTTGCATTTCGAGGGTTTAAGGCTGTTCAGGATTAACCCATGTTCTCCTTCTGTCACCTTTCTAAAGTTAAAGCTGGGAATTGCCTGTCTATGGGCCTCATTACGACTTTGGAGGCAGCCATGCCCTTAATAAGGGCATGGCTGCCTCCAAAATTGGGTCTGGGTCCGGGTTCCCTGAATGGAGAAATACCGGGCCATTCCGAGTATGGAGAGCCCGGTATTTCCTCTTTCAGGGAACGCGGGCCAGGTCCTTCCCCATTCCCATTTGAGCCCTCATAGAGCTCAATGGGAATGGGGAGGGAGCAAACAACGGGCCCATTCTGAATGGGCCCGTTGTTAGCTCCCTGGTCCCCTCACGGGACCCACTATGGACGTCTGGAAAAACCAGACGTCCAGAGTGGGTCCCGCAAGAGGACCTCGTAATGGTGCGGAATAGGTTTAACGGCGCCGGCATCTTTACCGGCGCCGTTAAACCCATTCCGCAAAAGTTATAATGAGGCCCTATGTACATCCTCAGTCTCTGTTTCAATACGCACAAGGTTCTTAGATGCGCTCCGATCCATGTCTGCCCTTGCTGTCTGAATGTTACCTTTAATTGTATCCATTTTTTTTATGATGGAGTCCTGTATTACGGTACACCATGCTTTATCTTTAACTGGCACCATACCAGTGTGCTCCTGCCGCTTTTCTCATTCTTTAAGAATTATAAAAAGTTCTTTTGAATCAGGTTTGGCCTGTTCTATTCTTAATTCAAAGGTGTCTTTTTTGCCCTAATCCAGCGCCAGTTTATACTCTTTAGCCTTCAAACTGTATGTGCGCTTTTCGCCTTCAGATTGTGAGCATTTCTATACATTAAAACCTTTTCTTTAACAGGTCCTCGGAGCCTTCAAATCCGAAGAGAACCACAAATTCTGTTTCTTAGGTGCCACCAGTTTTTTTTGTTTTGTGGGGCCAGGGAGGTCATGGCCTTATTCATAGGGCCTCATCACGAGTTTGGCGGTAACCCTTAAATGCGGCGGTAGCGCTATTACCGCTGTATTTAAGGGATCGCCTGATCATGGCCTTGGCGGATTTCCCCCCAGCTCTGAGCTGGGGGGAAATGGGGAAATCCGCGGCAAAATTTCCGATTTTTGGCGCTATTACCGCCGGCAGGAAATCTGCACACGGTAATAGCGCAAATTTTCCCCATTGGGCCCAATGGGGAATGGGCACTAACCGTTCCGCCAAACCCGTGATCCGGCGCTAATAGCACGGGGGGGTTGGCAGTAGGGCTAATAGCGCTGGCGGTAATTACAACCCAACTCGTGATTAGGCCTAGAGTCTCTTGATACGATTTAGTGAGTTGATCGGCGGTATGCAGATTAGGTAAATTATTTATTAGGGGGACAAACCATTCAAGCCTATTCTCAGGTTTCACCTTCCTAATATTCCTTGAGGTAATCCATTTTTTTTGGCAGAGCAATCGGCTTAACATGGTGATGTGGCAGCATTGTCCTGATAGTCCTAGCAATCACCCTCCCCTGCTAGGCCCCAGACCCTTCACCATGGTTTAGCCTGAGGCCTAAAGCTACACACGGCTCTCCTGTCAGGCCACAGCCTAATGCTGCCCTCGGGTCCCAGGAGACACCAGCGCCCAGTACCTTTTCATAGCTGTGTACAAATACCACCTTATAAGGAGTATTCATTTGTGTACGCCAAAGTCACGTACTGATCTTGCTACACAATGTACCTTGCATGTAACCGCACAGCTTCTTCACAAATGTCTGCTTCCTAGTATTACCAAATCTCTACAAACGTCATGGAAACTTGCCAGATTGTATAAGAAACACTCTGACCTGACACTGTCAGAGAGCTCTTCATCTGACAAATGATGGCACCTGTCACTTGTCATTCTGTATTACTGTATTTTTCTGTTTTTCTTTCTCTAATAATAACTTGGTTTGCCTGCCAGCAGTGTCCTGACTCTTCATTGCTGTAGAGAATCCCCCTGCCTTGGGGAGTTCCTTATCAATGGTTAGCAAGAGGTCTGGAGCAATTAATAGACAAATGGTCAGACCATGGACATGGCAAGACCAAAGGCTTGCTCAGTGTAATATTATATGAAGCAATCCAATCTAATATGCTTTCTGATGGCTGAAGCCCAAAGTCGTCAACACTTTCTCAAGCTCATGGGCCTGAGCATCACTAACATTCCATTCTCATAAATTAAAGTCTCCCATAAATATAAATCTAGAAGACTGTTTAAGCAGTGGGAGTACCAAATTATGCAATTGGGTTGTAAAGTCTGCCATATGAATAGGTGGCCTGTAAACCAACAGAATATTAACTGTTACTGTGGCTTCAGTCTGAACTTTAATGAGGAGGGTATTACATCTCTCTGGGCTTATGATCTCTGTTTCCCAGATATCCAGCTGATTTTTGTAAACAAATCCCACGCCACAACTATTTTGACACTGTCTATTCTTAAATCTCATGATATAATTGCTTGGCTTGGCCAGAATCATAGAGGGACCAGATGTTTCATGGAACCATGTCTCCATAATGGCACAAATATCAATATTATGTCCACAATGATAAGCTGCCACATCAGAGGCGTGTTTGATTAATGATCCAGTATTCAAAAGCAAAATATTCAGTTGGTGCTTTCCATGCACTTTATGTCTAATAATTGTACATATGTCATGGCAGAGACTCCCTGACATACCACCCCCGTCTATAAGGGGCAGTGGTAGCAAGTGCACCTCACTGGCCACTTGCTTGGCAGCCATGTCCTTTCTAGTGACATCATCATCAGAGTTCTCACAGCTATATTTTCATTGGTGCCAATCTGTATAACCTCCCTTACACCACTTAGAACCATTATCCATGCTTCTCTTGCATGCTTATGCTTAAGAAGTCCCAGTTCTGTCAGCTGAGTCGCCCCTCCCCCCCATCTTACCCTAGAAATCTCTCGAGCTGCCGCTGAAACCTCTCTAGGATACATCACTATGGGGAGCCAGCTCACCACCCAGGAGGTTGGGCAACACTAGACGGCAAAACACTGTCCAGCACGGACCGGCAAAGACCGGCTTGGGCTGTCGTGCATGCTAGCAAATAAAAGAGCAGGGGAACTACAACTAAGCTGGGAGTTGTAGTTCGTCCGGAAAAAAAAATTGCCTGAAACAGGAAATGCTAGCAGCACACGAACGTTACTGGCCCCACATTAAAAGTTGAAAATAAAAATGGTTTTTACAGCTAAGAGTATAACATTTGCTTCTGCCTGTTATCACAGAAAAATGCACCAGATAATTCCTAATCAATGTAATCAATGTAAAAGATTAGATTTGATAATTAGCAAGTTCACACATGCCCCCCCCCCATCTAGGAGTCCACACACACACACACAGCAAACAGAGCAACACATTTCTATACACCTTTTCCCTAGTTCACTCAACTTGACCTCTTTATGACAACACTATTGTACCTATGGCTCAATTCAGCCCTGGGGCAACACATAATTCCTCTCTAGAACGGACTTAGACACTTGAAACTGTTGTCCAACAAGTGCCCGTGGTCCTCATCCTGCAGAGTAACTAGAGGCTTGGTGGTGGATTACCTTCATGGATCCCACTTTTTACCAGTGTCTTGTGTGGAACCTGTAGGTTCAGAGGGATGTTATGCTACCCTGGATCATACTTTGCCAGATGGTGTGACTAGCCATGAGAGTCTACGTGTAGGTTCATCATGCTACAGGGCTGAGAGAACAAGAATACACACAATTTGATTGGGACTCAGAGGCTTTCTGACTCCACTTCCCTTTCTCCACTGATTTCTGATACTTCACCTCACTTGAAACTACTGACTTTTGAGGCCAGTCTTCCCACTACACAGCTTCCTGACTCCACTCTCCTGCCTAGATTCTATTCTACTAATTTCACTATAACAATTCTACCTATTTGTAAATCCAATTTCTAACATGCATTTTCCCCGGGTTCCCGGCTCCATAAAGTCATGTCAACAACAACAGTGCTAATCCAGCCTCAGTCATCAGTGTTGTCCTTTCGACTAGCACCAAGCTCATCAACGCACTTGCCTCCTTCACCCCTTAGCTGGAATCTATCCATTCCCACAGACCTGCCAACTTTTAAAGTCTTTTGTTTTGGTTAGAGGATATCAGGCTCGGAAATTCTCATTGTGCACTTGGGATCACTGTTTGGCCTCAAAATCATGCGACTTATTACGTTGAATAGTCCAGGTATTGCAGCAGTCTTTTTGTTCACAAAGATCCTCAAATCGCACTGAACTACCACTAGAGATTTGCAGATCTCCATAAAATTCTGAGCAGGAGGATCAAACCAATTATTATCAAAAATTAATATGTTGAATTGCGGTACTCTTGAAACAACCCATAATCAATACTGCGTGCTTTTCAATCTAAGTATTTCTGCGTGCACATTATTTCATTGTATATTGTGTTATGTATGGTGACTTAAAACAAACACCATTTCATTACAAAATACAGTACCATGTTTCCTAGAATTCATTACACACATTCTGCTGCATCACGGTACCTCTTGTACGGAGTTGCTGCTTTGAACCTTTAAGGGAGGAGCCAAGCTTGGTTCTCATTGGTTCATTTGAGGGCGATATATTATATCTTTCAGTTGTTGGTCTCTCAGCCATACTGCCAACTGGCCCCATGACACAAGGACCAGCTTGAATCACGCCTGGCATTCTTTCCCCATCAGGACTGGCTGAAGGTGAGCATGTGACTTGAGGGCTGTTTGTGGCTGTGGCCTGGTTTTGTCAGGCTTCCATGCTACTTGCTGTCTTGTTTTCTGCCGGTTTACTTACTGAGTTGTAATCTTCCTAAGTGGGTGCTGTCCATACTAGCGTGCTAGTAAGTCTTTATACTATTGAAGGCAGAGGAGAGACTGTTCCGCAACTCACGCATCACCACTATTTGGTTCAAGGCTCAATGCTGTTGGCATACCTTCCATCTGCCCATGCTCTGCTGCAGATAACCCTGATATGCCCGACACACGTCTTTCTGGGAGGATATCAGGGGCTCTATCAAGGGTCAGAACGCTTGTTTGGGTGCTGGGTGGGTTGGGTTGGTTGCGATGTCATCGGTTTCACCAAAAAGCCAGACTCAGAAGGAACAGGGTGAAGGTTCCAGCTGCACAGAGGGGAGGCCTCTCACTCCCCCCCACACCACTGTCTATTCAGCAATACAGAGTAAGCCAAACAGGCTACCCACCCGCTTGCAGACCGGCATTGAACTACATCAATTCTGTGTTAGCAAGTGACTGTGATATCAGGTCGGTTGGAGTACATTTTTTCCCAATGGTTCCTTGATTTTCTTTAAGGTTTTTTGGATATCAATTTCTGAATTATTCCTGCTAAATGCAAATAACCGTCGACACCTCGGCACCCTCTTAGCTTTGCACCCTTCTTGTCCTGCAGGCTGTTGTAGGATGTTGCCCTCTCCCCTTTTATTACTTTTCTCTGTGTGCTTGTTGCTTGCCAGCTCTTCCTCAGTGGCTGATGTTGCTATTTGTGTTGTCCAATGTGTTCTGCTAAATTCCTTGTGCTGTGTGTAGTTGTTTCTGAATGCAGGCGTACATGTCCGCATCCAGGCAAGTAGACTGTTTACTTATATGTGCTTTTATAGTCAATCAGTTCAGTTTGGTTTATTTCAAAAAGTCTCTTTCGCCGTCGTTAAAAAAGCAAATATTCTGCATGATAGATTTCACAACAGAAAAGTCTCCGATTATATGGGGATAATGGAGTACATTATTAAAAGTGCTTTTAAATCTGAAAACACACTGGGCAAGAACAAAGGGTAACTGAATATCCTTAGGTCAAGGCGAAATCTTATCCAAGAGAGCCAGCTGAGACCCACAGAGCTTAAAAGCCTCGAGGATGAAGTGAGATGTTGCAAAGCAGATTTCCTGCCTCTCACTTTGCCAGGAAGTGGCTGTGTTGTTATTATGTATTGCTGTTTCAATTTGGAGTTTATTTTGCCATACATGCAATAAAAAAGAAGAGCTCTTCTGGGTTCTAAGGTGTGACAAAAAGGCACTGCCAGCCATTCGCTCACCCAAGAACCCACAGCAGCTGTAAAAACAATATTGTAGTTAACAATCAGTGGGTGCCTTTACTAAATGTATACCCATCTAAATAGGGCTCACCCACTCCTAGATCTGTTTTGAGCTCTCCATACTCTTGTAGCATTGACCCCCACAGGCCATTCGTGGGCTGCTATGGTGTTTCATGTATTTGGGTTGTTGCGCAGAGGAGTGGGTGTAGGCCAATGATGGTCAGCAGAGTCTGGATCTTGCTGGTAAACCTGAACAGTGGGCATTGGTTGCCTGCACTTGAACAGTAAAATCTTGTTTCCCTATCACAATACTTAAAAAAAAATGATTTATTCATA
Organism: Ambystoma mexicanum; assembly: GCF_040938575.1. Taxonomy (NCBI): domain Eukaryota; kingdom Metazoa; phylum Chordata; class Amphibia; order Caudata; family Ambystomatidae; genus Ambystoma; species Ambystoma mexicanum. The sequence continues at coordinate 526,033,727 of NC_090940.1, forward strand.
CCATGATTGTTTAATATTTCGGTGTACAAGAAACCAAGAAGATCTTAAAGCATGCTAACAACCAACAGACCACCATTTCATTTCAAACAACAAAATCCTTAAAAAACGGTGGCATGCAGCCAGTGGGTAATATCTCGCCTTGAACGTAACCCTCATAATATCATGTCATACTAAGGTCATTTAGATGAGAGAGAAGGAGGAACAAGGCCACACACAACAATGTGGTGACAACTGAGCAAATGGGGGGTCCATCCAACTAGCGCAAGACAATAAAGGGGGAGCGAGAACAGATGCCATTTGGCCTGGTATGAGCTTCAGCAGTTTTTCAGCGAGACGTGCACCATGTTTTTGAACCCAAAACAGGCATCACATGGTTCCAAGATAACATGTTGGTTCATGGCAATTATGATAATGAGCACAACGATCGACCCAGCAGAGAAATACAGATATTAGACAAGTCTGGAATGGCAATGACCAAGGAAAAGTGTAGCCTAATAAAAAAGGTGACAGAATATGTGACGGGGCGGCCCACCATAAATAACCATGCTGACTCCTAGAGTACATTCAAGGGTGTTTTTCAAAGACTTTTGGTCAAAATGGCTGATTCGCAATGTTATTTGGGATTTAATGGGGCTGTGGATATTTGGCGCTAGGGCTGGTCCTTTCCTCTCGTCCCTATCAGAGTGGTTAGTAATTATCAGATTGGTAAACCCTAGATGTCTTTCTTCTCTCTATAGTTTAGGTGTTTGCCCTGAGACAATGGTTACCTGACTCCCTACGGAACTTCTAACTTTACCTCTCGTGTCATCGGTTAGTACTCAGGGAATAGGGAACAGAGCCTTCTTTCATGCAGTGTCACGCTTGCACCTTTTTCCACCTCTCATACCTGACCCTTGGCTATACTTATCTCTTAAGCTGTTCTGCTCCCACCATGTTACTGTCCCTCCAGTCTCTCAATCTGCCTTTCGACATCCACCAATCGATCTTACTTCCTTTCCCAATCCTATTCTTGCTACCGCTTCTATCTCCAATTATCCTCCCCCTGCTGTTATTCCTTTCCCTCCTTCCTCTCACTCTACTTTTCCCTCCTCTTACTGGTTCTCTGGTTATAACTTCTATTTTAGTTTACGCCAATATCTACTTCTACTCTCTCACTCATTGTCGCTCTTCATTCTCTAACTCTACAACTGTTCTTATTATGCTATGACCACTACCTCTCTACCGCCACTGTATTCCTCTCACCAAACCTTTAGGGATATTGTGCCTTGCTTCCAAAGGGGTGTGACAGGGGAGGGCTTGGGAGGTTACATAAGGGCTTTGAGCCATGCCCCCTTTTCTACGTGGCTTTGCTGTATTAGGGAGTTTCTCTTGGTGAGGTTGCTCGGCTCCTTTTCTGGTCAGTGGTTTTTCTAGCGAGGTTGTTGTGCAGCGCAACGCCAGGTCCTGCCATCGGCCTGTCCTGCCAGTTAAGGAGATGATGGGAGGAGGCCTGTCTTCCTTCCATCATCTCCTATGGCACCCAAGGTTGTTGGGGTCGGGCTCTCTCCCACCCCTGACAGGGATGGATCAACAGCCCAGTCACAAACAAAATACCTGGAACACACAATCTCAAAAAATGGAGTTGGTCGAACCTTTAACGAAAATACCCAAACCCGAAGAATAAGGAGAAACTGCTGTCCATACTAGGAATAGCCAAATATTGTGCAAGGTTTACACCTAACTACCCAGACAACACTGTGCATATGAGGAATTTAGCTAAGAAGCAGAAGCTTCAATTGGGATGAAGCTTGCAGAAAGGAATTCATAACATAAAGATGACCTTAGCCCAGTCACCATCCCTCAAAAACTACAAACTAAGCAGTAGGACAATTCTATCAATGGATGCCAGTAAACGTGGTCCTGATGCTATACTCGTGAAAGTTGAGGGTAGACAGGAACAGGTCACAGAATTTGCCTCCCTGGTCCTAATTGGGGGAGAGAAAAATGACTTAGCCATAGAGAAGGAACTGCCAGCAATCAAATTAGCCATTCAATTCAGACCATTCATATGGGGGATTACATTTTAAACTTGCACAGTCCATGAGCAGATTAAGGATATTTTGACATCTAAGAGCCTGGACAAGTGCTCTTTGAAAAGGAAATGGAATGTGTGAGACAGACATGGTATCAGGAGATATGACACAGACAATGAAAGTGTAATTTCAATAACTTTATTAATGATCAGGATGGTGTAACACCTAACTAACACTATGATATGGCGGGATTTCCCCGCCTAAAGAAATCTAAGGGAAGTCTGTGTCAGGAAGTCCAAAGCAAAATCTGTCTGTGAAGTTCTCTTCTTCAAGTTCAACAAAATTCCAATATGATCTCCTCTCAGCAAAAGTTGTACATGTTTTGAAGTTACCTTCTGCCTGTGGCTTCGGAGATATCACAGTTCACATCAAAAAGAAGATTTAGGGATCTCCCTTTTCCAAGTTCAAAGTTGCAACAAAAAGTTCACACATCACAGCAGTCTTGGGGCTCCCTTCCCCGAGACAAATGTAGCTAAAGTCTATTTTAACACTCAGGTCTTGGACCTCTCTTGCGTAAAAGGCAAATGTAGCAAATGTTACCACCTCTTTACTGTTTGACAAACTTGTAATGACTTGTGGTCTAGACGCAGATGTCAGACCACACGGTCCACCGATCACAAGTCACGCAACCACAAGTTTCTCCCACCTGATATTCAAGTTCAAGTCTCTTGTTTGAGGTGTTATCTTTGGCAACATTTAATTTATGCTGTTTCTGTGGTGTGGGCTTATGCAGCCCTGTTTACCAAAGTCAATAAAGATACACTCATATTCAGCCAGCACTGTTCACCTCTTTAATGTAGGGGCACACTAGCCCTTTCCATGTGCTCTGTATTCAATGTTAGCACTCTGGTAATTCTGTAAGCTCACTTGCTCCTTTGTACCATGTGTAATCTTCACCGTATATAGGTTTCATTTCTTGATCTCCAGCTTTCCCGTGATATGCAGCACTCAGGGGTTTTACACATTCAACCTTTCTGGATGATCGATATTCAAAACGTGGGTCCTACAGCTTTAATAAAAAACCTCACTAGACCCTGCCATTCCTAATAACTATAGACCCATCACCACAGTCCTATCATTCCTCCTTAAAATCTTAGACAGAGCTGCATATATTCAGATTCAACGCCATCTAGAATCTAACTAAATCCTAGGTGTCAGACAATCTGGATTCCGTCCAGGCCATGGCACAGAGTCAGCACTATTGTATCTAAAAAACCAAATGGGCGATATCAGAGACAAGGGAAAACCGGCTCTGCTACTACTCTTAGACCTATCCGCAGCCTTTGACCTGGTTGACCACAGCATCCTATGTCACCATCTCACCTCTGCAGCCGTCTTTTCACAGGAAGCAGAAGCATGGATCACCTCCTTCCTTGAAGGTCGAGAAAGGAAAGTATTTTCAGAACAAGCTCCCATCAACTGTGAAGTACCCCAAGGCTCCCGTGTCTCTCCAACCTTGTATAACATCTTTAGTAAGCCACTTTACAACCTCCTACATGCTCAGAACATCATTTACACTAATTACGCAGATGATATACAAATACTTCTCCCATTATCAGGTAACTATTCTCAAGACTCTGCCCTCCTAACTACCATATATTCCACCATCCAGGCATGGATGGCAACCCATGGCCTTTGCCGTAACGATGAAAAGACAGAATTACTTCTGGTCGTTCCACTCTCAATCCTAAACAAACTGAGTGTAGACTACACTGCCTTCAACATAGACAGCACTAGGATTGCTGTATCGCCGGCTGTTAAGACCCTCAGGGTCTACTTAGATGCCACCCTCCCCCCTCTCCTGTCAAGTCAATGCTATATCCCCATCTGAAGCTCATGCCACTAAACTTCTCAGCGCAGCCAGACCATATCTATCGAAAGACAACTGCTTAACTAGAGCACAAGCAGTAAAAGGTGCCAAACTTGACTACTTACAGGAACATCCTCTCACCACATACATAAGCTCCAGACCATTCATCATAATGCCCTTCGGGCAGCACTGAACTTGCCCAAATACCACCACATATCTGAGGCCAGGAAAGCAGTACACTGGCTTCCGATACGACAAAGAATCCTCTTCAAGACACTCACCATTACCCACAGGTGCATATCCAAAGTGGCCCCACCATACCTAGCTCAGAAAATTGTTCACCACCTCACTGGTAGGCCCACCGTAAACTCCCTACACCCATAGGCTAATCCAACCCAAATTCAAAAGAAGCAGATCAGGTGGAGTAAGCTTCCCAGTCCTTGCAGCAAAACATTGGAACGCCCTCCCACAACCCCTAAGGGCCGAAAACTCTTACTGGGCCTTTCGAAAAGACATAATAACCCGGCTGTTCACATGATCCAACTGACGAGAGCGATCACCTCCTATGTTAAGGAGATGATGAGAGGAGGCCTGTCTACCCATTCTATGGCACCCAATGTTGTTGGGGTCAGGCTCCCTCCCACCACTGACAGGGATGGATCAACAGCCCAGTCACAAACAAAATACCTGGAACACACAATCTCAAAAAATGGAGTTGGTCGAAACTTTAACGAAAATACCCAAACCCGAAGGATAAGGAGAAACTGCTGTCCATACTAGGAATAGCCAAATACTCTGCAAGGTTTACACCAAACTACCCAGACAATCCTATAACAGTAGTCCTGGCATGGCAACAGTACTATCTCTCTCTCTGAATCTATGGATAGTCATTGCCTTACCCTCACCACTATGTTAAATGTCTCAAATGCTCTAAATATGTTTGTACCATTATATATTCCTGACTACAGCTGGAGCGTACTCCCCAGCTAATGGGACACATGTAACTGATGTCAGAGGGTGTGTGTGCTCTATATAAAATAAATAAATACAACTTAAGCATTCCACTTGACATAACGTGCAGTATGCCTTTTGGTCAGTGGCAGGCTTAATAGCACAGTTTCCTGGAGTTCTGCATTGCTACAGATGCTTACTGGACGATCACTCCTGCACTGCTGGGTGAGCTTTGCATCACTCCCCAGCCTCTGTGCTGGATTCCGCCCCTGCTTCCGCCACAGCGTTCATGCCTTTTCCCCACAAGGACTTTCCAGACTGGCACTGCTTTCCCGGCTGAAATCCCGGGAACTCTGTTGGCATCAGCACCTCAGCTTTTCATCCCTTCTTCATGGCTCACTTCACGTTCTCTGCTCCACCTGCAGCTTCTCTCCCACACCTCTTTACTTCCTTGTGAGAACGCCACCGTTTTATATGTTCCTTGATAGTCGAGGGATTTCAGGTGCACCCAATTATTCTCAATTGCCAGACTTTGCAAATACTTATTCGTGGGACATGCCTGATCCTCATATCTACATACCTCTACACCTTTCTTGTTTGTCCCAGTACCAAAGTGGTGTTTACCGTAGGTAAACTGAATTGTGCCTAGTCGCCTCTTCTTTTTCACAGTATTCCCAGGGTATTTACAGGGGTTAAGGGAATAGGACTGACAACAGCCCATAAAGGCAATGGGAGGGCAGGGTAGGCCACTATCAAGAAAGGGTATACCATGTCTCGCCCTCAGGCATTCTCTCCCTAGTCCCCAGAGGCCATCTACCCTGGCCACCTGAATAGAAGATCCCTGGGGAATAGGTGTGAGAATGACATTGGGTTTCTCACATACCCTTCCCCTATGCATGTTAGACCTGGGTGCTTCAAAGAAGATCATTGATAAATAATCTACATTCCCCTGCTCTCGTCCTCTTCGATGTTCCACTGAAAAGAAGTACGGTTAACGGTGTAAAAACCACTGCATAGCCCTCAGGGTTCGACTCTTTTCTTTGGCTAATCTAGACCAAGGGGGGACGATCAGTTATCAGCTTGAATTTCCTGCCCAGCAAGTAATATTTAAGATGTGAAATGGCCCATTTGAAGGCCAGAGCCTCTAATTCAATGACAGAGTATCGTGTCTCCCTAAGGAATAGTTTCCAGCTAATATACAGCATTGGGTGCTCTAGCCCACCATGATTTTGTGATAGAACTGCACCCAGTCCTGTAAGGGAGGCATCAGTTTGCAGTATAAACACTTTGAACAAGTCAGCAACCTTTAAAATGGGAGTCTGACTCACAGTTTGTTTTAGGGTGTTATAACAAATGTCATATGAATCCCATTTGATTTGCTGAGGTTCTGCATTATTTAACTTGTCAGTGAGTTTAGAAGTTTTACTAGAGAAGTTTGGATTAATAATATCCTATTAGCCCCAAAAAAGCTCTAAGATCTTTTTTTTTCTTGGTACCGGGGTTTCCAGAATAGCTCTTACCTTTTTCCTGTTGTGTACCATTACCCACAAAAAAACAGGTCTTTTCTATGGCAGATTGGGCTAATTTACATTTTTGGGTATTGGCAGTGAGACCAGATTTTTGAATGGATTGTTTCCTCCCACATATGCCTCATCTTACATATATTCGCCAGCTTGCTGCTTCTTTTCGGAAATATTTTCACCAGAGGGCGCTGTGCTCGCCGCCACATAGCTTGGTCCCTCGAAGGCCGTCGTCGAGCGTCAATGTCATCCGTCGTATAAAGGGCTTGAGCCGCGCCCATTGGACTCAGTTCCGTTTTTTTTCCGAGCTTCTGCTTCGTGTTTCGAAACGGCACGTCAGTTATCTCATTTAAAAATGTCTTCATCCTCAACTCGGACAACACCCAAGACAGGTTTTAAAAAGTGTAAAAAGTGTCTGAAGTGTGGAAGAAAGATGTCCATTATGGATCCTCACCGTAGCTGCCTTTGGTGCCTTAGTCCTGACCATCGAGTCGACGATTGCGGGTCGTGTCAGGTGATGTCGAACAAGGCTCTTAAGGAATGCCAAGGTAAGCTAGCTGTGGGAGAGGAGTCTTTCAAGTCAGCAAAAAGACAAAAAGACTCGGGAGAGTCGAGTAGAAAATCTCGTCACGAGTCGAGGCGGTCGAGGTCAAAGAGTCGCTCGAGGAAGTCTTCTTCCTCATCATATAAAAAATTAAAAAAGTGACGTCACGGATCTTTGTCCTCTTCTTCCTCCACGGCCAACAGAAGGTTAATTTTGTGTCCTTCTAAGCATGATTCCCCCAAAAAATGGGAGGCCTGTAGGGCTTCAATGCTAAAAAATATTGAGAAGGCGGCCCTGAACCCCTCAAAAAAGTTGCGTGAAGAGCATGCCCCTGTCCACTCGAAAAGTGAGAAAGGGAAATCTAAAACAGCACATGCTAAATCCGACAAGAAGTCGAGGGCGTCCTCGCAGGATGATTCTCCAGCGCCTCATGAAACAAAACAGAAACCTTCAGTGCACAAATCGAGGTTGACAGAGGACAAAATGGCCTTCTCATCGTCGAAGTCAGGTATCGACTCGACGCGTCCTTCGACGACTTCGTCGGAGCCAAAGATGGCATTGATACCTTCGGCCATGGCATCAAAGCCTTCCTCGATGACATCAAAGCCTTCCTCAATGACATCGGGGAAATCTTCGAACATATCAAAGCCATCATCGATTCCATCGACGCCTTCGATGCCTTTGTCAGGGAAATCTTTTATACCGATACCCAAGGCGACATCTATGGCTAAATCTAGATCTATGTTGCCACCTTTACCAGAAAAAAATGTCCATCCTCAGCCCAGGCACGAATTTTTTAAATCCATGTCTGCAATTTTTGAAGAACAAACCTCTTATAAGGAAATTACATCAGCTGGTGTTAGATTTGGGATGAGAGAAGTCCCTGAGGAACTAGTAGATCCTAGTTAAAAAATGGGAGACCTTTATGACTGTCAACAATCGGCCAGTGGCCTAGATACCTCATCTGAGGTAGAATTTGAAAGACCTGACCAAACTGACCACCAGAACTGGGGTATAGGAACCTCATGGGAAGAGTGATAGATTTTATTGGGTGGAAGTCAGTGTCTCCAAGGTATGACAGGACGACATGACTGATATTATTGATGAAGGACCTCAGAAAGACCCAATCCTTCCTTTCCACAAAGCTCTTCAAAAGAGAGTTATGACAAATTGGGAGACCCCTGAGTCTTTACCAGCTGTGAATAAGAAATTTGTGGCAAAGTACAGACCTTCTCTTTTGGATCCAGAGTATCTGTCTAAGCACCTTCACCTGAAAGCATGGTGATTCAGGCTGCGACTGCAAATAGGCAATTAGCTTATCCCTCAATGCCCCCTGACAGTGATGACAAAAAGATTGATGCCTGGCCGAGGAAAGTTTTCACTTCGGGTAGTATGGCCCTTAAATCTACTAATGTGACTTGTACATTAGCTAGATTTACGTACACCCTGTGGGAATGCTTGAATGTAGCGGCTGATCACATCCCGAGGGGTGAGAAACGGGATGGTTTCCTGGCGATAGTAAAGGATGGAAAGGAGGCTATGGAGGAGTGCCTCAAGTCAGGACTGGACACGGCAGAGAGTATAAGCAGGTCCATGGCATCTAGCGCGGTCTTGCGTAGATTCACATGGCTAAGGAAATCTGGCTTTGCATCTGATGTACAGGCCAGATTACTTAATATGCCTTTTGATGGCTTGAGGTTGTTTGGCAGCAAGGCGGACGTGAGCTTGGAGAAGCTGCAGACCTCGAAAGTGGCAGCAAAATCACTCAGCGCCGCTATAAGGCAACCTCAGCAACACTCTTACGCAGGGTTATCTTCCAGGAAGAATCACCCTTTTCGCTTATATTCCTCTTTTGGAAAAAGGAGGGGGCAGGCCAGTCAGATAGGCCAACAGAGGAAACCTTTTTGTGTTGGAAAAGGGAGAGGCGCTAGATCAGCCGCAGCAGTGGCTACTACCTCCTTAGCCACTGCTGCAGCCACTACAAAGCCACTTTGAGGTCTTAACTCACAAAACCCTGGTGGGAGTCAGAATCACTCGGTATCTTGACAAATGTAGGGACATTATGTCAGATGCCTGGGCACTAGAGATAGTGACCCATGGTTACTGTCTTCTTTTCATCAAAGACCTCAAGATCATCCACCGGGAGCCAACTCTGTAAAAATTCCCGACCCGCTCCTTGTGCAGGAGATTTTAACCCTGCTAGAGAAAGGTGCAATAGAACATGTACCTGTAGCGGAGAGGAACAAGGGCTGGTACTCCCCCTATTTTCTCATTCCCAAAAAAGACAGAGGATTGAGACCCATCTTGGACTTGAGAAATTTGAACAAATTCCTCAGGAAGGACAAGTTCAAGATGGTGACCGTTTCTCAGATCCTTGAGGCTCTTCAGCTTCAGGACTGGCTGGTTTCATTAGACCTTTAGAATGCTTACATTTATGTGCCAATCCATCTCAAACACAGAAATTACCTGAGGTTTGCAATTGGTGGATCTCACTATCAGTTTCGAGTTCTGCCATTTGGGCTGACCTCCGCCCCAAGGGTCTTTACCTAGCTAATGGCAGTGGTGGCAGCGAGTCTCAGGAGGGAGGGAATTTACATCTACCCGTACCTTGACAACTGGCTAATCAGGGCAGGTTCACCTGAACAAGCCCAGGAACATCTATCCATGACCTGTCACTTCCTACACAAGCTGGGCTTCTCCCTCAATTAAAAGAAGTCACAAATGATTCTGAGCCAAAGACTCCAATTCATCAGAGCTGTCCTGGATACTACCTCAGGGAAAGCCTCGCATCCCGAGGAGAGAGCTCACCACATTCTGCAGATGGTAGTAAAGTTTCAAAACACCCAGCCTCTACTGGCGTTCAACTTCCTAAGGTTGCTAGGCCTCATGGCATCCTGCATTTTTCTGGTGCCAGAGCACCAGAAAGGCAGACCGTACGTCCAGGGAGCTAACTCAACACGGCAGTCCAAGAGGAGAAGAAAGACGGCACATACCGAGAGGGTGACAAGGAGAGAAGCGACCCTGCCCTTTCCGACACAGGCCTGTGAGACCTCTGCAGAAGGAATAGTAAGACTGTGAACAATAGCCAGCATGTGTTATAGCAGATGTATACAGTACAAGAGAACCTCCTCCACTGATAACAAAGCCGAGGAGAGACGCTTGCCTCTGTGGTACCAACCTTGACTCTGAGGAGAAAGAAAACCAAGTTGTTCATCACAGCCGGTGAGGTGAGAGTCAATAAGAAACTGAACTGTGTTGAATGAAAAGTGGCAAACGGCTAAGTGAACTTTGCAGGCATAACATTTATGCAAAAGGGTGAAAACCAGCAACAGAGGAGTCTGGCACCATGTGGGTGTTCACTCAGGAAACTCTAGGCGATTATCCAATTATTGAAACTACTGAAACAGAAGGCCTTGGGAAAGGCGAGAAGAGGGGTCAAAGTGGTCATACGGGGTCTTGTAAAATCCTCTGTACAGTTGAAAATCTTTGACCGACAGATGATTGTGCAGCCAAGGGAAGTGAATCCAGCATCATAAGAGTTGAATGAGAAAAGGTATGATTGAAAGATTGGCAAACATCTACCCGAACGAGGGAGGACATAAAAGGGGGCCTAAGTCTAAAATACTGAAATACAGTGTGTTGACAAGAGTGAACACGAGGGATGTACACAGTGAACTGTTAAAAATGCATTTTACAAAGGTTACCAAAATAAGTGATATTCGAAAGCCATAGTGAACCCGATCAAGGGAGGCGAACAGTCGAGTCAGATCTGAGACTGAAAGAGGGGGATCCAAGAGTGAAAAACCAGCACCCACCGACCCATGAGTGCAACACTTCAAAATTATAAGAAGGAAAGTCTTTTCAATGTAAGACATGCCAGAGGAACCTGATAAAGAGAAGTGATATTCAAGAGCGGTCTGAATCCCGGATGAGGGGGAACCCAGGGGTGAAGAACTACCTTCCTAATACAGAGAAGAACTTTGTGTTGAACATTTGGTTTAAAGGACATTAAGATTCATGAAAGCCACAAATAAGATTTTGTTGAAAGCCATAGTGAACCCGGCCGAGGGAGGCTAACAATTGAGAAGGGTCAAGCCTGGAAGAGGGCGACTCAGGAGTGGAAAAGACATCGCCAAAGGTTTATGTGAAAAGGGACACTTTGTTTATTATTTGAAAACATCAGGCCCACGGCGGCAAATAGACTTTTTTATAGAAAGTGACTTGACCACCAAATGCGCTGATTGCTGAAAGCGGAATTGTTAGCTCGTGCTTGGAAAGCTCGAGAGTGTCCTGCACTCCAAAATCCAACCTTGTCCCGTACTGAAAATGTTGGGAAGAGAGACCTCAAGTACTGCATCCTGACTTCTTTTTGTATTTAGTATAAGGACTGGCAATAGGTTTTTCTTAGTATAGGCACTTTTATTTGACAAAGCGCCACTCGCCACTAGGACTGCCTTATTAATATTTGATGGTCGAAGCTTGCTCCCATCTTAGATTTAGTTTTATTTTTTTATTTCAATGAGTTCATTACAAACTTTAAAATATTTTTCCACCAATTATTTAATTCCACAAGAGAGTAGATAAAACGGGGAACAAAAACAAAAAGGAATTTTTCTCTTTTTCGCAGGGTTTACACACATTGCAGATTTCTTGGCTCAATATTTTTGTTCATCTCATTTAGTTCAGGTTAAGCATTTAGTTTGCTCTATTCTTTTGCTGTTCAGTTTTTATTATCAAAGTTTCCTTCTTTAGCATTTAATTTCTCAGCCAATTTTTCGAGGAAGAAAATTACTGTGAAGGTTAACTTTTTATCTGTTCCCTCTCTCATCACTCTGCACCATTCTTCTGCATTTAGATGTGGTCTTTCACAAATCGCCCTTCCGAGGTATACCGTTCTTACATCTCTTAGATCATGGCAATCCAAGACCAAATGCTTCAGGGTTTCATTTGACTTCTCGCAGGTTAGATTAGGCATTTTTCCAAACAACCGTTGCAGTTTAATAAACACCCTTGAACTGTGATCACTTGTGTCTGTCTTTACTGTTGCTACCATGAGTTCCTTACATAGGCAAGAGCACTAATACCCTCTGCCCAATAGAAAAAGAACATATGGCCACCTTTTTATCGTAGGAGGTTTTCTGATGTTCTTGAGCCCTACACATGTGCATTTTTACTATAGATCTAACAGTAGCCATATGTTCTTTGAGCCTGGTGGCTGTTTGGGAAAGGGGTATTGCAGCCTCCTCTTTTTCCTCCCAGGTTTCCCTTACCATGTCCAGCACATCTCTAGGCTTGCGCCCATAGTGCATTTCATATGAGTGCAGGCTTGAGGTGCCTTTCTGATGGCAAACAAGGTCCAAGGAATAATTATGGGCCAGTTCTTTCCATGTTGGTCCACTAACTTTCATCAAATGTTTTTTAAAGTTTTATTGAACCTTTCTACGAGACCATCCATTTGTAGATGATACACAGAGGTCTGTAAGGTGGTAATGTGTAACAACTCCTTCGCCTCTCCCATGTGTTTACCCATAACATTTGAACCTTGGTGGGTCAATATTTCCCTTGGAAACTCAACCCGGGAGAAGAAAGGCAATAGAAGTTTAAGAATGTGCTGTGTTGTGTTGTTTCTCAAAGGAAAAGCTTCAGGATATCTGGTTGCATAGTCTACCAAGACCAATATAAATGTGTTACCCAATTTTGAAGCTTCAAGAAGCCCACCGATGTCAGTTCGTACTCGGGAAATCGGGATCTCAATAATGGGCAGAGAATTCAAAGGGGCCTGTGGTGATATATGCTTACTAGACTTTTGGCAGATATCACATGGATGGATAAAGTTTTTTTTTATATCTGCATGGATCCCTGGCCAAAAGAATTTAGTACCAACATGAACCTGAGCCTTTGTCTCTCCTAAGTGCCCCCCCCCCCAAGGTTAGATGTGGTGTGCTAATTCCAGGACCACTCATTTATGGCTTTTTGGGATGACAAATTGTGTTCTATTTAACCCATCAGCCGTGGTGTCACCTCTATACAAAAGACAGGAATTCAATAAAATAAATGGCCCACCTGTGGTCCGACCTTTGCCCTCTCGTAGGACTTGTAAAAAGGCTTCAGACAATAGAGGATCATTCCTATACGCGAAGGCCAGGTCGGGGAGAATACCCGGTTCTTCCTTGGAGGTAGTGGTTACTACAGCTTGGGGTCTCTCATCGGCCTCCCCAAACCCCCAAGCCCCTCTGTCGGTTTCCCTTTTCTCCTTTCTCTCTTTGAGTTTGGGAAATACTGCCCTCTCCAATATTCCATGAGCAACTTTATTTCGGGCTAGATTTGGAAAAGTTCTTTCCCATGATTGTGTAACAAGAATTTCACATCTACTCTAAAATATGGATCAATAATCCCAGCCAGGACATCCAGCCCAAACTTCCAGATGAGCCCTGACTTGGATGCAAGTCATATACAAGTCCCAGGGGGTGGTATTAGGACTAGGTCAGCTGGGATTCGTTTTTTCTCTCCGAGTGCAATGGTTTCTGGTCTACTACTGCAAATATCAAATCCAATGGAGTCATCTGTGGCAACCATAGTTAGGATCTGATGCTCGGGTGCTCAACTTGTCCTATTGAACGGTCCCCCAACTTGTTTAAGCTGAGCTGCATTCCACTTCTGACACCATATGTGAGACAGACATGGTATCACAGGAGATGACTCAGACAATGGAAGTTTAATTTCTATAACTTTATTAATGATCAGGATGGTGTAACGCCTAACTTACCCTATGGTATTGTGGGATTTCCCTGCCTAAAGATATCTAAAGGATGTCTGTCTCCAAAGCAAAAATCTGTCTGTGTCAAAAACCTATGCTGCATTCACAACTACTGTAAATAGCGGGGGAATCCCAATTGACACCAGTTACCCACTAGTGCACTCCCTACCTGTTTCTATCGTACCTATCCTACCTAATGATTCTATCTAGATATCACTGGAGGAACGACTAATTACAAGTGCACCCCAAACTCTAGAAACCGCTCCCACAGACCTATCCAGGTAATTTTTTATCCCGTATTATAGGTCCAAGGTTATTAATGACCTACAAGGTAAATTAGCAAAAATAGCTAATACCATTGTTTTTATATTGACAGCTCAAAGACATCCAGCTGAACTATAGACAAGTAAGGGGAGAATTAACTGAAACCCTGTTATAGAATAGTGATGGTTGTACCTCCTGAAGAATATTCTACATTTACAGACTCTGAACAGAAACATGTTGAGATAAGCCATGTATACGTTTATATAATAGCGTAGACATGAAAAGTGTATTGAAACCCTTACAATGAATTTGAAAAACTCTTTAACCTCTCAACTTAACTACTCTATTGTTAAGAGATTTGTACAAAGGAATTTTTTTTTGGTCACACACTATTTTCTTAATAGTTTTTTATGACAATTTAATTGTAACAATTGATGTTATCTTGTGGTTGAACACTATGTTTGATTAATAAAGTGATGTATTTTTTCTAATAACGATATGATTCTTCAAACTGTCAAGTTTCCAACTACCTCTATAATTGCTTAAAAGCCCTCACAACTACAACAGCTCTAGTGGGGAATGCTCTCAACCAAAGTCAGTGTTCCAAAGCAAAAGTTCAACAAATGTCACTTCAAAGTTCCATAAAGTTCTCTTCTTCAAGTTCAGCACAATTCCAATATGATCTCTTCTCAGCAAAAGTTGTGCAAGTTCTGAAGTTACCTTTTGTGGCTTTGCAGCTATCACAGTTCACATCAAAATGAAGATTTAGGGGTCTCACTTCTCCAAGTTCAAAGTTGAAACAAAAAGTTCACACATCACAGCAGTCTTGGGACTCCCTGGCCCAAGTTAAATGTATCAAAAGTCTATTTTCACACCTGCGTCTTAGAGCTCCCTTCCCCAAGACAAATTTAGCAAATGTTCACACCTCTTTACTGTTTGACAAACTTGTAATGGCTTGTGGTCTCAGTGCAGTTGTCAGACCACGCATTCCACCCATCACAGGTCACACAACCAGCAACCACATATCTTGATTGGGAATTATGCCTTGATGTTAAGAAAACTGATTTTGGGCAATTTATGGGCCTGGGTGAAGTTGTTAGACCACACGATACACCCACCACAGGTCACACAACCACAAGTTTCCTCTCAGCTGATATTCAATGATTCACAAGTTCAAGTCTCAGATTTGAGGTGTTATCTTTGGCAGAATTAGAATGTATGCAGCTTCTGTGGTCTGGGCTCATGCAGTCCTTTTTCCAAAATCAATCAAAGTGCACTTGTATTCAGCCAACACTGTTCACCTTTTTAATATTGGGGCTCACTAGTCCTTTCCATAAGCTCTGTATTCAATATTAGCACTCTGCCAATGCTGTGAGCTCACTAGCTCCTTTGTACCGATGTGTAATCTTCACTGTATATATGTGTACAGCTTTTCTCACATGTTCCATTCACAATTCTTGATCTCCAGCCTTTCCATGAAGGGGTTTCACACATTTAACCTTTCTGAATGATCGGCATTCAAAACTCAGGCATTCCGCTTGTAAAGTGCAGTATGCCTTTTGGCGAGCGTCAGGCTTAACAGCCCCTCACAGAGTGTCAGGGAGTCCTGTGTTGCTACAAACGCTTGCTGGATGATCACTCCTGCCCTGCCGAGTGTTCTCTGCAGCACTCCCCAGCCTCTGTGCTGGACTCCAGGCTCTGCTTCCTTCACAGCGGTTGCGCTTCACCTTTTCCCCACAAGGGCTTTCCAGACCAGCACTTCTCCCTCAGCTGGAATCTCAGGAACTCTGTCATGGTCTCAGCGCCTTGGCTTCTCATCCCCTCTGCACGGCTCAATTCACATTCTCTGCTCCACTTGCAGCTTCTCTCCTGTATCTCTAAGCTTCCTGGTGAGAACACCACCTTTTTATATGTTCCATGATTATCAAGGGATTTCAGATGGACCCAATTATTCAAAATTGCCTGACTTTATCAGCGGGACATGTGTTATTCTCATACCTACATGCCTCTACACCTTTCTTCTTCGTCCCAGTACTAAAGTAGTTTTACCATAGGTAATATGCACTGCTCCTTGTCGCCTCTTCTTCTTCACAGTATTCCCAGGGCAATTACAGGTGTTAAGTGATAGGGCTGACAATGGCCCATAAAGGCTACGTGAGGGGATGATAAGTCACTATCAGAAAAGGGGAGATACCGTGTCTCACCCTCAGGCATTCCATTCCAGTCCCCAGAGACCCTCTAGCCTGATGATCCACCCTCACTTGTCCACCCATCAGGGTCGGGATCCAAAAGCGATGGCCCTTCCCTGGCCACCTGAACAGAAGATCCCTGGGGAATAGTGTGAGAATGCCATCAGGTTTCTCACAAATGTCACTACAAAAGTCCACGTTCGAAAAAGGCTGGTGATGCCCTCTTCAGACTCAGTGACATGAGAGAAGAAGGCAAGAACGATGACTACCAATTATTAATGTAAGAACATGGTGTGGTGTCAACGGAGAAATGAGAGACGTCAATGAAGGAAGCATTGAACAAAATTAAGCACATTCTTCAGACATGGGAATGCTGTGACAATGAAATTAATTAAATGGAGGTAAAGGTTTGTGGAGAGTAAAAGATGAACTGTACACTGAGGAAGGTTTGGTGTTGGGGGTGAGGGGGTACGGTCATATGCCCCGCAACATTAAGGGAGCATATCGTACGCTTAGCCTCCATGCGACACCAAGGTATTACTAAGACTAAAACAGAGAGTAAGATGCAATTATTTATGGCCAGGCTGCAACTTACTAATAGAACAATTACTCATTGGAATGGCTTTGATATGTAAACAATAGCAAGGGTTGTAAATACCATTTATTTATACAGTTGCGTCCTGGCACATATTGGCGGGAAGCATGAACATTTGTTGTTCTAATAGATTGTTATCCTATACATTAGATACATATATACAATTACTGGAGTAGGGAAAAATATATATTAAGCCACTGAAAAGGAAGGTACAGATTAGTATTAGCACTACTAGTGCACAGAGATTAAAACCTAACTTCAGAAGTCCATCCCTAAGATGTACTTCCCTTGTGCCAAAAAGTTCAGCAAAGTTCCACATAGTTTCTGAGACTGGAAAAAATTAAGATAGGGTCTCTGGTGTCCAGTGATTAGTTCCAATGGTTATGGGATAAGTTAAACTAGCTAACTAATGTGTTCCCAACTTTCAGAGTGCTTGTGTGAACAAGCGGTGGCAAGGCCAAAGTAAGACAAATGTTTCTGAAAGTTAAACTTTTAAAAGGGTGTTTAGTGATCAGGTAAGTATTGCTACAACTCACCTCTCATACTCTGATTCTTCACAGGACTTGGCAGGTCGATTGAAGAACATCCAAGGTCACTTTTCCCACCATCAGCCTCAGCCCTTGATTCCCAGGGATTTCAGGTTCAAGCAGTTCTCTGTTCATGGACTATTGCTGGTGCAAGGTCTTCCACTGAAGAAATGCAAAATAACTTGATGCAGGGCCCCTCCCATGACAGGAATGGATGCAGGTTAGCAGCTTTGGATGACGGCCACCTATGCACGGCAATGCAAAGGAATTAACTTGCTGTGGTCAGACTTTCCCTCCTATCTAAGATCCTCTTGATGATAGGACAACAACATTGTGCAGAGGTAAGTCTTGTTGCACAAGCTGAAGATCCATCAAGTCCCAGGCCTCAATGCTGAAGGGTGAAGTCTGCAGCACAGTAACCCAAACTCTGGTCAGCCACAGGGTGGTCCTGGAGCACTTACGAAGGATCTCCTTCGTAGGACTCCGAGCTGACTTCGAGAATTGATGTTCCCTCCACTTCAAAGGTTGCAGCTTCTTCACTTGACTGCTAGAGATCTTCCACAGGACAGAGCTCTACCAGGGTGTCATGATCTCTGCTTCCAAAAGATCAGGACTTGCCCGACTCCCTTGGAAGCAGACCCATAACCCCGGTTCCGAGTGCCAGCCAGTCCCAATTGGGACCTTTTGGACCCTGTCCTGGCACCAGTGGCACCAGGCTCATAAAGATGCCCAGTCCCAGCGCTGGAAGCGCCGGGGTCATAATGCTTGGGTGGACTTACCTGCAGCAGACCATGCTGCTTACTTACCTGCCAGTTGAACCCCTGATCCTCTTCTGTTTGGGACTACTTTTCCTGTTGGGTGGGGCAGGAGCCACTCCCTAGGTTCAGAACACTGGAACTCTTCTGGAAAGCAGGAACTCTTTTCTTAGGCGTGGCTGTGGAAGGAGACACCTAAGCACTACAGGAGGCTATTTAAACCACACCCGATGGATGAATCTTGCTTTGCGTTATTCTGCATTCTCTGCAGCAGAACGCTCATCGTGTCTTCTGCTTCTGATCCTGGGCCTAAGGGAACAAAGGCTTACCATCCTGGAATCCAGTCTTCAGCAGCACCTGTAAAGACAAAGAAAGAACAGGTTAGCACTACGGTCTTCAGTGGCAGCGCATCTCTTACCTGGTCCATCGGCTGTCACCAACACCTCGCGCTGCATTCCGGCATCTGAAAGACAAAGGCTTACCTACTCTTCGCATGCTCCGGAGGTCTTCGCACTGCATTCCGGCATCTGAAAGACAAAAGCTTACCAGCTCTTTGCACGCTCCGGAGGCCTTCGGCGCTGCATCCCGCATCTGAAAGACAAAAGAAGGTGCGTTTAAAGACATTGGGCAACTTTATTACTCACGTGCCATTACTCCTTCCCACGCCGAATCCAGTGGGTATTCCAGCACCCTTCAGCTTCTCTAAAGCTCCGAACTTGTACCTGCAAGATAAAAGGGACAGTTAGTGCACATCGTGAAGCAGGCTACAAGCGCTTACTTACGTGCTTCCAGGCGCTTCTATTCCTCACACGGGTTCGATCCTCAACTCTCATCAGCCCGCCATCCGCCATCGCCGGAACCCTGCAAAACAAGAGATATCATTACAAAAGACTTTTAAGACATTTGAAGTGCCCAGAACTTACCGTTCGTGCAGTTAACGACGGACAGCAGTCCTCTGAGGTCAAGAGGCCTGCACCCTTATCCAGTGAAGAAACTGGTTACGGCACCCTGCCCCGAGGCAGATGGAGAGCTCGGCGTTCACTTACCTAAGGTGATGGTGTTAACCTTTGGGGTTCTACAGGAGAAGAGAAAGGGAAGAGGAGAGAGGCACCCAATAACCCCAGTTCATTAATCCCATATTTTCTATCTGCAGACATCTTACTCTTCGAGTCAGACATACAGTGCACAGAGGTCCAGCCCAAAGAGCCAACCGTGTGTTACACATCACCTTTGAAGATACGGCATTCACCCAGTCAAGACCGGCGCCTCTGCGGGAATCAGGTGAGCGTTACAGCACGCAAAGCCTATCGCAAAACTCCCACCCAGGCGCTATGGAAACCTCGGATACCGACCAGCTAGCCCAGTTACTTGGGGAACAAAGAGCAGAAGTGCATGCAGCCCGTCAGGAAACGAATGCTCTAAGAAGGGAACTGATTATTTCCAAGGAGCGAACAGACGATCTCGCTAGACAATTGCTACAGTCACAAGCCGGACAAACTCTGTTACCCGCATCAGGGGCAAATCTTCCTTCAACATCCTCTACGAACCCAGTGCAGATCAACCTACATGGGAATGTACCTCTGGCTCCGCCCGAACGATTTTCTGGTGACCCAAAGAGGTTTGCAGTATTTATTAATCAGTGCCGGTTGCACTTCTTATGCTGGCCAGCAGCCTTTCCAACTGATCAAGCTAAGGTAGCTTTCGTGCTTTCGTACCTTAGTGGCAATGCGGCAGACTGGTCGATCCCTCTAGTTAATCAAGATGATCCGGTTCTCCATGATTTGCGAGCTTTTCAGCTCAGTATGGAAAAACTGTTTGCAAGACATTCACAGGGGCAGGCCTTGGACAATGAGCTCCTTTCATTGCGACAGGGTAATCAAGACCTTTTGGCTTATATTGCGTCTTTCAACAGACTGATAGTGGAAACTCGATGGCCTGAGGACAAAAGGATTACGCTGTTTTATAGAGGTCTACGTGGAGAGCTCAAAGATGTGTTAGCCCAAGTAGTGAATCCCCCGCAAGACTGTTCGGACTATATTGACTTAGTCGTTCAAATTGACCACAGACTGCAGAACAGGAAGGCCGATCGTTCCAAGTTTGATGCTCGAGTATTTTCCAAACCACCAACTCCTACCAAAGGAGTAGACTCCGGGGAACCCATGCAAATAGGGGGCCTGAAAGGACCACTAACACAAAAGGAGCGGGAAAGGAGAAAACAGCTGCAATTATGCCTCTATTGCGGAAACTCGGGGCACTTTCTTCGAGACTGTCCGGTGAAACCAGCCAAGAAGGCAGTAGGAGCTGCAGTTACCAGGGTCACAAACTCTGAGCAGGGAAACAACCTCGCCCGACAAGAATAGACGTCCTCTTGCCGAGCGTTAAAACCAGTTCCGTGACCTCGCATTTCGTGATACCTATGGTCCTCATTAGCCCTGAACATCCGGATCGATTACATGCGATTGAAGCTTACATCGACAGCGGTGCCATCGGCAATTATGTGGATCATGAAATGGTTTTGAGGATGAATCTGACTCTTTGTCCAAAGGCTGTAAAGGACGTCATTACTACGGTGGATGGTACGGAGATAGCCTCCGGACCAGTAATGCATACCACCCAAGAAGTGACGCTAGTAAGTCAAGATGGACACCATGAGAAGATCGTGTTCGATGTGATCAAGGCCCCCCAGTTCCAGATTATTCTAGGAATTCCTTGGTTAGAGAAGCACAATCCTCAGATCGATTGGCGAGCAAGAACGGTTCAGTTTCCAGAATGTGTCTCCACTTGTCACCCTCGACCTGGTGTTGCACTGGCAGCAATTTCCTCAGAGGCTCCTCAGTTACCTCCTGAATACCTAGAATTCCAAGATGTTTTCCGGAAGGATCAGGCTAACTCTCTACCTCCTCATAGGTCTTATGACTGCCAGATAGACCTGATACCTGGATCTACTCCTCCTTGTAGTAGAATTTATGCCCTCACCGAGCCTGAGAATCTTCACCTCCGACAATACCTGGATCAATACCTAGCGAATGGGTTTATTCGTCCTTCCAAGCCCCCTGCTTCCTCAGCTTTGTTCTTCGTTCCAAAAAAAGAAGGGGACCTTAGAACTTGTATAGATTATCGCGCCCTGAACCAGATCACCGTTAAGAATAGATATCCGTTACCTTTGATCCCTGAACTCCTGGACCAAGTCAGAAAAGCATGCATATATACAAAGCTGGATCTTAGAGGAGCCTACCACTTGGTACGAGTAAAAGAGGGTGATGAATGGAAGACGGCCTTCCGCACCAAGTATGGGCTATTTGAATATCAGGTCATGCCCTTCGGACTTTGCAATGCCCCGGCCGCCTTTCAATATTTTATGAACGATGTCCTCAGAGAGCTCATAGATGTGTGTGTTGTTGTTTACATTGACGACATCCTCGTTTATTCTTCATCGGAAACTGAACATCGGAAACACGTGAAAATGGTCCTCGAGAGATTGCGTCAACACAAACTTTTCGCTAAGTTGGAAAAATGTGTTTTCAACGTGACTGAAGTTGAATTCTTGGGATTCATATTATCACCTAGCGGAGTGCGTATGGATTCAAAGAAGGTCGATGCAATTCTTAAATGGCCATCGCCATCCTCCGTAAAAGGTGTTCAAAGCATGTTAGGCTTCGCTAACTTTTACCACAGGTTTATCCCCGAATTCTCTCGAATAGTCCAGCCCATCACCGCCTTGTTAAAGAAAAACAAACGTTTTGAATGGTCTACCGAGGCGGAACAAGCTTTCCAGAATTTGAAGACTAGATTTATCTCTGCACCGATCTTAAAACATCCTCGCCCAGAACTCCCCTACATCGTTGAAACTGATGCTTCGAGCCTTGCCATGGGGGCAGTTCTATCACAAAAGGACCCAGTAACCAATCAGTTGCATCCCGTGGCATTTTGGTCCCGCAAATTCTCGCCTCCTGAAATCAATTACACTATTACTGATAAGGAACTTCTAGCTATCAAGTCCGCCTTTAAGGCTTGGCGGCATTATCTTCTGGGGGCCCGACACACCGTTACTGTGATTACAGATCACCGAAACCTGCAATATTTGAAAACCGCAAAAGCTCAATCCTCTAGGCAACTCCGTTGGGCACTATTCTTTGCCGAGTTTGACTTCATAATTACCTATCGACCTGGTACAAAAAACGGTAAAGCTGATGCCCTTTCTCGGATGGGAGTGGAAGAACATTTGATCAATCCTAAACCTGTACCTATCATTCCCGAACAAAGAATTCTAGGTGTAATCGCCACACAATCCATAGAGGAAGTTAAGGATAAAGCCAGGCTACTGGTAACTCCAGAAGACATACAGAATTGGCATCTGCAGGGAAAGGAGTTTACAGTGAAGGACAACCTATTATATTTCCAAGAACGGTTATACCTGCCCAGCACAGATTTACAGAAAAAGGTAATCTCTTGTTATCACGATTCTTTAATGGAAGGACATCCCGGTATGACCAAGACCTCGGAAAAGATCAAGCGCTACTTCTGGTGGTCGTCTTGGAAAAAAGATATCAGAGACTTTATAATGTCCTGTGGAGTATGCGCCCAAAACAAGAGTCAAAAGGAAAAACCAGCCGGCCTCTTACGCCCTATTGACATCCCGCCTCGCCCTTGGCATACGCTTTCTATGGACTTCATCACCGATCTACCTCCATGCTCCGGATACAATACGATCCTAGTAATCGTGGACCTATTCTCCAAGATGGCGCATTTCATTCCACTCAAAGGCTTACCAACAGCAGCAACTCTGGCCCGAGAATTTCTCGAAAACATCGTCCGACTGCACGGTTTTCCTTCAGTTCTAATTTCGGATCGAGGTAGTCAATTTATTTCTCATTTTTGGCGAAGTTGCTGTCGGTCGGCTCAAATTGATGTGAGACCTTCGACCAGCCACCACCCTCAAACCGACGGACAAACCGAGAGGACCAATCAAACTCTGGAACAGTATTTGCGCTGCATGCTACAACAAACTGAAAAAACTTGGAAAGATATCCTTTGGATAGCCGAATATGCCTACAATAACTCTGTCCACTCGGGAACTGGGAAGACCCCGTTTTTTCTTTTATACGGTAGTCACCCTCGAACCTCGGAGTTGGATCCACTCCAAGATCTTGGAACACCAGCAGTAGACCACCTGCATTCTACAATCACCCAAGCCTTTAAGGAAGCCGTTTCTCACCTTCAAAGGGCTAAAGAACAATACAAGAAAGGAGCAGACCAACATCGGAAGGAAGCCCCCCAATATCAAGTAGGAGATCAAGTCTGGTTATCCACCAAATATCTACCTCTAAAAGGACCACGCACATTCAACCCAAGATACCTTGGTCCCTATTCCATCACTACCATAGTTAATCCAGTAGCGGTCAAGTTGGACTTGCCCCCTCACATGAAGATACATCCGGTCTTCCACGTCTCTCTATTAAAACCCGTGCAACCTCAAACCCGACTAACTACATCTCCAAAACCTATTCTAGTTGATGGAGAACTCGAGTTTGAAGTCAAAAGCATCCTGGATTCCAAGATCTCCAAATCTAAACTATTTTACCTGATTGACTGGAAAGGCTACGGTCCCCAAGAAAGATCCTGGGAACCTGCAGAATATGTCCACGCGCCTCGTCTAATCAAAAGATTTCATTGAACATTTCCTAACAAGCCCAAACCCCCGGAGAAGCTGGTTTTGGAGGGGCCTTGAGGGGGGGTGCTGTCATGATCTCTGCTTCCAAAAGATCAGGACTTGCCCGACTCCCTTGAAAGCAGACCCATAACCCCGGTTCCGAGTGCCAGCCAGTCCCAATTGGGACCTTTTGGACCCTGTCCTGGCGCCAGTGGCACCAGGCTCATAAAGATGCCCAGTCCCAGCGCTGGAAGCGTCGGGCTCATAATGCTTGGGTGGACTTACCTGCAGCAGACCATGCTGCTTACTTACCTGCCAGTTGAACCCCTGATCCTCTTCTGTTTGGGACTACTTTTCCTGTTGGGTGGGGCAGGGGCCACTCCCTAGGCTCAGAACACTGGAACTCTTCTGGAAAGCAGGAACTCTTTTCTTAGGCGTGGCTGTGGAAGGAGACACCTAAGCACTACAGGAGGCTATTTAAACCACACCCGATGGATGAATCTTGCTTTGCGTTATTCTGCATTCTCTGCAGCAGAACGCTCATTGTGTCTTCTGCTTCTGATCCTGGGCCTAAGGGAACAAAGGCTTACCATCCTGGAATCCAGTCTTCAGCAGCACCTGTAAAGACAAAGGGCCTCATTACGACTCAGGCGGTAAGGGTTTTACGGCGGCGTAAACAGCGCCGACCCTTACCGCCTGAGTACGAGGTCCCTTAGCGCCATGGAGGTTTTAACACCTGCTTTTAGCAGGTGTTAAAATCCATGGCGCTAAGGGACCATGGAGTTAATTACGCCACCGTAATTTACGGTGGCATAATTAACGCCTTCCCCACTCCCATTATGCCCTATGGGGCAAAATGGGAATGGGGAAGGGTAAATGGGAAAATGGGGATTTACCGCCCCGCCAAGGTTGGAATGGGGCGGTAAATCCGCCAACCACCATGGCGTAAACGTAGTTTACGCCATGGTGGTAAAGTCACGGCCCAGGCAGTAACTTACCGCCTGGGTCGTAATGAGGCCCAAAGAAAGAACAGGTTAGCACTACGGTCTTCAGTGGCAGCGCATCTCTTACCTGGTCCATCGGCTGTCACCAACGCCTCGCGCTGCATTCCGGCATCTGAAAGACAAAGGCTTACCTACTCTTCGCATGCTCCGGAGGTCTTCGCACTGCATTCCGGCATCTGAAAGACAAAAGCTTACCAGCTCTTTGCACGCTCCGGAGGCCTTCGGCGCTGCATCCCGCATCTGAAAGACAAAAGAAGGTGCGTTTAAAGACATTGGGCAACTTTATTACTCACGTGCCATTACTCCTTCCCACGCCGAATCCAGTGGGTATTCCAGCACCCTTCAGCTTCTCTAAAGCTCCGAACTTGTACCTGCAAGATAAAAGGGACAGTTAGTGCGCATCGTGAAGCAGGCTACAAGCGCTTACTTACGTGCTTCCAGGCGTTTCTATTCCTCACGCGGGTTCGATCCTCAACTCTCATCAGCCCGCCATCCGCCATCGCCGGAACCCTGCAAAACAAGAGATATCATTACAAAAGACTTTTAAGACATTTGAAGTGCCCAGAACTTACCGTTCGTGCAGTTAACGACGGACAGCAGTCCTCTGAGGTCAAGAGGCCTGCACCCTTATCCAGTGAAGAAACTGGTTACGGCACCCTGCCCCGAGGCAGATGGAGAGCTCGGCGTTCACTTACCTAAGGTGAGGGTGTTAACCTTTGGGGTTCTACAGGAGAAGAGAAAGGGAAGAGGAGAGAGGCACCCAATAACCCCAGTTCATTAATCCCATATTTTCTATCTGCAGACATCTTACTCTTCGAGTCAGACATACAGTGCACAGAGGTCCAGCCCAAAGAGCCAACCGTGTGTTACACATCACCTTTGAAGATACGGCATTGACCCAGTCAAGACCGGCGCCTCTGCGGGAATCAGGTGAGCGTTATACAGGGCAGCAGAAGAGGTTGGTTGCCAAGCATTCTTTGGGCAGGTCCATGGTCTCCTCGCAGGTCTTGTAGCTGAACAGGAGTCTTGGCTCCTTCAGTGTCTTCTAGGATCTCTTCAGAGTGGATGCATGGGTCGTCTTCTTATCCTAAACGCCATGCTAGAGCAACAGCCCCCACTAGTCAATGACAGATCTGCCACACACACACCCCAGCAGTGGACCAATCAGGGCCACTGGCGGCAAAACTGATGCATACTACTCAGACACACTGGCACCAGCTTGTGGATTGGGACCAGACAGTCCCAGCCCACTTCCTGGCAGCAAACACACATAGCCCTACAGTAGCCCCAACCAAAAGCTTCTGCTTTCCCAGGCACTGGATGTCCGTATAAGTTTTTTCCTGGCTCACAAAAGACAAGATGGCCAAAGGACAAGCGAAAAATCTCGTGCGATGGCCATGTTTGACCACTAAGTACAGTTATTAGCCAAGTGTTAAACGCGAAAAGGCTAAAATTAAATGTACCAAAAAATGGTATAAAGTCACTGCTGCCACCAGCTTGTCCATTTAGCACACCTAGAGTAACCAAAAATCCTGAGTGTTAGTCTTGGGCAAAACAAAAAGTGTACCCCATTGCATGGCATTGTAAAATGCATTGTACAATGATAAAACGTTACGACAAGTGATAACAAGTTACTAAAAGTGGTAACAAAGTAACTGAACTAAGGGAAATAATGTTTCCCAGTACTGACAGCCTGAAGAACATGTCAGTTTCCCATAACAGATGAGCAAAAGCCACTGTAGTGTAGCTTAAGGCTTCACTGCACTGTAAAAAGAGCAGGTCAGATCCAAAAATAAAAGCAAAACCTTTGGGGTCCATAGAAACGGAAGGAAATGTGCAGTAAAGAGGAATCTTTCCTAACAGAAGGCAATGCAGGTTTTGTATCACAAATTAATTTCCTGATCAAATTATTAGGCTATTTAAACAACTTGCTGTGCAAGGGTTGTGGCTGCAGTGAGAGTCCATAGTCTGCCTTAGCAGATAAAACCGTCTTGATTGAATTGCCCTTGTGGCAAAAAGATGCTTTGATTTCAGCCTGCACATCCTAAAAAATTGCCCATCATAATGTCCATGTTTTGCTACTTCAATCTCGGGGTCTCTTCATACAGACAGATCACAAGCTATGTTAACCTCTATACCACATTAGTGAGATGGGGGAGACCTCTGCCTTATTTCCGTTGATTGGTAACCAGACATGTTTCCAAAGTCTTTGATTACCCCTAATGAAACCTAAAAGGAAGTGAGGCAGGTAGAGTCAAAGCTTCTGCAATACCCTCTCTGGCAGGCAATGCCGTCAACCGCTTCTGTGTTCCATATTTTGTCAGCTACCAGTTCCATTGCTATGATGAATAACAAAGGTGACCAGGGAGCCTTAGCATGTTCTCGCTGTGTAGTTAATATGACATGACAACCAGGCAGATTGTTAGCATTGATGCAGGCGGGGATAAATACATGAGCTTTGTTGTTTCGATGTAGTTTTCATCAAAAGCCAAGCAATTGATGTCAATGGACACCCCTAGTCACACCAATCTAACTTTCGCTGCACCCAGCGATACCACTACCACAGGCTCTCAGCATGCTCTTCCCGTCATCATAGTCTGCAATAATTGATGTGCATTGTCTCAGATATTCCTGTTTTGAATCTCATTGGTTTATGTTGATCAGCTTGCTCACGACGCTCCACTTTTTTGGCCAATATCTTAGCTAGTACTTTTCACTCAACGTTCTTCAGGTTATAACTCACTTAATGCAGTAGAAGCATTTCTTTCTTGAGCAGAAGGCTGATAGTTAATGAATATTTTTGGGAAGTGTTTAATGGGAGACGGAACCCATCATCATGGTGTACAGAAGGTTAAATGCCAAGTCTAGCAGTACCTTACATAACTTTGCAGGTTGTTAACTGGACCAGGTCTCTTTCTGCTGTTCAATGTTACAATGGCTGCCTAAACCTAGTACAGAGATTACAAGATCCGGTCCTACCACAAAGGTGTGCAGTGGCAGCAGAGAGTGCCCACTTTCCTGTCCCCCTTGCATCAAATGGTTTTCTGTGCAGAACCTTTCTCCAGCCTTGCCTCAAAGTACATGTGCTCAACAGGTTTGTTTTGCCTTTAAAGAGGCCAAGCACACAGAAGAACATCCCAAGAACATTGAGGCGCAAGAAGAACCAAGGAAAGTCGAAGCTGCCTGCAGAACAACCAAAACTCACACGCTGCAGACTTCCAGCAAGAGAGAGTGCGAGACACCACTTCCGCCTGCACTGAAACACAGAACAGTTCCGCTAAAGGCTAACAAAGCCACACAGCAGACTCTAGTGGCTGTTTTGACAAAAGGAATGGAAGAGCTTGCCGGCAGTCCTGCAACAAACCCACAAAACCACCAGGGACCTAAAGGGAAAAAGATCCCCAGAGAGCGACCCACAGAAAACAGGCAAAAAACAAATATTGAACTATATATTTCATCACCATCCGCTCTCTCAAGCTGCATGTCCATACGGAAGAAGTGGCCAGCACTAGACCCACTGTAAATCCTTTCCTTGTACATACATGCCCAGGAAGGGGGATGCAGACAGGAGATTGGTTAGAGCTAGTTGACCAACCCTCAGCAAGTGAGAGATATATAAGTAGGCAACAGGAAATGGGAAGTGGTTGAACCGGGTAAGATCAAAGGAGGAGACAGGCAACCAAAAACCAGCGGGAGCAGCAAACGGTGGGGAGAAGTTTTGGAGTAGGTAAAGTATTTGTTTAGGAGTGTTAGTGGTTCTATAGTGTGAGGGTGTATGGTTGTGAGAATGTGTAGAAAGGGCAGTGCAAGGTATGAGTGTGAGATGACTGGTACTGGGTGGAAGTAGGGTGACTGTGTAGTAGAGTGGAAGGAGTGATAGCGTGGAGGTGTACTAGTAGTCAGTGGAGGAGTGTAGTACTGGGAGGGGAAGTGTAGTAGTGGGTAACAGAGTGTAGTAATGGGTAGAGGAGTGTAGAAGTGGAAGGAAGAGTAGTGGTGGGAGGAGTGTAGCAGTAGAAGGAGGAGTGTAATAGTGGGAGGAGGAGTTTTGTATTTGGTAGTAAAGTAGTGAGAGTGGAAGTAGTAGCAGTAGAGTGGGAGGAGGAAAGGAAGTAGCAGAGTGGAAAGAGGAAGAGCGATGGAGGTCGGTGTATTAACATCAAGAGGTGGAGGCAGAGTGAACACCAAAGGGACAGAAGACTAGTGGGAGGAATTAAAGGGAGCAGTAATAGGCAGAGTAGAAAGGGTTTAGTAACCGTAAGCATGACTGGATTTGACGAATCCAACAGAGTAAGTGCAAGGCACTCTCCCAACCCATTAGAACACTAGGTGGGGCTAGTGTAGGGAAAGTTAGGAGGTCTGTGAAGGAGTCACCGGCCTTGCGTTCACCAGTGCAGCTCAGTATTAGTATGTAGAATACTTAGCATAATTAGGGTGTACTAACCTGGGGATAAGGACACCTGCGCTATGGAGGAGTGTATACGTGACGAGAGAAAAAGGGCCAACCGTAGGGCCCAAAAAGTTGCAATAAAAATCCTTGAACCATCCTTGGGAATCAGAGTGTTTTCTGTGCCATCGGTGACACATGCCAGTTGAAGTACCCCATAAAGAAGTGATGCAGGGCCATTTCTAGACTCCTTGGGCATGGTCTGAAATAAGTATATTACAGATGTGATTATTAGTGTAGTTCCGAGTTGGGTGGGTCAAGAAAAGAACTAGCCTTCAGTATGTGTCATGGACTGACACGCAGAATGTGTAATCTCTCTCACTCTAGTGTTGCAGCCTCCAGATATAAGAGACAGCATGTTCCTTGCTCATACCTGGGCAGCACATCATCTGGCTCGTAAGCATGGATCTATAAAGAATAATGCCAAGAGCCTCGTCGATGTCCATACCCAGTACAAGAACAATCCTTGTTTTTCTGAATATCTTGTGGGATCCTATGGAAAACAGGGTGTCATCACAAGCCATGGCAATATGTTACAACAAAGAGTTCAACTGTTTGGAACATTCAAATCATTCCTAATCATTCATTAGAGGCCTTCTTTATCGCCAGAAATTTATTTTCCAGGGCAGTGTAATTGCTTTCCAAAGATATTAGTGTTTTGGACATATAGGCAATAGGATGTTCGATCCCTGTGGAAAATGTCTGATTTAGGACTGCTCCAATCGCAGATTAGCGTCTGGTTCCAGAATGAACGTCTCTTTTGATCAGGAATTTTCAATATGGGGCCAGTAGAGAAGGCTTGATTTAACAGGTCAAAACTATCTTGGTCCCTTGTCCAATTAAAGTTTTGTCCCTTTTTGAACATAGTGGTTAAGGGTGTTTTCCTTGTAGAAAAGTTAGGAATGAACTTCCTCTAAAAGTTAGTGAAACCTAAAAAACCATTGGATGTCTTTAACATTTTGTGGTGTCTTCCAATTTAATACAGCCTTCACTTTTGTAGAATCCATGGCTGCTCCCTCCACTGACAATAAAACCCTAAATAAGGGATATTGGACTGATGAAAAGAACATTTCGCAATCTTGGGAAGAGATGATTTTTCCTAACGCGCTTTAATACTTCGGTCACATGTTGTTTGTGTTCCTCTAGTGTCTTTGAGAAGATTAGGATGACGTTTAAGTAGACGACTAATGAGTCCAACAACAGATCAGCAAAGACGTGATCTACAAATCTTTGAAATACTGAGGGAGCATTTGACAAGTCGAAAGGCATAACTCGGTATGCGTAATGTCTGAATGAGGGGCAAAATGCTGTTTTCCATTGGTCCCCTTTTCTTCTTCTTGCCAAGTGATACGCTGCCCTCAGATCAAACTTGGAGAAGATCATGGCTCCTCGAACGCTTTCTAAAATGTCTTGAATAAGAGGCAAAAGTTATCTGTCCTTGAGAGTGATTTTGTTTAGACCTCTGTAGTCGATGCATGGTCTCAGTTCTTTACAATCTTTTTTAGGAATAAAAAACAAGGAAGTCCCAGCCAGACTTTTTGACTCCGTTATAAGACCATGATGTAGATTGGTTTGCCAATAGATACTTAATGCTTCTTTTTCAGGTTTGGATAATGTATACATCCATCCGAATGGTACTTGAGAGTTAGGTAACAGTTTGATTGCACAATCATCACCCCTATGGGTTGGCAATACCTTGAATTCCTCATTAGAGAATATGTCCTTGTATTCAAGTTATCATTCCGAGAGGAGATTTAGGTTGGAAATAGAGGTAACAGCAGCATCAGAACTCTTACCATCCACGTCGGCATATAAACCCACAGAGGCAGCATTCCGAGCCCAAGAAAAGAGTTCCTGCTGTCCAGTTTATATAACGGTTGTGTTTTCTGAGCCAAGGCAGCCCCAGTATCAATGGGTAGTGAGTTGACTTTATTAAATCCAAAGTAATCTTTTCAGAATGGGAAGAGATGGACATGGAAAGGAGTGATGTTTGTTCTTTTATGGATCCAGAGGTAAGAGGAGTTCCGTCCACTGCTTCAACCGGAGCTTGTTTCTTCTTTGTGATTTGGGGTATAGCATTACTCATTGCCCATTCTGATTCCATGAAAAGAAAGTCAGCTCCACAATCCACAAGGGTAGGGACCTTTTGTATGTTTTGTCAGGGCGATTAAGAGTAACTTGTAGTATGACCATAGAATGGTGATTGTATACACAACCTATGGAACTTCTCATAGTAGACCCATCCGTGATTCTCTTCATGGATGGGTGGAGGCGTTTCCCGAGCACCTTAGTGGGGCGATTGGGCAATCTTTCAGAAGATGGTTCTTGGGGCCATAGTACATACAAACACCCAGAGTTCTTCTGCGATTTCTTTCTTCAGGAGTGAGTGGTCCACAAGATATTCCTAATTGCATTGGCTCTCCTTCTTCAGATGGTCTTGATACCTTGAGATAGTCTACTCGTGGAGATTTTGAGTAACTCGGGATGTTCGATTCTTTTTCTTCTCCAGACTCCTTTCTTGAAGTCTGTAATCCAATTGTAGGATCAGGGAAAACATTTTCGCTAAATTTTGAGGACGAGGAATGCCAGATACCTCATCTTTTAGGTCTACGTTCAGTCCATTAAGAAATATAATGAGCAGGGCGTCTTCTGGCCATGCGGTCTCTGAAGCAAGCTATTTAAATTGTATAATATAATTAAGCACATTCAAATTGCCTTGTCTTAAATCCAACAGATTTTCCTAAGCAGTAACAACCAATTCACAGCGCCCAAACATGGTTTGTAAGCTATTAAGAAATGCAGCATGGGAGTCCAATAGTTGGTTGCTTGTGGTTACGAGTGGTGTTGCCCAGGCAAGGGCATACTCTGACAAATTCAATATCATAAAGCTTACTTTTGATCGATCAGTAGGTAAAAACGTGGCTTTAAGAATTAATTGGACCCGGCAAGAGTCTATGAATTCTTTTAGCCTTTTTGGGTTGCCATCATATTTCCCAAAAAACCAAGCGACCCAGAGGAAGTTCGGTATGAGGTGATACCATCTGTCATAACATAGTATTTTCAGTTTTCACAATTTACGTTTCAGCATTTAGATTTTGAACTGCGGCCACCAATTTATGCACTTGCTGTTCCATTCTTTTAGGCATCACTATCTTGTTATGCCAATCAAGGAAAATGTCACATCAGCAGTGTGTTAAGGATTTCAATCAGCGTCACACACTGGACCAGGACACTTGGCCTTGGCCTGGGATGTGGTGCTAAATAGGAATGCTTTTTCTTTAATTTCAATGAATTCAAATTCAGCCGGTATCTGACCCATCTCACACCCCCTTTTACAAATACCCCTGGTCACAATGGACCATGAACCAGGCCGGTTGGTCAAAGAAATCATAACCTTTTTAATATTGGGCAGCAGTCACTAATGGGATGATAATCACAATAAAACTACTGACCTACACTTGGTTAAACTTCTATATGAGCATATCCAAAGCACAATTGAATAGGAGCACTTTTTGAATTAGGATAGATAGCACCTAAGTTAAGATTTCCCCCTGTAATGTTCCTCAACCCACAAATAATCAATTCCTGAGTGGATAGAAAGAAGCAGCAGGTAGTTTTAAACCCTTCGCAATGGCATAAAATGACACTTGGGAATTGACAAATGAATAATTAATGTGCGGTTAAATCTTTGAGGCAAATATGATTTCTCACAAAGGCAGTAATGCATAAACACTAGCAATCACAAGACAATGGATCAGCAAAAGGCATACAATTCTAAAACAAGTGGAAAGCTAGAACATGCTGCAGCCGAATTCACACGTTAGAAAATTGCATTTGTTTTCAATTCCTGTTTAAAATGACACAAACAAATTTTATGAAAAACCGGTGAAATACTTGGATTTGCAATGCTGTTTTTGGGCTGGGAGACAGATGTTTATCACAGGGATAAGATAGAGGTGAAAGGATGTCTCTAGTTACAAAACTGGGTGAGGTATGCAAGATAGCAAAAGGTTCAATTTGGGTAAAATAAAGCCGTGAAAGAGAAAAGAAAATCAGCGGAGAAAAGTACAGGTTTGACTTAAACTAAATTATCAAGACTGTATTGATAAAGAGGGACACAGTAAGATCCAGAGTTGATTTGCGACTTCAACCCTATCACCCCAGTGTTCAACTTTATGCAGAAATAACTTTAATTATTCCAAATATGACTGAGGGCTTATGATCTATGCAGGACAAAAAGGAATAGGAATGTGGCGCTAACGCTTGGAGATAGATGACAAGATGCACAGAGACTTCTAGCAGTTTTAACAAGTTACCAGGGTATGGATAGGATTTCTTAGAAAGCGGAATAAAGACAAAAGGGTCAAGATATGGGAGACTATGTGTTTTTCTGGGATGGCGATTATACTCACAGTCCACTTTTGAGTCTGGGATTTTGGACAGTCAACAGGTTCTGGTCATGAAAGATTCTGGTCACCGGATAGCGGACTCTCCTGGAAAAAGCCAGCTGGGCAAGGTCTGGTCACCGGATACTAAAGGTCAGCGGGCATATAGGTAGTGGCAAGGAGTCGGTCTGGTTTTAGGATGCTTCCCAAAAAGGGTACCACAGCTTCTCCCCTTTTTAATGGGATTTTAGTGGGATTTTCTGAATATAGGCCTTTGCTGGAGTAGAGTCAGCTATGCTTTGGCCTGGCAGTGAAATCTGGAATCATCTATGCTTTGGCTTTGTAGTGGGCTCTGGAGTCTGCAGGATGAATGGAAGATCAGGAATGTAGCGCAGGAAATTCAGGAGAGAAATCTGGAGTCCTGTCAGGGACTCTTATTTATAATGCATAGTAACATCATAGACTAAATGGTGGAGCAGGCTTAGCTGAGCACACCTCTAAACAACTGGATAGGACAATCAATGTTGGTTACCTCCTCTAGGAGGTAACTCAGTTTATAAGGTTGCATTTTATGAGATGAAAAGACTGCCTACAGACCTTTTTGCCAAAAATCAACCTGAACACAATTTACACATTTGTACAGTTGTGGCATTTTAACCAATTACATAGGCAGATTACATATTTTGTGTAGAGCATAGCCGTCCAATCCTCCAGGTTGTGAGACACTGTTCTGCCCTTTTAATACTTTTTGGTCATTTTGAGTATGAAATATTCAGCCTAAATTCTATAACTTTATACATTGGTGTGGATTATCATAAGGGGTGTAAGTATTCAAATGTGCAATGGCATCATGAATACTTTCCTTATAATACCCAATTATCTGCCATTTCGATTCCCCATGTGTCAGTGAAGTCTATGACATCTTAAATGAAAGCCCATAAAATCACATTTAAACTTTTAACTTTTCACATTTTTGCAAAGTCCTGTGGAAAAGATAAAAGTCTTACAAGTTTTATTTATAAAATAGTCTTTGGAAACAAATGTTCAGTATTGTTCCCCATATATGGGCACAGCTTCCAATCTACCCCCCTAAGCTCAGGGTTGTCATGGAGTTTTCCCTTGAAGATTCTTGTAGAAGTCACAGGGAGGTGTGATTTTTCATTTCACATGTTCGTGTCCCTGATTTCCATTGTAAGAGGGTTCAGCCAAGACCCAAGTCTGCCAAGGTAGCAATTATCACTTGTGTGTTCTAGCATCTACTGTGGGGGCCTTCTGTTGCTAGCATCCCCCCAAGCAGAAACCTAAAGTTTATGGTGGTTCCCTTTGGGGACGTCTTAGCTTAGCCAACAGGTATAAGCTGTTTTGGGGCTTGCAAAATGCAGCCAACGCAGTTTAACAGTTTTATTTTCTTTCATTTAGTCCTAAATCAAAAACAAGATTGTTGAATAAAACATCCCTCATATATCTTTCACAACAAAAATCCCTACACATTGATAGATAAGGGCATGGCCTTATCCAACATAAACTTTTAAAACAGGTATTTCTTCTTTGGTTTGCAAAAGTCCGTTTTGACACAAGTGGTGAAAGCTAGCATTTTCCTTTCAAATTTGGTTTTTCTATCTGGATTCCCACATTGTTCTGTATCCATAGCTAGTTCCTTTTACACAACAGTCTGTACATGGCAAAGGTCTCCTGAAATTGACATCTGCACAGAAAGCTAGAATTTCTTTTCAAGCTGTGATTTTTGACATTTTGTAGCAACAGTTTAAGTGTTTTTTCTGATGGAGCAGAATGTGAATATGGCTGGGCATGACAGGGTCTTTTTGATAAAGGTAGTGTGATAAGAACAGGGGAAAATAGCCTCAGAGCGGCATCATTTTAAAGGTGAAATATTCCCTTTTTCAAAAGGAACTTTGGGCTTGCAGCAAAGCAGTGCTGCTTTTTCACTGCATTTTTCAGACAAACAAGAACACACCCTAGTAGCCTTTCTTGGGGTGCTCCCTGTTCCATCTTGCCCAATGGCGCTTGGCAAAACAGTGTGGCCCTCCTTTTGTTGCTGCAAAACGCAGTTTTGGTGTGAGGCAGTAGCGCTCAAAGGAGCCAGCGCAGCCATTTTGCTGATTCTGCTGATGTGCAGCTTAGTGATGTGGGGAAGTACTGCTGAGTGGGTAAATATGTCCCACAAATCCCCCCCGACTCTTCTGAGATTCCTTCACGAGGGAGAGTAGGAGAAAGTGGTATTCATCAATGGGGCAAAGCAGGGTTCATCAGGTGGAGTCCTTTCATCAGGGAGCGGTACTCCATGATCCTCCCCTTGTCTCTCGTTGTAGTATGGAGCGACACCCGCAACTTTCCTTTCGGTCTTCCTTTATGATGTAGAGCGACACCCCCAGATTTTCTTTGATATTTCCTTTCCCGGATCCCGGGGAGGTCCTCCTTGGTGATGAATGGGCCGAACGGGTACGAATCTATGAAATAAACACAAACCGGTTACTACATTTTCCCACTGACTGCCTACCAGGAAGGGTGACACAGTGGGACACACATACATTTAATAATGACAATATTTTACACAATAATGATGAAAAATACTCCCTGTTAAATAATTATACCTATAAATCGATCTGTTCCCTTCTGGTTCTTCTTTTTCTTATTCTTATGCTTCAGATGTCTCCTCTATTTGGTTTTCTTTGGTCTCCTCAATTTGCTGCCAAGTGTGCCTAGGGTGACAACTCTTTAGCTGATTAATATAGACCCATTTCTCTTCTGTCAGTTCTCCTTTGGGGAAGCGGATTCTGTAGGCTAGGCCTGGGATGATGACCTCTTCTCCATTTTTTAACTTCAATTGCCTACGGTAGCAATGGGACTGACCGGAAGGCTTTCTTTAGGACTGCCAGGGCCCTGACATTTACTCTCCAGTTGGGACCGGGCATGGCAATAACTGGGTTGCAAATAAATTTCCTTCCAGTGTGGAATGCCACTTAAAACTGGAAGGAAGGTTGATTTTCAGGAATGGAGAGGAGTTTCCATCACTAGTTTTTTGTCCTACAGCAATTATTGTGACGTTGGGTATTTCATTGTTTTGAAGATGAAACTTAATTTGATCTGATTTTTGTTCAACCATGTGGCATGTGCCATTTAGACTAACATGGTTGACACTCTGTTTTAATTTTATTGGCCTGTGAGTCTGGGTCCAGAGTACCTTGTTCACACAGTCTACTAGAGGAGACAACCTACGAAGGATGTCATTGCCTAATAGAAAGGGGGTTACCTCTGGAGCCACGACTATGACCGGGTGCTTCATCTTGCGTCACCCTATTTTAATTTTCAGCTCTGCAGTCCACTCGACAGGAATTTCATTCCCGTCAAAGTTCTGGAGTTGTCCAGTTAGAGGGGTGAGAAGGATCTGGTATCTCTCCCACTTTCCTGAATTTAGCTGTTCAAAGGCCCTTTTTGACATGAGAGTGACTTGGGATCCAGTGTCCACCAGTGCTGAAAATGCACATTGCCCTTGCACTTGGACGGAGGCGTAGAATCTACCTCCTTTCTCTTCCAATGGGCATTCTGGGCAAGCTGGGTGGTCACTTTCTTTATTTTGGACTCCGACACAGGGGTAGTGTGGGCATAATTCTGTGTTGGAGTTTGGGAATCTGAAAGAAAAATGTGACATTCTGATATTTGGGGAGTTTCGGGCTCCCCTTTTTCTGATTCTGGGCTGCCCCACCCCTCTTCTTGGAGACAGTCACCAGAATTGGTTTGGGAAATTTCGGAATCCTCTTTTTCTGATTCTGGGCAACCAACCCCCCCCTTCTTGGAGGGAGTCACCAGAATCGGTTTGTGAGGTTTGGGACCCTCCTTTAATATTTGATTCTCTGGATGCTCATTCTGGGGTTCAGGGATGGGTGACTCTGAATCAGTTCCCACACCCATCCAGTCTTCATTTAGATCTCTTGGGACCCATTTTTCTTTGGGAGGAGTTCCCCTGTCCCTGAAGGAGAAGATTGTTTTACCAGAATCCTCTAAGGATTCTTCCCCTTCAAATTGGAGGACACTAACTTCCTCCCAAAAATGGGCCTTTTTGAGGTCTCTATTCCTCCTACCCGCCCTCTGTTCCCTGTGTGGCAGATTTTCAGGGGCAGGAGATTTTTGTTCCGGTTCCTGGGTGTCCAGGGGCTTTTCACGGGTGAGGAAGGAAGCTGCCTCTAGGGATTTACTCCCCCTGTCCCCCTGTGCCTCCGCCTCTAGAACCAGTGAATTGTCAGGGTTCTCTCCCTGTCATTGTTCTGG
Organism: Ambystoma mexicanum; assembly: GCF_040938575.1. Lineage (NCBI taxonomy): Eukaryota > Metazoa > Chordata > Amphibia > Caudata > Ambystomatidae > Ambystoma > Ambystoma mexicanum. Next base: position 526,071,484 of record NC_090940.1, read on the forward strand.
GGTGCCAGACCCTTGGTTTGTGGAGTTCTGAGCCACCATGTTCATCTGATGGTTCTGTAGATCACTCAACATGCGAGCCAGATCCTGAATAAGGTTCTGGACCTGGCGCTCCAGTTGGGACACCCATTTCCGGCTGGTACGGGGGTCTTTGCTCATACATTGGTTGTTCACGGGAAGGGTAACTATCCCTTCTCCCGTAGTACCCTGGAGATGGTGGATTTTGGTAGCCCTCCCCCCTTGGCCTCCCCTCTCCCAGATTGGATTGTCTGGGCTCCTGAAACCGGGGAAAGAAAGGAGGGTTGCCTTGCAGGTTGGGATTTTGAGGGTATTGGGGAAAGAAACGGAACCCGGGATTTGGGGGATTACTGCCCTCCTGAGGGAAGTTAGGAGGGAGGTTTCCTGGGGGAGTACTGACCTGGCGGGACTCCCCACCTTGGGCTGGAGGAGTCCACACATACCCCAAGATAGGCCAGTTGTCCTTGTATCTGGGACTTATATACTCAGGAGAATTAGGGGTCCCGTTTGTGATTGGCCTGAAGGCCTTCTTGGCCTCTGGTTTTGCTGGTTTGGGATTGGTGAATTTTTAGGCTCCCCCATCTCTAGGTCTAAAATGGGGGCCACCTTCACCTCCGCCACCTTAGAAGCAGCAGGGGTGTTGGCTGGTTTGGAGTTTTTACCCAGATTTTTATTTTCTGCTGGTTTTTGGACTTCATAAATGCGGGTCTACTGCTCTATTACCCAACCCAGCGATCTTTTGTCATGGAAATCCCTCACCAGCTCGGTCATGATATATTTTGGGAGCGCATGAAAGAAGGTAGTTATAAACTCCCTGCTATCCGTGTGCACCCTCCTAGTGGTTTGTGCAAAGGCGCGTTTTAGCTCCTGCACAAATTCTCGTGGGGCTTGATCTTCCCTACACTGCAAATTGTAGGCCGCTTTGCAAGCCTCTTGGGGGTTTCTGTGGGCGGAAAAGTGTTTCAAGATGGCCGCCCTGTAGGTGGACCATCTTGAATGGTTCTGGTCCTCCAGTCCAGCAAAGAAGCTGGAGTACTCTGGAAAGAATGTCCACTTAGCATACTCTATGCAGTTCTGGTTGTCTTTAAGGTGAAAAGTGTCCATCATTTGCTCGTAGAGTTCCAAATGTTTCCAGACAGAATATTTTGCATTTGTGTGGTATGGGGCTATGAAACTCTGCCTAATGGGGTATTTTGCCATAACTCTCTTTAGTTTATTTGCCTTCTTTGGCTTTGTCACCCGAGTCCACTCGCCCTCAGACTCAGAGGCGCTTTTGTTGGAGGACCACTCCTGATCTTCTAGGCGCTCCCTGATTCTTTGAGCTTGGGAGAGGCTTGCAGAATGGTGGGGCCTAGCTTCTACTCCCCTGTGGCACACAGGAAAGTAGTCTTCTGACTCCTCCCTGCTTCTAGGGTTGGCGGAGGATCCCCCCCCAACTTCCCTGATTGGGGGGAGGTCTTCAGAATGTTCATTTTGGGCCTAATTTCATTCGGTTTTTCATCAAATTGAACCAACTGGTCCCTCGGCAGGTAGTAATTTTGTAGATCTAATTCGCTGACTTTCCCCTCACAGGACACTTCCTTGTCAGAGACATCAGCCTTAATGTTTTGGTATCTATACTGGGATGCCCGCCCATCAATTTCTGGGGGCCACTGCCCTGTCAGATCCATCATACTAAACCTATTTAATTCTGCTGGCCCCATGGTTTCTGGTCCATATGGACCAGTAGTCAAGAAGTCAGCAGTGTTTAATGTATTAAATGGGTTTGAGTCCCTTAGTACAGAGGTTATGATCAGGGGTTGCCCTGTCCCTCTCTACCTGTTTGGGGTCCCTCCAGTTTGTATTAGATCTAGGATGCTCTTTCTCCAACCTTGCTAGATTTTCCTTTTCAGCCCCTATCTCTTGATAATAGGCAAAGATCTGAGCCTTTTGCTTGGCTATCGAGAGCTTTACTGACCTCTATGACCCGCTCTTGAGCTGCCACTTATTTGTGGTGTCCATCATTCTCCTCAAAGAGGGCCTCATTATCTCTTTGTGCTGCTTGTATAGTCTGGGCACCCTGAGTCCATTTTTGTTGTAGGAGGTGAGCCTCCCTTTTCTGCACATTTAGAGCCTCCATGGCCTGCTCTAACTCGAGTTCCATTTGTCTCCTATGTCCTATTAATTTGTCATATTCTCCTTTTAGGCCAGTCAGTCCATGAAGATCTGATTCGCTTCTCTCCAGATTGGTTTTTAAATTACACATTGCCTGGTGGAGTGCCTCTTTCTCCTGATACAGAGCACCCTTTTGTTCCGCCAGGTATTTGTATTTATTTAGATTTATATAGTGCTTTAAGCCAAAGCGCTTTACATGAGGAACAAGCAATTACAACAAGCAATACATAACATTGAATAAAACCAGAAAACAGTACAGGGAACAATTTACATTAATGGTGAGGTTAAGTGCATAAGCAGGGTCACTGAAGTGAGAGAGGAGGGTTAGAAGGTGAAGGAGGAGGAGGGTTCAGTGGAGAAAGAGGAAGCTGAAAGATGCTAGGGGGGTTGAATGGAAGAGGTAGGATTTTAGGGTGGTGCAAAATTAGGCATAGGTGGTAGCAGAGCGGACTGGGAGGGGAAGGCGGTTCCAATGGAAAGGAGCAAGAAGTTGGAAGGAGCGGAAGCGGGAAGGGGCACAGGGTGGAGGAGGAGGAGAAAGAAGAAAGAGATCTGCAGAACGGAGAGAACGAGAAGGGGTGTAGGAAGTGAGAAGGGAGGATAGATAGGGAGGGGCAAGACAATAGAGGGTTTTGAAGACTAGACAGAGGAAGTCAAATTCAAGCTGGGAGTGAAAAGGGAGCCATCCTAGTGAGTCAAGGGAAGTGGAGATGGAGTCGAGAGGTGAGAGAAGGCAGGTCATCCCTTTGTTGTGTTATGGCGCCAAAATTCTGATTGAGAGTGGAGGTCTCTCATAATTAATTTATGATTTTCCTCTTCCAATCTTTTTATCTGATTCTGTAAAGTGGCCATTTGCTCTGTACTGTCAACCTTTTCTTGGCACTCCATTCTTAAAGCATTTAATTGGGTCTCTTGGTCTACATTATTCTGCTGTTGGAAAGCAAAGTCCTCTTTTAACGGTTTGATATAGTTCCCAAATTGGGTCTCAGCAGCTTGACTCTTCTGCACCTTTTGTTCCGCTAATTTTAGTTCAGTCTGTATCTGAATTAAAAGTTCAGATTGATTTTGTGCAAGAGTAGTATTTTACTCTTGCTTTTCCTGCATCACTCCCATATGAAGATACATATAGGCCGCAATTCTGACAATTTTAGTCTGCGCCTCTTTAATTTTCAGAGTCATCTATAACTTGCTCAAAACTTGGTGTAATAGGCCACCGTCCTGCCATGTATCAATGTCTATAGCGATGACCTGTTGCCTTATTTCTTCTAGCCAGACTTTTTCATCTGTTTTGGTCTTTCCCACCTGACAAATAGTTTATGCAGAAGGTGCTCCCTTGCTATGTTGATTTCTACTGTGGTCATTTTTGAAAGTGTTCTTTCTTTATTAATTTATTTATGTAAGGATAATCTGTATTCTATTGCTTTTTGTCTATTTTTGGGGTTGATTTAACTTAAATTTTATACACAGGCCTGGCACTTAGGATTTTTGTTTTGGGGAGGCTCTTCTGCAGTGTAACTCAGTATTCCAACTACACAAAGTATCACTACCTTGCAGGTTAGTCTGGGGAAGAAAATCCGATCTAGATGTAAAGGATCTCGAGGTCTTCTGATGCGGTCCCAGAACAATTGCAAGGATAATGGCCCTCAGTACAACACCGGCGCTAAACCATGGCGCTATTAGCACCATGGTTAGTGCCGGTGTTGTAACGGGTCCGCCATGGTTCAATGGGGAATTACCACCCCATTCCAAGGTTGGTGGGGCGCAGGGCTTTAAGTGGGGTAAGAAATCGAGGGGGGGCCTCATTTGGGGGCGTGGCTTATGGGAGGGGCGTGGCCTAAAATGTACGCAAATCGTAGGGTATACACAAATATATATAAATGTTATATATTTGTGTGCGTACCGTACTATGGTTTGTGTACTATGCAAGCCATCTTTTCTAAACATAGAAATATGTAACATATTTCTACGTTTATAAAAGATATTTGTGTGCATACCCTACGGTTTGCCTAGTTTTCAGGCCATCTTTTGTAAACATTTCAGGTTTATAAAAGATGGCTTTGAAAGTACACAATTCAAGCCATCTTTTATAAAGCTTTGAGTACGGACAAAATTGTCCGTCGGCAAAGCTTTATAAAAGATGGCTTGAAATGTGTACTTTCAAAGCCATCTTTTATAAACCTCGAAATATGTCGAGGAATCCCCAGGTTCGCCGAGGGTTAAAGACGCCTCGGCGACCTGGGGAAACAAAGGGACAGTAACTGCCTCTGGTGACCTCTCGCGCGAGGGGTCACCAGATGCAGTTACTATGACTGACGGAAGTGGCAGCCAGTCACAGCGTCGCTGTGGCTGGCTGCCACTTCTGTCAGCTTGCAAGTTGCCTGACTTCATTGCAGGCGCATCTCCCGTCGCGGCAGGGCCCCGGCTCAGTCTCACTTTTTGGAGACTACCGGTGCCCGGCTCCGGCAGGCCCCGGCCCACTTTAAGCAGTGGCGGGGCGGTAATTCCCCATTGAAGCATGGCCCTTCCCCATTCCCATTTTCGCCCCATAGGGCTCTATGGGAATGGGGAAGGCGCTAAGTACGGTACCGCAAATGCGGTACCGTACTTACCACCAAGGTCCCTTTGCGAGTCACTACTTTAACGGCTGGTCTAGACCAGCCGTTCAGGTCGGGTCCCGCAAAGGGACCTCGTAGTAAGGCGCTAAGTGTTTAACGGCGCCGCAGCCTTTTACGGCGCCGTTAAACACTTAGTGCCAAGGTCGTAATGAGACCCAATGAGTTTGGATGAAGTAGCGTTCAGAACAGCAGTATTCCTGAAGGTAAGGGGTATCCAGGTAAGTAATAATTAACAGGATGGATATTCGCTGGACGAAGGATGGAAATGGATGAAAGGCTGAAGAAGGGCGAGAAAAGATAGAAAGGAATAAAGACAAAGGGAAAGCACAGTGCGGAATGTGAAAATAAGAAAATGACAGAAACAGGAGAAAAGAATTAGCGGAAGGCTTCGAGAGAAGGCAGAATTTAGGCGACAGCAGAGGAAAGGAGAGGAAACGGAATGGAATCAAGGATCGGAAGGAAGCGAGAACAGGAGAAGGATTAACAGCTGAGCGGTCACGGCGAGCAGGCTACAAGGAAAGAGAGAAGTTTACAAAACAGTGGAAACAACGGAGGATTGTAGCGACGCACCCGACTGTTCTGTTTTCTGATATAAATAGAACACAGTCGGAAGGAGAAGTGCACCATTTTAAGAACAAATAGACTGTTGTAGGGAGTTCATATGAAAGGCGCTGAAGAGGCGCCATCTCGGAAGATGTCGGGAAAGATGATTATGGTGCTTTCTCCACTTGAGCCACAAGGATTGAGATGTATTCCTAACACTGTGATGCTGTGATGGAGTTGAATGATGTTGATACACAAGATTACCAGTGGGTAAAAGCTGCTCTCATGGCCAGGTTAGGGAAGACCCCTTCCCAATACCTAAAAAGGGTTAGGGACCACAAGAAGAGAGATGGTACCTTGTGGGCCACTTGGGTGTGTGAAAGTCTGAAAAACTTAGATGAGTGAATTAAGGGATACAAGGTGAGCTCTTATAAAGGCATGAGGTGTCTCTTCATGCTGAAAAGTATTTTATTTATGATTCCTATTCTTCAGAGCTGAGACAGCACCATGCTGACTCTAAGGAACTGGACCCCAAGAAGCTAGCAGTAGCTGTTGACTTGTGAGTGGCCAACAGGGCTACTCACAAGGATTCTGGGGCTCCTCACAAGGAAGAGGATGGTAAGAAGCATAAGAAAGATGAGAAGGATCATTCCAAAAACTCCCACCAAAGAGGACCACACACATAACAAGGCTAGATACCCCCCTAAACAACCCTATAGGGCTAGTAAAACCTCTGGACCCAAACCAGAGGGAGGTTATCAGAAACCATTTAGGAAATGTGTGGTTTGTGGGTCTGGTGACCATGTGAAAGGAAATCCCAGATGCACGGGTAAACCTTCAGCGATCCCCTCTGTCAGCTTAACATTCACACATGATGTGGATATAGCAATGATGGGGCTAGCTTTCACCCTCAAGCTGAATAGCCCATGGGTGTTCAAGCAAGAGTTTCTTTAGTATTTTTGGGACTGTGGGAGCAACAGAATATTGAGCTCTATAATTCCGTTCAGGATAAAACTAAAGAGTATTATGAAGACAGTGTACTTGTAAATGGTCAGGACACTGACATAAACTATGCCTCCTTCACCAATCAGGAACACCAGAAGGTAAGTAGTTTACATGTAGGTTTTATTCTCTTAGTTAGTAAGTAGCGAAAGCACTGGGACATCCATCTGGTCCAGTATCTTAGGTCTAACTGCCATCAGTAGAACGTTGCAATCAAACCTACACCAACATTCCACCCAGAGTCCCAGTGACATCCCCACACCAACATTCCACCTAGAATGTCAGTGACATCACCGCCCTTCACCACAACACTAATAGCCATAATCAATCCCACACAGATTATGACATATGCCCTTCTCTTCAACCAATACAACACACCTAGCAATAACCCATCCCACACAGATTATGACATATATGTCCCTTTCTAAACCAACCCAATACTAATAGCCATAATCGGGCCCAGAACAGGTCATGACATATGTCTCCCTCCCTTGGACTGACACATCACAACCCCATGACATCACCCACCATGAGGATGGATGGACACCGCCAATAAATGTTCCGAACTAAATGGCTCATAACATCTCCGAACAGCTCCCAGCTGAGCCCTTGTACCACACCACACTTCTAACTCATAATCTGTAAATTTTGACAACACACAGTTGGAACCCAAAAATAAAACTTATGACCAAACATCATCTGGCTGCCCTTTAACCTAGAAACAGGCTCTGGCAGCCCCTTGAATGACCAGACAGCACCTAACTGCCCTTACCCAAAACATAGATATCATCTAAAAACCCCTTAGTACCGCCATAACAATACTAACTATTCCTAACCAGGCCCTATACAGCACCTAAATAAACCTTAAATCAACAACAGCACCTCGCTGCCCACCCGACAACCAACAGCACCTGACTGTCCCTAAAAACAACCAAACAGCACCACACTGCCTGATGGACAGCACCTCACTGCCCCCTCTACACCCAGGCAGCACCTCACTGCCCCTAAAACAACCCACAACACCTCACTATCCCCAAAACACCAGCAGCTCCTCACTGCCCCCGAAAATGACCAGACAGCACCTTACTGCCCCTAAAACAACCAGCAACCAGACAGCACCTCACTGTCCCCAGAAATGACCCAGACAGCACCTCACTGTCCCAAACACACCAACTGCACCCCACAGTCCCTTAAAACACCAGGCTGCACCTCAATAACCTAAAGCCAACACAACACCTCGCTACCCCACCTACCAGCATGTGGACAGCATCAAAAAAACACCTCACTGTCCCTACCAGCACTAGACAGCACCTGACTGCCCCTAAAACAACCAGACTGCATCTGACAGTCCCAACAACACCAGACAGCTCCCAACTGCCCCTACAACAACCGGACAGCACCTCACTGCCCCTAAAACAACCAAACAGCACCTGACTGTCCCTAACACACCAGAACACAACCAGACCGCACCTCACAATCCCAACAAACACCACCTTCAGTACCCTAAAACCACCAAAACACACCAGGAACCAACCAGACAGCACCACACTGTCCCTAAAAAAACCAAAAACAAACAGCACCTAACTGCCTGATGGACAGCACCTCACTGCCCCCAAAAATGACCCAGACAGCACCTCACTATTACAAAACCCCCCGACAGCACCTAACAGTCCCTACAAACAACCCAACAGCACCTCACTACCCCTGACAACAACCAAACAGCACCTCACTGCCCACTAGACAGCACCTCACTGCCCCCAAAAATGACCCAGACAGCACCTCACTGTCCCAAACACACCAACTGCACCTCACAGTCCCTTAAAACACCAGACTGCACCTCAATAACCTAAAGCCAACACAACACCTCGCTACCCCACCTACCAGCATGTGGACAGCACCTCACTGGCCCTAAAACAACCAAACAGCACCTCACTGCCCCTAAAATGCCAAACCGCGCCTAACTGCCTAATGGACAGCACCTCACTGCCCCCAACAATGACCCAGACAGCACCTCACTGCCCCAAAAACAACCAGACTGCACCGCCCAGTCCTGAACGACATCAGACAGCTCCCAACTGCCCCTACAAACGACCAGACAGCACCTCACTGCCCCCAAAACAACCAAACAGCACCTGACTGTCCCTAACACACCAGAACACAACCAGACCGCACCTCACGGTCCGAACAAACATCACCTCAGTGCCCTAAAACCCCCAAAACACACCAGGAACCAACCAGACAGCACCTCACTGCCCCCAAGGTGACCTAGGTAACACCTGACTGCCCGCTAAGTGGCACCTGACTGCCCACTAGACAGCACCTCACTGCCCCCCCTAAAATAGCCCGACAGCACGCCACTGCCGCACAAGAGCGACAACCCTCACTGCCCGCTAGACAGCACCACACTGCCCCCAAAATTGACACGGACAGCACCTCACTGCCCGCTAAACAGCACCCCACTGTCCCCAAAAACAACCAAACTCACTACTCCTACAAAGACCAGACAGCACCTCGCTGTCCTTGACAGCACCTAACTACCTTTTAAATAACCAGGCAGCCCCTCACTACCACTTTAAATACCCAGGCAGTACCTCACTACCCCTTAAAAACCCTGAGTCGCACCTCACTACCACTTTAAATTCATTCCAGGCAGCACCTCCCTACCACAAAGATTTCCAGGCAGCACCTCACTGCCCCTAAACACCAGCATCATCCACACATAACCAAGGGATATGCCCCTACAAACAACAACCCAAAAGACGTAATGGCGCCAAAGTTCTTGTCCCGTAGTGGCACCAAAGTTCTTGCACCACCCCCAAAATGTCCATGAATTGCACACATAAAAGCAAATCCTGTGTACCCTAATCCCAGAATGTGCAAGAAGTGAAAGCACCTCACTGCCCCTAAAGGTACTGGCATCATCCACATATAACCAAGGGTAATGCCCCTACAAACACGACAAACAAAAACAGCAGGACAACATGTAAAACCCACAGTAAGTAGTAACCAGATCAAGTCCATGGCGCTTAAAACCCTGCGCCAACCCCAACATGTCCCTGAAATGCAAAACTCTAAATGCAAATCATTGGCGCTAAAGTCCCTGCGCCAATCCCAAAATATCATATAATGCAAGAAAATAATTGCAAAAGTTATTGACCTGGCGCCAAAAAAATCCCTGCACCCATCAGCATACCCATGAAGTGCAGGAAAAATAAAAGCAAAAATTGACATGGCGCAAAAATTTCTGTGCCAACCCCACACCCCCATGTCCACTTCCACCCACCTGGAAGAAAAACATTGTACACATTACAAACTTTGCCAGTTAGTAAGTAGAGAAAGCACTGGGACATCCATCTGGCCCAGTATCTTAGGTCTAACTGCCATCAGTAGAACGTTGCAATCAAACCTACACCAACATTCCACCCAGAGTCCCAGTGACATCCCCACACCAACATTCCACCTAGAATGTCAGTGACATCACCGCCCTTCACCACAACACTAATAGCCATAATCAATCCCACACAGATTATGACAGACACCCCTGCCATTAGAGGCACTGGGGCCTGTATAACTGTGGTAGATTAACGTTTATTTCAAACTAAGGAAGTTGCTAAGGCTCCCAAAAGGCTTAACAAGTTAGCAGGAGGTCCAGTCCAAATGTGCCCAATACTGCTAGCTGTCATTAAATGTAATGACATGACTGTTAAGAACACTGAGTATTCAGTCTGAAGTGCCAGGTAGGGTACTCTTTTGCAATGACTTGAAAGCCCTGGGTGTAGTTTCCAGTGCCCCAATGCCCCCTTCTAAGAAGAGAAGAGAGCTAACCAGCAAAGCAAGGGAGGCAACTATAAGAGACCTTGCAACTTTACCAAGGGGAAACCCAAAGTCTCAAAAGGAAAGAAAGACCCCAAGCCCAAAACGTCCACAAGGAGAAGGTTCCAGGAGAAACCAGAGAGGTCACCCCTGTCGCCCCACCACCAGCAGAGGCTGAGATGGTGCAAGAAGAATCCCCAGAAGAACCCTCTTCTGATGAGTCAGAGGTGGAGGAGATTCAACCCTGTCTAGAAGATCTAGATCCAAGAAACCACCCTGAGCTGCAGATTTTGTGTACAGAAAGTCGACCCTCAAGGATAGACTTCAGTAGGGGACAGAGAGAGAGGATCCATCGCTGGAAGGTCAACACCAGCAGGCAGATTCCCAGATTAAAGGGCAAGACCATGGGAAGCATAGGCTATACTGGGAGGATGGACTCCTATACAGTGAGCCTATTGAGTCTGTTCCAGGGGACCTCAGGAGACTGATGGTACCCCAATAATTGAGATCTAAATTCCTACAGTTGGCACATGAAGTCACCCTGGCTGGGACTCATTGTAGTTTTGCTGACCCCAGATGTGTGCAGAAATTGAGAAACAATGTGGGAGTTGCCATATTTGCCAGTTATCTGGTAAAAGTGGAGTTAGTGCCTCTCCCAGTTGCGGGAATTCCTTTTGAGAGGGTGGGTGTCAGGGTTCCGTCCCGAGTGAGACACTGTGGCTTCAGATCCCCTTTCACACGTGTTGGGAAATCGGTGCACAGAAGTAAACAACCTCATGTCTCTAGAAAGTCTGCTTTTCAGACCCGACCTTTTAGAGTTAAACAGCACTTGAAAAAGCCTCATAGTTTGTCTGCGCGCCCTCGTCTTTTCAGAGAACGCTATGGGTTGTCATGGAAACACTGGCTACCAATGCATAGACGTTTACTCCTTGGCTTACGGCGAGGTGCCGTGAAATCAGCTGTTCATGATTTAAGCTCCGCCCCAACCCGCACAGCGCTGCTTCTGAATTTGTTTCTGAAAGCTGCTCTACGTACAAATTCTTGTCTCGTGGTTTTTCGACTCCTTGGCTTGTTTATTGGATTCACTGTTCTGTCTCCTGTCTGGCTCTACGTTTTTGCTGGTTTGACTCAGTACGTTATTCTACTTATGGAGGGAAACCCCAAATGCACACTCTCACCACTACCAGGAGGAGTTTCCACTACACCCTGTCGACTGGGGTACAAAAGGATACATATACAAAAGAACAGGCTTAGCTCAACAAACAACAGTTCTTCCCATACAGAATTACTCATAAAAAAATATACATTTTATTCAATAGATTATAAAACATGATAAAACTCAACACTTAAAAATCACTTACAGGAAATTGGTAGAAAAAGCACAAAAGGACCTACTAAACCATTAATGATCACAGTTTTCTGAATACCAAGATAGATCAGATTTGGATACACCTGTACACACTCAATACAACCAATAAAGGTAAACTCTATTTTATATATAGAAATTATTTCTGAAAAAAAAAACCCAAGTCTTCAAATAGTCTTGGGAAAATGCCTCGACATGTTTCAGTTATTTTCCATAGGTGTAGAACTTTCATCAGGAGGATTTCCAATTAGGTCACTTCCAAAAGCCACACAGAATCTCATATTATGGCAACATAACCCATCTGTGTTATACAGAAGATCTGTTGAAAGACAAATATATATACCCGAATTTAGGTACACAATTATTTCTATAGAGATAGTATCAATCTGTATCAAACAAAAGTCAATGCATTTGTCATTACCTCTGTTTGTAGTGGTCAACGTCTGGACACTAAATCCATGTGCGACCAGATTGCTACATTCATCCATGGATTAGTCTTTCCACTTTGAGAATAATCTCCTCTAGGAAGGATACATATCAAAAAATCAGACCAGTATCCAGGGGCCAGGGTGCTGAGCATTCAATTCACAATAAAATGTAAAGTTAATCCAAGAACAATAGGCAAAACACAATGGCCACCATAGCTTTATAAGTTCTGATTGTCACCATGAAGTCAATGTATATACTAAATTGAAAAAAGCCTGAAAGCGTTACTATAGAGTGGTATTATTTCAAAATTACTATCTCATACCGTATGTTTTTTATCCAGAAAGAAACTGGAGAACGCATCAGTTTATCAGAAGGCCAATAAAACTAGCACCGAAAACTCGGGTCTACACTAATTACATATTCTATTGGGGCCACAAAATTGATAGCAACCTCAGCCGTATAAGAGAAATAAATAGTGTGACGGACATATAAGAGTTCATAATTTGAGAAAATACCTTTTCTGGTAAGTACAGCAGCAGATGTAAAATTACTACTGGCTCAAAGAGCTAGGCTCCAACCGGGTCTCGATTCAACCCAATCGAGTCCCACGCCAAAGTCAGTAACGCTAAAAAAATTGTAGGAAAATGGGGACGGCGTGTTAGACTAACATTCATCAACATGAATCGTTTACACATACATGTGTGGCAATCCTGAATCATTCAGATCTGCACAGTCACAGGGGTCCGTTACCTGAATCGGAAATGCACGAGATTCCGATGCTGCTCAGGGCTTTCCCCGTGGACAACTGAGGCAGGGCGCCGGAACGACTATCCGAACTTCCTCTCTTTAGTATGCTAGTACTACACTAAACAAATCGTTTTTGAATGTTCTAGTCCTTTTTTAGTGTTGATTAGACTATTCAGCCACTGGAGGAAACTCCATGTTTTCCACTTTTTGAATGCCACTATGGCCCCCAGTTTGGCAAACCTCTATGTGGAATTCTTTGAAAAACAAAACCTTTATGCTCCAATCCATTTGAAAATAACATCATCACTTGGCTACGTTACATTGATGACGTGCTGGTCATCTGGCAAGGTTAGAGAGAAACAGCAGACACCTTCCTCCAGTGGCTGAATAGTCTAAATAGAAATTTACAGTTCACGATGACAGTGGAAGAGGAGGCTATTAACTTCCTAGACTTGACACTATACCACACTAATGGGAAGCTTTTAGTGAAACCATTCCATAAAAATACAGAGAAGAATTCCTTGCTGCACTATGAATCCCATCATGTTAAGCATCTCAAAGATAATCTGCCCTATGGACAGTTTTTGAGATTAAAACAGAATAGCTCGACTCATCAAGCCTTTGAAGAGGAAACACTACATTTAAAAGGCAAGTTAAAAAAAAGAGGATACCCGAGAAAGCTCATTAAGAAAGCAGCAAAACGCGCTTATAACAACAACAGAGAACCCCTCCTAGAGGAGAAAACATAAAAGCCCTGCGATAACAAAATGGTTTGTGTAAAGACCTTTACTAACCACAGTTTAGCGATCCGACATATTATTTCCAAACATTGGAAACTTTTTGAGAACTACTGCTTCTAATCCTGAGATTCCGCTATTTGCATATACTAAATCGCAGTCTATAGGCAACAATGTTAGCCATAGTAAATATCGAAGCACTCCTCTACCTACCAACAGTCTCACTACTCAATGGGGTTTACCCCCTCTCATTGGGCATTCACCCTGTGGACAATGTGTGGTTTCTAAATTGACTAAGAGAAGCAAAGAAATAGAGATAGGTCTAGCTAGACCATGGACACAGAAGACATTTTCAAATTGCAACACTGAAAACGTCGTTTATATGATCACCTGTCCTTGCGGACTACATTACATAGGGAAAACTCACCGAAAAATTAAAGTCCGGATAGGTGAGCACAAAAGTTGTATTAAGAACAAAGTCATGCAGGCTCCTCTTGTCAAACACTTTGTGGATAAAAACCATGGTTTTGAATCTTTTACATGGGCCCTCATTAGGACCCTAGCCCTAAGTGTTTAACGGCGCCGTAAAAGGCTGCAGCGCCGTTAAACACTTAGCACCATACTACGAGGTCCCTTTGCGGGACCTGACCTGAACGGCTGGTCTAGACCAGCCGTTAAAGTAGGGACCTGCAAAGGGACCTTGGTGCTAAGTATGGTACCGCAATTTGCGGTACCATACTTAGCGCCTTCCCTAGTCCCATTGAGCCCTATAGGGCAAAAATGGGGAAGGGCCAATGTTCAATGGGGAATTACCGCCCCGCCAACCTTGGACTGGGGTGGTAATTCCCCATTGAACATTGGCAGACTCGTTACGATACCGGCACCAACCATGGTGCTAATAGCGCCATTGTTTAGCACCAGTATCGTAATGAGGGCCATGGACTGTACTTCTAGTGGTTAAAAGTGATCCGGTAACACTGAATAAAAAACTTGTAAAGAAGGAACAAGAACTCATTTTTAAAACTCGCTGTGATTTAAGAGGATTGAATGACTCCATTCAATGGCACAAAGTATGGTAATGTCTACATGGTATTAAGTATCCTCTTGAAATTGATCATGATATTGAGTGCAAGTATTTACATATATATTTGTTTTATTTGATTTGGCTGAAATGAATCAACCTTTCAAAAATTCATATAAAACAAATCATACTTCAAATACAATCACAAAACAATCACATACATAAGATAAAAAGTAATTACATCACACATTCATTACAATTATCACCTTCATTATTGTCTGGCTATCTCCTTCATTATTGTCAGGCTATCATAACAAGACTCGCAGTATTTAGTTGATTGAACAGCACTCTACAGGTCTAACATTTTATGTCCCACTACAAGCAAGCCATGTGGAAGACCTGTGGGGTCACCTACAAGTTTTCAACTGCCTACCAACCTCAAACAAATGGCTTGGTGGAGAGGTTTAATAGAACAATGAAGAGCATGACTGGAGCTTTGGAAAAACCACTTAGAAGAAAGTAGAACCATTTTCTGCCATGCCTTCTTTTTGCCTATAGAGAAGCTCCTCAAGCTGCAGTGGGCTTTAGTCCCTTTGAGTTACTTTATGGTCATCCTGTCAGAGGCCCTTTGGCCCTATTAAGGAGGGTTTGGAGAGTCCGCCTAGCCTCAAGCCAGTAAGGATTACTGACTATGTGCTAGGCCTCAGATAGAAGATGGCACAGTTGATGACAGCGGCTTCTGCAAATTTGAAAGCTAATCACGCTCTGGTTAAGCATTGGCATGACCAGAAAGCAAACATGGTAGAGTTTACTCCAGACCAAAACATTCTCATCATGGTTCCAGTAAGACAGAGGGTCGCACAGGACAAATGGACAGGACCCTTGAAAGTTGTGGGGAAACTTGGAGAAGTCAATTATTTGATCGACTTTTGCAAACCCAAGGAGGCCCCTAGAGTCTTTCATACCAACCGTCTGATGGCTTATGTTTCCAGAGCAGAGATAGGAGTTTTGCTCTTAGCTTCTGATCAAGTGAACCTCTCCCAGATCATCTAAGGGGACACCCTTCAGATGGGTCAGTAGAAGGGGTAACATTCTCTACCAATCCGACAATAAAGCAACAGCAGGAGTGCACAGATTTGTTAGCTCACTTTGCCCCTCTGTACCTACTTATCCCAGGCTTGACCCCCATTGACACTGGTGATAGTGTACCTGTTGAAAGCAGGGCCTACAAGATGTCAGATAATGTGAGGAATCACATAAAGGAAGAGGTCAACAAGATGCTTGACGTTGGAGTTATTGAACATTCCACAAATCCAATGGCTAGTTGTGTTAGTACCAAAGTCAGGAACTAAGGAACTTAGATTCTGTGGTGACTGTAGGGCATTAAATGCAGTTACCAAAAGTGATGTCCATCCTTTGCCAAGGACAGATGAACTGGCGGATAAACTGGGCTCAGCCAAATTCCTCAGTACATTTGACCTGACAAGTGGCTATTGGCAGATTGCCATGGCTGACCAGTCCAAGGAGAAGACAACATTCTCAACCCCAGAAGGCTTGTACCAGTTCAAGGTCATGCAGTTTAGCTTAATGAATGCACGTGCCATATTCTAGAGAATGGTTAACCATGTTCTAAATGGGTTAGAGAACTTCTGCATGGCATACTTGGATGACATTACATTGTTCAGTCCTACCCGGGAAGAACATCTTGACCATCTGGGAAATGTGTTGCAAACCCTTCAACAGGCCAATCTGAACATCCAAGCAAGTAAATGCCAAGTTGGTCAGAGTAAAGTGGTCTACCTTGGTCATGAGGTAGGAGGAGGGGGGATTAAGCCCTTACCCAGCAAAGTACGGGGTGTTCAAGACTGGTCCACTCTAACTACTCAAACCCAAGTAAGAGCCATCTTAGGACTTACTGATTACTACAGGAACTTCATTGAGCACTATGGGACCATATCTTCTCCTCTGAGTACTGTATCTTCTCCCAAGTACCCTAAAAATGTCAATTGGAATGAGGACTGTGAAAAAGTCTTCCAGCGGCTGAAAGATGCCCTGTAAAGCTCCAGTGCTGAGAGCTCTAGATTATACTCAGGCCTTCCTAGTCCAGACTGATGCTTCCAACAAAAAAGGGATAGGAGCAGTCTTGAGTCCATATGATAGCAAAGGCAGGGAGCACCCCATCTGCTTTATTAGTATAAAAATAAAAGATAGGGAAACCAGGCGGGCCACAATTGAACGTGAATGTGTTTCTATCGTGTGGGCCCTGAGGAAATTCAGACCATACCTACAACTATGGAACTGCTTTCAAGATTCAAACTGATCACCAACCCTTAACGTGGCTGCTGCAGAAGAAAGGAGAAAACCCAAAATTGCTCAGGTGGTCCATAAGCCTACAAAGCTTTGACTTCACTATTGAGCACAAGTCAGGTACCCAACATAAGAATGCTGATGGTCCCTCCAGAAATTATGACCGACTGGATCAAGAGAGCCATTCAAGAGTGGATTAGATCCTCCTGTCCCTAGTCTGGGAGGGACAAGTGTTGGAGAGATTTATCATTGTTATGCTTCATCCCCTCTCCTAGTGAGACTCCCAGCACTTTTTGCTGGACTTCTGGACCTTTTTCTTTAATCCTGAATGAGTGGAGCCTTTTCCACTCATTCATTCTTAGGGGCTCTGTCTTTTGGAACTCTATTGTATTTTACCAGTCCTATGGCGTCACTTTTACAATATAACTCGTAAAGGCATCTGTATTTCACAATTGCAGCACACAGCTCCTTATGGGCAGTGTTACTGGGGACCCTTAGGGTCCTCTTTTGAGATTATTTTCTTTATCCTAGAGTAACTACAGTTCTTAAGGATAGATGGATACTTAGTATCTTTCTTAAAACGTTATCGTCTGAGAGATAGGCACACACCACCTTATGTGGAGTGCCAAAGAGATCCCTAGTATTCCCCTTCTCTCTGCTCCTGTGACTTTTTAGTAACGCAGACAATCTCCTAGCTATCATTGGTGGCAGTGGACGTGTCCGACCTACTATTGTGGGATTTTTCTTAGTATCTCTCCTAAAACACAAAAGAAATGCCTTCCCAAGTATATTGTCTAAGTGCCTGACACAAAAAGTACGAAAACAGCAATACAGGTTTCCCAGCTAAAAACCAAAGGTTTTTAAATCATAAATAACACAAACAGTTCCCAGAGAAAAAAAATCTCTCTTGTGGATCAGCCAAACAAAAACCACACAGGAAGCATGCAGTTACTGATTCTTTATACCAGCCCCCGAACTTGTAGTCTGCCTAAGCACTTGCTCAAATCTGCTTGAGAATACCTGAATCTGACATCACTATGATGGTCATGGCCGAATCTTCGCCCGATGCCGAACACACATACAGGCGTTCCAAACTCACAAGAGGGAATCAGAAGGTGCACTTCTTCAACAGGCTCCCACGGACCCACCCGGATCCACTGATTGAGACTGTGTGGATTTTGGGGGTTTGGGTCGATTAGTGTGGATTGAGGGTGTATACATTTTGTTAAAGCAGCATGTGGTATTTCTTGTCAGGATGACAGCAGCAGAAAATCCAAATAAAATGTCTTTATTTATTTATTTATTTATTTATATACGCACAAGCAGCCCATAGGCATCGAGGCGCTGTTACAGGAAGTTGTACGTAAGCTTGATTGAATGTTTACATATGACAACAAATGGTCTCTTAGTTGCAGATACATTGGTAATAAACAGTATTTATTTATTTATTTATGAGTATAAGACTGAGATCCGGATGATTCCTGGAACGTGGGTGATAGGTGCTAGTCAGAGAGATTAAAATGCAAATGAGCTAGTAGTCCTATCAGAGAGCTTTGTGACCCGCAGACATTATGAAGCAGAAGCGTTGGGAATAGCACATTTACAATAACAAGCATTGGCAAAGCCAATAGTTGTGGCTTTGTAAATGTAGAGTATAAGCCTTGTATGTCCAGTGGGAGCTTAACAAAGAAATCATACCTACTTACTTTGGAAAGCCACACCTGCTAGTTTTACGAATGCTTGTGCAGGTTGTGGCAAACTCAGAAGTGGCATTCATTTGCAACCTAACCCTACAGTGAATTGGCCAAATCTTCTGAGCAAACGTAACCCAGCCAGAGTCTGTAGTGTATGGCTTGGGGTTGTGTTCCTTCTCCAAGTCCTCAGAAGTATCGTTGACAGGTGTTTCTACAGGTTTATCGAGAAGACTTGCAGCGGATCCAGTTTTCTATAACTCTTTCTCAGCTCCTAAAATTTCAAATTAGGTCATAAGCAAGGGTATTTAAAGAAAAGGTTAGCACTGGCTCAACTGTTGCAAAACGTCTCTTTTGCAAATGGTAAAAGAAACATTTGCGTTGTTACGAAAGATACTCCCAAGATTGGCAAAAAGAATAGAATTTGGCCATTGCGCAAATAATTTTCGAATGAGGAACGCTCTTCGAGACCTCAGCCCATCATAACAACTGGTCTGTTGTTTATTTTACGGCAGCTGAAACCCTAAGTGCACTTGAAGTAAAAAATAATAACAAAAAAACATCAGCGTGGAAATAGCAGTTGCTTGCTTGATCTAATTCTTAGCATTCTGCAAGGTTCTCGGGCTCCTGAAACAGGTTTGCCGAATGCCACTTCTGCGCTTCTATCCAGGGCCACAACCAAAAGACCCGGGGTTATAGCCCCCCTGCACCCCTAGCAACGCCACTTCTGGGCTGGACTGGATATGAGAAGACTTCTTTTGGGTAATATTTGCATGGCTTCCTCGAGCATGGTAACATTGGCTCTCGGTGTGGCGCTAGGGTGAGTACTGGGGGACGGATTGCTTAATAGAGATAAATGACATGTTTGTCAAGTTAGCGAACTACACTTAACAAGCATTGCCAAAGCCAATACTTTTGCATTTGTGGTTGTTCATTGCAGATTAGATTTACCCTGCGGGGAGGAATGAGGAATGACAGCTGATGCGAAGGAAGAATTGACCGCACCAGGGTGAATGAACAAATCCAATAGATAGATGCCAGGTCAGCAAGAGTACACAGTAGCATTGTACAATATTAGAAGGAAGGAATGGCAGTGCAAGGGGAAGTAGTGACCGTATATGGGAGGATGCATGACAATCCAATGGGAAGGAATGGCAGAGCTAAAGCGGATGAATGTCAGCAGAAAGGAAGATGAAATAAAGAGCATGGGAGGAAGGAATGACAGCACAAAGGGGAAGGAATGCCAGAACATGGGGACAGGTGCAAAGGTAAAGGAATGTTAAAGCAAGGGGCGAAATGATAGTGCATGAAAGGGAATGTATTACACTCCAAGGGGAGGAATGACAAGAGCAAGGGGAGAGGAAGACAGCCCGGGAGAACAACAGTACAAGGGTAGTGAATGACAGCACAGCGTGGGAAGGAATGTCAGTGCAAGGGGAAGGAATGATGGCATATGGGAGGATGAATGACAATCCAATGGGAAGGAATGGCAGAGCTAAAGCGGATGAATGTCAGCAGAAAGGAAGATGAAATAAAGAGCATGGGAGGAAGGAATGACAGCACAAAGGGGAAGGAATGCCAGAACATGGGGACAGGTGCAAAGGTAAAGGAATGTTAAAGCAAGGGGAGAAATGACAGTGCATGAAAGGGAATGTATTACACTCCAAGGGGAGGAATGACAGAGCAAGGGGAGAGGAAGACAGCCCGGGAGAACAACAGTACAAGGGGAGTGAATGACAGCACCGAGTGGGAATAAATGACAGTGCAAGGGGAAGGAATGATGGCATTTGGGAACAGGAATGGCATTGCAAGAGGGAAAGAATAATAGCACAAGCGGAAGGAATTATAGTGTAAGGGGGAAGGAATGACACTGCATAGGGATGGAATGACTATGGATGGGGCAGGAATAGCAGTAGCAATATAAAGTGGACAGGAAGAACATCACAAGGGGAAAGAAATTAAAATGAAAGGAATGACAGTGCAAAAGGAAAGAATGGTAGCATAAGGTGGAAAGTATGACAGCTCAGGAGGAAAGGAGTGACAATGCAAGGGGAAGGAATAACAGTGCAGGAAGTAAGGACAGCATAGGGAAGGAATGACAGCAAATGGAAACAGGGGAAAGGCAGTCCATGAGTGGAAGAATAACATCACAAGGGGTAGGAATGATAATGCAAGGGGAAGGACTGACAGCGCATGGGGAGGGAATGACAATAAAAGGGGCAGGAATAGGAGTAGCAGTGCAATGTGGGAAGGAGCAATAGTACAAGCAGAAGAATGGTAGGATAAGGGGGAATTTATGACAGCGGAAGGGGAAGGAGTGGCAATGCAAGGAGGAAGGAATGACAGTGCAGGGGAAAGGAATAACAGGGTACGGGGAGGAATGGCAGTGCAAGGAAGAAGAATGGAAGCAAAGAGGGGAATTTATAACAGCCAATGAGGAAGGAGTGACAATCCAAGGGGAAGCCGTGACAATGCACAGGAAAGGAATGACAGCAAATGGCAACAGGAATGACAGTGCAAGAGTGGAAGAATAACAGCACAAAGGGAATGAATGACAGTGCAAGGGGAAAGAAAGACAGTTCATGGGAGGGAATGACTGTGGAAGGGGCAGGAATAACAGTAGCAGTGTAAGGTGGGAAGGAACAACAGTGCACGGGGAATGGAATCACGATGAAACATTGAACGGAATGACAGTGCAAAGGGGAAGAATGGTAGCATAAGGGGGCATTTATGACAGCTCAAGAGGAAGGAGTGACAGTGCAGTGGAAAGGAATGACAGGGTAAGGGGGAAGGAATGGCATTTCAAGGGGGAAGGAAGGATGCACCAAGGGATCAGCAATATTAGCTCAAGGTGGGAAGGGATGACAGTGCGTGGAAAGGATTAATAGCACATGAGAAGAAGGAATGATAGCACAGGCGTTAGGAATGCATGGTAAGGGGATGAAGGAAGGACAGCTCTAGAGGGGAATGACAACACAATTCGAAAGGAATGACAGCAAAAGGGGAGAACAAACAGCTCAATGGGGAAGTAATTACAGTACAAGGGGCACGGAATTGCAGCAAAAGGGAGGATGCTCAGAGCAAGGTGGGAGGAATGACAGTACAAGGGGAAATTAACGACAGCCTGATAGGACAGAATTACGGCACACGAGTAAGGAGGATTTATAGTTAAGAGTAAGAAATTACACTGCAAGGAGAAATTAATGATTGTGCAATGGGGGAAGGAATCACAGCACAAGTGGAAGGAATGCTAGCACAACGGAGAAGGAATGACAGCACAACCAGGGAAGAAATGGTGGCATAAGGGGAAAAGAATGACAGTATAAGGAGGAGGACGTGTCAGCACAAGATGTGAAGGAATGGCAGCACAGAGGGAAAGGAATGACAGTGCAAGGGGAAAGGAATGACAGTGCAAGGGGGAAGAATGATACCATGAAGTGGAAGAAATTACAGCTCAGGGTGGAAGGAGTGACGATTTAAGGGGGGGAAAGAATGACAATCCAAGTGGGAAGGAATATCAATGTGTAGAGGAACAAGTGGACGCATTCTCGCTAGTGAACGCCCCCTCACCCTCACCCTATTGGAGTAACGAACAAGAGCTACAATTGGCAACCCATGCACAAGTGTATACGACATGTCCATACCATGTCGACTCTATGAAAAATAATATGCACTCAGGCAGCCATTCAGACTATACCCTCACGTTGAAACAGTGGAGGAAACCTACCAAGAAGGATGTCCTTAGCTGAGTTGTCGAAAAGCAGCCATGAATAAAATGATGCACGTTATGGATGTACGTTAAACAAAGTCTTATGACAGCAAAAGAGTGTCTGAAAGAAGATATATGATCCTATGTTGAAACCATATGAAAATACTTAAGAATAACGATGTAACTGAAGCAGCAATAGAAACATGTACTCCATGATTCAGTATTTACCAATACAAAGAGGAATTAAGTGGTTCCCCGGTCAATACCTGTAAATACCCTGAAACGCAAGGTAGGAACAGGACAAAAATTGCGGGCTTCACACGCGAGGGTGTATGCCCGCGGGTGGAAAGGGCATGGGTGTTTGCTCCCACCTGGGTGTTCACGCTCCACTGGTGGAGCTCCAACAGGTGCAAGAGGAAAGTGAGGTAGACTACAGAGTGACCGTCGTGAGGTGAGACTGCCATCTGGCAGTTGAGCTCCCTGGCTTCAATTGACATTTGACTTTGTTGTGTGAGATGGTTCGTCTGCTCCAGGGTGTTGCTGTGGTTATGGCTGGAGCCATAGAAAGGGAGGGCTTCTTTCCCCTCCCCCCCTCTTCCTCAACAAATCCACCCTTCTTTCGAAACTGCAAGGCCCCCTGACCCAAAAGCGAAATGGAAACCTACATCGGGACGAAGAAGGGGGGGTGGGGCTGTCCTGCAAAGCGCTGGGGAAAAGCCAGGAAGTGAAGTTTGCTTTCGATGCTCTAACGTGGACGGAGCATCCACCCAATTGCCTGCAGACCCTGTTAGCAATATGGGGGTAGCCAATGGGGAGCGAGCATTGGAGACTCTCAGCACCCACAGCATTCAAGGGGGGCTTCTGCCACAGCTATCTGGGATTACCCTAGGACCTGTTTTAAACCCACTCCTCGTTTACGCTCAGGCCAGCTTATTCTTGGTTGAACATGTGCCTGATGTTAACCTTCTAACCCCTGGAGGGAGTCTTGATTGTGTGGCTACTGCTGACCTTCTTGATAGCCTGGGCAATGGCTGTGAGCGGATTATTATGGGTATAGCCAAACTGACGGGAGGTTGTGTCCCTTTAGCCTGGTCTCCACCGCCGGTTCCACCGTACTTACCTTCTGATCCAAATCCCGGCCCTGGCACTAACTGTCTGACCACAGACTCAGAGATGACACTGGCTGCTGTTGAAGCCCATTCTCTGTCTTCTTTTGGCCCCCCGGCTGTGGATCCAATGGATCTGGTCTCTAATGGATCAGGAGAGGGAAAGCAGTTTAGCCCTACCTGCAGCATTTGGGGCGAGCCCATGTCAGAAGCACTCTTGGGGGCTAGCTCCTTCCTACGGCTCAGCCCACCCTGGGTACACAAACCCCCTACCCAAGGAAATCAATGCCCACCAGTTTCATCTCCAACAGCACCTATCAATGTGTCAAGCTGCTCCTGTCAACATCTGCTTACTGAACTGGCTGACATTAAAAATCTTTTATTGGTTTTGATTAAGAGGGTTGTGGGGGCAAGTGGGAGGGAGGTGTGGGGTGGGTGGAGAGGGCTCATCAGGGGCTGGGGGGTTGGGTCCATCCACTGACACAGGGTCATACCCCCTGTGTCCTTTCCCCCCCTTGTCTCTAGAGCCCTGAATGCCCCAACTACGAAGAATCAACTAGAAGTGGACCAACCCCCAATACCAATACCAATCTCACAGAGAGAGCCCACTAAGAGTCCAACCCTGATGGATGAGCCCCCACCATTTCAGAACCCTACCATGAGGGTCCTGGGAAACAAGCGTCCAGTGGGGAGGGTGGGTAATGCCTCAATCCCTTGTCATGGGACGTATCTGTATAGGCACCATACACATGAGCGACGTAGAAGCTCTACGGTGTTCCTTCATGGGGTCCCAAAGCTACCCTTTGATAGTAGAGAACCAAGGGACGCGCTCTCGAACAACTGCCTTCATAGGTTGCGGTCTGTATGGGACTGTGCTTTTGTGTCTAAGGGCTCTATGTTGGAGTGCACCAGATTGTCTACGGAACTGCCTGCCAAAGCTGACTCTGTCAAACTTGTCTTTAGGGACGATCATATGGCAAGGGATGTTCTGGAAACATGTAATCACCATGGGCGGACCCGAAGAAGTGGGATTATAGCCAGCTCCTCCCCAACTATGTCCTTGTGCCCCTTCCTGGTGATTTCAACAGCAACAGACCTCTTTCTGGGGCGAACCTTGCTCACTTGGGCCGTAGGCGTTTCGAAAGTTAAAAGAGGCATGGGACAGTGGTTTTGAGTTCTGGATAGAGATCTATCCAATGGCACTCAAGGAGAGTGCTGCTACTTTCATTGTTCTTTTTTTTCATTTTTTTTCTCTTTTTCTGTGATTGTTGTAATAATTTACTAGAAATGTATTGCTAGGATGTACTTTGATGGCCTCACAGGACGAATAAAGTTGTTGATGATGATGATGATGATGAATACATAGAAGCTTGCTTAGGTGAGGTATATATTCAACGTTTAGGATTACCATCAGAACAAGATGCAGAACTGCTCATGTCAATCAACCCAGTTTTCCCTGCAAAATAGAGGAGTACATTGGCATTGAACCAAGGATGCTATTTCGAGAGATGAAGAAAAAGCACAAATGGAGTCTATGAGCAGACCATGCGGAAGGACAGATTTTCTAGAGATTAGGAAGACCACAAACATTTACTGATGCCAAATATTGGGTGATTAAAAGGTACAAAGTCAATATGGGATAGGGTGAGCAAGTATCTAAAGGATAAAAGAAGAACTGCACCCAGCAAAAGTTGAATCAAATAAGGTTAAAAGCACTGTCGATATGGACAAATTCATGGTTTTACAGCACGTGATGAAGAGCTCGCAAACAAGGGCTATTCATTAGGCCTGGAGCTAAGATAGCAGTGTACCTACACTCCCTCGGATTGCCTGAAACTGTGCAGACTGGCAAGGTCAACCTTCAGACAGAAGACACTGGCATGAGGCCTACTGATGAATGAGGATGGCCTAATTGGGAAACAAAGAAAGAGCTGACATATCTCCAACCACCTGGGTTTCGTTTCTATAAACGTGTTGCTAACTAGCCGACTGTCCAATGTTGGATTTGGGTTGCCAACCCATTGGAATAGCTTGACAAGCACTTTTTCATACAATGTTGCAGAATATTAGTCTGCTGCCATATTTTCTGCTGTGACAATGTCTTATACCATACGACATAGAAGTAGCTCAGGGTGTGTCCTACAGACAAGGGGCTGCCAATGAGAGACTAACACTCATGCATTATATATGTAGACTTGTTCCCTTAATCCAATCCCATTCGTTAGGTTTTTGAAGTTAGCCACGTAGGATGACGTCACAGATGACACATCTAGCATTATATAAAGTAGGCATTATTGAAAAAACTGTGTGATCCTGCATGAGTCGAGCTGATGAGTGTATATTCGCCCTGCTTTACTTCTTGAGAGTAAAGCAGTATTTTACCATCTCCTTTGAGTCTGTCCGGTTAATGGGTCCGAAATATTTTTTATAGTAATTTCATCTAGCGCAACAAATGCTTCAAGGTACTACAGCACAATCGCAAGGTGGAAAGGGATGCCATCTTAAAGTGGAATGGATTTATAGCATAAGGAAGAAGGAATGATAGCACATGGGGGACGAATGCTAGGTAAGGAGGTGAAGGAATGTCAGCTCAACTGGGAAGGAATGACAACTCAATGGGGAAGAGATGATAGCAGAAAGGGGAGAAAGCAGAACAAGGGAGAAGCAGTGACAGTACCAGGGGGGACCAATGGCAGCTCAAGGGAGAGAAATGGCAGTTCAAAGGGCAAATGACAGCAAAATGGGCAGGAATTGACAGTACAAGAGGAAGAACAATGGCAGCAAAAGAGGGAAGGCATGATAGTTGAAGGGGAAAGGAACTGCAGAGCAAGAAGGATGAAATGACAGTGCATGAGTGGAAGGAATGACTTGGCTGGGGAAATGAATGACAGTACTAGATCGGGAAAGAATGACAGGGAAAGGGGCAATGAATGCTACTGAAAGGAGGAATGAAGGACAGCACAATGTGGAAGAAATGACAGAACATGCGGTCAGAAATGACACCACAAGAACGAAGGAATGACAGTAGGAGGGGGTAATGACAGGGCAAGATGGGAAAGAATGACAGCACAAGGGGGAAAGGAATGAAAGTGCAAGGGAAAAGGAATGACAGTGCAAGGGGGAAAGGAATGATAGTGCAGGGAGGATGAATGATAGCAAATGGAAGGAAGGCGCGACAATGCAAGGGGGAAGGAATAGCAGAACAAAGTGGGAAGGATTGACAAGACAGGACTGATAGTAGAAGGGAAGAAGTAATGATAGCACAAGGAAGAGGAATGCAGTGCAAGAGAGTAATAGAATGACATTTTTAGGGGAAGAAATAACAGCATCAATGGGAAGACTTTACGGTACTAATGGGAAAAATAAAGGCCTAAAGGGAAGGAGAAGGAATGACGGAACAATGGGGATGCAATGACAGCCCAAAGGGGAAGAAATGGCAGCCCAAGAATAACAGAATTACAGTGTAAGGGGGAAGGATTGGCAGCACAAGGGGAAAGGAATGGCAGCAAAGGGGGGAAGGACTAAGGTGGGGGAATGATGGCACACGGAGGGGAATTACAGTGCAAGGAAAGGAACAATGACAGCAAAGGAAGGATGGAATGATAGTGCAAGGTCAAGAATTACAGTGTAAAGGGGAATTACTGACAGTGCCAAGAGGAACGAATGACAGTACAAGATGGGAGAGGAAAGACAGCACAAATAATGAGGCAAGTGGGAAGGGATGATAATGCAAGGGGCAGTGCAGGAGCAGCAAGGACAGCAGAGTGGGAAAGGCCTGACAGCACAAAGGGGAAGGAATGACAGCACATGGGGACACTATAAAGTGCAAAGTGGAAATGAGAGAAATTAAAGGACTAAACTATTACAAGACCCAAAAAAAAAATAATCCATGGTACTCTAATGCAATGAGAAATCTGAACAAAAATACTGCAAGAAAAAGCAGTACTTGCTCAAGTCCAGAGATGCCAAAGATCAACAGGCAGCTAAAACAGCATGGAACCCATATACAAAAGAAATCCTCTCAGCCAAATCCCAATAATCCATAATCAGATTGGCCTTGCAAACAATAGACCGAAATAACTTAAAGCTGTAATCAAAAAATGTGTTTACCCCCCAGCATGCACCATGCTTAGTCTTCCCCATCTTGTCTAAACCGACAAATGAATCCAATGATTTCTTCATGAATAAAGTTAATTTTATCTGATCTACTATTGACTCTCGGCTTCCTTCCTATCAAACCTCTAGGCTACAAACTGAAGTTGATGTGTTTCCCTCAACTATGCTCTCCAAGTTCACATTTAAATCAGTCTCCACAGACAAAATTGAGAGTTCAATTTGAAAATTAAAACCACCAACCATAACTACGACCCAATCCCGGCCTGTTTAGCTAAACAGCATGCTCCGCTTCTAAGTGACTTTATCACCACTTTTGTCAATGCCAACCTGGCTCAAGGCTGTGTGCACCCTTAGTGAAAAAGGTCTTTTTAGCTCCCTTACTTAAAGAAACATCACTGGACCACAATATATTTTCCAACTACCGACCTATTGCCATACTTGTTTGGCCCACTAAATTGCTTGAACAACAGTGACAGGTCAACTTCAGAACTTTCTGGAAGAACATGGTATTCTTGACACCTACTAATCTGGATTTAGAACTGGTCATGATACCAAGACAGCTTTAGTAGCAGTCTGGGATGATATCCTTAGGGCCCCTAACAAGGGGTACATGAGCATGCTAGTCATGCTCGACCTATCAGCAGCATTTGCTACTGTTGACTACGATATTCTTATTTCTAGATTGTCCAAGGTGGCCCTACTATTTGAGAAATCCTTGAAATGTTGTACTTTTTTATCATGTCAGACACAACAAGTTTAAATTGAAACTTATTCGTTCGACTCCTTACCTGTTTCTTATGGTGTCCCCCAGTGGTCCTCACTTGCCCCTCGTTGTTTAATATCTACATTCAGCCTCTGATAAACATCTTCTCTGAGTTCAATCTATGCTATCATTCCTATGCAGATTTGTTAGGCTTAAGTCCCCCTTGGAAGCTATCAATCGAGTGTTATCCTGCGCCCAAAGAATAAAAGATTGGATGCTCGAAAACAGATTGTACCTCAACCCCTCCAAAAGACAGAGGTCATTGTATTTGGACCAAAAAAAGGCTTACCGATTTGGATTCCATTGTCACTTGCCCTACTCTTACTGAGATCCCTACCACCTTCTCGGCCAAGGTTAAAAGGTGAGGCTCTATCTGGCAGGCATGTCTTGGCTGCAATCTGCATAATAGTGAAGTCATGAAATCAATATACTACCAACTCAAACTACTGAGACCTGTACTGCCCCTAATTGCTGAACCAGACCCCCCCTCCCCGGCAGTTGTCAGGTTCCTTGTAAAGTCCAGATTGGACTATTGCAATGCTTTACTAATGGGTACCGCGACTGGTCAGATTCAACACCTTCAGGTCGCTCAGAATGCGGCGGTCAGACTTGTTTTCATCCACACTAGAACAGCTCCAATCTCATTATTCTGCAGAAATGCAGTTCAACAGAGGATTCTATTTCAAGTCCTCTCTGTTTGATATATAAGTGTTTCAAACATCTCTCTTTACTGTCCCTCCAGGGCCCTTCGGTCTGCCAGTCAAAATCTCTTGAATGTCTCTCGCTCTCACTTTGTTCACTGAGGAGACAGAGGTTTCTCTGTTGGTAGCTCCAGAACCTGGAATGTGATACCTGCAGACCTCTGGTATGTAAACTCTTTAACTGCCTTCAGGAAAAAAACAAAAGACTTTTCTTTTTCAGTGAGTTTACAGGCACTGCTCTTTTCTGTTTTGCCTTTTTTTTAACATCTGCACCTAGATGCGGTTTCTGCTTGGTTCCCGCGGAATGTGTGCATTATACATTATAAATTAAATGAAGGAATGGTAGCACAAGGGGGAAGGAATAAATAAAAGGGCAAGAAAAGGAAAGGAATGACAATGCAAGAGGAATGAATGACAGCACCAGAAGGGAGGGAATTACAGCACAAGGGGAAATGAATGACAGCACATGGGGACAGCAATGCAAGGCGGGGAGGAATGACAGGTCAAGGGGTATAGGAGGCTGAAATGTGTCTGGATTTGCTTGTGGTGTCATGCAGAAGTGATGCGATGAAGCAGTTCGGCTGCACTGCCCCCTTGGGACCAAGCCTGATATGCATATAGTTTTTCCACTTTGTGTAATGCTTTGCCAGGTGAACAATGGTCTGGAGGGTTGCCCAGAACAATGCCAGTGGTCAAGACTAATTCTAAACCTTCCAGCCATCACCTCCTTTCTTTTGTAACGGGTAAAGCAATGCCAGAGGAAAGGTGGAAGAATGACAGTTATGACCAATTAGGAGATGTTGCCACTTCTACCCGAGGGGGAGCCCCTTCCAATGAGGCCAGGAAGGCGAGACTGTTACATGATCGTTCCCCTAGGGGTGGTACTAAGTGGGAGGATCTCATGAGGAGAGACTACCCTTCTAGGGAAATGGACGACCATCTAGAGAGAATGCGGTACAGCACACCTCACCCTCCACCCACTTCCTTTACCTCCCCTCAGTCCATGAAATCCACCTTATCCCTCACTTACACACAACACACTTTCATATATTTATGTGCAACTGAATACCCTACAGTTACTGAGACAAGGCAGAGTAGGGATGACTTAATGAAGATCTCCTTGATAGGTACTGAGATGAGGAGGAGGTGTGGAACAATGAAGAGTCCTCCTAAGAACTTGAATGAGCATTCTAGCTGTCATCTCTCATTCAACATAAAGAGAGAAGAAGGACTTACATTTTTGACTGGAGAGCCGGGGAAATGGGAGTCCTGATGCAGGAAGCAGCCAGACAGTGCAGTCATGGATAGACATGCAGCCCGCCCCAAACAAAACGCTGCATAGCCAACCACAATTGCAGCAGAAGCGAGGGAAGCTAACGAGGGCATCGGAAGTGCCCAAGACCACGGAATGAGGAACAACAGAGACCCAGAAGGTACATGGACTTTTGGGGTCAGAAAAGAAGACAAGAGAAACCACAAACCAAGGGTCCGGGACCGATATATTTTATGTATTTATTTATGTATTTTATTTATTTGTATACAGTACTTAAACTTTTACAAATACATACATCACAGTAAAACAGAGCAAAATAAAACAACCTAAATACAACTTTCAACATACATTTACACAGTGTACTATATCAAAATGCACATTTAAAAATAAAATATTTTAAACGTTTTTTGTAAAAAAAATTGACCACAATAAAATTCAAATAACATCAACTATCTGAATTGCACAATAGACATTAGCCTTAAACTTAAAAAGTTCCATAAATCCATAAAATATGGTTCCAATTACAACGAAAATCAAACCAACTAACATCAAATCCAATCCAAAAGAGGGGTAAAAGAGCTCTCACCCTACACCATACCACAAAAGGGGGGTATGCCCTTGTCCTTCCATTCACTACCAAATAAGTATTACCTATTCCAGACCTCACACAATAAATAGATTAATTTAATATAATAAATAGTAAAAACAGCAGAAAAATCTGCATATTAAAAACAAGCCTATACTTTCTTCCCCAAAAACACATTCAACCCTTATTACCCCCCTATACTATCACCCTAGTACTGTCACGCATAAGAATCTTTTTAATCGAACACCACACTCTAAACAGGGCAAAATTTAGCTTTTCGTTACCAGTATTAAGACAATATGCCCAAAAGGAATCTGTTTTTATATTTTACTCACAGTACACAAAGGAGCCAAACATTGTTCTAATAACAGATTCCATCCCAGTACACTCAGTAAACAAATGTTTGCCAATCTCCAATTGGGACTTATTATTGCAAACCCGACAAAGACGTGGCTGGCTTGGTATTGCACATCTAGCCCCTGTATTACATAGTATCGGCAGTTGGTTTATTCTGAGCTTCATTCAAAATTCTCTAAGTACCGGGCTAGGGCATCAAATAATGTATGTCTGTGTCCTCAAATAAGTGTGTGGGTAACCATTTCCAACCCGGCATGAGACTTCAGACTATTGAGATATATGTAATTCTCTGTCCAGTCCCACTGACGCAGTGTATTTGTATAAATCTTCTTTAATACAATGAAGTTGGTACCACATCTATAGTCCGGAATCCAAGCCACCATTTCAAAACATTTTACCCTAGCTCCAATGTAATCTTTGTCTTTACCCTTTAAGTCAATACCTCCACTAATAGCCATTAAAGACGATAATTCACATTTAATTTTCAGGTACAATAAACCCTGCTTTAATAAGGCCATACTTTTGAGAGATGTTAAACCCAACTCGAGCCTAATGTGTTGAATCGAGGAAGATCTTGGTAGGCCTAATATCTTTTTCCAAAAGTATCCTTCGATACTATACAGCCACCTCAAATCTTCCATGGTCAATGCATCAAGACCATATAAAACCATCATACAGAAACATTGGGTGTATATTTTAAATATTCACTCCAACAAATAGTCTTCTGTTTGTAGAGCAAACCTGCATACCAGATTTGTTAGACGTGTGGCTTTAACAATTTTGGATTCCCTAATATAACTATAACTTCTCGATGCACTCATTTCCATACCCAAATAGGCATATTGAACCACTCTTTGCAATGTACCCAAGCTACTTGTCAAAGGTAGACATTTTATTATTTTTGGCCCAACAATCAAAACCTTAGTTTTTTTCCATGTTTTTTAAAAAGGTCATTAATCTTAGTATACTCGATACGTTTTTCAAACATGGCTTTCACGCCGCTACAAGTGTAGTTAAAAAGCGCCAGATCATCTGCATACAACATGTGCAGGATTACCTTTCCCCCAAATTGGGGCAACATCCTACTATCTGGTTAAATATCTTGGGTATGTCTGCAGTATGTATACAATACAATAGAGGGGGGTAATGTGCATCCCTGTTTTACTCCTACCCAGGTGTGTACTGGTAAGGTCAGGCCTCCCTATCATCTAACCTAACGTGTATAGAAGTACAAACCTTTTATAATATTTAACAACCACCAAGGGCATTCCCAACACTCCATTTTGGCCCACAGTTTTGCCTGGCACACCCCATCTAAGGCCGCCATGAAATACACAAAGATGGTATACAGGGCAGTCCCACCATTGGAAGTGGCCTACCTAAATACCCTAACCATAGCCCTTATATTGTGGGTAGTACTACACCCTGACCAAAATCCAGTCTGGGCGGAGCTCAAAATATGAGCTTTGTCTACCCACTGCTGGAGGGCATCCAAAACAAAGAAAGCAAATATCTTTCCTGAGGTGTCCAAAAGGGATAGGAGCCGATAGTTAGCGGGTTGACTACATTCCCCTTTTTTATAGACAGGCACCAAAATTGTCTTCTGCCAAGAACTAGGTATATTCTGGGTTACACATACTCTATCAAAGAGTGCTGTCAGTAAAAATGCCCATTCAGAGGGATTCAATTTTAGGACTGCATAGGCTAGTCCATTAGGACCGGGTGCCCTTGAGTTATTTAACTTTCCTATTTTCATGTCTATATAATCTTCTCGGATATCCAAATGCCAACCCTGCCTCAAAAACCCAGAGACCTGACACCTTTCTACAAATCCAATATCCTTTTTAATATATTCGATCCATTATTTTTTCTGTACAGGATTAAGAGTCTTTGCCTTGTCCACTTTCTTTACTTTATCAAGGTGAGCCCATATTTCCTTAGTGTTCCTCTTACTCAGCACGCCTATCATGTCCTGCCAATTTGTATTATTTATTGATGTTTTAGAACGTTTGTACCAACCTCTATAATTATTCTTAATGTGCTTTATCTTAATCATGTTACATTCCTTAGTTGCAAATCTCGCACATACTCTATGAATTTCTTTTCGCATTGTACACTTTGCGTCCCGTACCGCCTGGTCATATCTATTATTAGTATTTAACTTTACAATATGCGGAACAATTTTAACGGGACGTCCACCAGTTTTAGGGGCTAATTTCTTCAACCATACTTCCTGTTCATCACCACTAAGAGTACAAAAGTGGTTGATCTCAACCCAAATTGTCAAACTCTTTTCCAATTTTAACCAAACTCTTACTAGTCCATTTTATTAAGTTGCCCGACTGATTTGAGATAACACCGGAGCCCCCCAGCTGGTCGCCCTTTATTTTATGTGGATCCGACAGACCTATCGACAGCCTCAATGTCCTATGGTCACCATAACCAACGTCGATAACTCTAAGTTCCCTGGTAGACATTAGACTAGCATTATTTCCGAATATGTAATCCAACGTGGCTTTAGCACCGGGACATTCCTATGTATATTGGCCCGGAATGTCCCCATCAGTTTGTCTGTTTAGTATATACATATCCCAATGTTTAAAGTAGCTCACCAAACATTGCCCTCTTGAGTTTCCATCCACCTGATGCATCACACTCCCACCTCTTACATTAGCAAACATGGGGCTTTCCAGGTGGTTACTGGAGCGCGCATTTAAATCTCCACATAGCAATACCACACTGTCTTCCCCGTATTTATTAAGGTGGGATGCCAATATATCTTCCAGATATTTTAAAAAGATCTCAATACTTTTTAAACTCGGTGGCAGGTATAAATTGATGATCAATATAACTATCTTATTGTAACCTTCACCAATGCATATCTCCACTCTGAGTGCATATCCACCCTCAGTGTTATGCCAGACTTCCTGTGAACTCAGCCTATTACTAACCCCCGATAGCAAGCATCCATAAGGTCTACCCTTTAGGCCCTTCTTAGCCAAAAAGTGATAAGTGGAAGCCCTCTATACAAACCTGGCTATCTAACCATATTTCTTGTAACATTATCACGTCATGGTTAATCAGTTGATTCATAGACCCCCCTCTTCTGAAGTAAATGCCTGTGTCCTCTAGTATTCCAACAGACAATCGTAAATGGTCAGTCTTTGTACAGGTGTGGGTGGTGGTTTTCTATACTATTATAGTTTTCCCTTCCACTTCCCACCATATTTAAAATACCTTCCACTCTACCCGTCCCACTGTCACCAATCTTTGTTCCACTAACACTCAGACTGAACCCTAGCTCTTCCAGGACATTCGTACTGGCACAAAATAATGCTGCCACTATCGGGCTAGCTACCCGCAGGAGAACCCGGTTTGTTATGTTATCCCACTTAGGGAGAGCAAGTTCAATAATATCAGATGCTGTTATAGAGGATAACCACGGAACCATAGCCAATAGCCTAAGTAAAGTAGTCCTATTAAAAAATGGGCTAGAGGCCAAGGGGCAGTTCTCTTCTATTATTACCATACACCCTGGTATTAGCATTCCCATTTCCCTATGTTTTACCTTGGGAATGGTTTTATACCAGGTTCCACCCTTCCCTCAAAGTATGTTTTTGCTGTTATTATTATTATCTTCCTCTGCAAAGATTACTCTGAGCTTAGACTTGTCCACTGGAACAGTCTTACTATCCAACAAGATATTCCCAGGCCTATGCCCCATATCAGATGAGAACGTGGTCACCTTCCCACCTCCCTCACCCATTGTTACAGGCAGTGCTGTCTTACTAATATGCACTCTCCGAAGGGGTTGCGGAAGGATCCACTTGCCCATTGGTCCCTGTAATTTAACTGACCTTTGGGTCCGATCGATGAAAGTATGCGTAACTTTTCTTACTTTGGTGGAACCACCCTCCCCAACACATTTAGGTTTTTCAATTTTCCCAAGATTGTCCCCCTCCTGCACTTGTTTCTGACCTGCAACATTAGGAGTTCCTACAACATCTGATATACCAGATTCAGCCAATTTCGCTGGTACTATTGGCTCCGTTTTTTTCATCAATGATATCTCCATGCACAAAGCCTCAAGTGTATCATCCTCATTTGCTGCTGCAATGTTCACAGTGTCTTGCGATCTCCAAGAAAAATCAGACTCATCCAAGGATATGTGATCATGATTCTCCACCAGGTCTACCACCTCCACAACCCTGTTTCCTTTATCCAGCGTCTGAGCAGCCAAGGCGTCCACCACCGTGCCCAGTATTTGTTGAATGTTTCCTTGGTTACTAACCAATTTCAAGCAAATGTTTAAAACCAACTCAAGTTTACCAAGGATTACAGAAAATTCAGCTTTCGGTTTACCCACCTGCTTATGGATCTCTCAACCCACTCAGGGGGATTTGCATATCCCACAGCCTCCCCATAGCCCCGCGGGGTAGTAGAACACATCAAGCACTCTAAATCAGGACTAGATGATAAATTTCCAGTAGAAATGTATCAGTTCGCTTGGTAGACCCCAGTGGAGTTTTGCTGTAATGTTTTAACTAAGTTGGGTTGAGGAATCCCCATTTCCACAAATTACATCATTGACAATAACTTGAGGTAGAACCGAAGGCAGGCTCCTAACCATACTAGGTGCTGGGGTAAACATGTGTACAGGGTTTTGCGCAGAGGGCAGACCGGAGCAGGGTAAGTTAGTATCATCCTGATTCCTGCTTTGTTTGTCACCCACCTTCTTAACCCGTGAAAAAAACCCTGCAATATTAACTTGAGCACCCCCAGAATCCTTTTTTCCCCTCTTTCTTTTAGGGATGTCCTTCGTAGCACGTGGGGTAGAGATAGGGCTCTGCATCCACTTTCCATTGCGTACCATTTCGCTTCTCAGTCCTACCCGTACTCTGGGTTTTAATTTCAAGTCCTTAGATTATGCAACCAGATTATAAACAATCCAGTTCCCTACCAATTAAATTGTGGCCATAAAAATTATCCTCTTTTCTAGAATAATGTATTTTAAAATAGGTAATAATAATATACAATACTGCGCCAAATTACTAATCTAAAGCACGCTCCAGCACTAGAACTTCCAGCCCTCTGACCTCAGGGCACAATCCCAAGTTTACCGCAAACTTTGCGGCCAGCATTATCTTTGTAGATATCGCTTTCGCCAATGGGCCTGAGTGAGAATATGGCCCACTAACAACAATTTATGGCAGGCAGGGCCAAAGCTTTCTCTGCACCTCTCCCCCAGCAGCACGAAGACTCAACGTGCCAAGCCTTACCGCTCCACTGGCCACTCCAAGTGCTTCCAAGACCACTCCAGGCACCACAGCACAACTCCCAGCACCTGGCTGCTAAAATCGGGTCTTACACTCCCACACACGTCTTCTCCCATCGGCTTTTCTACGCTTTTCTACGCCGCCGCTTCTCAGCTCTCAGTGCTCCACAGCTGGCGCACAGACATGGGGGAGTAGGAAAAGGAAAATAGAGAAAGGGACCCACGTCTACGTGTCAAGTCGCACCTCCACATGTCCGTATGCACAGAAACAACAACAACGGACGAGGCCGCTTCCAACATGCAACGGACCCACATATAACAAAAAGGAATACTCTAAACAATGGTACCTGGCAAGAGCGTTTAACAGGTCTATTAAGAGTAAAATACAGAGAAGAGATCAGGGTCTTGGTCCCACAACTGGAGAGGGAGAGCATCACTAGTCATCTACTTTGTGGCAGTAACTGGCAGGGTAGT
The DNA here is from genome assembly GCF_040938575.1 of Ambystoma mexicanum. Classification (NCBI taxonomy): domain Eukaryota; kingdom Metazoa; phylum Chordata; class Amphibia; order Caudata; family Ambystomatidae; genus Ambystoma; species Ambystoma mexicanum. The sequence goes on from NC_090940.1 coordinate 526,108,284, forward strand.
GAACCAGGTCTGCCGAAACATATAACTAAACAAACTGTGATACTGGTCTGATACCTTGTGAACAGCCTAAGAAAGTCCAGGGGAAAGGGGACAATCCCTGTGACATTGTCAACTGTGATAAAAAAAAAGCCTGAGAAAGGACAGGGGGAGGGAGACATTCCCCCTGGCATTGTGAACTGCGTAACTAAAGCCAAGAAAGGCCATGGGAAGGGAGTCATTCCCGAGAGTGTTGTGAAGTGTGAAAGTAAAAGCCAAGAGAGTGTGAGAACAAAGCCAAGGAATGCCAGAGGAAGGGAGCCATCCCATAGTATTGTGAAATTGTGAAACCAAGTGAAAAGAGAGTCAAGGGGAAGGAAGCCCTCCCCCCTGTCTTTGTGTCAAGATACCTTGAGAAGGTAGACTTTCTCCAGGAACTCAATAGTGAAGAAACAACTATGAGCAATAAGGAATGTTGATGTTTGAACTGGAGTTTTACCTTTAAGAGTTTGAACTGGGAACTTTACTGCTATTTTGCATTACAACCCAGAACATTGGTTTGTGCCTTGGAAAGGGATTGAGATCCGGGGAAGGGTGTCGTTCCTTCAGGCTAAGATCTCCCCTAACAATTGGAACTGTGATCCATTGTCCAGAAAAAGGGAGCTATTCTTCTGGACCAATAAGATCCACTACCTCTTTAGTTTGGTTATAAGTGTAAGGGAGAGAGGTAGGATGTTGACACAGGACGCCCGACTCTTGATTTACACAGACATCCTGACTGAATCCTCAGTATTTTAGTTGAGGTAGGAAAACCCCTCTTAGAGTTAGGGAATGTTAGGTTCTTTTCATTACTAATAATGGTTTATGCCAACAATAATGACACCTGTGTGTCAGTCACCTCCTTTTGCCCCCTTACACAGTCTAAGTGGGAAGGAATGGCAATGGAAGTGGAGAAAGAGTGCCAATACAATGCACACCTATTCTCAGTGAAAGCTTCGTTAGGAGCCTTGCTCAAGCAGGAATTTGGTGGACAAGTCCCAGGTCCTGCTAGATCCATATCTAGTTGGTAGTGAGAGAGTAAATCTTGAGCGATCTTTGTTTCATTTGTACCTTTATTTCGGATGAAATCATCAAAAGTTGAAGACATCATTAAATACACAATAAAATTATTAAAACCATGCACAACGAATACAGATATTAAAAAGGAGAAAAAAGTTCTGGTGCCCACATGAGCACAAATATGTGAAAAGGAAATTAATATCAGCAATACTTAATTCAATACTAAGGGCCTCATCAGGAGTCTGGCAGTATCCCGGTGGTAATACTGCCGGGATAGCGCCAGCGCAAATAGCATTACTGCTACTCAGTCTGTCGCTATTAGCCCTGGATCACGAGTAGCGATACAGCAATAAGTTCCCATTCCCCACTGGACCCAAAGGGATTGGCGGGTGCTATTACCACTGTCAGTAATACCGCTGGCGATAATAGTGCTGAAAACAGATGAAAATGGGTGGTAAGGAGACATTTTACCTCCAGCAATAAACTGGAGGTAAAACCCCAATTTACCGGCCAACTCATGATTGGGCCACCCTTACCGTCGCATTTAAGGATTAAGGCCCAACTCACGTTGATGCCCTAAGAGCTGCCTTGTACAGTACTATGAGATACCTTGTCCGTTTTTAAGTATATTTCCATCACCTGCATGAGCACCAGTTGGCTTCAGAACTGCCAGAGGCACAGAAACTGCTCTCTTGAACGCCCTTGGGCATAGAAGCGCAGACAAAAACATACAACAGAAAAACAAAAAAGGGCTCGCCATTAGAAATACGTTATTTGAGAAAAACAATTAATTCAGACAGAAATAACTTTAACCTGCATTTAAAGACACCAGATAACTATTAACTAAAATTAGTTGAGCACAATTCTTACATTAGAAGTAATAGGTCAAGTTATTACATAGGCTCGGAAATGAAGGAAGGCTGCTCTGGCCACAGCCTATGACAATACAGTCAGTGTTGGTCCCGGTGCACCATTCTTTAATATGTATCCTTCGCAGGAGTCCAAAGTATCGCCCTCTTACACAACCAGAGCCCACTTTAGAATTAAGCCAAAATAAAACCTTGTTTCTGAGCGCCTCTCTAGTTTCCACTCTCTGCGGCTTTTCGACATTGGTGATGATAATGTTCCTACCGTCCACAGCCAGATCTCTATGAGTGGTAACCGATATTACAGGCATTCTCGATTTCCTGAATCAAATATCTCTCCTATGAGAAGCCATAAACATTCTTTGATGAAGGGTTGCCCCACTTATCAGTCTTATTTAGGTGTACAAAGGCCCCTCTCGCCACTTCTGCCAAAGCAGAGGACACGTCATGGGACTTGCTATTAAACTGAGATACTTTGATCTCATTTGCTGGGTTTTCCTCACTGGTACTCATAGACACAAAGGCTTGATAAGCTGTACCAATCCTATTGACATCTGACTCTCTCAAATCACATTCACACGCTTTATTCAAGGGGGGCATGTGAGATAACCTCACCGAAGGAGTTGACCCAATAGCCAAAATCCAGATAACATTTACATTGATTCAAATCATAAATGATCTTATCTCTAATAAAATGCCAGTTTACACTTCCATTAGGCTCCTTATTTTCCAGATGTAGCTGCGCCATAGTCTCAACAATCACAGCGTCCATGCTTTTAGACGGAGAATGCACCACCTCCCTCAAAGCTGATGGCATATGGGCAGAGTTAACTGGTTGAGTAGGACTAGAGACTTCATTAAATAGACCCTCAAGATCCTTCTGATGGTGACTACTTCCAGCGCCACTGAGTTTATCACTGGAACATCCACAACAGCACCCTCTCTTTCTTCCCTGAGTCCCAGCTTTTTTTGCAGGAATACTGCCTTCTCAGGGTGCTCCTTCTGTCCCGTGAATAACAGTTGCAATAGAATGGGCCCGATAAACTTCCAAAGTCTGCATCAGTACGTTTTCCCAGAAGAGTTGGAAAATCCACCTCTTCAATGTTTCCATTGCCAATTTTTAGATTTACTTTTGAATATATGCCACTGCTCATCACCTTCGTTTATTCTTTATTAATTTCTAAGCCATCGGGATCACAGAAAGCAGAAAAGTGCTCAACTAGTTTCAAGAGGCCAGACGGTGTTCGAGCGATGATGGGCGTATCATCAGCAAAAGAGACAATACCTATCTTCTCTCCTCCCAGTACAGGTACCTCAGAGATATCTAAATAATAAGCACTAAATTGAAGCGGGTAGGGGTCAATATGCATCTGTTAGGGAGAATTCTCTCTTTAGGCTGAATTTCCTAACCTAGTGAGTCCCCCAGCAGCTTTGCTGGATTTCTGGAGTTTGTTTTCTTCTCCTGCCAAGAGTGAGACTCTTTTTCTCCTACTCTTGGACATGATTTATGGTGTTCCTTTGACTGCTAATGTGTTTTATGGGCTATGGGGTCCTTTACTCCATAAGGTCTCATGTGTTCTTTTCTATGTGTGTTACACAGAACCCTCCGTGCAGTAACACTGGGGTGTCATAGTGACACCCCACCATAGACTTCATACCCTGGGACTGACTACTGTCTCCCAGGGCATGTAAAGTCACCTTGGCTTTACTAGTCCCAAATTATTAACAGAAACCAGTACAAACCATCATATTGTGGACGTACTGGTCGGGGCAATTCGATTGCCCCGAGGTCTGTAAGTCGAGGGGGCATGTCTCCGTCCCCCCTGATCGAGTTTTGGCTGGTGGCTGTGGATACTACTGTTTATATTCGACCGCGAATATATTCCAATGGGATTTTCCCATTGTTCGAGGCTACCAACTTTAATTATTTAATTCTCATAGCCTCGAACACACCGCCGGTTTATTTATTTAATCTTAATTCGCTGGTTGGTATTTTTTGCCAGGACTCGATTCTAAAATGTCGCTTGTGTTCTCTTCTGTGACTCCGACCCAAGTTGAGCCCTTTGTTCCACTTTTTGGCGGGCTTCTCCACAGAAGGCTCCAAAAGTGGTGCCACTCTGTCTGGGTACCACAGGGGATGTGGGAGGGGGTTTAGGCACCCTGGACTGAGTTACCTTGGTAACTCAAGTCGCACTCTTGTGTGATTGGCCCAAGTGGTGAGCCGGCCGGCTCACCACTTAGCATGTTTGATTGACAGCTAGGCTGAGTGAATGGGGGTGTGCTGCATAAAAGCAGGGCTTTGGGGACTGGAACTTCGGAAGTCGCCACAGGACCTGAGAATCCGACGAGGGAGAAGCTGAGCCGACCTACCACGACGACACCACTGGTGGAGCCCTGCGGAACCGACTCACCACTTCCCGACGACAGAGAAGATCTCCCGGCTGGAGAGGCTTCTTCCCCTGACTGGTCGGCACAACCAGTTTACCTTCTTCTTTTTGCACCCCAGACCAGCTTGTGGTCGCATTGCCCGTGCCAAGCACCCCGGCAACCGGATAGCCAATTACCACTGGACCGCGAATAAAAGGACCGCTCCTTTTACCTGAGAACTCCGCGGCTGGTTTCTTCCCTGGCAGTGCAACGGACTCCTGTCTTCCTCCCCGATGAGATCCTCTCTTCCCCCGGACGAAGCACCGACTTGCATCCGCTGCCAGGAACAACTGCCTAGGTTGGAGTATTCTCACCACTTCAAGGTACCGTGTCCACCAGGCCTCCCTTTCTAAAGATTGCTACAAGGTAATAATAACCCCTTAACCTTCTGGACTGGGCTGGCCGCCTTGACCTTCTAACTGGTCCCTTTCTTTGGTCCAACTCTTTTTGAACCGTTTCAAGACTTTTGTGGACTGCAACCGTGTGACCTTGGACACATTTCGTTTTGATCCCCTTAAAGTGGATCCGGCCTACTGAACTCTAAACTCACGGTTTTACTTTGCCTCCCTCTCTTGTTGTGTTCTTGTAAAAGTGTTGGGATCTGTTTCAACTTATTCTCTGTTTTTGTCTCCCTTTTAAAAACGAATTATTAGAGTGCCATCTGCGTTAAGCGCTCACCGCTGTCTGAAAATAAGTGGGGCTTTACTTAAGACTGGTCTAATATTCTTCTAAGGGAGTGTATAACTTTTAGCGACCGTGTTTTTGAATTGCTTACTATTAGTGCCTGTGTGTTTTTCTAGATGTGGTTTTAAATAAATAATTATATCTCTTTTACACCAAACCCTGGTCAGTGTTTACTTGTTCTACTATGTTCTTTTGACCTATTGTGAATACTCTTTATACTGTCTAACTCTTCTTGAGGGAAGTCTGACTGCTCAGCCACAGCCACCAAGTGAATCTGTGTGGTACAGACTGCTACCAAGTGGGTTTACTGCCAAACACCTGTAGTCTTGAATCTTTTGCAGTGGTCCCAGAGGGAACTGCACAGGTTTCTGCCTAACACTGGTGTACAGCAGTGGGATTTGTATTGAGTATACACTTTAGAGTGCTTTTTGAACACTTTAGGACAAGTACCCACAGAGCTTAGCACTAGAAAAAAATGCTGATTTTCTAACTATGTCTACTATGGAGAGTTATACCCTAGAATCATTGTCTGCCAAAACTGCTGATTGCTTAAAAGTATTGTGTAGACATAAGAATCTCTCTGAGAAGGGCAAGAAAATGGAACTTATAGAAAGATTGTTAGAAAACCACAGTCTGGGTGGTGCAGAGGAATCTACTCCCCCCCCCCCCCAGCAAATGTAGAAAACAGTGATGGTATTGATCTGAATCAAAGTCTTGATAATGAGTCAGAAGAGGAAAGTGAACCTAATGAAGTTAGCCACTCTGAGCCTCTGTCTGCCTTACCTACTGTACCTACTGGGCCTATACCAGGTCCTACATGTAACCCTGCTTATTTTGAACTTGAAAAAATGAAGCGTGAATTAGAGTACAAACATTTTATTGCTCAATCTGAAAGAAACCAAGAGCTAGAGTTCAGAAGAATGAATGCCCAGGCTGAGCAGAAGCAAGCAGAGTTAAGACTCAGAGAAATAGAGCTTAATCATGAACTAGAAATGAAAAGGTTGTCTGTGAAAAATGCTTCTCTCTCTTCCTTGGTTAAAAATGTTTGAGTATGATCATGGGCTCCAGGACATCACAGGGAATGAGTTACTTCCCTGGTTGTTCTCTAGGCTTCCCCCTGTTGCAACTGATGTGATAATGGAGTTGGGGAGGTGGATAAGAAGGATTATGCATGTGTGAAACTAGCTTTAGTAGCTAGATTTGGGAAGACCCCTTCCCAGTACCTTAAGAGGTTTAGGATCCTCAAAAAGCATGATGGTACCCCTTGGGCTACCTTGGTGAGTGAAAGTTTGAAAAACTTAGAGGGATGGATTAAGGGTTACAGAGTTAACACTTATGAAGGAATGAAGAATCTTGTAATGTTGGAGTCAATTTATGATGCCTGCTCTCCTGAGCTCAGAGAGCACTTGGCTGATTCAAAGGAATTAGATTCCAGGAGGTTAGCTAAGGCTGCTGACTTGTGGGTTGCCAAAAGGGCCACTCACAAGGATTCTGGGGCTACTCACAAAAAGGATGAGGGTAAACAGCCAAAAAAGGACTCCAAAGAGAATTCTAATAATTCCAATTCCAAAGAGGGCCCCAAACCAAAAGGGTAAGCCACAATAGAAACCAAATCAGGCTAGTGTACCTCCTGGTGCCAAACCAGAAGGAGGTCGGAACAAGCCACCATTCCAGAAAGCATTTGGAAAATGCTTTGTTTGTGGCTCTACTGACCATGTGAAAGGAGATCCCAGATGTAAGGGTAAACCTTCAGGGGTCCAGCTTGTCTGTTTAGCCTTCGCTCCAGAGGAGGAAATACAAATGGCAAGTGGAAACTTTCTATTGCTGGCTGATGAACCCATTGGAGTCTCAGCCAGTGTTTCTTTAGTGTCTCTGGGTTTGTGAGAACAACAGAACTTAGATGTCTATAATTCTATCCCAGATAATACTAAAAAGTATTATAAGGACAGTGTCCAGGTGAATGGTCAGGAGACTCCTGCCATTAGGGACACTGGGGCCAGCATAACTGTGTTGGAAAAATTGTTTTTTCAGGCTGAGGATGTTGCTAAGGCACCCAAACGCCTCACCAAGTTAGCTGGAGGGCCTGTGCAGATGCTTTCCCAATTACCAGTTCTCATCCAGTGTAATGACATGACTGTGAAGATACCTGTCAGCATACAAAGTGAGGTGCCAGGAAGGGTTCTGCTGGGTAATGACTTGAAAACTCTTTGAGTAGTGTCACATACCCCCAGACCTCCTAGTAAAAGGTTATAGGAGCTTACCAGACCTGCAAGGGAGAGAACCATGAGAGGTACTCCCAAGGAGATGATGAAGAAAGAGATCACTCCTGCTCCACTGGAGATGTCAGCTGCTGTCTCCAAGAAACTAGAAGAAAAAGGTAAACCTAAAACTTCTAAAAAAAAGAACCTCACAGCCAGCACTCCAGTGCAACCAACAAGGACTTCCCCTAGGTTGTCCAAAGTTACACCAGTAACTGCCCCTCTAGCTGAGGCTGAAATGGAGGTACAACCCTGTGTGGTTGAACTAGACTCTCAAGAAGAGCTAGTGGAAGGCCAGGAACTCATTGGAGATCTGGATCCTATTGACCATCCTGAACTGCAGTCTTTACTGGCAGAAGGTGGACCCAACAGGGCAGACTTCAGTAAGGGACAGAGAGAATGTCCAACTCTGGAAGGTCTTCGCCACCAGGCAGATGCTCAGGCTGAAGGGCAAGAGCCTGGGAAATATAGGTTACACTGGGAAGATGGCCTCTTCTACAGTGAACCAACAGAGTCTGCACCTGGGGACAACAAACGACTTGTAGTACCCCAGGAGAACAGACCACAGTTCTTGCAGTTAGCCCATGAGATTCCTTTGGCTGGTCACCTGAGTTTCAAGAAGACTAAGGAAAGGCTCTCACTCTACTTTTATTGGCCAAAGATGGGGGCTGAAGTAGATAAATACTGCAGGAGCTGCCACACCTGCCAGACTTCTGGTAAGGTTGGCTCCAAGAATTTGGCACCTTTACTGCCTCTCCCTGTAGTGGGAGTCCCATTTGAGAGAGTAGGGATTGACATTGTTGGTCCCCTTGTTCCTCCAACTTCCTCAGGCAACAGGTTTATACTTGTTGTAGTAGACCATGCTACTAGATACCCTGAGGCAATTCCTATGAGGACTGTTACAGCTCCGGCTGTGGCTAAGGCCCTCCTTGGTATTTTTACCAGGGTTGGGTTTCCTAAGGAAGTAATCTCTGACAGGGGGTCGAATTTTATGTCCCACTACATGAAAGCCATGTGGAAAACCTGCAGAGTTACTTACAAGTTCTCAACCGCATACCACCCTCAGACAAATGGGCTGGTTGAAAGGTTCAACAGAACCATGAAGAGCATGATAGGTGCTTTAGAGGACCCCCTTAAAAGAAAGTGGGACCTTCTACTGCCATGCCTTCTCTTTGCTTATAGAGAAGTCCCTCAGGAGGGAGTAGGTTATTCTCCTTTTGAACTTCTTTATGGTCATCCAGTCAGAGGTCCATTGGCCATGATCAAGGAGGGGTTGGAGAGTGCTCCTTCCCCCAAGCCAGTCAGAGTGACTGTGACTATGTGATAGGTCTCCGACAGAGAATGTCACAAATAATGGCAGAAACAAGTGATAACTTGAAAGCTGGACAAGCATTGGTCAAGCACTGGCATGACCAAAAGGCTAACATGGTCGAGTTTACTCAGGACCAGCTAGTTCTCGTTATGATTCCAACAAGGCAGAGGGCCTTGCAAGCCAAATGGATGGGACCCTTCAAAGTTGTGGGTAAACTTGGAGAGGTCAACTATCTGGTGGACTTGGGCAATCCCAAGGAGGCTCCAACAGTCTTCCACACCAACAGACTAAAAGCGTAGGTCTCCAGACCTGATGTAGGAGCTTTGCTTCTAGCATCATCAGAGGAAGAAGAAGAGAGTGAAGCTCTTCCTGATCTCCTCAGAGGCTTACCTTTAGACAAAAAGATTGAAGGCTTGACCCCTTGGGGACAGCATGACATACTCACTGGTGACTGTCTGCCCGTCAAAAGCAGAGGATATCGAATGTCAGAAAATGTAAGAACCCACATCAAAGGTGAGGTCAACAAGATGCTTGATCTCGGGGTAATAGAGCCCTCTACTAGTCCATGGTCTAGCCCCGTTATGTTAGTACCAAAGGCAGGATCTAAAGAATTTAGATTCTGTGTGGATTACAGAGCTCTTAATGCAGTCACTAAGACTGATGCCCACCCTTTGCCAAGGACAGATAAGTTGGTGGATAGACTTGGTGCAGCCAAGTTCCTCAGCACATTTGACTTGACGTCAGGCTATTGGCAAATAGCCCTGACAGACCATGCCAAGGAGAAAACTGCATTTTCTACCCCAGTTGGCTTATACCAGTTTAAGGTTATGCCTTTTGGATTGAAAAATGCACCTGCTACTTTTCAAAGGAGGCCAAACCAGGTTCTGAATGGGATGGAGGACCTCTGCATGGCATACTTGGATGACATAGCAGTGTTCAGCAATTCCTGGGAATAACATGTGGACCACCTGAGATATGTTTTGCAGGCTCTTGGAAAGGCCAATCTGACCATAAAGGCAAGTAAATGCCAGATTGGACAGAGTAAAGTGGTCTACCTTGGACATGAGGTAGGAGGTGGAGAAATTAGGTCTTTTCCCAGTAAGATTGAAGCTGTGCAAAATTGGACAACACCTACTACCCAGACCCAGGTGAGAGCCTTCTTAGGTCTCACTGGGTATTACAGGAATTTCATTGAGAACTATGGGTCCATAGCTTCTCCACTGAATGTCATCTCCTCCCCTAAATTCCCTAAAAAGGTTAGGTGGAATGAGGATGCAATCAGGCCTTTGAAACCCTGAAAAAGGCTCTTTGTCAAGCCCCAGTACTCAGGGCTCCTGACTATCACCAAACTTTCATTGTGCAAACAGATGCTTCAAATGTAGGAATAGGTGCAGTCCTCAGTCAACTGGATGGGAAAGGTAGGGAGCACCCCATTTGCTTCATCAGTAGAAAACTGAAGGATCCTGAAACAAGGTGGGCAACCATTGAACGAGAGTGCTTTGCTATTGTGTGGGCTCTGAAGAAGTTTAGGCCATACCTGTATGGGTCTACTTTTGTCATTCAGACTGACCACCAACCCTTGAGATGGTTGATGCAAATGAAGGGGGAAAACCCAAAACTATTGAGATGGTCAATCTGCCTGCAAGGGTTTGATTTCCCCATTGAGCACAGGTCAGGGTGTCACCACCAAAATGCTGATGGTCTCTCTAGGATGTATGTCATCGACTAGAGGTATGAGATTCATCCAGGAGTGGATTAAATCCTCCTGTCCCTTAGTCTGGGGGGGGGGTGAGTGTTAGGGAGAATTCTCTCTTTAGGCTGAATTTCCTAACCTAGTGAGTCCCCCAGCAGCTTTGCTGGATTTCTGGAGTTTGTTTTTTTCTCCTGCCAAGAGTGAGATTCTTTTTCTCCCACTCTTGGACATGATTTATGGTGTTCCTTTGACTGCTAATGTGTTTAATGGGCTATGGGGTCCTTTACTCCATAAGGTCTCATGTGTTTTTTTCTATGTGTGTTACACAGCACCCTCCGTGCAGTAACACCGGGGTGTCATAGTGGCACCCCACCATAGACTCCATACCCTGGGACTGACTACTGTCTCCCAGGGCATGTAAAGTCACCATTGGCTTTACCAGTCTCAAATTATTAACAGAAACCAGTAGAAACCATCATATTGTGGACGTACTGGTCGGGGCAATTTGATTGCCCCGGGATTGTTAGTCGAGGGGGCACATCTCTGTCCCCCCGATCGAGTTTTGGCTGGTGGCAGTGGCTACTACTTTTTATATTCAACCGCAAATATATTCCTATGGGATTTTCCCATTGTTCGAGGCTACCAACTTTAATTATTTAATTCTCATAGCCTCAAACATACCGCCAGTTTATTTATTTAATATTAATTTGCCGGTTGGTATTTTTTGCCAGGACTCGATTCTAAAATGGCGTTTGTGTTCTCTTCTGTGACTCCAACCCAAGTCGAGCCCTTTGTTCCACGTTTTGGCGGGCTTCTTCACAGAAGCCTCCAAAAGTGGTGCCACTCTCTCTAGGTACCACAGGTGGTGTGGGAGGGGGTTTAGGCACCCTGGAGTGAGTTACCTTGGTAACTCAAGTCACACTCTTGTGTGATTGGCCCAAGGGGTGAGCCGGCCGGCTCACCACTTAGCATGTTCGATTGACAGCTAGGCTGAGTGAATGGGGGTGTGCTGCATAAAAGCAGGGTTTTGGGGACTGGAACTTCAGAAGTCGCCACAGGACCTGAGAATCCAACGAGGGAGAAGCTGAGCCGACCTACCACAACGACACCACCGGTGGAGCCCTGCGGAACCGACACACCACTTCCCGACGACAGAGAAGATCTCCCGGCTGGAGAGGCTTCTTCCCCTGACTGGTGGGCACAAACAGTTTACCTTCTTCTCTTCGCACCCCAGACCAGCTTGTGGTCGAATTGCCCATGCCAAGCACCCCGGCAACCGGATAGCCACTTACCACTGGGCCGCAAATAAAAGGACCGCTCTTTTTACCTGAGAACTCTGCGGCTGGTTTCTTCCCTGGCAGTGCAACAGACTCCTGTCTTCCTCCCCGATGAGATCCTCTCTTCCCCCGGATGAAGCACCGACTTGCATCCGCTGCCAGGAACAACTGCCCCCGCTGGAGTATTCTCACCACTTCAAGGTACCGTGTCCGCCAGGCCTCCCTTTCTAAAGATTGCTACAAGGTAATAATAACCCCTTAACCTTCTGGACTGGGCTGGCTGCCTTGACCTTCTAACTGGTCCCTTTCTTTGTTTCAACTCTTTTTGAACCTTTTCAAGACTTTTGTGCACTGCAACCGTGTGACCTTGGACACATTTCGTTTTGATCCCCTTAAAGTGGATCCGGCCTACTGAACTCTAAACTCACGGTTTTACTTTGCCTCCCTCTCTTTTTGTGTTCTTGTAAAAGTGTTGGGACCTGTTTCAATTTATTCTCTGTTTTTCTCTCCCTTTTAAAAACAAATTATTAGAGTGCCATCTGCGTTAAGCGCTCACCGCTGTCTGAAAATAAGTGGGGCTTTACTTAAGACTTGTCTAATATTCTTCTAAGGGAGTGTATATCTTTTAGCGACCATGTTTTTGAATTGCTTACTATTAGTGCCTGTGTGTTTTTCTAGATGTGGTTTTAAATAAATAATTATATCTCTTTTACACCAAGCCCTGGTCAGTGTTTACTTGTTCTACTATGTTCTTTTGACCTATTGTGAATACTCTGTATACTGCCTAACTCTTCTTGAGGGAAGTCTGGCTGCTCAGCCACAGCTACCAAGTGAATCTGTGTGGTACAGACTGCTACCAAGTGGGTTTACTGCCAAACACCTGTAGTCTTAAATCTTTTGCAGTGGTCCCAGAGGAACTGCACAGGTTTCTACCTAACAGCATCCCTGCCTCACCCCCCACTCAAGTGGAAATGATGTAGGGCTTTCACCTACTGTCCCCATCTGATCCTAGCTCTTGTGTTATAGTAAGGTCCATAACAGCTTTTAGTAGGGAGCATGGGATATTTTTATTCAGTAGGGCTTGCCATAGTATAGACCTTGGGATACTATCGAAAGCTTATTTAAGGTCTGTAAAGACCAGATGAATCTGGCCGCCTTTGATCCTTACATACTTATCTATGATAAGGGTGAGTCAATTTGATCAACTGTGCTGACGCCTTTCCTAAAGCCAGCTTGTAGAGTACTTATTGAGTTGGTATCATTTACTAAGGTCTTCAATTTGGTCTGTACAATTCCTATCATCTCCTTTGGAAATCATCAAGGTGATACAATATCCACCTTTGAGAAAGGCAGAGGGAAGACGATGTGTCAATCACATACATGATGATAAGCCACTGTTGTTTTTAGAAAAAAGTTCTGAAAATAAAGAGACATTTGTTATTTTGTTCTTGAAAACAGACTGTAATGAAACATATGGTTAGGACCTACTGAAAGCCCCAGCAGTCAGATACATCCGTATGAGAAATAAAGCTTCTCCACATAGCCCAGTAGCAACAAGAGTGGTGCCCACTTGTATCCACCTGACACTAGTGACCAATCAGGTCAAAACATTTAACAGGAATTTAAAAAAGCACAGGGATGAAAAAACATTCTTTTGCACAATCTTGGAGCATCACACTGAACCGCAAAAAGCACCATCTACAAGATAAGCAATCCAATATTGCCATGCAAAGGACAATCCTATTTTTGATAGTTTTTGCCAAAATAAGAGTCAGCAACACCAACATCTATTTTACCAAATGAACTCCTCAGCTATTAAATGTGCACAGTTGACTATTAACGCTTGACAATTTTGTCAGTACATTTTGGCACATCAAACAAATGGCCACTAGAATTATGCACATCACAGTAGGTGAACAAATTCACTGGCTGTAGTCTGATGACTATGACATATTTCAGCATATGCACGATCTCAGTGTCACCTGGCGGGTGTCCAGTCAAATGGTCGGCAGACAAATGGTCAACAGACAAATGGTCGACACAATTTGGTCGACAGGTCAAATGGTCGATTTTTTTTTAAATTTATATATATATATTTTAGGTTTTCGTTCAGGGAAAAAAAGGGGTTTTTAGCAAAAAAAAAAAGGGGTTGGGGGGACCCCCCCCCCAAAACAAAAAAAAGTGAAAAAACAAAAAAAAAAAATTCGACCATTTGACCTGTCAACCTTTTGGTGTCGACCATTTGTCCTGTCGACCATTTATTTTCAACCAAATGACCTAGAACCCACCTGGCCTAGTAGGATCATTGTCTCTGTCTTCTCTTTGTTCCCCTCCCTTGCCTTGTCGTGCCTTGAAACACTTGGGTATAGGCGCGTTATAAATGCCATATCATCATATCATATCATATCATATATACAAGCCGAGATAAAGCATACTAAACATTGTAGTTGTATGTAGGCATTACGTCTATAAAGTGCAGAGCTAGCTGGGAAGCAGCCAATATCTGTAAATAGGGATATAGGTTGGATACAGGGGAAGCAGAGGAAGCTGGAATGCTTAGGGATAGCAGGGACAGGGGTATAAATGACGGGAAGAAGTAGGGTTAAGCTGATTGATAAGCAATAGGCAAGATGTTCTTTGAAGTGCAGGATCTCTGGTCATTGCTGAAGTGTACGATGGAGGGGGCAGTCCTATACGCATTGGTAACATATTCCAGAGATGGTGTGTAGCAGGCAAAGGCTGATTTCCCCTTTGTTTTTTCCTATTGCAGTCCTTTGTATTCAGTCTTGCAATGTCATGGCTTCGGATGGTCTGTCGGCTTTTGGAGATGCTTACATTCTTGGCCAGATATGGTGAGGAATTGGTCATAGCTGATTTGTAGGTGATGCCTACTGTCATGAACACAATGCATTCTTGAAGGGGTCGCTAGACTGCAGCTCATTCAGGACGGGGGAGGGTGATTTGGTTGAATTTTTTCAGCACTGTACTTGACATCTTTCAGCAGGACCAAGTTGGCCCCTGAGACTCTTGAGGGTATAGCATTGCCTCTTTCTAGGAGAAGAAATGGGTGTGGGTTAAAAGTTTGATTTTATAGAGGAGTGAAAGCTGTCACTATGCTGTCTGGGTCTTCTTGCCAACATAGTGGAGCATATAGACGAGCAATGGTCAGAGGATATACAGCAATTGATTGATTCTATACCAGGGCGTCTATGGGTCACCCATGATTATGAGGTAGGATATATTTGCCACTGCCGAACCAGTAAGCATAAAAGTAGATCAGTTTAAAAGATTGCCTCACACACCCAGTACCCCCTGAAGCCTGAAGCAGAGGCAGGGATCACTCCAATCATTGAATCTTTCCTGAGTCAGGGAATAGTAGTCCAGACCAGCAGCATTTGCAATACTCCTATTTTTCCTGTGAAGTAACCAGGGAGAGAGGTATATTGTTTTGTTCAGGACCTATGTGCTATTAACATTGTGGTGATACCTTCCTTTCACGTGGTGCCAAATCCAGCAACTATGCTGTTGTGTATTCCACCAGAAGCCACACATTTTACAGTGGGCAACTTGTGTTCTGCTTTCTTCTCTACGTAACGATTGCCAGGTCCTGTTTGCATTTTCACATTTGGGGGTTCCAGTACACATGGACCTGGTTGCCCCAGTGATATACAGAGTCCCCAACCCTCTTTTTACAACAATTAAAGAAAGATTTGGATGATATAAATTTGCTTGGAAAGTTGGTGTTGATACAATAGGTCGTTGATTTGTTAATCGCCGCTGCCTCATACGAGGCTTGTAAAGAATATACTACCAAAGTTGTGCTAACAGCATTGGCAAACAAAGGGCATAAGGCTTCGAAGAAGAAGCTACAGTTATGCGCTCCCAGTTTGCATTATCTGGGACATGACATTACGAAGGGATGTCAGCTGATATATGCTTCTCGGAAAAAGACAGCTTATAATGTACCAAAACCTCTGACTATAACGAAAATGCAAGCTTTCCTAGAAGCAGTAAGGCAATGAGATGACTATGATCATGAAGGATAATAAATCATGATATGGGAGTGGTCTGGGAATAGTGATGAGTACTTGTAGTGTTATTTCTTATTACATATGTGCCCGGGAGTTTATTCCTTTTTCTTTTTATCCTAGCAGAAAATGGATAGGGAAATCACCACTCACTGGCTTTAGGCAATGCTTGCCATAGAGCTCCTTAAAACAAAAAGGCGATGCAGGACTGCAGTGACTGCGCTTTCAAAGGCTCTCTGGCACACTTGGTGAAGGCCACCTGAACCTCCATTCTGGATTGTGCCGGTCTAAACCGGCCAGGACAATGGAACCTTATTCTCTGCCGGAAGGGCATCAGGGGGTGTTGGCCTCACACCCCTCACCTGAAGAGGTCTATGCCAGATATCGTAAGACTAGAGCCACTGACCTGGAAGCTGAGGATCACGTGACAACAGGAGATGAGATAGAAGCAGAAGACGAATTGTGGGTGTACACAATATTATTGTTATATCTTGGGGGCGGGAGAGGTCATACAGATATGATGAGTGTTGTGAGGGGCCAGACCATGAGAGGAGATATGGGGAAGGCGACTTGGAGGTGGGCTGGGTTGGTTTGGGCGTGGCATAATAGGGTGTTATTTGTTTACATGGTTTGCAAACCAGAAATGATACCTTGCTTTGTCCATTTCCTATACGACTCTTGAGTTTTTATGTTTAATTCCACGTTCATACTATTACTAATAATAATAAGAATCATTCAGGGGATTCCCATTTGTGCCAGACGTGTTTACTCAGATCTTTTGACAAACATTGGTGGGTACAGTACCTTATATCTTTGTCATGTTTTTATAAAATGGGCAAAACTCCAGGCATAACGTTGAAAGTGTTACAAAAATATAGAAACAATAACTGGCACAATGAGAAATAGTTAAGAGTTAAGGCAGGTTTTGTCCAGTTAAAGGTATTTATACAAACAGTTATAATGGACTCCCCATCACAAAGTATAGTGATCTAACAGAGGCACAAAAACATCAACATCACTTAATAAAAACTATCACGTTACAAAGTTTAATATACATTTATTCAAGCTTTGGATTCATTTATCAATTTTAATTACATTGACTTTTCCTCTTTTGCTAAATTCACACAAAGAATTTCTCTGTTTACAAAACACATGCATGCTACAGGTTCAGTAACTCAGAAGAGCTCTGGCACAGCCATAGTCCATTTTGTGAACCCGCACATTCATAGGTTGCTTTTAGGAGGCACACTATGGTTGTATTTGCTATAGAGCAAACACAACCCGATTCACAATAGGATGCTCTTTGTTCTGCGGCATCCCTGAGGCTTTCTCCACTGTTGGAATGTTGGAGCTGGGTAATCCTTCCAGGGGCCTTTTCTGCTCCCTCATGCCATGCCTTGCATGAGTGTTTCTCTTTAATCTTTTACATTTCAACCTCTGCAATCGTGTAAATACTACATCTGCAGTGAAGGGCTCGTCAAAGCCTTTCATTGCAGGTGTGTACTGTAAGAAACTCATGGTGGCAACAGTAAAGGGTGTTTATTGAACTTTATAATGGGTGCGATAAACGCCTAATCTAAACTTAAAGCTAAGATGGGAGCAAGCTACAACCATCAAATAATAATAAGGCAGTCCTGGTGGCATTGTGTAAAAAGAAAAGGGCCTATACTACGGAACCTAATGCCGATCCTTACCACTAAGTGACAAAAAGAGTGTGTGGTAATGTTCACCAGAAAAGAAAAGAAGTGTTCATAAAATTATAAGTCAGGATGGTTTGGCTGGGACCTCCCTTCCCCACGTTTTAAACATGGAACAAGGCGGAACTTCTGAGCAAAGCACGAGGTCCACAAGTCCAAGTCCATTCAACAATACCAGGACCTTCTATTTTCTACAAAGTCCCTTGCCTTGGAAGGCCTCCTGGACCGAAACAACAAACAAACAAAGGTTCCTTTGGTGATCTTCCACCTTGGGCGATTGCTCTTCCACCTTTGGATCTCCCAATGCAGGGCTTGGATCCTTCTTGCAACTGGGGCCTCCCTACGTCGAGTTCACTACGGCCTTTCACTCTTAATATCAACACAATGTTCTCTGGTCCATCATGCTTCACTCCAAATCGCAGACATCCCTCAACTGGGTTCTCATTTGCCAATTTCAAAGTTCACTGTTTTCTCACAATGCAGGAATTACTTCTTTTAACTTTTCCCTTGGCATCCCTCTGTGGGGTTCACACTTGCCTTGATTCACGATTCTCTCCAAAAGCGAGTGGGTAGTTACCTTTTCCTAGCTTTCTCTCGGCTACGGGTCAGAGACTTTCGATTGTACAAGGGATTTGACGTGACCCTTGTAGGACCACTCTGACAACTTACACCGCCCTCTCATAGGGCCTTCTGGAACTTGTAGTTTCAATAAAAACAAAAGGGGGCCATTCAGAGTCATTCAAATGAGCAGTTCTGCGGCACCTGACCACGCTGCAGCTGGCCCTTTTCTGGTTTTCCAAAAGTTTAAACACACACAAGGTCTTTGTTCATGGGTTTCTTGCCTTCACGAAATGTTGCCAATTGCAACCTTGGGCTCAACAAAGTTTGGTTTGCTATCAGCGTTCTCCGACTCATTGGATGTGCTGAACCCATTGGCTTGCTTGCCTCTGGAGTCAAGGACGGTACCACGGTAGTCTGCGTGCCTCCCCGCCTGTGTTATCAATGCGGGAGGCCCTGTGTACTGTTGACATCTGTCACACCGCCTGTCAGCTGTACTTCCCAGTCTTGTGATTCAGTTTTTCGGAGGCTTGCAGGTCTGAGTTGAAAAAGACAAGGGCAATTCCCTCCTTGTCGTCCTTTCATGGTTTTCTCCTATTCTTCTCTGCTTGAACTGCTGGTCTGGAATAGCTGTCTCCTTGTGCGTTCGGCTTTGCTCGTAGTGTGCTCTCGTGTTCCGCCTTTTATCTCTGTGGGGAAGGCAAATGGCCATCAGGTGTGTGTGGTTCTAGTCAATTGCCTGACTCTGCTTGACCCTTGTGTTGGCACATGTCAGGTAAACAGCTCTCGTGTTAGTCTGTTGTCTTTCTCTGTGTAAGAAAGTGTTCATGTCGGAAAAGGGGGGTAGAGCTTCTAAATATCCTACGGAGTAGGATGGGGTAAAAGTGTTACAGGGAAGGGGGTACCAGGTCTCACCTGTTGGTGTCCCATTTCCCCTCCCTGAAGACCCCTCATCCAGGTAATCCTACCCGAGTGGTCTACGCCCAGGAAATGGATCCAATAGCGATGGCCGTGTCCTGGTCACCTGGAAGACAGATCTCCGGGGACCAGCGGGTGAGACACCTTCAGGTTTCCCACATACCCTTCCTCCATGCGATATAGCCGCATCTGCTTCACAGGGGAGCTGGGACAGGAAATCCACATTCCCCTAGTCTTTACCTTTCCGATGTTCCACTGTGAAGCAGTAGGGCTGCAGGTCTAGAAACCATTGCACGACACGTGGGTCTGAGTCTTTGTGTTGGCTAATCCAAACAAGGGGAGAATGGTCACTGACTACGGTGAACTTTCTTCTTAAGAGGTAGTATCTAAGATGGATAGCTGCCCACTTGATGGCCAGGGCCTCTAATTCCAGCACAGAATAATGTTATTCACGTGGAAAGAATTTGCGACTTGTAAAAAGATGGGATGTCCTAACCCGTCGCAAACTTAAGACAGGACCGCTCCTAGGCCTGTAAGGGAGGTGTCCGTCTGCAGTATAAATTCTTTAGATAAGTCTACTACCTTCAGGATTGGGTTCTATCACAGGGTTTGCTTTAAAGTGTTATAGCATATGTGATCCTCATCAGAGCACTGAAGATTCTGGGGTTCAGCGTTCTTGAGTTTATCCGTCAGCCTAGCTGTTTTATCCAAAAAGTTTGGGATACACCTATAGTAATATCCTATTATCCCTAGAAAGGCTCTAAGATCCCTTTTTGGTCTTAGGTGTATCTAGAATGGCTCTCACTTTCTGATTTTGAGGCTGTACGTTCCCGTTACCTACAAAAAACCAAGATATGTATATCTTTTTTTAAACATGTATTCTATTGAAATTTCGAATAACCTACAGTTCAGATGAAGCAACAGATCATTTCTTGAAAGGCAACATTACATTGAAATTCATTTTTAACATGTAATTGTAACTGTTTTGCTAAACATGACAGCATAATCAGTAGGTGCAGATTGTAAAGGAAGGGGGTTCAGCGAATGTGAAGAGCATGGGGTAAAAAGAAGTCTGAGATGAGGAAAAAAAAGGGAAGTTTCACAATGCCAACATCAGGGTTTCATAAGATGTTTCAGCAGTAATGTTTGAAAGAACATCTGCTCTTTATCTGAAACGTAGTCCATGAATGGCCCCCATGTCCTTGTGAACTTAGACTATTTCCCCTCTACCACAGCTGTGAGCTTCTCCATCCCCAGCAGCTCCCAAATCTTCACCCACCAATAAGATGTGTGTGGCCCCTTCACTGTTTTCCAAAAACGAACTTGTGTGATTCGGTCAGCAGTAAATAGTTGGGAGGTCAGATCTGCCCTGCGGCCTGTCATCAGGAACGACCCGTCGTCCGGTACGTCTCCCAGCAGTAGAACTCGTGGGTCCATGGGGAGCAAGGCACCAATGCGATTACTTTAATCTATGATCGTACCTCCAGCCAGAATGTTTGTATGACTGGGCAGTACCACCACATGTGGGCCTGGTCCCCTCGTTCGCCACATCCGTGCCAGAATGCCTCTGGGTAGGTGGGGTCCATCGTATGCAGTCTGCTTGGGGATAGGTACCAACAGAAGCAAAGTTTAAGGGCTCCTTCTTTTAACGTGGTGCATCAGGAGCTCTTCTAAAGCCGAGATATTTTATGGCTGACTGGGCCAATCTGCATTTAGAACGATTAGCAGTTAGGCCGGCCTCTCTGAGGACTCTCATAATAGTATGGAGATCAAAAAGGTGGTCTTCCCATGTCTTACTATAAATGACAATATCGTCAATGTAAACTTCACAGAAATCGGAATAGGGACAAAAGAGTTTATCCTTGTGGCTGCCGCGCCGTGTAATCCAAAAGGGAGGACTTTAAATTGAAACAGTCCTAAGGGCATTTAGAAGGCTGTTTTTTCTTTATCTGGCCCATATACTGGAACTTGCCAGTACCCCTTTGTTAAGTTTAGGGTGGATAAAAAGGTGGCTGATCCGAGTTTCTCAATTAGGTCATCGATGCACGGCATTGGATAGGCATAGGAGTCGGAAATCGCATTAACTTGACATAAGTCTACAAAATATCCAGGAATGGTCAGGTTTTGTGACCAACACAATAGGGGAGGACCATGGGCTCCAAGAAGGCTCGACAATATTTGCCTGTAGCATTTTGTTTATTTCCTCGACAATATCTTTTTACAGGCCTCCGGGAGTCTATACGGTTTTAAATGAACCAATTTTCCCTTGGTTGCTCTAATGTACTGGCATGTGCCTTTGATTCTTCCTGGTTTGTCTGAAAATAAAATCAGGGAATGATGTAACCCCATCCTTTAGATCTTCTTGTTGTCAAATAGATAACTCTGAAGGAATTAGTTCATAGTTGTCTATATCTTCTGGAACCAAACAGGATAGTACTTTGGCATGAGTGGCTGATGGGTTCTCCTTCCACTCTTTTAAGAGATTTACGTAATACATATGGACCTTTTGCTTTCTGTCCAGTTGGGCTACTTTATAAGTACAGGTTCCTGTTCGTTGTACAATCTCATAAGGCCCATGCCACATAGAAACAAGCTTGTTTTCTGAGGTGGGTAATGTGAGAAACCTGACGGTATTCTCGCAAGTAGACCTAGAGAATCCCTTATTCAGGTGTCCAGGGAAGGCTGGCACTCTCAGATCCCAACCCTGGGGGTGGACGTGCGAGGGAGGATCACCTGGGTCGGGGAACTGAGGGTTGTGCTCGGGGGAAAACCTCAAGTGAGATGCGGTATGCTATCCGGGAAGAGGATAAAGAGGATGAAGTCCTTGAGGCCTTTATAGGCTGCTCCAACTGAACCTCCTTTCCACCCAAAGAATATCCCTTACCCAAATCCAGAAACCTCTCTTCCACAGCTGGTAAATCCAATAGGAACTTAAACCCTGCGGCACTAGGAAACTACATCTCCGACAATCCCTACTCCCAGTCAATTTTCTCTACGTCCCTCTGAATATTATTTCCTGAATTCCCAGTCTACTTTGATAAAACACAACCGTCACCCCTATTCATTTCACAAACCCTACCAAACCCACCCTTCCGAATTCAACGAAACCGTAGGATATCTAGAAACTCTACCCCCCCCTCCTTTTCCTACACAAACACTCTATTACACTGTGACAAACAACGGACTAATACTAAAACTGTTTACCTGACATGTCCTAACCGAAGGGCCAGGCAGAGTCAGGCAATTGACAGTAATCACACACACACACTGATGACCCTTTACTTAAACCACAGGGATAAAAGGTGGAGCACGAAAGCACACTTAGAGCAAGGCAGAATGCACAGGGAGACGGCTACACCAAGCCGGCAATTAAATGCAGAAGAAAGGAAGTGAGACCTGTAAGGAAGACGAAGGGGGATTTGCCCTTGCCCTTTTCAGCTCAGAACCGCAAAGCCTCTGAAAGGGAATTCATAAGACCGGGAGCTACAACTTGCTTGCGAAGCAGCAGACGTAAATGGTATACGGGGGCCTCCTGCTTTAATAACGCAAGCGGAGAGGCAAGCTGGATACCGTGGCACTATCCTTGACTCCAGAGAAAAAAGAAACCAACGGGTTCACCACAGCCGGTGAGTCGGAGGAAGCTGATAGTAAACTGAACTGTGTTGAGCCCAAGGTTGCAAGTGGCAACATTTTTGATTTTTGAACGCAAGGAATCCGAAAGACCAAGTGCACAGGGGTCCGGCGCCACATGGGTGCTCATTCGAAAGGCTCTGACCGGGACCTATTCTTTGAAACTACAAGAAGCAGGAGCCCTAGGAAGGGGTGGCATGAGGCATCAGAGTGGCCCTATAAGGGTTAGGTCAAATCCCTTATACAATCGAAAGTCTCTGACCCGTGGCTAGAGGAAAGCTTGGGGAAGGGAACCCTGCTTTCCGATAAGATTGTGAACTGTGGAATAAGGCAAGTGTGAACCCGACAGAGGGATGCCGAAAGAAAGCTAGGAGAAGGAAAACCCTGCTTTCTGATGAAAATGAGCAATACATGAACTATGTTAGAAATACATGAACTGTGTTAAAGAAAGGCCGTGGTGAACCCGACGGAGGGAGGCCCAAACTGCAAGGAAGATCTGAGGCACACAGAAGGATAAGGGAAAAGGCAAGAAGGATCTGAGTCCGACAGAGGGAGATCCTAGGGGTGAAAGCTAATCACGCAAGGTGCAAGGTCACAGAGAGAACTTTTGTTTATTTGATTATTTTGCATCGAGTAATACACCTGTGAACATTGTGTCAACCAGAATAAACCTGATCGAGGGTTGTCTGCAGTGGGGAATTGTTTAAAAGGACATTTGACTCATATAAGCAATATTTGAAAGATTGTAGTAAACCCGATGGACGGAGGCCCAAGTTGCAGGAAGGATCTGAGCCCGGCGGAGGCAGATCCAAGGGGCGAAGAGCAATCGCCCAAGGTATGAGTGAACCAAAGTACCCTTTTTGTCTATCTGTTTGTTTCTTTGAATCAGTCAGCCTTCTAAGGCAAGAGACTTTTGAAAGATGGAGACTTAGCCTCTGAAGGTTTTTGATACAGTTGAACTGAACTGTGTACCTCGTGCTCATGAGGCCCAGGAGTGTGCTGTGCTCGAGAGGCCCACATTGTCCTGTATTTCAAACGTGGGGAAGGGAGACCCAGCCATACCATCCTGACTTTTCATTTTGTGAACACTTCTTTCTTTTCTGGTGAACATTATCCCACACTCTTTTTGGTAATTTAGCAGTAAGGTGTTGGCAATATTTTTTTTTTAGTATGGCCCTTTTTATTTGGCAAGACGCCACTAGGACTGCATTATTATCATCTGATGGTCGTAGCTTGCTCCCATTTTAGATTTAGGATTAGATTAGGTGTTTATCTCACCCATCATAAAGTTCAATAAACACCCTTGAACTGTGATCACTTGTGTCTGTCTTTACTGTTGCCATCATGAGTTCCTTACAGTAATAGGGCAAATATATTTTGTCCTATAGAAAACGATCTTAAGTATAATTTCTTGTCATAATTAGATTTTTGTTGGCTCTGGGCTTTTTCCATATGAGTGCAGACTAGGTCTCGAACAAGTCTCATATGTTCTCACTTGCAAGATAGGAATGGGAAACCTGGGAAGAACGCAAAGAGGCACCCTCTTTGCATTCTTCCCAGGTTTCCCGGATCATGTCCTGGGTATCCCGGGGCTCTCTGCCATAAAGTAGTTCAAAAGGGGAGAATCTGGTTGAGGCTTGTGGGGTTTTCCTCACCGCAAATAGTGCCCACAGGATCATGCGGTCCCAGTCTTTCCCGTTCTTGTCTACCAATTTACGCAGGATTAATTTTAGAATTTTGTTGAATCTTTCTACAAAGCAATCAGTTTCGGAATGGTACACAGAATATGGAGTAGCTCTTTGATTTCTGCCATAATCTTGCTCATAAGATGTTGAATCCTGGTTGGTCAGTATTTCCTTGGGAAAGCCAACCCTGGAAAAATACAGTATGAGGTGTTTAAGGATTTGCTGTGTGCTATTATTCCACATGGGAAATGCCTCAGGGTATCTAGTGGCATAATCAACAATCAAACTTATTTGTGACCTAATCTGGATGTTTCTAGAGGTCCAATAATGTCCATCCTGATCTCGAAAAAGGGACTTCTATGATTGGCAAGGGATTCATAGGGGCAGGTGGCAGGATGTCTGGGTGATTCATAGGGGCAGGTGGCAGGATGTCTGGGTTTGTTGTTTGACATATTTCACATGTCTGGATGAAGGTCTTTATATCGGCATGGATACCTGGCCAGTAGAACCTCCCACTGATGTGTGCTTGGGTTTTGGATTGTCCTAAATGGCACCTGGTAAGACGCGAATGTGCAATCTCCAATACAAACTTTTGGAAAGTCTTGGGGACCAGTTTTGTTTTTATCAATCCTTCATTAGATGTCTCCCTTCTATATAACAGGCCATGCTTCAGGAAGAACAATGGGCTGCTTTTCTCTGTACCTTTTTCTTCCGGAATAGCCTGTAGGAAGACTTCAGCAAGAGCAGGATCATTTTGTTGGGCGAAGGCTAGATCGGGGTAGATGGAAGGCTCTTCTCCCTGCTTATCTTTGATGTTAGAAGGTTTATCCGCTTCCCAAAACCTAATGTACCTCTTTCTGTTTCGTCAGGCTCACTTTCTTTAAACTGCGGGAACAACGCCCTTTCCAAAATTCCTTGAGCAATTTGATCCCCACAATGTAATTCAAACGAGATTTCACCATGATTATGTAAGAGAAACGTCTATACCGAACTTCCATGCTATGCAATCTTTTGGGGCTAACCTTATGTAACACCCTCGAGGGGGTATTAAAACCAAGTCGGTAGGAATCTTTTCCCAGAAGGAATGACAGCTTCCCTAATGCTACAAATATCGAAACCTATCGATACTTTTGTGGCAACGCAGGGGTTAAAAGCTTGAGGACTATGTTTTTGAAATTGTAGGGTTCCCCAATTTATTTCAATTGGGTCACAGCCCATTCCTGGCACCGTATGTAAGGAACTCATGGTGGCAACAGTAAAGACAGACACAAGTGATCACAGTTCAAGGGTGTTTATTGAACGTTATATTGGGTCAGATAAACACCTAATCTAAACTTAAAGCTATGATTGGAGCAAGCTACAACCATCAAATAATAATAAGGCAATTCTAGTGGCATTGTGTCAAATAAAAAGGGTCTATACTAAGAAACCTATTGCCAATCCTTACCACTAAGTTACAAAAAGAGTGTGGGGTAATGTTCACCAGATAAGAAAAGAAGTGTTCACAAAATGATACGTTCAGATGGTTTGGCTGAGGTCTCCCTTCCCCACGTTTTAAGCACGGAACAAGGTGGGACTTATGAGCACAGCACACTCCTGGGCCTCTCCAGCATAAGGTTCACAAGTCCATTCAACAATACCAGTACCATTAGAGGCCAAGTCTTTTTTCTACAAAGTCTCTTGGCTTGGAAGGCCTCCTGGACCAAAACAGCAAACAAACAAACAAAAGTTCCTTCATTGATCTTGCACCTTGGGTGATTGCTCTTCGCCCCTTGGCTCTCCTTCAGCCGGGCTTGGATCCTTCTTGCAACTTGGACCTCCCTCCGTCAGGTTCACTACGGCCTTTCACTCTTAATATCAAAACAATGTTCTCAGGTGCATCATGCTTCACCCCAATTCACAGACATCCCTCAACTGGGTTCACATTTGCCCATTTCACGGTTCACTCTGTTTTCTAACAATGCAGGATTTACTTCTTTTAGCTTTTCCCTTGGCATCCCTCTGTCAGGTACACACTTGCCTTGATTCACGATTCTCTCAGAAAGCGAGGGGGTGGTTCCCTCCCCCTAGCTTTCTCTCAGCTGTGGGTCAGAGACTTTCGATTGTGCAAGGGATTTGACATGACCTTTGTAGGACCACTCTGACACCTTACACCGCCCTCTCCTAGGGCCTCCTGGAACTTGTAATTTAAATAAAAATGAAGAGTGGCCAGTCAGAGTCCTTTGAATTAGCACCCCTGCGGCGCCTCACTACTCTGCAGCTGGCCCTTCTCTGGGTTTTCCAAAAGTTCAAACACACACAAGGTTTTTATTCATGGGTTTCTTGCCTTCACAAAATGTTGCCAATTGCAACCTTGGGCTCAACACAGGTTGGTTTGCTATCAGCTTTCTCCGACTCACCAGCTGTGCTGAACACGTTGGCTTGTCTTGCCTCTGGAGTCAAGGACAGTAGCCATCATGCCGCCCTGCCTGTGGTATCAACATGGGAGGCCCACATGTACTGTTGACATCTGCCACACTGCCCATCAGCTGTACTCCCTGGTCTTGTGATTCACTTTTCAGGGGCTTGGCGGGTCTGAGTTGAAAAGGACAAGGGCAATTCCCTCCTTGTTGTCCTTTCTGGGTTCACCGCTTTTCTCCCCCGCTTGAACTACCGGTCCGGAATAGCTGTCTCCTGGTGCGTTTGGCGTTGCTTGTAGTGTACTCTCGTGCTCCGACTTTTATCCCTGTGGGGAAGGTAAAGGGCTGTCAGGTGTGTGTGGTTCTGGTCAATTGCCTGACTCTGCCTGAACCTTGTGTTGGGACATGTCAGGTAAACGGCTCTGATGTTCGTCCACTGTCTTTCTCTGTGTAAGAAAGTTTTTGTGTCGGAAAAGGGGGGGGCTTCCAAATATCCGGAGTACGATGGGGCAAAGGTGTTACAGGGAAGGGGGTACCGCGTCTCACCCATCGGTGTCGCAATACCACTCCCCGTGGACCCATCATCCAGGTGAGCCTCCCCCACTGGTCCACCCCCTGGAACTGGATCCAATAGTGATGGGCATTTCCTGGCCACCTGGATGACAGATCTCCAGGGACCAGCAGTGAGACACCTTCGGGTTTCTCACAGTACCCAGAACCTGTTAGACCGACATAGATAAAGGGAGACCACAAATGCCTAGTTGTTGGCAATCTGTTCAACAAGTATGCATGCATTTAGTAGTGGGATGCTAAAGTCTGGGCTCAAAGTCTTTGTCCTGCATGGAAATCCATGTTGTCAATTTAGCTATTTGTGATCAGGGGAAAAGGGGCAAAGTATGGAAGATACGCTTTTCAATTTGTGGAGCCGTGCAGCGAGCTAAGGGAGGTAAGTGAAGGCTCGGCCGGGTTGGTAGAAGGGTGGGGAAGAGCAAGTAGGTACGATCACAGGCAGCAGGCAGCCGGGTGACAGCAGAAGAAGAGATGCACAGTGGGAGGCACGGGCCATCAGAAGCAAACATATGCTTATACTGGCAAAACTAACCCACGTTCGACTGGCTCTTGATTGGTGCTAATTATGCAATGCACGTACTTCTAGCACCCTAAATAAACCTTGCAGTTGCAAGGAGAACAGGACTGAAAGTGATTTAGGGTAAATCATGCAAAACTGAATTGGCAGAATTAAGACAATAAAGAACTAAAGAATGAATGAATGAACAAAACTCAGAAAAAGGAATATAACATATGAAAGATTTAAGAGTACGTATATGTAAATTAGCAGATTAAACAATGGAACTGGTTGTTAGTAAAAATAAGAGCAAAGGATAAAAAATCAAAGCCAAGTTTTTCAGTGTGATGATCGAGATGCCATTCGACTGCAAGAGCAGTATCTCTGCAATGTGCTGCCCTTTGAAGGTGGGAACCGCAAGGTGATATATGAGAGCTTGTGCACTTAGGTGCTGATGTCAAGGCATTCAATGGTAGGGCTGCCCTTGCCTGCCGAGCTCAATATAGATTTGAAGATAATTGGCGATGCCCCCTGCTGTACATCAGCAAATGTCTGAGCTAAGATTAAGCACATAAGAGTTGTCAGAAGCATGAACGCGATCATGATCAACTGGTCATCGCCTTGAACTTCCTTTACACCATAAGGCCTTAGGCTCCCCCAGGGTCTGAGTGTAATGGGTTGGCTGGTAATGGGAAAGCTTATATGTGGACAGAGGTTGTCGCTAGTAAGTACTTCCCCACTCTTTATTATTGTCTCTTATCAGATCTTTAAATGGTTCTGGGTTCCAGTCCTAACCTGTTTTCGTCTATTTCTGTAGTCCTTAATACTTTTAGTATCTTTATCTGGGTGGTATGTTCCCATCTATTCCTCTCCTTGAAGTGCATTGTATGCTTTGCATGCAAAAACCTGTGGGAATTAGAAAACCTGATGGTCACTTTAGAGCATGACTTCCCCCTATAATTCTGTGAACAATTATTGGATCTTTTGCCTCCCAGAAACCTGGGATTGCTCCAGGGGTGGATGGTGCCTGAGGTTTATGGGAATTGTAATCCCTGTTTTGTTGCTGAGAAAAAAAATAATGCAAATATTATGTAGCCTCCGTGTCATGCCTTAAAATGTTCAACATAGAGAAAAGTTTAAAAATCATATTAGAGATTATATACCCAGAAAGGCAAAACATAAACATAAAATATAGCACTTGCTGCTACTTGATTTTTAGCATATCGTGCAGTGTATTACGAGTCATATCTTCAGGAGAGATCACAGAAAAAAATGAAATGTTCTTTTCATAAATGCTATATACGTTGGGGGAATCGAACAACTGGTCATTGAGAGCTCCTTTGCCTCATGGAAATTGTAGAATTCGGGGTCAAGTGTGATGGCAACTTGGTCTCATCTATATTGCAGATGGTCAAGTGTGATAGCAACTTGGTCTCATGAATATTTCACAATTCAGGGTAAGGTGTGATAGCAACTTGGTCTCATGGATATTGCAGAATTCAGGTTCAGGTGTGATAGCAACTTGGTCTCATGGATATTGCAGAATTTGGGGTCAAGTGTGATAGTAACTTTGTCTTATGGATATTGCAGAATTCTGGGTCAAGTGCGAAGCCAGCTTTGCTTTATGGAAAGAGCAGAATTCTGGGGCAGCTGTGAGAGCTCCTTTGCCTCGTGGATATTGTAGAATTCTGGGATAGGTTTGCTAGCTCCTTTGCCTCAGGGAAATTGCAGATTTATGGGTCAGATAAAGTTCCACGCTACTAGTACGTATTTAAAATTAAGAGTGCTTACGAATGTTACAAGCATATTTCCAACAGCAGTTCTTTAGATGAATAGCTATAAACCTCCAGAATAGAATGCAGGGGTTGGTTTTCTGTTAGCGTCCTCACCATTTTGCAGAGATATTTTTAATGACTTAATTATAGCTGTAAATGTGTGACTGCTCTAATAGAAATGCATGAACAAAGTGTACCATCAGCGCTTCATTTATAAGCACAGAAGTCCTCTAAAAAACTGCATTGACAAAGTTACCAGTTTTGGCTTGTGTATAGCTATTGGACAGACATGTTACAGGCTTTGCTATCATATGCAAAGGAAATAAAACCATTGTCCAGCTGTTGTCATCTCATGAACAGGTATTACCATTAAAGCGGTGTCTGGCAAATGCCTATCCCATGCCTACACAAACAATGAGTGTTAATACTGGACCTGTGATCACGCAGGCCAGGCAGATCATCGCTGGGGGCATACAGTACGCTCATCTACAAGTACATTTGTGGGCTGGCTTACGGGCACACGGGCAAGCCCAAGGGTTTGCTGGGGGCACCCCGCCAACGCTTTCAATTGCAGGGATCACCCTCGTGGCCGTGGTCACACAGACTTACATGGCAGTCGTGGTCACACGACTGGATCGTGATCACGGGGAACAAGGGAAACACACAAGTATCTGGAGGCACCACGCTGTGGTGGGGGCTGCTGGGTTGTGCTCACATAGCTTCATACTGCAGGGGCGTCAGAGTTTCCACACAGGGGCTCTGCCGTCATAAACGGCTCTGCAGGGAAGGCCCTCTGCCTGGAAGGCCACGCTGGTGCAGCGCGGAATAACCCACACAGCAGGCAGGAGGCTGGTGGAGTTGACTAAAGAGCAGGAAACGCTCATCCCTTTTATTGGATTCATCACATGGTGCACGCACATGTGATTCTGCACAAGCCCTCAGCAGGGACCCATCACTTCTAAAAGGGGAGCACACCACACTTCTCAACAAAGAAAACAAAAAAACGTATCACTGGACTTCAAATAAAATAACAGTCATGAACAGCAATACTTGGTCCACTTAAAAATGGTAGGATGAAACAATAACCACATACATTAAGACTTAGGCAATTGCACACATAAAAACATATACTGAGCACTCCGTAAATATATTGAGGGTGACAATTGGGGTTGGTGGCATGTTGGCAGTTCCGCCACATTCTGAGGGAAAACTTTATTCACCATGAGAAAACAGAAACTTCAAACACTGAATGACAACGTTGTCAGCTACTTTTATAATTATAATTATTGTTCTTTTATAACGCGCTTAATACCAGGGGCGTTGCTAGGGGGGGACTAAGGGGGCTATAGCCCCTGATCTTTTGGTTGTAGCCCCGGATAGAATCTCAGGAGCTACAGCCAAAAGACTAGCTAGCCCCCAGTCCCAACAGTTCCGACATCAGTTTAGCCCCGGGTCTTTTCCAGACCTAGCAACTCCCCTGCTTAATACCAACGAGTGGTTTCAAAGCGAAGGCTCAGGATCCGAACCTGAGTTGCACTGCGCTGTCTTGCTTCCAGGACAATCGGCAGGAGCACAGCTTCACATAAATATCCTCACTGAGACCACTTTAAGCATCTAAATGACATGCAGGCTCGCAGCATCAAAATACATGCTTACTGAGTCCTCTTTAGGCATTCGCAGGGCTGCAGGAAACCAGTCTAAACTTGCACTAGTATCAGGCCAGGACAGGTGAGATCACAGTTCATGAGCCGGCAAAACCACACCTGGGGGCACAGAAGGCCACATCGGCTGAGTCCCTTGATGGTGGGGCAGGCAGCAACAAACACTGGTGGCAGGGTGTCTGGGGCCACTTATTACACTCCCCCACGAAGGCGTTCTTGGCATGACAGTGCCAGCAGCGGAGGGTGCACCAGCACTCATAAACCGAGCTGCAACCCTCATGTACTCCTGCATTGAGCATGTACAGGATCTCCTTACTATGGAGACGCTAGTTCAGTTCTTCCTTTCCCTTTCTCAAACTCCTTTGGCAGAGCACACACCCTTTCTCTCCCAACACTTCATGGAGTGAACATTCACCTTTTATGAAACTGACTGCCACTTAGCCCGGGAACCTTGTTGGGGATGCGCAGACTGCCACACAACATCTTGTCTCCTTTTATTTTCTTTTTCTGTTTCCTATTTTATTCCTTTTTTTGTAAGCTCTCTTTCACCGCTGGCTGTCCAAGGTTTGCCCAGAAGGCTCGGGAGGCGAACCGCAGACTACTATGGCCGCTGGCAGGGTGGGAGCCGGGCCAGGCACTCACCCTCCTTATGTTCTTATTTCGACGCTACGATCGCAGAGCGAGCCACATTCTCCCTCTCCCCATGTAGGCTTCACAGATGCTGCTGTGCAGCAATAGCTGTGTTGCCTTTTTAGCCCTGCATTTTGTCAAACTCCGATGACAGAGTCTATGCAGCTCACCGCCTGGACGGCTATGGCAAGCTTCGGAGGGACGCTCACCGTCCACAGCCTACCAGCAGGGGCAAGGCCCTCTCATGGAAGGATTGAGTGTGGCATCGACGAGAGCCAGATGAACAGCTGCACCGGTGGTGGCAGGATGACGGGAAGCCAACACAGACATTGCAGGTTCTGATACCTTCTTAGCCATTGTTCTGATCACACAGGCCAGGCAAACCATTGCTAGGGGCACCCAGCAAACTCATCTGCAACCACAGTTGCGGGCTGGTCCATGGGCACTAGTTGAACATTTTTGCTGCTTTTGGCAGGTTTGAAATACAATACAGACTTTTATGATCTGTTTTATTTTATGATTTGTATTAATGATTTCTTATTATTGTATTTTCTTTGTCTATGTTTTGCATATAGTGTAAACGGTTATTTCTAACCAAAAGCACTTAACAAATAACAATACAAAAAAAAAATAATACTTCTACTTGGCTGAACTCAAAATGTGTCGATTTCTCATATTAAGTTGGCCAAAAAAACAATAGTTTATCGACAAGCTCTTGAACAAAACAATCACTCATTGCTCACTTGTAATCACAGAGGCGTTCTATCGCATCGAGCCTATATAATAATTAAATGTTTCCTTTTAATGTCAAACAGAACACAGTTTGAGTCCATGAAAGTGGAAAATCTGCGGAATGCGAATAATGCGAGACTTTGAGGCACGCCTGAATGAAGGTTTGATAATACAGAATGTTCGCTCTGAAGCATGAACATTGAGCAGTAGAACATGTTCCTTTATATAGATTGTTTTGGGAGCTAGAACATCTCGAATGAAAGTCTGAAATATGCTGCAGTGGTGTGGAGCACGTACGATTTGCAAACGCTCAGTGATGTGTGTGCGATTCTGTGGGAGTGGGCACTAACATTTGGATTCGGGGCCTAACACAGTTAACTGCCAGCAAGCCAAGTAAAAGAGAAAAAATTAACGCCATTTAAGAGTTGTTCGTGCTCCCAAGGTTTAGGGCTCTAGGCGCCTGGTGGGGCCAGGGGTAACTTTGGGTGAATTACTTAATGGTGGCCCATCGAGTAGCATACTTTCAAGCAAATGTTTAAAGATGGCCACCAGTGAGATGTAACTTAAGTCCCTTTTCCATTTCATTAGTCTAATCAAGTGTCAGAGAGGAAAACTGGTGTGAAGGGCCGTACCATTACCGAATGAAAGAAAATAAAGTGCTGTGGCCCGTGGAAAGAGTCGCCAAGGGAACGAATCGAGGTAAGCAGCGGGAAAGAAGAGCAGCGCCGACCAAACCTTATGACGCAGCGAGAAGTTAGGGCCAGGAAGAGAACCGGCCCAAGATGAAAGCATAGACCGTCCCGATAGCACCAGTAGAGACAGGGATGCTCGGAGTAGCGCCAATAAAAGCCGTCAGGCTCAGTACTTACTCAGCCAGCATTCTGCTATTTGGTGTACACCTTCTGCCCCTTCATACAAGCCTTCTTTCCCTAGGACTTCATGAAGGGTCTGTTCTAGCAGAGGCAAGCGCCATTGCAGCCCATGGCGAATGGCTACGATTTCATATTAGGATGCCTAGAGTCACACTTGGGGAAATTGTTCAAGGTTACATTTTATATTGGACTTACTTAATCATCTTTCATCTTTTTCTTTGTAAAAACAAACGCCTGCCACCTGTGCCGAAATATAAGGCTTAGGCAAAGACATAGTGATTAGACAGGTATGCCCCTTAATGAGATGAATAAGATGGAGGCTCGTCAAGGTGGAAAGAGAAGAAACAAATTGAAAGTATAGTGGGTGGAGGTGATTTTTAAGAGATAACCAATCACAAAAAAAACATTCTGTGTCCAACAATAAATGACATCACTTAACATTATACGCACACTATTAGCAGAATAAAAACGATGAGCATTGTTGCAGAGTCATGCACAACACAGAAAAGAAAAGACAAATGCTTTCGGGTGGGCTGATCGGTTGAGTTACCCAAATGGACGTTCACGAAGTGATACTTATGAAAAAATGTAAATGCTCCTGTGCAAAAGGACACGTGGGGCTTAGGGCACCTACACGGCAAAGCTAGTTATTCAGTTTGTGAAACGAGATGCACATATAGCGTCGCACCTAGCTAGAACTGTGAATGTTAGTATATACCACACTTAGAATTGAGAACACTAGCCTGCGCCGTATCTAGACAGGATTGTGAATATTAGCATGAGCCACACTCAGACACAATTCCCAACTTTGGCCTGCGCGGTATCCAGACAGGATTGTGAATGTTAGTGAGTGCCACACCTAGACCAAATTATGAAGCTTGCCAAGCACTACACTTAAAAGGAATTGAGAATGTTGGCATGTCCCTCACTTGGATAGAACTATGAACATTGGCCTGTGCGGTATCTGGATGGTGTTGTTGGGGTTGGCGGGTGCCACACTCAGACTGAATTGTGTAGGGCAGCAAGTGCCACACTTAGATAGAATTGTGAATGCTTGCATGTTAAATGTCACATAACCCACTAACCAAAATAAACTCTAACTCTCTGCATACTTAAAAAACTCACACAACCATCTCTCGCACAACCACACTGCAACAACACATAAGCCGCACCAAGAGCACACGCGGACTGACACTGATCCAATACTCGCACCAGAGCTCAGCACCCGGTGTCTACCGAGTTGAAGCTGACAACAGTACAACACTCCTCCCACTATCCTACGCCCTCTTCACCTTACTAACCCATCCACCTTCTCATTTACAGATCCTCCAGAGCGCCTGGGGACCAATTCCGTTGGTGACGGTGCGCTATATAACTACCGATAACATAACATATACATGTGTCCAATTTGCATGTGGTATGGTGCGCCAACAGCGAAAATGTTTTTGTTTTAAGCACACAGCTTAGTAATAGTAAGTGGCATTCTGGTTCTGATTCTTCAGCACGTGGGTATAAGGTGATAGCAAAACATGTAAAGCAATCCTCTATCATCAGGTGATCCACTGGTGGCATGCTGTTTAGCCTCTTTTACCTTAGTAGCCTGACAAGTCCGAGAAATGCTAGATAATTGATTAACTGGATCAATAGATAGGCACGGGTTAGGATTTGGAAAGAAGAGATGGTTTTAACTTTGTTTATAAAAAAAAAAAACATTTTTAGATGTTTTATTAAATATTTGCATTTATAGTACCTGGATGTATTATATCTCATATTTTATCTTATTGTGCACATAATGTGCTGTATATCTTTAATGGATAATTTTGTATTTGAATAAATATTGCTTTATGTCAAGTGACATTACAGATGTACTATCTGGATGTCCCAATTTGGAGAACAAACCCCTCACCACGGATGAAATGTGGAATGATTATTTTACAATTGGCCAGGTAGAGTGGCCAGACCTAATAAAGCATCTGAGGGGGTGTTAAAAGTGACTATTGAATCAGGAGGTGGGGCATGTGCGTGTAATGACATTACGTTATCATTTGATATCTAGAGCATTGCGGGTGAGAGCATGTATGTATAGGCAGTCGGGTTATGTAACATTAATTATGTTAGGGTGTAAGTTATGTGAAATCAACAGAGGAAATATCAACCAATTTTATTAATCGACTCTTTTGCCAAAGCTTGTGCCAAACCGACAGAAAACCGTGCAGAAGAATTACATTTGATCATATTTACAGGTGGGCTGCTGACGGGGAGTTAGTAAAATAGATCAAGCTTTTCGTCTTTATATGAGGATCCAGAAATAGATTATCTTACCTTGATGTACTCCTGGCACATCAATGATGCCTTTATGACATCCTCCTTCCAGACCCATCACCACGTGTAGTCTTCTCCAACAAAAGACATGTGTGCGAGAGTGCGTGGTTTTTGTTTGGAGAAGACCCCACAAGCAGGAGGGTCATGTACAAGGATTGGTGAAAGGTTTTGTATCCAGATGTGGGATCGGAGGTGGTGTTATATGTGTGCATGCATTTGGAAAGAGAGGATATGTGTTGCGTGTGTATTCTTATGTTTACTCTGAGGTAAATGTGCTTGATGCCAGAATGCATGAGTTTGTTTGCGGTAGGGAGAATTCTCATAAATGGCTAATTCCCCTTACCTAATGAGTCCCTCAGCAGCTTTGCTGGATTTCTAGGATTTATTTTTTTCACCTGGTAAGAGTGTGAGCCTTTTTTCCCACTCTTACATGTGTTTTGCTGTGTTACACAGCACCTTCAGTGCAGTAACACAGGGTTGTCTTTTAGACTTCCCTCTGACTCAATTTTTCTGGGACTGACTTCTGTCTCCCAGAAACATGTAAAGTTGCCATTATCTTTATGTAGTCTCTTTTAACTACAGATCCAGTACACCCTATCTTACATGGAGTATTGGAAAGCGTTAATTCCTATCCCTTTTTGTCTTTGTCTCTTGGAGCACTGTTTAGCTTCCTTTACATCACGACTTGGCTGGTGGCAGTGATAACTACCCTAACTTTTCTACCCCGGTTATCTTATATAACCATGGTATTGTTTTAGGCTATCATATTAGCTTCGAACATAAACCCCCTTGACCAAATACATTTTATTTTGGCTCTGGCTGGGTTTAGTCACCACTTGCTTTCTCTTGTTCTTCTCTGCGCGCCAAACCGGGATTGATTCCTTTATTCGCCGTATTTTTGCAGGCTTCTGCACGGAAGCCCTCCTTAAGGCGCATGAAAGTCTGGGTAGGCAGGATGTGAGGGAGGGGTCTTCGGACCGCTGCCATGGGTTCCCTTGGTAACCCAAGTCGCACTCCTATCTGATTGGCTAAGGGGTCTGTCCTTACCAGGACAGCCACCCCGCTGTGTGATTGACAGCCAGGCTGTATGAATGGGGGAAACTGCATAAAAAGCAGGCCTCTGGGACTGGAAAGGCAGAGCTGCCACTGGAACGCAAGAACCAATGAGGAGCTGACGGAAGAGGACCCAATCAATGACTGAACCGCCCTGTGAAGCCCTGCTGCAGGTCCGAATCGTAAGAATCCGCCGACAGAGACGATCCTCCGGGAAACTTCTTCCCTTGAGCTGGTGGGACCAACCAGTTTGCCCAAACTGCAAGCCAGGACCCCTCCTCTGGTTATTTATTTATTTATTTGCATTTGTTGAGCGCACAGCAGGCTGAAGACATAGTGGCGCTTGCTACAGGGTTGCTTATACTTAGTTACATGCAGTTCATGTCCGTAAGGTTACATTGGACAGCGTATACCTTTCAGAAATGCGTGGAACAATAGGAGAACATGCAGATGGAGTTAATTGAATAGTACTGTTTTGAGTTTTTTATTGAAAGAAAAAAGTGATGTCAGCTCTGAGGGCCGAAGACAGAGAGTTCCAAAGTTTGGGTGCGAGGAAGGGGAAGCCTATGCCTCCTACTTAGTTCTGTTGATGTGAGGTATAGCTAATTGATTGGTGTATTGTGATCTTCTTGGTCTGGTGGATTGTGATCTATCTATTGAGTGGGATAAGTAAGAAGGAGCTGAGAGGTTGATGCATTCATGGGTGGTTGTGAGAATTTTGAAGGAGATACTGGCCCTCATTACGACCCTGGCGGTAAGGGGTTTGCGCCAGCGTTAGCTGCGCCGACCCCTTACCGCCAACTACGAGTTCCCAAAGCGCCATGGTCATTTTTCCGCCCGCTTTTTGCGGGCGGAGAAATCCATGGCGCTATGGGACCTTGGTGTTAATTACGCCACCGTAATTTACGGTGGCGTAATTAACTCCTTCCCCACTCCCATTATACCCTATGGGGCCGAAATGGGAATGGGGAAGGGTAAATGGGTCAATGGGGACTTACCGCCCCGCCGACCTCGGAATGGGGCGGTAAGTCCACCATCCGCCATGGCGTAAACGGACTTTACGCCATGGCCGGAAAGTCCGTCGATGGCGGAAAAAATCCGCCAGGGTCGTAATGAGGGCCACAGTCTTTAACAGGAAGCCAGTGAGCTGTCTTTCTGGCTTGAGTGATTTGCTCTCTTTTTGGTATGCTAAGGTCTGCTCTGAGAGTGTTGTTTTGGGTAGTTTGGAGCCTAGATAGTTTTATTTTGGAGGTGCTGGCTAGGAGCGCATTACAGTAGTTTAGTTTAGCTCCTATTGTTGCTCTGGCGATGGAGAGGCAATTCTCCTTGGTTAGAAATGGTTTTATTGCGTTAATAAGTTTAGTGCTCAGTGCTGAAGCTGAGACTATGGCACTAACTTGTTTGTCCATAGATAGCGTAGCGTCTATGTGAACCTCTAGAGTTTTGACTGAGGATAAGACTGGGATGATACAATTGTCAATGTTGAAATTGATGTATAGAGGGTTAAGGTTGGAGAGGGTGGATTTCTGTCCTAGTATGAGTATTTCGGTCTTGTCCCTGTTCAAGCATAGGCCGTTGGTAGCCATCCATGCTTGTATGGTAGAGTAGATTTGCTGTAAGGTAGTGGCGTCTTGGTGGTAATTCCCTGTCAGGGGGAGTAGAACCTGTGTGCCGTTGGCGTAGTTTGTGTAGGTGATGCCTAGCCCGTCTAGTTTATCAAAGAGGGGCTTGGTAAAAAGATTATAGAGCGTGGGGGCAGTACAGGAACCTTTTGGGACACCACAGCGGATGATGGATGGTGCTGCATGTGCTGTGTTAGAGAACACTTTC
Source organism: Ambystoma mexicanum (assembly GCF_040938575.1). Lineage (NCBI taxonomy): Eukaryota > Metazoa > Chordata > Amphibia > Caudata > Ambystomatidae > Ambystoma > Ambystoma mexicanum. Next base: position 526,146,692 of record NC_090940.1, read on the forward strand.
ATAGCTCTACCCTCTAGGAATGATGTTACCCAGGATGCAGCGTCATTTGAGAAATGTGCAGCTTGCATCAGGTGATTGGTAAGTGTAGTGTGGTCTACCAAGTCAGAGGCAGCTGAGAGGTCAAGGAGAAGGAGGAGAGCAGGCTTTCCTTTGTCTAGGATGTTGGTGATTTCGTTTTTTTAAATCTAGAATGGCGGTTTCAGTTCTGTGTCCCTTGCGAAACCCAGATTGTCTTTTTCCTAGGATAGCGTTCGATTCGAGGTAGAGTTGAATCTGTTTGTGGGCGGCTTTGTCCAGTAGTTTCATGAGGATTGAATGGGGGAGAGTGACCCAGCAGTGTGGATGAGAGACAAGTTAGTATATTTGGGGACCTCTCACCACTGGAAATTGTTCAGAAGCTGTGTCTACACTTGAAGAGTAACTGGAACTGCTGATCCTCGACGCCCAGCTGGAAGAAGACTTGCTGTTGCATTTGCTTCGACCTGATCTGAAAGCTGCCAAATTTGTCGAAGACTGATCCGAGAGAGGACCTGGTAAGGCGCCCTCTTCCCGTGCTCCGAGGGTCCATCGAGCACCGCTAACCTTCGCCGAAACTCCCTGGAAGTCAGACCCTCGAAAGGCTGCCGACCCGAGACGGGACCGCTGAGGAGAATGAAGCAAAGCACCTGGACATCGCCGCTGTCGAAGTCTATTGCCGTCGACCAGGGTTCGCAGGTTTGTGTAACCGCTGGAGGCCCGTCGAAGTTGTGTTGCCCAGCCGTGGGGACCACTTGACGCCGTGCCGCTGATGACCGGAGCGGCCCGCTCCTTTGCCTAAGAACATTTGAATCCAAGGACGCCCTTGTCCGCAACGTCGACCGCTTTGTCCTGCCGGAGAAAGTCGAGGACGACCAACGCACTGAGGAGAATCCGCCAGTGGGTTTCCCGCCACCTGAAGGCCACAACGACTTCGACGACTTGACACCCTTGCTGGGCCACAGTTCTTCTGAAACTCTTTGTGGCCCTGAACAATTCATCGCCGAGGTGCCCCGCACACCTCATCTTCGACGCCTCTCGACGATCCGTGGCTCCTGCTTTAAAGGGAGTCATTCAAGAAGGATCCTTCGACGTGTCTTTGAAGAACTCTACTCCACCAGGTACATTGGGGGGGAGGTAAAACATTAATAGGAGGAAATAAGACTAGTGAACAATATATGGACTGGGCTTGTGCTATATATCTTTATTTTACAGGTTTCCCAGGTGGGGGGGATCTCCACACAGAACTGTACCTAGTGGTAGGGGCCAGTATCCTGCCTACCGTTTCAACCATCTTACTTTCCTTCCTATCTCTATTGCTGGTTTCCTCGTTATTGATCTGTGTGACATTTTAACCGTACAGTTGATGCACTTTAATGAGATTCGATGACATTGGTGGTACCACTTTAGAATTGTATATATTTATCATTGTTGATTTCCGAGTACAAAGTGCGTTATTGTGATCGTGTACATACCTTTGAATATTAATTATATAAAGACTGTGTTTTCAGTAATACAGTGTGTGGACATTCCTTTGTGGGGGTTCGGGGACTACACTGTACTTAAGAACCAGCCTGCATCACCTCCTGAGAAGCTAGGCCTTGATTGCTGGACTAAGTTACCAATAATGGAGAATCTTGGCTGGGGTCCTCTGTGCCTCTCCTCTACCATATAGAGAGCGGCAGTACAGACACCCCCCTCCAGTCTTTACACTGGTTGAATTCGCTGTACAGAGCTACAGTGGACCGCATAGGCAGGAAGGTCGGACCCTGCTTGGGTTTTAAGGAGCGCACCTTTTATTCATTGATTTGCTCTGCTGCTGGTTTCTTCCCTTTGTAGTGCAGGACCCTTCAGTCTTCCTACTTCGTGTCAGTCCGACATTCGCTTCAGGAACCGTGAGCCTGCAGGAACTACCAGAAACGTCCACCTCAGCTACAGCTACCTCTCCGTTTTAAGGTACTGTACAAACCCGGTTGCTCGTTTCGTTCAGCTGTGGGAAAAGTGTGGGAAATCTTTCTCTAATCTGACGGCTTGTCCTTCTCTCCTTTTTAAACTAACTTTTCTACCACCCAACCTCGTCCGAAATCCGTGGCACAAACTTTACCACGAACTACCCTGAACCGTGTGATCTTGAGCAAGACTTTTGTCCTACTGACTTTGGCCCGAAGTCTTTTCACCTGATTCTATCACTGTAGTTCCTCTTGTTCTATTGCCCTGAGTACTTACCTGTTGGTGTGGTTCAGTTTCTATTAACTTTGTCTTTCCCTCCCTTTTAAATTGCTGCAGTGCCATTTTGCTCCCTTTTCATTTTGTGAGCTTAACTTGTCTGGGATTTAAGGGAAGTGGTGTGGTGTTTTAAGAGTGTGATTTTTAAACTGCTTATAATGGTGTAATGTTATACAACTGAAGAGTGAAATAAATTTATATTATTTCACTTGATAACCTTGAGTCAGTGTTTGCCTGAAAATCATAGTAATTGCTGTCCTTTGTGTAACTATTTGATACTGCTCACTTACTCTTGAGATACGTCTGGCTGCTCAGCCATCACTACCACTTTAACTGTGTAGTTAAAGGTGAATTTGTACTGTCACTTGTAGTCTTAATTGTGTGTGGTGTTCCCAAAGGATACTGCATGTAATTGTGCCTAACAGGCATAAACCACTAGCATTCTAGAGTGGGATCTTAGATCTAGTAATTAAAGGTCATTACCCATACAAACAAGCATTGGCGGCAACAACCTTTGCAAATGAGAATCTGCCAGCATAACTGTGGGATGCACAGTTACATAATATGTTGAGCTGTTTGCTATCCTTGAAAACACCAAAAGAACATTGATCACACAGAGAGCCTGCGGGTATGAAATAATTATATCTAACCCATCAATTAAAATTGTCAGGTGTCGAGTAGTGAATCCATGTAGATTCACACCAGAACAAGTAAAGGAAGGAGATAATGTACACAATTGCATCAAGTATGCTGAGTACTATGATGAGATACCACAGGTTAAAGAAAATTCCAGAGGCGGGGGCAAGTCTTTTCATTGACTGGTCATCGCCAATATACCAGGACACGGATGAAAGGCATACTGAGACAGCAGTATTAAAAGCAAAACCAAATAAGAGCTTTGAGACAGTAAAAAGTGTGAGGTTGCCATCGTATTTCTCAGCACAATCTACAAAATTTGTAGTGCTGATTTTGGCCCTCGAAAGACATGAAGATGAAGCAGTAACAGTATATTCCAATTCCGCCTACGAGATGTCAACCGTACATGCAGGGCTGTCATGGTGGAAGAGGTGTGGCTTCTTACATGCAGACGGCACCCCAGTGCAGCATGCGCCGCTATTGGTCGGGCTCCCATGTACTTCAACTCCCATCGGCCATCGCTGTGGTGAAGTGTGCAGCACAGACAAGAGGTGCAGCTTTCATTTTGCGCAGCAACAAGGCTGCAGAACTTGAAGCAAAAAGAGCATCATATTTTCATGAAGTATCTGTTATGTTATGTTGACAGTATTTATACAGCACACGTTCGCCTTGGACATCTTGGCGCCAGGACTTGATATGATATTTTGTATGATATTTTCTTTATAGCGCGCCTATACACAAGTGTTCCAAGGCACGACAAGGCATGCAAAGGGAACAAGGGGGAACTATTAGGCACAGTGACATTGCGATCACGCAAGTGCAGGGAGATGAAAGTGGGAGAAGTGTCAGGGGAAGGGAGGGGGAGAAGTGCAGGACATATGATCAACAAAACATAATACAAATCAAGAAAAAGCAAGCGTGGCCATCAGGTGGCAGTGTAGGCTTAAGTGCAGGCAGTAAGTGATTTGGAAGTGCAGGAAGGGGACTGTAGGGTAACGGATACAGTCTAGGTGCAGGGTTGCCGGGCAGCGGTGCAGGTGTGCAACTTGGGGGACAGGGGCAAGGACCTCGGCCTGATGTTCAGAGGGTGGCCAGGTAACTAGTGCAGTAATAGACAGGAGTTCAGCAAAGAAGAGGAAGAGGAAGAGAGAAGGCAGAAGCAAAGAGGAAAATATTGAGCAGCTTCCGGAACCTGAGATGGTTCTGCTCAGGTTTCAGAGACGCAGGGAGGCTTTTCAGAGAGAGGCGCGAGCTGAGGGGAGAGATCTGTCTCCAGATCTTTGCTTGGAAAAGCGATTAACCCTCAAGGAGTTGGAAGTGCGAAGAGCTCAAGTAGGGAGCTCTTTCAGAAGAGAAAGCTGGAGATATTTTGGTCCCAGGCCCCAGAAGGCCTTGTGGACAATGCAAATGGTCTTGAGTTTAATCCTTGCAGCCACTGGGAGCCAATGGAAGAATTTCAGTCCTGGAGAGAACGATTCCTTGGCTTGAGGCCCAGGACAAGTCCTGCAACCCTGTTCTGGATGAGTTGAAGAGGACGGCGAGTAGAGGCAAGCAGATTACAGTAGTGAAGCATAGAGAGGACCAGAGATCTAGAGACAGTGGGCTTAGGGGGAAGGAGAGGAAAGGATGAATACCTCTGAGGAGGTGAAGTTGGTTGTTTGACTTCTTAGAGACGTCAGAGATGAGAGGAGAGGGTGGAGTCGAAGATAACACTGAGATTCTTGGCTACGCAGGTGGGAGCAGGAAGTCTGGTCAGAGTGCAGGGAAAGAGAGGAGTAGGTGGGCCGATAAAGAGGATCTCACTTTGATGAACAACCCCACCAACATGACCTAGAATAAGTGTTTTTAAAGAACGACTGAACAGATGGTTCTCGATGCTCCTAAGTGCAATGGGAAGGTTGTTTCACAGTTTGCCGGCCTCGACAGAGAAGTCGTGGCTGCCAACATGAACAAGGTGGAATTTTGGAGCCACCACTAAACTCACACTCTCCGAGCAAAGAGAACGGCCCGGAATGTAGGCCACAACTCTATCTCAAAGTTAGTCACCTCTTTGCTTATAATACACCCAGTGAACTAGACAGAGAGATTTCAAATGAAAGGAGTCCTTTTAGCCACCCGGATCCAGTGGAGCAAATGCAACACTGGATTGATGTGGGCACCATAAGGAGAAGAGGTGGCGACCCACGCTGTCAGATGCTGCAGCCGATGTATCAGACTCTTGGGTTGAGCAAGATATAAAGCATGCAATAATTTCGACTAGTAACTAGCACAGCCATCACCAAAGGCCTCAAGGGAACCGGCAAGAATGACAAAACCTTGCTAAGAACCTTCAGCAAGAAGTAAGAAGTCTTACAGTTTGCACTTACCTGGGGCGCCATCGACCGTGAAGAAGATAGACATACACCCAGATTTCTTTACCAAAGTCACTGGGAAAGGAGAATCACCCAGAGACGACGGCCAGAAAGCATCCAAAATGCAGAATCAAGAACAGACCCTATCACAGGAATCTCTGTCTTGTCCCTGTTAAGCTTAAGCCAATTGTTGTTCATGCAGCCCTTCATGCCGACCAGGCATCCGCGCACACGCTTTGACACCTCAGCCCGGTCAAGATCTAAATGGACCAGGATCCAGGTGCCAACAGCATACGAATAGCACCGGAAGCCGTGAGAGTGGATGAGACCCACTGGAGGCTGTACATAGATATTAAACAGCAACAGGGACAGTGCTGAGCTTTACAACACAACACAACACAGGACGGAGAGTGAGAGGAGTCCAGAAATGGGGGAAGAGACAGCAGTTGGCCCCCATCAGTTAGGAAAGGGGAAAATCAGGCAAGGATGAACCAGAGCGACCAGCTTGGCCCAGGTGGGAAAGCAGGATGGAGTGGTCGACAGTATCAAATGCTTCAGAAAGATCTAACAATATGAGGACACCCACTCCACCCTGATCAACCAGCATGGACATATTGTTGTCCAATGCAGACACAAGCACACTCTCCGTAACACGCCCAGGCCGGAAACTGGACTGAAAGAGGTTAAGAAAAGATGAAGTTTTCAGAAAGAAGAAAGCATTGGTGCAACCAAAGATTGAAGCAATTTCAAGAGAAATGGAAGAAGAGAGAGAGGATGAAAAATAGCCAACACTGAAAAATTTAGTGATGTTTTTTTTAAGAAGAAGAATGACCAAAGCCTGTTTCAGCTCCCCAGGAATAGAGCCGCCTGACATGAAACGTTCACAGCGCTAGTAACCCAAAAGGCATGATCTCCTTGAGTACCCCCAAAGGAACAGAATCAGACGGCACAGCACTCTTAAGCCGAGTTACAGCCCGAGACACTGACTCTGTGGAAAACACAGGAAAGCTAGACCAAGAGTGTAGTGCAGCAGGCAAGGTCTCCCCAAGACTCATAGTATTAGAACTGATGATTCAATTGGATATGCTCTTGAATGTCCATAATTCTGTTGGTTAAAAAAACCTCAGTTAGTCAATTTTGAGTAGGAAGGAAACCAGGAGTATAGCTGGATGTGAAAGAGAAAGATTAAACCACTAAAAACAGCTCCTTAGACTGGTGTAATACTGACTCGACCCTACCCATTAAAAATCTCTGCTTCGCTACTTTGATGACTGTGTGCTACTTGGTGGTGAGGCAACGAAAATGTAGCTTCTCGATTTGAACCATAAGACACACGCCATTTGCGTTCAGCTTGCCTTAATTCCAGATGCGCTACCTTAAGCTTTGCCGAGAACCAAGGTTGTGAAGGCCAATTTCTAAGATGGGTATGTTTCAACGGAGCCACCTGGTCGGCTGCATCCTGAAATATCTGAGCCAGAAATGATAAGTCCACACAGGAAGCATTCTCAAATCTGTTATTAATCACAGCTAACTTAAGTTTGCATTCGGCCGCCCCCCAATTCCATTCTAAGATAGCAGTAGAACAAGCCCAAGTCACAGGAACAATGACCTGGACTGACAAAGATATCAACTAATGGTCTGACCAAAGCACAAGTCTCGCAGATGATATCAGGGTACCTTGGGTCAGCAGAAAAAAAGAATTCCAGGATGCCACCGAATGCATGGGTAGCATCCTGAACAAGTTGACTCAAGTCAACGTCTGCCAAAGAGTCTAAAAACTGAACTATAATCGAAACATGGGGAAATTATAGCGAAAATTAAAATCCCCAATATCAATAAACTGGCAACCTTGAACTGGAGAGAGGCAGCCAACTCCAAAAAGGGGTTCAGGAATTCAGAGTAGGATCCGGGAGGACGATAAACAATAAGAAAATGGAAAGCTTGTGACGCAGAAAATCTTAAAGCACACCAAAAGAGCTTCCATTTTCAAAAATGTAGCAAAGGAATTGTAGAAAGCAGAAGAGTAGATTCTGAAAATAGCCAGCTGCAATATCACTGTTTTTTAAACTATTTTTCAATTATCTAGCAGCATAGAAACGTAAGTGGGCTCATCCGAGTCAGCCTCGTGTTCCCATCTGACTTGAAATTGAAGTCAAGCATTGATGGCTGGAGCGTGATGGGGAAATAGCCTCAAAGACAGACTTTCCGTGTTAGAATCGACTCGGGAAGTTTAAACAAGGAATACCAGTGCCCCTACTTGTCGCCACTGTAAGGAACCCATGGTGGCAACAGTAAAGACCGACCCAAGTGATCACAGTTCAAGGGTATTTATTCACTGTAGATGCAGGTTGGAAAATCGCATAATCTAAACCTGTATCTAAGATGGGAGCAAGCTATGACAATCAAATGAAAGATAAGGCAGTCCTAGTGGCGTTGTCAAATAAAAGGGCCTATACTAAAAAATCTATTGCCAGACCTTACTACTAGATACAAAAAGCGTGTGGGATAATGTTCACAAAATAAAGTGTTCATAAATGATACGTCAGGATGTGGTTGCCGTGGTCTCCCTTCCCCATGTTTTCGGCACAGGACAAGGTGGGACTCTTGAGCACAGCACACTCATGACAGTTCCGTTCTCAGGTTTCTGGCCCTTCAATGGTTAGTCTCTCTTCATAAAAAGTCTCTTGCCTTCGAGGACCGGATGTATCCCGAAATAACATAAAAAGTTCCACTTTGGATGATTTCTTCACCGCTGGGTCCCCCTCACCCCTTTCCAGTCTCAGACCCCTCTCGAATGTTTGCCTCCCTCCATTGGGTTCACTATGGCTTTTCACCTTTTGGATCCTCCTTTTCTGGGCTCAGACACTGTTTGCCTCCCTCTGTCGGGTTCACTATGGCTCTTCACCTACTGATCCCCCCCCTCTTCCAGGCTCAGACCTTATTTGCCTCCCTCCGTCGTATTCTCTATGGCTTTTCACAAAACACTTTTGCCTGTTGCATTCACAAGCCTTCATGTCTTTTTAAACATTGCAACGTGGACATCCCTCCGTCGGCTTTGCCCCTTTCTGTCTGCATCCCTCTATCGGGTTCACGCTCGTCAAACACACAGTTCCTTCTCCTTTCTTACTGAGCAGAATTTATTTCCCTTAGCTTTCCATCAACCTATCGGTCAAAGACTTTCGACTGTACAGAGGATTTTGCAAGACCCCTGTATGACCACTTTGATCTTTTCTTTGCGGTTCTACCAAGGCCTCCTGGTATCAGTAGTTTCACTCTGAAGGGGAGATCAACCACAGTCTCTTGAGTGAGCACACACGTGGTGCCAGTGTTGCTGGTTTTCCCCCACAGTTCTTTGGGCTTCCCTTAATTTGCCATATGCTACTTTTTGTTCAACACAGTTCAGTGTCTTATCGGTTCTCCCCTCGACTCACCAGCTGTGATGAACCGCTTGGCTTTTCTTGTCACTGGAGTAAAGAATGGTACCACGGTAGAAGGTGTCTCTCCCTCATATGGGTATCAGCGTAGGAGGGCTCTGTGTACCGTTGACATCTGCTGCAACACATGTTAGCTATTGTTCGCGGTTTTACGTTTCTTTTCAGGGAGCCTTTGCGTGTCTGGGTCGGAAAGGGCAAGGTCACTTCACTCTTTGTCGCCCCTTCAGCTCTCGCTGCTTTCTCTTCCTCTTGAATTGCCATACTGGGATAGCTGTCTTGTTGTGCGTTCTGCCTTGCTCGTATTGTGCTCTCATGCTCCACCTTTTATCCCTGTGGGGAAGGGAAAGGGCCGTTGGGTGTGTGTGATTCTGGTCAATTGCCTGACTTTGCCTTACCGTTGCGTTGTGACATGTCCGGTAAAGGCTCTGGTTTTAGTCCTTTGTCTTTAGTGGTATGCAAAAGTGCTTGTGTCAGAAAAGAGGGTGAGGCGTAGTGTTTTTGAGTCTCCTACGTGCTAGGATGGGGAAAAGGTGTTGAAAGAAGGGGAATACTGCGTATAACCCGTCAGTGTCCCACTTCCACTCTCCGAGGACCCCCCCCATCCAGGTAATCCTCCCTCACTGGTCCACCCCCAGGAACTGGATCCAATAGCGATGGCTTTGTCCTGGCCACTTGGATAACAGATCCCCGGGGACTAGTCTGGGAGACTTCATGTTTCTCACACCACCAATATCTATGCAACCTCAAAGATGTATTAGAAAAATATCAACGTTCCTGACCAAAGCAAATACATGTTTTTAATGAAATAATCTGTAGCAGCATAGCTAAAATATAACTTTTTTAAAAACTATTTTTCAATTATCCTGCAGCATAGAAGTGAAAGCAGGCTCACCCGAGTCTGATATTGCGACTGCACCAAACAAATCCTGTCCAGGTAACATGATGATGAAGGCAGGTTTTAATACACTACCCATAGCACAGATAAATGTGGTGGCAAGACAGCACTGAGAAACCAGTTATACCTCTAGGGCTGCTCAAAGTAGCACTAGACCAATTTCACCATCCAGGACACACATCGAGAGAGTGTCTTGCAATATTGATTTTGGAGGACTGGTTTGTCCCAAATTTTACAGAACATGTTGCATATGTTATTGTAAATTGGCTGACATGCCAGCAGTTCACTGCTGGACACACTTTGCAAACAGTGAGAGGACAATACCCCGTCCTACTGGACCATTTCAAAATGTGCATATTGGTTATGTAGATATTCTCCAAATTTGTAACAGATACAGGTATATGCTAGTACTTGTATGTCCTTTTTCCAGATGGATTAAAGCCGGCTTATGACCCCCTAGAACAGGTACGTTCTGCATTTAATAACGAACATGGGGTTGGGGGTTGCGCAAATATTAGGCCTTCTTGCGGCACGTATATATACCCTCCAACAATGGAGAGAACGGAACCCTTGCAGAGGCCATAACCACCTTAAGAGATTTGCACACAAAATGGTGGATGAGGTGTAAGGATTGAAAAAGACTAGTCCCACTGCCTGTTCTTTTGGATACCCACTTGGCTAGCTAATGCATTGAAAATACTAATAGCCCTACTAGTATTAATACTACTCGATTTTTGCGTTAGAAGAATAGCAATAAAAGGTTGCAAAAAGGCTACCAAAGGGGCAGTTGGTATGGACATAGTAATAAACTTGAATGCTCACATACATGAGTATACCAGGACAGATGACCTGCCTCGTACACAGGCATTGGAAAGTACTATATCACCCCTCCCGGATCAATGTTTACTTGTACTCAGGACCCTCATAATTATACAGAGTACTGGGTATATTGTGACTCCAATGGGGAATGTTGCTATATGACTGAGTGTGGATGAACATGTCAGACATACAGGCACCCTGAGGGGGGTGTCTAAAGTATGGATAACCAAAGAGTAATTTATGGGGGAGGAATATGAAGGAGGGTGTGGTTGAGGACTCAATCAGAGGGGGGAATGTTAAGAGGCAGATGAACATGTCATCTATAGCTACTGCCCCTCCCCTGGCCCAATATTGCAGAGGTGAGAAACGTTACTCACTAAGCCAACCATACCACTCTTATCCCAGTCAGGCATAGCAGGCGATGAGCACAATGTACACTGAAGATGGCATGAGCAAATCCAACCTTACATGTGCATGCATTCGACACAAAGAAAATATGCACTCACCATGAAGAAACCACTTAGTAGGTCAAATATGCATTTATACATGAAGAATACTAACATGACATCCATAAAGACATGAAGAATACTAACAGAAGTAATGCATAAGCTGATTGCCACATGAACACCATGCAAATGTAGCTCGCTAACCTAGAAACACAGTAGTAATGGGCAGCCATCTTTTTTAAAATGGAAGCCACAACACTCTTTCAAGTTAATAACAGGCCTCAATACTTCATGGAAATTTAAGATGCTTAAATAATAGAAATAAGGATCTGTGCAGAGCTGAAAAGGTAGCTAGCAATCCAAGACCAGGTTAATGAGAAATTAGAGAGGGTCCGAACGCTGCAGAAAAGGCACAAGATAATTATTTCCTAGTATAAGAAGAATACTCCCATCTAATGAAAGTTTGGAAGAGCACAATCGACCATTGTGAGCCAGGTGCAAGCAAATCATAAACCCAAGAAGGCCCATAATGAATAACTAAAGAGTGTCCCCAGTGGTAAAGGGAAACATAACACTCAATATTCACTAAAATCCAAATGCAGGGTAAAATCAGTTAAAACGCGATCTCATCACACGTGACCCATAATTGAAGAACACTCTCTATTTATTAGCAATGACAAAGACACCTGCCTCACTCCTCACACATATTCCCAGACACGAACGCTGCACAAGGTCAACGACGAAGACATTGCTCTGGTTCATGGCCTAGCAATGAGGGATAGTATCTTCTTTAATTGAAAGGAAAGCAGCCCATGTATCTTTCTCCCCCTACTCTTGTCTGGCTCATGTCTTGACGACCTGTCAGTTGCTCAAGGTTGGTTAGTACAAAGCCAGTTGTGCCGCCCGTATGTATTAGACTTAACAATAATATATAATTTATGTATTTTTATTATCAATTTAGCAGTGGTGGTCTTTTTTCGAGATATTGGCGTAATTACTCAATGGAAAAGGGACAGTAAATGCCCACACTGCCTACACTGACTTCTCTTGTTGGAGACACGAAGATTGTCGCATTTAAAAGAGATTTTGACCTGGAATTGAATATGATTTTTGTGGTTTTATCTCTTTTTCTTGCTTTCCAAGGAAATTCATCTTGTAAAAAATGTTTAAACAATTAAAGCAAGTAAATAAAAATAAAAATAAATTATCAATTTAGAGGTGGTCTCAGGAGGATCCAGTTACCCAATCAGAAGTTTAACCCTTATAGAATGTATATGTAATCTCCTTAACCAATCCCCTCACCCTGTATGTCTTGGTATTGTGTGATAGTAATTATGATGACAGATTGACTTAAAGCTGTTGTTTTTGATAAACACGCTGAGAGCTTCGAGACTTGTATGCTGTCTCTGCTTTATTTTGATGTCGATAAAGCTGGGTTTTGCCTTGCACTTTGTCTCTTTGCGTTATTGTATTTGGCTTGATCTAACACGAGACACTGTGTTTAATTTTGAGGACTTTCCAGGCCGTCTTTACACACTGGTATGTTATCATTTGTGTTTTGGGGTGATGCATGCCAAAAGGTGGAATAGAGTCCACTTCAGTACTTTTGCGATGCAGTCTGCTGGGGAGTTTGTCATGTTTACCAGCGACCAGGATTTTGTATACCATTGCCCACTAGAACTGGCTAGGTGCCTCATTACATTTTAAATAACTACACTGAGTATACATTAATTTATAAATCTGAGTGTTTTTAAATGCAGTACTGTATTCCCGATTGCTATAAATATAAAGAATTAAACTATCTGTAGCGTTGAAATAAGAGTCAATTACTGACATATTTATTTTGAACTACATGAAAAGCAAAAAGACCACATTTTATTTCAGAGCGTTCATAAAAATGCTCAAAGAAAGCATTCATAGCAACGAACAGATGCCCCGCCTCTGTCTTTATTGAGTGAGGTCCAACACAAAGAAGTAACAGGATGAGAGGGAACAGCAGGAGGCTTTTACAGAAAATGAAACTGCTTCAGCAAACATTCCATGCAAGGCAAAAAGTTTCATAAATCAGGATATTCCATTTGGTTTCTTGCTCCTGTCTGGTATTGCGGATAGCCACCAGAGTAGTTCTCCACTATTATTGCATTACAGTCCCAAGAGACGTTGCAAATGGCAGTGGAACGTGGTGTAAAATCCAATCACATTACACAATATTGTGGGAAATGAGCCATTTGAAATTCTCTGTTCTCCATATTAGTGACCTGCCAGCAGAAATAAAGGTTTATCACTTGATTTCAGGACATGGGGCACTTAACAGTGACAAGTGGAAATGTGCAGGTCGGCGTGGGAGCAGGAAGTAGAGAAGATTAAGGAAGGGACACTGCAAAGTTGTGAAAGGCGGAATGAAATGGCAACCTTTCAGGAAAAAACACTGCTTTGGAAGGGATCTGAGGTTCAGGGAAGGACACAGTGGGCGTGCACGGTGGAAGAAATAGTGAAGGTTTGGAACGGCGTATTCTAATTGCAGAAAGGCAAAGGACATTTGGAATAGCGTACATTGTTTGTGGACGAATGGGGAACATTGTAAAAGGAACAAGGTGTACTGTGCACGCAGCAGGTTTACCAAGGGACACAGCATATGGAAGGTGGCTATAGGAAAGGCTAGAGACACATGCATACAAGTAATGAATGTTAGGGAGCACATTGTATACTAGTTTTACCCAGCTCCCATATATTTCTGCACTCTCTTTGCCTCTCCCTGTCTCACTGTGTGCCTCTTTCTATGTGATTGAGAGACACACACTTGGCTGTAAGTTTGCTAGTCACTCCAGCAGCTTCTGACAGCTGCTCAACCATAGGGGGGAAAAGACATCTTGATGGGCTGGTTTTCTTGGCAAAAGCAGCTATTAAAAATGGCATTATTAAATTGTACTGACATTCTAAACTAGATCTTTTTAAAATGTTACAATGTTTACTTCCAATGACCACTTCCAGTATATATTGTAGTCCTAATAAGAATGCCACACAGGTCTCATTGAGCAAAGAACATTGTGAAAACAAATAATATGCATATACATGATTTTCTGATAATTATCATTACAGGATTGTTTAGTACACTTCTATTGTGCTGTTTTAAAATACCCCTTATGAGAAAGTGGGAGTGGACAAATACCACCAGTGATTATTCCAGCCTGCTTTGCATAAAATCAAAGAGCATTTTGGGTACATGAGAATGACCACAGTTTCTGAAATTTGAAAAATATGTCTGCAGTGAAAGGGTTGTATGCATATGCTGGTCGGAGGAGGAAAGATTTGGAAGGGGCCACATTGCATGTGAGAGGTAAAATAAAGCTGGGAAGATAAGGAAATATGTTCCTTTCATATGAAAGGGAAAAATAAACTGGAAGCAGGAGGGAGGGGACAAACAGTATACATGAAGATACTAAAAGAGCTGCAAAGGTTAAGGAGGTGACATAACATATTTGGACGGAGGGATGATGCTCTGACAGCTCTAATGGGGGCACGATTTATAAAGGAGGAAAGAAGCAGAGGTTAGGCACTGTGTTTATCGTAGAGGCTGGGAAGTTTAGGGAAAGTGCGCAATGCATATGGGAGCAGAAGGGAACTTGAAGGGTTAGGAAGGTAACTTTTGCGAAGATCTGATAGAAGAAGCTTTGAAAGGTGGGAAGGCGCATAATGTACAGAGAGGAAAAGATGCTGGAAACACCCTACATGTCCAGAGAGAGAGAAGATGATGGGAAGGTGCAATACATATGGAGGAAGGAAATGTGAGGGAGGTGATCTGTATAAGGAAGGAGGAAAAATGCTGGGATGATGTACAGTGTATACAGAAGGAGAAAAGCAGGTGATTATGTTTGAGAATAGTTGAAATATTTGCAGGAGGGCAGAATCTGGGAAGATCAAAAGTGTCACATTGTCCAGGTACTGTATTCACACTGAATTGACTGAACTGAGTACTTTGCTTCTCACCGAAATAATTAAATATGATGCATATATTAAACTGGACAATACAGGGACCAGGTGCCTTAGAAGTGAAGAAACATTGAGAAACTAGTAATTGAATATGGAAAGCTTATTGAACATGGAGATATAATTTGTCTCCAAAAAACTTGCACGCTCAAATTGAAAAAAATTGGCTTTAAATGTTTTACAACAGCTGCTTCGAAAGGGCACAGCGGTCGCCCAAGTGGGTACTGGCCATGTGGGTCTTGCTAGAATATAAGTGTGGAATTGAGGTGGTGACAGCAAATTGCCCCTATTTGATATATTTAATGATCATCCTTCCTACTACTTTGAAGATTCTCTTATTCAATATATATTTAGGAAACCTGATCTGAGACCCATTTAAGTGGTGGAATAGTTTTCTGTGAATATAGATCCTCCTCTATGTGGTCCATGGAATTTGTTGTAATCGTATCTTGTGATTTAAATGTGCAGTATGAGCCCTTAATTGAATTTAACGATCTAACAATCGATGAAGATGAAATATGGAACATTCCCAATATTGAGTCTTCCCATACGCTTATTCGCCTTACTGAACATTTAAAATAACACAACGGTAACAGAGTGTCTCAAAGAACTCTACCAATGGATGAACATTAACAACCTCAAAATCAAGACGGAAATCATGATTACATCCAACAACTAGGTAAGCAACCAGTACATCCCATGGCCCACAGAACGTTGTCAATAACCTTGGAATCCTAATGGACAATGAACTAACCCTAGAACCACAAGTAAACACGATAATTAAGAAATGCTTCTTTTATCTACACACTGTGAGAAACCTTGGGGTATTCTCAGAATAAGACCCAGAGAGTCCTTCATGCAGGTTGCCAGGGGAGGGACATCGCTCATGGATCCCAACCCTGGCGGTGGACGAGCGAGGGAGGATCATCTAGGTATGGGAATCCGGGCTTGCCTTCGTGGGAAGACCGCATGTGAGACGCAGTTTTCTGATAGGGTGAAGGAAGAGGAGGAGGAAGTCTTAGACGCGTTCATGGGATACATTGATTGCCGTCACCCTAATCCTGGTCTCATTTTCCCTAATTCCAATCCCGTCATCCTTGACCCCAAGGGGGGGAAGGAAAGTCACATGAAGGAAGAAAAACTAAGTAAAACAAAGACAAAAGTCTGATATTATCATCTGTTCATCCTCTACCAATCTAGATCACAAGGAATACCATCAAGACTCATGTTTGTATAATCAACCATCAGGAATATGGAAGGGGGCATGCTAGAGGATTTCTCTATGTCCATCGTTGTTTCCCTGATAAAGTCACGGAAAATCGATCTATCCTCTGAAACCTTTCCATCACCCCCTGCCCACTTCCAACTAATACTGGGACGAGGAAGAGGCAACCAGGAGCAGTGAAGATTGCCCATAGAAGCAACATTAGAAAAATTAAGGGAACTCTATTCTAGAAAGAACTTCAGTTGTCCCATTGTCAGGCAGGGTCAGGCATTTAATAAGGACCACTCACACTTGACTCCACTTGACTGTTTTTTCAACTATAAAAGGTGTGGTTTTTCACAACGAGGAGAGCGAGCTGGGGATACTGTCCGAACCAGAGAAGCCAAGGAGCAGCAGGAGTGGAAGCCTGGAGATGAATGGTGTGCCGAGATGCTGGAACGGTGTTTGTGAGAGGCTGCAGTTTGGCTAGGGAGCCATGCCTCCAAAGAGCCGGAATAAGGCAGCCTGCAACCTAGTGGTGGTGTTCGGTAAAATGCTCATTTTCTTGGCATGAGTGCCGAACCCAAGGATGTCTGAGGGGCAGATGAGACCCTAACCTCAAACCAGTGTATCCAGAGGGACCGCTTGTCAACGTGATGCTGCTTCGTGAGAGAGAGAAACTCTGGAGCGTGCATTTGACTGAAGCGGAGCGGGAGAAAGACACAGTTTGAAAGCGGCACAGTGCGGAAAATGAAATAGTGTACGAAGGACAGAAAGTAAGAAATAATCAGAATATGAGAAATAGAAAGGAAAGAAGGAAGTTGCGCTAGCAGCACAGAAGAAAAGTAAAGTGAAAGAAAAACATTTGAAGAGTGCAAAGAAGGAAAAGTGGAACAAAGACGTGTGTGTACGGTAAAGAGAGGATTGTGTGTCAGGTGTGCAGGAAGCATGAGAAAGAAACAGACCAGTGCAAGGGTGCATGTTAAGGGAAAAGAAAGTATGTGAGGTGCAAGTGTGCACAAGGATGTAGCAAAGCAGAACAAGAAGGGGTGCAGGAAGCACCTGAAGATGAAAGGTTTAAAATGAAGAGCAAGGAATAAAGAGAGGGGTTACAGATGTGGTCACAACTAGGAAGATCAAAGAACCAAGTGGTTTCAAAAGTCTCTGATTATACCCCACAAGTGAAGTGTGTGTGAAAGAACTGTATTCAAAAAAGGAAGGTACATCCTGACAAGCTGAACTTGTGTTTGAAACCAAAAAGGGGCCTAAGCTTGGGGAGGGAAAACCTTAGAGACTTAACAAAGTGGAATACCTATTATTCCATGCTATTGTAGGAAAAGCAAAGTACATCCTGACAAAACTGAAATTTGTGTTGGAAACTGAAAGGGTCCTGCGCTTGGGGAGTGGAACCCTGAGAGGCCTAGCCAAGTCGGAGGATTATTGTTTTGTAGTGTTGAAAGGATGGAAACTTGGGGAAGGGGATCCTGAGAAGCTTCAAAAGGAACAGTTCTATTTATTATGTGGTGTTTGGAACTTGGACCAGTTGAAGCTTGGGGAAGTGAACCCCAAGAAACCAAAGACACTGAAAGTATTTGAGAATATTGCAAGGGCTCTGTTGAGAAGGTCTTATGAACAGCCCATTTTGATTGAACTCATTTTTGTAACATTGACCAAACTACACCTTGTGAGAAGATCACCTGAAACCAACCTTGGTTTCCTATTTTCTGTTGAACCATTGTTTTTCCTTTTTAGAGACTTCCTATCACATTTTTGTAAAGAGTGAGGGGGCAAGCATAGGTTTAGACACAGACAGGCCTTTATCTTGGACTATCAGACATCCACAGCCTTTAGAAACATCAGTTAAAGGAACCATCCCTTTATAGTTGGGGCCAGTTGGGCATGGCACCAACCCAGGAACCTTAGTAAATAAAGATTTTGATACTAACATCTTTGAATCTGTCTCTCTTGCCTGTCTCGCAACACAATCAAAAAGATTCTACCATTCCTCTCCTTCACACACAAAACAATGGCCAGGATAGCCTGCGCCAACACCTTGTACCTCGAAATGCCGGACTATTTACTGAAGAAACTGCAACGTATACAGAACCCAGCTCCCAGACTTCTCCTGAAACTCTCACGAAGTGGCCACATCACTCCAGCGCTTAAGGATGATGCATTGGCTCTGACTCAAAAAACAAATCACCTTTATAACAATGTGCATATATAACACACACAGCAATCCATGGCCTAGGAGCGGAATCCATAAAAAAGAAAATCACCATCTACCAGCGGCCAGAACACTCCGATCCAGCATCGACATCCGACTAGAACCTCAACCGTACACAAGGAAAAAACTTGGTGGATCATCATTCTCTTGCTTAGCCGCAACACTTTGGAACTCCCTCCCCAGAGAAATATGATCTACGAAGAAGCATCTAAAATTCAGAAATCTTCTAAAAGCCTGGCTCTTCAACTCTGAACGGGGCCACAAGAAATGAACACCCACGCATCATGAAATGAACACACAACGGAGAAGGACTGGGGAGTAGGAGTGCAGAGAAGAAGAGAGGCGTTCTGAGTGGGAGAGAGACCTTGGTGTACCTCGGTGTACCCTTCCCTATAGAGGATCAAACGGGAAACTGGGGAGAGAGATGGCTCAGACTTGATTGGACCAATGAGAGAGGGCTTTAGATGTGAATCCTTGAAGGGCCCTTTTAATCAGTAACGCGTCAAACAAGGATGTGGTTGCAGAATAACTCTTACACCAAATAATAAGGCTGACTCACGAAGTTGGCAAAATGTCCTTGCCAATTGTTTTATTTTCAATTGTCTAAAACAGGGAGTTACAACAGACATCAATGGATGTTTTGATTGTGCTCTCAATCATTTTGCATAAACTTGTGTCATACATGATGTCATACTACGTGGCAAACTAAGAAAAACCTGGGTGATTGTGATGGGCTCAAGGGGAACATTTAAGTATACTTTCTTCAAGGGATCGGGTTGTGATTGGGTTTCTACAGTCAGGTCGACAACTTCTGCCCACACCTAGTGCAAGTCATCTTCATCAGTTACTAGATACACGGCAAGATACACAGCACACCATTGGCTATCAAACTATAAGGCCCTCATTATATGGACTTCCAGAAGGGTACCAGCGTGCCAACCAATTAGGGAACATTCGATTCACTAGCAGCACGTAAGCTGGTACCCCAGGTGCCAGTGGGTGGACTTGACCGTGTCTCCCCACCCAATTAGCTCAACATCTCTCATCGCTCTGTCTTTCAGATTGTCTTTAAACTTGTCCTTGCAAAGTATCACTGCTCCTGAGAATAAAAGGGAGTATAGGCACACTCTTTTCGAAGTTCTGGTTGGTACGCCAAACTCCTATTTCCACCCTTGACTCACGTGACAGGAGACCCTATTTCGGCCTGTTTTGCAGCATTTAATTGTCTTTAATTTTTTCGGCCTCTTTTGCAGCATTTAATTGTCTTGAATTAATAAACTTGGTACTCATGCAGTTCTTTCTTGCACCTTAACAAGGGCTTATTCAGCTTCTCACGTACTGTTCTTCAAGGATAGATAACAAGTTCCTGGCCGCTCCATCCTTTGACACCAGGCCACACAGCTATTGCAGGCTTTTCCTTGATTTCTTGATGCGACACAGCCCTCCGATCCTTCTTCCTTCATGGGTCTGCGCTTACTAAATATATGGCACTGATGTCGAGAATTCTATATAATGGCGGCACCGCCTGCAGTCTATTCACTACGTATAGCCCGCCATTAAGATACTTAATCTACTTGTATTCCTGCAACTGTACAGTTATAAAAAGACTTGCATTTTCTGCAGTGCTCTTCACACGTGCAATCTTCATTCCGCATATGAAAGTTGGCTTGATTCTTTACTTCGCTATCAGATTCTATAAAGTCTTATGCATCTTCTTCTTTGACCATTCATATTAGTGTGTCACGCTAATTTCTTATGACGTCACCAGCCTCTTTTCCGCACATCTTCATATGCCTTCGGGGATCTTCTCCAAGAGGTCATCATCTCTATGAGGACACATCACATAGGGTTTTCTTAATGGATACCTTTTCTAGAAGTCTCCCCATGGATTAGGCACAATCACTGGTTTGTGCATGTCGCAATTTCTGGTTTCCAACATATAGGCAAGATGGGGCAGGACTTCCTGTTGAGGCTTTCAGCTGCTCCTCTGCAAAAGAAAAAAGGAGACTGAGAGGTATCCCGATCTCAGAACTGATGGACCACAGGGAACACATCCTCCCCCGGAGGAACCCGTGGGGGTAGTTATTGCTGCACACCAAAATATACTAAAGGGGAATGGATATGGGCAGCACTGAACACTTGGGGTAGAAAAGGTACTGACACTGAATATCCCTATTAAGGGCCCACTCTTCTGCACTCAACGTAGGAGTGGTAATTGTAGCACACCAACATGTACGACAGGGGAAGGGATATGGGCCATAGTCAATATAGGGGTAGGATAGGGTACTGCCTCTAACCAACCCTACTAAAAAACACTCCTCCTCCTGCATATACCACTCAAACTCTGAACTAAACACAACCATACCGCTACAGCACAACAAACTGCATTCACATCACTACATCACAATAATGAAACAAACCACACATAGCTTCGCCCAACAGCACATGGCGGCTACCAACCAAAAAACGCCTTCGCTCAGTAGACTATGTCAATCGAACTAAAGCTGCCAACAGCACTGTGAAAGTATATTTTACATAATACCGCCTGATAGTAAATGTTGGCCTAAGCACATTCGCATCTCACTGTAATATCACATCTAATGAACCTTAAACAGGCTGATTATGCCACCATTTTGAGCTATCCGCCATTTTGATCGACTCCTGCTTTCTGTCCTATGTTCAGAATTTGTGTTTTTCAGCTTTAGCAGAGCAAAATGAACTTTGTGCTGTTTCATGATGTCAACGTAGATAATGTTGAAGCTGCTAAGGTGGATTGTTTATCCTATACTTAAGAAACCTTGGAGCTAAACAAAAGCTGTACTAATCAGTAATTTAGATACCATCTGTACCAACAGTGCCTTCTGCGTTCAAAGAGCAAAGTAGAATGATGAATAGTTGAATGTGCTCTTTTGCAGAAATCTTTGTTTTCTCTCCTTGAAACTGACTTTAAGCTTAGGAACAAATGATAGACAAATATAAGCGAGTAAAATAAGGAATGTTACCCTTGAGTCTTGTATTTGGAAAACATGTGAAATGTTTGATGAAAAACAGTAAACCATGCAAAGATGTTTAAGCATGAATTAGTTATGTGGTTAGGTCATGAACCCTACGTTATGTATTACACGAAGAGTGGCTGAATGATGTGTCCAAGATTGTGAAGAATTTGTATAAATATGCATGTTTGTAAAATGTTCAGCACTCTCTCATCTCACGGTGTCTGCTTGCACACATTGCGGGGTGTTGAGAGCCAAGCAGCTGCTTGTTAATAAAAGTACAGTGCACCTTTGATCTTGTGACTGGCATATTTTTATTATGTGGTAGTAAGCCTTGATATTCTTTAATCTTTCAGATGGCGCCCGAATAGGTACACTCAAGATAAATGCCACATCGCTACGATGAAGACGAGGCCACTGGAGCAGGATCGGAGAGTGACGGGGCGCCCTGCAAAGTGAGACGGGATTCCTCCACAGTACTGCATGCCTGATCCCTGGACAGAGGGCAGCGCTTAGTGGGCATCACGACGAGGGTCCCCGTATCGAGGCTTGTTTGACAAACGCCAGCCACGAAGATTTGATGTACAATCAGACCTTTGTTGTTTGAAATCAGTTGAGTCGTACCCCGATTCTTAAAGTCCTGATATTTGTTGGAAGTGTTGTTTTTGCAAAAACAAACGTCGCCAGGTAATATTGTGATTTTAACTATGCCTGGGAAATTGTCATCCTGCTTTGCTGCATTTTTCTGCAACGGAAGACAATCTTTGGAACATGGTCAACCGGCGCTACCCGAAGGGTCGTCGGCTTATCATATGTATTTTAAGTATGGCCTGGGCACTATCGTATTTAATGCACTTTGGCACAGACAGACCAGACATATTTCCGAACTTCAGTGGCTAGTTTATGGTCGTTTTGAAATTGCCCGCCTAGAGCATTTAGAATCTGTATTGTTGAGAAAAAAGGCCAGGCCTGCAGCATTTGATGCAGTTAGAGATTGGCGGAAGGAAGCTAATGAGCAACTCAAAAGTAGAGCAAAGCATGAACATAGACACATGACGAATGCTGAGAAAGCATTGTTGCATGATCAATAGAAACAGTCAGAATCCATTAGAGGTATGGATAGGGGCAACTAGATGTGCAAAAGATATATCCCTCTCAGGATTTTCATACATCAGATGAGTTAATTAATAAAATATTGAATGAGTGTAGAACTGTTTCAACTGCACCACCTCCTTATGTGCCTTCTCTCGTCGTTGTTCCTCCTCCTGCACCTGTGCCAACAGTTGCCGTCCCCATACTTCTGTCTGCACCGGCAGCTTTATTGCCTCTGCTGCCAATTGAACAAGATTTGTATGAACTTTTTTTGCCAGGTGGTTCTGCTCCACCTGTAGTGATTGAAGGGGTGGGAGCTGATCTAAGAATAGTGACTTGTGGCACAGTACCGAAAGAGAGAATTGTTTACGTGGGCTGAGAAGTGCATAGAAAAGGGTGATGAATTGGCTGTTTTGGTTGTGATTTCTGATCAGGAGGGGTATTCCTGAATAGAATATTTTGATAGAACGAATGGGAACGTATTTAGTAGATATATGGAGTGATATGATGGACATGAATGTCCCACAGGGGTTGCAGGATTTGCATGTCCTTGCCTGCTCAAAGGACACTGCGGCGATGTATATAAGCATGTAGCAAAGGTATTTGAGTTTAAAAGGGAGTTAGATCGATTACAGAAAGATGAGATGGATGAAAATGGACGGCAGGCTTTGTATGTGCAGAAGCAATTTCTTCCTCCATTGAAACCAATGAGTGAAGAAATGCACATTTGCACAAGAGACGCTCTTAGATGGATTTCGGATGTGTCAATTTCTCCATTGAAGTGCATGACACGTTAAGTCAGTATGATCCGGCAATGCAAAGGAAAGTGTTACAGGTGATGGTTGAGTTTTCACAAGATGAATTTATGAAGAAAAAGGTATGTTGTCCCGCAGATTTGATGGTTATTTATAAAAGAGCATTTTCGCCTGATACGGCATTGAATTCTTTGTCACTTGATTTAGCCTTATTACTAAAATGACGTTCAGTTTTGCCTTCTTTACAATTGCTGATGAGGGAGTTTCCTCCGGCATTTGTTCCAGAAGTAGAGATTCCTGCTGATGCCGCAGCAGGAACACCTGCCACCACTATTGAAGCACATTATATCTCACAGTTTGCCCATGTCCAGTTTTCTAGACAAGAAGTGAATACTATTAAACAAAGCATTAAACAATCAATTCCAGATATTAGGAAGAATCCAACAGGATTTCATAAAGAAATAGAATCTGTCTTGCAATCGTCAGTTTTCACACTGGGTGATATAGATTTTGTTATTCCCCGTGATCTTTCCTGCTGATTTCTGGAAGCAGATTAGAACTGTAGATGATCAGGCAGGGATGGGTGATACATGGGATGCCTTAGTACAAGCAGATGCGGAAAGGAAAGCCGGTGAGAAACCGCCACAGGTGATGCTGATGTTGCCAGATAGAATAGTGACTAAATTAAAAATTCTGGTTCCTGAAAAAAGAATTACATGCAATATGCTTACAGCTTGCATGCAAGGGAAGTTGGAGGGTGCAACAGAGTATTTTAACAGATTTGAGCAAGTATTTTCGGATTTTAGTCATCAAGATTTAAGTACAGAGCCAGGAAAGAGGTTGTTTGTTGATAAGTTTGTACATGGATTGTTGCTTGAAATCCATGCATTGTTGCCTGAGATCCAATCACAGATTATGACTTCTGAGAGTGCATGGCAAGCAAAATCACAATCTGAAGTGTTATCATGGCTCAGTAGGGTTAATACGGAGAAGGAGAAGGTGGAAAAGAAGAAGGGAGACCTGAAGACTAGAGTATTATTGCAGCAAATAGCTGGAGGAGCCAGAGGTGGGAATACACCGTTCAGAGTCCAATTTACAACACAGGGTGGCGCAAAACTCGGTTCCGCGCACATAAACCAGGTGCATATTGTAGACCGGAGGGTCATTTGCGAGCACAATGCCCGATCCTTCAGCAGAGATCAAAAAGCACATATGGCAATCTAGAGGCCGTCCTGGGATAGGGGTCCTGGTAGAATCAGTTTGCACAGAACCAAGAGACACCATCACAAGATAATCAGCAACAGAATGTTAATAGTGGGAATATTTTTGTTAATCCTTTCAATGTCTATTTTTGAATGTCTATTTTTCTGAAGATTTTACATCTGACGATATACTGTTCTGTTAGGACAGCCCGAAGCAGGATCTGGAACCAATACCTATTCCCGTTGATCATAAGGGGCCCTACGTTGAAATGAAGGTGGGGAATAGTGAACATCCCTTTTTGATAGATCCAGGAGCATAGAAATGTTCTATTGATCATCCACAGGTTGCAGATATTCCACTGTTGGGGCAGAGCAACATTTCTGTAGGGTACGCCAGTGGTTCTCTGGTACGCCAGTGGTTAGTCCGGTCTCTCAGCCAGTACCAAATTTCACTAGGACCATTCACTGATTCTTGTACATTTCTATTGATGACAAATTGCAGTGAAAATGTGTTGGGATTGAATTCATTGAAGAAATTGAATACTATGATTTATTGTTCTCCAGATGGAGTGTACTTAACGATTTCGCCCCAACAAACTTCCGTCCCACAATTTTTGTCTATGCCTTTACCAACTGAATTAAATAAGGTTCCAACATGTTTATAGGCAGTTAATGACAATGACGTTGGATTTCTACCAGGTGTTAAATTCCCACGTATTCCGCAGTATAAGATTTCGGTCCAAGTTGAGTATTGGCTCTGATTTCATACATTGAGGTGTAATTGAGGAAATTGCGGGCAGCGTGAGTAATAGCCTGATTTTACCAGTCTACAAGAAATGGGATAATGCAATTCCTTTTCGTTTTGTTATTGATTTGCACGCAATTAATAAGGTGGTTGCTTCACAGTTTCCGATTGTGCCCGTTGTCACCACAATTCTGACTACGATTCCTGGCACGACTACATATTTTAGTGTTATGGATTTGAAAAATGCCTTTTTTAGTATTCCTGTGCATGTTGACAGCAGATGTTTGTTCGCGTTAACCCTAGGGCGCTCGTTCACATTCATTCGTGTGCCGCAGGGTACACTGAGAGTCCAAGTATTTATAGTAGAGTGTTACAGCTTGATATTCTTCTGTTGCCGTGCACGTTGTTGCAATATGTAGCCGACCTGCTTCTAGCTGTGGATTCTGAAGATGCTTGCAAAGAGGGCACCGTGTTGCTGTTTATTCATTTAGCAGAACATGGGCATAAGGCTTCATTGAAGACATTTCAGTATTGTCGACAGGAGGTCGCCTATTTGGGCTATCTCCTGTCAAAGGAGGGAAGAAGACTGACACCTGAACAAATACAAAGCATCTCTGATATGTCTGTTCCAAGTACATAGAAGGAGGCCATAGCTTTAATCAGCATGGCTTCATATTGTAGACAGTGGATCCTGAATGTTTTATTATTGATAAGACCTATGTTGACACTGACAAAGAAGGACATTTCTTTGCCTTTACCGTGGAACATGGATTGCCAGAACGCTTTTGATTTGCTTAAGGCTGCGTTGTGTTCAGCACCAGTTTTTGGCACACCAAATTACGAAAAGGGCTTTATTTTGTATGTGCTTGAACGTGATGGATGTGCTTTGGCTGTTTTGACACAGGAACATGGGGGTGAGAATAGGCTGTGCAGATATTTTTCCTCCACGTTAGACCATGTTGTATGTGCTTTGGCAAGATGTTTGAGAGCTGTAGCTGCTGCTGCTGCATCCATAAAACAAAGTGAGGGTATGGTTTAGGTCACTATTTAACCGTGATGATACCTCACTCCGTAGACGTTCTATTAAACAGAACGCAGACGCAACATCTCACATCAGCTCGATTAACAAGCTACGAGCTGAGTCTATTTGCCCCGCATATCCAAATTAAGAGATGTTGTTCATTGAATCCCACTGAACTATTGCCTTCTCCACAAGAGACAGACTGCAGTGACAAGATATCACATGATTGCCTCTATATCATAGAACAGGAAACTAAGAGCAGACTTTTTAAAGAATCCACAAGGGGAGCTATTCTGTGATGGCTCCTGTTTTAAACTACCGGATGGTACATCCACCACTGCTTATGCAATCACTACATTGAACACTGTTGTGGAGAGCAAACAAATTCCGCATAATTCTGCCCAAGCTGCAGAGATTATTACATTAACTGGAGCTTGTGAAATCTATGAAGGGCTTAGTGTAAACATATATACAGATAGCCAGTATGCATTCGGGGTGGTTCATAATTTTAGCTGACTATGGGCTGAGAGAGGATTCTTGACCTCACATGGAACAAAAATTCAACATGGCACTCTGATAGTCCGGTTGCTGTCAGCACTTGCGCTTCCTAACAACTAGCAATAATGAAGTGCGCCGCACACCGAAAGTGATGGACAATGTAGGAAAAGGAAATGCTTTTGCTGACAGAATAGCCAAACAGTCTGCTACTGATCTGCACTCGAAAATGTATGTGCTCGATCCAGCAAGATGGGTTACTGATAACTTGTATGATGAACAAAGGGATTAGCAATATAAAAGAAATTCAGGCTGAAGCTACCCCAGAAGAAATCAAACAGAGGGCTGAGGGTCCTGCGGGTCTAGATGGTGAGGGTTGTTTGGATAATGAGAAACAAAGGTGGATGCTACCCAACACCTATGTCACTGCTATGGTCACCATGGCTCATGGCCCAACACACATGTGCTAAAAAGATTTGTCAATAGTTAGATTCCGTCTGATATAATGCCAATATCCAGAAAACTGCTGAACTTTTGGTCCAGAGTTGCATGATATGTTTGCAGCATAACATTGGGAAGGGAACACCAACACCATGGGCAGTTTTGGTCCCCCATCCATGCCTTTATAGGTGATTCATTTTGATTTCATTGAGATGGAACGTTGCCAAAATTACAAATATGTCTTAGTTGTGATCTGTGCTTTTAGCAAATGGGTTGTGACTTTCCCACTGAAAGACGCCACAGCAATGTCAACAGCAAAGACCATGCTTAAGGAATATTTTCCTAGGTTTGGCTTGCCGAGACTGATTTGGTCCGACAATGGCCCACATTTTATAGCTGCTGTCACCCTGCAAGTAAGTGCGGGATTACAGATCGATATACGTTTCCCCTTGGCCAGACATGCTCAGAGTGCCGGCCTAGTGGAACATCACAATGGTATCTTAAAGAATAAAATTGCTAAACTGTGTGCACACAGCAATCGGAAATGGCCCGACGCTCTGCCAATAGCCTTACTATCGATGTGGACGACCGCACTGTCAAAGACAGGGCTCTCCCCCTATGAGACTGTCATGGGGAGACCAGCCAATGTATGGAATGCACCTAGACCAAAGAAATTGAAAGATCTTGAATATCTGCTTTTGTCTGATTATTGTGACCAGTTGACTCAAAACTTGCATTTGATTCACCAACAGGTACGAGCAGCCCTCCCTGTAAAATACGAGGATCCAGGTCACCGACTTCGACCTGGTCAATGGGTCTTGGGAAAAATTTCGAGAGGCGCACCTGTCTTGTACCTCGTTGGAAGGGGCCCCACCAGATCCTTTTGGACACGGAAACTGCAGTACGAGTGAGCGGAAAGAAACACTGGATCCACGCGACACATGTGAAGAGAATTCCCTTTCCTCTGCCCTTTCACAAAGGGGAGGAGAAGGAAATTGATGATCCTGATGCTCGCAATGAGCCTGCTTTGATCGACATCGAGTGTGCCACGAAAATCCTTCCCGAGCCCGTGGGACCTGCGGAAATTGTTGCTTCTTCATTGTCTTCTACACCGTTGATCGATCTTGTTTCTTCTTCAGGAAACAACAACCCTTTGTTTGCTGATCATTCTGTACCTGGTTTCTCAAGGTACAATCTGCGACCACGAAACAGGATTTAGATTTGGGGCCTGCTGACATTACATTAAGGTAATAGAATAGGAAAGTGCAGCTAGGATTCTGCACCCACAAGAAACCCACAGGAAACCAACGTTGAGCCAGTCCCTCGTAATTTCTCTGCTACATACGATAAGAGGCAGGGAATCGAGAAAGGCCACGTGGTCAAGTGCCACCTACGGATGAACTAAAATAGCCTAACAGTGAGGCTTCTTAACAGACACTGAGAAACTATGCCTGTGTTTGGGGCCACTCGTACTAATAAGGATACTGACTGTTTTGCTAATAATGGACCCGTCTATTGAGGGCCATGGTCCCCTAGGACCTAATGGATACTGGTCACAATAACAGCTTGTATTGTACTTACATTGACACTCGTATTTGGGTATTTGGAAAGCATGCATCCACTTGATATTTTATTGCCAACTGCAATCCATTGTATCTCCACCATATGTGCATTCGCACACTTTTCATCCTCAAGACCTCCGACATAGAGGGGGTTATCAAAACAACACCTTCCTGATGATTATGAACGCCACACATGTCATTCTGAACAAGACAAACTGCTGGGTCTGCTCGCATCTGCCACAACATGGGGGGGGGGGGGGAAGGGATTGGGCTGGTATATACATCCACTCCCTCTAACTACAGCTTGTCATGCCTCACTTGGGGCATTATTCTTGGCAGGTCGAATGATAGTGTCACTGGAAATTATGATGGTACTAATCTCAATGAGTTTGAAAAACGGAATTAAGCACCTCCTAGGATGTTCTCTATTTGCAAATAGGAGCAAGCTAAATGTTGCTTTTACTAGGCTTTCTGATACTCTCCAGACCTTTCCAATCTAGGATTACCTTTAAAATGGCTTCCGTAGGTAATAGGGATGCCATCCTCCTTCCTATACTAGTAACCATAGTCCACACTCTGTTCCATTTTGTATACAAAGAGAGGGTTAACAGCCAATGGGTACATTTGAGGGATGTATGAATACTGCTGTACTAATCAGTGAGGATAGACCTCTGTACACAGGAGATCTTGTTTATTTTGTTTGCGGTAACAAAGCAAATCCATGGTTGCCAAGAGACTGGAAGGGTACTCGTTATTTAGGGATACTGTTACCAGGTGTATATGTCGCCACCACTGCCGAAATTTCTAGAATTCATCCCAGGCGGGATGAGGATGGTGACACTCCCTTACAGATTCTGGGTGACGTTGCTAAATCCTTTGTACCATTTTGGGGGACAGATAATAAACTCCCAAGATATTAGACAATTGGAAAGGGTTTTAGAGAAAACCATCAATGAAACTACTGATTTCCTATATAACATGACACTAGAGCAAAAGGCTATTAGATTAGTGGCTCTTCAAAATAGGCTGGTGCTAGACATCATTGTAGCTGAGCGTGGTGGAGTGTGCAAAATGGTGGTATCCGTGTGTTGCGTTTTTGTAGCCGATTACTCTCCCACCATATTTAAGGCAATAAATAAATTGCACAACTTGAGCACTGAAGTACACGTTCCAGATGGAAACTGGGATATTGGCACATGGTTCTGGGACTTGTTACGAACTTGGGGCTGCAAAATATATGAAGTTCTGATTTTGATCCTTGACATTGTACTGTTTTGCTGTTGTTGCATACAGTGTCTTTCTGTCATTTGTTCCATGATGGGGGGAAGTTGTGCACAAGCGGTTGGTAAACTAGAACCTAAGAAACATATGCCGGGAAAAATTACTAATGCCTTGGTAATGCAGGATATCACTATAAAGGAATTAATGGCAATCAATGTTTATGAAGATAGTGATTCAGGATGTTCTGATGATGATACATGGTTTTCTGAAGATGCTAATGTTTGAGTAATGTTCTTGGCTTAGACTAAAAGTAGGGTTTGTGAAAGTATATTTTACATAATACCCCTGATAGTGAATGTTGGCCTAAGCACATAATATCGCAATGATTGAACCTGAAACATGCTGACTACGCTGCCATTTTGAGCTATCCGCCATTTTGATCGACTCCTGCTTCTGTCCCATGTTCAGAGTTTGTGTTTTTTGCTTCATTTTTTTACTTTACGACATTTATATTGCGCAACCATAAACCCATGGGTGTGAGGGTGCAGACGAGACAAAAAAAGACTTGGAGAAACCAGGAGATCCGTAACCGAGAAGGAAGGTACTAAAAAGTTTCGAAGACTACTATTTGAAAAGGAAAGTTTTAAGGCCCTTCTTGAAGTTACTCAGGGCTACAGAGTTACTCAGATGAGCTGGCAGGGTGTTCCAGAGAGCCGGCGCCACGAAAGCGAAGGCGCCCCATTGTGCTTTCTTGGTTTTGACTTTGGGCTGGTGAAGCAAGTTTTGATTATTGGAGCGAAGATTTCTAAGGCAGGGTTTTATTCCTATGTGCTTTTGTAGGTAGGTGGGCATATTGACCTTGAGGCATTTAAAGGTGATGACCATGAGTCTGAAGGTTATTTGTGAGTCCACAGGCAGCCAATTTAATGCTTGACGTGCCTCAGATACATGTGCCCTGTATGCAAGTCCAGAAGCCACTATAACCGCTCTGTTTTGAACCACCTGGAGACAGTTAATGGTCTTTTTGCTAGAACCTGCTAATAGGCTGCAACAGTAATCTAGTTTTGATCCTATAATAGCACGAGCGATGGACTCTGCATTAGGCTGAGAAATAAGTGGTCGCAGGTGGGACAGCAGTTTAATGTAGTAGGTGACAGAAGACACAGTATTGGCCACATAAGATTTCATGGTGAGCGATTGGTCCAGAACCCCACCCAGTATCTTTACCTTGGGGAGGGTGAGGATTAGAGTGTCTCCCAGCTGAAAGTGTTTGTAGGCTGGGTCTAATTTGGCTAAAATGCTATCAGATCCCACAACCATGAGTTCTGTCTTTCCACGGTTGAGTGCAAGATTGTTCAGCATCATCCGTTGTTCAATGATGGTGAATATACGGTTAAGTTCTCTTTCGTCCTGGTCATGCTGGCCCGTAAGAGGGATGACACATTGAGTGTCGTCTGCATAGTTAGAAAAAAGTATGCCCTCCTGGGCAAGGTGGGCAAAAAAGGGACTCATAAAGATATTATAAATGCACGGCGACAGCTGGCGCCTTGTGGCACTCCAAAAAGTATCTGGATTGCTGGTGCTTTAGCATTGTTGGCGCATACCCTACTGGATCTATTAGATAGAAAGGAGAGCAGCCAATTGGTGGCGGCCCGGGAACAATTGGCAACCGACATGCGCCTATCTGCCAGTATGGCATGTTCGACCGGGTCGAACGCTGCCGATTGGTCCAGAGAGATAAGGAGAGAGACCTTCTGAGTATCCATTCTTTGGAGCAGTTGTGACTTGAGATCCAATAACGAGGTCTCGGTGCCGTAGCCTTGTCTGAACCCAGACTGAAAAGGATTGAGGATCGGGTAGGAATTGAGATGTTGAGCCAATTGAATATAGGCGACCCGGTCCAATATCTTTAATAAGAACGGGGTATTAGTTATCGCCTATAGTTGGTAGGTACATTTTGATCCAAATTAGGTTTTTTCAGTAATGGGGTAACCCAAGCTTGCTTCATATCATCTGGAACCGTGCAATTCCGAAGTGATGCATGAACACATTTGCATATGGCATGTATCAGAGTTGGGGAACATGTTTTGATGATCGTAGAAGCACATGGATCCCCTGTGCAATTAGTTGCTTTATGTTTGTTGATAATGGAAGCTAGCTCCTCCTCTGATATGGGTGCGAAGTCAAAAATAGGGATATCTGGATCCCTAGTTGAAGGTATTACTGCCTATATAGGTGCCCCGTGTGTCGGAAGCACTTATTTTTTTATTTTTTTTGTGGCTATGGATTCCCGGATACCATCCACTTTATTTGCCATGGCATTCTGGATGTCCAAGCACCAGACGCCATTTTTGTGATCACAGATACTACAGGTTCTGGAACAGCCTCTTGTTCTTTCAGAATTTTGAATAGTTCCTTGGAATTCGAGGTTGCCAGTAAATTTCTGGAGTCCAGATAAGATTTCTTGGCTTCAGTGATAGCTCTTTTATAGTTGTTAGCGGCTGCTTTATAATTAGATAATGCTGTGAGTGATTGATTAGTTTTCCAGATGTAAAATAGTTTGAGGGAAGAAGCTTTAAGGGATTGAAGATCAGACGACAACCATGGATTAGTTAGTTTCCTTTCTGATGGTTTCTTTTTGGCTTTCCTGGGCGCGAAAGAGTCAGCCACTAGTTTAAGATTAGAGCTAATTTTCTTTGAGAGAACATCGATGTCGTCTGTCTCTGGAATATGTAGGGTCTGAGTGGTGAGGGCTTCTATTTTATCCAAAGTTAAGGATTTAGTATTGCGATATGAGATCGCTTCAGTAGAGCACAATGAACTTTGTGCTGTTTCATGATGTCAACGTAGATAAGAATGCTGAAGCTGCTAAGGTGGATTGTTTATCCTACACTTAGGAAACCTTGGCGCTAAACAAAAGCTGTACTAATCAGTAATTTAGATACCATCTGTCCCAACAGTGCCCTTTCCTGTTCAAACAGCAAAGTATAATGATGAATAGTTGAACATGCTCTTTTGCAATAATCTTTGTTTTCTCACCTTGAAGATAACTGACTTTAAGCTTAAGAACAAATGATGGACAAATATAAGCGAGCAAAATAAGGAATGTTACCTTTGTGTCTTTTGTTTGGAAAACATGTGAAATGTTTGATGAAAAACAGTAAACCATGTAAAAATATTTAAGCATGAATTAGTTATTTGGTTAGGTCATGAGCCCTAACTTACGTATTACATGAAGAGGGGCTGAACGATGTGTCCAAGATTGTGAAGAATTTGTATAAATATGTATGTTTGTGAAATGTTCAGCACGCTTTCATCTCAGTGTCTGCTTGCACACATTGCGGGGTGTTGAGAGCCAAGCAACTGCTTGTTAATAAAAGTACAGTGTACCTTTGACCTTGTGACTGGCGTATTTCTATTATGTGGTAGTAAGCCTTGATATTCTTTAAACTTTCAGCAAATCAGTTCTCTTGCTCTTATTTCCCGCTCGGTCCTACTAAATTACCCCTGCCCCCCCTTGCTTTACAGATCCACCAGAGCACCAAGAAACCAAGCAGGTAGGTGGCAACAGTGCACGGTATAAGAACCTTTAACATAACATTGCATAACATGACATTTATGGGACTGGGTTTGAGAGCTACAAATGGCAGGCTATTGGGTGATCTTCCAGCAAAGACCAAATTCAGCAGAGGTATTTCCCAGTCTCTCTTGGACTGTATCCTCCTGACTGTGTAAAGCTATCCCATGGCTACGCGTTTGGAGGCAACTCGAAGACCTGATTGCGATCATGACTCAGTTTGTTCAAAAATAAATGTGCAGGATAACCAAGTGAGTTGTTATTATTTTTTTTATTAATACCGTGTGTCAGTTTACAAAAAACTTTTCACACTTAAGAAAATTTCAGACATATCTATATGTATCACAACATAACCTATTACAAAAATCCAGATTAAAAACACCCTTACAAAATTTCCACAATTTCAATCTAAAATCCGTTCTAACATGAATTACAACATTAAACACTTAAGAATTTTTCCAAATTGCTGAACACATTTCATGGCAAAAATTAAGTCTGACCAGCTATTAGAAAAAACATTTAAAAGCACTAATTTCCTTGCGCACACAGTGCACATTGTTATTAGCTTGAGTAGATGACTTCACACAATCTTACATTTAGTCAATTTCAACATGATTCATTCTGTGCAAAAGTTAATTTACAATTTTACATAATAGCCTTCCCAAGGCACACAAGAATGAAGTGTAGGGATTATTCATGCATTTGATCCATAACATTTCACGTGATGATACAGAGTTCATCACGTTATTCGCCCCCAAAAAGGCGATTCTATCGTTTTTGAAGTGACTGCAGTAAACGACCAAATGCTTGATAGATTCCTTTTGCAGAGCTTTTTTACAGAAGCGATATGTATCGGAATTAAAATACAGCCACTGACAAATGTGTTCTTAGCAATGAAGCTGATTCAAGCGAAACCGCAAATAAATGTCACATATTTTAATGTCGGGAACAGACTCAACATACATCAGTCTGGGAAACCTTCTGTGTGTGTGTAAAGCAAATTCTTTATAAAACAGATAAGAACCAATTTCATCCTGTGATTCAACCCAATCCATCTGATATAGCATTTTTTTTAGAATATCCCACTCGTGTTATCTGATCTTCTTTGGTGATGTTAATGCGTTGCAAAGCGTGATCCATTCTTTTTTTAAAAAGATTTATTGAATGTGGATTTTGTGAGGCCAACATCCTCGAAAATTCCACGTAAATGGAATTTCGAGGAGGATCCAACATTTTAACATAAGAATTGAATTGATGCCACAGGAAACAAGCTGATAGGCTGGAAAGACCTAGTTCTATGCATATGCAAGAGTTTGGAACCGAGTTTGACAAATTGAAAACTTGTTGCCAAAGGCGACCTTCAAGAGAATTTAATATGTTATCGATGTCATGGAGACACAGTTCTAAATTATACGAAAGTATCGCTTTAGTCTTTGATAAATAGAATTGAATCACAGGACTCAATGAAAATGTACATTATTTTTGGTAAATTATCCTTAGTCGAGAAGTCAATGGTCTCATTTTTGCTATTAAAGAATGACGCCAATGTTTTTTCTAGAATTCATTGGTGACATCAAAACCCAAATATTTAAGCATAGATATTCTGTCCAATTTAAGATTGTTGATTGTCAACGAATATTGTGGGATTTTTTTAGAACCTGACAATATTAAGATCTTTTATTTTCCTACATTAGGACGTACATTGTGATCAAAGGCAAAGGTAGAAAAAATCTTTTTGGAGACCCGTAGGTGTTTTATCAAAAATGAGAATATCATCTGCGTAGGCAAGCCAATGTATTTTGAGATTACCAGGTTTTACTAGATAACATAGTATTTGATCCCAAATCGCTTCACTATCAACCAAATACAAATTGAAGAGGGTTGATGCAAGCTACAGCCTTGCTTCACCCCCGTGCAAGTAAGAATGTTATGTGTTACATCGCCTTGCCTATTGATACGGAATTTAAAATGTGTCTGTATGTAATAATGCAAGTAGCTGAATGATTTTTTTCGCGCCTTGAAACACTTGTGTATAGGCGCGTTACAAATGCCTTATATCATATCATATCATATATCATATATCATAAATCCAAGTCTTCTGAGTTTATACCACAATATATCACGAATAATGCAATCAAATGCTGAGCATAAATCTAAAGAGGCCATATTTTTTTTTACAAGAATATAGCATGTGCGATAAAATGATAACATTAATCGACGTGCCCATTTGTATGCGAAACCCAGTTTGGTGCTTAGATAGAATGTCATGAGTTTTTATGAATTGCTCCTTAAGCAAAAGTATGGAAAAAACTTAGTAGGACGAGTCCATTAGGCCTATAATTTCTGGGTTCCGCAGAATTGCCCTTTTTTATAAATCGGCACAATCAATGCGATGTGCCATGAGTTGGGAATGATACCTGTATTCAAAATATTTTCAAATTTTAAGAAAAGAATTCTGGCTCAGAAAGTTGGATCGGTTTTGAAAGCACATGCCAGAATGCCATCAGATACAGATGCCATGGAAAAGTTAAGCTTACCTATGGCCCAGATAATATCATCAATGGACCAAATGAAACGAGGAAGTGCATCTAATTTCTTTATAGTAAATTGTTAGTATTGGAAGTGCCTAGGGAGTTGAACATTTTCCAAAATGAATATAGACCATGCATTTGCAGAAATATTATTGGGCAAAGCCTTCTCAGTCACGCTAGAGCCAGAATTTTTAAACATCTGCCAGACAGATTTTGTGTTATGCTTACATAGATGATTTATACTTTTTTGATTATCATGAAGATGCAAAAAATAACAATGTCTTCTACAGGCATTGTTGTACAGCTGTACAATTTGCTTCTTTGTGGCCATATATTTGCCAACTGAAGTCTTTTGCGCTGCAAGGTGTCTCAAATCGCTATGTTTTCCTTTTTTTAGCGCAGCTAGGTATGAGTCAAAGCAGTGAAGATGTGCTTTCTGCCTGTTTAAAAAAAGATCAGATATCCAGACTAATTTTTCCCGTATGATCGCATTGTTAAGTCTTTCCAGATAAACGTAGTCTTGGAAGGAATAACAAACACTTGGATCATATAATACCATCATGCTCAGGCTATCAACAAGTTTTTGACACAAAAATGTGGTCCAACGAATTATGCTCGGGAGACGCTCTATTTCAACCAGAGCCAATTCTGGAACAGTAGCAAGTAGCAAGCTGCACCCAGGATAATTCTGTTTTTGATTGAAATGAGACGGTGATCACTATAGCCTGCGTCTGTCGAGACACCTGGAGAACAAAATTTCAAAAGTTTCTGAGACATGACAAAAAAAATCAATTGTAGAAACAGAATTATCCCTGTGCCATGTGTATTGGGTCTTAACATTGGAATTTTATAGAAGGCTTTAAATATAAATTCATGATTTAACTGTGCATTCCCATGTATGGCCGGATCACTTAGCCATCCTAATACCGTGGCAGGATTGTACAACAGTGAGGCATTGTCAAGACTTTGTATAGAAACACCTTCAGTTTCTCCCATTTGACCCATGTCCTCTCCAGTCCCTTCTGGGTCAGAGGGACATGCGAGGTGTATGGGTTCTAAGTTTGTGTGTTTATCCAAACTTGCCATAGTGACACTTCCTTTTGGTAACAGCATTGTGGCATGACCCCCTTAATCTTACGATCCAAAATCAGACCTTTTGATTGGGTTAAATGACCCTGTAATAATGTTTCATGGTTTGTACCGTTGGTCTGCCGTGAAAGTTTGGTGGAAATCACCTTAATAGGATAGAAAGAGGACAGTTGTGTTTGTTTGCAACCTAAAGTTGGTACGGCACTTATGGATTTATTAGATACACCAGTTGAATGGCCATCTCCAGTAAATGCTTCATTCACGGAGGCTTTAACCCGTTTTTGTATTAATGTTTGTTTATTTTCTTTTTTGCAATTGCTTTTTCTTTTTTGTTGCTGCACCCTGGGTCTCCATCATCATGAGGGTGCTGCAAAGCTAACTTGCTTTCCACATTTAATTGATCTAAGTCTACCACAGCTTCTTCCACATTGCATATTACATTGTCATGCGTTCCAATCACAGATGTGTTGGCCGCCTGTTTGGTGGTTTGTCCAGCTTTTTTTGATATATTTTTTTTTGTTGGCAAGTTAAGCTTTTAGCATTTTATATTCGTTTTAGAGCTCTTAGATGTAGGCGTCTCTGTTTACGTGACATACAGGCTCCCTTCTTCAAACCACTCCTGTCTGTGTCTGACCGACTGTTCATACTCTCATTGGGTAGAATTTCTACAGGTAACTCCTCGATCTGCTCCTGTTCAAGCACATGAACAAGTGCTGAAGGACTATCCAACACTGTAGTGGAGGAGGGAACATAATTTTGGTCCAAAGATAAACCAATGTGACTAGCCAAGTGTGTTAAGTCGGCAGCAATTTGTATGATCATCTCCTCAATTCTGCCATGATTTTCAACTTGGGGACATTGGGTTTGTCTGTCTCGTTCTCACTGCTAACTATTTCTTCTCCCTGTTGTGTCACAGCCTGTACAAAGGAAAGTTTAAAAAACAAGGCTGCATTCCCTACAATATCAACTTCACCTTGGTGACAAGACAGTCAGTTTGAGAGGCCTTGGCATGGGTATTTTTTCCCACTGATCAGTCATGTTCAGATGCATTATTAGTAACAGTGACTTTATTTATACTGCCATATAACATTCCTTCAATCTTATTAATGCATGCTATGATCTCAGTATTTGACTGTTTTAAAGATCTTATTTCCAGGTGAGTTAATTCATGGCCCCTATCTAGAAGATTTAAGATCCTGCTCATGACAGGAAACTGCAAATCCATATTCTCCGATGTGTGGACAACTGGAGAGGGCCCTGAAAAGGTGTTCTGCACTGGCTCGTAATTAAGCCTGGGAGGGGAAATTGGGTTTACAGGGCTAGAGCACCCACATATCCCTTGATTATTACTAGGAGTTAACTTATCTGGAAAACCTTCGGCATCACTTTGGAACATTGCCTTACTGATAGCTTTCAGATGTGTAATTCTAGAGGGAGTCATTTTCATGCTACTCACCTCCGAAGAGTCCTGCACTTGACAACCCGTGGCTAAAGCAGTAGAAGTTGCCTCTCGGTTACTAGCTTGATGTAAATGCACATGCTCTATGCCACCTTGTCTACCTGTGGCTGGCATGGACAGGCCAAGAGAGAGACGTGCCCGCTTATAGAGTTCGGTCATAACAGTTGACCCCATCATAGAAATGTCAGAAATGCGGTCACTGGAAGGGTTGATGTTTGGTTTTGCCAGCATCGCTGGCATAAAAGGTTCTCTAACACTTAGGAAGCTATGCTGGATGTACAAGTCCCCATCATACGTATCCTTGATATGAAAAGATTTCTTTTCAATGGTGGACTCCCCAGGAGCACAAGCGTAGTCATTTTGTCCCTTATTATTTAAGTCACTGCTCTGACATGCAATGAGTGCGTGCTAGCTTAAGGTTGCTACAACGCATTCATGGCTTACATCAATAAGGGGATCAAGGGGACCTTCCATTTGGTTGGTCATGTGCTTTAGGTTCTCAGAAAATTTGAAAGAGCACTCCTTGATAATGGGAACCATTGGTTTATTATGTTTCCCACTACAGAGGTTGCTCGCCATCTTTCAAAAGTACAATACATGGCCCAATATAATTAAATTATGAGCCTAACATAAATTGCACCCGTGTGCAAGCATGTGTACTAAAAATACAAATAATGAAATGTCACCTCCAGATGAAACTTGATTTGACAACAGGTCATGCTGGTCACCTACAACACCATCCAGTACAATGTTACAGACTGTAAAGACCAGAGCAGACCAGCACGCGTCAGTGACAGTGTAACATTTTCTCCACGCTTCCTTATATTACAATAACTCCCACACAAAGACTAAGAACTCTACGTCTTACCGTGCGTTCAGCACACAGGTCCTCATCCCAAACGCCACATAAACTGAAAACAGCGGGAGAAGCCATCAGTTTCAGAGGCTGGGCCCGGGAGTGCGAGCGTGCTGCACAGCTGCGCTGCAAGCGGCTCTTCTTATTCAATTTGCATAAAGGGAGCATGGCCTAATAATAAAAGTACAGAAAAGTATATATTAGGCACTTATAATAGAAGATAAGTGTGGTGAATTATATAACAAGTATATTAGAGTCCTTAAAGTCTTCATAGAGCCGGTATACACCAATTGCTTATTCCGTATAGCACAAGGCAAAGTAAGAGTGCAGTGCTTCCGACAGCAGACAGCCCACTTCCAGCCTACTTCCTCAGAGCGTGCGCGCAGGAGCGCGCGAACAGCTCTTATTCAATTTGCATAAAGGGGGCGTGGCCAATTGCTTATTCCATATAGCACGAGGCAAAGTAAGATTGCAGTCCTTCCGAAAGCAGACAGCCCACTTCCTCGGAGCGCGGCCAAGTGAGTTATTAACCAAGTGATGTGACCACAAATCGGCAGGCATTAAGGAAAATAATCAAATGGCGTGATTTACGTTTTGATACTATACTGCCAGTAATTTTATGTAGAGATTGTTAAAGTGTACGAGGCATTTGGTGGCAATCTAAATTCAGGATCTATTAATGTGGTATAACTCCATGAGGACCTTTTTTTTATAATTTGATTACCCCATTATTAACTTCTCTAGACATAAATAGCTTGCACGAACATGAATGTAGAGTCATGAAATCCTGGTTAATAAATGAGGTAAAGAAAGATAAAATCCTCATAGATCGCAAGCCTGCATTAGTAATTCATAAAAACTGGACCATGGTCATGTAGACTGTGCCAACTAACGATAATTGGAAAATCTGTAAATCTCATGCAAATTAACTTCACCAGATGCATCAGTACACTTAGCATCTCAAATAGAAACTGATGATTGGATGGCACGTTTCTCGAGTCTTTACTTCCATAAAGCTGTAAGGCTTGACTTTTGATGTTGTAAATTCAACTACAACGGTCCCTATGTCTTGGCATTATGCCTATGTTATCCCTATATTAAAGAAGAGATTCCCTTTAACACTGCAAATTACTGGCCGATTTCACTACTGGAATCATCCTCCAAAGTTTACGGGAAAGTTTTGTTGATCCACCTTTAAGAAAGGGAACATGACGAACATGCTATTTGAGAACTCCAGGGCAGTTTCTGGAAGGGGAAGAGCACTGTATAGCAGGCTTTTTTTGCACGTAGCTCTGATATTCAAATCTGTCAACTTAACAAAGGAGACCCTCTATATTGTCTTTGTGGACTAAAAATCTGTATTTGACAGTGTCGACAGACCTAATTATGGCAGGACCAGCTTAAACAGAGTGAGTGCACCTTAAGGCAAAGGACTGGGGTGACATCACTTGGTGTTCAAAATTAAAATTTGATGTGCAGGGGCTATAACCAGCTGCTGGCAGTCAGGCATCACCCAGAAGCAGGAGCGACTGCCAGGGAAGTGGGAGCGAGTACCCAGTGCATCACAAACCTAACTTCCGCATTAGATGCACACTTTAACGTTTTACCCATATGTATGGTACATTATGTTTAAATGTGTACTAGATGTGTTTTAATTCTTCTTTATTAACACTCAAATATTCAATGCCACATATGCATGTTTGTAAGTCACTAGTTGGCCTAGGGAGTCAAAGGGAGCTGTTGGTTTAAAGGTGACCAGGCTCTCCAACGCTAGCAGCAGGAGCTAAATAGCTCACAGGTTCCAGCAATTTCGAACCCTGCACTATAAACTGAGGTGTAGCATGATTCAACCTATGTTGGAGGTCTAGCGTGTAACACAGCTATATATGGTTCTGAACTATGGGGACATATAGCAAAAGAGTATGTCTGGCCGAAAGGAGGTTTTTAAGACTGCTACGTCAAGTACTGTCTAGTCTAGTGCCTCAGTAATTTCCATGTATATAAAAGTTGGGGGAGAGTGAGGTTTTATTCCAGGAGATTTGGTTAAAGCCAAATCCATCAAATTCTTTCAGCCGAATATACCCGCAAATATATGTCGAGCGGTGGATAAAGGTCATAATTAAGGTGGGGGAGGGGGAGCTGTGTGTGGAGGGGTCCCCCTCTGTTAGGCAGAATCAAATGCAGTACCCTTTGGGAACACCACACACAATTAAGACTACAAGTAACAGTACAAATTCACCTTTGGTACAAGCCTGTACTACACAGTAAAGTGGTAGCGATGGCTGAGCAGCCAGACTTATCTCAAGAGTAAAGTGAGCAGTACCAATAGTTACACAAAGGACAGCAATTACTATGGTTCAAACAAACACTGACTCAAGGTTTCTGAGTGAAAGAATATACATTTATTTACACATCAGTTGTAAAACAATTCACCAAAGTAAAACAGTAGAAAAATCACACTCTTAATATACTACACCCCACCCAATCGATTGACTTAATTGCTCGAGGTCAAGCTTGATTCCTGAAAACCCTGACCCCCCCTCCCCCCACCACCCCGGGTGAGGCTGTGGAAAGTGGACATGAATTTTGGATGCTGCTAATAAGTACCCCAGAAGTTGACCTAGCGCTTGGGACAACCTTCTTGAGTGTTTGCGCCTAATAGCATAATTTAACACAGCCAGGAGATTTGTTGAGTTCTTTGGACTCAGAAACACCACTCTGAAGCATTACTCAGAAATATGAAGCTGACACTGATGATAATAGGTTAATATATTTTTAATATCACATCTATCTCCTAAAAGCGCTAATTTGCATTGTACACGCTATAACAAAAGCAACTATAACATAGCACATTACCATACATATGAGAAGAACTGTGGTGTGAGCTAACGGCATGGTTTAAATTAATAGAGAAAAGAACAAGTAATCATTTTAGTTTAGCAACTGTGAGTGACAGGGGATTTATGGTATGTTGATCTATGCGATGCTATGGTGTA
The DNA here is from genome assembly GCF_040938575.1 of Ambystoma mexicanum. Lineage (NCBI taxonomy): Eukaryota > Metazoa > Chordata > Amphibia > Caudata > Ambystomatidae > Ambystoma > Ambystoma mexicanum. The sequence goes on from NC_090940.1 coordinate 526,188,967, forward strand.
ACATACCAACGTGTAACATAACAAATGCCTGTAGTCTCAAAATGCACACAGCAAGACTTTCACATTTAAACTCCTGCTTAAGGGAAAGCTGCGCTGCATACAAACCGACCACGGCTTCCTGTCAGTTGGGCCTGCGTCTTCCTGTGCTCTGGGACCTGCGATGCTCAATCTCTTCCCAGCCCCAGCACTGCTGATTGCGTTCCCTCCCTTCTGCCCATTTAGCTCGCCTTTTATATGTGAAAAAGGGATCAGACTTGAGCGTCATATCTTGCCATATAGGAGCTTAAAACCTAACGCTTGGCATTCCTTTGATTTGCTTGCACATACTACATTCCTATGTGCAACCTTAAGAGACAGGTGCTGTGTGTGACTAATGGTTGTCTCCCTTGGAGTGACTGGGCTTCTGCTCAGAGAACGAGCAAAGCGTGTCATTTGCTGCTGCACAATTTATTATAATAAATGAGCCTCTGATAAGGTAAAGAGTGACACTTGCTTTCACACACTCTTAACTGTGTGCATGTATAGGTGTCTATTTGTGCTTCCTGTCTTATCAGATCCTACTGATGTAAAAAAAGAAAGGCATCCCTTGTACTCACTATGTGCAGTTTAAGACGGGAAGCTGCCACTTGTGGTTAGGTTTCTTTGCTGGAAAGAGGAAGCTACGATTTCATGTTACTCGCCTCTCACTACAGCCCAGCAGCAGGTTATGCGTGTATTCTTCGCTGGCCACACATTCGTTTTTTATTAAAGGAACCTATATTATCAGAAGCATGTGTCTATGCTTGTCCCTTGAAAGCAGCTCCTGCATTATGGGTAAGCACGTGCTTTTGCTCAACAAACATTTGTAGTCTCTTACTGTTGTGTTGCTAAAAGTCGCCTGATCTGAGCCAAATTGTCTTCTTGGACTCATTATCCTTAACACCCTCCTCAAGACACAGAGATCAAGGGATTTGCAGCTCCCTGAAGTCATTAATACACCAACTGAGAGCTATATGTACATAAAGTGCCTATATTGGTGGCACAAAAACGAGAACATTTACACCTTCATATTTCACCAAATTTCTGCTGCATGCAAAAATTAACACAAGTTGCTTGATTGCTCAGTGCCTAGAAGCATGTCATGTGTGATATACACAATAAAAAAAATGAACGGCTGCATCACATTTCAAATAGTTAGCACTAATTGCCAACAGCATACATGAATATATGCATCTAACATTGCGGTATTCAGAATGCATCAACTACATTGTAAGTGGAAGTAGCTGAGGACGCATGAATGAATGCATGTATTCACTGTGAGGTAATTCGGTTAACTGAAAATCATTACTGGCAATAGCTTCAAGATACGACGCAGAATCCTTTGAGAATTCATTAGCAATTAACAACCAGCCTAGCTTAGCACCTGGCTTCTTGAACCACTGCGCTGTGCACTGTGTGATCCTGAGCACATGCTGACATGCATAAACTGTCAATAGTTGGAATCAGTGTCCTTGAAAGTAAACTAGTATGGGAGGGCCTTTGTTACCCACAGAGATTGGCACATGCAGGTCATTCAATGTGTATGTTTGCTTTGCACACAAAGTTGCATCTTGAGGTATGATACAATATATTTTCAGTTCTTTAATCCCCGATTGAGCTGCCAGCTCGGGCAAATATTGTAGAATTTCAGGAATTCTGAACTCCGAATTAGCAGCAAGCATTTTTCTGAGGTGTGTTAAGAAGCACAGAGGGGATGAAAACAAGATTCACATATTGTCATTTTTTACTGGCCTTGGCATCGTTTCCTTACGCCATGTACTCCTGGAACCAGAGAAATCCAACACTTGTCTCGCTTATTTCCCCAGGTCCCTGGGGGTCAGGGTTTACGAGTAGGAATTTGATCTTCTTGTGGCTGGCTTGTGTCCGGCTTTGTGACAGAGGGTCCAGCTGCTTCCTTCGCTTCGGCACGGTCGCATTTGGCAATAGTCTGAGTCGATTTCGTCGTTTCCTGAGCAGTTTATCTTGCTCTGTCATGTTCCCATGACAAGGCGTAGTTTCAGGGGAACTTTCAATGAATTCACAGTAAAAAAACTTGCGGGAAGTACCTTTTGGATTCTGCAAATGTCTCTATGCACAGATAATGTTCTGGCGAGTCTGCTGTGCCAAAGCGCAAATCTTGGCAGTGAGACTTTGACTCCCATGTTCTTGGCAAGAAGTGATTCTTCAGCACAAACTCTGCATCTAGCAAGGGGCTGACACTGTAGGCTTCTTCCTGATCAATGACAAAATGTTCTTGAAATTGCAAACACTGTTTGTATCCAAGACGTCTGCAAAGTTCTGCTCTGTACCGGAAACAAGTTGCTTCAAGGCCCTTCATATTATGACTTGTCATGATTTCATTATCTATAGCAAAATATGAGGCAAATACGAGGTATTATCAACAGCCAGCAGTACCACACACTCGACGAGGTCAGTGTTCTAATGACTGTGTCCAAGGCAATTAACCCTTTATGTAGGGCACTTTTGGCTGCTGCTGCCACCACAAAAAGACCAGTATTGAACCTACTGAACTGTGAACTGTCAATCATAGAGTGCATGGCTTCCTGCATCGTATGTTCGTAGCCTAGCAAAGATGCAATCTGTTTGACCACAGCAAAGTGTGCTTGAAGATCTGTATCTTCAGTGCTTCACAGCTCCAAATGCATTTTCCACAGCCTTGCTATGTATAAGCTCAATTTCGGTACTCTAATTGTACCGTAAAGCTGGGCCAATGTAACGATTTCAGTTGAACCAATCTAGGCGGCTTCAAAATGAAACCGCAACATTTAATTTGTGCATTTGCAGTTATCAGAGTTGGCATTCCCACTATGATATGACAACACGATTGATTAAAATGTACCAGATATGAACCATTAGCTAGGCTATGCACTTGATTGTAAAATGACAATTGGTGCAACATGCAGTGTGCATATAGAGTTACTGTCACAGGAATTCACTGGCTCAGCATGTGCACACCTCATTCAAGTAGAGCCTTTGCATTCACGTAATGAGTACTGTGTTATTTCAGGACTAGATGGTGAAACACATGCATGTGAATACGGTACCACGTAATCTTCTCAGACCCGCGTGTCATTTACCCAATGTACCTTAGCACATGAATGCAATTCTTGACATATCATAGAAGGTGTGGTTTGAATGGGAATGCTTAGTACCCCGTGCCAATCCAATTTGTGGAGTCTGACGACCAAGCAGATGCTGCTACTACACTCTTTGCCAGTACACTAAGCAATATGAAAGTGGAGCCACACATCGCCTGACATGTTGCAACCTTGGACAAGTGAAGTGCACGTATTTGTTCTGGCCATGAAATTACGTTCCAATCTGGGACTCCTCTGCTGAGTGTCCAGAAAATCTGATACCACAGAAAAACCTCCTGCAGCTTCTTGGTCGCTTCTAAGCATAGATAAGTCATTTTGAATCAACCCTACTACATCTGTAATGACACCTCTTAGCGTGTAAAAGCTGTTGCAGCGCTTCATCATTAGAATATGCAGCATGAAATTCTAGCTGTACTGCCTCACTTTCAGTTTGCAGGATTTGCATTATTGCTTGTGACCAAGTGTAAGTTATACCTGTTATGGACGCTTGCCCCACCTCACAAGGTACTGTAGGGTCAGAAGTGGTGCAGTTAGCTGCTCTCCTGACACACCCACTTAGTGTGCGCCTCAGCCAGCAGCTAACTGCATGATAGCTATCCAATTCTCTTCTTTTTATGACGTTATCTAGAGATTGTATCACCTCACTTAGGTAATACTGTGAAAGCATTACTTGGCACAGCTTACATATGGATATAGCTTGTGTCAGGAAGGTGTTATGGGAGTTCCAAGCCCTATATGGGCCCACACTGAGTCCTGCTTTTCTTTTATTGCATTCATTTGCTTGAACCACCCATAAAACCAGTCTCCCTGATGCATAAGTAATATGCTTGGTGCCATTGTGTTCTTTTGCTCCTCTATAAGACACATCCCAGAACTCACCTTCTGCCCTCTTCCACTCAGGCTAGAAACTCAGGTTCCTATTACTGAGTGGTCTGGAACTGTGTATAATTCAAGAAATACATCAATTGTGGGAATCTACATGCCTTGACTAATGTGTGAACACCTTTGATTTGCCATACCTGTTGACCCCAAGTAGACCATGGACGGACAGTCTCCTGCCATGTTTGTTCAGACATGTTTGCATTATTCTCTGTCAAAAATGTCTGAATCTGCAACATAGATGTGTTGTGCATTATGTGGCTCTGGAGGGAATGTATACCGATTTTCATACATGTAATCCCCTGCTTGGTATGGTCTCAATGAAATATATGGGAACTGTGCTTTGAATTCAGGACTGTCGGTTTGAAAAAGCACTGCACAGTGTTCCCAGAATGGGTAGTTGGGCCACAGAATGGGATTACGTTTGAAAAGTAAAAAAGCATTGTAATACCGCACATAACACACATGGGGCCACATTTCATGGAGATACTCCACATCATCAAACAATGCATTTTGCGCAAATGTCTGGAGCCTAGTTCTTAACAGTTCTCTGTATGTTCTGGACACAGGATTACTGGTGCAAACAGTCTGGATTCATCAATCACAGAAAAGGTGTGAACTTGCAGCTGTGTCGCTGGACCAATCAAATGTCTCAAACGATGGCATCCACCCATGACCCATAGAGGAAGCATTTGTATTGAGGCTGGAGTTCCTGGCTCTTGGAGCTCTCTTTTCTCGAACCTGTCTGAAGTACATAAAGGCTTTAGCACAACTTCTTTGCTTGCATGTGGATTGGAAACCTTGCTCAGAAAATGGCCAGTAGTCAGTGAGATGAAGAACAAAGTGAGGCTGATCCATAGTATAAGAAAAAACACTGCCAGCATTTTATAACACCGTTTTAGAAAGTCTGTCCAAAAGAATTCTTTCGTTACTTTAGCAACTAGAAAGACTTTCTGTTTCCACATTGGCAGACTTGCAGTACTTTCCTGAATTGTGGATGTGTAGTCAAGATTGGCATATTCTTCCTCATCTTGAACGCCTATCAGCATCATTTGACGGATCTCCATCTCTTCATCTTCTTTAGGCTCCTCAGTTGGAAGAGGAAGATTGCATGGAAACATCGCGGTAAGCATCTGGCACAGGTTTTAGTTGGTCCACAGAAACCTGCCTGGTACCTCTCTTAGGTGGTAATGCGGGTAGGACAGCAGTTCGGGAACCTTTCACTCTGATTACTTGCACTGCTGGTGTGTAAGATGGGCAAAACTGAGTCTTATCTTGGATCTTTTCCAGGACCCAATCTCCTGCTTCGAGAGTGTTCTCAGGACTGGCCTTAGGAGCTTCCACCTGGAGGGATGCCCTCAGCAGCGTTGTCGCCAGTAGTTGCTCATGCCTGGAGAGGGGGCTGGGAATAGTATGCAGATTAGGCATATACATCTTTATCCCAAACAAGAGTTCAAATGGAGTCTTACCATTGCATAGAGACTGGTGTGGTAATTTATTTAAACTCCTGATCACTAATGGCGTATGGTCTATCCAGTTACCTCCAAGAGACAGAATGCATTTAGTCAGGCTAATTTTTACGGACTGGTTCTCCCTCTCCACACCCTGTTTGTTTTTGGCGAAAATGGGTGTGAGAAGTGCAGCTCTGTTCCCCATGCTTCTAATGCTTTCTTCAGAGCCTGCCGCGAGAAAGCCGGACCATTTTCAACATGGAACGTTTGAGTCGCTGTCATGGCTACTACACCCCAAGAGCCTGTATGACTGATTTGCAGTCTGGTTTCTTTTGAGGAATCATCCAGGTGAACCTAGTGCAAGAATCCACTATTACTAGAATGTACTTGAATGTTTATGGCTAGTAGGCCTATATCACCTATATATTGGATCTCAAAGGGCGAGGCTGACTTTCTCAAAGGAACCTCCTTATTTTTTTCTGCTGTGATTCACAGTTGTCTGTACACATGTGCCACTGTTTGCTATATATCTTCACCTGCTGTCCTAGCCCTGGCCACCAGAACCGGTCAAGGAGCAGCTGGGCAGTTGCACTCACCCCAAAATGGGCGGATGCAAGTGCAGCGTGAGTGACTGCAAATCTGCCTTTCCCTGTCTCTATTGGGGATATTATTTTTTTCATAGGAATGACGACTATTGCTTTGTTATTTTCAATGTCATAAACATAATTACTGGGGAAACCTTTTGGCCTAGGTACAATACCTAAACAAGCCTATTTTATTTCCTCATCCATTGCAGTCGCTGAGCAAGTTATGGCTGCTATTGTTTTTCTCACTGTGTGCTCTTTGGCATATTTGTCTGCCAATGCATTGCCAGTGCTATTAATGTGCCTTTTGGTATGTGTCTTATGTGCATCACCCATAGCAAAGGGCAAGTCTGTTTAAGATCTCAAACCTGCTTCCAGAGTTGCCTGGAAGCAATAGTTTTATGCCTAATGTCTCTGAAGTGAATTTGCATCCACCAATGCAAATCAGTGTTACAAGCATAATCCAGTACAACATAATCTAAAGTCGGGTTCCCTGAATCTGCTTGGCACTCTTCAAGTGGTAATCCTTGCAATTCAGCAGTCTGGGCAGACATGTCTCTGAGATGCTTTGTGGCAATATCAGTGTGTACAAATGCTTCTTCATGTGTGAAGTGTCCTACAACTGCTGCACACGCGGCAGCGTACTTGGACCGTGCCCCTACCACTGGAATTGTCGACCCATTGCAGTAAATTACCTGGAAAAAAATCAAACGGCGGCATGTCAGGCCATGAGGTGTCAGGCTCTGTTTCCATTGTCCAACTCAATCCACTCCGTCTTTGCAATTCTGCCATATAATGGTACTTTACATCTGGAGCATGTTTGGATGCTGACCATTGAATCCATCTAGTGTGTAATGCTTTGCTTTTGATGCAGCTTCAAGTTGAGCTAGAGGTGTGTGTGTATAGTTCTATTTGCTGCAATGGGTCCTCCTTCTGAATAATCATCTGAACTGAATCCAGCATTTTCTCCTAAATTAGTGTTGTTCACTTTGTTCAACTGCTTTGATTTTCTGTGTTACAATGTTATTAAAGAATTTTGCATCACTAATGTGCAATTCAAATTGCTTTGACACTTTAGGAAGTTCCATTAGAATTAGCATCCTTATGGAGCCTGATTTTGAAGATTGGTGTACAGTGTAAACGTGTGTTCTAGCAAGGACTGCATTTTTGGATTGTTTATCACCTCTCTTTTCATTGGTATTAATAGAGGCCCCTCTGGTGAAGTACAATTTTTTTCAAGTTTACAAGTGATTATGTTTCTCTTTATCTCACAAGCACATCCGTGGCATTTATTGGCTTGAGGTTATTGATGAGTTTTAGTTTTATGAGAGCAGCTGTTTGGCATTTCTCAGCTTTTGATGTTAAATTATTAGATATGTTTGGTATAATTTTAAAATATTGGAAATGTTTGCATGTGTGTGGCTGTGTGTGAGTGCATGCATGAAAGAGCACTTTCACTTGTTAGACCCAGGAGAGCGAGCAAGGACCGGCTGAATGCCTGGGCTAAACGTTACTTTTACTACACCAGCATCCCTTGCACTGAGCAAGTATAAGTCATACAGTTATGGAGAGTAAAAATCATCCAGCAATTCTTTGATGGACTTTTATGTAATTTTAACGTGCCATTAACAGTTATCCCCCCAACCTCCACCATCAGGACTAGCTATTTTTTTTTTTTTTAATGAGACCAGGTCATCACTTCCCAGCTGTATATATTTTTAGTCGGGTTATCTGTACTATAACTTCTCAACAACTCTGCTATATATTTAGGCACAACACCCTAGCTACTCAGTAGAGCTGCCATATGGGACAATGGGAACGAGTTACAGCAGGGCTAAAGCACATTTAGTGGCATCATAACTAGATTTTTTAGCAAGACTGCTAGGTTTTGGAACAGTACCTGAATTTTTCAACAGTGGCATTTTAATGACGCAGTCCCAACATGTGTTTGCTATTTCAGTATGTAGCTAAAGCATTGAAGAGAAACAGTCTCTAAGCTCTCCCCTCCATTCTCCTGAGGTGGTAGTGTGCATTGGTGGACAGTGTGAGAAAAAGGGCATTGATGTAGTAGGCTTCAAGCCATCCTGCTCTCAGTATTGCACTTTCCCTAACATCTGATTCTCCCATGTCTGACTATTGTGTGACACTGCCTCTAGTACCTCTTTAAACTCCTGCTTCATGTGTAGGATAGTTTAGTGAAGGAGGCACAGAGCTTGGGACGAGCCAGTTAAGCCATGCATGGGACTGCCAATGATCCAACCCTCCAAGGCTTTCAGAGTTAAAAGCCTGTCGGGAAACTTAGTTCAGTGTGTGGATAAATATGCCACACAGATCAATGTTTCACCTGTGAGTTGCAAACCTGCAATAGCTTGGTGAGCTCATGCATCTGGATGCAGTGATATGTGTTGTATCTCCCATCTTAAAGGTTTGAGTTGTAGCAGAACTGACTTGGCTTTCTCGAGGGTAAATGTTTGATGGTTCAGAACTTGCACATCTCATCAATGCTGCCATACTTGGCATTCATTGCAGGTAAAACATTTGCATGGAAACAAGTTCAGCATCAGCTGATAGGCTGGAATTTGCAGAATTAGAGTTTTCCAACTTGCAGAATTAGTTTCCTAACTTCCAAAAAGCATGTTTGCATACATTTAAAAGGAACCACCCCCTAATTCTCAAATGGAATTATATCTATGGATGGAAAATGCATTTTCACTTTGTAGCACATATTATTGCTATGCCGAATTCCAAATAAAAAGAGAGAGGAAGAGCAATTACGAACTTGGACACAGGACAACAACGTACTGACGTTGGGGCAGACCGAACACAGAACGTAATGGAAAGGAGGGAGAGCCAGAGTAATACAATGTGGAAGAAAACGGAGGAATTAACACGCGCTAGAGGCACTGGAGTTACAGTAATGGAGACAGCAAGACAGAGGAGATAAACAGCAATAATATTATTCTGAGACATGATATGTAGAGGGATGCAGAGCAATAGATGACAACAAGAAGCATGGAAACACTCAATAGTGACAGGTAGAGCAACAAAGTGGGAGACAGGGAAACAAAGTAGCAACCGGATGGGTAGAGCCAAAACATGAGGATGAGGCAATGAAACGTAGGTAAAGAGGAAGCAACAGTCGGGGGGGGGGGAGACATAGTAGGGTCAGATACTCAGAGAAAGCCCTTATTGCCCGCATTATTACCAGTAGTGATGTCTCCGGCTTATTGACCATAAGGACCACACCGTCAGCGACTAGGCCGATTTTATGATGCGAGTTCATATATCTGACCCCTTGAACCTCCCTATTCACCCTTTTTAGATTCGCAAAGGGCTCCATTATTATTGCAAAGAGTAGGGGAGAGAGTAGACACCCTTGTTTGATTGCCTGTGTAATTAAAAAATGGGCTTGTCAGACCCCAACGTTCACCTTGTCCCTAGCTTGAGGGTTCTGGTTGCCTGAACTATCCTCGGAAAATTTGGTGCCACCCGCACCTTGCGCTGCATTTCATGAAATCCCAATTAACGCAATTCTCGGCATCTAGCATTAGTAAGCAGGTAGGCGTGGAGCTCCCCCCCCCCTTGTGGCCTTATCGATTATGTGCACAACCCTCCTTACGTTATCAAATGTGTTCCGCCCCTGGATAAACCCTGATTGGGACTGTGCTATTACTTTCAGAAGTACCCCTTCTAGCCTTGCCGCCAGCATCCTGGTATATAGTTTGGCATCCACGTTAATGAGAGCAATCAGCTGGTATGAGGAGCTCAGCTGTGGGTTCTTCCCGGTTTTGGAATTAGGGTAATGTACCCATCTCCATGGATGTCAATATCAATAAAAGGACTTTCAATGGGAATTTCCAGCGGCAGTGGTTGTGCTTAGAGAGTCAACCAACATGGTAATGCTAGGAAGACTTGGGAGAGGAATGAGGAGGGTTTCAGAGTGTATATAGAGACATTGAGGATTCTTTGAAGGGTGTGAAAGAGTGCCAAGGAAGTCCCAGTAGTAGCCTGCAGCATTAGGGTAGGTAACATAGTACAAGCATAGATGAATTGTAGTGAGGACAGGTGTGATCTTTCTAATGTTAGGTATATTGTATCTTCTGGGTTGACAAATAATGTTACACATTTCTTTCATGGAGTTTGAGGTGGCTACCAAAGAGGACCGAAGGTTTTGTAAACTTGGGAGATTTTGCGAGCAAGTCAACTGAGATAGATATGGGTGAAGGTTGAATGGGATGAGCATTCTGGGGAGGGAGATATACAATTTCAGTTTTAGAATATTAAAGCATATGGCAGCAAAGGGCCATCCGGTGGAAGCTGAATGTGGGTGAGGGAGGGAATTGCTGCTTGTGCTCAATAAAGAAGACCAGAAAGGAGGAGAGGATCTGGGGGTCGTCAACAAAGGAAGGATGGGGAGAATTCAGTGAGATGCGATAGCTTGCATAAGGAAGAGGCACAAAAGGTAAAAAGAAGCTGGCTCCCTGAGGGACTTGGAGCATCGTCAGAAAAGAGTGGCTGCCAAGAGGTGAGAAGGATTTGTCGTAGAGGAACAAGTGAGAACAAGGGACAGATACCCGAAGTCCAATGCTTTCATTCTTTGCCTATTGTGCTTGAAACAAGAGTCGGGTACCTCTGCCCAGTGTATCTTGGAATGTTACATTCTTAAAAGGTGCTAGCTCAATAGCCAGCGCTCACATCCATTGGTTTCGTTTGAATAGAAATCTCTGCAATATTTCTACCATGAGTAATTCAAACAAACCTATATTGGTTTGTGTGATATTTCTATTATAACCATTTTGGTATCCATGATGAGACTTGTCCGATTAGTTAAACAAAGAGTTATATTTTCTTGCATATTTAATCAAGAATTGTTTTGTCGGTCATTGTGAAATATTGTAATATAATTTAATGGCCCGCCTTCACTTAAGTTTGCTTGACACATCATTTCTAACATCTGAAGTTTCGTGCTGGGCATGCTTTCTCAGGGCCATATTTTGAGTAATATTTGTGCAAGGTACAAAGAAAGGAAGCCTAATAATTAAAAATGAAGAATGTGGTAGGAGCTTGTGGTGTGGTTTGGGGTCCTAGTTAAGCCCACAGCAGTGAACACAACGTAACCTTGTCTGACAAGTTGATCATCTTATACTTACGTTTAGTTATTACATTGTGAATGAACTGTTAGTGCAAAACAGCAATATTATGTGTTTATACTGCAATCCTACACCCAAGAGTGAGTAATAGCAGTGGGTAATTAATGAAGAGTTTTAAAAGCCATGTAAGAATGGAAAGCTATGCAGATGGAGATTACCGTGCTCTAGTATGTTTTTAAATGTGTTTTTTATTTTCAAATGATCACATAACAATGAATGACAGTTACACAGTTGCATTGACACTACAAAGCCTTTGCTTCCTGCGAGGTTTATGCACAATGTCCACGGACCCGCCCTCCCCAGCCCACACACCCCCCATATTCCAAACTGCAATCTCATTTCTGTCTTCGGATCTCATCTTCAAGGCGGTCTCAAATCCAGTGACCACATTAACTCATTTAAGATTTGACCCCAATCCATACTCGCTCTCCTTGTTTGCGCCAGAATCTCGGCCTCTGCCAAGCCCCACTGTTGAATATCCTTAACACATTGTGAGAATTCCAGCCTCCTGAGGCATTTCCACGAGATTGCAATCCCTCTTTTAGCCAAAATGAACATCAGTCATACCATCTGTTTCTTGGTTCCCGCCCTCTTTACCCCTGGGATCAGTCCCCACAACCATAATGACGGCATGCACTCATGCGTTGTTTGTACCAGGGAATTTATCTTCTTTATTACTGGTTCAGTGTCCAGTTCATCCAGTATGTCCTCCCACAATTCAGCAAACCTCTTCACCACCCTTGCATATGTTTAAAAAGCAGTCCTGTAACCTCTTGTATGTTTCCCTCCAGAGATCAAAAGGGACAGCTTTCTCTCTGCAAAGACATCCCCTATCTTCTGACATCTGACTTCTCATCCGCCTCAACTTTAATCCCACAAGTATGTTTCTAAGAGTCTCATCAAAGGCCAGGGGAAGATCCGGCTATACATGCCTTCTATCTGTAATTTTCGCAACCGCTTCTTCCATACTCCCCGCGGGACCTTATATATTGGTGCCATTTCCATTGTCTCCATCGTGCTCGGTAAGAGCTCTAGCCATTGTTTATGTTGATGGCCAAAAGCCTTACTGGATCTTACTGGATCCCCGTCTGGCGAGGCCTCTCACCATACTACAGTCTGTAGCTGCGCCGCCATGAAGTATAGTCGTAATCTGACACCGACCTTCCTCCTGACATGAAAGGCGGAGCATTTCTAGAGCTACCCTCCTCCTTCCCGAACCCCAGAGTAATTCCCCAATTTTCATATCCAAAATTCAAAAAAATACATTTTTGATCAGGTATGGGATATTCACAAAGTAATATAATAATCTGGCAGAATCGCCATTTTACATAATGCCACCCGTCCCATCAAGGAGAGCGGCAGTACTTTCCAAAACTAGACGGCATCTCCAGTTCCCGACAACGCTGTGCCGGTATTGTAGACAAGTGTCTCCTTCATAGCATAACATGACCTAACGTAACAGGTGTATTTGAAGTGCCCACGTTTACCCCCAGAGGGGCATCTTGGTGCTATTGACAGATAACCAATGTTTGTTACCCAACTTAATGGTACTCATTTTATCGACCTCGGAAGCATGAAACATCTGCACCCCTAAGTACCCAAACGATTCGAGCTCCCAGTTTACGTCAGTCAGAGAGTGTATCCCGCCCTCTTGTATGCAAGGCTGCCAATGGAAACAACACAGATTTCTCTGAATTGGCCTGGAACCCTGATAGCCCCAGAAAATTACCTAACCCCTCCAGTATGATCGGAACATTCTCGAGCGGGTTAGTAATATACAATAAAACGGTGTCTGCGTACAATGGGATATTATGCATTGTACTGTGAGCCCTTAACCCCGTTTCCAGAATGTATTTCCGAAAATACTGTATAAACGGCTCCAATGCCATGGCAATTGGAATCTGAGAAAACCGGGCACCCCTGTCGTGTACCTCTCCCCACTCTCCATCGAGATCCTGTTGTATGGTGCACTAGTTTGTATAAGAACATTACATAAAGATAAACCATGATCAAATGGGTACTAATATCAGGCCTCTCTTACCTGAGGGTGCTGGAATGATCTTAAAGAATTTGGAAGACCAATTATAACTGAAAATAGGTGCAGGGGATCATTTGGTCAGTCTTGAAGAAAAGTTGGTTAAAATCCTGTGAATAAATTGCTGGATTAAATAAATGGAAAGAGGTGCTTCAATGGTTTCACATATTTTAGAAACTTATCAAGAGTTACTGCTCCCTATGTATTGGGAAGTGTCAATGCTAGGTAGTTATAAGGGCAAAGCATTGGTCTGGGACATGAACCCTGCCTGCAAATCACAAGGTTTAGTCCCACGGGAGTGCTGTTTTAGCCCTAAATCGTTTGAGACTGATAAATCGAGTACCTGTTATTGCAGTACTTAGAAGTTGGAGAAGCCTGTCATTAAGCCCTATACAAGAACACAATATTCTAGTTGAAGGAGGATATTTGGCACATCCTCGTTAGAAGTGGCACAAGTGGTAGTTGGTATCTGGTGAGGCGATCCAAAGAGAAACAAGCCTTGGCAAAACCAATAGTTTTGGCATTTTATTTTTTGTAATGTGATGAATCTTAATAATGTGGCTTAGTGTTATAAATAAATGTAGTTAAAGTTATATTGGTTGTGTGTTCGTGCTAAATACTAATCGTGAAAGGTTGAATATATTGTTTTTATTAGCAGAATAGTAATGATGAAGGCATTTTATGATTAAAAAAGATTTATTGAAATATATATTTATTTTGTACATGGTAAACATTACTCTGGTAATGAAAGTCTGCAGTGATTATATAAAAATGCTTTGTTTGCCAAATTGAAGTTTATTTTTTAATTTATTTAATCAATAAGTTTATTGATTTGTAATATCTTGCCATTGCAGAAGTTTATTTCACATTTAGTGGGTTAATTGTTGGTGATTATGTCATCCACATTTTCAATATCTGGTTCTGTAAATAGAAAGTCTAACAGTGCAGTGTAGAGAGTCACTGTTCATGGTGTGGTGCTTACTGCCTGTGCACAGTATTTTGACAGCGGAAATGCGCACCATAGTAAGTGTGCATTGGGCATTTTGAAGGAATAACCATTGTGACTACCCCTCTTTGCTCAGTAGCGCAAGCTGAAGATGGGAGGATGCCGGTTTGGTTTTTGCTGGGCTGACACGGATAATAAATGTGTTGTTTTCCATTTTACAGGTCTAATACAGTTAAACATTCTCCTTTTGTTATGTAATTAGTGAATTTGCTTTTTTCAACTTTGTATATTATGCGGTGGGGGCGGATTGTTAGTGGGGTGAGTGGAACGGGGGCAGGATTGTTGGTGGTGTGAGCGGGAGTGGGCGCTCGGTAGTTATTGTGCTGGGCTGGGACACACTTGCAGGGTCAGGCCACTAATTACCCCCCATGCCAGCAGAACAGTGCTATTCCCCTGGGAGGGCAATTTGGCACTAGGCCATCTGAATAATGTTTTTTTGTGGTGGAGGTTTCCATATGCCCATTGGCCTTATTCACATTTCCTATCATTTTGCAGTTTACCCGTACTTGGTGGCAGATGACTGGTAGGTGGTATGTATCTGGCCCACGGAAGGGAAAGATTTGCAGATAGCAGCCTGAAGGTTTGGATGTGTTATTGGTGGACTGAGTACAGATGCTAATTTTTTGTTTGTTTCCTTTGCAGTTGTGGCTGGTTGAAGCTTTTGCTGACTTATGTAAGTAGTTACAAATGTGCATTTGTTATTATGCATTGTAATTGGGGGTGCAGGGGTTGGATTGTTAGTGTGGTGGGTGGGACTGTGGCTGGAGTGTCAGTGGTATGGGTGGGAATGGGTGGTGCAGAGGTAATGTGTTGAATGATGGATGTTCCCTGAATAGAGGATGTTGTCTGCTTTGTTTGGAAACCCCTTTCTGAAACATGTTTGTGCTAGTAATGCAGATGTTCATTTCTTCTGAGCATGCAATGCACACCTGCTATGGAGCTCTTTCCTTTTATTAGAATGGTCACTATTTGTGTCGACCGTCTCCAAGTCCAGCAGTGGTCCCAGTGAGGCCCGGCAAGGTTGCCATCCTTTCCCAGGTGTCAAAGCTGTAACGCAGGCCACTCAGAGGTCCAGGACAGTTGGGGGTGATGTTGCTGGCCTTGAGCGCCTATGTGGTCGATTGTCCCCAAGTTCAGAAGTGGTCCCAGGTTTCCCCGGCAGGGTCCTTATTCCTTCCTGTATTTGTATTTATTGTATTTATATAGCCCTTAATCCAAGGCGCTTCACAGTTTAACAAGAATACATCAAACATGGAACAGTAGAAGCAAACAATATATATTAGTCAAACCAAAAAGCAGTATGCAGACCAATTTGCTTATGAGTAGAAGGAGGAGAGCAGCAGGATGGGGAAGGAAGGATGAGGGAGAGAGAGTAGGGAGTAAAGTGCGTAGTTGGAAGAGAGGCCATAGGAAAGAAGGGGGAAGATGAATAGAACTAAGATGGGGGTACTAGAGGGAGAGAGAGAAATAGAAAGGGTAAAACAAGGGGGTGTGGCTCGGAGCGGCCGTGAGTAGCATGGCTTCTTAGGAGCTCCTGCAGGGCCCACTGCGCCACCACTACTACCGCCGCTTCCAGACCCCGTTTTTAAACGTAACCGAAAGCGAATTTGTATGAATCCATGCTGCAGCCGTCGCCCGAGCGGGTCCCCGCTCCGTTGCCGATTTGGGGTGGTTCGGTGTGTTTTTCTTGCCGGGACCCGCTCGACTTGAATATGGCGGCCGCGAGCCGATCCGACGAAGCTACCCCATGAGGGGGAGGGGCAGGCTCGTCAAAACAACTGTAACCGCCTAACTATCCCAGCTCGATATCCCGCACTGGCACAGCCTACCCAGCATGTTCCCCTGAAGCCTGCATCTACAGCCTCTCTCCGGCAACTCAAACGGAACTTGTGGACTAGTGAAGGTGGCGCAGCGCCGGTGGCCTGCACTGCTCTTACCCGAAACTGCTCCGGGGCCGACAAGGACTCCAGACTCTGGTGGGCCCTCCGGCCCGGCCTCCCTGCCTGTGCCTAGCTCCTCCTTTCCCCCGGTCTACGCAGGGGTTTGTTCATCTGCGGCTCCCCACCCGGCGGGCGGACAAGCGGGGTCCATCGCGCCGGTTGGAGCTGCGAGCAGAGGATGACGCGCTCTGCAGGCTCCCGTCTGGGGCTTCTCGGCCTCGATTCCCCTGCTTCTGCCACGGCGGCTCTATCCAGCCGACTCACCCAAGCGCCATACTAGAACGAACTGAGCCGCCGGAATCCACCTGGGGTTGCGCCCCCTTGGAGCTGCAGGGTCCCCTCCGGACTGCCTGCCCATCATTCTCTGCATCTCCAATCCTCAACACAGTGGGCTTACTTATCCGAGGTCTCGTGAAGCGGCCTGAAGTCTCTACACCCTCTGGACAGCACACCAAACCAGACCCCTTGAAGTGAGGAGTGGGGGGCAGGGGGAGCACCACTTCAATCCAACAAGTCCTGAGGCCTGGGCCCGCACAGATTTCTGGATCTCACCAGCACCATCAGTGGGTGCTTCCAGGCCCCCTCGCCGGTCTTGGTGGGGCCGCTGAGCCTTTCCTAAGGGGCTCCCCGCGGCACCTTCCCCTCCCCTCCGGGGTCCACCTATCGATCCTCTGAGGCCCACCAGATCCAGCTGAGGGCAGCGAAATACATAACCATAGTCCCCTCCCCAGGGCTGAGCTCCTCGGGCTGAATCTGGCAGAGCAGACCTCAACGAGGGCCTTCGAGCTCTCCCTTTGCGGAGTGAAGCTAGAGTCCCACGCAGAAAGCTCTCCCACAGAGACCTAGTAGTGTCAAGAGGGCAAAAAGCAGCAAGGCATCCAAACAAGCTGATATTGTCTCCCTAATGGCTAATTCATCTGCTGAAATTTCCAGAAAGGGGGACCCTCTGGAAGACACTTCCAATAATCCCATATCCACGGCGCATCAGCCCAAGGCCCCTCCCAGATGGTCACCAAAGCAGATCTACA
This sequence comes from Ambystoma mexicanum, assembly GCF_040938575.1. NCBI lineage: Eukaryota > Metazoa > Chordata > Amphibia > Caudata > Ambystomatidae > Ambystoma > Ambystoma mexicanum. The sequence continues at coordinate 526,206,177 of NC_090940.1, forward strand.
AGATCTACTGTCAGCCTTGACCAAAGAAATCCAAAAAAGCACAGAAGAGGTCACGAAGAAAATCAACTTCCTGGATAAGCAGGTGGGGGAAGTAGAACACCGAACCGCAGAACTTGAATCCGAGGTCTGCGACCAAAGATTTGAAGGAGAACAGGACAGGGACAGGATCGCAGCTCTAGAAGCAAGATGCAATCTCCTAGAAACAAGAGGACGTGGAGAATCGCTCTCGGACGAACAACATCCGCCTAAGAGGGATCCCATCATCCATCTCAGATGCAGAACTAAAAGGCTATGTCTCGGCCCTCAGATTTATAATCACACTCCTGGATAACTCGCCCCTAGAGCTGGACCGAGTACACAGAACCTCCCCAAGGCGGGAGTCCACGTCCCCCCCCACGGATGTCCTGGTCAGAATACACTTTTTCCAACTGAAAGAAGAGATCATGCACGAGGCGAGGCAAATGTACCAGATCACCTTCCAGGGGTCCACAATTTCACTCTATCAAGACTTGGCCACCTCCACCCTTCAAAAAGGAAAAACCATGCGAACATTAACGGAGTGGTTGCGAGAAAGGAAGATACCATATCGATGGGGGATCCCGGCTTCGGTCAAATTCAAATGGGAAGCGGCCCAGAAGCAAATTAACTCACCAAAAGAGGCAGCAAAATTCACGGGTCTCGGAGGACCGGAGGGAGAGTCGGACTCACAGGATTCAAACCGCCCTCCGCCCCGGTGCAAGCCTTCAACAGGTGAATGGTCAAAAGCCGCCAGGCGGCGTCGGCTACGGGGTCCCCCCAAGAAAACCAGCAATCCGGGATGATCAAGCAGCAACAACGTTAATGGGCCCCGGCCCTAAAGTCCAGGGATAAGATTCTTCACAGGCGACAATCTAAAAGGTGAGAAGCTTTATTCAGCTCACAAAGGTTCAGGTTCCTCATGGATGAAGTCCTCAAAGAATCTTCCTTGCAAACACTTCTACAGTGCGGGAGCAATGTTCGAGCTCCAATATGTTCCATTTCAACAGCCCAGTTGGCCATTATCAAGCGCAGTGGTGCCACCAGTTCCCCAGTGGCAGTAGGATGATGGTTCTCCTACCAGTTCAAGAGGGGGCGGGAGGGATGTAAGGGTTATAGTGGGACCAGCCCATGGTCGGGAGCTCCGGTCTCTCTGGGCCCAGGCCTCACATTCAATTTTGCAGCAGAACGCAACAACAACTATGTTTTTACAAGCCTAAGGCAGCAAGCTCTTTCCCAGCAGACTCTCGGTCTCGGTGGGGGGACACGGATCGATACACACCTAACGCAAAAGAAATAGTCAATGGTCAACCTCAAGTGAGATAGTAATCCTCACATGGAATGTCCAAGGCCTGAATTCGCCACGAAAACGAAATTCAATGGAACACAGACTGGGACAATTATCGAGAGACATCATCCTTCTTCAAGAAACTCACCTGCTGCAGGAAGATGAACACCGGGTGAGATTCAGCAGGTATAAAAGAGCATACTTCGCCTCCTCCGGCAAGAAGAAAAGAGGAGTGGCAATCCTACTAAGTGATAGAGTCCCACTGTCAAAGATCACCATAAGGAGAGACCCGAAAGTGCGTTTCCTCCTTCTAAAGGGCTTTTTCGAAGAACTCCAAATCACCTTCGTTTCAGTATATGGCCCCAACACATCTCAAGCCAACTTCATCTCAAACCTAATACCAACAATCCTAGCTTTCCACGAAGGCCACCTGCTCATGTGCGGGGACTTTAATTGCATGCCAAACCCACAATTGGACAAAACATTTCCCCCCACAAACGCAGACTTCGCACAAGCACTATCAATAGCCAAACTGCTCAGAGAAACCGAATCCGTCGACGCATGGAGGTTATTCAATGGCACTGCGAGAGACTACACTCACTACTCCTGTGTGCATAAAGGATTCTCAAGAATAGACCTCATACTCATATCTGGATTTTTGTTCCCCTGTCTTAATAACGCAGAAATCCACACCTGCATTATATTGGATCACGCCCCAGTATCTGTTAACCTAGCCATCTCAGGCCAAAATCATCCCGCCCAAAGACACTGGAAAATCAATGACTCATTGTTATTAGATAAATGCATCAGATTGGAAACCGAAGAAACAATCTCCAACTATTTCAAGGAAAACACGACAGAGAATTTCCCCATTAACATCATCTGGCACGCCATGAAAGCTGTTGTCAGAGGCACACTAATTAGTGTCGGAGCGGAACAAAGGAGAGTCTCGAACATCATGTCAGCTAAATTGGAGGAAAAGGTAAAACAACTGGGGGACGAACTGAAACTGCTCAGCTCCAGAAAAGACGGAGAGAGCTCTGAGGAAAGCTAAAACAGCACTCGAAATGCACTGTGCCGACCGCACAGCCAAATCCTTTGCGTTCACAAGGCAGTTCTATTACATTAAAGGGAAGAAGGCAAACAAAGTGCTGGTGCAAAAACTGAAAAAGATCTGCAGCCGAAACAATATTCTCAAATTAAGGGGGGAAGACGGAAACCCACTCTACTCTGAGGCAGAGAAAATCGAGGAACTGATGAAACACCACAAATCAATAATGTCCGGAAAGCCTACCACACTAGACAATCTGCCAAACTATCTACGCACTATACCTCCCCGTGGTTCCTCCCAGCTGGAAGACCTAGAATCTCCCATCACTATCGAAGAAATCACAGAAGCTATAAAAACTCTCAAACCTGCTGCACCGGGCCTTGACGGTCTATCTGCAAACTTTTACAAAAAATATGCCAGAATCCTAGCGCCCCAAATGGCAACCCTATTTAACTCCTTCCTATCTTCGAGGTCAGTCACCGGATCAATCGCTCACAATGTTGTTGCATAAATCCGGGAAGGACCCCGAACTAGCAGCCTCCTACCGCCCAATCTCACTCCTGAACAATGACGGTAAGATTTTTGCTAAAGTACTGGCCAGAAGGCTTGGTCCGATCCTACCATCCCTGATTGACCAAGATCAGACGGGATTTATCCCAGGGAGAGGGACCATGATAATATCAGGAGGACAGTAAACATTATCGAAAGCGCTCACAAACTGAAAGTGGGAATGGCCGTTCTATCTCTTGACGCACATAAAGCCTTTGACCTGGTGGACTGGGGGTATATCCGGGCAGTCCTCGAGCATTTTGGCTTCGGCCCAAATTTCATCACATGGGTAATGGCCAACTACCAATCTCCTACCACACAGCTGCGGGTCAATGGCACCAGATCCGGGCCAATCCACATATCCAGGGGCACGAGACAGGGATGCCCACTCTCACCCTTGATCTTTGCTCTATCCATGGAACCTTTCGCAGCGAAAATCAGGCAAAACATTAGAATAAGTGGGTTATCCGTGGGAGGCCACTAATATAAAATAGCACTCTATGCGGATGATGTCCTAATTACAGCATCAAATCTGGCTATGTCCTTGGGCGCCCTGTGGGAGGAGATCGCAGAATTCGGATTCCTATCCTGGTTCAAGGTAAATCTATCCAAATCTGCCGCCTTAGCAGTTAATCTCTCCAAACAAGAAAAAGACTCCCTTAGCCCCCTAATGCCGATTCCATGGGAGACAGGTGAAATTGATTACCTTGAGGTGCATATCCCAAATTACTCCTTACGCTTGTACTCAACTTCCCGCAATTGATCAGAGAGCTTCAAAATGATCTTAAAAGGTGTAAGCCCCAGGAAATGTCCTGGTTCGGTCGGATTTCCGCCATTAAGATGAATCTAATCCCCAGATGACTGTACCATTGCACGGCATTACCAATTCACATCCCTGGTCTGGCCCTGACAGTCCTGCAAAAGAAAATTCAAGAATTCGTATCGGGGGGGGGGGGGGGGAGGGTTTGGGGGGGAAACCTTGCATTGGCAAACGTATAATGATGAGGGGGATACCACAGGGAGGTTTGGGAGTCCTCGATCTGGCCAGATACACCCTAGCAGCACAATTGTCCCACACATTCTCGTGGGTTCAAGAGACAGACACACCAAAATGGTTGCATCTTGAAGAAGCTTGGTACCCGGTAGAGCCCTCAGCACTCCCACACCTACCAACCATAAAATCACAAGCAAACAGCTGCCCCCTACTGGCAACGATAACAGTCCGCTACTGAAAGGCTGCAGCACGGAAATGGGGCATCCGTGGACACCTGGGCCCCCTAACTCCCATCTGGAACAACCCTGAATTCACTCCAGGCATGTCCCCGCACAGCTTCTAACCATGGATAGTGAGTGGTTTACATAAAACCAGTGATTTCCTAGAAGCAGGGGCACCTATCTCATTCGTGAGGTGCAAAGAAAAATTTGGGGTTGATGAACAAGAAAGATTCCACTATGCCCAAATCCGACATTGGATGTCCCACAGGGGAACCAGAGAGAAATGATCCGGAGAGTGAACAGCATTGAAACTATCTCTAATGACCCCTACCAGCAAAGGCAGAACCTCGGCCCTTTACCGACTCCTAGATAGGGCAGACCCATCCAAAAAAGAAAGATACATGTTAGAATGGGAAAAGGACCTGGGTAAGGAAATAGGACTGGGGAAAAATGTGTGCCAGGCTGCATAAAAGCTCACAATGCATCACATACAGGGAAGGGGGCTACAAACTCTGCTATAGGTACTACGTGACTCCGGCTCAAATCAACAGGGCCAATCCGAATATTCCCGAAACCTGCTGGCGTGGGTGCCCAGCACCCGGCTCATTGTTCCACATAGTATGGACATGCCCGAAGGCAGAAATATACTGGAGAGAGGTAATTAAACACATCAAGGACATTTCTGGCCTCTCCATCCCGTAGGATCCCGGAATCATCACACAGGTGATGGCGCTTTCCCACTCTCAGGCCACATCTCCCGGCTATGCATGCACCTACTCCTAACAGCGAGAATTGCAATGGCCCGGGTGTGGAAAGACAAAGACTGACCCTCAGTGGCTCTTTGGTGGGCTAAGTGCTGGGACATAGCGGTCGCCGAAAAGATTACCGCAATCGGAGCAGGCTCTCTGAACAGAGCCCTAAACATATGGGACGCATTCATGGACTACGCCGCCAAGTTCCTTGCCCTCACCAGAAGGCCTCCATTAACAAGATGGCTTCAAAGCAGCCCGCTTTAGTGAACTACTATCTCTCGCCATAGAATTCCACTACACAGATTCCCGGTGGGCTACTGTGGTCAGAATGTGCCATGGACTATAGCGCTCAGTCCACCAACTCGGCCCCCTAACCGCCGATTTCACAGAGAGACATTATCACTTTTATATGCCTAGTGATTGCTGATTTGTTGTTGCTGCTATGCCCATTGTAATGCTCATCTGTAAAACCCAATAAAATGTTGTTAAGAAAAAAATAAGACAGGGTAAAAAAGGGGGAATAGGGTGTCAGGGAGGGGAATGAATGAGTGATTTCAAGGAGGAACGGAAGGAAGCATAGGTAGGGATGGAGCGGATAGAAGGTGGCAGGGAGTACCAGTGTAAAGGGGCAAGGAGCTGAAAGGAGGGGAAAGCTGTAATGCAGCCCGTCCAAAGCTTTAGGATGGTCAGGGGGAGATGGCCCCCGCCTTCGGCACCTATCTCCCTCGTTTGTTGACGGACCCTCCTGTTAGGAAGGATTCTCCAAATGTGCCAATTTCCCTTACCTTTTGAGACTCCCAGCAACTTTGCTGTATTGCGGGGATTTAATTTTTTTTACCTGGAAAGAGTGTGAGCATTTTATTTCCCACTCTCATGTATTTTGGATGTGTTTTTACTTTTGTGTTCTTTGGTTATGGTGTTTTACACAAACTCCATGGCATCATCTTTTTCTGTGTGTCAAACAGCACCTTCAGTGCATTGGCACAGGGTTGTCCTTCAGACTCCCCAAGGTTTAAATACCTTCACTGGGACTGACTACTGTCTCTCAGAGCATGTACAGTTAAACTTACTTTGCTAGGAAGGAGGTGTAAGTGGGGATAGAGAGCGGTAAGGAGTTCCAGTGTAGGGGGGCCAAGAGCTGAAATGAACAGAAGCGAGAGGCGGCACATGGTGACAGGGGTACAGTGAATAAGAAGAGGTCAGCAGAGCGGAGAGAATGAGAGGGAGTGTAAAATGAGAGGAGAGGCGAGAGATAGTGGGGAGCAAGGTTGTGGAGTTATTTGAAGACCAGACAGAGGAATTGTAATTTAAGTTGGGAGTAGAAAGGAAGCCAGCCAAGTTGAGAGAGCGAGGAGGAACTAGTCTCGAGGGCCGAGTAGACCGAGAGCACGGATAGAGGAGTGGTAGATGGATTTGAGGGGGGTCAGAAGAGAGACAGGGAGTCCAAAGAGGAGAGAAGAGCAGTAGAAGAGACGGGAGAAGATGAGGGAGGAGATTAAGAGTTTAGAAACATGGAAGAGGATGGAGGATCTGATCTTGAGAATGTTGTAGAGATGGTGCCGACAGGATCGAGAGGTGATAGAAATGTGGTGGGACAAGGAAAAGGAGGAGTCGAAGTTGAGACCAAGATTGAAAGGGGGAAAGTGTATGGAAGGAAGAGGGGTAAGGGAGAGTGTGTTAGAAGGAAAGAAAAGGACTTCCGTCTTGTCAGTGTTGAGGGGGAGAAAATGGGATGACCTCCAGTTTTTCATAGTTGTAAGGCAGGAAGATAAGGAGTGATGAAGATGAGGAGAAGGAGAGAAAGAGTTGGGTGTCATCAGCATAGAAGTGGTGGGAAATGCCGAAGGAAGAGATGACGAGAGCGAGAAGGGAGGTGTAAAGAGAGAAAAGGAAAGGTCTAGTACAGAGCCTTGGGGGACACCATAGTCCTGGGGGATGTTGGAAGAGGTGCAGCTGCCCCAAGAGACCACATAGGAACGATTGGAGAGGTAAGAGGAGAACCAGGTTTAGATCAACTACCATGATTTTTCCCGACCGCTAACAACGGTAGCTAAAAATCAGGGGTAACCATGTTTTTCAATATGGCGCTGCAGTCCTATCTGTAAAAACTCTGGTTATCTTTTTTCGCCATTTCTTTTAAGAAAAGTCCTTCTTGTGTTTGTCTCTGCGCGCCAAACCAGGTTTGGTCCCTTTGTTCGTGCCCTTTGGTGGGCTTCTGTGCTGGAGCCCTCCTCTGGTGCCAGAGTGTCTGGGGTGGACAGGATGTGAGGGAGGTGCCCAAAGCTCCCTGTGCTTAGTCTCCTATGAGACCTGAATGTATTCTGGTGTGATTGGCCGGCTGGCTGTTCGACAAGGTTAGCCACCCTGCTGTGTGAGTGACAGCCAAGCTGAATGAATGGGGGAAAACTGTTTAAAAGCAGGTCTCTGGGACTTGGAAATCAGAGTCGACCACTGGTACGAAAGAACCAAAGAGGAGAGGAAGGAAGAGGACTGCTGCAACTCCTGGATGACCGGTGAAGCCCTGCTGCAGGTCCGAATTGCCTGAAACTCCGACGACAGAGAAGCCCTTCAATGTTAACATCTTCCCTTGAGTTTGGTGGGAACAACCAACTCGCAAGCCACCTGGACACCATCCTATTCTGGTCGAATTGTCATCAGAGTACTGTTGAAAACCGGATGGCCAGAGGGAAGGAAACCAGGGGGACTTTAAGGCACTCACACCTTAAAGCGACATCTTGCTACAGCTTTTGGCCACTTCCCTGGGCAGTGCAGGAACCTCCCGACATCCTCCTTTTTGTCCCCACGACTGAAGCTCAGGAACAGCGAGATCTGCTCAAACTGCCAGGAACAACTGCCTCAGCTATAGCTTTCTTCATTTAAAAAGGTACTGTGCAAACGCGGTCCAGAAATCATTTCGGCCATCGAGAAAGTGCTTGAAACTTTCCTCAACTATGAAGGCTTGTCTTTCCCTAAACATTCATCAAACTTTTCGCCTAGCCAAATCCTTTAAAAATCTGTGGCAAAGACTTAACCGTTACTTACCAGAACTGTGCTATCCTATACAAAAGACTCTGAACCATTGACTTTGGCCCAGATCTATTGAGAGAAATTACTGGTTGTATTTACCTGAAACCCTTTTCCCTGCCTATGATTGTATTTGGGCTGTCTATTTTTATAACTTTTTCTTTTCCCCTCCCTTCCTAAGTATCTAAAGTGCCATTTTGCTCACACTTCAGTTTTGAGCTAAACTTGTTTAGTTACTTACCAGTTGGGTTTTTGTGGTGTATTAGTGTGTGATATTGAGATGCTAATGTAATGTTTTATAAATGATTGAGTAAATAAATGTATATTCTTTTACTGAGAAACCTTGAGTAAGTGTTTACTTGAATCACTGTTGTGGGTGGTCCGTTGTGTAACTTGTTCTACTGCTCACTTAAACTCTTGAGATAAGTCTGGCTACTCAGCCATCGCTACCACTTTAGTGTAGTACAGGCTTGTACCAAAGGTGAAATTGTGCTTACACTTGTAGTCCTAATTGTCTGTAGTGGTCCCCAAGGGTGTTAAGACGGATTTCTGAACTCTGTCCTGGCGGCGCAGAGGTTCAGAAGGCCAACCTAATTACTTGGAACATGGTAACCTCTGGACAAGCCAGACCAATCAGGGTAGCGATCGCGGCGGTCAAGACTAGGTCTCAAGAGGGGTGAGGGTGACTGAGCCCGCAATGAGCACACAAAGCAAGGACACTTACAAACTACTCCAAACAGGTGTTATATTAAAAATATATACACATTTATTCCAAGGCCTTTGCAATAATGACCGCAGAGAAATCACAATAAAACTCTAGTAAACCAACACATACCAAATCAATACAATATATATACAAATACAAACAAGTCTAAAGCGTTAGATGCATGAAATGTGTAGTCCACCTAGAAGGGGAGGAAAACAGGCAGTGCGAAATAATGATTAAACCCAGTCCGCCTTCAGAGGCACCTAACTAAAAGGAAGTCCAAGCCCTACGAAGAGTGGAGCCTTGTGCTCAAAAGTACCTGCACACGCTGGTGCCAACGGGCAAAAAGGGGAGTCTCTTCGAGGGAATCAGGCAGTTCAGTTTGGTGCACAAATGAAGAAGAACAGAGTTGCGCGACTCAAGCGCAGTCTCCACTGTGGGCAGAAGCAGAGCGCGAGTACGGAAAGGCGTGCTGTTTGACACAGCGGGGAAAAGCTATGGGCTCCTGCAGGAGGGCGACCAGTTCCTAGCTAGGCTTCTCACCGGTCCCCGATGCAAGCAGACCAAAGCTTCTCCGCGTCAGTTTCAGTGCTGGCAGGTTCAGGAGAGCAGGGGACGTCTCGTCATCGTTTAGATTCTGCAGCAGCAGAGTTGAGTTAAAGATGTCCCAAACGAAGTGAACCCGCACAGTTTGTTACCACAGCAGGGCAACGGAGCGGCCGTGTGTATCTCCGCCAAATGTACACCACTCACTTCAGACCTGGGAATGCCAAGTGTACGAATCGTGTGAGAGTGACAAGGACTCGAAATACAACACAACCTGGCGGCGGTTACAGAGCAAGACTCCTGGGTAGGCTGGTCAGTCTGCTGGATGGCCCTGAGACACTTCCGAAGGCTTACGTGCAGGAGATGGTGAAGATGCCGAGAATAGCTGTCCCCGCTATTCCAAGGGTCGAAGTACCAGTACAGGCCTTCTGATTCGATCAGAGGTAGAAAGGGTTTCGCAAGGCGACAGCAGTGCAGAGGAGCAGTCCTTCAGCGGGTCACCAGCGATTCCTCGGTTCAGCTTCGTGGTTGCAGGATACTTGGCTCCTGTATTCCTTTTTTCGTGAGAACTCAGGAGATCGACATGGTAGTGGCGTTTCCAGCCCCCTCTTATCCACGGTTCCTTTCGCACCAAAACGGAGGGGACCCAATGGGAGATCCGCTCATCAAACACTCACACCATACGTGGACCTATCACGGACCACGGTGGTCCCAGGCATTCACACCACCCTAGACTCTCTGGCACCCAGGATGTGTATTGGGAACAGCATCGCAGCCCACATCCTGGAGGCACACACAAGGCCTGTAGAAGCAAGCGAAAGCATCTGTGTTTCGCGGGAAAGTACATGCCCAAATAAGGAAGGCCCCGGGTCGGCTCGACCTGGGGAAGGTGAAGGGAGCAAGATGGTCAGCGGACAGGACAAAGGAGCCTCGTGGACTGGCCATTTTGGGAGCCAGGCCACCATTTTGGGCTAAGCGTGAGGAACGCGCTTAAAACGCCAAAAGGAGCTCAAAACACAAACGATCGCTGCCACCATTCCCGTCCGTGATTCACTTGCACCGATCAGTTACAATCCAAAAAGAGTATGTAGGGCCTGTAGAAGTCTAGAGACCCAAGAGAGCAGTAACTTAGCTTACAGTGCCCTCTTGTGTCATGTTGCATGAAAGCCGCAACATGATAAAGAAACTATGGAAAACATCGTTTCCCGGTACTGACTGTCTTAAGGGCATGTCAGTTTCCCCGTAAGAATGGAGCGAAAGCCCAGAGGAGTGCAGCAGAAAGCTGCACTTCTCTGGCAAAGTCTAGATCATGGTGAAAACAACAGCAAAAAGTTTAGGGGTTGCCACATGGAAGGAAAATTACCCACAATTAAGAAATCTTTCCTAACAAAGGGTACTGCAGGTGATTCTGCCTAACACTGGTGTACAGCGGTGCAGATAAAGTATACTTGTTACATTTAGAGTGCTACTTTTACTTTTGTTTAAACAATCCTCCCAAAGCAAAGCAACACTGGTAAAGCAATTGTTTTATCATGACTGATATGGAAAGCTACAGACTGGAGACCCTAGTGACTTTAACTGTTGCTCAATTGAGAGATATGTGTAAAGCTAGGAATCTCACTGAAAAAGGCAAAAAGGTTGAATTGATAGAAAAGTTGTTAGAATACCAAAGTCTGAGGAGTGGGTCAGAAACCCCCACACCTACAGCAAATGTGGAACATGTTGATGAGGATGATATGTCGGAGCCCAGCTCTAATATTGTGGATGAGTTAGATGAAGCAGAAGAGTCTCAGAATGTAGGCCCTGTCTTACCTCAACCTGCTCATAGGCCTCAACCTTTGTCCACAGGGACCACACCAGGTTCAAACCAATGCCCTGAATTTGTCTCACTTGACAAAATGAGACTGGAGTTAGAATTTAAAAGAATCCAAGCTCAAACTGAAACAAATCATCAAGAGCTTAGACTCGGAGGAATGGAATTGAATAATGCACTTGAAATGAAAAAGTTGTCTCTTGAAACCGGTTCTCTCCCAGAGTACTCTAGGTCTTCCAGTCCGAAGAGGCCTTGCATGCCCAAAGATGCAAACAGTATGTATGAGGTTAAGCTTGATATTTTGCATTGGTTGGCTGCTTTTGAATATATCCATGGGATTCAAGACATTACAGGGAATCAGTTGATTCCTTTGCTTTTTTCTAGGCTACCCCCTGTTTGCAACTGATGTGGTAATGGAGTTGGGGATATAGACACAAAGGAGTATAAAACGGTGAAGCTATCTTTGATAGCTAAACTTGGGAAGACCCCTTTTCAGTATCTTAAGAGGTTTAGAACCCTCACAAAGCATGATGGGACCCCTTGGGTTACCTGGGTGACTGAATGTTTGAACAACTTAGATGGATGGGTTAAGGGTTACAGAGTGAAAACTTATGAAGGTATGAGGAATTTGTTCATGTTGGAATCTATTTATGATGCCTGCTCTCCTGAGGTGAGACAGCACTTGGCTGACTCTAAAGAAATTGATCCAAAGAAGTTAGCAAGGGCTGCCGACTTGTAGGTTGCCAACAGGGCTACTCACAAGGATTCTGGGGCAACTTGGATAAAGGATGATGGGAAGCAGCACAAGAAAGATACCAAGGAGAATTCCAATACTTCCACTCCAAAAGAGGTCCACAAATATAACAAGGATAAGCCCCAAGGGAAACCAAATCGGGCTACTGTACCTTCTGGGGACAAAACAGAAGGAGGTCAGAACAAACCCCCATTCATAAAGAAATTTGGTAAATGTTATGCTTGTGAGTCAACTGACCATGTGAAAGGGGATCCCAGACGTAAGGGTAAACCTTCAGGAGTCCACACTGTCTCCTTAGCCTTCTCCCCAGTGGATGAAGAACCAATGGCAAGTGGCAACTGTGACTTACTGGCTGAGGAACCCATGAAAGTCTGAGTCAGTGTCTCTTTAGTGTCCCTGGGTCTGTGGGAACAACATAATTTAGATATTTACAACTCTATTCCAGACAATACTAAAGAGTATTACAAAGACAGTGTTCTTGTCAATGGTCAGGAGACCCCTGCCATTCGAGACACTGGGGCCAGCATAACTGTAGTTGAATCATTTTTCAAGGTTGAGGAAGTTGCTAAGGCACCCAAAATCTTACCTAAGCTTGCTGGAGCCCCTGTCCAAATGCTTCCACAATTACCAGCTCTCATCCAGTGTAATCCTATGACTGTCAAGATAGCTGTAAGTGTGCAGAGTGAAGTATCCGGGAGAGTCCTGTTGGGGAATGACTTAAAAACTCTTGGAGTCGTATCAAGCACCCCCAGGCCTCCCAGCAAAAGGAAACAGGAGCAGACTAGGAAGGCCAGAGAGAGTACCGTAAAGGGCTCTCCAGAGGAGATTATAGAGGAAGCTATAACTCCAAGTCCACAGGACTTGCTGACTGCAATTTCTAGGAAGGAGAAGGAAGAGGGGCAACCTAAAACCTCCAGGAAGAAACCAGCCAGCACTCCTTTACTACCAACAAGGACATCCCCGACAGGACTATCCAAATTCACACCTGTGACTCCTACATCAGCTGAGGCTGAGTGTGTGGAACAACCTTGTGTGGTTGAATCAGCTGCTGAGGAATCAGAGCTGGAAGAGGACCTTGCTCCTGTTGGGGATCTGGATCCTGCAGACCTTCCTGAGCTGCAGTCTTTACTGGCAGAAGGTGGACACTGTAGGGCAGACTTCAGCAGAGGTCAAAGAGAGTGTCCTACTCCTGAAGGTCTTCGCCAACAGGCAGCTTCCCAGCTGGATGGGCAAGAGCCAGGGAAGCATAGGCTGTACTGGGAAGATGGCCTCTTCTACAGTGAACCAACTGAGTCTATCCCAGTGGACTACAGAAGACATGTAGTGCCTCTTAAAAGCAGATTCTAGTTCTTACATTTAGCCCATGAGATACCTTTGGCTGGTCACTTGAGTTTCAAGAAGACCAAGGAAAGGCTCTCTTTATATTTCTACTGGCCTAAGTCGGGGTCTGATGTAGATAAGTTCTGTAGGAGCTGTCACACTTGCCAAACCTCTGGCAAGAGTGGAGCCAAGAATGTGGCACCCTTGGTGCCACTCCCAGTGGTGGGAGTTCCTTTTGAGAGGGTGGGAATCGGCATTGTTGGTCCCTTAGACCTTCCCACATCTTCAGGAAACAGGTTTATCCTGGTTGTAGTAGACCATGCTATTGGGTATCCTGAAGCTATAGCTTTGAGGACTGTTACAGCTCAGGCTGTTGCTAAGGCCCTACTTGGTATTCTTTACCAGGGTACGCTTTCCTAAGGAAGTTATCTCTGACCGGGGATCTAATTGTATGTCCCACTACATGCAGGCCATGTGGAAAAACTGTGTAACTTACAAGCAACTTACAAGTTCTCAACTGCCTACCATCCACAGACAAATGGATTGGTAGAGAGGTTCAACCGTACAATGAAGAGAATATGTGCTTTAGAGGAACCTCTTAGGAGAAAGTGGGACCTTCTACTGCCATGACTTCTATTTGCATATAGCGAAGTCCCTCAGGAGGGAGTTGGATTTAGTCCCTTTGAACTTCTTTATGGCCATCCACTTAGAGGCCCCTTTTCACTAATTAAGGATGGGTTGGAGAATGCTCCTTCCCCCAAGCCACAGTGAGAGTCACTGACTATGTGATAGGTCTCCGGAGGAGAATGGCACACATGATGGCAGAAGCATCTGCTAACCTAAAAGCAGCTCAGGCTCTGGCCAAACATTGGCATGACCAGAAGGCCAACATGGTTGAGTTTACTCCAGACCAGCAAGTTTTAGTTAGGGTACCTACAAGGCAGAGGGCTTTACATGACAAGTGGATGGGACCCTTCAAGGTTGTGGGTAAACTTGGAGAGATCAACTATCTGGTGGCCTTTGGCAATCCTAAGGAGGCTCCCAGAGTCTTTCACACCAACCGTTTAAAGGCTTATGTCTCAAGACCAGACGTAGGAGCTTTGCTTCTAGCTTCAGCTCAAGAGGAGGAGGAGAGTGAACCTCTACCTGACCTACTCAGAAGCTAACCTTTAGATGAGAAAGTAGAAGGAGTCAATCTCTCTTCTAACTTGACACCTGAACAACAGGAGGAGTGCAAGTTTCTGTTAAATCAGTTTGCCTCCCTGTTTGCACTATCAGGCTTCACCCCTTGGGGCTAGCATGATATTCACACTGGTGACCGTTTACCTGTCAAAAACAGAGGTTACAGGATGTCAGATCATGTAAGATCCCACATAAAGGAGGAGGTCAACAAGATACTTGATCTCTGGGTAATAGAGCCCTCTACCAGTCCATGGTCTAGTCCAGTTGTTCTAGTTTCAAAGGCAGGATCCAAGGAGTTGAGATTCTCTATGCACTATAGAGCTCTTAATGAAGTCACAAAGACTAATGCCCACCCTTTACCAAGGACAGATGAACTGGTGGATAAACTTGGTTCAGTCAAGTACCTTAGTACATTTGATCCCACTTCAGGCTATTGACAAATAGCACTGACAGACCATGCCAAGGAGAAACTGCATTCTCAACCCGAGCAGGCCAGTTTAAGTTAATGCTTTTTTGGATTAAAGAATGCACCTGCTAGATTCCAAAGGATGGTTAATCAAGTTCTGAATGGGATGGAGGACTTCTGCATGGCATAGTTGGATGACATTGCAGTGTTCAGCCCTACTTGGGAAGAACATGTTGACCACCACTTAGGATATGTTTTGCAGTCTCTTGAGCAGGCCCATCTGACCATAAAGCAGTGGTCTTCAAACTTTTTTGGCCGGGGTATGGGATGTATTGACCCACTCTGCTATACTACGCGGCCTCACTCTGCTATCTATGGTGCTGGAAACAGTGAAATGGCGGCAAAACCTTTGTGCACACCAAAACCTCCAAAACCGCATTTTTCAACACACAAAAAGATTGCTGCACAACCGGCCATTCATGGTGCATGTGTGATGGAATAGAGCACACGCTGCAGAAAGTGTGCCAGTGGGCTCCATGACAAGCAAACATAGAGTGTACAGCAGAGGGAAAAGCAGCGCTTTGCAAGTGAAACTCCAAAATTTGCCTGTAAATGACATTTACTTTGCTGCTAAAACTCCAAAATGCCTGTACACAACACTTCTCAACACTCAACATCTTGCTTGGCGCTAAAATTCATTTAACCTAATGAAGCACTGTAAATGTACAAAGTCCTGAAAGGTTAAGAGCAAAACATTTTTCAGTAAAACTGGATTGCCTGTCAATGAGAGTTCCTGTCAAAAATCTGAATGCAGCACACTGGGCTACCTGTGAATGACAGTTCCTGTCAAATGGGCTCTCTGATTAAGCTTTAAAGTTATTTAAACTAAAAGTCTGCCGGATTAGTAAATATAAAAGAACTGTTGCTGAAAGAAACACAGATTTTGTTGTGTTTGATCCCACAGGTTTAAATCTAAGAAAGTAATTTATGTATGTCATTTGATGCAACAAGTTTGTTTTCTGCTGGATTTTAAGTCAAGAAATCAAGAATAAATTAGGCTGGCTGGGCCTGCCAGAAGTTGAAAAACAGGGTTTTCCCCCAAGGGGAGGGCATTCCTCTCAGCAGATACTCACTGACATATGATAATTGTGGGATAGGACAGACTTTTTTCTGCAGCCAGAGACTGAACAATGGCAGATTCTCCAGGCCAGGACATGGATGTGTGAAGAGGTCGTAAACCTGGCTTGCAGAAGGTTCGCAAAGGTGGGGGCTACTCCTAGAGCTCCAGGGAGAGACAAAAGGTGGACCATTTGCTGCTAAGAACATGTAATGAACAATTTTTAGAGACTCATAACTTGTTATCAGAAATGGTGAAAAATATCAAAAGGACAGATTTGTTAGTCTAATTGTTGGCTTTACATTTCAAGATGTAGTGGAATTGTGTAACATATTTGGAACAGGAATGGCGATATATGTGATTTTATGGGAACTGTATTTATGCTAGAATTGTTAAACTTTACACACACATCCCTATGGTAAAAACACATATTTGTGGAAATTTGGAGAAAGGTTGGAAATTGTTTTCAGGGAGAAATGGACAAAAAGCTGTCGAAAGGCGAAACAAGAGCTCACAGCTGCAGGATTTTGATGAACAGATACTACATAAAATATGGAATCCTTGTGTGTGATTTTTGTTAAAAATGTATAAATATGTATTTAGGACAAAATTCGATATTGATACTAGTGGCTAGGGGAGGTTTCTAAGGATTGTAAAAGCCAAACCATTAATTTGACATCATCCGTCCTTGATCCAATCACTCAGGTGCAAGGTGGAGATGAGGCTCTGATCCAATCCCGGTCCACAGGGGCGAGTTTAGTTAAGCCGGCCCATACACCCATTCTTGCGATGTCATTTGAAAGGATAGAGACAGCTGACAACACATAGGGACTCACTCTTCTGATTTCAGCGAAGCACTCTGATACAGCATTCAAAATCAAGCATTCAACATCCTTCCAGATCCAGATGCCAAGGACCAGGCCAAGCAGTAACTAAACCATTTTCAGTTAGGCCTCAATCCTCAAACTAATACTTACAACACAGTGAAGCGCTGTGGTGTGAGAAAGCATCCTGAAACTAGCATCCTGAAAACCATCTGGCTTGCTATCATAAATGCTTGCCTGATGAACTCGCCATCCCGCTGATTTGAAATACCCAGAAACAAGAAGGGCAGGTCCTGTGCAGTTCCAGTGACCGGCCTAGCTGATCCAGTTCCGCGCCATGTGCTGTCTTTCGTTGATAGATCCAATCCGTTGACCAGAACCGTGACTGTCAAAAATCTTAAATCCCAGTGGATTGCGAGTATTAATAGGATGCTAGAGAACTATTGTATACCTTGCATCTTGTTCCATTCTGATCTCTGAACTATCCCTACTTTCCCAGCCAGTAACCATGTCAAAATCTTTAGTGGTATCTTATTCTGTCTAGTTGCTAAAGTGCCATTTTCATAGTCCTCTTTATTTGTGTAACTCTGATCCATAAATCCCACTTTGAGTGTTTGGACTGGTGCCGCCGGGGAAGGTGATGGGGATCTGTTACTGAAGTCATGAATCAGTCTCAGAGCTTACTTCGTCCCAACTTGGTTGCCTAGCCCGAATGCTCTAGCCTTGAATGAAAGCATAAGCCATATTTTCTGATTCTAAATTGAAGTCTGTGTCCAAATTCGTGTCTTTATTTTCAAAAAACACCTCTCACTAAAACCTCTATAACTCCCTCAGTTTTTAAGATAGAAGCGAAATTTCAACTCCTACCTAACATCCTTAGTTACATTCGCAACTCACAATCGCATTGCGAAACAGTGCGATTGACCCGTTATATCAAAAATAGCATATGTACAAGTTTGCCGCGAATTGACATTTGGAAAAGTCTTACACGTGTGAATTACCTTTAAATTATTTCCCACTTGGCCTTTGAGATCCCAACTGTTTCCTTTTGATTAAATCATTGCTTGTGTTTGCTTGCATTTGTTCAAAGCGGCTCCTGTAGGAATTTATAATAATTTAAGCATATTGAACATATTTTGTGTTTTTGCTCAGCCAATTTCAAAGCCATGCTGACAGTTGAAAAGTTAAATCTGTTTTACTCTTGTGTTTAAGGGGGGGAAGGTGGGAGTGATATTCTGTTTGGTCTGCATTATTTCTGAATACCTGCTCTCGCCTCACATCTATTTAAATTGCCTATTGTTGGGTTGAGGGGTGTTGCAAGGGGAACCCCTAACCATAGTGTTATCTCAGAACCAACTCTGAAGTATTCTGTTCTTTGCTGCATTCTTTTTGTGTTCATTACTTCATACCTAGTGCATTAAAGATATTATTCATTGTTCCTGTCACCCCATTGGCGATTGTTGTTACCTATTAAAAATGTATTGTGATTTTAAATTCTAAATAAATAAACAAATAATTACCTTTACAACTAGCCTGATTCCTGGTTCATTGTAACCTGGGGGGTACTGTCATGATCTCTGCTTCCAAAAGGTCAGGGTTTTCCCAACTCCCTTGGAAGCAGATCCATAACCCAGGTTCCGAGTGCCAACCAGTCCCAATTGGGACCTTTTGGACCCAGTCCTGGCGCCAGTGGCGCCAGGCTCATAAATATGCCCAGTCCCAGCGCTGGAAGCGCCGGGCTCATAATGCTTGGGTGGACTTACCTGCAGCAGACCATGCTGCTTACTTGCCTGCCAGTTGAGCCTCTGATCCTCTTCTGTTTGGAACTACTTTTCCTGTTGGGTGGGGCTGGAGCCACTCCCTAGATTCAGAACACTGGAACTCTTCTGGAAGGCAGGAACTCTTTTCTTACCAGGAACTCTTTTCTTACTTAGGCGTGGCTATGGAAGGAGACACCTAAGCACTACAGGAGGCTATTTAAACCACACCCGGTGGATGAATCTTGCTTTGCGTTATTCTGCACCCTCTGCAGCAGAACGCTCATCGTGTCTTCTGCATCTGATCCTGGGCCTAAGGAAAAAGGCTTACCATCCTGAATCCAGTCTTCAGCAACACCTATAAAGACAAGAAAGAACAGGTTAGCATTCCGGCATCTGAAAGGCAAAGGCTTACCTACTCTTCGTGCGCTCCGGAGGTCTTCATACTGCATTCCGGGATCTGAAAGACAAAAGCTTACCAACTCTTCGCACGCTCCGGAGGCCTTCGGCGCTGCATCCCGCATCTGAAAGACAAAACAAGGTGCGTTCAAAGACATTGGGGAACTTTAATACTCACGTGCCATTACTCCTTTCCACATCTAATCCAGTGGGTATTCCGGCACCCTGCAGCCGCTCCGAACTCTTACCTGCAAAATAAAAAGACAGTTAGAGCGCATCGTGAAGCAGGCAACAAGCGCTTACTTACGTGCTTCCAGGCGCTTCTATTCATCACACGGGCTCTATCTTCAACTCACTTCAGCCCGTCATCCGCCATCGCCGGAACCCTGCAAAACAAGAGACATCATTACTAAAGACTTTAAAGACATTTGAATGACTCGAAACTTACCGTTCGTGCAGTAAACGACGGACAGCAGTTCTCTGAAGTCAAGAGGCCTGCGCTACCTATCCAGTGAAGAAACTGGTTACAGCACCCTGCCCCGAGGCAGATGGAGAGCTCGGCATTCACTTACCTAAGGTGAGAGCATTAACCTTTGGGGGTCTACAGGAGAGGAGAAGAGGAAAGAGATAGGGACACCCCAATAACCCCAGTTCATTAACCCCATATTTTCTATCTGCAGACATCTTACTCTACACGTCAGGCATACAGTGCACAGAGGTCCAGCCCAAAGAGCCAACCGGGTGCTACACATCACCTTTGAAGATACGGTAGTCGCCCAGTCAAGACCGGCGCCTCTGCGAGAATCAGGTGAGCGTTACAGGTACTTTGAGAAGGGTGTGATATGAGTGGTATATCATTCAGAATATTGAACTTATAGATAAAAATAAATAAGGGTTTCATTTGCACACTACATGCTGGGCGAGATTTGGGTGTGTGCCTGATTGAAATCACTTATAGGGCCCCCCCAGAGCTAAATTTGGGCAGGCCGGGACCCCCAAAATATGCCAATTGGACAGTATGTATTATATGATGGGTTATTTGTAATGCGCTTAATACCCAGAGGTTTCTAAGCGCGGACTCAGGGATTGAACCTGTGTTGCTTCGTGTTGTCTTGCTTCCAAGGCGAGCACATTGCCGCTGAGCTATCCTCCCGGGCTGTCACCACTATTGCGTGCTGTCACCGCACCCTACTCCCAGTATAGTACCTGGGCTCCCCCACCTGCTCCCATCACAGTCGCTGGGCTCCCTCATCCCACTCCTACCCAGTCGCTGGGCTCTCCCCACCCCATTGCACATCATGGGCTTTCCCCACCCTGCTCCCAGCACTATCCCTTTGTTCCCACCACAGTCCCTGGCCTCCCCCATCCCGTTCCCAACACAGTCCGAGGGCCAGTGGTGGCTGGTGAATTAAGCGACCGAGCACAGTGAGGGAGCCTGAACCAATCAAGAGGGGATCGGGGGGTTGTCCCCCGTGATTTCTTTTTAAAATAATGGGTTAGAATGTTGCTTTGTAGAGCATACTATAAAAAAAGAAATGGGTAAATAGCCAAACAATTTGCAATTGGTGGTGGGGGGCCCAGGGGGCAAGCATGACATTTTTTACTGGACATCTATGATAGATGTCCAGTAATAAAATACCATCCCTGTCCCCTGGGCACCACTGGGCCTAACACAATCAACATGATTGTGTGTATGCAAGGCATTGGGGTGCGATGGGGGAAAGCATGGAATTTTTGACTGGACATATATGATAGAAATCCAGTATAAAAATACCATCCCTGTTCCCTAGGTTCCACAGCGCCTCAGGAGAGCTGACTTTGGCAGGCGGGTAGGGGAATTGTGCAACAAAGGCATTTAGGCATTTTTTAAATGCCTTTGTTGTACAACCCTCATTTCTCTATCCACCACTTGCCAAAATCAGCTCAACTGACCAAAACACACACGCACGCACACACACACCAATCACTCTATCATTCACACAAGCATCCATCACCCTACACTCACTCATTAAACAAGCATACACGCATCCATACAAATGTTTAAATTAAAAAAAATGACCATAAACGTACCTTCAGCAGAGGCCTGCGTGTGGGTGCTGAAACGCCCTGCTCGAGGCTGCTCTGTCAGTATGTGCGAGGTGGCGCAGGAGCTCTGCCTCGCACATACAGACATGCAGTCCCCCAGCCAACATATCCAATGATCTATGCAATGCTGGCAAAGCAAAACGCACCAGCCTTGCATGGCTCATTGGGTATGAGCGGCTGGGCACTGAACAGAACTGTCAAAGAGAAATAGTATTTCCCGTTGACAGTTCAGCCAGCCCAAGAGCACTCCCTCAGCTGAAAAAAGCAGCTGAGGGAGTGCTCATTGTTTCACTGGGCTGGCTGCTTAGATCCTCCTTAATGGGTGAGGGGGCCACTGGGTTGGCGTCCCCTCACCATTATGGATGAGCCGCCAGGCTCGGACTGGCCTATAGGGCAATGCATGTATCAAAAATGCAAAATGCTAGTGTGGGCCATTTAAAATGGGCCACCTTTTTGGCCAATGTGGGCCAGTTTAATTAGTTACTTCACTATGTAGTTAGATTTTTGACCATTGAGCAATTCGTAATTTTGATCATTGTTGCTGAATAAATATTCTTTAAATATCACAATTTACATTTTAACACAAACCACCCCTTGGGTACTATCCAAACAGTCTGTGACTATAGGAATGAATATCCATTTACAACTGCGGGCCACTTTTTCATTGGTGTCTACAGTTTCATGCTTCTGCCCGACCATGTGAGCTGCCCCAGCCATTTCGTCCAATCTAAAGAAAAAGAAAACAATTAATTTTTCTTTTCTTTTTTTTTAGATTTCATGCGGCCTCTCACGGCCCCCAGGGATGTGGCCCACAGTTTGAATACCGCTGCCATAAAGGCTAGTAAATGTTAAATTGGTCAGAGTAAAGTGGTGAAATCAGGCCATTGCCTAGCAAAGTACAAGCTGTACAAAACTGTGCCACCCCAAAGCCAACTGAGAGCCTTACTAGGCTTCACTGGTTACTATAGGAACTTCATAGAGAACTATGGGACCATAGCTTCTCCCTTGAATGTGGTCTCCTCTCCCAAATTCCCTAAAAAGGTCAGGTGGAATGAGGCGTGCACTCAAGCATTTGAAGGCCTAAAGAAAGCCCTTTGTCAAGCTCCAGTTCTAAGAGCTTATGACTATAACCAAACTTTCATTGTGCAGACAGATGCTTCAAATACAGGTATAGGTGCAGTCCTTAGTCAACTGGATGAGAAAGGCAGGGGGCACCCCATTTGCTTCATCAGCAGGAAGCTGAAGGAACCAGAAACAAGGTGGGCAACCATTGAGCGTGGAAAGAGTGTGAGCCTTGTTTTCCCACTCTTTAATGTATTTTTTTTTTGGTTTGTTACAAACCTTTAAAAAACACATGTCACATATTGCACTGTTAGAAAGAAAGAAAGAAAAAAACAAAAAAGAAAAATGCATAAAACGACAAAAAGCAGAAAAGATAAAGCATTATTTTCTATCTACAGCAATCGGCCACTACGAATTCCTCATTTTTATGCTTTAGGTACTGCAACTGCTTCTGTTTTTTCACCACTTTTTCTATAAAGAAAGTTAATTCAATCGTTAACTTTCGATCAGAGTCATTGTACAGTTCTCTCCACCAGTCTTCAGCATCTAAAAATGGTCTTGCGACCATGAAGCTCCCCAAATGACTTGTTCGATCTTGTCGCGAGTCTGGACATAACAAAGTTAAATGTTTCAGTGTCTCAGAGTACTTTCCACACAAGCGACACGTCAACAGTGCAGTTCTGTCCTTCATGCAGAAACTTTGAGTTTCTCTTGTTTGAATTTGGTTCAGTTGGCAGTACATGAAGATTGTCATTCGAGCTCTTCCAGGAAACTTTTCCAAGTAAGGCTGAATCTTGTTGTACTTTCTTGCTTCGTTTGGGACCAGGGTCATGGCTCTACGTTTGCCGTCTGAATCCCCAGTATCTATCCAATCTTGGTTCCATAACATGGATTCGACTTTGGCTGGGTTATCTTGCAGCGTAGAACGATTAGTCCCTATGCGGACAGTATTTTTTCACAGCGTTGTGCCCACAAGGTTAGAATGCTCTCACTGTTTCCACTTGCTGGATCTTAGAGGATCATGAATTGGAGATCCACCTGCTCTATTATCATTTTGCGGTATACGTTAAGGGTGTTCCACATTATCCTTGCATTAATGGACAGCAGACTGAGCTTGTACCTTATGCATGCGGTGGGTACACCCCTTGGCACCCAAAGAACCTTCGTCCAAAATGAGTGTTCAAGTGAAGACCAAAATTCTGCGGTGCATCCGAAGGTGCATTCTGCCCCATATATCAGAGCCGGGACCTCCTTCTGCTTGTTAAAGTTCAGGACAGGTTTTAACGAGAATTTCCTGAATTCTTTGTTCAGGATACTGGCTTGTGTGGCAAGTTGCTTGCACTTGGCCTTTGTTTTTTTGAGCCAGGTGGCATCATTGAGGCTAGAGCTAACACACATACCAAAGTAATTGGTTTGCTTTACCAATTCAATGATTTCATTTCCCATTTTCCACACACACTATTTTTTTCCATTTGGTTCTCTATTCTTTTGCAGATTTTGTAGCATTAGGATTTCTGATTTCTTTGTGTTGGCACACAGGCCATTTTGCTGGATGTATTGTTCTAGTGTAAAGTAGCCAATTGACTTTGTTTCCATTGATCTTAGGAGGAAACACGTGGGCTCCTGCATATGCCTCGCCAATGTCTGAAATAAATAGATTGAATATAATCGATGCCAAGGGGCAACCCTGCTTTACACCTCAATGAGTTTTTATTGGTTCCGATAAGGTGCCTTTTCGATCTAATCTCACCCTCATCTCTGTGTCTGCGTGCAAATCTTTTATAGCCATTAGCAAGCTTATCGGACACTTCAAAGCAATTATTTTAGACCATAACAGCTCCCTGGCAATGCTGTCAAATGTTTGGGATAAGTCCACAAACGTGAGAGAGATTTTTTTATTCGCTTTGATAGTTTCAATTTTTAGCAAGTGAAGGATCAACAGGTTCAGCCCACACCCTTCACAAAGCCAGTCTGCCTACAATCAAGGTGGCCGCTTGATGTTATCCACCTCAGCAGTTGTTTTTGCAGTTGTGAGGCATACAGTTTACCAAGGACATCCAAAAGTGTGATCAGTCTATAGTCTTTTTGGCTCAGCTCTATTGCCCTTTTTTTTTTTTTTTTTGAAAATTAAACTTTATTAACATTTTAGGTTATAACATCATAGATCATATCTCAACATTCTAAACCTTGGTGCAGTTATATCAGTGGCCCTCACCCAACCCACCCCCCACCTCCCACCCACAGCCATAGATCGAGCAACGATCTCTAGTTCGCCTGATGAGCTCACAGAGCACAGTTCAAGGTGTGTTACAATACTTTTTTTCTTTTTTTCACTCTGGAGTTTTGGGCTCGGTTCTGTTTTCCCTATGGGTCATGTCTCTTTATAGCACATCCTCTATGCATGCTGCCATTTCACGTGATCTTTCAGGGGTATGAAGGAGCCCTCCACCCAGAGTTGCCCTGCCCTGACGAGACCGCCTTTGTCTCTTTGTTGGAATGCGGCTGGCTCAGTTACCTTGTCTATGAACCGAGGGGACCATATGCAACTCAGGGGGGACAGCCAGGTTGTGAGCCATCTATAGTAGCCCCGTTCCCTCCACACTGACCACAGGACCCCCAGCACCAGATGGTGCAGTACATGCCTCGGGATTGGTGCGCTGGGGACCCATAGCCACTCGTCTAGTGTCACCGGGGCAAGGACCTTGTTATCCATTGCTACCCACTGCTTTTCTGTCCCTAGGGTGAAGTGATCTGTCAGCACCCTTAGCTGGGAGGGCTTATAGTAGGTCTCCAGGTCTGGGAACCCCAACCCTCCGTCCTACTTTGGACTAGTTAGGACCTCATAGGAGATCCTATGTTTCTTACTCTCCCGCAGGAATCTCAGGAGAGTTTGTTTTATTTCCATTAAGAATGTCTTGGGGACCTGTACGGGGAGCATTTGGAAAAAGAATAGAAACTTGTGGAGAATCACCATTTTCACCAGATTGAGACAAGCTATCCATGAGAGCCCCGATCTCGGCCATCGTTCTATGTCCCTTTTGACCTCCGACTAGAGCGGGGCGGAAAGTTGTTGGGGAAGAGGTCATCAGGGCTGCGCGTCACTTGGACACCCAGATACCAAAATCTGTCCCTCCGGAGCTGGAAGGGGAGCCCCCCCACATAGCTTCCCTCTGCCAGATTTCCCCCTATAAACACCACTATCTTCCTGAAATTCACCTTGACCCCTGAGAGCTCTCCATAGTCTGCAAGGCCTCGCAGCACCAGGGGAACCATCTGAGATGGTCTTGTGATATAAAGCAGTGTGTCATGTGCGAAC
The DNA here is from genome assembly GCF_040938575.1 of Ambystoma mexicanum. NCBI lineage: Eukaryota > Metazoa > Chordata > Amphibia > Caudata > Ambystomatidae > Ambystoma > Ambystoma mexicanum. Next base: position 526,231,358 of record NC_090940.1, read on the forward strand.
AGGCCAATCTTGCAGTGTGAGTCCCCTATCTGTACTCCCGTAATTGCCTTGTCCTCTCGGACAGAGATCGGCCAGGGTTCCATGGCCAGCGCATATATTAGGAGAGATAGGGGACATCCTGTCTTGTGCCTCGCCCCAGGGAAAATGCCCTAGACTCCGTCCCATTTGCCACCACATTAGCTGAGGGGGTGGAGTACAGGGCTGTCATCTATCCCCGCCATCTCGGTCCCATCCCCATTGAAGAAAACACCTCTCCCATGAAGGCCCAGCTGACCCTGTCGAAGGCTTACTCGGCGTCGACTGCCTACAGAAGAGCTCCTTCCTCACGGACCACCCTCGAGTTGAGCACATAGAGGGGCTTTCGCATGTTGTCGGAATCTTATCTGTTTAGTACGAATCCCACTTGATCTGGGGGGGATCAGGCGTGGAAGGCATCTCTAAAGACGGGTTGCCAGGACCCTGGCAAGATCTTAGCATCTAGGTTCAGGAGGGGATAGGCCTGTATGAGCCACAGTCTGCAAGGTCTTTACCTGGTTTGGGTATTACAGTAATTAGGGCCTGTAGGAACGTTGGTGGGCTTGAGTCCTGATTTCTAATTTGATTAAATAATTAATAATAATAATTAAATAATTTGGCCAATGGTTTCGTCAGAATGGGCTGACACTGTTTGTAGAAGTCCGCCGTGTACCCATCTCCCCCTGAGGCTGTCCCCACCTTCAATCTCTTAATGGCACAGGTCACCTCATCTGTTATTTCCCCCTCTAGATCCTCACGCTCTGGTTCAGTAAGCCTGGGTAGGGGGATGTTTGGGGGCCAGATATGCCTGAATCTCTTCCACCGATTCACCCCCTTGTGTAGTTTTCTGTAAAAATTGGCGAAGCATTCTGCTATTTCCTCCCTTTTCTTACACATGGTGCCCCCTTTGTCCCTGATGGGTACCACCCTCCTTTAGGTTCTACATCCCCTTGCCCTGTGTGCCAGGGGGGTCCCCACCATGTCTCCACATTAATAGTATCTTTGCCGTGTATACATCAATTTCTTGATCACTTCCCCTATGGGGACCGTGTGCAATGCCCGCCTCTTCTCTTGCATTTCACCCAAGAGGGCTTCCCGGTCCTCCCCCTCGAGATTGTTTGGCCTGAAGGGAACTCAACTCTGTTTGAATCCTACTTTCAATAAGACCCTGTTCCCGCTTGGGTCTAGAGCCTTCGGCTATCAAGAGATCCCGAAAAGTGGCTTTCGCAGCCTCCCACACCGTTACCATGTCAGTTTCCCCATTGTCGTTTGTTTCAAAGTAGGCTATCATTTCCTTCCTCAGGAAGTCACTGAAGACCGGGTCCCTTAAGAGCGTATCATTACACCGCCATCGGGAAGACCTCGTGGACACGGGCAACGTCAAGTTTGCCACTAGGAGTTTGTGGTCGGACCATGTTATCGTTTCCACCCTGGGGAGCTCGGTGGTGCCGCCCCCTTCCTCTGAAAAGAGTAGCAGGTCTATCCTCGTGTATGTGTAGTGTGGAGGAGAGAAACGTGTATCTCCCAGGGTCAGGCCATGCTTTGCGCCATACATCCACCCAGTAATGTTCCCTCAGAGTTTGTAGGGCTAAATTGTCCTTGGTGAGTTCCTTTGTCCCTGCACCCCTCGCCGACCACCAGTCCAGTCGGGGGTCCATTATGAGGTTCAAATCGCCGCCCAACATCATGGCCCCCTCCACCGATTCGTCCATTACCCTGAGAATGTGGGTCCGAAACCGTATTTGGCCTATGTTGGGTGCATACAGGGTGGCTAGTGTAATCCGTTCGCCTTCGCAGGTGCCCTTAGCCCCCAGAAACCATCCTCCAAAGCCCCTCTTGATTACTAATTCTGTAAGGTGGAATGCTTTGCTCAGGAGAATACCTACCCCCTCCTTCTTGGTAGTTCTATGAGAGGCCCAAAAATTCCACCCAATATCCTTTCCCTTTATCATCGATTCCTTTCCCTGTTTATAGTGGGTTTCTTGTAGGAAGGGGACCATTAGCTGTTGTTTGTGGAACATGTTACTAGTCGAGATCTCTTGTTCTGGGAGTTTGAGCCTTTAACATTCAGCGTGCCTATTTTTCCTTCAACCATTTTCATCCTTGGCCACCTTCTCTTTCAACGCCTCTACATATTTCTGATTTGGAGCCCCTTGTGAGATGAAGGGGCGTGGCCCGATCCGGCTGTTCCCTTCCCCGCTACCCTAACAGATAGGTCGCCCTCCCCTTCCCCCTTTCCCCTTTCCCACCCCCTCCCCATCCCTCGTTCCCTCCCTCCCTTCCCCTTCATCAAGGCATTTGTCTTTGTCCCCCAGCACTTGTTGGGGTAGGTCAACGAATCACCAGGGTCTCATCCCCAGCTCAGGGATGTTTAGTTGTCGGGAACCCCTCACCATCTTTATGTCGGAACCGCTCTCGATTCCCGAATATCGAGGGAGCTCCCGTCGGAATCTCAAAATCCTCCCCCCACCTCTGTCGGTTTTGTTGCATTACAAACCGGGCCATGAGCCAGTCAACATCATGGTAACCGCATAGAGTGAACAACTGACTCCTCAACCCTAGGAATAAACATGATGCCAACATGGCATCTGCTCATAGTGACTAGGCGTCGCAGCCTTGAGCGGCTCCGAGGCCCTCGTCCTGGGCCGCCCAACCAGAAGCAACTTTGCTCAGCTTTTTAGGAGACACTGTCAGAGTCACTTCAGGTGTCCATCGGAGGCCGAAGATGGGTGTCTCGCCTTTTGGAAATTATACGCCCCCTTCACCTTGGCTTTAGCTCTGAAGGCTTCGGGCCATTGGAGACCCGGGTGGGGTCCCGCATGTCCACCACTCGGTTGCCCGTTCAGCCGGCTTGATCGCTCACCAGGTCCTCAGTGACACTCCTGAATGTCCTCCTCAGACACAAGATGGTGTTTCTCACTCCAGCAATGCCTGACCCCTTTTTCCTGAAGCCATCTGGTGAGATTTTTTCCTCATCAAGAGGGTGAGGGCCGGGAGGTCCTGAACAATGGCCACTTTGGAGTCCCCATAATGTATACTCTTGAGAGTCTTGGCCTTCTCCAGGATCTGAGCCTTGTCTTTGTAGTAGTGTAGTCATGCCAACACCGAGCGGGGGCCTCCTGTGCGGGGAACCCTGTTCAATTTGATCTCTGGGCCAGCATCCGTCCCCAGGACAATCCTTATGATGTTGTGGACCTTGCCTTCCAAATTAAGCGGGCCCTTGCGCCCAGACTCCACCAGGCCGAAGATGCGCAGGTTGTTTCTCCTCTCCTTATTTTCCATGTTGTCGACCTTGAATCGCAGTTCCTCCTCCCGACGTTGCATCTCCATGAACCTCGCCTCCATTTGAGTTTCCAGGAGTGCTGTGGAAAGTTGGTTATTTTCGACTCCCTCTGTGCCATCCTCCAGAGTGGTCACTTTGGTCATAAGATCTGCCAGCTTCTATCCCATATCTGTCCTTATCCCATGGATTTCCTCTAGGATCATCTGAATGTTGTTTTGGATCGCTTCCAGGTCGGGGGCCAGAGTGGGAATGCCCCCGGAGTCCATCTCGCCTTCGTCGGTGCGGAATTGAAATTTGGAGAGGGCTTCCTTCCAACTCATGGAGGTCTTGTCGGGGTCGGGTATAGCTGTAAAAGCAAGGAAATATCGAGGCTGAGTACCACAAAAGGAAATACACCAAACATGGGCTATAAAGATTCATAGATCTTTAATACTGCGCAGTTACAAAGAAACACAGATCTGATACAGATAGCTATCTGGCTCTCGACACCTGCAATGAGTACCAGCCCGTCAGAGTGAGGAGGGAGCGTGCTGGACATCTAAACATTCGCATTTATATACATTTCCTACAATATTGTCCAGCCCCTCTACAGGTTAAATAATCTGCGGTCTAGAGTTCGTGCCGAGTTCACATATAGCTCATACAATAATATGCACATGGATTACATAGGTTTGTGTTTCCAACAAGTTAAATGGTGAAGTATATTCCTGGATTTAATGTGTTATTCGATCTCTGCTGGAGGATCGGGCATTGTGCTCGCCAATGAACCTCTTGTCTGCAATAAGCACATTGGTTCGCGTGTACAGGACCCAACGGCACAATAAACTGTGGAACATACTGTCCCCTAAACTGTTTAGTACCCCCTCTAGGACCTCTAACAATCTGTTGCAACAAAACCTTAGTTTTCAAGTCTCCCTTTTTCTTTTCAATCCTTTCTTTCTCATTCTCCAGCATGGGGTCTGGCATGAATTCACATGCTCATGAATATTCCCCGTCGTCAGGCTGGGAATCCTCAGTAAAGAACAATCAGTATCAGTTTCGTTTCTGATCTGTCTTTCGTAGTAGTAACCAATCACTGATCTCTGCGTCATACTGACCACAGCCAATGACTGCCATCTCCCTAAGCCCCACCTCTGGCAGCCATCTTCAGATTGTTACCGCACGTTCAAGTGTTGGGATCCTCGTGCTATTGCTCTCGAGCTTTAGTGCTTTTTTCGCGCTTTTTCTTAGGAAAATGTTCTCTTTTTCGGTCAAAAGAGCCTCAAGCTCCACTGTTTCTTTATCCGATCAACGGGGACCCGTGTCGGATCCTTCTACGCCCCTCAAGGGTGAAGATTTCATCGAGCCACGCTTTTGGAGGACTCCAGAAGTTTCTCAGGCCCATCTAGATCATGGCCCAGGAAAAGGGAAGCTCGACGCCCGGAAAGCTGTTCAGGGTCTGCCCTGGATGCCAACTTCAGAATGTCTTTAAGGAGGACGAACACTCCCTTTGCCTCTACTGCCTGCATGAGGACAAGACGCACGTGGAAAAGGACTGTGCGTTTTGCAGCAATATGTCGCAGCGGACCATGAAGGACCGCCATCTGCGTCTCGCCAACTGGCTGGAAGGGAAGAGCCCGTCGGGCGAGAAGAAGAAGTCCGAGCGGTCTTCTAAGACCTTTGAGGGCGCCCCGGCGACGGGGGTCCAACAGAAGGCCAAGCACCGCAAGTCCGTTGGCACCAGGAACGCCGAACGGTCGGCTCTACGGGCGCCAGGCAGGGCGCATCCTCCCCGGCGCCATCAACCACGAGCCAACGCTCTGGCTCGGGTAAGAGGAAGGCCGACCCCGGTCGAGCTCGAAGGCTCCATCGGAGGGGGAGCGAGGCGGTCACCCTCCCCCCAAGGAGAAGGCGGTGAGCGCACCTAAGGTGGTGAAAGCCTTGATCCACCCGGCCAAGGCCTCTATCGAGACAGTCGCGGCGGCCCTGGCTCAGCCTGTGGAGGCTACACCAGTGGTGGCGACCTCGGGGCCCAGAGTCTCCCTGCCACCACGGAGAGAGTCCTCTTTCATGCCCATCGACAGGACCCCCGTGAAACCTCAGACGGAGAAGAAAAAGGGGGGGGGTAGGAGGTCGTCGTGGATTCGGCCTCAACCTCTGTGAAGGAGCTGATCGAAGTCTTAAGCCACGGCGTTGGCGTGGAAGAAGACCAGCCTGTGGGGAGGGACCCCCACGTAGGAGACAACGAGAACGTCGAGGGTGCCGACGGGGCTCCTGACCGCCCGTCGGAATCCCCTCAACCAGTGCCGCAAGACAACTCGGTGCCATTTTGTTGGCTATACAGTCCTTATGCTCGGAGATGAGGACGAGATTGCTGTTACCACCAACGGAGGAACCGCTCCCGACGGGGGACCCGGAGCCAGGCCCTTCTGGGAGCCCTCCTCCTAAGAGAAGAAGGATTCATCCTCCACCTCCTTTTCAACCATCGCGCCCTGCTCAGCCCTCCTCTCTGTCCACGACCCGTGGGGATGATACGGGGACTGACACGGCCGCGACGGGTACAGACGACGAGGTTTACGACGAGGATCTTCCGTCGTCACCTCCTCCCCGGGCTTCCCCGCCCGATGAGATTGGATCGTTTCATGCCATGATCGCCAGGGCATCCGAGCTTTTCCAGCTCTGCCCGGAAGAGAAGAAGAAGGAAGGTTTCCTTTATCAACGGCGCGAGACCAAGAGGAAGACGGTCCTCGCTGTACCTCTACTGGACGATAACTGGGATGAGGGTTTCGCCCTCCTCAAGAACCCATCCACAACGCCTGCGAGAAGGGATCGGTACGAGAAGAAGTACCGGGTCCCGGACGCGGCCCCCTTGTGCCTTCGGGCACAGCCGACCCCGGACTTGGTCGTCTCCGCGGCGGCCAGGAAGAAAGCGGGGGGCCTCGGCCTCTACGTCATCCTCCCCGCCGGACGGCGAGGGAAAGAAATTGGACACGATGGGACGCAGAGTCATCTCATCGGCAGCGACGACGATTAAGGCTGCCAACGCCTTGGCTATCGTAGCCCGCTACGACAGGGAGTTGTGGTACAAAATCGCCCCCCTGCTGGACTTCTTACCAGACGACAAGAGGGCGGAGGCCCTAGAGATCTTGCAGGAAGGAGAAGTGGCGTCGGACCACGCCATTACTATAGCGATGGACATCGCTGACACTGGATTTCGCCAGTTGGGCAACGGCGTGTACCTTAGACAGCGCGGATGGCTCAAGGCAACTGACTTCTGTCAGGACGTGCAGACCAGAGTCTTGGACATGCCGTTCGATGGGAGCAACCTGTTTGGGAAAACAGTGGACGATTCCCTACAAGCCATCAAGACGGACACGGAGATGGGCCGGGCTCTTGGTGTTCTCCAGCAAACGGCCGTCCTTTCGGAGCGGCGGAGGCAAGCAGGGTGCCTCCAAAGGTTCCGGCGGCGGATTTTCCACCTATCGTCAAGCGCCCCGTTCGTCATCACAGGAAGCCTACAGGGGACGAGGCAAGTCGGGCGGACCCCGCCGTCGTCGCCAAGGAGGACAAGGCGGCAAAGCCTCGTCGAAGCAGGACTGAACCGGCCGTGGGTTCGGGCCCCTACCGAAGCACCCCGGTGGGAGGCCGGCTGGCGAGCTTCGTCAGCGTGTGGGAGTCCATCTCCACCGACCGTTGGGTGCTGGACGCCCTGGCCCAGGGTCACGTGCTCGAGTTTCTAAAGAAGTGCCCGCGCGTCCCCCCCGTGGCCAGGAAGGAACATCACGTCCCTCAACTTCTCTTGGAGGTAAAGGCGATACTCAAGAAAGGCGCCATCGAGCTCGTCCCAAAGAGGCTTCAGGGATCCCATCCTGGACCTACGACGACTGAACAAATTCATCAATGCACAGAAGTTCCGGATGGTCACCCTCCAGCACGTCCTGGGTCAACTGGAGGAGGGCGATTTCCTGTCGTCGTTGGATTTGGAGGATGCCTACTTCCATATCCCCATCCTAAAGGGACACCGAAAGTTTCCCAGATTTGTGGTCCAAGGGCGTCACTATCAGTTCAGAGCCCTTCCCTTCGGATTGAGGTCGGCACCCAAGGTGTTTACCAAGTGCCTCGCACCGGTGGCGGCGCGGCTTTGCCTGGAGGGGATCCACGTCTACCCCTACCTGGACGACTGGCTCATCCGAGCAAAGACAAAGGAGCTTGCCGCAGAGCACACGGCGAGGACCGTCCAACTACTCACGGACCTGGGATTCTCCATAAACTACGCCAAGTCCCACCTGGTGCCCGCGCAAGACGCACTGTTTCTGGGAGCGAAGCTCGACACAGTGGCGCTTCTGGCCTCTCCGTCGGAGGAAAGGACGAAGGCCATCTTGGGCAAGGTGCAGCGGATGCTGGTTGCGGACGCGGCCAGTGTGAGGTCCATCAAGTCCCTCCTCGGAATGATGTCTTCTTGCATTTATCTCATCCGCCTGTGCAGGCTTCGGATGCGTCCGTTACAGGAGTTCCTGGATGCTCGCTGGATCCAGACGATGGTCAGCTTCGAGGACAGGATCACACTCAACGAGAGCTTCCGACGAGCGATCCGGTGGTGGGGCACCCGCGCGCATCTGACGGCGAGCATGGACTTCCAGACCCCGGGCCACCAGAAGACAGTGACCACGGATGTCTCCCTGGAAGGGTGGGGAGCGCACACCGAAAATCTGCATGCGAGAGGCCTTTGGCTGCTGACGGAGAAGTCCCTCCATATCAACGTCCTGGCACATCCGTGCAGTGTTTTGGGCCCTCAGGTCCTTTCTTCCGTCCCTCAAGGGCAAGGTGGTGAGGATCTTCACCGACAACACCACCACCATGTTCTACATCAGGAAGCAGGGCGGTACCAGATCCCCAGCCCTGTCCAAGGAGGCGCAGGATCTGTGGCATTGAGCCGTCACCCAAGGGATGTTTCTGGTGCTGTTTCATTTGGCAGGAATAAAAAACACCATCGCGACTCGCTCAGCAGAGAGCTGCGCTCGTGCCACGAGTGGGAACTACGACAGGATCTAGTGGACCGCCTCTTCCGACGGTGGGGGCACACCCCAGATCGATCTGTTTGCGACGGCGACGAACTTCAAGTGCCGGAGGTTTGCCAGCAGGTTTCCCCAGCCGAGGAGCATGGGCGATGCTTTCTTGTTCCCCTGGGAGGGCCTGTTCCTATATGCGTTCCCTCCTTTGCCGCTGCTTTTCCGGCTCATCAACCAGCTCCTGAGGTCACGGTGCAGGATGATACTCGTCGCACCTGCGTGGCCGAGGCAGATATGGTTCCCAGACCTTCTGGACTTGTCAGCGTCCCCGTCAATCAAGCTGCCAGTGGACGCGGATCTTCTCTCCAGGGAAGGAGGCGCCATCCTCCATCACGACCTGAAGTCGCTGAACTTGCAGGCCTGGCTCCTGCAGCGTTAGAGTTTGGAGGCTATGACATACCGGCCGACTGCAGAGAGGTTCTTGCAAAGGCCAGGGCGTCCTCAACTCTTAAATGCTACGGACACAAATGGAAGAGGTTCTCTGTCTGGTGCCACGCACAGAAGATTAACCCTCTACGGATTACGGCTCCTCAAGTACTGCCGTACCTGCTGACGCTGGCCAAGGCTGGACTGGCGCAAGCTTCCATCAAGATTCATCTTGCTGCGATCTCCCGATACACCAGAACCACGGGACTGACGTCTTTGTGGTCTCATCGTCTGGTGAAAGAATTCATGAAGGGACTGTTCATATCGTTCCTGCCGGCGTGGGAGCTCAATGTGGTGCTGACCAAGCTCATGGGACCTCCGTTCGAGCCTCTGCACTCAGCTCCGTTGAAATTCTTGTTGTGGAAAACAGCATTTCTTGTGGCCATCACCTCCGCACGACGGGTGGGAGAGATCCAGACCCTTTCCTGCAAGCCCCCGTATTTGACTTTTCACGACATGAGGGTAGTGCTCAGGACGCACCCCTCCTTCATGCCCAAGGTGCAGTCGGACTTCCACCTCAACAAACCCTTGGTGTTGCCTGTTTTCTTCCCGTCGCCTTTGTCGCCGGCTGAAAGGACTTTGCACTTGCTGGATGTGGCTAGAGCGCTGAAGTTCTACGTGGACCGCACGAAGAGTTTTCGGAAGACGTCACAACTTTTTGTGAACTTTGGACCTGTCAATCAGGGGAAGGCTCTCTCGAAGGCTTCCATTTCCAGATGGCTCTCCAGCTGTATCATGTACTGTCATAGGTTGGCAAACCGACCGCTGCCTGGCCGTCCGAGAGCCCATTCCACCAGAGCGATCGCAGCTACCACGGCGTTCCTATCTGGTGTGCCCTTGCTGGTCATCTGCAGGGCTGCTACGTGGAGGTCGACGCACACCTTCACGAAATTCTACTGCGTCGATCGGGATTCCAGGGAGGAGTCCAGGGTCGGCCAAGCAGTGCTGCGCAACCTGTTCGCCTAAGGTGAGCCTGGTGAGGAGGTAAGAATTGCTTAACGTTGAGTTTTGGATGTAATGCTTAATGTTGAGCCTTTGCCACCTCCCGTGGTTGTGCATGTGTGTACTGCTATGTATTCTTTTATTCATGAGCATGTGAATCCATGCCAGACCCCATGCTGGAGAAAGGAACAAGTTACTTACCTGTAACTGTTGTTCTCCAGCATGGGTCTGGCATGGATTGACATGCATACCCTCCCGCCTACCCCTCTGCGGCTCTTCACTTGGTCATACTGCCACTTCACGTGCTACCAAATCTGAAGATGGCTGCCAGAGGCGGGGCTTAGGGAGATGACCGTCATTGGCTGTAGTCAGTATGATGCAGAGATCAGTGATTGGTTACTACTACGAAAGACAGATCAGAAACAAAACTGATACTGATTTTTCTTTACCGAGGATTCCCAGCCTGACGACGGGGAATATTCATGAGCATGTGAATCCATGCCAGACCCATGCTGGAGAACAACAGTTACAGGTAAGTAACTTGTTCCATCTTGTCACTATTGCTGGTTCAGATGTTTCTCCTTCCTTGGGAACCTCCATGTTCCCCACGTCCATAGGTTCTGTCTTGGTTCTTTTAGGGCACATCCTCGCCAAGTGTCCCCATTCTCCACACTCGAAGCACTGTATTCCCTTGGGAATCACACTTGGTGCTCGAATTCCGGCGGGACTTTCACTACTGGGTCGTACTCTAGTAGGCTCCCAATCTGTTTTCCTGAGCATTGAGTTGGGCCATCTTGAAGCGCCTAGGCTCTTGGAAGTAGAGTTGTTGAAGTTGACATTTGGTTTGGTGTTTGTCAAATAATTCATTGAGCCTCCCTGACCAGCTTTTTGATACGCGGAGGCGATGTTAACGGCCTCCACAAGGCTGGGCCGATGATGTTGACGGACCCAGCGCTGCATAGGGATGGGTAGGGCTTCAATGAATTGTTCCATAACAATCTTCTCATTCATTTCTTGAACGGTGGTGTTCGTTGTCTGCAACCACTTATCTCCCAGCTCGTTAACCCTATAAGAGAGTTGACGGGGCGTCTCTTTCGGTTGTAACTTGATCTCCCGGAACTTTAGCCTACAGGCCTCTTCATCGTGATCCAAACGTTCTAGGACCACTCTCTTCATCTCCATATAAGTCGTCTCCCCCGTTGGATTGGCCGCCTGGTAGGCACTCTGCATTTCGCCTGTCATGAGAGGCGCAATATAATGGCACCAGCTTTCATTAGGCCATTGCGCATTCCTCGCCACTCTTTCAAAATTAACAAAAAAATGCGCGGGATCCTCTCCAGTGGCATATTTTTGAAGTACTGAAGCGGGTCTACGTACTGCAGTAGCCTCCAATAATTGGGCTTGTTGGACTTGAATGGCTTGTTGGAACGCCTGTCTATCAGCTTGCACTTGCTGATTCTGTAATTGCAAAGCTTGTTGGAGAAGTTGTTGTCCCTCACTCAGTGTCTTGATGAGTTCTTCCATGGCGTTTTATCACGATCCCACTTCTGACACCAAATTTGTAAGCGTGTACTCTCTATATTTTATGAAATAAGTACGCTGAGACTGAAAGTAGATGTTTTCCTGTTAGTGAAACAACTTTTATTTTGCATTAACTTTCTTTTCTTTTCTATTTTAGGAAAAAGGATACGTTTTCGACTTGGTCGAGGACTTCTTCTGTTGACAGTATCAGGCAGCGGACTTGGTTCCTTCAGGTAAGCCTCGAAAGGTAGAAATGTTCTATTCTCATTTTCTTCAAGTCTCTCTCATAGTTTCTGTCAGTTCATTTCACTACAAACGCCTTTGCCTTTTCTTGTTAATTCACTGCGAATGTTCCCAGCTCTGTGGATCTTAGTCTTTTTTTATCAACTAGCTCTGATGCTTCATTCTCTTTTTGGACTGCAATTTCTTAATCCTTTAACATCTTGTTTAGTAGACTCTTCCAATGGGGAACAGTCTTTTCCGTTTGCAATATCCACTGTACACATACACGTGTGCACGCACTTAAGCTCCTCTCTCACTCCGGCACTCTTCGGCTCACATGTCGCTTGATTGGTTTAATGTTTTCCCTTGAGACTGGCTTACAGCGTCTCTCTTCATCAAGTCTCTAGTCCCTTTTATACGCTGTGGGCTTGTTGAGGCTTCTGCCTTCCAGTCGCACTTCCTTTTATTGACTCGGCAGTGGCTAGAAAGCTCCGCCCCCAGCTGACTGTTGAATGAGCCTCAGTGACACCGTTGCACACACCCAGCTGCTACACGGGAGTTCCGCCCCTTCAGCACACAGCGTTTCTGCCCCTCGTCTTCACTTCACGTAACAGCGCGTTCCTCACTTCATGTTATGCTCCCTTTCGTTGTAACGATCTTCGAATCGTCTGTTTCGGAAGGGATCTCCCCACTGCACTTGTTTCATAGGGGCGTCGCTTCTCTCACTCCTCCTCCCCTCTTTATACTAGCGTGACGGCCTCTCACTCACCTTGACACGCTGATCACGGCATGAAGATCTCAGAACTGGCAGCACACAGCGATTGACGGATCGCTCCATGAACTTCAGCAACATTTTCTAACATAAGCGCAACGGCGCAACTTTTACTACTTTAAGTTAAAACGGTCTTCCTTGTTTTCTTTCCGGACCTCCTCAGTAAACCCAGCTATAACCGTCGTTTTCCTCCTCCAGCTCCTCCCTTTCCTAGCAACCAGCAAAAACAAAAGAAAAAGGTCAACAGCTTGAATCCCTGCTGTGATTGGCTAAACACACTGTCAATTAACCTCTCCAGCTGACAGAAATATTTAACCCTTTGATGCCCTGCTTATGCTGGTATTGCCAGAGCCAACGCCTGACGGAAGATCTCCTGTGCACTTCAGAGTGGATCCATCACAGTGTCATATACTTCTACGGGAGATATCGACATGTCTGAAATCCATCTAATTGAATCTTTTGTGCAAATTCATGTTTCCTCACTCATCGACTTACAAAGAGGAAGGAACCGTTTCTGTACAAAAATAGCGTTCAAACTATCACCATCAATTTCTTCATTCAGTAACCTTTCCAACTCCCTTCTATACTCAAAAACTCTCTCGTCATGCTCATATACTTTCTCCGCAGTATCTCTTAAATATGCTAAAACATTCAGATCCCTCAACCCTTTTGGGAGATCTACATCATTCAGTCTGTTCCATAAGATAAATAAATTCCCAGTCCTTCGATAAAAACATTTTTCTCAGGAAAACCTTCTACATTACAGAGTGTGGCAAAAACATCAGATTGTTCACCCTTCTCAATGCACTGTCTAGCCGATGCAGTCAAATCGCGCTTTCTCTCTTTAGACACAGTACTGCGAGTTACAATCTTTGATTCCGCTCCCTTATCAACTACAAGCGGAACAGAACCACTTGGAAGAGGAGACATATCTTGTACAATCGGTAACAAAGGTGCTGTCACTGGTGCAGAAGACAAATCTATCAGACCCGTAACAGTAGGCAAAGGCGGAGGTACAGGTGGAGGAGCAGCAATAGGAGGAGGAACAATAACCAGAGGAAGAGGAGCAATAGAAGGAACAATAGGAGGAGCAGGGATTACTACAGGAGGAGGAACAACAGCAAGAAGAGATAAAGCAACAGGAATAGGAACATATGGAGGTGGCGCACCGTGGCACAAGGCCTTCATTCATTTAGAAACTTGTCAATTAATTCATCAGTCACATGAAAATCTTTAGACGGATATATTTTCTGAATACCAAGTTGAAAAACCCTATCCATATTTCTAACTGACTCTGACTGTTTACTTTGATCATACAATAACGCTTTCTCAGTGTTGGATATATGTCGGCGCGCATGTTTCTCTCTACTTTTAAGTTGCTGCATAGCTTCTTTTTTCCAGTTTTGTAATACATCAAATGATGCAGGTCTAGCTTTTTTCTTTAACAATATAGACTCTAAATATTCTATACAAGGAATCTCAAAGCTACCATTGGTTGGCCACTGAAGTTCTGAAGCATGTCTAGTTTGTCTGTGCCAAATATCATTAAACACTACACTGCCAATGCCATGCTTACAGTTCATAGTACTGGCCGGCGACCCCTCCTGTGGCGCTGGACGGCTAAATTCCAAAGATTGTCTGTCTCTGCGGGATAATGCCCTGAAACAGGCAGGCAATTTCTCAGGCATATCAGATTCCTAGTGTTACCTGGTCAATAATTGTTCTCGCGAGGACAATATGCCAAAATCAAATTATCAGGATACTTAAGAATCGGGTCACGACTCACCTGATCAAAGAACTAAAGGAGGTCCGATCGGATTTCAAAGGACAACTAAGGACCCTCGTGGTTGGTGATTTTGGCAAAACTGCCCGCCTTGATATATGGACCCTCGTCAAGATGCCGTCTCGGACCGCGGGATGACCGTCCAGGGATCGGGTCATGCAGTACCCTTGAGGTATCGCGTCTCATCCAAGAAGGGGCCCCCTTTTTCACCGTCCGATCCCGGTCCGACAGCCGCGTCAACACTTCAACGAGATGGCCTCAATCTTGAGGATCCCTATTCGGGCGCCATCTGTAAAAACAAGGAAATATCGAGGCTGCGTATCACAAAAGGAAATACACCAAACACGGGTTATAAAGATTCACAGATATTTAATACTGCGCAGTTACAAAGAAACGCAGAACTGATACAGATAGCTATCTGGCTCTCGACACCCGGCAATGAGTACCAGCCTGTTAGAGTGAGGAGGGAGAGTGCTGGACATCTAAACATTTGCATTTTTATAAATTTCCTACAATATTGTCCAGCCCCTCTACAGGTTCATAATCTGCGGTCTAGAGTTTGTGCCGAGTTCAAATATAGTTCATACAATAATATGCACATGGGTTACATAGATTTGTGTTTCCAACAAGTTACAATGGCGAAGTGTATTCCTGGATTTAGCAGTGAGCCTTTGTACATATCCCTTCACAATGTAGTTCTGCCGATGTCCATGCTCGACATTTACATAACATTGTCATCGATGTCTATTCGTGGATGAGGCCTGTTAGTGCAGACAATACTAGGACAACAAGTCATGCTTGGTGCAAGGTCTCATTACCTAGTCTAAACAGTCAGCCCTTGGACAGTCTAACCATTAACAGAACTCAAAGGTCAGGAAGGCTTGGTTGCAAGTTAGAAACACAGTCCTCCATTTTAGAACAGAGAATCGCATACAAACAGAAATCAAAATGGCGGATAATTCTAAAATGGCGGCGGCTGGGTCTGTGGGGGGGTTACCGGGTACACTTTGGGCTCCTGTCCTCTGGTCCCCACGCGAAGGTCAAGGTATTCCTCTAGGTCTGACATAGCAGCCGGCAGTGGAGGAAGAGCAGCCCAGGTGGGTGACGTTAATGAATGTCGATCTGGTCCAGGGCGGGAGAAAGTACCGTCCGCTGTGCGCCTTAGGGCAAGGGGGGCCTCAGTTCTAGTTGGTTTCACTTGTAATTCTGACAAGAAGAGTTTGTTGGATACTGGGCCATTAGGGGGTCCTCCACAATGGCTCTCTCACCTGGAGTGTGGCTCTAGTTGTGCTCTCCCAGGCGGTGTTGGCAAGGGCGCGCTCCCGCGATAGCCCTGGCTGGGGGGTCTCTGTGATTGATGTGGGGCAGATTACCAATGTTGTGGGGCCCGTGTGTTTGTCCTGCAGCTGGAGGTAGGCAGGTGTGGCGAGCCTTCGTTGCGGCCGTGTCCTCAGTGGTCTTCTGTGTAGGCTTTTTGCCCCCTCTCCCTTTTCCAGTTATATTGTCCTGGGCGTGTGCCTCCCTCCTTTAGGCGGCTGTGGGCCACTTATGATCGAGTCGGGCTCCACTGGCGTGATGTGGGACTCTCAGGTGTCCAGGGTCACCACCAGGGTAGAAGGGGGCCGCACTAAGCCGCTTCCTCGCTCCACTTTGGTACCCCTTGTTGTCCATTATTCCCGCGAGGCGCAGTCGGGGCGCGTTACTGCTCCGGATGAATTGTCTAGTGGGGGGAGGCTGCACTATTGGTTAAAATGACCCTCTCGAGCTCCCCTCTGTCTGTGTTATGTGGTCCCTGTGGCTCACTCTCCTGGGGCCGTGAATGGGGCGCCCCCAGAATCCAGGCTCTGTTACTCAGGTCAAGCCCCCTTGGTAAGTTGTGGGGCTGCTAATCCCCAGAATAAGTCTGCGAGGGGGGGCCTCCTTACCACATAGATTGTTCAGATGTCGCCTTCTCCAGCAGCGGCTACCGGCTCGGACGCGCTCCCGCGTTGGCCAGGTTAAGCCGCGCTGGTAGTTGGAGGAGGATGGCCCCTCCGGGGCAGGCAGTCCCCCTGAACTCCCTAACAACTTTCCTTCGTGCAAATTACTCACTGCCAAGCTGCCCACTGCCAATTCCCAAACTATCACCATTCACCTACTTTACAGAACTCCTGGACCCCCCGGCTCCTTCGAGGAAGACCTCACTACCATCCTCACTAACAACTTAAAAAAACACCTCACAGAGCCTCATTCTAGGAGACTTCAACCTAGGCTTCAAAGACCCCCAGGCTACCATCATTAATAATACCCTGTCAGAATTAGACTTCACCCAAAGAGTGTCCACCCCCAAACACAATAAAGGGAGAACCCTCGACTGGATAGCAGATCACAATTGCGTGACCTCCATCACTGCCAATTCCCCTCATCCATGATCTGACCACCACATCCTCACCTTCAACCTCAAAGCTACAGGTCCCATCACCAACAACTCACTAGCCACAGCTATCCCCACAAGAAATAAGAAAAGCATCACAGCACAAAAACATATCCCCCTCATTCTCCCCACTTTGAACCAACTCTCAGCTGCCACCAGTCCTCACCATCTCGTAGAAGGCTACAACAAAATCATGCTCACGGCCCTAGATTCTATTGATACGCTAAAATTAAGACGAACCAAATTAAAAAAACATCTGAACACCTGGTTCTCTGCCCACCTAAAAACCCTCAGATTAGAGAAACGCAAAAAGGAACAAGCCTGGAGACAATCTCCGACAGACAGCAACAAGCTGATCCTTAATAAAATAACCTCCATATACAAAAAAGAAATCATAACCGCTAAATAAGAATCCTACAACCTGAGAATATCACAAGCCAAATCCAGCACCGAAGAATTATTTACCATCCTTAAAGAGCTGGAAGCACCCATCCTAGCCCCAGATACATGTGTGAAAGACAAACAATGGTGTACTAGCATCCAAAACGCCCTTGCCAACAAAGTCGCAGGCCTACAAACCAAAATCAATAACAAAAAAGAATCTCTAACTAACCTTACCAACTCCACTAACACTCCCCCACATCCAACCCTCTAACCCGCTTTAGCTTCTCCAAAGTCTCCACATTAGAAGTGGAAAAAATCATCTTGAGTCTCAAACCATCAAATTGCCAAGGCGACCCCTGCCCGTCACAAATTATTAAAGATGCAGCAAGAGACCTTTCATCGTTCATCACCAAACTCATTAAAACCTCCTTCTCTTCAGGCATCATCCCCAACAATCTAAAAGAATCCTGGGTCCTCCCCCTACCCAAAAAACCCTCCCTCGACCCCCCCCCCCTACACCTACCAACTACATACCCATTACCACCGTCCCCTTCCTCCTCAACATATTAGATAAGACAGCTTATCTACAAATTCAAAAATACCTTGAATTGAACCATCTCTTGGGAATCAGACAATCTGGTTTCAGACCCCAACATGGGACAGACAGCTCTCATTGATCTTAAGGCTCAAATTGACACCGAGAGATAATGGGAAAACTGCTTTTCTGCTCCTGTTAGACCTCTCTGCAGCATTCGATCTAGTAGATCACAAAGTTCTCTGTAACCACCTAGACTCAGCTGCCCAATTCTCCCAAGAAGCCATTAATTGGATTGAGTCATTCTTGAGTAACAGATCTATGCATGTTTTCTCTACCTTAGGATCAGCTGACTCCATCCCCATCACCTGCGGAGTCCCGCAGGGATCTTGCGTCTCCCCCACACTGTACAACGTGTTCACAAAGCCCCTTTTTGATGATCTTGACGGTCTGGGTATCACCTACAATAATTATGCCGATGATACCTAGATCCTCATCCCGTTGGGGATTACAACAAGGTTTTGGCCTTGGTGAACAGGGTGTACCTCATCATTCAGGCATGGATGGCCTCCCACAGTCTATGCCTGAATGGTGACAAGACGGAGCTCATCATTCCCGGATCCACTACAAACTTAAACAAACTGGATCACAACTACTCCAGCTTGCTCATAGACGGCAACACTATCAAGGTAGCCAAGGAGGTGAAAACCCTCAGTATCTACCTAGACTCTACCCTCTCCTTCCACAAACAGGTTAGCTCCATGGCCTCCTCTACTGCACTACTAAACCTGTAAGCTTATAAGAGCAGCCAAACCCTTCCTATCCACCCAGAGTTGCGTTACCCTTGCCAGAGCCCTTGTACTCTCAAAACTAGACTGCTGTAACACCCTTTACGTCAGAGCCAACAAATATGTTCTAAATAAAATCTAGACATTGCAAAACAATTCTCTTTGAGCAGCGCTTACCATCCCCAAAAGACAACACATTTCCAACCTCAGGAGAGCCCATAACTGGCTCACTACCATCGACAAAATAATGCTCAAAGTAGCTTCCCTAACTCACAAGTGCCTCAACAATGCAGCCCCTCAATTTTTTAGCCAACAGAATATCAAGACACACCCCATACATAGAACTGCCAATGCTAACCTGCTCAAAGTCCCTAGGTTCAAACGAATCAAAACGGGCAGCAACAGCTTCCAGGTGAAAGCAGCCCAACATTGGAACTCCCTGCCACCCTCCTTAAGGTTACCTCAATCCTACCCCCACTTTAGACGTAATTACATTCAATGGATAAAGAATAACGACAGATAATGTACCATGCTCTGTGAAGTTTGTAAATATGTATATATTTCTGTAAATTGTCTTCATTGCATATATTGCAATTGCTACTACTTATGCACACACTGTAATTACTGTACAGCAATGTAACCAAGCTGAGAATAACCTTGCTGCTCCTGCGCCCTCATACCCTCGGGTCCGGCGCGCAATATAAATGAATAAACAAACAAAGAAGCGGAACACGGAGGGGTCTCCACGTCCGCAGCACCGCTGCAGGTGCCGGCAAGGTCCCGTGACACTGTTCCTCTCTGCGGCGGGGGCGGTGGTGTTCACAGCCCCACGCTGTCACGCTGTACGCGGCCAGGCGGGCAGGCTACCCGAATGCTCCCCATGCCTGCCGCTTTTCTTCAGCACTCGGGGGCACTGGTCCACGGATCTCTAGAGGCGGTCAGCCGGCCCGAATCCCTCAGGGTGACTCTGAGTTGTGGCGGCCGACCACGCTTTCTCCCTTCGCCTGGTCCGATGCGGCCGTCAGGTGGAGGGGCGCCCACGATGTCACAGCGGCCGTACTGGGGTAGGGGGCACCTTAGGACCCCAATGTTTCTCCCTCGGGTTGCTCTCAGGTTCCGACCTTTTAATTTCTGCTTTATAAGCGTGGAGGTTCCTTTTTTCCCATTTCAACTCCTCTGGTTTCCCTGGGCTGGGTGCAGAGCTCGAGACTCAGCCAGCCATCTTGCCTGTGCTCCCTGGTGGCCTCCCCTATTGCCCTTTTAAAGAATCGGGACCACTATAGCACTTTTCTAACTGTTGGAGTTACCCCTTTACTAGCCACATTCGCAAATAGGTTTGCACATAATGTAACCCAATCTCCTGGGTTTTGTTTTATGATGTAGTTTAAGCCATCTGGCCCTGGTTCTCGCAAAGAGCTACTGCATTGGATGCTTTGCAAAATGTCTCCCGAATCGAACTGGACATCCCATTTGGAAAGTTGAGGTATCTTAGGGTATGTTGTTTGTCCTTTCTTATTATACAATTTTTCAAAATCGAACACCCATTGGGCTTAACTAACCACGTTTGCTTGGATAGCTTGTGTTTGGCAGCTAGCGTTGTTTATTAGTGTCCAGAAATCTGGTGAGTTTTTGTTTATTAGGCTGGTCCTTATTGCTTCTGCATCACGTTGCTGTATTATTGTTCTATGTGAGATCAACCAGTTTTTGTATTTTTGTCTACTGGATTTTTTTGCTGCTGTTTGATCAGAATTACTCAGGGCGGTGTGATGTCAGAGTTCTTTGCGACGTTGTCGCTTTCTTTTGGCTATTTCGGCATCGTACGTATGTTTTGGTTTGAACTTGCATCTTTTAAGACCTTGGCCTTGAAGCACGATCTGTTGCAACAAATGGGTGTATTCCACTTTATTCTGTGTATCCCCACTTGATTCCTTGCCATATGCTTCTGTAATGGCCTTCATATCATGTGTTTTTTTTTTAGTAGTGTTCTGCATGATTCCACCAAGAGACACTGATCCCACCTCTGAGCCTTTTTCATCTCCCCATAGCTCATGGCCAATTTAAGTTGACTGTGATCACTTAGTACAGAGCGAGTTATTTGTAGGGAGACCACGCACCGACTTAGATTTTCAGAAACAATGAAATAATCTTCGGTAGAACTCTGATTTTTGCACCTCCAGGTATTTTGGACAGGGATGTCACCTTTCGTGTTTCCATTCGCTATCATTAGGTTTCTTTCATCTAGAGCAGCGAGGTTTTTTGTAGGGCTTTGTCTGCTCCAGTAGCGTTTTTGCTCAATTTTAAACAATTTGGATTGAGATCTCCACAGAGTATTATGTTGGGTTCCTCCTGTGTACTATTGATATCATCATTCAGATCATACACAGTACTCATAAATGTATTCGTGCCTGCTATTTTGTGATGCCAGTACGACCGTATGCTGTATGAAAGGAGCGTAGTTCGTTGAGCTAGTAATTTTCAGGCCAGACTTTTTTCTGATGAGAGTCAGAAGTCCCGGGAGGGTCAACCCTTTTTCCTCGTTATGGCTGGATTTATTACAAGCTCAAAAGCATCTGAAATAGGGCAGTTGACCATCCAGGTTTCCTGTAAGCATATGATGTCAAGGCCCTCAAGCCAATTTAAGGATTCCTTAAACAAATGGCTAAAGCCTCCTGTGTTCCATGTTACGATGTTGAGATTCGGGCATGCATGCCCTTGATGGCATTAGCTGTTTTGACCTGCTAAAGCTCCAGCTGGCCAATTCCAATGATTTGATTTTGGTTTTTCATTTGCACTGTTCTTTGAAGCAGTATCACTTCCCAGGGGATTAGGATTGCTGCAGAATGTGATTTGATTTTTTTCTCCCACCATTACTTTCTCTTGGCTATCAGCTTTTACACAAGCACTGGATGAATCTCTGCAAGCCTCATTTTTTGTAACTTCTCTGTGCATATTCTGTGGCCTTATCTGGTTTTGAGCCGGTTTTGAGCTGTTCCACTTATCAGTTTGGTTCACATTGCTCCCATCCTTGGAAGTTTTGCTCACAATGTATTCCTCAGTTTCTTCATGTATGTCAAAACCCAGTGACAAAAATAGTGGGTACGGCATTCAGAAGGAGGTCACAGATTAATCTTGAATCTATATGTAGCCGAACTCTATCATTTTGTGGTTCATTGATTAATTCATCTGTTTGTATGTCATTAGATTCAATTGATTTTAGGCCCGGAACTTGATGCAGTAGGCGTAGCACGTTGTTTCTGTTTAAGGTAAGTCCATCTTTGATGACCAAGATTTGTTGAGAAATCAATTGATATTTTGCAGGTTTAATATTGGTTTGATGGTTTATTGCATTTTGAAGCATTGCTCCACCTGCCTCTGTCTTCAATTGGACTTTTCCCTTTCTGAGTGTTCTCCGGCCTCAGGAATTGTCTGTTATCTTGGCTTTTGGTGGATTAATTTCACCCTTCATCTGGTTTTCATCCTTAAGCTCCCCGGAGCAACCTTTTCTTCTTGTGTCCGGACTCTTTGAATTTTCAAGTATAGAACTTACCGCTACTAGGTGCTTCCTTTTAACATCCACAGTCAGGAAATTGGAGTCTTCAACTGCAAGCCTTAGGGTCTTAGGGCCCTCGGGGGGCAAAGACAATTGGCCTACTCTGACCGGTGCTTGACTAGGAAATTCAGCACGATCCACTGCTATAGGGGTCTCATCACATATCACTACAACAGGATTTTCAATATTTTCATCTTCATTGGCTTCTCTATTATCCTCAGGATAGTCCTCCTCTTCATACGTGGAGAGATTCATTATTTCACTTGGAGAGATTTCTGCACTCACATCCAGATCTGCAGAACGACCTACATTAGACTCATCACAGGGTTTCACTATTTTTTCAACCTTTCTATGAATATTAGTGAGGGCACTCTGAATTAACGAATACGTTCAACAATTTTAAGTTTCTCAGAAATTTCCTTGAGCCAATATTATTTAGTTTTCTCTTGGATGTTTGATTTTTCTGTTTTTTTTCTTTGCTGTGATTTGGCAGACGTTTTCTTATTCTTTTGGAATATCGAGTATGTTTCATCCTTATCTAAGTCTTTTTGAGTTTCTCTTAAATCATAGTTGCCAATGACACCTTCACCATTGTCTGACGTTGAAGGTTGCGGATGAGTCACTTCGAGACCAGCCACATTGTTTTGGTCCACACCGTTGAGAGTTGGACCGGTAACTTCTGCCTGGTGCTGTTCATCTTGATTTGAATGCCGATCATCCATCTTTTCCAAATCAGTGACCGCCATAGCGGGAGTTTCAAGTTGGTCATCAGTATTTTCGAGGGTCTCCTGCTGTACCAAGGAGGATCTGACAGCTCCAACAGTCGGTGCATGCTTTACATGTTGCACACTGGTCACATTGGCTGAGCCATAAAGACCATGTTCCATGCGTGAACCACCATGGGTCGCCACTATCTCTGTAGTGGAGCTTTTGTTATTCACCATTTGTTGCGGAATAATTGATGTGCTCGCATTGTCCTTCCCACCCACGTTTTGGTTAGAGGTGAAGGTTAGATGGTTAGGTTAGGTGGGTTAAGAGACCCAAGGATTCTCTGGCAACACGGGCCAGTCATTTCTTGTCTTCACTATTGTTACTTTTTTGATCCACTAGCTCTTTAAGGGATGTATCAATTCTTCTTATATTTTCCCATATTTTACCTTTGGAGGAATCATTGTCCTGTTCGGCACTTAGCAATTTGGAATTCATTAAGGCCAAAAGTGTTGTCAAGTCTTTTAGGTTTTCATTAATTTGCTCATACATTTTGAGCATTAGTGCGATTGATATACTCAACGAGGACATCAAGTACGGCCTAAGGTCATGCAACACATCCTTAAAGACCTCCTGAGCATTTATATCCTTCATAGTACATTTTCTACTAGCTTTAGAATGCAGTCTTCTTATCTTTGGTAGTCGTGTTGCATAAAGGAGGATTCTGATGATGTTTCATCAGTCGAGGAATCTGAGCTCTTCTTCTCTTCATCACCCGCTTCTACATTCTCATTTTTAGAGTCCGGTTTAAAGGTTAGCTTGCAGTTTGTGTTAATTCTTGGGCTCCTGACTTTTTTCGTGGGTTACTTCTTTTCTGTGAGCAATGGATCGGTGTAGATGGACTGAAATACGACTGTCTTCTTTTTTTTTTACCCCTACTGGCCATTGACTTCCAGATGTAGCCACACTTGAGGTAGCGTCACTTGGGATAGTAGTGGCACATGGCTCAATAAAAGATGCCCGATTGCCAGATGGGGTATTGTTGCTTAAAGTTTTAGAGTTTAAAGCTTCATTCATTTGTGTTAGATCGTGCAGAATCTTATTGACTACTGCCAACGAAATACGCCTCTCGCTTGGACTAGGGCTTTTTTCACAGGGCTCAGAAGTTTTTAGTTGTTCAGAGGATTCAAAGTTGTCGGAATTATCAACCGCCGGCTCCTTGTCTTTAGTCACCTCCGACTCACTCAAGGACTTCTCACCTTCCACATCTATGTCCATATTCACTGTTTGATGAGGATCTTGATTATTACACAGCTCATTGCTCCTCATTGTTTTAAAGCCCACGGGGGATGTCAGATTTATTACCTTTGGGGGCAAGGAGCTCCCTTTAACCTCCCACATCATGATTGAGAGGGACTAATGACATGGATAACCCATGAGTTCTGAACAACTTGGGCAGCTTCATCAGCACAGTCCGCTCTTTCAATCTATGCACCAGTACTTTCCGATGCAGGGCGCTTTTCTGCGGTCAAGCTGACTGCTATGCTGCAGTCCGACTGGTTGATATTGTTGCATCACTTTCCACGCCAAGCTGTGCAGAGAAGGAATCACGGCTCTCCTCTTTACAGCCTTTAATTCATTCATACTTGGAAGGTTTAGATCATTCAGCATCAACCCGCTTTGCATCATGGGATACAGTGATGGCCAGTCACCGACAAGTGTTCTGTCCGAGGGGTGGTAACTCTGCGGGACTTGCAACAACGGAGCGGATGGTGCTAGGGAACACCGTCCTATGGGTGATGTCGCACAAGCTCTCTCGGCAATGGCATTCTTCTGCCCACTTTGTTAAGCTGAAGTCGCAAGCGGTACATTATCAGGAGCAATTGCGCACAGGCAGCTCTTCATTTCACTCGCTGGGCTCGCCGCGCTTATTGCGCCTACGACAGAACACAGTTTATTGCCAGATTTCCTTACTTGGTTTATGCAGGACGTTTATTCGATCAGGCATGTTAAAGAGACAGCTTACAGGGTCCTCCTTCGAAACCACGTCGTAACTGCAGTCGGGTCAGGGGCTGGTGCTGCTTCCAACCTAACCCAATTCCTTGTCACGTTCCATGCTGTAGAAACGGGTGCCGCTCAAGCCTCGCAAGCCTCCAGAGACTCACGAGACTCTGCACCGACTCTGCAGTCTACAGGGGTCTTTATGTTACTACTCCTCCTCCCACTAGCAATGGAAATTAAAAGTCGACTGGCACACAGACTGGTCGCACAATAAAACACAGTGCTTCAGAGACTCACCAGACTCTGCACTGACTCATGTATTTTGGATGTGTTTTACCTTGTGTTATTTGGTTATGTGTTTTACACAAACTCCATGGCATCATCTTATTCTGTGTGCCACACTGCACCAGTGGCACAGGGGTGTCTTTCAGACTCCCCAAGGTTTAAATACCTTCTCTGGAACTGAATACTGTCTCCCAGGGCATGTAAAGTTAAATTGACTTTGCTAGTCTCTTTAAATTTACTGACCCAGCACACCCTATCTTACTATAGAGTGCTGGTGGGGTTGCCTAGCTTCCCCTGAAGCAAAATACTCCTGTAACAGTAAAATGTTACCCTTTCCTTTTTTAAATGGCTGGTGGCAGTGGTTTAGATCAACTACCGTGATTTTTCCCGACCGCTAACAACTGTAGCTAAAAATCAGGGTAGCCCTGTTTTTCAATATGGCGCCCCAGACCTAACTGCAAAAACAGACTCTGGTCATATTCTTTCAGCATTTCTTTTAGGAAAAGTCCTTCTTGTGTTTCTCTGCATGCCAAACCTGGTCCCTTTGTTCGTGCCCTTTTGCCAGAGTGTCTGGGGTGGACAGGATGTGAGGGAGGTGCCCGAAACTCCCTGTGCTTAGTCTGCTAGAAGACCTGAATGCACTCTGGTGTGATTGGCCGGCTGGCTGTCCGGCAAGGACAGCCACCGTGCTGTGTGAGTGACAGCCAAGCTGAATGAAAACTGTTTAAAAGCAGGTCTCTGGGACTTGGAAAGTAGAGTCGACCACTGGAACGAAAGAACCGACGAGGAGAGGAAGGAAGAGGACTGCTGCGACTCCTGGGCGACCGGTGAAGCTCTGCTGAAGGTCCAAATTGCCTGAAACTATGAGAACAGAGAAGCCCTTCAAGGTTAACTTCTTCCCTTGAGTTTGGTGGGAACAACCAACGCGCAAGCCACCTGGACACCGTCCTATTCTGGTTGAATTTTCATCAGAGTGCTGTTGAAAACCGGATAGCCAGAGGGAAGGAAACCAGGGGGACTTTAAGGCACTCACACCTTAAACCGACATCTTGCTACAGCTTTTGGCCTCTTCCATGGGCAGTGCAGGAACCTTCCGACGTCCTCCTTTTTGTCCCCACGACTGAAGCTCAGGAACAGCGAGATCTGCTCGAACTGCCAGGAATAACTTCCTCAGCTACAGCATTATTCATTTAAAAAGGTACTGTGCAAACGCGGTCCGGAAATCTTTTCGGCCATCAAAGTGCGTGAAACTTTCCTCAACTATGAAGGCTTGTCCTTCCCTAAACATTCATCAAACTTTTCGCCTAGCCAAATCCTTTAAAACACTGTGGCAAAGACTTAACCGTTACTTACCAGAACTGTGCTATCCTATACAAAAGACTCTGAACCATTGACTTTGGCCCAGGCCTATTGAGAAGAATTGCTGGTTGTATTGAACTAACACCCTTTGCCCTGCATATGATTGCATTTGGGCTGCCTATTCTTATAACCTTGTTTTTTCCCTCCCTTCCTAATTATCTAAAGTGTCATTTTGCTCACACTTCATTTTGGAGCTAAACTTGTTTAGTTACTTACCGGTTGGATTTTTGTGGTGTTTTACTGTGTGATATTGAACTGCTTATGCTAGTGTAATGTTTTATAAATGATTGAGTAAATAAATGTATATTCTTTTACTGAGAAACATTGAGTAAGTGTTTACTTGAATCACTGTATTGGGTGGTCCTTTGTGTAACTTGTTCTACTGCTCACTTAAACTCTTGAGATGAGTCTGGCTGCTCAGCCATCGCTACCACTTTACTGTGTAGTACCGGCTTGTACCAAAGGTGAAATTGTGCTTACACTTGTAGTCCTAATTGTCTGCAGTGGTCCCCAAGGGTACTGCAGGTGATTCTGCCGATCACCTCCAAGATCAGCAGTGGTCCCAGGGGGGCCTGTCAGGGTCCCCATCCCTTCTCAGAGTGAATAGCTGTAACTCAGCCTAGCCAGAGGTTCAGGATGGTTGGGGGTGATGGCCCTGGGCTTGTGTGCACGTCTACCATGTGGGTCGATTGTCTCCAAGTTTAGCGGCGGTCCCAGGGAGCCACAGCAGGTTCCCCATCCCTCGAGGGAAAATCTGTAACGCAGGCCTGCCAGAATTCCCCGATGGTCGGGGGTGACGTGCCTGGCCTTTGGTGCCTTGTTCCCATGTTGATGGACCATGGCCAAGTTCAGCGGCGGTCCCGTCCCAGTGAGCCATGGCAGGGTCCCCATCCTTTCCCAGGGGGCAAAGCTGTAAGACAGGCCACCCAGAGGTCCAGGACAGTCGGGGGTGAGGTCCGTGGCCTTGGGTGCCCATCTCCCATGTGGGTCGAGCTACCCCAAGTCCAGTGGGAGAGTCCACATTGCTTGCAGGAGGGGAAAGCTATAACACTGCCCTGCCAGAGGTCTAGGATGGTCGGGGGTGACGTGCCTGGCCTTGAGCGCTTGTCTCTCTTGTTGGTCGACTGCCCCCCAAGTCCAGCGGCAGTCCCAAGAAGCCCCGGCAGGGTCCCCATTCCGCCACGGTGGTAAAAGCTGTAATGCAGGCCAGACAGAACTTCAGCATGGTTGGGAATGATGTCCCCGGCCTTTTGTGCCTTTCTCCCATGTTGGTTGACCATCCTGTAAGTCCAGCTGTGGTCCCAGTGAGACCCGGCAAGGTCCCCATCCTTACACAGGGGTGAAAGCTGTAACGCAGGCCACCCAGAGGTCCAGGACAGTGGTGGGTGATGTCCCTGGCCGCCTATCTCCCATGTGGGTGGCCGTCCCCAAATCCAGGTGCGGTCCCCTGGTGGCTTGGCAGGGTCTCCGTTCTTTCCTGGAGGGGAAAGCTGTAACGTTGCCAAGCCAGAGGTCTAGGATGGTCGGGGTGACGTGCCTGGCCTTTGGTGCTTTTCCCCCTTACCAGTGGTCCCAGGGAGCCCTGACCGGGTCTCCATCCATTCTCTGAGTGTAGAGCTGTTGCGCAGCATAGCCAGATCTTCAGGGTGGTTGGCCGTTATGTTCCCACCCTTGGCTGCCTGTTTCCCTTGTTGGACGACAGTCCCCAAGTGCAGAGTAGGGATGTAACGGTATTATGGTATACTGTTAAAGATACCGTGAACCACTTAATTGAACAATAATAACCGTCACATTGTTTATACCGGTATACCGTTCATACCGTTAAGTGGGCTTTTCAATCTGATTTGGAAAGGCTGCAGTAAGCAAGTGCTGCACAGTCTTGGTCTTGCACTGTTGGATGTGCCGTCTGCTAAGTAGTTTCAGTTTGAGCAGTTTTTAATGCCATTCCATAAACCACACGTGCCTGACACAAAAGCAATATGTTAGCAATAGGAAGAATAAATACAGTGCCAAGAAGGAAGAGGGTTTTTTTTTTATGTACATTTTTTTTAAAGCGCTCATACAGCCTGCGGGCATCGAGGCGCTGTTAAAGAAATTGGTTTTGTTTATTTAGTTGCGTAATTGTTTTTGTCTTCGTTGCGTATTTATAACGCACTTAAGCACCCCAAGGTTTCTAAGCGCGGACCCAGGGGTCGAACCTGTGTTGCTTCTTGTCGTCTTGCTTCCAAGGCACGCACGTTGCCGCTGAGCTATCCTCCCGGGACTTTGGGTTGGTGGCTTTGGGGTTTATATATTTATAATGGATAATGTTTTCTAAACATATGACAATGGTGGATTTGCCTGGTTCTTTAATTGAATTTACATATAATAAGTCACACTGCGAAATGTAATCATCTCTGTGGGTATTCCCTGCTGCCATACCAAAGGGTAACATGTCTGTGATTACTGAACACCTTTTGGCCCGGAAGTAAACTAAAGGCTGTAACATAGAGAGTGTGTGTGTGTGTGTGTGCGTGTGTGTGTGTGTGTATGCGCACAAGCGTATAATACCATCAGACTCCATTGATCTGTGGCATGCAGATTATCAAGATGGCAACATGTTCATCTTCACCAGTAGCCAGTTGGGGGAGCTAAAAGCCTAAAGGACCATTTAAGAAAACCTATTCAGTTTGCTTTGCCAGTTGCAGCAGCCCCCCCCCCTTTCCACACGTGTTTGTGTTTGGTGGAAGCAAGGGGTGGCATTTCAGTGGAAAGTATGTTGAAAAGCCCAATTCTGGCCCTGGGTGCCTGGTTTTGTTTGTGATGATAAACCTGACAATTTATGACCTTTTAGAAAATATTTGTTAAGATTAGTTAACTCCACCTTCTATACCGCGATAACCATGATATACCGTCATTTGGCAAGAAGGTTATTGTACCGTCATAAAACTAATACCGTGACACCCCTAGTGCAGAGGTGGTCCCAGGGACCCCTGGCAGGGTGGCTATCCCTCCCTGCAGGGGAAACCTGTAACACAGGCCAGCAAGAACTTCTGGATGGTTGGGGGTGATGTTCTCGGCCTTTGGTGCCTGTCTCCAATGTTGGTCGACCATCCCCCAAGTCCAGCAGCGGTCCGAGTGAGCATTGGCAGGGTCCCCCTCCTTACCCAGGGGGCAAAGCTGTATTGCAGGTCACCCAGAGGTCAAGGACAGTCAGGGGCGATATCCCTGTCCTTGGGTGCCCGTCTCCCTTGTTGGTTGACTGTCCCCCGGTTCACCAGCGGTCCCAGGGAGCCACGGCAGGTTCCCCAACCCTTCTCTGAGTGTAGAGCTGTAACGCAGCCTAGCCAGAGCTTCAGGATGGTTGGGGGTTCTGGTTCCACCCTTGGCCACCTCTTTCCCTTGTTGGACGACAGTCCCCAAGTGTAGTGGTGGTCCCAGGGACCCCCGGCAGGGTGCCCATCCCTCACTGCAGGGAAAACCTGTAACGTAGGTCAGCCAGAAGTTCAGGATGGTTAGGGGTGATGTCCCTGGCCTTGGGTGCCTGTCTCCCATATGGTGCGACCATCTCAAAGTCCAGGGTGGCCCGGCCGGGTCCCTGTTCTTTCATGTAGGGGAAATCTGTAACGCTGCCCAGCCGGAGGTCTAGGATGGTCAGTGGTGATGTGCATGACCTTGGGCGCTTGTGTCCCTTTGGTTGACCGCCCCCAAGTTCACCCGCGGTCCCAAGAAGCCCTGGCTTGGTCCCCATCCCTTCTCCGGGTGTACAGCTTTAATGCTACACAGCCAGAGGTCTAGGATGGTGGGGGTGATTGCCCCGTGCTGGGGTGTCTGTCTCCCTTGTTGGTTGACAGTCCCTAAGTGCAGCAGCGTTACAGCTTCTCCCTCTGAGGAGGGCTGGGGACCCTGCCGGGGCTCCGTGGAACTGCTGCTAAACTTGGGGATGGTTGACCGACATGGGAGACAGGCGCCCAAGACCAGGGACAGCATCCCCGGCCGTCCTGGATCTTTGGCCGAAGCTCTCACAATGAAACTGTCCAAAATAGTATCAATTTGTGATGAATGGCACACACCCTGTCGGGGTGCCTATATTGACGGAGCATACAATACACGCTTGCTATGGAGCTCATTTCATCTGTCCGAATGTTCACCCTGCCAAAATGTGTGCAAAGTATTGAACAGTTTTATTGTTTGTGCTTGGGCTGAAGTGGAAAGGTAGGAGGTAGGTTGGACTTGTGTGATCCGCTGTTGGAGGAGGTGTAGAAGATCTTGGGGCACTGTGTGAAGTGTATGGTGGTAAGGAGTGTTGTGTGTGTGGTGTAAAGAAGGCAAGTCGTTAAGTTCTGGGTGAATTATGCGTATTGTAAAGTTCCCTAAGCAATGCTAGGCATGGAGACTTCACTGAGCCTTAGGGCCTCATTACACGGAAGGCGGAGGACCAAGGTGCTATTAGCACCTTGGTCCATGCCGGTAAAATACCGGCACCGCCTTGGTGGAAAGGGGAATTACCGCCCCATTCCAAGGTTGGCAGGGCGGTAATTCCCCCTTCCACCACTGCCCTTCCCCATTCCCATTTTTGCCCCATAGGGCATAATGGGAATGGGGAAGGTGCTAATTACGGCACCGCAATTTTGCGGCGCCGTAATTAGCACCAAGGTCCCTTAGCGGGTTGGTTTTTAACACCTGCAAAAAGCAGGCGTTAAAGCACCAACCCGCTAAGGGACCTCGTAGTAAGGCGGTAATGGTTAAAGGTCACCGTTACCATTAATGGTGACCGTTAACCATTACCGCCTTCCGTGTACTGAGGCCCTTAGTCTTCCTTTCTGGCTGAATCTCATTCCCATTTAACTTCCCTGATACTTCAGTATCATGGTGCAGTACATGCAGTCTCCTTACCACTGTGCAGTACAAGCGGTGGGCGACAGGAACAGAAACCTTCACTGATTACAATTGTGTCAGCACAACCCGTCATTGGCATAAGGTGACATAATGTGTCCTTTGCCTCTTTGCCTGATAGGTATTTGCCAATTACGTAATGACCTACTGTTCTCTCACATGTGAAGTGCTTGTAAGATTGGGGAAGTGTGTGTCTGGGATTGTTGCAAGAGACATCACTTTCTGTGCCCTATTCATGCTTCCATTTTCTAGTGAGGATGAGGGTTGTATGGATTGCCGGGCACTTTTTCATCCGAAGGGCTGCAGCACATTTCACTGGATCAAGCACATCTAGGTCTCAGGGGGATGGTGTCATTTCACTGGTTTGATGCATCTGCGATGCCCAGGCAAAAAGATGTTCCACCGCCATTTTTAATTGTGGTGCATCTGGGAGGAAATGATATGGCTCCTATGGAACGGAGAGTGATAGGGGAGCTACTGACGGCTGAACTGGAGTGGATTTTCCTTTAAGTTCTCAAACGCTGTGGTGGCTTGGTCACAAATGATTCCCTGGAGGGATTGGAGAACTCCTGGGAAGGAAAAGGCCATCCGCTTCTCTGTGAGGAAACTTAATGGCGAGCTGGCAAGACTGACCAGGGACAGTGACAGAATTCAGACAATACACCATGGCTTCATCCAATGTGAACTGATGTTTCACCGATACGGAGTGCACCCTTCTACAAGAGGCATTGATGTTTTCATAGAGGACATTATGAACTTTGCCCAGACGTAATGTTGGGAGATTCCCAGCAATTGATGGATTTACTGGGTCGTACGGCATGATAATAAAATGGTAACTAAATCTGTTGACAGTGAGGCTCTTGACTTCCTAGCAACTGCATTGTACTTTGTTTTGGTAGAATGTCAATGCATTCAATATGTCAGTGCTGCCTATTTCTTTGCAAAGCATCACCACATTTAGCAGCTTAAAGGAATGGTTCGCCGAAAAAATGTTATTGCAAAAAAAGATGGGCAATAATAAAAAAAAATAGATCTGCAATTTTTTTTTTTTTTTGGGTCCCTAATGTAAAATTTTGAGCAAATGAAGCTCAAAATTTACAAAAGGAAGCACATGGGGGCATCCATTTTGTGAAATCGATGCCCGCCTGTGCTTGCTTTTGCGGCACTAATGAAGGAAATGCCAGCCAGCTGTAGTAAACAAAAGCTACCACTGGGCGGCTTTTCCTTCATTGGTGCCGGGACTCGAGGACGCAGACCGGAGACTACAGGCAGAAAAGCTGCAGCTGCATCTCGGTAAGTGCTATTTATTTTGAAAAAACCAGCACTAGTTGCGTTTTTTTTCTCTACGTTTTCCGGGCTGAAGGAGCCCGGAAAACGTATAAATAAAACTGCAGCTTTAAAAACGTTGTATTTATGTTTGCGGTAGCTTTTGAAGCTACCACAAACATAAATACAACGTTATTGTGTTTGAAAACGCTGCTATTTTTCTTTCTATGTTTCGCAGGCTCCTCCGAGCCGGAGGAGCCTGAGAAACTTAAAAAGAAAAACTGCAGCGTTTTCGAAACACAACCGCGTTGTGTTGGGGAGCACGAGTGCCCCAAATGGGAAAACAGCTTTAGGCAGAAACACTGCAGCATTTAGCATTTCTGAAAACAACCGCGTTGTGTTTCTGCCTAAAGCTGCTTTCCCATTTTGGGATTTCGGGCTCCCCACAATGGGAAAACAGCTTTAGGCAGAAACACCGCAGCATGGAAACACAACCGCGTTGTGTTTCTGCCTGCCTTGGCTTTCACTTTGGGTCACCGGTGCTCCCCTGGGGGAGCACCGGAGACCCAAAGTGATAGCCACGGCAGGCAGAAACACAACACGGTTGTGTTTCAAAAATGCTGCGGTTTTTCTTTCTAAGTTTCTCAGGCTCTTCTGAGCCGGAGGAGCCTGAGAAACTTAGAAAGAAAAACCGCAGTGTTTTCAAACACAATAACGTTGTATTTATGTTTGCGGTAGCTTCAAAAGCTACCGCAAACATAAATAACGTCGTTTTTAAAGCTGCAGTTTTATTTCTACTTTTTCCAGGCTCCTCCAGCCCGGAAAACTTAGAAAAAAAACACGCTAGTGCTTATTTTTTTCAAATAAATAGCACTTACCTAGATGCAGCTGCAGCTTTTTCTGCCTGTAGTCTCCGGTCTGCATCCTCTGAGTCCTGGCACCAACGAAGGAAAAGCCACCCAGTGGTAGCTTTTGTTTACTACAGCTGGCTGGTTTTTCCTTCATTAGTGCCGCAAAAGCAAGCAAAGGCGGGCATCGATTTCACAAAATGGATGACCCCATGTGCTTCCTTTTGTAAATTTTGAGCTTCATTTGCTCAACATTTTACATTGGCACTTTTTTTTTTAAGTCCTATCTATTTTTTTTATTATTGCCCATCTTTTTTTGCAATACACATTTTTGGGCGAACCATTCCTTTAATTCTACTTGCTGGCCCTTGAGTCCTTGGTCCTTGTGACCTTCCCCATTCACATACAACCCTATGTGAATGAGCTGGGGTCTTTGTGGAAAGTGTGCCAGCAATTGTCTTGAAGGGCCTGCCATGCACTTTCCTCATCTTCACTGTCTGCGCCCAGAGCGCCTCTGCCTTTTCACCTCCCCCAATCAGAAATACATTACATTCTTGCTTCTCCACTGATTTTCCCATCCACCTGCACTGGGGTAGTGGAGGGTTCAAACGCACGGTGGCTGTCTTTGAATTGGTAGTGTGGGATCCATCCTCTTCCTCAGACATGTATTTATGTAATGTATAGCTGAAGATTACATTTTGCTTAGATTTTTTGTTCTCTCTCTTGTGGGTGCAGGTGTGTTGTAGCATTCTAAGTAAGCAGTGAGTTGGTCCTTTGCATTTTATGTGAGTGTTAGTAAATTAGTACTTTTAATGTAGCGTGTTGAAAGTACATCACATTGCAGAGTGCTCCTACAGTTTGTGAGCACATTCTGGACATTTCGGTGTAATTGTGTGGTCTTGGTCTGTGGCATTCAATACCACTTACTCTACTAGTTTTCACACGTTGAGAAGCAAAGATACTTATTGTTTCAGTCTTTATCTGTCTGTTCTTTGGGCAGTAAAGGGTTATATCACGACAGTAGTCATGGCTTCTTGTCAAATGTATAGTGAGGAGGCGTTGGCCTTACTGATGCAGTCTGACTCTGACAAGGCACAGAACTGGGTGTGGAATCTGAAACAGAATCTGCTTCTGATGGTGAGCAGGCAGTTGATTCGGAAAGTGAGTTTTCGGTTGAGGCTGGTTCCACCTCCTTTTCCGATGAGGAAGAGAATGAAGGAGTACATGCACCTCTTCAGACACTTCCCACACACGGGTTACCTGCAAGGTTGAGGGAACATTTAGGTTGTACGAAGAACGGGCCAGATCATGACATGGCTGATGAGTCGGACTGGGTGTCTCCAGCAATGGCTCAGCCTGTTGTGCCACCTTTCACTGGAATATCAGGGTGCACAAAGAATACAGATGGTTTTCTGCCTATTGACTTTTTCAACCTTTTTGTGGATGATGGGTTCATTTCAGTTGTGGTTGAGAACACCAACTTGTATGCTGAACAGTTCTTGAGGTCACAGGTTCCCACTCTCAAACCCCATTCCAGAGCACAATCTTGGGTTCCAACAACCAATGTTGAGATGAGAAGAATTTGGGGTCTCATTCTGCTCATGGGAATGTGGCCGAAGCCGTCTATCTGAATGTTCTGCTTTACTGAAGCAGTATTTACAACCCCTTTTTTCCAGCAACAATAATTAGAAATCGTTTCCAAGCACTGCAACGTATGTTGCATTTCAATGACCACTCGGCAGAATTACCCAGAACTGAACCAAATTGTGATAGGCTATTCAAAATTCAACCATTTCTGAAGCACTTTACTCAGCGATTTTTCAGAGGTGTATCTTCCTAGCCAGAACATATCCATTGATGAATCATTGGTATTGTTCAAAGGTTGCCTACTCTTCAAGCAGTATATTCCGAGCAAGAGAGCACGATCTGAGATCAAGGTGTAAATGTTGTGCGAAAGTACCAGTGGGTATGCCTACGACATAAGGGTCTACACTGGAAAAGACTCGAGCATAAACCCTCCGGACTGCCCAGACCATTTAGGGATAAGTGAGAAGATTGTTTGGGATCTTGCCACACCATTGTACACAAGGATCACCATTTGTATGTGGACCATTCCTACACAGGAATACCACTCTTGAAGGAATTATATAATGTGGGCACACTGGCATGCAGTGCAATCTGCAGTAACCGCAAAGGCTTCCCCAGACAACTTGCATGTAAGAAGCTGGACAAAGGAGCATGTATGGCATTGCGGCGGGATGAACTGTTGGCAGTAAAATTCTGCGACCGAAGGGATGTGCACATGCTAAGTACCATTCATAATGAAAGTACTTCACTTGTCACTTTGCACGGGCAGGCTCAGCAAGTGCAGAAGCCCAATTGCATTCTGGACTACAACAAGTACATGGGTGGAGTAGATAAAGCAGGCCAATTGCGAGAGCCATACTAGACAGCACGCACGTCTCGCATGTGGTACAAGAAGTTGGCCGTACACATTCTGCATGTAGCTACATACAATGCTTATGTTGTCTACCATGCAGCTGCTCCACCAAGCAAACTACTTAGAATAAGTAGTTGTAAAATCACTGACTATTGTACAAACTCCAGAAGTAGATGTGGCCAGATTGAAAGGCCAACACTACTGATTTATGTTCCTGCCACACCCATGAAGACACAACCATGCAGAAAATGTAAGGTGTGTACAAAACAAGGAAGACGGAGGGATACTCGGGTGTACTGTTCCCAATGCACTTCCATGCCAGCCCTCTGCCTACAGCCTTGTTTTCTTTTGTATCATACAAAGGAAAAGTATTGGGCGATTGAGTGATTTCCTGAAATTCCCATCATTCCTGGAAAGGGACCCATATGGTCTCAATTCTTGCATGCCTTACAAAAGAACGCCACTCCTGCAACCTGCACTGGAGGCGTGCCTTCAATAAAAATGCCACACCATTCTGACTCACTTCACTTTAGCGTGACTTCACAAGCATTGCTAGTCCTGCTACCTCCATTTCAGGCCTGCCTTGGAAAGGCACGCCACTCTGGCACCTTTCACTTGATGCCTGCCTTAGAAAGAAACGTCAGTCTAGCTCCCTCTGCTCAAGGCGTGACTTGCAAAGGAATGCGATTCAGGCTCCTTCCACTTGAGGCGTGCCTTCAAAAGAAACTTCTGTCCAGCTCCCTCCACTTGTCGCGTGCCTGTGTGCCCTAGACAAGAAGGAAACAGCATTCGGGTCCCTCCACTTGAGGGCTCCGTTTTTGGCTTGTGGTACTGCTTGTTTTGTTAAACATTATGAAAAATGTGCGAGGAATCCGCGCTGGTCCAACACATTACTGCGACACCACGAATACCTTGCGCGATACTCGGCATTGGGTTCTGCGCAGTCACCTAAAAAGGGGGCAGAACGCGTGGAATGGGGAACAACAAGCGAAAATATGGGCGTAACGAGGCATGTACTTAAGTAAAATCCTTACAATGCCCATACACGTGCTAAAACCCTGTATTCATGGAATTGAACAGGGCTCGCTGGCGTAAAATACGTGCAAATCCTGAAACACGTCTGACACGCGATAGCTGGCGGTTACGTCAGCACGCACAAAAACAAATTCATAAAAAGGCCACGCTCTCAACAAATGCCCCTATACAGCTACGATTAATGTACCATTTGTTGCAGCAGGGATCGTGGGACACCGCAGGAGGATGGCCAGGGCCCAGATTTTTCTACCTTGGACCAGCCTTTTTGGGATGCCTGATGACCAGGTCTATGGCAGGTAGAGGTTTCCACCTCATATCATATTATACCTTGTCAGGGAGTGGGAGGATGACCTTACATCACCCACCCTGTGCTCCCAAGCACTGAGCCCCTTGGAAAAGGTGCTCAATGTCCTGCATTATGGCCTGCCTTTTTTTGGTCATTGGGTCATTTCAGCTGAAAACTGCCATAGTTGGGGGCATTTCAAAGGCCACGCAGTCACGCTGCCTACACCAGGTGTTGGCAATCATGACTGCACGCCCCTCAGTCCGCAGGCACATCTACTTGCCCAGAACACCTGCAGAAAAGCAGACAGTGGTCCGGGATTTTTATGGGGTGGCGCACTTCCCTAGAGTGCTTGGTGCCATCGATTGCACCCATGTGGCTCTATGTCCACCTAGGGCCACAGAGCACATCTATCGCAATTGCATGCACTGACATTCCATCAACGTGCAGGTTGTATGGGATGCCAAGAGTATCATTACTTCTGTATATGCAAACTATCCAGGGTCCACCCATGATAGTTTCATATTTAGAATGTCACCCCTACACTGGGCCCTGGAAGCTGGGAGGCATGGCAACAGATGGCTCATTGGTGAGGACAAATGCCCGTGCACATGCATGCATTTCACACACAAATGCACACCAATGACAAACATCTTTGCCTGTACAGGGTACAGTGCCTACCCTCTAAGCACCTACATGATGATGCCAATACGGAACGCTGCCACACCACCCCAGGTAAGATACAACAACGCCCATATTGCAACTCTAGGCATAGTGGAGCGCACATTCGGAGTGCTCAAGTCACATTTCTGCTCCGTTGACCACTCAGGTGGTGAGTTGCTATATGCACCACCTCTAGTGTACAGGATCATTGTGGCAGCATGTGTCTTGCACAATGTTGCAACACAGTGTGGTGTACCGGTGGACATGGAGGTGCCCCCACACCCGCAACCACATGCACGGCGCTTGCGCAAGGCCGCTCAAAGGGCATGTGGTGAGGCTGCCCGTACCCAGCTTGTGGCTACATTGTTTACCTGAAATCAACCCCTGTGGAGTGCACACAGCCCTGGCACATTCCAGGTGCCATTCAATGACGACAAAGTGCCAATCATCTGTGCCCACCAAACCACCCTGAGAATGTGTCCTTGGAAGTGCTACATTGTGTGCATCCCTTGGAACTAAAACTAATTTCATTTTGGGTTTCCAAAAGAAACACATAGATGAGGCACTATGCCACTACCACCATGCCAAACTAGACATCCAATCGCCTGTGTCACATACACCGTCACATATTTATTTTCAAATAAATTGGCATTTATAAAGCGCACCACAGGTTTTGGCAATCGCAGCACTGTTACAGAAGACTTAGTTACATAAGTGCTTGTCAAAACATACATGTTGCCTAGCCCCATGATGCAGGGTGGCAGCAGCATACAAATGCAAGAAGTCATTTTAGGCAGCTGTGGCTAGGAAGAGAGGGAAGAGGGGATGTGGGGGGCACACACAACATCACAGGCGACTGGATGTGGGGGGCCCACACAACATCACAGGCGACCATGGGGGGGGGGGTGGGGGCATACACAACATATGCGACCGGGGGGAGGGGCACACACAACATCACAAGGGGGGTTGTGGGGGCATACACATCACATGCGACCAGGGGATGGGGTGGGTGGACACACACACAACATCACAGGCGACCATGGGGGGGGCATACACAACATCATATGCAACCAGGGTGGTGGGAGGCGCACACACAGCCATCACAGGGCAGAGGGGCACACACTGCCATCACGGGGGGCAAGGGGGTTGAGGGGCACACACACAATGCCCGTTCCCATGCAAACACCACTGACATGTCAGCAAATGCCTTGCACTCACCTGTCTGTGGAAGTCCCCTGCCTTGCATATGATGCACACCGACGGGAAACGCTCTACCCATATGGAATGAAATGCAGAGTAACAGCACAAAATACATTCACATACACGATCACAGTTGATATCAGAAAGAAAATAAGCATACAACAGAGTGCAGGAGCAACACAGACTAAATGGCCATTGACATTGATATGTACAGGAGTACAGTGTACCACACCAGAGAGAGAGAGAGGGAGGGTGAGAGAGAGTGGCACACAGAGTGAATAACAAGGAAATGACAGATCAAGGAGTCCATGGCCTGGTTTACCAATGCAGTGACATGGTGCACAACAGGGTGCACGTCAACACCCACATGTGTGGAAGTTGAAAAAACAATTCCCTCCATGGGTAAATGGACCGCACGGCTATCATGGAATGGGAGGGCTGTCACTGCGTGCACCACCTTCCTGTGTAGAATGCGAAGGTGGTAGTGGTAAGGAAAGTTGACCACATATGGCCCTGGCCTGGTCCTCCATGTCAGCGACCAGTCGGGACCCAGATGAATGCATCTGGAACATGAAGCCTCAGAGGTCTGCATGCAACACCTCACAGGATGCACGGAGTTGCTCCGAGATGGTATGAGTCAACAGTTCCATCTGCTGTTGGCACTGTGTACTGCGGGCTGCCTCTCACACTTCTATTGAAGCTCTGAGGGCCAGAAAATCTTGCCTCGGGGCTGCCCTGTGGGCCTGACCCTCTGCAAGCAGGGATGCCTGCAGAGACCTCAGTTCGGCCCGTTGGCTCCTGTTGCTGGCCTCCATGTGCAGCCTGTGTGAGCTGTATGTGGACTGCAATGCCTGCAGCTGGTGCGCTACCTGTGTTTCTCATGAGAGTGTGGAATTGGCCACCCTATCCATGCCCTGAGCCAACATCTCATAGGAAGCACTCTGTTACTGTGCAACACACAAGATTGACTGCTTCCACACATTCTCCCCAGCCACGACACGTCCACCATGTGTGCGTGCCCCATGGCGGCCGGACCCAAGGGAATGTGGCCCTTGATGTGACGCTGCTGTGTGTGGCTGCAGAACTGCATCCCTCCCTTGGTCATCCATCCCAGGACCGGAAGACAAGAGTGGAGCATGGCGTTGCAGCCGTTACTACCACAGACGCATGTGGCAACACCGACTGGCCCTGTGAGGGGACGTTACCCCCTGTAGAAGCTCAGTGCCATCATTTCATTCACTCGCCTCCGACAGCATGGAGGAATGGACATCCGGTTTACCACCAGAGCCACTGGTATCATTGGAGGTGGACTCGTACTGATTCATGCCCCGGATGGACTGTAGCACCAGTGGATTCTCATGGGCTGTCAGCACGTCCTCCACTGGTGCTTTGTTTGGGCTCAGCCTCCCATTCCTCCTCTACCTCCTCCCCCTCATCTAGTGGCTCATCACCTGTACATGGACAGATAAAGACATGAAGAATAATGTTAATTGCATCTACAACATGCATTGTCATCGCAATGCTGTCCTCCAACACATTTACATGCATGTTAACATGCCATAGTTTGCATTCATACACTATGTACAGAAATCCCTGAAATCATGTAGTCTGCAGACTTGCCACCGCATCCCATGTCCCTGACCATGCAAGCACTGCAGACATTGCGAACAGACGTGTGGTGTCACAGGTGTGTGATATGGAGAGAGTGATGACATGTGCTGGGAGATAGGAAGAGTGGACAGTGACACACAAGAGGGACAGGGCCATGCACCCATGGGGGTGTGTTGAGTGTGGCAGGTGAACATGGATGACTCAGACACATTTCTTACAAGGGGGTCAGTGCCATAGCTGCAGCAGGGATTGACACAGTGTAGTTAAATACTTTGTCACTCATGGCACAATTTCACGCCTGCTGCCAGTGTGCTTGGAAGGTATGGGTAGCATGAAACCACCTATGGACATGTTTGGGGGGATTTTGGACTACATGCATAATGTGTAGCACATGCATCAGAGACTAGCACATCACTGGCA
The DNA here is from genome assembly GCF_040938575.1 of Ambystoma mexicanum. Classification (NCBI taxonomy): domain Eukaryota; kingdom Metazoa; phylum Chordata; class Amphibia; order Caudata; family Ambystomatidae; genus Ambystoma; species Ambystoma mexicanum. The sequence goes on from NC_090940.1 coordinate 526,272,034, forward strand.
TAGCTGAGACACTGACTTCACTGATGTACACAGCCAAATGCCACATTGTGTTGGCATGCCAGGAATGCCTTTTAATATCTGACGCTTGTGGAGAGTACTGTCCCAAAGCCATGTACAACCAATGTGCAGCACATGGGTTGTATACACACTGCAGTACACTAAACACGGGTCAGTACACCATGACATGGTTCACCCATGTCAGTCATACAAATGCAGGCAGAAGTGCTACACAATTATACATATTTATTTAATCTACATACACATAATCGGGATGCACACGCTTCATCACTGGGCGGACATTTTCTTGCAGTTTTCCAGGCCTACCACGCCTTGCAAGTGATCCACATGCTTAAACTTGCTCATGGCCGCCTCATGTGGCGTGAGATCCTGCTCCTGTGTTGACCCACCTCCAGTCACCAGGGCAGAAGCGAGGTTGGCACCCAGCTTCCCTTTGGTTCGACGGTGGAGGTCATTCCACGACTTCATGACATCACGTGCGGTGCGCCTCTCATTCCCCAAGGCGTTGATGAGATTTGTGACTCGCTGCCAGTGGACAGCACTCTGAGCAGCGTATGTGTGTTCCCTGCCTGTGTGCACATGGCATGGTGGTGTTCGTGCACGTAGTCCACGAGGGTGTTGAGTTCTTCTCTATTTAAGTACTTCGTCGACATGGCGGTCTCCTTTGCCATGCTTTGGGATTGAGCCTTTCCCTGTTCTGTACGCCTTTGCCTCTTGGAAGGTGGTGCAGACCCAGAGTGGCTGTGACCACTCAGGGCAGTGGGAGCTGAACCAATAGTGGCCTGGGACATGCTATCACCCACTGATGTTGGGTCAGTATATGGCCCTGCAGGTCCCTCAACCTGGGAGCTGTATCCAGGTGCTTTTACTGTACGTCCCTTCCCCTTGGACTCACGGACAGCAACTTCCCCTGCGTGTACGTGAACCGGAGGGCGGGGGGGACACATATCCTGTTCTAGCTCCCTGAACCGGGCGGCTGTGGACAGCAGCTGCCTCAACTTGGGTGCTTTGGAGAGCAGATGACTCTGACCAGGGAGCTGGTGCCAGGTGTTTGGCATGGACGTCCCTTCACCTTGGAAGCACGGGCATCAGCTGCCCCTGCGCCTCTGTGTACCTGGGTGGTGACTGTTACCGAGAATTCTCAAGAATGTGCTAATTTCCCTTGCCTTTTGAGACCCCCAGCAACTTTGCTAGATTTCTAGGATTCAAATTTTTACCTGGAATGAGTGTGAGCCTTTTGTCCCACTCATGTATTTTGATGTGTGTTTTACTTTTGTGTTCTTTGGTTATGGAGTTTTAAAACAACTCCCTAGGCATCATCTTTTTCTGTGTGACACACAGCACCTTCAGTGCAGCACAGGTGTGTCTTTCAGACTCCCAAGGTTTAAATACCTTCTGTGGGACTGACTACTGTCTCCCGGAGCATGTAAAGTTAAATTGACTTTACTAGTCTTTTTAAATTTACAGACCCAGCACACACTATCTTCCTATAGAGTGCTGCAGGGGTTACCTAGCTTTCCCTGAGTCCAAACACTCATTTAACAGTCAAATGTTACCCATTTCTACTTGAAATGGCTGGTGGCAGTGGTTTTAAACAAACTACCATGATTTTTACCAACTGGGAACACCGATAGCTAAAAATCGGGTCAGCCATGTTTTCCAATATGGCGCACGCCCAAGACCTATCTGTAAAAATAGACTTCGGTTGACTTTTTTTGCCGTTTCTATTAGAAAAGGTCCTTCTTGTGTTTAACTCAGCGGCAAACCAGGTTTGGTCCCTTTTTGGCAGGCTTCTGGCGCCTGACTGTATGGGGTGGACAGGATGTGACGGAGGTGCCTGAAACTCCTTGTGCTCAGTCTCCTAGGAGACCTGAATGCACTCTGGCGTGATTGGCCGGCTGGCTGTCCAGCAAGGACAGCCACCCTGCTGTGTGAGTGATAGCCAGGCTGGAATGAATGGGGGAAAACTGTTAAAAGCAGGCCTCTGGGACTTGGAAAGCAGAGTCGACCACTGGAACGAAAGAACCGAAGACAAGCTGAAGGAAGACTACTGCTGCGACTCCTGGTCCACCGGTGAAGCCCTGCTGCAGGTCTGAATTGCCTGATACTCCATCGACAGAGAAGCCCTTCAAGGTTAACTTCTTCCCTTGAGTTTGGTGGGAACAACCAACTCATAAGCCGTCTGGACACCGTCCCCATAATGGTCACATTTTCTTCAGAGTGCTGTTGAAAACCGGATAGCCAGTGGGAAGGATACCAGTTTGTGATCTTTAAGGCACTCACACCTTAAACCAACGTTTTGCCAAGCTTGTTGCCTCTTCACTGGGCAGTGCAGGAACCTCCCGACATTCTCCTTCTTGTCCCCACGACTGAAGCTCAGGAACAGTGAGATCTGCAGGACCTGCCAGGAACAACTGCCTCAGCTACAGCTCTTCTTCCATTTGCTTGCCCAACTTCGAAAGCGTGTCCTTTCCTAAACCAACATCTAACTTTTCATTTGACCAACTACTTCTAAAAAACCGTGGCAAAGACTTAACCATTTACTACCATAACTGTGCTATCCTATTCAAGACTCTGAACCATTGACTTTGACCCAGGCCTACTGAATTGAATTGCTGGTTGTAGTGAACTGAAACTATTTGCCCTACCTCTGAAAGTATTTGTGCTTTAGATTCTTATAACCTTGTCTTTTTACCCCTTTTTAAAGTAATTGAAGTGCCATTTTGCTCCCACTTCAGGGGAGTTGAGCTTGTTCAGAAACTGATTGGTTGTGTATTGTAGTGTATTGGACTGTGATATTGAGCTGCTCTTGCTAGTGGAATGTTTACATGACTGTGTAAATAAATGTATATTCTTTTACCAAGAAACCTTGAATAAGTGTTTGTTTGAATCAGTGTGATTGCTAGTGCTTTGTGTATCCTCTTGTACTGCTCACTTTACTCTTGAGATACGTCTGGCTGCTCAGCCACTGTTACCACATTACTGTGTAGTACAAGATTGTACCAAAGGTGAAATCGTACTGACACTTGTAGGATTAATTGTGTGTAGTGTTCCCAAAGGGTACTGCATATGATTCTGCCTAACAGTGACCACTACAGACGTTGCTGCAGATCCCTGACCCTGGGTGTTGGGGTCAGCAGCTAGCCCTGCAGCTGTCCCTGGGTGGTGTGAGAGCAGATGACCCTGCAGATCCCTGGCCCAGGGAGCTGGTGCCAGGTGTTTGGCATGGACGTCCCTTCACCTTGGATGCACGGCTATCAGCTGCCCCTGCGCCGCTGTGTACCTGGGCGATCGCTGCAGATCCCTGACACTAGGTGTTGGGGACAAGGATTTTGCCTGAACGTCCCTTCACTTTGGAGGCAGAGATGGCATCTGCCCCAGCGTCTCTGTGTACCTGGGGGCTAGGGGGGACCACAACAGATACTGCTGTTGCTCCCTGGCCCTGGTTGGTGGGGACATCTGCATCACCTGCAGCCCCCTGACCCAGTTGGGGATGGTGCACAGTACTCCCTGCACGTCCCCGACCCTGGCCACCTCGGCCACCTTTGCCTCTTGGGGCCTTACCAACCATGGTACAGATGGATAAGTACAATGGGAGGTACACTAAGCAATTGTCCTGGGCAATTGGAGTGAGTGGTCAGGGTATGTTGATGTAAAACATTCTAGTATGGTCCAGCAAGGCTCAATATTACCCCTGGTGAAAAAAAAAACAGGACGCGTAACGCACAGGCACGCCAAATATCTATAAAGCATGTACGCTATCCCTTGGTAGCTCACGTGAAAAAGTGTTACGTGGTACGCTGTGGCACCCACCAACACAAAAAATGCATATGTGAAGCCCACGAACGCCACTGTGATGTTAACCATGGGGGTATGAGATACACAGGGGCACCCAGAGTATGAATAATGCATATGCGATGCGCCATTAGCCTCAAAAAGAGAAAAATACACACACGTGAACAAATCCCCCACCAAAATAAGAAGTTTGCACTGTCACAGTAGTGAACAAAATGCGTGGCACCCCAAAAATCTGTCCTTGCGTCCCTCCGCTCCAACTCGCACAAGTGGTGTGATGTTTTCCTACGCACTCCTTTATCCCGAATCTGAACGCCAATGCCCAGTGCGTGTCACGTAACTTACGTGATTAGGCCCTTTCCTCTGATTTCACATGTACGCGCTAATTTTGCACATGCAAAGTAACCATCATTCTGTTTCCGGCTGCCCACTCGAGTATCACGGAAGATCTACGTGCTCGTGCCTACAAGCTGTTTTACCTGCCTCCTACTGCCCTGAGCTGCCTCCTACAAGCCCTCTAGTGCTGCCTGCCAACTGTGTGTGCCAGCTGCCCACCTGCCCTGCAAATTGAGTGCCTGCTGTCAAGCCATTGCCAGTGCTCCTGTCTTCCGTCTTGTGACCACCTCAGCTGATTCAGAAGACTCCCAGCGTTCCAGAACATCACCACCAATCCACAGCCCAGGACCACCTTGTCCGCCCACACCTGCCTCGGGGGTTGCCATGTCTGAACAAATATCTCCAGAGGCAAGTGGCAACCCCACAGCAGTGAGGCAGAGGCCTGTCAACTTCACAGCCAGGGAAGTTGACATCCTGGTGGAGCATGTCCTGGGGCATTATGATTCCCTTGTCAACACCGCAACGCAAGTCGGCGAGGAATGACAGAAGCTGATCTGGGACCAAATTGTGGATACCATCAACGCGGAGGGGGTAACACCCTGTGACTACCAGCATGTGCGCAAGCGCTGGGAGGGCTTGAAATCCAGGACCCAAGGCCCGCCACTTCCTCCAGGCTGGTGCCAAGCAAGGGGGGCGCCCGGGCTAGTTGAACACCACCGACATGCGGGTCCTGGAGAGGTTTTACCCGGCGCTGCACACCCAGGTCAGCGATTTGCAGCACTGTCTGGAGTCGGCAGGTGACTTTCCATGTGTTGCAGTCCTCCACTTTGCATGTGCATGTTGATGTATGGTGGGAGTGTGCACCTTGGCCTTAAAGCAAGTATGCCTCTTGTACGGATGTCTGTGTGCATGTCCCAGACAGTGCTCCACATGTGTTCTATGAACCAAGCATAATTTCAATGGTCTCACTTTTGCAATGTGTGTTGTACTGCACAAGGTGCACGTGGTACCTTACATGTCTCTGAGACGTGCCCATGGGAGAGGTGTGACACATGGGCGGTGTCGTCAACATCATGAACAAGCATGGTGTACATGTGTATGTGTCTGGGAAGTGACTGTGTGACTGGCCATCAGTTCGGGATGGATGTAACTGGTGCATTTCAATGTGTGCCCTTGTCTTGTTGCCTGATTGACATTGTGGGGACTCTGATGTGATGGCTCATTGCACTGCTTCGGGACTGTTGGGTGATGTGTGTGCTTGACATGTGTATATCTCATGATGCATGTGTGTGTAGCATGCACAATTTGTAGGTGTGACAGTGCCATATCCAAGGATATGATTGTTGTGAAGGTCAGACGTGTATGTGCATGTATGTACCTCTTTGTTATGGATGGTGATGATGGTTGTGACCTTTGGCAGTGTACTTCATGTGCATATTTTTTGTGCCAAACACACACAGGTACAGTACCCTGATGTTTGTGTTCTATGTCTCCTTATCCACAGCAACGTTGGAAGAAGAGGGTGGAGAAAGTGCTGTGGAGCAAGGCAGCAGGGATGCCTCCACTTGGCAGAAACGCAAGGCCCAGTCACGCACCCTGGAAACAACATCATTGGGGAGCGAGGAGACTGGTGCTGCGTCTCAACCATCAGCCACAGCTGCTGAGGGGAGGTGCAAGAGGGCGAAGGTGGACATGGACTCGTCGGCAGCGGGGAGGGGACAGGTGATCTCACACAGGGGCAATCAACTGCGGAAGCATCCAGGTTGGCGGGGGAGGAGGAGGAGGTGGCCATATTAGCCTAGTCCATGGGGCCTGGCGGGGGTGGTGAGGTGGGTGTGACTGGTGCAGTCCTGACTTGGGGGCAGGAGGCAGTGCAGGTCGCTGTGGGGGTGTCTGGAACAAATCCTATCCATGGGCCAGTACCTGCATCAGTAGGCACCTGCCGGCATGCCCCAGGCCGGACCCATCCATAAGTGTCGGATGTTTCCACCCAAACGGACACCCCAATGCCTGCAAATCTGGCCATTCGCGACAGAGTGGAACCCATGCTAGCTGGTATTGCGAGGCGTACAGCCGTCAGTTGTGATAATGTGCAGGCTTAGACTCGTGGGCTTGCACATCATCACAATGAGGTCTGGCGTCTCCTGAACTGGCTAGCAGCATTCCTGGTGTTGAATTGGATGCGTGGGCCGGCCACTTATGCAACCCCCCCCCTCCTCGTCTTGCTCCAGTGTATGCCAGTCATCCTCCCAGGCACCTTCTGGCCCAGATACCACCAGGGCCTCCTGTGTACCTGTCCCACCTACGTTGGCCCGTCTGGTGGAGATAACATCCCTGCCTGAGTTGGGAGTCGACGTTGGATCAGCCAAGGTGCTATTAGGACCTTTATTAGGAGCTATTGCAATGGAGGGAGAGCAGGCACCCAGGAGCAGAGCACGTGCCAGACGCCCCCAGGTAATTTCATCTGCCCGGAGGGGGTCCATGTGAGGCTGACACTGGGCAATATGGCAGCAGCAGGCTCTGAGTAGGAGGCTTTGTAACTCAGGGCAAACCATCCAAAGGGGGCAGATATCCAGCGTCAGGGAGGATGCAAATGTGGACCCCCAATTAAGGATGTCTTCCGTGTGGGAGCAATATGGGCAGTGAATCTGGGCAAAGAGGTAGCGTCCTCTGGAGACGAGATTCTCCATGGCTAGAGTGGAGATTGCACTGTGTCTGGCAAGGCGGCGCCGCCTCATCTTCGAGGAGGCTTGCAGGGACTTTGAGGCGAGGGAGAGGGCCATGCTGGTGGACCTGCAAGCCCTTGAGGGGGCAACAGAGGCACACATTGTGGAAGTGAACGCAGTGCTCGATGATGCCCTGGCTAGGCATTGAGCGACATTGGTGAGGAGGAGGACTAGACCGCTGCCTTTGTACATAGTTTTTTAGATAAATTTCCGTTTACTTTATTTATTATTTGGAGCTTTTGGAAATTACTCTGTTTTTTTTGTTAATAATTCTTCATGTGTGGTTTTCCTTTTTATTTATTTTATTATTTGGAGTGCACTCTGGACATTACTCCTTGTTTATTTTGTACATAGTTTTATTAGTGTGTGTTTTAGTGTTCACTGTGCAGTAATGTATCTTTTCTTTTTTCTTTTTGGTGGTATTGTAAATAATTAATGGACATTTTTACATTCTTTTTTTCATGGACACATTTTGAACTTTTATTTACAGTCTGTATGACTGCAATGAAACTTTAATACAATTTATTTTCTTATCTCACAGTCATCGTTTTTCAGTTATTTTTGCAGTGTGCTAGTTTGGTAGTCCGTTTAGTGGCCCTGGTTCTGACCATCGTTGGGCATGTGTGTGGTTACTTGCATCCATGTGTCATGTTTGAGGGCCATTTGCAGGGTGAGTATACACATGTGGCTGACCTGTGGTGGAGTGTGAAGTGGGAGTTTGGGTGAGCACAGTAAAATGGCATTTGCTTTCACATGTGCAGCATCACTGTGTATTAGCCCACACTGTGTTTGTGAGGGAGGTGGGTGGGGTAACTGTGGGAGTGTTACATGTTCAGGATATTGGCACATGATTTGCTTGATGCTGTGTAACACACATGTAGCACTTTCCCCTTCACCAGCATGTGTTTGTGCAGTCATCATTAACTCTGGTGTTGGTCAACCTCTTGCACCGGCATACAATATTGGCATTTCTTTGTATTTACCAATGCAGCTGTCTCGGTGCGTGGCGCTCTGTCTGATCCATGTAGAATATTCCTCTTTGCTTGTGCTTTCTCGCCTCCTTTCCCCTGCTGAACTCCTGACTGAATCTGCACTGGTCACCTGGCTACCCTCTGACCTTTGGCCCAGGTCACTTCGTCCGCCACTTGCACCCCAGCACTGATTCTCTGGCATCCACTGCGCTTGGACTGTTTTTCTGTATTCCTACAGCCCCCTACCAGCATTTGACACCTGATGTCTGCACTTACCCTTGCACTTGCCACCGGCTGGCCGCACTTTAATTGCTTTGTTATTGTATTTATTTTAATGTCCTTCCCATGTACTGCACTGCCCCCTCCCCCTGCACTTTTCCCCTTCCCCACTTCCTCTGCACTTGCGCCATCTCAATGTCACCTGGCCTAGTAAGATCGTTGTCTCTGTCTTCCCTCTGTTCCCCTTCCCTTGCCTCATTGCGCCATCAAAAACTTGTATATAGGCACATTATAATTGCCATATTTCATATGATTTCATATCCTTCAAACATTGGAGGAACAGTGATGTGTTTATTAGGAAATCTATTCTAGAAATAGAAGCTCACTGAGGCTCAGGCTGTGAGAGGCTTGGCCAGTGTATGTTCATGGGGCACACATTGAGGCTGCTTTTTATTCTGTCAATGTAGGACTATTTGTCCCTGGGGATTTGTGACATGACATTGTCACATGGCCAGCAGGGCCTCACTTTAACCTTTACTTGTTAAATGTGTATGTTGGGAGATGGTTGCGGACAGCAATTGTGTTTGAGCAGCTGCCAGACTCATGGATGTTGGCCAGGTGTATGTGTTTATTTTGGTTTGCAGGATACATTTTCCGGTGGATATTCGGGGTGGTATCACAACACGGCAGTCAAGGTGCACGACACACCATCGATGGAGTGATGATGTGTCACTATGTCAGCGTCCAGCATGCAGGTGATGTCCTGTCTGGAGGGGGCTGCCCGCAGGGTGGTGTCATGGGTGATGGGGTGTCCCATGTGGAGGGCGCTGCCTGCCCTGGTGGCGTCACGGGTGATGGGGGCTGGGGTGTCCCATGTGGAGGGGGCTGCCTGCAGGGTGGCGTCACGGGTGATGGGGGATGGATTGTCCCATGTAGAGGGGGCTGCCTGCAGTGTGGCGTCACAGGTGAAGGGGTGTGCCATGTGGAGGGGCTGCCTGAAGGGTGGCTTCATGGGGGCTCGGGTGTCCCATGTGGAGGGGGCTGCCTGCAGGGTGGCGTCACGCATGATGGGGGCTGGGATGTGGGTGTCCCGGCAGGAGGGGTCTGCTTGCTGTGGATTACGAGGTGCAGACGCACAATTTGGCTGTGGTGCGTTCGGGAATTGCGAGGTGTTTTCTTTGCTCGAGGGTTCGGCTAGCGATTGCGAGGTGTTTTCTTTAGGCGAGGGTGCGGCCGGGGATTGCAAGGTGTTTTCTTTGGTCGAGGGTGCGGACCGGGGATTGCGCAGGGTTTTCTTTGCACAAGGGTGTGGCCGGGGTTCGCAAGGGTGTGGCCGGGGATTGCGAGGGTGCGGCCAGGGATTGCAAGGTGTTTTCTTTGCGCAAGGGTGCGGCCGGGGATTGCGAGGGTGCAGCCGGGGATTGCGAGGTGTTTTCTTTGCGCAAGGGTGCGGCCGGGGATTGCGAGGGTGTGGCCAGAGATTGCGAGGTGTTTTCTTTGCGAGAGGGTGCGGCCGGGGATTGCGCTGAGATTTTGCGCACTTTCATAATGCTGGCCAAGGGATGGCACGGTGGCTTGAGCCGTGTTAAGCATTTCACTTGCTTTTTACTGCGCATGGGGGCGTTACTGGCGCAGCTTGCTGTTCCTTGTACCACGGCTACTGATGCCTCTGGAAATTCATGAATATGCGTGCTGCGCAATCATTTCTCTGTGCCACGGCTGGCACACGCTCTTCTCGGGATGCAGCGCTTGCGCCTTTTCTGCACCAGATTCTATAAATCGGGCACATAGTTGTTGCCTGACCTGCGCAAATGACCCTTCATTAACTTGGAATTGTCTACTTTTCAGAAATGTATGCCTTTCTGTCTTCCCATTCAGCTTTCCTACCCTCCTCTTCCATTGCGTCCACGCATGTCCTATTGGAAAAAAAGGGTAAAATCACCTACCTCTCACAAAACTGATGGTAACCTTATAAAACTGTTTTTTTGGTGTCCATTCAACGTGTTCTTGAAAGCCTAGAAAATGGTGAGTTCAGCACAGCAAACCATTTGTTCCTAGCTCTTACAAGGAAAAACCCCCAGGCTTCTTTGTATATCATTTTATTGGCATTTTCTGAAAAACACAAAATATTCTCTCATTTTTGTTATTTTCTCTCACCCCCATACAGCAAACTAGGATTCCTTGGTGGCGTTATGACAGCCTACATGTGTGAAGAAAAGGGGCCAAATTTGGCCGAGATATCACATGTAACAAAAACGTTACAATGGTATGAATGGCAGCATAGCGAAATCACCAAAAAAGGGCTTGGCACTGGGAGGGGAGACCATTGGCAGTTAAGGGGTTAATGCCACCTGTTGCATCTGCTAAATCCAAATGATATAGGGCTTTTTTTTTCTTGTTTCGGATTCTTACACTGCATTTGAATTGTGCATTTAATTGCATTTTCCTTTATTGGTATTCCATAAGGTGTTGTCTTTTCTGGGGTTTCAAGGATTTGCTGAATGGGTTTAATCTGAAAGTAGAAAAAATAGAGATATTAGTTTGCATATTGATTTTGTTCATGCATTATTACTTTTTCCCAAAAAACAGACGATTTGTATAAAGAAATTATTTTTTCTGTGGTATAGTTATCCATATTGGTTTGTGATTGGTTATGATTCTAACGTACCGTAATTGGCAAATGTTACATTTGTGTATATGTGGCCTAATATTGATAAGTAATCTGTTGTGTATGATGTAATTAATTGCTTGCATCTTAATGTGTTTAACCTAAAGTGTTGCAATAAACACTGTTTGAAGGATATGAAATCATATGAAATATGGCATTTATAACGTGCCTATGTACAAGTTTTTAATGGCGCAATGAGGCAAGGGAGGGGGAACAGAGGGAAGACAGAGACAACGATCTTACTAGGCCATGTGACATTGAGATGGCGCAAGTGCAGAGGAAGTGGGGAAGGGGAAAAGCGCAAGTACATGTATTTGGATGTTTTAGCTTACAGCTTTTTGTATGTGAATGTTTTTGTAATAAAATTAATGATTGCAATTGTTTTGGTAATATTGTTGAGCATGTGTCAATAAAAGTGGTTATTTCTTGTGGAGTTGCTTTGTCTATTTTGGGTGCATTTTCAATCCAAATTAAGGCATGAATATGCAGTGAGCCTCTTCGTTGAAATTCTACAAAAAAAGTATCAATTTTACCCATAGGGTTTTTGTTACTTAAAGTATGGTTAGAAAGAACTGACATACTTGATAGTCAAAGTGTCTTGCATATGTTACTGGATCTTGTTGTGTCCTATTACATTTTTGCTCCCATGTTAATTTTTTTATTTCTTCATCTGTGTAATGTTTTTTTAATATACGGCTTAGTATTGCTAAAAGGTTATTTTTGTTCTAATTGTATTGTCCAATTTGGATTCATTGTTCCATATTCTTGATAAGGCGAACTATTTTAGGCTAAGTATCATGCTGCCTTTTATTACTTTATTTTCCCTTACATTTTGGAAATGTGTATAGCATTTGTATGCACATTTTCGTTTTAATTTAATTGATATAGGTACATTATCTGTTATTTGTCGTGTTAATATGGTGACTGTATGCCTTACATCTGCCGGTACATTTACAACAGCTCCATGCATTTCTAATTGTGATCATCTTGGTAATGATTTGACTCGGATAAATGGTAATCTTGGAGAAATGAATGTTCCTCTAGTTCTTTTAAAAGCAATTCAGTTGGTACTGTTGGAAAGCTCTTTTTATTTTTATGAGCATGGTATTTTTTTAATTACTATTATACTTGTAGCATGTATAACAAATGTATACTTAAGTTTCTGGTGTAAGATTGCATTGTTGATAAACAAAGTTCTTTTATAGAAAGTGTAATTATTTTTACATTTTGCTTGTACCATAACTGATTGCAAATTTTACATAGAAATTCTGGTCCATGTTCAATTATGCTTTGAAATAAAAGAATTTCTGCGTTATAATGGTTTGTTTATTTGGTTGTTGGTTACATATATTTTTTACTGCAGATATTATTTGCTTTTTGTGTGTCGGTCTATCACTTGTGCGTATAAATGTTTATTTTTAAAGTGGTTTTTTCCATCATTTTTGTATTATGCTCTGCATCATACTACATTATTTATTTAATTATGTTTTTGTAAATGTGAGTTTTATTTTGTTTTTAGTACTGGTATATTTATATATTTGTATGATAATAATGGTGTGTTTGCTAGTATTTCTTTTTTGCTTTTTGAAATGTTTGTAACTTTATATTCTGAAAATAAATGTTATTGTTAATATTGTATGTGTTTGTATATGTTTGATTGTACATAGTAGTTCATTAAGTGTATTTTTGTTTCTGATTTTTGTAGTATTATGCATGTCCTTGTTAAATTGTAATGTATACATATATAAAATACAAACAATTATTTTGTTATTGCAATGTAGTATTTAAAATGCATATTTTGTTAATGTTAAATGAATCTGGATTTTATTGTAATTTCAGTTGTTTTAAGTTGTCTGTTTTTTAACGGAAAAGTACATTTTGTTGTACGTTATGTATTGTGGTAATTACTTAATATGTTTTAGTTTACTTTTATGTAGGTTCTTAAAATTGGTATTCATAGCATTTGAAAGTTGGTTTATAATTACTTTTTTGTCTGGATTTAATGTTGTAGTGATTGTTGAATATAAAATAGCGGAAAATGCAAATGACAAGTTGCTTTTTGGCTGCAAGAGTTGTTTCACAATATATTATTTTGAGTTGGTTTGTTGCTGTGTTTTTAGTTTGGTTTTAAGAAATGTTTTCTTAAAATTTTATTGACTGCACTTTTGACTAAATTAATAATAGATGAATACGTTCGTTTACAATGCCTTATTTTCTGAACGTTGTTATTAGTATGTTGAACTGTATTTGGAGATGTATGCAAATTGGTTTTTGATTTTAGTTGTGCGTTTGTTGGTTTTGGATTGCAAATGTTCTTACAATAGATGTGTTCTTTGTTATTAGAATTATTAAGGGGTATATTGTTTTCTGAATAATTTGGTTTACATTTTTTTTTCCTTCAAATGGATCATGCCTTTATTGACATAGATTGGTTTTTATCTATTTGTTTAGTTGAAAACTTCAGTAAATTGTAGTTGCTTTCCGTGTCTGTTTTTACCGATTTAGTTGCAGTAATAATTAATTTTGAAGCTTTTTTTGTTTTGCCTGTTATTGTACTTATATTGCCAGCCTTATTGTTAGTATTTTTTGTTTCTCCATATAATGGATAGGTTGTAATAGGATAGTTACAATTGTTTGCTGTAGTGAGGGTGTATATAATGTTTTATTTTGGAATGCTGCTTGTTTATTTGTATTGTCATAGTCTTTATTTGTGTTTGGTGCAACTGAAAAATAGTTTATATTTTGTGTGATACACACATTATTTTGTTTTAGTTTATTTAAATCTTTAGTTCGGATTTTCACTGTTTTAATTACAATGGAGGTTAATTCAAATGGTATTTTATTTGGATTATTGATTTTTTTTGGGATTATCAATGTTTTTAAGGCTTTGTGATAATTGTTTTATGTAATCCAGTTTGTTTTTAAAGGAAATAAATGTTAAAATAATGTAAGTACCATTAATATCAGGAAGACCTTGTGTATTCTACTATGGGAATCAAAAATATATTGTCATTTTTAAATACAACCATACTGTTTGTATTAAAACAAATTATACATGAAGTGTACAGTGATAAGCAAGAATTTAAAGCACATTTAAGGCTTCGATAAAAGGGATCATTTTCTTGTAATATATCACCAAAAAAAGATGTACCTTGTGTAATGGCATAAATGTTGTCATGCCATTTAATAAATGATGGAAGATCATCAGGATGCAAGTAATGTTGTGGAGCAAGTAATTGTAAGTGTTTGTATAGTTGATCTCCAAGATGTAAAATTGAATGCAATTCATTTTTATCCCAAAAGTGAGCACGTTTGCAAAAATGTGTTATAGTATAAGCACGATTTCGAAGGCATTGTTTTCCTCTGGAAATATTAGAAAAAATATTGTTGCCATAATGATAATCTGCTACTAAGATATTATATATTATATATTGTGTTTTTGTTGTCAATGGCGTTATTCATTAAGGATGTCTATTTTAAATTGATGTATTGGTAAGGATTGTTATTTTACAAAAAATGCTTTTTTTGTGTGACTAAACCACTATCAAGTGATTCAGATATATGTTTTGAAAACAAAATTTGTATTGTATGCTTTGTAATGTTTACTTAATATAATACTTTGAAACTTTATACATTGACATACAAGTATTAACAGCAATATTAAATGGCTTACCTATTCTAAATCTTCAAACTTTATTATTTTTGAAAAAGAAGGTAACTGAAAATCAGATAAAACAATGTGATGTAACTTCCGTTTAAAGTAATGGGCACACTGATATCTGAAATATTGTACATACTAATTTAAATTGCATAAAGTTTATATTCACTATTACATTTTCCAACTTAATATTATTAATGCAGAATTACAAAGGTTTTATGTTGTTACTTTATTTTGCACTTTACTAATATTTGAATATTTTATGGCACGTAAATTGTTTGAAATCAACAGCATTATTTAAATGCATCTTGAATAAGGTGTATTTATGAAAATATAGTGGTCAGTTTGCATTAAATATAAAAAAATACATTATAATAGTAAGTAAAAGTTTAAAATGTCTATTTTTGTTAAATTAAATATACATGACAGGAATTAGGTATAATAAGGTTGTTAAATGCCTAAAACTGATATTTATTAGCATTTAAAATTTTTGAATTGAAACTTGCACTAAAATGTTTAAGCTTAGCTTGGAAATATTCTTTATAACTAAAAGCAAGATTTAAGTTAACAGCAGTGCAAGTATATACTAAGAAACACATTCCCTATGATGCAGAAGAATGCAATGTTTGTCTTTTAAAACTATGTGTATACATATATAAAAATATACTAAAATGCAAAAATGTTTTTTGATATACAGGTATTAAAGAGTCGTGAAACATAGAAATGTGTACTAAGGTGCCGGGGCAGCACTCTGGAAGCAGGCTCCAATTGTTATTTATAATATAGTTATTAAAGAGTATATATTTTCGATGATTTAACACACTTCCAAAAATTCAATGAATTGAAACGTACACTAAAATGTTCATTAAGTTTAGCTGGGAAATATTCTTTATAGCTCGATGCAAGATTAAGTTAACACCAGTGCAATTATCTGCAAATAAAAAATCCCTATTATGTAAAAGAATGCAGTTTATTTGCATACTTATTTTAACAACACTTTAATTATGTTTTGCAGTACAGTAAGTTACGCCCGGTCTTTTACTGGGCTCGCCTCTGGTCTAATCCTCACCTTTGTAAATACAAAGAGGCATTTACAGATGTTTTGCCCCAGCAGGGGGCCAGCTCATTAAAGTGTACTGCCCATGTGAAAGGATATCTGGGTTTGCTGTGTCTGAAGGATTATTGGTGAAATCCCTCAATCACCACAACGGTTGCAAAGGAAGCAATCAAGACTGCAGCAGGGGCAAAGGCGTGAGAGGACATCCGTGAAAGATCCAGGGCTTCTGAGCACCTGGCCGGATATCTTCCAATAAAGAGATGGGCGGGCTAAGGAGAATACCTGGACTATGTCTCACCCAGGTGGGAAAGAGCATTATATTTAAAGTTCTGTATTGCGGCATAGATGGAATAATGCTGTTTCCGTGTCATGTATCTTTTGTGGTGAGTCTGAAGAGACGGTACAACACTATGTGTTACTCTTTCCGGCCACCATGCCTCTGAGGAAGCGCTCCCTGAAGCCTGTTCTTAAGCCTTGGATGTAGGCCCCTAGCTGGTGCTATGGCAATTTACCTGGACGCCTCGGATACGGAGGCTGTTATCTGAGCTGGTCAAGAAAAATATATATGAGGAAGGCTAAGTTGCTGAACAGTGCTATGGGGTAAAGACATCTTTCTGTACGAGCTGCTATTGTCTGTATAAGGTTGATCTGTTTTTATTTGATTTTAAGGTAAAACACTGATTGTGTAATTTTAGTGGAGTAATTACGAGCAAAGCGATTGTGACGATGTAACTAATGTGTTTTTTAACTTTTCTGTGAACTGCTTTTATGACTATGATGTCGAAATGAAGCATTAAAAGTAAAAGCATAGTAATTGGGGGATTTTAATTCTGCAGTTTTGTAGACACTAAAACCAATATATATTTTTCACAATGTATGTATTTTGAAGATAAAATAACTTTTTAAAAACACATGCATTGCAACTTACTTGAAAATTGAAGTATATCTTGCAAGTATTATTTTCAATAAGAGGACAGCAGTGTTATAAGTCAATTGCCAATATCTCACAATCCCTGCATGTAAAATGAAAGTTTATTAAAATACACATAAAAGTACTAAAAGTCTAATTGTTTAATGACTACTTAAATTTATTCGAAAAGTATGTTTGCCTATTGTAAAATATATGGGCAGTAGACTTTAGCTCTCCAAATATTTAGTCAACTTTATTGACGCCTTAAAAAGAAAGGCAAGGTCAGTTATCAGGCACACCTGGGGTGGTCTTAACTGCCCATTAATCGTAGCAGGTACAAAATGGTGTAGATGCATATCCATTTAACCGCAGTGCCTGGCATTTACCCGTCACATATTTGGCTTGTTTATAAGTATTAGGCATATGCCTGGCCCAACTATTAAATGCCAAGGTAATTGCACCATTTTGCACTGATTTCCATAAATGGCCAGGTAATCCCACTATGCCAGCACATGGCAAGTGCCTTTTGTAAGCCTATACAAAAGCCCAAACTGTTGGTATTACCAATGCTTGTTTCACTTCAATTGTGCAAATCAAGGGGTGTTTTGATGCATTTTAATACCAATGCCGGCACCCTCTCTAACTTTGTTTCAGTAGCGTTAGAAATGTGTTATAACAAGTGAGGCTAACTTTACAGATTATTAACATATGTGCCGATGCAGGTTAACATTTCTGGCTTGTATATAAGTATTAGGCATATGCCAGGCCCAGATATTAAATGCCAAGGTACTTACAAACGGGGTGTGTTTTTTAAATGAGCAGACAAAAGGAGCATTCAACTTTGACTGCTTACAGAGGCACATAAGGATGTGTAATGCACATGGGGATCATTTCTGTTTGGCTAGTAAGAACTGCTGCACTCCCACTTGCAATTATATCCCTCAAACATTAGTGTAAGAAGCACTCTGCTTATGCAAGGGAGCTGGTCAGCACATCACTTAGTACAAAACACCAGAAATCCGCAGGTCACCTTTGTGAATAAGGTAACATGCGCATTTCCAAAGATCAGGCATCCATGGAAATCCTATCCTCTGCACTCTTTTTAAATCCATGATTTGCTATGTGTGTCGCCTGCTCCAAAGGCAATACCGACTCTCTGTCCTCACCAAGAAGAGTCCACATTCAAGCCTGTGTCTCGGCGGCATCTAACAACTCGGCCAAACTCTTTAAAATCTGGAGCTGGCCAACCCTGCTGCAGTCTCTACCCCTCCTGTTCCCTCTCAGGCTCTCTGCGATGCCCTTGCCTCTCAATTTATCTCAAAAACCCAGGACATCCTGTCCACCCTTACTTTGCCTTCCCTTCCCCGCCCCTCTCCCTCTATGCCTGCTGACCCTCCTTCGGCCACCCCCCCCAATCTCCTTCTCGTCCTTTCCTCATTTTTCCCCCGATCAGGTTGCTATGAAAACCTCATCACAACAGGTTCATCCCTTTTCCTCTTAAACCATCAAAGACCACCTTGACACCCTTACTCCAGCTCTTGCTGACTTTTGAAACCACTCGTTTGCCTCGGGGTCCTTCCCCTCCCCTCTGAAGCGCTCCCTTGTGCATCCTCTTCTCAAGAAACCCACAGCTGATCCTACCTGTCCGGCTAACTATTGCCCAATTTCCATTACTCCCTTTCTGGGCAAACTCCTTGAAAAAATTGTCATCTCTCAGCTCAACCTTCATTCTGACATGGGTGGCTGTCTCCATGACCACCAATCTGGCTTCAGAGCTGCCAGGAGCACGGAAACTGCTCTCCTGAACATCCGTGAGGATCTGCTCTCCAACCCTGACGCTAACATTCCTTCTGTCCTCATCCTACTCGATCTCTCATCTGCCCTTGACACGGTCAACCATACCATCCTCCTCAACCGTCTCTGTGATAACCTCGGTATCACTGATCAGGCTCTGGCCTGGCTGACCTCTTTCCTCTCTGACCGACCCTCCCAGGTCAAACTTGGGTCCTTCCTATCATCTATCTCCCTTTCTACATGTGTTTGTTCCCCAGGGATCTAACCTCTCACCCTGGCTTTTCAACCTATACTTGGCAACTCTCGGCCACTGCATTGCCATTTTCTGTTCAAATTTCCAGTGCTACGCTGACGATACTCAAATCATCTTCAGGCTACCCTCGGCCACCTCCTCTACTTCTCTCATCTCTGTTTGCCTTACTGCCATTCAAGATTGGTGTTTCGCCAACGATCTCTGTCTGAACGCCAGCAAGACTGAAATCCTCCTCTTCGGGACACCTTCTCCATCCTTTCCCCTCACTCTCTGGCCAGCCTCCCTTGGCCCTCCTCCTACCCCCACCTGCGAGGGTAAGAACCTCGGGGTCATCTTTGATTCTACACTTTCCTTCTCTGCCCACATCTCTGAGGTCTCTAAAAAGTCAAACTTCCTACTGCACCTCCTCAGAGGTACTCTACCTTTTCTCTCTTTCCCCCAGAAGCTCACTGTCTCCCAAGCTCTGGTTCTCTCTAGGTTGGATTATTGTAACAGCCTCTTTCTAAATCTACCTGCCTCTTCTCTCCGCCCTCTGCAACAAATCCAGAGCAGGACTGCAAGATATGTCCTTGGCCTCAAGCCCTGGGATCGTATCTCTCCGGCTCTGAAATCTCTCCATTGGCTCCCAGTGGATGCAAGGATTCAATTTAAAACCCTCTGCATTGACCACAAGGCTTTCTTGGACCTGGGTCCAAAATATCTTAAGCTATCCCTCCGTAAATACCTCCACTCTCGAGCTCTTCGCTCCTCCTCCTCTAACTCCCTCAGGGTCCGTCGTTTTTCAAAGAAACAAGCTGGGGGTAGGGGGTCTTCCTCTGGAACAGCCTCTCTGCCTCTGGAACAGCCTCCCTGCCTCTTTAAAACTTGAGGAAAACCATCTCAGGTTCCGGAAGCACCTCAAGACCTTCCCCTTTGCTTCTGCTTTCGCCCCCCCTCTTTCCTGCTGATCTGTTCTCTTGGCACCTTGCATTGGGACACCCTCTGTCTCTGGTCCCAGGTTCCTGCTCATCCTGCCACCCTACCGCACTGCCTCCGGGCCACCCCTTGCACTGGGGTTTGTATCTGTACCCATACAGCCCCCCCTTTTCCCTCCTGCGCTTATGAGACCCACCTGATCTGCCCCAAACATAGCACATGCCATTTTGCTGCACTACCACTTTATGCTGATTTTATTAATTATTTATTTTAATTATTATTAATCCTGTTTCTTCTTTGCTCTGCACTTTCCACTTTCTCCCTCCCCTCCATACACTTTTCCCCTCCCCCTCTCCCATGCACTTACACGTTCTCAATGTCACTGGGCCTAGTAAGATCGTTGTTTCGTTCTGCCCTGTTCCCCTCCCTTGCCTTGTCGCACTCTGAAACACCTGTTTATGAGCGCGATATAAATAAAATATCATATAATAAGGGACACTGAATATAGTGTCTGCATGGAAGGTTAGGTTACAGTCAGAAGTACTAGAAATGGAACCCAGTGGGACAGCAAATAATATAATTCCCATGGCAGTTGCAAAGTGCTTTATTGTGCTCAGCCGGAAAGGGGGTCAAGGTCGGTTGAGTTTTTGGAAAAACAATTCGGTGATGTGCTTATGAGCTGCATTTCATGCTCCTATTGGCACGGGATACAACACATTGCATTTATAGCAGTAATCCAATTCACAAGGTAGAAGAGACCACTTTGGGGGAGTGAGTAGGGGAAGAGCCTGGTATGAATTGTTTAAAAAAAAAAAACGTTAAAGGATAATGTCCTGCGAATCCTCTTTCTGGTCCCCTTTAATGCAACTTTTACATTCAGTGCCCACATCCCTAATGCCCCAAACCTCCCTGCATTGTTCACAAACAGAAAACACACAAACTTCTAAGTCAGAGTGGGTGATGGACATACCAATTCAGCCACCCACTCTCACTTTGTTTCAGTAACGTTAGGAAGCTGACATTAATCTGACGGAATTTCTCCAGTTTCCATCCCCAATCACTCAAAGAAAACCTCCCTTACGGGCAGTTCCTGAGAATAAGAAGGAACTGTTCCTGTCTACCTGAATATGACCACCACGGCAAAGACCTAGAAAACCATCTGAAGACAAGGGGTATCCACCAGCTATCATTAGGAAAGCACGAAAAACGGCGAGATACAAGAACAGGACAGATTGCCTGTCCAAGCAGACTAGAACAGAACACAAAGACAAGATGACATGTGTAACTACATTCTCACCTATAAGTAATGCACTCAGAAAATCAATCCTTACCAATTGGCATGTACTACAAACAGACGTTTTTACACCAACAATGCCACGCTTTTCCTTCAAAAGAAGTGAAAACATCAAAGACCGGCTGGTACACACATACCCCACAGAGAAACTCACACCCAACGCCCAAACTACCCTATGGCAGCTCCCACCCGTGGGTGGTAAATGCTCAGTGTGCCACCTAACCCAAGACCAGAAAGAGATATCCTTGAAAGGCATCACATGGAAATACAAAGCTTTCTCTAACTGCCTCACCAAATGGAGTGTTTACTTGATCAAATGTCCATGCAACCTGTACTATATAGGCAAAAGTAAGCGCGAAATTCGACAAAGGATTTGTGAGCATAGGTTTTGCTTAAAAAACAAAATAGAGGACAAACCAATGGTGGCCCATTTTGTTAAAAACCAACATAAACACACAGAACTGAAATGGTGTGTGATTCAAACCGTTGAAGCAAAGGAGAGAGGGGGTGATAGACACCTAGCACTAAGGAAGCTGGAACAGAAATGGATACACCGGTTAGACACAGTGAAAAATGGTTTAAATGTCACCATAGAGTGGAATTTGTTTTTCTGATTGGTTTTTCTGAATGGTTTTCTAAATGTTCCATGTCCGCTAAAACACCCATGCAATATTTGATGCCCCTGTATGACTATCTCACTTAGGCTTAATGATATATTTTTCTGTATGTAAAATACAATTGCTTGGAAATAATGTAATGATGGCATACAACATTGTGTATATAAAACGAGCACATGCAAATTTAAAATGCAACAACAGTATACCACACACCATGCCACGCACATTAGCCACATTGAGCGTAGCAAGCTCCTACAACACATCGATACACGCATCGAGACACTACTCCCCGAGGAGAGCTAGGCAGCACACTGTTCACTCGCGCATGCGCGCCCGTGTGCGGGACGCACACACACAAGTGACGTGAGCTGATATAGCCCACACGCTTGAGCGTAACAGCAGACGCTGCTAACGACTCAGCAAGCGGCAGTTACGAGCTGCCGAGACAAGTAAGTACAGCCATTTTAGAGCAGTCCACCGCCCGCCTAAAAAATGTCACCCCTCACGGCTCGAGAGAGCACTTGTTGTTTAGCTAACACAGGTTCCCCCACGGGAAGCACCTAGATAGATTCTAATATGTGTAAGGCTAACTTAAACACCTACGGGGGAGACACGCAGTAGACCCGATGCCCATGCATGAAACACGAGTGTTGTAAAAAAGAGGCACATTCATAGTTCAAGTCACCATCACAGCCGTGCGGCTTTTTGATACAGGTGACACACAAGCGCATTGTAGCGCTTTTTCACGAGATATTTATCTACCTTCTTTACAGCCATTGAGCTGACTGATACATCTTAGATACACAGGATTCTACACATCCAGCGCACTGAAGGCGCCACGAGCGAAGTACTCTAACCAGTGCCAACGCTTACCTGTCACACCAAACTACCAAGGCACAGGTAGGCCTTTTGTCCAGCACACCGTTACAGGATCTTTTTCCTGTAGAGATACACCCGTCTCTTATTGCGAATTGTATCCACTTACCTTTTAGATGTCCCAATCAAGTGACAGCTCCAGTCCACCAAATTTGTCCTGAAGACGGCACCAGCAACACCATTAGCAACTGAGTGCCAGAAACACCAGTGTTGTGTCAACTAGACATATGTGAAGTCAACCGGACCACATTCTAAGTCACCCTTTCTTACTAACCCACACTACAAAACAGTGAATGTAAAGAACCAATGTATGTGGTTGATTATCAAGCCTGTTAGACTGAATTGATCACAGTTTTTTAGGCAAAACAAAAGGTCTTTGTCAATAGCTGTTTGAGCTATATTTTAAACCACAATGTTCAAATAAATGTAAATTGTATTGCATAAATTCTGGGTGTTCTCATATGTACAGACTAACCAACAGAGATCTGTGAAAAACGTGTGCTGGGTCCATAACCGGCCAGTGTGATACAGGTGGGGTAGCCTAAGTCCTTCCTTTTTTCTTTCTGTAAGCCCCTCATGACTTAGGCTCCCTGACCAAAAAAGAGGGACACTCTACCCCTTGATTTCATAATTGAGCTAAGAAGCCTCCTTGGACTAACTAATTACAGTTGGAAGTTCATTGAGGATTACGCAGAGGTCACAAGATCCCTGATCCATCTGTTTAAGGGGGGGTCAAGTGGGAGTGGGGTCCAGCACAAGCCGAGGCAGTAAAACGACTCAAAAGAAGTCTCTCACAATCGTCTTGTCTAGCTTACCCTATCAAAAATAAGGAGTTCTTCTTGGAGACAGGGTTCTCGAATACATGCTTGACAGCAATATTATATCAAAAGCATGACAAGGTCAATAAAGTCATCTCCTATGCAAGCAAGACTTTATCCTCTGTGGAGGAAAAATTCAACAAAGGCACTCCTGGCAACGGTGTGGGCAATGAAAAATGACTGCCTGTTCATCCAGGGGAAACACATCATAGTGGAGACTCCACACCAGCCTTTGCAATACCTCCAAAGTGACAGAATCTGGGCCGGAAATGTGAGTAATTCCAGAATTACTTACTGGATTCTCTCAATGCAAGGCTTTCCTGTGGAGGTCAGATATGGACAAAACAAGAAGAGTCCCCTTGCGCAGGGTCTGGCTGACTTGCATGATTGTGCCAGAGAAAACTGTCTCGAGGACGAAAGTCTCAAAACCCAGGACAACATGGAGTCGTACTTGAATTCCCTGCATAAGGTCTATGAAGAAGACCAGTGCGAGGGAATGCCCACAGTTTGTGGACTGGTGCTCCTACTATGTTGACGACAACGGGGAAAAGGAACTGGTGGCCGGCGTTGGGAATGCCTGTGTGAATGATGCCCCGGAACCCTCCGCAGGGCACCAGAACCCAACTCCCAGCCCAACCTCGCAGCTTGCCTCCTTGACATCGACCGTTGGATGACTACAAACCACCTCCTCCTAAACCCCACTAAAACAGAAAACATGGTGTGCGGCAACAAAAAACTAATAAATTGATATTTTTGATATAAATTTGAATGGTATGTAATAATTTAATGAATGTCAATACATACAAAAGGGGCTAACCCGAACGGTACTGGGGAAGCAAGTGACCCTGTGAATATAGTGTATTGTAACATTTAGAGGGCTTTTCACAAGAGGTCCAGATAAATATTTCCTCTAGTCTCTCTGGAGTTAAGTAGGTGCAGCAACACTGAACCTCTCCCCCGCCTGCTAGCCTGGCCTCCATCCATGGGCCAACCACCCACCCCCTCTCCCACAGTAAAAAACCTTGGATGCACCCTGTACTCTGACCTTTCACTCTCTCGCCAAATCAACAACCTCTCAAAGTCCAGTCCCTACCATCTCAAAATCCTGAGGCGCATTTTTCCCTACCTCTCATTTCCTAATAGAGTTGCGCTGTTATGTCTATTGTAATGTCAAGACTGGACTATGCAAACTCCCTCTACCTCGGAGTCCGAGCATACCACCTTTTTAAATTACAAAGAGCACAAAACTCTGCCGCCAAATTGTTACTAGCGCTGGCTCAAGAGACCACACCTCTCCAGCTCTGAGAACACTTCAGTGGCTCCCAGTTGGACGAAGGGCCACCTTCAAGACCCTGGGTATCAATCACCGAGCAGTGCACAAGACTGGCCCTCTATACCTGCAAGCCAAACTAAACACGCACCCTAAGATCAAGCTCTGCCCTCCTTCTGGTGATCCCAACAACCAACTCGGTCAGGATTGGAGGATCCTTATTCTCAGCCTGGGCCCCCTCTCTGTGGAACTCGCTTGCACCTCATATCCGGCACACCAAAGACTATTTGTCATTCCACAAATTACTAAAAACGTGGCTCTACACATAATTCCAATGATCACCCTAAAGATCCATCCGAATTCCCAGCAACCCAATGAAAAATCACATAATGAGACTAATAAGACAAAACCTCCACTCCTACTGACATGATAGAATGGAATGGAGGGAGTAGATGGATAAGACGGAGGGATGGAGCAAACTGAGTCATGCAGCAGGTGGAGAGGAGGAATGGAAGAGTAATTAGTTGATTGAGCAAAGTTGGTCTGGATGAAATATGTATGGAATACTTGAAGTGAACCGAATGAATAGATGAAAATGTGCAGAGTCGATTGAGTCGAATGAGTGCAAGGTGTTGGCGGAATTGGACTGTATGTATAGTGTATAGATGGGGTTGAATGAAACAAGCGGAATGACTGGAATGAGTCAAATGGAGTAAACTGCAGAAACTACAAAGAATAAGTGAGCAAAGGAGTCGTTAGAGTCGACGGAATGGTTGGAGCAGGTGAAACGGATGGAGCAGGTGAAACCAATGGAATGGGTAGAACGGACGAAAATGATTGAACGCATAGAGTGGGTGAAGCAGATGACTGGGTGGAAGGGATGGAGTAGGTGGAAGGGATGGAATAGGTGGAAGGGATAGAGTAGGTGGAACATATGGAGTGGGTGGAACGTTTGGAGTGGGAGGAACACGGAGCGGGTGGAACGGACAGAGCGGATGGAACGGATGGAGCGGATGGAACGGATGGAGCGGTTGGTATGGATGGAGCGGTTGGAACGGATGCAGTAGTTGGATTTGATGGAACGGATAGAGCGGATGGAACAGATGGAGGGGATGGAACGGATGGAGTGGTTGGAACAGATGGGGGGGATGGAACGGACGGAACGGGTAGAGAAGATGGAACGGGTAGAGCAGATGGAACGGATGGAACAGATAGAGTGGATGGAACGGATGGGGAGGATGAAACAGGATGGAGTGGACAGAACAGATGGAACGGACAGAGCAGATCGAGTGGATGGAACGGATGGAGTGAATGGAACGGACGGAGCGGATGGAATTGACAGAGCAGATGGAATGGATGGGGAGGATGAAACGGATGGAGTGGACAGAACGGATGCAACGGACGGAGCAGATGGAGTGGATGGAACGGATAGAGTGGATAGAGAGGATGGAACGGATGGTGCGGATGTCGCGAATGATGGGGATGCCATGGACGGTGCGGATGGGGCCGATGTCACGGATAGTGCCGATGTTACACATGTTGCAGATAGAGGCAACACCTGTCTGTCAGGATGTTACCAAATATCTGTATCCCCTATATATGCTATGTACCTGCATCCCCATACATATCTGTATCCCAAATCCATCCTGTCGCTTTATATATGTATGTCGCTATGTACGTCCTGCTCACGTACCTGGTCTCCGGTGTTTTTACTGATAACCACCATATCACACCACTACGCTCACTCTCTTCCATACACCATCATTCAACTAGAACACAGCTATACCCCTGATAATTCGGCCCAGCTGTCCACATACAAACACGACCCCACGATCACCTCATCACCCTAATAAAACCTTGCTAGCTGAAGCACATTCTGGCTAGCATAGGTGATCCTCAGGCCTAACACAGCCAGAACCCAGTCTAGCTGTCCACCCACCAGATTAAACACATCCAAACAACTTCCTCAGCACACCTATCGCTAAGAAGCAGCTATCATCTAACAACTACACCAGCTGCACACATATCTGGTGTACCCACGCACCATACAACACACTCTCTCTCTCTCTCTCCCCCTCTCTCTCTCTACTGACTTGAACTGTGGTTCCCGAGGGCGATCAACCCACCAGCGCTTTGAGGTCATACCAATGACATATAAGGCGCTATATACATGCCAAGTAACATAACATAACAAAATCGGTCCCCGCAGTAGTCAGGTGTTGGAGTTGATGGCAGTACATCAGGCCATTCTCACTGCCGTCCAACACCAACTCCACGAACTGGTCATAATCACTGATTCAGTTATGTCCGGAATGGGTTTGTGGAGCAGCTGGTTAATTGGAAAACGAGAGGCATGCTGTGTGCTAATAAACCACTCAAACATGGCAATCTAATACAAAATATTGATGATCTTGTCATCTCTAATGGGATGACCATCTATTGGAAGAGGATTAAGGGTCATTCCAGAATAGAGGGACCAGACAAAACTGGAAACGACCTAGCTGATAAGCTGGCCAAAACCGGGGCCATCCAGGGGATCTCCTTGAGATAGAGTCCCTGTTGGGGGGGGAAATCCAGGTCATTGCCGTCCCCAGGACCTAGGCAAATACGCACAATGAACTCTCAACTGCCCACTGGAGTAAGGAGACCCCAAATTTTATTTAATCACGGCACAAAAAGGGGATCCGATTATTGGGAAATTTTATCAACACATTGAGGACCCTGAGAACTTTCCTCTGACAGAAACCGATTACATTGGGAAAGAGGACCTCAGGGTGTTGATGAAGTGTCCCAAAATGTTCAGAATCCAAGATGGTTTGTTGGTAAGGAGATCAATCTCTGGTTGTGACCTACCTCATTCCGAAGCCTGATGCTAAGTCACGCCCCATGACACGGCCAAATCGGGTCATCGGTTTCATACTACTATAAAAATCTTGCAGGCGGTTGCATACTGGCCACACATGGGGTAGGACCTCCACCCCATATATTTGAAGGGGTTTCTTGTGTGTGCACAATTTCAGCCAAGTTCACTCACACACCGAGCTCCCCTCCAGAACAGGGGGATGACATGCTTGGTCAGATTTACAAGTAGATTTCATCAGGCCCGTGATTCGCTCCTCTAGGGGGAACAAGTACATGTTAACAGTAACATGCTTGTTTACCAAACGGGTGGAATGTGTCCCGTAACCAAATTGCACGGCAGAAACAGCAGCTGCCATGATGATCATCCATACCTTTTCGCGTTTTGTCCTACCCCAAAGGATCGAGTCAGACAGGAAATCACTTCACCAGTGAAGTGATGACAAAGATGTGCGAGATACTAGGGGTGAAAAGGAAACTTCATATTGCAAACCGCCGTCCTCTTGTGGGGGAGTTGAGAGGTACAATAAAACAATTGTGAGCATCCTAAAAAAGTTTGTGGCAGATTCTGTGCCAAGTTGGGACATCCGATTACCGCTTGTCCTGATGGCCATCAGATCTACACCATCTACTGCGACCAAAATGTCTCCATTTGACCTAATGATTGGATGAAGGATGGTGCTACCTCAGCATCTGCTCTGTAGAACACAAGAGCAGACACTGATAAACACCTCCAAAACTCATGAACATGTTGAGAATTTAAGAAAACACCTTCAGCATGCTTTTGTGTACGCCCAGCGGAATCTGGAAAAATCAGCAGAGTGGATGAAGACTCAATATGACTTAAAAACAAACCAAAAAGGAATACCAAGTAGGAGACAAGATCTACTTGTACAATTTTCAAAGGACCCAGACTAAGGAGAGAAAATGTCTCTGCTGTCGGCGCAGTCTTTTTGAAATTGTAGATAAAATTTCACCTGTTGCCTACAGAATCTGCATCCCCAGAGGAGAGCTGTCAGAAGAGAAATGGGTCCACATTAATCAGTTAGTTGTCACCCGAGGCATACTTTGCAGCTGATAGAGGAGCCCAAGGAAAATCAAATAGAGGAGACACCTGGAGAATAAGAAGCCAGAGAAAGAAAAAGCAGAAGGGAATAGGTAGGTACATAGGTATATCTTTCTAACAGGGAGTACTTTTCTTAACCATTGAAAAAGGAGTAAATGTGGATAGTTATATTTGCCTTGTTAAGGAATTATTTGTTGATGTGTTTAAGTACGAATGTGATGTACGTCTGTCCCACTGATGTTAACCTTCCGGGAAGACAGTCAGTGGGACAGTTTTGTAATCTGTCTTCATCTATCCACTAGTTGGTACCAATTCTGTCTTTCTTAGACAAAGGAGGACTTCCCCGGGGACACGGAAAAGGGGTGTCACTCCACACACCAACAGAAGACAAAGGGACTCAAAAAGGGGGTGATGCTCCACACTCCTATGAAAGACAAAGGGAGGAGTGGGGCATACTGCTCCCTGATGAAAAAAAAATAACTCTGCCCGATGAACCCCACTTTGCCCTACTTTCCCTCAACATGAAGTCTCGGGGAAGAAGGGTGGGTCTGTGGGGTACATTGACCAGCCCAGCATAACTCCCCAACCTAACCAAACTACATCTTAGCAGTCACCAGCAGAATGGCTGCGCTGGCTCTGTTGAGCACTATCGCCTTGCATTAAAACTGCGCTTTGCAGTCTCCAAAATGATGGCTGCGCTGTCTTACCAGCCACACATGGGGCAACATGAAATACAGAACACCCTGAGAATTGCTGCCAGTATTTTCTTCAATTGCACCAAAGAAAATAATTCTGCTGTCATGAGCACTACTCCCGAGGAGCCAGGACTGGCCCAGCGCCCCCGGAAGCAGACCCTTCTTCCACATCTCCGGACCCAGCAGACCCCTACAGGGGCCCTTTGGACCGTGTCCTGGCGCCAGGCTCATAAAGGACTTCAGTCCCGGCACCATAGGCGCCGGGCTCATATTGATAAACTGTGTAATAATGCTTGGGTGGACTTACCTGAGGCAGACCATGCTGCATACTTACCCAGAACAATCCAGTCTGACTGAAGTCCCCAGCCATCAGGGCTGGGAGGAACTATTTCCTCTATTCAGGAACTCTTTTCTTACCTGGGTGGGGCCGGTGGAAGAACACACACCTGAAGCACTTCTCTGCTATTTAAACCACGCCGATGGAATACACGTGCTTCGCGTTATTCTGCATCAGCAGCAGGACGCTCACCGAGTCGGCTCCTGCATCCTGGCTCCTGACACGCCCGCCAGCACCAGGAACACCTGCAAACAGACAAGAAAAGAGAAGGCGAGCATTAGAAATTACTTACCGGAATCCAGGCTCAGCAATCCTACCTCCAACGATCCTGCAAAGGAAAGGTACAAGATTAGCAGCGCTCTAAACGCTCGCAGCCGCGCCGCCTTGCCTTACCCATCCGTGGCCTCGCCGAACTCCACCGCGGCCACGACGCCGGCAGCATCTCGGCACCTGAAAAACAGAAAAAGACAGTCATTAGAGGTGCCCGCTCTAAAGCGGCCACATTTCTTCCACTTACGTGCCTCATCACGCACGACAGCGGCTGTGTCGCCGGCAGCATCTCGGCACCTGTAAGCAGAAAAAGACAATCATTAGAAGTAAGCAGTCGCTTTTCTTTCACTTACCTTCCTCCACCGCGGCTACGACGCCAGCTACATCCCAGCACCTGCATAAGAGGAATACATGGTGAGCACTAACTAAGCACGGAGAACAAATACTCACCAAGAGACTTACCAGCTTTAGGTTTCTGGGCCCCGGCTCCTGTGGAGAAAAGACACTCATACTCATACGGCTACCGCAGGAGAGACGAAAGGACACAATGTCCGCAACTATTTCCCATCCAGTGACGTAACTGGATTCTACGCACCTGTGCACCTGAAGCAGGATGGAGAGCTCATCTTTACAATACCTAAGGTGAGAGCTCGCAGAAACCAAGTTGGGGGTCAAGAAGAGTGAGAAACGGGAGATTAGTGGGAACACATATCCACCCCAGCTGGTAATCAATCCCTTTTCTTCCACCTGCAGAAAACTTACTCTACAAGCCAGGCAATCCAAATTCAGAGGCCCCGTCCAGAGCATCTTCCGGGCCCTGCGCCTCGCGATAGAAGAAACGGTAGCAGTCCAGTTCGGGTCAGCGTCTCTGTGGGAATCAGGTGAGCGTTACAGAACGCGAAGCCTACCAATAATCTCCTACCCAGGCGCTATGGAAACTTCTGATACAGATCAACTGGCCCAGCTACTGGGGGAATTAAGGGCTGAAGTTCATGCTGCTCGCCAGGAGACGAACGCCCTCAGGAGAGAGTTAATAGTGTCAAAGGAACGAACTGACGACCTTGCCAGACAGTTATTACAGAGCCAAGCGGGGCAAACCCCTCTGCCCAATCCAGGGGGGAATTTTACCCCAGTTACTTCAACCAATCCCGTTCAAATCAACCTACCTGGAAATGTGCCACTGGCACCACCTGAATTTTTTGCTGGAGACCCTAAAAGATTTGCAGTGTTCATAAATCAATGCCGATTGCACTTTCTCTGCAGGCCCGCGGCCTTCCCGAATGACCAGACCAAGGTAGCATTTGTACTTTGGTAACTTAGCGGCAGTGCCGCCGATTGGTCAATTCCACTGGTTACTCAAGATGATCCAATCCTTCGGAATTTCCAAGCCTTCCAGACGAGTATGGAAAGACTTTTTGCAAGGCATTCCCAGGGGCAGGCCCTGGACAATGAACTCCTTTCCCTACGACAGGGCAACCAGGATCTCTTAGCCTACATTGCATCCTTCAATAGGTTAGTTGTGGAAACTGGATGGCCCGAGGAGAAAAGAATCACGCTATTTCACCGAGGTCTACGCGGCGAACTCAAAGACGTCCTGGCCCAGGTCGTAAATCCACCTCAGGACTGTTCGGATTATATTGATTTGGTGGTCCAATTAGATCACTTGCTTCAAAACAGGAAGGCGAATCGATCCAGGTTTGAAACCCGAATCTTCACTAAGACTCAGAGCAACTCCAAAAGTGTCGATGGCACTGAACCTATGCAGATTGGGGTTGTAAAGGGCCCCTGAACCCAGAAAGAGCGTGACAGAAGACGGCAAATGCAACTGTGTCTCTATTGTGGGAACTCCGGACATTTCCTTTGAGACTGCCCTGTAAAACCACCTAAGAAGACCGTAGGAGCTTCCGACAAGAATTCCGAAAAGTCTGAGCCGGGAAACGACCTTGCCCGACAAGTGTAGAGGTTCGCTTTCCGAGCTTAAAAACCAGTTCTTTGACCTCGCACTTCATTATGCCAATGGTCCTCGTAAATCCGAAGCAGCCAGAAAGATTGCATGCAATTAAGGCATACGTGGACAGTGGAGCAATAGGAAATTATGTGGACCGCGAGTTGGCTTCCTGGATGAACCTACCTCTTTGCCCAAAAGCTGTTAAAGATGTCATCACCACTGTGGATGGGACTGAGATCGCCTCCGGGCCGGTAACCCATACCACTACTGAAGTGACATTACTAGGCCAAGACGGGCATCGGGAGGTAATAGTGTTCGACGTGATCAAGGCTCTGCAATTTCAAATAATTCTGGGAATCCCTTGGTTGGAAAAACACAATCCTCAGATTGATTGGCAAGCAAAGACGATAACGTTCCCAGAGTGTGCCCAAACCTGCTATCTACGATCAGACATTGGCCTAGCGTCAGTAACGGCCGACAGTTTGCAATTACCGCTAGAGTATCGAGAGTTTCAAGATGTTTTCCAAAAGGAACAGGCTAACACCTTACCGCCCCACAGGTCATACGATTGCCAGATAGATCTACTACCCGGTGCAACTCCTCCTTGCAGCAGGATCTACGCCCTTACCGAGCCCGAGAACCTTCACCTGCGACAGTACCTGGACCAGTACTTGGCCAATGGTTTTATTTGTCCATCGAAGTCCCCTGCATCCTCGGCTCTGTTCTTCGTGCCAAAAAAAGAAGGTGACCTCAGAACCTGTATAGATTACCGCGCTCTGAATCAGATAACGGTAAAAAACAGATACCCTTTACCTCTGATCCCGGAGCTCCTTGACCAGGTGAAGGATGCTTGCATTTATACAAAACTAGACCTACGGGGGGCTTATCACTTGGTACGGATCAAGGAAGGCGATGAATGGAAGACGGCGTTTCGCACTAAATATGGGTTATTTGAGTACCAAGTGATGCCTTTCGGACTATGTAATGCACCGGCCGCCTTCCAATATTTTATGAATGATGTCCTCAGGGAGCTCATTGACGTCTGTGTTGTCGTCTACATAGATGACATTCTTGTTTACTCATCTTCGGAAGCAGATCACCGAAATCATGTTAGAACAGTACTTGAAAAACTTCGCCAACACAAACTATTTGCCAAACTGTGTTTTCCATGCCACTGAAGTCGAATTTCTGGGTTTTATCCTGACACCCACAGGCGTCCACATGGACTTGCGAAAGGTGGACGCTATTCTCAAATGGCCATCACCTACTTCTGTAAAAGGCATTCAGAGCATGTTAGGCTTTGCCAATTTTTATCGCAGATTCATTCCGGAGTTTTCACAAGTGGTACAACCCATCACGGCTCTCTTAAGAAAGAATAAAGGTTTTGAGTGGTCTGAAGAAGCTGAACAAGCCTTCCAAGAGCTAAAAGCCAAGTTTACTTCTGCGCCAATACTGAAGCACCCACGCCCAGATCTCCCTTATATCGTCGAAACCGACGCATCCAGCTTAGCAATGGGCGCGGTCCTCTCACAAAGAGACCCAGAGACTAACCAATTACATCCCGTGGCGTTCTGGTCTCGAAAATTCTCGGCACCTGAGGTTAACTACGCCATCACAGACCAGGAACTGTTAGCTATTAAATCCTCCTTTAAGGCCTGGCGTCATTATCTCCTTGGGGCCAGACAGACCTTCACGGTGATCACCGATCATCAGAATTTACAGTATCTGAAAACCGCCAAGGCTCAATCCTCTCGACAGCTCCGCTGGGCCCTGTTCTTTGCCGAATTTGACTTTGTGATCACTTACCGCCCCGGCAGCAAAAATGGCAAAGCAGATGCTCTTTCCCGGATTGGAATGGGAGACACCATTGTCAACCCAGAGCCTGTACCAATAATTCCTGAACAAAGGATCTTGGGCCTGATTTCTTCACAATCCATCGAGGACATTGAGGCAAAAGTTAAACAATTTCTGAACCCAACAGACTTGCAGAACTGGCTACAAAAAGGAATGGATTTCACTTAAACAATGACTTGCCTTATTTCCTAGGACGATTATTCCTACCACACGCCGATTTGCAAAGGCAAGTAATCTCCTGCTATCACGTTTCATTGATAGAGGGCCACCCTGGCATTGCCAAAACAGAAGAGAAAGTGAGAAGACAATTCTGGTGGCCTTCGTGGAGAAAAGACATGAAAGAATTTGTGATGTCCTGTGGTGTGTGCGCTCAAAACAAGGGTCAAAAGAAAAGACCGGCTGGTCTTCTCCAACCATTAGACATTCCACCGTCTCCCTGGCACACCCTTTCTATGGATTTTATCACAGACTTACCCTCCTGCTCCGGGTACAACACTATTCTCGTTATTGTGGATTTGTTTTCCAAGATGGCCCACTTCATTCTGTTAAAAGACTTACCCTCAGCTTCGGTACTAGCCAGAGAATTCCTTGAAAACATTGTCCGGTTACACGGATTCCCATCGGTACTAATCTCAGATAGAGGAAGCCAGTTTATTTCCCATTTTTGGCGTAGTTGCTGTCAATTGGCTCAAATCGATGTAAGACTCTCAACCAGCCATCACCCCCAGACCGATGGTCAAACTGAAAGAACTAACCAGACTCTCGAACAATATTTACGATGCATGCTACAACAGTCAGAGAGCAACTGGAAGGACATCCTTTGGATAGCTGAGTATGCATACAATAATTCCGTTCGCTCTGGAACCGGGCAAAGCCCCTTCTACACTTTGTATGGAATTCATCCTCGAACTTCCAACCTCGATCCACCTCAAGATCTTGGAACACCCACCGTGGATCAGTTACACACTGCTATTACCAAAGCCTTCAAAGAAGCTGCTGCACATTTACAACAAGCTAAAGAAAGGTACAAGAGAGGAGCAGATCAACACCGAAGCAAGGCCCCTCAATACCAGATTGGGGACCAGGTCTGGTTGTCTACCAAACACTTATCACTCAAAGGACCTCGCACTTTTAATCCCAAATATCTGGGGCCATATCCAGTTACGGCCATAATAA
This sequence comes from Ambystoma mexicanum, assembly GCF_040938575.1. Lineage (NCBI taxonomy): Eukaryota > Metazoa > Chordata > Amphibia > Caudata > Ambystomatidae > Ambystoma > Ambystoma mexicanum. The sequence continues at coordinate 526,306,434 of NC_090940.1, forward strand.
ACCCAGTGGCCCTTAAACTAGGATTGCCAGCTCATATACGAATACATCCTGTTTTTCACGTATCGCTTTTGAAACCCATGCAATCTGGAACCAGACTAACCAAACCTCCAGAACCAATTCAAGTGAATGGAGAACCTGAATTCGAGATTAAAAACATTTTGGACTCTTAAGATCATCAGATCAAAGCTGTTCTACCTGATTGACTGGAAGGGTTACGGGCCTCAAGAGAGGTCATGGGAACCCTATGACCACGACCATGCTCCTCGTCTAATCAAGAAATTTCACCGAACCTTTCCGGATAAACCAAAACCCCCAGGGAAGACAATTTTGGGAGGGGCCTTGAGGGGGGGTGCTGTCATGAGCACTACTCCCGAGGAGCCAGGACTGGCCGAGCGCCCCTGGAAGCAGACCCTTCTTCCACATCTCCGGACCCAGCAGACCCCTACAGGGGCCCTTTGGCGCCAGGCTCATGAAAGGACTTCAGTCCCGGCGCCATAGGCGCCAGGCTCATATTGATAAACTGTGTAATAATGCTTGGGTGGACTTACCTGAGGCAGACCATGCTGCATACTTACCCAGAACAATCCAGTCTGGCTGAACTCCCCAGCCATCAGGGCTGGGAGGAACTATTTCCTCTATTCAGGAACTCTTTTCTTACCTGGGTGGGGCCGGTGGAAGAACACACACTTCTGAAGCACTTCTCTGCTATTTAAACCACGCCCGATGAAATACACGTGCTTCGCGTTATTCTGCATCAGCAGCAGGACGCTCACCGAGTCGGCTCCTGCATCCTGGCTCCTGACACACCCCCAGCACCCGGAACACCTGCAAACAGACAAGAAAAGAGAAGGCGCGCATTAGAAATTACTTACCGGAATCCGGCCTCAGCAATCCTACCTCCGACGATCCTGCAAAGGAAAGGTACAAGATTAGCAGCGCTCTCAAACGCTCGCAGCCGCGCCGCCTTGCCTTACCCATCCGTGGCCTCGCCGAACTCCACCGCGGCCACGACGCCGGCAGCATCTCGGCACCTGAAAAACAGAAAAAGACAGTCATTAGAGGTGCCCGCTCTAAAGTGGCCACATTTCTTCCACTTACTTACGTGCCTCATCACGCGCGACAGCGACTGTGTTGCCGGCAGCATCTCGGCACCTGTAAGCAGAAAAAGACAATCATTAGAAGTAAGCAGTCGCTTTTCTTTCACTTACCTTCCTCCACCGCGGCTACGACACCAGCTACATCCCAGCACCTGCATAAGAGTAATACATGGAGAGCACTAACTAAGCACGGAGAACAAATACTCACTGAGAGACTTACCAGCTTTAGGTTTCTGGGCCCCGGCTCCTGTGGAGAAAAGACACTCATACTTATAGCTACCGCAGGAGAGACGAAAGGGCACAGTGTCCGCAACTATTTCCCATCCAGTGACGTAACTGGATTCTACGCACCCCTGCACCTGAAGCAGGATGGAGAGCTCATCTTTACAATACCTAAGGTGAGAGCTCGCAGAAACCAAGTTGGGGGTCAAGAAGAGTGAGAAACGGGAGATTGGTGGGAACACATATCCACCCCAGCTGGTAATCAATCCCTTTTCTTCCACCTGCAGAAAACTTACTCTACAAGCCAGGCAATCCAAATTCGGAGGCCCCGTCCAGAGCATCTTCCGGGCCCTGCGCCTCACGATAGAAGAAACGGTAGCTATCCAGTTCGGGTCAGCGTCTCTGTGGGAATCAGGTGAGCGTTACAACTGCTATGCTACCAGCTCAAAACCTTTTAACTGAGAAAGAAACTATTCTGCCTTTTAAAAATGACTGCGTCATGATGCTCTTTTTCATCTGCTCAACAGTACACAGTTCTGATCCAGTGAGACCCATCTAGGTCCCTCCATGTTCAGGTTGTGCTCTAGCAAAAAGGGGGCATTTCTCATTGAATGACAGTCTCTGTCAGGCAAGATCTGTGAAATAACAAAGAACTTCACTTCAAGCCGTATGCAAAACACTTTCCTTTTTGCAACAAAATTGCGCAGATAAACCCTTCATAAGAAGCCCTCTCTTTGCTCATGTCAGTTTCATGGAACCCTTGCTTTGAACAGATTCCTGTGTAGTATAAATTGACTATGGCCATGGAAATGCTCAGAATAAAGATACCATGAAAAGCTGCATTGTTAAGTAACAGCCATGGAATTAACCATGTGTAAAAAATGTGTTTTTACAAACAAGAAAATATCTGTTTAAAAGTGAAATGTTGAATTAAGGCCCTGTCCTTGGATAGAAATCTGATGGGGGTTTGTTTTAAAACATATATAGGATGTTTAATTCCAACAGTCTTGCTTTCTGGTTCAGGAAAGAAAAATAAATACATTTGCCCTGAAACCAGCAGGACAGGTTTTTAGGCCCTGGCTTCAAACGACTCACTTCAGTATCTACCTCCCCCCAAGTGTACCAGCATCTGGGGCATATGATTAGTCAAGGGTGAAGCATCTCACACCCTCATCAGACTCTGTGGCAGTGCTCCAGCCGGGTAAAATGGATTTCTGGGACACATAGGTGTGACTTTTTAGCAGCACCTCCAAAACTGAGGAGCTTCAAAGACAAATCCATGGCAACACACGGCTAGTGCCTGACAGTTGGCTGTGGGTTGAAAAAAAATGCCCTTATTTGGAAGACAATTCTGGCCCATTTGGGGCAAAAGACTGTTCGGAATGAATACACTTTAAGACTTTTATTTCTGCAACCGGAAAACGCAGGAATGCAAAAGTTTAACAGTTTAAATGTAATTTTTGTGGCATTCTAAAGCCATTCTAAAGCCCCTGGCCCGGATGGAATTCCTTCATGTGTGTATAAAGCAGATCCTGCTTTGTGGGATTCTATTCTCAAGATCAAATTTGACCTAATAACAAAAATAGGTAATACTCCTGAACAATGGGGCACATCTATAATTGTCCCAATTCATAAGAAAGGAAATCTAAATGATCACCAAAACTATAGACCAATCTCTTTAATAGATACCTGTGCTAAAATATTTTCAAGTCTACTTTTACATGACCTAGAGAAAATCATAACACAAAATACCATCCTATCCAAAGCCCAGATTGGATTTAGGAAGGGTATGGGGACAGCACTGAATGCAACTTTTATTTCCCATATTATATCTAATACAAAAAAGAAAGGAGCGAATCATGTGTATATTACGAGCATAGACTTGTCAGCTGTGTTCGATTCTGTGGTGAGGGATCTACTCTGGCGCAAACTAATCATCTTGGAGATACCTGAAGGAATAGTATTCCGGCTGATGTTGCATTCTACTACTGCATATAAAGTTGGAATCACCTGAGAAGGAGCAATGACTGAGCCCATTGAAACTTTTATTGGACTCAAGCAACCTTGCAGCGATCATTTTTTAACCTATATCTAAGCGACCTGGACGATCCATGGAATGGGTTGGGCATGTATTCTGTCAGATTGGAAAACTTTAGATTGCATTGGCTCGCATTTGCTGATGACCTGATTATCATGGACTCTACACCAGCACGTCTTCAGACCAAACTCCAGCTATTTGAAAGCTATGCTTATGACCTGAATCTAGCGCCGAATGTTGGTAGAACTAGTATAGTTGTTTTTCATGCAGGTAGAAAATTAAAATCATTCACATGGAAAATTGGTGAGTTAATTGTACAACAATTAACTGAGATAAATTATTTAGGTTACCATGTAAGCAGTAATTCATCCATTGCTATATGGAAAGAAAGACTTAATCAGAAAGCCTGACCATTAGCGAGTCAAATGAAAATCCTTTTCTCCAAATTTCTCGCTCAAACCGTTAAGGGATTTATTAACAGAGAAAGTACAAGCAGTTTTAATTTCTATTCTTGATAAGTGTCCTTTTGATTTGAGTAATTGCCTGGACTCTTTACAAAGTCGTCTACTCAAAGGAGCCATTCATTTAGCATTATCCCTACCGAATTGTGTAATCGGGGATGAGTTTAGTCTTATTTCGCTCTCATGTAGAGTTCTATGGTGTTCTCCTTCTAATTACGCAAAGTCTTTAAATCCTCTGAATAATTGCTTGTATAGTGATTTGTATGATCTGATGGAAGCAAACAGTATATTCTATCACTAATTATCAAAAACGTATGCAGTTGTTATTGAAAGGGCTTTCTGTAACTCCCTATGAATGACCTTTGTTTTAGACCAGCATTCGTTAAAAAGAAACTGTTTGAAAACTATTGGATCCATACAGTAGAGCAATTAAAGCAGTACTATACTTAAACATAATATGCGAGATTTACACGCAAGAGATTGCCATGCTGCCCATATATCACCATATTCCCTTGCTCATTTACAAGTACTCACTTTATTCGATTTAAACTAAATCGATTTAGAACTAAGGAGCGATGTAGATATTGGGGAGATATGCCACTGCCTATGCAGACGAGGAAATGTAGGTTTCCTCATTGCGATGAACCAAATGAAACTTTGAAACACTTGGTGCTAGAATGCCAAACACTTGGTGCTAGAATGCTCGCAGTTTAAAATACCTTGGACTCTGTTTTTAATGAAATTTGTTTGTCCTGATATTGTAGATTACAATGAAATCTTATGGGATAGACTTATATATGGTTCCTATTATCCATTCATTTTTGCACTAGGCCACTTCTTAAAGATGGTAGAAAAAGATTTAGCAGTTTTTGAAAAAATATGAGGAAACATGAAAAAGATGACATTTTTAATACTACAATACTGAATATGTTGTTTCAGCAATTATTTTGTGAACATGCTGTTTTAGCAACTGTTTTATGATGTTCTATAGATGTAATTATTTTAATGTAATGTATTATTGTCAGACATTTTTTCTTTTTTTTATCTATGATGCTTCTTTTTGTAAAGGTTTTATTAACCGAACACAGATAAAAAATAAAAAAAATATAACTTTTCTGGCATTAAAACAAGATTTGTGGCGTTCCCTAGCCTGTATGGGATGCAAACGGCAGAAAAATGTAATTCATGGGAAAAGTGTACATGATATAACTTTGAAATTTAATGAACATGCTCTGTGATAATAGGTACACATATATAAAATTGTAGAATTTTAAGTGAAATATTTCCCACCAGAAATTGCAAAAGATTATTAGAAGGGTGAAATGATACTGTATAAACTTGGGAGTTGGAATGCCATGCTCTGTTTGAAATATGTAATCTGGTTATGCGATTTTCAAAAGTGCCACAACTGTAAAAAGGTTCATTTTTGTGTCATAACTGATTTTGGCAAAAGTGACTGTGGGATGGCTCTGTACCTCATTAAAACACCGCCCATAAAACTGAGTCCCCTCCTTCAGTCCAATCTGCTTCTAGGGAGGAGGCAACATACATAGGCTGACCTATCCGTTTCTTAGAGGTAGGCCTGTCTAGCTTAGGTCTGACCCCATAGTAAATCCTGTGATGTCACCCGCCTTTCTGAATTTTCCACCTCCTGCGTAGCCAGATAATCCATATTCATCCTGCAAGATTCAAGATTCCACTGCCAGTCAAGAGCATTGCTGACCTTATCCAGGCAGGACCTTTGATCCAGAAAAACAGTACTAAAAATCCCAATAACTCGGGGAGAAAGGGGAAAGGTGGCTGAATCCTCATTGGGATTATGCAGTGCTGCCTGCTTGCCCTGCTACCCACTCTATCCAGCTGAGGTGCCGCTGTGCCGTGACCAGAACTTGCCGAGCTGTTTTCTTCCAGGGGAGCATGCTGCTGTGCCCAGTGACCAGATATTGCCTCGCTGTCCAGGAAGTCGGTCCGCTGTCCAAAATACCCCATTGAAGTGCTTGTTGTAAGTATTTCCATTCCCCAACAACCACAAACTGCATCCTTTGCTCTGTTACCTTGTATTAGGCCCAATCCCATAGAAATCCCCTAACTGCCATAGCAGAAATCCTTAAAACTGTCAGAATCCTCTGTGCATCCTATCCTTTATCTCCAAGTGATAGCGCCATTCGTTCAACTAATTTCTGTCCTTGTGTAAGTCCTTAGTACTATTTTGATTAAATGCATTAATTCTCCCTAAAAAAGGCACACAGCGTGAGGGATTACAACTGCAGCATGGCCTTCTTATTCACAGTGGCGTTTCTCTTTTCTAGCCACTAAAATCTAGTTTAAGTGAAACTTGTCCTCTCCTTTACAAACTGATTTTTTTTTCCCTGTTCACTGCTTTCGCTTTTAAAACCGAATTTCCTTTCCTGTTAAGAATCTCATCCAGTCATTGATTTAGGATTCCCTTTTCACTTTCATATTATCCCTGTGATGTGCATTTGTCCATCAGCATAAAAACTGCATTCCGATTTTGTCTATTTCACACTTTTTTCAAACCGTTTTGACATTTAAACCTGCGTAAATTAGCAAATGCAATTTCTATGTGTGTGATTTGGCTGCATTGTGTTTTTCACTTTCAAGTTGATTTTCTGAATTGTATGCCTGTTGTTAGGACATTGCTTGTAGTCTGCTAGTGTTCTTATCCCTTTGATAGTGCTATACTCCTATTTACCTCATTTATTCAACCACACACGTAAAACAAATATGTACTAATTCCGAGTGCTATTTTGTGCAATTTTTTTAAAGCTATTTTTATTGTTTTTTACAACAATCAACATTCAACAAATCCAGCAGTACTTGTCATAATACTTTAGCATCATGTACATATCGTTGAGTATCTACTGCATGCCCCTTACCCTGCCCCAACTCGAGCCTACTCCACTTCGCACTCTGCCGCTCTCTCCTCCAGGGGAGCCTGCCCTTCCATATTTTCAGAAGTTTCATGATCGCTTGTGCAGTCTTGGGTGGACCCAGACAGTGTGGCCAATAAGTGTTTCCAGGCCGTCAGGGTTCCTACTTCCTCCCCCCCCCCCTGCCGACCGCTTCGTTCCATACTGCCGTTTCGGCTTCGCTCCATTTCTGGAGATCACTCCACCAAGCTTTTACCTTCGGTCTGTTGCATGCTTTCCACCCCATGGCAATTCTGCGCTTGGCAAGTATATATGCCAAGTCCTTAAGTTTGCTCACATGTTTCATTTGACGTGGTCTAGGGAACCCCACTACCATGCATGCCCACACTGATTCAACGTTTAGCTTGATTCCTTTCCCATTTAATCGGTAGGCTACTTCCCCCCAGAACTTCCCAATTTCTGGACATGCCCAAAACATGTGTATCATCCCTGCGTTTTCTTCCCCGCATTTGGGGCATGTTTATCGTTCTGCGCTCTTGAACCAAGCTATCCTCTGGGGGGTCATGTATGCCCTATGGGTACATATAGCTGTATTGGTTGTAGTCTCGCGTTCCTGGACTTTTTTTATGATACCCTTGAACCCGCTCCCATAACCCGTCATTCATAAGTTCTCCAGCTTCCTTTTCCCAGTCTCGTCTTAATTGGGAATCGTCCTTTCCCACCCTGGACATCAGCAGCTCATAGATTCGAGAAATCTCATGCCCACCCTCTGTCACAGCATACATCATTTCAGTGTCCGTGTCAGGTTGTTCTTCCAGCATTATCTCAGACCATGTCTCTCTCATCCGCCTTACCAATCCAGTATAGGTAATATACTGCCCCACGTGTAGACCCATTTCTTCTACCAGCTCCCCGAATTCCTTTACTTCCCCCTCTTGCCATATGTCTCCCACTGTAGCGATTCCCACAGGTTCCCAATGCCTACAAATCATCTTCCTCAGTTGCACATCTCCTCCGGTTAATGCCACTAACAGCACTTGTGGAGAACATTGGGTAGGGTTCTCCATGACCTGGCAAGCCTTTCGCCAAATCTTCCATCCCAATTTCAACATCCCGGGCGCCCTTGTAGCTCAAGTTTGGGCAGCCATATCAGTTCCTTAAAAAAAAACGGGGCACATTCAGATCTCAATGGTCTAGACTCTGATTTCGAGTCTTCCGTTAACCATTTAGCCACATATTTCAGTTGACTGGCCAAATAATAGATCTCAAAGTTAGGCAGTTTAATAACCCCTTTATCATACATGTTCTGTAATTTCCATAGGGCAATTCTGTTCCTAGTTCCATGCCAGATGAAGCCCTGGCATATCCTCTGGAGTTTGACAAAGAAACGCTTGGGTATCATATATGGTATGTTCCCAAAAAAATGTAGTAGCTTAGGCAATACGACCATCTTCAACAACGCCCCCCTCCCCATCATGGCCAAGGGGAGCCTAGTCCAGAACCTCATGCTATTTTCGATGTTCGCTACCACTTTCTCAGTGTTATGTTTATGTCCTGCTTTCGCCGTGTGATCAATGTCAATCCTCAGATATCTAAATGTGCTGGTCTCCCAAGGTATTTTTAAGACTGGCAGTTGTTCCCACGGGACCCCTATATACCTCCCCAGGGGGAATATACACGATTTCTTGGGATTAACTGCAATACCAGAGAGCCACGCAAAACGCTCCATTGCTTCCAGAATGTAATGAAGGTTCTCCTCAGGCATAGCAACATATCATCTGCGTATTATGAAATTACGTGTGGTCCCCCTTTCGTGTGGATCCCCACTTCCTTGTACTGTTGTCTCAGGTATATCGCCAGGGGTTCTAGTGCTAGGGTGTACAGCATCGGGGACCAGGGGCATCCCTGTCTAGTGCCCCTACTGAGTTTCCACCTCTCCGAGATGATCGCTCCCGTCTTAACTTTGGCTAGCGGTGAGCTGTATAGTAATTTCACCCACTTAAGATACCCAGGTCCCATCCCATATTCCTTTAGGGCTGCCATCAGCCAAGGCCATTTGACAGAGTCAAAGGCCTTCACGGCATCTAGTGATACAATTGTAATCTCGCTTGAGTCTCCTTCTGTGTGCTCTATGACCCGGTGGAGTCATCTGAGGTTGTCGGATATGCTTCTGCACGGGACACATCCGGTCTGATCAGGATGTATTAATCTGCTTATGACCTGTCTCATTCTATTTGCCAACAAAGCCGTGAGTATCTTGCTGTCCTGGTTCAGCATAGACAATGGTCTGTACGACCCGCAGTCCGTGCTTGGCTTGTTAGGTTTGGGGAGTGGGATAATGACCGCCTCTCTCAGGGATACCGGCAGCATCCCTGCTTCGTTTAGCATTGTCAACAGCAAGGGAAGCACTTCTTTCTTATACATTTTGTAAAACTCACTGGGGAGCCCATCTGTTCCCGGGGCCTTACTGGTGGGTAGATGCTCAACCACTGCTTCTAATTCTTCCAATGTAATTGGGGCATTTAGGTCCTCTCGCTCTTCTGCACTTAATTTTGGTAAGCTGATATTCTCTAGTGTTTCCACTATCTTGCTCCTTTCACCCCCTCCCGTGTCTCCATATAATCGTTTATAGAATTCAAGGAACTCTCTGTTCACGCCCTCTTGGGCCCACCATTTGTCCCCTCTCCTCCATCACTGCTCTGATCATTGATCTGGGGGCCTCACTTTTGTACAACCATGCCAGCAATCTCCCTGGCTTGTCTCCCCCTGCGTGCTGCCTCTCTATGTATTTTTTATAGTTTAGATTGCATAATCTCTCCAAGTGCCCCACACATTCCTGTTGCAATTGGTTTAAAGTTTCTGCATCCTCCCGGGAGTTACCTCGTCTACCCAAGACCATCTCCAGCTTCACCTCTGCCTTCTGCAGCTCCCGATGTATGCCTCTCTGCAGCCCTTTAGATTTGGCTATGGCTGATCCTCTCACCAGCACCTTAAATGCTTCCCATAGGGTGCCGGCCGATTCAACACTCTCTGTGTTATTTTTAAAGTATTCTATAATTTCTTCTCTCAGGTCCTCCCTAAACACTGTCTTTCAGTGCTTCAGCTCTAAGTCGCCACGTTGGGATCCTAGCTCTTGGGGGCACATATTCCCATGTTAAGACGAGTGGCGTGTGATCTGAAAGGACCCTCGCTTTATATTCTGATCGCACTATTTCCCCCGTCATATCCTGTGAGGCGGACATATAGTCCAACTGTGTGTACAAGTTTTGTGGGGTTGAGTAATGCGAGTACTGTCTGTCGTACGGCTGATGTAACTTCCACATATCCTCTAACCGGAGGTATCCCAGCACAGTCTTTAGGGTTCTGGCAGTGGGGGTGGGTGACCTGTCAACCCTTGGGTCCAACATGCAGTTAAAATCACCTCCCCATATAACTGCACCCCCCAGGTACGGACTCATTTTACTATATAGGGTCCTGAAATAAGCCATAGTGTCTTGGTTCGGGGCGTATATATTTATAATGCATATTTCTCTATTTTCTATCAATCCCCGTATTGCCACCATCCTCCCATCCGCCTCTACTGCGGTCTGTAACAGCTGGAAAGGGACATGCGGTGCCACCCAAGTGATCACCCCTCTGGCATAAACCGAGTACGTTGGACCTACAATGGTCCCCTTCCATTTCCTCTGTATCACCTCTTGTTTCTCTTTCTTGAGATGTGTTTCTTGTATTAGGGCAATATCTATTTTCTGGCTTCTTAAGTACATCATAATCTTGTTCCTCTTCAGGTAACTGTTGAGTCCCCTGACATTCCAGGTTAATATCTTAAGGTCCCCAATATTTCCACCATTCCCATATTTCCACCATTCCCAGTCCCTCCTTAGCATCCGCTTCAACCACTGGCGTGCATGTGTGTAAGCTCGTTCCCTAACAAATAACACTGCAAATCCCCCCATGTCCCCTCCCTCCCCCCACCCTGCCTGTCCCCAACTGTAGCCCAACTCCATCCCTGGATCTCAGGCGATCCCGCATTTAGTCCTGTCTCGGTTTGCCGATACCAGGACCTCAGCAGGAGGTTACCACTCTACCGGTAACCTATCTAACCTACCTACTGGGGTGTGAGAATAGGTCCCCTGTGTCTCCCGCAATCATGCTTATTATATTTTGTGCACTTGTGTTCTTCTGCTTAAACCCAGCTTGTCTCCCAGCTTACGTTTGCCCTATCTTATATTCAAGTCCCAATGTCATAGTTTATACAGCACCTCAACCTCTGGAGCCGCTGCGTTACTTCTCTGTGCCATCCATCCCCCTTCTGTGTGTCTGCCCCCGATGGGCAATTCTGTGCATCCAGCCACTCCGTCGCTTCCTCTGGGGTTTCAAAAAAGAGGGCCCTTCTTCTTTGTGTCCTTGAGGCCTGTCTGTTCATTGTTTATGTAATACTTTTAAAAAGCACATTTGAAACTTATAAGTATTTCTACATCAAGTTAAGCCAGTGTTCATTTCTCGCTTTTTGAAATGTGTTTTGAATTGTATTTTGAAGAGGAAAAGGGAGATATGATTACATTGCTTTCAAGATTTATAGGATTTGAAGCCTGATTTAACTGCTCTTCCACCTCATCGACAAATACTCCTCTGCTTGCTAAACTCCAAGTGACTTGTGTGCTAATGAAATGAACAGTCTATTTAACTTTTAGTTCAATGATTTAAATTGCTGCATTCATTACTAGGAAATGCAAACAAAAATCAAACCAGCAGGAGAGAATGAATATGAAGCTTTGCATATCTGGCTAAACCCAGAAAAATGTTGTTTTTTAGAGGCTGCTAATAGAGGAAAATGGGTCAGAAGATCAGCTCCACCTGCCACAAGGTAAGGGGTCAGCTGAAGTGACATCCTAGTGAACTCTATGCAGTATAGACCAGACTGGTTATGCATACAGCTTGGAAATATATAGCAGCGAGTAAAATAAACATATAACCATGTTTGTCCTAAGCAGATGGGAACATTTTACCTTTAAATTCTATAATCCTAATTCTGATTTTAGTTTGTGCATTTGTGATGACGATAATGCTATTGTTAATAATACTATATATTCATTCCATGAAGTCTTTAAAAATAATGCTTAAAATACGAGACATCAAATTCTTGTTTAGAAAAAAATAAAGAAACCACTAGTTATAAAACATGAAAAACTGTTACTAAACCTGTTTGAGATTAAGACAAACCGGTGGGCTTGAGCACTGTGATAACTCGGACTAAAGAGGTGAACAAGGTGTCCTGGTTCAAATTTGTGTTTTATTTAACTTAATGAAAAGGCCTATTCTACTCCTATCTCGATGGTGCATCTTGGTCCTAACTAAAAAATATATACGTTGCTCACCAGACGTCTTACAAACCTAACAGTCCTCTGTCCAAAAAAGCCTAATGTAAACTCAGTACTGACCCCTACCACTAATTAAAAGGACTTTTATCTAGTGTTCATATCTGTTCTAAAAAAGAATTGTGATATCAATTTGAATGATCCGAACCCTTAAAGAATCGAAATGTCTTTGTTTTTGTATTTTTAAATATCAATTGTTTTTTTATAAGTGTGAAAGGTTTTGCTAAACTATAGCACACTATAAATAAAATAATTTAAAAAAGGAATCAGAATAAGTTGACTTGAACTAGTCTTTTAAGGGTTCCTTAATAGCTGAATGGTAGTTGACTTCGGAAATGTACAAGCCTTGTGCCTGGCTGGATAGTTCGGAGTTCCAATACGAAAGTCTTTTAAATCTTTCAGTGTTTGATTATGCCAATTAAATGGTGATTTCTCCACTCTAAAGTATGATTTCTTTCAGTTGACCTTGGGATCATCGTCTCTCTCTCTGTCTCTCTCTCTCTCTCTCTCTCTCTCTCTGTCTCTCTCTCTCTCTCTCTCTCTCTCTCGTGCCACCTACTTGTTCTGCTTCTTTCACCACTTTTCAAGGTCTCAATGCTTTTGCTGTGTCATGGATCATTGTGTCATTTACCCCATGTTGGTGGTGTTTGGCTTTCTCTCCGCTGCAGGTATCTACTTTCTCACATCGCAGTACAGTATTGTCTCTTACCCCTTGTTGGGGTCGTTTTTGACTTTTACCCTGGCAAGGGTCTTCTTCTTAATCAGCCCGCTTTAGGGTATTGGTGCTTATCAGCCTTCTTGTAGTCATATGTCTTTCTGCTGGCTGAGGGTCTTCTAGTTTTCAACTCTGCCATGGGTTTATTGAGTTTCTTACCCCTTCTTGGGGTCATTTGGTTTTCACCCCACTGAGGGACTTTTGGTTTCCTATCCTGCTATGGGGTATTGGATCTCTCCTCCCAGGAACAGATGCATACCTTTGAGGGGATTGGGTCCTCCGACGTATTCCATATCTATAACAGTAATCACCACAGCTGTGCTGCTTCGGAAAATCGGCATCTGCGTCCTGCGTCGATGATGCCGATACGCGGCCCTCGAGGACCTCCTCTGACAGCCGACGTCACTGGATGTTATAAGTAGGACACACGACACCCGTAGCCTCAGTTCCATTTTTTCCACAAACTTGTTCGCTTCGGAGATCTCGGCGCGCCTCGACTCTTGGGAGTTTCTGTACTTTCGGTTCTTTGAACCTGTTCGTTTGTGAGTCATTTTCGAGATGTCTTCCTCTTCTTCCACCCTGCGTCTGGGCTTCAAGAAGTGTGGGGACTGCGGGTCCAAGATGTCAGTGACGGACTCGCATAACGCCTGCCTCTGGTGCCTCGGGGAGGCCCATGACACGGATGATTGTTTCGACTGCCAGTCGCTTATGTCCAAAGCCTTGCGGGAGCGCAAGAAGAAACTGTTGGTCGGTAAGGTGTCCAAGCCCCGGAAGTAGAGGTCCACGGGGCTTTCGACGGACGATTTGACGGGCGACTCTCCGCATCGTCGTCGGAAGTCCAGTGGGTCTCGGTCCCGGAGTGGGTCCCACCACTCCTCTGCTTCTTCGAGGCACTCCGGAAGCACCGTCATCGGTCGCCTTCCCCGTCCTCGTCCGAGGACTCTGCCCGTCGGCGGGTCGCTTATCCCACTAGGCATGCAACTCTGGAGGAACGGGCTTCCTTCGGTAAGAAAATGCTAGCGATTCTCGAATTGCAGGGCACTGGTCCGTCCGCGCCTCCGAGTGGGTTCGGGCATGATCGGACTAGAGACACCGCTCGTACGCCTTCGGGCTCCGGTGGTCGGCGCGATTCACGGAAACGGTCCCGCTCGGACAAGCGGAGTCATTCTAGTCATGCCCGTTCCAGGTCCCGGTCCTCGACGCGCTCAAGACTGTGTGTACCTGAGATGTCTGTGAAGAAGACGTCGACGCCGGTGGCGCCGAGGTCGTCGAGGGACCAAAATTACACACAAAAAAAACTCCCTCACCACCAACGAAACTCCTCCCAGCAACCTTATCAAATCAGCTAACCCACCAGTCCCAAATCTCTCCTGGTTCACCAAAATATCCATCCCATAACCAGAAAGAATCATAGCCTCACTCAAACCATCAAACTGCAAAGGTGACAACTGCCCTCCCCAGATAATCAAGGATGCGGCCAGGGACCTAGCCCCTTTTATAACCAAACTGATCAACGCATCCTTCTCCTCCAACACCATACCATGCAACCTCAAAGAATCTTGGGACCTGTCTCTCCTCAAGAAGCAAACCCTAGACCCTGCCATTCCCACCAACTACAGGCCCATCACCACGGTGCCGTTCTTGTTAAAGATAATAGACAGAGTAGCATATCTGCAAATTCAGCAATATCTTGAAACTCACAAACTACTAGGCACCGTCAATCGGGCTTCAGACCACAGCACGGTACTGAGACAGCCCTAATCGATCTTAAAACTCAGATCAACGAGATTAACGACAAAGGGAACACCGCCATGCTACTCCTCCTCGACCTGTCGGCAGCGTTCGACCTGGTGGATCACGCAGTCCTGAGCGAACACCTGGCCTCAGCTGCCCACTTTTCAAAAGAGGCCATAGCCTGGATCCAATCATTTTTGGACAATCAAACCATGAGAGTCTTCTCCACTCAAGCCTCAGCAGACCCCATTAAAATAACCTGCGGGGTACCCCAGGGCTCCTGCGTCTCCCCATCCTCTACAACATCTTTACCAAGCCCCTATTTGACAAGTTGGACAGACTGGGTATCTCATATACGAATTATGCAGATGACACCCAGATCCTCATACCCCTTTCGGGCAACTTCGATTCAGATTCGGCCTTGGTAAACAAAATATATCTCATCATTCAGGCATGGATGGCCACACACGGCCTATGCCTGAATGATGAGAAAACCGAAATCCTGCTCCTCGGATCCAACAAAAATATAAAAAAACTCAGCTCCAACTATAAAGCCTTCAACATTGATGGCAACACCACCACAGTGGCCAAAACAGTGAAAATGCTAGGCTTTCACTTAGACGCAACCATGCCACTAAAAAAACAAGTCAACTCACTAGCATCCTCCACCGCCTATACATGCAAGCTAATCAGAGCAAGCAGAGCCTTCCTCACCCAAGCTAGCTGCATCACCATTGCCAATGCCCTAATACTTTCCAGACTCGACTATTGTAATGCCATGTACCTAGGAGCCAACAAATGCATAACCAACAAACTACAGACATTACAAAATAACGCACTCAGAACAACCCTTAACCTACCCTCCAAGGAACACATCTCCAATAGAAGGAGAGAACACAAATGGCGCAAAATCTCCGACCGCATCTCTCTCAAAACGGCATCACTCACCTTCAAATGCTTAAACAATGCAGCCCCTCCCTATCTTGCAGCCAGAATAGCAAAAAAAACCTCCACCCGCCCCACCAGAGCGATTAACTCCTTCTGCCTGCAGGTACCCAAATTCAGACAAAAGAAAACCGGTAGGAGTAGCTACCCTGTCTTGGCAGCCCAACACTGAAACGCCCTCACACTCAACATTAGGACAGACCAGACCTACCATAGCTTCAGGCAAAATTACCTCACCTGGCTACGGTCCAATGATCCCCACGACTAAGCCATCTCACATGCCCATGCCCTTGCTCAAACCTGACTGCTTCTACGTACAGCATTAAATACGTAAATATGTAAGCAATTATTTAACTAAATGTATATATGTACAGTCCATGCAATGTAAGGCTATGCCGCCTATTCATGTGTGCCTTATGTGTGCCTTATCCTGTAACCAAGTTTTTATGTAATCCTACCTTCCTATTCTCTGTTGCGCCCTGTTACCTCTGGGTTTTGTGCGCCATACTAAATAAATAAACAAACAAACTCTCTCGAGGCTCCGCCTCCGAGGAAGTTGTCGACGCCATCGGCGCCCAGGCTGTCTAAGGACACGCTCGGGGCTCCGCCCTCAAGGCCTGTGTCGGTGCTTTCGATGCTGTCGCGCCGCGTTCGGCGTCAACGCCGATTCATTCGATGCCTTTCGAGGCTGTTTCGACGGGGGTACCCCGGGGTACGGTGGAACTCCCTAGAAAGACCAAGCATGGCTTTGTTCCCCATTCTGTGCCCACTTTCCACCATCTTGAGTAAATTTCGGAGGTGGATGAGGGCTCTGATGATGGCATGGTTCCTGATACGGTGCCAGATGAGATTCTCTCGGGACATAGTCAGATTGAGGACCTGCGTCAGTCCCTGCACGACGCCAGTGGTCTGGACATCTCTCCGGAGGTGGAGTTTTGTAGGCCTGAGCCTGGCACCCATGCCGACTCCTTGTACCCGCGCCTTATGTCTAGCGTCACTGAGTACTTGGGGTGGTCTGCTCCCCCAAGGGATTTTCTTCAGGATGACCTCACGGATATTCTCGACCAAGGTCCACCAGCTGACCCGGTACTGCCGTTCCATATGGCTCTACAGAGGAGGGTGGCGGCGGCTTGGACTGCTCCGGAGAGTCTCCCGGCAGTGGGCAAGTCTATGCCACGAAAATACCGGCCAGCCAGTAGCGACCTCTTCTACTTGACCAAGCACCCCACTCCGGAGAGTTTGGTGGTGCAGGCGGCTACGGCCCCAGCAAAGCAGGTGTCGTATCCTACCATCCCTCCTGATAGGGGCGACAGGCGTTTTGATGGTTGGGCGAAGAAAGTGTTTTCTTCATGGGGTATGGCTCTTCAGGCTGCCAACTCTGTATGTGCCTTGTCACGTTTCACACACACTCTGTGGAACTGGGTTTCCTTAGCGGCTGAACATATTCCCGAAGGGGACGAACGGGATGGTTTTCTTGCTATGGTCCAGGATGGCAAGGATGCCATGTGTGAGGCCGTTCAGTTGGGTTTGCACATGGCAGATTGCGTCAGCCGGTCCATGGCGCCAAGCACCGTAATACGCAGGTTTGCGTGGTTGCGGAAGTCGGGGTTTGCTCCTGATGTGCAGGCTCGGCTCCTCATCATGCCCTTTGATGGTGTCCAGCTTTTTGGCAGCAAGGCTGACGAGAGCCTTGCGAGGTTGCAGACCTCCAAAGCAGCAGCGAAGTCGTTGGGCGCTGCAGTTCGCCAGCCTCCGCCTTTTTGTCCTAGGAGACAGTAATGGAGGGGAGGTTCCTTTCGTTATTACTCATCCTTTGGTAAAGCGACAGGAGCTGCCAGTCAAAGGGGCCACCGTAGGAGTGCTAGAGGTGGAAAGCAAGGTACTCGAGGTGGTAAGGCCACTCGGGCAGTTGCCTCTTCGCCCTCAGGCAACGCCGCAGCCACTTCAGCTCAGTCATGAGGCCTTGTCCCATGGTTCGCTGGTTGGGGGAAGGCTGGCGCAGCATCTTGTCGAATGGCGTGCCATTACTTCAGATGTGTGGGTTCTGGAGATCATAGCCGACGGCTACTGTCTTCCCTTTCGGCAGAGGCCTCATGACAATCCACCGGGGAATCTCTCGTTGAAGAGTCTGGATCCGCTCCTTGTGCAGGAGGTTCAAGCCCTGCTAGAGAAAGGTGCCATAGAACTGGTGCCTGTAGCAGAGAGGAACAAGGGATGGTATTCCCCTTATTTTTTGATTTCCAAAAAAGACGGGGGATTGAGACCCATCATGGACTTGCGCGGTTTGAAGAAACTCCTCAGGAAGGACAAGTTCAAGATGGTTACTCTTTCTCAAGTCCTCCAAGCCCTTCAACTTCGGGACTGGTTGGTGTCTCCCGACCTCAAGGACGCTTATTTTCATGTGCCGATGCATCCAAAGCACAAGAAGTACCTGAGGTTCGCAGTTGGCGACTCGCATTTTCAGTTTCGGGTCCTGCCGTTCGGATTGACCTCCGCACAGAGGGTCTTCACCAAGCTCAAGGTAGTGGTGGCAGCGCATCTCAGGAAAGGGGGGATTCACATCTACCCCTACCTGGACGATTGGTTGATCAGGGCGCGCTCTCCCGAGCAAGTCCTGGATCATCTGTCCGTCACCTGCCACTCCCTCCACAAGCTGGGCTTCTCCCTCAACTTAAAGAAGTCCCACTTGACGCCAACTCAGAGGCTCCAGTACATCGGAGCAGTGCTCCACACGTCCCTGGGGCAGTGTTTTCCTCCCCAGGTGAGGGCTCATCACATTCAGCAGATGGTGCTAAAGTTTCAACATGCCCAGTGTCTCCCTCCATTCGAGTTCTTGAGATTGCTCGGCCTCATGGCATCCTGCATTCGTCTGGTGCCAGAGGCCAGGTTGCTGATGAGATCTTTGCAATGGGCACTCAAGCTCCAGTGGTCTCAGTCCTCCGGCAGGATGTCGGACCCCGTTCAGATGCCACCCTCGGTCGCCCAGGACCTGCTGTGGTGGGCCGTCGAAGGCAATCTGATGAAGGGGGCTCCATTTTGGCTACCCTGGCCGGAGGTGATGATCATGACGAACGCATCCCTCACGGGAGGGGGAGCTCATGCCAACGAGTTGACAGTCAGCGGTCGTTGGTCTCCGTCGGAGTCCAGACTGCATATCAATCTGTTGGAGCTGAGGGCCGTCAGGTTTGCCCTGAAGGCTTTTCTGCCGACTGTGCGAGGAAAGAATGTGCTGATCCTGACGGACAACACAGTGGCCATGCACTACCTCAACAAAAAGGGGGGTGGGGAGGCAGGGTCACTTCTTCTGTGCAGGGAGGCGATGCAGCTCTGGTTCTGGGCAATCCAGCAGGAAGTTTCGATCTCGGCAGTTCATCTGGCCGGAGACGAAAACGAGACGGCGGACGCTCTGAGCATGCAGAGCGAAATCTCTCACGAGTGGGAGCTGGCTCAGGAGATTCTCCTGGACATCTTCACCCTTTGGGGGACCCCTCAAGTGGATCTCTTCGCCTCCAGTGTCAACCGGAAGTGCGAAAGGTTCTGCTCGCGGAAATTTCCTCCAAGAGGAGCCTTAGGAGACGCGTTCGTGGTGGAGTGGTCATTCCCACTGCTGTACGTGTTTCCTCCGGTCCCTGTCATTCCGCAAGTGCTGCAGAGGTTACGGAGGTTCGGTTCCCGGATGATCCTCATTGCTCCGGCATGGGCCCGGAGGACGTGGTACCCGGACCTTCTCGACTTGTCCATCTGCCCTCCACGTCGTCTTCCCGACTGAGACGATCTGCTCTCAAGGGAGGGGGGGTCAGGTTCTCCATCCAGAGGTCAGATCCCTCAACCTTCACGCTTGGTTTCTGAAAGGTTGAGGTATAAGGATTGGGACCTCTCTGAAGACGTGATGGAGGTGTTGCTTTCGGCCAGAAGGCCCGCAACAAAGTCCCTGTACCGTTGCCGCTGGAGAAAGTTCTGCGACTGGTGCAGGGTTAAGAATGTGGGTCCGTTTTCATGTGACATTCCTGTGGTTCTGTCTTTTTTGCTTTCTTAAGCCCACAGGGGCTTGCAAGTGGGTACCGTTAAAGGTTACCTTGCGGCGCTGTCCATATTTAAGCGTTCGTCTGAAGAGTGTTCTTATTTTAAAATCCCTTTAATTTCTCAGTTTCTAAAGGGGCTCACTAATGTGTTCCCTCCGTCACCTTTCCAGGTGCCCGGTTGGGATTTGAACCTTGTCCTCCAGTTTCTGATGGGTGCTCCGTTTGAGCCTTTGCATTCTTGCCCTTTGAGACTGTTAACTCTTAAAACTATATCTGTTCGCATAGTGAGTGAGTTACAGGCACTTTCAGTTAAGCCACCCTTCACTGTATTTCATAAGGACAGGGTTGTCCCTAGAGTTTGTCCTTCCTTTCTTCCGAAGGTGGTGTCGGAATTTCATTTAGGCCAGAAGGTTATTCTTCTAGCATTTTATCCTCCTCCGCATCCTGTTAAGGAAGAGGTGAGGCTCCATAGGCTGGATCCTAGGAGAGCTTTAAGCTTTTATATTTCACGCATGTCCCGGGTCAGAGTGGACGATCAACTCTTTATTGGTTACGCTGGCAGGTGTTTGGGACAAGCGGTTACTAAGCAGACTTTGTCTCGCTGGATTATTCCTGGCAATTTCTGAATGTTACCGCTTGGCGGGTAAGGACCCGCCGGTCGGCTTGAGGGCCCATTCTACCAAGGGTATTGCTGCCTCTACTGCCCTACACCCTACAGAGGGGTGTTCCTATTTGTAACATCTGTGATGCAGCACCCTGGATTTCTTATGCGATTGCAGCTTACGTCTCTGCAAGGCTTTGTGTGGTCAGACTGGCAGAAGACTGGTGCCACACGTTCTGGGAAATAACTACAACTGAGGCTACGGGCGTTGTGCGTCCTACTCATAACATCCAGTGACGTCAGCCGTCGGAGGAGGTCCTCGAGGGCGTCGTATCGACGTCATCGACGCAGGACGCAGACGCCGAAAGATTTTCCGAAGCAGCACAGCTGTGGTGATTACTGTCCTAGATATGGAATACATTGTCGGACCATCCCATCGAAAGAACGTTAACAGGTAAGAGAGTAACTTGTTCTTCTTTGTCATTGCATCGTTTTTTGGTTGAGGCGGTCTGTTTGTCTCTCATGGGACTGTGGCTCAGCTCCTTCCAGCGGTATCCGCATCGGTTTATTGCAGCTGCTTCCTCTTCAGCCGTAGGCTCATCGGTCCATTGGCAGCAGGGCTTGTGGGTGCCGGTCAACCGCTTCTGGTCTGGGCAGTACTCCTCGGTTTGCTCGGTCGAGTCCGACTCACTCCAGACTGCTCCTGAGCTAGCAGCGTTAACAGGCTCATGGGCTCCTCTGCACCAAATGGGTTCTGTGTTGATCTCTTGTGTATCTCCACCCTTCAGGAGGATATCCCACTTGTGCCTTGCTTCTCAGGACGTACTCTTCCTGCTTCTTTGCTAGTGGCGTTGCTCCTGTGGCATCTTAGGTTTGCAATCAAGCGCATTTGGCCATGAGATCATGTACGTTTTCAAAAGTGTTCACTCGTCAATGTGATACATCATCCCAACAAAACAAAATATGGTTGACACAGAGATTTAGATACACTAAACTAAACTTTAATGCAATTTAGGAATAGAATTGCATGATTGTCTTTAAAAAATAAATAAGGTTAACAAATACTGGTCTTTGCCAGACATGATATAGTTTGCTTAAAAAAAAGTAACAACCTGATTACTTCTGGTTTTTAATTATTTGAAAAAGAAAATATTTTGCCTATCACTCCCGCATAGGCTCTTGGCATTTAGGATTGGAGGAGAGGATTACTACTGCACTCTCTATCTATTAGCCCCTTTGAAATTGTAGTGAACAATGAAAAGAGGGTGGACAGAGGGTAAGCAAGTAATGCAAGGTGAGCTGTGCTTTCATTGAACAGTGTAACCTAAATAGCTAGCTTTGCTACACAAGTGTTGATTTAATTAGCAAGCCTACAGAATTGCATAGCAAATGCTACGTGACACTGCTTATGTTATGCCTTGTAATGTAATGTATATTGAGAAATATGTTTTCAGATACGCAGGATGCCCACTCAACCAGGCTCTCTCATTCACTATTGTATAAATGCACAAATTGAGTGGAGGCATGCAAAAATGTAAGCATGTCATACAAACAACTTACAAACCTCACAGCCAGAAGAGCTGAAACTCTAGGCGTCCGCACAGAAGTAGCTGATACCATTTAGAATTTAATCAGAGACACTGGCATATCTAGCACGTCTACAGACCCTAGCACTGAGATCAAAATTTTAGAATGCCTGATACGTAGAGAGATCAATTGAAAAATACACGCCATAACACTCACAAATGATTATCGTGTGCAATGCATCACACAGGGTTTATGTATCCCCTTACGACCAACACTATGTAAAGAAAGTCGAGACTTTGTCTGCAAACAGGAACAAATATTCAATACATGTTCCTTAGATCTTGTCTTGTTAACTGTGCAAGAATTATTAAAAGAACTAGACAAACTGACCAAAGAGATTGCTGAAATACAGACTGAACTAACAAATGCTTTGTCAGCCACTGACTTGGAGAAAATATTGGAAGACATCAACCAAAACTTAACAGAATATTGCACAGAACTAGAAAATAAAAGTTCAAAAGAGACACCTACAATTATTTAAATGATGTAGTTTATACATGAATGGATAGTTGCAGACAAAACAGAACTAGCCGGGGGACGGCAAGCTCCTCCGATCCAGAAAGTACTGATTCAGAATCAACAGACAATGTACCAGAAACTGTAGAAGCAGCAGGCACTAGCAACACTAATAAACAACAGAACGTTCCAGAACCACAACAGGTCATTCTTTTTACAGAGAGGAGGAAGAGGCAAAGGTCCAGGCGGGGACACAGGAAGAGAAGTAAACCATCTAAAAACATGACAATACCCCAGGAAAACCTAGTGGTTAATTTATCCAGGAGAAACTTTACCCAAACCAAATTAACACTCTTACAACAAAAAGGTCTGAATTTTGTTCCCACATATAGCTCAAACCTATTTGACAACAAGGTAGAACTATTCAAATTTGTCAGGAAACTAAGATGAAAACCTTGTTTTGCCCAACAGAATTCTGATAACACTGGTGATCACATGGAGGAACGTGAATATATAGAGTGTAAACCATGCTGCACCTTCATACCATCTATCCCCTATCCCATTATTGACTTATTTCAGAGAATGGTCACAGAAGACCTACACACGTTGTCCTACAGATGCCCCAAACATAGTAAGTTTAGCCGGAAATAACTAGATATTATCAAATCCCTGTTCTCAGACATCACATTAACATTTAAGTCGGCGAACAAAGGGGGTGGAGGATGGTTGTCCTAAACACTGAAGATTACGAGAAGGAATGTGAACTACAACTTCGAGACAGGAACATATATGCTCCAACAGAACTAAAGAGCAACCTCAACACTCTACTTATGAAAGCAGATGAGAGAGGTTGGATGTCAGACAGAACACGCCTTCGAGCACCATATCCAAGGGCGCTTATTTTTTTACACACTATCAAAAATTCACGAAAATCAATTACAACCACCAGGGCGGCCAATTTTATCTGCAACTAACCGCATTCTACAACCACTAGAAACATATCTTGACTCGTTCATATAACCTCTCATTCAGAAAACTGGCACATACCTCATGGGCACCACCCATTTTTTGAACATCCTGAATACACTCAAATTGGATTGTAATTATATACTCTTCACTGCAGATGTACGTAGCCGATGCACATCCATACCACATGATCAAGGACAGGAAGCTGTAGAATAGCTACTTCTCTAGCCAATGATAATGATGTGTTTATATAGCGCCTTAATCCAAAGCGCTTTACAGAACACATATTTACATACAATATCACCCAACCTAAATTGGTACTCATTTATCGACCTCGGAAGGATGAAAGGCTGAGTTGGTCTTGCCGGGATTCGAACCTGTGACCTACAGATCACACTCAGATCACAGCAGCGAGCGCTCAACCCACTGAGCTATCTTATGGAGCAATGACTGGAGTTCCTCATGCTACTGCAAGAATTTATAGCTCAAAACCTGTACTTTAGATTAAAAAAACAGCACTATCTGCATGTAGCAGTGACATCCAATACATTTATGCATTCATTTGCGAGACCACATTTTACATCGCCATGTCTGGTGCAACTGCGTCAGGGATTTGGGCAGGTTAATTAACATTTCTGGAATATGGAAAGGTATAGAGGAAGAGTTCACACTATTCCCAACGTATATGAGTAGTATTGACGAAAGGATACAATTCACGACCCTACCTAACAGAAAAACTTCAGACTTCTTAGATATTACTGTACTACATATTGACAACAGATTGCAAACCACACTATACCGGAAACCAGCCAACCGCATAAACTTACTACACAGATTGAGCTTTCACCCACCAAGTACGTATAGTCCATTTCTGAGGGTCAAAATATTGTACAGGCTAAACAGATTACGCTAAACATCTACCGCCAAAAAACAACAAATGTACCAACTGTAGCTTCATACAGAATGGAAATGTTGTATTCCATTCACATTCATGGAAAAATATCTATTTATGATTGTGTTTTGCAACCTGCGATAGTGACAACATACTTTATTAAGTACCCCTGAGGCAAATACTCTGTTGAACAATTTACATGAAAAGCAAAAACTTGCTGGAATGAACACCGTTGTAATATTCACACAGGTAACATTAGATCCCCTGTTACCCAGCACTTTCAAGAAGCAAAACGTTAGATCTCACAAATGAAATTTCAAATTTTGAAAGTAGTAGAGAAAAGAAAAGGAGGATGCAACATCAATAAACTTTTAGATCAAAGGGAAACCTAGGGGATAGACTGAATGACCTCCTAACACTGATGAATCCTATGGATCCCTCACTAATGCCCTGCCTAAAGTCTCCTCCCATGTGCCCAGGGAAAGGCAGACCCTTCCTTATCCTGACCTTGAGGGTGGTGTACTGTGGGAGGATCACATGGGAGTAGACAAGGTCCAGGGTGGTGAGGAGAACCCATGAGATGAGACACTGTATTTGTCCTTTAAAAAGGAGAACCTTTCAGAGTTGCCAAAGCAGGTAATGGCCTATTGTCATTATGATGTATCTGAACCACATATAAGATCTGTGGTTCTGGTCACAAATGGCATAAAACCTGAACAAGCCTTAACGGTTTATAGTGACTACGTTGAAAAAAGTGTTGACATGCAAAACCATTGAATACAAACCATTGCATACGAAAGCATAGACAACCTATATTTTACATGTAAAAGTGCAATTCCATCGAAACCAGTCCATCGACAATATACATGGACTGGTTTCAATGGAAATGCACTTTTACATGTAAAAAGTAGCATTTCCATGCTTTTTTTGTAACTTTAAAATGTTACATGGCGCTGTTCAGTGCTGAAATTTCAGCACTGGCCAGCTCCTTGTAACGTTTTTAAGTATTTCTGTATATTGGGGGGGTTCCCCCCTCAGCCCCTCCAACCCGCATGCCCAGCCCCCAAACCCTAGCCCTAACACTAACCCTTACCCTAATGTATCCCTAAATCTAACCCTAGCCCCCACCCTAGCCCCAACCATAACCCTAACCCCAATGTAACCCTTCATCCAACCCTAGCCCTAACTCTAGCTCCAACCATAACCCTAATCTAACCCTTAATCTAACACTAGCCCAACCCTAACCCTATTGTAACCCTTAATCTAACCCCAGCTCCAACCCTAACCCCCAACCCTAACACTAATGTAACCCTAAAGCTAACCCTAGCCCCAACCCTAACCCTAATGTAACCCTTAATGTAACCCTAGCCCCAACCCTAACCCTAATGTAACCCTTAAACTAACCCTAGCCCCAACCCTAACCCCAATGTAACCCTTAATCTAACCCTAGCCCCAACCCTAACCCTAACACAACAGCAAACTTTTGTGTTACTGTTTCTCTCATGCGCCCTTATGCTTTGAGAAGAAAAAATCCACCAGACTCTCCTTCTCTTGATTTTGTAAAAGATGGATATCTTTTATTTGAACCACTTAATTGTACTCTTTATGTTGCCCTTTATGAATACACGTGTTTCGACGAACACATCGTCTTTTTCAAATCAGGGTTAATGCTTCCTGTTCAATACTCATATTGCTTTAGTCTTTCTCTATTGTTGATAACGGGTTTGTCATGGGTTAAATCCCTGTGGCCGCGTGTCCTGTTCCAAGTGGTCCTAGTGTTTCAGAAACACTAACTTGAAAAAGAGTACAATTAAGTTGTTCAAATAAAAGATATCCATCTTTTACAAAATCAAGAGAAGGAGAGTCTGGTGGATTTTTTCTTCTCAAAGCATAAGGGCGCATGAGAGAAACAGTAACCAAAAGTTTGCTTTTGTGTCTTAATCAAAACGGAGTTGAGGAACTGGAACTCCGTGGTTACAATCACATGCGATCACGAAAAAGCAAAAAGTCCTAACAAAACAGTGTAGTATCTGGAACTTGTCAGGGTGCTGAGGTTGTTCAAAGGGAAGCCCAAACAAATAAGAACCCTAACACAACCCTAACCCTAATCTAACCCCTAATCATAACATTACATTTCGATGGATCCATCGAATTTTATTCAACGAAATGGCCATTCTATGGAATGGTATTTTGATGAAAAAAATGTGATGGTTTGGTGTTAGATGGATTGTCATTCGATGGAATGACTGGATACCGCCTTAACAATAGGAAAACCATTCAAGCTAATTCAGGATAAAAATCCTCCTTGCTCCCAAAGTTATAATGGAAAGGAATTTTAGAAATATTGCATTACATATGTAACACTGAATTCTAATGGTTCATTCTTAATTGACTCTATGGCTCTATGACTCTAATGAACCTACACTTAAAACCACAAATTCACTAAATAGAGAACTTTGTTGAGGGCTACAAGTCCCATAATCCCATTAGTACTGGGACGAGGAAGAGGGCTGAAGAGTTATGCTGTATTAGTAGTCGGTCAATTAAGCCTGATAGCCTACACCTGAAGGAAGCCCTTTCAGGTGCAGACAATAAGAAGGAGCTGGACCTGTGGCTGGAGTGTATGCAGTAGTAGCAGAAGGAAGAAGGCACAGTGTTGGCAATCCAGACAGAAGTGGGAGAACCAAAGGTCGCTGGGACTCTGATGCAGCAGATTTCACCCGCTTGTCCTCTAAGGGTCCTGTTACTCCAAACTGAGGTGCTGAAGAAGAGCAGCAGAAGGTGCAGAAAGCGTGGCCGGTAAAATCACATATAACCTTCTGTTATTGAAACTTTGCTTAACAAAACTCTGCTTGGACATTGAACTGGATTGAAACTGTATTACATACATGGATATCTTGTTTCTTTTTGTTGAACATGGAAGCTGCGTTTGCCTTGAATATTGGGTAAGGAAAGTTCACCTAGGTTACTAAGAAGTTATCAAAAGAGACTGTGAATATCATTGTTTATTTGAATTGCCATTTATTTTCTTTGTGTATTTGATGTTTAAGTGCGAGGGCCAGACATCCTATGTTAGTGTTTCCCTTTAGTTTTGGAAGGCAGGTAAATCGGTATTTAGTCAGTTCATCTAAACCCATTCCATCTAATACCATTCCATCAAAATGTTTCCATCTAAATAAAAAAAAAATCCATCTAATGCATGTTTTTGGGGAGTAAAGGGTACATTTTTGTTCAGGTGTATTTTAAAGGGTAAAAAAACAGGGGTTTGGGAGGACCCACCCCGAAAAAAAGAACACAAAATGCATTAGATGGACATTTTGTTAGATGGAAAAATTTCGATGGAATGGCATTAAATGCAATGGTTTTAGATGAAATGACCATAAACCGGAAAATCCTCCCTAGAATAGGGATAGTGAGGCGTTTGATAACATGTATATTTTAATAAAATTGTATATTTGTATAAATCGTCTAAAAGTTGTACGCCTCGTATTGCTGACCCCTCACAAGACCAAGGCGGAATGAACGAAGAATGTAACTTTGCATGCTTCATCTAAGTGCACCCATTTTGGTAAAAACAATGTAGACATCTTGAATGTATTATTTGTATCTTTTTTAAAAATTTCTGTTTATTGGCATTTATAACACAACCAACACCGAAGTGCCGACACAAACAAATCCCACTCTTCCCATCCCCTGATACATTACATCACATCTTAGAGTGGGTCCAGGGCACCAATTTATGATATTGTGAGTACATTGCATTTTTCAGTCTCTTTTCGCTGCTCCCGATATATGATCCATATCGGGCCCCTCCGAGTCCTGCTGGGAGCTCTTTAGCCCTATGGTTCTTCTTTTCCCAATCAGTTTGTCGGGGGGATGTTGGAGCATCATCCTTGTCTTGGGGACACCCAATCAGATATTGTATATAGGGGTCCCATATCCTCCCTGTGCCCTGCAGGCCGTAAGTTAAGGATCCATAGCTCATTTCCATGTTATTACAATATAAAATGCCTGCTTTCCATTGTGCCACCCTGGGGCTTTGCTTCCCTCCCCCACATCATTGCAACTCATCGTTTAGCAAGAATCAGGATAAGTCCTATCAATTTCCGCCTGTTTCGTGGGACCGTTTTGGCATACCCAAGTAACACCATCAGCGGGCTGGGTTCTACGCTCTTCCCAGTCATGCCGCTGATTAGCTCAAATACTAGTTCCCAGAACTTCTGCGTGGGAGGGCATTCCCATGCCAAGTGCAGGTAGTCAGCTGAAGGGTTATCGCATTTGGCACAGTTGCCTGTGGTGTCTGGGAAGAAACCCCTGAGTGTAGTAGAATTGGTGCAGGTATTTGAAGTTGATTCGTTTATATCTTGCGTTAATAGCCCCTGTCCTCATCTCCTCGCAACAATACCTCCACATTTCCTCTGAAATCTCGTGCCCTAAGGTCAGTTCCCACCTCCTCCAGGGAGTGGTTTTCGTTTCCTCCCTTATGTTTAGGCTCAGGGAGTACATCCCTGAAGTTACTCTATTACCGAGATCCCTCTGAAGCACTATAGTAAGATGGGGGCTATTTGTGGTGGCAAGGGGAATGTCGTGAATATTTGTCGCACGGCCACCCTCAGTCTATAATATTGAAACACATCTAACCCTGATAATTCCCCCCTCGCCCTTAGTTCTTCCATTGTCACAAATGACCCATTTGGGAAGAGATCACTGTAGATCGTCACCTTCAGTTGCTTCATTAAAGCAACAAAGCTTGCCTCTTTGGTGATGGGGATCCCCAGTGTGTGTATTATCGGTAGTTTGGTGGAGTAGAGAACCTCCCCTCCAGACTTGTGTTCTAGGTGGGTCCGTGCCCTACACGTGACCTCTACCATGTTGTATGCCTGGTGTGTGCTGCTGAGTGCCATGAGGATGATGGACCGTAAGAGCGATGGCTCTGCCATCGCTCTTTCCACCTCAGCGTGTCTTCTGTCCCCCTGCTCCTCAAACCAGTAGATAAGAAACCCAACCTGCGCCATGTTGGAGTATATTTCAAATTCCGGCAGTACGAGACCACCCTCATGTACAGGAGCCACTAGCTTGTCCCAAAAGATTCTAGGTTGTTTGCCCACCCATATGAACTATAGTACAGCTGACTTTAATTCTCAAAAGAATTCCCCTGGCACTGCTATCAAGGGGTTGAGAAAAAACCTATAGAAACCTGGGGAGCAGTGTCATTTTAATTAGAGATATTGTACCTTATAGATCAAGGGGCAGGTGCATCCATCTGTCTATCGCCAATTTGGCCTGTTCCAAAGCCCTCCGATAGTTACTGCCGTATACAACTGCTGTATCCCTTGCAATATTGATCCCCAGGTTACAGGCCTGTACCATGTGCCATTGAAACCCCCATCTGTCTACATATTGTTCCATGGTGTTGGTCAGTGGGAATAGGACTGATTTTGTGGTGTTCACTTCCAATCCTGAGAGATCCCTGAATCGTTGGATATCCCGCATTATTGGGTCATGGTTATGTCTGGGGTTGCTGATGAACAGCACCATGTCATCTGCGAACAGAGAGAACACCACTTTGTGGTTATATAGTTGAACCCCACGGTACAGGCGAGTGTCCTGTATCTGTTCCGCGGGCGACTCTATAGCCAGAGCAAATAGTAAGGGCGAGAGTGGGCACCCCTGCCAAGTGCCTCTCCCCTGTGCAATAGTTGGTGTGAGCAGTCCATTCATCCTCACCCTAGCTACCAGCTGTGTGCATAGCAGCGACACCATGGTTATAAATTGTTCTCCCAGCCCCATCCCTCGTAGTATGGTAAAGAAAAATGGCCACTCCACTGAGTCAAACACCTTAGTGGCGTCTAGCAGAGCTGCCACTATTGGGGTTTCTTGCTGCACCGTCGATATCAAACCAAACATCCTTGTTAGCCCATAGGAAGTGGATTGCCCTGGCACGACACCTGACTGATCTTCCAGCACCATTGTCTGCGTTAGAGGGGCTAGCCGGGAGGACAGTGTTCTGGCTAAGAGTTTGTTGTCCAAATTGATGAGAGGGATTGGCCAATAGGAAGAGCAATCGTTTTGAGGCTTGTCCGGCTTGAGTAGCACCACGACCACCACCTCTTCTCTCAGAGACTCGGCAGTTGCCCATCCTGCAGGAAGGTTGGTACATTTGCAACAGATAGGGACCCAACCTACTGGCAAAGTGTTTATAGAATTCAGCCGTGAACCCATCAGGGCCAGGGGCTTTCCCAGATGGGAGGGATTTAATGGCCTTCAGCACCTCCTCCAATGTGAATGGGTGACCCAGTCCTTCTCTCTGCTAATCTGTGCACCAGTGTAGAGCCACCAGATCTAGGTAGTTATCTATCTCCTGTTGGGAGGCTAGGATTTGGGATGAATATAACCGATTATAGAACCCGAAAAATTCTCGGATGATTTCCTTGTCCGTGAAGCTATCCACCCCCTGTTCATTTGCTATCGACAGGACCCGACCTTTGAGGTTATCCAGCCTGGTCGCTCTCGCGAGTATCCTCCCGGGCTTCTGCCCCACCACTGTCCTCCCCATATGAATTTGGTCTCCCTCTGTGCTAACTCGTTGAAATCCTGTAGGTGCCTCGGGATCTCTGCCTGCTCCGAATGCAAAGGTGTGGGTGTTGCAGATTGTAGTGCCCGTATGCACAGTGGGGAATTAATAGCCAATTCCCCCCTGATTTGTCGTAATAGCCCGGATTCCCTTGATATGCATTCCCCTCTGATCACACATTTAAAGCAATCCCACAGAGTCCCATCCGACATCACTGACCCCACGTTGGTTTCAAAGAACACATCTATTGTCTCTCCTAGAACACCGTATCCATGAGGCCTTCGCTTTTGAATTTCCAGGGAGGTCTCACCCCTCTCTTGACCCACGAGTTCTATAGTTGGGAGCACCGGGGCATGATATGATAGTGTGCAGGTGTGGATTGTTATTTCCGTGACCCTCTCCAACAATGTGTGAGAAACCAAGAAGAAATCTAACCGCAATGCGGTTATGGACTTAGGAGTGGTGCGTGTATTGGTGTATTCCAGGATTCCTTATTCTCCATGCATCCTCAATTTACCATGTCAGGCACACGCCCTGTAATTTTCTAGTTGCCCTAGACACCGGGGGATGTGTGTTCCCTGTACAATCACAGACAGGGTCCATGGCTGCAATGAAATTCCCAGCCCAAATAATGTCCCCAGGCCATGGGTACCCCCACTTGAAGCTCAATTCAATCTAGTGTTTCTACCTTGTCTTGGTTCGGGCCAAAATAGTTAACTAGGGTGTAATGTTTACCTTGTATGGTCCCCTCCACCACAAGGCCTCATCCCCTCCCGGTCCGAAACCGCAAAGGTCTGGCAGAACCCAACTGAGCTATGAACAAGTATGCACACCCCCTTGCATATGAGGAGTAGGAGAAATACCTGTGAAGCCCCCAAGTTTTTCCGAATTTGTACTCTGTCTGCTGTGTTAAATGGGTCTCTTTTAGAAACGCTATTCTCCAGCATTGGATCTTTCATGGATTCACATGCTTAGAATATTCCCCGTCGTCAGACTGGGACCCCTCGGTACACATATATAGCCTTTTTCAAAGGAAAACTTTCGACACTTTTGTGTCCTATCTACGTCCTTCTAGGACCCGCCTACGAATGCTCCGCAGGCCGTGCTATTATAAGAGGCCCGCCCCCGCGGCTCCCCTTCAGATTTCAACCGTCTCCAAAGTAGTGGGATCTCCTCGTGTTGTCCTACTGTTTTGTACTAGGTTGCGTCATTGGATTTCGAGTAATAATGTCCTCTGTGTCAGGTAAAGCGCTGTTCCGTCCATGTGCGACATGCGGCTTAAAAAAGGTTTACGAGGGGGACGGACATATGGACTGCATATATTGCCTCCACCCTCACCATTCGGCGGATACCTGCGACATATGCAAGGGGTTTTCTCAAAAAACCCTCAAAGACCGGAACCGACGCCTGGTGGCATGGCTGAATGATGGAGCGGGGGCATACCCCCCCTCGGAGGTGGGCTCCACACAGTCGGCGAAAACATCGCGCCGAGCGGCCTCGTCGGAACCGCCGGTGAAGAAATCTAGACCGTCGGAAAAAGAGTCGTCTGGAAGTCACTCCACTAGAGACTCCTCGGCAAAGAAATCATCCTCATCAAAAAAGCATGAGAAGGAAAGGAAATCCTCCTCTGGCGATCATCACAGATCGACCACGAGTCGAGAGTCGAGTAAAAGCGGGCACAGTGTGGAGAAGGCGGGACCGCCAAAACCACCTGCGAAGTCTTCGTCGTCGACGACGGTCCAGTCATCGACCGCCTCCCTACCACTTGCACAGGGGGCATCCACCGTCCCGTCGACGAGGGCCTCGTCGACAGGGATCCTACAGGAGGCCTGGAGGCCTGAAGTCTTTGACCCGACCCCCCCGGAGCCTTTGCTACAAGAACAAGCTATGTTGCTGTCCTCGGAGGACGAGAACGAGAGAGTTGCTGGCCCAGCAGACCTAGGGCTACAAGCGGCTGACAAGTCGTCGACGAGGGCCTCCGTAACACCGGTATCTGCCCCTCTCCTCAATCCTCAATCGGTTTTGTCGTTGGATATTCTGTCCACGCTTCAGTCCTTGTTGCAGTCGTTGGACCAGCGACTACCCCAGGCAAGCCTGCCACAGTCACTCGTCGACGAGCCGGGCCCGTCCCGTCAACCGACGCATCCACGCACGCCAATCTCAACACTGGCACAGGAGGAAGGTGAGCTGCCAGATTCGGAGTCCGACAGGGGGGCCATGTCGGATATCTCATTATCCCCCTCCAGGGATCCTACCTGGGAGTCAGAGGCGGAGTTGGAAAACCCCAGAAGCCCAGCTCACCCGTCCCCTCCGGACGACATTGCGTCATTCCATTCTATGATGGAGAAGGCATGCAAAGAATTTGGTCTGTCCCAAGAAGAACAGAAAAAGGATTGTTTTTTGTTCGACCACATGGGCAAGAGAAGGAGGTCGGTGTTCTCGATACCAATACTGGACCATGTATGGAAAGAGGGGTTGCAGACAATGAGACACCCATTCTCAGAACCAGCAGTGAAAGGACGCCTAGAAAAAAAGTTTAAGGCTCCAGAGTCTACCCCCAAGTGTTTATCCTCCCAACCAACACCGGACTCGGTGGTGTCGGCGGCTGCAGCGAGGAAGGCAAAGGCACAGCACAAGTGCACGACTCCTCCTGAGAACGAGGCGAGACGCCAAGATGCCTTTGGCAAGAAAGTGCTCTCCGTGGGAGCGACCACAGTAAAGGCCGCAAACTCTCTGGCAATTGTGGCCAGATACGATAGGGAGATGTGGCACAGATTAGCTCCGCTGCTTGATCATGTTCCAGAAGAACAGAGGAAGGCGGAGATGCTACTGGTCCGAGAGGGTGAGGAAGCCTCAAATCACGCAATAAACATCGCGGTGGATCTCGCTGAGTCAGGCTTCAAGCAAGTCAACAATGGGGTGGTATTGCGTCGACAGTCATGGCTTAAGTGTACCTACTTCAGGCCAGAGGTGCAATACAAGGTCTTAGATATGCCCTTTGAGGGAGACCTTCTTTTCGGCGAGAAGGTGGACGAGGCCCTAAAAGGAATGAAAGAAGATTCGGACACGGCACGTTCATTGGGTGCCCTCCAGAGTGGCAGAAGTTACAAGTCTTTTCGTCCCTTTAGAGGGGCTTCAGGTAATTCGAGATTCTCTTCTGGAGACAGATCCTTTGCCAGATCGGCTTACCCCTCCCAGGGATACCGACGTGCCTCACAATCGGCTAACTGTCGACGAAACTTCCAGTCTTCCAGAAAACGACCATCATACCCATCGTCGTTGAGAGACAAGCAAAATAAAGATCAGCAGTAACATACCACGCACCGTTCTGGGGGGAAGAGTCTCAGCATATGTCGACGAATGGGAAGGGATAACGACGGACCAATGGGTGTTAGACACCATAAGAAACGGACACTCTCTGCAATTCAAACACAACCCTCCGCAAATTCCACCTGCGTTCACCGCTCAGTCCCATATGAAGGTCCTGCAACAAGAGGTTACACTCATGTTAGCGAAGGGCGTGATAGAATTAGTTCCAACATCACAGAGAGGTCAAGGAGTCTACTCAAGATACTTCGTCGTAAAAAAGCCGAACGGCAAATGGCGTCCCATTCTAGACTTACGCGATCTCAACAAGTCCTTAAAGAGCCTAAAATTCAAGATGCTCACTCTGCAGGAAGTGATCCGCGCAGTTCAAAAGGGAGATTTCCTGGCGTCCCTGGATTTACAGGATGCGTATTTCCATATTCCAATGTGTTGGAAACACAGGAAATTCCTACGTTTTGTAACAGGGCGAACTCACTACCAATTCATGATTCTTCCTTTCGGGCTCAAGACCTCCCCCAGAACGTTCACAAAATGCCTGGCTCCAGTGGCTGCCTGGCTAAGGAAGCAAAGCCACCATGTATACCCATACCTCGACGACTGGCTGGTAAGGGGATCCTCCCCAGCGTCGACCAACACAAGTCTGCAAGCCACCAGGCAGCTTCTACAACGACTAGGATTTGCCATAAACTTCGAGAAATCCTCTCTGCGGCCATCGAGAACGCTGGTATTCTTGGGGGCACAGTTCGAGACTCAGTTAGGGCTGGTGAAACCTTCCCTCGACAGGACCTCAAGACTCATTCAACAAGCGGCCCGGCTACGGCGGAACACCAGGATCTCAGTGAGAAAATATGTTTCGGTCCTGGGGGCCATGGCATCCTGCATCCATCTGGTGAGAAACTGTCGACTATTCATGAGGCCAGTCCAAGAATTCCTCGCGGACCGATGGACACAGGCTCAGGGATCGTGGTCGGACAGGATAACCGTCAACGACAAGCTACGTCGGACCCTCCAGTGGTGGCAGAGTTCCCACAATCTGAGCAACGGTGTGCCCCTACAGGAGCTGGAGTTTCAGAGCACCATAGTTACGGATGCGTCCCTAACCGGATGGGGAGCGCACATGGGTGCTCTCCAAACGCAAGGTCGCTGGTCTCCAACGGAGTCACTCCTACACATAAACGTACTGGAACTCAGAGCGGTACGATGGGCTTTGAAGGCGTTCCTACCACACATCAAGAGTTCACGAGTGCGAATACTGACCGACAATACAACAGCCATGTTTTATCTGAGGAAACAAGGAAGGACACGATCGAGGACTCTTTCCATAGAAGCCCAGAAAACATGGCATTGGGCATCGAAACACGAAATTTCCCTCGTGGCTCATCACCTTCCAGGAGTGAGGAACGGCCAAGCCGACTCCCTCAGCAGAAGCATGGCCCAGATACACGAGTGGGAAGTGGACACGGGTCACTTGAGGAAAGTGTTCGAGAAATGGGGTCACCCCCCTCTGGACGCCTTTGCGACCAAAGACAACAAGAAATGCGAGCAATTTGCAAGCAGATGGCCCCAAGAGGGATCGGTGGGGGAGGCGTTCTCCTTCCCATGGACGGACATGTTCCTCTATGCTTTCCCCCCGTTTCCCCTCATATGGAAAACAATACAGTGGATACGCAGATACAATTGCCAGGTGATTCTAGTGACACCATACTGGCCGAGGCAACCGTGGTTCTCAGATCTCCTCCATCTATCGCTGGAACATCCCATAGCGTTTCCGAAAGTCCCGTAACTTCTATCCCGGGACAGAGGCACGGTGTGGCATCACGACCCGGACAGTCTCAACCTTACGTCCTGGCTCCTGACTTCTCGGAGTTCGGCGCCTTAGACATTTCAGAGGATTGCCAAAAAATTCTACAGGCGGCTAGAGCCCCTTCTACTAACAAATCTTACTCCTATAAGTGGCTGAGATTCTGTGAATGGTGTAGAGGACAACAGGGCCTACAACCATTGTTGGTGACACCGGAACAAGTTCTACCATACCTGCTCCTCTTGGCAGAAAAGGGATTGTCCCCCTCGTCGATAAAGGTACACCTGGCACCCATCTCGAGGTTCACAAGGAAGAGGCAGTCGTCTCCTCTATTCAGTGACAGACTGGTAAAACACTTCATGCGGGGTTTATTTCGAGCCTTTCCCCCGGTGAAACGTTTTCCCCCGATGTGGAGCCTCAACACAGTGTTGGCAGGCTTGATGAAACCGCCTTTCGAGCCTATGGCCACGTCCGACATAAAATTCATTTCGTGGAAGTTGGCATTCCTGATAGCTATCACATCAGCCAGACGTATCTCGGAACTACAAGCGCTGGTCGTGGACCCGCCCTACCTAAGATTCTTTAAGGACAAGGTAGTCCTGGCAACTAACCCTATGTTCGTCCCGAAGGTTCCGACGGTATACCACAAACACTCATCCGTGGTTCTGCCTACTTTCTTCGCCACTCCATCATCGGCAGCAGAAAAAACTCTTCATACCCTGGACGTTAAGAGGGCCCTGAAATTTTACCTACATCGTACACAAGACATCAGGGCTACTCGGCAACTGTTCGTCGCATATGGTCCGTCGACGAGAGGAAAAGCAATCTCTAAACAGAGACTGGCTAGATGGGTCTCGTCGACGATTGCTTTTTGTCACTCTAAGGCCGTAAGGCCACTGCAAGGACATCCTAGAGCTCATTCTACAAGGTCGATGTCCTCCTCAACAGCGTTATGGGCTGGGATTCCGCTGACGGACATATGCCAAGCGGCGGCATGGTCAGTGCCCCACACGTTTACCCGCCACTACTGCCTTGCCAGGCAGCATGCAGACGAGGTGCAGATGGGAAGAGCTGTCCTGCGCCATTCGTTTCAGTAAGGTAAGCTCTTCCCTGTGGAGATTCGGTTATCTACCCTCTTAAGGGCGATATACTTTATGTGGGCAATGTTATATGACTTAACTTATCCCTACGGGAGATATGCATTGTGTAGTAGGGTGAGGATAAATATTGTTACATTACATTCTCACCGCCGTCTCAAGCGTTACTGCTATACAATCTATTCTAAGCATGTGAATCCATGAAAGATCCAATGCTGGAGAAGGGAATAGTTTCTTACCTGTAACTCCATTTCTCCAGCATTGGTATCTTTCATGGATACACATGCGCCCGCCAACCTCCCCGTATGTAATGTATGTGATAAATTTAACCCTTCCTACTTTGGAGGGGCCGAAATCTGAAGGGGAGCCGCGGGGGCGGGCCTCTTATACTAGCACGGCCTGCGGAGCATGCGTAGGTGGGTCCTAGAAGGACGTAGATAGGACACAAAAGTGTCGAAAGTTTTCCTTTGAAAAAGGCTATATATGTGTACCGAGGGGTCCCAGTCTGACGACGGGGAATATTCTAAGCATGTGAATCCATGAAAGATACCAATGCTGGAGAAATGGAGTTACAGGTAAGAAACTATTCCCTTACCACCCGATGACACAGCATATACAGCAGGACCCTCCAACACTTAGATGGGCAATTCAGCTCTCTAACATTCCATGTGATGCAGTTGAGTGTCGCCATCTTCACGTTTTCCTGATGGCATATTCCTCCCGGTTCTCTGGGACTGTGAATAGTGTACTCTTGTATTCCCTGAGTATTGACCATGTCTGGGTGCCTGTTGATTCAGTTGTACCTTAGAGTTTGCATTTGCCCTTGCCCAGCGACAACTCCAATTCCTCAGTACTCTGGCCCTTGCTCATCACCCCAACTCATCAGAAGCATCCCTTCTCCTACCCATGCACAAAATTTAAGCTTCTGCACGAGGCATAGCCTGGAGTCCAGCCATCCACC
Source organism: Ambystoma mexicanum (assembly GCF_040938575.1). Classification (NCBI taxonomy): domain Eukaryota; kingdom Metazoa; phylum Chordata; class Amphibia; order Caudata; family Ambystomatidae; genus Ambystoma; species Ambystoma mexicanum. Next base: position 526,344,199 of record NC_090940.1, read on the forward strand.
ACACCTCCACTATCTTACGGTTGTAGCCCTCTGATCCGCTTCCCATTTGTCTTAAGCATCATGGGTTACTAAAGGATATGTCTCCAATCATGTTTTCACCCATTGATCCCTCGTTGTTGGGGATTCCTCGGCTGTAGTTCCAGAAAGGCATTGGCTTCCTCTGGGGTGTGGAAAAAGATTTCTCGCCCGCGTGATCTATCCGCAGCTTGGCCAGTAACAGCATGGCAAAACGGATGCCCCTCTCTCGTAGTTTTTGCTTGACTAGGTCTGCAGGGCTTAGAGCGCACTCCACGCTTGAGGATGGGGAAACTCCAGGTCCTGTTGTGCACTGCGTGCCGGGCGCCCTGGTGCTCTCTTGTCGCTCGCCTTGGACGGGGTCACTGATGGATTCTCTGGAGGACAGGCTTGAACTCCCTCCTTCAGGTGAGCTGTGCCTGGATCCTCAGCCCGCCGAAGCAGTGTTGGTTCATTCCGGGCCTGGTGATCCTCAGCGATTCGTACCCAGAGGATTGCCCCTCCTCCTCTGCTTCTGAGCCGATGCGGTCCGGGGTTCGCCCGCTTGGTCTATGTCTCTGCGCTTCAGGCACCATCAGGCTCCAGATTTCCCCCCAGGGTGGGTGTGGGTGTTCCGCTGCACGGCACCGTGTCTAGAGTGTCGGGTCAGTCAGGAAAGCCTCAGGATATTCATCTGTTGCTTGAGGTGTTTAGGGGCTCACAGGCTTGCACCCATCTTGGCTGGGCTCACTAGAGCCCCCTTGTATTCTTTGTATCTTGGAAACATCTGAGAACCTGATGATATTAATGAGCTGCAGCATAAATATTCATTACCATATATGCATATGTGTCTCACATCCACCTGAGCACAAGGGAAAATGTAGAATTAAATGTGTCCTCAGCATATTGTAAAATGTATATTGGGACAAGACATGTCATTGTATCACAATGTAATGTTTTATTGACATGTGTTCCTACTTTTAAACACACCTGTATGCACACATTGAAATGTATAATCAATTTTATGCACGTCAGAACGCATGTTGTATTTCCAAAAAAGTGTACAAATTGTGAGAGTAGGTGTTGGAACTGACATCGAACTGCAGCAAATCCGAATTTGTAAACAATTGTACAATTTCAGGTCACAACTAGTATTTAACATGCAGTATACGGATAGCAACATGATTAAATACAGAGGCTGCAGCTCTGCGCAGGCTTTTTTTAAAAAAAAAACCTTATGCAATGATGTCGCCATCGGTGATGTCATCACATTAGCGTCTTGCTGGTGCCATTTCCATCTAAACAAAAGCTGTGCTGGCCATGGGGAGCTGCCTCCAGAGTAATCCAAGTATGCGGGCCAGCAAAATAGAACAATCATAGAATAAGGTAGGCCTGAGAGATTGAGAAAAATAAGAATTTTTGTGGTCCAAGCACATTAGCAAATTAATTAACCACTTTGATGTCCATTGTAGGACACGTTTGGGGGAAAAAAAGAAAAAAAACAGACTGCTGAAGGATAGATAGTGTGTCCAACATAAAGGTATGAACCTTAGAATATATGCAGAATTAAACCCTCCACCCTTTTTTCTTTGGTAACAAAAATCCTTATTTGTGTGAATATGAAGATATGCTCAATACTGGTTTACACTGCAGGTCCGAAAAGCCAAAAAAGCTTGCCAGAACTTTAAACACCACCAATACAAATATTATGGAGCAACCACCTCATTATACAGTTTGTGATGCAACTACCATCAAAACCACCCATACAGCCCATAAAGTACCCCCAGATCTGGATAAGAAATTGGAACACTGTCAAAACAGCAACTTGGAAGAACAACTAGAATCCTGAACACCATCGATCACAACCCTAGAAGCAACTGACCTAGACGAAAAAGCAGATCTAATCCAGAAATGGATCACTGAAACAATCGACCGCATTGTCCCTCGCAAAACCCCTCCCCAGCAAGAAAGCATTGGGGAGATGGTTCATGCCTCACCTTAGTACAAGGATGAAAACAAACCCAAAATTAGAACAAGAATGGAGGAAAAACTAAAACCAAGCCAAAAGAATAATATATAAAAAACAAACCGAGCGTACAAAAAGGTAATCCTTAAAGCAAAAAAGGATACTGCGAAGACGGGGATCACAAAAGCCACCAACTATCAAAAAGAACAATTCAACATCATAAACGAGATAAGAAATCCCCCTGTATGCAATGCCACACCAGTGTCTTCACAAAAACAATGCCATGACCTTGCAGATCACTTTTAAGACTAAAATCAACAACATACACCAGATCATACAAAGTAGACCAATCGACCAGACCGTGCACCCTCCACTACCTATCCCAGGACCAAAGAACAGGCTGTACAGTTTCGCCGAAATGTCAAAAGAAGCACTCAAACTGGTGAAAAAGCAACAAGGCAGGTTCCCCAAAGAACCCCTGCCTACCAGACATCTATAGATCAATCCATACACATGGTAACCCATCAGAATGCTACCTAAACCTCTTCAACCTATCACTCTCAACAGGGAGAGTACCACGGGCATTCAAATCTGCCTACATCAAACCACTCCTCAAGGACACAACGGACAATGTGGAAGACCTCTCAAACTACAGATCGATCTCTAACATCCCCTATCCAGCAAAACTACTAGAGACCCATGACTACGAACAAAGAGCGGAATACGTAGAAAACAACCACCTACTGTGCCAGGCACAAGTCGGCTACAGACCCATGAGAGGGACAGAGCCAGCATTTCTATGTATATGGGATGATCTAAAAACCAACGCAGACTACAAAATGAGCTCAGCACTGATACTACTCAACCTCTCTGCAGAATTTCACACAGTCAACCACAAAATCCTCATAGAGACTAGAAGAATGGGGATCACGCACACAGCGTTGCTCTAGATTACATTTTTCTAGTCTGAAAGAATGGAAACAATATGGATAAAGCCATTCAAATCCGAGCCACCTGTGGACTACCACAAGGAACCTTGTTATCCCTGCTCCACTTCAACATCTATAGGACACCACTAATCAACCTCATCAAAAGACACTGCTTCACTGCTACAACTGCGCAGATGATACTCAAATCATCTACAAACTTGGCAATGAACAAGAGGAGATCACAACAGTAATAGACTGTCAAAAAGAACTCTACCAATGTATGAACACTAACAACCTCAAACTCAACCTGGACAAGACGGAAATCATGATTACATCCAACAACCAAGGATGCAACCATTCATTCCATGGGCCACAGAACTGGGCACAACACCCACACCATCCATCATTATCAAAAACCTTGGAATCCTAATGGACAATGAGCTGACTTTAGAATTGCAAGTAAACGCGATAATTAAGAAATGCTTCTTCCATCTACACACAATCAAAAAGACTCTTCGAAGGGATTGTGTCCTCCGACGTATTCCTTATCTTAGATAGAAATCCTTCAGCTTTGCTGGCCTCGGAAAATTTTTTCGCCAGAGGGCGCTGCGCGTCGATGATCGCCGAGTCGATGACCCTCGACGGCCTCCGTGCCGACGTCGACGTCATCCTGCCTATAAAGGCCGCGCGCAGCGTCCGTTGCTCAGTTCCGTTTTTCCGCGCTTCGTTGTGCCTCGGAACACCGTTGCTCAGTTCTCGATATAATATCTAACCTCGATATCGATGGCATCCTCCTCCGACCCGACGACCCCTCGGTCCGGTTTCAAAAAGTGCCGAGACTGCGGGAAGAAAATGTCGTTGACGGACCCTCACAGGGTCTGTTTGTGGTGTCTGGGAATCACGCACCAGAGTTCGGAGTGTGAGGAATGCCTTTCCATGACGGCGAAAGCCTTGAAGGAGCGTAGGGGGAAGCTCGAGAGAGGTAGGTCAACTTTAACTTCCTCGAAAGCTTCTTCGGTAGAGTCGAGACGTTCGTCTCCTCACCATAAAAAACACTCTCGTTCTAGATCACGAAGTGGCTCCCACCACTCGTCGACATCGAGACACTCGAAGAAGAGACGTAGGAGATCCCCTTCGTCATCTTCGTCGAGTTCTCCTGAGAGAGTTCATTGCCCCACAAAACGCAGCTCGCAAGCTGAGTGGGAGGAATTCAGGAAAAAGATGCTAAGCGTCTTCGAGAAAGCGGCCTCGTCCCCCTCGAAGACAGCTGAGGGTGATACCCCGGGTAAAAAACCCAAAAAATCTAAACGCCGCGAGTCGCAGTACCCGGCGGAAAAGTCAACCCGAAAGCGCCTCGAGCCATCGGGAGATAAAGCATCATCGACGCCATCGTCGAAAACTCCTTCGAAACAGAGGTCGGCGCCATCGACGCCGTTGTCGAAGGATTCATCGGCGCATCAGTCGATCGAGTCGACGCCGACGTCGACGCCGATATCGACGCCGGTGAAGGAAAGAACCACGGCTACTCCACAGCCAACGGTTAGACAAAAGACCTCCGACTCGACGCCGAGAACGTCGACGTCGTTCTCGAGCAGGACTCCGATCCTTTCGAGTTCCTCGAGGCCTAGTACACATTTCTCGACGCTTTTCACGGCGCCTTCGAGTACTTTCACGTCGGTGTCGACGACATCGACGTTTTCAAGGCCTGTGATGATGGCTCCTTCTGCATTGGAAATGGGGTTTATACCATTCCAAAAACCAAAGTATCCCCCTTTAACCTCGATTTTTGAGGAAAGGGAGGATTCAGACCAAGATATTGATTTACAGAGGACCACATCACCAGAGCCAGAGACTTTCGCCTCTGAGGAAAGAGGATTAAAAAATCTTCAGGATGCACTTCAGGAAGCTAGTGGCTTGGACACTTCTCCTGAAGCAGAATTTATCAAACCAGACCCAGGAGAACATGCGGAGACTCCATATAGAGCTCTGATGTCTAGAATCATAGAATTTATGGGTTGGTCTGCACCTTCTCCTGCCTTTCAGCAGGATGACCTCACTGACATACTGGACAAGGGCCCACAGGAGGATCCTGTGGTTCCATTTCACTCTGCTCTACAGAGAAGGATTTTGACAAACTGGGAAACGCCGGAAATTATCCCGGCAGTAAATAAAAAACTGTCAACAAAATACAGGGTGGCTAGTTCTGACCCTGAATATTTGTCAAAACACCCTACTCCTGAGAGCTTAGTTGTACAGGCTGCAACCTCATCAGGCAGCACATCTGCATACCCCACTGCTCCGCAGGATAGGGATGACAAAAAGTATGATGCCATGGCTAAGAAGGTTTTTTCTGCCTGTAGCATGGCGTTAAAGTCTATTAACGCGACCTGTACGCTCGCTAGGTTCAGCCACACCCTTTGGGAGTGCGCTTCATCAGCGGCTGACTGCCTCCAAGAAGGAGAGGAAAGGGACGCATTTTTAAACATCATCAGGGATGGTAAAGATGCGATGTGCGAGACCCTACAAACTGGCCTAGATTCTGCTGACAGTATCAGCAGGGCCATGGCGGCAAGTACCACAATCCGCAGGCATGCGTGGTTGAGGAAGTCTGGTTTTGCCTCTGACGTGCAGACCAGGCTTTTGAATATGCCCTTTGACGGTTCTACCCTCTTTGGAAAGAAGGCGGATGACAGTTTGGAGAAACTGCAAACGTCCAAGGCAGCAGCCAAGTCATTGGGAGCTGCTATCCGTCAGAATACCTTTCGTCCTTCGGGATCATCGTGGAGAGGACGGTCCTTTCGTTACTATTCCTCATATGGAAAGGGCAGAGGACGACCGGCTCAAAGAGGCCAAGGAAGATTTACCCGTGGTGGACGGGGTAGGGGAAAGAAAGCCGCACCCGCAGGAGCAGGAGCCACTTTACCTTCGGCAACTGCATCAGCCGCTTCAAAACCACTCTGAGGTCTCCCCTCACAGAACACCAGTAGGGGGCAGGTTAACTCACCATCTGACGGAATGGCAGGCTATTACGTCAGATGCTTGGGCTCTGGAGACAGTGGCCCAAGGTTACTGCCTGCCCTTCCTACATATCCCTCAGAGTCATCCACCGGGGAACAACCCTTTGAAGCTTCCAGATCCGCTCCTCTTGCAGGAGGTTTTAGACCTGCTAGAGAAAGGTGCCATAGAACTGGTACCTGTAGCGGAAAGGAACAAGGGTTGGTACTCCCCCTACTTCATAATACCGAAGAAGGACGGAGGACTGAGACCCATCTTAGACTTACGGGAATTGAACAAATTCCTCCGAAAGGACAAGTTCAAGATGGTGACTCTCTCTCAGATCCTTCAGGCCCTCCAGCTTCAGGACTGGTTGGTATCTCTAGACCTCCAGGACGCTTATTTCCATGTGCCGATCCATCCCAGGCACAGGAGATACCTGAGGTTCGCAATTGGCAGCTCTCATTATCAATTTCGAGTTCTGCCATTTGGGCTAACCTCCGCCCCGAGGGTCTTTACCAAGCTAATGTCGGTTGTGGCTGCAAGTCTAAGGAGGGAAGGGATTCATGTCTACCCTTACCTAGACGATTGGTTGATCAGAGCTGTATCTTCGGAACAGGTTCAGAGACAACTAGATTATGTTTGCCACTTCCTTCACAAGCTGGGCTTCTCCCTCAATTTAAAGAAGTCACAGATGATACCATCACAGAGACTCCAATTCATTGGAGCAGTCCTGGACACTTCCCTGGGAAGAGCCTTGCCACCAGAGGTGAGGGCTCGAGATATTCTGCAGATGGTCATCAGATTTCAGAATGCCCAATATCTCCCAGCCTACGACTTTCTGAGGTTGCTAGGCCTCATGGCATCCTGCATATTCCTCGTGCCGGAGGCTCGCCTGAGAATGAGATCCCTCCAGTGGGCACTGAGAACTCAGTGGTCACAGTTCTCAGGAAGGATGACAGATCTCCTTCGGATCCCGGTCAAAGTAGCCCGAGACCTTCAGTGGTGGGCCTGTCGGGAGAACATCCTGAAAGGAGAAATGTTTTGGCAACCATGGCCGGAGATAACAGTAGTCACGGATGCCTCACTCACGGGGTGGGGAGCTCACGCCAACGACTTGACCATCAGCGGTCGTTGGTCTCCATCGGAGTCCAGACTACATATCAACCTGTTGGAGCTGAGAGCCATCAGACTAGCGCTGAAGGCTTTTCTGCCGTCTGTACGGGGAAGAAACGTCCTAATAATGACGGACAATACAGTGGCCATGCACTACCTCAACAAAAGAGGAGGCGTAGGCTCACTACCACTGTGCAGAGAGGCGATGCAGCTCTGGTTTTGGGCAATTCAGGAAGGAATCTCTCTATCGGCAATTCACCTAGCCGGAGAGAAGAACTTGACAGCGGACGCTCTGAGCAGGCAGAGCACAGTCTCTCACGAGTGGGAGATAGCTCAGGAAGTCCTTCAAGAGATCTTCGCCCTTTGGGGAACCCCTCAAGTGGATCTGTTCGCCACCAGTATCAACAGGAAGTGCGACAGATTTTGCTCAAGGGAATTTCCCCCGAGAGGAGCTCTAGGAGATGCGTTCGTAGTGGACTGGGAGTTCCCACTTCTGTACGCGTTCCCTCCGGTCCCTGTCATTCCTCAAATGATCAGGAGGTTGAGAAGGTTTCGGAAGACCATGATCCTAATTGCCCCGGATTGGGCCAGGAGAACGTGGTACCCGGACCTTCTAGACATGTCCATCTGCCCTCCAATTCGACTGCCATACAGAGAGGATCTTCTCTCGCAGAAGGAAGGTCAGGTTCTCCATCCAGCCATCAAGACCCTCAACCTTCACGCTTGGTGTCTGAAGGGTTGAGGTACAAGGATTGGGACCTTCCGGATGATGTTATGGAGGTGTTGCTTTCGGCCAGAAGGCCGGCAACTAAAACTCTATACCGCTGCCGTTGGAACAAATTTTGCAGCTGGTGCAGAGAAAAGAATATTGAACCCTTTTCTTGTGGTACACCTATGGTGTTGTCATTCTTACTTTACCTGGCTAATTCAGGCCTACAGGTTGGCACAATTAAGGGCTATCTCGCAGCGCTATCAATCTTTAAGCGCACTGCAGAGGAGCCTTCATACTTCAAAATTCCATTGGTAATACAATACCTAAAAGGATTAACTAATGTTTATCCCCCGAAACCTTTTCAAGTTCCCTTATGGGATTTAAACCTAATTTTAAACTTCCTAAAGGGTGCCCCTTTTGAACCACTACACTCTTGTTCATTGAAGCTTCTCACCCTCAAAACTGTTTTGCTAATAGCATTGACATCTGCTAGAAGGGTTAGCGAGTTGCAAGCCTTATCGTGTAAACCTCCACATACAATCTTTTACAAGGACAAAGTTGTTCTTCAGGTGAAGCCTAACTTCCTCCCGAAGGTAGTCTCGGAGTTTCACATCACTCAGAAGATTATATTACCTTCTTTCTACCCTCCTCCTCATCCGGGGAAGGAGGAAGAGAGACTGCACAGGCTGGACCCTAAGCGAGCCTTGAGCTTTTATATCAGCAGATTGGCTAAGATCAGACAAGCAGACCAACTCTTTGTAGGTTATGCAGGACATAAGTTGGGCCTTCCAATAACAAAACAAACCATCTCCAGATGGATTATTTTAGCCATTCTGGAGTGCTACAAATTGGCAGGAAAGGAGCCTCCTCAAAATCTAAGGGCTCATTCTACCAGGGGTATCGCAACATCCTCAGCCCTTCAAAGAGGGGTGCCAATTCGAGATATATGTGCGGCTGCCACATGGTCGTCCGCACATACATTTACCAAATTCTATAGCCTGGATTCCTCCTCTAGTCAAGAAACTAGATTCGGCAAGGCTGTGTTACACTCTGTCCATTCTGGAAGGGTAACATAACTTTTATTACTCCCGCCTCCAGTCACAATACCACTGCTATGGGAGTCTATCTAAGATAAGGAATACGTCGGAGGACACAATCCCTTCGAAGAACTAGTTACTCTTACCTTGTAACGTTCTTTCGATGGGATGTTCCTCCGACGTATTCCTTATCGACCCTCCCATCCATCCCCGCAGTATGACTTCCTGTGGGTTTGCAGCCTATGCTCCTTCAAGGTGATTAGTCTAATCCAAAAACATTACTGGGGACTACAAAACGGAACTGAGCAACGGACGCTGCGCGCGGCCTTTATAGGCAGGATGACGTCGACGTCGGCACGGAGGCCGTCGAGGGTCATCGACTCGGCGATCATCGACGCGCAGCGCCCTCTGGCGAAAAAATTTTCCGAGGCCAGCAAAGCTGAAGGATTTCTATCTAAGATAAGGAATACGTCGGAGGAACATCCCATCGAAAGAACGTTACAAGGTAAGAGTAACTAGTTCTATCATTCCTCTCCTTCATGCACAAAACACTGGCCATCATCTCGCTCATCATGTTCAGGATAGACTGCGCCAATAGCTTATACCTCGGAATGCCGGACTATTTACTGAAGAAACTGCAACGTATACAGAACTCAGCTGCCAGACTTCTCCTAAAACTCTCAAGAAGGGACCACATCACTCCAGCAGTAAGGATGCTACATTGGCTTCCAGTCAAAAAAAGAATCCCCTTCAAAACTAGGTGCATAACATACAGAGCAATCCACAGCCTAGGAGCTGATTTAATGAAAAACAGAGTCACTTGAGTAGAACACTCAGAGCAAGCAATGACTTCGGCTTGGAACTTAAATCATACAAAAGGAAAAAACCTGATGTATCTGCATTCTCCTGCTTGTCTCGGGAGGATAGCTCAGGGGCAACATGCTCGCTTTGGAATCAAGACGACATGGAGTACCACAAGTGTGCTTAGAAACCTCTGGGTATTAAGCACGTTATAAATGAGCTATCATATATTATTAGCTGTGAAACTTTGGGACTCCCTCCCCAAAGAAATAAGAACTATGAAGGACCACCTAAAATTCAACGTTTCAAAACCTGGCTCTTAAATTTTAAACGGGACGAAAACGAATGAACAACATTGTCTCACCATGAACTGGACTCATGACGGATAGTGACTGGAGGGTATGCCGTATCCGAGTAGAGTGTGGGGACGAAGCGAGCAATCTGAATGGGAGGGACACCTAGTTGTATCCTTCCCTAGAAGGGGTCAAACGGGAAGCGGGGGACAGAGGTGTGTCTGGCTTGGTTGTACCACTGATGGAGATCCTGAGTATGGGGAGAGAGAGGCACGCAGAGGAACCAGGGAACACATCCCAACCTCGAGGAACCTGTTAGGTGTTAACGGGGGCACACTGACAATATGCTGAAGGGTAACAAATGGCCATTTGAGGACCCATTAATCTGCACACATCATATGGGGGGCGAGTGTATCACACTGGAATACATGGCAGGGGAAGGGATACGTGCAACAGTTAATCATAGCAGACAGTGTGGGATAAGGCACCACCACTAACAATCCTTGCTATAAAAAAAAATCATCCTTCTGCATACAGCTCTCAAACTCTTACAACCATACCTCTACAGGACAACAAACTGCACACAATACACTTCACTATACCAACGAAACAATGCACACATAGCTTCGCACAACAGCACATGAAGGATACCAACCAAAAAACACAACTATGCTCAGCGAACAGTGTTAACTGAATTGAAGCGGCCAACAGCACATCACACGTCTATTGCTCCTTTTTCCCACTGAATCCTGCTACCTTACCACCCTACCCTCTCGTTTTACAGAGCTGCCAGAGTGGCAAGGAACCATGCAAGTGTTGACCGTGCGTGGTATCAGAACCTATAACATAACATGTAAATATAATGGATAGATTTATAAAATATGACAATGAAGTTTGGTTACAAGTTCTTTTAATTTTGTTTCTTTCTGAAGATAGTCCCATGGACCAAAATGCATTGGACTTTTTAAAGCAGTATGTGTCTTTGTAATAAAAAAGTATTTTACAGATTTCCAGTTGAAGTTTCTGTAAAGTTTATATGAAGAAATAGAGAACACAACATCAAAATCAATACTGAATGTTCTTGAAACAATTTATGAATTGTATGTATAAGTGTACATGAACTATTCACAATAGGTCCTTCCAAACTCCTGGGTCATCCCAACCCAGGAACCATTTACGTATCTTGGCCAGACCCAAACATCTAGCATGAGAAAAGAGATCTCTCCCTTTAAGAGAACACAGTTGCATCATGTCATTGTACCGGACATGTGGAGATTTGCATTTGCTCCTCTGGAGTTCATGCTGGATGAATTAATTTGCGTTGCAACACACGTGCGCACAGCTGTTACACAATTGCACACCAGCATAGAGGAGCAGACTAGAGCGAGGAAAGACGAACCTGCAGTTCTCCATGAGGACAGAGGACAACACCTAATGAATAGTTTCCAATCCTTACCAAGGCATTTTTAAACTTTTGGCTCAAACGCCAGAGAAGCAGGAAGTCAGTCAGTCAACAAACTTGTAATCGGCATTGCGCCATCAAGTTAAACAAACAATATACATAATTTGACAAAAGATAAAGAATATACACAGTAGGAACAAAAAAGTCAAATGTGACCAACACAGGATTAGTACTCATTGAGATAAGGGAATATATAATTCATAAGGATATTAAAATCTAATAAATAATTCAATATATGCTAAACAGCAATCAGTAATGCGGAGAGCGTCGCTTGCAGTATCAGAATGCAATTAAACCAATATATTGTAGGTTTTAGGTTGGCAGCAGCGTATCTGGTACATGAAAAACCAAACATTAGACTTACGTGTTACCATAAAGTGGTTAGTGCTTAGGCCTATTCAGTTGCCCTTAAGATTCAAGCCCTTGTTCCTTAGGAGCCAAGTCCCATGAATATAGCATGCACACCCAAAAACCACAAAAGGGTCTAGGCTCTTTTTTAGCAAGTTCAATGCTGATTTAGTATCCCCTAGCCCTGGTCTTCCGTAATACTGGCCGCAAATACATTTGCCTAAGATGCATCGATTTTTGGCACAATAACATGAAGTGTAAAGACTGTTTCCTTTGGGTTCCCACACATCGGACACTGGGCTGTGTTAGAGTTTAGGTCACGGCTGCCACCGGTAAAATATCTAGGGCCTGATTACAACCCAGGCGGTGGACCATGGTGCTGCCAGCACCATGGTCCATGCCGGAATCCGCCATGGTGAATGGCGAAATTACCGCCCCATTCCAAGGTTGGCGGGGCGGTAATTCCCCATTCACCATGGCCCCTTCCCCATTCCCATTTTTGGCCCATAGGGCTCAATGGGAATGGGGAAGGCGCTAATTACGGCACCGTAAATTACGGTGCCGTAATTAGCATCAAGGTCCCTTTGCGGGTTGGTTTTTTAACGCCTGCTAAAAGCAGGCCTTAAAGTGCAACCCGCAAAGGGACCTCATAATCAGGCGTTAAGGGTTTAACGGCGCCAACACCTTTTATGGCGCCGTTAACCCCTTAACGCCTGGGTTGTAATGAGGCCCCTAGTCTTAAGCGTATGTATAAGGACCTTTCAAATGCCGGCCGAAGCAGGAAGACCGGGCCTCGCACAGACATCGACAACAGGGCTCCCAAAGGTGCAGAGGGAGACTCCACACTTATACCTGAACCTTCTCAAAAACAAGATGACAGCCAGCTTTATATAGTCTCATTAAGGCCCACTGTCAAGCCACATGACTCCCAACCCATGACCCAATCAGCTAATAGCACATCCCTCAGAAGATAGTTGTTCCCAACAGCCTTAGGCACCACTGAGAGGAAGGGGAAGGGGAAACTCTGCAATAAAAGATAGCCAGACCATTTTGGGATTGTGGTAGAAGGCGATTGACAGAGAGCAGCGAGTGTAAGGAGTATTGAGAGGAGAGCAGAAGGAGAGAGTTGGAGATTGGGGGGAGAGATTGGAGGAGGTTAGAATAAGAGAGTGGTATTATTGGAGGGCAGTGGCGTGAAGGAGCTTGAAAAGGAGAAAGCTGTTGGGTGGAAGAGAAGGATGGAAGAATTGGTGGAGAGTAGATGAGGTGTACAATTTCCAGGAAGCAAATATTGGTTGCGAGGTTGGGCAAGCTCAGTCCCTACGAGGTGAGAGACAGTAGAGCCCTGTAGCAAAATGGGAAGACCCAGAGTGACATATCACTAGATATGAGGAGGTGGGATGAGACCAGGGAACCCCTCTAATAAAATAATTCAGTGAGGTTTCACAGACAAGATTGGCCATGGCAGAAATAAGAGAAAGGAAGAGGTATGATATTTTTCAGTCTTGCAAGGTAGCCCCACAAGGGAGGGTCCAATAGAGAGCACTCCAGTAACCAAGATCCTAGTTCCGAGAGGTGCCCCCCTAACCAAGAACATCCCAGGCACCAACCAGAGGAACAGTCAGGAAGGTAGGCACTACCAGCAAGGCTAACATGTTGTCTTTACTTCCTAGTGGACACCCATTGACATATTCTAGACCAGAGTGTAACAGCCACAGAAGGCCTTTTCGCATAGTGCGTCAAGTCAAGAGTTCAAGAACCCCAAAAACATGCAGCCCAAAGACAACGACCAGAGTTATCAGGCATTTGAAATGCCGTGGATGGACACCACTACTGGAACTGTTCAAAGAGAATTATATTTATACTTGTGACTAAAGATTATTATTAGTTTTTTGTTACCTATTTTGAAAAAATCCTCTTGTATCACCTAGAGTACCGTCATGTCATTGTCATGCAAACCTTGTAACTGATGAGCGGATTGTATAGTAAGCACACACAGTGGTCTTGCAAGTTGGCGCCTGCAACATGTGACTCCCTGGATGTCTTGCACTACAACTCCCAAGATCCCTCCCCAAACTGTCAAGCAGTGATGGGAATTCTAGTCCAAAACCTCTGGAGACCGAAGGTTACAGATCCCTGATGTTAGTGTAGTGACAAGAAAGCCCCATCCAAATCCATGGGCATGTTTTTGATTATTTCGGTTAAGTTGTCCCAGTCTGCGAAACTGCAGCTTGATAACCATTCCATAAATCTACCAATGGAAGTCACTATGCTCATCTTTTCTTGGACACAATGGACACGACCGACACTGCTGTCTTCTCCAAAGCACATCTTGTTATAATCACAGAGTCAGTGGTTTTCAACTTTTAATGCTGCATTGTATGTACATAGGTACAAAGACCTGTTCAGAAAACATGCCATAATCTATATTGTCCATTTTTAATGTTACATTGTACTATACTACATTGGAAGGAATAAAGACCTACTCAGCAAAAATACTACAATCTGTAATTGATCCATTTTTAATATGGTAGTGCATGTATTTGAACTTCGAATGGATTGTGTCCTCCAACACATTCCACATCTTTGACATGTAATGTCCACAGCTGCGCACTTCAGAAACTTTTTCGGCAGAAGGCGACCTGCGTCGATGGCTTCAGGTCCATGTCCCTCGAGGGCCTCCGTCGAGGACGACTATAAATAGGACGCACGGCACCCGTAGCCTCAGTTCAATTTTTTCTGCGAACATGTTAACTTCGTGAGACTCAGCGTGCCTGTGTGTTTTTCTTCATTGAAGATGTCTTTCTCTTCGAGCCCTCTGACTCCGCGGTCCGGTTTCAAGACCTGCCGGGACTACAAATCCAAGATGTCGCTCACCGACCCCCACCGCATTTGCTTGTGGTGCCTCAGTGTCACGATGCCTGCCCCCAGACATCAGGAGCAGACCGATCTGCCCAGAGTACAGGCACCCATGGGAACTCAGGGAGGCTCAAGGGATCGCCTAGGGGGTTCATGGACTCAGTCCTGGCACCGTTGGTGCCAGGCTCATATTGCTTTTTTTAGACAGAGCAGGTCATCCTGTAAAGAAATCATGTACAGGCCACCGTGAGGCCTTGAAGGGATTACTTTCTTCCAGGGACTATTTTTCTTGGGTGTGGTACTGGGACTATTTTTCCTGGGAACTACTTTATGGTGGCTATTTAAACCACGCCCGGAGAGCAGCACATGCTTCACGTTATTCTGCATTTCTGCAGCGTAACACTCACCGTGCCTGCAGCTCAGCATCCAGTCTACAGCTACACCCGTCTTGTTCTCCGTGAACCGAACCTGTAAAAGAGAAGAGGAAAAGCAGATTAGAATAGGAGCCACACCATTAGTCGTTGCATTTGTCTGGGAGTCGCCGCACCTGTGAGGAAAAGAAAACATCTGTTACCGCGCTGCACTGTCAGCAGCAGCGCCGCGGCATGCTCACCAATGCTCCTTTCATCCACACGATCCCGCGAGGCACTCTGTTGAAATCGCCACTCTGAGCATCTGCATCTGCAAAAGAAAGAAAGACAACAGGTGAGCTGCGCTCTGGAAAAGACATTCAAATTCATACCGCAAGATACTTACCTGGTACATTACCGCTCGAGGTGTTGCTTGTTATCATCCTATGTCCCTCATTCCGGAGAAGCGCCACACCTGCAAAAATAGAGAGAACAATTGGTTAATCTCATAATCAGACCCTCCAGAAAATTGCGGCATGAAATGGAAAATTTTGCGGCACAAAAAAGAAAAAAAATGCGGCACACAACTGCGTTTTTTGCGGCATTTTCTAATGTTGAAAAATATATCATTTAGCATCTTTTTTAGCCTAAAACCAAGTAATTGCAAGGCTTTTGTTAGTGAGGAACAAAATGTGTTCTGTCTGGCCACGCTCTGTAGGACAGCCAGGTCGAGTCACCACAGCCTAACATTTTGGATTGTGGTGGGGGAGGGGGGATATTGCCTGATCAGCTCCATGGAAATGGTGCTGCGCCACTACTTCCAGCAGACAAGTGGAAAGCAAATAAACAGATAGGCTTGAATTCAAAAGTGTAACCCTGGTTGAAGCATAGGTTTGCTTTTCGCTTGTCCTATGACCCCAGGAGAGAGGGGGAACAGCTCTACACTTCTCCATGGAAGGAATCCGTGAGGCCCAAGACACAGGGGCAATGCAGTGGCAGTAACTGCAAGCCCATAATACCTAGCCAAACAATGAACTCTCTTGGGTGGTCATCATTCCTTGGTTATGCCACCCACACATGGTGACTTAACACACCCACAAACAGAAATGACATCACAACACTACCAGGGGTCAAGTCCTACAAATTAAAGTGGGGGGACTCATCAACAAATGCAATGGCATGTGATGTCATCAGAAACTAGCATATCAAGGTGAAATAAGCATATATCATTAAATTGGCTTTGCATAACCACCAAAATTGCACAGGACGAATGGCATTTGCCTTTCATAAATTTAAACACCCAATTTTGTGCGTAATTGGTGTCATACAGCCCAGCCTTGATTGAAGGCTGGGCTGCATGATACAAACGCTCGTAGCTGTATTCGTTTCAAATTGTTTTACAATTATTGTAAAGCAATTTGAAATGAATACAGCTACGAGAGTCTTCAATTGGAATCATGCAGCCTAGCCTTGATTCAAGGCTGGGCTGCATGGTACAAACGCTCATAGCTGTATTCGTTTTCAAATTGCTTTACAATTGGTATCATACAGCCCATGATACCAATTGAAGACTCTCGTAGCTGTATTCGTATCAAACTGCTTTACAATAATTGTAAAGTAATTTGAAACGAATACAGCTACGAGCGTTTGTATCATGCAGCCCAGCCTTGAATGAAGGCTGGGCTGCATGATACCAATTGAAGACTCTCGTAGCTGTATTCGTTTCAAACTGCTTTACAATAATTGTAAAGCAATTTGAAACAAATACAGCTACGAGCGTTTGTATCATGCAGCCCAGCCTTGATTTCAAATTGCTTTACAATAATTGTAAAGCAATTTGAAATTAATACAGCTACGAGAGTCTTCAATTGGTATCATGCAGCCCAGCCTTGAGGCTGGGCTGCATGATACCAATTGTAGACGAGCGGCAGAAAGCATTAAGTTTATGCTTTCTTTTCCGGCACTCGACAGGAAAGTAATTTACTTTCCTGTCGAGCGCCAGTAATGAAAACAGTCCAGTGGCCTCTTTGGGTGCTCTGAGTTGGGGGCAGATGAGCGGACAGGGCAGTGCTTACCTGGCTACGCTTCACCAACTCTGTCAGCTCGGCAGGGCGGGCACTCAAAGAGCCTTGGAGGTTCCTGGGGTCACAGCCAAATGCTGTGCAGCTCCCAGGCCTGCGTGACCCTCCCCCAATCCTGGGCCTGCAACGCAGAGCCAGAGGTGTTAACCCTCAAGCTGCTGCAATCAGCAGTCAGCTGTGTTCGCTCTAAATCATTAAATGAGTGCGAAAAAAGACACACTAAGCTAACGTGTCTTTTTCGCGCTCATGTAATGATTTATTACGGCAATTGCGCGAAATGGCAAATTTTGCGATTTTTTTTGCAAAACTCTAAGACTTTGCATTATAGTTTGGATTGGCATAAAACTTACCTCTAAGTCATCGTTGTCTGAAAACTCTGCCATCAGCTTACGGATCAGTGAAGTTAACTGGTTTCTACGCTCCCCTGCACGCCGACGCAGGATGGAGAGCCCATCCTTTCTAACAATAAGGTGAGACATGATAAGGGAAACACAAGGTGGTTTCGGAAACGACAAAGTTAATCCCTTTTACCACGATCAGCTAATTACCATTTTACCACTTTAGGAAAATCCTCCTAAGTGCCAGACAGACGAAATTAAGTGGGCAAGTGCAGTCGCTCATCACTACACTACGAGTCACATTGGTGGAGACCGCTGCAGTCCAGCTTCGTTCGGCGCCCCTGTGGAACCCAGGTGAGCATTACACTCGGCAAGTCGCACGACACCGACGACTGCTTGAAATGTAAGTCGCTTACTGCAAAGGGCTTGTGGGAGCGGAAAGTGTTGCTGCAGGTAAGTAGGAGCTCGAAGCCTGTTTAATCCCAGACTTCCAAGTTCAAGGGGGTTTCCACCGATGACTCGAGGGGCGAAGGAATCCCGGGGTTCTCAGTCCCGGAATGGTTCCCGCCACTCGGCTTCCTCGTCCCGGCACTCGCGGAAGCGCCGTCACCGGTCACCTTCCCTGTCCTCTTCGGAGGATGGTGCCTCGAGGAAGGTTACATGCCCTACGAAATCCTCGACTCCAGAGGAATGGGCAGCGTTCAAGAAATCTATGATGGCGATTTTTCAATCACAAGACACCGGACTGGTCGCGCCTTCTGACGAAGCCGACCTGGATAGGTCTCGGTCTGTGGCTCGGGTTTACGACGCGACACACATTGGGAGCCATCGAGGTCCTGGGCGGACAAGGTTTTGAAACCATTTGCCTCACTGACTTCAGGTTTGTGGCCAGGTTCCGCGCATGCAACTGGACATCATTCTGTCAATTACTGTGTTTTCTCGGGGCTGAGATTTTGTGTGCTTTTTTAACGGATTAAATGGAAACAGACACACTTGGAGCAGCAATGAGGCTTTCATACTCTGGTTTAGTATGGTGAAAATTGATTATCATTTTGTAGCTGAATGCATTGAGACATATGGGGATTAGCAAGGTGTTGCTCCTTTCACATAGGTCCCCATGCTCTCATATGTGAAGTTCTGGAGAGGGGAGGGGAGTTGTACGAGGAGAGGGCAGCTTGAATGAAATCATCAGAGTTGAGCGTAATCGCCCCAAAGTAGTACACAATAGTTCAAAAAGTAATCATCTGACATTTTGAGAAAAGAAGTCCTATATAATAATAATATGAAATCAAAACAGAATAGGATAAAACAAGACCAGTAATAAAAAAACGGTCAGCTTCATAAAATCATGCAATGCAAGTTATATCTACATACAATGCAAGGGTGCACTACAAAAAAGTCCAAGGCTCAAAAGATGAATCCAAAATCAGCAGTGGCAAGAAGTACAAATACAATGATGTCCCAATTGGCAATTATGCGAGAGAAAAACTTGTGCAAGAGAACAAATAACCTATGTTCTGGAATTTTCCTTGGAGCCATAGCCTTGGCGTCCTTTTAAGCTCACACCACCCAAAATGTAAAATATTGACTAGCATATTTTCATTAAGGATGATACCGTTTTTGTTATTATTGAAGATGATGCCAGTGTGGTGTCTAGACTGGTGTGTTGCAGAAGTGTCAAGACTTGAACAAGCTAAAATTACAGTGTGTTTCCAGAGTGACACACCTTGACCTCTATCATGTTGATGAACTCAAAGAGCTAGATCTCTTGGAACATGAATTATCAATAGAGCTTCCACTGCACAAGCAACCTTCTGAGTATCAGTAATATTTTACAATATTTCAAAGCAATAGGCAGGGTCTGAATTACAAAATTCTTCAGTACTGGTTTAGGCCAATTCCTTAAGATAGAATGAAATCAACAATATCAAAAGTTCATCTGACTCGAAAAACCCTGGTACAGTGGGCAGGTATTCAAGTGAGCCTTATTCCACTTGGATATGCTTGAGATAAATACAAAATACAATTAATGCCACAACTATACAATTAATTATTTACTGTACACATTAAATGCAAAGGTGGCAGAGAAGATTGAACCCTGGCCTTAAAATTGATCATGGAAGCACCAGGGGGATTTAGCCCATACAGCCACGCCTGCTACAAAGAAGCCTGAATGTGTATGTGCCTGAAAGGACATTTATATCATGCTCTCCTTCCACTCACTGCCTACCTGTGCTCAGGTTCAGTGCAAGAAGGTGTAATTGCTTCCATGCTGTTGAATGGCAAGTAGCCACCTCGTGGCGAAATGATACACCATCTCAAAAGGCTGTGTATGATCAGTATTGAAGATACAGTGGGTCTAACCAGCAATGATACCTGTGCACAAGGAAGAAATAAGTACACATGTTGCTGATGGGTACGTTACATGCATTTTTAAATGAAAAATAACTAGCAAAAAATATACAAATGTCTGGGCAGCACTTGCTACTATTTGATGGTCTAGAAACCAGGTGGGTGGGATATGATTTAAAGTGTCATCACCAGGCATTTCGCTGCACACAACACTGGCATATCATAAAAAAGGATTCAATCAAACCACAAGCATGTGCATCATTTCAAACAATAGTTGATTAGGTAATGGACGAAGGAGTTTTAATAAAGCAGAGAAGCTCACATAGTACTGGGTGGGTGCACTGGTTTATTTTATTTATCTATTTATTATGCGCCGCATCACGCAGGCATCAGGGCACACAAAAATCCTAATCACGAGTGAGGCTGTTTCAATTGAAAAATTGGTTGGAGCTATATAGATTATTACATATACACCCCTATACTGAAGGTGTGCAAAACCTGCACAGTTCTGGTCTTTGAACTGAATTCCAAAGTTGGAATAATGAAACAATCCTAATTTGGGGTATTTACTTTTTATCTCTCTTAAACGAAAGCTAATAAAATATAACTCCACATTTTTAGGAACCCATCTTTGTTTTACAGGTCTGCCAAAAGGATACAAAAATAGTCTTGGGGCATTCACTGGGAGGAGACAAATTCTCCTAACATGATTTCAGAATTGTTCCCAGTAGGACGATAATTTAATAGAACATTTGGAGAAAGAAAATGAATAATATGCACTTGCAAAACTAAACTTTAGTCAATGGCACTGGAAGAGTGAGCATAGGCATATCTTGTAAAACCTATATACCTTGATGATTGAACACTGCAGTATGAAATCATGGACATCCAGGTCAGAATGCATTTACATACACGGGTTGTAGCTTTGAAGACACTAAGCACATCATTTACCAGTCACACATTCCTGAGACATGATTCATACCAGAAATAAATCTCAACTGCTTTGCATGAAATAGTTCAAAAGGAATGGGCACTAGCTGCTAATAAAATAATACATATAAATACACTGTTGATGACATTAAAAGGTTCTCCCTGCACTACCAATACAAAAGCTAAAGCGCAACATACTCATGGAATACAGAGGGTTGCCAGCCAAACCGCAACTGATGTGAACTACCATCATAGAGCACATTTGAGGCAAATATGTGATTTAGGATGGACAATGCAAGCTGCAATAAATAGTGCACTACTTGACATTCCATTATGCGGGTACCCATATATCTTTTATATAGATGGGTCTACAATCCCTGCTATAAGCACACACTCAAATTATACAGCTGCATGTACCTTAATTAAGACATATACATGAAAATGCATTGCTTCACCAATTGAAACAAACCAAACATTTGGCAGGTACAAGAGATAAGAAAAATGAGTTATATGAACTCTTACTAACTTTCTGACAGGCTGCATGTAACTGCCCACTTTTGTGGTCTTGGATTCAGATTACATAGTGAGACCTTTTAATACAGATCAATATTGGTGGACACCAATTCATTTCAAATATTCAAAAAAGAAACCAATATTTGCAAATCAAAATTGGGAACAGCCATGGAATATTAAAGTCAATGCAAGTCAGCGCTGTTCGGCTGTCCTGGAGGCTGCTTCCTTTGCTTTCCATGCCCCCCACCCAGACTAAGTCTGATGCTGACAGCAGATTAGTACTGTGATGAGTCCCTTGGGGTCATCACAAATTCCACTGCAGAAGCCTCCCCCCATGTGGCCAGGGGATGGCAGCCGCTACCTGATCCTGACCCTAACCCTGGAGGCAGTTACATGATCAGATGGGAGGAAATGGCCACCGGGGAGATGTCATGGCTTCATTGGATACATCACGGTATGCCCCATTTGCCCATATAGAAGAACGCTTGATACCCAAAACCCTAATGGCCTATTTCCAAATATCTGTTCCCCTTTTAGGGAAAGTAAACCATCTTCTTCCCAACATCATCCAGACCAACCTACCATTTCTGGTCTAAATAGCACAAGCTCCAATTTCACTTTTTATGGAACTGATTTATCATGTGAAATTCGTAAAAGCAAGTTTCCAAATGCTAAATAGCAAAACCATCAATGGACTTCAATTCCCACAACCACCTGAGTACTGAGATCAGGAGGATGAAGGAATTGACGCAGACCAAAGAAGCGCAGTGAACGTGCTAGTTGTTGGTGGAAGACACCAGTACATGGGACCTTTAAAAATGGTCAGCGCACCGGCAGCATGAGCTCCGTAGAAGATGTGACTTCGGCAGCAGAAGCAGACAGAGGCTGGAAGCACCAGCCGGTATGCAGAAGCTGGAGGCATAAGCCGGTGTGGCGGAATGAGGAAGCTTGCTGACAGAAGAGGACCAAGACGTGGTGCGAGAGAGGCAGGGATGCTCGGCTGAGAACAAGTAGATCTACACAGCCAAGAGGAGTATATGTTACTTGATTGTAAATAGAGACTATAACGTATAAGAAAGTCCTGGCAAACCTGCACCAAGCAGTTGAGAGTACAAGAAGAGAAAATCTTAGAAAGCAAAAAAGGATTCATTGTGAAGCATAAGAGCAAAATGATAAAACCAAAATCCCAAAAAGAAGGGAATACCGATGTGGAGAAAGCTTGAATGAGAACAAGTATGAGCTTGAATGAGAACAAGTAGATATACTAATCCAAGAGGGGTATTTGCTAATTGATCGTAAAGAGAGATTATAACAAGAAGGGGAGGCCTGGCAAACATACACCCACAGTTGTGAGTGCAAGGGAAATCCTACAGGAGAGTATACCAGGAAGCTGCAAGTATATAAATTGTCCTGGCATGAGAGTACACCAGGCAGTTGTGAGTGCAATAGGAATCCTGGCAGGAGAGTACACCAGGCACATTGAAGTGCATCAAGAGACCTGTCAGGAGAGTATACCAGTCAAATTGCAAACCTATGTGAAAGAACAAAACAAGGTAATATTTGTTGCACAAAGAATGAAATTTGTGTTAAAGTAGGAACTTGTGTGAAAGAAGAATTTATAACAAACGAGATTGTTGTGGGTCAAGGAAAGACACAAAAAACTGTTAGTTCAAGAAATGTTGTTACATCATTGCAGAATATAGGAGAAGGGAGTCCCCCTCTGGAACCAAACCCTTGTTATCCTGGGCAACATTTTTTTTGGAGTTGTGCTATTTCCTTGATGAACACTTTTTCAAACATCAGGTTAAAGACATTCCCCTTTTCATTTTATTATTTTGTTTATAGTGTTAGGGTCAGAATCGAATTTTGGATACAAGGACGGCTTTTAATTTCTGATATCGTGACATTGAATGTTCCTTAGTATTTGGTTATATATAGGGACATTTTTGTGCAGGCATAGAGAGGCATTTTCCCAACCCAATTATGTTTAATGAAAGTCCTTAACCAAAAGCATGACAGCTTTGTGTCCAGCTTTTATTTCTGACTCCTCCCAGTGCCCATGCCAAAGTCATTGTGCAAGTCACCCCTGTTTGACTGTGCTGGATGCTTCATCCTGTGTTTCCTGGCCACACCTGCTCTGGACTGAGCAGGCAGCTGGTGGCGCACCAGCAACCGTGCTGAAGTCAACGTGCAAGTCAGTGCTGTTTAGCTGGATGCGACTGAGCTGTCGAGGCCATATTTTTTTTAATGTGTATTCATTAATAAAACAATGTGGGTAATTCAATCTCAGAGAGGGTGATCTACTAACGAGATCCCCTTTGATAAGCTCCCTGCCAAAAGCATTGGACATGTGCATTGCTAGATCAGTCTCCTGATCTGCATAGCCTGCCCTCCACAGAGCAGGTTCAGATGTCAGAGGTGCCCTTTTGATAACTGCTGTGACAGCCATGTCATTTCAGTGCATAGGCTGCATTTAAAGTCTGCACCACTGATACAGAAACCACAAAGTCATGAGAAATTACTACTCTGGTGACAGTTTAATATTAAAACATGAAGCCATACCTGAGTAGAGCAGAGTAGAGTGGATAGTAATTCACCTATCTATAGGAAGCTACATCTGATTTATATGGTACATGTGTCAGCATTGTGAGCCCAGGCCAGCTGTGGAAGGATTATGTGTATTCTGTGAGACAGCTTGGTCCTGCCATTAGCAATGTAGGCCACAAAACTGAATGGGTGTACTTCTCCTTTGATCCTTTGTGAGGTTTGGTAACACCTCTCTACAGGGAGACAGGCCCTCCATAGGGGTTGTCCTGGGAAACCAATATGAAATGCACATCTACACAAAAGGACTACCCTCACACCATGGTGTTGCATTCCAAAGGGCCTTTGATTTTATGGGTCTGCGAAGGGGCGGGGATGGTGTAGAGAGTGAGGGTGTTCAGCACAAGTGGGAAAAGGTTCCACTATCTTGCTTATCTATGTACCTCTCTTTCTGTCTCCCTCACTTCCTTTAGCACAAAGCACTTTGGGTATGATGTCAGAAGGCAAACATCACTTGTGTTAATGATGGGGATTCAACCCCTTAAAAGCAGGGTTGCTTTGAGTACATGTGGACTTTTGCCTTCGCTCAATCATTCTTTGATTCACTTTTGAAATTCAAAGACTTAAGGAAGAATTCATTGGACCTCTTTTGGGAGACCTTTCCAAAGGCCTCTGTCAGTAAGGTGAAGATTAAGTGAGAGGCGAGCTCTGCTTCCTAACTATCCCTGGCGCACATTGGAGTGACCTGTTGCTGGAGTAAGACACGTGTCTGCTATCTACACCAATACCCAGGTACTCACTGGAGATGGAGGAATTCTGCAGGTGTTTGCTAGCCTCCCCTTGTTTGGGACAACAAGGTCTATCTTGTCCATGAACCCATGGATTGGGACGCACAACATCCTGAGAGCCAAAACAGCCGTATGCCTGTTTTCACCACATCAAGCTGATCAAACTGCCTATGAACTGGGTGAACCCAAATTTGAACAACTGGACCTGCTGGTGCTGCCTTTGGCAATTAGCTGAACCCTATGAATCAAGCATACTTGCAACATTGAACCAGTTCAACACAGCATTGTACCTTGCAGAGCCCATCACCTGTTCAGCTCGAATCAATACTCATCGCTGTATCCTCACTCCAACCACTGGAGCATCACCCTAACTAGCAGTTACCGAAAGACTCAAACGCCTCGATCTGGAACCGCTGCCTGGTCAAACTGCACGCTAGAATATTAGGATCACTGCTTTGAATCACCACGGACCTCGAATCAAACCACTTGAGCAACACTTGCTGACCTAAACAGTGATTACCACAGAGCTTGAGCGATCCAGTTGTGCACTCTGACCTGCATTGCTCGAATGGCACCATCAAACTACTCTGAGCTACCGCATTCAAACCGACTCAAATACAGCTCGCTTTTTGTACCAACACCATTCGTAGCACCCAAACTTGGTTTGACCTGTTTGCACAGCCCCTCAAAGCCTGGTTCGAAGCTGTCAAACTGCCATGAACAGTGTGAAGCTGTTATTGACTGCTAACTGCCCCCTGTTCCAACTTCGGGCCCTAGAGGCTGGGTAGGTCACTTTTACCTCTTTTCTCACTCAAAATGCGTTCTTTTTAATTCTTTGTGGTTGCTCATTGCCCTTTCACCCCTGTTTCATTACCCAGAATGCTACATCTTTCTATCTATTACATATTATGTGTTTTCTCTAGAGAGATGCGTTTTTATATAGTAATTTGTATAGTTATTTATACATCGTTGTGTTTAAATAAAGTATATATATTTTTCGACCCTTGATTAGACATTCTTTTTATTCTGGACTGCCGTACCTTGCTGTTTGGGTTGCTACTGGATCACATTCACACCCCTTCTGTGAGTATAGCCTTCCATTGGCCCATTTTACCACAAAAGAAGAAGGAGATATATCTCTTTTCTGGATCGGTTTTACTTTTATGATTGGGTGTTTTACTTTTATCATTGGGATCACTGTTGGACTTTAGAAGTGTGGGGGCTGAGTAGGCAGTTTAGCCATAATCACCGTGATGCTGCTTTAGAGCAGAAGTATTTTTGTCACAGCAATATAGAGGAATATACACAAGGGATCTATTGATTCTGTAAGTGAGGGTGCTATATCTTTAAGACTGTTTTTTTTATTTTGATTGGAAGTAAGTGGCACTCTAAGGCAAAGAGTTGATTACTTATTTTATCCTCCCGCTGGATTAAGTTGTTTAGCTGATTACCATTGACTATTGCATTTCTGCTTTATGTGAAAAGAAGGCTTTAGACAAACCGTCTCCTCAACCTTTGCGCAAAAAGCCCTCACTTTGTACCGGCTTGATAACAAAAGCACATTTACTTATTGTGGACATTGAAGAGACATTCTGATGAGCAACTCCAAAAATTGAATTTCACGAGGTTGAGGATGGAGGGATGTGTATTTTGTCAGGAAAAAAAAGGGCCCAAAAAAGAACTGCTGCATGTTATGTGCCCCCCGGTCTCCCAATGATGAGCTTAAAGTATCAGATTGCTTGCCCTCCACATCAAAAATGTGGTTGTTTTTTTCTTTTCCTGTAGAGATACACTGCAGTAACTCTTATCTTCATTCTATTCCCAAAGTTGTGAGCAGCTGTACATAGGGCCAATCTAAGAGGCCTCTAATTGCGGATCACGTTGCATCCTCCAAATGCTCTGAAATTGTGGTGACTTTAACGGAAGTTAGCCCAGGGTGCCGATCATCAAGTGAATGTGTAGGGCCCTCGAATGATATACCCAAGTCACCTAGATCCCACCCATATTCCAATACTTGTGTAAATTGTGAAGGAACTCTAAAGCAGATTCAATTCCTTGTGAAAGAAGTACAAGAACTGTCAACTTTGATGAAAACTATGTGTCATGAATTTGGATTAATGAAAAGGGGAAGCTCCAATCCCTTGAACAGCCATGCCAGTTGTCACGGCTGGCTTTCATAATCTACAGACGCTTGAAGCCAGTACAAGTTTGTTTTTTTATTAGAAGGTTATAGCCAGCCCTCCAAATAAGGTGTGTATATGGCCCTTTTACGCACAAAAATCTTGTCAATATGGCCCTTTTAATTCTTCCTTGCGTACCAAGAAGCAACTGGTATGAGTCCTGATCAGTTAATTTTGTAAGTCTCCCCTGTTAATGATTCTAACAAGATAATACCTTCTGAGTAATGAAGAAGGGAGTTTGTGTTTTGTTGACTTTGTTCAACTGCTTGCATTTTGTAGGTTAGTGTTATTAAAGCATTTTGAATCATGAACATGCTTTTCACATTGCTTTAGGACACCTGCAGTTTTGTGTAAAATGAAAATTGTCTTAAGCAAGGCCTGCATTTCTGCTTCATTATCCTCAGTTTTAATCCACTTTAGTGGAGGCAGTGCAGTTGCATCAGAATGGGAACTTCGTACATTGTTTTCATTTCATCACAGAAGCACATCAGTTGCATTCAACGGCTTGGGGTTCTTGATGTCTTGACATTTTAGGAGAGCCTCTCAGCAAGCAGTTGTTTGGCATTTGTGAGAAGGAAAAGCTTTTGGTGTTCTATATGAAGAGGTATTTTTTTTTGTCTTACAATTGCATGTGTTCGTGTGGATGCACATGCATGAAAGGGCACTGTACATGGTTTGATTTCTTAGAGAGCAAGGAATAGCTAGGCATGTGGTCTGAACTTTTTAACTCCCTTTCTGACCACCTGCTTCAAGCGGGTATAATGGATACAGGTAGAAGTAGTGCTGTATATATTTTCAGTGGCACAGATTGTACTGTTACTTCTCAACAGGACTGCTATATATTCAGGCAAAGCCTATTTTATCAGCCGAGATGCTATAGGTGTCATGGCACAATGGCAATTATTCACAGCAGGTCTGATTGCATCATGCCCACATTTCTTAGCAGGACTGCTATGTTTTGGGACAGTCCCTGCATTTCTTAACAGCTGGTGTAATGATAGAGCACCAACATGTGTTGGCGGTTTCTGCAAAGAGCTGAAGTACTAAACAAGAACAGTGTCTGAGCTTTTCCGACCATCCTCCCGAGCTGATGTGATGCACACTGGCGGACAGTATGAGAAGATGGCATTGCTTTCATATACTTCAATCCCTCCTACTTGGTCTTGTGATTTTCTAAACTTCTGCTTTTCCCATGTCCGATTACTGAGGCCCACTGCCAAAAATTGAGCACATTTCTAAGGCTCATTATGAATCTTCTGACTCACATGTAAGATAGTCCAAACAGGCTTAGAGCTTTTGACAAGCCAGTTATGTCAGGCAAGCCTCACATGAAACTGCCAGTGCCCTAACCCTATGTGCCTTTCAGAGTCAACAGCCTTTTGGGAAAGGTAGCTCAGCAGGTCATTATCCCTGCTGCAGAGAATATTGCGTAATCTGTTTTCAAATCTTGTTGATAGGTGAGTTAATGTGTCTGCATCTGAGGTATGTGTTTATGATGCAGGTAACATTCAATTGTAACAGAACTGACTTTCGACTTCTCAAATGAACTACTAAAGGTTCAGTGATTCAGAACACACATTTCATCTCAGTTGCTATATCAGTAATGGTTTAGAGCACACCTCATCAGGGCTGCTATACCTGTAATGGGTCAAAGCAGACATCTCTTCAGGGGTGCTATACTTGTAACGGCTCATAACACACACCTCTCATCAAGGCTGCTATATCTGTAATGGCTCAAAAGTAGAACAGACACATCCCATGAGGGCTGCTATACTTGTAATGACTCAGAACAGACACATTACATCAGGGCTGCTATACCTGTAATGGCTCGGAGCATGCCCATTCCACGAGGGCTGCTATACTTGAAATGGCATATAGTGCTGATAAAGCATCTGCATTCAGCAAGTGCTGCATCTGGTGAGACAAACCTCTAACTAGATAATTCACAGCCAAATGGCTAAAGGAAGGTTTGCACCCATTTAGAAGGAGCACCCAATAGTAAAACTGCACCAGATTTGTAAATAGAAAAGGCATTTTTAGTTTTTGGGATATTTATTGGTTCTTTGTCAGTAGGCAAACAGAAGAACAGGAGAGGAAGAGCAACTCTGAACCTAAGCAATACAGGAGAACAAAGTTGGCGTGGGAGAATATGGGGGGGGCAGGGGAGTATTCAACATTCAACAGAGAACATACTAGACAATCCAAAACAGGAATTCGAGCAACAGGAGGAGAGACCAATGAGCTACATGAGAGGGCAACCAAAAAGGTGAGACGGAAAACAGAGGTAAATAATAGGACACACCCACACAATAGGAGTGGGGGATAGAAGCAGAACAAAATAGACATTTAGAGACAGTAAAATAAGAAAACACAGATCAACAGCAGGTGGGGATAGCAGGAAATAGAAAAGCAAGACTAGAGAAACACAGGCCAATAACATAAGTGGCAGTGCAAGAAAGATGATCAAAAGGAGTAGCAACCACAACAGAGAAAATTAAAAAACAGATATAGCTAGAGTAATGACATGAGAGAGGAAGAGTAGTTGTATCAACCGATACAGCAAGATGTAGGAGGGAAACTGCAATAACAGAATGTAGAGATGTGAAAGACAGAGTGACAGAGCAATAGTCTGCAAAACTTGGCATAGCATCTCTTAACGGTGAGAGACAGATCATCAGAAAGTAAGAGGCTGCGAAAGCAAGTAGCAAAGGGAAGGATAAATGGAGCAAAAATATGGAGTGGCTGTCAAGCAGGTAGTGCCAGACAGCAAGAGTAGGCCAGAGAGGAAGAGAAGCAATGCTGGTAGAGTGAGGGACTTGATTTATAAACTAGTTGGCATATGTCCAAGTATAATGAAGATGAAGCTGGGTAGAATGCACCTTCAAGTTCTCCAGCATGGGGTCTGGCATGGATTCACATGCTCATGAATATTCCCCGTCGTCAGGCTGGGAATCCTCGGTAAAGAAAAAACCAGTATCAGTTTCGTTTCTGATCTGTCTTTCGTAGTAATAACCAATCACTGGTCTCTGCGTCATACTGACCACAGCCAATGACTGCCCTCTACCTAAGCACCGCCTCTGGCAGCCATCTTCAGATTTTTACCGCACGTTCATGTGTTGGGATCCTCGTGCTATTGCTCTCGAGCGTTAGTGCTATTTTTCGCGCTTTTTTCACAAAAAACTTCTATTCTTTCGGTCAAAAGAGCCTCAAGCTCCACCGATCCTACATCCGATCAACGGGGACCCGTGTCGGATTCATCTGTGCCCCTCAAGGGTGAAGATTTCGTCGAGCTACACTGCGGAGGAATCCAGAAGCTTCTCAGGCCCGGTCTCGGAGATGGCCCAGGAGAAGGGAAGCTCGACGCCCGGAAAGCTGTTCAGGGTCTGCCCTGGATGCCAGCTGCAGAACGTCTTCAAGGAGGACGAACACTCTTTCTGCCTTTACTGCCTTCATGAGGACAAGACGCACGTGGAGAAGGACTGTGCGTTTTGCGGCAACATGTCGGAACGGACCATGAAGGACCGCCATCAACGTCTCGCCAACTGGCTGGAGGGTAAGAGCCCGTCTGGCGAGAAGAAGAAGAAATCCGAGCGGTCTTCTAAGACCTTTGCGGGCGCCCCAACATAAGGCCAAGCACCGCGAGTCCGCTGGCACCGGGAGCGCCGAACGGTCGCGCTCTACGGGCGCCAGGCAGGGCGCACCCTCCCCGGCACCATCCACCACGAGCCAACGCTCTGGGTCGGGTAAGAGGAAGGCCGAGCACCCGGCGAAGCTCCTGGAGAGGCCCCGGTCGAGCTCTAAGGCAGAGGAGGAGCGTGGCAGTGCCCCCTCCCTCAAGGATAAGGCGGTGAGCGCACCTAAGGTGGTGAAGGCCTTGATCCATCCGACCAAGCCCTCTATCGAAACGGTCGCGGCGGCCCTGGCTCAGCCTGTGGTGGCTGCACCAGTGGTGGCGACCTCAGGGCCCAGAATCTCCCTGCCTCCTCGGAGGGAGTCTTCCTTTGTGCCCATCGATAGGACCCCCGTGAAACCCTCCGTGGGGAAGAAGAAGGGGGGGCAGGGCGTCGTCGGAGATTCGGCCTCAACCTCAGAAGAGGAGCTGATCGAGGTCTTAAGCCACGGCCTAGGCGTGGAAGAAGGCCAGCCCGTCGGAATGGACCCCGACGCAGGTGACGACGACGACATCGTCGAGGATACCGACGGGGCCCCTGCTCGCCCGTCGGATTCCCCTCTGCCAGCGCCGCAAGACAACTCGGCGGCCATTTTGTTGGCCATACAGTCCTTATGCTCCGAGATAAGGACGAGGCTACCGTTACCGACGGAGGAACCTCTCCCGTCGGGGGATCCAGAACCGGGACCTTCTGGTGTTCCCCCTACCAAGAAAAGAAGGATCCATCCACCACCTCCTTTTCAACCGTCGCGCCCCTTCCAGCCCTCCTCCCCGTCCACCCGAGGGGATGATACGGGGACTGACACGGCAGCGACGGGTACGGACGACGAGGCATACGACGAGGATTTTCCGTCGTCGCCTCCCACCAGGGCTTCTCCGCCCGACGAGATCGGATCTTTCCACTCCATGATCTCCAGGGCTTCCGAGCTTTTCCAACTCTGCCCTGAGGAGAAGAAAAAGGAAGGCTTCCTTTATCAGCGGCGCGAGGCCAAGAGGAAGACGGTCCTCGCAGTGCCTCTGTTGGACGACATTTGGGATGAGGGCCTTTCCCTCCTCAAGAACCCTTCCACGACGCCAGCTAGAAGAGACCGGTACGAGAAAAAGTACCGGGTCCCGGACACGGCCCCCCTATGCCTCCGGGCGCAGCCTACCCCGGACTCCGTCGTCTCCGCGGCAGCCAGGAAGAAAGCGGGGGGGGTGCGGCCTCCACATCGACTTCCCCGCCGGACGGCGAGGGAAAGAAATTGGATGCTATGGGACGTAGAGTCATCTCGTCGGCAGCGACGACGATTAAAGCGGCCAACGCCTTGGCTATCGTGGCCCGCTACGACAGGGAGCTCTGGTACAAGATAGCTCCCCTGCTGGATTTTCTGCCGGACGACAAGAGGGCGGAGGCCCTTGAGATCCTGCAGGAAGGTGAGGTGGCCTCGGACCACGCCATCACCGTGGCGACGGACATCGCCGACACCGGGTTCCGCCAGCTGGGCAACGGCGTTTGCCTTCGACGTCGTGGATGGCTCAAAGCTACGGACTTCCGGCAGGACGTCCAGACCAGAGTCCTGGACATGCCCTTCGACGGGAACAACCTGTTTGGGAAGACAGTGGACGATTCCCTTCAGGCCATCAAGGCGGATACTGAGACGGCCCGGGCCCTTGGAGTCCTGCAACGACGGACGCCCTTTCGGAGCGGCGGAGGCAAGGGCGCCTCCAAAGGTTCCGGCGGCGGTTTCGCTTCCTACCGTCAAGCGGCCCGCTCGTCGTCGCAAGAGGCCTACAGAGGACGAGGCAAGTCTAGCGGACCCCGCCGTCGTCGCCAAGGAGGTCAAGGCGGCAAGGCCGCGTCCAAGCAGGATTGAACCGGCCATGGGGTCGGGCCCCCACCGAAGCACCCCGGTGGGAGGCCGGCTGGCGGGCTTCGTCAGCGTGTGGGAGTCCATCTCCACCGACCGTTGGGTGCTGGACGCCCTGGCCCGGGGCCACGCGCTCGAGTTTCAAAGAAGGTGCCCGCGCGTCCCCCCCGTGGCCAGGAAAGAACTTCACGTCCCTCAACTTCTCCTGGAGGTAAAGGCGATGCTCAGAAAGGGCGCCATCGAACTCGTCCCAAAGAGGCTTCGGGGCTCCGGAGTCTACTCGAGATACTTCCTCGTGAAGAAGAAGACGGGAGGATGGCGCCCCATCCTAGACCTGCGACGTCTGAACAAGTTCATCAAGGCGCAGAAGTTCCGGATGGTCACCCTCCAGCACGTCCTGGGTCAGCTGGAGGAAGGAGACTTCCTATCGTCGTTGGATTTGGAGGATGCCTACTTCCACATTCCCATCCTAAAGGGGCACCGCAAATTCCTCAGATTCGTGGTCCAAGGGCGTCATTACCAGTTCAAAGCCCTTCCCTTCGGACTACGGTCGGCACCCAGGGTATTCACCAAGTGCCTCGCACCGGTGGCGGCGCAGCTGCGCCGCGAGGGGATTCACGTCTACCCCTACCTGGACGACTGGCTCATCCGCGCCAAGACGAGGGAGCTCGCCGTGGTCCACACGGCAAGGACCGTCCAACTCCTCACGGACCTGGGATTCTCCGTGAACTACGCCAAATCCCACCTGGTGCCCGCGCAAGTCGCACTGTTTCTGGGAGCCAGGCTCGACACAGTGTCCCTTCTGGCCTCCCCGTCGGAGGAGAGGACCAGGACCATCTTGGGCAAGGTGCAACGGATGTTGGTGGCCGACGCGGCCAAAGTGAGGTCCATCAAGTCCCTCCTCGGGATGATGTCTTCCTGCATCTACCTCATTCCCATGTGCAGGCTCCGGATGCGCCCGTTGCAAGAATTCCTGGATGCGCGCTGGATCCAGACGACGGGCAGCTTCGAGGAAAGGATCAAGCTCGACGAGAGTTTCCGACGAGCGATACGGTGGTGGGGCACCCGCGCGCATCTGACGGCGGGCATGGACTTCCAGACCCCAGCCCACCAGGAGACTGTGACCACGGATGCCTCCCTGGAAGGGTGGGGAGCGCACACCGAAAATCTGCACGCAAGGGGACTCTGGCTCCCGACGGAGAAGTCCCTGCATATCAACGTCCTGGAGCTCCGTGCAGTGTTTTGGGCCCTCAGGTCCTTCCTTCCGTCCCTCAAGGGCAAGGTGGTGAGGATCTTCACCGACAACACCGCCACCATGTTTTGCATCAGGAAACAGGGCGGAACCAGGTCCCCAGCGCTGTCCAAGGAGGCGCAGGAACTGTGGCATTGGGCCGTCGCCCAAGGGATTTTTCTGGTGCCGTTTCATCTGGCAGGGATAAAAAACACCATCGCCGACTCACTCAGCAGGGAGCTGCGCTCGTGCCACGAGTGGGAACTACGGCAGGATCTGGTGGATCGCCTCTTCCGACGGTGGGGCACACCCCAGATCGACCTGTTCGCGACGGCGACGAACACCAAGTGCCGGAGGTTCGCCAGCAGGTTTCCCCAGACGAGGAGCATGGGCGATGCTTTCTCGTTCCCCTGGGAGGGCCTGTTCCTCTACGCGTTCCCTCCCTTGCCTCTGCTAATCCGGCTCGTCAACCAGCTCAAGAGGTCACGGTGCAGGATGATCCTCGTCGCACCTGAGTGGCCGAGGCAGATATGGTTCCCGGACCTTCTGGACTTGTCAGCGTCCCCGCCGATCAAGCTGCCGGCGGACGCGGATCTACTCTCCAGGGAAGGAGGCGCCATCCTCCATCACGACCCGAAGTCGCTGAACTTGCAGGCCTGGCTCCTGCAGCGCTAGAGTTTGGAGGATACGACATACCGGCCGATTGCAGAGAGGTTCTTGCAAAGGCCAGGGCGTCCTCGACTCTTAAATGCTACGGACACAAATGGAAGAGGTTCTCTGTCTGGTGCCACGCACAGAAGATTAACCCTCTACGGATTACGGCCCCCCAAGTACTGCCGTACCTGCTGACGCTGGCCAAAGCTGGTCTGGCACACGCGTCCATCAAGATTCATCTTGCTGCGATCTCCCGATACACCAGAACCACGGGGCGGACGTCCTTGTGGTCTCATCGTCTGGTGAAAGAGTTCATGAAGGGACTGTTCAGATCGTTCCCGCCGGTGAAGGCTCCGGCCCCGGCGTGGGAGCTCAACGTGGTGCTGACCAAGCTCATGGGACCTCCGTTCGAGCCTCTGCACTCGGCCCCGTTGAAGTTTCTATCGTGGAAAACAGCTTTTCTTGTGGCCATCACCTCCGCACGACGAGTGGGAGAGATCCAGGCCCTTTCCTGCAAGGCCCCGTACTTGACTTTCCACGACACGAGGGTAGTGCTCAGGACGCACCCCTCCTTCATGCCCAAGGTACCGTTGGACTTCCATCTCAACGAACCCTTGGTGTTACCTGTGTTCTTCCCGTCGCCTTCGTCGCCGGCTGAGAGGACTTTGCACTCGCTGGATGTAGCTAGAGCGCTGAAGTTCTACGTGGACCGCACGAAGGGTTTTCGGAAGACGTCACAACTCTTTGTGAACTTTGGACCTGTCAATCAGGGGAAGGCTCTCTCGAAGGCTTCCATCTCCAGATGGCTCTCCGGCTGTATCATGTGCTGTCACCGGTTGGCAAACCGACCGCTGCCTGGCCGTCCGAGAGCCCATTCCACCAGAGCGATCGCAGCTACCACGGCGTTCCTATCTGGTGTGCCCCTGCTGGACATATGCAGGGCTGCTACGTGGAGGTCGACGCACACCTTCACGAAATTCTACTGCGTCGACCGGGATTCCAGGGAGGAGTCCAGGGTCGGCCAAGCAGTGCTGCGCAACCTGTTCGCCTGAGGTGAGCCTGGTGAGGAGGTAAGATGCTTAATGTTGAGTTGATGTGATGCTTAATGTTGAGCCTTTGCCACCTCCCGTGGTTCTGCATGTGTGTACTGCTATGTATTCTTTATTCATGAGCATGTGAATCCATGCCAGACCCCATGCTGGAGAAGGAACAAGTTACTTACCTGTAACTGTTGTTCTCCAGCATGGGTCTGGCATGGATTCACATGCGAACCCTCCCGCCTACCCCTCTGCGGCTCTTCACTTGGTCATACTGCCACTTCACGTGCTTCCAAATCTGAAGATGGCTGCCAGAGGCGGTGCTTAGGTAGAGGGCAGTCATTGGCTGTGGTCAGTATGACGCAGAGACCAGTGATTGGTTATTACTACGAAAGACAGATCAGAAACGAAACTGATACTGGTTTTTTCTTTACCGAGGATTCCCAGCCTGACGACGGGGAATATTCATGAGCATGTGAATCCATGCCAGACCCATGCTGGAGAACAACAGTTACAGGTATTTGTCATTAATCTTTTCGAACACAGTTTTAATTTTAC
This sequence comes from Ambystoma mexicanum, assembly GCF_040938575.1. NCBI lineage: Eukaryota > Metazoa > Chordata > Amphibia > Caudata > Ambystomatidae > Ambystoma > Ambystoma mexicanum. The sequence goes on from NC_090940.1 coordinate 526,379,786, forward strand.
ACACAAATTGGACAAATGCTTTTTACTCCCTTGCAAAGGAGGAACACATTTTTACTCTCTTTAAATTGTATTTACTCTCTAATTCTAAAAATTGGGAGTAAAATACTCTCACGCCAAAAAACAAACTGGAGCACTGGTTATGTTGAACTCCTCTGTAGGCAGACTACTGCCCAAGGTACATGCTCAGTTAAAGAATGTGGAAATCAGGGGCAGACTAAACCCCTAGTGGAGCTGATGTTGGTTGTGAACCACTGCATAGCATGCCAAGAATGTGAAGGAAGCTTTTGAGAATAAACTAGTGACCCTCCACATCCAAAACTTACAGGGACAGGTGGAGGGACAGATTCAAAACGCACAGAACACTGCCTAGTAGAGAAACAGGTTTGCTGTAGCCAGGGTCAGACTGGGACAAGAAATAGGCCCAGACACCCAAAATAAAGTGGCCCACCCCTCGCCTCATAAAAGTTGCCCTCCCCTCAACTCAAAGAAAGTGGTTCTGGAACCAGATCCTGACCTTTTATGGGAAGAGAACGAGAGAGAGTATTACGACTAAACATGAATAAAAGCGACAACAGATGTATCCTCGTAAGGTTCACAGCCAACGCGTTTTTCAATGTGGAAAATCCAATTAAAAAAATGCTTGGAGAATTGGGTCCAGTGTCTTCTGTCATATGATGGGAATGTACACACTGGGGACATTCATTCAAAATTACAAAACGTGTATCCTAACCTGGGGATATGTTTCATTATTGATCAGAAAAATAGATAAGATATGATCCTGACTATTGTGTTTGAACATTCGGATTTCAGAATTTAATACCTTTCAAAATAACATGGTACATTCATAATAGAAAATGATACTGTGGAAAAACCACCAGCGCACATTGAAAAAAACCTGTGTTTGTGCCTGAACCTGTAAATTTCACCTAGCCATTAATAGAAGACCATGTTTACAAAATAAGCGCTGGAACTTTACTCGGCCGCAGAAGCATTGCAGGCTTGCGTGCACAATGTGTATTTCTCTGAGCGTTTAATGCACACTTAGCAGCATGCCCTGCACCTGCCAGGAGCCCCATTTAAACATTTGGAAATGTAATATTTGTGGCATCACACACACGCAAACAGGGGCCGGGGGTGGGTGAGTGAAGGGGTAGACAAGCCTTACATCTGTTGCTTGATGCCACGACGGACGCTGGGATTAGGATGGCTGTGAGTAGGTCGGGGGGGATTGGGAGTAAAACTTTTTGTTTGGCCAGTAGAGTAGAGAGAGTGGGGAGTAGAGACCCTGGAGAAGGGAGAAGGGCGGGCTCTTACCTGTGTCTGGGTGAAACCCAGAGAGGCGGCCAGCTCTGCCCGCTTGGGAAGCGCAAAGAGGTACTGCGTCTTCTGGAAGCGCCTCTGCAGGGCCGCCAGCTGGAAGCTCAAGTAAATCATCCTTGGCTTCTGCACTTCTTGGGCTTTCTGTTCACCATCCACACTTCAGGCTCGCAGTCTTCCTTCTATGCGGCAAGAAAGGTTGAACAATATTATTGCATGGAAGATCCACAACAGCTTTGCAGCACTTCAAATTAGAACTGGAATGAAAACCCCTCCTTCGCTGGAACGCTCATGATCGGCCCGTCCAATAACAGTCCACCCACCACCCCTAGGCCCCAAACTTAATGCACAAGGAACTGAAGCAATTTACAAGTTGCAAATTGCAACTTTCAAATGCAGACAGCCTATAACTCGTGTTACAATGCACTGGGAGCGGGCAAGGCTGAGGCAACCCTGGACCCGCCCAGCCCAGCCGCTCCCAGTGTTTTGTAATTCAAGTAACACGTGTCTAAGTTCACCTGCCGGCTGGCGCCATGGTGCCTCGCGCCGACTCAGGGCTGCCTGCAGGGCCTACTCATGCAGAGCAATGTAACAAACCGGCCCAGGCGTGCCGGCCCCTCGCCCACCTCCAAGTGATTTCAGCCCGGCCACGGGCCGAATAGCCGATGGGCCAGTCCGGCCCTGGCTGTAGCTGTCCTTAACTAGAAACATGGCATACACGATGAAGCAGTGCCTTACTATAGAATATAATTAGATCCTGTTGCTGCAGAAATGGAGCAGTGTGATAATATTGTGTTAGGTTCTGTAGAAAGTAAACACAATTTTACTTGTTCTCTCTCCACACTATCCATGCAATAACTGCACAATTAAGCTCACTGCAACTTGAAAATGACGCAACTATGCATGTACACAGTCACACACCTCCTGCACACATACAACTTAATAAACCAAATCTGGCAAAAACCCCGACAAATGTAAATAAAAATAGCAAAAAGAAAAATAGAGCCACAGTACCAACTGATCTAAATAGAACAATCCCACCAAATGACTAGAAAATAAAAAGATAAGAATTCACATCTGACACACCCACAATACACAATTCAATAGACCAATATATAATATATTAAGCAAACACCCCACCAAGTGTAAATCAAAACAGCAGTAGGAAATGGGGTATCCACAGTACTATGTAATAAATAGTACAAGTCTACCAAATAACAACAAAAAAAAGATTACAACTAACTTCTGAAATATCCCTAAAGCACACAAGAAAACCAGTAGAACAAAATCAAATACATCAGGCAAGCACATAACAGAACGAAACAAAACCAGCACAAAGATAGCAAAGGTATCAACTCATATAAATAACACTTGCTAACCAAAAATGCAGAAAAGAAAAAGATTAGAATATACATCTAACACATGCCAAGCACACACAAAAAAACATATCACAATCTATAAAAATCTCTCAAACACATCAACAAAGCAAATAACTACACAAGCAAAAGAGTAGCGACGAAACTACTCACAATAACCACAAGCCTAGCCCATGAAAGCAGCACAGCACAAACAAATATAAGTAGATTAGCATAGCAAATACATGACACAAATAATAATGAATGCTTTAAGGCTTTCCGTAAAAGAAAATGTAAAATCCTATGAACAATGTAATATTCCTTTTAAGGGTGAGTAAGAAACTTGCGGAGGCCAAACCATTATCCAGTATTAAATCGCACTCTACAAAAAATGTGGCGGCTGGAGGATGTACATCTAGATGGTAATCGGTGTGTGCCCTGGCTAAACATAACTGTAGTTGGCAATTGGGGTGGTTTGACAATTTTAATTAGTTTGGAATTTAAATCGCTTGGACAAACATAGTTAAATCAAATGATTTTATTATGGTTAAGCTTGAGCTTACTTAGTATTTGTTATGCCTCACCAAAGGCCAGAAATGTGGCTTATTTTATGCAAATATTAACATATTAATCATGGTTAAGTGTGGATCCAGAAGAGGATGCAGTTTATGGTACCCCCACAGCCATATTCACAGACCAATGGCAGGACAGTGATGGTTTTATGTTACTGAACAATTCTCTAGAATGGAACCTTATGTTTGTGAATGAAAGGAAGATATCTGATACGGATCTGATGCGGCTGATTTGCCCGCGGCTGGAAAGTTCGCATGAGAAAGGTGCGAACCACCAAAGGTTTGCACCTTTCTCATGTGAACACACGTACATACCCACACCCCCACCCACATCCACAACACGGCCATAACACACCCCCCACCCACACCCTCAACACACCCCGACCCACACCCCCAACATAAACAAACCCCTCTTACCTTTTTCTTCATGCGGAGTCCCTGCGGCACCAGTTCCCTTTCACTTCCGTGATCGGGAACCGGCACCGCAGGTTCCTTGTTTTTTTTTTAATTTTATTTTCTTTTACAGGGGCTGCAGGGGTTCCCCCCACAACCCACGCTCACTATCCCTGCAGCCCTGTTTTTTTCTTTTTTTTTCCACGGGTGAGGTGCGGGGGTGTCCCCCGCATCACCCCGCTCACTATACCACACAGTATAGTGAGTGGGGTGTTGCGGGGGACACCCCTGCAGCCCCCGCAGTCTTCTTCCTTTTTTTTTTTACTTACCTGTAATACTACCATCAAAGGCTCGAACTTTTGGTGTTCGAACCTTTGGTGGTAGCATTTTTAGACCTTTTTGTACGTGCGACCATTTAGATACGGTCAAAACGTACAATACCATCTGATACATCGGCTAATCATACATTATTGGGCTTGCATGGCAGATCTACAATTGATTTTTTAAATTTCTTTGTGCAAGTTGCAACTTGTGTATGATTTAACTGGAGTACAGAACTGATAATCATCGCAAAATGTTAAGACTTCACCTTGTGTTATGTTCCCTATGCAGTAATTCTCCTTTCAAGTTGCATAACATGGGATAGCATCATTAGTAGGAAGGTTTTAGGCAGTCTTTTGCATGGAAATTCTTTTTTGATTAATGTATGTGTTCTATGGGGGAAAACGTGGACCCTAACTTTATGCTAGACTGTTTTTATTAAATTGCTAATGTCTATAGGTTACAAATTATCAGTTGAAGAGTTTGAAAGCTCCCCCAAGTCTATCTTATGTGAGAAACCTGATGGTATTGTCCCACCTACTGCCCCGGGATCTTCCATTCAGGTGGCCAGGGAAGAGCCATCGCTTTTGGATCCCAACCCTCGGGGTGGACAAGCGAGGGAGAATCACCTGACTAAAGGGTAACATGGAATTGGGCAGAGAATACTAGAGGGCAAGATATGGTATTCCCCCTCTCCCCGTTTCCCATCTGAAACCCCTTCCTCAGCTTTCATGGGATATTAGCAATCCCATTCCATCTCCCCCTCCCCATTTCCGACAAATATTGGGAAGAAGAGGCCACCGAGAGTAGGGAGGATTGCCTGCATGAAATTCCTTGAGATACAAATAGAAGATTGCCACCTACTACAATTAGGTTGTCCCATTAATAGGGTCAGGCAGGGTCAGGCATTTCTTGCTGACTATTCACACCTGACTCCGCCTGACTTCTATGTGAAGTATTAAAGGTGTGGTTTTGCACAATCAGGAGAGCGAGCTGTGAATCCTGTAGGAAGTCAAGGAACAAGGAGCTGAAGGGGGAGGAGACTTGAGGATCGATAGGAGAGCAGTGTGCCGTGACGCTAGCCCAGTGCCTCAGAGGGGCTTCAGCATGGCAGACCCTGACCTTGATCCCATATGCCCTGAGAGGACCGCTCGCCAGCGCACCGTTACCCGGTGAGTTTCAAAGGGGAAAGTGATGAGAAACTCGGGAGCGTGTGGCTAGCCTGAGCGGGAAGGGAGACGACAGAATATGCAAGTGGCACGAAGCGGAAAACGAGAAAGATAGTGGAAAGTGAGAGAGAGGCGACGAGAAAGCAGAAAGGAAGAAAAAGGCTTGAAGATGAATGAGAAGGGTGCTAGTGACCCGAAAGTGAAGTGAATGTGCAACTGAGCACTGGCAAACAAAACAAGTGAGAAAGATGTCCGGGAAGGAAAAGGACAGGTGCAAAGGTGTACGAAAGCAAATAAATTAATGTGCACGAGGCACAACAAAGAGAAAGTGAACCCAAAGGGAAGGTGCTAGGGGCATAGCAAGCCGAGAGAAAGCAAGACAAGGAAGGGTCAAGTGGGCACAACAAAGTGGAAGATTACAAAGGGGTGCAGGAAGCACCGGGAAGAGGAAGGACAGGTCCAGGAAGGCGCAAGTGTGCACAGCCAAGTGGAAGATAGCCAAGGGGTGCAGGAAGCACCTGGAAGCGGAAACAATAGAAGAGAAGCAAATACGGAGGGGGCCAAAGATCAGAGTGGCCACGCTTAGGATGAGCCAAGAACCTAGTATTTTTGAAAGTCTCTGAAATTACCCCACCAGAAGGTTGTGTGTGAAAGGAACTGTAAATAAGAGAAAGGCACATCTTGACAAGTTGAAATTTTGTGTTTCAAACTGGACTCATGTTTGGGAATTGAAAGGGCCTGTCTGAGCTTAGGGAAGGGAACCCCAAGAGGCCTAACTAAGGTGAATACATAATTGACAATTTGAACTTTTTGTCTAAAACTGAAGGAGAGCCTGAGCTTCTGGAAGGGAACCCTAAGAGGCCTAACTAAAACTGATCTTGTGTTTGAGACTGAAGGGGCATGCGCTAGGGGAAGGGAACCATAAGAGGCCTAACATAGGTGAACTTTTATTTGGTGAAGCAAAGAGGCATAAGCTTCATAAGCTTGAGGAAGGAAACCCTGAGAAGTCTGGAGGAAACTGTTATATTTTTGTTTGATTTGAAACTTGGAAGGAGTGCAGCTTGGGCAAGGGAATCCACAGGAACTAAAGACATTGGGAATTGGTGCACACAATATAAGAACTTTGTGGTGAAGAGCTGATGATCAACTTATTTTTGATTGTGCTAAACATTGAGGGGATACTAACCAAGCCACACCTGGTGGGAAGACCAACGGAAACCAGCCTTGGCATATATTTCTTTTTGAATCACTATTTTTCCTTTAAAGAGACTTCCTACCAAATTGTATCAGAGAGTGAGTGCAAGCATAGGTTTAGACAGAGGGATTTTGGTTTTGGACTTTCGGACATAGACGACCCTTTGAAACGTCAGTTGAGGGAACCATCCCTTTAGAGTTAGAGCCAGTTAGGTTTTACACCACCCCAGCATTGTAGTAAATAAAGGTTTGGAAACTATAACACTTGAGTATGTGTTTCTCTTGATACCAAGCCTGCCTCACAATTACAAATTAGCACCAAAAGCTAGGTTTTTAATGAATAGCTTATGCAAGAAAGATTTACAGAATAATGTGTGGAATGAGCAGGTTCTTGCTGATATAGAGCCTTACGGTCAACGTTTTTGAGACATGGTTGCTAACTGCCCTGGCTGGAAACCTACCAATATAATTGAGAATAATATCCCAGCTGAAACTTGGAGGGAGCATTTTTCAAATGTATATTTGAAAGGAACATTAAGATTCAGCGTGTGGAAATTCTGAGGCAGTAATGAGGACTAAGGCATAGAAGAGTCCTGGCCTGATAACATTAGTTCAGACTGTTATACATTTCTGTTTCTTGGGTTTCACTATTGAATAGTATGTTTAATTTAATGATAAAACAAAACCACTTTCCTGACGCATGACAAAGGTGATAATTTTTCCAGTTTTCAAAAAGGAAAATCTAGTAATAATGTTTACAGTCCCATTTCCCTTTTTGAATTTATTTTTCTTTTAAAATATTTGCTAAGGCACTGAAAAAAGGTTGTTAATTGAGAGAACTAAACAATGTGCTAGGACCTGTGCAGTTAGGCTTCTTGGAAGGGGATGGGCCCCAACAACAGTTGCCTCCATTGTTTTTGTTAATTGCAAAATCACTTTTTACTAAACACAAACAAATTGACTCTTCGACAGCATTCGACTAAATATATTAGGGAAACTATGCAAAACCCTCAATAGGTTAGGGGTTACATCTGAAATCTTACACGTTTTGATTTATTTGCATTTAAATGTGTATTTGTATTGCATTTAAATAGTGCTTTACGCAAAAGCAATTTTCAAGTAAAAATAAAATGCTACAAAATATGTTGCGTCAAATTAGATTTCCAGGAGCTTAGTAAACCAACGAATAGTTATCCTGAAATGTTAACTCCAGTAAAGGGCAGACAATCTTATTTGGCTTGGTTTCCCTTTGTATACCTTTGAAGTGGAATTATGTCTGAATTCTTTACATCTCAATTTGAATACTGCAAATTATAATTAACTAATTTATTAGAAAAACAGTGCTTACCCTTTTTACACCTATGATCAAGAAACAGTAAAGCATTTGTTGTTCTGCCTTAAATATGGTCGTTTTAATGTGAGAAACCTGGGGGTCATCTTGCTCTTACTCACCTCTTCTCAGGTGGCCAGGGAAAGGCCTTCGCTTTTGGGTCCTGACCTTGGGGGTGGAGAAGCGAGGGGTGATCACCTTGGTGAAGGATCCTTGGAGATTGAGAGTGGGAATCCCACAGGCGAGACATGGTATTCCCCTTTCCCTATTGACGACCAACCTACCCCTCCCCAAACCCTTATGGGCTATTGTAGAACCTATACCCTCTTTGTTTCACATTGTACCTTTGATATTTGGTAGTAGTGGGACAAGAAAGATGCCTGCAGAGTACTTGCAAGGTCAGGCATGTCCCTTAAATGAGGGTCAGGCAAATCCAATTAGCAATAAACACCTGCAACCTGTCAAGTCATTGTAGGTGTATAAAGAAAGACCAGTGGAAGAGAAGAAAGAGGAGCAACAAGGAGGCCTGTGCAGGCGAGAACAGAGGACTCTTCCCGCAAGGAGGCAACCATGGAGGGACCTGAGGAGGAGCGAGGACACCGGCTAACATCCCGAGGACCTGTGAAGGCCAAGGCGAGTTGGGCTGTGGGGAAGCCTCTCTGGCGGAGATTGAGCAGCTGGGGCTGCAAAGTAGCAGAAGAGACTATCTGGGTCTTCGCAGAAGCAACGAAGTTGCCGGAATATGCGGCATCCCATCCGGTGTGCGAGCAGGGCTCACTGAGGTTAGAGTGCCAGCCGGAGAAAGGGAAAGGAAGCCGTATGAGCTGCCGGAGCGGGACACCAAAGACCGGTGAGTGTCCGGGAAACCCACTCAAAAGCCGGGGCGCTCCGGGCGGACTGCGCATGAATATCAATGCACTGTATGAATGAAAGTATCAACCCAAGCTGAATTATGCACATTAAATACGGAACTGAATGAAAGTTTGAAACCAAAGCTGCACTATGCCTATTGAATAGCAAACTGAATGAACGTTTGAAGCCACGCGAAGCTATGCATATTGAATATCAAATTGACTGTAAAACCAGGCGTCCTTAACTGGTCCCGCGAGGAGACCTCGTAATGAGGCGGTAGTGTTAAACAGGGCCGGCAGCTCTACCGGCCCTGTTGACCCCCTACTGCCAGGGTCTTAATGACCCCCATAGATTAGTAAAGACTGCTGTGCCATCTGTTATATAAGTTGCAATCTAGGTCAGCAGCAAAGCTATGTCTTGGAAAAGAGCAAAGGTAATGTTTTTTTGGTAATTTTAACAAGCCTCTTTTGGTGACTTTGTTTTTATTGTACCATATCCAGGGATGTTTGCACTTTATTAGATAGGTTCTGATAAAGCCAAGTTAAAGTAAAATGTTTGCACTTTGTAGGAGGATTTGTCTTATTGGGGTACATTTGGGATTTGGCTGTATTTTTCTTACCGTAATATTTTGGTGGTAAATTGGTGGTAAACTGTCCTTACATTTAGAGATAGTTTGTTATTACTCTATTTGGGTGATTATATATTGTTATCTTGTGTTGGTGGTAATTTTAGTGGTATCTTACTTTGTGGTATTTTCAGAATTACCTTATTTTCGTGGTATAGTGGTGAGCATGGTTTTTTATACTACAACCCCATCATACAAAAAACATTTCCTCTCTATTAGAATGTCTTTTAGTCGCCTGTAGAGAACCCCCAGGCCCATCACACTTCAGAGAACCCAATGAGTTTATTCAGAACGCCACCTATGGTTTGTGGCTGATATTACTGGCTTATGTACATCCCGTAATCTGTGTCTCATCTGACACTGTCTTCTTTTTCAGCATGCAAAGAAGGAATCACTCACAACACTTACACACACCTTCCTACCTTGCAGGTGTTTATTCACTTTTCCTTGCTTGCTATTTTAGCTACAGTTGTAAATTGGTAAATGCTTTACCGCTTTGGTATAAACATCAAACCCCTATGATTCCCCTGTGTAGAAATTATCCACAGATGCATGAATGACACCAAAATCCCAGCCTTTGTTTTTTTTAACACTCTGTATTATTATAGCAATTATAAACAGCAATACATCTTACCACATGATATCACAGCATCACCTACAATATATAAAAGAGAACAGAACAAACGAGCATAGTGCAAGAAAAAAACAAATTTGATTTTAAGCACTTTAAACGTAGAGAGAAATAAACATGCAGTACTTTTCTTTTTTTTTAACTCCCTGCACTGCCAATAAATTGTATCAACTCACATTCATCATTCTATTTTCCTCACTTGGCACTAACCAAGGCCAGTGAAGTCTGAAATTCTCGTACGTCCTTGCCGCTTTGCAGACCCAGTGCCAAACTCCTTTGCATGTGTGGGGAGCTGCCAGGTGTTTAAGTTCGTAGCTAGTACTCACTCCCACATGGAGTTCATCAGATGTAGCACCGTCTGTCCCTCTGTCCCAGCACAATCTCAATCCTTCCCCCTGATCATTCCTTAAAAAAACTCTAGGTCAGCCCTCTGTCGACGTGGATCATCCACCTACAATCCCTACCAATCAGAATAAAAGAATGTGCCTTGTACCAGCCCTCGTTTTTCAAGACAATGAAGATTTCAGCTGTAAAGCAACTGTTTCGGTTTCCCTTTCCTGCTGGTGCATATTTCTGCTCTGCACAAGAAAAAAAAAGTTCACATAAACTGAGTGTGCATCTCTTCATGGAAAATAAAGTGAATTTCAAACTGTGCATGTAAAAACATAGAATGCATTTCATTGTGCACAAAAACTGAATTATAATGTTATAGGTTGAAATGAGTAAATTGGTAATACAGTTAGTACAAGCTTAATTAGTTATGTATTTCTAATGCAGTTTGCACACATGAAAACATCCAATTTATAAAAATGTGCACCTCTTCATTCTAAAGTGACAGCACACTGTGCTAGAACGTTTTGTTTTGTTACTAAATGTTCTGAAAAAATTGTCTGCTGGCTGTTACTGAAAATGGCTGCATTTAGATATTGGATACTGCCCACAGACTAATTGCTTTTAAAAATAATGCCTACAGTTTGAAAAACTGGGCCTGGCTGAATTTACATGCTGCATATTACACACTGGCAGTAAAATCCCCATATATATATCCTTACATATCCTCCTTTTTCCGACAATTCTAGCTAACAAACCCATAATTGGAGGAAACCTGAATTCTTTTTTTTTTTTAATGTATGCGCATTGGGATAGCTCTCATTTCCCATTGTTGCAAGTAGTATAATCAACATCCTCATCTTTATAGACAAAATAACCAGCCATCCACCCATCACCAACACTGCCAAACACAACCTAAAGTGTGTTCCACCCAGGTTCCCCAGTTAAACATATCTACCTCCATTACACCCAGACTACTAATTCTTCAAAGAGGTGCTGACCAACCACTTATTTATAACCAGTTTAGCTTATGATAATTCCTCACTACCCGAATTGCTAATAATCACTTCACAGCCCCCTGATACCACCTGGGTCAGGTTTCAAACCACAGATAGCATCTGCAGCATCAGGAACAAATGGTTTACCTGGACACATGTAATTCTGTTCTTTAAACCTTATAAATTTGTCCAGATTTGGGATCAAGTAAACCTCAGGCACCCATGACTGAAATGCCACCACCTCTGTAGTTTTGATTTGTATGTATTTCCCATCTTGCCAAAATCCCACATTATGCACCTATTTAGTTTGATAAATAAGTTCAGGAGCTATATATGGACCACACAACAAGAATCCAATTTCCATTCTTTCCAAATTCACATATAGGGGCATTGCACTGCCCATTTCAAATGCAATCTTAACCTGCATTACTTCTATTTCTCTTTGAGTGATTCTCGCCGTCATCTGATGAATAATTTCCTGTGAAACAAAGTATAACGGTATATGTCCTTGAATTAATTGGGAAATTGCAGTTTAAACCTCTCTCATATAATTTGTTAACAACCTATCAAGAGGATTTACTATATTCATAATATCACTTAACACCCGGTCATGTTTAATCATCACATTTGTGCAGTGTTGCAGAATTTCAGTCTGCTCATTTAGCAGAATAACATTTTCATTGACAAATTTTACTTGCTCATCCAATCCACCTCTAATTCCATCCAGAGCCTTTGGATCATGTTCAGATCATAAGTCAATTGTTGTGCCTTGGTGCTCAACGTCCCTACTGAAATTGCATTAGCTGTAGACATTGTAGTACCTATTACAGCCCTGATAATAGACATCACCAGAGAGACCACAAGCAATACTGCCCCTCTCCCCTCCTTTTCTTTATATCCGCTGAATTCACAAAGGTCTTTTCTAATTGCATCACAATGTCTCTTATTGCCTGCTTAGCGTCCTCTTTTCTCAATTCTAGCCAATCTCCGGTCTGATCAGCCGTAAATACAGTTTTGTTAATAAATCTCTCAATCAAATTGTCAGGGATTATGGGTACATACACATTTTGATAAATTAAACACCTGTTGCCCATAATAAACCCAGGGGCTTCCTCCACTGCAATACCAGATGCTGGTAGGGGCTCAATAATAACTTGTGCTCCTGTGGCTTTAAGGCCCACCACAATCAGTGTAATCATCTTCCATGTTGCCCTTGCAATTGTCATTGTTATTCGTCCTGCAGACTTGGTCTTCACCCCCACCCGGGGCTTTCCTGGGACCTCCTCCCGTGGACTCCAGGAATCCGTCATCTCTCGCGTCCTCCGGTCCTGTGACCTCTGACCCCTGCCAAGATATCAGTTAATCGTTTCTAAATCAAATAGAACAGAAACAGATTAAATACATAGCACTATACCAATTTTACCCTTTCTACTACCTTGCGAAAAACAAAAATGTGGCCCAAAACATTATGATCCTTTACTTCCGAATACCTTTAACTAAGCACATGTTAGAGAGAAAACAATAATATTTAGATTTCACATTATTATGCATCACAACAATTTTCATGCAAAATACTTTACCACATTCTACCATAATAAGTTAACCTGATTCAGCACATTCCATCAATGCATAGTACCACACTTATTCCAAATGTGGCACTTACATTTGCATTTATCTCCACACTAAACAATATATCTGGTTTCTCATGGCGTGAGACCTATACCACCCTGTCATTAGGTTACATGCATTATGAAATAGCCAAATGCATCTTTCATTTCCATGTAATCAGTACATTTAACCTGTTTCTACCTGTTCAAGTCTCCTGACTTCATGTTTCGGATGACGGGGCTTAATTTGGTTAACATGAACAAACTGTTTTGTTACCATTTCAACCTCTGTTTTTTATATTTTATAGACTACCTGGGATACCTTATCCACTATTTCAAATGGACCTTGCCATGCCGCAAAAATTTTTATTTTTTTATTTTTACCTTGCCCGAAAGGAAACTTATATACCTGATCACCTATTCTATACTCTTTCACGGATGTCTTTTTATCATAGTATGACTTTGCACTATCAGCAGCTCTTTATAAACTTTGCTGCACGAATACAAATGCATGTTGTAAATGCTTCCTCAGTTCTTCCACATATTCGTGAACTGTAGATGCGCTCACAAGTGTCTGTTCATGCGTCCTGTATAATAAATGTTGTGGCAGTACCATTTTCCTTCCTGTCAACACCTCATGAGGACTGATACCTTTCACTTTAGCAGGAGTCAATCTAATGGCCATCAATACTAAAGGTAATTGCAAATCCCAACTAGAACCTGCCTCCGCTCCAAACTTCTTTAGTATCTCCACGACAGATCTGTTGCAACGTTCAATATTCCCAGAAGAGGCGGGCCGATATGCAATATGCAATTTCATTTTTACCCCCAATATCTGCCACACCTTGATCATTAAGGTGCTCGTGAAATGACTTCCTGTGTCTGACTCTATTCTCTGTGGTAACCCAAATCTTGAAATTATGTGATTTACCAGCAATGTAGCTGGTGTTTGCGCACTACAATCTGGTGCAGGAATACATTCTCCCCATTTTGACATTAAACATTCCAAAGTCAAAAGATAACGGTTTCCCCTACTCGATCTCTTTACAGGCCCTACATACTCGATTTGTAAATCTGACCATGGAAGAGTTAAACCTCTTTTTGCTAATGGAGCTCTATGCATTGGTGAAGCAGGTTTAAATTGTGCACAAACGAGATACACCCAGGTATATAATTCCACATCTTGGGACATGTGTGGCCAGTAAGCATAATCTTTCAGTATCTCTAAAGTTTTTTGTGAACCTCTGTGACCTGCAGTTATCGCATCATGTGCATGGTGTAACATTAGCCCTCTGATTGAAAGAGGTACCGCCCACTGTATCTGCCCTGTTATGGATTCCCTGATCATCAGACCATCCTGTATTTTAATTAGTTTTTTGTTATTTAATAACACTCTCAAGTCTTCTTTTCCTGTACAATCATTTTCAGTTAAAGGATTTTGTTCGGCGTCCATCAAATAATTATAATAGACCCCCAATACTGGGTCATCTTTTTGTGCCTTAATCAGATCCTGATCTGGTGTATCATAACTCCATTGCACTATGGGTTGTTAATCTTCTTTTGGAGCTTTAGAGCGTGTAAATGCATCTATTTGTATTTCACTAATTAAGTGTCCAATGGGCAACAATTCTCCCATAATGGCCATAATCTTGGACAATTGATCTGCTTTATCGTTTTCCTCGTTATACTCTCCTTGTCTTTTCAAATGTCCACAAATGTACCTCCAGTATACTGTTAAATCATTCTCTGACACTAATTTGTCTATAGCTTGTATCATTTTCCCATGTTTGAGGGGCTTTTTGTTTTATGTGAGCATGCCTCTCACTTTCCAGCCAGGCATATATACTACAAAGCTATTTCGTGCATAATCAGAATCAGTCACCAGGACAATTTCACTGAATTGGTTATCAACTGCAGAAGTTATTGCTTTATAAATGGCTGCTAACTCTGCTACCTGGCTTCTCCTAGCCCCAATTCTCATTCCTATACTAGGAATCTCCTCACATCTCAACCAGACATTTCCTATCCCTGACACCAACTGTTTATTGCTGTCATTTTCAATGACACAATTAGCAATTCCTTGCATGTATTTTCATCAAAAGCTTTGTGTGGTGATTGTTCAAACTCCTGCATACTGGACTCTACCTCTACTGAATCTGATACACATTCAGCTGCACAGTCATGTAGATCTGCCAACCCCTTGAGCAATTGGGCTATTTTTATTCTGCCCATATCTCACTTCTACAGGAAAGCCCTGCAATGCCAATGTCCATGAAGTAATTCTGGACTGTGCTAGATTGCCTGATCTAATCGTTTTACTCTGTAAAAACTGCAATGATTGATGATTTGTCTCAATGATCACCTTCTCCCCTCGGACAATGGGACGAAAATGTTGCAATGCCCATACAGTGGTCAGAAGAGCCTTTTCACATTCACTGAATTTAATTTCAACCTGAGAAAATGCCTTACTCGCATAAGCAATAGTTTTATGGTTCAAATTATGTTTTTGAGATAACATTGCTGACATACACTGCTCAGTGAATCCTATTTCTATAAAGACATCTTTGTTCTTAATGGGATAGGCCAAGCATGGTGCCTTTACGAGGCATTCTTTAAATTTAGCAACTATCTCACATTGCTCCTTTTCCTATTGCCAGGGTGTATACAGCTTCAATAGTTTAGTCAATGGTTGAGTGATTTCAGCATAATTTTCAATACATTTCCTGTTATATCTCGTCATTCCTAATAAACGTTTTAAACCTTTCATGTTTCTAGGATCTTTGCATTTCTGTATGGCCTCCACCTTTTTCTTTTGTGGATTTAACCCATGTACAGTTACTTCATGGCCTAGGAAATTCACCTTTTTCTTGCACCATTTGGCTTTCTGTAAAGATACTTTGGCACCCACCTTTTGCAATTAGTTAAGTACATGTCTAATTTCATCAAAATGACTTTTTAAGGTTTCATTTTTTATCAGGACATCATCTACATAGACTATGGTCCCTCTTTCCGCTGCGTCTGGCATAGCTTTTCTCAAAAATATGCCAAATTCGCTCCCACTATTGACATACCCAAATGGTGTTCTGGACCAAGTGTATTGCGTTTTATCAAATGAAAATGCAAGTAAATTCTGAATGTCTTCCGCCTATGGCACACACCAGTACCCAGATGTAAGATCTAATTTGGTTAATACCTTTGACCCATGCACTTGAGCAAGGCCTCTTTTATTTAATTCCCTCAGGTCTGCAAACAGACGCCATTGCCCATTGGCTTTAATACACCGAAAATGGGAGTGTTGGAGGTACTATGAATATGTCTGATAATTCCCCTAGACTCCAAGTTTTTAATTATCTCTGCCAATGACTCTAAGCATGCCAGTGGAAATCGATATTGTTGCACAAATACTGGATTTCTACCACACCCCTCTTGTAATGTGGCAACATGTAAATCAGTTAGGCTGCAATCATATGCGTCTTTGGCAAAAACTTCCTTAAAATCCATAAATATGTTTCTCAATTCATTCTTATCCTCTTCGCTATCACAGACATCTGCTAATACAATCTGCTCCTCTAACTATTTTGAAAATTCAGGGAAATCCTCCAATGGAGGAACCTCTGTGCTTTCTTCCAACTGTGTGGCTGTATCTCTCTGCAAAGCTACCACTTTTAAATATTTTGGCATATCAGCCTCCATTTTAATGGGCTGATTTCCTGTTTCATTTTCATTTAAGTCAAATACTATATAATTCTCCTGGTGACAACATACTGTCTCATCGGAATCATAAGGGTATACAGATTAAATTTTGAACATCCCTTTGGGTTGAGAATCCAGGTACTCTGGCAACACACCCTCTGCATCTACATATCTCTCAGGGATATTTCCAATCACCATATTATTGAAATATTCAGTATAATATGATTTTTGTCTAGCAAGGAATTCTCTTCTAAATGAATATCTAAATGAATATCTTGACATCCTCTATTAGAGCGGTGCCGTTGTGTTGCAGGCTTGACGTACCTTGCGAGCGAACATATTTTCAACAGCTCGTCCCGGAATAAGAACGGGAGAGTTGTGAATTGCTGACTGCACTCTTTCCGAGACCCTTGAGTCCATGAAAAATAACATTGGAGGATTGATCCTTCCCTCCAAAATGTTGTTTCCTGCAGACAAACAGCTACTGTAGGACCAAACTATTCCCATATCCCCGGCTATGCAGTCCAGACGTGTTGGGACATCGCATATTGGTACAGCTGGTATTCCTGTTCTTCATATCAGGAACTTTCAGCTGTCTTTTCCTTTCTCTCTCTTCATTTGTGAAGAGTGTAATTGTTGTTCTCCTGATGAAGGCGTAACTCAATTAAAGTTAAATACGCCGAAACCGGTTGAGAAACCAGTGATGAGGTCAACCTTAGACATCGATGTGACCCGTCCTAAACTGATGACCACTTGAGCAATTTGTTGTGGCCTTTCGTATATATTCATTATATATCTCTCTCTTTTTAATGAAGACAATAAGTAATCAATTGTTATGACTTTTTTAGGATAAAGTTTTAACTTACATGTATTATTGTGGTATATGTATAAATGGTTAATGGACGCCTGTGTATGAATGAGATTAATTATATGTGAAATTATGTGTTCTTAAATTCTTTCCTGCGATGTAAAACTGTTGAGTGCTATGAGTAATTCTCGATTAAAATTTGATATTCAAATAATGGATCAGGTTTAATTAAATTTCTTGATTCCCTTGCTTCCAAAATTGTATCCTCTGGATTTCTTCTTTCCGTAGTTAGTAATCCTCTATTATCCACCATGAATTTGACGGACCCCTCTCCAATATCTACCAATGGGGTATATTCATAATCCAGCCCCTGCTGTTTCATGGATTCATTCAAGCACACAAATGCATCAGAATCCTTCATTTGCTGTCCATTCTTGCGCTTTAGTGTTATAGCAGGAATAGTAATATCCTTCTTCACCTGTAGTTCAATTGCATTTGGCACCAATTGTACACAATGATAAGCCTTTCTTTTGTCTTCAAGTTCGGGTGCGGGCCCGCCTAGCTGGGGCCATATTTTTTGGTTAAGGAAATCTAACACCATGCACATCCTGTGCATGATATCATTGCCCATATAAAAATCATTTTGTGTTCCACTCACTATCCACACATTGTGGTAGATGTTTTTTTGTCCAACATTAATCTTTAGCATGCACCTTCCTGCAATTCGATTTTCAAAATCTGGATTGTCCAAACCAGAGATGTATTGGTTTCTAATTCTTAATTTCGGGATCTCCTCCCTTTCCATCATTCTCTGCAGTAGTTTCTCATTAATAAAACTGCTTTCCTGTTCAAGCGCCAAAGTGGCTTTTATAATTTTAGAATGGCCATTTATACCAATATGAATCCATGGCTGCTCATCTTCCATATGTATTTCGGCAAGGGTGGTGATGTGTTTTTATGTGTCTGCTTTAGGGATGGGGTTCTGTTTGCACTTCTTCTCTTTTAAATAGAAGCGCAATGTGTGTTCATCTATTTCAGTTAGCCATTTCTTCCTAGGATCCAAATAAATCTGCACAGATTGTTTTTCTTTTTCACTTTGCATTTTGTCCTGACACATCAAAATAACGGTGAGACTAGGCACACAGCTATTTTGGAGGTACACCTCCACTGCATCATTCGATTTTTCAACAGTATGGCATTCATTTACACTTCTGTTTTGTAACTTTATTTTCTTAGACCTTAATGGTTTTTTTGGTTAAATACCACAGAACCCCATTTACCCCATCAATGAGAGGAGACAATCTTTTCAGGCAATCTGTTCCCATCAAGAATGGAATTTCACAAATAGATGTCAATACTTCCTGTTTCATTCTGTGTTTTCCTTATGTCAACTTCAGTGACACCTTCGATAGGCACCTCCGTGCCGCTAAAGTTATGTACTGGGCCTTCACTCTTTCTCACTTTGATCTGATTCTGTAGAGATCTCCCTTCATTGATACTTTTTACCAATTCTTTGGAAATAATTGTGGCCTGTGCACCTGTGTCAACCATTGCAAATTTATTGCATTTCTCTTCCACAGTAATGGGAGCATAATATCTGTCTTCAAATTCCTCTAATACACACAAAAAGTGTGAATTTTTAGTGATTTCAGAATTCACTTTTCTCAGAGCCTTCTCACTCTTGGCTAAGCACATCGATAAATGAAAGGACATTTTTCCCTCCTTTCTGTCCATTTCCATTTGAGCCTTCCCTATCTCCTCATGTTCAGAGGTCATTTGGAGTGTGGCCACTGTTCACCCTTCCATCCGGGGATCATCAGAGTTCACACTGCAATTCTCCAACTGAATATGCGTATAAACATCACCTGATAATTTGTCATTTCTAATTCTGCGCTTTTGTGGGTATTTGGCATGATACCAGTCTTTTTAATTTCTTTAAAAATCTGTGGCTCAAAGAACTCTTCAGGTGATTGAGCTGTACCCTCCTTTTTAGTACTTATTCTTCCTGCCTGTATTTTATTAGCATCTTGATTGTCTAGGGAGGGTGTTCTAACATTCACATCTACTCCCTCATCAATTATTTTATCCGTGCATGAGTTGTCCTTTTTAAATCTGTCTCTTTGCTCCTTTGGAATTTCATGTTCTTCTCGTTTTCCTTTTTCATTTGTACAAATTTCCAACGTTTGATTCAACGCCAGGTTAAACCAAACCTCTTTTTTAGATGCGTTTGCAATTTTTGCCTCATGTTCAGTTGCAGGTATTCTAGTTTTTTTAAAAACAATAAACAGCTCAGGGTCATTATGCAAAACCGGATCAGCGGAATCTGTCTTTATATGATTGCAGTTGACATGAATATTTAGTCACTTATTATCAGAAGCCACCAGGTCACTTCTTTGACCTTTTGCCCCTTCATTTGATGACTGTTTTTGAGCTGTAGAGAGTTTTCCGGTGTCCAGTTAAAGGTGCGAATGAAAAAGATTTGAATGCAATAGGTTCGGGTACATAGGATCGAAAACAAAAGGTTTGATTTTTTTTATTATATATTTATTGTTGGGTTTCCATATAGGTCAAAAAAGTGGTTTTTACCACAAAAACAGGGGTTGGGGTTGGGTGGGGGGCCCCCCAAAAAAAAAAAATTGTAAACAAAAAAATTCATTTTTCGAACCTTTTGTTTTCGGTCCTTTTGTTTTGAACCTATTGTATTTCGAAACTTTTCATTCTCACCTTTAACCTAGAACCAAGTTTTCCTATTTGTTCAGCTAACATTTTTACTTGGGCCTCGAGACACTGGAATCTTTCAATTTCTCTAGAATCTTCTCTTTGCGGCCTATGGCGATATTGGTTGTTCTACCCCTGGTTAAATCTATTTTGGTATCTCTCAGGAGAGTGATTCCTATTTGAATTGTTTCTGAACTCTTGATTCATGTGAGGGGGGGAGCAGGGTGTACCTATTCTTTGGTTGTAATCCCCTGGTGGCAGTGATTGATTGTATTGACATGGAGCATAGGTCATATTCTGCCTTGTATCCTGTCTCTCATTTTGTGAGTACTGTCCCCTATGCTAATTCTCATTTTCAGTAAATTGATCCACATACCATGGTCTGTCCTGGTTACCATATATAATGGTGTTGGGGTCAAATCTGTTCTGTGTCCCCAATGTCTGATAGGGACTATTACTTCTTTGATCTTGATTTTGTCTCCGATTATTGTTCATGCCTGACATATTGGGTCGATATCCTGCCCGGGGTCTGTCTCCTAACTACCTAGGGCTAATGTAACTCTCCCTATTACTAGAATCATGTGACTGAAACATCAGTGCGGAGGGCGACAACCTCTGTGGAGTACCCCTCTGTTTGGATGTCATATTATTTTTGCCTGGACTTTGAGCGAACTCCAGTGACATTTTAGCCGACCTGATCTCCATTACTGTTCCTGAGGATTCTTTAGATTTTGATCTTGTTTCTTTCATTTTATTGGCCTCTCTACCCTGACAGTACAGCACTTCATACAGTTTTGTACTTTGGTGCACAATCCGTTCAAGGGACTTCTCACGATCAAACTTGCGGACTAACTGTGATATAATATCTTTCTGCAAGCCATAAAAATAGGCAGTTTTAAACGTATTGGAATTGGGATTAAAAGATACATCAAAACGAGAAAAAGCTCTTTTTAAATCTTGAAGAAATTGGCGAGGTCATGTATTTGGCCCAGCTGCGATCGTGTATGCAACTTTCTTTGCCTCCTGTAATGACTGGAATGGAGAAAAATGACACCTAATCTCTTTTTCAAATTCTGCGCATGCCATATTCTCCTGTTCATTTAATCCCCTGATGATGCTCGCTGTGGGAGCATCCAGAGTTAAGTGAAAGTATTGTCTGTATTGTTCCTTGGGTATGTGTAGGGCTTTAAATATATCATGCACCGCTTCTAAGTGGTCCTCTATACAGCACTCTCCTCGGTTTGATCAGGGCCTTGATTGACTTCATTATCCTGATAGGGCTACTTGGCGCTATATCTGGAATTGCATTATTTTGTGGTTCAACACTTGTCCCCGGTGTATGGGATTGGTGGCAACCCTCAATGGGTGAGTCAAACCCCCCAAAGGTGCTGCAACCAAGCCCAGACACTGGCACAATCACTGGGGTGCTATCTCCCCATGTAGAAATGAAATTCACCTCAATGCCATTGAATGTGGTGCCCTGTCGCTTGTCTTGGGACCTGAAATCACATATCTGCTGTTCCAAATCCTTGCACGTTTTAAGAAGTCGGTCTGCCTCCTTACGCAAGTATGTGTTTTTATCACCCATTTTATCAATCACATTTTGCATATCGCTCATTTGCATTTGACATTCATTAAACTCTTTGTCTCGCTTGTCCCTTTCTTGAAACATTTTAGCTATCTCTTGTTCACCAGTCTGAAGCTCACCTTCTTTCTCTAAATTCTCTCTCTGTAAAACTTGTATTTCGAAAATAGCCTCGTCTTTGGGGGTAATTCATAGAAATCAGCGCACGAGTGGCGCACGCGGCTGGTGCACAGAGGGAACGTGCGCTAGTCTGCGTCAGCCGCGTGCGCCAAAACCCATTTCAGCGCACAGCGTATTCATGGATACTTCCATAACCAGCCGTGGCGCAGAGTGGCCCAGTGAGCCAGCAGCAGTGTCAGTTACGCCCCCAAACCCACCCTGTGTGCCAAAAACATAACACAAATCCCCTACATGGTGCAATGGCCAGTGGACCAGCATACAGCCCCCCAACCACAAAAACGCATGGAAAACTCCCTGCGCACCCCTCGGAATATGCATACCCCGCTTACACTAGCAAAAACGCATGGGAAAGTCCACGCACAACCCCGGAATACACGTACGCCAGTGAAATCGCATGTGAAAGTCCATGCGGACCCCCGGAATACACGTACCGCGCTCGCGACAGCGAAATCGCATGTGAAAGTCCTCGCGCACCCCCAGAATACGCATACCCCGCTCGCGGCCAGACCATGGGCCGCAGGCAGCCCATCACCCCAGATCATGCCCCGCAGGCAGCCCATCATCCCAGACCATGCCCCACAGGCAGCCCATCACCCCATACCATGCCCCGCAGGCAGCCCATCACCCCAGACCATGCCCCACAGGCAGGCCACATGGCACCATGCACTCGGGAGCACCGACACATGTCCCCCCCCACCCCCATTGACGGGCACCTGCCAGCAGGCCCCGACTCATGTACCCCCCCAAACCCCCCAGTGACGGGCACCTGCCAGCAGGCCCCCACTCATGTCCCCCCACCCCCCACACGACTCCATTGACGGGTACCTGCCAGCCGGCCCAGACGCATGTCCCCCCACCCCCCCAACCACCCCCATTGACGGGCACCTGCCAGCAGGCCCCGACTCATGTCCCCCCACACCCTCAACAACCCCCATTGACGGGCACCTGCCAGTAGGCCCCGACTCATGTCCCCCCACCCCCCACCCCCATTGACGGGCACCTGCCAGCAGGCCCTGACACATGGCCCACCAAACAACATTTCCTAACAAAACAGACCCATGCCCCTAATGCCAACTCAAATCCCCTTGCCCCCCACTACAAGCATGCAAACATCCACTGCACCCAGTCCCAAATTACCCATGCCATAACAGTCTTAAAAGAAACACCATGCTCATGGATAAATGCACAACAGAGCCACACAGTGGCAACACATGACTGAGGCAGTGTACATTGAGACATGCACAAAACCAAGGATAGTACACAACACCAATCATGGAAGTTAAAATAAATGTATTGAAAACATAATGAAATAACATAATGAAAATAAAACTTGCAAATGAATAAATAATGAAAGCTATTACCAAAAAAAAAGAAAATGTAATAAAAAACAAAAATCCCTGGCATGAAAAAAGAAAAGTGGTCCCTCGCCAATGTCAATATCAATCAAATAATCAAAAAAAAGAAAACCATTGATCCATGGGAATTGTAAAAAAAGAAAGTATGTACAAGTCTTCAACTATATACAATCCAAGTCCAAAGGGTCCATGATCCCAAAACAAAAGGAAACCTAAAAAAAAGACATATGAATAAAAAACTATATACATAAAGTGGAGCAAAGTCCATGAACTGCAAAAAAAAATGAAAAAACAAAGGAAACCTAACCCTAAAGAACTATGTACAAAGGCCGCGGGCAAGTCCAACGGTTCACTTGTGGATTTTCCGGGCCAGGGCATCATCGAACTCCACCTCGATGTTCCAGAGGCGGGCCTCTTCCCTGGCCTCGAGGTCTCGCAGGGATGCAGCCATGGCCTCCTCCAACTCCCTGCGAGTTGCCTCGAGGCACTCAGCCCACCTCAATGCCCTGCGCATGGAGTTCTCCGCCCTGACCATAGTGAGCCGTGCCTCCTCCGCCCACTACCGCTCCGCATCTATTTGCTGGCCCAACCGCTGCCACACGGAAGACACTCCCAATCCAGGGTCCTCCTGCCCTCCAGCCGATGCCTGCCCCTGTGATGTTGTTGGCCCTGGGCCTTCATCGCTTCCACCATGAGCCTGCTGCTGCCGTGCATGTGCCCTGCTTGTCAATGCCTGCACGTCCTCCTCTTGCTGGGTCCAGTTGGTAGGGTGGCCACCCCTTCTGGACCTCCGACTCCGACTGTGGCAGGGATGTGTCTTTCACCAGCCTGGCCGCTGGGTAAGGGGCAGCTCCACAGGGCGCCCAGGTGATACTGTCATGACTCCGCTATCCAGGTGGTCGTGGTGGTGGAGGAATCGGCGGCGATATGTGAGTGTCCGTTGCATCCATTCAGGGGCTTATGTTGCACAAGATCCTCCCAAGATGGCGGAACCTTACGGACCTGTACCGAACCAGCCTCCTACAGTGTCTACTGTGGAGGAGCCTCCGTCCCCGAACGGTCAGGTGACCGTATTTCAGGCAGGAACGCAATCCCAGCATTGCGTCGCTACTTCGTATACAGACGCTCCGTAAGTTTTGCAACTAAGAACCTCTTCGTGCAGCCTCCTAGCTCTATGTGCTTTCTTTTCTGCCTACTACCTATACCTTGTATCGTTTCAGAAATCTTACCTGCAAACACTTCTACCATCCCCGCTCTTTGTGTGAATCTGTTACCACGTTCAGCCGCTGTTTCTTCCTCTCGGCGAATCAACGCTATCCAAGACAGTACTCTGCCCGGCAACGGTAGGAAACACTACGGGGGCTTCGCGGCTATAACCTGCTTCCTACTCAACCCTCTTTCATTCTGCCCTTAGACTTCACCTCCTTCCTCCCGTGGTTTCCATCCTCCAGTTCCACCCTCGGAGCTACGGAACGAAATCGTGATCTCCTCTGGGTTCCTATTCAGGTACACTACGTTCTCTCTAGAAAACTCCAACCTGCTGCTTACTCCATCTTTTCCCATTTCTAACCTGTTTCTTTTGCATACATTAGACTCCAGCCTTCGCGCCTGTTGTCCGCATTACCAGACTCAACCCAGTAAACACGTTTCGAGGAAGACGCTCCACCAGTCTCCTGAAGAGCAGCAACAGGGTTTTCTACCCCAGAGGGTTTCCCTGGGATTCCTGCAGTGCCCAGTTCCTCCCCTTTGGTAGGCTGGGAACGGTAGGGACCTCGAGGGGATTCTCACAATCTTCTTGTACGCCTCTGCTGACCAGGTTAGTGATTCCGTGACAAAGTTCCTCATTGTGGTATTGGAAGACTCTCAGAGATTTGACAGATACTTGGACAGGAAGATGGCACGGAGGGTGACTGGCGCATAGGAGGTTCAGTTGAGGAGGGGGTCGCTAGAAGATCCAGCACACGGAGGAACCCAGCGCCGGTGACCTGTCCTAGTAGGCTGACGCGGTCAATGAGGTATTCGAAATGACATGCATTGTCTACACGAGAACTCTGCACGTCATCCAGAATACCACATTGACGCATCGCCACCCCAGCTAGGACAGGATCAATCCAGTCACGGATTGCCACGTCCACAGGGAGAGGAAGGCCAGTTGTTGTTCGTGCATCCCCTCCCTGAAAACGGGTCTGGACGAAGGCATCCCTGCTGGTGCGGGATGATGCAGTCACAGGATCGGGGACAGGATTACACACAGGCACCTCCGCGGCGGCCTGTGCTGCTTCCTGTCCCTGCCCCTGGACTGCACCACTAGCACCAATGGAATCCCCCCTCCAGGCCCCGTGCGTGGGCCTTCCACGGCCTCCTCCTCAACCAAACCCCCCACCAACCTGGATGACTCTCTGCCATCTTCCTCCATAGGCCCCTGTGGGGGTTCAGCTGCCCCTACTGCTGCCGAGGAGTCCACCTCCAACCTCTGCCTCTTGGACCTTCCCTCAGCAGCTGCGCCCATGGATGCGGCACCAGACTCCTCACTCCCGGAAGAGATGACAATGTGGGAGGGGAGCTGGGCCTTGCGTCTCCGGCTGGCGGTGGGATCCCTGCCTCTGTGCTCCACGGCACCGTCTCCGGCCTCTTCATTAGTTGATGCTGCAGACAGGGAGAGACAGAACAAAGGCATCAGGGCACTGTACAATGGTCGGATACACACGTGACAGTTGCACATGAGTGGCAGTGTCAAACTTCACAGATGGCATCACACTCCCCAATACTCATATCATTTGAACCCACACACATGCACAAAAGGACAGGAATTGTGCAGCAGGCAGCAGCATCCATACACAGTCACACCAGCATGAACATCCGAAGCTTGGCATGACGTCACAAGCAACATGGGGAGTGCCGAACACATGCACACACGCAACAGACAGACATGCATCTGTGCATCTCCACCACCTGTCACAGTGCAATCATCGGCAACTATGTCACATCTGCCAATCGGGTTCCTACATGTCTGTGTCACATGCATCCATGGTGTATCACTGTTGCACACATGTGAAACACACACGCACATGTATGCTGTGCACATACATGAAGGTGGAACCAGCATCCATGTGTCATACCCCAACCATGCCATAGTACATACCCAGAAATACTTACGTGTGCCTCTCCAAATGCAGTTGTGCATCGTGCTTTGGAACACATACACCATTGATGTGCATCACACATGACAGGACTCGCATGCAGCACGGTCATGTCCCTGCACATACACTTCCATAAATGGACCTTTTCAGACATATGTCCAAGCTGCACACTCCTGGCACACCTCAACATGCACTGCATCCAATAAGTACGCATGGACATTTACCGCTCGACTCCGGACCGGTCTCCCTCTCGAGGAGCTGGCGGTGAAGCGCTAGATTAATGCGTTCCAGGACCCTCATGTCGTCGGTGGTAAGGTGGACCCGGCGCCTCACTGCATCCGCTGCTTCCAAGAGGCGCCGTGCCTTCATGAGGGTCCTGGACCTGAAGTCCTCCCCGCACTTACGGATGTGTTGTATGTCGCGGGTTGCCACCCCCTCCGCATTGATGGCAACCAAGATGTCCAATATTCTCAAAACGGCAAATAGCCACAATTGGGGATTTACAAACTTCTTACTCAGTGGAGCAATGTCTGCTATCTACAAAAAGAAGTTCAATTCCTAAAAGGTGCAACAATTATCATGGGTATCCTATCTTGCAGGTAAGTAGCACGTAAGTAGCACTCTGGTGCTCAACAGTACAAATGTTATTAGTTATACAAAATTCATAATTAAAAAAGTCATCATAAAAAATGATCATCTCACATAAAACAATCAACCACTTTTAAAACCACACAAGTGAATCAGCTTTAGTAAGTTCTAAACTTAAATTTGATCTCTGGTTAAACCCGTATGGCTTAATCACACTGAGTCCCCTAGCCTCAGATGTTATTTTGGCTATTTCAGATTTAAATTTTTCAAAATCCCAACTTGTACAAGTTTCTGTCCCATTATCACAACAATGTAGGACATTCTTCAGGGGTGTGTAGTGTATTGTGTAGATCTTATTCAAGGTGAAACCATGTATTCAAAATTCAGTCTTCTTAGAAAGACGATGCACCCTGTTGATTATATAAAGGAGGCACTATATTACTCTCTCTTGTCACAATATTAGTCCATTGATTTATACTAACTGTAAAACCCTTATCCCCATAAGGGTGAAAAGTGTGTTATTCATTACCTACCTTTCTAACTCGAGGATTCTCTATCCTGGAGTCTTCTTAAACCTTGATTGGTTCAATAACAGCAGAATTCCAATAACTTAAGAACTTAATGCCTGCTTTCCTCTATCTTCTGTCCTAGTATACAATACATACTGGCATTAGACTCGTATTGACCACGAATGATGTATTATCAAATCTCATTTACATAACAGTGGTGTCTTACCTTATTATTATAAGCGTATGGCACCCAGCGTCATTCCATCAAGTCATGATGAATTCCAATTTTTCAAAATCTTTCATATACCCAACAGACTGTCTGTTTCCTGAAAGATATAATCGCGGAGACAAAAAATGCCCTCAAAGGTTTGTCCGCTTCTATGAATCTAAGTGCATATGTTAATTGAGTAAAGAACAAACACTTACTCATATGATAATGTAGGAGAGGATTCTCTCCAAGGTGTCCAGCCAAACTGTTTGGTTGGCGCTTCCCAACAAAACTGGGGGGTTCTCCTCCTCTCTTTGGTGGCTGTAAGGAAAACGAAAAACACTCATGAAGACCAGATGTCTTTTGTCCATGAGTGAAAGACTATGGTCCTGAAAAGTACTCACTTGGGCGGTCTCAAAATTCAGCAGGTAACATGAGCCACAATACGACCCCGAATGGATTAAGTTCTTGAGCCTTAATCCCGAGATCGCTTCCGCGGGAGGCGCGATGACATCACCACGCCGAGCGCAAGTGTAAACATTACGTCGCGCGATGACGTCACCACGTCACTTGCGTGCAGACACGGACATGGGAAATGTAGTCCCAGAAACTCCTCATAACGCCCTGTGTCAGTGGGAGAGTGTGCCTGACATACAGAGGCTAGAACTCCGCCCCAGATCTGTCCCTCCAACCTCCACCAATGGGGTATAGCCAATATTATTCAAAAACATATATGTTGTTTCCAGTAATACAGCCGCATCACTACCTGGCCATAGTGTCAGAAACATTTTTTTCAACAACTACATCTGTTCATATTACAATTAAACAGAGCATATATAAACAAAGTCCCGCATAGATATTGAGCGTGGAAAAGGCAACAAGTATGCAAACATATTTTTTCCAAACCAATACATCTGTCGTATTACAATTAAACAGAGCATATATAAACAGAGTCTTGTGTAGATATTAAGCGTGGAAAAGGCAACAAGTTTGCAAACATATTGGTACATTCTAAGCCAAATGTAAAACTGTAACCATTCTGTATACGCATCTCGCCCCCAGCATACATCTCTAATATGACACTCTGTGAGCTATGAACCATAGTTTGAGAACTCTGGTAACAGCATAATTACATTTTCACCAAAATCAATTCCAAACAACAACGATCGAGTCAAAACAAGCTGCCTAGGCATTATGCCACTCCACCCCTTCATTCAACCCGTGGAGGTGGCTTTTTGACACAAATATCAATTTCTGTTCCAACTGAAGTAACTTCTTATTGATCAATTCCTGTGACTCCTCTTTAATCTGTTTCAGAATCACCCATTCAAATTCGTTACTAGTATGTTTCTTTTCCAAAAAATGTTTCACCATAGGTGCTTGTTCAATTCCATTCCTAATGCAGCTTCTATGCTCGATCATCCTTGTTTTACATTTTCTGTTAGTTTTCCCTATGTACATAAGTTGACAGGGACATCTGATTAAATAAATGACATTTCTCGTTTCACAGTTTGTATGTTCTGTCATTTTCCATGTTCTACCAAAGCCCACATCCACAGTCATAGTTTTCCTAGTTTGCGTACACATTGTGCAATTACCACAGGGATAGTGTCCCAGTACTGGTGGGAGTCCCCATAGGTTGGTCTGTTGACGTACTCTCTTCCTATTCTTTACATCATTTCTCATGACTAAGTCACGTACAGTAGTACTCTTTTTAAAGGCTATAATCGGATTTCCCATTTCCTTAGTCATAATTTTCTTCCAAGTTCTGTGAATGATACTCTTGATCTTATACGAGAGGTTGCTAAATGTGTTTACAAACACCAAAGGGGTCTCTTGTTTCTCCATCTCTATGTATGTGTTGGTCTAAGAGTGCTTCTCGATTGTTGTTAAAAGCTCTCTTAGCAGCTTTTTTAACTAGGGAGGTGGGATATCCTCTGTGTACCAATTTGTCGATAAGAACATTTGCCCCATTCTCGTATGAGGTATTAGTACTACTGTTCTTTTTCAAACGAAGAAATTGTCCAAAAGGCAGATTGTTTTTTACATGTTGTGCATGGTGGCTGTTATAGTGCAATAATGCATTCCTATCAGTCTCCTTAGTAAATGGTTTAAACAGCAGCACCCCTTGATCATGATAGATGCAAATATCTAAATAATGTATTTGTTCATTATTAATATTGCTAGTGAACTTCAGGTATCTGTTCTGTGAATTCAACCATTGTACAAATTGCTTGGATTCCTCTTCACTCCCTTTCCAAATAATAAAAACGTCATCTATGTAGCGTAGCCAACATAGGATGTTCTCTTGGAATGGATTACGGTTGGTATACACTACTGTTTCCTCAAACATATTCACGTATAAATTGGCCACATTTGGTGCCATTTCCGCCCCCATGGCCGTACCTTCTATCTGTTTGTAGAACTGGCCCATAAACTGGAAAAAGTTATTCGTGAGGGTAATTTCCGTACTCCATTTTATGATGGAATTGGAGACTGGATATTGGTCATCTCTGTTCAGTAAGGTTTCTTCTACTACCTCTAGCGTTGCTAATTGAGGTATATTAGTGTATAATGCTTGTATATCTAGACTCATTAGCAAATTCACATTAGGATCGAAATTATTTCCCTCAATTCTGTTGATGGCATCTGTTGTATCCTTTATATAGCTTTTCATATTAGGAATGAACGATCTTAGATAAAAGTCCACAAATTTAGAGAGCGGTTCTAGTAGAGAATTAACTCCTGAGGCGATTCGTCTGCCCGGGGGTTTCTCCAAATTTTTGTGAATTTTAGGGAGAATGTAAAATATAGGTATTCTTCCATTCTCTCTGATTAAGTACTCACCCTCCTGTTTGCTAATCATATCTTGTTCCACCGCTTTAGTAACCTTCTCTTTGATTTTACTAATAAGGTCATTACTAGGATCTTTATCTAGCTTTTGGTAGTGATTAGCATCAGAAAGGAGGTTTAGACACTCCTCAATATAATAATTTTTATTCAAAACCACTATTGCGCCCCCTTTGTCAGCCTGCCGTATGACAATTTTCTCGTCCGCCCCCAAGTTTTTCAAAATATGTTGTTCTGCTTTACTCAGGTTGGAGTGATGCGTTATTCCCTGAGATTCTAAGATGTTGATTTCCTCCATCACCTTCTTTTCGAAGACTTTAGATTCAGGAGTGTGAGAATTATATGGAGCGCAAAAAGTGGAGGGGTTCCTAAGGCCACTACAATTCTCACCTCTCTTAAAGGGGGTATCTTTAAAGAATTCTTTCAAATGTACTTTGCGCATAAATTGATTGAATTCAACCCTAAATTCATAGGGATTATGGTGTTTGGAAATCACAAAATTAAGTCCTTTGTTAAGTACCTCTGCCTCTTTTTTAGACAGAATTACATCTGAGAGATTGACTACCAACCCCTGTTGCTGCGTGTCTGCATCCGCTCTGGTGCCCATTGCCTTTGATTTTCTCCCCTTCCTAAAAAAGACTGTCGTTGGTTATCCCCTCTACGACTATTACCTCTGGACCCTCTGCCCCGACTCGGTTGGGTGCCTCCGCTATTGGTTGGGGGGTCACTGTATTCGTCATACTCAGAGGCCCCATCACTAGAGCTATAGGAGTTATTGCGGAAACGTACTCTCCGATTCTGCCTCGGGTTTGGTCTCGGTTCTCCAAATTTGTAATCTTTGTTAGTATAGCCAAAAGCATTCTCATGGGTGAAATTCTGTATATCTTTCTTCATTCTTTTAATGCGTTCGGAAATGGTTTCAGTTTTAAATTCCTGCATCTCTTTAAGATGTTTCTCTAAGCCTTTCTTGAAAGCTTCTACATCGAACTGTTTCTTTATTGCCTCCTCTAGATCTTTTAAGTCTATTTCAATCTTTTTAGCTGTTTCTTGTGCAGTTTCTATAATAAGTATCAGCCAATCACGGCCGCACTTATTTGCGATATAACTCCACTTCAGTTTAAATTCTGGATTATCCAAAAAAGGCGGGGTTCATTTCTAACTGTCAGCCCTTGGGGCAAAGCTACATTTTTTTACATACTCTATCATGATTATTGCATGTAATTCAGTACGTATACGTCTCTTTCTCATCTCTACAAGTTCATCCCATTGGTCGTCTTTGCCAAGGGTATCTAGATCTTTGTTAAGGCCTATTACAGGCAAAGATTCCATGAGCTTACGTACGTTATCATCATTATAGGCTTGACACTTTTCTGAAGTCATGTTGAAGCAAGCCAATATCTGCAAAAATACACTAGGATAGAAAGGAACGTGCAACTAACCACGTTAGCCACCAAGACCCTAAAGGTCTCCAAAATGCAATATTCTCAAAACGGCAAATAGCCACAATTGGGGATTTACAAACTTCTTACTCAGTGGAGCAATGTCTGTTATCTACAAAAAGTTCAATTCCTAAAAGGTGCCATAATTCTCATGGGTATCCTATCTTGCAGGTAAGTAGCACGTAAGTAGCACTCTGGTGCTCAACAGTACAAATTTTATTAGTTATAAAAAATTCATAATTAAAAATGTCATCATAAAAAATGATCATGTCACATAAAACAATCAACCACTTTTAAAACCACACAAGTGAATCAGCTTTAGTCAGTTCTAAACTTAAATTTGATCTCTGGTTAAACCCGTATGGCTTAATCACACTGAGTCACCTAGCCTCAGATGTTATTTTGGCTATTTCAGATTTAATTTTTCAAAATCCCAACTTGTACAAGTTTCTGTCCCATTATCACAACAATGTAGGACATTCTTCAGGGGTGTGTAGTGTCTTGTGTAGATCATATTCAAGGTGAAACCATGTATTCAAAATTCAGTCTTCTTAGAAAAAAGATGCACCCTGTTGATTATATAAAGGAGGCACTATATTACTCTCTCTTGTCACAATATTAGTCCATTGATTTACACTAACTGTAAAACCCTTATCCCCATAAGGGTGAAAAGTGTGCGGAAGCGATCTTGGGATTTAGGCTCAAGAACTGAATCCATTTGGGGTCATATTGTGGCTCACGTTACCTGCTGAATTTTGAGACTGCCCAAGTGAGTACTTTTCAGGACCATAGTCTTTCACTCATGGACAAAAGACATCTGGTCTTCATGAGTGTTTTTCGTTTTCCTTACAGCCACCAAAGAGAGGAGGAGAACTCCTCAGTTTTGTTGGGAAGCGCCAACCAAACAGTTTGGCTGGACACCTTGGAGAGAATCCTCTCCTACATTGTCATATGAGTAAGTGTTTGTTCTTTACTCAATTAACATATGCACTTAGATTCATAGAAGCGGACAAACCTTTGAGGGCATTTTTTGTCTCCGCTATTATATCTTTCAGGAAACAGACAGCCTGTTGGGTATATGAAAGATTTTGAAAAATTGGAATTCATCATGATTTGATGGAATGACGCTGGGTGCCATACGCTTATAATAATAGGGTAAGACACCACCGTTATGCAAATGAGATATGATAATCCATCATTTGTGGTCAATACGGGTCTAATGCCAGTGTGTATTGTATACTAGGACAGAAGATAGAGGAAAGCAGGCATTACGTTCTTAAGTTATTGGAATTTTGCCGTTATTGAACCAATCAAGGTTTAAGAAGACTCCAGGATAGAGAACCCTCGAGTTAGAAAGGTATGTAATGAATAACACACTTTTCACCCTTATGGGGATAAGGGTTTTACAGTTAGTATAAATCAATGGACTAATATTGTGACAAGAGAGAGTAATATAGTGCCTCCTTTATATAATCAACAGGGTGCATCGTCTGTCTAAGAAGACTGAATTTTGAATACATGGTTTCACCTTGAATAAGATCTACACAAGACACTACACACCCCTGAAGAATGTCCTACATTGTTGTGATAATGGGACAGAAACTTGTACAAGTTGGGATTTTGAAAAATTAAAATCTGAAATAGCCAAAATAACATCTGAGGCTAGGGGACTCAGTGTGATTAAGCCATACGGGTTTAACCAGAGATCAAATTTAAGTTTAGAACTGACTAAAGCTGATTTACTTGTGTGGTTTTAAAAGTGGTTGATTGTTTTATGTGACATGATCATTTTTTATGATGACTTTTTTAATTATGAATTTTGTATAACTAATAAAATTTGTACTGTTGTGCACCAGAGTGCTACTTATGTGCTACTTACCTGCAAGATAGGATACCAACGAGAATTGTGGAACCTTTTAGGAATTGAACTTCTTTTTGTAGACAACAAAGATGTCCAGCCAGATCCTCTTCCGTCCATCATTGTCGGAGCGTCTTCTTCCGTAGAGGGCATCATAATGCACCAGGACTTGCTCCACCAGGGTGCCAACCTCTCCTGCTGTGAAGCTGGCAGCTCTCTGCCTTTCTGGCTGGGGGTTGCCAGTGGTGTCTGATGGTGTTTTCCCCGACATGGCAATCCCCGAGGCAGGTGTGGGTGGGCAACTGGGTCCTGGTGCTGGGCTGTGGAGCGATGGAACTTCAGTTGGGAGTCTTCTGTTCCAGCAGGGGTGGTCACAGCAACTGGACCCCTGCAGATGGCTGACGTGCAGGCAACAAATGGTAGGGCACGTGGCCAGCAGGCAGGCAGGCAGGCAGCAGCAGATAGCTGGTGGGAGTCTGCTCAGGGCTCTGGGGGCAGGAAAATGGCCTTCTGGTCAGGAGTGTGGTCTTCCGTGTGTTGTCGCGTGGCCAGCTTGATACGTAGTGATTTGGCATGTGAAAAAACACCACATCAGCGTGTAATTCGAGGAAAGGCCGTTAGCGCGTAAGGACGTATGTGATGTAACATGCGCAGGTGTTTCCCTCAGCATGGGTGCATCCGCACGTGCAAAAAAATCACGTCCTCGTGTGAATGCGTGTAACTCGAGGAAAGGGCCTTAGCGCGTAAGTGATGTTACGCGTGCAGGTGTTGCCTTCAGCACGGGTTAAAGGTGAGCGCGGGCCAGCAGACCACCGTACGTGCTGTTCGTGGAGACCGATGCGTGTGTTTACTCTGCTGGAATCACACGCGATTACTTCACAGCTCTGAAGTCCATGCCTCTTCTTTTGGCGGGGTGTTGCCCACGCGCACAAGCGCGTGTGTTTTTTATTTTTTTTCATTTACACGCAAGGCAGGCGGTGAGTCGCGTAAGCTATTTTTCCCACTGTGATTCCCCCCTGTGCATCGCGTACTGTTTTCGAGGTCATAGTAGCCTGCGTGCTCCACGCGTACATGTTTTTTGTGTCCCTGGGTGCCACACCGTACTGCTGGAGGTGAAATCCACGCACGTGGGCTACCGGGGTCGCG
This sequence comes from Ambystoma mexicanum, assembly GCF_040938575.1. Lineage (NCBI taxonomy): Eukaryota > Metazoa > Chordata > Amphibia > Caudata > Ambystomatidae > Ambystoma > Ambystoma mexicanum. The sequence continues at coordinate 526,414,557 of NC_090940.1, forward strand.
TGTACATTATTATTATTTTTTTTCAATTTCCTGTTCTTATATTTTGTCATTTTTTTTTTTATTATTATTTTTTTTGGGTGCCTGAGCGTTGCTTGACCTGTCATTTTTCCCCAGGGGTCACAGCCAGCCTTGCAGAAGCACTGGGGAACCTATTCCATCAAGTACCCTGCCCCCTTCTAGCCAATTGCCCAGGACAATTGTTGAGTGAACCTACCATAGCCCATTTTCCATCGGTGCCATGGTTGGGAGGCCACCAAAGGCTAAGAGCAGCAAAGCTGGGCGTCCTCCCAGGGCTGGGCGTGGTCAGGCACGTGGGTGCGGAGACCAGGGAGGACGGGGAGTCCAGGGTGGCCAGGGTGGCTACAGGGGGGAAGAGGCAGGGGTGCCCCTCTGGGGCAGGATGCCCAGCCACGTGCTAGTGCAGACATGCCACAACCCCCTGTGGCTCCTGGTGATGCAGCTGTTGCATCACTACCTGGCGCCCATATCACCCAACAGCAATTTACATCTGCTGTCACAGGCCCATCGGTGGTGGTAGCTGCAGGTGCAGCTGTGGGCACCTCCACCCGGGCTCTGGATCAGGCAGCGCATGTTGCGTTGCGTTGCGTGACGAGGACTCCCAGGACGATTTCCATCTTGCCGGAGGTTGGGGTCACGTGCCCACTGTAGCTGTGACTGTGGCACACGTATCTGGGGCAGTTATGGCATCTGCTGCCCCAAGCAGCCGGGTGATGGTAACTGCATGTGCAGATGCTGCCAACACCACCCTGGAAGTGAGTCAGACCCAAGCCAGACCTTCTGTCCTCATACCAACACCCACTGCCTTGGTCCAGTCCACCAGCACCACTGCCCCCACTGATCAGGGCCACATTGCCCAGTCAGGGTCAGTACCACCGGCCAAAAGGAGGAAGCGTGCTCCTGTACAAGAGGCTGGGACCCCAGACACGGCTCCGGCCTCCGGCACGTCAAGGAAGAAGCCTTTCTGCAAGCAGGAACTGGACTTCCTTGTGGACTACGTGTCAGAACACCAACGCGATATGCTTGTGGGCCCACAGTGCCATACAACGCATCACCAGCTTGGGTCCACTGGCAGCATGTTGGAGATGGTGTGACAGCTATGGGATTCCAGGTGCGCACGGCTCAGGACTGCTACAAGCATTGGAATGACCTCCGACGCAGTGCAAAACAAAAGCGTGCCTCCAATTATTCCATGTCTCTGGTGACTGGTGGCGGGCCACCACCAGAGGAGGATGAACTCACTCAGCAATGAGGCGATTGCTTCAAAGTTCATCCCAGAAGAACAAATCCATGGAGTGGGAGAGAGTATGGATTAAGATGCATCATCTGGTGAGTATTAATGTGTGGGACTCAATGACATGAGTGTTTGGCATGTGTGTCCCTCCCAGCTAAAACTTGGCTCCTTCCTTTCTTCAATCTCCCTCTCTACCTGTGGTGTGCACCAGGGGTCTGACCTCTCAGCCTGACTATCCAAACAGCACCTGGCAGCTCTCGCCTACTGCATTTTCGTTTTCTGATACCACTTCCAGTGCTATGCTTATGACAACCAACTCATTTCCAGGCTGTCCTTGGGCAACTCTTCTCCCTCCCTTATTTCTGATAGCCTCATTGCCATTTGCAATTGGTGTACTCCAAACGATCTCTGTCTAAATGCCAGCAATACTGACATCCTCCTCAACGTTACACCTTCGCCATCCTTTTCCCTCACTCTCTGGCCAGCCACACTTGGCCCTCCTCTTATCTCCACCTGCAAGGCCACAACCTCGGGGTCAAATTTGACTCAACACATTTCTTTTCCACACACGTTTCTGACGTATCTTGAAATAGATTAACTTCTTCACATCCTCCGGGGCACTGTGCCTTTCCTATCGTTCAACTACATGCTCAATGTCTCTCATGCTATGTTTTACTCAAGGTTGGAGTACTGTGACAGGCTATTCAAATATTCCACCTGCCTCCAAAATCCACCCTCTACCACTAATCCAGTACAGGGCTGCAAGACTTGCCCTCGGCCTCTTGCCTTTTGATCCTACCTTTTCACCTCTGTAATCCCTTCATTGCCTATCAGTGGATGCAAAGATGATACTTCAGACCCTCTACATTGTGCACAATGACTTTTTGGGACTGGGTGTGAAATAGCTGCAACAATCCCTCTGCAAATTCCTCCACTCTTGAGTCCTTTGCTCCTCCACCTCACACTCCCTCCGGGTCAGTTGTTAATCGAATAGATTAGCTGGGGGCAGATCTGTGTGTACGGCTGGGTACTCCCTTTGGAGCAGCCAACTGGGCATGTAGAAACTTAAGGAGAAACATCTGTGCTTCCGGTAGCAACTCAAGACCTTTCTATTTGCTCCTGCATTAGCCCATCTTCTTCCCAGCTGAACAGTTTCCTCTGTCTACACTGTGCCCCTGCACACACTCTGTCCTTCGGACCCAGGTACCTGCTCACCCTGCCTCCCTGCTGCACTGCCTCCAATTGCAATGGGTCCTGTGCGTGTACCCATACAGTCCCCAATCTTCTTCTGCACTCGTCAGATTTGCCCTATACAAATTGTCTTGAACTTGCCACTTGCTCGCTGCACTGCCACCTTTTGAATGCCTATTCTATCATTGCACTTCATTTTCCTTCTTTGATCTCCTCTGTTTGGCACGTTCCCCTTCTCCCCCTTCCAGGGTCTTCAGCCCTTTATCCCTTCTCCATGCAGTTGCGTGTTCTCAATGTCACTGTGCCCAATATGATAGTTGTTTTGAATTCCTTTTCTCCCTTGTCCCACTCCCTTAGCTTGTTTGCGCTCTGAGCCACTTGTGTACGAGTGCAATCTTGATGATGTCATCTCATATCATTTACATCCTTTGTCCTTGGTGCAGTGTGTCTCACTCTGACTGTGCTGATGGCAGTGGCTTCCCATGCATGTTCCATGTGCATTCCATGTATGCCCCTAGGTGTCCTTGACAACCTGCTCATTGTAGTATGTGTCCAGAAAGATCCAGTTGTCATCCCATTTGGACAGACATGTCATGCTCACTGTAGGTCTGTGTGTCATCAGGCACGACTTCAGGCTGTCCACATCTGTATCATACACATGGCTCCCCCTGTTACAGGCCCACTGCCTCTTTTCAACTGGTGTTGTCTTCTAAATGCATGGGTGTACTATTGATGGTTCCTCATCTGTCTTCCATCATGTCCACTTCTCATCCGCTGTAGTGACATTTGAATGACGAAATGCAATAGACACATGCCTACACTGTCTGGCAATGAACAGTTATGTGCGGAACATGTCATTGACATGCAGTGCTTCCCTGCTATTGCCCAGAGGGCGGGTGTTTCACAGAAACCATGCTACATGGTGCATGCCATTTGCACATGATGGCTGCAATTGCCGTTACACTGCCGTCATGTTTGGAGATTGTCATCACTACGTACGTGTTGATGTTGTAAGTTGAGAGCTACACATGCACTGCACCGCACACACACACTCCTGTGCGAAGTTAAGCCCTTCAACATGCAAACACAATGCTGCTGTGTGATGTTGACCTGACATGTATATACCCATGTCCCTCCTTTCACTGTATGGAAAGGCACTAGCGTAGGTGCCTCCTGTGACACATGTACTATGCATAGTTGATGGTAGTTGAGTGCTGCACATGAACATGCATGTTACATGTATCATGGTGGGTTTGGTTGGATTTCTAGCTGTGGCTATTTGTGTGTTCACACATGCTTATGCTAGCTGCCATCTCTTTGTTGCCATCTCTCATTTCGGCATTGGATATGTTCCTGCTAGAGGTTGTGTGTGATGCAGGTGATGTGCAGCATGCAATACATGTGTTGCCTTCACATTTTGCACACATCCTTTTCTGCTTTTGGTATACCCTTGCATTGCAATGCCACTGGATGCATGTTGGGGTTTGAGTTGCCTTTGACATGGCGGTTTCATTATTTGGCTGTCAATGTTGTGAACTGTATGTGTGTGGTATGTGCTACTGACATGCGTGTCCTTGTTTCTTTTCTTTATGTTGCAGGAGATGACGCACTGGCGGCAGAGGATGAAGATGTCATCCCAGACACGGTGGTCAGTTCGCATGACCAACCAGGCACCAGTGGTGGTCATGGGGTGGCAGCCCACAAGAACCCACAGGTGCTCCAGGCCATCATGTCCAGAGCTGACTTTGAGTCAGGCTCTGATGTATCCTCTGACCCCTATGTTGAGCCGGATCTGCATCATGACGTGTCGTCACCGGTAAGTGATCCTGTGTTGGATGATCTTCTGTCCGCGACACCTGCAAATTGTGCTCCAGCAGCGGGCTATGCAGTCCACGTGCCGCTCACTCAGGATGGGCATGGCGGCGTCTGACAGGACACGCCGGGCTGAAATGGTGGCTCTGCGTCAAGCACTTAATGCTCAAGCAGAGGCACATCGTGCTCATGATGGACGAGAGTAGGCGGGCAGAAGACAGGATGGTGCAGCTTGAAAGAACCATCTCAGCTGAACTCCATGCAAGCCGGGAGTCAATCCATTTGTCATGTGAGGCCATGCAGGTAGAACTCTGTCTCACAAATCAGTCCTTGCAGGAGGAAGCACGTATGGCACATGAGGTAATGCATGCTGACCTCAGTCTCATTGCCAGCCAGGACCTGGCTTACCAGACCCGCATGCTTGCTGCCATTGAGGGGCAAGGCGCGGCTAGGCGTGGTGAGTCAACTGAGCCACGTCCACCTTCTGAGTTCCATACAGAGGGTGACAATGACAACCTATCTCCTACATAGGTCGGGCCGTGCAGGCGCTGAGCCCAGTGAGTTTTTTTTTTAAATCTCAACATCTACACATGTGGGTGTTGAGGTGCACCCTGTACCTACCCCCCCCCCTCCTTTTTTTTCCTGCAATTTTTTTTCCAGCAGTTTTTTTTCTGAAAATCTTTTATTTTTATCCAAATTTTATAGTTTCTGGTAAGTGTTTTTTTTATATGATTTTTTTCTCTATTAATTTTTGTTTTATTTTAGTTTAATTTTTTTTAACTATAAATTATATATTTTTTATTTGTTTTTTTAATTATTCATTTGATTTTTTATTTTTAAATGATTATTTAGATTTTTCTTTTCAGCAGATTTTTTATTTATTGCATTTTCTTTTATCTATTGTGCATACATGTGACAGTGTGGTGCTTTGTGGCATTGGAAGGCATCCACTGTGTGTTCCAGCTGGGTCCATTCAGGCTTGTCTTGTGTATGTGTTTTGCCTGGGGTCCTGACACATATGCTACTCCTGCTTCCCCTTTCCATGGGCTCGCAAGGATGGCTCGGTGTAACAGCATATCACACATGGGCATTGGGCTTCCGTCATATCTGTGGCTAGCCTGCAGTCCTACTTGTGTGTACACCCCTACTGGGTATTCCGGATGGTTTCTCAAATGCATGTCTGCACTTCACTTTGGTGAGTATTATGTTGACTGTGCATTTCATCATGTTGCTTATGAAAGTTGTTATGTATTGATTGTCTATGTTCATGCACTTCCTGCTGTAGGTGGTACCATGCACCCTTTGGCTGTGTACGATACACTGGTGGTGGGAGGGGTCCATGTGCTGACAATGTTGAATTAGGACACTTTCCCCACAGTGATTTTGATATGCCACATGAAGGCTGCACGCTGAGTTACTCATGTCACCACGCATTTCAACGACCACCCATTCCTTGCTTGCACCACTTTGGCCATCTTGCAGCCCTGGCTGGTGTTTTGATGTGCCTTTTGAGGTATGACCACATTGCTCTTGATTTGATTGTCTTTTTGTGTCCTGCACCTTCTCCCCCCTCGCATTGGTTTCACTTGACCCTTGTGACAATCCGGCCAACCAGGATGCTGGAGCCTGCCACCACTACCAAAAGCCCACAATAGAGGTCCTGTCTAGCCCTGTCCACCAGCCTTCTGGGTCACTTGATTGCCCCCCTGTCTCCCCTTCCCCTACCAGTCTCCCTCTGTCTCCCCCCCTTCATCATCACATCCCCTACACTTCTGCACCGCCTGGTTTCCCTCTGCCCCCTGTGTGTGCTTTCTTTCCCCATCTCCTCCTTTATTCATTTTGACCTTGGCCCCCTCCTCCTTCTCTCCTCCCTCTCCCTCTCCAGCACCCTTTACCCTCCTCGTTGTCCTCTGTCTGTCATTTTCCACCACTACCCCAATTGCCATCAGCCATGGTGATACGTAGCCGCTTGTTCTTTGCAGACATTTGCCCTTCTGCCTCCGTTCTTCTGCCCCCCCACCTTCACCTTTTTTAGTATTATTTTGCCACTTACTTTTATCATTAGTTCCTCCACCACTGATTACAGGTTGGCTGTTCCCCCATTCCCTTCTGTGTCTCGTCTCCCCCTCCCCAGCACTATCTAGATTGTTTGTCGACCTACCACAGTGCATGTTTTCGATGCATGTCCCTACTGACAAATACACTTAGGCAACACCCCCACCCCCAGCTACATTGACACCATGCACACACGTGCACCCAGATTGCCTTCTCAGGCATGTTGTGTCACAACAATCCATGTTCTTTTCTGAGTCATTGATCATGTACATGCATGAGAGGGTACTATTTGGTTGAATGCCCTTTTTTAAAATGATGCTGAAGGGGTTTCCCCAATGCAATGCACACTCGCTGTGCTGTCCAGTGAGCGGTGTTTGAAATGCCAATTTTCAATTGTCCAATGTGCAGGGTAACAGGTATTCTGACTTTTGTTGCTTGCACCACTGGTGGCATGCAATTGTGCCACCGTTTTCATGGTGTGAGGTTTTGGTCAGTCATTTCTTCAGATTCCATGTCAGGTGTAATTGTCTGGTGCCTATTTACATTTCTCACGTGGCACTTCATAACTATTGTGTCATGTGTTGTGCATATGGTTTGATGTTTTACCGTTGCATACCATGGTATGGTGTGGCAGACAGGGTTCAGGGGTGTTGGGAGGGTTTAGGTGGCATACCAGTACTTTCATGCCTTGTTTAGCAAGGCGGGCGGAGAGGGAAGCACCTTGCATGTGTTCCCTTTGGTCACATGGGATTGGTTGTGTTTCATTAGCTAGGGATGCACACAATGTGGCACTTCTGTGGACTTATTCTCAGGGTGGTAAGGTAGTGACAGTCAACTGTCCCTTTCTCATCATCGATTGTGACCTTGTATGTGCCAGGCCTATGTGCACTCCACAGGGGTTAGTGTTTAGGTGAAAAATGTGGCCACAAGCTGGGTACGGGCTTTCTTGCCACATACCCTTTCCCCTCCCATGCGCAGCGGCCATGCGTGTGGTTGGGAAAGTGGGGGCACCACCATGTCCACCTGTATGCCATGCTGTGTTGCAACGTTGTGCAGGAAACATGCTGCCACAATGATCCTGCCCACTACTGGGGGTGCATATACTAGCTGTCCACCAGAGCGGTCAAGGCAGCGGAAGCGTGACTTGAGCACTCCGAATGTGCACTCCACTATGGCCCTGGTTGCAATATGGGCTGCATTGTATCTTACCTGGGGTGGTGTGGTGGGGTTCCGTATTGGCGTCATCATGTAGGTGCTCAGAGGGTAGGCACTGTCCCCTGGTAAGGTGATAATGGTTGCCATTAGTTGGGCTTGTGTATTTGTCTGTGTGTGATATGCCTGCATGTGCACAGGCATTTGTACTCACCTAGGAGCTGTGTGTCACCATGCTTCCCAGCTTCCAGGGCCCGGCTCAGGGCGGACATTCTGAATATGAAACTATCATGGGTGGACCCGGGATAGTTTACATAGACAGAGGGGATGATTCCCTTGGCATCGCATACCACCTGCACGTTGATGGAATGCCAGTGCTTGCGGTTTTGATAGTTGTGCTCAGTGGCCCTAGGTGGACTTAGGGCCACATGGGTGCAATCTATGGCACCGAGCACTTTGGGGAAGTGTGCCACCCTGTAGAAGTCCAGGACCCCGGCCTGCCTTTCTGCAGGTGTTCTGGGCATGTATGTGTGCCCGTGGACTGAGGGGCGCGCAGTGATGATTGCCAAAACCTGGTGTAGGAAACGTGACTGCGTGGGCTGTGAGACACCCCCCACTATGGCAGTTGTCAGCTGAAATGACCCAGTGGCCAAAAAATGCAGTACATTGAGCACCTTCTCCAAGGGGCTCAACGCTTGGGAGAACAGGGTGGGTGATGTGAGTTCATCCTCCCACTCCCTGACCAGCTCTAGGATGATATGAGGTGGAAACCTATACCTGCCATAGACCTGGTCATCAGGCATCCCAAAAAGGCTGGTCCTGGGCAAAGAAATGCGGGGCCTGGCTATTCTCTTCCTCCTGCGGTGTCCCACGATCACTGCTGTGAGGAACGGGACATTCATCATAGCTGTATATGCTTGTTTGTTGTTTGCGCACACTTTTATGCTGCACGGGGGCGCTTCTGCCTGCTTTCATGTGGCGAATGTAATTGTGCTTGTGCGTGTGTTTTGACATGTGCGGGTTTTCCCTATTCGATTCCATGAATACGTGTAGTTCGCATGCGTGTGGGCGTTCCGTGTACTTCCCAGCAGTACTTCCCCAGTTACACCCTTATTTTCACGGAATGTTCCCCATTCTGCGTGTTCCGTCCCGTGTTCCGCCCCCTTTTTGATGTGTGTGCTAACGTTGTGCGCTTTCGCTGTGCACGTTGCGCACGGCGTTCGGGATGTGGAAGTGACGTGTGCGCCCGTGGGCGCAACGCGTGGATTTGGCGCACATCCCAGGAAAAACATACGCAGGGCCTTCCATGAATCGCACACGTGCGATTCACACGCATGCACAGGCTTTTTCACGCTTGCGCCAGCTTGCGACGCACATTTATTCCATGAATTACCCCCTTTATCTTGTCTAATATGACCTACCAATCCTTTCAAGTGTTTTAATTCTTACTCACTGTCCTCAGTTTTTTCCTTTGAGACAATTGAGTGTTGAATTCTTTGCACTTTGATTGCATGTCCTTTTGACATAGCTCCAGTTTTGCTCTTAACTTTTTCTGCTGTCCACTAGCTCCATCTAATTCGACTTTTAGTCTGCTAATTAGCTTGGCATCATTTTCTTGCATTCGCAGAGACCTATTTAAAATGAATCATGTTTTGGCACATAACCGTATCAATCAGTCTTTCTCTGCAGGTTTGTCAGCATCATTTAATAATCTCAGAAGACAAACCTGAATAATGCTACCCTCTTCAAAAATGTTGTCCAGTGGTTCTTTCTGAACTTCCTCATAGATATGATCATGCCATTCTGTGGCATTATTTGATGACCATGTTCCATGTGCATACAATTTTGCCTCCAAATATTTCACCAACTCTGGGAATGTGTTACCAATTTGAGACATTCTGAGATTCACTTTCAGTGTCACACTGCTCTCACAAAAATGAGTTCCCTTTAATGCACTTATGGCAGTGTAAAACACACTTGCCACGCCCAGTTGATGCTCTATAGTCTGTTCCCACAGGCCCAACGTACCATTTATGTAGGAGGTTTTATCTTATTGGGGTAAATTTGGGATTTGGTGGTATTTTCTTACCGTAATATTTTGGTGGTAAATTGGCGGTAAACTGGCCTTACATTTAGAGATAGTTTGGTATTGCTCTATTTTGGTGATTATATATTGTTATCTTGTGTTGGTGGTAATTTTAGTGGTATCTTACTTTGTGGTATTTTCAGAATTATCTTATTTTCATGGTATAGTGGTGAGCATGTTTTTTTTTATACTACAACCCCATCATAAAACAAACCTTTCCCCTCTATTAGAATGTCTTTTAGTCGCCTGTAGAGAACCCCCAGACTTATCACACTTCAGAGAACCCAATGAGTTTATTCAGAACGCCACCTATGGTTTGTGGCTGATATTACTGGCTTATGTACATCCAGTAATCTATGTGTCTCATCTGACACTGCCTTCTTTTTCAGCATGCAAAGAAGGGATCACTCACAACACTTACACACACCTTCCTACCTTGCAGGTATTTATTCACTTTTCCTTGCTTGCTATTTTAGCTACAGTTGTAAATTGGTAAATGCTTTACCTCTCTGGTATAAACATCAAACCCCTGTGATTCCCCTGTGTAGAAATTATCCACCGACACATGAGTGACACCAAAATACCAGCCTTTGGTTTTTTTTAACACTCTGTATTATTATAACAATTATAAACAGCAATACATATTACCACATGATATCACAGCATCACCTACAAAATATAAAAGAAAACAGAACAAACAAGCATAGTGCAAGAAAAAAACGAATTTGATTTTAAGCACTTTAAACGTACAGAGAAATAAACATGCAGTATTTTTCTTTTTTTTTTAACTCCTTGCACTGCAAATAAATTGTATCAACTCACATTCATCATTTTATTTTCCTCACTTGGCACTAACTCACCAAGGCCAGTGAAGTCTGAAATTCTCGTACAACCTCGCCCTTTGCAGACCCAGTGCCAAACTCCTTTGCCTGTGTAGGGAGCTGCTAGCTGTTTAAGTTCATAGCTAGTGCTCACACCCACATGGAGTTCATCAGATGTAGCACCGTCTGTCTCTCTGTCCCAGCACAATCTCAATCCTTCCCCCTGATCATTCCTTAAGAAAACTCTAGGTCAGCCCTCTGTTGATGTGGATCATCCACCAATAATCCCTATCAATCAGAATAAAAGAATGTGCACTGTACCAGCCCTCGTTTTTCAAGACAATGAAGATTTCAGCTGTAAAGCAACTGTTTCTGTTTTCCTTTCCTGCTGGTGCATATTTCTGCTCTCCACAAGAAAAAAAAACGCTCACATAAACTGAGTGTGCATCTCTTCATGGAAAATAAAGTGAATTTCAAACTGTGCATGTAAAAACATAGAATGCATTTCATTGTGCACACAAACTGCATTATAATGTTACAGGTTAAAATTAGTATATTAGTAATACAGTTAGTACAAGCTTAATTAGTTATGTATGTCTAATGCAGTTTGCACACAGGAAAACATCCAATTTATAAAAATGTGCACCTCTTCATTCTAAATTGACGGCACAATGTGCTAGAATGTTTTTTTTTGTTACTAAATGTTCTGAAGAAATTGTCTGCTGGCTGTTACTGAAAATGGCTGCATTTAGATATTGCATACTGCCCACAGACTAATTGCTTTTAAAACTAATGCCTGCAGTTTGAAAAACTGGGCATGGCTGCATTTCCATGCTGCATATTACACACTGGCAGTAAAATCCCCATGTATATATATCCTTACAACTTGTATCTTTCTTGCATATTATATGGATAGGTTCTAAGTTTGTATGAGTTTTTAAGACTTGATTGACACAATCTGTTTTTTGTACTTCATGTATTAAAGCTATATTTATGTAATGTCGGATTGTAATTGTTATTTTCTGTTGTACACGTTTATGGCATGATTTTTTTAACTAAAATAAAGTGCAGACATGAGATATTAAAATGTGGGAGGAAACAAGATATACACTTTTTCCACAGAGTGATACTTAGCTGAGGATAGTTAGAAAATGGATACTGCCATAGTTCATGCCTTAACCACAGGAAAGCCAGAGAAATGCCCAACTTATTGACAAGATGACAAAGTTGGCACCTACTGAGAGTCATACTGAAAAAATGAGACGGAAACTGGAGGGATCCACCATGATACAAGTTAAGCAAAGGGCCTCTGTAAACATATTTAACTTCACCGAACGTGCATTTAAAACGTTCAAATCATTTGAAAGCACTAAAAACAACAGTAAAATTTACGTTTTCCAAAATATTTTTCCTTGTCCCATAAAAGAATACACAAAAGCATGGGAACATCACATTTTCCGCAGTTCTAATGAACAATGTGATAGTATATACCACCAAATTTGAATATTAGCTTTTCATAAAACATCAGTACGTGATGGGCCATGGAAAATGTATACTGCTAAAAGCAGGCAGAAATGTTGCAGGAATTTATCCATAATATTGAACACAGAACAGTACAAAGTAGCCTTCAAATTCTCCAAGATACACAAGACTGTTTCTTTGGGGTTGAAAGGGAAGTGCAATACCTACTGAAAACATTAAAACACTGTCTTCATCTGCTATCTCCAGTCTCCCCACAGAGCTTATGACGTCTTCCTTTGTTGTTACCATCTCCTCCTCAGTTTTTACCACTACGTCCTCATGTAGTACTGCATATGCCTCAGCTGTCTCTCCTTCTGGCATCTAGTACCTCCTAAACTCCTCTGATTGCACTGCAAAACTGTCTCACCACAAACTGCTCCAAAAACCCACACTCAGAAACAGTAGCTGAGTGATTTTATACTGTATTCTACTTCCCTGTGGGTGTGATTTTTATTGAGGGTCTGATCCTGCAACTTGGCAATTGGTTGACGGTTGTGATTGGATGTTATGCCTGTGTGCATCTGGGGCTGCAATAGGCTCAGGTTCAAGGGACTGGAACATGCCTAGAAGAGGCTTCTCCGCCATCTTGAATAGCTGTGTTCCCTCTATGACTGTCTCTGGTGCTCTCTGAACTGAGCTGGAGGCTTCAGTGCTTCCAGCATTCAAATTTTGAATTAGAATCTGAAAATACACCCAGCAAGCTTCCTGATCACTTTGTTTCGCATAGTCACTTGTTCAATATGTTTGTATGTTGGACTAGATTGTTTAGACATTTCAAAATTTAGCAAAAATTAGATGGGTATAGTACGACACATTTTTTACTTTCAATAAAGTGTTTGTATATGCTGTGGGGTCACATTATGATTTTCTTTACATATATTAGGATGGACTGGGAAGGCGTGAAGGCATGAAAGGCATTGGATGTTTGTTTTTCTATCTCCATTTGGACTCCTGATTTTGATCACTTATTAAAGAAGATTTTTTCATGACGAACTTGCATCGTTAGATAATAAACCTGAACATTTAACTATAGTTGGGTTCCACTAGGGCATAGCACTAAGGAAACTTTCCGTGGTCTTTTTTTCAGTCCGGTAATTATTTATGGTTTGGAATTGGTTTCCTTGTGAAACCTCAGGGGCGTGAGTGTTGATTTCCCTATGGGGAGTTTTGCTATGTGGACGGAACCTTCAATGTACAACCCCCCCCTCTCTTGGAACTCCGGTGTTGCATATGCTTTGTGAAACGGTTACTTGGAGTTTGTGAAGGTGAAGTACGTGACATGCAAGTACTCCCTGTCTTGCTGGATGTCAGCTCAACCGGCGAGGGATCAGTCTTGCTGTGGACTCAAGTGTGTAATCCGTGATTTTCCAATATCCATATCTAATTTTTATGGATCTGCATAAACATTGGCTGCATCGGTTGGCTCTTTTTCTGATATTGGATTATTTAAAGGGCCAATAACTAATGTAGATTCAATGTAACTGTCTCCTGCCCCATGCCTCTGGTGCTATGGAGAGGATCAGGCGATTGTCCCCAACCCGCCCTTAGCCCCACCTCAAGTCTCGAGGTGGGACCTGGCCTCCGCAGTCACCCCGCCCACCCTAAGGGTGAGGCAGTTGACATCATCACAGGACCTAAAGTAGAGATTGTCTGAAAAATAGAACACAGGTAACGTAGGCCTAGTATTTTCAGGTTTCATGCTCCCAGTGGACTCCAAATGATGCAGAAAGTAAGCCCTAGAAAAATTGGGAAAACACCTGGGACGAGTATTCTCGGTCACAGCCCTGCCCAAACGTGGCCAGCAAAGCTGGTAAAAAGTTGTGCCATCCTGTCTGAGTCTCTCATCTGAGAGAGAAAAAACATCAGGACTCTAAATTGGATTGGGACAATGAAACCTCAGGAAAAATAAACTGCCATGTTTGAAAAATATTTGCTAAATCTTTAAACGCTCTATAATTGTGGGTATTGAAAAGAAACAATCTCGATCCAGAGTCCTTTTAAAGGCTAGCTGGCAGCCGAGAGCCCTTTTACTGTGCTGATCTGATTTCCCTTTTGGGCCAAGGGGAGGATAATACTAATCACTGAGGAAGTGAAACTAGTTAACCGGTCTAGGCTGTCATCCATGTTCCAGCCTACACCAGCTCCGGGCATAGATACGCTTGTTTACTAGTCCCCTGGCTGAAAAGGGGGTGTCTAGAATCATGTCGGGCAAGTCCCAATCTCTGCAGCTCATCCTCTCAGCAGCCAGGCGTGAAGGTTCCACAATTCCAACATTGTTTTGGCTGTCAGCATTGTCATTAAACAGAGTAGATCTTGATGATGCAGAGAAGGACAATAGTCACACGAGCTGGGGCACAATGATGTCAGACGAAGAAAGGGATGAGAAAGAGAGGGCACATGCAGGTTTTTAAAGGAATCAATTGTAGACAAAGGAGTAAAATGGTCAGAATTAGATGACCCTAAAGAAAGGACACAAGAATAAACACCCTATACTGAGCAACTACAAGTAAGATTGCATAGTGCAGGGGATATATCCCTGCCATAAGTAAGCAGGTTAAGATCATTACCAGGAAGGAAAAAAATGGGCGAGGCTAGCTCTGCCTTGAAGACAAGGAGTGAGGTAAATATGATTATGAACCAGGATTTTCACAATTCTCATTATTGGAGAAGGGGGAGGACGACCACAGTATATACCATGGCCGCAGATGAATAAATACCATTTAAGGTGTATATTGCGAGTTTACCTTCCGGTGCGGGAAAAAGGATTTATGCATTAGAGAGGGTGACATCAGGAATGACGTAAGCTATAGGTGACATGAAAGGGCTGCTAACAGCTATCCTAGGGGAGAGAGCTGACATTTGGAAGCAAGCAGGATACGCAGGTGTGACTGGGGCAAACACGACACATGATGGAGCACCATTTAATAATTGCACAGTAGACATATGGCGAGCCCTCAGAGTACAATATCCTGAAACATTAGACATGGGTGCGATTATGACTAGGAAATTGGGAGAGGATTAGGATCCTGTTGCTTTTATTAAAGATATTCAGGACAAATAGCGGCAGGAGACTTGTGAACAGTGGGATAAAACGGTAGCATTAGTTTACCACATTTTGTGTCGGGGACTGCCGGAGCCAGTGCAAAGGCAATTGAAAAAACAGGTGGGAATGGAAGCGAAGCCGTGTCCAGAAATACAAATGCCAATCTTGCATCACTGCCGATTAACGCAGGAGAAGAATAAGAAAAAAGCTGAGAACAGAAAGCAGGAGGAAGCAAAGTTAGTTCAGAAGAAGTTGTCCAAAATAGCCATCGAGGGAGCTGTATTGACAAGTAATGAAGGAGGGCTGACACAGAAGATACAGTCAGGGCAGCAAAATAATGCAGGATATCCCGCAGACCAGAGTAGTTACAATTATTGACCAAGAGGGAATGGGCCTAGAGGAGTAGGACGAGGTGAATTTCAAACCTCTCAGGGAAGAAGGTGGATTTAATGGTGGACAGCCAAAACAATGTTGGAATTGTGGAGGAATGGGAAATGCAGAAACATAGGAGGCATGCAATAGAATTGGCAAGCTCCAAGAGGGAGGATGGGTTATGCGCCACAAAATAATACAGAATCACAGGAATGTTCATGTATGCTCAGACATATGCGCCACTATCCCAATAAATGCAGCCAGCACTGCTTTAAATGCAAACACAACAGGCAGAACCACAGCAAGCACAGATACAGCAGGCTATGGTTCCACAATGGAACATGACCCCAGAACCCCAAAAGGCACTCGTACCTAAATCAGGGAATGGGACTGTCATAGGAGGAAATCCTTTCACAGGTACGGGGATGAATTTATTTCCACAATAGGATAGCACACAGAGCGACTTGATGTGTTCAGAACTATCAGTGACACCAGACCCCCACGAGAAACCAAGGCTGATGACTCTCCAGAACAGGTATGTCCTGGACTTAATTACAGCAATGGAAGGGGGTGTGTGTGCCAAGATCGGGCCTTCTTGCTGTACATTCACACGATCCCATGATGAAAAGAATGGAACCCTGACAGAAGCCCTCGGATGTGCCTCCAAAAGTGCCTGTGGGGAGCCTGGAAGGAGCCTGGAGGGAGCGCTGTGAGTTGCCTGCTACAAACTCAATTGATTGCTGCCACAACTGGACTTAGCATCCTTACAGTGTGTCTATCTATTAAGTCTTGATACTATTAAAGTATCTTCCATGGACCTTCCTTGGACTGTGCCAAACCTTGCCAACACTTGTTAAAACATATGAATTTTTACCTTTTTCTTCTCTTTTTGCAGACCCGCTGTGGCTCTGTCCCTTTTTTCGGCACACTTTCTATTGCCCGTTGAACCTGTTTGGTGTGAGAGGAAGGTCCTGGGTTTGTAATAACCTTTAAGCACTTTTTCTGTTAACAGCAACTTTGTACGACGTGCGCACTGGTCTTACAAGGTGAGCCAGTTATTTGAATTGCGATATTGCATTGGCACCCAATTGGAAGTCACAAACATTTAATCGCTTGTTCTGTGCACTTGGACATGCAGGTTTTACATAGGTATATGCTGCGTGTGCAGGTGTTCGGGCGTAGTGCTGTATGGTTCTAAACTTGCGATAGATTTAAGTAGTATAGTGTGCACCTGCTAACTTTATCAGCAAACTCAAGAAATTACTAACATTAACTGCAGATCAACGTTTTGTCTACAAATCCGATAGATTGAATGTACTTTGTTCTCCCTGCCAACCCTTAAGATTTGCATCACTCTGAATATATTTTGAAGTGTTTTTTCAGAAGTTTTAAGTGTTGAATATGGTTGTAGGTTTCAGAACTGGGAAGGGGATCAAAGATCCCTTTCAAAATTTGATTCAAAGGGCCGCTAACATGGCAGACTCAGAAGCGCAACTATGTCTGGTTCCTAGCAGGATGACTCCACTTAATGAGCACGAGAGTGGGTCCCCACACAATATTAGTTGTCTGGCTTTGCCAGCCGCCATTCCTCAAATGTGTGTAGTTCCCTCACATGAGGCTGCTTATGGTATTACAGAAGCTCAAGTGCACACCACACAATCCACCATGATCAAAACAAAGTTATTCAAATTAAGTGATGTCAATGACGCACAACTTCTGAGAGCAGAAAACCATAACACTATGTTGGGTCCTAATAATTCTTTCACTTTAAACTCTCATGAACCTTTTAATTCATTCCTATCAGATATTTCAATGCTTGCGCCTGCCGTCAAGGCTATCTTTGGGACCATCAACTCCCGTTGCTACATCTTCCTCAAAGATGGAAGAAGTACACTTTCATAAACCCTGTAATATTCAGTTGCCTTTACTGCAAGCTTCACATCCAAACACCACTGCAGGCAGAGTAGCTTTGCCAGGTTTAACAGCGAGCTCACCTAAATCTCAGTTGATGCCCGATGAGCCTGACATTGCTCCTTCCATAGCCATGAGCCCCACGATTGAAATTGGGAAGAATGAGGAACATGAGCTTCTTGGTGGGTGGCTCATGAATATACGTCATTTTCTTAACACGCCAATATGTCTCATCTATTCAACAAACCTGGTAATCATTCATTTCCCGTTCTCGCACGTATTCTCAATCTCTTGGACAAGGGACACCTCACCACACACATGGAAATTAGAGAGATGAAAGGCTCTTTATCAGAAATATTGGCTAAACTTAATAGGGTAGAGGGCTTTATGTTAGCGCATGAGTTGCTTTGTTCAAAACAAGTGGCCCCTAACAAAATGGCCTATGTGGCTTCTGTAAAAAACAAAGCAACCCAAACTGGTAACACAAACGTTCGGGACAAAGCCAGTCAAACAAATGCCATCCACAATTATGGAGACTCCCAAAGAAGATCTTACGCTAACGTGGTAGATGGGTTTGTGAATAGTAATGTACCCCTACATGAAGATATTCACATAGATCTCACTCGGGTTGCCAAATTGCAGCATGAAAGGTTGCTGTTAACTGAGCAACATTTGCAGTTGGGATGTGACTGCAATAAAGGTCCAAATAGACTTATGCAGGAAATTCTACAGAAGACATGAATAGGCAACAGCAATTCAATCCTCCAGGTAGTCCCATGCCACTCACAGATCTAATTGACCAACATTGTTCTTTGATCACTAAAGTGATTACTAACACAGAAGTCCCCATTGAGCACAATCACATCCAACCTACAAAGCACAATTTATCTCGCAAGGAGAAACGACTAGATATCAGAGCTCAAACACGAAGGTTGCTGACAAAAAAACAAAAAGGAGGAACTAGAGAAAAAATAAAAAAAACAATCAGCAACCAAGATCAAGAGTCACAACTCAAACATAAAAAATCTATGTAATATTTGAAATGAAGAAGTAACTCTTGATCTGAGTCAACTTAATGGTGAAAGAATGTTTTGCATCAGCGCTGATTACAACTCATGCAAAGCGCAAGAACAAATCCACAATTACACAGGCCACAGCTAAATCCAATGAGCCATGTCCTATTCAGGAGAACACTCATATCTCAATAGAAAACGTACAAGTTCCCTTTCATCTGTTGGACGCAGCTACTCAATTTTCAGTTATTGAATTATTATCATGTCACAATGTTAAAAAAACATCTAGCAAGTAAATGATGCGTGCCAAACAACGCAAACAACAAGGTACCTATAGAGGGAAATATTAATGTTCCCACTCAGGTTCAAGCAACCTCAGCAAATCAAGACCAGTTCATATGTAACAAAAAGATCGATTCTAGCTGCAATGGAAATAAATCTGCAAATAGAAATTCTGACATACAGTTGAAGGTACCCACACGAACCGCAAACACAGTTGAGAGCAGGAAAAAAGATAATATCTGTGACAGGATCAGTGGAATCATAATTCCTTCAGACAATGCTACCAAAAACCCACTTTCTCACGGTGCATCTCCAATTTGCAGAAGAACATCAATGAACTTATTATTAGTGCACCACAGGCCACACACGCTGATCTACCCTTAGCAGAAGTCCCCTTAGAAATGAATCAGATCATTGGTTGGATCAGTGATTTTACCATTAATGGGTGTTACAGACTTAGTAGGACATACATGTTAAAAGCTTTTCAGCAAATTCCACTTTTGCGCAGCTTAAACTCAGATGATTTGGAGTGGGTAAACCTTCCCCTACACAACAACAGAATGCTATGCAAAGTGCGGTCCTTCATAATCTCTAAAATGATATGCGACCAACGTGCTGACCTAGCGCTATTAGGGCTTGAAGTACAGGTATTCAATTCCAAAGAAGGTTGGAGCTCCTTTATTGAAACTATATTAACCCCAGACCTGGAATTGACATCCTCGACTGTTGAAACCCATTTTCCTAACTCACCAAATGAGACCATGTTAGCACAACTGTCTTCATTTACAAACGCAATAAAAGGTCTGGCTTGGATCGAGCATATATGCAATCGCTCATAAGTGAGACTAAGACTGTTTCCCATACGTAGCACCCTTGTCCTCCCCATAATGTTTTGGAACTGCTGTGGATTTAACCATCTTACCACATGGTCTATGTCTTTTTACTGGGCTAGTATATGTTCTATTCTCTAAATGCAAGTAACAATGGAAGTTAAAAACATTCACTTAGATGGCTACACCTCTTTTTTTCAACTTGCTAGTTGTGGTTTGTCGGGGCGTCCATCAGGGGGTATGGCCATATTTATACATAACCGGATGAGGGTGTCATCAAAGCTTATTCACGCTTCTGAAGACTTCCTGGTAGTTGATATAAACACTATCGATGACCCCCAATTTAGTCTTCTAATTATATCTGTCTACTGGAATCCCAGTAAAACATCTCTCACCTTGATAAATCTTAATAGAACACTAGAAGAACCCTATATTCGGAAGGTTGATTACGAGATAATTATAGGAGGGGATTTCAATTTGACTCTACTTATGCCTCAAAGTGTACACAGGTCTAAGGTCGGGGGTGCATATTCTACGATTCCGGCGGTGAGAGCGTCTTGCTAGGTCAACTGTCTAGCAGAGTGGGACATCCATATTATTCCTAAAGGTTTGAACCAACTTCCATTTACTTGGCGAAGGGGAACAAACAAGTCATTTATCAACTACTTGTGTGTCTCCAGTAATATGCTGGGACTTAGTTCAGTAGTTAAGATTACCAATCCCTGCCTTGGCGAGCAAATGATTGTAAGATTTGAGCTGTCAATTCCAGTGAAGCTCTACCAACAACTCCCTTCCCTAGCGTTAATAGAAATGAAAAGGTATTCTTTGTCCATTGACCAAAACAATAAGCTATGTAGACAGCTCTCTGCCTTGGTAAGTCGTGATTTGATTATAGAAAGTGTAGCCCCCTTTAAAGATCTACCCTTGGATTATATAGAAGTCCAAAATACGAACATGACTACATTTCATCTAAATAATTTAGCTATGAAACAGCGTAAATCCATAACTCAGCAACATTGCAATACATTTCGTTCACAGATTGCTGAACTGAAACGGACTAAGAATACGGATTTACGCACGCTTAAAGGATCTATGCTTATTCAGTCGTTATATGCTTTTTCAAAAAAACGCATTTTACAAAAATACAAACAGGTTAAACATATTGAATTTGAGCGATATATGGATGAAAATCAGCATATGATTCATTATCTTTGCAAGCAGAATTCTAGGAATGTTTGGAAGATAATGAGAAACCCTACTTCTATGGCCATGTCAAGCCTTGCTTTATCGGTATCAGGGGAGGTCTGGACTGAATTTTTTAAGCACTAATTTCATTTACCTTTTGGTCAGCCTTCAGTGTTTGAGTATAAATTTGCCAATGTAATTCAGTCTCAATGTCCTTGGTCCCGGGAGGATATAATATGGGCTATTAAAAGACTCAAATATTCCAAAGCCACTGGCCCAGATAGCATTCCTTCTTGTGTTTTGAAGGATGATCCATGTTTCTGGGCAAACATCTTTAGAAAAAAGTTTGATTATATCTTTACAACTAAAATGATTCAAAGTATCTTGGCTCTCAGCTATTATTATTCCTCTTTACAAGAAAGGCTCCATCCCAGATCCACGTAACTATAGGCCTATAGTGCTTATGGATACATCGGCCAAGATTTTTGCTTTACTCATTTTAAACAAACTCAAACTGTTTATTGCCACACAACATACGTTGTCACGTTTTCAAGTGGGATTTTGCAAATCCATGGGTACTTCGCTAAATGCTACAGTACTAGCACACTTATTAGAGACTTCAAAACATACTCAAGAGGGCCCCATAACATGGCCGCACTCGACATGTCATCTGCTTTTGACAGAGTTATTAGAGTTCATCTTTGGAACAAAATGGTCTCTTTCGGAATCCCTTTACACATTATAGGCCTTAAAGGGATGTTGCATACCAACACTAATTACAGAGTCCGCATAAACCAAGAGGGACTACTTACCGATCCTATCCCCACAGAAGTGGGGGTAAAGCAGGGATGTTACATAGCAGGAATGTTACTCAATCTCTATTTATGTGATTTGGACCTAATTTGGAATAGCCCAGATCACTTTCGGGTGAAATCGGGGGGGTTGCGGATCCATTTGTTAGCATTCGCTGATGACGTGATTTTATTTTATCGCACCCCGTATGGCTTACAAAACAAACTAAAACTTTTTGCTGCCCACGCTGATAGGTACAATCTTCACATAAAACCCATCAAATCCAATATAATCATATTCTCGAACAGGAAAAAAATTCTTAGATTTCGCTGGACTATCGGAAGCATTGAAATAGAGCGTGTCTTGTCCCTGCACTGCTTAGGTTAAAATCTGTCTGATTCCAGTTCACTTGCAACATTATACACAAAAGCAACACCATTAATCTCTGAAAAATTTGTCATTTTTCATAAACATTACAAATGTTCTCTCAAGCCTATTTTAGAATTCTATACACTGAAAGTAGATGCAATCTTGCTGTTTGGCTTGGATTTATGTCTGTTGGACATCAGCAAAATTCTAAATGCTCTCCAAGGTAGGATATGGAAAAGTGTGTTGGGGCTATCTATTTCTCTGCCTAATGTGATCATCATACACAAACTTGGGCTAAACTCATTATCCTCTAAATTTCATTGGAGTCTGTTGTCCAATTACTCCAAAATATTGTTTCCCTGAGGGAATAATTCTCTTTATGAAGATCTGTTCCAGATGCTATCCAATTCGCATCCAGTGTCTATTGTACGCTTTGAGGGCAAAATGGAAGCCCTACTCAATTCTGTAGAGATGAAGCCGTCTGATCTTTGTTACTTTATCGCATTAGTGAAAAAAAGCATTATGAACAATATTGGGTAAATTTAATCGAGACAATAAGCAGTTATAAATCATATCATAAGTATGCTCTATTTGTATAAAAAAAAGACTTTCTCAATTGCCATATATTCTATGCTTTCCATTCTACAAAGCTTGCGATCTGTACTTAAGATTTAAATTAGACCAGCTCCATACACATTTTCGTACAAAAAGATGGACACCCAAACAAGGAGTTTATACAGATGGCGAATGGCGATTTTGCTCTTCTTGTAATGAACTGGAAACACTAAAGCACTTGTTTTTTTTTTTTTCAACTTTGTTTTATTGGCATTTTCATAATATAACGAAAGGGCGCAGAACATTTTCACAGATTGTGCAAGTAACAGGCCCAAACCCCCCCCTCCCCCACCCCAAACATCCCCACCCCCCCGAAAAAGGAACAAACCAAAAAACTTAGTCCTCATAGAGCCGTTCTGCTGGGGAACCACTATGTGAGCTCCGAGAGTCTGGAGCCCCAGGAAGAGCGAGAGCATTAACTATTAGAATTGGCTGAAGAACTACCATCCTCCCCCGGGCCGAGGGCCCTGTCCGCTCCTTGTCCCTCTTGAGGATCAGTGCACATCCCAACCCCATGTCTGCTGTGCCTCGTACCAGTTTGCGTGGAAAGAGCCCAAATTATTGTTCATCATTGCCGTCAGTTTATCCATCAGGTACATGTTTTTTACCTTTTTTAGCCAGTTCTCCTTCGATGGGGTCTCCGGGCTCTTCCATTTCTGGGCCAGTGCTACCCTTCCCGCCCTTAGCATTGTCTCCCACATCCTAGGGTATCGGGGAATGTCCGAGTCCTCCGGAGGGAGGCCCAGCAGCATTGTCAGGGGGTTCTGGGGGAGAAGCTCATCAGAAACTTCGGCGATCCAGCCCCTCACCTTCTCCCAGTATGCCTGGGCTTTCGGGCAGTGCCACCACATGTGCCCTCTCGTACCGACCTGGCCACATCCCCTTGGGCACGCGGGGGACACTCCCGTGTACATTTTAGCCAACTTCATTGGTTCTCTGTGCCACCCCTGTAAAATCTTGAAGTTGTGTTCCATGTCTGCCGTAAATAAGTTCCCATGGAAGGCTATTTTAAATATTCTCGCCCAGGCGTCCTCCGTAAAGCACTTGTTTATGTTTTGAAAACATTGGGAGCATGAAAGAAAGTTGGCCTTCGGTAAACATTGGTGCAGTGATTCTGTAAACTCTTGCAACCTATTATGGACGCGATGCATGTGGGGCAGAAGTAACTCTCTGATTCTGTCGCTCACCCGTTTACTATACATTCTGCAAAAGCATTTAATTGGTTGCGAAGAAGGGAAGCAATAATGTCTCTTTTAAAAGATGTCATTTTACCCTAATTTTTGCTCATGCACATGCACTTTGGTCATTGTTTCCTGTAATGAAGAGGACGGTATAGACTTTAAAGTGCACAATATATATTTTAAAGTATACATGTAAAAGTGCTGTGTTATATATGACTTAAGGAACGTACAAATTGGTTGCAACAACCACATTGTAGTCACCTCATGAAGCTACCCTTTTCGAAATAATGGTCATATATCTTTGCATGTGACTTACTCGGATATATTTTTAATGTTTTAACATTTTTTTAATGATGTGCAATGTTTGTATGTGTGCTATGTATCTTATGTAAATTCATGTTTCTGGTTTTATACATTGTTTTATACAGTGTTTTGTAGACAGTGAAGTTTATCGTGAACCACACACAATAAATAAAAACATTTTTTTTAAAAGAAGCAATAACTATGTTGATGATTCTGCATACAAAGATGGAAGATGAAGCTGATGAGACCGCAGGAGATGATTGGTTTTCATTTCTGTTATCATGGACTCCAACCTGGCTGGCCAGTGCTTTTAAAATACTTGGAGCAATACTAGTGCTGATATTGCTAGGATTCTGTCTTATATGGATCATCTTAGGACAGTGTCAGAAGACAACCAAGAAAGGTATTCGGATGAGGATAATTATTGACATTGACGCTGGAAAGGGTGAGCAGATGCAGAATGAAGCCAGTACCTGTGAGAATATAAAGAAAAGTACCCTTGCACCTCCAGGAACCAAATTCCATTATCCCAAGTATCAGAAAAGATATGTAGGATATTTTGTTCACTATCTGAAGAGTGCTGCCACATGACCTGTAGTGTGGATGAACACATAAAAAATGCAGGTCAACTGAGGGGGGGTGACAAAGATTTGGATCCCAGTAAAGAAGCCGGATGAAGAGAAGATGCTGAAAAATGATTAAGAGGAAATAAAGACCATGGAAGAAGAGAATTTTGTCAAAAATACAATCAGAGGGGGAATGTAAAGGAGCTGGTATTGCCTGAGTCCACCCTGTCACAGCCGTCATACTGTAACAGTCAGAGAAGAGCAATAAATGGGACCTCCTGCATCATTCCGATACCGCATCGAGTATATGAGAAACGGTATACACTCAGATAGCCATACAGAATGTACTCTCGCACTGAAAGTGTAGAGGGATGTCGCATGGAAGAATGTTACATGGAAGGATGTCGCCTGCCAATATGTCAGAATGCATAAAATGAATACTATGAACGGACGTTAAAGTGAGATCTGACGAGGCCAAACGTCTCTTCACTGATGTCATAAAGAAGTTATATGAACCTATGCTAAAACTATATGAAAATACTTAGAAGTAATGATGTTACTGAAGCACTAAGAGTAACATGTACTCATAGCTAAAGTAATCATAGAGCTAAAGAAGATGAAGTAACTTACTGACAAATAACTGTAAATACGCAGTAACGCAAGGTAGAAAGAAAAGGTATAGAAGCTTACTATAGAGGAATATATAGCGTGGCAAGAACGGCCATAATGTGAAAGTGGACGCTGGCTCAAAGCTACCTCAGCGACGAGCCGAAGACGTAGTATCAGGAGATGCAGAAAAACAGCTCTGTTTGCAGAGCCGATGATGAGTCAAGGTTGGCCCAGAGTGAAGGATGCTATTTTTAAAGCATAAGCACAGAGTACAAAGGGAGTAAGTGGATAAGCTCTGAATGTGGGACATTCTTCATAGATGAAGGAAGAGGAAAACATATGTGAGAGCCCAACTGCTGGTCAATTAAAAGTATACAAAGTTCATGTGAGATAGTGAGCAAGTCTCCAGAGGCCAAGAGGAGCAACAATTGACAAATTGTTGTCTCTTTACACGTGACTCATAAATTCAAAATAAAGGCTACTCATCAGAGCCTTGAGCTAAGATAGTGGCGTGCTCACACTCCCTTGAATGTTCCAGGACAGTAAACAGGCAACAAAGTCAACTACAAACGGAAGACTTTGGCTGATGGCCTACCGATGAGAGATGATGGACTAATTGGGAAAATGGGGAGTGGTCTGATGGGATTCAAATGCCTAAGTTTCGTTTCATGTACGTGCTGCTAAAGAGCCAAATGTCCATGGTTGGGACAGTATTCCAACCAATCAGTGAAGATGAGGGACAACCTAACATGCAATGTAGCATAGACCAATCCACTCTTGTTTTGTCCACTATATCTCTGTACTATACATATTTAGAGGAAGTTCAAGGCATGCCCTACAGCTAAGGGGAAGCCTAAAATTTACTAATCCTTAAATGTTCTTTAAGTCGATATGTTCCCCTTAACCAATCCCTTCCCTTGATTGGTTTTGTATTTTGCCACGTAGAATGACATCATAGATTATGCATATTGGGGTATAAGATCTCTATGCAATCAAGCTGAGGTGTGAGTGTGCATGCATCAGCCCGATGTCTGACAGTTTGCCCTGCTTTATTAAATTGATAATAAAGTACTACTTTGCTCTTTTCTTTGAATCTGTCAGATTATTTGGTTTGACATCATTATTGTAATTCCATCTAGCACAAACAGATGCTTCAAGGTGCTAGAGCACACCTTTTTGAAGCTTGGTCCTTTTGCTTGGAGCTTTCTGGGCTGGGGAGGTTTCACCCAACTTCCTGAGGGATCAAAGGAGACCCAGTTTTCCTTTGCCATGTTGCTGGCTGAACAGAGACAGGCAGTCTAGCTAGAATCATCCACATAGCCTTTACATGTCTAACTTGAACATATGTATGATACAAATGTGATGTGCCTTTAATACTTTTGTGAACTATCTGTCACCATACAAAAATCCAGGAATGGCTTTTTTTATTAGAGATAACCCTGCCACAGAAGGATAGGTCATCTTAATTATTATGGTTTTGAATCAGAGGTGAAGATTTAACTGCACCCTCTGGCTGCAGTGACTTTGCTGTTCCAGCAGCTGACAAACAAGGCACCCAAGATCTTTCAACCTGTTCTGTGCCACCCTTTCTGAAATGGAATTACCTGCATAATTTTATTATTTAATACAAATAAAATAAATACCAAATGGTAATTCCTCACAGATATGCATAGTGACATAGTCACATGTCTGATTGCGGGGACCTATAGTGAGGTCTTCTAGTTGGATGTCCAATGGGCCAATTGCCTCCCCAAGCTATAAGTTAATGGGCCTGTGAGCAGCATGGGAATATTCTCCTGGTCACCCTCGCTTAGCCCCCATCATAGGGCCTGGGACAGCCATGAAACAATTGACAATGGCCCTTTAAGTCACCTTAGGAGAGCACCCTGGTGCAAGAATGGTAGCAACCCATCCTTTCCACCAGCCATTCGACTGTAGTACCCAAGAAAGGCCATTTTTATGAATTTCCATCTTAAATGGAATTTCCATTGGAGAAATTAGGTATTTGGGCACTGTGAGAAACCTGAAGGTGTCTCACCCGCTAGTCCCCAGAGATCTCTCATCCAGGTGGCCGGGACACGTGTATCACTTTTGGATCTAGTTCCTGGGGATGGACCAGTGCGGGACGATCATCTGGATGGGGGATCTTCGGGGATTGGAAGTGGGAAACCGTATGGCAAGACGTAGTATCCCCTTCTCTGTAACACCTTTACCCAATCCTACCCGGTAGGATACATAGGGACTCACCCCGCTTCCACCCCTGTGCTGACACAAATACCTTCTCACGGACAACTAACTGAGAGTGAAAACAGACTAACACTGGAGCTGTATACCTGACATGTCCCACTACAATGGTCAGGCAGGGTCAGGCAATTACTGATCATTACACACACCTGACTTACATCACACTTCCCCACACAGATAAAAGGTGGAGCACATTCCGAGCAAGGGAACTGCACGAGGAAGCAGCAGTTCCAAGATGGCAGTGCAATACAAGGCGGAAGACAGCAGGACCAAAGGAGATTGTAAGGAGGGAAATACCCATGACCTTTTCACTAACAGACCACATTTTTCATGAGCCTTCTAAAGTAAGAAACGTGAGACCTGCAATTAAAGCTAAAGAATCCTGAATTGTGTGTCAGAGGTACCCGGGGCTCTCCTGCGTCGATAGTCAAGTCAGGGAGAAGCGTTTGCTGCCATGGTACTGTCCTAGGCTACTACAACAAAGCAGCACTAGTGAAGTCAGCACAGACTGTGAGTTGGGGAGGCTGATACCAGGCTAGTCTGTGTGGAAACTAAGGTTGCAAGCTGCAACATTGTATGAAGAAGATTATTAAGACTGCAGATGAGTGAATGAACTTTGAAGCTAACATACGATACCATAGACAGAGTGGTCGGCATCACGTGGGTGCTCATTCGAAAGTCTCTGTTAGGTATCCAACCGAAAGGGTGCAAACATAAAAGAAGGAGAATTGTGAAATTGAAGTGGTCCTACAACGGATCAAGCCAAACCCTGTGAACATTCAAAAGTCTTTGATACTTGATATAAAATTGACATTGGTCCAAGCCCGGCATAGGGAGACTAATTGTGTAGCAGGGATCTGAGCCCGGCAGAGAGGGATCCGGGGTGAACCATGAGTCACACGAAAAGGAAGATCCTACAAACATTGTGCGATAAAGTGAAAGGTGAAAGACAGGCTCGAGCCCGGCAGAGGGAAGCCTGTGCAGAACTTTATGCTGAAAGGATCTGAGCCCGGTTAAGGGGGATCCAGGGTGGATATTGAATCACCCGATGTGAATAATTATGAAAATCTAGAAGGGAAGAACTTGTTGTCTATTTGGTTGCATCAGGCCCTTTGAGTGAAGAGACTTTGAGAAGCAAGGAGACTTACGCTCCGGAGTCCCTGATGCTGATGAGTGAACTGTAACCTCATGCTAAAGAAGCCAGAGACTGTGCTATGCTCGAGTGAACAGCCTTATCCTGTGCTAAAAGCGTGGGGAAGGGAAGACAACAGCCTGAAAACCTGACATATCATTATGAACACTTCTTTCTTTTTCATAACATTATTTCCCACACCATTTGTATTTAGAGTTAAGGGTTGGAAATAGGTTTTTTAGTATAGGCCCTTTTATTTTGACAAGACACCACTAGGACTGCGTTATTATTGTTTGATGATTGTAGCTTACTCCCATCATTAGATTTAGGTTTAGCTAGGCGTTTACCATACTGTTTATGAAGTTCAATAAACACCCTTGAAATGTGGTCACTTGTGTCCATCTTACTGTTGATGCAATGCTTTCCTCACAGCACTCAAAGGCAAACAGATAACACTTTGCACAGAGAATTGCTATCTCAAACTACAACCAGCTTGGTCATCTGGAGCCCTTTGTAATCCTTATTCGATCTCACTAGTGGACTTGCACAGACATCAGGAGTTTGAGAAAAAGCTTGTGTGGCCTATGGAGCAAGTTTGCATAGGACTATACTTTGCTCTAACAACATCAGCAGCTCTTCCTCCATGAACGGAGCAACTGCAAAGGCAGCAAGAGTACTTAAAACAGGTACTCTGCACTTACTGGCGTTTTCAAGTACAAGCCCCTATAGAGCAGCATTCTACAGCTCCAGCAGCTCTCTGCAGGCTGCGACAATGTCAGACATAAAATCAAAGATAGCAAACCAGCTATTTATAATCATCATCAAAAAAGTTTGTTCGGAATTAGATCCATAAACCATATTATATACATTGCAGAAAAAACATTACTCAATAATGCTAAAAAGACAATTCCTCATAAATCTAAGTTCATACAATACAATAAAAGAATATTAAAAACAGACGAGATAAAAAATGCATGTGTTCAAATCAAATTGCAATCAGTTTGTTCTGCCGATGCCAGGCTTTTCTTAGAAACTCTACACAGCCCCACTATACTGGTCTAGGTCAGAGATGGGCCACATTTAGCCTTACACATAAGTGTTCTGGACCATGCACATCGACTCTGGTTGTTCTTCTGGTTAGCCCTGTTGGGTTGATCATCTGCACTCCGGTCCTCTGCAGGGAAGCGATCATGCTGGGTTTGACTATTATTAATACCCTACTGCTTCTCCAGCTCTTGTGGCGGGCTGGTCCCCCTGCGGGGAAGCCGGTGTTGCTGAAATGCTTACAATTATGATGTGTCATGGCTGGGATCTATAGAAATGCATAAGACATGTTGTGGCGGCCCTCCCGCCTTTACCATAAATCCTCCATTCATGTAACCTAAACTGAACACACTTGTTAATTCAATGGAAATGTGTTGGTTTTGTCTTGTTGCTCCATTGATCCTCAGCAATATGGCCTTATATGTCGTGCAGACTCTTGGCGCTTGGAGCGGTTTGACACCCAACTGCAGTCCCAGTTGGAGGCTGTCCTATAGCCGTCCCCTGACCCCCCCGGTGATTGGTTACTGTGATCCTGGATGGCCCTGAGCCACCCCGGACCGATATTATGCTCTTGCATTTGTGCTCTGGGGTCTACGCTTAAAGATCCATGTTCCAACTGTCCTCCTTCTCCTAGACCAGTGCTCTATGTGCCCTCCTGCTGCGCTGAACATTTTGGTTAAATGCTGCTGTATTCTACAACCTCTTTATACTCTCCCCAGTCCGTCGCGCCATCGCCAGGCTAACTAACAGCCCCCCAGGCGCAGATGCCGAGTAAATTGTTGTTGTTATGGGTTTGTTGGGGTTTCGTCTTGCTAATTGGGGGAGGGATGTGGGTGGGGGCTGGAGGGGGAATGTTATGTTTAAAAAATTCTTGACAATCACCGGTGACGCCACATGCACTACAGTAGCACATCATGAACACATTTGCATGGATCCACTTGCACCTAGAATGACCGTCTTCCTTTTGCATGGTAGTCTCTGTCCAGAATCCCAAATAACACCACCACACAAATGGCAAATAACTACCTGACGTTTATGAGCTGGAATGTCCGCGGCCGAGGCAACTACAAAAATATGTGGCAGATACAAGTGCACGCTGAACGCCATGGAGTAAAAATGTTATGCCTACAAGAAACCCATGCTCGTTTTGAACAATGTGAACAATTTGCTAAACAATGGGGTCCCCAAAGGTATTACACTAACTACTCCACGCCGAGCCACGGCACGCTCACTTTAATTCACAGAAGCCTGAAATTTGTGTGTAACCATTCAAGTGTTGATCCCCTGGGTAGATATGTATTGACTATCGGCACACTACAACACCAGGAGGTAGCCATCCTGAACATCTATGGCCTGAATGTTGACAATCCTGATTTCTATCTACACCTAGCCTCGGTCCTGGAAAGTTACCCCTTAATCCCGATTATATGGGGCGGCGATTTTAATACAATATTAGATGTCACCCTGGACAGGTCGGGATCTCGACCTGGCCAGCTCTGCAAAGCAGCCTACACCATACTGACTGTGCTCCCTCATTTGGCATTAGTAGACGCCTGGCAATTAATGTATCCCGACTCCCGCACGTACTCATTTTATTTCTCAGTTCACGATTCCCATTCTAAAATAGACCGGTGGCTCATAACTGACATGCTAGTTAGGTCCATTTCTAATCAGGCTATCCTTCCCAGAACTTTATCAGGCCACTCACCAGTACTTATTTCACTGAACTGGGGCCCGGACGCCGAAAGAACGAGACAATGGAGGTTGGGTCCCCATGCTCTGCTAGATCAGGTTTTCGCTACCGAACTTGAATCCTTCACTGAGGAGTTATTTGAGGTTAACGTGGACTCTGTGACAACACAGGCCATACTCTGGGAATCCTTTAAAGCATACACAAGAGGTATCGCAATGTCTAAGGGATGTGGTATCCTAAAGGGAATCCGGGCAGACATCTCCGATAGTGAATCAACCCTAGCTAATCTCGAGACCCAATATGCGCAAGACCACTCCCCAACCACTCTGTCAGCACTAGGCTCGGAACTGGACAAGTTCTGTTGTCTGGCGGAACGAGAGGTCAAATTCCTAGATTCTCCCCATTCGGTAAGGAGATATGGCGAGGGAGAGCGCCCTGGCCGCATGCTGGCAAGACTGCTCCGTCGTGAGCTCGGAGCTCCCAACATCCCAGCTATATCAAGGTCCGACGGCTCATTGGCCACTTCCCCTCAGGACATCAATTCTCAGTTTCTATCGTTCTACACCTCCCTGTACTCGGATGGCCCCTCTATACCAGAAATGTACTCCTACTTAGATAATCTCCCCCTCTCAGTCCTATCCGAGGAGGCGGGCATCTCTCTGGAACGCCCCATTACCACTGATGAGATCACTGAGGCCATTGAGTTGTTGGCGTCTGGTAAAGCCCCCGGCCTGGACGGGCTCCCCATGGAGTTTTATAAGCAATACAAATCACTCCTGGTCCCGCACCTCCCGGCCCTATGGGAGGAGTCTTGTGAAATGGGTATTCTTCCTCCCTCCCTTCGCGAGGCACTAATAACAGTCCTCCTCAAACCCGGCAAGCCCCCTACCCAGTGCGGCTCATACCGTCCCCTCTCATTGATTAACAGTGATATTAAAATATACGCTAAACTTCTAGCCAACCGCTTAGCCCCGATCATGCCCCACATTATTCACCCTGACCAGGCAGGATTTGTACCAGGTAGATCCACATCCCTAAATTTAAGAAGGCTCTTTAACGTGATTAGCTGGGTCAACCCCACCACACAGGCGGTAGCGGCCACCCTGGACATGCAGAAGGCATTTGACTCAGTGTCCTGGAAATACCTCTGGCGGGTTCTTGAGAAATGCAGGTTCGGCCCCAACTTCCGCGCCTGGGTTGAGTTACTCTACACGGCCCCTCAACTAGAGTTCACGCAGAGGATAGGTGCTCCACTCCCTTCCAGATATCCAGAGGGACACGACAGGGATGCCCTTTCTCCCCGCTAATCTTCGCCATTGAGCCCTTTGGTGACATGATCCGCCAATCACACTCTCACAGGGGATTACGCACAGGGGCCAATCCGATTTAATTTCCCTCTATGCAGATGACGCTCTTCTGTACATCCGTTCTCCGGATACCAACCTCGTCCCTATCCTTGAAGACGTCGTCCGATTTGGGGACATCTCTGGGTTGAAGGTTAACTGCTCCAAATCCGTGTTATTCCCACTTACGAACTCCACACATCACCCACTGGACTTGGGAGGATTCACCTGGTCTCAGTCTAGCATCACCTACCTGGGGATGGTGGTCTCCCGACACACGTCACAGTTGCGCGAGGATAATTACCAGAGTTATCTGAAGAACCTGGTCACGAAAACCTCCAGCTGGACTAGGCTCCCCATATCGCTTGCAGGCAGGATTGGAATACTTAAAATGGTAGTATTACCCCAGCTTCTTTATCGTTTTACCAATCTGCCCATATGCCCAGGGGACACATTCTTCAAATCACTACGTCAAATCTGTAATACCTTCCTCTGGCACTCGGGCGCAGTCCGCCTCAAACTTTCTACGCTGACCACCCCTAAGGAATTAGGTGGATTTAACGCCCCAGATTTCACTAGATACTGGGTGGTAGCTCAATCCCAATTTGCATCTCATTGGTTCAATACCACTGACCCCCCGCCCCCGCATGTTCGATTGGAGAAACTGACAGTCTCTGACCGGGTGATTGGTTCCCTTATCCTTAAACCCTTACATCCCGACCTCGACTCTGCAGACCCCGTAGCTAGTACATCCTTAGCGTTGGCCAAGTTGTGGACGTTGGTTGATGCACGTCACCCATTTCATGGGGACCTGCCATTATGGAATTTCCTCCCTGATGTCCCATCCGTTCCACAATCTATTGTTATCTGCTGGTCAGATGCTGGCGTCCTGCTGCTCCGCGATATATACACACAGGACAACTTTATTAAGTGGTCTGAACTCCCCCTTTCCCTCAAGCGTCGACCCACAGTGTGGTTACAATACTCCTCCCTCCGAAGGAACTTCAAATCGAGATACCCGGACTTCCCCACACTACCTCCTGATGAACCCATAGTTGTGGAACTCTGCTCCTACTCCTTCTTCAGGGGAAAGGTATCGAGGCTTTATTCTCAATTGCAGGTTAGGGCGGCCCCACCCTTTACTAAATTGAGGCGCAGCTGGGAGGAGGTTCTGGAGGTCGAGATCACGGACGAGAGATGGTCCCGAATGTGCGCTTGCACCCATGATGTGTCTTACAACAAGAAATTTAAGCTAATACAATTCAAGGTACTGCCGTGGTATCATCATACACCTAAGAGACTACATCGTATGTTCAGTGAATCCCCTCCGGGCTGCCCCAGGTGCGGCTCAGATAAGGTGACCTACATTCATATGCTCTGGCACTGCCCGTACCTGACCCAATTCTGGTCCAACATATGTTCCACGTTATCGGATGTATTACAGCACACCATTACCCCCACCCCACTGCATTGTCTCTTCCATGACTTCCCCCAGTTGGGACGTGACTCGAAGAAACTGGCGGGGCTCTGTATGTTGTTGGCGGTCCGAAGTATATTGTTATGTTGGCTCCGGCCTAAGGCACCCACATATGCACAGTGGCTTAGAACAATTACATGGGCACAGGACACGGAAGAAGCCTGGTGTGCAATGCAGCACCCACACACAAGGCCAAGAGACACCTGGCGAAGGTTTCGCGAGTACAAGTCTGCCATGGCTTCTCCTTCAAACTCTGCTCACTCCTCTCCAGGTTGTTCCCCATAATGTGCCCACTCTGTGATTTTGTTCTCCTTATCTCGAGTGCCAATGCTATATGTGCTGGCTGAATTTCCTGCTTTCGTCCATGAGATGTTCAAGATATACTGGTAATGATGTATATGTATTGTTATCGCCGCTGGAGTCATGTGGCTCCGTGTTTTTCCGTGAGTTGTCAAGACAAATAAAAAAATTGTTAAAAAAAAACTCTACACAGCCCCAAGCCACAGGAGTGGTCTTAGCTCGGAGCAAGTATATCAGGGAAGGTCTTACCTGAATGAAGCCTGCGGTTCTTAGCAGAGGTGCAACAGTCCTTTTTCTGATATCATGGTAAGCCAGACAAAACATTATAAAGCGCTAAAGGTCCTCCTCTGGCCAGAGACAAAGCGGGCAGGCTGGGCACTGATCCGTACTTAACCAGCTCTGTGTGCGAGACCTCAGCCATAAAGATTTAAAGTGTGCCAACAGATATGATATATGATATGATAGTTTATTTATATAGCACATATACACAATGTGTTTCAAAGCTCTTCAAGGGAAGGGAGGGAACAAGGGAAAATACAATTACATTCTTACAGGCCATGAACAGTAAGGATGTGAAATTAACTATCGTACTCGGCCTGATGACATTTCAGATAGTGTAAGAGCTAAAACATAGATAAGGAAGGGAGGGGGAGAGTGGGAAGGAAATGGAAACAGACAGGCGACTACCATACTTGGTCTGACAACATTTCTGGTAGAGCTGGAGAAAAACATGACTGAACACCTTGTGCAGCTGAGATAAGCATGTGCTTTATGTTTGCCTCAACCCTGAGCGCCATGGTTTCTCTATTGGACATAAGGACATATGCAAATGTTGGGCATTCAAAAAAGAAATACATTTGGATATGTACAATAACAACGTAATTTTGAATTTAAAGGGGATGGGAATCAGAGCTTTTATGATTGTGTGTGTTAGGGCTGCTTTTGGGTTCGACCATACTGCCAACCAATGAGACAAGGGGGCCACCTGCCACTCATCACCAATGTGATGGCTGCCAAGTTCCATGTGTGTGGCAAAATTCGGTGCAGAACTTGGTAAGCCTAACAATTTTTTAAGAAAGGTGTTTTCAACAGATTCAATTTGGGTGACCTTCTCCATGCCCTACAGGGCAGCCCAGTAGTTGATGGGTGCCTTTGTTTGGGCTCTGTACACTTCCAAGACCATCTTAATTGGTTGTCCCGAACATATATTCTGGAATCGGCACAGGGCCCCGAGGGCCTGCCTCATTCTCAGGCACTGTTTCTCTATGTGGCTGTACCCCTGCCAATTTTTCACTTCTAGATAATCAAAGCTTGCAACCCTGGGTATTGGTTTCGCCACCACTCCAAATTGTACGCATCTTTAGAAATCTACCACCTCTAAACGAGCAAGCCATTACTGCAGATTTCTTGGCGTTCACTGATAGCTTAAGACTTGACATGAACCGAGTATAAGGGTCCACCAATTAT
Source organism: Ambystoma mexicanum (assembly GCF_040938575.1). Lineage (NCBI taxonomy): Eukaryota > Metazoa > Chordata > Amphibia > Caudata > Ambystomatidae > Ambystoma > Ambystoma mexicanum. The sequence continues at coordinate 526,450,218 of NC_090940.1, forward strand.
TGTAAGGCTATAGGGTTCTGGGGAATTAAAACCATATCATCCGCATAACCCAATACTGGGAGCGGTAGCCCACCCACCTTGATGTAGTCAGCATGACTTTCCATCAGCACCCGATAGACTCCATTGATATAAAGAGCAAAAAGCACCAGTGCAACCACACACCCTTGTCGGACACCCAGGGCAACTCCAAAGAAGTCTGTGCACTGACCTTGTTCCCCAAATCTAACACAGGTCGAGGTGTTTTCATGGATAATATACAACACCTCTGTCAACTCCTCCGGGAATCCCATGGACCTCAGCACACTCCACAGCAACACCATGTCCACCTTATCAAATGCTGTGCTCAGGACCATGAACACCGGGTAGAGTGGTTCGCCCCTAACAAAAATGGATGTTACACCCACCAAATACAGATTTAAGGCCTGGTCTCGAGACCCCAATCCTGGGCGGAAACCATACTATATATCCGCAAGCACCTTACTATCTGGGATCCACCGTTCTAGGTGCTCCAGAACCGCCCAGCCAACATTTTTAAATGAGATGTCTAACAATGAGATCAGCCTGTATGAAAGTGGGCTTCCTCTGTCCCTTTTTTTTAAAAAATGGGTTAAATTGCCTGACACCAAGAAGGAGGAAATTCATCAAGTCCAAGGAAGGAATTGAAACATCTGGTCAGCAAAGTGGCCCACATGTCTGGTTCACCCCTGAAGAGGTCTGCTGGAATTGCATCTGGACCCGGTGCACGATTATGTTGTTTATTCACAGCCACCTGGACCTCCTTCACAGTTAGACGCATGGTGGTACCACAGGCCCCATTGAACCCCATAAATGCCTCTGCTTTATATACAGAGCTGAAGTGGTCAGACCAGGCTTTCGCACTCACATTATTCTCTCTATGTGTCGTGGCTCTTATGTAGCTTGTCCCATCTGCCACGAACTCCCAAAATCTTTTGGTGTCCCCGGCAGATACCGCCTGGAAGAGCTTCTCCCATGCACATTTTTCTAGATAAGTTTTCCTTTTTGCCAGATTAGTTTTATGACGTGCACGGGCACTGATTATCTCTCCTCTGGTGCTATCCCTTGCCTATAAAAGCTCCTTTAGATTATGCTAGGCTTCATGGCAGGGTTCAACAAACCAGCCCTGGATGTTACTTCTCCCTGTTCTATAGTCCATCTGGAAGTGGTCTGTTAAGAAATTCTAGATTTTTTGGGAGGCCGGGATGATAACCCTAGGATCCACTTCCTGGGAGAGTATGGTGGCGATTGATTCCATGTTTGTGTTGACCACCCTGGTCTGAGTTACCAGATACGGTAATCTTGGGTGTGACACCACAGGATGACCAACTTTTAATAACAGCCTCAAGGGGTAATGGTCGCTATGCAGATTTTCTAGGATCTGAAACTGCACAATGTGTGGCCAATCCTTTGCATAGATACAAAAGTAATTTATTATAGAGGTCCCCTGGGTGCCATGATATATGGGTTTCCCTGGACAGTCCAAGCCAACACAGCCATTTAAGGAGTGAATGCCCCAATTCAAGAACCAAGTGCTAGACTGAAGGCCCCTAGTACAGGTTCTTTCGTCTGTCATTTAGGTCGGTACTATCCCATAGACCAAATCTTCGCCCGGGTCCACCATCTCATTGTCAATCCCTCTGCCCAGTTTTGCGTTAAAATCTCTGCCCAGTATTAATAGCAGATTTTGGCTCCCTGGAGGTGTGCACTCTGAGTCAATGAGATCCTTTAAGGCACATGGGCAAGCTTTGTTAAGATTATGTGGACTATTTTAAAAGTTCACCAGAATTAATTCTCGGCCATATTCAGGGCATGCTCTAATGCACTGGAGGGTCACATAATTAGATTCCCTGATAGCTAGTACCAGGTTAAGTGAGGACTTAAGCAAAATTGCCATGCCACGGTAGCAACAACCTCTCCCACCCTTCTTTGCAGCAATGCAAAGAAGAGAATTGGTGGGCATCCACAATTAATTAACAGAGCCTGGTGCCCTCCGCCAATAGCAAATACCAAAAAGCAATAACAGATGCAGATCCTTCCAGAGAGTCCTGCCCGGTGGGAGAGGCAAAAGGGAGATAGCCCAAATTTGTCTGTTGTATTTTTGGGCGTTTGGAAACATTTTTGGCAGGCAGTTGGTGCTAAATAGCAATGTAGGAGAGAGAGGTGGTTTGAGGAGTCTGGAGACTGGAAAGGGAAAAGGTGGTGGGCCAGCATCAGGAGGAGGTGAGGATGACATCAAGTGGAGTTTTTAAGGGAAGAGGAGGAGCTGTTTGAAAAGCAGGGGGTGGCAGGAGGAGTAAAGGAGGAGGCTGAAACATAGCGGGAGGTGGAGATAGCAGAGGAAAACAAGAAGGTTGGGGAAACAGACAGCCAAGATAGGAAGGCTCATGGAGGCCAGTTGGGCCAAAAGCAAGGGATAAGGTAACAATCAGGACCCTGGGAGATGGAGATGACAATACCCTATTTACACAGCCTCTGGAAATGGGAGTAGAACTGCCTTCTTTGTTTTACATGAGCATTGCTGAGAAATTTGCCTTATGCTAACATCTGTTAATGGGAACCCAGCAGTGTCGACAGGAGCAATCCAAAGAAGGAAACAACCACACTGAAGAAAGGTGTGGGGAAAATGTAAGCTGATATCAAGAGGAGAGCTTATACCAACAGAAAGAAGACAGTTATGAGGATCCTCTTAAGCCTAGTACTGGGTGGCAGTGCCCAAAGGACGTAGGAAGCAGTGTTTGGGTCCCTGAAACCTGAGGCCCGCGGGCTGTGTTAGGTGCCAACTTCTGCGTTTCCTGCAGGATTCTAGACTTGCAAGTGTTACTTTTGAGGAGTGAGTTTCTCTGTGCTACATTGAATTGCCAGGGGTCTGTTTTCCCTTCATCATCCTGAAGGGCGATTTGTCAGAGGAGGAGTTTTCTCTACGTAAACACAAGCCCAGCATGGATCATGTGCGGTGTGCGGACTGCGTGTTTGGTGTTTTTTGCAGAGGAGCGGAGAGAGCTCTGTGAAGATTCTTGGCTGGTTTCACGTTCCTCTTCTTGTTATTGACATTTTTCTGACATCTGTATTCCTCACGAAGCAAATTGTTTTGAAACAATATGGCTTACACTTTGTCATTGGGCATGCTCTGCCAAAGACTTATTTTTTCGTCTGCCGATTCAATGTTGAATTCTGACTTAAGGATAAAAAACCCACTCCAAAAAAGCCCCACTCCGAAAGTGCAATGAGGAGGATTTTAATCTAGACAATACTGTCTTGAAAATAAAAACATGGGTCAATCGCTCCAATTTAACAACGTTTGCGGAAGCTTTGGCAGGAAAAAGGAAAGACTTTGAACTAATTTTGCAATCTTCCCTGAAAAAGAGTCAAAAAAGCAGTTCTCTGACTCTATGCTCTGAACAAAGGGATACTATTCCTTCCAACCTTCCTGAAATGTGGGTTTCCTTAGAAGATTTAGACTTGCAAGACAAGGAAAACTGTCCTCATAGAGACTTAATTGCTGATGTCACAATGTTGGAACCAATAATCTCCCATGAGCTAGCGAAGCGGGTGCGACTCTCCTTGTGTCCTAAAAGGGTTGAGTCCCCTGCGTGGGATAAAAGTGTAGATTTGTGTCTTTATAGAACTCCTAAAATAGTTGGTACGCCATCTCAAACTCTGGAGAATAAGATTGAATCTGAAACAGAGGCTTTGACTGATTAAACAAGACTTGCGGCCCCCTCATGTAATTGAGGAGACACATAAGTCTGGGGATCAGCCTAAATGTCATCCGAATATTCAGGCTTCACTTCTTCTGGTAGAGGAGGTAGGGGATGTCTTCCCTTTTCCCGTCCTCTCTCGTCTACTGTCATCAATGGACAGAGGTCATGATCTGGTTCAATATGAGATTTGTGACATAAAACACATTTGAAAAGATCTAGTAGCTAAAATGTGTACTGTGGAGGGCTTTATACTGGCCACAAATCAATTAAATAACTCACTGCCACCCCCTGCCATTAATGTGGCTACTAGTAAATCAGACGTAGATCAGAGTTTGTCAAGAATTACAACGGTGAGCTCTGTGGCAGTCCAGGTCACTGAAGGAGGTTTCCCATAATCCCCATTGATGTTTGCAAACAGTGGCCAGTGTTTGGAAAAGGAAAGGGTGGTTGATCTACCGGCAACTGATTCTGCGTTAAACAGTGGGCTGACGGTTGATAAAGTCAACCTATTACAGAAAAAAACAAAGAAAGGTTCTAGGAGCTCATGAAAATGTTTGCACCAACTAAAATGGCAGTCTTCTTTATACACTAGACGGTTGTAAGTCAACTGGTCGAATCTAAATGGTCGACAGGACAAATGGTCGACACCAAAAGGTCGACAGGTCAAATGGTCGAATTTTTTTTTTTTAGTTTTTTTACATTTTTTTTTTTTGGGGGGGTCCCCCCAACCCCCTTTTTTTTGCTAAAAACCCCTTTTTTCCCTAAACGAAAACCTACAAAAATATATATAACTAAAAAAAAATGTGATCATTTGTCCTGTCGACCAAAGTGTGTCGACCATTTGTCTGTCGACCATTTGACTAGACACCCACTAGACTAGTATTGGAGGAGCTTGGTGACAGAGATAATGACATCTGTATTGGGGATCCGCCTCCTGACCAAGAGGTGGAAAAAGGGGAGGATTCCCCAAAGATAGTCACTACCAAGAGGAAGCGTATGAATAAATCAGGGAAGGCAAAAGTAAATTATTAGCCAGAGGGTTTAGGTACTATTACCCAATTCCTAAAAACTCTAAAATATCATGAAGATGTATTGGGCTTAAGTGGCTTATCTGTCTATTCTGATGCAGATCCTAATGGCCCTGATTTGAGTAAAAGTGAAATAACTATAGGCCACTGTGACCCGGTTGCCACTAATGATATTGATGCGGGAACCAAAGTTACACGGTTCACATGTACAGGCTTATCTCTGACACTGTTTGCTCACAAATGTATTCCTAAAAAGACTTAGGTGACTCCAAATGTTGATGTAAATGATGTATTGCCTGTATGTAAATTTGTTTCAAAAGGCCTTTCATTGTCAGAAAGAAATGCTGTTTCATTTAGAGATGATGTGAACCATAGGCAGCTATCTATGAAAGAGGATGAGAATGCTTCTCATGCGTTACTATCATAGAAGACCGTAGGAAAAAGCTGCTTAATAAAGCAGTCAAATAGTAAAATCAGAAAAATCAACTAAATCCTTATTTAAGTTACCAAAGAGTGGGTGAGATATATCAGCGTCATAATGCTGGTGTTGCTATATCTAAAAATACCCCACTATGTGAAAACCTTCATTGCCTGTTTCTTGAAAGGACTTTTAAAGTCCATGAATGTCTTCCTCTGAATAGGCAATATGTGCTGGCTCTGTTTGAAGAAGTTTCAAAATTAGCTCCAATTAAGTGTGAAGATTTGACTCAGGTACAATTTACTGTCCCTCAGAGAGTAGATATTGTAAGAGGTTTGAAATCTAAAATTATTAGAAGCGCAATTCTGGAAGAAACTCACTCTCTGAAACAAATGGGTTATGATGTGTCAGTCTCTCAGGATGAAGTAGCCTGTAGTGAAATAATTGAGATGAAAGAGGCCTCAAGGGAGGTCTCGGTAGAGAAAGTAAACCAGAGAGGTGACACATCTCGTATGGTGACACTCATTGTTCCCTAAAAGGGAAGTTAAATATGAATGGTCGCACATTTTGAATAGTCTCCACACTAAGGGCCTCATCACGACTTGGGCGGTAAATGTGGCGGATTATCCGCCGGACCTAAATGGCGCTAACGCCAAGGCACCCGGCGGATAATCGGCCAGATCACAACTAATCGTGCACGCGCCCCGGTCCAAGGCGTAAGCGCTATTAGCGCGAACCCTTAAATCCGGCGCACCGTGCGCTACCGCCAGGTCGTGCTCATAGCGCGCGGGAAACGCGTCACCACCGGAACGGGAAATAAAGCGCCGGCCATTTTGGAAATCACAATCCGTCTGATATCTCAGGCACTGGAAGCCATCCACTCCATCCAAAGGCAGTAATGAGTCAGGAGCGCACCAGGGGCAAGTCTGCCATGGATAGGGTCAGAAAACCTAAGTTTAGCGACCAAGAACTTGAGGTCCTTGTGGATGAGGCACTGACTCACCACCACGAGCTGCAGCAGCGCAAAACAAGCGCAATGCGCAGAGGGCAAATATGGAAAAGTGTGGCCCAAAGGGTCAGTGCAGTTGGCCGCGTGCCCCGGGATGGTGAAGACTGCCGCAAGCGGCTCAATGACCTGCGGGTTCGGGTGAGAGGCATCCTGTCCAAGCACAGGAGTGCAAGCAGGGCCACAGGAGGAGGCCCACCACCCTCCCCCCCGACCTCACACCATGGGAGGAGAAACTGACGGGCCTCATTGATGTTGGGACCATTGAGGGCATCGGTGGAGCGGAGGCAGGGACTGGCATTGATCCAACGGCAGGTGAGTCCCATCCCCGAATACATGCATCTGAATGAGAGTGAAGACATGTGTCTGAGGCACTGCATACACCCGTAAGTGAGGGCCACATCCCTAGAACGTCAGTGCTGCCTAGACGACCCTGTACGTGCGGTGCATGAATGACAGGGGCAGGGGATAGACTCCCATAGCCATAGGACAGCTACGTAGAGTGGTACTGTGAATCAACACAACCACAAAAGCCTGAGCGCAGTCCACCCCAAGCACGCTTAGCCATGCTGTGTCCCTCCATGCACATCCACAACAAGCCCCACATGTTGACTCAACAGAATGCAAGTTGAATGCGTCATTGTCACTGTCTTCATTCACACTTGTTGGCATGACCTGCATCACACAAATGTATGTAGCATTGTACTCAAACCACCCCCTATGTGCCCCACAGGCACACGTCGATCCCAAGAGGCCGTTGATGATGATGATGAGGCCACACCGGCAATGCGCCCACGACACCATGCCTCCACCAGCAATCCCCCCCCCCCCCAGGCCGCACCCACGGGAGAGAACACCGTGGAACACCCTCCTCACCCCAACTCAGCCCCGCCAGACAGCAGCGGTAGCCACATGGCCGCAGGGAGGCTACCGGCAGCTCACCGGAACCCTACATCCATAGCCCCGACGCTGAGGGAGAGAGGCCGGATTCGCAGCCGGATGTAAGAGTGACACCTTCACGTGGGCATCATGCCACCGCAGCACACACCCACAGCAGCAGTGATGGGGAAGGGGCATCCACAGACCATGGAAGGCCAAGCACTGGCAGAAAGCAGGCAGGGAGTCCGCATGTGGCTGTGCCCCGCTGCAGCACACCCCAGCCCGATGTCGACGGCCCATCATATGGGAGCCCTGAGGGCCATCGTTGCGAGCCAAACAGCCCAGTCCGGTCTGGTGACATATCATCATGCAGCCCCCCCCCAACAGCGCACAATTCGCGGTTCACCACCTGACGCGCCAGGAGAGGGCCTTGTCACTGGGTCAGCAGTAATGGGTCGCCTGGACATAATTGAAGCCAAACAGGGCGTGTTGAAGCAATGGCCAAAGTCCAGAGCCGCCATATCAAGGCTGTGAGCAACTCAATCCGGCATGGTTGCAAGTACATTGCCCGGGACAATGCACGCACGCGCCATGTCGTGCAACAATGCACCGCTGCCCTCACAGGCTTTGGCCAGAGGGTCCCTGAATTAACGGAGGCTGTGTCTGCCGTAGCAGAGTAACAGCGTGAGGCCAATGCCCTCATGCACCAACACATGATGGGCAGTGCTTCCGTGCCCTCTACCTCAACAACACCAACAGAGGGTTCACTGGACCCATCTCCAAGGCGCCGGTCCTTGCGCCACCTGAGGGCACACACACCGGAGGGTCCTGGGAGAGGGAAGCGCCCGCGCCCATCATAGGGGTGCATGGCATCATTGGTGTTGGCCTGATTAGGCAACAGCACAGTTTTGGGTGTTCACTGGGGGGAGGGGGGATTGTTGGGTGTTCACTGTGGGGTGGGGGATTGTTGGGTGTTCACTGGGGGGAGGGGGGATTGTTTGAGGGAAAAATAAATCACGTTAAAATAATCACAATGCATGGACAGTGGTTATTGTTACAAATGCAATTCAATGTAGAAGTGACATATTCTGTATTTACCTATTACCCATTTTGAAAAGAATCCATCAATCAATCCCTGTCTGGCCAACCTCCCTTCCCTCAGGACCACCCTTTGTGCATGTGCTACACCTTCTGGACCTTCATCGTCCTCACTGCCATCTTCAGGTGGCTGCACATGAGCATCAGGGGGCAGTGGCACATATCTGCAACAGCAGATGTTGTGCAGCATGGCACAGGTCAGTGAAATTTCACGACTTCTTCTGGAACATACATCATAGCACCTACTGTGCGGTCCAAGCACCGGGAGCGTGCCTTCAAAAGTCCAAATGCCCTCTGCACGCAGATCCGTGTACGGGCATGGCCAGGGTTGTATGCCCGCTACGCAGCTGTGTGTGGGTGACGCACAGGGGTAATGAGCCACGCGTACTGGGGTTATCCAGATTCATCTGTAGGGAAGAGAAAGCCGGTATGGGGACAAGGTAAGTCCAGTGGGTGTACAGAGCCCTGTCATCTGTGTGATTTTGCCATATTTCTCATTTGGCCTATGACATTGTGGAGTGCGCTGTCCTATGGGCACGATTGAATCAATGGGGTAGTCTCCACTTGGTACGGCTATGTTTCGATATGTAACAGTACTCATTCACATGTCGCAGGATGAGGGGGCCCTTCCATCTACTTCTGCTTGACAGAAGTGGCTGCCTCATGTGTCATTGCTAATCCATTGGCCTACAGTTGCATTTGGTGCTCTTCACTATTCTGTACTGTTCTCAATGCCTTCCCATGGCCATTTTGGGGACAGTGTTTGTGGGATGTGCATTGTCATCACTCGGCCTACTTATGTGTGGAGCATTCGTGGATGTGCCAGGTGATGGTTTGGTATTTCTTTGCTGTCGGTTGGCCAGGGTGGGATGTCTGGAGTGTGTCAGTGTTGGGAAACATGGTGCTACTCCCACTGGAGGCTTTGTTGTGGTGGGTATTCCATATGTCAGGGTGCCGCTACATGACTTACATCCTGCATGGGTGTGTTCTGCTGTGTTGGACATGTCCAAGGTTCATTGTGCTTTCTGCTTGTATGTGTATGCTGCTGTGATGCTACTGACTTTTGGGAATGATGGATTCGATGTCAGGCAACATCAGTTGTGGATTGACATGCTTTGTGGTATACATTTGTACTCACCCAGTAGACATGTGTTTTGCCCTTGGTGCCTTTCCAAGTAAGCTGGCAGGGTACTGTTGCGTAGGAGCATGGAGTTGTGGGTGGATCCTGGGTAGCGGGCACAGCAGTGGCTGAAGGTGAGGTCAGGGCCACATGTCACCTGCACATTGAGGGAATGGTACTGTTTCCGGTTTCTGTAGGCAGCCTCATGTGCCTGGGGTGGTACAAGTGCCACATGTGTGCAGTCCAGGGCTTCTATTACATTCGGTACTTGGGCAATGGCATGGGATTGACCCTTCAGCTGGTGCACCTGTGCCTGTGTGGCTGGCGATGCAATGTGTTCGTTCACATGATTCAACAGTGCATCAGGCACCGGTACCAGCATGGCACTGAATGTGGACTGGACCATTCCATGCATCATGGCAACGTTATGGTGGTCGCTGCCAGTCCCAAGTGATAGTAGCACAGACACGGGATTCACTAGGGGAGGTACTGCCATGCTGCTGCATATGCGGCTGCATATGTCCCCCGGATTGTGTCCAGCAACTGGGTGATGGTTGCCCTGTCCAGCGGATATTCTGTCACCAACTGACCATCAGTTAGGGCCCAGGGTGTTGGCCCGACCCTGGGGATGGCTGGGCGCCTTGCTGCTGCTGCTCTCCTCCTCCTTCTCCTCATCCCCACTGCCCCCTGCACTCCCAGGGCCCTGGCCTGGTTGACTGGCATCTGTAGCTCCAGGCGCAGCAGGTAGTAGTCGACATCAAGGCTCCCGGTTCCAAATGGCAGCATGGTGTTGGGGAGGGGGTGTTGTGCATGGGTGGGTCCTTTGTAGGCCTCTGGATTGCATTGCTTACATCTGGGCCCTCATTGCTGTGACCTGTGTACTGTTACCTCCAGCTTTTTGCTGTAGGTATTTTCGGCGGATTATCCGCCGCTTTCATGGCGCTAATAGCGCTTACGCCGGACTCCTGATCAATGATGTTTTAGCGCTAAGGGTTCCTGGCGCTGTTAAGGCCGGCGCTTGTACAGCCGGCTGTCCTTGCGCCGGCTGTTAATCCGCCGGCGGTATTAGGAGTCGTGATCCGACGGACCCTTAAAATCAGCGCTACTGCCGATTTTAAGGGTTACCGCCCAAGTCGTGATGAGGCCCTAAAACTGCTGGGCCATGCTGGGAAGATTGAGGAAGAAACCTTAAAATAATCTCTGTGGTGCATGTGCATTTATTGCACTTCAAGAGACTTGGATGCTTGAAAACCCCCAACTAGAAGGCTATACTATTTTTTATGAACCTGCAAGAAAATGTTTAATGAGAAGACTGTTGTGAGGCCTTATCTATGCCATGTGCAATGTTTGTAATTTAACACTTAACAATGGAAAAACTACAACAGTGTATAGAGATATATTGGTTGTAAATCTTAAAATAAATGTAAAGGATGAATTGGATACAGACACCTGCCTAATTCCTAATGTATATTTTAACCCAAGTGCTGGTGATATAATGATTTTTGGGGTAATAATACAGGAGATTATTGAACCATACTTATATGAAGATGCTAGCTGTATTCTTTTGGGTGATTTAAATAGTGAATGTTTGGAAGATAAATATACCAAGGTTCACTTTCGAGACAATTGGAGACTCAGGATAGAGGGCACTTATGTTATGATATGATGTGGCATTTATAACACGCCTGTGCACAAATGTTTCTAGGCACGACAGAAACGATTGGGAATTTGGGACATGTTCTTAGTTAATGATAACAATAAGGGAAATATTCTGCCCAATTTTACAAGAGTGGGATCTGGAATAGGTTCGACTCTAGATAACATTTTCCTGTCGAAGGATCTCTATAACCAAGCAGAAAGGCTGGAGATTGTCGGCAGGGAAAATAGTGACCATTGCTGCCTGATTCTTACTTTGCATTTAGAAATTGAATACAAACTTTCCCTTTCTAATATGTCTGTGGAAATAAGAGGAGAAAATAGCAAGGTTCTTTGGAACCAAAATCCGGTATTAGATTTAATGATAATATGGTAGAATGTTTACTTGTACAAAACAGGAATGGGCTGACATCGAGTAAGTTTGTCCCGTTTATCCAAAATACGCTTTTAGGTTTGATTCCAGGTAAGGCTTTGTATAAGGTTCTGAATAATAAGTCACATATGCATACATTTGTTAATGTTTGTGACAAATCAATTTCCGGGGGAACCAGTGGTCCATGGATGAATATCGGTTTCTAAACCATCAATCAACCTCAAACATAAGAAGGGATCCGAACAGATTGGAATACAAGTAAATTATAAGACCTCCTTGTCCAATTTTTGGTAACGTAGATGGAACAGCAGGCTTATCTCTGCGAGGTTGTGGATCGTTGGTTAGTTGCAACACAGTGAAAATACAAGTATTACCCAAGATAAAAGGGACTGTCCAGTCAAGGCTGTGTAAAAATATCTACTTTATTATTACTACAACTGACAGTTCTAGCACACTACAATTACAACCCACACTGTAAAGGAACACAGAGGACAGTTTCACAAAGGACTAATAGGGCAAAGGGTCTTAACTGTCTCTAGGGGCCTTCGGAGAAGGACCAGGGGGGCAGAACTACAATGTAATTTGTACTGAAGAAGTTCTTGGTGCTCGACAGGGTCAAGGCTGTTCCAGGGCGTTTCATAGCCCGTGAGATGGAGTTAGCGCTGGGAGATAGCTGCGGGTACCAGGCGGCAGGCAGTTTGGCTAGTGAGGCTAGACAGACATCTGCAGGCTCAGGGCCAGGAATCGTTGTTTGTGCTGGTTGGCAGATTTGGAATGCTGGTCGAGGCGGCTCTGGCAACTGCAGCATAACAACAGTCAGCGGTGCAGCTGGATGCGGTTCGAGGACTCGACTGTCTCAAAATTGTCCTTAATAAGATGGACACAGGATGATGTTTGTGTGGCACTCCTTCTAGCTTCTTTGCAGGGCTCATGTGCTATCAAGGCAGACGGCCCAAAGCTCAGGAGGGTGTTAGCAGGCCATGGCCTTGTCCTTTGTCTAGAGACTCTCCGGCACTTCCCACCTAGGAAGCTTGCTGTCAGAACCTAGCAGGGCATGCTGTGTGCTGACTGGGTACCGGTTTTGGAGCAGCTGGATGGGTCCTCTGAGTCCGGTATCTCCCTCTGTTTCCTGGGAGATCTTTAGGGCAGGGATCTTGCTTCCCTCTTGGAGCTCCTAGCCTTGCTTCACTGGCGAAAGATGTAAGGTAGACTTTAGCTCGGGTCCAAATGAGTCCACCTTCTTACTCCTTGCAAAGTCTTCAGATGATCTGATCAGTGAGGGGTTCCGCACTCTTTTAAAGCCAAATGAGCCCCAGAGATTGGTGTAGGCTAAGCCTACCTCAATGGATCAATGCTGGGTCCCACCAACAATCTTCAGCACTTGGCAACAGACAGGGGAAGGATGACAACATATACTTCTAAGTCCCACCCTTCTTCCTGTCTGCTGGAAGATGGGTGGGATTTAGCACCACAGGTTCGATCCCCAGGTCCGCGCTTAGAAACCTCTGGGTATTAAGCGCGTTATAAATTACCTATCATATCATATCATATCATATCATGGTAAGCTGTGTCCTCCGAGAGTACATGACTATTTCTTTGCTGTACGGTGAGCGTGGAAAATGTGCGCGGGAATGGCCCCATCATTCATTCTCAGAGAGGTCACTTTTCACTTACGCGTGGTCGAATTCCTCACAATGACAATCAAAAATTGACAATGTTACATGTTGAAAAATAAGGTATTGAAAAAGGTGTTTTTTTGCATTGTGTTTTCCATAGAGACAACAAAATGGAATAGAATGCTTCGATGTTCGTGTTTTTTTTAGCTACATATAGTCCCTAAGTTGAAGTGGTGCACACCATAAGATTTCACAAATTGGATCAGGAAAACTGTAGGCATTACATTTTAATTAGTATTGTATGGCTACTGATAGATATATACGTAAGGCTACTGCTAACGCATGTGTCAAAACACAAAGAAGTACGATTAACTGGATTTTTACAGATATGCTCATGCATAACATGATAACACATACACAAACCCAATCGGTTATGGCCACCAACTGGTTCACTTTGGATGCACACATACAAATAAGGAGAATGTAGCTATACGAATATGAACGTGCATGTGTATAGCCATCAAAGAGTGTAAACAAATTGACAAACTACATAATTCTCATGCACAGAAAATTTAAAAAACGAACACATACAAATATGCATTACAGACTCATGTTGTCAAATTCATGTGAAATGTGCTTTGCAAACTCAATATTTAACCAGTTTGGCTACACACAAAAAACACATATTTGGCATGTGCAGAACATGAGGTGAACACACTCGCACGCATGAAAAAGGAGTTAGGGACGTTTACCCTGTGACCGGATCAATGTTTTTTACAAAGACTGGCATGTTCCCTTAACATTGACAGTGCTGGCCATTGTTCTTGGGAATTGTAGTCCACAACATCTGGAGAGCCAAAGGCTGCAGACCCTTGCGGAACATTGACTACAAGTTCATGTGGAACATTGACTACGAGTTCTAGGAGTCCATGAGACTCCTTTCAGTCCCCTTATCAAGGTTGGCTGTTAACCTTAAATTCCAGGATGCTTGGTTTATCCTTTAAGTCTCTTGAACAATTGGCTCTGTGAACTTTTCCTCTATGTTTTAGGTTCCAGAAAGAAGCATTTCTCCTATTAATCACATTCTTAAATGGCTCTAGGAATGTTCTCTGCGGCATTGTTTTTCCTTCCAATCACTTAACTAACTTGTTCTCAGAAATGTCCTCTAAAGTTCCACTATGGAGCATTTCTAATTTCAATCAGTTTCTTAACAGGCTGTAAGAACGTGACCTCCAGGTTTCAGCATTCAGCGTTTCTTCTTTTAATTACTTTCACAATTGGCTCTACGAACCTTTTCCTCACATTCCAGCAGGCAGCATTTCTCTGTTCACTCCCTTTCTCAATTGTCTCCAGGCTCCAGGATTCATCATTTCATCTTTCGATTTCTTACTAAGTTTGCTCTAGGAGTCTCTTTGCTCCATGACACAGTACCACTGGTCCTTAGCATGTTGCAAAGTGAAGCTGAAAAACGATAGGAGTTATTAATAGCATGTCCATCAGTTCTGAACAGTGGCTGAACAGTGGCTGTTTTCGGTCTACCTAAGGTGTAATGGTCTATGTGAAATACGGGTATATTTGCATACCTTTTCATCCTCATTGCCATCATAAGGTGATCTGTATTTGGGCCCACTAAAGTGGCCCTGCTAAATCCTATACTCCTCGGTGGCAATGGCCATGATAGCTCAGTGGCAACGCTCTGGTCCTGTTTACTGAGCAGTATGGGTTCGGGACCCACTCCGGTTCTGCGTTTAGAGGCTGCAGCCTGGTATAAAGCGCAATATAAGAGTCACTGCAATTATGTCTATTGCCCTCTCCTGTCTAGGCTATGCTAATTCCCTTTACCTGGGTGCCCTCGCATATCAACTCCGAAAGCTTCAACGGGTCAAAAACACTGCAGCTTGGCTCCTCTTGGCCCTAGAGAGCACATCACACCCACCCTTTGTGTCCTCCACTTGCTCCCCGTCGGACGACAGGCCACTTTCAAAGCCATGTGCATCATCCACCGTGCCCTTCACAAGACAGGCCCATAATACCTCCAACAGAAACTCTTCTGTTACCAACGAAATAGAAACCTGTGATCAGACACTTCATTCCTCCTTTTGATCCCCCCTACAAGTGTACACAAATAGGGGGCTCATCCTTCTCTGTCCAAGCCCCCTCTAACTGGAACACAATTCTCCTCAGCATCCGCTGCTGTAACGCTCACCTGGTATCCACAGGGACGTCACGCAGCCTGTTCTGACCTCTTACGACCTCAAACCCTTCCCTGGAGGCTATTCGACTGGAGACTGGGCCTGAAACACAGGATTGGTAGAGTTTAACTCCCTATTGTCTCTGTGTGCTTGAACCCCTTCTTCCCCGGGACCCAACCCTTCCCTTTGATCCACAGCTCACCTTGTTTTCTTGGATAGTGTGCTCTCCGTCCTACCTTCAGCGCAGGGGCGCGTTGATTGATGCGGGCTCGTTGCTGCCTAGTTACTTCACTGGCAAGAGTCCGACAGGTAAGTATAATGAGTCTTTTGAACAGTTCTCTAACTTCGTTCCTTTCCTTCCTTAGATGATGGCCGGCGTGCGGGATGGCGGCGTGCTGCTGAGATGAGTAGCACTGAAGGTGAGTGAGAGCGCGATGCGCGATACACCCCTTTCGTATTTGCATTGAACTGAGTTATTTTTCTGTGTCTTTTAGGTGCTGCGATGTTTTCAGCGTGGATGACGGTTATGAAGAACAAATGCGGTGGGTAAGCGCGGTATGCGGCGCCTCTAGATGTTTCCACGCTAACCTGGAGTGTCTTTTCCCTCTTGCAGATGGATGAGAAGTTCTGGAGACAGAGTTCTCCCAGAGCGGCTGGGATTCAGGTAAGCGTTCGAAGCTCGTACATTATTTAAAAAAAGCGAAGATTTGCAGAATGCTTACTAATGCCTTTTTCTGTTCTTTTCCCTTTTCCTTAGGAAGCGTCGTGCCGGGATGGGAATGATACCGCCGAAGATGCCCGCAGAACAGAAGGAGCGGTGACTGATGGGCAGAAGCGCTGCAAGGTAAGGCTGTTCCTAACGGTGTTCTTGTTCTTGCAGGAGCTGAGCGCAGAAGAAAGATGCAGGCCTACTGGAGACCGATCCGAACACGGTGAGTGTCACGCTGCAGGTGCAGAAAAAGCAAAGCATGTTTCTCAGCCTGGGTGTGGCTTAAATAGTCTCTGGGTATCCCAGGTGCCTCTGCGCTGAACCACACCCAAAAGACTAGACCGCACATGCAGTTCTGGGAACCAAAATATGTGGGGGCATCCTTCTTGTCCCCATCAATGCACTACAAGTCCAATCCCCAATGTTATCCTATGGGAGTGAGTGAGTCTGGTGCCACAAGCGCCAAGTCTGACTCCAAGTGGGTCTTTGGAGGGATGGAGAGGCCCTTGAGGGCCATGTAGGTGATCGTGGCCTGGCTTCAGCCTGACATCTTGGAGGGCTGAGGACATGAGGGGCAGGAATCATGACAGCTGCATTGAGGATCACTTTGCCTTCCAGTGGGCCATAAAGACCTGCTCCCCCCTCACCACCCAGCATCCTGTCAAACCAATGCTACACTTTGGGTTATTTAACCACCTCTCAGGTAGGCTGGGGCAGAAATGAAGCTGCCATGAAATATACTGAGTGACAGAGGGAATAAACTCCAACAGACCACAGGTCAGAATCCAAGCCATATCTACGAAACCAAGAAACCATCCAGGATACAATGGTATGTATCACACTCCACGCTTATGGAAGATAGCCGAAGGCATGGCCACCAACCCGCACAAATCTGCTATTATACACTACTTTAGGACACACCGCACAACACCTCTGCCATAAGAATACAGCTATCCCCCATTACAAAAGTTTGGTCAAGCTGGACAGAGTCGTCTCCTGCACTCACATACTCTCCAGACAACCTCACAGCTCCCATCCACATGCCACATCAACATGGGCAGCTAACAGGGACGTGGTACCCCTACCTTCATTTGTAGTGGCTAGAATGCACACAGGCATTCTAAACTCCTCTGATAAATTTCCCATACCTTGTACTTTGGTCCATCGAGGGCGATCACCTACAGCACTCTGAGGCCATACCAAAGGGGAGAGGTGCTCTACAAATGACAGATTGCATTACATGAGAAACTGATTAATTGTCATTGGGCTTCCACTGTTTTAAAGTGACAGATGGGAATCTTAGACAAAGATTACTACTTGCTAGCCCTTGCAAGCCCTTCTCAGGCAGGTGGTATATTTCAATAACAGTTCCTAGATAATAATACACATTTCGTGCATTTATGAAACAGTTACTAAAATAATATTTCATTTTAAAATGTGATCTTTACTTGCATAATGCTAAAAAAGCAGTTGATAAGCAGCTTTCAGCATTTGCTTGATATTTTCAAATCACTGTATAAACATGTTCTCTACACATGCCTGGATAGGGCTTAGTACATTCTTAAATTAGACATTCTGTAAGCTCTTGGCTTGCTTAGGCAAAGCTTAAGAAAGGCCTTTCCTTTTGACTAGTGAAGGCACAGCTAAAATGATAGTGAGCGAGAGTCAGGGGCGCAAAGAAACCTACATTTTGGGGGGCCAACACTTCAAATGTTGGGGGAGGCACTAACTTCCCAGACGGTGGAGGAGGGGCAAACCTATTTGTGTGAGGGGCATCTAACTTCTTTATGCATTCTAATGAGACAATTCTAGTGCAGCTTCAATGTTACAAGCAGTTAACTCTCTCCTTTGAGTGTGAAAGCACCCACTTAAGGACTGCTGTGAGAATGAGCATTCTCCTGTTCCCTCTCTACCCTTCCAATCACTAACCCTGGGATGCAACTACTAACCCCACATCACGATTTCAATTGCCTAAAAAATGTATGCATATTAATGCAGGTGCTAACATTGAAATGCTTTACATTAGTAATTGCAGAGCCTTTGTTAACAATGAAACCCAGGCACCGTTTAACGTCGTTGTCCTGTTCTTTCCAGACACGGCTCTCTAGGCGAGCCAGGTCGAGTCAACATAGCCCAAAATGTCTGGTTGGCTGAAGCGCATTCAGCTGAATGGTGTTGCGTCACTGGCGAGAGTGCGTTCACGTCCTGCCTATCGAATATTCCAGTGTCAGTCAGTGTGTTTCTGGTGCCAGAAGAAACACATGCGTATTCCCCCACAGCGCACCCCTGTGGCGCCAATGAGTGTTGTCTTCCAGAGGATTCCACAGTTTGCGAGCAGCGATTGACCCTATCTGCCCACCCACTGAACATTTGAAGACCTTCAGGTTTAACTCGTCTCGAGTGTAAGACTAATAGCTTCCCAAACTGACCACGTTTTCTTTTTCAAGTGACTCGAATGCAGTGTTAATTTCTTGTTTGAATTCAAGCAGGGAGTTTGCCAGACAACCATCGAGTCACTCAGCTGTGCAAGAGTGCCAGCCCTGTGGAGAACTGGAGGTCACGAGGTTAAAGCTTTTAAGGTCTCTCTGCATGTTTTTTTACAGCTCCCGGCATCTGTTCGGCATTTATACATGGCTAACCCCTGAGTTTTAGAATACAAAGTGCATGCTACATTGTAGTGTACCTCCCTAAAAGAAAGCCCTGCAATCTTAACTATACTGGTACAGTCTGATTCGAGGACATAACGTGCCGGAAAGGCAAAATACATTCATGATTTGGTTGCTTGAGAATTACTGTGCCAGGCAGGGCCAGCCTTAGGGTAGGACTGCCCGGGCAGTTGCCCGGGGTGTGTTTGGCCCCCTGCCATGCCAGCTCACTCGGGGGAGTCTTTCAAGGGCTCCCCTGAGCTGGCATAGTGGGAGAAGGCGGGGCAGGTGCCCTATTGAAATTAAATGTGTCCCGCTCTCCGGAGCAGCGTGCATTTAATAACAATAGGACGCTGAAAGCATCAGTGCCTATTGAAAAATCTGCCCCTCCCGCATCCCCCGCATGACTGTGTGTGTCTCTCTCTCTCTCTCTCTCTCCCCCCTCTCTTTCTCTCTCTCTCTCTCTTGCTTGCTATTCCGCTCATACATTCACTTGCTTACTCAGTCGCTTCCTCAATAATGCACTCACTTTCATGCGCATTCTGTGCCTGAAGCACAGTGGGGAGCGGATTTTACAGCACTTATTAGCGCTTGAGTAGTTGGGACAGTTAGTACTGAGATAGTAACAACAAACATTCAGGAATGTTTGGCTTGAGGCAAAATCCCATAAGACGTCTTGTGTATGCAATGCTTAGGTTCCTTCTAAGCTGCCTGCATTAACAATGCCAGTGTGTAACTGCAGATGAAAAGGTGTAACTAACCTCATAATTGTGGCATTAACATGGTGTTATTTGAAACCACCTCAGCGATGGTGCTGGCACACCCCTTCAAAATAATGGAATGCTAGGTACAGCTCGAGATCATACAATCAGTCGCCATGGTCAAACAAGCTTTTAATATTGAATAAGAGAACACTACTGCCCTGCAAGAGTACAAGGACTAGGAGAGGTTACACCACATACTCAACCCTTGCAGTACTATAAACCAAGACTGATCCCAATCATAAAGTTGCAACTGCAGCATTCAAGAGATATACGTTGTGGGCCAAGGTCAGGCTATACTCGTAAGAGGGGTGTGAATGTGATTGCAGTCACAACCCAAACAGCAAAAGTACAATGGTCAAAAATAAAGTAGTGTCCAATCAAGGTTCTATAACCAATATATATGCTTTCATTAAACAGCCCAATATGCAATAATAAGAGTGTATACAAATATTAGAAAAACCCCACTCCTTTGGAAAGAACACAAGCATGTACAGAATGCAGATGATGCAAATACTTGCGATAATATAGCAGGAGGGAATGGCAATAAATCAAAATCCCACCAAAAAGGATATGTCTTGTTGAAAAAGGTGCAAATGGGTGGCTTAGCAGTCACTGAGCCCCAAAAGTGGACCCAGAGTGCTGGGGCCTCTCAACAATGCCTTTTTGGATTTTGCGAAGTTAGCATCAAACCAGGCTTCGGTATGCTATCTTTGTGGGTCAAACCAGGTTTGGATGCAGAGAATCGTGCTGATCCAAGCAGGGAGCAAAGAGGTGCTCCATGTGGTTTGAAAATGGCTTTGAGAGATGCAGTTCAGAGAGCTCACCAGGGTTAGTTTGAAGGACAAGCCAGTTCCAGATGTTGGTAACCACTGCATCGGGTTAGTGAGTGATATGATGCTACTAGTGGATAGAGACGGGGCCTGGGCACAGTTCGAAACTGTGATCCTGCTAGGCTGACACAAAGTTCAAAGAAACAGCAGTACATAGTTGTCGGAATTGGCGAGCTGGTAGTTCGAGCTGACCAGGTGACATTCTGACATGCTCTGCTTGGTTCCATGCAGCAGCGAGAGGGTTCGATGAATGCAGCAACAGTTCAAAGTAGGTCAGAAGTGCCAAACGCAGGCATTTTCGGAGGGAGATTCCAAGATGGCGGCACCATTAGCATAAAATGAAGCACGTGTGAAACAGGAAACAGGGATTGTCAGATGAGTTAGCAGGGACACCCCAACATGGAAATGGCCAGGCAATGCGACAATGATTGAGAGCTGAAGCCCAGACGGTCATTTGGGAGTTAAAGGAGGCTACGGAAGCAGCAGAGGCTCTTATCTCTCATGGTCCATACTCAGGAAAGTGTAGAATTACACCGGGGAGACACCGCCCACGAAGCTCCCGAAGTCCATGGGGAACGTCTCCTCATCCCCAGTGGAGGATCAGATGAAGCAAAGAGACGGGATTAAGTGGCAGGTAACGGCCCTCACCTTTAGAGGATGGCAAGGGATAATCAACATCGGAGCCCCTGAAGACAGGCAGCAGGTAGCAATAAGGAGACACCACCAATAGAACAAAGGAGGAAAGGAGAGATGCGGAGCACCTGCTCGAAAATGTGAGACAGGAGGATCTCCCACATATAGCATAAATGATTCAGCGCTCCAACCCCATGGGGGACACCTGGAGGAAGGGCATATAAACTCACCAGGGGATAATCTCTCCCCCCACACAGTGAAGGGTGTGGAAAAGTCGCAGCATTGCACGGAGGTGAGCAGGATCAATGGAAGGGGACCAGCTGGGCAGGCCCCCCTATGTTTAACTGGAAAGGAGCAGTGAAAGGGAGATAACCCAGACATACCAATCCCACCAGTGGAATGATCTAGACTGGGGGAGACCAGCAACGGACAAGGGCTTACATTAGTGGGACCCCAGATCGGCCTTCGCCCCATCCAATGCAAAGCCCCCATTTGAGGAGAAAAAGAGGCCAGAGACAGATAGGGTGCCTGAATGTATAGGACAATCATTCTAGCCTCATGTCAAAGAACAAGAAGAAAATGCCATTGGTGACTCAGAATAACCCTCAGTGGTGTGGGGGGACACACAACAGCATTAAAAATCTTTGGACCCAGAGACATTTCCACAGGCAATCGCAGGAGCAACGGAACGAAGCACAGAACGCAGCACACAGAGGCCGACCAGTCTAGAAACAGAAAAAATGGCTATGCAGAAAGAAGACTGTCAGTTGTGTTTTAAGGAATTTCAAGAGCACTTCATGGTAACCTTTCAATCACAATTTACTCAATTGAAAACTGAGCTGAAGGAAGAACTGCAAGAAGTGAAGGTAGAGATCACCAAACTTGAGGAAAGGATGCACAAAGCGGAAAGAGCCCTATAGGAGATGGCAGACAATTCAAGAAAGAGTGACGAGGCACTGGAACAGCTTTCCCGTATTTCACACCATTTGAAGCTTCAGTGCGAGGGTCTAGAGAATCGTTCCCGCAGTTCCAGCATACGACTTAAGAACCTACCAGAATCAATTGATGACAAAGCTCTGAAAGCCACTGTACAACACCTATTTGCAGAGCTCCTCAAAGGAGAAGACAAAGAAACGATCAACATAGATCGGATACATAGGGTGGGTCGGAAATGAGAAGAACCAGGTGCGCGGTCAAGAGATGTGCTGGTCGCTATCACTTCATACACCCAGAAGGAATCAATATTGAGAGCGGCAAGAACCTTGGGACTGACAAATATTAATGGCTCCGAAGTACAATTGTACCAAGACCTAGCCCAAGCTACATTACAAAAGAGCAGAGCAATAGGGCCTGTGGTTCGATTTCTGGCACATAAACAAATAGGATCTAAATGGACCACCCTCTTTGGTTTGCTTTTTAAATGGGAAGATCGGCAACATCGTAGAATGACCTGCAAAGAGGGCATACAGATTCTACAGCTGCAAGATGAAGATAGCGAGGCTTCAGGAACCACCAGGAATACAGAAAGGTTGGAAAGGCGAGGCAGAAGACCATGGGAATGGAAAATGGTGAAGGCAGTCCCCAAATGCTCACACCATAGAGAATACAACCCACTAGGGAAGAAAGGTACAAGTCGATCTTGTGAGGATAACAAGTTTTATCCTCGCACAAAGATGAGAGCACCAGCAAAGAACTCTGCTGCTAATAACGTTCTGCTGAAAAGTAGTACAAGACAAGCAGTATCTTATAAAGGAAAACATCGCCATTGATGATGCAACATACACAGTAGAAATCCGCACGGCTGGTTGGTGTACGCCTATACATAATCCGCCTGCTCCATAAGTGATGCCAAGCCATTGGTTCCAGCCTAGTCCGTCCGCCTTTCATCAGGCGCTTAAGGCAAGCCTGTCTGTGCCCGTCCGTGCCCAGAGGGCACGGGAGGGACTGCCTGATAGGAGCCTTCTGCTCTCCCTCGCCCCATCAGATACAATCTGGCCAGCTGGATGGAATCACCATCCTCCTACTACTGCCCCTGCCCCCACCACCACTACTAACAGCAAGGAGTCTATCATGGGAATTCCCACTTTACTTCTATTGAATACCAGGTCTCTCGCAGCCCACACTGGTGAAATTTGGGACCTACTATCCAGTAGGCAACCTGCTCTTCTTTTGCTAAATGAAACCTGGCTGGTGCCGAGTTCGGCGCCTGCTTTGGTACAAGCCATCCCCCCTGCCTACTACATTATTCATGATCGCCTACCCCCCAAAGGTGGGGGGCGGTTACTGTTATTTTCAGTGACAAGTATACCATTGCTCAGTTATCCTGCTCCTGCAAGCTTAATATGGAAGCTTTATTTTTTAGATGCGTCGTTGCCCCTTCCTGCATTAGTCATTTCTTGCTCATATACCGCCCTCCCGGACCCATAGGGCCTTTCGGGAAAGGTCTAGTAGACTTAGTGGTTGACCCGAGCTTACAGTACACTAATTTAGTGGTTCTAGGTGATCTCAATCTCCACTCCAATCTGCCAAGATCAAATTAAATGAATTCTTTCTTAGATAGCTTATCTGATCTGTACTTACATCAACTGATCCAAGGCCCCACTCATATTCATGGGAACACCCTTGATTTAGTACTATCTAAGGACTCTCTGTTATGACCTGGGCTTGTTGAACCAGTGGTATGGTCTGACCACCACTTGGTATCTTGCACATTTACAATGGCGAATCCACCCTGTAAGCTCCTCCCTCAAAAACTCTGTTGCGCTCTTGGCACTCGGTTGATACTAAGGCACTTAGTGCCCAAATAGCTATCAACCGTGCCCCTCTGAGGCCTCTATCCTTAAAATCACTCTCTCAATCTCTTGTGGATGCTGTAGATGTTTGCGCCCCACTAAAACTGGTTCAAGGCCGCAGGCTACCTCCTCAACCTTGGTTCACGGAACAGCTTAAATCCGCCCGCCTGGAACTTAGAAAACGGAACGCAAATGGCGAAAAAACTACGATCCTGTGCTTAGAGATTCTTACAAACGCTGCCTTTCCACCTACCTGGCCAGTGTTAAAATGGCTAAAGTCACCTTTTTTCTCAGAAGATTGAAACTGCCTTATGTCAGCCCAAAACCCTTTTTTCTATTGTGAATTCATTAGCCTCTTCTGACACCCTTACTTCCAGGGTTAAACCCCTCTCAAAAGTTGTGCGATGATCTTGCTTCATTTTTATTAATACAATTGAAGCGATCCACACAAATATTGCAAAATCTCCAGCGATAGTGACCCCGGAGACCATCAAGTCATTACCTGCACCCACCATTGATCCCACGGCCAATTGGTCGACTTTCCCTCTGTTTACTGAGACAGAGGTCCTAGCGGCTATCTTAAGAATTAAATCATCCTCCTCCGAGGACGCTATTCCCGCTACTATTATGAAGAAGATCGCCCCAGACCTATTGGCAGATATAACTTTGGCTATTAATAATTTCTGCCAATCAGGACTGGTTCCTTTGGAGTTGAAATCTGCAAGGGTTATCCCCCTTCTCAAGAAGCCCTCACTTGACCCCACAGTCCCGGCTAATTTTCACCCTATCTCTCTGCTTCCTTTTCTGTCCAAACTTTTGGAATCTCTTATCACTCCCCTTCTATCCTCTTTCCTGGAAACATCTAAGATCTTCAATCCTGCACAGGCAGGTTTTAGACCAGGGAGAGGTACTGAAAGTGTGCTGGTTTCCGTGCAGGGCGACATGTCCAGGCTAGTTGACTCAGGTGGGGTTGGTGCTCTGATTCTGTTAGATATGTCAGCCGCATTTGACACGGTTGACCACCCCATCCTGCTCTCACGCCTGGCCCAGATCGGGATATCCGGTCAAGTCCTTGCATTGTTCACTTCTTTTCTCTCAGACCACACACAAACTCTTGCTATGCCCCCTTTTCTTTCTTCATCCTGCTCTCTCACCTTGTCATGTCACGCGGGAGACTGGGGTCTGCCGCTCCCATTTCCTCCTGGCGAGTCTACCCGCGCGTTTGCTTTCGGGGACTCGCCGGGAGGGGACTCGCCGGGAGGGGAGCGACGGGCTACGGGGCTGGCGGCCTTCGGCGCATGCGCGGAAGACCTCTCTCTCGGTTCCGCGCATGCGCCGTGGACCGGGCTCACCTCCTTGGTGGGGCTTGCTTTCCAAGCCTCGTTATGGGTCCGCCGGCGTCCGGAAACGGAACGGCTTGCGTTCCAGGCCTCTCGGGCGCCGGCGGCCCATAAAAGAGGCCGCGAGTTTCAGCGAGTCGCATCTCAACGCGGTTCGCTTTGCTCGCCTCGTTGTTCCTGCTTCCACACTTACCTGTGGCCTGTCCTGGGCCAACCTGCTTCCACACTTACCTGTGGCCTGTCCTGGGTCAGTCTGCCTCCAGCCCTTACCTGTGGCCTGTCCTGGGTCCGCCTGCCTCCAGCCCTTACCTGTGGCCTGTCCTGGGTCAGCCTGCCTCCAGCCCTTACCTGTGGCCTGTCCTGGGTCAGTCTGCCTCCAGCCCTTACCTGTGGCCTGTCCTGGGTCAGCCTGCCTCCAGCCCTTACCTGTGGCCTGTCCTGGGTCAGCCTGCCTCCAGCCCTTACCTGTGGCCTGTCCTGGGTCAGGCCTGTCCTGGGTCAGTCTGCCTCCAGCCCTTACCTGTGGCCTGTCCTGGGTCAGTCTGCCTCCAGCCCTTACCTGTGGCCAGTCCTGGGCTAGCCTACCTCCAGCCCTTACCTGTGGCCTGTCCTGGGCCAGCCTGCCTCCAGCCCTTACCTGTGGCCTACCTTGGGCCTGCCTGACTCCAGCCCTTACCTGTGGCCTGTCCTGGGTCTGCCAACCTCCAGTACTTACCTGGGTCTTGCCCTGAGTCAGCCAGCCTTCAGCTGTTCTCACTCTTCCTGTCTTGCCTGTCTCCGAACTTTATCCTGCAAACCTTTGGAACCATCTGCACCAATCGAACTCCTCTATCAACTGCAAATACCTCGCTGTACACTGGACCTGGAAGATTCATGGTCTCGACAACCAACTCTACCTGGACTGTGGTGTCACCCAGCTGAGCCTTCAATCCTCTTGTCACGCTTTTCTCGAGAGTACTTAACGTGACATTGGGGGTCGGTCCATCCTTCACCCAGTTCCTCTTTTGGGTGGTGGAGAGGCTGATTCCTCGTGCCGCTATTTCATCAGTTTCCGGACTCCAGACTGGCGGCCTCTGCAAGACCATCCACCAAGACTACAGGTACGCGGTCCTCTAGGGCCAATCAGCTTGACAGATTGAGACGCCTGCCTTCTGATTCAGAGATGGATGAATCACAAGATATGAGGAACGAGTTGCTAGCACTCAGAGCCGAGATGACCGCCCTGCATCAAGAGAATCAAACATTGCGTCAATTGATAACACAAGGAGCACCCAGTTCTTCTCAAATAGAGGGACCATTGGCTCACACATCACCCATCAAATTCGACGGAGATCCTAGACGGGTGGCGGAGTTTTGTAATCACTGTAGGATACACTTTCTCTTCAGGTCTACCCACTTCAACAACGATAGGGCCAAGATTGGCTATATCTTGGGGAACCTAACTGGGAACGCATTAGCTTGGGCAACTCCGTTTGTGGTTACGAACAGTCCTATTTTGAATGACTTTGCTGCCTTTGAAAAGGCCTTCCTGGAGGTATTCCAGACGCCTAACCTGGCTTCCGTGGCACAGAATCAATTGATGGACTACAAACAGGGAAGCAATGACATCATCACCTACATCAGCCGCTTCCGACTTTTGGCTACTGACTCTCAGTGGCCCGAAATTACACAAAAGACTCTGTTTCGTCGAGGCCTGAGAGAGGAGTACAAGGACGAGTTACTCCACATCCCCGAACCAGAGAGCCTTCAACTCTTGATTGATCAAGTACTCCGTATTGACCAAAGGTTAACCGAACGAAAGGCTGAGAGACGTCGGCTTGACAGAAGCGGTCCCCGGACGACCAACTCACCCGCTGGTTCGTTTGGGTCAACCGAGTCCGGACCTGAGCCCATGCAAGTGGGAGCCATGAGAGGGCCTTTGTCGGAAGAAGAGAAGAAACGAAGGAGGTCTTTGCATCTGTGTCTTTACTGTGGAGCGGCTGGGCATTATTTGAGTACGTGTTCTTTACGTCCGCAAAAGAAGAAGTTGGGAAACTAGGAGACCTGTCGTATACAGGAAGGGCAACGACAGGTCCCATCACTTCCTCAGACCCTTCGGTTATTTGTTCCATCCATCGGCCCATGCAACCAGCGGTGTTACAGACCCTAAAGGTCCGGATTAAATTACCAGACAAAGACCTGGACGTATCCGGTCTACTGGACTGTGGGGCCTCCGGCAACTATATCGACGAAACATTCGTCTCCAGACATAAGATACCACTCATTTCCAGACCTACACCTCTACCGGTGGAGCTTATTGATGGTACTCCCTTGTCTTCAGGACCCATTAGTCAGTTCACGGTCGGACTGGCTCTTCAGATTACTGATCATTACGAGGAACTTGCCTTTGATGTTATTAAGTCACCTAACTACAAGATGGTCTTGGGATTACCATGGTTACAACATCACAATCCTTTGATAGACTGGAGAACCCAGACCTTAACCTTTTCATCCGAAAGGTGCGCTCAAGGATGCAAGTTACCGGTTTCCACCATGACCGTTTCAACTTCTCTAAAGACGGACAACAATGGGGTTCATCTATGTTCCACGTCTCTGGTCCCACAGGTATATTCCGAATTCAAACAGGTTTTTTCTGAACCCGGCAACATACCCCTTCCTCCGCACCGGTCCTTTGATTGCTCCATTGACCTGCTACCGGACCACGTTATACCCCATGGGAAGTTGTACGCGTTGACCCGTGACGAGAAGCAAGTTCTTCAGGAGTATCTGTCCGAGAGTCTAGAAAAAGGGTACATTGCACCATCAAAGTCACCTGCAGGGTTTCCCCTGTTTTTTGTAAAGAAAAAAGAAGGCACATTGAGACCCTGTGTCGACTATCGTCAGTTGAATGATATAACAGCCAAGGACCGGTACCCTTTACCATTAATTCGCAGTATCCTTGAAACCCTGCATACTGCGCGAATCTTCTCCAAATTGGACCTCCGCGGAGCTTATCATTTGGTGCGCATCAGGAGTGGGGACGAGTGGAAGACAGCTTTCAAGACATCTTTTGGGCATTTCGAATACAAGGTTATGCCTTTCGGCCTATGTAATGCCCCCGCTGTTTTTCAACGATTCATGGACCACATCTTTGGTGACCTGTTAGGATTATCCGTTTGGGTTTATCTGGACGACATTCTGATATTCTCCAAATCCTTGGACGAGCATGTGGAACACGTTCGTGAGGTCCTTCATCGGCTGTCCATCAACAATCTGTTCGCCAAGGCAGAGAAATGTAGTTTTCACCAACCCAGCATTGAGTTCTTGGGATTTGTTATCAATCAAGAAGGAGTTGGGATGGATCCCAAGAAGATCCGAGCCATACAAGAATGGAAACGTCCACACGATATCAAGGCTCTCCAACGCTTTTTGGGGTTCGCAAACTTCTACAGGCGCTTTATTCCACACTACTCGCAGATCTCAGCGCCTCTCACCAGACTAACTAGCAGCAAGATCGCTTTCGAATGGGATCCCGTGGCTTCCCAGGCATTTGACGTATTGAAATCAGCCTTTATGGCTGCCCCGATCCTGCGCCATCCCCAGGAAGAGTTGCCCTACATCGTAGAGGCCGATGCTTCCAGCTTCGCGGTAGGAGCAGTCCTTCTCCAGAAAGATCCAGCCACGTTAGTGGAACATCCAGTTGCCTATTATTCTCGCAAGTTGAGTCCCAGCGAACGAAACTACGCGGTGATTGAAAAGGAACTGTTGGCCATCAAGACCGCATTCGAGGAATGGAGACATTTTCTCCTCGGAGCTCGCTTTCCTGTGGAGGTGCGAACAGACCATCGCAATCTGCAATATCTTCGCTCCCTGCAATGTCGGACTCCTCGTCAAGCCCGGTGGGCCTTCTTCTTCTCTCCGTTCGAGTTCCATGTTACTTATATCCCGGGAACTTCCAATATAAGGGCAGATGCTCTCTCCAGGTCTCTGGAAAATGCAGATGGAACGCATTGCCCAGAACTTCCACTGATTTCTCCTCGCCATTTTCTGCTGGCCTTGTCCTCTCACCTTAAGTCCATCGCGGAAGCTACTCGGTTGGATCCCGAAAGAACGACCCTTCTTAGTCAGCAATCAGTTTCAGAACGAGAGGGACTGTTGTTTTTTCATAAAAGACTCTACATACCCAGAGGAGCCGTTAGAAGGGGCATTCTACACGGATTCCATGATTCACCCATAGGAGGACATCGTGGGGTCAGAGCCACTCGAGAGATGATATCCCGACAATTCTGGTGGCCTGGTTGGGCGACTGAGATCCAGAAGTACATCGACAGCTGTCCAATATGTGCCCAGTGCAAGGTTCCCAGAAAACGAACATTGGGTTTGTTAATGCCCACCGAAATAGCTCCCTATCCATGGCATACAATCGCTACCGATTTCATTGTGGATTTGCCTCCATCGGAAGGGTACACCTGTATAATGGTGGTTGTGGACAGCTTCACCAAACTGGCCCATTTCATCCCATTCCGGAAGATCCCTACAGCTACTCAAATGGCTTTGGCATTTCTGCATAACATCTACCGGTTGCACGGCCTACCAGAGAAGATCATATCGGATAGAGGAACCCAGTTCCTTTCATCATTCTGGAAACAGGTGTGTAGTCATCTGGGAATACATAGAGCTCTAAGCTCAGGCTACCACCCACAGGCCAATGGGCTAACCGAAAGGACCAATCAGACCTTGGAAGGGTACCTCCGTTGTTATGCCAATGCCACACAATCTAATTGGAAAGATGGGTTAGATCTGGCCGAGGTGTCATACAACAACACCGTTCATGCTTCCATCGGAGTCAGCCCATTCTTCTGTTCCACTGGTTTACATCCTCGGTTGATGCCTTTCCAACCAGTTCCATCTAGTACTGTTCCTTCTGCTGATGGTCTGGTCTTACACATTCGGAACCAACAAGAACTGGCACGCAAGATCTTAAGTGAAGCCAAAGATCGGATGAAGAGACAGGCAGACAGGAAAAGGAGTGCAGAACCCGACTTCCAGGAGGGTGACAAGGTGTGGTTGTCCTCCAAGAACTTGCCTCTCCGCAATTTGCCCGTCAAACTGGCCCCTCGTTATTTGGGACCCTTTGTTATCACCAAACGGTTGTCCTCTGTAGCCTTCCGTCTTCGCCTACCCTCTTCTTGGCATGTGCATCCTGTTTTTCACGTGTCCCTGTTGAAGCCCTATGTGACCGATGCTTATGGCCGCACCTCTCCTCGTCCGGCCTCTGTTCTAGTGCAGGGCGTCCCAGAGTTTGAGGTACACGAGATCTGTGATGCCCGTTACCGTAGAGGGGTGCTCCACTATTTGGTTGACTGGAAGGGGTACCCAGCCTGTGATCGTACATGGGAACCACGCCAACACGTGCACGCTCCCTGGCTGGTACGTGAGTTCTACGTACGGTTTCCCTGGAAACCTGGTGCTCCGGGTCTTCCTGGGAGGGGGCATAGTGTCATGTCACGCGGGAGACTGGGGTCTGCCGCTCCCATTTCCTCCTGGCGAGTCTACCCCCGCGTTTGCTTTCGGGGACTCGCCGGGAGGGGACTCGCCGGAAGGGGAGCGACGGGCTACGGGGCTGGCGGCCTTCGGCGCATGCGCGGAAGACCTCTCTCTCGGTTCCGCGCATGCGCCGTGGACCGGGCTCACCTCCTTGGTGGGGCTTGCTTTCCAAGCCTCGTTATGGGTCCGCCGGCGTCCGGAAACGGAACGGCTTGCGTTCCAGGCCTCTCGGGCGCCGGCGGCCCATAAAAGAGGCCGCAAGTTTCAGCGAGTCGCGTCTCAACGCGGTTCGCTTTGCTCGCCTCGTTGTTCCTGCTTCCACACTTACCTGTGGCCTGTCCTGGGCCAACCTGCTTCCACACTTACCTGTGGCCTGTCCTGGGTCAGTCTGCCTCCAGCCCTTACCTGTGGCCTGTCCTGGGTCCGCCTGCCTCCAGCCCTTACCTGTGGCCTGTCCTGGGTCAGCCTGCCTCCAGCCCTTACCTGTGGCCTGTCCTGGGTCAGTCTGCCTCCAGCCCTTACCTGTGGCCTGTCCTGGGTCAGCCTGCCTCCAGCCCTTACCTGTGGCCTGTCCTGGGTCAGCCTGCCTCCAGCCCTTACCTGTGGCCTGTCCTGGGTCAGTCTGCCTCCAGCCCTTACCTGTGGCCTGTCCTGGGTCAGTCTGCCTCCAGCCCTTACCTGTGGCCAGTCCTGGGCTAGCCTACCTCCAGCCCTTACCTGTGGTCTGTCCTGGGCCAGCCTGCCTCCAGCCCTTACCTGTGGCCTACCTTGGGCCTGCCTGACTCCAGCCCTTACCTGTGGCCTGTCCTGGGTCTGCCAACCTCCAGTACTTACCTGGGTCTTGCCCTGAGTCAGCCAGCCTTCAGCTGTTCTCACTCTTCCTGTCTTGCCTTTCTCCGAACTTTATCCTGCAAACCTTTGGAACCATCTGCACCAATCGAACTCCTCTATCAACTGCAAATACCTCGCTGTACACTGGACCTGGAAGATTCATGGTCTCGACAACCAACTCTACCTGGACTGTGGTGTCACCCAGCTGAGCCTTCAATCCTCTTGTCACGCTTTTCTGGAGAGTACTTAACGTGACATTGGGGGTCGGTCCATCCTTCACCCAGTTCCTCTTTTGGGTGGTGGAGAGGCTGATTCCTCGTGCCGCTATTTCATCAGTTTCCGGACTCCAGACTGGCGGCCTCTGCAAGACCATCCACCAACACTACAGGTATGCGGTCCTCTAGGGCCAATCAGCTTGACACACCTGCGGTGTCCCACAGGGCTCCTCACTCTCCACGATCCTGTTTAACATCTATATTTGGGCACTGGTCTGCCTCATCCGTTCCCACGGCCTCAACTGTTATTCTTATGCTGACGACGCTCACATTTTGATCTTTGATCCGGATAGATCAAGATCGAGCTCAGGTGTCGTCATGCCTTCATGACTGTCTGAGGGCCGTTGGTGATTGGATGGATCAGAACTGGCTTAAACTTAACAGTGACAAAACAGAGGGATTGGTGGTGGATTTTCCCCGGGATCCTTCATTCTGGACTTCTGCTTTTTGGCCCATTTCTCTAGGCTCCCTTCCCAGTCCAGTAAGCAAAGTGAAAAACCTGGGTGTTATTCTCTCTGCCTCTCTCTTTATGTCTAACCAAGTGACAGCTGTGTGCCAAGCCGCCCACCATCAGATCAGGGTTTTGGAGAGGGTCTTACCCATAATACCGCAAGCCATTCGCCCTCCTGTAGTGGCTGCATTAGTTCTTTCTCGTTTGGACTACTGCAACTCTCTGTATCTGTCGCAGCCGATTGGTCTAATACAGCGGCTTCAGTGCATACAGAATCTGGCGGCCAGGCTAGCCACAGGCACACCCTATGGAGCTCATATCTCTGCAGTGCTCTGCCAACTTCACTGGCTCCCGGTGGGTCAGCGTGTCCACTTCAAGTCTCTGTGTATTGTCCACCGGGTTTATTCACGGTCAAGGAGCTGAGTTTCTGCAGACTAAATTCTCCCGCTACCTCCCTGAACGCGATCTACGCTCCTCGACTGCAAATCTTCTTGTTGTTCCAAGATTCAATCATGTGAGGGTCGGTGGCAGGGCCTTCTCCATAGCAGCTGCTAAACTTTGGAACAATCTCTCCTCGGTATTAAGGATTGTTCCTAACTACCTTGGTTTTAGAAGAGCACTTAAGACCCTTCTGTTCTAGCTCCCCACTTTTTTTGGCTTCTTCTCCTTTCTGAGCAGCTCTCCTCTCTAGCGCCAAGATGCCCCTGGGTGACCGCGCGCTCTACAAATACACATAACATAACTTAACATGTGGGTGCTGCGGCGATGATCTTCTCACAACGAATGTCAAAGAACAAAATAACTACACTCCTAACACAATGCTACTTTGTCATCATGCTGTGCACCTGACAGAGTTTAAGGCTGGCTAAAAGGAGGTTCTGGGGTACTCTGACCTCCACACACACATTTCACTCACTCCCTCTCATGTCATCTGGCTCCAAGGTCACCTCCCTCGTTTTGAACTATAATGTATCCATACCAGCACCTTGCAATACAAATCATACGATTGTGGTTTAAAGATGTACAATGTCCGTACTATTTGAACATTCAGGAGTTGTTTCTTTAGGGTTGGTGGTCGAAGGTCACCTAATGCCATGGAATTCAAGGGTCTTAGGGCTCAGTCAGTTATATGGGCTATAATGGGGATGGGCCGTGTCATGCTTTGGCCAGTGTAAGATAACATGCATACCAGGTGCCAGTCTCTGATCGCAGCCTTGGAGGGCACATTCCACTTGAGTAAAAAACACATATTTACAACACTGTTAGAAAAATGAATAGATGTTATGGCAGTTGGGGGTGTGGGCTATCCTCATGGGAGCTCGGGTATGGCTGGAGATGTCCCTTGTCTCGCAAATTGGGCCTAATGCATGCAATGCTGCATTCAGTGTATAGGTCTTGTCTCTTTAACTATGATTGCTAACATCTCAGCAAACTAGCAATGTTGCATGCACCCTTATATTTGATTATATTGCAGTGGGGTGTTTTATACTGGGAGGTGGTCCTTTCACCATCCACCTCCTTCCTTGCCCATCATAGTGCTTCAAATGCATCTCGCCTCACTCTAAATCGCTTGGGGGGGTGGGGCGGGGATGTCCCCGTCCCAACATTCCCCTTTTGTTACTTCCACAGTAACGAACTCCGTAATAACTCTGCCCTCCTGCTCCCTCCTCTCTGCTTCCATGTATGGCTGGGTTCCCTTTATTGGCACCCAAGCCCTGCATACTGACCTCAGACTCTCTCCCCTACGCGCAGCATACTCCTCAGGTAAGCAAGTCATATAGATGCATCCCCCACCAGGTCCACCCACACCTCTGTGTAATTCTCTAGATCAGGGGGTGGAGTAATGATAGTGTGGTATAGGTGGTCCAATTAATCTCCATACAGGAGGGGGAACATTTCATACTTTGAGCCATTCCGTGGAATATCAGTCTGTGCTTCACTATCTTTTGTCTTGCAAGGTGCTTTTGGAACCACAATTGATACCATCATTGTTGCGCTATTAAGTACCACATTGGCACAACATCAGAGACCCAGTTGGCAGGTACAGAAGATAACGAGGATGAACACGATAACGGGCATCACCATCTTCAGGGGCTTTGAGCCAAGACGGGGCCCAATAGAAACAATTCACTCTCCTGTATTCCTCCCTCCTTCTTCATGCGGACACCCAGGCCATGAACAGCTGCAATGATGTGGGATAACGATGCGTCCTCTGCATCCTCAGGAGGCATAAATGTGCAGAAGGAATCACCAAATCACCAATTCTTTGCAAGCCTCTCCTTCCATTGCTGTTAATTTGTCCAACACATCAGTTTAGCATTGTCATAAGTCTTAATGCACGCAACTCAACCTTGATCACTTTGAGCCTGTTCTGTGTATCATTTGTGAGTTGGACTAGCTCCCATCGCACAATCTGCAGCCATTTGGCGTTTGCTGTAGCCTGCAATCCCAGCAACAGTACAGATGCAAAAAGGATTCTGCTGAGCTGAAGAGCCTGTATTCTTTGGGTATTTCAGCAAGCAATGCAGACAAATGTTTGGATATATATTTTTTTTAAAATGTTTTAATTTTTTATTTGTATACGTTCAAAATTGAACTTTACAAAGAACAAGTTGCGAGAAGAAAAAAGAAACAAAATCGCTGCGACTACTCAGGGTGGGAGCATCACGATGTTAACATTTTCATGGTATGTTCCATGATTTTGTCGTTGCTAGGAGCCATGGTATACGGTCTCCTCCAATCAGTCTTAGCCACCAGGTTTCTTCGTCCCACCCTCTATCATCGCCGATTAAATGTTTGCAGTAAGCAGCCCTCAGCGTTACGGTTTTCGGACAGACCATCAACAGGTGTCTAATCGATTCGGTCTTGGATTCGCACAGGCGGCATGTGCTTGAGTCCGCTAAACCTCTGATGTTCCTGATTTCGTTGGTTTCTAGTAGATTCAGTCTTATCCTTAGGAGCGCATTTCGGACCCCCCCTGCTGGAAAATCTATGCAGATATTTCATTGGTTCGTTGAGTTGTTGAACAGTGGAGGGAGGTGAAAAAGGAGTTTGTTTTTGGATGCTGCTTCTTGAGTTTGGATCCAGTCTAGATGTTTCAGTTTCTGGTAGACTCTTGTGGGGTTGGTGGTGAGATCAAGTTCCGAACACTCCACCGATTCAAGCTGGGCCTTGTTGGACTCTCTCCAGGCTGTCAACATCTTCACCTTGCCAGAGAGGATTTCTTTGCTGAGGAGGCCGTAAATATGGTTGCTGTCATCCATTATGCATTTCCTGTAAAGCCTGAGGGCATTGATGTTTACCGTTGCCTTTAATGACAGGAGACTCAGCTCACGAATAGATGTGGATTTAGGAAGGCCCAGGACCAACTTCCAAAACAGGCTTTCTAGGTTCTGCCAGGTTTTTACTGGAATCGATGGCATGGCTTCCGCCCCATAGGCGATGGACGGCACAACTTTTTTTTTGTAAAATTCAAGCACTGGAATACAGGAGAATTTTCCAAATTTAGTGTCAATTGCTTTTCCTTGGGCGGCCAGCTTCTTAGTTTTGTTTTGTAGGGCGACCTGCATGGAAATCTCAAGTTTCGAGCTGTCAATCGAGACACCCAGATATTTGTATTCAGTGACCCCCTCAATCTCGTTTTCCTCAAGGCGCCATGTGAATTTGTCGTTGGTTTTTTTGTGCCCGGCAGCCATTATCAAGATTTTAGTTTTTTCTTTGTTTATTCTTAAGTTGTTTTCCTTCATGTAGGTGAGGAGATTTGAAAGCTGCCTTTGGAGACCAATCTGTGTCTGATCCAGTAGAATTAGATCGTCGGCGTACAAAAGATGACTTACTTTGACGTCTGCGACTTGTGGTGGGAAGGTACGGGCCAGGACTTCTGATGCCTCAAGGTCGCCGATGTACGCCAAGAACACTGCTGGGGCCATGGGGCAGCCTTGATTTACGCCCCGTTCTGTCGAGATTTCCCCTGACAGGTTTCCCCTTTGAGACAATCGGATCCTGAGGGTAGTGTTCGAATGTAAGGCTTTAATGGGCTGCAGGATCTCCTGAGGACAGTTCCACGCTTCTAGTTTTTGCCATAGTCGATTCCGATCCACTAGATCGAAAGCCTGGGAGAGGTCGATGAAAGCAACAAAAATTCGAGATTTTCCTTCCCAGACCTTACTTTTTAGGGTGCTGATGGTTAGGATATTTGCCGCCATGCCCATCTTCTTTTTAAAGCGATTTTGAAATTTATCGTTGCACGGGGCCAACTCTGCCCAGGCTTGGAATCTTTTCAGGAGCTGGCTCCCATACCCTTTACCAATACAATCCAAGAGTGCGATGGGGCGGTAGTTTTTTGGATCTGTGATGTCGCCTTTCTTGTAAATCGGGACAATGATGGATTTGGTCCACGAAGGCGGCAGGGTTTTCTGCGCCGCACATTTTGCGAAAATCTCGCGATCATCGCTGCCCATTCTACTGGGTTTGCTTTCAAGTCTATGTTTGAAATGCCGTCGGGGCCTGCTGCTCTCGAGATCTTCAATTTTTTTATGAGCGCTCCGATTTCGGCTTGATCGTTCAATTTTAGCCAGTCCGAGACCGGCTAATTATTGCCCGATGGGGCATCTGTAGCAGGGACGCTTGTTTCCGGTGCTTGAAGACTGTGGAAAAATGGCCGATCCATTTTTGCTCGGCTATGGCATTGATGGTTGAATTGTTTGGTGAGAGGGACGATGATTTTAGCAATAACCAAAAGTCCTTTGCTTTGTTTCCGCAAATGGCCTTTAGCATGCATTACGCATCCTGCTGGTAGATTTGATGGCGGTGGTTTTTGACCCAATTTTTATAGGTTACTATTGCCAGCCTTAGTTGGTCTTTATTTTGAGGGAGGCTTCCCAGCTGTCTCTTCAGCCTGCGGAGCTCTCGTCTTTTCTCTACAAGAGTAGCATCGTAGGAGTGTCTTGGTTGCGTGAACGAGGAAGGCCGCTGTTTGGAATTTGCCCTGTGTTGTACCAGTAGAGGGACGTAGTCCAAGATTTCTTTTTTCTCTGTGCTCTCCTCACGAACATACTTGGCACGCAAAGAAGTATCTGCTTGCGCTGCCAAGTTCAGTCTGTTTCCCCTGGGATTTGATTCTACTGCCTGAGTGTACGGCATAGGCTGTGTAAAATGGTTGACCAATGACATCGTCAGCTGGTTATGGTCACTGGCTGTTGTTTTGCGTACTTCAAATGAGTTCACCTTTCCCAAGAGTTGTCTTGTAATATAAATGTGGTCAATAGTGGCGTTGAGGGTGCCTTGTTCCCAGGTTGGTAGACGATGGCTGTTTGGGAATACATCGTTCAAGTTTTCCAGGTTTCTTGAGGACATTAAGGCCGACCAGAGGTGCCCTTTTTTCCCCGCTGGCTTCGAGGTTGAAGGTTTATCCGACTTTGCGGGGCCCTCGCCAGCATTTGATGTTTAGGTCCCCGCAGATTATGATAGCGGGGCCCTGGTACGTTGCTTGAATTTCATCCACGAGATTTTCCGTCATCGTTATGCAGGACTGAGGTTTTATGGCTGCAGGGTTCCAGTATGTGTTGACAATCGTTATTTGCGAAGGACTGAAGTTGATGTTGTCAACCCAATCAAATACGACGGCCAAGATCGAAAGGTTTGCTAGAAGTGTGGCCTTGTGTTTTAAGCCGATTCCCTGCCGGTATGCCGTAAGAAGACCCGAGGTTGGGCGGTCCAAAAGCCCTTTGTTGGCTGGGGCCAGGATGATGTCATACCTGTCCATGGCAGGTGTTTGTACCAACCAAGTCTCTTGTAGGCAGATAATGTCAAAAGATGCTAAGTTTGCGTGACTCGTCGTTGTAAGGTGTAGGTGGCCACGGGTATTCCATGAACAGATATGGAGAGGAGTAAGATGTCCGTCGACAGTTGAACGTTCCAAGAGCCTTTCCAGCCGACATGCGGATTGCTATTTGTTCGATTGGGATAGCACCTTGGGAAGCCAAGCCCACAACCCCTGTAGTTTGTCTCTTGGATTAGAATTCGAGGCTGCAGCTTGTTTTGAGACTCTCGGACAGGTTATTCCTGTCTGTACGTCTTCTGCATCCACTAATGCGATGCAGAAGACCTACAGACAGGAATAACCTTCTACTTCGCATGAGTTCCATCCGCAGAACACATTAGGTAACTTACCATATGGCCAGATGTTACGCCTCAAAAGGATCATCAGTGATCAAGACAAATTGGAGCAAGAACTACATAAACTTCACAACAAATTATCACCAAGAAGAATTAGACCAAGCAGCATCTAAAGTGGCAGTAAAGACCAGAGCCAGCACACTCCAACCAAGAATCAAAAAAGAGGCTGCAACAATAGTGATTGTGTCTAAATTTTCCACCCAAAGTGCACAAATAAAGAGATGCATCACTAAACATTGGGACATACTTACCAGTGATGAACGGACAACTGGACTATTCCAAGATAAGCCAGTATTTGCGCACCAACGCACCAACAATTTACGGGACCTACTGGTGAATACTAAAAGCAATAAAGGCACACATCAGCAACACCAGCAACAAGGAACATATCCGTGCTTAAATTGCAATAATTGTAATAACATTATCAAAGGGTCTATGGTACTGCATCCCTACTCTGGCGAAAAAATACAATTAAGATGTTTCGGAACATGCAATACCGAAAATTGTGTTTATTGCATACGCTGCCCATGTGGACTTTGCTATGTAGGAGAAACTGGACGCAAGTTGAACATTCGGATGAATGAACATAAGTCCTGCATACATAATAAAAACACAAACTCAGCAGTTGCTAGACACTTCAACCAAAACATCATTCAATAGCCCAACCGAAGTTCCAAATATTAGAGAAATTTGACTACCATCAACAAGGTATTGACCCAAAAAGAAAACGACAACAAAGAGAGGCATATTGGATAGGTCGATTGGACACATTATCACCAAGAGGAATGAACGAAGAATTTGATTTGAATTGTTTTCTATGATACCACCACAATTACCAGAGATCTTTTTTTCATGCCATGTATAAGAGTGCTTAAATACTCAGATCTATGATAAGTGCTTTTCCCTATGAGAAATATTCCTTTTTGATCTTTAATAACTTTTGGTTTATGTATTGTTCATTTTACATGTTTGTA
The DNA here is from genome assembly GCF_040938575.1 of Ambystoma mexicanum. Taxonomy (NCBI): domain Eukaryota; kingdom Metazoa; phylum Chordata; class Amphibia; order Caudata; family Ambystomatidae; genus Ambystoma; species Ambystoma mexicanum. The sequence goes on from NC_090940.1 coordinate 526,489,270, forward strand.
AAAAATTGTTGCAACTTAACATGCCAGACATAGGGCACACTACTAATTCTATTCCTGGTACCTGCCCACACATTTCTATAATACATTCAGGACTACTCTGCATAGTGTGCTTTATATTGCACAGAGCTATATCTTTTCTTATCATGCACATTGGCCATTAGTTACAGTTTTGGACAATGATTGTTTAACGATCTGCCATTGATCTTTTATTTATCTTTTTTTATTTTCTATCATCACATTTTGTCCATACTTCATTTTCTATGTTGTCTCAATACATTGAATACTTTTTCTGCACGAGTATTAAATTACATTTTTACCGTTTATTAGAATGCCCCTCCTAATATGGCGTCACCACATAGACCAAGGGTCCATGTTGAGTGTGGCACTCAATGCAATATCCCAAGCCTCGTTTTCATAGCGAAGTTCTATGTTTACACAGCAGATGACACACGCGTAGGAGTTGGCGCGAGAATGTTTCAACATTATAACAAAAAGGTATGTGATTCTAAACAAGACACGATCGATAGATATTGTACCTTCAAGTAATATCTATGTTTAGTAACGTTACTTTGTATACACAGGTCCACGCCTTGACTCGTATTGTAGCGGCCACTCTAGAATTAACATAGCCTTTTAGAGAGAAGCCCTTCCTGCATGCGCACATTAACGATCCTATCATGTAGCACTATGACAAGAACACTAACATGTCTCTTTCTATTATAGACAGCTATAACACATATACTTGGCACGTAATATATCTTTATTGCACTTACTCGGTGAGCATGATGGTTCTGACTTGAGAAGCATCTAACATCACCAAAATAATAACACGCTGCTTTCCAGCATAGACAGATAATACATATTCATTCGGTATGCAACATATCTCTATGGTACTCACTTGGTAAGCACGTTGATTCTCAATTGAAGAGCATGTATTTATCAATATTGATACACCACCGTGGTGATACTTGATAAGGTGACATGAACACGTTAAAGATAGTAACATTACAGTATATTGTGGTTAAATATATGCTGAATGATGAATTTTCATACTCTTTTTCTCTATGTTTTTCTTGTTGCTCCATGTATGTCTTATTTCTATGTATGTGGGTACCTTGTTTTGTTATATTGTATGTCTTTGGATTTATTTGTTTTTTAACCTAATGCACTTTTGTTACATGATAATTATGCCGATTGCCTATTGAATTGGATGACTATGTTGATTAGACAAGGCCCCGACGAAGGACTAGTTAGTCTGAAATGCATTGGCCATTTTGATGTTGTTTTGCTCAAAGAAAAATAATTATTATTTTGGAAGACTACTGAATAAATTTGTTAATCTTCACATCAAACATTTATCTAATTGAATCATTAAGATATCATAATATCTGAAGAATTCCTCCGAGATATTAGGGTGTGCGGGCCACACCGCAGGCAACTTTGCCTAGGTCCTTCTTTTCATTCTTCTGGGATTACTAGTAGTGCAGCATGGCCAGCAACCAACAGCCCCTCCGTGATGTTGGGAGGTGCAAGTAAGATTATTGGCCACAGACCCAGTAGTAATCCATCACGGCTGCCGTTCCCTTCTTCATGTCTGTAATAGGAGAGTCTTATTACAACGTTTGTTTGAATCGACAAAGACTGTACCCTTGCTGCGGAAAAAGTTTGCATTCTTCTTCCTTGTGTCCACGCACCAGCTTTTCCATTGTTGCAATCCACGTCAACTTTGTGATATGCTCTGTCCAAATTTATGCACAGAAATTATCCACCCGTGCTATCACCTTCTGCCAAGCAAGGTAGTGTGGTGTTCTTCCAGTTTTTATTGACATGTTTACGCCCTTTCACCATCAGATAGGGTAGCTCCACATACTTGATGTTTTTGGATCATTGCTGCCCTGTACAAGTTCTCGACCCACCAACTGCACACTGTGTGCCTAGAATGTTCCTTTTATTCTGCATAGCGCAAGATGAACTAGGCACTGTGCCTCTATAATTGGGACTGCTTGCAGTACTAACGCCTTGGACTGCCCCTGATGCATGTGGAATGAATGAACACACTTAACAGCTTCCATTCAGAACACTTCGTCCCACACCACTCATATCAGTATACCATAAAATGGTAAATTCGGAATGGCATATATCCTCAATCGCATCCAAACCCAGCCTTTGAAAACTATCAAACTCTTTTCGTAATTCTCTTTTCATTATTCTATACATGCTTCCAGGGGTGTCAGCTTTAATAGTTCTATCGAAAATAACATCATATTGTTTCAAATTATTAACCAATCGTCTACTTGCTGAAAACAACCTTTTCACTTTTTCCCTCATTGCCAAGTGTGCACATACTCTCGCTGTCGTATTGTACCTGTTATAATCATCATTACCATACATGTCAACACTATTGTTACTCCTATATTCATAACCATTGTTATTGTTAGCATTCATATTGCTACTAATATATGTAAATCCACGAATATCATTAAGATTTATATGTACTTTCCCATTTAAATATACAGTCCCATTCCCCCTTTATATCACCTCCCCCTATAACATACTCTCCCCAATAAAAAAATAATCCCACAAATATCATACATAGACCTGAAAAAAATGGTCAGCCCACAATAGTAAGCATAGGCCCATATTCTGTTATTTGTGTATCTACACTTCGAATCCCTACTTAACGAACAATTATTTACTGTAGTAACGTACATCTTCTCTCCTGAAATGAAAGCAAAAACAGACAAAACAAAGAAAAAGAGAGCTGTACAAGACATAATTTTATACACAGAGAGGGAGGAAAAAAGAGGGAGGGAGAAAGGAAAAAAGAGAAAGAGAGAGAAAAAAGAAAGAGAGGCACAAAGAGAGAAAGAGAGGAAAAAAGAGAGCGAAAAAGAGCTTCCAAAAAAATATGGAGCTATTAGCTGTGCTTCAGTCCGTCAAAAGGAGTGCTATACGGCACATGGATCGTGCCTGGACAGGCCGGTGAGGTATATAGGTGCAGGTACTGTGCCCTCCCTTTTTAAGATAATGGATGTTCCAATGTGCTGTCTGGAGGTGCTTTGCGGACGTTGAAGAGGTGTACCCAATACCGCAAGCCCTTTACCTTAACTTCAAGGGGAGTGCAAAACACCGCCTCGTAGGGCCCGTGGAACTGAGCGTTGTTCCTCCTACACACAAGATTGTGAATGTACACTTTCAGCAGGCAGCAGCGGGAGTGTGGCCATGCACTCAGGATCCGTGGCTGTTGTGGCTGCCGGTGTATCTGTCATCTAAATTCTGTGTGGTGCAATCTGCCAGGAGACACATTTAATTGCATGCGTTAATGTGACCAAATAATCTTTGAACTCATCACCTAACACCGCTGCTGCCCTATGTGCGTTTGAAGCTCTTCCTAGCGGGGATATGGGAGTGTGCATATGCCGACCCGTGACCACTTTGTAAGGTGACAAATGGTGGTCTTTACTGGGCTGTGTACATAAACAGAAGAGGGCCATGGGCAAACAGTGCACCCAGTTCTTCAACGTGGTACACAGTTTGGACAATGTACTCTTGAGTAGCCCTGTTTATCCTCTCCACCACGCTGTTGGCCTGTGGGTGGTAAATTGAACACATATGTGCTTAATGCATTGAAAAAGTGTGTGCCATTGTCTGACCATAACACCTTGCACACACCCCATCGATAGAGAACCTCACATAACAAGAATCTAGCAGCACATTTGGCATCCGAATGTGCAGAAGGACCTGCCTCCACCCACCTTGAAAAAGGGCAAACTACTACTATGAGGTATCTAGAGACATTGCAAGTCTCACCCATATCAAATTAAGCTGTGTAAATGTTTATTTGCAAAGCAATTATACACATGTGAAGTGCTTCAAAGCGGAAAGGGAACATGGGAGTACAGTCGTCATTCTTGTTATATTATGTTATGTTATTGATATTTATCAAGCGCATGTACACCCAAGGGTATCATGGCGCTGAGAGAGAGAGGGAAGGAGATGGAAAAAGCAGACAGAGAGCATTGTGGGATTCGTAGGCCTTGAAGAGTCCGAATGATTTACAACAATATCTAGTATGCGAGGCCAGAGGAATATATACTAGTGAAGTGCTTGACACAGAGGAGTAGGGAGCAGGTGGGAGAGGAGCCTACAGGTCAATAGAACAGTACTCACTTGGCCAACATTTCAGGATTGCTTGGTAGTTGATCATCAATGCACCTATGAAATAGATTAGTATTTTAAGCATGGCCCAGCTAGGGAGGGGAGACAGAGGGAGGATCGGACAGACAGACTTGCAAGGCCTAGAACGTTCAAGGTCAAGGAACGTGCAAGTGCACGAAACAGAAAGTGCAAGGGAGGGTAAGGGGGACAAGTGTACCCCATCTAGCAGGGGCCCAGGCTAAGTGCAGAGTGGGTTACCCTCTCATGTAGCATTTTGCAGTAGTGCCTGGCTACGTGCGACCCCGAGGCAAGTGCAGGACTGGCGGCGGAGCCTCGGACCTGTGAGGTGCACCAGGTGACCAGTCCGCTAACTGAGTAGGTTGGGGAAGAGAAGAAGGGAGTGAAGGAAGCGAGAAGAAAGAAGGTTAGCAGGGGAAAGGGAGAGAGAAGGAGGAGGAGAAGAGGTAGGTCTTGAGGTGTTTCCAGAACTTGATGTGGTCAGGCTCAAGACGGAGAGAGGTAGGTAGGTTGTTCCAGAGGGAGGCACCTGCAGAGGATAAGGATCTACCCCCAAATGTCTGTTTGGAGAAATGGCTCACCCACAGAGAGATGGAGGAGGCCGAGTGGAGGGCTCTAGAATGAGAGTACTTTGGAAGACAGATAGTGAGGGCCTAGCCCCAGAAATCATTGTGGAATATGCACAGGGACTTGAACTTGATCCTTGCAGCAACGGGGAGCCAGTGGAGTGATTTCAGCACCAGAGCGATGCAGTCTTGTAGTTCTGTTCTGGATAAGTTGCAGAGGTCGGAATATAGAAGTAGGAAGATTGAGAAAGAGAAAATTGCAGTATTCCAATCTGGAGAGAACCAGGACTCTGGAGACAGTGAGCCTCTGGGAAAAGTGAGATATACACAGAAGGACCCAGTAAGGGGTTGAGGGGGGAATGTGCCCCGTTACGTCCGTAATGTCATCCCTGTACTGAAGCTTTGACATGTGGTGCAGTGTATGACCATTTCTGTGATGCTCTCCAGGATGTTTCGTATGAACCAGTCCTCCTGTATATCTGCCCGTTTCAGCTCTCCACATCTCTTGCTATTTGAGATTAAATTTAGCTGGGTCCTCATCATCACCCATAGTACACTGCATTAGGGACTGTAAATCAGGGGTATCTGGGAAAGCTCTTCGTAGCATATACCACATCTGTGCTCTAATTCCGTTGAACGATAATCCATCATGTGCATCGTCCCCCAGGGTTATTCCTGGATAATCAGCTTTAACACACACATCCCCAGCCTGGTCCCCAATTATAGCAACCATCAAGCACTCAATATCCCCTATTGCAGGTGCATCCCTGTTGTTTGTTTTTCAAACTCATATATCCACTTATCTGCCCCTGCTGTGAGCTGTGGTAGAGCCTTGATCAAGTTTTTCTTGTCCTTCTGGGGCCAGGGCAGATACTGTGTCTTCCCTGCCCCCTTATGTATGAGGGGCATCTGTGTTGTTGCCCTACTTCCCACAACATTCCTCATAATTCCCCTTCTTTTTACTAACGCCATCCAGCTAGCCCTACTCCTCACCAGCCCTACCTCCCCCACGAACCTTCTACTTGGGGGGGTACTCTCAACTGCTTCTTCACCCCTTTCTTCTTCGTCACCCTGACCCTCATCAAACGTATAATTGTCATCCTCCCTCACATTGTTTGCCAACACTGTATTCTCCTGTTCAAGGATTGTCCACTCAGCCTTGTTTCCCTCCTTCTCAACACATACATGTCTTATTTCTTCAGTATCCATCCTGAGCAGCCCCTCCCCCGAACTCCATTCTCCCGACCCTTCTCCTGACACCCCTACATCCCTTAGCAACTCTGCCAACCTATCTTCAAACTCCCTTGACCTGACACCATGGATGCTGATACTTCAGGCGGGTGTATGCATGGGGCGGGGGAGCGGTAGCATATGGGGTTGTTGGTGCTCAAGGGGTCCCTACCATAGTTAGTTTATATGTTGGATTTGTGTACCAATCTCAGGGACATGCTGCCAAGGAATATAATCCCCTTTGCTCAGCTAACACCCCACCCTATCCTTCTCCCTTTCCATTTTTCTGTATCTGTACCCCGCTCTATCCCCTTGGTCCTCTGTGTCCTCAAACCTTCGTCAGAGGTTTCTCTTCTGTAACTGTTTCCCCTTGTACTACAAATGTGGACATGTGTTCCAAGACACTCTTATTGTGGGAGCCCTGCTCTGGCCACGGGCAGGGCATCACCCCTCCTGTCACTTGTGGGTGAGAGGAAGAAGAGAACTTGTGCTTTATACCTCATAGGAGATCTACCTGCTCGAACAACTCAGTTACAAAATGCAGCCTATTGTCAGACCACAGGACTTCACACAAACCCCATCTTGGAAATACTTGTTTTTTTATTTTTTTGTTTAAAAAAACACTTTAGTTAAATAGGTTCATGTTTACAACTACATAAAAGGGTGGACTGTAATATTAACATAGAGAGTTGAGTCCTTGCAATACACACCACTTCCTAGCATTTAAAGAACAAGTAAAGGCTCTCCTGTACCCCATCAGCCTCCCAAACAATAAACAAACGCTTTCCCCTGCAACACCAGGGCCACCACAGAGATTTAGTATACATTTCTGAACATTGCACCCCTAGCGTGATTCTCTCTCTTCAGACATCAGCCTCAGTCAAAGAAAGCATACCTTGCACAGGGTCCCAGATGTCTGAGGGTCGGAAACCCGAAGGCATTGTCCTAGAATACTCGTGCTTCACATCGCAGCACCAAGCTAGGTCTGTTAACCATTTAGACAGTGTTGGAGCTGTGGGACTCAACCAAAGCATTAATATACAATGCTTTGCCAACAAAATACAAATAGACAGCAGGTTCTTCCTGCTCTTTGAAATCCACCCAAACATGTAGCATGGAATATTTAACGGGACCCTGCAATTGATCATACTCTCCGTTAATTCTGCTAACTGGCTCCAAAAAGTGACTAAATGCCGACAGTTTCATAGAACATGTATGAAATCAGCATTTTTGCTTTTGCATCTAGGATATTTTCCATCACAGTTACTGTCAATCTTTGTCTGGACCGCTGGTGCGAGTTATGCCCGATGAAGGATTTTAAACTGGATCATCTTGAAGGGAGAGTTAATTGCCACTTTCGTAGTATGTGAACACATATATTTCCACCTTGCGTCCCCCAATTCTTCACCTACATCAGTTTCCCATTTTGATCTGCTAGTCATTTCTTCCCTGGTGACAGTATTTAAGGCCATGCCATAGATTGTAGCTACCATTTGTTTGAGTTCGCAGAGTTTGCTAAAAATGTCAACAGTGGGATTGTGCAGGGCTCTTCCGGGAATGATGGCGACCACACCCTGAATGCTTCTTCAAGTCTGTGAAGTTGAAACGCTAACCGAAATGAATCCTCAAGCTTAACCTTAACTTGCTCTCAAGAAACAAATGATCCCCCAGGGTAAAAGTCAGCCAAAATGTGTACTCCATACCAGGTCCATTCTCCTCTTATGCTATTATCACACATTGGGGCAGGGTCTGAATGTAAGAAAAGTACACCTGTAGCCTACTACATAACCTTTCCCATGCATGCACTGAGCACAACGCTGGATCAAAGGGCCATCTATTGTTCATCTTAAACAAGGCTAGGGTGTTTTGTAGAGAGTACGGAAACACCAAACCTCCTTTCCAGCTTAACATGCAGCAATTGTTCGGCATCCAGTAGGAGACAAAAGACACTTGCGCCGCCAGATAATACAACTCAAAATCCAGCAAGCTGACTCCACCTTTTTCCCAAGGACTGATAAGATACCCCCACCTTATTCTAGGCGATTTAGGCTCCACACCAGCTTGACCATTAATTACTTTAATTCTGCAAGAAAATTGGGTACCCAGCCCTATTGGTTTATTAAGAAATAGATACAGCAGTTTTGGTAGGATAATCATCTTAATGATCGCTACTTTCCCCAAGAAGGGATATCGGGAGCGATGTCCATCGGTCAACTCAGCTTCTAAGCTCCTTCATATAAACCCCATAGTTATCCTTAAAGAGTTGCATCCTGTACCTGCTAATTTGTATTCCCAAGTATTTTGCAGACACTTGCTCCCATCTGAACCTTTCCGCCCCAACAGGGCGCCTCGGATTCTCATTTAACGGAAAAAGGATTGATTTGGACCAGTTCACTCTTAGCCCTGATATGTCCCCAAATGCTTCAATTTCCTGCGAAAGGGGGTTCAGGTTATTGCTGGGGTTTCTAATATGCAAGAAGATATTATCTGCATAAAGCGAGATCAGTTCACGGGTGTCCCCCAACGCCAACCTCTGTTGCACATATGGTTGCCTCAGTCTCTCAGCCAGCAGCTCCATTGCTTTAGCAGATAACTGATGACAGGAGGGCACCCGTGTTGCGTCCCCGGTCGCAGATCAAAAGCCTCTGAAGGTCTCTCAAATAACCCAATTCACACTGTCACCGCTGAGTACAGTATCTTAGCACAGGACATAAAAGAAGGTGGGACCCGATCTTTTCAAGCACTGCAAAAAAGTAATCCCATGCAATAAATCAAAAGGTTTTTACATATCCAAGAGGGCCCTATTGCCTGGACTGAAGGATCCACCTGTGCCAGCCCCCAGAGAGCCTTATTAAATTAAGGGCCGTGCTTCTCCCCAGGATGAATCCAGCCTGGTCTACATGTTTTATTGAAGGGAGGAATGGCAGCAATCTTTCCGCTAAGATTTTGGAAAAAATGTTAGTAGCTACATTAATGAGAGAAATCACTCTATGCGATGCGCAGTCAAGGAGGTCCTTGTCTGGTTTCAGTATCAGAGTGATTATCCCTTCCCACACTGTATGGGGGCAAGAGTCGCACCTCTAAGCCTTCACCCCACACTTCTAGTAGATATTTTGCAAACCCAGGCCCAAATTCCTTAAATGATCCGGAGGTGAGCCCATCCGATCCCGGTGCCTTAGCCGACAGAATAGCTCAAATTACTTTTATGATGATCTCAACCGTAACTTCAGCACTCAGATCCTCTACTGCCTGTTCACTGAGCGGCTTCAGGCTAGCGTTTCCCACAAAGTTTTGTAAATTATCAGGATGCCCTCTAGCTCTTGTTGCATACAAGTTCTTATAGAAATCATGGAATTTCGCCAGTATGTCCATCACGAGAGATCCGTCTGAACGACGTATAGCGGATATGTCAGTCTGACCTCTGGCACTACTCAGCATTCCCGGGAAGTACCTGCCAAGTCTGCCTTCTTCCCCATGCTTACATGCGAGCTGTGGCGTGGCCAAGACCCATACCTCTCTTTCTGCCTCCGCATTAAATTTACTCAGAGCATCCCAAGTATCTGCTAAGGATTCAGAGGGGCCGGCCTCCCTACTTCCACTTTCCATATTTGCAAGGGTGCCTTCTAACTCATCCAATCTGCCTCGAATCCCTTTCAGTACACTGCACTCGGTTGAAATGCAATGACCCCTCAGAGTACCTTTAAACGCCTCCCACAGGCTACAAGCAGACCTCACAGAGCCCACATTTGTTGTAAAGTATGATGTAATAATTTCTTGTACTTCACTATGATAAAACACATCCAGTAAAGCTTGACCCTTTAAACGCCAGTGTGGTCGGACTATCTTTGGCCAGCCAAACTAAACTGCCATACTAAAGGGGAGTGATCTGACAGCGACGGTGGGAGTATTATACAAGATATACTGCCAAATCAGCTGTGATCTGGCTAAGATATAGTCGATGCGCAAGCTTGTGTCATGCACAGCGAAATAAAAAGAGTAACCCCTCTCATCTGGATGTAAGGCCTGCATACATCAACCAAGACCAACTCATCCATCCACCATTGCATAGCTTTAGTAGGTGAAGAGTCTAGTCACGCACTCGTGAGACATCTATCCAGCTTTGGCTGCAACACTGCATTCAAGTCCCCGCCCACAACTAAGTGCGTATGCTCATACTTCATAGGCCGTAAAGAATCAAGGATCTTCCACGTTTGGTCCGTACACATCCACCAGTGTGATCAGACACCCAACTAGTTCCCCAGGAATTATAACATACCTCCCCTTGAGGTCGCAGTCTTGCTCTAAAAGCTTAAACCCCAAGGCTTTATGAATAATTGACACTCCTCGCGAGTAAGAGGAAAAAGATGTATAATATCTGGTGTTCCCCCATGATCTCGCAAGTCCTGCATTCAAGCTGCCCAGCAAGTGTGTGTCTTGGAGGAACAATATTTTAGCACTATGTCGCTCACCATATGCCACGATTCTGCTCATTTTTGCATAGTTATTGAGGCCCCTGACGTTCTAGCTAAGGAGAGTACAGCAATCAGAGCCTACATTCCTCGGCATTAGTCTTGATGACAAGCCCGCTTTCCTTCACAAATAGCTCACAACAGCATAATCCTCTGGTGCACTCATCGCTCTCAACGCCAAACACATGAACCTTTTTTCATGAACCTTATTAACTTCTCACCTCCCCACCACTCTCCCCCCAAGCATACCATATATTGATCAACCACACCTTAATAGCATAGCCCCTCAAGGCTTGGGCAGTGACTCCACAAAGGCTGCAACCTAAGCTGGGTCAGTGAAGAAAAGGGTCTTATTGTCATGCACAACTCTTAATTTAGAAGGATATATCATTGCATACTGTATTTGTTTATGCATAGTAGTCTTTTTACTGCCAGGAAAGACAAACAAGCTCTTTGCACTGACGATGTGAAGTCTTGATAAAAGGACACTCTCGGCCCCTCATACTGTCTGTCTCCAATTTCCCATGCACTTCGCATAATGGTATCCCTGTCGCAGTAATTTAAAAGTCTCGCAATAACCGGGCATGGGTTTTGCCCTGGTCTTGGCATCTGTCCTGAAATTTTGTGTGCTCTATCCACTATGAACTGGGGAGACAGGTCAGGAACTTGAACCACCACTTTAAAAAAAGATCCCTTAAACTGTTCCATGTTGTATGATGGTATTGATTCTGGGATCCCAGTAACCCGCACAATACGAGGTCTGGATCATACCTCCAAATCCTCATTTGCATCTCTTCTTTCCTTCTCATCCTTCTGTAAACCCCGAATTGCAGCTGTGGCCTTGCCACTTGTATCCTCAAGCATGCTGACCCTATGCTCAGTCTCTCTAAGGCAGCCACTTTCCTTTTCCATTTGCTCCTGCGTTAGGTCCATATTATACTACACACCATCTAATTTAGACAGCAGCAAATCCATTCTTTGTTTCGACCAGCACTAGACTCCGCCCAAGAGGCGGTCTTTGTGTGTACAGCTAAGGCTTTATGTGAGTCAGTGACAGTCTCAGGTTCACTCCCTGCCATTCTGGGCGGGCCATCATGGCCCTATGTAGCTCCAGCACTTCCTTTTGAGTAAATTGCAGGCAACCCTGCTTCTTGCTTCCTTTTGCCATTTGACAGTAGCGCCACACACAGGTTCTCCCTTGGGTCTCGCTGCAGTAACTTGCATCCGCTGATAAACTGTTCACAGTTCTGTTTTCCAATCTTAGCAGTCTCTCACCTCAGCTTGCAGAATGAAGTAGTGTGCCGCCTCAGGGATATCATGCAGTAGGCTGACATGCTTTTACAAGGTCCCAGTCACCCACACGTCCACCAGCTCAGTTCCTCTGCCCGCAAAGCATGTTGGATCTGCCTAAGTAGGGACTTCTTGAGACAATCCAAGTTGTGATCTTCAATCCCCGGTACTTTTGACAATCCAAAACTATGACGGGGAAGGCCCCAATGTACTCAGCCACTAGTCTTAGCACACAGTGTGGGTCAGCAGTGGGCCGGCTATACAGGGCCACAGTAGTCTCAGTACCTGCAGCAAGCTTCCCAGATGCCACTGCAGTCACACAACGGGTCTAAATGCACACCCCGGCACATGGCCCCATCAACTTTCCCTCAGCAGTGCACAGGTACTTATCCATTCCAGCATGTGGCTACACCTTGCCAGTAGCGCTTTTCTTTCCACAATCCTGGAAGCTCTGCATCAGATCCCCACCGGCAGCACAGGAGTCGCCAGTGATCACCAAGACCCCTCTCCAGCAATCTTCTCCTGTGTGTTGCAGCCTGTGGGAAGAATAGTACTGAGACTGCACAGCAGACTAAGGCCCAGCCCCTTCAGGCGACTGGGTGTTGGAAGCATACCTCTACAGGGAGTCGGTGCTCAATCCTCGGATCTGGCAGTGTAATACATCAGATGCCGGTCAAAATACACCTCCCAGCCCGCATCTTGATACAGTGCTGATAAGTGCATTGCCACACTCTCCCCCTCGTCGGGTCCTCATTCCTCAGCTCAGAAGCATCACTGAGCAGTCCTCAGCCCCATCGGTCCACCAGCGCCACACACTTCGTCCCTTGCGAACCCGCTGAGTAGGAGAGGGGACCGGGCGATCAATCGCTCGCCTCCTCGCAGTGCCACAAGCACTCGCATCTGCAATAGAGCTGCAGGGTCATCAGTGCCCCAGGTACCACGCAGCAAGTTAGGGCTTTCACTGCATGGCCAAAGCATGTATGACCCTCCTCAGGTTCAGTAACAGAGCTCAAATATTGGTGGCCATCTTGGTTGCTGACTCTCGAGCACCCCTCATCTTGGAAATACTTTGCACACGAGAAACTTGGTAGCACATGCAGCATATGGGTATGTGTATGAACCTGCCTCAATCCATCTAGAAAAGGGACATACTACTACATAGCCACATAATCTATATGTAGATGCTGAAAAGGACCATTAGGCATGGGGATTTCTCCTCTAACTGTTCTTAATGTATGTACAGCCGTGAATTTCTGAAACACAATGTAATTTACAACAAACTGTGCCACCTGTTCTAATACATTTGGTGTGAACTAGTCTTCTGCGATCGAAGCAGCAAGACTCTTGTGATGTGCGCTGGGAGGTGAAGCTGCTCCAGCGCCACCTTCAATAATGCTAGAGGCATAACTGGCTTTCCAGTACTATCTGGTCCCCATAAAGCCTTAGTGGGGGATAAAGAACATCCTTGTTTTTTCCAAAGACCCAAAGATCCAAAGATCCTCTTCTTCCTGTGGTGCTCAACCTGGTAACTCAATTAATTTTTCAATGGATAACATATTAAACCCTTCCTTGATTATCATGCACCGTCCAATTGTTTCACACTCTCTGTATCAAAATTAGAAATGGTTGGGAAATACGCTGCCTTTTTGGCTTCTATGTCTGGGGATTCATTACCGTGACAAATCAAGTCGACCCTTTTAGTATGGACTAGGCACTTCATGACCGTGATAGCCAATGGAAGCTTTAGTACTTTAATAAGCTTATCCAATAGTGGCACATTGAGCATGGGGGAGCCGTCTGCGCAGAGGAAACACCTCCTTTTCCAACGTGACAATCCTGCATGTACAGTTGACATCACATAGGCGGAGTCAGAGTACACTGTCACTTCCTCATCCTTATATCTCTGGAGTGCGGCTATAAGCGCCACTAAGTCTGTAGCCTGTGTTGAACAATGCGAAGGCAATCTCGCACTTGTCATTACCTCGAATTCAACCTCCTGATTACATTTCACTACTGCTGTCCCAGTATGCCTTTTGCCAGTTGTTTGGTAAATTTTTGAAGAACCATCAATAAAAAGAACCCCCATCCCTCGCAAGAGCATTTTCTCCAACATGAGGAACATCATCATAGAATTCAGTATACGTTGTACCATCATGCATATAATCCTCTTTCCCTACTAATTCTGCTAGAAATGTCACTGTATTCACTGCTCTTCATCTAATAATTTTAATAGTTGGGTTTGAAATGATTACCCCATAGCCTGATGCTGTTTGTGTAGTTAATGTACTTTTAGGTTTCTCTTAAATAGCAAATAAGGAGTGTTCGGCAAATAACGTCATTGGGCACCCCACTGTAATACTTGCAGCCTTTTCAATTGCAAATGCGGCATCAGATGAAGCTTGTTCGCAAGGGTACTGTCCCTGCATTACTGGGTCTAAAATCCCAATGTAATATGTTAGTGGTTTGTGCCAATTTTCTAAAGTTGTTTTCTGTGTCCAAACTGCTGTCATCCCTACACCATTGGAGTGCAATAATAAATAGAACTCTTCATTGTAATCTGGAATTCTTAGCACAGCGGCTGTACAAATCACCTGTTTTAATTCTTCAAATCCCTCAGTCATTTCCTTCGTCCATATTATCTTTTTCTTGTCTACCTGTACTTCCTTAAGTCCCTTTAAAAGTGGTCGAATATATGTGCTGTAATCAAAAACCCAGGCTCTACAATAATTACATAGGCCTAAACACTGTTGCATTTCCCTTTTGATTTTTGTTTGGGGAGCCTTCTGAATTCCCTGTGCTCTTTCAGGTGTCATTTTTCTCCCCTCTTGATAGATCTACTGTCCTATGTATAGGACCTCTTCCTGACAATATTGTAATTTCTCCTGGTACACTTTATTTCCATTCTCTGCTAATATAGCCATGAGCTGAACTGAGTCTCTATTGCATCTTTCTTCTGTCTCACTGCACACAAAAATGTCATCAATGTATTGAATTATTGCACTCTCAAGCTGAACATTACCCAGATCCATTGGAGGACTCTGTTAAAGATCAAGAGGGGCTTGTAGTACCCATGGGGAAAACGAGTATGTTTCAGGTGGATATTTCTATATGAAATTGAAATCAGATCCCGTGAGTCTTCATGTAGGGGAATTGGGAAGAATGCATTTTTAAATCTATTACAGTAAAATACTTGGCTGTTGGTGGGATATTACATAATATTGTAGCTGTGGTCAGAACCAGAGGACACTCTGCTTCAACAATATTAAGAGGGTGGTGGTCCTGAATAAATCTCCATGACCCCCCCTTTCGATTTCTTCACAGGGTACACAGCCGTGTTGCATGGAGGATCTGATGGTACCAATATTCCTTGTTTCATTAAAGTGAAAATTGTTTTAAATTTGCCCTCATCAACTTCTCTAGACTTGGGATGCTGTTTCGCTAATGCCAAGATTGCTCCAGGCTTCAGCTTAATTTTGACTGCTCCTACATCCATCAGTAGACCTACACCATAAGGACTACTAGTCCACAAAATGCTTGGTACCTTTTCTAAATCCTCCTGAAAGGTATGGCGGGTTCTGTCTCACTAATGCCATCCCCCATGGGATGTCTCTGTTCTCTACTTTAATCCAATAGGTAAGGTTTATGAAAAATACCAGTTCTTCATCTGAATATACATCTCTGAATAATTCCTCGTCTGTCAAATCTTTTGATCTGTATCCTTCATCGCAAGCTATTACTGATCTCCATCCTCTTCCTTAGTCATCTGTCCCATGAACAAGCACCCTTTCCTCTCTGACCACTGCTAACTGGTCTGAACAAATAATCATCAGGTATTCTCAATATTTTACCCACTAGTCTGGGGAGCCATGTCAACAGGACAGTTACTCAATATGTCATCAGTAACTGTTGCAAACAGTGCTGGTGCATCTGTCAAGGTCTGCAAGCAGGTGCCTTTCCGCCCGACAGGTCATACCTGGCGGGCGGAAAGGCACCCGCATGCATAACTCGGAGTATGCCAGTCCGGTAACAAAGGTGCCGGTAGGTTACCAGCACCGTTGTTACCGGACCAACATACTCACAATGAGGCCCACTGTTTCTTGGGACTTCAGACTTTGTGATTCGCTTCCCTTGTTTCCTCTCACTGCGGGATTAACTTTCCTTTCTTTCACATAGTTTGTAGTTCAAAGTCTTTCGAATGCACAGGGATTTTGCTTGACCCCCAGTATGACCACGTTGACCTATTTCGGTGGCTCTCCTACGGCCTTCTGGTTTCTGTAGTTTGTCTCAGATGAGGATCCACCATAGTCTTTGGATTTAGCACCCACGTGATGCTGGTTTCCCTCTGCAGCTTTTCTCCATTTTAACACTTGTTACAGTTCTTTCACAGTTCATAGAACTTGGTTCAAACTTGCCACTTTGCGATTCTTAATCAACACAGCCCGGTTCTCATCGGTTCTCCCCACGACTCACCGGCTGCGATGAACCACTTGGCTTTCCTCTTCATTGGAGGCAAGGCCGGTACCACGGTCGCGGGAGCTACCCTCACTCTGCTTATCTGCATAGGCTTGCCCCGTGTACCGTTGACATCTGCTGCAAGACACTTGACACTGGGATGAAAGGGGCAGGGTCACTTCTCTCTTCGCCCCCTCTCGATTCCTGCCGCCTTTCTCATTCTCTTGAACTGCTGCGCCTGATTAGCCGGCTTGTTGTGCTCTACCTTTTATCCATGTGGGTGTTTGTGATTCTGATCAATTGTCTAACTTTGCCTGACCCACATATTGGGACATGTCAGGTAAACAGCTCTGTGTTAGTCCATTGTCCTTTGTGTTGTGCGAAATTGTTTGTGTTGGAAAAGGGTGGGGCAGTGGTTCTCAATGTCCTGCGTGAGAGGATGGGGAAAAGCTGTCAAAGGAAGGGATTCCATGTGTTAATATTCCCGCAGAAAATATCGCCATACAAAAATATCGCCATATTTTTGCAGGGCTATTAAGGCATGGAATCTGCGGGTGACACCCCTGCAACCCCCGTATTATTTTAACAGTAGCGGGGGACACCCCCTCTACCCCTGCTCCCAAAAAACCCTAATAATATCCCCACAAAAAATATTTCCTATGGCCGTTCCCAACGACCATATATACAGCAATATTTTTGGTGGGGATAATATTACCTGATACCAAGGAAGGGTGATACCGCGTCTCACCCGTCGGTGTCCCACTCCCCGAAGACCCCCCATCCAGGTGATCCTCCCTCACTGGTCCACCCCCAGGAACTGGATCCAATAGTGATGGCTGTGTCCTGGCCAACTGGATGACAGATCCCCGGGGACTAGCTAGAAAGACACCTTCAGGGTTCTCACAGCTCCAACATTAACCATAAGTGGATTCATCTCCTAAACAAATGGACCCCTGCCTCCCTCATAGGTAACTCCAGCTCACACACTATAGGACCCATGTGGTAGATAAAAAAAGCGCTCTCCTTTGTGTGCCACCTTCAATGCTTTACTTACGTCCATGGCTCAGCTCAAGTCTCTCTGCGTCAACTCTCCACAATCAACCAGTCTGCTCTCAGTCCGTGCAGTATCATGAGAGACCAGCAAGGATGTCTTCAAGGGGGCCCCTGCCAACCGATTCTTCCACACGTGTGATTAATCGCCGATCTCCACAGGAAGCTCCACGATCTTCTGTATAGCTCTGGGCCTAGGTCGTCTGGATCTTGAACCATCCGCACGACTACCAAATGTGCCACAGCACCTTATATTATTATTATAATAGTTATTTTATAACACGCTTAATACCAACAAGTGGTTTCTAAGTGCGGGATCAGGATTTGAACCTGTGTTGCGCTGCATTGTCTTGCTTTGAAGAATGCAATGCCCCTGAACTATCCTTCCCTTGAATCATTTATGTGCATAATTAAAATATCATACTAAATGACCCCATACTCAAAAAACCCAGAAAGTACTACTTTATTGTCAGTTCAAAATAAAGTAGGGCAATTTGGTGAACCACAGGCAGTAGTCCACACACTTGCACACAATTCTGTAGTATATGTAAGTGTTAATAACTTTATGGGATGTCCCTTATATAATAGGCACGCCTTGAACTGCCTCTAAATACGTTTAATACTGATTATAACAGAATACAGTAGCAGATTGGCCTGTGCAAATTTGCATAGCAGGTTGCTACATGGACCCATATGATTGGTTGGCATTCTCTCAAAACCTTGGACTTTCGGCTCATTAGCAACACGTAAGCCAAATGAAACCCAGGTGCAGAGAACAAAGTCTGATTACTACCCGCTTGCTCGAATTAGTCCATCATCTCTCATCGGTCTGGCCCTTAGCCAACGTTTCTCCTTTGTAGTTGATCTTGCAGCCTGTTCTTTGCTCTGGGATATTTGAGGGAGTGTGGGTGTACCCTTATCTTCATCCAGAGCTTAATGAATGGCCCTTGTTTTCAGCCACGAATTTGTCAATTTTGACCTTATTTACTGCAATTTGATTACTAGGTGCTATTACTCCTCTTGGCCTCTGGAGACTTGATCACTCCATCTCACATATGCTTTCTGCATTTTCTATTATTCAATACTTGGCACTTGTGGATGCTTTCTTCTTAGCTTAATCCAAGAGAAATTTGTGTCATGTGTCATGTTTGGGCATTATGCACGTAGTAGTCAGAAAGCGCATAGCCCTTTAATAAATTTACAGCCAGGTGCCTGGAAATTGGCATGGCAACGCTGGCGTCCTGTATGCACTTCCTTGTCGAGCCTCTAGCGCCGAAAAAAGCGCGGCGTGGCCATGTGACAAGATATTCAAATTCAGCCTGCACTCGCTTACCGGTGCTTCTGAATTTGTCTTCGGTGGTGTTCTGCTATACCTTGTTTCCTCGTTCTGTTTCGAAACCCTGTTTCCTAATCCTATGAACCCTGTCCTTGTTCACTCCCAACCTGCATTTTGTCTCCTTGTGGCTTTGACTCCGGACTGCTTATTGGATTTGCCTTTGGCTACGTTCTACTGCATCGTCGCCCGCACCTTCAACTGACCTCGGATTGCTACTGGACCTGCTTTGCCTTCATTTTTGTATTCTGCCGCCCGCTCCCTGCTTCGACTCCGGACTGCTACTGGATCAGATTGCCTGCCATTCTGCTACCTCATCGCTCGTTTGGTTTTCGACCCGGATTGTTTTGGATTGCCTTTTATGAAGTTTCACACGCAGTATTTGGAAATCTTGGACTAAAGTACACAGACTTGAGACTGCCATTGTGTACTGTTTTCTGAGGTGTCCTCGTGCCGTCAGGGTAGGTTTTTGGAGCGTTCTTGTTACTTCTGGGATTCTTCATTGTATCCATGAACTCTTGGACTACCTCTGTTATCCTTGGATATGATCTTTGTACAGTAAGCCTTCAAGCATTTTTATATCATTGTGTATAGTTAGTAGTTAGGATTTAGACTCCCGTGCTTACCCTTATTGGATTGTCTTGTTTCAGGGAAGAAATCAGTGGACTGCAGCCTGTAAATCATACCACTTCTGGTTACTAAACGGTTCTGTGACATCAGGTCAGTGGGTATCTTGTCTGATTGTAATCACGCCCTGCTACGGATGGCATTGTATTCATCACTTGCTTTCCTTGCAGTCATCAGAACCTCCATCTGCATATCCTGCATCTCCTCCAACAACACCTGAGCCTCCTCTGCAGCACCTGGGTCTCGTACTGCATCCTATCTTTCCGTTAATTGACTGTTCTGGTTGTTGTTTCTTGACTAACTAGACTGGTACATTAGCGAGAAGAACTCACCTACTACACTACGTGTGGAACATACATCTGACCTATTCAGAAGCCTTAAATATGGATGCTAATGAGACGCTGGCCAATGTTCTACAGCTAGTGGCTGAGTTGCGTAACAATATGACTGCTGCTCATTCTGCTACGCAACAACGCATTGATGAGCGCAGGCCTCTAGCTGTTGCTTCAGGGTCAGGTTTGGTTCCCTCACAACAAGACACTGGACTGGTCTACATGACCACCCAGTTTCCCTTGGCTCCGCCAGAGAGGTTAAATGGAGATCCCAAGTCCTTTAATACTTTCTTGAACCGATGTCTACTGCATTTTCTGTGTCGGCCTACTTCCTTTTCGGACTCCACTGCTAAGGCAGACTTTTTGCTGTCACATCTAGGGGGAACAGCAACTGCATGGGCAAACCTGTTATTAGAGGATACCACTCTGGTTACTAAACGGTTCTTTGACATCAGATCAGTGGGTATCTTATCTGATTGTAATCACGCCCTGCTATGGATGGCATTGTATTAATCACTTGCTTTCCTTGCAGTCATCAGAACCTGCGCCTGCATATCCTGCATCTCCTCCAACAATACGTGAGCCTCCTCTGCAGCACCTGGGTCTCGTACTGCATCCCATCTTTCCGTTAATTGACTGTTCTGGTTGTTGTTTCTTGACTAACCAGACTGCTACATTAGCAAGAAGAACTCACCTACTACACTGTGTGTGGAACATACATCTGACATTGTGTCCATGGCTTATCCTCTTGACTCCTTTTATGCTCTGCAATTATTCCTTCATCGACATCCTTGATACCACGCCAAGAGGATCGTCTCCATCCTTCACACAAAGCTATTTTTCCAGCGTCTCCCGTCTCTGCAGCCTTGGTCTGTTTCTGAGGTAGCTTGGTTAGATTCAATACGAGTACAACGTCCATCTTTTTCCCCATGGCCACTTTGGTCACATTATAGGTTATATCACAGCAAGCTTCTATATGTCTCCTCTACCTTGCGTCTTTGCATTGCATATATACATTAACTTCGTCTCTTCTCACTTGTTTCTTTGATACTCATGAGTTCTTCAGACTTAATTACATGTTCTCTTGTTGCTTTAGTTATATCTTGTGTTCTTTTGAATATTCATCGATTGTTTCATTTCACCCATGTGTCTTTACTTCAAGACGTCACTCTGCAACTGTTAAATTTTCTTTACAGTTCTTCAGTGTTCATTGCGGTATGTCAACATCCGTCGACTGTCTTAGTATGAGGGTACATTCGATACGGTTGTCTGAGTGCATAATGTCTCTCGTACACTTGGTGCAGCATTGGGACAATGCTTGCTGTCATACATATGACTCATTCACTGTCGTTTCAGCATGCCAGAGGTGAGGGGGCGCAGCTTAACAATGATGTATTTGTCTGCTCCTCTACACTTTTCATCAGCTCTTTATCCACCTTCCTTTTAATCTCTTGGACATTTATTAGGCATACCACCTTCATCCTTTTGACTTTCCTTGATTCACTACAAGTAGGGCTTATTCAGTTTAGGCGCAGTTGTCAGACCACACGGTCTACCCATCACAGGTCACGCAATCAATAAGCCATGGCACTTTAGGTTCAGTGACTTTTCTTGGACTTTCTTGTTAAGACAGCTTTCCTTCTGCAACTGTCATTTGTCCATTTACACTTTTGTATCACATTGACAGCTGTTTGACTCTGCTAACATATGGCTTTCAACACACTTCACTTTATGGTAGCTCTCCTTGTCACCATCTTGCTTCCACACTATCCCATAGTGCTCCTCAAATGCTTTTCACTCACCTCTCAGGCTTTCATTAATTGCTTAGAGTTGATTTGCACTTTTATTCAATTCCTTTCACTTGTGCAGTATTTAATATACCTTGTACATTTCTTTATATTAGTTTGGTATTCAATAACTTGGTAAATACTTTGCTTCTGGTTCATTTTTAAATATTTCTCATTTGGTCTCCAGACCCATTAGTTACAGACTTTTACTTGACTGGCATCTTTCGGCACACACCATGCCCCTGAAGTGCCCTGGCCTCAGTGATCTTTCCCTGTCACTCACCGTGGTGCGACTGCTCCTCCGGGTGCTTCGTTTTCCTCTACGGTTCTTGCTTGCTCGTGTCTCTCTCTTTGGGAGCTCTGGCAAGTCGTGCTCCCTTCCCCCAGACTCTGCTGCAGCGGCTGGTGGTGTATGGGAGACTTCTCGGTCCCCCACTCCCAATGGGGGACACATGCGCAGGGCTCTGTGGAGCTCTTCGCCCTCTCGCGATCCGCCCGGGCCTCAGTCTTTCTGGCTTACCTGCAGTAATCAGCACCCTTTTCACCAGCCCATCTGCTGCCTGCTCCACCTCGGTTTGTTGCGCTCTTCTGCCCAGCATGATCTTTCTTTGTCTCCTTGTCTCTCCTTATATGCACCTGTGAACCATTAATTGGTTGCAGGTGAAAGTCCTTTGCCTGACCATCATTACTTCTGTCAATCGGACATGCCTGACCCTCATAGAAATTATTTTGTCCTCCTCCTCATCCCAGTACAAAAGTTGTGTGCACAGAGGGTAGTGTGCATTACTTCTAGTTGCCTCTTCTTCGTCCCTTTCTTAAAGGGATATGCATATGGGACAATTGGATTGTATGACAATTGGAAAGACTGATTACCTACAAAGGTAGAGGGAGGGCAGGGTGCATTCTGACAACTTCTTGATTTTACCAGAGGAGGTTTATGTGGGACTATTCCGTCCATATAATGAGGTTTTCTTGTTGTTATTCTCTTCCTGGTCTCTCGACACTGAGGAGTTACCCAAGGATTGGTTTGGAAGGAAGAAATTGAGGGGTTTTGACAGTATCCTATAACAGCCTCAGGGACTGAGGGTTCATTGAGGAATGGAAACTGGGAATACTGTGTCTCGCACAAGGATATGCTCCTTCCACTCCCCAAATCTTCTCTACACAGGTGATTCTCCTTAGCTTATCCACCCCCAGGGCCGAGATCCAAAAGTGATGGCCTTTCCCTAGCTACCTGAATAGAGGAAGATGGGGAGAAGGAAGTGAGAACGCCCTCAGGTTTTTCACAACTCCAGTAGTCAGGCCCGAAGATCCTTTCATATTGGAGCGAATATTGTGGTCAGCATTGAGCAAAGATGCTGACTTAATCGCTACCTTGACTGAGCTAGTTAAATTGCTTGGGTTGGTCCAGTACTCTCCTAAGTTCAAGATAAGCAGTTCTTTAATGTGGACCAACCAAGGGCGTGAGTGCCCCCCCATCCTGTGAGATAACGTCCGACGCTGCTTCTTGAAATCTAATCAAGGAATCACTCAACCATAAACAGACATAATAGTAGACAGGTCGCAAACAGCAGATTTATTTGATGCCAAGCATTCCCCAGTACTAAACCTGCTACGCCTCCTACTTTGGGGGAAATTACTGCGCTGGGCTATTGACCCCATGTTGCTTCATTTCATGAAACAATTGTATAGGGGCACTACAATCACTGTCCGCGTTGGCCTGGATAGTCAAATGACGTAATCATTGCCCACCAATCAATGCCTAAAGCAGCGGTGTGTCTTGGCACCCCTGCTTTTTAACCTCTATGTGGCTGACATGGACACAACTTTAAGATCTTACCAAAGTTTCCCACCTACCATCAGGGAAACTAGTGTACCGTGGATTGCATATGCCTACAACACAGTCTTGTTGGATCTCACCCGCATTGGAATCCAACATTCCATCGATGCTTTAGCTACATATGTCTCCAGGAATAACATGAAAATTAATATCCTCAAGACCTAGGTCATGATTATGAGAAGACAAGCTGGAAGTAAAAAACACTTTAGCTGGAGGGAGTCCCACTGGAGGTGGTGAAGTCTTGCATTTAACTGGGTATCCCTATCAAAGCTCACTCTGGCCCTCAATTTCTTGACAGTTAAGTTACCTGGAAAGTGCTAAAGAAGTGGCTTGCTATCTGGGGATTTATTGCCAGGAAAGGGGGACACAGTGTAGAAGACTTTCTGGAGATATAAAGGGTTGGAATTATTCCCTGTATACTCTATGGCCTTGAGTGGCTGCCTGTAAAACTAATAAACTGGCTTGATCGCCTCGAGGGAAACCTTCTCCACTCTATGCTTGGTGTACCTAGTGCGGTCCCTGTGGAGGATTTAAGGTGCGAGTTGGGCCTCCCCTCTCTGTCCCGCTTCTGGATATGCACCAGGTTTTTTCTTAAAATGTGTTGGGCTGGCAGGGAGGATAATTGCCCAGAATGAATGCAACAACCTGCTCTGGAGTGGAACGTGGAACGTGTCGGAGGCGGCCTCTGATTCTACGCAGTTCCTTTTGCGTTGCAATCGACGGGGTGCGGCTTGACACGTGATCGCTGGAAGCCTCCGGGTCCTTTCTTCGAACAGTTTGTGTGTGGAGCGTTCATTCTGAGCGAGTGGACTTCTGGAGGATCCTGGAGGCATAGGCACCGACAGTTCTAAGTGCTGCGGGAAACCACTCTCTAGACGGGCTCCGTCCGGTGGCGGAGAAGGGCGGTGAAGGGCGGCAGAGGACCCTTCTTTAGGTCTGGCTGCTCTAGAGCCTGCCATCCGCCGCCATCTGCTGCCTGGCTAACAGCTACCCGCCGTTGTGTGTGCTGCGGCCACGCTCTCCGGAGGACAGCTCCTCCCCAACTCGGGCAGGTCCCTGAGGTGAGTGAGATTCGGCTCGGCTCGGTGCAGGCTTTTGTCTGCACTCTTGTTCTGTTGGGCCGTGCGGTCTGCCCCTCCGCTGACTCATTGACTTGCTGTGGCTTTATTTGTTTTACGTGTCGGTTCCCAGCTGCCCGTCTATGCATTGAGAGATTCTCAGGGTACTGGTGGTTACCGGGGGGTTCCAAAGGTGACCTTTTATTAGCTAACAAGGAACATACTCTATACAATACTCTTAATACAATCACCCCCTAAACACCCCCCAAACACAGCTAAACACAGTATAAGATAGGGATATATCATCTCTTGGCTCAAATGTGAGCGGCTAAAGTGGACGTGCAGTGTCCGTGTCAGTGTCTGTGGGGGAAGACCCCTTTGAGCTACCTCCCTCGGGCGGCCAAAAAGAGCCAGCCAGGTGATATCACGTCCACCTTAGATGCGTTAGTGTGAGGAGCCGCAGCCCCTGTTACATTTCTTTTGGACCCTTGTTAGACCCCTGTTGGACTAATCACTACTGGGTCACTGCTCCTGTTTCTGTTCCTGTAACTTTACAGGTAATCCAACACAAACTACTATTGGGCGTGGAGTGACTCCAGTCTGCCCTAGTCTGTATCGGCCAGTCCGCCTCAGCCTCTGCACCGGCCTCCGCACCGGCAAAATGACAGTGGTGCTCCGACCATTACTGCCGCTGCTGCTGCTGTGGCACCTCAAAAACAACTGTTGCCACTGCCATCATCCTCTGGTCCTCAAACGCGTCACAAAGTGCTGCAGATGCGCCGGAATTTGATCAATGGTGTGGAGTCTGAGTTAAGCAACAATTCCATCACTGAAGTAGATGTTGCCTCCTCTGCAAATGACATTCCTGCATTACCAACTTAAAATTTTTTAGCAACGGCGATAGTAAACAAGGCAGTTCCTGATGCACTTCATGAGCTACAGGATGCTTTTGCTTTGGAAGCACAAGCAATATACGATCCTCGACCATCAGAAACTGCAAGAGTAGCTGAAATCACTATACCACGCTGGCTCCCAGAAATGAGCAAAATGTCCTCGGTTTCAGTCTTACCTTCGCCGTCAGTCTACATCGATGCGAGTGAGTCTCCTTTTGATGTAACTGATTCTGAATTATTAGCACTGCAATTGGTGAACGAGATCTGTGCTGAAGAAGTCCCCGCGACGTGCACTAAAGAATTACACTCAGCCGGAGTCCCTCTTGACCCTACTTGCCTAACCAATGTTCGGGCTGACGCCCCCAACTTTATCAGGCTGCGTGTGGGCGTGTGGTTCATAATGCAGGTCAAACCATCGAGCCTGATGTCTTCATATTTCCACAATCTCTCAGTTCAAACAAGTTGGCATTAGCACCACAAAGAAACATAGAAAACAATGACAAATGCTCATTGACTCCATCCCGTTTGAGAATTAATGCGGAATTGATAGCTGATCAAAGACCCGCAAAACGGCGACATGTCGATGGATTAAGGCACAAGGACTCACCTGCAAAAAATCTTGCTAAACTCGACATAAACAATGAAGTGCCAAATAAAGTGGGAAGAGGCTCTGGAAGTCCTGTTGTCCCAGTAAATACAACCCCAAAACATAAGGAGCTGCCTGCATCTGAGCTGGCCGCGAGAGAAGCGCGTCTAACTGAAAGATTAAAGGCAGATTTCCTAACAATGCAAGAGAGATTAGAAGATAGTTTTATTCACAAATATGGAAAGGCTGGTGAGATTACAAAATAGATCGGGCCTTAACTCCCCGGTTTCAAAGACAAGTACGCCTCACAGGAAAATATCCGTTGGATGCCAAATCACCAACAATGATATAAGGAAAATAACTTCACATTCTAAAACAAACGAGTCTCCCAAAGTGAGTTTGCAATCCTACAATGCCTCGGCGGTACACGACACCGATTCAGACTCTAAAGGCCCATTTATCTACAGTTGCCGGTCTGCAAATTCACAATAACGTTCTAGCAGCAACATCGATTGCCATGCTCCCTTTCATGAAGCTGTATGAGGCTATGCACGATTCTTTAAATGACCAGATTTCATTGATGGCCACAATAATCAGCAAATTGTGCAAGATGGAAACGTTATCGCATAACATCACCCAGAGGCTTGATTATGAAGCCTATGTGTCACGTTCCTGGCAAGAGCGATTAAGCGATATGGCCAGACAAGAATCTAACGACAAAGATGATCTAATGACTGCTGTTATAGAATGCACAAAATGGATGCGACATAATATGGCATCTAAGCACGACTTCATGGCCGTTATGGAACGTATATCACCTGAAAAAAGGCCAACAACTTTAAAATCACACGGGCCAGATCACACTTCAAAAGATCTTCCAATTATTGAGATGATTGACTCGGAAGTTGCAACAAATTCTTCGGCTTCAAACATAATGGCTCCGAAGCAAGTGACATCAACGTATGCTTTAGCCTCAAAAGAGGGAACGGATCCATCATGTCCAGAGAAGACAACCTCAGTGCTAGTTCCAACGAGCCCTGTAGTGAATGCCCAATCTTGCAACGAGGCTGAGAAAATCAAATCAAATGAAAGCACAAAACCAAATATGACGAATTCTCGAGTACCAACTGACTCAGGCCCGCAAGACCTGACTACCAAATTATCTTTTGGAATATTTTCAGGTCAAGTTAAAACGATAAAGGTGCCTGACAAGAAAGAAATCCAACCTGGAACAAAAGCAAAAGAAAAATCTTCAAAAGCGAGACTTGAACCGAAAGCAAAGAGACCGCGAACCAATGAGGCAAAAACATTTATTAGGAACATCACAACCCCGCTGCCCCTCAGTATGTTCAATCGAGCGATAAATAAGGGAAATACCTCGATTGAAATAAAAAAAGCCAATAACTCGAATACAGGGACAGCTCCACACTCAAAGAGAATAAGGGAAGAACAAAATGAGGACGAAGATGCAGAGAGCGAACTTTCGATCGATCTCTGTGATCTATCGACCTATTCTGTTGGCGATGATAACGATGACTCAATAAAGAAGAATTGGGATAACACAACCAAGGAAAAAGTAAATGTGGCTAAGGTGATTGATGTGAAAGCTGGAAAGAGGTCGGACAATTCACCCTTAATAAACGCAGAGAGAAGGAATACAATCATCAATAGCCTAGCTCTGGCAGAGACCGCGAAGATAGCAAGAACAGAAAATTGTCAAAAAGGCACCAAGGAGAATAATAAACAAGCCTCATTTGCTAACGTAAATACCAAACAGACAATGGCTCAAAAAGCAAAACATGATGGGCAAAATAAAACATGCTCTAAGGAGTTTGTGATATCTGTAAAAAATTACAGTTGGAAACTGCAACTTGAGAACATTCTAAACGAACAGAATGACGTGAACCTAAATCGTTGCAATATCATCAAGCTCCTACATAGTATACCCATATTATGAACAATCGAATCCGACGACATTGCAGTCGTCGAATATATGTCGGAAGCAAGACTAGATTGGGTCACTCTTCATCTCAAATCAAAACTAATTGCAAGGAAACTTTTCGACGCCAAAGAGGACTTGTTGTTCTATGGCTTCGACGTTCAATTCTTAGAAGAGGGTTCAGCCGATCAAGGTTGCTCAAATTCAAGTTTGTCTGCTCAACAGAGACCAGTTAGGAGTTTCACTGGCGCCTTCCCAAATAGCCTCTTTAAACTTGCGATGGAACTCGCAAGGGCAGAAGAGAGGTGATCACTAGGATAAGACTCCTGGAAAGATCGTCATCCATTGTTTAGCATCCTGGAACACAAGAGGCTTCACCCATCTTTTTAAAGAGAAATGGCCACAATTAGACGAATGTACGCTCATATGTTTACAAGAAACGTGGCTCAGGCATAAACCAACAAGCGATGGATACACAGTACTGTTTAACGCAGCTGGCAAGAATGTGCTCGGTCGACCATTTGCTGGGCTCATCACGATGATTAAAAACAATCTAAACTGGACTATTGTAAAGGCCGTAAATCCGAACTTGTTTATTCAAGCTACTACGGTCAAAATCCCAACGATCAACGGGTGTCCTGGGCACTTCCTGTTAATAATCAATGTATACTGGAACCCAGCGATGATTCCACAAAATAAACTAATACTGACTGTCACCGCTTTAATCAACGAATGCCTAATTACTTACAATGACCCAATAATAATTATATGTGGTGACTTGAACTACTCTTGGTTCAAGGAGCGAAGTTCATTCTACAAAACAAATACTCTGACAAGCAATTTATCATTAGACAGAGGTGCTCGCTGGATGAAGGAGATGACGATAAGAAATTGTTCCATGCTAAATGGATGCACAAACTGAGACATCCCAGCGGCACCCACTTGGCACCGTGGATCCAGTTCTCAAACACTTGATTACATTTGGGTGTCCAGAAATTTAAAAAGTAAAATCACTCACCTGACAACAGTAAAAACCACAAAAATCGACCACGATGCATCAGTAATGACGTGGCATGAGATGGTAATGCCGAGTCCTGTAGTCAAATATACGGAACCCATAACAACAAACTACTCAGGATCAAGATTGAGAATTAATACTAAACAACTGAATATGCTCACTGAAAAATACGTGACAACCCCTACTTTGGCCTCAAACATTAATTGTAACCCGCTCCTAATGCAGTTTATAGTGGTCATTTCAAATCAAAGGACACATGAAATATCTAATAGACACCCCTTTAGTGAAATCCTTTGCCTAGCAAAGAAACAATTGCACAGTGACTTAAAAAATATAAAAAAAGGAAAAGGCAAAGAAAATGCCACCCAAATGAAAAAACGAAGGCTCGAGTACAGAAATTGGCTAAAAGCATTTAATATCAAGCGTGACCAGGAGCGGGCGGAAACCATGCTGCAGCTTATTATGCGGAAAGACACAAAACTACTATGGGAAATAATCAATACCGGCTCTGTAAAAGCAGCCTATGATATGGCAAACAGGGTAAACGATGCAAGATGGGTCTCAAATTATACAGCAGTCTTCGACTCTCAGAGCACAGCATACACAATACCAGCGAGTGAAAATACCTGCAACTGGCTTATTGTTGAAACATCCGAGGATATAAAATGTGCCATTCAAAAACTAAACAACTCTAGAGCCGCAGGGCCAGATGGCATATCCAACGTAATGCTAAAAACAAACAGTTCCCTGTGGGCAAAATTTATATCCACATTGTTCGAGAGGATCGCATTGAGTAAAATCTTACCTGAATCTTGGAATATGGCAAAAGTCGTGCCCATCTTTAAAAAAGGTGACCGCAACGATCCAATGAACTACTGACCCATTACGCTTCTTGATACAATAGGCAAAGTGTTTGCTGCATTTCTTCAAAAGAAACTAGCGTTCTGGGCCGAGCAGGCAAAGATAATTGACAAACGCCAAACAGGCTTCACCAAGGGGGTCGGTGTAGAAGTGAACTTAATCATCTTAAACACCATAAAATTAGAATCCATGAAGAGTGGTAAAAACATCTTCCTTGCCTTCATAGACTTGAAACAAGCCTTTGATGTCATTAACCGCCAAAAATTATGGAGAAAATTAACATCATGGGCATGCCCTCTGGAGATACTGCAGCCGATCATGGCACTATATTCTAATACTTCCTTCCGTGTAAGATTGAATGCAAAAGGGGACCTATCTGACGTAATCTTCACAAAGAGGGGAGTAAAACAAGGCTGCCCACTGGCAGCTTTATTGTTTAAACTTTTCATATCGGATTGGCCCATTGCTCTAATGGAGCCAAGAGCTTTCCCCCCAAAGATAAACAACCAACATGTTTCATGGGTTATTTATGCTGATGACATAGTCTTGTTAGACACCACACAAATTGGGCTGCAACGATCACTAGGCGCACTCCAAAAGTACTGTAAGAAAAACGACCTATTAATAAACACAAAGAAATCAAATATTATGTCAATCATCAGTGGATGCCCACTAAGCAAAAAAAACTCCAGCTGGTTCCTAAACAATGAAAAAATAGATGCCACAAATTCCATTCGATATTTAGGAGTGCAATTTAACATCTCAATACCTGAATGGAATTGGACCCAAGAGCTAATAACGCGAATAACAATGTTTGCCTTACAAGGATTGAAATGTCATGGTGCACATGGCAAATTCATGTTAAAAACGTTACTCTCCTTCTACTTACAAAAAGTCGTGCCAGCTATAACATTTGGCAGTGAAGGTGGATGGAACATACCTGCAGATATTTGGTGCAAATTGGAGGGCAAATTTTGGCGGAAAGTGCTACGATTGCCACGTTCTGTGGCAATCGTAACAGTGATCCGCTATGAACTTGGCATTGAGTCACTATATGGTACGGTACTGTGGAAATCTATCTCGGCATGGCGGAAAATGAGAATGGTTCCAGCAGCTGGCCCTTATGAAGTCCTACAAAAAAGCTCCAACACCAAAACGTCAGATCTAATAAGCGTGTGGGAAGAAAAACTGTTAGCGATCATGCGATCTGCAGATCTAACGGAAGAGCTTGTTATAAAAACGCCACAAAGAGCCAAAACAAAATTGAGACGCTGGAATTGGATTCAGAATGAGGAAAGGCGAAAAAGGTTGACATCTATTCAAGATCTGGGGATGTCGTCGCATGGCCTTGATGAAACACCTAAGTACTTATGCAAATTCCCTTCACGATATCATCGTAAACAATTCATGAGACTGCGCTTCAACCTCTACAAGACCAAAGTAGTTCTAATGATGAGGCGTGACCCTGATATCACTGACAATCAATGCAGATACTGCAACAATGCAGCGGAATCAGTCAAACACTTGATAATTGAATGTCCGGCGAACAAAGTCCAAAGGACACTACATCTTGTTGGCTTTGCTGCAATAGACAATAACCTGGAACAATGGTGGAGCTATTTAATTTCTGGAATAAACACACGGTTGACGTGTGCAGTGATAAATTATATGGACTCCATATTACCAGACACTTGATGTGGTTTTGGCCAAATCCAAAAAGCAGCAATATGATGGACTGTCAAGTAAAGGACATATGGAATTGTGTAATAAAGTTTGTTTTTTTGTAAACTAAACTAAAAATTACAATAAAAATGAAAAAACATTTTTTAATTAATGCAACAACCTTTGGAACCGTCCATTCTGCGATCTGAAGCAGTCAGTCCCCTCCCAACTTGAATCCACCGGTCTCAACATCCCTTATGATGCATATCCCTTCCAATCCAAGATATAAACATCAAAACCATGATGTGGGATAGATAGCAGAACTCTGCCAAGTTAAACATCAAACCTAGCGACATTGAATATAGCATGCAGGGTTTTCACCCTAGCCTACCCTATTCTTATCCTCTAAAACACTGTTCTATAGATATTAGATGCTTTGTAATGTAGTTGCGTTTAAATATACTGTCTGCATTCGAGTACACTGTAGCACGGAGGGGCATTTGTCGCGCAGATAGGTGTTGTCATCTGTGCAAACGTGCAATTGAAACTTCTCGACATATTCTCACCGTGTGTTCAGCGTTAAGGGTGAGATATGATAAGGGATATGGGAATTTTGTCTCCTCTTAGGCAGGGTGGGACACAGACCAACTTTGGAGCATTGTGTATTCTGCCGAAAGCCTTGTTATTACTGCTGGCCCACATTACATATGAAAGGAAGCGCTTGTTTTATTTAATAATGTCACTACTTAGCCTGCGACAGTTGTATTGTAATTTATATATGAGGAAATTGTAACATTTAATTTTATTTGGTTTCTTTGTATCTGTGCTAGCTTGATTTCATTAATGTGTTTTTTCTTATGATGTGTTGTGCTGAAGGTTTTGTATAAAGCCAGTATGCACTAATAAAAAAAAATAACAATAAGTTAGGCGCAGAGTGGGGTAATCCCAGAATGGTTTTCAGGTATTTATTTTCCACTATAGATAGGGAAGTAGTACTTGCTTGCCCCATAACTCTGCCCAATAAATTGCTGCCTGCCTGGCTTGGGCTTTTTAGGCCTCCACGGAAAAGCGGACTGCATCGTTTCCTTGTTCCATCAGGAACCTTGACAGAGCACAGCTGTATCTTACCAGCGTAACCTTTGCCTTCTCCAGATGCATATTTCATCTGCAGGAAGACATTACCCTCACCCCCAAATAATAATAAAAGTGGATCTGCTCAATGAGGTCCTCGTCTAACTATAGCATTAATACTCTTGGTTTCCTGCTTGTTGCAACATTAAAAATCATTGATTTCATCTTGCAAACGTTAAGAGCTACCCCATTTCTCTTACAGAAGTCCAAAAATGCCCCAAGCTGTTTGGCAACACCCACTGGGATTAAATACAATAAAACAGCGTTGTCAGCAAACATTAAGACTGTGATTGTGTTGCCTGTCAACATAGGAGCATCAGACTGAATAGCTAATAGCTTGGTGATTATTCCATTAATACATATACAAAATAATTTGTGGGGCCAGAATCTTCTCAATCTTGAAAGGCTGTGAAGTACTTCCGTCAGTTGCCCAATGGACCACAGCTGCATTGTCCGCATACAGATTCTGGATTGCCACCAGCAAGTTAGGAGGAATATATAGAACATTCCTTAGTCAGCTCCTAGGTATAGTATGGAATGCAGTCTGAATGTCTACAAAAAATGCATATATCCTCATCTTTCTCAGGACAGCATACTGATCACATACCAGTCTCAAGCAAAGGCTCTAGTCAACCATGCTCAGACAACCACAGACCACTGCTTGACAGTGGTTAATATATTTTTCAGAAATCCAGGATTCGAGGTGGGTTAGAATGAATCTAGCATAGATTTTACACCCTGCATCGAGTAACGAAATAGGAAGATAGTTAGCTGGAGATTCCCTAGAGCCTTTTTAGTAAATCGGGACTATCTCTGCCTGAGTCCATGAGGTCAGAACAACATTGTGCTTAAGGACTGCATTTAATGACATAGTGAGGTAAGGAATCCAAATGCTTGGTTCTGTGGCATGAAGATCTATTGGGACCCTGTCCGGGCCAGGAGCCTTCCACAGCTTTTGACAATACAGGGCTCTTTAACTTCCTCACAAGTGAGGACAAGCGGGAGTTGATCACAGCCTTCAACACTTACTGCAGAGACATCACCACCCTCATTTCCCTGCATGAAAGATCTACTCTCCTTGTAGAGTCCTGAAAAATGGTTGATCAAGGTGGATTTGGTGATACAGCACTGCTGAATTTTGCTAGCTACTTGTCGCCCAGCCCCCATTAATCCCCAAAATCACCTTGTGTCGCCCTTGTCTATGGCTGACAGTAACAACCCCCACATCTCCTCGGCTCATAACGTTTTTCATATTTTTTTTAAAGCTTATTGTACTGGTTCCTAACTTCCCGTAGGGTTGAAGAGCTGGCTACTCATTGCAGTCTAGCCTGGCCAATCAACAAGCCCTTAGCCTGTCTGCATTCTGTGTCGTACCAGGGGGTCCTAGACTCCACCATGTTTCTCACAGCTTTCCTTGGTTTGGAAAATATTGCACCCAACTTCCCAGTTTATACCTCATAGAGATTAATTATGCCAATGCATTCCTCAGGGTCCATGGCAGCAAGTTCTTCCAAAAGTGGAAATATATCAAAATACGCCTTGGGCAAAGTGCCCAATTTAAATTCGCCCACCTAATATTGTGTCTGGCTTGGCCAGTGATATTCAATGGCACATTGTCCGTAGGTGCCTTGGCTATCATTGTGTCTATCAACCCTAGAAATGGCCCTTTCATGTCTAACACGAACGAGTGGTGGTCACCTTTGGGTCTGCACTCAATGCCAAAGTTGATTATGTACCACCAGGCCTCCAAATTGACAAAGATATAATCTATTTTACTTTGTGCCACCTCGTTGTCAAAGGTTGCCCTTGCTGGTGCATTCCCGGGAAAATGGACATTACAAGCCCTGAGGTTAGCCAAGAGCAATAGGATTGCTGTGTCTTCGGCATACCTTATATTGCCTTCTCGGCTTTACCGAGTTTAAGGGGCTTATGCTCCAGAGCCTGTCTTACTCATCCATTATTACTACCATACTGTCTAAGGGCTCATATTGGAGGTTCAGATTCCCCATAACAACCATCCTCAAAGAGTTGGACGGGTTCAATTTCCACTTGTTAATTCTCTCGCTCACCTTCTGTATAAGGTTAATGCCCTGAACTGTAACCCATATTATAAAAATGTATGAGCAAGATCTTGAACCCATCTCGAAGACTCAGGTGGAGTTCGAGCAAATCCGGGGACCCACAGTCCTGCCCCTGTATGGATTCAAACAAAGAGGCATCCCTACATCAGCAACCCCCCCACTTGGGCAACCCGTCTTTTCCCCTATGGCTGGTAGGGCAAAAGTAGCATTCCCATGTATTTTTGGGACGTCAACAGCCCAGGTTTCTTGTAGGCTAACTATCCCATGGGCCCTGACAAAATTACACCAATTGTTGTCCACAAGGTATTTATTTAGCGCTGCTATATTCCACGATAAAGCACGTACCCCACGCCTCAGTTGGTCTAGAGTTCCAGCAGGGGACTGGGATCCCTCATCCTCTGCTCCCACAAGCTCCCCCATGGTCAGAGCTGCTGCATGCTCATGTCCGGGGTGCCTGGCCCATCAGTCATTTACAGCCCCTTAGGTCACCTGAGTGATTGCCATCAACCTACTCTGTAGTCTTGTTGGAC
Source organism: Ambystoma mexicanum (assembly GCF_040938575.1). Lineage (NCBI taxonomy): Eukaryota > Metazoa > Chordata > Amphibia > Caudata > Ambystomatidae > Ambystoma > Ambystoma mexicanum. The sequence goes on from NC_090940.1 coordinate 526,524,181, forward strand.
CATTCTAGGTGTATTGCACGTGATTATTACCCAGGGAATGCGGTACAGCTCCAACAGCTGCAGGTGGATTCTGTCTGGGGGGCTGGGTTGTTTGTGTATCACCCACAAACCCCTGTAACCAGGCCAGGGATGCTGTCTAGAACTAACTGAACCACTTGCTGCCCCCACCGGAGCTGTGGTTCACACCTCCTCCCTCCTTGGTCAGGAGAGCCGGCAATGAAGAATATTTTATTGAGATGTCCAGTCCTTTCGGAGGTAATGTCCTCTGCTCCATTAGCAGTATGTCTTGTACCATATTGTGCTATTTCAGTTGAATTTTAATTCCACCATTACCATTTGGTTCTGCCAGACGCACGCAAGCTACTATGTCGCTCTGGGTGATAGAATAACATCCCCTTTTTGCCCGCAGCCATTAAGTGGCCTTAGTAATCAGGCTATCTCCTACTTCATATTTAGGGTTTGATGGTTTGAGGACATTCACTAAGTAAAAGCAATTCTGTGCTGCATCAGTACCTGAGCGAAAAGCACAACTAGGTTGAATAATGGGACAGATTTCCCTCGGCAGCTCCTCATGTGTGACCTGCCCATATGTTGATATAATAATGTCCGAACAATCCCCTATGTTCTTCTTGACATGTGCTGGCTTAAAGCAGTCATCGTACTTATCATGCTTGAAATCAAACCCTTGGTCTCTGACAATGTATCAAGCAACTTCTCAAATGGGTTGAGGTCTCTGTATTTTCTCACGCCATTCCTTTCTCATAAGAGTTCCCTTGAGTTCACTGCCCCCCCTCCTCCAACTTGCTGACCAGCTTCCAACCCTTGCTAGTGTGGGCTCCCCAGGTGTCTGTACCCGAGTCACCAACTGCTCCACCAGCCTTGATAGTGAGCTCAGCTCGTGTCTCAATGCCTCATTATCTTTTTGCAATAGGGCGACAAGGGATAAGGCATGCTTACAACCCCCATAACTCCCCATCTCACAGTCCATACTTGAATCACACATTAGCTCTATCCTTTGAGGAACAGGCCTATGGAAAATATGTCACGGAATTGGGCTACGATCTGCCTCATGATCAGTCAAGATCTTAAACCTATTTGTTATAGTGACTTCTGGAGGATAACAAAAATCCTCAATTGCACTAGGCCGGGCATGTCACCAACACCTTCTCTGACCCCGTTCACGTTCTCCTGTGTTATAACCCCAGGCGGATGGTGGTTTAACTGTACCGGGATGTTAAACGATTTACCATCCTGCTGCTCAGGGCGATTAAGGACTTTGTAACCTCTGAGAATTGTTCCCACTTCCAGTCGAAAGAGGGATATTAGGTAACCTCAGACTATCCTTGGCAAGCCTCTGCATGTCATCTATGGAGAGCTTGTGCTGGAGTTTTCTTCCTGTTCTTGTGGGATTAATCACTAGGCTACAGTTTGAGCCCACTTTTCCTACTTTGTTCCACCCACCCCCCTTTTCCGAGCTCTTGATAGGGAACCTAGCCCAGTGTGAATCAATGTCATGCAGTAAACCTGCTATTTCATTGATCATTGCATTGGCCTCGTCAATGTGATTAATTAACTCAGTAGTTCTCTTTCCGGTATTACAATTTAATCGCGGGTTCCCCGCTTTTTTTGGGGACATTTTACAAAAACAGTGGGTACACTAAAATGGATTTCGCAAAAGGGAGAGTGGAGACACCCCCTCTACCCCTCTGCTAAGTGCAAATTGGCAAAAGTGAAATAGTGCAAAGTGCAGGAGTGCGAAGGTGCTTAGTGCTTGGTACAAAGTCTGAAGTCTAAAGTCCAAGGTACAGTATGCAATATACCCAGAGGGGCTGACCCTGCATGGCCTACAGAATACATCACACAACTACAAAAAGTACAGAAGATAATAATATTTAAAATTGTTAAAATGTATCTAGAATTTCTAAAGTTACAAAATGTTTAAAATGATTTAACTATAAATAAGTAAACACCTAGACTAAGGCTATGGCAGCTGTTATGCCACTAAAGGTCTTTAGCCACGTAGTTTAAATAATAGCACCAGTCGTGTAAAAACCAACATAGTCCACAATCAAGCAAAAGGCTCCCACAAACTCCAAATTCCCAGCGTAGCCAAACAGAATGCAGGAAACCAAGGAGTGCAGCCGGTCTCCCAACTGACACCGGAACATCACTTAACAATGAATGAATACCAAGAATGAACACCAGGAAGCGAGGCACACACGACTTGTTTGAGGGGTTACCTTAGTCTGCCCCCCCTCCCCCTCGCCTCCCTGGGATAATCAATACATTGATTATCGAAGAAGAATAAAACGAGCAGGAACCCAACAATGTTTTACAACAATGTATTACTTACTATCTGAATGTATTACAGCTCGCTCACTTCAATGCCGGTAGTCCCAGTGTTATGCGGAACATTATCATCCTGTAGGAAAAGTAAACAACATTCCAATACAGTTGACTTAGCCTTGACTACTCGCCCAGCTACCTTGAACTGGTTGGGCCACAGCTCCCAGATTTGTCCCTGTCACTAAACTAGGTTGTCCTTCTATACATCTGCCCACCAGGCCAGAGTACAGACAATCAGTCCTGTCAGCAGCCACAATACAATAGAAATGCAGCTCTTCTTGTGTATGCAGATGCTGCAAAATGAACTGTCACCATTGGAGACTGTAGGGCGGGAAGTACCAAACAATGTGACTCTATGAGGAGAAGACTTACACTCATCCCTGTTACTGTTCTGTCTCAGCACCTGGGGGTATCCGGTGCTTCTGGTGTGTAACTGCACTCTTTTCGGCTAGTTGATATAGGGCTTTGATCCCAGACTTCATATTAGGCAGATTACACTATGGTATTGGGTGTGTATCACCATGAGTAAAAGTAATTTTAAGAGCGATGGCATCATATCACTTTTTGTTTCTGTCACAGAGGGCAGGTGTACCCTACAGACATGGTTTGCTGCACTCCCTTTCTGCTCACTCTGCCTACAGAGATATAGTTTAGAACAAGAGTGCTCTGCAACCTTACAAGGGGTGGCAACGTGACTGATATGTTTGTTGGCAGTCTCTTTGCACATTGTCCTCTCTGGATATCGTTTGAGTAATGTATGTCTGCCAGCAATGGCACAGACTAGCTGCTGCAAGCTATTGCTCTCTTTGACCGCCTTCATTACCTCAGACCTCCGCCCCTCTTCACCAGTGTAATGACAGAAGCATGCTGGAGGTGGGATGGGGCCCCGAAGGAAATCCAACACCTCCAATGTGGACAGCTTAGGGTTCATCACTGGTGGAGTTGTAGGACACAACGGGAATGAAGGTCTCTCTTGAGGTTCCGCTATAGTTCTTGGTGCACGTAAATGTGCACATTTTCGGCCTTTTACACAACTGGACCCTGATGGTTCGACATACGCGATGGAGGCCCCGCATGTAGCGGTTTCATTTTATGACTAACAATGCGGCTGCACGAATCACTGGGAATTGAGGCACATCATTTTCTCTAGGTGAGGAGAACCACGTGTGCTTTGGATGCACTGTCAGTGAAACAAGAACCCATTCAACATATTAGTGCAAACCACTTTTGTCCATATTCCCTCATTGGGTATGTTAATAACGGTTTTGAAAAAAACTAAACTTGAATGCATGTTTCGCAGCAATATTGCGCTTTCTCTGGAATTTGTTTTTATGACTACTTCCTATTATAGCTGACAAAAAATGGGATTTTTTAAATTTATTTATTTGGATTTATAAAGTGCCAGCGGCCCAAGGGCATCGGGGTGCTGTCACATGGATACTTGGCTTGTGCATAGGATACAATTTATATTTACAGTGATATGTACATTACAGCCTCAGCATACAACCACAGCGTAGGGTGTTGGCCTTTGCAGGGGATACTTTTACATAGATGATTTTGTATACATTACAGCATGGATATTTTTTTTATTTTTATTTTTTTATTTTTATCGGTTTATTACAAACCTTTAAAATGTTTACAAACAAACAAACAAACAACACTGGACTTCATCAAGAGAGAATTGTCCGTTAACAATCCCTTAGCAATCACTTAGCAATACCCCTCCCAGGATCGGAGACAACTATACAAGACATTGTCATCCTTGAACGTCAACCGACAGTGAGTTCAGTCGATTTTCAATTAACATCAGAAATCGGGTTAATGGTAATATCAGCATGGATATATGGTTTGTGTAGAGGATACAATTTACATTTACAGTGATATGTACATTGCAGTGTAGTGTCAAAATTATAAGCATCAGAAAGTGAAAAAAAAAGTTATAAATTATACAGAAGAAACATAGTAATATCAAAAACGAGAGATGAAGAGAAAAAACAGTTTTTATTGTTGGTCTATTGTCTTATTATTATCAAATAGGATTCAAATTGGTAAAGAAAGGAGATACGAAAGTGTCATTTACCTGTGACCCTGTTACTGTTGGTGAATTTTGTCCCTGTGGCAGCTATTGGTAAAGGCACATAAAAAAAATACGTGCTGTCTTGTACATGAAAGTAGCTTTTCCCGAGAGTGCAGGTCTCACATTAGCAGGAACTTCACAGTAGTATCGTCTGAAAGGTATGGTGTTGATTTATAATCACGAGTTACAAAAACAAAAGCACATAACATGAATGTATACGACTAATGCTCCAATCTCCTCTATAGCCTCCTTGAACGTATTACTCAGTCTCTACAACCATCCCAGCACCTCTTATTTCACTGCCTTCTCTTTACATACCTACTTCTCGTTTTCAAATATACCCCTTCCTACCTACTATCCTCCAACTCACACTTCTCCACCAGCACCTTATGGTGTAGCAACAGCTTTACTTAACCTCTCTGTTCCTTGCTTACCTTATGCATCCACTAATTTGCTAATCTTCTTCTTTTTGCACCTCACTTTGGGAATTCAAAATTCCCCGATATTCACAATATCGCCAACATTCTAGATTTTAAATCCGCCCGTAACCATACTATGTTACTCATTGAAAATGCACCCTCCGTCTCCAGTTCTATCTCCCCCTTAGCACACTTCTTCCATCCCCTTGATTGCACTCCTAGCACTTCCCTGTGTATTTTCCCTGGACTATTGGTATGGAAAGGGCCCTACTAGAAGTTCCAGCTTACCACGCCAACAACCAGTTCCTTATTCATGCTCAGGACCCAGTGTGATGCACCGCGTGAGGGTATTTCCTTGTTACCTGTGCCCCCTTTTAGACTATTTGAATGTCTGTTGGGTTGTGGATATGTGTATACGACCACGTTTGTATAAAAGCACTATTCCAGTAGACCCAATCGGAGAGAGGGAGCAAAAAGAAAGACTTGGGAATCTAGACCAAGAAGGCCTCAATCTTCTTCCTAAAAAGAGAAAGATCTGGAATATTACACAGTTTGACAGGGAGGAAGTTCCATGCCCTAGCAGTCTAGGTCACAAAGGTGCTCCTTGTGGTACTTTTCCATTGCAAGATCGGGAGTTTGTCGTTGTTAATAACTGCGACTGCCCAGAGGTGCGTTGTAGAAAGTGCTGCTTCTAAAACAACTGTGCCTTACCGTATGAAGCCTTCTGGGCAATGGTAAGACTTTTGAACATGGTTCTTTCATTGACATGGAGCCAATAAAAGCTCAGAAGAATGGTCGTGCCCTTCTGGAAGTTATGTTACAATCAATGCGTGCCACTGTGGTCTGCAAAGCTTGAAGGCGTTGTATCAAATGACTCGGTATGCCCCCACATAAAGCACTCCAGTAATCCATCGTGGATGCATTACTTGTTTCTGTTAAGAGCAGTTTGTTCCAAATAACAAAACACAAGTGCAAATACAACAGAATGTTTTATACTGCAAAACAAGTCTTTCAGTTTTGGTCCATTGGGTTTGCAATAGGACACCAGAATAGAACAAAGGCCATATTATCCGAAATTCTATCTCATGGGTGGCTGGCAGACTTCATTGTTCCTTACTTGGTAAGATTCTGCATTGCCAGACATCACAAAGTGGACATCCTAAGTAAAGGCTGCACTGTTACTTAGCCAAAGGACTGTGCTGCCTACATCATCCACCATTGTGATATGCAGTGTGCTTACACATTTATAGCACAGAGAAGGTGTCTGAGTGTGATAGATAAGGTACAATTCCCACCAAGCATTGATATTAAAAACACAAGGTTGACTTATTTAATGCTAGAATAAAGGTTCCAACTTAATTACATGTGCCAAAATACATTCTTCCTGGCGTCATTCACATGTCCCACAGAAACGCAAGCTTGACTATGTGTTCTGCTTAAGTTGGGACTGAAGTGAGCATGAGCTCCATATGTCAGCATGTACTCTGAAGCTCATAGTGAAAGAACTGTGACAGCACTACAAGTCCTGGAAACCCCCCAAACAAATGCCTGTTTGGGAAATGTCCCATACTATCCTGTTTTACACAGCCGATATACTTGCTGGATGGCTTCAGGCACAATAATGCACTTGACTCATACAGTACAAATTCCCCCGGGCAACACCTATCCCAGAAGAGTGTCTTAGCAATGTGGTGCCCCTTGGTTCCGTATCTAGGTCTACGCCCTCCCACTAGATCCGCCATGCCTAACTCTGCGTAGATAATCGCAACATTACACGCCCCATAGGCACTTGCTACTATTCATTACAGAGGAACCCACAGGCCTGTAACCCTCCCTCAGTCAGACCGAAGCCCCAGCATGATGACATCGTATTTCCTGGCAACCGTCCCGCCCCATTCTGCAGAGTGGCCGCTGCTGGAGCGCATGTCTGTCTCACTAACCACAGAATCTCACAAGCAGGATTATATTTCCTGGAATATTTACTGCAGATGTCCCCAAAAGGCGCTCTCTCTCTGGATATCTTGGGACGCATTCAGTGCAGAAGCCCTAATGGGCTACATGCCCATTATTCACTGTACCTCGCTCATTGCTGAAGACCTCACAGTATTTCACACACCAGAATTCCCTTTACCTGGGATATCACTGAAGTCCCTGCAGAATGATTTGTCCCACCATTTACTCTACCAAATTTTGAGAGATGTACTCTTTAATATAGCATTTGTAGATCACCCTAGGGGGCAGGTGTGTAGAGTGGTGCCTAAGCAGCTGCTGCTAAATGAGCCAGCTCTGTGGAAAAGGAAAGTGGAATAGACCGAGATGGGTCAGCTCCGGAAGGGATGCAACTCCAGAGTTCGGCATGGAATGTAACGATGGAGAAGGCACGCATACAAAGTGGGATCTGTTGATGGGAGGTATGGTGAGGGGATGGTTAAAGGAAGAATGTATGTTGTGCTGGGGATTGGAACTGGTGTAAGGGGGCCTAGGTGGTTAAAGGCTTGGTGCACCTTGCACATAGACTTGCATTTGTAGAGTTAGGTGACTGAGGGACCTGAGCCTAGCCCTCATTTCACTGTGCATCACACCAGCCATTTGCCACAGAACACAACTGAACTCCGGTTGAAGGAGTTATCTCTGCAGCTTAACCTGCAATGCTCCAAGCCCACCTCTCGCCCATCCTGACTTTTGGAGGCCTGGATTGTTAGATACTAGGCACAGCTGGGAGCGGAGTTGTCTCGGCTCCATGCACTCATTTATTCAACAAGCTATACTGCACTGCCGATGTAATAGAATCACCAAAGAAAAATGGTCAGATGCTGCCACAATATTCCTTGTGCACCTGCATTATCACTCAAATTATATATGTCCGGCTTCAGCTCAGCTGCTAGATACAGGCTAAAATGAGCAAGTACACGGACAGTACAATCATTATCTCCATCATATGAGCAGGTGTACTGCTCATGTGCCATTGGGCGCTTTGAAACAGTATTTTCTTATTGTATCAGCGCCTAACAAGCAAACAATAAAATTAAAATAAACAGTGTCACTTGTCCCCTTATCCCCTTTCATCTTTGGTTCTCCTCAGCCTCACCATGAAATAATCTTCTGGACGTATTCAGCAGAACACTGGAACTGAATTTATGAAGCTACAGAATAGGTTTCTGTAAACAACTTGCACATACCTCTGATTGTAAAATAAAATACAGAAGGTTTTTGTGTCAATAAAACCTTTTTTCAGTTCTTGTAGTTTGAGACCTATCTTGATAAATCCCAACTAAAGTAACATTGATGACTCGATAACTTGCTAACACCGGTTTTGCACACCCACTCTCATCAGGACTAGATTCTCCGGTCTCCTGTTTACCGAGTTCTAAATCAATATCTTACTTGGATGAAGTGCAAGAGTTCTGTTACACCCAACCATACAGTTATTCGGATTTATGGAGCTGCCACAAAACCAGTGAACTGTTTTGATATGCGACTGTATTTGCAGTGTGATAGGGGTGTGAGACCTCGGGAGATGACTGGGGCATATGTCTTGGACACACTACCAGCATTTGTACCGTCCCCGATTGTTTAATAAATGCCTAGGAAATGACACCTTTTGACCGACAGGCAAAAGTTCAAGGATACCTATGGAGCCTGCAGGGTAGGTTGAGGTCTAAGACAACTCGCAAGCTGTCCCCCAGCATACAGTATTAGTAAAGCAGAAAATGGGTTCTTTATTATTCTCCTCAGGTTTGTATCTGCCCCTGTGCCTTATCTGCTCCGCCTGATCCTTGTTGCACACACTTTGCACAATGTGCTTGTGAGAGAGACAAGGTGGGCGAGAATAAATGGGAGAAAGAGAGAGAGAAAGCGTGAGAGAAACTGAAAGAGCGAGAGAGAGAGAGAATTAAAAGGTGAAAGACAGAGTCTCACAAATTAAAAATGAGCGGGACTGAAGTGGGGTCCTGCTCCGAGGATCAGACTAATTTCATGTAGGATTATCAAGTAGAGATCTTTCAAAATTCTATTCTTACATAGTGTAGTCCTTTGAGAGAATGCTCTAGCCAAGGCAAAGATAGTGCAATATGGCCCGGTTTAAAAACCCACAAGTGCATTGCTGGACTGTAGCAAAAGCAAATGAACATAACTTGATCACTATCTATGAAGTGCATAATCTGTGATAGTAACAACATCTGCCTGCTCTATTGAAGAACAGATTTCATTGGATGTCATAGACCTTACCGACCCAACAAACCATGGAAAGCAAAAGGAATCCTATTGTTAATAAGGATGCTCTCATCCTGCCCTTAGCTTCAGGAAAAATACAGTTGCAGGAGGTTTATAATCAAAGGGAGATAAACATGTAGTCACCCAGAAGAGCCAGGACACCATTCCACTTCAACATTTTCAAAAAATGTAGCAAGCGCTCCTCTCCAGAAAGAACATGGCATGATAACCTGTTCTGTGGTTTTTTCCCACTTTGAGATGAGAGGTTGCAGCACATGCTTTTTGCTCACTGTACCTTTCACAGATGGGAAATATCCATTTGCATATCAGTCTTTGTCAAGCCCACATGGGCAGTCCAGCACCGAAATGCTATGGCAATTCCCTTCTGAACAAGAGTACCAACCGCAACCCCATACACGTGTTTCAGCCTTGTTGGGCCTCATCAGTGAGGTGGCGCTGTGCCTCTCTGAGCACAATGAGCAGGGAGTCGACGTCTGGGTTCCCCCAGGTAACTCAGGGTAACCAAACCCAAGTTCCTTGCAAATATTTCAAAAAAGGTAGCAGGCACTCCTCTCCAGTGTGGATGTCTTAACTCACTAATCCAAGCCCTGCAACATCATTGTGCATTGCTGGCAGCAGAAACATCATAATGGCCGCCGGATAGCATGCTGCTTGCCAGAAATCAGCAGAAAGTGCGCAGTGAAAACCTGAAAAATAGGCCACCATCTACTTTTGCCTATGTCAGTGGTAACACAGGAGACCACTGCCAAAACCCATCATTTGGCTGTCCACAGAGCAAAATTATTGCAAAAGAAAAAGCTGGTTTCAAAAATCCGTTTTTATTTGGTGTCAAATTTGCACAAATCATGGCTCACAAACCACCCAAAAAGATCCAACCTCCTTGTTGGGTGGTCACCATCATTCTCCCTCAAGAATCTACATAATTATAAGGTCCACAGAAGTGTATCTATATCTGAACAAAGTCCACTTTTGAGGATTGCTTGCTGGAAGAAACCTGTCAGAAATGGGTGTAATACCGTTACTCACCTCTACCAGAAGCCCGTGTTTTAAAACCATTTTGTGTAAAGTTGTACATTGAGCCCAAACTATGCGAAAGAAAGACTTGCTATCGGAAGCCTAAGAGGTGGATACAATTTAAAACTATATTTTGAATAGGCTTGAAGTAAGAAATTGTTTGATGTAGGTGTTAAAAATGAGAATTATATTATAAGAAAAGACAATTTTTAGACATTGGGTTAAGAGTTAAAGTTTCCCACACTGTATTCAAACGAATTCCACACCTTCTCCCTGGACAAAGGAGACTTCCCTCTGCCCTTGTCTAAGAGATTGACAGGCTGGTGTCAAAAGGAACTGGGAGTGGCACCCTGGCCTGTTGCTCTCAGTGCAGACAAAGGAATCCTTGGGCTGAATAGAAAATGCTAATTTTGGTGTGACTGACAACAAACTGCTGGCAGGAAAAAGGACATGTGACCTCTGAGTAAGCCCAGACCTTGGAGGCGGAACCAAACCATTGTGTGGATTCAGAAAGCACAGAAAATATATGTTTTAGAAAAATGCTTATAACAAATTGCACTGAACTGACAAAAATGTGAAACTTTGAGATTGTTAAAATGAAAAATTTGCTCACAGTTTGAGACTAAGCTGGACTCCGTGCGATGTTCTGAGACCAAACCCCGGAATTATTCATATTGTAGCCACTGTGTTTGTGCTATGAACATAAAAAATTACAGAAATGTGCCCAGATGGGGTGTGAATGCATGTCTAAAAATTGGTGCAGAACTAATATTGAGAAACCCACCAAAAGCGCGAAAAGGTTGTCATTTTTGAACCAAAGCTCTTAGGAAGATGAGAGTTGAACAGAAATGTACCTTAATTAATTTGTCATGTAATTTATGTAGTATTAACAAGTGGTGCACCTTGTAAATATGTTTTTTATGAAAAATAAGATATACTGCACAGAGAAAACGGGAGGGTCTTTCCCCCAAGCCATAAACATGACACATGATGACACAGGATGACACGCTGCTCCTTTCTCCAATCAGGGGACAGGGAATCCCATGACCTATCAGATCCTTAGAAGGTTGGGCATTGTAGAATCAGCCTCCCCACCCACTTTGGAAATACATAAATAGGGACTGCTGAGGACAGATGACACACACACGTTTCCACTACTCAACCGATTTCTTGTCGAAGCACCCTACAACAAGATCCAGACCAGATCCAGACAATATCCAGACAGACTCTAGCACCAAACTCTAGAACCTTGAAGCAGAGAGGCCTAAACCACAAGCTGAACCTTTTTCAGAGGCCTCAGAATATTTTGCAACCTGATTCTAACCCCTAAACTTCCACAGGGACTAACCACAATCCAACAGCCTGGCTGAGCTGTTCTGCTTCTAGCTAAGAACCCTGTGCTAGAACCCAGATCCAGACCCAGAGAGCAGAGCTGTATCCAGAACCCGTCAGACCCAGACCAGAGTGCCGTGCTGAGAGCAGAACCCAGGGCATGAGAACTTTCCATTGGCGAGAGAGAATCCCAGCCAAACCCTTGACCAGATCTTTGACGGGGCCTACTCCATTCGAAAGCCATAGGAGTGAGTATCTAGTCTAGAACTGTCCATAGTCATCTCTTAGTTTAAAGTAATCCTATTCCAACCATTTCAATCTGCCCAGAACTGCATTATAGAACCTCTTTTGTCTATCCTAAATTCTCCTCTCCTCCACATAATTCTTGATAAATTGTAGAGATAATCATCTATGCGCTGATATTTTTTCAAGTGTCTTGACGCACAACAATCAGAGCGGAAGGCGCCCTGTTTCTGGTGGTTGTCCCGTTGGGTATCTTGTAGTTTCATAGCCCTTAGTATAAGTCCATATTGATTCCTAATCTGTAAAGCGCAATCTGTCATTTTGAATCTTGACTTTATTTCTGAAAAATCTACCTTCACAAAAACCTCTAACTTTTGAACCGCATGCCCTAGAACCAAAATGTAACTGTCATTTTGAAGCTAAGATCCTAAGCTTTCTAACGAACCTAAAATGTTATAGTTTCCGCAATCGCGTTTCCCGCACGCGGAAAAATTGCCACAAATTGCAATTTAGCTCAATTTCACCACATGTCTAAATAGCTGTTTCTTGTTTTCAACTGCTGAAATTTGTTTTCAGTCTGATAATCATTCATGGATCATTGCTAGTGTGGACATGAACCAATCAAAAGTAACTATCACTTATCCTGAATCTCCTTTAGTGAATTAAAATCATTTTAGCATATTTCCCTTACATTGCAATCACATTCAAAAGTATTTTTGCCTGTTTCAAAATCATACCTGTTTTCTCTAAGCTTGCTGGGGGGAAATGGGATTGAACTGCATTATTGATGGTATTCCTGAAACCTGTGTGCGCTCATTTCCATCTCTTCATATTGCCTAGTGGGGGGAGTGAGTAGTCACAGGGGAAAAGTGATTATATTGTCTTTTGATTGAAACCATATCAAGTTTATTTCTGTGTTGCATTTTCCCATCCTTGCATTTTCTTGAATCATATAAAGTACTCTCTGCTACCTTATCCTTCCTATTCCTACTCCTAACTGATTAAAAAGAGATTGTTGATATTGTAATATTACCCATTGCTGATCATTGTTCATATTCATAAGTGTGCTATTCAGATATTATTCTATTCATAAAAGTGTGATATATATATATATATATATATATATATATATATATATATATATATATTGTTCAATTCTTCAAATAAACCTTTTAATTTGCAAAACAAACCTACTTCTTGGCTCAGTGAGGTCGAGGAGATTCAAAGAGGGGGGGGTTATATAAGGGTTCATCATCCAGATTTAAAGAACTTTGACATAAAAATATATAAATAAGGGCTTCCATTGGGCATCCCAGACTAGGCATTGACTTAGTTGGAGTGCTGGATTGAAGTCACTTACACCAGAAAGAACATGGCATGATAACTTGTTCTGTGTTTTTTTCCCACTTTGAGATGAGAGTTTGCAGCACACGCTTTTTGCTCACTATACCCTTCACAGATGAGAAATATCCATTTGCATATCAGTCTTGTCCCGCCCACATGGGTAGTCCAGCACCGAAATGCTATGGCAATACCCTTCTGAACAAGAGTACCAACAGCAACCCCATACACGTGTTTCAGCCTTGTTGGGCCTCATCAGTGAGGTGGAGCTGTGCCTCTCTGAGCACAGTGATCATTCTACTTGAGCAGTTCCTCAATCTTCTCTCACCTTCCACAAAGTGGTGAGTACGTTAACATACACACTCTAAATTGAAGTTGTCCAGTAAGATTGGGAATGCTTATCAGCAGAAATATATCATATTCTACTAAATGGGTGATTAAATCTTTATTGGCCGGCCAACCTCTCAGTTCGCTGAAACAATTTCCCAGAGAAAACGTTACTTCTCAATGCTCTGAAAGAAGTGAAAGACTTGAGATTGCTGATCTAGGGTAAAAACCAGTATACCTCTACCCAAAAAGACAATCTTATTTTCTTGTGGAGTGTCTGATCAACTCTCCTAAATGGGCAACAATTTAAAGTGAACCTATGCTAATAAGGTCACTGCAGCAAAATCCTAACATCTGCGCAAACAAGGAAGAATATAGTAAAAAATATGGCTGCTTGAACCAAAGGACAGATATTTTTCTAATCCTCAACAGAATGTTTCCTTTAGTGGAAATGTAAGCAAGACCCTGGAGTTGGAAATCCTCAATAATATATGCATGAATCGATGCCTTATTGTAGTATTCTAGTGATTATTATATATGACTGAGTGTGGAATGGTAGCATGGATTGGTAGCATGGAATGTTTAGGGTTTAATGTGGAAGTAAAGGGAGTTGGATGTTCTGAGGGTATACACGCATTTCATCGAAGTACTTTTCATTGTGGGACTTTTCATCGCCACTTTTTCATCGACCAAAACTCTTTTTAAAAAAAAAATATTTTTGGGGGGTGTTTTTTTGGGGTTGGGGTATGATTATATAAGTAAGAGGGGGTCTTAAAAAGAGTTTTGGTCTATGAAAAAGTGGCAATGAAAAGTCCCACGATGAAAAGTACTTCGACGAAATAACGCAGAACCGTTCTGAGCAAGGCAGTTGGAAGAGGCAGGAGAGAGGGAAGGAGGCATTGCAGTTGTGGGGCCTGTTATGATTATAAGATCTTCATCCTTACAAATAAAGCAGTGTTCCTACCGTTCCTGGAGACTGCATCTATACTTCAATGGTGATGAGGAAGGGATCAGGGCTACGCCTTTGTGAGGAGGAATACACGTAGTGGGTTCAGAAGGTCCCACAGTAATGCTGGTACGTGGCTCCATGTTTCACCTGTCTAGTCAAAGAGATTAACCTGCGGTCAAGCACTAGAGCAGCTCGGGTGCTTGGCAAAGTTTAATGAACTGCTGAGCATGAACGTTAAAGAAAAATAAGTACGAAAACTTAACTGCAATAGTTACGTGCGTGCTGATAGATGCGAGTGTTTACCAAGCCAGCAACGCAACGTCCGTCTTTGGCTTTAGAGGAAAGGACTTTAAGGATGTGACTTGCGTGTGGACATCTTTAAAACAGGCCCAGCCCAGTCACTTCTATGAGAAATGCTCAGCAGCAAATGTAGATGCTTTTAAAACACACAGCGATCTCAATTGAATGACTTTACAGTACGCAGCGCTGCTATTGAATCTTATAGCGATGCCGATTGAATGATTTCGCAGTTGCTTGGTGTTTTATGCAGAGCAAGCACTAACGTTTCAGTACATCAGCAGTTACTTAATCGTTAATGAGCAGGATATCCTCCACATTATACTGTGCACTAGAACGATTCTGACAATTATTCTACTGTGTTTGACAGTTAATTTACAGTGAACTACCAGAATATTTTTTACATTATAAACCAAGTCACTGCAAGAGAAACGCAACATACTTTAAATAATCATCCAAGTTTAATAAGATGCAAGGTGTCACAATTCATCCTCCTCAACCGTTTTTGGATATAGTGGGGGAACCTCCTATTCCATGGAGGGAATGGAAGGAATATTGGCAATTAAAAAGAAAGTGTTGCTTTTAAGCTCTTTAGATCCAGAAGGACACAAGTATATAGCGAATTGCCTCCACGAGGAGGTGAAAAAGAAGGAGATGGTGATGGAGCCGATGAATATGAATTGGCAATTCAAGCTCTTGGCAACTATTATCAACCTAAAACTAAGGTGGCAGTGAATAGATATTATTTCTACACCAGGAAACAAAAAATTTGTAAGAGTGCAGATGAATATGTCAATGCACTTAAAAAACTGGGTGTTAGCTGCAATTTTGGCAAAGGCGTTCCACAGGATGAATTAATTAGAGCTCAAATAATTATCCATACCAACAGTACTGTAGTTCAAGAAAGGTAGTGGATGTGTGGCGATCCACTATTGCTAAAAAAAGTAGAACATACCGTTATACGCAGCAAGTCTATCAAAGATCGTGAAAATGACTTGGGAACTAAGATATCTAAGGTGAATGCATTAAAGTAGAACAAACAATACAAGGAGATACATTCTGTAAGAAGTAAAGAATGGAAAAACAAAAAACTACTAATTATCCTATGGAAAGGAATGGAGAAGAGTACACAAAAAGAATATATATGGGAAGGTGTTTCAGGTGTGGCAAGAAGGGACACTATGCCAATTCGCAACAATGTCCGGCACTGAACTAAAAGTGTTTGCACTGTGGGATGTAGGGCCATTTGTGTGCAAAAATAAAAGAGCTAATCAAAGGATACAATGTGTACAAGAAAAAGAAGAAGGATAGTAAAGGGAGGATAGCTCTATGGCAACATGCGGTCTTGGAAGCAAGCCGACGCTGAGCAACACAGGTTCAAATCCCAGATCCGCGCTGGAAACCAATCTCGGGATTAAGCACGCTATAAACCTGCACTCGCATGATCCGAATGTACAAGGCCTTGTAGGATCGTTCCCCCGTCACCCCCTTGCCTTGTTGCTCCTTGACATACACGTGTATAGGTGCGTAATAAATGACCAATACATAAATAAATAAAGAAGATGAAGTAGGAGAGAGACAGGAAGTCGAAGTGGTCATGATATTTAGAAGTAATAATAAAATACCATCTTAAAACCATGACCATGACTTTTGAGTCTGGGTCTCCTTATACTATTATAACTAAGGAGAAATGGCTAGAGTTATGCTCAAAAGGTTTTAACCGTGGCCTGAAAAAAATCAGATATTACAAATCCTAGAGCGTTTGAGGATTCTGTGATTCAAATATTAGGAGACATACTTACATTGATTGAATTTAAAGGCAGGTTGGCAGAGGTTAAAGTGTAAGTAGCTTCTAAAGGAGTAAATGTTTTGGGATGGGAAGATCAGGCTAAATTAATAGATTAAGTTAAACGCTGGAGGACAGGAACCTACATAAAGATATTAGTGAAACCTGAGGTTCAACCTATGTCGCATGCAGTGAGACATATTCCAATAGCTTTGAGGGAGGATGTTAAAGCTGAATTAAATAGATTGAAGAAATTGATGCATCTGAGTGGGTATTTCCCATTGTACAGAAAATGTGATTGGGATAACCAGGTATCTGGACGACGTGTTTAATAATGCAGTGAAGGTTGTAGAAATTTGTGTCAGCTGCAGATGATGGAACCCTAGGCTACTCCTACCTAGTACAAAGCATAAATGAAATCAGTGTGGTTCCATATCCATCCACTGGCATTAAACTATGAAAGATTTGGGCCTGAAATATAGTGCTTGTATGCACAAGATGTATTAATTGTGTCCTAGTTGAGACACTGATAGGGCTGACACGTGTTTCGACTATATAGGTCCTTTTCAAGGCACATTTAGTCCTTAATTTGCGAGTGTGTCCGAAATTAGCCGAAAGAGATTTGCTTTGTAAAAGGAACCTTTATGGTTGAAACACGTGTCGGCACTATCAGTGTCTCAACTATGACACAATTAATATATCTTCTGTTTACAAGCATTATATTTCAGGCCTGAATCTTTCATAGTTTAGTGCCAGTGCATGGATATGGAACCACATTGATTTAATTTATTTCCCATTGTAGTTGCCAAGAAACTAACGGCGAAGTGAGAATATGCATGGACCTAAGAGAGTTATACAAAGCCATAGTTGTAGAAAAATATCCCTTACCTTTTATCTCTGAAATGTTCAATTTAATTGCGGGGACAGATGTATTTTCCACAATAGATTTATCAGCTGCTTATCACCAAATACAGCTACTTCATGATTAAAAAAATACACTACTTTTGTTATGCATTTTGGCATGTATAGGTATGCCAGAATGCCATTTGGTCTGGCTTCAGGCCACTGCAGTATTTCAAAGAGTAATGTCACATTTATTAGAAGGAATGCCTGGTGTTTGTTTTCCAAAACGTCATTTTAGTGTGTGGATTAGGTACTGAGGAACATGATCCAAGGTTGTGCAGAGTACTAAAAAGACTAGAGGAAAAAGGATTAACTCTGGAATTGACCAAGTATAGGTTTTGTAGTGACAAAGTAGATTACCTAGGATATACTCTTTCTACAGGTGGTTATAAACCCAAATTCAAAGCCATGGAAGCAATAGAGAAGACACCTTATGCTTGTAGTAAGGATGTTTTACGATATTTCCTATGGTTAGCAGAGTACTGCAAGTTTGTTCAACACTTTGCAGATATAACCCAACCATAAAGGGAGATGATGAAAAACATGTAAAATTTGTTTGGAATAGCGAGTATGAGAAATGTGTAGACGCCATAAAGAAATATATTATTGAGGCACCACTAATGGGTGGATTTGTGCCAGGAAGGAAATCTACTTTCACGGTTGATGCTAGCGGCAAGGGACTTAGTGCTGTTTTATCTCAGGTTGAGGGAGAAAGAGAACAAATCATAAGGTTTGCTTCAAGAGCAATACATAATACAGAAGCACGATATTCAGTGATTAAAAGGGAATTACTAGCATCTTGTTGGAGAGTAGAACCCTTTAGAAAATGTGTGGGGAGAAAAATTCACCATCAAAACTGATCATAAATCATTGGTGGAAGTATTAACAGTTAAAGGTATGTCTAAGGCTACACCAAGGATTGCTAGGTTAAGTCTTAAATTATTGGAGTATAATTGTGAGATTGAATACTTTCCGGTGAAAAGAAATTGTATTGCAGATTTTTTGTCAAGAATGCCTTGTGGAAAAAGTATAGAGGGTGGAAAGTCGACAGAAACTGAATTGGAGAATGATGTGGATGAACAAGTTTGTCGGGTACTCGAAAAAGAATTGTAAAAGCATGTATGTGGGGGTACTTAAAGCGATTAATAAAGGAAAGTGGAGAGAGGAATGCACAAAGGATAGGATTTTGAATCAAGTAGTTAAATAGATAGTAGATGGTTGGCCGGATAAAATTGAGGATGAATTCAAGGGTTGTTTTGTGGTTAGAGATTATCTAACCATTGAAGGTGATCTAGTGCTGAGAGGTAGTAAGATGATACCACCAGAAGTATTGAAAGAAGAGATTATGTTAACTCGTGAAGGTCATCCTGGATGTCTATAACGAAGAGGAAGATAGGAAAGACATTTTGGTGGCGATTGTGTTCAGCTTGTAACAATTTTGATAAGAATATGGTCACTAAAAGATCACCTTTAACTCAGAATCCGGTTCCGGATGGGCGTTGGACGGAATTGGCCATTGATGTGTTGGGTCCTTATGTAGGGCTTGGGCGTGGAAATAGATTCTTGTTGGTATTAATAGACAGGTATGCCAAATGGACTGAGGTGGCAGCAATGGATTGTGTGAGAGCTAAGAGAGTCATCAAGTTTTTGAAGAACATTTTTAGAAAGGAAGGGGTACCAGGAGTAATTATGAGTGATAATGGTTCACAGTTCCGTAGTAAGGAAATGAGTGGATATGTTGATAAGATGGGTTTTCAATGGAAATATTCATCTGTGTATCATCCGGAGAGTCATGACATGGTGGAAAGGCTGAACACAGTGATTGGTGATTGTGGTTGGTGTTGGCAAATGGATTGGACTGGAAGGAAAATCGTGGCAATTTGTTGTGGAGTATACAACAGGGGTTTCTCCTTTTAGGCTGATGGGGTAAAAATCCTAACAGTACATTATGCCCATTGTGGTTGAATGATGTGGTAGGAATACCAGTTGTAAACAAGGATTTGGTTGCCAACAAGAATGGGTTAAGTCAGCAGAAATACAAAGAATATCATGATAGAAAGTTTAAAGGTAACATTGCCTGGAAGCGAAAGTATTTTTGTGTGGGAGATGTGGTAAGATTGAGAAAAGGAAGAGAAGGAAGAAAGGGAGCATCAAAATATTCTAAACCTATCAGGGTTATCAAATGTCTTAGGGGAGCAGTCAGAGTAGAAGGTGGAGTCGTCTGGAATTTTAATAGAGTGTTCAAATTATTAAGAGAAATGGCAAAAGAAGTTAAGAGTCCCGTCGTGAGAGAATGGGATCACTGGGATTATCCTTTGAGAGCACATGGGAATAATACTAGCAGTACGGGTGGTAATGCTAATGTGGATGGGTAAGGAAACCGTGTGATTTGCAATGGAAATGTGGAAGTTAATCAGGATACAAGGTTGAAAAATATTTCTAATGATCAGGGTAATTCTACTGGTGTCAAATGAAGTGCAAGGGTGCGTAGATTGCCTGGCATATTTAGGGAATTTGTGATGTATTAATTGTATGTCATAATGTCTATTTCCTTCACAAGTTTATCCACAAGTTCATAATGTGTTTCTGGTTGTCACATATTCTTAATTACAGAGACTACTATCAGCACTTCAAGCATGTATTAAACCATGGGGTGTCTTATGATACCATGTCAACCATGTCATGTATATGGACTGTGTTCACCATTGTTAGGTTATTAATTAGTTGTTAAGAAATTATAATGTTATTTATGTTTTATGTTCTGATGTTTTTGTCAAAGGGAGGGGGAGGTGTTGTATTCTAGTGATTATTATATGGGACTGAGTTTGGAATGGTAGCATGGAATTTTTAGCGTGTAATGTGGCAGCAGGGGAAGTTGGTTGTTCTGAGAGAGGCGGTTGGAAGAGACAGGAGAGATGGAAGGAGGCATTGCAGTTGTGGGGCCTTTTATGCTTATAAGATCCTCATCTTTGTCTTTGTTTTATAAGATCCTTATCTATGTCTTAGCTCTTGCACTATCTAAAATGACGTCACGACGAGTACGATAGTTAATTTCACATCCTTACTGTTCATGGCCTGTAAGAATGTCATTGTATTTTCCCTTGTTCCCTCCCTTGCCTTGAATCGCTTTGAAACACATTGGGGGTCATTACGAGGTTGGAGGTAACAGTCCTTACCGGCATGGAGCAAATACTGTGTCCGTGTAGTAAAGAGCCCACTAATAGAGGGCTATTAGGAGTTCGCGTGCACGAGCTTTGCGCCATGCCGGTAACAACATTACTGGCATGCCGTTAAAGTCCACAAAATGGCACTTAGCAGCATAATGGAAAGCGCAGACAGCACTACAGCATCAATGGAAACGGCATTAGCGGGCACTGCTATCAGCGGTGACCGCTATTAGCAGTGCCCGTAAATAAGCGGAACCAGAAGTAGCATCATCACACAGGAACGGGAAAGAGCACGGAGGCCATCTTGAAAAACACAATCCATTGCCATCATCAGCACACAGGACCCAGAGCATATTGCTGACTACAGACATCAACCTCCCACAACAAAATCATGCCCAAGGCAGTAAAACAAGGCACCTCCCGCCAGGGCAAAGAGCGCTTTAATGAAGATGAATGAACAATGCTGGCTGAGACCCTGGCTGACAATGCCAAGGTTGTTTTCGCAAACAGCCTCAAGAGGAAGGCAGTGATAAAAAAAAAAAAAAGAAATCTGGGAACTTGTTGCCCAAAGAGTCAGAAACATCCCCCGCACAATAAAGGATGTTCGGAAGAGATGGGATGACCTGCGCCTGTGAGTCAGGAACATCCTGTCCGCAAACAGGAGCCAGGCCATGGCTACTGGTGGATGACCAAGCTCACCAATAAAGCTAAGCCGTGGTAGGAGATCTGCGACTGCACGATTGGCATAGAGGCCAGCCAAGTTGTGGGCGAGATAGAGCGTGGCACCACCTCATCGGCGGAAGGAGGTGTGTCCTAAGAAAACACTGTAAAGCAAAGTATAATGATAGTCCACCAATTTGTCTGTCTAAAGACAATGCATGGCCCAATACATACACATTCCCTGCCTAGATGTCGACCGCAGCAGAGACACATGCACATGCACTTGCATGCAGCATAGCAATGCCATACCTGACACACACACCACACAAATATGAAAATGGCATAAGTCACACTGCACGCAGGCCACAACAGAAATACATGTCACATAGTATACACCCACCCCAACATGAGTGACCCCGAAGGATGCCTGCATGCTCCACCCATAAAGCAAGCAACAAGATCATCAATACTCCACTGCCTAATTCCCTCTAATGTGTAGAAGAGCAATAATACAAATGTATGCATGATGCTTGTCAAACCATCACTCATGCCATCCCTCTCTTGGTCCCCCACAGGCTCAGATCCTAACAGCGAGCCCCCGGACTCACCCCCACAGGCGACTACACCCCGGAAGAGGGCCAGGGATGAAGGTAACAGGCCTTCCACTTCGAAAGGCCCAGACAAGCCACGACAGGTTTTGAAGACCAAACAGCCCAGGATCCCACAGCACTGGTGCCGCTAAGGCCCATCACCACAGTCCCCACAACACCTGTGACACCTGCACAGGAGATAGTCGAAGGGGCACAATCTGCAGAGAAGAGCTCTGTTGGGGAGGCAGCAGCCACGGCACCCCTGACAGAGGATGACTTGCAGGGTC
Source organism: Ambystoma mexicanum (assembly GCF_040938575.1). NCBI lineage: Eukaryota > Metazoa > Chordata > Amphibia > Caudata > Ambystomatidae > Ambystoma > Ambystoma mexicanum. The sequence continues at coordinate 526,546,152 of NC_090940.1, forward strand.
AGGTGTGTGTGCCTGTCGAGGACGACTCCTCGGACCTACCTGAAACACCAAGTCCCGCCCCATCCCCCCAGTTCACACCTGTCGACTCCTACCACAACACCACCCCGGGGCAGTCTGGGGGGAGTCCGTACAAGGCAGCATGAGTCCCACAGAGGACCCAAATGGATTTGGCCATGTCACACATGCACTCTCCACCTCCACTGGTGTACAGGCAGGGGTGCAGCAGGCAGGACACACAGCACAGCGCCAGGAGGAGCTCACTGCCATAGAGAGGCAGTTTGTCACAGACAGTGCCCAAGCAAGGCAGGAGGGGCGCGACAACACTGCCTCCCTGAGGCAGGTCATTGTGGAAAGCACCAATATTTGTATTTGTATTTATTTTATTTATATAGCGCAAACCAGGCCCTGAGGCTACCGGGCGCATATCTTCATACAATGGTTACAACAGTGCAGGAGCATAGTACAGGCATGAATACAAGAGCAGTACAGGTTGGTCAGACATACATGGCAAATAGTCGGCTATTCAGTAGGACAGTTGATCATCAGAGGCGGCTAGCCAAAGTTTAGCTTTGAGTTTAAATAAGTTGAGAGATGGTAGATTTCAAATAATGAGCGGCACAGTGTTCCAGAGTTTGGCTGCCAAAACTGGGAAGCTAGCCCCTCCAGCTGTTTGGAGCTTGAATCTGGGAATTGAGAGGCTCTGAGTGTGGGCTGACCTGAGTGACCGTGGAGGGGTATATTGAGTGAATCACGAAGCTAAGTAGATAGGGGCCTGGTTGTGAATGCATTTGTAAGTGAGGGCGAGTGATTTTAGTGAGATCTTTTGGGCGACAGAGAGCCAGTGCAGGTTCTTCCTAGTTTCAGAGATGTGTGCTGATCTCAGGATGTTGAGGGCTGCTCTAATGGCGTTGTTTTGAGTAATTTGGAGTTTGCTAAGGTTGCACTGGTTAGTGCCTTGGTACAGTATGTTACAGTAGTCCAATTTGGACATAACCAGTGTCCTAGGTAGGGAGATGCAGTTCTGCGTAGAGAGGAATGGGCGACAGGCTGTGATCAGCTTACATGTGTAAGCTGATGCGGCCGCAACTGCATTGGTTTGTCTATGAAGGGAGAGTGTGGAATCTAGGTAGATTCCCAAGGTTTTTGTGTCTTTGGCAACTTCGATGGTGTTGCCATCGATGTTGAATGAGCTGAACAAAGGGTTCAGCTTGTTGAGTCTTTGTTGTGTACCTAGAAAGAGGAGCTCTGTCTTATCATCGTTAAGACAGAGCTCATATTGTGCCATCCAGGCTTGGATGACATGGTAGATGTCATTGAGTGATTTAGAGTCTACAGAGTAATCACCTGTGATGGGGATGAGTATCTGGGTGTCATCGGCGTAGTTTGTGTAGGTGATACCCAGTTAGTCAAGCACGTCAAACAGGGGTTTAGTGAACACATTGTAGAGGGTGGGGGATACACATGACCCTTGCAGGGCCCCACAGTGGACTGGCGCTGGGTCAGCTGAGGAGGTAGGGGAGAATACTCTCAAGTGTCTGTTGTCAAGGAATGACCTGATCCAGTTGGTGGCGTTGTCAGAAAAGTTGGCTGCAGATTTCAGGTGTTGACAGAGGATTTGGTGGTTGACTAGATCGAAGGCAGCAAATAAATCCAGTAGAAGTAGTAGTGCCAGTTTACCATTATCTTTTAGATCCTCAGTTTGGGTTTTGAGGTCTAAGAGGGCTGTTTCAGTCCCGTGTTTAGGTCTAAAACCAGATTGTCTTGTGCCTAGAAGATTGTTTGTTTCCAGATAATTCTGTATCTGTAGGTAGGCAGCTCTGTCTAAAATTTTTAGAAGAAATGGGACCGTAGTAATGGGCCTGTAGTTGGTTGGAGACTCTGGGTCTAAAGTCGTTTTTTTTTTAATAGGGGGATGACCCAAGCATCCTTCAGATTATTAGGTACCACTCCAGATTGGAATGAGGAATTGATGAACGTGGTTATGAATGGGGCGAGGTCGTGGGCCGATTCCTTAATGATCGGTAAAGGACAGGCATCACCTTGGCAGTTCGAGGGTTTTAGGTTGCTGATGATTTTTTCAACCTCAGTGATGGTAAGTGGTGTAAAACTAAATGGCTTGTGGCAAATGGTAAGGTCATTTTAGGTGGCATAGTTTTAATTTGGGGGAGGTGAGCAGGGCGTTTTGTTTAGCATCAATTTTGGATTGCAAGGTGTTCATTTTGTTGAGAAGTGCATTTTGGATGTTATTGCACCAAGTGCTGTCTTTGATGCAGGAGTCAGGGACAGGTGAAGGGGATTCTTGTTCTTTAAGGATTTTAAATAGTTCCTTTGTGTTGGATTCGGCTTGAGATATACGTTGGTTGTATGTCTCTTTTTTAGCTTGGAAGATAGCTTCCTTATAGTTAAGTGAAGTAATGATAAGGGAGTCTTTGTTGGACGTGCTAGGATTACTTTTCCACAGGCTTCGGCCTTCCGCTTACCTTTGCGCAGAACTCTAAGCTGCGGGGTGAACCAAGAGTTCAGATGGGATCGTTGTTTGGCTTTGCGTATTTTAAGAGGCGCTACAGTCTCAATGGCTTTAAGTAAAGTAAGGTTGTAGGTATCTACTAGGGCAGTAGGGTCCTTGTGCTGTGAGGCGCATTTGTTAAGGATGGGGAGGATGAGGGGAATCAATTTGTCCCTGGTAATGTCCTTTTTGTTCCTGGTGGGTATAGCAGGGGCAATGGTGGGTTTGGGCTGGGGGTTAGTGGCAGGTAAGTGGAAGGAAATTATATGATGGTCAGACCATCCGCAAGCAGAGTTAGAGGTGATCGTGGTATTACAGTTAAGGTCAGATATCCAGTCAAGCATTCTGCCCTTGTTATGGGTAGGTGCGAGAATACGTTGTTGGAAGTCTAAATTACCATGGGTGGTGGCAACCTCGATGGCCATATGGTCCTTGGGGTCGGAGAGGCCAAGATTGAGGTCACCTAGTAGCAGCACCTGAGAGTTGGGCTTGGTATTAGTGGTCAAGATAGATGTGATATCATCAGTGAATGAACCAAGAGGATCTGGGGGTCTGTAGATGAGGTGTAATGTTGCTGTGTTGGTCGGTGAGAGGGATAGTTTCACGGAAAGGGATTCTGCAGAGCTGAATTGGGAATTGGTAGTAGTTCTCATAGTGATATTGTCTTTGTTTATAAATGCGACTCCTCCTCCTTTGGACAAGTTGGAGTGGCGGTCATTTCTAATGATGGTGTAATCGTTTGGAATGGCTAGGGCGAGGAGAGGGCCAGAGGCTGCATGTAACCAGGTTTCAGTGATGGCTAAAAAATCGAGGTTTTGGATGGTGATGAGGTCAGCAATGTCAAGGGCGTGGGCTGTGAGGGATCTGGCATTGATAAGAGCTCCCTTGAGTAATGTGATGGGGTGGGAGAAAGGGGGCGGTTGGGTGTGGATGGTGTATCAGGTTGTGTATGGGCGATGTGGCTGCGTTGGCTGCAGGGTGCTCGAGGCAATCTGGAGCTGAGTCTGGCGTGTAGTGAACAAGGTTGGTTAGGTGTAGGTTTTGTGGCGAAGTGCTTAAGCCCCAGAGCTGGGATGTTAAGGTAGGGATTCGTTAGGTGGTCTGTGCAGTGGTGCATGGTAAGGGCGTGTGGGGAGGGGAAGATATGGGCACAAGAATGGTATGTCCTAGCAGTGCTACTGTAGAGAATGGAGAGGGTAGAGATAGAGTACCCTACGATGAGCAGATAGGTAAGGTGGAGGCAGGCAGAGGACCACAACATGGCGTTGCCGGTGAATACCAGGTACTGTGAGGTGCCAGGCGCTTAGTAGCTGTTGTGGTGCTTTTCAAGGAGATAGTTCACATAAGGGATGCCAGTTACTAGTGGCCACCAGCAGGAAGCAATGGGGAACACCTAGAATCGAAGTCACTGAATAAGGTGAAATGCACTAAGCTATCACATTAAATATAGGACAATGGGGGGAACCTAAAATCGAAATCACAGGATAGGCGAAATGCACTAAGCTATCACATTAATTATAGTACAATGGGGGGCACCTAAAATCGAAATCACAGGATAGGCGAAATGCACTAAGCTATCACATAGATTATGCGAGGAGGTGTCTGCCCTGAGGCAGGTCGTCACCCGCATTGCAGATACAATGGAGGCTGAGCGTCCAGTCGCCAGAATGGAGCAAGCGGCTACCCCTTCTTCGTCAAGCTCCACCCACACCAGCCCCCTACGCAGGTCAGCGCGCACCCTGCGCCGCTCGGACAAGCCGCCACTAGGGGCAGGAGATGAAAGGATGTAGACAGGGCAGCCTGATGAAGGCAATAGACACTGAAACATGAAGCATTTTCTTGGACACCATGTGTGGGGGAGTTGTGGGGGCAGGGGAAAGGGGGGGAGGGTGTGTGGGGGAGTTGTGGGGGGAGGGGGAGAGGGTGTGTAGGGGAGTTGTGGGGATAGGGTAGGGGGAGAGGGTGTGTGGGAGAGTTGTGGAGGGAGGGGGAGAGGGGAGAGGGTGTGTGGGGGAGTTGTGGGGGAGGGGGAAGGAGGAGAGGGTGTGTGAGGGGGAGGGTTTGAGCACTTGAATCTTTTTTTGGACAGTTAAATACACCCGCTGTGTTAAAAAAAAATCTTGAGTGGACATTCCTTATTGCATATGTGTCATTTATTGATATACAGTGCAAAGTGTACAAGTGCTCCCACACCCAGTGCCCTCTGTCCAACTTTCATGTCAGCCTCTGCACCCATGTGTGTTAGAAATATTGTGCAATCACTGACTGACGCACAGCACGTCCCTCCTGTGCATTGGCACCGCGATGATGTGGACCCACATCTTCATCCCCTTCATCATCACCAGGTGGTTGCAGTTCAATGTCAGGGGGCAGGATCACGTTCCGTCAGATACACATGTTGTGCAGCATGACACATAACATGATGATCTTGGCCACCTTCTCATGTCTGTAGAGGCGTGCCCCACCCGACCGGCTAAGGCAGCGAACCGTGCCTTCAACAGGCCAAAGGTCTGCGCGATGACCACACGGGTATGGGTATGGTAACGATTGTAGTCCTCCTCGTTCCTGTTCTGTGGGTTTCAGACAGGGGTGACGAGCCATGGCTTCAAGGGATAGCCACTATCACCTGCATGAGAGGCAATAAAAGGTATATGTTAGTTGATTCATGATGGACAGCTGTACTAGTCACACATGCCTGCAGATTATCATTGGTCACATGCACATATCCCTGATTGTATGCACACAATTTTAATGCCTTCAATGTGTTCTGTGCCATGGACTTATGGTGTGGGTTGCATCTCCAAGATGATACACGGTGTACACTGCCTTGATGTTGCTCATGCATTGTGGACGCATACCGCTGTGTTTGTGTCAAATTTGTGATGTGTTGTGTTCTGTATGATTTTCTAACTGGCAGCGTTGGCAGTGGGCTCTGCAATATTAGGCATTCAGCGCTGGTGACATGCTGCACTTCTGTGGTGGTGGTGGCCCTGTGACAAGCAGTGGATTCCCTTGGTGATTTTGCTCAGTGCACTCTCATGGATGCTTGTCCTGTGTAGTGATTTGCTGCAGACATTTACATAGTGAATATTCACTGCATGTTGCTGGATTGTGTTACGGAGGGTGAGGTACGATGATGGGTGGTGGACATGTTGTGGGATGTGGGGTGTTTTTGAGTTTGGCATGTTGTGATAGGTGTCCAGCTTACTTCATTGCTATGGGATTTGATTGGCATGTTCAGTTTGGGATGCTTTGGGGCACATTGTTTAGTGATGTGCACATCGGGCTGCCACCACAACAATGGCACCATGGTGGTGTGTGCATCTATCCCCCAATTTCACTGCCACGTGCCTGTCATGCAACTTAACAAGCAGCCATGCACATCGTCCTGCATGTCGCTCCATGTAGCGTGGAGTTACGCAGGACCATTGGCAGTGTTTTGTGATGTGCACATCGTGCTGTCACCACAACAATGACACCATGGTGGTGTGTGCATCTATCCCCCAATTTCACTGCCATGTGCCTGTCATGAAACTTACCAAGCAGCCAGGCACGTCATCCTTCATGTCGCTCCATGTAGCGTGGTAGCGTGGAGTTCCGCAGGACCATTGAGTCATCTGTTGATCCAGGATATCGGTCACAACAATGTGTGATGATCTTGCTGGTGTCACATACCATCTGTATATTGATGTGATGGTATTGCTTGCGGTTGTGGTACGCCACCTCCATGGCATGCGGGGCCACCAACTCCATGTGGGTGCAGTCGAGGGCACCTATACAATTTGGCATGCCTGCCATTGCATGGAAGGCAACTTTTGTATCAAAAATCTCCTGGGGATTCCGCGGTAGGGATATGTCGTCCCTTGTGTGCTTCAGGAGGGCATCCAGCGCTTGGTTCAGCATGCGAGAAAATAAGGGTTGTGATTATGCCATGCATGTGCCCCACTGTGTGCTGGTAGGTGCATGGGGCAAGGAAGTGGAGCAACGACACTACTTTCAGTAGAGAGGGGATGGCGGTGCATATTTCAATGAGGCTGACAATGTCGTCGTGTATCATGTCCACGATGGTGGTGATGGTGTCCCGGTCCAGACGGTACAGGGTGTGGATCTGCTCAGGGGTTAGGTTGAACGGACTGGCTCTGATGTGAGGGATTGGGGGCTGCCTGCGTGGTACCACTGGCTGCACTGGTGGGGTGCTGGGCCTGGCTCACCCTATATCTCCTCCTGCGTCTCCTCTGTGGTGCCTGCTGTTATTGTTGTTGCTGGTGTAGCAATGGAAGCATGTCCTCCATCCCAAGTATTGCTACTACTAGTGGAATCATTTTGGTGTGGGAAGGGGTGTGGTTTGTGGGTGTGCTCCTTTTGTGCTGGCCCAGACTCCATTGCCTCCACCTGTGCTGACTGTGTGCACCTGTGGCAGTTGGGAACACTGCACATAGCAGTTTATGGGTGCTTTGCAATGCCAGTATTGCCGGAATGCTGGTATCCTCTATTAGCGCCTTCATGATGCCAGTATTTGCATGTCAGCCTGACTTGTGATGTCCTCCTGTTAGCGGCATCCGGGTATTGCCGGCCTGAAGGCCCGCGTGCCCACGCCCTTGCTGCTATTAGAGGCACCGTTATTAGCAGTGCCTCTAATACCGGGTTCTTAGGTCGGAATAGCCCGGAGCGGTATGCGATGCTGGTTTACCGGCATCGTTTTTCCATTACCTCCAACCTCGTAATGACCCCCATTGTGTATAGGTACTATATAAATAAACTATCATATCATATCATATCTTTACAAATAAAGCAGTGTCCTACCATTCCTGGAAACTGTGTGTCTTTACTTCACTTATTTAATACAAGTGAAGATCCACAGCAATCTACTTTAGGTATGATAGACCATAGGAGCAAAACCTTTCTCATTCCAGAGCTGGCCAATTCCCTACCCCACACAAAGATGGCATAAATATTCATCCTGTACTTCCATACAGATAAGAAGACAAATGTTATATGGAAAGTTTTATAGGAGGCAAACAAAGTTGTCCTCAGTACAAATGCCTAAATTACCTTGACCAGTCTTCAAAGGCGTGGATATTCATAATTTTTAAAAGATTATCTACACGTCGCAAAATCCACCACGAAAAAGAGAGACCCTATTCACTAGCCAGAAAAAGCAGGAAAACCAGATTTGCAATGGTTAAAATACTGCAACTAGTAAGAACGGTTCCATGTGTTAAAATCACGGCCAAAAAATGCTGGCGAAAAGGCTGTGTTTTTGCAGCTGCAATCCATATAATGGATGCGGGGGACATCCCCGCAACCCCCGGACTCATTATACCATTTAAGGCGAGCGGGGGCCATCCACGCAACCTCTGCTCCCCTAAATGGTATAATGGGGTACACCTTTACGGGGTCAAACCACAGTATTTTTTCCGCGATTTATTTGTACAGACTACTTTTTTGCCTCGATTTTATTACTGCATTCCGTAAGAACATGATCAGACCTGTGCCCACCAACAGACTGAAAAGTATAATAATAATGGAGACTTTCTGTCATGCTTCTGCACTCCTTATGTTGAGAAAACAGAGATGTTGAGGATAAGGGAGGGCATGTGTCAACAAATGTTTGCCAGAACAAGACGAATGACTTGACATACCTGTATGTTTTTGCCTGTGTTATTGGCCAGCTGACTTGGGTTGTGGCTCCACAGAGCATAGAAGGGATGGTAAACCAAACAACAAGTTGACCTTCTGAGCTGTGTTCTGTGAGCTGAGGACAATGTGAAACCCAGCTGAGCCACTGATTTATAGAAACCAGGCTTGGTAGGGTCCGCTATCTGGATTGAGCTATGCCACAGAGGGACAAATGACAGACCTAGAGAAGCACAAAGTTGGTGTTTCTGCAATGAGGCAGATGCGCTGAGAGAAAGGGAATTAAGCCAAAAACAACATATTCTGGGAGTAGCAGTCCAGACACTTCACAGTAGAGGAGAAGAGGGTCTGAGAAAGAGAAATGGGTAGGTAGCATTGTGAGATTGAAGGTGTTTAGATGGATTTCTGAACTCTGACCTGGTGGGCAGAGGTTCAGAAGGCCAACCTAGTTTCTTGGAGCAGGGTAACCATCTGGACAATCCAAACCAATTAAGGCAGCATTGGCGGCACATCAAGACTAGGTCTCAGGAGTGGTGAGGGTGATCGAAAGCCCACAATGAGCACACAGTAAACAACACTACAAAGTACTCTGTCAGGTGTATATCAATAATACGTATGCATTTATTAAAGGCCTTTTAAATCAAACACGAGCAAAGATCAGCAGTAATACTTAAACCAAAACAACAGTACGATAAAACATATATACAGATACCATTGGCCTAAAGGATTGGCACACAGTAAGTGTCCACACCTGTAAGGAAAGGGACCAAACAGTGCAAATATACTTTAGGCAGTCCTTCACTTTATCAACCCTATCTGAGAGGCAGTTCAATCCCTAAGAAGAGTAGAGCCTTATGCTCAAAAGTACTTTCGGATGCAGGTGCACAAGATCGTGCATTTGGGCAAAAACGGGGTCTCTTGCAGAGGCTCTAGCATCTCAGGAAGGCAGGAGAGGCAGTAAAGAATAAGTTCCCACTATTTGAGGAGGGTCCCCCCAAGAGGGCAGAAGAGGTTGCAATAGTTGGGAATAGGACAGTAGCGCAGGCTACCTCAATAAAGAAGAGTGGGCCTCAGGGGACACTCGTGCCTAAAAATGGATGGATGCGCCAGTGGCCAACAGTAAGGGTTGCAAGTACTCACTGACCCAAGGCACACTCTGGACCAATCTTCGGCAGTCGTGTCCACTTCAAGAGTTCAAATGCTGCAATTGTGCGGCTCTGCGTCTTTCAGTGGCTGATTTCAAGAGATGATTGAGTAGCGGGACAGTGACAATTTCTCCTCTCTTGGTGAAGGGATCAACTCAATTTCACTGCAGCTCATCTCAGGGCAAAGGGGGGCACAGCAGCAGCGCACCCCGATGTTCGTCATCATGGCTGGGCGACACTGTGACCGCATGCATCGGGTTCAGGCGTACACTCCTAATTCCAGGTCTAGGGCGCCTAGGTGTATGAAACTCAGTGGGAGAGTGCCTTACACACAGTGCTTACAATCTCCAAAATCTCAAGAGTCAACTTGAGACAGTAGCGGTTCAAGAGTAAAGGTCCTGCGCAAGCTGGTCAGTTCACTGGTTGGCACAGGAAACCAGTGAACTGACCAGCTGAGAAAGGCTTGCTTGCAGGCTAAGTGTCATGATCTCTGCTTCCAAAAGGTCAGGGTTTTCCAACTCCCTTGGAAGCAGATCCATAACCCAGGTTCCGAGTGCCAACCAGTCCCAATTGGGACCTTTTGGACCCAGTCCTGGCGCCAGTGGAACCAGGCTCATAAATATGCCCAGTCCCAGCGCTGGAAGCGCCGGGCTCATAATGCTTGGGTGGACTTACCTGCAGCAGACCATGCTGCTTACTTGCCTGCCAGTTGAGTCTCTGATCCTCTTCTGTTTGGAACTACTTTTCCTGTTGGGTGGGGCAGGAGCCACTCCCTAGATTCAGAACACTGGAACTCTTCTGGAAAGCAGGAACTCTTTTCTTACCTAGGCGTGGCTGTGGAAGGAGACACCTAAGCACTACAGGAGGCTATTTAAACCACACCCGATGGATGAATCTTGCTTTGCGTTATTCTGCATCCTCAGCAGCAGAACGCTCATCGTGTCTTCTGCATCTGATCCTAGGCCTAAGGAAAAAGGCTTACCATTCTGAATCCAGTCTTCAGCAACACCTATAAAGACAAGAAAGAACAGGTTAGCATTACGGTCTTCAGTGACAGCTCTTCACTTACCTGGTCCATCGGCTGTCACCAACGCCTCGCTCTGCATTCCGGCATCTGAAAGACAAAGGCTTACCTACTCTTCGTGCGCTCCGGAGGTCTTCACACTGCATGTGTCTTCAGTGACAGCTCTTCACTTACCTGGTCCATCGGCTGTCACCAACGCCTCGCTCTGCATTCCGGCATCTGAAAGACAAAGGCTTACCTACTCTTCGTGCGCTCCGGAGGTCTTCACACTGCATTCCGGCATCTGAAAGACAAAAGCTTACCAACTCTTCGCACGCTCCGGAGGCCTTCGGCGCTGCATCCCGCATCTGAAAGACAAAACAAGGTGCGTTTAAAGACATTGGGGAACTTTAATACTCACGTGCCATTACTCCTTTCCACATCTAACCCAGTGGGTATTCCGGCACCCTGCAGCCGCCCCGAACTTGTACCTGCAAAATAAAAAGACAGTTAGAGCGCATCGTGAAGCAGGCAACAAGCGCTTACTTACGTGCTTCCAGGCGCTTCTATTCATCACACGGGCTCCATCTTCAACTCACTTCAGCCCGCCATCCGCCATCGCCGGAACCCTGCAAAACAAGAGACATCATTACTAAAGACTTTAAAGACATTAGAATTACTCGAAACTTACCGTTCGTGCAGTAAATGACGGACAGCAGTCCTCTGAAGTCAAGAGGCCTGCTCCCCTTATCCAGTGAAGAAACTGGTTACAGCACCCTGCCTCGAGGCAGATGGAGAGCACGGCGTTCACTTACCTAAGGTGAGAGCGTTAACCTTTGGGGTTCTACAGGAGAAGAGAAAGGGAAGAAGAGAGAGACATTCAATAACCCAGTTCATTAATCCCACATTTTCTATCTGCAGACATCTTACCCTTCGAGCCAGACATACAGTGCACAGAGGTCCAGCCCAAAGAGCCAGCCGTGTGTTACACATCACCTTTGAAGATACGGTATACGCCCAGTCAAGACCGGCGCCTCTACGGGAATCAGGTGAGCGTTACACTAAGGTGGAGGTGCCGTGAAGAGTTGGTCCCACTATTCAATGGGTTAAAACACCTTTGCAGACCTTCTAAGTTCGATCAGAGGCAGAGGGGTCCTGCAGGACAACAGTGGGCTCAGTTTACCAAACCTTCCAGCGGGTCACCACCGGTTCCTCGACTCAGCTTCTTAGTTTCAGGATGCTTGAATCCTATCCTAGGTTCAGTGAGATCGACCTGGTATGGGTGTTTGGGCCCTTCTATTATCCAGAATCTCCTTTGCACCAAAATGAAGAGGACTCAATGGGAGACCTGCTCACATACAGCCATGCCAGATGTAAATCAATCACGGACCACTGTGGTCCCAGTCATTCACAGCACACCAGACTCTCCGGCACCCAATATGTGTATTGGAAATAGACAGTCCAGCCGACATCCTGGAGGCACACACCCAAGGCATGCAGAAGCCTGTGAAAGCTTGGCGTTTCGCGGGAGAATGCATGACCAAATAAGGACTGTCCCGGGTCTGCTTGACCTGGGTAAGGCAAAGGGACAAGATGTCTAAAGGACACAACAAAGGACCTTGTTGAAGGGCCATTTTGGGGCCAAGCCACTGTCCAGAGCCAAATACGGTAAACACGATATGGACCGAAAGAAAGGGTTACAAATATATGAAAAATAACAGCTGCCACCAGCTCTGCCCAAGGCACATTTGTGATTTGTACTTCTACCGAAAAAAACCTTTGAGGGTGTCTATGGCCTTAAAAACGAAAGGAAGACCCCAGCGTACTTTACTGTAAGGTACTCTGTGCACTGGTAAAATGTTGCAAAGAACTTGCAACAAAATTAAAGGCTAAGGGAAACAAAGTCTCCCAGTACTGACTGTCTTTAAGGGCATGTCAGTTTCCCCATAAAGTGAGCGAAAACCCAGCGGAGTGCAGCAGAAGGCTGTGCTCCACTGGCAAATGTCAGGCTTGGATGGTCATACAAAAGATAAAAAGTTGTGGGGTTCCCAACTGAGGGAAAATTACACATAGAGTTACAGTCTAGACAATCCTCAGTGGAGCACAAGAGAAGCACTAAGAGGCATAGAGAAACAAGCAGTGCTGAGAGACTTTAAGCAGGCCAAGGTGATTTGCAAGCTGCCATTTATCCACACACATCCCAAAGGTGTACAAGAATCAATGATTGAGATGCCTCAGCCCCATCAGTCCTGTGAGAACGTATAAAATGACCAAAGAAAATAATTGGTTGTAGGTTGTGGTCCTAAGGCTTTACCAGCCGAAATGTATCGCACTGGGAGGCCTCAGAAGAACAAATGGGTACTGTCTTCTTGGAGATGGAGGCTTGTCATTCCTCAATGTGGTAGAGAAAGACAGGGCTAATGTGAAGTGTTCAATGGAAGTTGTGGCCCTAACACTTCAAAAAGCAAAGTGTGTGGTGCTGAGAGGCTTCAAGAGACCAAAGTTATCTGTTGTCTGGGAGTTGGAGTTCTGGCACTCTCCAATGTGGCATATTAATTTTCTGGGAGTGAGAAAGCGAGCCAGTGGGAAGTGTTTGTTGGATGTTGTGGTTTGAAAAAAGTGCGTGTAGCACAGAGAGGTGTCAAGAAAGCCAATATAAACTGTTTTCTCTTTTGATAGAAGTGCTGAGGGAGAGAGAACCAGTGAAGTAGCCTAGAAATAAGCCAAAGTGAAATGTCTTTGGGGAGTTGAAGTCCTATCCATCCCCAGCGTAGTGCAATTACCATTGAGAAAGTGGTAGTGTCTAATAGACTAGCCGAGTCATTCCTTGAAAAGGAGTGCTGTGGTGAATGAAATGTGAATGATAGTACTCTTTGGATATAAGCAATCAATCAGGGTGGTGCAGTCTAGTACACAAATATCTTATTATTTCTTAGTTTATGTTGTCAATTTACTATTTATTTATTTAATGGATTCAGGTTTTACATTAAAAGCTTTCACAAAATTCATTCGTAAATAGATACAGTGAGGAGCCAGGAATGAGACGCAGACACAGAGGACTCATGATGATTGATATAGACTTATTGAAATGATAATGGGGTTGGAAAATGCCTCACTGTCCTTAATCTAGGCAGTAATTCCCTACCTCAACCAAAACTAAGGGTCTGTCAAGTGTCAAGATATTCAAAGCAAAAATGGCCTATGTCTGAAATCCTATCCTAGCCCTCGCATTCTAAAACTAAATCTAAAGTGTGAAGGGTATTGTCTTCGACTTAGAAAGTGCGCACATGTTCACGTTCAACAAAAGGTATAACTCCAACAAAAGTTCCAAATGGATAATGGTCACAGTTCCAGCGAGAATGACTCTCTTCCCCAGGATTCTCTCCACCAAAACTAAAGTTCGAAGAATAACCAAGTTCTTTATAGTCCAAGATGATTCCCCCTCTTCTTGTGTTGCAAATCACTCCAGGGGAAATGACTCCCTCTCCCAGGCCTTTTCCCACATTCAATATATTACCAATCTTAAGTGCATTAGTCCTCCTTAGGATTCTCTTTCCAAGATAACACAACTTGGGTGCAGTTCCCCGACTCACAAAACACCTGGTTTATTCCCCAGCAGGTTTTCTTGTAGAGTTCCTTTACACAATTTTGGGTGCAGTCCCCAGACTCACAAAACACCTGGAATACTCCCCTGCCAGTTTCTCTCATACAATTCCTTATGGGTAGGAATCCCAGATCCGCTCTTCGCCTGGTATACTCTCGAGCCAGGACTTTGTTACAATCTCTCTTTCTCATTCAATACAAGAGGGCCTGGGTCTTCCCCAAGTTACTTCATGGCAAAGTACTGTGACAATGAAGATGACCCTGATTCCAATGGGGATCACTCACTTTCCCACTCTTGGCAACCAAGTCACTCTTTCAGGGTTTCTTTGCCTTTGTTTCGGCATCCCCTTCTGCCATCTGGGTTCACCGACATAATCTGCGTTCTCTCACTACAATCGTACACATTTGGGTACTCTCCTCAGTATCAGCTGGACTCAGGCGGCTTTCCCCAGTCAGCGGCATGAAGCGTTCTCGGTCCTCACATTGGAACTAAGCCCATCCTGGCTTCCAGTTCCCGCTGCAACTTCCTTCTTCTTCGGGTGCTTCCACAGTCAACCAGTCCTGCTTCCCTACACGGCTAGTCCGGAGCTGGCCTCTGCACTTTTCCTCTCACCGGCAGTGCTCTGCATCCAAGGCTCTTGGCCCGTCTACTTCCTAGTTCGCCACACCAGCTAGGAGTGCTTGGGTCAGCTCCCTCTCTCGCTGCCTCCACTAGCCTGCCTTCGAGGTGTGTTCACGGACTGGGACACCGTCTGCACTGCACTGCAGCCAGTGTCCTGTGTCGGCCTACAAGCCCACACTTGGAAAAGGAACATCTCTCCATCTTTCAGTGGTGGCTGATTTAAACTCCCACCTCCATGCTGGAAGGTGTCTTGTACTGATCACATTCTTCACAACACCAGACTGTGCATTATGGTTCATACTCTTTCTCATGGCAGTCCTCTTCTTTGTCTCAGTACATGCTGTTTTACTAAATGCAGAATGTTCATATATTCTGTCAGCAGCTTTTACAGGATGTTGAAGGGGGTTCTTACAATGTGCCTTTAAGGCATGGGAATGGAGGGGATATCTCAAAAGGAAAATGGGGATACCATGTCTCATCGGATGATTCGTGTCCATCCCTATGCAGGTCGCCTCCCCTCATGTGATCCTCCCTCGCATAACCATCCCCAGGGTCAGGATCAGTTAGTGGCTGCCATCCCGTGCCTCATGTGGAGAGGCTACCTCCGGAAAAGGTGTGATGGCCTCATCAGATGCATCACAATGTAAATCATAAAATAACCGCTTATACAAAACACATACACATCTTATAAATACCCAACATTAACTCAATCTAAAAATATGCAGGCATGTATTTTCTAAATTAACAAGGGGGTCCTGGGAGTCCCTCTGCCAGACATTAGTCCTGGTTACGAGAGACTTACCCAGAGTCTTTAGCTCACTATCTTTCAAAGAGAAGAAATATCCAAAGCATATGAGTCTTTGTCCTGCGGCAGTCCAGCACCGAAATGCAATGCAATTCTCCTCTGAACGTGTGAGCTAAAGAATCTGGGTAAGGCTCTCTCAGCCAGGACTAATGTCTGTCGGAGAGACTCCCAGGACCCCCCCTGTTAATTTGCATAATTTAAGTAGCTATGGGTCTCACCCTAAGTTACTAGGGGAATCCAGACGTGGACCCCTTGCTCACTATTCTTAGAGAAGCACAGCTCCACCCTACTGACAAGGTCCAACAAGTCCGAAACACGTGTCTGGGGTTGCTGCTGGTAATCTTGTTCAGAGGAGAATTGCCTAGCATTTCGGTGCTGGACTGCCCCAGGGTAGGACAAAGACTGATATGTTTTGGACATTTCTCCTCTGTGAAAGATAGTGAGCTAAATAATCTGGGTAAGGCTCTCGCAGGCAGGACTAATGTCTGGCAGGGAGACTCCCAGGACCCCCCCTTGTTAATTGGCATATATTTTCTTAAAAGCATGCATTTGCTAGAAAGCTCACACCACAACCCCTTAATCCAACAATCATTAACAATTAGTTCTCCAAACTTAATAACAGTTTAGTTTGGGAAGAAATGTTGCTCAATTGTGCAAAAATGTCTTTTAGAAATGCAACTAACTCAATTAAGAGTGCTAAATGCTTAGTTGTTCGCAATCGTCTCCACAAATTATATGAGAAGACAGCTGAGGGCGTATACGTAAAATGATTATAATAGAACGTGCGTCTTGCCAAAAATGTTTCATATTTCAAAATTAAGTGTTGCAATGTCTCTCCTCTTCCCTCTCCATAATCTAAAAGTCCGACAGGCACCATGTAATCCTATGCGTGGCCCTGCCACTTCCAAAGTTTGCAGACAATTCAATATAAAACAGAAGAGTCCAATCCTAAAATCCCTCCAGTGGACCATAGAAACATATTCTTGGGGTACTAAGCCATAGCCTTATTAAAAAATTCCTTCTATAACTTCAGTCTATCCAGAGATACCAGACAGACTACTTGATCCCATCCTTTTTTATTTTAAATAATTATAAATCCTTTGATTCAGAGTTTGACGGCTCTCTTAATAATTCCACTCACTCCTTCATAAACTCATTAAGAGATTTATCTGTTTGTAGATCTTCCCCCAAATCGGCAAACCGATTGTACCCTTTCCCTCCTCTTATTTTACAATATAGGCGCAATGTATTCACTTTGAGTGTAAGCCACGAGGACACAAGACCTAATTCTAGACAAATTTTCCCGATAGGGTCTGACTGAGGCAACTTCAAAACTGCATGCCATATTTTCCCTCAGTGGAGTTTATCCACGTTTTCAAACATTTGGGCAACAACTCAAATAAAAAATGGAAGGAGAAACTTTAGCCCTAAAATAATCAAGCAGAGTTAGTAATGAGTAAAAACAAAATTTCCTTTGTTTAATTTTAAAGTAAAGGCCTCTGCTTTTGCCTCCAGTTTTTCTTTCACAAGGGATGCCTGCCTTTTAGTTGCAAAAATAAACCACATGTAAACTATATCATCAACCTCCTCTATCTTGTTAAAATTGATATGCGTGTCAAACTGTCTTTTGTAGACTGATTTATTAGTAGCCATAATATACAAATTCCTGGGGTTCACCAGCAAGTTGTTTTAGCAGCATATTAGTAGCCATAATATACAAATTCCTGGGGTTCACTAGCAAGTTGTTTTAGCAGCATATTTCCCCATACACTACAGTCTTCTTTGCAACCCTGTTGTCATTACGTCCAGCAAATAAAGTAATCGGCATAGGCCATACAGCCTACTTCCAAAGACCCAACTTCTGGAGGAAAATGGGAAACCCCCCCAACATTCCTGCTTTAAATCAGAGACATACATGTTAAAAAGGCACCATAATCTGCCATCTAGGAGTGGCATCTAGGGCATAGCACACATCCTTGCCTACGCCCTACTTCCACCCCTTTGTGCCGGGATAATAAGCCTTTGAGTGCAAACTTACTTTAAGTTTATTATTAGAGTGGAACAGCAAGAGCATATTAAACAAGCCATTGTCAAGCTCAACTTTGTCCTCAACATTTGCCTATCCACTCTATCGGACGCAGAAGTCCTATCCAAACTGGCCAGATATAGGGGCTTCCCATTACCAGTTGTTCTATTTCCTAACATTAAAGAAAGTATGAGGCCACTTAAGGAGGTTCCCATCCCTTTTCTGAAGCCGGTTTGAAACAGGCTTATTCTCTGGGTATCTTCTATCCAGCTAATCAAATCTTGCAACTCAAAACTAGCCAATATTTTGCACAAGCTGTCATTTAATGAAATGGGTCGATAATTACTGAGCGAGGACTGAATTCCTTTTTAAAAATAGGCACAACAATCGAACATGACCATGACTCCGGAAACCTTAGGTTTTGTGTTGCTTCAATTATCCCATGTTATGTATCCCGCCGCCACAGCATGGAGGTTGCCTGCGCTCCTCATCTACCTAGCATCTACTATCTTTCCCTGGTGCCATCCAGCAGCTCTCATGGAGAGGTAAGCCCTCCTCTGGGCTTGTGTGCACTTTCTCTATTTTCATCATGTGCATTTTCTGCACTATGGCAGAATTGTGTGATTGCAGTTCTTGCCTGCATTCCAAGAACTGGATGCCTCTTTATTGGGGCAAACACGTGGGTGCACACTCAGCGCCATTACCTTTGGTGTTTTTGCATCTCTTCATGATGGCCACCTCATCCTTGGCACCGGAGTGCCTTCGAGGGCTGCACAGGTTGCCATGGTGATTGAGTGTAAATAAAGATCATGATTGATTGCCCTGTCATTCTTCAAGTCAATTGGAAGCCGCCAGGCGAAGAAAGCTGGTCTCCAGCAAAGTCCCTTCCTTCCTGTACCCACAGCGTGGAGGTCACCTGCAGCTCCTCATTTACCCAGCATCTACTATCTTTCGCTGGTGACATCCAGCAGCTCTCATGAAGAGGTAAGCCCTCCTCTGGGCTTGTGTGCACTTTCTTTATTTTCATCATGTGCGTTTTCTGCACTATGGCAGAATTGTGTGATTGCAATTCTTGCCTGCATTCCAAGAACTGAATGCCTCTTTATTGGGGCAAACACGTGTGTACGCACTCAGTACCATTGTTGCGTCTCATCACGATGGCTACCCTCATCCTCGGCACAGGAGTGCCTCTGAGGGCTGCACAGGTTGCCATGGTGCTTTGGTGTAAACACAGCTCATGACTGGTTGCCCTGCCATTCTTCAAGCCAATTGGAAGCCGACAGGTGAGGAAAACCGGCCCCCTCAGCAAAGGCCCACCCAGAAGGCCCCTGTCTGAGCCTGTCCCTTTCTTCCTGTATCCCGTGGCCACAGCGTGAAGGTCGCCTGCAGCTCCTCATATACCCAGCCATCCAGTGGCTCCCATGAACAGGTAAGCCCTCCTCTGTGCTTGTGTGTGCTATCTCTATATTACTCATGTGCATTTTACGCACTACGGCAGAATTGTGGGATTGCATTTCTTGCCTGCATTCCAAGAACTGGATGCCTCTTTATTGGTGCAAGCACATGTGTGTTCACTCAGCGCCATTGCCTTTGGTGTTTTTGCATCCCTTCATGAGGCCGCCCTCATCCCAGGCACTGGAGTGCCTCCAAGGGCTACACAGGTTGCCATGGTGCTTTGGTGTAAACGAATCTCATGATTGGTTGCCCTGCCATTTTTCTAGCCAATTGGAAGCCGGCAGGCTAGGAAAGCCAGCCCCCAGCAAAGGCCGCTGTCTGAGCCTGTCAAACCGTCAAGGGGCACCTCTCCTTATAAACCTTCCAAACTTTTACAACTTATGGTTTCATGGAACTCCCACTTGCCTCGGTTAGCTGCCATGAGGCACACTGCTCCATACTTGTTGCCTGAACACTATCCCTATTTCTAATACTGTTGTGTGCCTTTTCCTCTCTGCCCATCAATACCTCTCTGTCAACCTCTCCCTATAACACCACTATGTTATGCATGCCTTAGAGTGCCTTGTCAAAAAAATCGAATTGGTGTTCCTACATCTGTGCAATCCTTTTCGTTTTGTACTTAGAGTGTCTGCCTGGTAAATCGAAAGTAGGTGTTCCTACATCTGTGCAATGTAATAAACCAAAGGGTGTCTCACCTACTAGTCCGTGGGGATCTCTCTTTCTCTCTCAAGTAGCCTGCGCACAGCCATTGCCTTTGGAGCCAGACCCTGGGGGTGGACCAGTGCTGGAGGATCACCTGGGTGAGGGGTCTTTGGGTAGTGAGGGTGAAGTAAACGATGGTGAGATGCGGTATTCCCCCGTTTCCCGTACCCATGCCCCATCCTATTTTATAAGATTCTCCAATGTTCCAACACCCCCTGCCCCCTTCTGCACAAACATTGGGCCGAGGAAGAGGATGACTGAGGGTAAAGAGGCTAACCCTTACATATCTCATTGGACATGTCTTGCTAATCGGGTCAGGCAAAGTCAGACATGTGACTTTAATCACATACATCTCATACCCCTTAGCTCTCCCCACACGGATAAAAGGCGGAACATTAGAGACACACTCTTAGCAAGGTGCAACACGAGAAGGAGCAGATCTTCCG
The DNA here is from genome assembly GCF_040938575.1 of Ambystoma mexicanum. Classification (NCBI taxonomy): domain Eukaryota; kingdom Metazoa; phylum Chordata; class Amphibia; order Caudata; family Ambystomatidae; genus Ambystoma; species Ambystoma mexicanum. Next base: position 526,566,102 of record NC_090940.1, read on the forward strand.
GGGCGAAGGCAAACCTACTGGAGCAGGATGACCGATTAAGGGACTAGAGCAAAGGGCAGAGAAACCATGAAGTTCCTGCAGGAGGTCATTGCCTCCGAAGAGCTGTAAAAGATACACGGAGAAGGCCAAATCCCAGACAAGAAGACTGCATTGTGTTTCAAAGGCGCCAGCACCCTCCCTGGTGAACGACTGAGTTGGGGAGGCGAGGTCAAGCCTTTGGTATTAACCTTGACTTGTGAATTAAAATCACAAAGACAAGAAAGGAATGCACATAGCTTATTTGGTGAGCGACATGAAAGGCCTGTGTATCTTAAGGAAAGATTGTAGTTGCAACAGTATGTCAAAGTGGAAGGCTGCAAGCGTGTTCATAAGACGCGAAGTAAAGCGGACCTGTGGTGAACTTTAAATTACCAATAACTATGAAGCCAGTGATACAGAGTAGTGGAGTGGTCCAGCGAAAGTAAGGGGAAGGGAATCCCTAAAGAATGTGAATTATGCTTGGGGAAAGGAACCCCTGCAAGTGCTGTGATTGCAAGGTCCGAGCACGACTGAGAGAGATCTATGCTGAATCAGGTACATTTTGGTTGAAAGGTCCGAGCCCCGATCGAGGGAGACCTACATGAACTTTTTGCTTTGAGAGGTTTGAGCCTGACTGAGGGAGACCTGAGTGAAAATTTGTGGAACTGTAAAAGAACTTTTTAAAGCTGGAATTACAGACTTTAACTTGGAAGGCCAGACGACTTCAATCCACATTTTGAACTGCCTTTGTTTTGAGAACCTTAGCCAGAGTGTGTCGTCCTGTCTATGGGGGCCTCCTTACTCCGTGCTGTCCAAGGTTGGGAGAGGAGCTGACTCCGCCATCTTGATCCTTTGTTGTAACACTGATTTTCCTTTGCATACACGTTTCCCTTTTCACACTTTTTGTATAAGACATAAGGCAGGGAGTAGCTTTTGTTTGTATAGTCCATTTTGATTTGACAGAAACTGACTAGGACTATGTTTTCTTTATTATTAGATGGTAGAGATTACTCCCATCATAGCTATAGGGCAAAACAGGAGTTTTCCCAACCCCCGAAAATTGAAGAAAGGTTTTGATCTTGTACCTTTTGTGTCAGTGTCATACTTGTGATGCCATGCCTCCCTTACATATATGTCAGTAGTGGGATACGACTCAATTGGGACAAATTGGGGGACCCTAAAATTCCAGAATCTTAGTCACAGAGCCTCAGACCCCTCTACCTCCACAAAAGAATCTTTAGGCTTTGATATTTGTAGCAATAGAGAAGCCACTATCCCTCCCGGGAAAAGAGGGATGATTCCTGCTTACTTAGTTCTAATACCCCCTGCGAGTTGTTATATAAGATTGGCCCCAAAATCTGGCCTACTCTGCACATTTGGTCTAGATGTCCTAGCAGGCGTTATAGATCCAGACTTTTAGGGAGATCTACAAGTTCTCTTACAGAACCATGGCGAGACCCCATTTGAAAAACGTCCTGGGTATAACATTTTACAGGGAATTCTTGAGAAAGCTCTATTTCCCCATTTTAAGGAAGAAATTGACCCAGAGGAAACTGAGAGGGAACTTGAGCTTTGGAGAGGCCGATGAGATACGTACCATCGAAGTAAAAAAGGAAGAGGAACCTACCATCCTTCCCGACCTAGCCTTTGCCCAGTGAAATGATGCAGTACTCGCAGAAGCTTTCTCACAAGTGATTCCTGAGGGAGAAGGACAAGAAAATGGGAGCCCCTTTTTCTTCCTGGTACAGGGATTTTTATATAGAAGGGAAACCTCCAGGGAAGGCCTAAATCAGACTCAATTAGTAATACCCAAAACCCATTGCAAGATCGTGCTAAAGATTGGACACACTCATTTGACAGGGGGACACTTGGGACAATCTAAAACCCAAGCTCACATCAGTGGGAAATTTTATTGGCCAGGTATCCATGCTGACATAAAGAACTTCATTCAGACATGTGAGATATGCCAAAAAACCGGCTCACATATTCCCCTTACTACCCCTCTACACCCATTATTGATAATAGAAGTCCCTTTTTCTGGAGTCAGGATGGATATCATTGGACCGTTGGAAACATCTAAACTGGGCAATAAATATTTTATCATAATTGTTGATTACGCTACCCGTTACCCAGAAGCCTTCCCCATGCAGAACAACACAACCCAGAAAATGTTAAAACAGCTGTTGTCATTTTTTTTCTAGGGTTGGTTTCCCCAGAGAAATTCTAACGGATCAGGGATCCAATTATTTGAGTAAGCTCATGGGTGAAGATAAGGAATTACTACACATTACCACCTTAAGAACCTCAGTTTACTACACCCATACAGACAGATTGGTAGAGAGATTTAATAAGACCCTCAAAATGATTGTGGGAAAGTTAGTAGAGGAGGAGGGGAAGGACTAGGATCGTATGATCCTGTGGGCCCTATAAGCAGTAAGAAAGATCCCTCAGGCATCCACTGGTTTCTCCCCTTTTGAGTTACTCTATGGCAGAGAACCAAGAGATGTTTTAGACATGCTCTGGGAGACCTGGGAAGAAAGAGAACAGGTGCCAATCCCCCTCTCACAGACAGCTACCCGATGGCGAGAGCAGATGAAACTCATCTGGAGTCTAGTCCACACTCATATGGAGAAAGCTCAAGCCCAACATACATTTAGCTATGACAAGAAGGTACATCTAAGGTCATTATAGTAGGACAGAAAGTGTTAGTCCTTTTACCTACTTCTGAAAATAAACTTGTTATAAAGTGGCACAGGCCCTATGAGGTACTAGAGCAAACAGGAACCTTTACCTATAAAATAGCCCAAAACCGACAGAATGCAAAAGGCCCACCTCTACCTCGTAAATCTCCTGAAAGAGTGTAAGGAAAATCCATCCGCTACCACCTCCTCTAGATTGTCTTGTTTGGTACCCGAGGAGATACACAACTCCAAACGTATTCCTCAAGAACTAAGAATAAGCAAAAGGATTTGAATGACCTTATTACTGCATTCCCTGATGTAGTTTGTGAAAAACTAGGGCGAGTGCATGGTACTTACCATTATATCAGAACTCCCCTATTGTATTGGTGACTAAACCTGATCACTCTTGGAGGTTTTGCGTCGACTTTAGGCAGGCCAACGCCATCGCTGCCTTCGATGCCTATCCTATGCCACGTATCGATTATTTAATAGATAAACTTGGAAATGCCACCTTCTTGTCAACCCTAGATTTAACCAAAGGATATTGGCAGTTCCCTGTGCATGGACCTGACAGGGAAAAAAATGCTTTCTCAACGTCATTAGGGCTATTCCAATTCAAAGTCCTTCCCTTTGGATTGCATGGGGCTCCAGCAAATTTTCAACGACTCATGGACAGGATATTACAGCCTTATTCCAATTTATGTGGGGCCTTTATTGACAACCATCATTTTTAGTAAAACTTGGGAAGACCATCTTTTCCATCTTTCTACTGTTATGAGAACCCTCCGAGAGGCCGGCTTAACTGCCAACCCAACAAAATGTAAGCTGGCCCAGTCAGTTGTGAAATTCCTAGGCTTCTTTGTAGGGAATGGCAGTGGCCAGCCCCAGCAAGAGAAACTGTAAACCGTCCTAGCTGCTCCCATGCCCAAGACTAAGAGAGATTTGGGGGCATTCCTAGGATAGATTGGATATTATCATAGGTTTATCCCAAATGTTTCAGACAAAACTGAAACTTAGAAATGAGGAACCATAGAAAATGTGTTGGACTGATGAGGATGATGCTTGTTGCAATAAACTGAAACAAACCTTATGCCAAAATCCAATACTAAAGTAGTAGACTTCTCGAAGGAATTTGTATTACAGACCGATGCCTCCCTCGCTGGAATATTAGCAGTAGTATTGCAAATACACAATGGATTGGAACATCCCATCCTCTCACTTGTCATATACTCTTCTCCTGAGAGAAGAACTACTCTGTGTTGGAGCTGAAAGCCCTTGCCATCAAATGGGCAATTGTCCATCTTAGATAGTACCTTCTAGTGAGAAAGTTCACACTCATCACTGACCACTCATCTTTGGTATGGATAAATCAATGAAAGGACTCTAACCCTCTAGTCATGCAATGGTTCTTAGACCTGCAACCTACTGTTTCACTGTGGAACACTGAAAAGGTAAAGAACAGGGGAACGTTGATTTCATTTCCCGGTTTCCCTGCAAAACAGATGCAGCTACATCGCATAGGGGATGTGAGAAACCAAAGGGTGTCTCACCTACTAGTGCCCAGGGATCTCTCACTCAGGTGGCCAGGGCACGGCCATCGCCTTTGGATCCAGATCCTGGGGGTGGATCAGTGCGGGAGGATCATCTGGTTGAGAAGTCTTCGTGGAGTGAGGGTGAGGTAACCGATGGTGAGACGTGGTATTCCCCCTTTCTCCAACCCATGACCCATCCTATTTTATAGGATTCTCCAATGTTCTGCACAAGCTCCGGGCCGAGGAAGAGGGCGACTGAGATTAAAGAGGCTAACCCTTACATATCTCATTGGACATATCCCGCTAATCGTGCCAGGCAAAGTCAGGCACTTAACTTTAACCACATACATCTAATAATCATTAGCTCTCCCCACATGGATAAAAGGCGGACCATAGAGACACACTCTGAGCAAGGTGGTACACGAGAAGGAGCAGAACCTCCGGGGGCGAAGGCAAACCTACTGTAGCTGAGCGACCGACAGAGGGAAGAGAGCAAAGGGTAGAAATCCAGGAGATCCCTGCAAGAGGTTGTTGCCTCCGAAGAGCCATGAAAGATATGTGGAGAAGGCCAAATCCCAGACAAGAAGACTGCATTGTGTTTCAAGGGTGCCAGCGACCCTCCCGGGTGAACAACAGAGTTGGGGAGGCGAGGCCAAGCCTGTGGTATTAACCTTGACGTGTGAATTAAAACCACAAAGACAGGAAAGGAATACACACAGCCGGTGAGTCGGCGAGTGTCATGAAAGGCCGGCGTGTGTTAAGGAAAGATTGAAGTTGCAACAGTATATTTCACAATTGAAGGCTGCACATGTGTGGATGAGACGCAAAGGAAAGCATACCTGTGGTGGACTTTAAATTACTGATAACTGTCAAGCCACTGATGCAGAGTAGCGGCGTGGTCTGGCAAAAGGAAGTAGCTCACTCGAATGTCTCAGCGAAAGTTGAAATGTTTTGTTATAAAGTGACAGTCAATGAATTTGAAAATGCATAATGGTCAAGATTAACCCTGGCAAATGGGGAAGTGAAAACGTTGAATGTTGAACTTTTATGCTCATGATACTGAACTACCCATATCAAGAGACGCTGGGGCAAATAACATAAGAGTTTGAGCTGAAGAGAAAGTCGAAGCGGTCCTGCGGAGGTCTATGGTAAAAGCCTCCCACATTCAAAAGTCTTTGACATCAGGAAAAGGCCTGAGCCTGACTGAGGGAGACCGGAAGTGTGATAAGCTAGGCGAAGGGAACCCCTAAAGAATGTGAATTAAGCTTCTGGAAGGGAACCCCTGCAAGTGCTGTGATTGCGAGATCCGAGCCCGACTAAGGGAGATCTACGTTGAATCAGATACTTTTTGGTTGAAAGGTGCAAGCCTGATCGATGGAGAACTACTTGAATTTTTTGCTTTGAGAAGTCGAACCTGACAGAGGGAGACCTGCGTGAACTTTTGTTGAACTGTGAAGGAACTTTTGAAAGCTGGAATTACAGACTTTAACGTGGAAGGCAAGGCGAGCCTCAATCCACGTTTTGAACTCCCTTTGTTTTGAGAACCTGAGCCAGAGTGTGTCATCCTGTCTATGGGGACCGCCTTACTTCGTGATGTCCAACGTGGGAAAGAGAGCTGACTCAGCCATCTTGATCCTTTATGTTATAACACTGATTTTCCTTTGCATATACCTTTCCCTTTACACACTTTTTGTATAACACATAGGGCAGGCATTCGGTTTTGTTAGTATAGGCCATTTTGATTTGACAGAGACTGACTAGGAATGTGTTTTCTTTATTATATGATGGTAGAGACTACTCCCATCATAGCTACAGAGCAAAGCCCAAAAAATGAATAAAGGATTTGAACTTGTACCACTTGTGTCAGTGTCATACTTGTGATACCATGCCTCCCTTACAGCAATCAGTTTCATTTTTTGTGCTCAGGGTGCCTTTATAATGCCATTCATGTGGGTGAGACCTTCCTCCTATGTCCAGTGCTTATTTTCATTTTCATTTACTTACAAAGTCCTTACTGTGTGGCAGCCTCTTTGTTGTTACCCCTCTCTCCATGAGGTGTAGCGTTGCAAGTCTTTGTAATCATACCCATCTGACTCATATGCTGCCTGATGTAGCCTCCTGTAACATGAGGTGAGGCTTTGCCAGTCTGTGTAATCGAACCTATTTGACTCATATGCTGCCTGATGTAGTCACCTGTAACATGAGGTAAGGCTTTGCCAGTCTGTGCAATCGAACCTATTTGACTCATATGCTGCCTGATGTAGCCCCATGTAACATGAGGTGAGTCCTTGCTGGTGTGTGTACACACACCACGTTTGTCTGTATCCTTAAGTCTACTCTTGCACTTGACCAGTATACCATGCACTTCTGTAACTAGCGCCTTGATGCCTTAGGGCTTTGTGTGCTGAAATAGATAAATAGTTTCATCAAAATATCACCCCGCACCCAAACATTGATCTTAATTAACCTGTTCGAGATTCTGTCCAACTCACATGCACTCACATGTTTTAAGTTAGACAATTTTAGCACCAACTCCTCAAAATCAAAAGATAATTCCCGGATCACACATGAGGGCTCCCTAAGGCTTCCATCAGCTGATCGTTTAGAAAATTAATGCAAATAAAATGTTACCTATGTCGCCTCCCCAATACAGTTTGATTGACTGTTGCTCTGTTTCTTCTCAGCTCCGTTCAGGAGCCACCAGACCCCCTTAGCATCATAATTGACTTTTCTTGATTTACAGTTAAAAACTCTGTGTTTTGTAGGACTTCAACCAATTCTTATACTGTTGATTAATTTTCCTACACTCATACATTTTCTTATCTAGATCAAACAAGAGGTCTCTCATATTCTTTAATTACTTGCTCATCTCCCTTTTTACAATTTCGTGTACTGGGGCTAAACTTATAAATACGAGCCACCCCACCCACCTCATTATGACCACCGCTTTCAATACTCTTTTCCATTCCAACAAAGTAGAAGAGAAAGCCCACTGCCTACAATGTATTATTAACCATCATTTTAAAAATAACCATAAGCTAATCACATAGTATATATATCTATACAAATTCAGGGGGATTGATAAGAAACAGCTGAGTGCTGTGCCTAAATAACTCATTAATTAAGTGCCCAGAAAATGTAATAAATAAGATCAATCATCAATATGGAAGGGTTAAAAAATATGAATATTTTTAAATTAAAATGATTCTTGGATACAGCTACTACATCTACCAAACATCTACACGCATGTTTCAACCCCTTCAAATGTTATTTAGAGGGTCTTCATCAGGGCACAGTATCCATACTGAATCTAGAGACTGTGATTCTCAGCTATAATAACCACTATCCAAGAAACAGACTTATGTAATACACAATGTTTCATGTTATTCATAACCTAGTATTTAATTGCGTTCAGTTGCTTCTTGAGCTTGAGAATTTCATTAATCTCAAACATTATTTATTTCATCTATTATAAGATGGTTTACATTGTTGTCTCTGTAATATTTGTTCATCCGTTGAGTCATTTTCCCCCTGACCAATCACACTTGTTGCAAATGTAAGGGCTAAGTGATACGCAGTGAGCGACTGCTTGTAGATTTCTCAAAAATATGCTATTTCATTAAAGAAAATATAGTACGAAGTACCTTGCTTGCCTTACTCTACAGAGGAATTCCCTACTTAGTGTAAAGGCTAAGGGAACATTCTCTAGCATGGGTAAACTGGCCCTCACGCTAAACCAACACTGCACAAATTAAATTATATAGCAACACAATATAATAAAAAACATTAACACAATATCTGAATGGCCTTCTCCTGGCCTGGGTAAGATCCCTTCCCCTGGCTTTAAAGTCACTTCAAAATGTTCACCAAAAGAAAAGAAAGGTTTTGAACCAGCTCTCGAAAGTTCAAAGTCAAAAGAAAAGTTTACCAAACAAAACAATCCAATGTTAACAATTCTTTGTTCCTGGGTGAAAACATTGCCTTCCAACTTCCAGAAAGAGCACCAATAGTAATCCTGCTAATGATGATTAATTGTCTCTTCTTCAAGCTTCACGATAATTTGCCACAGTTCAAAAGAAAGTGTTTTGTTCCTCAAATGACAATAATACACAGTTCCTTATGACTTCTTCAGTTACAGCTTTACCTTTGGTATATTTGGCAGGATGCTCTCTCTGTGCTGCTGCTTCTATTTTCAACAACCACGCGTCTATTGTTGGTGCTACGAGAACAGTCACCCTTGTCCCACAGTACGTTACTTCTTCAACCACTTTAATGTGACATCTGCTGAAAACTTGATATATCACCACAGTTAAAGTGTTACTACTATTACTCCAGCAGTGTTTAATTATTAGGTAGATTTCTAACTGGACACTCAACCTCTTTTGGTAGGCAAGGCACTCTTCCCTTTAATGGCTTTCTTAAAAGTGCCAGTCTCTTTGCTTCTTTGGTCTGTCTAACTAGCACAAGAACAACCTGCTTCTTCCCATCAGACTCTGTCTGTTCTAACTTCATCAGTCTTTCGCACCACAGGTTTTATTCTACTTCAGGGTATTCTTCACAAGCATTTGGTTCCTCTTCCCGAGCTTTGCTTCCACCTTTCCACCAAGTAATTATATGCTTATGTGCTACTGTCTCAGCTTTATGTAACAATGGGTACGTGTTTCTTATGACACTTGGTTGTTTACAACTTTACAGCAGAGTTAGATGACTTTCGATTGCTTAGCAAGATTGGTTTCACTATAAAAAGGGGATGCCTATTGGCGTGGGTAATGCTTGTTCTTCTCTCGAATACTTTAGACTCTTTACTTCTTTTTAATAGAATAAATGTCACTTCTGGATACAGAATAGTGTTCAGACTATTAAGTGAAAACACAATTAGGTGCACACACCTCTCCTTTAAATAGATTATAGGGTTGAAAGTTGAGTAATGAATTATATTCGCATGCAACAGTAAAGGATGAGATTTGACTTCCTTTGGGAATTGTAATTGAGATTTGACTTCCTTTGGGAATTGTAATTCGGCACACACAACATCTTTTTCAGGTAGTTTTCACTTTCTATATCTTGTATCTTATATATGGACAATGTTGGTTATTCAGTAATAGTTTAGGAAGAGTTCCCTCTTTTAATTAGGGACTCGCAACCACTTTGTGATACATTAAGTATCACAGGTAGAGTGTCCAAGTGCTTGTGGAGAGGAGACTCTAGGCATCAGTAAATAGTCCTCTTTCTGTGGCATTGACTCGCGACACTCGCTCGCGGCACCCGATCACTCATTCGTGGGTTAAAACCCTGAGGCTAAGCGGAGCGGAGCGTGTGCAAGTGTTTATGGAGACGTGGAGAGGAGACTCTGGGCAGCAGTGAATAGTCCTCTTTCTGTGGCATTGACTCATGGTATCCGCTCGCTCCTTCGTGGGTTAAAACCCTGAGGCTAAGCGGAGCAAAGTGGAGAGTGCACGAGTGTTTGTGGAGACGTGGAGATGAGATTCTGGGCAGCAGTGAATAGTCCCCTTTCTGTGGCATCGACTTGGGGCATCCGCTCGCGGCACCCACTCGCTCCTTCGTGGGTTTAAACCCTGAGGCTAAGCGGAGCGAAGCAGAGAGTGCGCAAGTGTTTGTGCTTGGTTGGCTGTGGACAGCAGATGGCGCCAAGTATGCTAATCCCACCAGGAAGATCCTCGGAAACACTCACAAGGAAATGTAATGCAGAAGTACTAACACTTACTTGTATTGAGAGCATACAGCCCATATAAACAACGGTGAACAATCATAGAACCACAACGAGCAAGCACACCTTAAATTGGGTTTTAAAACATAAATTTTGAACGTGATCTTAAGTATTTTACTACACGGCAAAGTTGTATCTTGACAAATATGAAACTTAAACAATTTAAGAGAAAGAGACTACCAGGTGAGTCCATTGGTAAAGGCAAGCGTGTGCGTAGCCCACAACAAAAGAATAAACTGCCAAGTCATGGACCAAGAAGGAAAAAGGGCAAGCGTGATAGTGTTGGTGCTTTATCACCTGAGTCGCAACGAACAAAGATTTCGGGTTTCTTTTCAGGCTTAGGAAATATGAAACTGGCAACTCCTGCTACCACTGACTCAGGAAATAAACTAGTCGACAAGAATCAAGCCGAGCCCTTAAAAGTTTTGGATAACAGGAACAAATTAGAAGAGGGTCATAAGCAATCTTTTTTCAACGACCATCCCTCGATAACAATGGCTCACTTTTGGCATTATGTAACACCATAAGAAGGAACTCCTTAGACCTGCACTCCTTTGCGAAAATAAGTGGCAGCCAGTTCAGCAATTTATCTGCTAGCCCCAACTTAGAACTATTGAACATACCTGAAACCCAAGGGGCTATGTTAAGAGACAATTCTGTGGCAGGTAGAAATACTAAAGATCTATCCTTCACATAAGCAAATATGGCTACAATGGACTTGTTAGCAACATTGACTGCTAAAGTTGAGGCATTGTTTACATTATGATCAGTGATGGCCTCACATCAAAGAAGATTATATTCCCTCACAACGAAGTTGGTAATAAATAATGAAGATGATATGGCGATTAAACCTCTGCCTATTATCACTACAACGAAACAGAACTCTTATCCTAAGTATTATAATAATCATAATAATTTAGCGAGCGCTCTACTCGCAGTGCTATCTGACCAGCTATGCTAAAGCTATGCTAAGGTTAGCTCGGCCTATAATAGCAAAGATTTAACAAAGATGCAAACACAAGAAGTAGCAAAAACACAAACTGATGAATTTTAGTGCCAGATGAATCTCATACATCGTGGAGCATGCAAGACTGTAAATATTGCGTCAATATCTGAAGAGGATGCTACGGCCGCATTATCCGCTGAAATTTCTATAATGGAAGCAGTATCTCCATCTACTGACAAGGATCAGTTTAGTATACTAATGGCCCACAGATACTAACTCATGTAGAACACGTGAGACAGCCAGCAGAGAATAAAAAAAATAGACACGATTACTCGACAGGGTCTGTGAGGCGACAAGGAACTAATGGGCCAAAGGTAATTTCGAGGCAACAACATGATGGGACGAAAACAACAGTAACCCTGAATGGCCCACTAGATAAATGGGCACATTTTCAAACACCTCACTCTTCTGAGTTCATTATCCATAGTCCTTCGGTACGGTCCATGATAGATTATAAAATAGACCATCAGTTAAGATATCCTCCTAAACTGGCCAACATGAACAGAGTACCAGGTGAGCCCCTTAGCTGGGCACAGTTCCAATATGGGAAAATGAGGACTGTACACCCAAGCCAGGTTAGATGGGTATCTAGGGTACAGCCACCACCGATGATCCTGATAACAGCGATTGGAACAGCAAAACATCTGGGAAAGTTTTATCTACAGAAGAATATGTCTCAAGAATAAATGGTTGGTAACGAAAGACCAATATGATATGATATGGCATTTGTAACGCGCCTATACACAAGTGTATCAAGGCGCGACAAGGCAGGGAGGGGGGAACAAGGGGCGCAGACAACGATCCTACTAGGCCAGGTGTCATTCAGATTGCGCAAGTGCATGGGTGGGGGGGACGGGAAAAGTGCAAGGGGGAAAGGGAGAGGGGAAAGTGCAGTACAGGGTTAGTAATGAACAAGATAAATAATAAGGGCCAGCTGGTGGCAAGTGCAAGATAAGTGCAGACAAGTGCTGGGAAGGGGGGCTGTAGGGGTACAGAGACAGTCCCGCAGTGCAGGGGTTGCCAGGAAGGCAGTGCAGGGGAGAGTGGCTTGGCCAAGGATCAAGATTGGTAAGTGGCCCAGTTGATGAATCAGTACAGTTTCAGTGATTTAGCAGGGGAGAGGGAGAGAGAAAGCAGAAGCAAAGAGGAAGGTTTTGAGGTGTTTCCGGAACCGGAGATGGTTCTCCTCAAGTTTCAGGGAGGCAGGAAGGCTGTTCCAGAGGGAGGCCCCTGCTGCGGAGAGAGATCTCCCCCCAACACGTTGCTTGGAGAAGCGGCTGACCCTGAGGGAGTTGGAGGCGGAAGAGCGAATTGCTCGAGAAGGAAGATATTTAGGAAGGGAGAGTTGAAGGTAATTTGGCCCCAGACCCCAGAAGGCCTTGTGGACAATACAAAGGGTTTTGAACTTAATCCTCGCAGCCACAGGGAGCCAGTGTAGCGATTTCAGTCCTGGAGAGATACGGTCCCTGGGCTTGAGGCCAAGGACAAGTCTTGCAGTCTTGTTCTGGATGAGTTGCAGAGGGCGGAGAGTAGAGGCAGGCAGATTTAGATAGAGGCTGTTACAGTAGTCCAGCTTCGAGAGAACCAGGGCTCTGGAGACAGTGAGCTTCTGGGGGAAGGAGAGGAAAGGAAGGATACCTCTGAGGAGGTGCAGCTGGTAGTGTGACTTCTTAGAAACGTCAGAAATGTGAGGAGAGAAGGAGAGTGTGGAGTCGAAGATGACCCCGAGGTTTTTTGCCTTGCAGGTAGGAGCAGGAAGAGGGCCAAGAGAGGCCAGCCAGAGAGCTGCAGGGAAGGAGGGAGTGGGTGTGCCGATGAGCAGAATCTCGGTCTTACTGGAATTAAGGCAGAGGTCGTTGGCGGCACACCATTCCTGGATAGCAGAAAGACAGTCAGAGATGAGGGAAGGAGAAGAGGAGGCCGAGGGTAGCCTGAAAATGAGCTGGGTATCATCCGCATAGCACTGAAAGTTGGGGCAGAGAGCAGCGATGCGGTGGGCGAGAAGTGCCAGATACTGGTTGAACAGCCAGAGAGAGAGGTTAGAACCCTGGGGGACACCACAGGTAGAGAAAAAGATGTCAGACAGGAAAGACCCCAGTTGGACCTGGGAGGGTCGATTTGAGAGGAAAGAGGTCAGCCAAGCCAGAGCCTGACCAGTGATACCCAGGTTATCACGGAGACGGTTGAGCAAGAAGGTATGGTTGACAGTATCAAAGGCAGAAGAGAGATCAAGCAAAATGAGAACACATGGAATGTTAGCGTCAAGGTTCGAGAGCAGGTCCTCACAGATGTTCAGGAGAGCAGTTTCCGTGCTTCTGGCAGCTCTGAAGCCAGACTGATGGTCATGAAGGTTACCAACAGATTCAGCATGGAGATTAAGCTGGGAGATGGCAAGTTTCTCCAGGAGCTTGCCCAGGAAAGAAGTGATGGAGATAGGGTGATAGTTAGCTGGGCAGGACGGGTCGGAAGAGGGTTTCTTAAGAAGAGGGTGCACAAGGGAGTGCTTGAGAGGGGATGGGAAGACTCCAGAGGCGAAGGAGTGATTGCAGAAGTCAGCAAGGGCAGGAGCCAAGGAGTCAATGTGGTCCTTAATAGTTTTGGAGGAGCAGGGGTGGACCTGTGTTGACGAGACTTTCATAGATCGGACTTGTCTCGAAACCTCATCAGCAGAAAAAAGGGGAAAGGCAGAGAAGGAGAGAGGAGGGGTGGCTGCAGAAGGGCCAGAGGATGGGCAGGGAATAGAGGGGGGAGGTGATGGGAGGAGAGTGAGGACAGGATGTCCTGAGTTTTTGAAATGAAGTGAGAGGCCAGTGTCGTACAGAGGGCCTGGGAGGGGACAGGAGAGGTAGAGACTGCAGCAGGGTTGGCCAGCTCCTTGCAGATTTTTAAAGAGTTCAGCCGAATTGTTAGATGCTGCAGTGATGCGGGCTTGGATAAGGGTTCTCTTCTTGGTGAGAACGGAGAGCCGGTATTGCCTTTGGAGCAGGCGACAGGCGAGTTTGTTAGAGGATGAACATGAAGCACGCCATTTCCTTTCTGCCACCCTGCACAAGCGTTTAAGGGTGACGAGATCCGAGTCATACCAGGAGTTACATTTGGCTTTGGGCTTCAGGCGGATTCTCATAACAGGGGCAAGGATATCAAGAGTATCAGATATAGCAGAGTAGAGAGTGGTGAGGGCTGTGTCAGGGTGGGAGTCAGCCGAGGGGGGAAGAGGGGGCAAGAAGGTGGCATCGAAAGCCTCAACTGACACACGCTTCATGGGTCGGATGACCGAGAAGGAAGATGGCAGTGATGATGGTGGCTTTGCCTGTGGGGTAGGGAGGGTGAGGTGGGAGGAGAGGAGAAAGTGATCACTCCAGGAGAGAGGGGTGGAGAGAGGGACAGAGAGGGGAAGGTCAGAAGAGATCAGGGCATCAAGAGTGTGCCCAGCAGAATGGGTTGGCCCAGACGGGAGAATAGAGAGTGAGAGAGAGTCGCAGAGGTCGCAACAGAGTCCAGAGGGGGGACAGGAGGCATCCAGGTGGATGTTGAAGTCTCCAAGAAAGAGGAGTTGAGTGGTTGAGGACAGGAGTGAGGAGGAGAGGTCCGCCCACTCGGAGAGGAAGGAGGAAATTTGACCAGGTGGCCGATAGATAGTAGCCACGGTAAGGGAATGGCTAGGAGAGAGAGAGAGAGTCGGCAGACAAGACATTCAAAAGAGGAGGAGTAGGTCTGCGTGGGAATAGCAGTGGCAGGAATCCACTCAGGGAAGATAAGGGCCACACCCCCCCAGCACGGTTGGGCCTGGGCATGGAGAGGATCTTGTAGCCGTCAGGTAGGAGTGTGTCAAAGCTGGTGACAGAGCTTGCCGTGAACCATGTCTCAGTGAGACCGAGTACGTCAAGGTCCAGTTCCTCAAGAAGGCGACAGATATCAGAGGAATGTTTGACAGCAGAGCGAGAGTTAAGAGTGGCAATGTGGAGAAGGTTGCCATCTTTGAAGGATTCCGGGGAGGGGTACAGATCAGAGGTACGCCCTGCAGAGGAGAAGAAGGAGCACGGGAGGGGGAAGGGAGGGAGGGTAGAGGCAAGGTAGCCAAGGACAGAGGAGGGGGGACAGCAGGAGAGGAAAGGAAGTTGATGAGGCACGCGAAGCATCTATCAAAGAGGTGAAGGTTGGCCTGAGGGCCTTGGACCAAGACGGTCCCATTAGCGTAGACATTAATGATGGCCTTAGAGGAGTGGAAGGAGGCCAAGAGGACGTCCCAGCGGGTGCCACCATTAATGGGAGAAGAGGAGAAAGGAGAGAGCACAGAGACCAAATGATGGGTCCATAGGTCAGGTGAAGGCACGAAAAAGAGGATGTCAGTGAGAGTTTCTTTAGAGGAGGCACTGGTGTAGGTGTCAGCGATAGGGAGGCCTGGGTTGGAGACCAGGATGTCCTTTTTAAACTTTTTCCTACCAGATTTAGTGAGGAGAGCAGGATAGTCAATGGAGAAGCAGTTAGAAAAGATAGGTGAGATAGAGAGCACCATGGGATAGGAGGGAGTGGGGGAGTAGGACATGCACGAGCGGGCAGGAAGAGAGCAGCAAGCCCTAGTTTACCACAAATTCAGAAGACAGTGAACACAGTAATGCCTATCAGGTACCCAGTGGAGAGGCCACCTAAGTTTGAAAATCCTGAGAGGGGAGAAAAACCCTAGTTTACCACAGATTCAGAACACAGTGAACACAGTAATGCATATCAGGTACCCAGTGGAGAGGCCACCTAAGTTTGAAAATCCTGCGAGGGGAGAAGAACCCTAGTTTACCACATTTTGCAAGGCATAGTGAAGACAGGGCACAATGCGAAGGAGGTGACAGGTCTAAAAGCGGTGGGCAGAGGGAGCAGGTGGAGCTAACCAAGGTGGACCGGCGCCAAGCGTCCCCTGTGGACACTTGCAGACACACAGGGAGCCGCAACTGTAGGAGTCGCCCTTGGCCTTGGGGCCCTTAGCCGCAGGGGGCTGCAGGGCAGAGGGCTGCCCAGGAGGGGGTGGTTATAGACAGAGGGAGGAGAGGAAGGGGAGGGGGGTGTGGGCGGGCAGGGAGGCGGGAAGGGAGAGGAGGACCAGGAAATGGGAGGGGGGAGCAGGCACAACAACGCGCTCAGAGCGCGAAGCAAATATTCAAATTAAAACACAAATCCACTCACGGAGGCCCGCAAGGGCCAGGCAGGGCTTCCTTGGCCTGCAGTTCCCTCAGGGCTACCGGCGACCGCTCTCCACAACAAAACATAATTGGTCTTACAAAGTTAGGCCTCACTGTAAGAGTAGATGAAATCCACACATCCGACGCCAGCCCTTTTTTTGAATCAATCTGTGCTGTTGCAACTTTGGTCTACTATGCCCTGGGTATCAGCAATTACTAATAAAGATATTGCATAACTAATTGGGCTTTGATTCGGTTTGTATCTACTGTTGCAGTATCTCTTATGTGGGCTAATGTCCAAGCACTATTAAAAGTGGGTCTTAAATTGACCGTGTGCAAAGAACAAGCAAGTCATACTGGCAATGAAGGCATACCGCAAAATCAAGGTGAAACCCCGATCTATCAAGCCATGTCTTGGACATCGATTGACAAAAGTGAGTTGTCTGGTTATGGAGGTTTACCTTCAACCTGACCACTGCGAATTGCAAGTTGAAATACGCGTGGGTATAGTCATATATTAAATGACATTAATTCATTGAGACAGCTGGAATTGTTTGATATTTTTATGTTGCAAGAATCGTGGCTTGGTTGTCCCTTATCTGTGGAGGGTTATCATATTTATAAAGAATTTGCCAATAGAGGTAATAAAGGTAGACCCTATGGCGGTTTAGTAATAGGGGTGAAACAAAAACTGTGTTCTAATTAATAGCAGACTGAGCAAATGGCAGTGTATTGGCTATACTGGTGGACCAAGACAATTGTAATAATAATTGGAAGCTACTGTTGATAAACATATATGATCCACCTAGTGGGAAAGAGCTAGATGAATTACTAGATAGTATTGAATGTATCTTGTCATCTACAAATGAACCTGAAGGTTCGCAAATGATGATAGTGGCTGGCGATTTAAATTCCAGATGTACAGATAACTCTTATTTTGCTGCTTATGACAATGTAACAAAAATAAGTGTTATGTTACAGAGAAGCGGAAATGCAAAAGGAATCCGGTGGGTATGCTTTTTAAGGCAATGGGATATGTTGATGCTAAATGGAAGATCTGAAAGTGATATCCCGGGTGCTTATACCTGGAAAGGAAATAACTGGGTAACTACATTGGATTACCTGTTTGGTAACAACACATGTCTACAGAAAGTACATAAATTGATAGTAAAGCCCTCTGAATACAGTTATTATGATATATTGGCATTAGATATAGACATCCTGACCCATGAGGGGAGACCAACTGGATGTAAGATATCACTGTTAACCATGCAGGTAATGCCGTCCGTTGGACTGTAAACAATCTAGTAAAGATCAATAGTCTGATCACTGACTCATATGCGGCCATCACAAGGGAATTTGTCAACATGAATATAGATGAGATGGAAAGTATGTTTCATGATTTGACCAAGAAGACTGGAGCTATGAAAACATTGAAGCTAGTGGTATGTAACAAAAAACCATATAAATACGATAAAACCATTTGTGATGCCAAACGAGCCAAGCGTAAAGAATTGCGAAATTTACACAGGTTAGGGCTTGTACCAGGTGAATTAGCTAAACAAAATAAAGTAATTAGAAGAAACTATCAAACATGTCTCAAGAGATGGAGGTATTTCATTTGAAACGAAAATTGGCAAAACATGATCAAAACACTGCGCAGTAGTAGCCATAAACCTTTCTGGCCAAATTAGCGAAAGAAAAAGGCGAAGTGGAAAAACTGATGTCTAATCCAATGCAAGAAAAAGTGTGGATTACATACCTTCAAGAGAGGTCTGGTAAATGCAGTGAGAACACAAGAACTGAATATATGATTGGAGGTTAGCCCCTATCCTTTAGTATAGATAGTCAAAAATTCCATCTTGAAACTCAAAAATTCTAGAGCCCCGGGGCCAAATGGGCTAGCCAATGCAATACTTAAACAAAACACAGAACAGTGGGCTAGATTGTTGTGACTACTATTTAAGAAGGTTTGGCAGACACAGAGTATCCCACAATCTTGGCAACATGTTGTATTGCTTGTGGTCTACAAGAAGGGAGATTGCAGACTACCCAAGAACTATAGATTGCTATCCCTACTCGATGTCACGACCAGAACACCCTGGCAAGGGTTCGATCATCAGAGGATGGTTCGACCTCAGCCCAGGTACAGATATATAAAGGAGTGAGACAGGGATATACCTTAGCAGCATTGCTATATAACCTGTATATGGCTGATCTCCCAGGCTGGTTGACACCCACTGTCGGTTGCTGTCTGACGTGTGCCAGACAGTCCGTGCCATGCCTACTTTACACAGACAATCTTGTCTTGTTAAATTACACTTACTCAGGTGCAAAAACTATGTTTGCTGCATTATGTAATTATGCATCTGAGAATAAGCTTAAAATCCACATGGAAAAAAATAAAATATTGTTAGTGTCTGCAAAAAAAGTGAAGTGCCCTAGCTTTGACACTAGTCTAGGAAAGTTGAAATATGTAGACACTTACCCATAACTTGGTCTTGATGTGTGTCGTAGCATAACATATAGCCATATTCCGGAAGCAAAGAAAACAAAAGCCACAAGACTGACACATTTAATAGTAAAGTTTGCAAGGGAGACTGCAGGCTTCACATTTTATGGTATTTTCGTACTATATAAACAATGTTGGTACCCTACAGTACTATATGGACTGCACGCATTGGCAATGAGAGATCTTGCATGGCTAGACATAGTGAAGGGACAATTCTGGAAAAGGACTCTGAGATTCAGCCTTGCTACACCAGTGCAATAAATTCGACTGGAACTAGGGCTAATGTCTTTGAAAGGACAGCTGCTAAATATACTTGGGCTCTTACATTTAAAAATACACTTGATTCCCCAATGCCAGCTCCTCTGGCTGTTAGAAGACAATACTAGTAAAACCGATAGCTTTGAGAGATTGGTTTACAATCTATTCAAGACTATTGGTTGGTGTCCCGACTATGCTAAAAGAACTCCCTATGAAATCTTAAAATGTGTCTTCATAAGAAAAATCAAATTATGGGATTGGGCAAGTAATTATGCCCATCTGGAGAAACCCTGTAGTCACAAATTTGTAGCTGGAGTAATACATAAGTATCAACGGCCACAGCAATATCTAAGACAATGTCCAGATTTGGCAGTTCTGTTTTTTCGATTAAGATTAGGCATTAATCAACTGCCAATTCTGGCTTTAATTTGAGCGCAACTAGAGCTACCATTAAAGGAAAGATATTGCTGAATCTGTAAGAAGCAAGATATGCTTGAGGTCCCACAACATATTTTTACAGAATGCTCGGCTTTGGGAGTTGTATATATGACTATTTTGGGACCATTTGTACATGAATACGAGTCTACTAAGAGTGAAGCCTTTTGCCAGTATTACTTGAATACAGAGAACCAGAGGGTCTATCTAGCCCTATATCTCTTACGGGTGAAAATTAAAAAAACATTTACCCACAGATATTTTGATGAAATTATAGTGCTCCCAATATAAAGTCTGGCTTAAATTGAAGATATTAAGCAAGATGGAACAAACATGGTTTTAAAAGATAATGTTTAATTGAAAGATGTTTTAATTGAAAGATGTTTTAATTGAAAGCCGTAAACTGTTAAATTTTATACAGTGAGATAGAGTGCTTATCTGACTAACTGACTGTTCAAGGTGCTAAATATTAAATGGTTTTAGCTTGTTCCTTTCAGCGATATGTGAAATATGTGATGTAATTTTGCAGTGTAATATGTGTATATGTGTGATTTAATATGTATGTAATTTCAAATATTAATTATGTATGTGTAAGTTTAAGCATAAGATGTAATGGTAATGTTTTATTTTGTAACGTTTTTATGAAACTAAACAAATACATAATACAGAAGAGTCTTTGAAGGCTTCAACAATGTGTTTAACAAACTTTAGCTTCTCACACGAGTAGTGATCTTGAACGTTTATATGCGAGTGCTACAATTCCATTGTTAGAAACACTTCCGGTCTAACCAACAGCTTTTAGTCTCATTTACTCATACACGAGTCAGTTAGGAGCTGGTTAAAGTTACCAGCAAGGCTTGCGCAGTGTATTTGAACACTGTGCTTCACTCACTGGCTTCAATGACATTGTTTTTGTGGGAGGCACTGCTTTCCCGACTTCTTCTGCTTCTTCTGGCTCGCTGGGGACTCACACCCTTCCCCAGCAGAGGTGTCTCCGGTCCTGCCACTTAAATCAGGCATTCCCTTTTCTCCCAAGACGCTTTGCTTGCTTTCTGCTTCTGGCCTCAGTCTCCTGCACTTCCATGGCTCTGCAATCACTGCAACAACGGCTCACATGAGGAAAACTCAGCCTTCGGCACATCTTCCGATGTAGGCTATTGGCCTTAATTGCCGGACTACTGCTTTAGCTACTAGGCTTAATGACCTGACTGTACATTGACATACCTCTTCAGTCCTCTTTCTCATCTCAGTACCTCTAGGATTCTCGGACTTGTAGTTTCTTCCCCGAAAGTTAGACTTTTCAACTTCTACAGTCTGGCAAAGAGCCATCAAAAGGGTGGGATTATTGGGAACATTAAATAGGGGTTCATACCATCCCTCCTGGTCTGTTCCCCCCCATATGATCCTCCCGCAGTACACTAGCCCAAGGGTCAGGATCAGGAAGCACCTGCCTTTCCCTGGCCACATGAGGAGGGTCCCAGACCAGATTTCTGGGGAGAATCATCTTCCCACAAAGCAGTGTTGTTATTGCACAGAGTACTGATTCAATTGTATTTTTGATAAAATATTTTATTGTTTTATAGTTACAAACAAAATAAAACAAAACACATTAACTCTTGGTCAATACTACAAACGTACAGGTGTACATTTCTCTCCAGTTTCGGCACTTTTCCACACAGTCCGTGAATGTCAGTGCATTACGCAGGTTTGTAGGCACATCATAATCGTCTGGTTTAACCGTTTTCATCAGTTTAGCAGGGTTTCAGTTCGTTACCGGTTGCCCTCAGTTATCCTCCCATCTTTGCCAGATTTTGGTCGTCTTCCCTGGATACCCTCTTGTGATGTACACCCTCTTTTCCATTGGCACGCACAGATCTACATCTGTTACCCATTTCTCGTATTGCGGGGGTGAGGCCGAGCCCCATAATTGGGCTATGTTCCTTTTTGCCAGGCCTGTGGATGTCGCAAACATGAGTTTTTCAAATCTGGATAGCTCAATGTCTTCATCTATCCCTAGTATCAGTAATTTGGGGTCCATTGGTATCTCTCGATCGATCACTGTTGTTAGCCTTTCACAGCATTTTTGCCAGAATGTTTGGATTTGTGGGCCTTCCCAAAGTATATGGAAAAAGGTCCCTCTCGTTTGACGACAACGTAGACAGTTTGGGTCTGTTGCTCTTCCCCACTGGTGCAGTGCCTCTCTGGTTTAGTATACCCTATGCAGGATTTTTAGTTGAATCAGTCTGATTCTAGCTGAGATCGCAGTTTCTCTGGGATACATGAGAGCTGTAGTCCATTCCTCTGGCTGGACTAGGCCCACGCCATTTTCCCATTTTTCTTTCAGTCCTGCGAGTTCTGTTGTTGCGAATGAATTGATTGCATTGTACATTGTAGATGTATTTTGGGCGATTCTCTCCATCACAATGTTTCGTTCTACTGGGGTACATTCTGGGATGTTGCGGAGGTCCAGCTCACTTGTAGTGAGTGCATGTCTCAATTGTCTGTAGTGAAAGTGTTCTGCGGCAGGGAGACTGTATTCAACCTCTAGGGCTTGGAAAGTCTTTATTTCTCCATTTTCGATCATGTCTTCTAGTCTTCTTATCCCAGCTTCTTCCCAGGCCGCCCATTTGGGGAGTTCTCTAAGTTCTGGTAGGTGCTTATTATGCCATAGGGGTTGTTTCATTGTGACCTTCCCTTCCCAACCTAGGTGCCTATGTACATCTATCCATATTCTAGTTCTGTGTGCGGCTGTTGTAGGAGGGAATGGACGAGTTTGTTTTTGATAAAGCCCTTCTATCGGCGTGATCCCATGGTCTATTTGTGTGTCTGCTCTGTTGTGTGGTAGCATTGGGTCATTATGCAGGATGTCATTTACCACTGACATCTGGGCTGCCCAGTAGTACGTCTGTAGGTGTGGGAGGCCAATTCCTCCCTCCCACACGGAGCGCTGTAGAGTTTTGAGTGCGATTCGGGGGTGCCCGCCACTCCACAATAGTTTCCTAAGTGTCTTGTCTAGTTTACGAAATTCTATCTTAGGTATGTATACTGGTGCGTACTGTAGGATGTATAATATCCTGGGTAGGACTAGCATTTTGAATAGGGCAGCCCTTCCTAGAAGGGTGAGAGGGAGGGACATCCAGTGTTTGACATCATTGATAAATATATCTCTTATTGGATGTAGGTTTTTTTCTACGTATCGCGTTAAATCTGTCGTGATCTGTATCCCAAGGTATCTAAACTGTTCCTGTACGATTTTATAAGGGCAGTTGTGTAGGGCCTCTGCTTCTAGCCCCTTCATCGGGAACAGTAAGGATTTAGTGTAATTAACTCTCAGCCCGCTAAAAGATCTGTAAGTATTTAGTATATCAGTAATAACGGGAAGTGAGACCACTGGATCGCCCAGATAGATCAGGAGATCGTCCGCATATAGGGAGACTTTGTCCTCCCAGTCCTGTGCCCACTGGAAACCCTTCCAAGCCCGTGACTCTCTCAGCATTATCGCTAGTGGTTCGATCCCCAGTGCGAACAGGATCGCAGATAGGGGGCATCCCTGTCTAGTTCCTTTCCCAAGCTTTATACTACGTGAGGACCATCCATTTACCCTGATTTCTGCCGTTGGTTCATTAAAGCGGTTACCGAATCCCATTTTGCCTATTATCTGCCATAAGGCCTCCCAGTGGATCGAGTCAAAAGCTTTCTCAAAGTCAATGGTGAGGAGTGCTAGTGCGTCTTGTAGGGAAGGTGCTCTTTCAATGGCAGCTTGGAGTCTGTGAATGTTCATTTGTGTGGATCTTTGTGGCATGAAGCCACACTGGTCCAGGTGGACCAGGGAGGTTATCACTGTTTGTAGCCTGTTGGCCAGTATTTTTGCCAGTATCTTGGCTTCTATGTTTATAAGCGAAATTGGTCGGTAGGAGCCACATGTGTCCTATGGCTTACCTTCCTTGTGTATCACCACTATAGCAGCTTTCCTTAGGTCTGATGGAAGGATTCCTTTTTCCTTTGCGCATAAGAACATTTTCAGCATGTGGGGTGCAACCTCTCCAGTGCCAATTTTCTTCCAGACCTCTACCGGAAAGCCATTAGGTCCTGGGGGTTTTCCATTTTGGAGTTGCTAGATGGCTGTAGTCAGTTCCTCTTCAGTTAATTCAGCTTCGAGTTGCATCTTCTGTGTTTCGTTTAGTGTTGGGATGGGTAATGGTTCCAGTATGCTGGGATCCGTCGGTGCCATGGGTGGGGCGTAAAGTGTTTCATAGTAGGTTGCGAATGCCTCTGCGATGTCCTGGTCCGTTGTGGCCCATTCGGTGTTTGTGATACTTATACAGCGCACTTGGCATTGTCCTTCCTCTCTCTTCTCCAACCAGGCCAGCATCCTGCTGGCCTTATCTCCTGTCTCATAGAGTCTTGGACGCATGGTCCTGTGTTCTTGCTTCGCACATGTCAGGGCCACATTGTGCAATTTCTTTTGCGCTAATTGGAGGGATGTGTTATCTATCTCTGCTCCCGTTCTTGCATATTTCGCCTCAGTACGTTGCACTTCCGCCTCTGCCTCATAAACATCTTTCTTGTGTGCTTTCTTGTGTGCCATTGTCCAGCTTAGTATTTCGCCTCTTAGAGTCGCCTTGTATGCTTCCCATACTATCGTCTTGTCAGCCACTGAGTCTTGATTCAGTTCGAAATAGTTAACATTAACTCTGGGAATCCCAGATAGTATGTGTTTAATCGCCATCTCAGCGGAGGCCGGGGTCTCTCTGTTTCCATCAGTATCGTGAGCGGGGAGTGATCTGATATTCCGCGGGGGTGTAGGGTTGCGTCCACTATCTTGTGTATATTATCTCCAGGGAGAAAGAAGTAGTCTAGTCTTGACATTGACGCGTGTGCGCCTGAATGGAACGAGAATTGTCTCTCGGTCGGATGTAGGTCTCTCCACGCATCTTTTAGGCCCAGTGCTGTTGTGAAGGTGGCCAGTTTGGTTGGTATCGACGGGTTTCACCCTCTTACATGAGTGCGATCATCTGTGATGTTCATCACTTCATTGAAGTCTCCCCCTTCCACCAGTGTATCTGCCAGAGTGTTGGCTATTAACGGGGTGAGTTCTTCGAGCAGGGCCGTCATGAGGGCTGGGGATGAATAAACCGCTATTATGGCTAGAGTTTGGCTCCATAATGTGCCTTGTATGAAGATAAATCTACCACTTGGGTCATGGGTTATGTTGGTTATATCGAGTGGGATTTTTTTGTGTATCAAGATTAGTACTCCTCTCGATCCCATGGAAAAGCCTGCGTGGATTGCCGTCCTGTATTTTCTTCTCTTGAAGAAATGACATTCAGTGCCTGCCAGATGTGTTTCGGTGAGCAGCACTATGTCCGGTTCATGTCGATTTATGTATTGCGTTACTAGCCTCCGTTTTATGCTGTTCCAGTTTCTATGAGTTATTTCCAGTTGTGGCCATTGATCTTAAGATGTGGATTTCCGTAAGGATCGTTATCTCCTGCGTTCTTCATGAGCCCTCCACTGACTGTGGTTTTTGCTGCGCCAAAAGTCAATTAAATACCTGTATAACACCCAACTCCCCCTCCCCATACTCCATCCCCAACTGAAGCATCTGTCGCCCATTAAACAAACGTTGAACTAGTTGAACTTAATCCTAAGTATTGAAGTCTCTATGGTATTCGGACTATCTCAGCATGTAGTCCGAGTTTTATTGGGGGGGGGTTGTGCCGTTCTGGGCTGTGGGCCGCCAGCATTCATTGTGTAAGTTGCTATATTTGTTAAGTGTTTGTCGCCTATACTTGTGTCATGTTAGTTCTCATCTTTCATCCGTTTTTGTCTTTTTTCATCTTGTTCTTGTGGGATCACCTCCATGTCATGGTGTGGTGGGTCTTGTGGGGGCTCAATTGGCCTTGGTCTGTTTTCTCTTGGTTCACGTCTTTTGCGTGGATCCCAGTCTCCCTTCAGATTGGTCTCTGCCCAGGTCCATGCTTCCTTGGGATCTGTAAAATGTGTCGTGGTGCCATTGTGATATATTTTCAGCTGCGCCGGGAACAGGAGGCCATATTTCACGTTCATTGATTGTAGACGTTTTTTGAGGGGGTCAAAGGATTGCCTCATTTTTCCTGGTAAAGTCCGGGAAAAATCCTATCCTGGAGCCATTGTATGTTATTTCACCTTTTATCCTGGCCATGTGTAACACCGCATCTGGTCTCTATAATTTAGGATCTTTGCCACACCAGTTCGTGGTGGTCTGCCAGGTGTTGGACTGCCTGTTGGAACTCGGTGTGCCCTTTCTATCGAGAAGAGTTTCGATAGGGTCTTGGGAGCAAATAGATCAGCGATCCATTGCTCTAGGAACAGCTCCATTAAGTCCCCTTCAGCCTTCTCCGGCAGGCCAAGAATGCGGATGTTGTTTCTTCTTGATCTGCCCTCTCCCTCCTCCACCCTGCTCTCCAGTGTTTTGATGCGTTCTAATGCTCTGTTCATTTGTCGGCCTACATTTCTCAGTTCGTCCTCTGCAACTGATATTCGACTCTCAGCCTCTCCGGTGCGGGACGGGAGCTTCTGGAGGTCATGTCGCAGCAGGGAAACTTCTGTGGAAATGCTGTCCATTTTCACCTCCATAGAGGATCGTGAGTTGGAGATGGCGGTCATCACATCTCGGAGGGAGATGCTGTCATCAGGGCCTTGGGAGTCTTCAGACCTGCCTGCTTCCGTTGTCGGGATTGGCGTGGCAGTAGTATATTGTTCCATCGTACTTTGGTGCGAGGG
Source organism: Ambystoma mexicanum (assembly GCF_040938575.1). Taxonomy (NCBI): domain Eukaryota; kingdom Metazoa; phylum Chordata; class Amphibia; order Caudata; family Ambystomatidae; genus Ambystoma; species Ambystoma mexicanum. Next base: position 526,592,208 of record NC_090940.1, read on the forward strand.
TAATATATACTAAGAGTCTACTTATGTGGAGATCAGTATCTTGGCTATGTCCCTCGTCGTCGTAGGTTGTTGTTTGGTTAATTCAATGCTCCCTTAGTTGTTTTTCTGTAGGTTTTCGATGTATCACTTTGTATACCGAGTGGGTCTCTATATGTGTGGGTTAGCCACCTGGACTGCTCAGTTTCACCTCAGTGTCTATGTAGATTATTGCAGCATGTGCCTGGAGCGCGCCTTCGGAGTGATTAGTCCACTTGTTTTATCAGTTGGGTTTTCTCTGTAAGTGTCTGCCACTTGGCAGGAGAATGAGGCCCCCTCGTACAGCCTCTGGGCGCCCAGTCCATTTCTAACTCCCCTCTTGCTAGGGCAGGATGATTAACGGCTCGAGTGGGGGAGGGTGGGGAAATAACCCTCTCCACCGTTTAAATAATGGTTTCAATTGAGTGTACGGCGATTGGGCCCCACTCCCCCCTCTCCTTACCGGGACTTCATAGAGGATACCGGCGAGCGCTCAACGTAGTACAGAGCGCCCGCGATCGTCTTTAAAGGGATCTCCTCGGGTTTGCCTCCCCGTGGCAGATCAGGTCTCAAGGCTCGCCGGCGCACTCCTCTGGTTCACTGGGTCTCAGGATTCATTACTTCTCATAACGGGGGATCACCCGTGATGGCGATTGGCGTGGCAGTAGTATATTGTTCCATCGTACTTTGGTGCGAGGGTAATATATACTAAGAGTCTTCTTATGTGGAGATCAGTATCTTGGCTATGTCCCTCGTCGTCGTAGGTTGTTGTTTGGTTAATTCAATGCTCCCTTAGTTGTTTTTCTGTAGGTTTTCGATGTATCGCTTTGTATACCGAGTGGGTCTCTATATGTGTGGGTTAGCCACCTGGACTGCTCAGTTTCACCTCAGTGTCTATGTAGATTATTGCAGCATGTGCCTGGAGCGCGCCTTCGGAGTGATTAGTCCACTTGTTTTATCAGTTGGGTTTTCTCTGTAAGTGTCTGCCACTTGGCAGGAGAATGAGGCCCCCTCGTACAGCCTCTGGGCGCCCAGTCCATTTCTAACTCCCCTCTTGCTAGGGCAGGATGATTAACGGCTCGAGTGGGGGAGGGTGGGGAAATAACCCTCTCCACCGTTTAAATAATGGTTTCAATTGAGTGTACGGCGATTGGGCCCCACTCCCCCCTCTCCTTACCGGGACTTCATAGAGGATACCGGCGAGCGCTCAACGTAGTACAGAGTGCCCGCGATCGTCTTTAAAGGGATCTCCTCGGGTTTGCCTCCCCGTGGCAGATCAGGTCTCAAGGCTCGCCGGCGCACTCCTCTGGTTCACTGGGTCTCAGGATTCATTACTTCTCATAACGGGGGATCACCCGTGATGGCGATACTGTGGACGTGGAGACACAGCCAAGAGGAACGAGGCGACTTGCTCCGTAGATCACTCAATGTTATGTGCGTCCCATGGGCACCATCCAGCCACGCGAGTGCGGTGGGATGAGCTTGGGATGAGCTTTCGTGGGCCGTGCCACAGTGTATTAAGTAGTGGGTTGTTTGTCCAGGGAGGTAGTTGTCTGATGTTCGTCCTCTCTTCCGGATCCAGTAACTCGGGGTGCTCAGGAATCGTGTTTAGGGTTCAGGGCACACATTCGGTTTAAGCAGTGCAGGCATATCATCTAGAGGGGTCGTACACCCCTCGTACCCTGGGTCCCAGCAGGGCTGCAGTGGAAGGCGTGGGCTGCGGGCCTCTCCTCTTTCACGTTTCGGACCCTGGTCTCTCTCATACAGCCTAGCCGATCTCCCGGCAGTTCCTCCCACTTCAGGCCCCACAGCGCCTGGTGCCCGGGGAGGATGGAATTCCACACACGCGTCTCTGCACTGGTGCTCGAGTCTTCGTTCAGCGGTCGCTGTGCAGGGTTCCCGCGGTCGCCGGATCAATGGTCAATCCGGAATTGCTGGTAATGCAGTCGCGGATCCCCTCAGTAGCATGCTCGGAGTGGAGCACAGCAGTAGGGCAGAGGGGAAGTCTCAGGTCGTTCGCCAACGGGCCGCGGTGATTCCTACTGCCCCTCGGACCCGGCGGCCATCTTGTTGGAGGTTTGGCGCCAGGTGCGATCCGAGTCAGTTGGCGATATCTTTGGCCCCTTTTTCCGATTCTCGCTCACACTTCTGCCATGTGTGACCACGACTATCCGCCACTAGGAAAGTGAGTTTTCTTTAGGATCTGATGAGAATTATGTAGGATTTCTTCAGGATTCAGCTGGCGACCACGGAGCACCGAGGAATTACGTCCTCGTGTGCTAGTTGGCCACGCCCACCACTGATTCAATTGTTAACTCAAAAGATGTTTTTGCTTTTGTGGAATTAGCTTATTACATCCATTGTTAGATCGCCTGTAATATAAATAGATGTAATTGTTTTATAAATATGTATTTATCTTTGCAATACTACTTTTTCATTTGATTTCTGATTAACAGCAATTCATTCTGCATCATTTACTCCATATCAATATTTGCACTTACTTTCATAATTATCTCAATAAAGTTGGTTGGTCCATAGCAACGTTTTTCCTACCCTGTAAAGGATTTAAGTATAATGTAACATTTCAGTCTGAAATTGTCTATATTTTTGTTTTAAAATAGGACGACAATTCTACCAGACTAAATACTTACTGACCTATGCTGGTGCTGCACTATTTAGTACATCTACATGGGTGAGAATCAATATTTGCTATTTGTGTTAGACAAGACTTTGTGCTGATGGCTAGGCCCCACCCCAGGCACTTCAATTACTATTATTTTTTAATTGATTTCTTTATATCTATAGCGCCATAGCCCGCAGGCATCAGGGCACAGTCAAAACATAACAGTTACCAAGACTAGACAATTACACAAAACCCATTAGCAGGACAGCTGTGTCTTTAGCTTTCTTTTAAATGGGGCAATATTTTCTTCCTTGCAAAGAACTTCTGGGAGAGCATTTCAAGCCATAGCGGCCTAATCAGAGAAGGAGATGCCTTTCCCTCTTCCTCTCTTCACCGTGGGACTGAGAGCAGGTTTTCTGTGCTAGAACGCCGTGTTCTGTTAGGTACATGCGTAGATATCATTTGTGTTAGGTATGCTGGAGCCTAACTGAACAGGCAATTATGGGTCAATGCTGGATTTTAAAGCGGACCCTCTCTGCCACTGTCAGTCAGTGAAGTTCTTTCCTATGGCAGGATACATGATCTTTCCTAGGGATGTTACAGACTACTCGGACTGTGTTATTTTGCACAATCTGGAGTTTGTGTATGCTCCCCTTAACCCTCCCAGGAGAGCATTACAGTAATCCAGCCAAGGCAGGATCATTGCGCGGACCAGAGTTTTACCGTTTTTTTGGGAGACTCGTGGATTCATTTGTCAAAGAACTTTCAAGTGGTGTTGTGCATCTTTAACAATGTTGTTTACGTAAGCATCCGCTCTCATAGATGCTTCTAATACTGTGTCTTGGGTTTGAACTTTTTTTTGACCACTTGGATATGGGAACCATCAATCAGGAACTCCGAAAATTGCTGGCACAGTTTATTTCTTGTTTGGTTTGTTCAAAAGATCATAAGTTCCGTTTTTGAGCCATTAAGACACATCCAGTTTTGGACCACCCACTCCTGGATGATGAGTAGATTGAAGTTAAATTTGTTAATGTCAGTGTCGTAGTCCCCACTAAGGTCCATTAGCAACTGAAAGTCATCTGCATAATTTGTGAAGTCTAGACTCCTTGCTTCGAGTAGGTCACACATAGGCTTTATGTATAGGTTAAAGAGGGATGGTGAGATGCGTGGCCCAGGTGGCAATCCATATTTAATAAATGCTGTCTTTGAGCAGGCATTATCCAAGCATATTTTAGAATGTCTTTCGCTGAGGAACAAATGTATCGATAAGACAACATCACTGGAGCAATTCCTCATGGATGCCACGGTTTTAAGCAAATATGAGTGATCCAGCAAGACAAACGTAGCTGATCAATCCCGGAGGATCAGCAGGCCAGTTTTACTTTCTTCTAGTCTTTCTAACATCTGCGCTTGCAGATTGAGCAGGCCACTCTCGGTCCCATGGTGACTCCTAAAGCCTGACTGACTCAGGTGCAAGATGGCAGATGCCTCCAGATGGGCCTGTAGTTGGCCAGATGCCACTTTATCCAAGATTTTTAATGAGAAGGGCGTATTAGTAATTGTTCTCAAATTACCACGGTCTTTGGGATTGAGACCAGGCTTCTTGACTAAGGGTGTAACTACCACTTCAAAAAGTGCTGGGCCACACGCAGTGTCAAAGCCGGCACCGACCAAGGGTGCCACAGGTGGGGAAGCAAGGGAGCCTGAGGATGTATTTAACATGGTGCTGTACCATTATCTAAGCCCCGCCCCCAGCCAGTTCACAGAGTGGCGGGCCACCCACAGCGGCAAGGGCGCTAAAGTTGGGACAGTTGGAGCAAGGTGGAGCAAGGCAGCCTCATACTCTTTATAATCTAGATTGCCCAGTGCTTGTTACTAAGCGCACCCTGGACTGGCGATCATACACTTACTAGTTACCTTCAACTGAGAACCATACGCAGGCGGATTCTTCAGGTACTGTTTTGGTGCTCTCCCAAAGTTTTTGCTCATAGTGCTCCACAATCTTGCATCACTTTTGTTTTGCCTTATATTGGGGAGGCTTCTCCAATTAAGGCCATCAGACGACTACTTACTTTCATAGCTGGAGCTTTGTCAAAACCACCATCTTTGCTCTTGGCTATCTGAAGTAATTATTGCCTTCTAACCACACTAAACTTGCCCAGTGCGTCCATAGGGTTACTTTAGAGGGAACCTTCTGCGATCATCGGCAGAGAGGTGAGGGGACAGACTTTCAGCAGCCTCTTAAACCTGTCGGTTGTTCCCTTCCCCAACACCATTTCCCACAATGTCCTACACAAGCATTTAGGGGGGGAAGAACCTTGACTTATGTTAAGCCTCTCTAGCCACTCAGGTGTTCCTCTTTTGCTTTTACAGATTCCCCTGTATGTTTTTTTTTATAATAGCTGCACCACTTGCACTAAGTCTATTTGTTTTGCCTCAATTGATTTGTCTGGACCTCCAGCATAACAAATATTGATGAAGTATTATAAATCCATTGGAATATTGTGTTCTTTTTTGTTCTGTCTTACTCGTGCCAATGCACTTAGGCACTAAGCACTTTTGCACCATAACAGATCATAAAACTAGCTGTTATTTTAAGGATAGGTAACATTTGCAATGAATCCTTTCTAGGGTTTTAGTACTATCCAGTTTGATCAAAGTCCAGCTGTTTTTAAAATCCCCCACACCAGCTATTTTTTACTTGGGGTCTTGCATGTTTTTAACTTATTTTAAATAATGTCCAAAAGAAAGGCCACTACACACATTTCTGCTCGCACAAATCTAAGAAATCCGCCAAGTTAATGGCTCCAATTAATGATGCCAGTATCCTAATTAACGAAATTGAAGTACTTATAAATGACCATCTGTAAATACGTTGTCCATGGTCTCTAGTAAGAAAGCATCTGACAATCAAATAACACCCCTTATTAGTCGTCCCGTTGACCAATCTATTATCCAAGATGGTTTGCGTACAACTGCTATATAACAAAAGAGGGGTGCCCTAATAGACTAATTTCTTGTGCACCGGGCCTGCATTTGTTTACAGAATAGCCAGTAAATAGCGGTTTATTTTCAACTCAGCAAGAAAAAGCATACTCACTCCAGCTTTTATCAAAACAAATATTAAGGGGGTAGGGGTTGCTATTTGCCTGCCTTTGCCATTCTTTAGCATTCTCTTTATTCAATCTTTTTTCATTTCTTTTTCTTTATTACTAGTAAGAGACATAGTTTTTGTCCTCCGTTTTTCTTAGTGACCGAAAACATCAATAGTCAACAAAATTATGGAAGGAAAACATAAAGGAGTCTCTTGTTTTTTTTTTACAAATATACAATCCTATAGTAGTATGAAGAATAAGAAATGAAAAAATATTGAATATATCCCTTGTGAACCTAAGCACATATCCTTCCCTTGCAGCCCAGATTCATTCTGTATCTTGCTGTCTTTGCTTATTCTGTGCTCTTTCCTCTGGCGTGTTTTTTTTGTAGTGTTTTCTATTTAGTTATTTTTGCATATGGTGTGTTTGATGAAAGTATATATTTTTATGGAAACTTGATTGCCCATTCCTTTGTTTTGTACTGTTATGTCACTTTTTGGGTCGAAATTGAATCAAATTCACTCCCCTCTTGAGAGAATAGCCTTCCCTCGACCTATGTTACCACAAAAGGCAAAGTTGGTATATTTTTTAACTGTGCCTGTTTTACCATTATCACTGTGTTGGCTCTTGGTTTGTAGAAGTGTGAGAGCGAGTAGGCATTTTAACGTCTACTCATCCTTGTACTCCTGTCGGGCAAAAGTCAATTTGTCACAGGAGCTCCATTCTAGAAGGCCTGATGGATCAAATAAGGCATTTTGAATTTGATTCTTGCTTCATCCGGTTCTAGTAAACATATTTTTGTGCAGGGGTAAAGGTGATGCAGTATTTAGGTTTCAGATCTACAATGAGTCTTGTTGCTTTGTTCTGTGGTAGTTGAATGTGACAAATCACAATTATTTGAGAGGATTATCTTGACTTTTAGAAATGTTCAAGAAGACAATTATTCTTTTTACCAGATATAGGTCATAATAAGACATTTCTTTAAGTTCCTGGATATACTGCATGAATCTGCCAGTAAAAATAAATCCACTTCTGTTGCAGACACTACATAGATGGAAGGAGGTCGATCATTGTGGGATAATCTCAGTCTTGGTTGCATTGACCATCCACTCTTTTATAAGTGACAAAATGCAATAGAATTCAGTTTGAATGGGAGCCATCTAGTTTCAAGATCAACTGGTGGTCATATGTGCCTGTTTTAAATGCCATGAGAAGGGTGACATGGTCTGCACGCTGCTCCATATGGGTATTAACAATCCAGGGGAATATCACTGTCCCATGTGCATTTCATACTTAGTAGTTTAAAGCTTCAGTTAGAAATGGCCCTTCTTTAACCTAAGACTGTTATTTAGGAATAAGGCAATACATTTTTTGGCACAATCCTCATTACCGATCGCGGTTTCCATCTGGTTGAGCAGAGAGGTGTGATTCATATTATCAAAGGCAGCTGACAGGTCGAATTGGATGAGGATAACAAGGGTGTTTGTTTCTGGAGATTGCAAACGTTCATCCCTCTTTAAGAGGAGCTTGGATACAGCTCGGATATAGCAGGCAAGGGAGGGTCTAAAGCCAGATTGAAGATAAAGCAATTTCAGATTCACACTTCCAGGAGTTGCCGTAGCCCATTTTCTCAAGAATCTTACTAAAATGCAGCGTTGGTACGTAGGCAATAGTTGTCCAGGGTCTTTAGCTTGCTTGTAGGTTTTTTTTTAAAACATGAGGCATGGGACATCTTCTGAAGGAGAAGGCAACTACCATGTTAAAAAGAACTTTGATGAGAGCTGTAAATGCAAGGCCCAGGATAGCAATGGTCGCTTACATGGTAGTAGCTTCACAGGAGACTATTAGCTCAGATTAGGCACTGATTTTTTAAAAGAAAACCTTTGTGATGCCATCAGATTTGTGGCCCTGACTGTTGAGAAAACCAACATTGGTTTCTTCTGGAGGAGGGTTTTTGATGGATCAGGGCTGGTCACTGACGTTGAATTGGATCTTGTTAGTTTGGTCTTTGAAAAATAGAGTGGGGTTATATGCACGTTCCCGTGATATGCTTCGATTAGTGGCACTTTCATGAGGATTTCTCAAATCTTTGCATATAAAGAAAACTTCCACATAGATGTTAGAGGCCTCGATGATGCTGACATGATTGTCATGTGTCCTTTTACGGTCTTGTATTACACCCTTAGCAGAGTAAGTAGTATTAAAATATGCCTATTTCACACAAAATATTCATATAGCATTACATACAAATTCAACCTCATAACCATTTGGATCAAAAATATGGAATTCCCAAAAGCAATTTCCATATACAGAACATACATACAATAAAGATCCAAAATTGGACAGTCTTTAATGGCCTGGCCTTGAATAGTGCCAAAACTGAGTTTCTCCTTGTAGGCTCTCCCAGTAAATTGGATAAACTGGGGGCCGAATACAAGAATTTCAATCTGGATAACTTTGTCATTGAGATCCTGAATAAGGTTAAGACTCTGGGTGTATACCTGGACAAACACTTGAATATGAAGGCCCAGGTGAATAGTCTCATCTCTTTATCTTCATACTTTATTAAACTCTTCCGTCATCTACGACTGCTCATTCCTGAAAAAAACTTAGAAACTCTGGCAAGGGCCATTATTGGTTCCAAATTCGATTATGGTTGTAGCCTACTGGTGATTCAGAACGGGGCGGTGAGAGTAGTGAAGGGCCTAAGCAAAAGAGATTAAGTCTCGGAAGCTAGAAGGAGCCTCCATTGGCTCCCGATTGGGGCAAGAGTTCAGTTTAGGCTCCTTCTTATTACCCACAAATGCATCATGGGTAAAATGCCATCCTACCTGAAGGAAGCTATCGTCTTGAAAGATAACGCGAGGACACTTAGATCAGATAACACCAATACTCTTAAAGTCCCCTGTAGTAATTCCAACAAGGCAAGACAGGGGTCATTCGAAGTAGCAGCTCCAACTGCCTGGAATGCCCTGTCGCCTACGCTAAGAACGATAGCCTCAACAGAATTGTTGAAAAAGCACCTGAAAACCCTGCTCTTCACCTAGAGTCACTCCGGCCCACACCTATCAGCACTATGAGTTGTGTTTCATCTTTTTCTTGTTTCGTGTTTGTAAGTCCGCGCCCATCAGCCTCTGGGTACCAGGTGTGCATTATAAATACTATAACATAACATAACATAGCATAAGCACGTCATAAAAATAATAAGCTTACTTATCCTTTATGTGGAAACATGTTTAATCATTTAATAACAGTCATGACTGATTACTTCAATTTCATGTATAGAAAATCTTCCAAATCTTTTTAGACCCAATATTTAGGGCAATAGTTTGAAAACACTCAAGACACAATATACCCTGGATCTTGTGCTAACATGTGAACACATGCCACATGACACTAGTTATAATTCATTCCTCTAAGCAAGGGAAAAATATAGTCAATGTGTAATACTATAAAATGTAAAAAAAAAAGAAGAAAGTACATATTGCACTATACAGGTAAGCTATCACGCCAACGGGCATCATCATAAATTGGGCGGAGCGAAAAAAAAATGGCAGTTACGCTATTACTGTCGCATCACCACTCCGCCCAACTATGAGTTGGGTGGAAATGTCGCCCAGCTTTGAGCTGGAGGTAAATCTGGCGAGTTTTGCCCATTTGCGCTGCTATTTCCACGGTGCAAATTGCGCACCCAATATCCCCCACTGGATCAAGTGGACCAAAGGAGAATGGGCACTTTCTGTCCCCCCCCACAACTCGGGATCCGGTGCAAATTGCACCAGACAAGTTGCAGTAATTCTAATTGGGAGGTATCCCGGTGCATTTACAGTCGGGATATCGCCCAACTCAATGTTAACAATTCTGCCAGCTTACTCAATTAGCTACCAGAGCAAACTTGTGAAAACGCAGCATTGTGATATGCTTCTTTGTAGTATGATCAGAAACCCAGGAAAGCTAAAAATCATCATTTGTTAAAATACACAAAATTGAATGCACTCTCTGACTGTTGGTTTAGCTAAATCAGTCTTAAGAAAGTTATTAACATGATTTCAAATCATCTGAAACTTGCTTCTTAGCTTCATAAGTTATATTTGTCACATCATCAAAAAGATGTGACTCAAGGGTCACACAAAAATGGGCATATAGGAGACCACGAAGGGGTGCAGGCTTGATGGCTGCATGAGCATGTCGCTCCTCTGGATAGCTGAAACAAATTGTGATTTAACCAATAAGGAAGAATGAATAAGTGAAACTATCGATCCCTGCAACACTGACCCTTGATACAGGTACCCATGGTGACATCTTGGAACTGCAGCATAACCCGGGCGTGATGGACACCAGGCCTACAGATGGAGCGGGTATCACGCAGCAACTCTGAAGGCATGCAGTGGGGAGGAGAGCTGTGCATCATTTGGCTTCCCTTGGCAAATGGGGAAGAAGGCATGTCAATGGAGTGGAGGCCGGTGCAACCCTCTCCCTTAGGACGGTGGGGATTTCAGAGCGGGCCTCTGCCAATGCAAGCAGAAGAAAGCACGGACGCTGAAGCAGTGCTAGTTCAACTGTTTTCCCCGGAGAGCACAGTGTCGGGTCTAGAGGAGATGTGGGGGCCGAATGGTGCACAGATCTGCACAAGTTTGGCAGAGAGTCCTGAGGAGGACTGGCTTTTGGGACGCACCCCTGCATTGACCCCGATTGGGTGCTCAGGCGGTGAGGGGAGCTGTGGGAGATACAAGGCTATCAGGAATGCAAGTGAGGGACCCCTGTCTTTGTGATACAAGGCTGAGTGGAAGAACTGCAGTAGTTGTGGAGTCTGGGAGGAGGCTGCCTCATAGCCGGCGAGCAGGCCAGTGGCTCGAAGCCTGCACCTCAACAGGACTAGGGCAACAACACAATGTGGGCAGAGGGCCCCTTGAAAATTGTGCAGTGAGGTCGCAGAGATTGAAGGGACGCACAAGAAGCAATCTGTGTTAGTGATGGTGAGTCCTGGCAAACCCAATGTCAACAACAGGTGGAATAGAGTAGCTGAAAAATTATAGAGAAATCCAGAGACTCAGGACCTGACGGGTTTGGTGAGCCATCGATCGGGTAGCCAGAGGATCCTTGGACGACTAAGTCAGATATTAACACGTTATTGGAGGAAATCGCTCTGAGAAGCGAGATCCAAGCATCAGTTCAGGTGTTGACCGCTAGAGTGGAGATGGTGGGAGAAAGTGTTGATATATTGGAAAGTAATCCACTCTCCACAGACATATTGGTGATAAAATTGGATGACAGAATAAAAGATCTCAAAGTTAGGTAGCAGGACTTCTCACTTAAGTTGGATGATTTAGAAGATAGGGAAAAGAGATGCAACTTGCACATACTTGCAGAGGCCGGTCAGATAGCACAGCGAGTAGAGCGCTCGCTTTGACATCTGTGCAGAGCCTGCTAACACAGGTTCGAATCCCAGCAGGGCCAAACTCAGCCTTTCATCCGTCCGAGGTCGATAAATGAGCACCACACACTGTGGGTAATAGGATTCGTGGCACTATTTAAATGCACAAAAACAAAACAAACAAAAATAAATAAACTTAGCATTAAGGAAAGGAAGGGGAAAGCCTCCTTGCCTTGGGGCAGAAGGTAAAAAACTGATAGTCCATTCCCTCTACCCCAACAAAGAAGGGCCGTCACCCTTGACAATACTCATCGGGCAGGGAGTTCACCAGTAGCCTACGCTCTGTCCTGGCGAAGTGCCATTATTTTAAACACAAGGTGGATATCCTGGAGAGAGATAGATATCCTGGAGAGAGAGGACACGAAGATTGACATTTACCAGGAACTCTCTGTTTTTACTCTGGTACATCGAAGAGACTGCAGAGCTCTCACCCAATGGCTGAGGGAACAGGATCTGAAGTACATATGGGGGTATTCCTTCTCACGTACCTTTGAGAGACGTGCCGAAGAGTTTTGCTTCACGAATAGGGAGGAAGATGAGGGGGCGCTGGACTACGTGAAAGAGACTGATCAAGGGAAGAGGCTGAATCGAGAAACCGCACCGACCGGCCCTAAATGTGCTGGAAAAAAGAGCAAGGGGTGATGGGAGAAGATACCCGGTACCCGGAAAGTTCAGGGGACTGAATACACTGTTGCCCAAGTCATGAGGAAGGATTCCACTTTGAAGGTTGAAGGGGATCATGAAAGGGATGGTGTGTGAAAGACATGTGATTTAGGTTTGTTCTAATAGTATGGAAAATTTGTACAGTATAGCGGTGGAGGGGCTTTCACTTGAGTGGGCCGGAATTTTGGTTGGGGTGTCTACAATGAGGGGGGCAGGGGAAAGGGGAGGAGAGGAGGGGAGGAATGGGGAGGCTCAATAACGGCTCACAACAGTCCAGGTATAATTTCATAAGGGTTTAGCTGACTTTTTTCAGATACTTCTCAGGCCTATTCTCCAGAGATGAAACACCACTTTCAAGTTGGCTAAGACTATGGGCCTCATTACGACCCTGGCGGTATGGCATGGACGATGCCGGTATGGCACCGGCACCGTCCATACCGTACCGCCTTACTCCAAGATTCCCTCACGGGTTCCTGACAGCCCACCTGGTCTTACCTGGCAGGCTGTGCGGCACCCACGAGCAGACCTCGTGATTGCACCGGCACTGTTATAAATGGTGCCGGTGCAAACATGCTCCCGACCCCCATTGTGCCCTATGTGGCACAATGGGGATCGGGAGCCCGGCATTACCGCCTCCCGCGAATGGGCAATTACCATCCCCTCCATCTCGTAATGGGCCGGTTATTGCCCAATCGCGGGAGGTGGTGCCTGTAGTGAGCATGGCGGTGCCCTATGAGAGGTGGAACCCTAAATGTTAAAGGCTTGAATTTACCGTGCAAGAGAGCTATGGTATTGAAGACGTTCAAGCAGGAAAATCTGGATGTGCTTCATGTGCAGGAAACGAGATGTAGGAGGGTGGAGGAATTCGCCATCAGAGTGCATCATCTTGAAGAACCAATAAGGCCATGAGGCCCAGAAAAGAAGGGAGGGGGTGCCATCCTATATAGGAAATCTCTGAGGATAACGGTGCTAGAGGTGAAGATGGATAGAGGGGTGAAGGAGGGGATCCATAAAAGGCAAAACGGGGAACATGACTTTGTCAATATGCACACTCTATGCCCTGAATGTAGGCCAGGGGATCTTTGTAACAACCATCTTAGCGTAGCTGATGGAATGTAGGGAAGGGTTGATGATCTGTGATGGGGACTTTAATATGGTCATGGATCTGGTAGTTGATTTGTCCCAGTTAAACCCAATGAAGATAGAGGAGCTTCTAGAATAGGAAAGGCACTTGCAAAGGTGGTGCAGTTTCACTTCTTATGCAACACCTGGAGGCTGGTTAATCCGAATGCGATAGGCTCCACCTTCTACCCGATCCTGCACCAAACATTTACATGCATTGATCACATTTTATTGAAGTGGGATGGGAGTTCACACTAAATGAGGCCTCCATCCAAACTGTGGGGTGGTTTGATCATCATATGATATGATAGGTTATTTGATATGGTGCTGATTATGTTTGACGCAGGGTACGGGGTGGAACTGGAAAGGTGCTGGGTGTGCAATGACATGTTATTTAAAGACAAGCTGGGCCTCATTACAAGTTTGGTGTTAAATCCTACTGCCAAATACTGCCGGTTTAACCAGCATGGTAATACCGTTGCCGGTAATACCGGCAAATTCCGCCCATGGAGTCCTATGTGAGTTTCGGCTCAGTGCTATGGAAGTCTATTTCGATGTGGAGAAAAATGTCATTAGTCTTTTCTTTTTTTTTAGCTGATAAATCAACTTTACAATTTTTTTTTACTTACATTTTTTAAGCTTGCATTTTATATATTCACAATATTTAACATCAACCAAAAACAAAGAAAAAAGTAATTAGTCCCTTCAACCTCTACATACAAAATCTTCCCTGAAAGACCTCTAAATGGCCTGTTAAAAGAGTGGTCGTCGAAGATCCTCACCCAATTGACTAATGCCGATATCGACATGGAAACTCTATTACATAACCTTTGCACTGCAAAGAAAAAACTGATTCTTGGCAACTGGATTAAAACAGTAATCAAAAGAGCATCCCATACAAGGGGCCACATTACGAGTTTGGAGGCAGCCATGCGCTTAATAAGGGCATGGCTGCCTCCAAACTCGGGTCCGGGTTCCCTGAATGGGGAAATACCGGGCCATTCCGACCTTGGAGGGCCCGGTATTTCCCCATTCAGGGAACCCAGACCCAGACTATCCCCATTCCCATTTGAGCCCCCATAGGGCTCAATTGGAATGGGGAGCATGCTAACAACGGGCCCGTTAATGACGGGCCTGTTGTTAGCATGCTGGGCTGCTCGCGGGACCCGCTAAGGACACCTGATAAAACCATGCGTCCTTAGCGGGTCCCGCGAACAGACCTCGTAATAGGGCGGTAAGGGGTTAACAACTCCGGCGCTTTTACTGGTGCCGGTAACCCCTTACCGCCCACCTTGTAATGAGGCCCAATGTCATTGGACTTGGGCCATGTGATCGCAAAATATCGAGAGAAGTTCCCAAGTAGGCATCACAGAGACCAATTTCTATGCTTGCGTCTAAACTTATATCATACAAAGGAAGTCTTATTTTCCAGACCCTACTCTGAGGTTCTTAACAATCAATGTCGATTTTGTGGCCATGCTGTTGAATCTGTGAAACATCTTGTTACGACTTACTTAGAATTGAGATCCAAGCGTTGTTTAGTTCTGTTGAAATTTGCTCCCAAAAACGAGGGCCTAGAGTCTTGCTGGTGGGCAATTTTGTCTGTAATAACACGCCCTTAACTTGTGCTATTATTGACTATCTTGACAGTGGGCCTCATTACGAGTTTGGCGGTAGCCATGCCATTTTTAGCGGCATGGCTATCCACAAACTCGGGTCCCGCAAAAGGGGACTTACCGGGCCATTCCTACCTTGGAGGGCCCAGTAATTCCTTTTCGCAGGGCCCGGACCCGGTGTGTCCCCATTCCCGTTTGAGCCCTTATACGGCTCAATAGGAATGGGGAGGATGCTAACAACGGGCTCATTAATGACAGGCCCATTGTTGGCATCCTGGACTGCTACTGGGTCCCGCTCTGCACGTCTGGTCTGGCCAGGCATCCAGAGCGGGACCCGCTGCAGACCTCGTAATGTGGCGGCCCGGAATGAACAGTGCCGGTCCCTTACTGGCACCGTTCATTCCGTGGCCGCCACACTCCTAATGAGGCTCAGTGTCTTGTGCAGGTGTAGCAGAACTAATGATTAAACTGATGAAAGTGATTTGGAAATGAAAGGTAATTATAATATGAAGTTTGTAATAAACTATGAAAGTTACTAATGCATCTTTTTTTTTAAATAGGCAATTTTTTGCCTTTGCCGGCACCTGTAATCTGCCGGTAATTCCGGCAGACCAGGTTGTGGGAAGGATAAGACTGCTTGCCAGTATCCCACTGGATTTATCGGAGGGATACCAGCAAACCTATAATGAGGCCCAAGGTCTTCGATGAGACAATGAGAGAAAATATCAAGAGCTACTGTGGTATAAATGATACGGGGGAACTGGGCCTAATTATAGCGTGGGCGGCAGGCAAAGCCACCTTAAGGGGGCCAATCATCTTAGAAGCGGTAGCTAAATAGTGGGAAATGGTCCTGATGGAAACAAAAATGAAAGAGGAAATTAGGACAAGTCAAGCTACGAAATTCAAAAGAGAGAACTGAACTCCAAATCCAAGAGGTGGTGACCAAATGAAGAGCCTGAGGGACTTATGGTCGAATACCATTTTAACAAAACTTAGACTCAGCAAAAATAACTTCAATGAGAAAGGTGATAAAGCAAAGGAAATGCTTGCAAATAGGTTGAAAAAGCAGGAGGATGGGGGGGTGAAAGAGATAAAAGGGGAAGAGGGGAGGTTTTTGACACACCCGATGGACATTGCAAACTGCTTGGTAGATTTTATAAAGATCTTTATTACTCATAGGAAGAGGCAAATGGGACAAGAGCAGTAGCGTTGCATTGTTTTTAGACAGATGAGTGCTTCCCTTGCTTTCAGCAGAAGATCAGGAATGGCTGGACAGTCCGGTCATCTGTTGGAAGTAAGCCAAGCTATCGGACTGATGAAACCAGGGAAATCTCCAGGTCCTGATAGATTTACACCTAGCTTTTACAAAAGATATGCAGGAGAATTAACCCCATTCTGACAGATGCTCTTTAATTCAATATTAGAGGCAAAGCCTTCGCAGGACAAGGCTGCAGTGTTGAGCAACGCAGGTTCACAGGATATGCTGCCCGACGACGACATGTAACACGTTTGTTACATCCACACTACCTAGCCTATAAAATTAGAGGTTCGGACCCTCTGTGGCAAAGTCCTCGCAGAACAAAACTCTGGTGTTGAGCAACGCAGGTTTTGGCGACGAAGGGGTCTGCGGTGCAGACAGTGAGTGCGGACGATTCCCCCTCCTGTCTGCGGCTGCCAGGTAAGGAGTTGTTGGGGAGTTAGCTTGTATTGCGATTCTTAGCACTTCTCCTGAGCCTTTCCCCTTTCGTGTCTTCTGCAAACTTCACCTCTGCCCTTGCTGTTTGCACCCTTTCCCTGCCGCTCCCTACCTGCGCTGTCCCCTCGCACATCCCTTCAGTTCCCCTCTCGCCCTTTCCAGCCTGCCCCCCCTCCTTTTTCCAGGTCCTACCCCTGCATGGTCCCTCTCATTCCATTCATGTGTGAGCCTCCGCGCCACTTCCATCCTTGGTTTTGCGCATGCTGCTCATCCCTGACGTGCGTTGTCCCTCGCATCTTCAATCGCGTGTGCCTCCACGCCCCTTCCATCATTGTCTGTTTGCTTTGTGCATCCTCTCCCTTGGTGGTCCCCCGCATTCTCGTGAGTGCCTGTGCATCTGCGTCCTTTCCTTTTCCTGCCTGCCCATGTACGCATTCTCGGCCTGGGCTGTCCCACCCATTCCCGTGAATGCGTTGTTCCAGCGCCTCCTCCATCCTTGGCCACCTTCTTACGTTTGCTTGTCCTAGCCTGTGTGGTCTCTCGCGATCCTTGATTGCGTTGTCCCTTGCACCCGCCATCCCTGGTTGCTCGCACTGCATGTCATTTGCCAGCGTGTCCCCTCGCAATCCCCTGCGCTGCCCGCATGGTCCATTGCGATTCTGATGTGTTGGTTCCTTGCACTCACCATCCTTGGTGGCTCGCACTGCGCTTCCTTTGCCTGTTGGTCCCCTTGCAATCCCTTGATCGCAATCCCTTGATCCCGTGCCTCGTGTCCTTCCCTTTCCAGCTCGCCAATACCCATGTGTACCCCCTGAGTATCCCTGCTCCCCTGCTGGCCCTATCCCTCACCCCCCACCGGCCGCTTCTCTGGCCTTGGTGTTTTTGCTTTTGTCTGCTGTGCTCTCCCCCCTCTATGGTGTCTTCATCAACTGCTCTCTTTTGCTGGTATTGCCCCTTGTTTCTGCTGCTCTTTTTGCAACCTCTGTGACTCTCTATCCCTCTCTCTCTCTCTATTCTTTCCTCTGGCCTGACTCACTCTGCAGGGCACACTGTTGATGTTCTGATCTCCCCAACCCTCCCACTCTCTAACCCTCTCACCATTCCTCTCTACTTGAGTGACTGCTTTCTCCTCTCCTCTCCTCTCATCTCTCTCTCTAACTCTCTACCCCTCAGGCCAAACCAACCCCCACACTGCCACCCACCTTCTCGGTCATTCGACCCATGAAGTGTGTGTCAGTTGAGGCTTTCGCTGCTTCCGTCTCTCCCTATGCCCTTGCACCTCTGGCTGACTCACACCCTGACACAGCACTTTCCATGCTCCACTCTGCCATCTCTGACACTCTTGATGTACTTGCCCCTGTCATGAGGATCTGCATGAAGCCTAAAGCCAAGTGCAACTCCTAGTACGACTCAGACCTTGTCACCCTTAAACGCAAGTGTATGGTGGCTGAGAGGAAATGGTTGGCATCTTGTACATCCGCTGACAAAGTGACCTGCCACCTGCTCCTAAGGCAATACCGACTCTCTGTCCTCTCTAAGAACTAGGACAAACTTTTTAAAATCTGCAAGGAACTGGCCAATCCTGCCACAGTCGCTACCTCTTGGGTCCCATCCCAGGCCCTTTGTACGGCCCTGGCTTCTCATTTCATCTCTAAAACCCAGGACATCCTGTCCTCCCTCTTGTCCTCTCCTGCTTCTCCCTCTACTCTCTACTCTTCCTCCGGGCTCTCTATGGCCACCCGTCCTCCCTTCTCTGCCTTTCCCCTCTTCTCCCCTGACAAGGTTTCTAGACAGGTCCAATCTATGAAACCCTAGTCAAAACAGGTTCTTCCCTGTCCTTCCAGAACCATCAAGGACCGCATTGACAACCTCGCTCCAGCCTTGGCCAACTTCTACAATCACTCTTTCACCACTAGAACCTTCCCTTCCCCCCTTAAGCACTCCCTTGTGTACCCTCTTCTCAAGAAACCCTCAGCGACCCCTCCAGACCAGCTAACTATCACCCAATCATCACCACTGCTTTCCTGGGCAAACTCCTGGAAAAATTGGCCATCTCACAGCTTAATCTTCACACTGAATCTGTTGGTTGCCTCCATGACCATCAGTCTGGCTTCAGAGCATCCAGAAGTACAGAAACTGCTCTTCTAACCTCGATGTTAATCTCCCCTCTGTCCTCATATTTCTTGATCTCTCTTCTGCCTTTGACACGGTCAACCATGCCATCCTGCTCAACCGGCTCTGTGATAACCTGGGTATCACTGATCAGGCACTGGCCTGACTGACTTCTTTCCTCTCCGACCGACTGTCCCAGGTCCAACTTGGGTACTTCCTCTCCTCTCCTCTATCTCCCTCTCTACCTGTGGTGTTCCCCAGGCGTCTAAACTGTCTCCCTGGTTGTTCAATACCTGGCACCTCTCGCCTACCACATTGCTGCTCTCTGCTCCAACTTTCAGTGCTATGCGGACGACACTCAGCTCGTTTCAGGCTCCCCTCTGCCACCTCTTCTCCTTCTCTCATCCTGGATTATCTGTCTGCAATCCAGGAGTGGTGTGCTGCCAATGATCTCTGCCTGAATGCCACTAAGATGGAGATCCTCCTGATCGGCACACCTGCAGCTTTATTTTCTTGTCACTCTCTGGCTGACCTCCCTTGGCCCTCTTCCTGCCTCCACCTGTGAGGCTAAGAATCTCAGGGTCATCTTCGACTCCACACTCTCCGTCTCTCCTCACATCTCTGACATCTCTAAATAAAACTACCAACTGCACCTCCTCAGATGTATTCTTCCTTTCCTCTCTTTCTCCCAGAAGCTCTCTGTCTGCAGAGCTCTGGTTCGCTCTAGGTTTGTCTACTGCAACAGTCTCTTTTTAAATCTGCCTGCTGCTACTCTCCGTCCTCAACAACTCATCCAGAACAGGACTGCAAGACTTGTCCTTGGCCTCTAGCCCAAGGATCGTATCTCTCCAGCTATGAAATCTCTCCATTTGCTCCCAGTGCCTGCAAGGATCAAGTTCAAGCCCCCTTGCATTGTCCACAAGGCCTTCTGGAGACTGAAATACTTGCAACTCTCTCTTCGGAAATGCCTTCCTACTTGAGTTCTTGGCTCCTCCACCTCCAAATCCTTGAGGGTCAGGCGCTTCTCCAAGCAATGAGTCGGGGGCAGATCTCTCTATTCTGCTGGCGCCTCACTCTGGAACTGCCTCCCTGCTTCTCTGAAACTTGAGCAGAACTATCTGAGGTTCCGGAAGCTTCTCAAGATTTTCCTCTTTGCTTCTGCCTTCTCTCTTCCTCTTACCTGCTGATCTCCTGTCTGAAACTGCACTGGTCACCTGGTTAACCTCTGAACTTTGGGCCCAGGTCCCTGCCCACCTATTTGCACACCTGCACTGCCTCCTGGCAACCCTTGCACTTGGTTCTGTATCTGAAACCCTACAGTCTCACCTGTTGGCCGAACTACTTTTTTTTAATCCTGTGTCCTGCACTTGCCCTTCCTCCCCTTGCCTTTGCACTTTTCCCACTCCCCTCTCCCCTGCACGATTTCAATTTTACTAGGCCTAGTAAGATCGTTGTCTTTGTCCTCCCTTTGTTTCCCCTCCCTTGCCTCATCGCGCCTTGAAACACTTGTGTATAGGCGCGTTATTAATGTCATGTCATATAATATCAGAGGTACCTGCGCCATTTCTGAAGGCCAAGTGATACATAAAGAAGGTAGAAGCAGGGAGGAATGTGGCTCCTATAGACCGATCTCCCCCCTGAACTGTGATGCCCAAATCTTCACTACCATCATGGGTAGCAGACTGGGTGCGATCTTTCCAAAACTGATTCACACGGACTAGGCTGGTTTTATAAGAAGTCAAAGGGTGGACAACATGTGGAAAACCACAGACCTAATGGCTTCCCAGATGACCCAATGCTTTTCATCTCTAGACACAGAGAAAGCGTTTGACCGGGTGTTGCTGTTTGCCACATTACAAAGGATGGGTCTTGTCGAGAAATGGATCATGGGGATTGGAGCCCTATACAGTCACCCTGAGGTGTAGGTATCAGTAAACGGTGTGGTCCGGAGAGGTTCCCACTAACTAGAATGACGAGGTAGGGGTGCCCCCTCTCCCCACTCTTGTTTGCCATAGCAATCAAGCCCTTAGTGATAGCAATTAGGGGAGAGGTGGGGATAGAGGGATTCAAAGTGAGCTGTACAACTTACCAGGTTGCCCTATTCGCAGATGACATCTTGCTATATCTGACAAGACCGGAACAGCCGGTGCCCACTCTGCTCAACCTTACATTCGTATGGCAAGCTATCGGGTTTTAAAATCAAAAGGTCTAAATTGGTGGTCATGTTGTTTGGGAGCGCCTTGTAAGTGTCTTTAAAGGCCCTGAGGGATGCGCAGCTACAGGTTATGGATAGCTAAATACTTGAAGGTCTACATAACAAATCATTGAGCAACTTGTACAAGGCCAATTACCCGGAACTATGGGCTACCATCAAGAGCGTTATAGGTAGATGGGAGAAGATGTGGATTTCTTGTGGGGCACGGTTAACAACCATTAAGATGAACCTCCTTCCAAGGCTCTTATTCATGTTCCTAATGCTACCATTCAAGATACCACAGGTTTTATTTGAAAAGGTCAAATGGACTTAGCTGAGATTCCTTTCATAGAGGAGAAAACCGAGAATAGTTTACATCATTTTAGCCAGAGCAAAGAGAAGGGAGGAGTAGGATTCCCTAACCTGGAATGCTATTATGTGGCAGCCCAACTGAGAGTAATCATAGATCACCTCAGAGAAGACAATGAGCGGCAATAGGTGAAAATGGGCTATTCAAAACAGTGACTCTGAGGGAAAGGCTCTGGGTCCCACAGACTCAAATCTTTCCAACGATCTGTAATCACCCTGTACTGGAAGTGCCCTGGGATATTTGGAAGCAGCAGAAATATATGGAGGGTATTACAACATGGGCATCACTTCTGCGTTGTATCTGGGTGGCCCCAATCAGAGAGCTCATACAGGAACCACTGCGCTTCCAGTCATGGTATGGGCATGGTTTGGTTAGAGGCAGCCAACTATGTAAAGAGGAACAATTCATAACCTTTTAACAGTTATTCATTGCTCGGGGTTCCTACTCTTTTGCCCTTCCTACACTTGCAACTAAAATGGGTTCTATCAGAACCCAGATGGGAGAGGAACTTGGACACTGACTTTGAATTAGTACTGGACAGATTAGTGTTGATGAGACGGCAGCTATCAGCCCTGTACAACACCTTGAGAGATGTGAAGAAGGGTAGGGGAAAACAGCGAAGAGCCAGTGGCAGAAAAATCTGGAGGAGGACATATGTGTTTGGGGCATGGAAGACATCTCTGTCCATGCAAAATAAATTGCATAGCTACCGCTTTCTGAATAGGTGGCAATATGTCCCCAGAGGCTGGCTAAAATCTACGTAGAAATTAATCCCAGCTGTTGGAGAGAATGTGGGGAAATGGGAACATAACGGGACATGTGGTGGGGATGCCCCAAATTACAGTTTGGAAAGAGGTCCTGTGCTAGATTAAGGAAGCGGATGTGACACAGAGAGGGAGTCACTGCCCCTCTTGATGCTGTTTGGATTGGAAGTAAGCAGGCCCCGGGCTCCAAGATAGGGCATATGCCAGGGAACCTGATAACTTGCTGCAAGGGCATATTTGGCAATACACTGGAAGAGAGCAAATCTATAATCATCCTCTGACAACCTGGCCTGTCGTCTGCTCCAAAGGCAATACCGACTCTCTGTTCGCACTAAGAAGAGAGCCCACATTCAAGCCAGTGTCTCTGTGGCATCTAAGAACTCGGCAGTCTCCACCCCTCCTCCTGCCTCCCAGGCTCTCTGCAATGCCCTTGCCTCGCACTTTATCTCAAAAACCCAGGACATCCTGTCCAACCTCTCCTCCCCTGCCCCTCCTATTCCCTCTCAGTCTGTGCTTGTAGACCCCTCCTTTAACCACCCCCCACCGTCCTTCTCTTCCTTTCCTATTTTCTCCCCTGACGAGGTTGCTAGACAAGTCCGATCTATGAAAGCCTTGTCAAAACAGGTTCATCCCTGCTCCTCTAAAACCATCACGGACCACATTGACACCCTCGCTCCGGCCCTTGCCGATTTTTGCAACCACTCCTTTGCCTCAGGATCCTTCCCCTCCCATCTGAAGCACTCCCTTGTGCATCCTCTTCTCAAGAAACCCACAGCTGATCCTTCATGTCTGGCTAACTATCGCCCAATTTCCATTGCCCCCTTTCTCGGCAAACTCCTTGAAAAGCTGGCAATCTCTCAGCTTAACCTTCATTCAGATTCCGTTGGCTGTCTCCATGACCACCAGTCTGGCTTCAGAGCGGCTAGAAGCACGGAAACTGCTCTCCTGAACATCTGTGAAGATCTGCTCTCCAACCTGGACTCTAACATTCCCTCTGTCCTCATCCTTCTTGATCTCTCTTCTGCCTTCGACACGGTCAACCACACCATCCTGCTCAACTGTCTCCAGGATAACCTGGGTATCACTGATCAGGCTCTGGCCTGGCTGACCTCTTTCCTCTCTGATCGACCCTCCCAGGTCCAACTGGGGTCCTTCCTATCACCTATCTTCCTCTCTACCTGTGGGGTTCCCCAGGGGTCTAACCTCTCACCCTTGTTCTTCAACCAATACCGCGCAACTCTCGTCCACTGCATTGCCATTTTCTGCTCAAATTTCCAGTGCTACACTGATGACACTCAACTCATTTTCCGGCTGCCTTCGGCCACCTCCTCTCCCTCTCTCATCTCTGACTGCCTAACTACCATTCAAGATTGGTGTGCCGCCAATGATCTTTGTCTGAATGCCAGCAAGACTGATATCCTCCTCATCGACACACCATCTTCATCCTTTTCCCTCACTCTATGGGCGGCCTCCCTTGGCCCTCCTCCCACCCCTACCTGTGAGGCCAAGAACCTCTGTGTCATTTTTGACTCCACACTTTCCTTATCGGCCCATATCTCTGAGGTCTCTAAAAAGTCAAACTTCCTACTGCACCTCCTCAGAGGTACTCTGACTTCCTCTCCTTCCCTCAGAAGCTCACTGTCTCCCAAGCTCTGGTTCTCTCTAGGTTGGACTACTGTAACAGCCTCTTTCTAAATCTACCTGCCTCTACTCTCTGTCCTCTGCAACTGATCCAGAACAGGACTGCAAGACTTGTCCTTGGCCTCAAGCCCAGGGATCGTATATCTCCAGCTCTGAAATCTCTCCATTGGGTCCCAATTGATGCAAGGATTAAATTCAAAACCCTCTACATTGTCCACAAGACTTTCTGGGGCCTGAGTCCAAAATACCTTCACCTATCCCTCCGCAAATACCTCCCCTCACAAGCTCTTTGCTCCTCTACCTCTAACTCCCTCCGGGTCAATCGTTTTTCAAACAAATGAGCTGCGGGTAGCTGGGGGTAGATCTCGATCTTCGGCTGGGGCCTCCCTCTGGAACAACCTCCCTGACTTCTATGGCCCACTGGAAGAAGGAGGCCACCTCCTGGTGGCAATTGATGAGTACTCCCGATTCCCACTGGTGAAACATGTGCAGTCCACAGCCTTTCATCATGTAGTGGGCACAGTAGACGAACTGTTTAGTGAATGGGGCATTCCAAACACCGTGAAAACCGACAACGGATCCCTGTTCCAGGGCCAGGAATTCAAGTAATTCGCAGCACACCTGGGGTTCCACCACCAAAGAATCACCCCACTATGGACACAAGTCAACGGAATGGTGGAACGCTTCATGGGGAACATCAAGCGCACCTGCCAGAAAGCGGCAATGGACCATGTCTCGATGCCACAAGCCATCTCGCAAATGCTACGAAGCTATCGACACACCGCACATGAGGCGACAGGCCGAACCCCAGCCGAACTCATGATCAAGTACCAGCCACGATCCCGGCTTCCTCAACTGGAAGACTACACGCCCGCGGAAGACGACGAAATAAGACAACGGGAAACAGAGAAAAGACAAAAGGCCAAAGAATGGGCCGACATGAAACGGAAAGCTAGAGAACCGCTAATTCCTGTCGGGAGACAGTGCTAGTCCGACCGGCCCGAGCCAATGATAGTGACCGAAGTAAAAGGGCCCATGATCACCGCAATAGGGGATCAAGGTGAGATAACGAGAAACGCGTCGTTCTTCCGCAGAATGCTCCTGGAAGATCCAGCCGTGGACACGCCCCTGGAAGAGGACGAGCCCGAGGACCCAAGGACTCCCCCGGATCCTCCGGAGGCTTCCACGTCAACAGACCCGGACGATGAAAGAAGCGACCAGGCCGGACGGCCCCACAGAATGGCGAGAAGGCCTACCCATCTCATTGAAGAAATGTAGACCGTGGACTTACTCGATAAGTAAGGTGGGGGTGTTGTGAAGGGAAAAAGGGCACTAGGCCCTTTAAGAGAAAGTGAAAGCAGAAGGGGGACAGGGGGAGGGGCGGGAGGGAAGGGAGGCGGGAAGGAGGGAAAGGACAGTTAATGTAAGAATAAAGAAGAGTGCAGACATATCGAGTGTCCGTGTCCTCAGTGTGGCCTATACAAGCCCACAACAGGATTCGAACCTGTGTTGCTCTGTGTTGCTTCCAAGACAAATGCATTGCTCCTGAGCTATCCTTACTCCCCCTTCGTAGACTTGTAGGTTTGGAAAAACAGCGTTACCACCAGATAAGGCTGAGAACCACAATATTCCCACATCAGCTTGTTTCACTGAAGTGGCAACTTTAGAAACGTACACATTCTAAGAGGGAACATCCCTAAATGTAATACCTAAATAATTACCTCATTGTACTCGGGTGAACTCTTAGTCACAAAAAAGGATGGTACACTCTGAACACAACTTTTACCACATGACATCAAATATTTGAAACAACCACTGACTAAAGTTTGCAGGGCTTTTATTCTGCCTACCAAAATGGGTTGTATGTAGAGTTTCTGAAAAGATCCTGTTTGAAACTTACATTGCACTTTGTCCTTTGTGCATCTGGAGTTCTGAAGAGGATTACTCTTGTTCCTTATCCCCATGTCCCCATGCCCACCTTCCCTTCCACGCCGCACTCTCTGGGGGGGGACACTCCCAGAACCTGCATCCCTCCCCTCCAGTTCCCCTTCCTGCTTCCCCCTGTTGCTATCTGGGGGACGACCCCAGAATCCCTGCCACTTCACACCCTTAACCCTTTGCCTTCCGCCACATCCCTATAGTCCCAGGTCCATATCCCCCTCCCGACTCACTTCTAGCAATTCCCCATTTACTGCTCTTCCTGCTGTTCACTTGCTGGATTGCTCAATCACTGTTTATGTGCAAAACCTTGATTGTGCAATACAGAAAGGTCACTACCAAAACTATTTCATCCACATATACGAATCTGGGATAGGTCTCCCATATAAATAGGGTTTATCAACAGTAAGAATGAAAAAAAAAAAAACTCCCGCCCTCTCAGATAAGGATTCAAGAGTAGTAGTGCCATGTGGCACCCTTTACATACATGATAATGAAGCGAAAAATAGGGGGTAGATTAAATCCATGAGACAGACAAGAGGTTATTTGTGGAACAATCTTTTATTCACAAAAATGTGGAAGGCCTATCTTTTCCCTGTGTCTAATGATGTTTCCTAAGAAGTAAATAACAATTGGGGCTCATTGGAATGTCTCATAACATTAGGCTGAGTAGTGTGGGTTCCCCCCCTGCTCTGGACCCTGTTGTCATGTGCCCTGCCCCATGAATGATAACGCGACAGCTCTGTTTGTGTGGAAAATTAAAAATGGCCGTAGGCCTCTATTATATACAAATAATTGTACTGTACACTGGTTATGACCGCTGTACAGTAATTAACACTTTTTTGGGCACCTCGTGTCCAGGGGTTGGGATGCCCCCATTCCTTTGGCCTCCCTTTCGATGTCCTGTGGCATCCTTTCCTGGACACGTGCCGCCGCCTACGACTTTTTCTTCTTCTACCGTGTACCGTCAGAAGTACTCGGCGTTCCTGTTCCGGTTTTCTTCTTTCCTTTCTTGTAGGGTGGGTTGGGTGGAAAACGAATCCTTCACCGCCTTTAACCAGGGGCTGGGAGCTTACCCGAGTGAGGTGAGCTCCTAACCTGGTTGTGTCTTGCTCCTTCTTCTCTGGGGTATTTGTACCCCTTCCACCTTTTGTTGTGGTGATTCTGGGCCGCCCCTGTCCCTTCCTGTCCCCCCACCCCCCTGATACTTTTACACCTTGCTTTTCACTCCTTGTGTCTCCTTTTGGCCACTCCGCGGGTGGGGGCGCCGTTCTGGCTGCCCCTCCCTTCTGCTTTCCCGCCTGTTGGGAGGATCCCCCACCCTGCGCCTAACCCCCCAGGCCCTCCATCGTGCCGCACGTTGTGCAGCACGGGGCCTGGGGCATAGGCTGAGTAGTGTGGGTTCCCCCCCTGCTCTGGACCCTGTTGTCATGTGCCCTGCCCCATGAATGATAACGCGACAGCTCTGTTTGTGTGGAAAATTAAAAATGGCCGTAGGCCTTTATTATATACAAATAATTGTACTGTACACTGGTTATGACCGCTGTACAGTAATTAACACTTTTTTGGGCACCTCGTGTCCAGGGGTTGGGATGCCCCCATTCCTTTGGCCTCCCTTTCGATGTCCTGTGGCATCCTTTCCTGGACACGTGCCGCCACACCTGAGGGGTTGCTTGCCTAAAACCGCTCAGGTCCCCCCAAAACAGTGACCCTACCGCCCCCTTATTTGCAACCCTGTGATGCTAGTGCTTGAAAGATGTTGTCTGCAAATCTACCCCAGCCCTTGTTTGACAGGTGTACCCCGTCCTGGTGGAACCAGTCGGGGTCGTTCTGTGATAGCCCGTGTTTTATGTAATGGAGTCCTGTGCTCCTGCAGTACTTCTCTACCCCTTTGTTCAGCTTTTTCCGTGCCGTCTCAATGGCCTGCCTCTTGTGCGCCCCGTACCAGATTCTGCGAGTTATGATCTCTGACATGAATATTTTCGTTTTGCCCCAGCAGTGTGCTATTGCCCTTAATGATTCGCATATGTCGTGCATTAGCTTGCCCCGGTTTGTTCTGACTAAATCGTTCCCACCGAGGTGGATGACCAAGTACTCGGGTGGGTCCCTGAAACCAATCAGTTCTGACAACCTGTCGTGGATGTCCTCCCAATGCATCCCTGGGAGGCCCCACCATGAAGTGATTGTTTTTTTTGAAATGCAGGCCCTCTCTGTATTCCTCGATCCATCTGCCTGCTCTCGTCACAAATGAATGGCCGACTATCCATGCTGATTTGTAGGGTGTTTTGTCTGCGTGGGGAATGAGAAATGAATCATACCATGTTTACTCGCACATACCTCTTGAAACATTGCGATTTCCAGCCCCCGATACTCTTTACTCCCTCTGCCCCCAAACCACCTGCCCATGCTGATGTGGCTGCACCTATTCTAAAGGAGTGGGTCCCGAATTCTGCCTTGTCCCACCCCGCCTTGGCTATAGTTTTCTTTAGTACCGCCTGAAATTGATACCTGCTTAGGGCCTTGCCGTCCCTATGTATCAGTAGCTGGCCCCCTACTTCCGGACGCACTAAGAGGAATTGATTGGTGATGCACCTTGGGCAGTGCTCCCTTTCTTTGATACAATTTAGTTCTATTGTCCGCCCCCTCCCCACCTGGTCTGTTTTGGATTTTCTTAAGAGTATTGCCATTCCTTCAGCCCTTATGCATATGTCTGCTTTTGCTAAGCCATCTCCTGCCGCTGTGCTCCGCGCTACTAGCTCCCCGACCCTTAGTGCCCCGTAATATGCCAAAGCAAATGCTGCCCTAAACAATTTGACCTCATAGCTGCTGTTGCATGTGCTGTGTAATAGTTTTAACAGTATTGTCATCTTTTCAAAATTCAGAGGCCTCCTGCTGTCAGGTGTCTTTCCCTCTAACTTTGCCCACCCTTTCATTGCATATTTTATTCGTGAATTTGTTGTCGGGTCTGCTATCCCGGCCACTTTCACTGTGTATGCTATCGCCGCTAGGTGTGCTGCCGCCCAACTTTTCCTCTTTCCTTGCGAAAATGCGCTCCCCACAAAATCACATAACATTGCCACTGTGATGTCCCCGATTTTTTTGGCTCCTGTTTCTTTTAATACATTATTTACATGCTTCTTATATTGCTCACCGGTTCTGTAAGTTATGGCGTTCCTGGCCAATTTCTCTACCGTCTGCTCCTGTGGTTCTTTTTCCTCTTCAGAGTCAACCTTGTAGTTGACCGTGTTTCCTCCCATTCTTCCAGCGGTACCCATGCCTTCCTTGGCGTGGGCGTTTTTTCCCTTCTTGCATCCGGCCGCAATTCTCTGAACCTGTCCCACTGAAAGCGAGATAAGGCGTCAGCGACCGTGTTTGCTTCACCTGCGATATGCCTTGCCTTTATACTGACATTATTCTTAAGGCAACTTAGGGTTATAACCCTCATTATTTCCAGTACTAGTGGGCATGAGGCGCTCCCGTTGTTTATGACATGCACTACTGCCATGTTGTCTGACCACACCTTTAAATCCTTGCATCTCAGCTCTTTTTCCCATGCGCATAGTGCTACCCATATTGGGAATATTTCCAACAATGTAATATTAGTAGTCCATTCTGCTGTTTGCCACTCTTCTGGCCATTCTTCCGCGCACCATTCCGCCCCTAGAATTGCGCCGAACCCAAACCCCCCGGCTGCATCTGTGAATAATACCCTTTTGTTTTCTTCGTTTATCGGTGTGCGCCAGATCACTGCGCCATTAAACGCTTTTAAGAATTCTGCCCATACCTCCATGTCTCTTTTTATACCTTCCCCAATTCTCACCCTGTGGTGTCCTTCTCTGGCCCCTCTTGTTCTCAGCTCTAACCTTCTCTGGAATAGTTTACCTTGCGGTATGATTCTTCCTGCGAAGTTCAGTTTTCCTGCCAGTGATTGTAGCTCCTTCACGGTGGCCTTGCTTTTCCCTCCCAGGTCCTTGATTTTACTTAGTAAGTCTGCTACCTTTTCTTTCGGGATCCTGCATTCCCCCATTCGTGAGTCTATTTCGATGCCTAGGAATTGTATTGCTTGTGTTGGGCCTGTGGTTTTCTCTTCTGCTAATGGGAAACCCCACTCTTTAGCTAATGCTATGAATTTCTGTAGTGTGTTTTGGCACTGGTTTGAGCCCTGTGGCCCCACAAATAGGAAATCATCTAGGTAATGTACCACTTGCGCCCCCTCATCTTCCTTTGTAAGCGCCCACTGCATGAATGAGCTTACTTTCTCAAAATAAGCACATGAAATGGCGCAGCCCATTGGGAGGCACCTGTCCACAAAGTATTTGCCCTCCCACTGCATACATAGCCACCTCTGGGACTCTTCTCTTACTGGTAGGAGACGGAATGCCGACTTTATGTCTGCTTTTGCCATCCATGCTCCCTTTCCTGCTTTTTTGACTATGTGTACGGCTTCCATAAAGTCTGCGTAACTTACTGATACTGCCTCCTTGTTGATCCCGTCATTAACTGAGGTCCCTGTTGGGTATGATAAGTGGTGGATCATTCTAAACTCGCCTGCCTCCTTTTTTGGAACTAACCCTAGTGGTGAACATATGTACTCTCTGAACGGGGGGGAGTTGTAAGGGCCTCTTATTCTTCCTAGCTCGATTTCTTTGCTGATTTTCTTGGTCACCAACTCCTTGTTTGCTAGCGCTGATTTCAGATTTTTGGGCGTGTTTGTAGACCCGTGACCTTCAAAAGGGATCTCAAAGCCCTCTTGAAACCCTTGCCTGATTGTTTCCGCTAATTCTTGATCTGGAAATACCCGTAGCCATTTCTCCATTACTTCCAGTTTTACTGGAGTGGCCCCTTTCTCGCCTGCCCTTCTAGTTCCGCTTCTCTGGCCCCCTGTACTTATTGTATGCTGGCCTTGTGCATTTGATGGTAGCATGTTCCCCCCCACAATTCTCGCATTTGTGATTGAATCTGCACTTTTTCCCCCAGCTGCATGGCACCCCTTTCTCGAAATTCCTGCATTGTCCTGGCTGTGTTCTTGGACCCCCATTTTCTCCCCTGCCACCCCCTTGTGCTGGCGGTGGTATGCTGCTCTGCCAGCTTCTTTGCGCCTCGTATTGCCTGCTCCGAAAATTCTGTTCGCTTGCCCTGTCGCGGCTACCTTCGAACCTCCTGTTGCTGTATCTGTAATCTCTTCTGTAATCATTATAACCATACTGCCTCGTGTAGTAGCTACCCGTATTTGGCTGTTCCCTGGTGTCCCACTTCTCTTTTAATACATTGAAAATATACAGGTTGTAATTCTCCTCGTCCCACCCAATATCTGGGAAGCAATCCATCTCCTTCCTAAACTCATGATCATATTCTTTCCATGCATCCCCCCCAAATGCTTTGTAAACCTTCAGTACGCTCTGCTGGTAAGTGACCAGCGATGGGCCGTCTTCGGGGAATTTCTGTAAAATGATAGATGACATTATCTGGAATGCTGCTGTCCAGTTGTCAAAATTCCTAGCCACTGCTGACCTTTTCAATAGCCCTTTTTCATCCTCTTTTATGTCCTCTTTTGTTACATCGTGACCCCTTTTCTGTACATCTAGCAATGTGAATATGTCTATTAATTCTTTTCTCCATATTTTTTCCTTAATTTTGTCACTAATATGCCAGGCTTGTGCTTTCAACGATCGCCCCTGGGCATCTTTGCCTATAGTGGGTCTCCCATACTTTGTCATGTTCGAGGTTGGCTCATTGCCTACTGCTGTGGTAGGCTCTGGTGTAGTGTTTGGGCTATGGGGTGGCTCTGGCGTAGGAGGGTTGGCCCCGTTGCCTGCTGGCCCCTGCCCCCCTGACCCCCCACCTCCATCTGTCCTGTCCTCCGTACTCCTCCCTTTTCCTATTACCCCTTTCTTCTTCACCCATGCTCGCAAATGGTCTCTCTCTTCGTCCTCACTACTTTCCAAATCTGATTCCATTCCCTCTTGCTCTTCTTCCTTACCCCTTTTGGCTCTGGGCGATTTACCCTGGGCCTTCATGCATTCGACATTTGCATTTAATACTTTGATCATTTTGTTAATACTGTTGCTTAATTTTACGATACCTTTGTTTTTCTGCTTCTTCTTAGGCCTCTCTGGTTCTTGGGGTTCTTCCACTGTTCCTCTTGCCCTCTTCTGACCTTGGGGTACCGCCGCTTCCTCGTCGCTGTCTGTGGAATCCTCCAGCAGCAGGGGCGACATTGCCCTAGCCCTTTCCTCCCTCTGCATCACATCCAAGACCCATTTGGCTCCATAGTCTTTCTCTGCCTTTTTGGCCCATGCGCTGAACTCCTGCGCTCTTCTTAGCTTTTCCTCCATTCCTCTCCTTTTCTTGCTTCTGGTGAAAATTGTAAATCTTTTTGGAGCTGTAGGATTGGTGCAACCGCCCCAACTTTCAGGTACCAGTCACGCCACTTACTGCTCGTGTTACGGCAACTGGCTTGGTCACAATAAATCAAACTGCCGTTTTCTTCTTTGTTTGTTGTTTGAGGGGTGTTTGTCCCAGGTCAGGAAGGTTGGCAGGCTGAGATTGCCCTTGCCGGGTTTCGAACCTGTGTTAGCAGGCTCTGCCGAGATACACAAGCTCGAGCCTTCACTCCCTGTGCCACCTGCCCCTCGTTATCCTCCGCCCTTCTATTCTGCTCTTTCGGCGCTTGGCGGTGTGTACTGCCACTTTAAGGCCCACTCCTGTATACCTTTAGTCCCGCCTCCGATGCGTGACGTTGTTCTCTGTAGCTTCCGCGGTCGCTTGCTTCCTCCTCTTCGGTTCTCCTATCCCGCGCCGCGTTTTTCCCGGCTTCTCCTGCTCCAGTCCGCCTCTGATCTGTGTCGTTGACCTCCGACTCTTCTGCGGGCACCTGCTTCCTCTTCCCCGGTTCTCCTACCCGGCAACGGCGTCTCCCGGCTTCTCCTGCTTCCGACCGCCGCTTCCGCTGCACTGGATTTCCCTGATGATGTTGTGGCGGTCTTCTTGCTTCGTTTCGCCTTCCTTGGTCCCGCTCTTCGATGTTGGAAGCGTCGACCCGACGAGGTGAGTCTCCCTTTCTTCCGCTCCTCCGGCGGTCTCTTTTTCAATCAAGCCCGCAGAGGCAAGACCGAGAGAGAGGAACCGACACCACGCCGCTTAAGCCCGCAGAGGCGAAAGCGAACAAGACGGAGCAAAAAACGAATCCTTCACCGCCTTTAACCAGGGGCTGGGAGCTTACCCGAGTGAGGTGAGCTCCTAACCTGTTTGTGTCTTGCTCCTTCTTCTCTGGGGTATTTGTACCCCTTCCACCTTTTGTTGTGGTGATTCTGGGCCGCCCCTGTCCTTTCCTGTCCCCCCACCCCCCTGATACTTTTACACCTTGCTTTTCACTCCTTGTGTCTCCTTTTGGCCACTCCGCGGGTGGGGGCGCCGTTCTGGCTGCCCCTCCCTTCTGCTTTCCCGCCTGTTGGGAGGATCCCCCACCCTGCGCCTAACCCCCCAGGCCCTCCATCGTGCCGCACGTTGTGCAGCACGGGGCCTGGGGCAAAAGCCAACATTTCCGCCATCCACCCACCTCACGAAAACCACAGCGTTTCTTGTACCTCGTAGCAACGGCCCACTGGGAAGGTGGCCCCTTTGGCTGCGATGGAGCTGCATCTTGGGCTGCATTGCAGGCTTCGGCGTCCCTTTGCCGTTTTCGCTTCTTCCCGTCAGTGCTCAAGAGGACGTTGGTGCCGTATGCTTCTGCCGCCGGTCGACAACTTCTGAGGCACTTGGGTCTCCTCTTTGGCCATGGTCGAGTCTCGCTAGCTCGGCACCACAAAGGAGAGAAGTGTTCCACAGGCTCATGTGCTTCTGTACCCTACACGCTGGCTGTGTGTGAATGCTACCCGTCTCCTCCTTCTGGGAGGGATTCTCGTCCAGCGGTTAATTTTGTGGGCTTTTCTCCTTGCTTTCCTTCTCGATTTCCTTCCTTCTTTGTACCAGTCTTACTGGTGCTTTATACTTCAAGCTGTAACGAGATCGGACAATTCCTTGTTTCTGTGTTCACATGATGATGGTATTCCTAAAGGGTCAAAAACCCTACCCGCCATATAAAAAGACTCATGCACACCATTATCTCTGTAATGCTGATATAACCAACAAACACATGATGGACTTTTAAATGCGGGAGAATGAATAAAATCCCTGTCTGGGGATTTCTTTTTCACTAAAGGAGAGTCACCCCCAGTGAGATCCCACTTCACCTGTCCGATATGCAGTGTTAATCTTAGCAGACTGACCACCATCGTCCCAAAAGGGGTGGCTCCCCCTTGTGGAAAAGGAACCAATTGCCTTGATTCGTTGCATACACCTTCCATTAGCTTTGAGACATGCCCTATTCGGTTTGTGAAGTTACCTTATTGCCAGATCCAGGGTTATTCCTGGCTTTCCTCTGTAAATTGCTCCAAGGATGAAAGAGAGGGGGCATATTTTTGGGGTCTCTATCTCAGGGGATATCCTGAGCAGGTCTGCAAAGGTTGGGAAGTCTGTCCCAGTGATTATCTCTTCGGGTAGTCCCGGGACGACTGCTACCTTTAGTGATGTTGCGTCTCCCCTGACTGCTATGTGAGTGGGATTTTAGGGTGGACCTCAGCATCCCCACAGACACAGATTATTTTAAGGTCCGATCAGATGCCGTTTGTCAGCTGCCGTATTCAGTCAGAGCATTGGCCCAGATTTGATTTACTCAGACCGGTTCATAGCTAATTGTTTACCTCACTGGGTCCTGAAAGGGGTAGAGCTGCCGACCTCTTTCCAACCTTATCTATCTTTCTTTCTCAGGACAATGAAAAGTGGAATTTATAAACCCTTACTAACAGGAGGGGGTATATCCTTAAAAGAAGTTTTGATGCCTCTCCTAGGTTTGGGGGTTTTCCATTTGATGTCTGAGAAATTGGAACGCTTCAGAGAGAGCTTGAGCAATCTGGATCGCTTTCCCCAGAGAGGTTTGATGGTATTATTATATGGCTCTCTGGTGGGTGGGCAAATAATTAA
Source organism: Ambystoma mexicanum (assembly GCF_040938575.1). NCBI lineage: Eukaryota > Metazoa > Chordata > Amphibia > Caudata > Ambystomatidae > Ambystoma > Ambystoma mexicanum. The sequence goes on from NC_090940.1 coordinate 526,626,515, forward strand.
TACATTTCACCAGAGATAACATTTATAGGACCTTCTCTCTCAGCCAATTCCATAGGGGTCTCATTAGGGGAGCAGTTGGGTGTTCGAGAGTTTCCTCTGGTAAAAAGACTCTGTGTGTCCTACCTTTACCAGGAGGGATTTTTTATTTTGTTAAAAGGGGTAGTGCATAGGGTACCAAGTAACATGTCTTAAGGGTGTCGACCCAATGAAACTGGGTGGCCAACCTTTCAAAGTTTAGTAAAATGGTGCCCAAGACTTCCCCATCCCGATAGGGCTGTAAAGCTCTGCCCCTGGACTTCCTCTAGTTGGTCGAGAACCTCTTGATGGTGCTCATCTGCTCTCACTGGATTATCAATGATTCTCATTAAGTGAGATTCCAGAGATGGGACCAACACTATATCAACCCAGAGAGTCTTTCAGCGAGTTCATCAACAACACTATAATTAGTTGTTGAAAGCATTTGAGGGCCCCCCTCGGAACCACCAGGGTTTTACTAGTGAGGGGTAGGGGGCGGCTGGATGGGTTGGTGAGGGACTTCCTGTAACTGAGGAAGGTTGCTTCCTGGTAGCACCAAAGGATGGCCTGATACCCCAATGTCTGATAGGAAATAACATACCAATAGGTCTGGACATGTGGAGTCTGTTGGGTCTGATTCTGTATCATATCACACAGATTCCACTTCTGACACCAGTTCTGGTAAGTCAAACTCAGGAGACGCATAAGAGGTAATTTGTGCAACAATGTTTTATTACCAATAAAATGTGTAAGGCCTATCTTTTCCCTATGTCTAAGGACATCCCTGTTCTATAAAGAAAATAAGAAATGGTGCTCGTCTGGATGTCTCACAATATAAAGCTGTGCTCTCTGCCCTCCTCCCAGGAACCACTGCGTTCCTTGTTCCTATAGCGGCATTCCTCTGGGAAGGCGGTTGCTCAGCCCCAGTCGAACCGCAACTCTGGTTCCATTGCAGGTTTTGGCGTTACTTTTTTGGTTATGCTTTTTCCAGTCAGTGCTCAACAGGTTCTCTGCTTCATTTTCTTCTGGTATTGGTCGACCACTTCTGAGGTGATCATGTCTCCTCTTCGGCTGCTGTTGAGTCTCGCTGACTCTACACCACATAGGAGAGAGCAGCGTTATGCTGGCTCCTGTTGTTCTCTGCTCTACACTACTCTGGCTTCTGCGATTCTCTGCGTGGGACTTCCTCCTCGCGCTCTCGTTGTCGATTTCCTTACCCCTTTGTGCCGTCTTACTGGCACTTTATTCATTAAACTGTAATGAGATTGGTCAGTTTCTTATTTCTGTGTTTCCCATAATGGTGGTATTCTTAAAGGGTCAAAACCCTACCAGCCATATCAAGATGGCATGCACATCATTATCTTTTGTAATGCTGATATAACCAACAAACACGTGAGACTCCTTACATGGGGGAGGATGAATAAAATTCATGTCTGGGGATTCCTTGTCCACTAAGAGAAAGTCACCCCAGTGAGATCCCGCTGGGGATGTCCCTCAGGGGGTGTGAAGCTTAGGGGGCTGACCTCCTTAGTCCCAGAGTGGGTGGCTCCCCCCTTGGGGAGAAGGGACGAATACCCAGGATTTCAAATAATCTTGTGTCTTTTGACAGCATCATTTGAGCATATTCTTTTTGCTTAAGCACAGCAAGCTCAGAAACCACTTACTGTTGGTTTTGGTGTGAGATTTAATTATTTTTGCATGACTTGGGAGCCATTTGTCCAGTATTTTAGTTAGTTCACTACTCGTGTCGGCGAGGAGAACATTCAACAGTTCTTTTAGGCTAGTGGGAGGTACGCCAAGTTCAGCTAATATCAAGGAAAAAGTGAATATATTCATGTATTAGACTATAACCGCTTCGTCTTGAGTAGTTACTAGGCACTGGAATTGTTTTGTTCAGTCAGTTTATAGTTTTGAGGCGAGGAGCATGTGGCAGACCACGAGACAGGTGATCTTGAAGTCTCCAAAAAGTAAATTTATAGGAGATGAATGCATTTAATGTGTGTCCTCCAATATGGTTGCATGTGAACAGCCATAGGTTTCAATTCAGCAGTCCAATTAGGTCAGCAGGATGTACGAAGGCTAGAGCAAAGATCAATGGGTTGCTCTTTTTATTCGTATCGTCTCATCTAGAGCCTGTGACTGGAGTAGATATGGGTATCTGAAATTCTTCCATCCGTTGCAGTTGTGATGGGAAACACACATGGTCAGGCCATGCATAGATGAAACCGTAGTGTCTACAAGTATCAAGTTAAAGGTAATGAATGCATCTAATGTGTCCCTTCAACCTGGGTAGGTGTATACGGTCATAGTTTAGGGCTCAGATTGTCACAATGGCCCAGAATTAGCAGTGTGTTACATTTCAGTTGCATCAAGGCAAATGTTAAAGTCTCCCCTGATTAGGATATTTTGAGAGATATGATAAACTCCACCATCTAGTAGAAACCAAACCAAATTGCATTGTGCAACTGAAAACTTTCTTGTGCCCTGCCACACATGGTTTGACCCCTAGTCCTTATCAAGGCCTAAATTGGAACAAAAAATGACATTAATCATAACATTAATTCTTACTATGAACTTAGTATTAATATTCTTAGTAGGTTATATTTGTAATGAGTTTCCTATTAGCAATTATAGTTCCTGATTCAATGTTCCATGTAGTTCTTTTAAATTGTGGATGTTTTTCATCCTTGCTGCATTCAGCATCTCCTTTTCTGAGACACGCCATTTTCATCTCATGCATGTATCCCTTTAGCATAACTTTGGAGGAAGCAAATACTTCGGCATGTCTCTCTATAAACCTTAGTTTTCGACAATGCTATTACCTGCTCTTCTGGGTTTGGATCAAATTTAATGTTCAGATCTGCCTGGTGAGGCCACCACAGCAGAGTTACCTTCATTCATGACATACACTTTGCCTCTCATTTTTCTATCATTGAACTAGATGTTAGTTTTCTGTTTTCTTTACTTTCCTCCATGTGCTCGTGGGTTGATATGTTTTCTTTAATTTGTTCTTACCTTCCTTCCACAATTCTTCATACAGTACTGTAGATATGAGTGTGAGGTCTGATTCTGAGTAAGCCATCATTTTTATAGGTTTTTCATGTACTATAGCTTCTCAATAAGGTCTGCTTTTTTGCCTTTTTTAAACTTTCCCACTCAGTATTCTGTGAGAAACCTGAAGCTGTCTCCCTGACTAGTCCCCGGGGGCATTTCTTGCGGGTGGACTAGTGAGGGAGGATCACCTGGAAAGACTTAGGGCCTCATTACACGGATGGCGGTAAGGCTTTACCGGTACCGGTATTTTACCGGCACCGGTAAAGCCTTATCGCCTTACTACGAGGTCCCTTTGCGGGTTGGGGAATTTAACGCCTGCTTTTTGCAGGCGTTAAAAACCAACCCGCAAAGGGACCGGCGAGCTAATTACGGTACCGCAATTTGCGGTAACGTAATTAGCGCCTTCCCCATACCCATAGAGCCCTATGGGGCAATAATGGGAATGGGGAAGGGCAATGGTGGAAGGGGGAATTACCGCCCTGCCAACCTTGGAATAATGCGGTAATTCCCCTTTCCACCAAGGCGGTGCCGGTATTTTACCGGCATGAACCATGGCGCTAATAATCCGTGTAATGAGGCCCTAACACTCGAGATGTTTACCTGACATGTCCCAACACCAGGGTCAGGCAATGTCAGGCAATTGACCAGAACCGCGCACACTTGGCGGCCCTTTCCCTTCCCCACAGGGATAAAAGGTGGAGCACAAGAGTGCAATACGAGCAAGGCATACCGCACAACGTGATAGCTAACTCAGCGCAGCAGTTCAAGTGGAGGAGAAAGACCGCGCATACCGAGAGGGTGACAAGGAGAGAAGCGACCTTGCCCTTTCCGACCAAAGCCTGTGAAACCTCAGCTGAAGAAATCTGAAGACAATGAACAATAGCGAGTGTGTTTCAGCAGATGTCAATGCTACACAAGACCCTCCTCCACTGATAACCAAGCCGCAGGAGAGACATTTGTCTCCGTGGTACTAACCTTGACTCCAAAGAGAAAGAAAGCCAAGCGGTTCATCACAGCAGGTGAGTCAAGGGGAGATTCAATGAGAAACCGAACTGTGTTTGACGAAAAGTTGCAAGCGGCTAATTGAACTGTGAAAGCATAAAGAGCTATTGATGCTAGAAGGGGGAAAACCAGCAACAGAGGAGTCAGGCACCACGGGGGGGCTCACTCAAGGAAACTCTGGGTGATTACACAATTGTTGAAACTACCATAAGCAGAAGGACTTGGGAAAGGTGAAAAGGGGGTCAAAGTGGTCATACAGGGGTCTTGTAAAATCCTCTGTACATTCGCAAGTCTTTGACCGACAGATGATTGTGAAGCTAAGGCAAGTGAATCCTGCATCGTAAAAATTTAATGTAAATCCATGATTGACAAGATTGCCAAGAGTGAACCCGAGAGAGGGATGCCGATAACGATTGATAAGATTGGCAAGAGTGAACCCAGCCAAGGGATGTCCGCAATGAAGTATATTAAAAGACATTAAGATTAGCGAATATCACCAAGAAACCTGCTTTGAAAGCCATAGTGAACCCGATCGAGACAGACGAGTCAGATCTGAACCAGGAAGAGGGAGATCCAAGGGTGAAAAAGCCAACACACACTGACCTGTGAATTCAACAATGTAAAGTTCAAGAGGGAAAGCCTTTGACTGCATGCCATGTGAGGTGAACCCAACAAAGAAAAGCTGCTATTCGGGAGGGGTCTGAGCTCGGAAGAGGGGAACCGAGGGGTGAGGAACTATCACACAGATGAACCCAGAGAAGAGCTCTAGACCTTTTTGCCGAACCTTTGTTCTGAAACTTTGAACCTGTCAGGCCCTTGAAAGCAGGAAAAGATAGTAATCAGTGGTCCTGATAACATTAAGGAACTTTCTAGGGATCTGCGCCCGCAAGAGGGGAACCCAAGGGGTGAAAAGCATCACCCAATGTGCAAACAGAAAATAAGTTTTGTTTATTATTTTTAATGCATCAGGCCCACGTTGGAAAGAGATTTTTTGTAGAAAAGAGACTTAATCACCGAAGACCCTGATTGCTGAGAGCGGAACTGTTGACTCATGCTGGGGAAAGCTTGAGCTTGTGTTGTGCTCTTAAGTCTTACCTTGTCCCGTGCTGGAAACGTGGGGAAGGGAAACCCAACTACCACATCCTGACTTATTATTTAAGAACAATTCCTCCTTTCTTATGAACAATATCCCACACCTCTTTTTGTATTTAGTGTAAGGATTGGCAATAGTGTTTTTTAGTATAGGCTCATTTATTTGAAAAAGGCACCACTAGGGATGGTTTATACTTGTTTGATGGTCGAAGCTTGCGCCCATCTCAGATTTACGTTTAGATTCGGTGTTTTTCCAACCTACCTATACTGTTTAATAAATACCCTTGCACTGTGATCACTCTTTACTGTTGCCACCATGAGTTCCTTACAATTCCCATTGGTGTTTGGTCTTCTTATGAGCTACTGTGGCTGACTTTCTCAATTGATATCTGCTTCACCTTAATACTCTTGCACTTTTTTGTAAAACTGTCCTATCTCTGACATTTGGCACACCTTGTCCCCAGTGTAGGCCATTTTCTGATATTTTCCACTTTGTGTTTACATTTTGTAATGTAGTATCTAATGTGATATAATGTCCTCTATGAAATGATATAAGATAATAAGGATACTTTACACTGAAAAAGCAAGGAAATAATGTTAAACAGATACATTCACAAGTCATGTTCACCTAAAAAAAGGTGCTGTTTTTGGGATTTACAAAACGAAAAAAAACATTTTTCATTGTGCTTTAGCATGTGGGCTTCAATGTGAAAGACACCATTGTGAAATGTGCAACTTGAATTGTAGTGTTTCTTAAGCAAAAGAACAGAACAGACAAAGCCATTTATAAAGTTAGAATTGGTGTTATAGACTGCACAATATTTGTTGATAGAACAACATATTATTTGATTCCTAATAAAGCTAAGAAAAGGCTTAAATTATGTATTTCACCTTTAGTAAATGTTACATAAGCTCACACCACTCCTAAGTGAATTGTCAACTTAGTTATTGACTTAAAATGTCTGTTTTGACAGCAGCATCTCTCGTGTAAAGCAGGAATAGCCAGACCTAAGTATACATCACTTTAATCCAATGCATAGGAGTTTTAATGACCCATCTTTGTTTGCCAAAGACAATAGGCCATTTTTTTATCTTCAAACATAACTTGTAATTTTGAGTTGTTTTCTTGAAAGTCAACTATTTCAGTGTCTGGTCGATCAGTAAGTTCATTCTCAGAAATAGATACCTTGAACAGGTACATATACCCATGACACTGCAACACAATAAGCCTGATAAAAAAGCCCATTAAATGATCGTCCCTTTAACAGAATGTTTTTCTGAAATCATTGGGTGGTCACCATCAATCGTATGCAGACCGCACCTTCAAATGTATAACCAAAGACTATTTAAAATATACACAGCACAGGTGGCTATTAGAATCAGAGTTTTGGCTCTAGCTTCTGGACCATTTGTCCAATTTGGCAACCAGATATAGATCTCGATTCCAAGTGAAGCACAAATCATATGCATATAAAAAGGATATATTCAAATGTACACTTTTTATAGAGTATACATCTTTTAACTTCATGTGTGAAGTGTCTGAAAGTTATCTTCAAATGGAGTATATTCTTATGAATACATGTTCATCAATGCCACGTGTTAATGTAGAGAATCATTAAAAAATTAATAATTAATTTAAATATTAATTTCACTTGGAATGGAGGGCACTAGTTTGTACCTAACCTGTCTCCTTATGTTACATCAAAATTCACTGGGCCAAAAGAAGCAAGAAGGAAGACCCTGGTGAGTGTGAAACAGTACAGGGAATATATGACGGGTTCTGTCCAATCCAAAATCCAAATGCTATTTAAAATGGTGCTGCATGGGGGGAGTTTGCTGGCTATTTCAGCTGAAACATATAGAAATAGGAGAGAGTTTTGGTGAAAACCGTGGAGCAAGAGACCCCCAACCCCGTCTGACATGTGAGTTAACACATTTGGATTCCAAAAAGGGGTGTAACTGATGGGGAAACTTCATTAATAGGGCATTTCCCCACATTGAGCTGATCAAGAAGCATTTCCCAAGGCACACCAGATTACCCGAGAGGGATTTCGGAAGCAGGCACACAGAATGAAAGGAAGAGCTTATCTGGCAGAGCTACTTGTGGCCAGTTCAAGACAAACAACAAGTGAGTACTTTGCTCCCATAGCATTTACAGAATTTCCCTAAGAATTAATTAAATCCAAGACAGAAAATGTATGTATTGTGGGGAACTCTGTTTACAAGCTATATTACTGAAAGGGGGATTATAGTGTATGGCACATGTGTTTAGTGTTTTATAATTAAAATTGAAACCCTGCGTAGCATCATCATTATAGGACATTTCTTCTACAGTTTAGGATCTCTGGTGGCCTTAAACATCTCCAATTGAAATGTGTAATGACACGTCTTTTGATTGGTGCCTGTCATAGTATATAAAGTAATTAAAATCGATTCCTTAATAAGCACATTGACATGATTGTTGTAAGGGTGAGACTGATTCCATCAGAAAAGTGAGAGAGCTATGCTCTGCTGTCCTAGAATTGCAAAAGAAATAGGATTCATGAGAAACCAAAGGCTTTACAATTATTTGCAACCAATAAAATATTACAACAGTTGTCAAGTAGTATTGGAGCCCAATGTGGGAATCAATAGACTGTGTGATGAATCCTACAGAGTCTTCACAGAGACCCAGCCTAAAGTCCCCTCCCAGGTGGCCTGGGGAAGGCAGCCGCTACCTGATCCTAACACTGGGACTGGTATAGCCAGCAGGACCACCTGGGAGGAGAAGGGCATGAAGGGAATAGGAGGGCTCTGCTAGGAGGGACACAGTATTTATCCTCTTCATAGAGGGAGCTTTTCATGATGTCAGAATATCTAATGGCTTGTAGTCAGAGTAAGTCTTCTCTTCTCAAAACTACCCACCTTGTTGGTAATGAAAATTATTATGATCAACATGGGAATCAGAGTATTAACACCTTAACTTCTGATAAATGTAATTCCCACTTGATTCGAAAACAATCACTTACCAATATGAAATCCTCCCCTAAAAGTGTATTTAATACACAGAGTGAATTAAATAAAATTGAGGGCTGTATTAGCGATTTAAAAATTAACCAGAACATTGGGGATTTCAAGTGCCACAATGCCATAGATACTGGGACGAGGAGGAGGCTCTCAGAGGCACTAAACTGCAATATGCTAATGGCCCACACCTGAGCGGGACTTTTGAATATATAAAGCCTCCTCTGGTGCGGAACTGTCATGATGCCTACCCCCGGGCATCCGGATCAAGCCCATCAGCCCCGGGAGCAGGCATCCAGATATTTAATAAAACGCCAGCATCCCCGGCTGGGGGCTGTCTGGGTTCAGTCCTGGCGCCTTAGGCACCAGGCTCATAGACTTTACTTACCTCATGCAGACCATGCTGCAAATGAATCCAAGCCAACGTGAGGCCTGGATGGGACTATTTTACTACAGGGACTATTTTATACTCGGGTGTGGTTCTAGGGACTTCTTACCTGGAACTACTTTGGAGGCTATTTAAACCACGCCCGAACAGCAGCACATGCTTCGCGTTATTCTGCATCCAGCAGCGTAACGCTCACCGTGCCTGCAGTCAGCATCCAGTCTTCAGCCACGACCGTCTCGAATCCAGAGCTCCTAGCAATAGAAGAAAGAAGAAGGAAAGGTTAGAAAACAGATATTATTTCAATCCTTACCTGAATTCCGGATCCATCATGTCTTCGAACTTGAAAAGGACATTATTCTACATGCGTCGCATCGCCAGCTGCAGAACCGCGCCAGCTGCAGCGCCGCACCATACTCACCAGTCCTCACAGCATTTTTTGATCCGGCGCAGCCTCCATCATTTTCTCCGCCGAATTCCACTATCTAGGGGACAAAAGAAACATAAGGTGAGCCGAGAGAGCCAACAAATGCAACCTCTCCATCATAGACTTACCTGATTAACAACCGGAGGCATTATTTTGTAACAAACCGCAACTTCTTACGCCGCACCTGTAAGGAGAGAGAAACCAGCAATTTAAACACACACATCTTTTGCCAGACAGTGTTGGGTAATACAGACTCTTACCTGAACACCATCAGCTGCCACAAGACAATCTTCCCTTGGACCCAGCTGCAACACAAGAAAGGAATGTACAAGAGTGAACATCGGACATATTGAACTCTTTTGAACTTTATACTTACGGGTTCTCGCCTGGAACCTCGGAGTCAATATTCATCCGGAACTCTTCCAACGCCTTCAAACCAGTGAAGTAACTGGTATCTACGCGCCCCTGCATTTCACGCAGGATGGAGAGCTCATCATTTACAAACATAAGGTGAGCTTACTGAAAGTGAATATCGGTGGTGATTAGTGGGGAGAACAGTGGGGTGCCATTACTAAAATCCACGGGTGGCTAAATCCCTTTCTCCACTTGCAGGAGAATACTTCTATGGGTCAAGCAGACGAGATTAGGCGGTCCAGTCCAGTCTGTCATCTCTGCACTACGCTTCACGTTGGAGGAGGTCGCAGCTGTCCGGGTCCAATCGACGCCCCTGTGGGAGCCAGGTGAGCGTAACAGGACCATTAGAACAAGAAGGTGGAGTAGTTGCAGAGGTTGCCAGCCGCAGTTGCATCAAAAGAAGAAAGTAAACAGACACTGGAGCCGCCGCTATCTATGAAGCAGATGTAGGACTTGAGAGGGTCTCCGAGTTTGATGGCCTTAGATGCAGAGGTTCTGCAGTGGGAAGCGGTGTTGTAGCAGGCATTCCCCTTGGAGTGAGAGACTCTTCCTATTTCATGCTGTGTCCTGGTTGCTTGCGAGCACCGGAGTGCACAAGGAGCGAGAAAAGCTCCTTTCCCGATCAGCGCATGCTATGGAAAAAAGATTGAAGCAGTCTGCCGCGGATCGAGCAGACGTGTGCAGAAATCGCTGATTTCACCGTTGTCTGTTAATCCTGGCACGCTCCGTAATTGACCGCTGGCTGCTGATAACAATTTTGAATACCAAACTAATATAAGGAAGTCCCAATGGAATACTAGAAACTTTGTAAAAATAAAGGTTATAATCATTGCTACCAAAGCCAGCATTATTGCCAAGACAGAAGCGGCAATATTGAAGCAAGTTAAATAAAACCACCATTGCCAAAGCAAAGAGTGGGCAATACTTCAAAAAAGCATGTAATCTACATTGGCGAATGAACAAGCGAACATTATTGAAGAAAGATTGTAACCAATATTGCCAGAGTGGGGAAGAGGCAATAGTTGAGCAGGATATCAACAAGCATTTCCTAAGACAAAGAGGGGCAAGTGTAATAAAGAAAAATTGTCAGCAGTTATTTGATGTGAAAGTGGGGAAAAAATGAGTGGCAGGAGAGAAGCCCTCCTGGTAGAAACTATCAAGGAGGAGAGGAGCATAAACTGCATTGCATGTGGCAAATACCACAGTGGAATAAAGAGAAACAATGTGTACACATAGGAAGTTGTGAATTTCGATGTTGTTGAAAGTCAAAGTTTTTTCCAAAAGGTTTGAAGTAAACCTCACCACATAGTACGTGTAGTAGCGTTAGGTGATTTTAGTCCTGGCAGGCGAGAATATCAGGGCAGGGATATTTTAGTGGTAGTCCTGGCAGGTTAGTGGAACAGGAGGAAATCATTAAAGTACTGCATTGTGGTTTAAGTTTGTGGAGAAGAAGTGGCATTGCCACTAAAATATTTTATGAATTGTGGTGGAATCATCCTGACAAAACATTGTTATTGCTACAAAAGAATTGTGAAAGTGCTTTTATTTTCTTGAGAAGAGGCTGTGTTGAACTTTTATCTATATGTGGAGAGATAAAGACTTTTTGTATGGTTGAATCTTTGTTAAAGTCAAAGTGAAAGACTTTTTGAGTAGGAAGAACTTTATGATCAGAACTTGGCTAGAAAAAGGAACTTTCTTATCCGAACCTTTGATTCAAAATCCTGCTTTGAATCTGGGGAAGGGGATCCGGCCCAGGGTACAAGAATAAACAGTTATTAGGCTTATGTTGACTATAACTGTTATTTCTGTTAAATTTGAAATTTCATATACTACCTTTATGAGTTTGATGTATGTATAAGAATGAGTTTAATTTTGATTGGTCGGGGAAATTCTCTTTAGGTTAGGTTTTTCTCACCCTTTTGAGTTAATAAAATGGCTATTTGTGCAAAACCCTTACCAAGTTGTCTGCCTCGCATTTCCGACCCCTCCCAAATGCAAAAGATAATTGTGATGCTGGAAATGCATCGGAGGGACAGGGCCTCCGTATCCTTCTCCTTTACTGCTTTTTATCGTGTGTTCTGTCGTGTTTTCCGCGCAGGAGTTCATGTGGGACTCCTGGTGGTGCAGCTCTCTCTCTTTTGGTTTGGTGAACAGACCCATGGGATACCCTTATGGCACCCATGGGTAGGGGTGCAACCCTGTGCCCCTAGTGTATGTTTTTGGGCACCTGTGTGTGACCCACAGAGCAGGGTACGGGCTGGTGGCAGCTCCTTGCTGAAATGACTGGTGCCCTGAGCGTCCTACATTTTGGGATGCCCAGGCCCTGTCATTGGAATTGGTAGATTCCTGATGGAGATAAAATGGCCCCCATGGCCTCTTGCCTTCCTTCACCTGTTACCTTGATCTTCCCGAAGTCCTGGGAAGCCCTGCCTCTGTCCTTCGCCCTGACTGGCTGTTGGGTGGAAGTTCCGTATATGGTAGTGTGGGGAAGTGCCGACCAGATTGGCTGGAGCCTTCTCAACGACCGTATGTTGTGGGTACACCTATGGGTGGGACCTGGGTGAATGGAGTGTGTGACGAATACACATTCTATGTTGTGGCTGTCTAGTATCTGGTGTTTGACACAATGGTTGAGACAGCCCTGCCCGAAACCGGTATGAATGCAGCTTGGAGTGTTGAATGGCTCGGTACTTGTCCCAATACACATAAATTGTTGTGAGTGTCTGGAGAGAAGTAAATGGCCTGAATACCTTGTGTGCCTGATTGGCTGCCTGCCTGCATGAATGCCCCTAGTCGTGATTGGATGCTTGAGTGTGACCCAGCGGAAAGAATGGGAGATCAACAGTATATCTGGGGACCTCTCACTGCTAGGAATCGTGTTCAGAAGCTGAAGTCTACTACGACGAGTAACTGGAGTAACTGAAGCTTGATTCTGAAGCCCAGCTGGACGAGAAGAATTGCTGTTGCTCTCCTTCACAATCTGAAAGCTTCTGTGCTTCAATAACTAACCGGGGAGGACCTGGTAAGGCGCCCTCTTCCCGAGCTACGAGGGACCATCGTACACAGCTGATCTTTGCCTAAACTCCCTGGTAGACAGACCTTCGACAGGCTGCCAACCCGATACAGGGATTCCTGCGGAACTCCAAGGAGAAGCGACCGGACTGTTGTCCGCCACTGTCGCCGACCGCCGTCGCCGACTGGAGCCGCCGTGCTCCCGTTGGCTAAGAACTTCATTGATCCAAAGACGCTCTGGTCCGCATCGTCGCCGCTGTATCCTGCTGGAGAAGGCCTGACCGTCGACTTGCCGAGGAGCATCCACCGGTGGGTTTCCCACCACCCTAAGGCCACAGAGACGCCGATGACTCGACGCCCTTGCTGGGCCACAGTTCTTCAACTCTTTGCGGTCCAGAACTATCGACACTGAGGTGCCTAGCACGCCTCTTCCTTGCAGGACATTTACGCTTCCCCGTCAACGAGCACGGCTAGGAACGACACGGCCACTTCACCATCGTAGCTCAACCTGTTCTCTGTCGGACATTCGATGACCCGTGATTCCTGCCTGAAAGGGAGGACACTCAAGAAGGGTTGTCGATTTCCCCGACGCGGAACGCTACAACGCCAAGGTACTTTGGGGTTGCAGAACTATTGGGAAGTCTATGGTGAACAATATATGGACTGGGCTTGTATCTTTCTTCTACAGGTTGCCCAGGTGGGGGGATCTCCACACAGAACTGTGTCTAGTGGTACAGGGCAGTATTCTGCCAATTGCTCAACCATCTTGCTTTCCTTCCTCTCTCTACTGCTGGTTTCCTCTTTATTTTGATCTGTGTGTCATTCTGACCGTATGCACTTTAATAATCTCTAATAACGTTAGTGGTACCACTTTAGAATTGTACATATTTACCATTGTTGATTTTTGGAGTACAAAGGGAGTTATCGTGATCGTGTATATGACCTTGAATATTAATTATATAAAGACTGTGTTTTAACCAATACAGTTTGTGGACATTCCTTCGTGGGTGCTCGGGGACTACACTGTACTTAAGAACCAGCTCGCATCACCTCCCGAGAAGGGTTTATAGTCATAATCCCGAATTTAGAAATCCCGAAAAAATAAATCTCGAATAAAAAAGGCTGAAAAAAAATATCGAATTTTTTTTTATGACATTTTTTGTTCGAAATGGGGGGGTTCCCCCCTCAACCCCCCCTTTTTTTTGTTTTTACTTATTTTAATTATATAACTAGAGCCAAAAAAAAAATATATGAAAATTCGATATTTTTTTTTGGGCCTTTTTTATTCGAGATTTTTTTTTTCGGGATTCTGAATTCGGGATTATGACTGACCACCCCCGAGAAGCTTGGCCTTGATTGCTCGACCACAACTACCAACACTAGAGAATCTTGGCAGGGGTCTCTGTGCCTCCCCTCTACCATATAGAGAGCGGAAGTGCAGACCCCCTCTCCGGTCTTTACAATAATGTCCAACATTTTAGATTTTAATCAGGTCAAGAATTAGTTAACTATTTTAGAACAAAATATTTCTGTGATGCCAATACTACTTAATGGTTTTAGAGAAAACTAAGTAAATGGTTTTGTTTCAACATTACTCTGAGAACTGTTTCACGTTTTCATTTCATGCAGAAATATTTGTTAGTAGTGACAACAAACTTACAATCAAACAATGTCAACTTGTATGTAGTAATTCATATGTGGTTTTCTATGCATGGATGTTTGTCCAAATTCGAATGCAAAAATAATAATGAGACAACATCAGGCAGGATGTTGTTGCTTTCTGTAGTTCCATGAATTCATTTGATGATTTGTAGGAGACTTCCCCAGAACTGTCATTTAGGGGACCATCACTAGTTCCTTGATTTACTATTCATAAAAAAATTGATTAAAGCAGCCTGTTCTTGTCCCAGATTCTGCAGTGGGGTTGTTGCTGTGGGGGCTCTGAGATCAGGGATAGTTATCTGTGGCAAAGAGCCAACGCAGGGAAATGTGAATATGCATATCATAGGTAGGAACCAACCACGGGAAATGTAAATATACATGCCATAGGTAGATCTCATTGCAATCTAAAGCCTTCTCTACATTATTTGTGTTCTCCCATATACTTCCTCCTTCCTCAGTCTTGATCTTCTGCCCCTTTGTGCGTGCCTTCCCTTTGTGCGGGGTTCCATGCATCCTTTCTGCTTCTTTTTCAATCGTCTGCTTTGGCTTCCTTTGTTTGTGTAGTTTACTACCTTCTACACTGCACGATATTGCTGATATATCTCCCAGCATAGGATTCTTGCACTGTAAAGATTTTTCTTGCATTTTGGTACATCAACATCCTACTATCAAAGAGAATCTTTTGTCTCGTGATTCTCCAAATTGGCAGCTCTTCGCTAGTTCCCTTAACGCAGTGAGAAAGTCAATTCCTGAGTCATTTGGCGCTTGTCTTCTCTCATAATTGTTTGATCTGTCTCTTAGCTCATTGCATTTGCTATCAGATCCCTTGTTCAGTCTTTTCAATGTCTTCTCATAGGCGCTGTTTATGCTTGAGTCGTCATTTTATTTCTCTACTGGTAAGGTTTGAAATATCCTTTGCCTTTCTATCGCTAGCACACTCACTAGCACTGCCACTTTCCTTTTTTTTCACTAGACTCTTGTAAACCAGATGCTACCATGCATACTTTGAAACTTTGCAGCCATGGCACATGCGACAACCCTGCGTTTGAGAGTTACATTAGTGGTGCTGTTACTTGCTGTGCCATTTTATGTCTTTATTTCTTTTTCTTTATTTCAGTTTCAATTGGTACTGTGAGACTCCATTTGCTGCACATTGTAGTAGGATGGCTTGTATGGATGTTCAATAAACAAATGTTCAAATGCAGGAATATCGAGCTTTCATCACAGGAGATTTGGTCGAAGCCAAATCTGTCCATTTTTGTTTTGCTGAATTTCGCCTCAAATATATGTAGGGGGTGGGTAAGGGTAATAATTAAGGTAGGCAGGAAGGATTCAGGGGGGTCTCCCCCCGCATTCATCTCTGCCTTAATGCCAGCAAGACAGAGATCCTTCTTATTGGGACGCCTGCTCCTATCCTCTGCTAGTTCCGCCCTCTGGAACAGCCTCCAGGCCCCCTCAGACTTGAGCCGGCTCTTCTTAAGTACAGAAATTTCTCAAGACTTTCCTTTTCTCCTCTTACTTCTCTCTCCCCCTCCCTTGCTAATGGCCCCTTCATAATTATACAACAATTTGTTGTTGTTATTCCTGTATATATATATATATGGGGCCAAATGTATTAAGAGAAAAAAATAAATGGATGAATTTGGAATCGACCACATCTCCTCGATGAAATCACATAGAACCCAAATGCAGCTGCAATGCAATGTATTTATTGTTTTAATAAGCAGTTCATTTATAGTACAAAGGGAGCCTTGAGCTCCATGCTGTCTTCTATAAGCTCCTTTTCAAATTGCGGGGTAGTGCCACTCTCGCTCTCAAGTGCTGTCTCCTTGTGTGGCATCCGTAGTTATGTCACTACATTGGCTTGACACCTAAAGCTCTCTTGAACTCGACTTCATAAAATCAAACACACTATACAGTTGTGCCAATTTTTAACATTGATGCATGTATGAAAATCTGTTTTGTTTTGGTGTTTTACTTTGTATGTCTTATAGACTTTTGGGCTTGCTGCACAAAAACCCAGACTCGCTTAAAAGTGGAAAAGGTCGCTTTAATGTGACAAGCCAAAGCTCACAAATAACGCTAACCTGGCCCCTGGCTTTACAGACTAAATTAACTGCTTTAACATTTTGCCAAACATTAAATAAATAATTAACTCTTAAAGCCCCCAACACTTGAATAAATAACCCCAATTTCCTCCCTACCTATCTCCAGGTCCTTTCCATCCCCTAACCATCTTCTCCAGCCTTCGTCCATGCTTTCTGCCACCCTCTCCCCGGGGCCATGCCCCTCCATCTTCCAGACCTGCTCCCCTCTCTGCATCCCCGGGGTAGCCCGTTCGTGCAAACAGCACCACCCCCATCCTTACCCGCGCTATCCCCCGCATTGCTTGCCTCCCCCCTCATCTAAAGGGGCCATGCCTCCCGCCAACTACTTCTTGCACCCCCACAAATCCCCTCAACACCAATCTCCTCCTACCTCAGACCCGCAGCCAGGCCGACCTGTCACATCAGCAACAAAACCTCTTACCATTCCTCCAAACTAACGCAACGACCTGTCACACCAAAGCTACCAACAACCCCCTTTACCTTCTGCCCTAAACACACATTGACATCCTGAAAATCCAAAACCTGGGGGAAAATAAAAAATCCCACTTCCCACTCACAAATCAACCACCCCTACCTCACCCCAATGGACCTCACCAGAAGAAATGGGGTGGCGGGGACAAAGACTCGCCCTCAACGGTCACCTGCTCTTGAACCTTCCCTTCCCCTTAAACCCCCCCAGTGACGCGCTAGGTGAAGGTCAGCTCGCTGACCTGTGCAGCGCCCAAAACCACCCCGGGGGGAAACGCTGTGCGTTACCCCCAGGTCCCCCCTTTGGGCTTACTGCACAAAACCCCAGACTCGTTTAAAAGTGGAAAAGGTCGCTTTAATGTGACAGGCCAAAGCTCACAAATAACGCTAACCTGGCTGCTGGCCGTACAGACTAAATTAACCGCTTTAACATTTTGCCAAACATTAAATAAATAATTAACTCTTAAAGCCCCCCAACACTTGAATGAATAACCCCAATGTCCTCCCTACCTATCTCCAGGTCCTTACCATCCCCTAACCATCTTCTCCAGCCTTCGTCCCCGTTTTCTGCCACCCTCTCCCAGGGGCCATGCCCCTCCATCTTCCAGACCTGCTCCCCTCTCTGCATCCCCAGGGTAGCCCGTTCGTGCAAACAGCACCACCCCCATCCTTACCCGTGCTATCCCCCCCATTGCTTGCCTCCCCCCTCATCCAAAGGGGCCATGCCGCCCGCCACCAGAAAAAACCCTCCCCTGAGGTGTTCTTTTCTGCCCCACAACTGAGATGCTCAACACTTCCAACTCTTCACCATATCCTCCACCAACAACCTTAAATCCAGCAGATAGTAGCTATTACCGTAAAGCGACAAATGAACTCCATCTTCCCTAAAAATCTCAAAGTTCTCATATATAACTCCTTGTGCTCAAGAACTCGCACCGCTGCCAGGCCACAACACCTTATCATCTCCCTGTTTATCTTTTTTGTTGTGCGCTCTACTGCACCTTCACTCGCTGCACCCCTCCACACTCTCCTCGGTAACAACTTAGTCCATACCAAACTCACCTTAGGCTAAATTTCCCTAAACCTTGCCAGGTCTCTCTTCATCTTCTTCAACAAGCTACTCCCGTATCCCGCACCAGATCATTCTCCCCAGCATGTATTATTAACCCGTCCGGGGCCCCAAAACGCCCTTTCATCCCCGCTAGCATGGGAAGCAGTTGATCCCAGCGCAGCCCCCCTACCCCCGACCACCTCACAATCCCCATTTCATATCTGCAGCCCAATTGCATGCTGAAAACCCTCTTATCTGCCTCTTTGCCTGCCCACTTCACAATCGAGTGCCCGACAATCCAAATCTGCCGAATCTGCCCCAGCCTCCTCGCCGTCTCTGCAAAAGAAATGAGTGTCACTTACCTCCACCCCCCAAAAAGACCCCCCCACACCACGACCCCGCTGCCCCTTCTCAACCAGACTCTTTTCCCAGCACCCTGATATAACCCTTATACTTCCTAGACCTCCACCTAACCAAACTCTTGACCTTATCCTCCGACAGCCCCAAACGGTTACCCTCAGATGCCGCACCCATCCTAAATGAATGTGTACCAAAATCCTCAGGCTTTTCCCCCACCACCATTAATGCTTTCCTCAGAACCCCCAGCACCTGCGCTGCCGACACCCCTGACCCCTCAGCATGTCTAAAAACCAACCCTGACCTTCCCCTTGATAACTCCTTCCACGCCAAACCCGCCCTCACCGGGCACAGCTCATTACGTCCCCACCCCAGCGACACCCAGCAGCCCTTCCCCTTCTGGTCAGTTTTTGACCTTCCAATCCAAATATCCACTCCCAAATCCGAAAAATTGACATTCTCCCACTGTAATCCACTCGCACCCCCTTTCGCTCCCACAAGCTCTGACACCCTGAATGCCCCAAAAAACAACCATGTAAAGCAAGCCTGAAACATAATCCCCTCCCAACCCGACCAGGGCTCTACTTCCAGGGCCCTGCATAATCTGACCAACAGGGTTGCTGATATCGGCCTTCTGCTATCCTTCACCCCACCTTTTTCCCTCGCCCAACCTTCTAACATCCTGCTTGCCAACTCCCCACCATTAGGTGAAAACCCCCAAAACAATTTGCCGTAGAAGGCTATTCCCGCCAATTTCCCCGCTATGGTGCCTTCGACCAACCGTAATCCATACACCACAAAAGAAAATTAACCACATCATCCCTTCTGCGCTCCTCAGCATCCTGCCAGCCCTTCCAGCTACGAGCCCCCTTCTTTGGAAATTCTCCCCACGCCCCCCTGTACGCTGCCCTAGACGACGGTGCCAAAGAGCCCTCCACTAGCGACAGAGCTCTCAGTTTCCTAGCTTCCACAGCTCCTCCGTGACCCGCTGTCCGATCTGGTCTGCTCCAGGTGCCAATCCATGGAATCTCTGACATTGAAAACGAGATAATGCATCAGCGATGCCATTATCTTTACCCGGTACGTGCGTAGCCCTGAACAGCACATTCCATTCAAGGCATCGCAATACAAACTCCCTCAATAACCTCACCACCCTCTGGTCCCTTGCTGACTGCCTGTTGACATTGACCACGCTCTCATTGTCCACATTGAAATTCACCTTCTTATTTGACAACTCCCTGCCCCACAGATCCAATGCCACCAACAATGGAAAGAACTCAAGGAATGCAATACTCTTCCCCTCTTCCAGCAACCTTGGCGGCTACCTCTCTGAACACCATCTACCTTGCCAGAAGACTCCGAAATCCCCCGCACCTGCTGCATCCGAAAATATCTGCACCTCCCAGACTACTGGATCCTCTTGTAGCCACATGGACACCCCATTAAACCCTTCCAAGAAACGCAGTCAGATCCTGCAATCCTCCCGCACCGCCCCTGAAACCCTCACCCGGTGATGTGGGCATTTAGCTCCCGCCATGGCCCTGGACATGTTCCTAGAAAAGGTACGCCCTGGGGCCACCACATTACATGCAAAATTCAAATGCCCTACCAACTGCTGCATCTCAAGCAAAGTCACCTTCCGCGCCCCCACCACCTTCTCCAGCAAACCCACCAAACTACTCACCTTCTCATGCGGCAAGCGTGATGTCATTGTCCTGGAATCCAGCTCAATCCCCAAAAATGTCAAAACCACCGCTGGCCCTTCCGTTTTATCCTCGGCCAAAGGCACCCCCAGCTCCTGCATCAATGCCTGAAAAGTCCGTAGCATGCTCCTGCACTCAGATTCGTCATCTGCCCCTCTGATAAACAAAAAATCATCCAGGTAGTGTAAAATCCCCTCCGCACCTGAACTATACGTAAAAACCCACTGCAGGAATGAACTAAAACGTTCAAACAAAGTGCAAGAAACTGCGCATCCCATCGGTAGAACCTTGTCTACATAGATGCCATCCTCAAATTGCATACCCAGCAACCAAAAATCCTCTGGGTGCACCGGCAGCAACCTGAATGCTGCCTTGATATCACACTTTGCCAAAAATGCACCGCGACCCACCTTCCTTATCAATTCCACTGCCTGGCCCACGCTCGCATATGACACCCACAATCTTCCGGGGCAATGAAATCATTGACTGACAAACCCTCCGGCCATGATAAATGATGTATCAGTCTGAATTCTCCCGGCACCTTCTTGGGCACCACCCCCAACAGGGATATAACCAAATCGCTCGGTAAATCCACAAATGGACCAACCACCCGCCCGGGTGCCACTTCCTTGCACAACTTCTCCTTAACCACATCTCCCTTTTCTCTGGCTGATTTCAGATTTTCCGCCCATCTATGCACCCTCGGACATTGGTACCCTAACCTGAAACCCTCCCTAAAACCATCCCCCAAGATCTTCGCCCCTTCCCTGTCCGGATAAAAACCGAGCCAACTCTCCAGAACCTCTACCTTAACTGGAGTAGAAGCCTTTCCCCACAATCCCTCGTCCCGCTCCCCGCCCCCGCCCACGGTCTCCTTGCTGGAAGCACTGTGTAACCGGGTGCCGCCCTGCACATCTTGTGCACTCGTGCCTGAACCTACACGCCGTCCGTGTGCGGCCATCCTTGTTGAAACCCCAACACACTGCTGACTCCTGACCCCTGCCTCCTCCCCCCACCCCTTCAGGAGCGGAGCGACCAAGAAAGGGCCAGTAAGGCACGGGTAAGCCACTTGCAGTGTGCACCGTCGGCGCAGGCCTTGTCGGCGCCATCCATTGGAGCCAGAGGTCCATATCTATCTCCCCCCAAACCGCCTGGCTATCCTCAGCCAATCTTGCCCTAAATTCCTCGTCGTACCTCACCCACGCAAACCCCCAAAACTCGTGAAAGCCTTCCTAGTAACATCCATATATTTCAGCAGGGGTAAACAACTCTCTGGGAATTTCTCGCAGTAAACACTGACATATATGATAAACGCTGATGTCCAATTCTCTATTGTCAGTGGGACTTTCGGACGCAATGCCAACTCCCTCTCCTCTTCCTTCGAACCCTCCTTGGCTCTAACCTCCCTGCGTAACAGCTTGAAACGTCCACAAATTCACAGGCCCAAATCTTACCCTTTGTAGAAGCCATCAATTGTGCTCCCAATGGTTTAGTGATGCCCATATATGGCAGCTTCTTATCCTTCCCTTTACCCTCTGTCTCCTTATCTTTTGTTGCCTGCACCTCTGTTGCCCCAGGCTCCATCGCCCCGTCCGCCTGGACCTCCACAGACGACACCTTTCTCTCCCCCTGAAAAGCCCCCGCAGCCTGCATGCCCACATCTCTCCTCACCCGTAGCACCCTCACCCCCTCCCAACTTGGCCCGACCTCGTGTCTCCCCGCTGCCATGCATCTGACCACTCCCTACCCTGCTCACCTCGCTCTGCCCTGCCGTCACCCGACTGCAGCCTTGCCTCCACACCAACGCTCCTCGTCTCCCTCCTCGATGGGCTCCTGCTGCGGGAAGAAAACATGTCAGAAGACTCGCCTAACCCAATATTCCCCCGGCCGCTCAACTGCCGCCCTCCATACCAACCCACATCCCCATCCCACCTTAACCCCTCACTCCCTCTCCCCCTCCTCCTAGCCTCCTAGCCACCCCGTAACTCATCGCCCCATTGCCCTGCATACTCTTCCACCCCATCATCATCCCCAATGCCCTACAAGGGCTGTTGCAAGCACATGCTCGTTCCGGGTAGCTCCTCCTCAGGTGAACTCAGGGGGTCCGCCCCACCTCTCCTTCTCCTTCTTCTAGGCGGGCCGTAAGAACCCCTGCCTGCTTTTCTCTTCCTGGGCGAGGGGTCCTCACCACCACCCTCTGATCCTCCTCGCTAGGGGCCATGCTGCGCCCTCTGGGCTGCACCCCAACATCCTGTAGAGGGGTCGTTCTCAAACCCTCCCTTGGCTTCTCCTGATGAACTGTGGGGGCCGTCCCAAGCCCTCCACCCAACACCCTCTTAAATGGGGAGGTCGTTCCGCACCTCTTCCTTTCCTCATTGCTGTCCGGTGACCGCTCCCTCCTTCTCCCCTCACACTCTTCTGTAGATACTTACCTCCCCTGCCTCTCTGCACCACCACCCCCTTCTGCACCCTGTCTCCCCTCCTCTCTTCCTCTGCCAGGCCCTCACCCCCATGCACATTCCGCTCACCTTATTCTCTGCCCGCTCCCTCTCCCCCCGGCACCCTCCTTGCTCTATTTTCCCCCTCCCCGGCCCTCATCGCTGCTCTCCTAGGAGTCTCCCTCCTGGACCTCCTGCCCCCCACCTTCCCGGCTCCCTGTCTCATGGCCGCAGGGCTACATGCCACTACTACTGTAAGCGCTCCGTTCGCTGCAGCTCTCCTCTGCGGTCTACCCCCATCTCCCTCCTTCCCTCCCTTGACCTCCGACACCGCCCCCTCAAGCTGCGCTTTGGAAGCCCTGCTGATAATCGCCAGGGCCTCCCTCAATGCCTTGGCATCAATGAGCTCTTGCTTATTACCCTTCTGGCCTAACATCTTCATACGGCACCCTTCAATACTCGTGGGCCACCCCGATAAAACACTGCTCGCCAACAACCCACACAGACCACTAGCCGACCGCGGAAAGGAAAAAACTACCAGCTCAATCCGGCACAATTCCCTGACACCAGACAAACCCGCAATACCCCAGGGAACCGCAGCCTGGCCTCCACCAAAAATTCCTACAAAAACCCCTAACACCAGCTGCTCCCTGGCGCTACCAGCTCTGGCACCAGCCACCCGCCCCTTAATGGCCCCCCCAATAAGGTGCTGCAACCTGTTAGCTGACGCCTGGGCCGCGCCCCCCCCCCAGAAAAGGAACCGCACCACGACAGCCGCAAACACTAAAACCCCCTTTACGGCCTCAACAAACCCGGAAAATGAGAGAAAACTAAATAAATAAAATTAAAAATCAAATAATTAAAATATAAATAAATAAATACAACACGAGCTATCCCCAATTACTTGAGGATACAGGGGACAGAACAGATGAACCCCCACTGAATGACCACTGAATAACCTTAAATTGAGCAATGGCACTAATTAATGTTCATGCACACTGCCTTATTCAGTGCAAAAAAGAAAACTTTTTTTTTATAAACACCCCACCCAACAGCCAAAAATTGCCTCCACAACTGTCCCTCCCACCCCTAAAACCCTACTCCTACTCGCGGCTGCTGCCGAGCACCCCGAACCCCTCCCTCTCTCTACACTCAGCCCCCCGCTGGGGGACCGCCCGCACCGCACACGCGCCCTGAGTTGAAAGGCTAACGCTAGCCTACAACCCACAGCACACTGGCGCGGCCCCTGCACACAGGCCCCTCCCCACTGCCGAGACTGAGTGAGGCCAGCAAAATTGCGCCCTTCCCTGCCGGACCCCCCCGGGGAGACCCGCCAGCAGAAAGCGGCACATGCGACCCCCGGAACCCTCCCCGCGGGCCTACGAACACCCGTGCAGACCCGACAAGCCACGATGGGAACGCCCCCCCCCAACGAAGGTACTCACAGGGACTGCCTTATGTACGGCAAGGTCCCAGGACTCTGCCCCCTAACACCCGATGTAAATATAAGAAATTGCCTAATGCAAACGACCAGATTTTTTTTAATTTTATTTTTTATATAGAACTCCCTAACAAGGAACCCGCTCACCTCCGTCAACACTGCCCTCTCTCCTATCTCACCTCCTCCCCTTACTCTACCAGGCCCCAAGCAGGGAAGGATCGAAGCAAGCGACCTGGACAAAGACTCGCCCTCAACGGTCGCCTGCTCTCGAACCTTCCCTGCCCCTTAAATACCCCCCCCGCGACACGCTATGCGCAGGCCAGCTCGCTGCCTGTGCAGCGCCCAAAACCACCCCGGGGGGAAACGCTGCGTGTTTCCCCCGGGGCCCCTCCCTTGTCCAAAATGCGCATTAATTGAGGAAAAATGTTACACAGGAGAATAAAGGTGACAGCTCGCTATTCATAGTAACACATGGAAACTTGCCCATGCATTAAATATGCAATAGTGTTCCTTCCTTTAACCTCACGGTTAGAACTGATTGACACATGGCTCACTAAGGTTTGGATTCTTTTTGTCTGAAAATGCATCTTATTCTAATCAATATGAACACATGCTTCCTGACAAGCATAAGCAAAAGCTACAGCCACCCCCTAATTAAACCTGTGAAACAAATCATCGAATGTGTGCCAGCGCTTTCCGGTAACAACTTGTCCATCAAGTACAAAGGGGGTACACTCTATAACTTTGCAACTATTTTTCTGCCAGCAAAGGATCTTTTTGTAGTAAAACCAAGCCGCAAAATCCTGGGACAGCATGTACTTAAATTATTTGGAGCTTAATTGTCCTGTTTATTGAACCACAAATAAGGTTTTTGAGTCTTTGTGTTATTGTGGCCTTTGGCATTCATTTCACAAGTGCTATGCACTATGGCTCAGCAGACGAATTTAATTTGCTAAACCTTACAATTGTAAGCGACTTGCACCTTTAAAAAATGAACTCTGTCAAAACTCCATACTCACTTGGGTATAATATTTCAGGAGTGATATACATGAACAAGTACTGCAACTTACTTTCAGCACTTCTTTTTTCCAATTTTAAATATGGCTAATACACTTAGGCTTTCAAAAAGACATGGCAATATTTTTCAATAATAAAATCTCAACCCTAAAATGTGAGATCCATGAGGCATCCACCTCTTACACAAGTCGAGAATGTTTAAGTTCTATGTGGCTCTGAAAATCGAGTGCCCCTTGACGATGTAGCACATATCTATCTATATATTTAAATGTGTTTGTTTGTGGCGGGATTTGTGGTGAAGCGTTTTTCCTTATAAAATTCCACACCGTTTCACCAATCTGCACCAAAGGTTGCATAGTTGCCTGTTAGGACACTCCGTAATTACTGGCTACATGACATTTGGACACCCCACCCCTCTCTTCAGATTTCAGCACCTTCACACATGTGACGGTTGCCTGAAATCGGCGAAACATCAATGTGGTCGTAGAAGGATCGGTCACGACACAAGGAAGAAAACTCCATCTAGGCCCTACAATGCACGGTTTCCAAGATGTTTGCACTGCAACGAACCGCACCACGCCACGGTGAGGTGAATGGTGAGGAGAGAGCACAGAAGGTCGCAGTATGCAGCAGCACACCAGCTCTCGCCTCCACGTCTGCTCCGGGGTATGTCAGCCAGCCACACACACCGATTCTCATTGCAGTTTACTTCAGGGTGCAAAGCACAAGCGATAAGTGAATCGGAACAGTGACCTACAGGATCAGTGTTATCATGTCTGTCTACAGAACCCGTTCAGAGAACGGGTACTTATGCTAGTTTCAAATATATTTTGTCTGACCCATTGGAAAAGTTTGTTTCTGCTAATAAAATTGTGGCTCTCCACTAAGAGGCGTTTGCCATCAGCACACCTTTATAGCACCAATGAGGGCTTTGAAAGAACAATTATTCATGTTTAAATATGCTGTTTTTCATTGAGACATTGAGACATTGACCTTTCCAATGGATGTGATGAGAAACGTAGGGAGGCGTATTACATGATTTGGACTAGATATGCAAACCTGCATACACTTCAGTTTGCACTGGTATTTCAATGCCTTGTACACAGGTCTGCAACCTCTAGCTCTCCAGATGTGTTGGACTACAACGACCATCAGCCCTAGCCAGATTTTTCAATGTTGAGGGATCTTGAGTGTCGTAGCCCAGACTATCCGGGAGCCAAAAATTGCAGACCTCTGGCCTAACAAAGTGCATTATGGGGTTTGTGCAGCATAATGACTGATGATTTCATTAAATTAAGATATATTTCATGCATCTTTCCTCAATGTTGTGGGTGCTGGCAGTGCAGTAAAATTCCCTTATGTTACTTATAATCAACCAAAGAGTCAACTTGGCCAGCATACAGGTGGGAGGACTGCCCCCACAAGCACATGAACAATTTGTAGAGAATTCCTCAAGTTACAGTAAAAAAAAGTCTTCAACTCTGGTAGAGCGTAATTTCTTTTCCAAAAATATTTTTAACATTACCTTTCAACGTTTCTTGTAGAATCCCCTATATTTTGCATGCGATTGTCTTTTCTATAAATCATTCATTCATTGGCTTTTATTTGGCACAGAACCATAAAATATACAAAACAATGAAAGAAATAACAACAATGATAATATTAGCTGTTAGTGCAAAGATTCTAAAAACACAACATGAATATAAAATCATGGCAGAAGAGAATACTAGCAACCCAGATTGATAAACATATGCTCTCACTGCTCCCGTGTTATTAAAATCAAAGCTCAATGGATAAGTGTAACTTCCTGATAAACAAAATGCAAGTCATCCGTTCGTTTACAAAGTGCTAGTGCCCCTGGCATAGTACTGATACCCGCGGACCTTAAGAACGGTTTCAAGTAAAGCCCCTGCAAAGCTCTAAGACGAGGCGAACGTGTCAAATAGTTCCCTCCGCCAGAGCACAGAGAGGCCAAATACCCGTGCCAGACTCCCCCGATGACTTTGTAACACTGACCAGCCTACGTAGACCTAGCCTAAAACTAATGTACAAAGAATGGTTAAAAGGAGGATTGACAAAGTCTAGATAACGTTCATAACCAGATTCTTGTTTGCACCTTAAATAGCCTTGGCCTGTCTTTAGCCTGAGGCAAGCTTTTTCCATGTCTGTCCCGGCCAAGAAAAACCTCTTAACTCAGTAGGATATGATATGATATGCTAGGTTATTTATAACGCGCTTAATACCCAGAGGGTTCTAAGCGCGAAGCCGGGATCGAACCTGTGGTGCTCCGTGTCGTCTTGCTTCCAAGGTGAGTACGCTGCCCCTGAGTTATCCTCCTTAGAAGTGGCGTCGCTAGGGGGACTGTGGGGGGGGGGCCCCTCTGAAACCCTGTGCCCCCCCCGCACCCCCCTACCTAAGACGACCAGTGACCATGTTCTCCACCTACTTTTGTCTGTGCCCCCCCTACTTTGGCCCCCTCTGTGCCCCTCCTAAATTGTATTCCTGGCGACGCCACTGAGCCTTAGTAATATCTTCGGGAGGTTCCCAGAGCTTGATTTCACCCAATTCTGTCGACATGTTCATTACATGGACGGCCCAGGGCAAACTGCTAACTCCTTCCAGGCTCAGCAGATTAACCAATGCAACACGATAGTCGCAAAAATCAGGGGTATACCATAGCCTAAGCCAAAACAAAACTGGTTCCATAATAACCATAGAGCCTACTGGGCATATATCTACTTCCAAATATATCAATGCATTAGGTGCCCCACTGGGAAGCAGGAGAATATTCTTCAAAAATGTATTTTCAGTTATCCCCATAACAGAACAGTTCACATACCCCCCGTGTTCTGAACCAAAGAGGGCCACAGAAACAGCTTGTTTGTTATGCAATTCTACCGCTGGCCCAATCGCTCCCCTGCCTTTGAGACAAAAACAATTCCCTTATGATATATGATAGAGCATTTATAACGCGCCTGTGCACAAGTGTTTCTAGGCACGCATCAACATTTTACAAACAACATGGTAACACTAACCTGAAAGAGATGTTACATACTCAGTTGAGCCTGGTCTTAGCATACTCCTTAGGTTAGACAACCTTTCATAGCTTTGCTGCGCTAAATGTTTCGGCTCCTTACATTTACCTTTCCTTAGAAATGTCTACATAATCTGCTACTGAAAAAGTTACTGACATATGTCAATTTGATTTACTGGTCAAAGAACCGTTATACTCAATGGCCCTCATTACGACCCTTGCGGAAAGCGACTGACCGGAGCGCCACAGCGTAAATAGCGTTTCCGCCATTGCACGAAGGAGCAAAGTGCGGCCCATTCCGACCCATCGGGCACGAGCACCACGCCACGGCGGAAGTGCAAAGTCCGCGATGGCGGAAATGACCCCAAAACGGCCCACACCGCCGCCGTACGGCGCCCTAGGTGCAATACCGCCACCCCTCTTAGCGGTCACCGCAGTGTGCGCCTACCGGAAAGTACGGTGACCGGAAATATACGGAAACGGAAGTTAAAACATTGGCCCGGAACGGGAAACATCCCGGCGTACACCTATAAAAACACTAAAACCACACAACCACTAAAATCACTACCCTGAAACACACCCCAACCCGTCACCCACCCTAGCGAAACCAAGACAAATGGGAAAAGTAGCGAAGAAAGCGTGCGACCGCAAGCGGCAGGTCCACTTCTCCCGCGAGGAACTCACCGTGCTAACAGAGACCCTCCAGGAGAATGCTGCCGTCGTCTTCTCCACGCAAATGACCAGAACGGCACTTGCAAACAAGAAGACCATATGGGCTCTGGTGGCACAGCGGGTAAGTGCGGTGGGGACCGCACCCCGCACCCCACAGCAATGCCGCAAGCGATGGGACGACCTGCGGATACGCGTCCGCAGCATACTCTCTGCCAACCGCAACATTGCCACAGCCACCGGGGGAGGTCCTGAATCACCCATCAAGTTGACCCCCTGGGAAGAAATCTGTGCCTCCACCATCGGAATGGAGAGCATAGAGGGAGTCGGAGGGATGGAGAAAGGAGTGCAGACATCCGAAGATTCAGGTAGGTGTACCAGATAAAACAATGCCAAATCCACACAGTCCATCCATGTGAAGTACCATGCGTCCACATAGTGCAACAGAAACACATGTCCAGGAGAACGGCCACACACATCGGCCTGATAGCGCACGTTAAAACCCACAATAAATACATAAATAATTAAAAACCCCTAATACACGCACTACACGTGCAGCAGGCACACCCTAACTGCAGGCTGCCAAACAACTGCACCCTCACTCCACACACAAATCAAAGCACCTCCAAGGACCCGACCCAAATCACCCTCAGGTACCACCCCAGAGCATGTGATACAATGCCATTCCAATTCGCACAGACCCATCATTAACCCTCGCCCTCCTTTACTCCACCACAGGGTCCGATCCAAACGACGAGCTACAGGACACCCCTACCAGCACACCTGCAAAGAGGGCCAAGACCAACGGCCAGAGACCCTCCACCTCAGCTGCACGCATCAAGACACGGCAGCAGCACAAATCAGGTGGCAGCACAGAGGAGGGAACATCAACAGGCACCCCAGCAGCCAGCATGCCCACAACACCACCACCACAGGTCCCCCCAATGGATGCCACAGAAGGCACTGCCTCTGGTGGCAGCAGCACCATAGGTGACACCCCATTGATGGCAGCATGCTCCGACACAGAAAACGGGGATGCCGAAGTCAGATCCATCCATGACCTGTCCCAATCCCCCTGTCTGTCCCATCCCGTACAACATGAGGATACCACGCAGGGGCACCCACAAGACAACGACTGGCCATCCCCCCCAAGCCCTGTGGCAAGGCAACATGAGGACAACAGCCCCTCTGTGACACCCCCGCAAATGGGCATGGCCCAGCAGAGGCAACAGTCCCTCGACCAGTTAATCGTGCAACAGCAGCAAATGGCCACGCTCCTCAAGGACCATGCCGATGAATGTGGGGGCACTAAGGCAGACATAGAAACATCAACTGAGACACTTAGGGCAGAAATGGAGAGAGGCACAGAGACGCTGAGGGCACAAATGGAGAGTAGCACCGAGAGCCTGAGAGTCCAAATGGAGAGAAGCACCGAGAGCCTGAGGGGGGAACTGCATGCGACGTCCAAAGACGTATGTGCCGAACTTGCCGCAGTGCGCCGTGTGCTCACTGAGCTCTCGCAAACCCTTAGGGACATGCATGGACGTGAGCAGGCAGACACATCATCCGTTGCAAGTTCCGTCCAGGGCAGCCCCCAACGTAGATCTGGAAGGAACCTGCGCTCCACAGGCAGGGGTGCCCCTGATACCTGCAGAGGGGGCTTGCAATAGCGACAGCCCACTGACAATGAACATCTTTGGACACTGGGGTTCGTGGGGGAGGTAGGAGGGTGGAGGGGGTGTGTTGGGCTCACTTGGGTGGCGGGTCGATAGGGTGTTCAACATGACATCACATATGCCATAAAAAGTGCACGATCAACCAATGAGATGTGTGGACATTGATTTCTGTGTACTAGGCCATCATAGGCGTACAGTCCATATTGTGCATGTCCCAGACACGCACAGTGCCACGAGTCCCGTGTCCATGTATCAGCCACCAGGCGTGAGTGCTAGAAGCATGCATCAATGAGATGCTGACGAATGTCACGGGCCTCCGGTGCCTCGCAGACTCCATGAGGTGCTGCCACATCCCCACCCTCATCATGACCATCATCAGGTGCTTGCAGTTCTGCGTCAGGGGGCATGGGCACATTTCTACGTACGCACATGTTGTGGAGCATGACACATGCCATCACCATCTTTGCAACCTTCTCATGGCGGTACAGGAGTGCCCCGCCAGACCTGCTGAGGCAGCGGAAACGAGTCTTCAGTAGGCCGAATGCCTGTTCAATGACTACACGGGTACGTGAGTGGGCATGGTTGTAGTCCTCCTCATGCTGGTCCCGTGGGTTCCGGACTGGTGTGAGGAGCCATCTCTTCAGTGGATATCCAGCATCACCTGTATGTGGACGAGAAACGTATGATGTGGAATGCCATTGCTACGTACGCACCCCCCCCCCCCCTTCCTGCCAGGTCATTGCCAAATCACATTCCCCACATAATCATGCATGTAATGAGACTCACCGAGTAGCCAGGATCTGTTCCCTGCGTGTCGCTCCATGTAGCGTGGTATTGTAGAGTTCCTCAAGACCATAGAATCATGGGTCGATCCAGGGAATCGGGCACAACAATGTGTAATGATCCTGTTGGAGTCACACACCATTTGTACATTCAGGGAATGAAATTGTTTTCTGTTGCGGTACTGGGCCTCCATGGCATGTGGGACGACCAATTCCACATGGGTGCAGTCGATGGCACCAATGCAACCCGGTATGCCGGCAAGTGCATGGAATCCCACTTTTGTGTTGGTAATTTCCTGCTCCGAGCGTGGTAGGGAGATGTAGTCGTCTGCGTGCTGCAGGAGGGCATCGAGCACTTGCAATAGTGTCCGTGAGAACAGTGGCTGAGAAATGCCATGTAACTGTCCGACTGTGTGCTGGTAGGTGCCTGTGGCCAGGAAGTGGAGTACAGACACCACCTTCAGTAGGGGTGGGATGGCGGTAGGGCTATCTATCATGCTGACAAGGTCAGCCTGTGTCATGTCCACAATGGCGGCTATGGTGTCCCGGTCCAGACGGTAGAGGGTGTGGATCTGCTCATCAGTGAGGTTGAACGGATGTGCTCGGAGGCGTGGGATTGCGGGCTGCCTGCGTGGTGGTAGTGGCTGTGCTGGCGGCCCTTGCTGGCCCTGCCTTGGCCTCCTCCTCCTCCTGCGTCTCCTTCGTGCGGCCGGTAGCAGTTGGTGTTCGTCTTCTTCTTGGAGTTGGAGTAGTTGCAGTGCTATCAGGTCCCCCAGGGCCAACATCGCGAGTCCTGCCGGTAGCATTTCGGTGTGGTTGTGGGAGGAGACTGGCTGTGCAATTTATGTGTTTTCAGGCTGTATGGCCTCCACCTGTGGTGATTAATTCCACCTGTGCAAGCTGCTCTCCCCTTTGGCCGAGCAGGTCCCGCGCACAACGCTGCAAATCTGGGAATGGCATCTTGCTATTGCAATCCTGTATTTGTACCCGATGGCCGTGTAACATTGGTTGACATGTTCATTCTGCTGTGGTCCCATTGTTGCACATACTATCTGTGCAGTCGCGAAAAGACTTGTGAAGGGTCAGTGGAACGTAGTACTCGAGTAACGGTGGGCCCTCATGCATCACTTTACCGAGTTGCAATGACGGGCGGGGCGTCCCATTTGTGGGTGAAGGCAGTTGCCATTTTCACACACAGCCGCACTCGATGGAATAATTAGTGATTTCAAACGGCCACAGATGCCTTTTCGGCGTGATGTTGCAAATGTGGAATTCCAAGGGCGGCGCTTTCGGTTTCCAGCTAGCGGCGAGGAGATGCCCACAGGTCTGACTGCAAATATAACGTTCTGTTGTTCAATGTCCTTGAGACAGGGCCCATGGCGAGGAAGCAATGATTGATATGAATAGTTTGGGATGCGCAATTGCTACGTGGGCGATGAGGCCGGCCGTTCCCACATACATGTTACTTCACAACACTGGAATTACGGGCTGGGGCACTGTGGATTTTGCAGGCTGCATAACGCACAGACTCAATGGATGTTTCTAATGTTATGTGAGTAATTATTCAGGCGTTTTGATTCCGGGATGAGGGAATGATGAATGGATGCATGGGCAGGGGATTTGATACAGAGTTTGCCATGTAAAGGGCTTCTTGGGATCTATCCGCCTCCCCTACGCTATGTGATGCAGGGCTGCCATGGTGGGACCATCGTCTATCTGGCCTTGTTGAGCCCTCCCTGTCTCGACACGCCCTCAGACACTTGTGTCCATGCACATTAACATTCCCATCTGATGGATTCTGTTTTGACAGACGCATGCACAGGTACACTCGTTTGTGATGGTGTTTGCACCTCGATATAGATGGTTAGGAGTCGCAAGTGGTTTTGGGGTGGTGATGATCCTTTGGAGTGGGCTAGCATGCATATGGCTGTGGATTTCGTGTGATCATTGAAGTGAGTTGTTGGAATGTAGTTCTGATGGCCATTCTGTTCTTTTTCTTTTCTTTTGGTTGACAGGTATCTCCTCCCCTTTTGCCACTGCCATCTGTATGCCACTCCTGCAGATGGGTTTTACTCCCGACACCTGCTGCTTCGTGTTAATCAGTGGAGCAGCATTACGATCTTATGGGACGATCGCCAATGGCCCACATGCCCTTACGCAGTACTGGTGGCTCGGAGCAACATTTTGGCCTTTCAGCTGGACTAGTGCCTCCCCATTGGGACGGCCCTGCGGTTCTGTGCGCTTCCATGTTGCCTTTTCGTACGTGAATGTGGCTCTGTGTACCATGAGGGAACAGGACGACACACAAGTAGTGGCTGGTCATTTCTTGCGGACGCAGCCCACAATGGTGATTGGTGTTTAGGAGTTCATGGCCTGATGGCTGTATGGGCTTGGTGACTTTGATGTGCATTAAATTTCTATTCTGATTTGGCCCGTGTAGCGTTTTTCTTTGCAAGTGATGTGGCATATGCCTATTTGGGGGGCGATGTATTGTGAGGAGATCTGCATTGGGTTCCAGCTTCGGAGTTTAGTTGCGTGGTACTGTACTGTGCGCGTTTGCCTACTAAGCCCGTGAGGTCAGGGATGGGGGCTGCCAATATGACAGTTTGAATGTTGTCATGCTCAGGGGCGGGGGATTGGGTTTTGTGTAACAGATGCCGGTCAGCCAGGTGGACTGGTGGAATGATGTGATTCTCGGAATATGGCTGGTCACAGGTGCCTGTGTTTGCGTGCGTTTCTTGGTGGGGGACTGTGGTCATGTCCATTGGGATGGCTTCTGTATTCGTGTCATCTGTGCCCTGCAGCTCCCATTGGCCCCTCTTGTGTTTCTTTTGTTCGTTGCCATGCATGGGTGACTTGTACATTTCGATGGTTGCATTGTGGCTTCATTGCGCCTACGGGGAGTTGTACTTTGTGGGCAGGGAGCGGTGTACAGGCACTCAGTGGGGCCGTTTACGGTTGATTCGCGATGCCGTACTTCTCACCATGGCGGAATGGTACATTACGCCATGCCTGATGGCGTTAGGTAAATGTCCGCTAGGGTCGGAATTGGCGTACCGTTGCGCCATGGTGGTGTTTGCGGTTTGGCATGGCGCGCGCGCGCGTGCTTGGTGCAGTTAGCGTTGGCGTTCACTACGGTGTCGCTAATGGCTTCGTACTTTGCGGTGACGGGTCATAGTCGCACCGAGCGCTATTCGATGGCGGTATTGCATTTCCGCCATCGTTTTCCGATTTCCGCAAGGGTCGTAATGAGGGCCAATGTCATTACAAGGTTGGCGGTAGCCGTGCCGGTAAATACTGGCACGGCTGCTGCCGGAGTCATTTTTTTCGAGCGCCCGGCAATGAGCAATTACAGGGGCATTACAGCCCCGGCAGACCCGGTAATTGCCCATAGGCGGGCGCCGGAAACACTTACTCCCCATTCCCATTTGAGTCCCATTCAGAATGGTGCCAGTGTTACCGTCAAGGTCTGCGGGCGGGTGCCGTTCCGGACATGGCGGGCGTGACGGCGCTCGCCTGCAGAACTCGTAGCTTACCGGTACCGTTGTTTCTGGACCGGCAAGCTTGCAATGAGGCCCAGTTTCTTACTATGAAATGAATGACACTATTGATGTTTTGAATTGTGTTTTGAATTACTCGGCTGTGATGACGCGGAATGCGTATTATGAAATAGGTTGTACTTTGGCAGGAATTGAATTATTTTATATCATGCTTGAGGATACATGAAAATATATTAAAATAAATGCATGGAGCTATACAAGAATCTATATAGGAAGATTAAAACTAGGAAATAAAATATTTGTTTTCGAAAATACATTTTTCTCTATAAATCTTGAACCTTAAGTGATGGCTGGCCAGAGGTTTCTGTGGAACTGGTGGCACCTGGGGCAGATGGGGAGGAGACTTTCATACACATATGACTGATTTACTTGGGATATGGGATTTATATAAACAGATACAGACTTCTATTCTCGTAATCACAATTCACCTGTCTTGTATCCAATAATCCTTGTTCCTGCTCCTGAATCCTTTCGAATTTTCTCAGTTGTACTGCTCCTGATCCACGGCTTCAGTTTTCTGCCTTTTTGTTCTTTTCTCGTGCCTCGGTCCTTGGTCTTTCCTTCCTTGTGCCTTATTTACAAGTCCTGCCCATGGTTAGCTCTCTTTGGCTTCTACCTTTTCTCTGTGTTATTTTCACTTGCATCATTTTTCCCTACTTCCAAAGACCCGATCCATCACATGGACCCTTTTGTTCACTTTGGGATTTTTCCTGATCGCATTTGTCAGGTTACTGTTTCATCAACTACCAGCATAGTGAGTTCAGAAAAGGGACGGCCATTCTTATCCAATCACAAGAAAAGTGAGCCTCCTGGTGAGATCTACACTTGACACTTTGCCAGTAACTTGGGGTTCTGTGTACAAATTGTGCATGCGTTAAGCAGTATTTCCTCCTGATCGATGATGGGTATATTGACCTGTTGGTAATCATAGCGCCAATAGATTTAACAGAAGCGCTACCCAGGAACTAAAAAATGTATCTCAGCCCCATGGCCAAAGATTGCCCAGGCATCTCATACACCTGTCCCAGAATATGTATTAGTCTGGCAGGGGTGTGTTTATGCGCGCCGTGTGTGTGTGTGCATTGGAGCTGGGGGAGCCAGAGGGTTCATGGGAAGGGCCTGGGGGTCAGGCCTGGCTCTAGGGGCCCACCACGCCCCGAGCCCATGAAATCCCCAGCTCCCCCAGAAAAAGGAAACAAATTAAACGAGGCCCTGGTGAGCCACCATCAGGTCTGCATTTATTGTTTGCCTGCGTCGCAGGATACATGGGAAGAAATGCAGAAAAGGAAGAAGAAATAAACGCGGTTCTGGGGCCTTCTAGGCACCATAGCCGACATCAGGGCCCGATTTATTTGCTTTCATATATGGCCATTTATTTTCATTTTGCCCGCCTTTTCGCCACTGCAAGCTGCGTTTGTTTTTTTTCATGTATGGGCAGAGGCGTTGCTGGGGGGCTGGGGGGGGGGGGGGCTGAGGGAGCTATAACCCCAGGTCTTTTGGTTGTAGCCCCAGATAGAAGCTCAGGGACTACAACCAAAAGGCTATAGCTAGCCCTGAATCCCGCAAGTCCCGACTTTTGCTTAGCCCCTGATCGTTTCCAGACCTAGCAACACCCCTGTGTATGGGCAATGATTTCCATTTTGCCCACGCGGCGCAAACAAATGGAAAGAAAATGGTAAAATATGAAGAAAACTAAATGGGCATTTCTTTCCATTTTTTCCTGCGCTGCGTGCCAGCAAAGTGGTAAGAAATGGCTATTTATTTTTTGCTGTGCACTGGGCAGCCATGGTGGGGTCCGTGGCAGGCCCGTGGCATCTGAGGCTAACGGCCCGGAAGGAGGGTTGGGCTGGAGCCCCCATTGGAGGTTCGCACACCTCTAATGTATATGTGAGTTGTGACGAATCTAGAAATGTTGTCACTTCTTTCCCAGGGAAAGTCTCTCCTCATGTGTCCAGGGAAAGGCTGAAACTACCTGATCCTGACCCTGGGGGAGGCTTTCTCTCCTCATGTGGCCAGGGAAAGGCTGAAACTACCTGATATGACCCTGGCGGAGGCTTTCTGATGGGGACCATATGAGGGAGACAGCCCTCATGGGAGTGGAATAGACTCGCTAGGTCAAACATGGTATCTGACTGTTTCATTAGGACCTAATAACACCCATTTACTTTTCACCTATTCTTGTATGGCCTATTGTGGTGTGGATAAAGAATTGCCACTATTTACTAAACACCGACCTTATGTACATCCTTCCCCCTTTAATAACAATGAGACAACAAGTACTAGGACTTATGTACACCCCGCACCCTTTATAACACTGAGACGAGGAAGAGGGATGGAGTGATGAAGATAACTTGAAGCAACAAGCCGGATATTCAAACATGTAACACCTGAACAAGACGAGAGAGTCAGCCCTCCCAACGCTGGTTGGGACACGGGAGGAAAGCAAGCTGTAGATTGGAGCACAGAAGCTGGCAAGGAAGGCATCCAAGGAAGTCAGGTGGAAGAGTGTTCGCCACACTGCCATCCCGAGCAACAGGAGCTGCACAGCGAAGGAGCAGGCCTGGCGGGATTCAAGAACCCGGCGAGATGCACTCCCAGGAAGGAGAAGGACAGTGGAGGAAACAGTGAGACGCAAAGTACATCAAAGCTGCCAGAGAAGACCAGCAAGCTCAGAGAAGGAGATTGGTATACCGGGGCGCTTCAGGGCGGATGCCGTGTGCTGTTAGTAAAAGAGCAAAAACCCACAAAAGGGAGCTGGTATATTTAACACTGTTGGAGAAGGGTCAGTGGCCCGGCATATGAAACATATAATTACCTGGATAAAGAAGCAAGTGAATGCTAATAAAGATTGTGAACCTGGGATATTGAGATGACTCAAAAAGCCCTGGCAGGAGCGTAAACCACTCACTCAGAGAATCTGGGACTCGCACGCATGTGAAAAGACAATAAAAACTGGCAGGAGAGTAAACCAGGGATTGGAGAAATGAGGCAGAGACTCCCAGAGAGTGCTGAGAAAACAGCGGAAGAAACCCCCTCTTTTTGAATTGTGGACCAAAAGGGAAGAACCATATCCCTTTCTGAAAAGTGCATCATGGGCCCAGAGAAAGAAAAGTAAAGTGCTGTGAAATCGGACAAAACTCAAGGGAAGAGCCATTCTCCTTGGGATTGTAGAATCAAGAGAAACAGAAAACTCAAGGGAAAGGGGCACCCCCTTGGAATTGTGGAATAAGGAGAAAGTGTTGGGTAAACAGAGAACACTCGAGGGAAGAGCCATCCTCCTTGGGAGTGTGGAATATATGAGAAGTGACACTTTGAATAACCAGAAAAAGACTCTAGGGGAAGGGAAGGGAAGGCATTTCTCTAGTGGAACATTATTCATTGTCTTTCTTTTCTGTACCTCAGAGACTTTATATTTGGAACTTTGGAAGGAAGCTGCAGGTGTTCATCCAAGATACATTCCCCATTTCACATTATATTGCGTTTAGTGCGTGATGGTGATTTTAGGATTTTGGATACCGCACAGAGAACTCTTTTTGCTTTAGACATCCTGACACAGACTTTCCTTAGTTTTGTTGAGGCAGGAAAACCCAGCTGGGAGTTAGGGATAGGTAGGATTTCCCCAAACCCTCTTTTTATTTTAATAATAAAAGTCTTTATTCAATAGAAAACTTGCTAATGTGTTAGAGTCTTACTCTTGATCCGTTACAGTGTGCATTTTCTATTATGAACACAGTTGTGCCAGAACCATCACATTGTTCTTGCTTGGATACCCCAGAAGTAAGCAGAGACTGAGCTGATAATGATTTCTAACGAGTACATTTGTAAAAGCACAACTGCCCTAACTCTCAAACATAAACTATGCGGCTGAAACGGCAGCAAAATAAATTAGATGACATAAACCTAAACAGTGTAATTTTAAATATAGCTCATGCATCAATCACCTACATATAGGTATAGTAGAGCCTGTAGCATATTAAACTAATTTCAAAGGGTCTGCAACCAACGAACATTCTTGTGATGCAGATAAGATGTAAACAAACCTCCTCAATTCTCACCAGGAAGACATTTTCCACATAGAAAATATGGCTTTATTAGGTACAGACACCATAGTAATGTTCCTTCCCACTAAGGGGGTTTTGTGGCACCAAGAACATTTTAAAAGTGTGTGTATATTTTGTTTTGAAAATATTTGAGCTAATCTAGTCTTTCTAATAGAAACTGTACGTGAGTGAAAGTGATATTTCAAGGCGACTCCCAAAAACTACACCCACCTCTGGCATGTAGGTCATATCAATAGACCATTATCTCTACGAATGCCTGAACTGCTTATCCCCGAGGCGTGGCTTACTGTTTTTAGTATATGTCCAATAACTAAACATTGTTTAGTGGCAGTGGTCTGATACATGGGTCTGCAACCTGGATATCTCCTAACATTTCTTTGACCCTCAATCCTATGCTCCCTCTTGGCTCTGCTAGCTTGGACTGATTGGAGTGGTATTCCATGATTTCTGAAAGCCAAAGGTTGATATTTCCTGCTCTTATGTTTGACCTTTCCCAGTGGAACCTTTAACAAAACAGCAATTAAGTGTGTAAACTGTGTAGAGATCATCAGGGCTGTTATAGTTGCCTGGGAAAGAATACTGGTATACAAATTCTCGTATAAGGGTCCCTCAACCACTCATGAATGATTCTCCTAGGACGGGAGAAAAGTGGAGCATTAAAATATGTTACATGGTTGAGTTATTAATTTCTAGTCTTGTCAGTGTTCCATATCATAAGACTTAGTCAGGGAAAGGCCTACCGAAGTGTGAAAAGAATATTGAAAAACAGAGGAATGAGACAAATGACTTTTGATCATATGCCTGGACTTCTCACAGTCACAGTGAAAACATTTGTAAGATTGATCTTGCTTACAGCGAAGTGATTGGTGAAAGCTGACACGCTCTCCTTTCTAGTGAAAATAGGTCACTAGAGACCATCTGTTTCGCAAAAGGAGAAGTGCAGATTATACTAAACTCTGTGCACGCTGTAAGCAGATATTTGGACCTAAGATCTGTGTGATGCTCTCTAGTAACAGGACAAAGGTATCTTCAGGCAAGGTTGAGAAGAATAGAGAACTCTATAATAAGCAGATAAACTCCTAGAAGATCCCACCTGCAGCCCAACAGGGGTCCTACATCACACACCACTATAACAGTCCCCATAAAGTTCCTAGCATGTCTCAAGATCTTCTAAGTGGCAGGGTACAAGGCTTTGATCACAGAGGAGCCAGAAGCTCATCCTTATTAAAAAAAAGAAATGTGGTCTCTGTAACCTGGCCAACAGTATTTGTTTGTGGCTTATGGGTATCTAAAATAGGAGAAAGGTAGAAACGCTTTGCTCTCCTGTTTAGTTGTACATGGGTTCAACATGCCCAGGCTCACCAATGACACCCTGACGCCGTGCAAGGCTTAAAACCTGAGCACCGCTGAGCCAAAAGCGTGCTTATGTCCTTAAACATTTTGAACAAAAGGACGTGTCTGGTCCCTCTGGGACAACTATGGTGATGATTTTGTGCAGAATGAAAACTATGTAACATAACATGGGAAAAAGACACATTTTGTGAAAATTCAGTAACTCACGAAAGTGTCTAAGTCGAATTTGTGACCTACAACCACTCTGGACTGCTGGTATTAAAAGGGGTTACAGGTGTTCTGGCTGCTGAGATCAATGAATGTCTCTTTCCCTTGATTCCGTTTTGGAGCACATACACTTGGGGAGGAAGGATAGCTCAGCGACAATGCATTTGTCTTGGAAGCAAGACAACGCTGCGCAACACAGATTGAAATCCTGATCCCACGCTTTGAAACCACTCGCTGGTATTAAGCGTGATATAAAAGAACAATTATAATTATGTTTCTCACCCATTCAATCCACTTCGCCTGGCTGAGGAAGCCTTCGTTGATCTTTTGGTGTACTGATTTTCAGGTGCTTGGATTTTGGCCTGAAGTATTCCCTCCCTGCTCCTCAGTACTGTAAGGTGGCCTTACTGTAGCATAAAACACTGTGCAATCCAATTATTTTATTTATTTTATTATTAATGTGATATAGTTTAGTACAAACGTACAAACTTTACACATAATACACAGAATACATATAAAATATATACAACATTACTTTAAATATAGATCTCGTAAGAAGACGGACGAAATATTCCTCCACATAGAATAAAACAAGTCTTTGAATCTAAAATCATCAGCAATAAAATCATAAAATCCTGCTGTATCAAATCGGATAAACATTCAGAAGGCACTTTCATATCGTTCTGTAGCTAGTAAAAACAACCCCTTCATAAATTCACCTTAGCATTATATCCAGTGATATCACACCTCCAAAATAAGCAGACATCAATATACAATGGGAAAAGGCATATTTCGTGCTACTTATTCAGTCCCTCAGACCCTCTGCCGTTCCGCTGTAAACAGACAGATGCTTCAGACCATACCCGGAATAGTGCCATGTGGAGTTTGGAGTTTAAGGTGTTAATACATTGTATCCAAAAATCAGGCTGTTTTACAAATTCTAGATCATGGACAAAACCTCCCAAATGTTTAATACAACTCTTTTCCATCCCCAAGCACCGAGTCAGTACATGGCGAGCCGTTTCAAGTTCATTTCGCACATTACAGATTCTGCAATACCTCTCAGATTTTTCGAGTCCTATCTCCTGTCCCTTACTTGCCAGTACTGGAAGATGGTTTATACGCAGGAGTAATATAAAGCGTCTTAATTGATCTGACGGGCACAGGTTTAAATACAGTTGCGCCTTCATAAATGTATAGAGGATATAAGGGACAGAGTTATAGCTTTTCAAATTTTCCAGGTGCGTATAATTACATTGCCAGTCCCACAACTTTAGGCGATACCCACATTTACTGATCAAGCTTTCATTATCTCTGCCCCACTCCGGAGTCCAGCTTAACTCTTCAAGTAATGTTTTCAAGTGGGATTCATATTTCTTCAATTTGCCAGCCGCAACCTCCTTGTTAATACACATAAGCAGTTCGTTGGTAGGTTTATTCTTAAGACGAATATAAAATTCTATCCTTTTTTTCAGGACCAGAGCCTTGAGGGAGCAAATACCCAACTCCAGCCTAATGATGGCCATAGGAATACATTGGGGAAGCCCCAGAATTCTCCTCCAAAACCTGCCTTCAACCAGCTGAAGCCAGCCAAGATTCATATTGTACAGGGGGTCGAGGCCATACGTAACCATCGGTACAAGACACTGCAGATACAGTTGGCGTGCCGCCCATATAGAGAAACCACATTGTTCCTTCGTAAATTTGGAAATGAGGGATGTGAGTTGGGCCGCTTTAGCTCTTCGAGATACAATACAATTATGGTAGTTCCCTTTGTGGTCAAACTCGACCCCTAAGTATTTGTAGCTGAATGTATAATTTATTTCAATCCCTTCCATCATCATTCGTGGTCTGGCAACTTTACCTGCTGAAAATAGTAAGAGATTGGTTTTATTTATGTTGATCACAAGTTCATTAGTCTCTGCATAGTTCCATATTTGTTTTGCAGATCTCGACATGCCGCTGAAAGTGTGATCTAAGATCACTAAATCATCAGCATAGGCTAATATAGGGCAGTGACTATTTCCGATCTTAGGTGGGCAGTTTTTGATCCCACGTAGACATTCAGGAGCGTCAGAAACAAATAGGTTGTACAAAGTAGGAGCCGTAACACACCCTTGCTTCACCCCTCGATACTGTGCCACCGGTAAGGTGGAAGCTCCTAGATTATCGAGTCGTACCCGTGACGTATTATTTGTGTGAAGTAGTTCTAAATAATAGAGTAGAGGTTCAGGGCAGCTTAATCTCCTGAGTTTATTCCAAAGCAGGGATCGATTAACCGTATCAAAGGCTGCCCTAAAGTCTATGAATAGGGCATAGATGGGGGGGTTTGTATAAGATAAAGCCTTTTCCCTTAGTGAGTTCATTACAAACAAGTTGTGAGAGGTAGAATAACCAGGCCTAAAGCCACTCTGGAATTTGTCCAGTATGCCCTCAGTCTCAACCCATTTTAGCAGTTCCTTCAATATAAGGGCCGCAAACATCTTGCCCGTACAGTCGAGCATAGACAATAGTCTGTAATTCTCGGGTTCGGTTCTATTGCCCTTTTTATACACAGGTATAAGTATGGCGGATTGCCATGTGGCAGGTATTTGTCCCTCACTTAGGATCTTTTCAAAAAGGATTTTTAATAGGCCAGCCCAGAAGGAAGGGTTTTTCTTGAGTACAGCATTAGAAAGCCCATTCGGTCCGGGGGCACGGGAGGAATTCAGATTTTCTATTCTACAGTGAAGTTCCTCAGTAGTAATTGCAAAGGGAGGCGACTTAGGTCTGCTACACTCACGGCTAGGTGAATTTTCAGTTCGCCCCCCATTACGATTTTCTAAGAAAGCAGTCCACTCGTTATCACTTATAGGGTTGACAGTATAAGCAGATTTCTTCCCTTTAGCATCTCCTAATATAGTCCAGATTTTCCTGGAATTTCTACTACATAGGGTGCTGACCGTATGTTGCCAGTTTTCTAGTTTCCTTAACCTTTTATGTATCTTCAGCCAACCTCGATAATCTTTCTTCAGTTTATTCGCACCATGGCTGCCTCCAAACCCGGGTCCTGGTCCGGTCTGCTTGAATGGGGATTTACCGGGTCATTCCGACCTTGCAGGACCCGGTAAGTCCCCATTCAGTAAACCATTCCCATTTGAGCCCCCATAGGACTCAATGGGAATGGGGAAGGCGCTAATTACGGGCCCGCAAATAGCGGGCCAGTTATTTGCTGGTCCTGCTAAGGGATCAGGGCGCTAAGGACGTGTGGTCAGACCACACGTCCTTTGCGGGTCCCGCTAAGGGACCTCGGAATAGGGAGGTAAGGGTTTACTGGCACCTGCATCCTTACCGGTGCCGGTAAACCCTTACCGCCCAACTCGGAATGAGGCCCACAGTCTATTCTCGACTATGCCACTCTTGGCTCAGGTTTGACAGTTAGAGATTTAAAATTCTGAGCTTAGACAATTGGATCCCTGTACCACACTGATTGGTAACAGCCGTTTTCTGATTCTACACGTTCATGGTACATACATTTGCCAGAATTAAGTTAAGGTGTGGTTGTGAAGGATGTCGGGGATAACACACACTGAGAGAAAGACCGGGAAAGTACCCACAGAGGTTAATTACAAGGAATGCACTGACCATGGGCACCACCCTGTTTGACTATATGCATTCAAAGTATTAGGGCCTTAGATTTCCCCACGCTCTGAAAAAAGTTGAGTCTGCTCCATTGTTTAAAACGCTTAACCAACGGCCTCAAAGCACAGAGAAAAGCATCCACTTGAAGATGGATCCTGAGGAAGCCCTTGCTAAACATGCATTTGCTTCTCGTGTCCTTCATCTGGTTACTGCAGCGTCCTAGACAATGAAGAGCTGAGAGCACATGCACCAAACCATTGTGCAAATAACATATGAGGCCCATGTTTACAAAGCCTGGACGACGTTTGGAGCCGGCAAGGGCACAGGGATCAGTTCAGTCATCTTCCCTGTAACACTACCATGTGTGACATTTAGACAGCTGAGGCCATGATGCACACACTCCAGCAATTGCTTCTACATCTTCGTTCGTCCCCACACTGACTGTT
Organism: Ambystoma mexicanum; assembly: GCF_040938575.1. Classification (NCBI taxonomy): domain Eukaryota; kingdom Metazoa; phylum Chordata; class Amphibia; order Caudata; family Ambystomatidae; genus Ambystoma; species Ambystoma mexicanum. The sequence continues at coordinate 526,670,573 of NC_090940.1, forward strand.
TGCTCTGTAGCCTTCACAAGAGCTGAAGCTCTGTCAGACCGAAAAGGATGACAGCATACCTCAGCACTGATGAACAATTGCCTGAGGCTCCATGAACTCCTAAACCTCAGAAACTCCTGTCATCTGTGGAACTGAGACACACAGGTCCAACACGTTACACTCTTCTTGCTCTTCTTGATAGAAAACGCTAACCTTACAGTTAATATGTAAATAAACCTAAAACGTTTCACACTCTTCTAGATAGATGACTCTAGCCTTAGAGTTACTATGCAATGAATTGTGTACTCTGCCTTTCACTACATATGTTCTGCGCTATTCCATAAAAGACCACATTTTTAAATGATTCCTTTGTATGATCGTCTTATTTTATCCAAAGTGATAATGAAATCACCCTCAATACGTTCTATCTGGTTTCCCAAGATAAGTCTTGATCGCTCTCCCCTGCTGCCAGTAGGTGAGCCAGGAAGTCCTGTTTGTCACAATCTACTCCAGGTCCGACCCTAAAATCTGTGGGAAAACTCTTTACAAGTAGACACCCTCACTTCAGCTTCTAGAGATGTCTGCCAGATATGTCAAGCATGGAGCGCTGGGAAAAGTAGAGAACTGTGTTTCCGAATCTAATAGGTAGAATACAAGCATTAATGTGCTGCAACACAAAATGCTGATTGATATTTTGACGAACACACGCAACGCTAAACTTCTGGGCCTCATCTTTCAATCAGATGTACTTATTCCCTCAGGTGATCGCAACAAGTCCAAGTCATTCCCATATGTTCAAGTAAATTCTCCCACAACTAGCATTCTAACACAAACTAGGCCTGGTCAGATCCCTGTCCTAACAAAGCTTGGCTATAGTAACAAGCATATGGGCAGGACTGCCTAAGAACCTTGTATAATGACCGCAAAAGTGTGCAATTCTATTAGTCCTAGGCCTAAAGAGACAAGGGGCCTCATTACGACCCAGGCGGTAAGGGGTTAACGGCGCCGTAAAAGTTGGTGGCGCCGTTAACCCTTACCGCCTTATTACGAGTTTTACCAGCCGTTAAAGATTGGACCCGCAAAGGACCTTGGAGGTAATTACGGTACCGCAATTTGCGGTACCGTAACTACCGCCTTCCCCATTTCCATTGAGCCCTATGGGGGCAAAAATGGGAATGGGAAAAGACCAATGGTGAATGGGGAATTACCGCCCCGCCAACCTTGGAATGGGGCGGTAATTCCGCCATTCACCATGGCGGAATCGGTAAAATACCGGCGGCAACCATCGCGCTAGTAGCGCCATGGTTACCGCCTGGGTCGTAATGAGGCCCAAGAACTCATCAGATCTGCACTAAGGTCTCTCACTGACTCTCTTGGTACATTGGCTCCCGGGTGAACAAACATCGAAGAGCTTCTTCAAAAGTTCTCTGTATTTTCCATTGGGACTTTTGATCCAAATATATGACGAAACGCTACATGTCTTCAAGAAAACTCACTTCTAAGAATATCGGCAAACTGACTCTGATAAGATCCATAATGGACCATAGCTTTTCAAAAACGGCCGTCTTACTTGGCCTAGAAACATGGGTTAACCAGCCGTTGCAGCTAAGACCATAGACTAAGAAACACATGTAATCTTGAGAATGTTAGTGAAGGCCACACTTTTTCTTAATGCCTATCCAGATGAACAATGCACCTCCATTCTCTGAGGCATCCCACGAAGGTCACAGAATAGAATATTTAATGATGCTACTGTAAGGCAACATTATGTTAAGCTGTGCAGGATGCATCACCCTATTAATACTCTGTGTTAGAGTCTCTACCCTGTTCCTCAGGCCACATGAACACCACATTGCGTTTGCCACCTTTTCTCCCCTCTCCACATTGTTCACTTGGTGCTCTGCGGTGGCATATACATGCATTGTAGTGTGTTTACAAACGGTAAAAACATCGTCAAATAAATAGACATTGGTTGAACATTCTAGTGTGGTTGTAAAAAGTTGCAACCCCAGGATTCCTTCATACAAAACGCAGCCTAATGTTGATTGATATTGTTTAAAAAAAATACAAATATATAATGATTTTGTATAGTAAAACAATTCGGATTTATATTTTCAACATCTTCAGTTTTCTTTAAAGGATGTTGACGATGCCATTAGGTCCCAGACGGGTTGGAAAGCGGCTGCCTTGGACAGAATCCTGGTGGATCTATTGAAAGTGGAACTAAGAATATGGGGGCCAACTTTGTTGACGCTCTGTGATGTCCTGCTTAAAACAAATTAAGTCCCTAGATCCTGGCAGACGGCAGAAATAGTGCCTATATACAAAAAGGGGGAGGGTTGAGCCTGAAAAACTACTGCCCGATATCCATCCGGGATAGTTCTGGTAAGATGCGAAGGCACTTCTGCAACATATACAGGCCTGGGTCGGCATGCAGGCGGGTTTCCAATCCGGATTGTGCATGCTGGACCAGGGATTTTGCCAGTATTGTATCGTACAGAAGTAATCAGTACTGTTGAAGGCAACACTATATGTAGCCTTTGTCGACTTAAAGACTGCCTTCAATAGCGTCCATAGGAGGCCGTAATCCCAGATAAACTCCTGGAACCACTCCAAAGCTTATACAGTAACAATACTACAGTAGTATGTTGGAGTCTAGCAGGCGATGTAACTTATCAAATGGATGTTCTCTAGAGGGGTCAGAAAGGGTTGTGTTCTGGCCCCTCTAGTTTTCTGTATCTACATCAACCATCATTGAGGAACTTGCTGCATCAGCCCAGGATGCACCTTGTCTTGGGGATGACAGGATTCCAGCTTTGTTCTATGCAGATGGTGCCGTACTCCTGTCAACAACCCAGGCATGTGCATCCCTTCAGTGCTTCAAAGATAAATGCGGTGAGTTGGGTTTAGAAATTAACAACACTAAAACATAACTTATGGTATTCTGCACGCTACTTGGCGAAAAAAACTGCTCTTCATGTCAGAGTAAGTTGTGAGAAACTGGAAGAGGTCCCCTGGTATGACTACCTCGGGATCCGGTCCTCAGGCAATACCAGCTGGGGTCCACAATTGCTCAAGGCCATCACTAGCTTGGAGAAATATATTGGCACCCTTAAAAAAAATCTTTGAGCATGGGGGTGGACCTCTAAGATCAGCATTTGAAATCTATAGGTCACAGGCCAAGGCCTCGGCCCTGTATGGATCTGAGATTTGGGGAAGTTTCAACATGAAACCATGAAACAGCTGTCTACTGCTGCAAAGTGCCCCCTACGCGCGTGTGCACTCTGAATGTGAAATGTTGCCAATTGATGAGAAGGCAGGGGTTAGACATGTCCTTTATTGGCTGCAGATTTGCATTGCCCCACAGCTCTCCAAATACTGTGAAGCCATGAGCCATGTAATGACATTAGACGGTGGCCATCGTATCCCCTGGCTAATTCATGTCAAACGGTGTTTGATTGCTTTGGGTACGAGACAATACTGGGACGATCCAGAGAGAATACTAAGGAAGGCCAGGACAAGGGTAAAACTGGCCATTAGTCATCGAAATTGTGCCAATTTGCTAAACTTGTACCAGTCTTTATCTTTGGGCCCCACAATTTTGGTGCATATGGGTGACCATGGTTGTGAGGGTTACCTTGTTATTTTAACACCCCCCATCCCGTGTATGCGCGGGCCCTATTTATCGAGTTTCGCCTGGGTTGTCTAAAAGTCTGGAAATTCACACAGAACTGGGCTGATATGCATGACAGCAAATGTCCTATTTGTGGGGCTAAGGATGAGTCTGTGATGCATGTTATGTTCCAATGCGATGTTTAAGACTGTTGCGGATTATGTACCTCAAGCCATTGCTAACATTGTATGGGATTTGTATACTGAATGAGGGCATGGCCTTTTATAAATCCAGGTGTTAGGGAGAATTCTCTCTTTAGGCTGAATTTCCTAACCTAGTGAGTCCCCCAGCAGCTTTGCTGGATTTCTAGAGTTTGTTTTTTTCTCCTGCCAAGAGTGAGACTCTTTTTTCTCCCACTCTTGGACATGATTTATGGTGTTCCTTTGACTGTTAATGTGTTTTATGGGCTATGGTGTCCTTTACTCCATAGGGTCTCATGTGTTTTTACTATGTGTGTTACACAGCACCCTCCGTGCAGTGACACCCCACCATAGACTCCATACCCTGGGACTGACTACTGTCTCCCAGGGCATGTAAAGTCACCATTGGCTTTACTAGTCCCAAATTATTAACAGAAACCAGTACAACCCATCATATTGTGGACGTACTGGTCGGGGCAATTCAATTGCCCCAGGGTCTGTTAGTCGAGGGGGCACGTCTCCGCCCCCCCTGATCGAGTTTTGGCTGGTGGCAGTGGATACTACTTTTTATATTCGACCGCAAATATATCCCTATGGGATTTTCCCATTGTTCGAGGCTACCAACTTTAATTATTTAATTCTCATAGCCTCGAACATACCGCTGGTTTATTTATTTAATATTAATTCGCCAGTTGGTATTTTTTGCCAGGACTCAATTCTAATATGGCGTTTGTGTTCTCTTCTGTGACTCCAACCCAAGTCGAGCCCTTTGTTCCACTTTTTGGCGGGCTTCTCCACAGAAGCCTCCAAAAGTGGTGCCACTCTGTCTGGGTACCACAGGGGGTGTGGGAGGGGGTTTAGGCACCCTGGACTGAGTTACCTTGGTAACTCAAGTCGCACTCTTGTGTGATTGGCCCAAGTGGTGAGCCGGCCGGCTCACCACTTAGCATGTTTGATTGACAGCTAGGCTGAGTGAATAGGGGTGTGCTGCATAAAAGCAGGGCTTTGGGGATTGGAACTTCAGAAGTCGCCACAGGACCTGAGAATCCAACAAGGGAGAAGCTGAGCCGACCTACCACGACGACACCACCGGTGGAGCCCTGCGGAACCGACTCACCACTTCCCGACGACAGAGAAGATCTCCCGGCTGGAGAGGCTTCTTCCCCTGACTGGTGGGCACAACCAGTTTACCTTCTTCTCTTCGAACCCCAGACCGGCTTGTGGTCGAATTGCCCGTGCCAAGCACCCCGGCAACCGGATAGCCACTTACCACTGGTCCGCGAATCAAAGGACCGCTCCTTTTATCTGAGAAACTCCACGGCTGGTTTCTTCCCTTGCAGTGCAACGGACTCCTGTCTTCCTTCGCGACGAGATCCTCTCTTCCCCCGGACGAAGCACCGACTTGCATCCGCTGCCAGGAACAACTGCCTCCGCTGGAGTATTCTCACCACTTTAAGGTACCGTTTCCGCCAGGCCTCCCTTTCTAAAGATTGCTACAAGGTAATAATAACCCCTTAACCTTCTGGACTGGGCTGGCCGCCTTGACCTTCTAACTGGTCCCTTTCTTTGGTCCAACTCTTTTTGAACCTTGTCAAGACTTTTGTGCACTGCAACCGTGTGACCTTGGACACATTTCGTTTGATCCTCTTAAAGTGGATCTAGCCTATTGAACTCTAACTTCACGGTTTTACTTTGCCTTCCTCTCTTGTTGTGTTCTTGTAAAAGTGTTGGGACCTGTTTCAATATATTCTCTGTTTTTCTCTCCCTTTTAAAACGAATTATTAGAGTGCCATCTGTGTTAAGCACTCACCGCTGTCTGAAAATAAGTGGGGCTTTACTTAAGACTTGTCTAATATTCTTCTAAGGGAGTGTATATCTTTTAGTGACCGTGTTTTGATTGCTTACTATTAGTGCCGGTGTGTTTTTCTAGATGTGGTTTTAAATAAATAATTATATCTCTTTTACACCAAGCTCTGGTCAGTGTTTACTTGTTCTACTGTGTTCTGTTGACCTATTGTGAATACTCTGTATACTGCCTAACTCTTCTTGAGGAAAGTCTGACTGCTCAGCCACAGCTACCAAGTGAATCTGTGTGGTACAGACTGTTACCAAGTGGGTTTACTGCCAAACACCTGTAGTCTTAAATCTTTTGCAGTGGTCCCAGAGGGAACTGCACAGGTTTCTGCCTAACACCAGGTATAATTGAGACATTTTATTTTGTGTCAAAATAAATGTATTGGGCCTGGCTAAGGAGGCTCGACCTGGCCAAACCTTAAGTAGCCACTTCTTTATGTGGGCAATGTGTACTGCTGCTGATTGAAACACCAATATGACACCTGTTTCTGGTAACTGGTATTTTATTTTGTAATCAAGCAATATGACCCGAGCGGCGGGGGTATTACAGACTCAGGTAATGCCGCGTGGCCCATAGTTATAGGCCCGAGTCGGTAATGCCCCCGCGCGAGGGTCATATTGCTATTAGTACCCTGGCCCGCAATATCTGTGTGACCAGGGCACTAAAAGCTTTTTTTTCTGTCCCGAAACGCTGCAGCGTTTCGGGACATAAAAATATAAAAAGAAATGACCAAGAAAATAGCCGCCGGTAAAGGGAAAACAGAGTCAGTTTTCCCTTTCCATGGCGGCCATCGGGAGCGTACGCGCTGGGAACACAAGTATTCCCAGCACGTCGACTCCCAAAAAAAGGATCAAAATGAAGGTAAGTGGGGTTGGCAGGGCGGTAGTGGGACGGGAATAAAAAAAAAAGTAAAAAAAAAAAAACGTACTTGCGTCCCCGGCGAGGAACGAGGGAAGCCTCCAGCCATGTGGAGGCACGGAGCGACAATGGCTCCGTTCCGAGTCTCCACACGGCTGGAGGCTTCCGTCGTCACCCGCCGGGGACGCAGTAACAAGAAGATAAGTGGGGGTGGGGGAGGAGGGAGGAAAGGGATTTTAAAAAATATATATCCTTACCAGAGTCCCCGGCGGGGGGCGAAGGCAGCCTCTCAGCCGCCGGGAGGTAGGAGCCGGAATGGCCCCGCTTCCAGCCTCCTCATTGGCTGAGAGGCTGCCACGCCCCCCGCCGAGGACAAGACGGCTGGAATCCCAGCCGAGAATCGAAGGATTCTCGGCCGGGTAAGGACCCGGCGAGAGCAAAACAGGAAGCGTGTTGCATTCTGCTTCACTCTCGCCGGGTACTAATGTATCATATGGAATTTGCACAATGGATGATTGTGCCTACCCGTAAATCTAGGTGCAACTAGGGTGCGTTTTAGGGTGCTTTTTTAGCTGTTTTGACGTATAATAGTTAGAACCAGTGGGAGAGGTGGTCTATGGTGTGCTATAGCTGGGTAAACCTCATATTGACAATCAGCTGAGATTCCCAGGGCTCATGCTGACTATTTGCATATTTTTTAAAAAAGTGCTGTACTCTTTTCAATTTGACCTCTTCTTTGGCTGTACAGCACTGCCCCAACAAACTATGAATTTGAATGTAGTTGAAGAGCAAGTACTGCACCTTGATTCCGAATGGACCCGGAACCATTGAAACCTAGTAGAGAATTCTATGGAGGAAGTAGCGTGAACTCCATTCGTGTCTGTCTCGGAGAATGAGATCAAGGCATTTAAGGGCAGCTCACACAGGCCCTAAAGCACGATGAGAAGCGGTGAGATCTAGGACTCCTACGAACTAGCCACCCATTTCGTCAACAGGATTTCTTAATGAGGTTTAGGGAATTCGTCATGTGGGCAAAGCTACAGACGCAATGTCTGACTGGGCTGCAGCTTCACTTTAAAAGTATATTCAGATCCAAGCAGGAAGTTTCAAGCTCTGCCAGGAGATGCTAAGGCATCAAAGCCGAAGCGGATACCTTGATTCGCTTGAGGTGTGATGGAGGGAGATGAATCAAGCTAATCCCAGAAGGATTTGAGAGGACTAACGCGAGAACTGGAAGTGTCCCAAATGATTGCGGCCAAAAGGTTTGCCAGTGCCACTGCTACTTGTGTGAATACATTTCCTGTGTGGTGATTTAGGCAGCAGTTTACTGTAAAGAAAGAATATCATCTGGGAGCCACAGATGGCACATTGGAATCAGTATCGTCATGGTAATTATGAATGGGAGCCACAGATGGCACATTGGAATCAGTATCGTCATGGTAATTATGAATGGGAGCCACAGATGGCACATTGGAATCAGTATCGTCATGGTAATTATGAATGGGAGCCACAGATGGCACATTGGAATCAGTATCGTCATGGTAATTATGAATGGGAGCCACAGATGGCACATTGGAATCAGTATCGTCATGGTAATTATGAATTAGCAGGAGGGACAGAAAGAGAATAATTCTCTAACGGTCCTAAAAGTTATACAACTTTATTACTTTTACCAGGCAAGAAATGTAAACACTAGACTTGTAACAAGAACAACACTGGCTATTTTGACTGTAGTCTGATCGAATATTGGGGATAGAAAATTCAGGCTACCTCTCATTATGTCACCATGTATGTATGTCATCGTTGCTAGGGATGTATTTTACATGGTGAATTTCTAGAATGCTTAAACAGCCATGAATGCTGTTTCGAAACATTTAGGTAGTGGATTTCATGTGTGCGGGGGGGGGGGGGTGGATTTTATAGCCTTGGCAAGCACTACAGTAAATATTGAGTTCATACAATGTTTCTTTTTACCATTTTCATCACCCAACATGGGTACTGTGGAAAGTCACACAGTATAGAGAAAAATCCTGAGGAGCAGGGCTGTACTGACCGTAACAGGAAAACTGTCTGTGATGACGGCCCAAGCGAAGCTCAGTAGGCTTTACTGCCATTAGCCCCAAGTGGTAACATCCAGGGTGCTAAGGGAGGTGCCAGCTCATTTCTTACCTTGGAAAATTAGAAAAAAAGATGCCCACTTTGGAAATGTTGGTGTGGACTGTGAGAATGACCCCTTTTCCATGTTCATGGAAGTTGATAGTGCCTGGGAGAGGATCAGGATGCTGCAGTAGCAGAGGCCACAGAAATGGTGGTATTTTGTGTGGATGCAGTTTAGCAGTATATTCTTTTAGAATTTTGAGGCATTTTAATCCAAGCATTGATGGGTGGGAGTGGGTGGAGAGTGGCCTGAGAGGAGTCGATGGAGCAGTGAGAGTGCACAAGCTCAACCAATTTCTTGGAAGTTAGATTTATACAGTAGGCAGGGCTTGTGATCCAAGCAATCAAACTGGTTGGTCACACCAACTGGGTACAACTTTCACGGAAAGGCTGCACAGCTCATATAACATATGAATCCACTTCCTATTACTCGGCCAAAGTAAAATTCACTGAGAAGATCGCTTCTCACTCCACTATTTCGTAGTTCAGATATTAATACGTCTAAAGAGGCTATTACATTTTGCTGTAGCGATAATAATGGTGCGACAACTGCAAAAGTAATTTCCTACTTTTTAAAATCCTGGCTCATAAGAGCTAAGAAGGACATGAGCATGTAGAAGTGCAGATTTGGGATTAAGAAGTGTGCTACGACAGATTTTAGACATTTTTATTAATGTTAGCCTGTACATTTTCTAGGGGGTAAGAGGGTGTACACACACTGTGACAAAATTGTAAATTGTTGTTTTTTAAATTTAATTTAATGTGATATAGTTTTATAAACAGACTTTACACATAATTCAACAAATATACACAATTAATAATTCCTTAATACCCAAATTATAATCTTTAAACATAATCATCTGAATAAACTCATAAAAATAACATATTTCTTGTCCCATTTAAATAAATAGGTCACTACCTCTAAAACGAAGAAAACTACTAAACAAATAAATTAATGAATGTATGAATATCCACCAATCATGCAAAGAAAAATAAATACTGTCCATGCACTCAGCTCTTATTAACATCTTTTGCTGCTCTAACTGGATAGATGAGAGCAGGACTCTACCCCCAAGATGAGATTTATTTCTAATTAGAGACATCAATACATAGGCCTTGTTAGATTAATAAATTACTGTCATTCAATATTTTGTTGGCCATACACCATACTCTATATATTGCCAGGTGGAGACTAGCATTCAAGATGTTTATGCACATATACCAGAACTCATCTTCCTTAATATAGTCCAGATTATGGACATAACTGCTGTAATGCTTAATATATCACAAGCCCAACATTGGGCATAACATAATGATATGTCTGGCAGTTTCAGATGAAGCTTTGTTTTTACAAATCCGGTAGAAACTATCAGTTTTAGGTATTGTTCGTTCAGGGCCAATTACCGTTAACACCGGGAGATGATTAATGCATAATAGCAATAGGAAGCGTTTTAGGTTATCTGATGGGCACAGGTTTAAGTACCCTTGGGACTTTTTGTATGTATATAGAAGATGAGAGATGAATCCATAACTACTCAAGCTCTCTAAATGCTCATAGTTGTTTTGCTAGTCCCATAGCTTCAAATACTCCCCCGGCTGATATTTCAGGTATTCAGAATCTTTAACCCACTTAGGCATCCATCCTGTTGTCTTAAATAGGATGGATGCTTACTAAATCATTTAATTCTGCATATTCCCAGAGCCGCTCCACAGATCGTAATAGTCCGATGAATGTGTGGTAAAAAATGACCAGATCATCCACGTAAGCCATTACCAAACAATGCTGGGTGCCCAATTTCGGGGGACAATTATGAGCAACCTGAATAAAATCAGGGATGTCTGATACAAACAGATTGTACAGTGTTGGTGCAGTGACACATCCCTGCTTCATCCCCCTGCGTTGTTTTATGGGTCTAGTGATAGTTCCACTTCCATCTAACCTCAGCTGCACTGTGGTATTACAATGTAGAAGCTGTATGTAATGGAGCAACCCCTCAGGTTATGCCATTCCTTTCAACTTCCTCCACAGCTTCTCCCTGTTGACGACCTCAAAGGCTGCCTTAAAATCAATATATAGAGCGTACAGTGGTGGGTTATTAGGTTGTAAGGCTTTATCTCTTAGGCTATTCATAATTAGAAAATTATGCGAGGTCGAGTATCCAGCTCTGAATCCGCTTTGAAAACGATCCAGGACCCCTATTCCATCAGCCCAAATTTGCAATTTCTGCAATAATAAAGAGGAAAATAATTTACCGGAGCAGTCCAACATAGACAATAGTCTATAGTTTCCTGGATCCTATCATTCCCTTTTTTGAATACCAGCACTAATATTGCAGTCTGCCAAGTCTCAGGGATTCTCCCTTCTTTGAGGACCTATCCAATTTGAATTTTCAATACATTTTCCCCAAAAAATTGGACTATTTTTCATGACAGTATTTGAAAGACTATTAGGTCCCCGTGCACAGGAAGCTTTAAGTTTGGAGATTTTATCTAAGAGCTCTTCCAAACTTACTGGAAATGGGGGTGTGTGGGGGAGACCTGCTTAGCTATATGTGATGCTTCAATAATCTCCACTGTTTTACCATTATGCCTCTCCAGGAACCCCACCCATTCCTTTGCATTTATAGGGTTAATTTGGGGATTTACCCTGCTCCCCCTCAACTCCCCCAGCAGAGCCCATATGTTTTGGGTGTTTCTAGAGCAAATAACTTTAACAGTCTTTTGCCAGCATTCAAGTGTTTTTTGTTATGTTCCAATGTTTAGACCAGGGCCTATATTGATTCTTCAGTTCTGTTATCTTGCTGCAATCAAGGACCTAGTAGTGGTCCTAATTTTGGGTTTTTCCCTTCTGAGCGTGCGATTGGCATCTCTTATTACTTTATCATAGATCGGCATAAGACCCGGATCCCTGATGATGAGTAATGACTTTTTAGTAGCATACTTGCCCGTAAATGTACATATCCATCCCTCCATGTCTTCAGGTGACATGGAGATAAACAGATTATAGTACCTTATGTCCCAGTCTCTACTGCCCTGGCTAGCTCTTATGATGTTCTTTTCTGACCACACTAAACGTATGGCTGATTGGTTAATTAGAGTTTTGCCAGTCAGTATACCCTGGGAAAGGCCAGTAATGCTTTAAAGAGTCACATTCAAGACTTCATGGTCACTCCAGTCATTATCCAGAATCTTCAAATCTTTAACAAAAGATGCCACTTCGGCACTGGTAGAGACATAATCAAGAGTGCAGCACGCTCCTCAACTACTCCAGGTATATTTCCCCAGGCGGTCGTTAAGCGTTTGCCCGTTGAAAATTTCAAGGTCGCAACTTTTTAGGATGCAAAGCCATCTCTCCCCTTCCTCGTCATTATCATTATGTTGCATGCATAGGAGCGGGTGTAATGATTTATTGTTGGTGGTTCCACCTCCCCCTTTGATTTGGCAGTTAAAGTCACGTTCAAGTATAACAAAATTGCTTTTCGTTTCACTCTTCCACTCAACAAATCATGCAGAGAATCTTGAATTCATGCTCTGCCTGTCGCACCATGGGGATTACATAGATTAACCAATAACAGTTTTACCCAATTATCGTTCATAAATATAACCACCTCCACAGCATTAATATCGTCCTCAAATTCAATTTCTCTAGATAGTATTGACTTTTCCACCCCAATCATTAGTCCTCCATACGGTCTTCCAAACTGTCCCTTTTTTGCTGGGGTATGGTATAACACATACCCATCAATAACAATAGGTGTGAGTAACCAAGTGTCTTGTAGCATAAATAGTGAATGTGTCATGATGAGAGGTAGTGAGCGATTCTTTACCATAAATAGTTTAAAATCCCTAGTATTCCAAATCAACAATGAGAAAATCCAGGGCTTATTCATAAACAGGGGTAAGGCATCTGCTAACCGCTTGAGCGTGTTCTGTATATCACTAATTTGAACATGTTTCCCTGTAGTGAGTGTGGGCTTAACATTTTTATTATCCTTAGAAGTCTTAGACTTCACAGTTATCAATGGGTCATCATCCTCAGGGTTGACATGCTCTCCCAGCCCCACCTGGGCTAGGTTGCTCCTATGTTTCCGTATAAGTTGTGCAGAAGCCAAAACCTTACAGTGTAGTGCAGTCACATTAGGGTTAGAGGAATGGAGAGGCTCTACAAATGAAAAGTCCCCAGAAAGAATTACTCTTAGCTGCAGTATTAAATGCAATTTGGCAAGCAGGCCCCCCGCAGCAGCCACTTGCCACCAGTTTTCTGATTGAGGTTCTTCACTATGCAGATCTTATTCTCCTCTCTATTTTCCTCCCTTGACTCCGCCACACTTTCCATGTCAGAGTCAGTGCTCTCTTGTCTGCTTCTTGAGGTATTCCTTTGGGGAGTGGAGAATTGGTTGTCTTTAGTGATAGAGTTTTCAGAGAGAGCAGAGTCTTGGCTATCATTACTGACAATTGATATTTCATTAGATTTTTCCAGTAGAACCAAACTCGTTAGCGACCTAGGGCCCTTTATTTGCCGTTTCTTGGTCTTGAGAGCTCTTTTCCTGGACTTTCTAGATTTTTGCTGTGGATTGGCCGTGTTTGGCAGCGGGGATGCCACCTCTACAGGCACATCTTTCAATGCTGCTCTCTTAGCCATCCTTCGCTGTTTCTTGGTGAGGTATATGCTTTGTTGTTCGATAGGTGCTACAGATACCTTGATGTTCACTGGGGCCTCAGGGGTCACCTGTTCCTTCTCTTTAGAGGTCTCAGTCTCAAATACCAAACCCGGATCGTGTAGGTTAAGCTGCAATACTGTATTCACATGAATTCTCGCACATAATTTGAGGAGAATTTTGAAGGCAAACTGTAAACGAGTTTATGGATGCCTGAAGATCTGCAATTGCAGCAGCATTTGACTGAGATATGTCATTAGTGAGCTCTTCAGCCGGGTGACACCCGTCCTCAGTGTCAATCCGCAGGTTCAGGGATTCAGACAAGCGGCCAGTACTTAAATCAGTAGAAGGGCTATTTGCCGGCCGGAGTAGCTGCGCCTCTACCTTAATGGTTGCCGCTTTTTGAGGGGTCCCCATTGTGTTATTACCAGGGATTGCATTGCTTGGGGGCGGCGCCATTGATCTCTGTATGGATAGGCAAAGATCTAATAATGAATTGTTATCAATATCATCATAGTTTGTTGAATCCAAAGGTTGACTCCCATTATGCACTGATGGAATTGTCTCTTCAATAGTCATGTTCTTTTGGCTGGTAACATTTTTTGAAATAAGGCAGGAATAGTACCTCTTTTCATGATTTCATGATTTCCCCTTCTTTTGTTTTGTTAAATTTCATATTCGTTTTATTGCCGTTTCCTTTTCTCAAATTGTAATTCGTTTTTTCGCCGCATGCTTTAGGAGACATGGTCACTTTGGGTGCAGTACAAAGTACAGGCTCAGCAGTTGGAAATTCTATATCAAGCACGGTATTATGTGAGCTTAGTACCCACAACTATGTGCAAGCACTGGCCAGTCAAACAGTCACGTTGGGGGTAATGCGCTTGTATATACAGCGGGGTGAACAGTTCAAACCAGATTAAATTGTAGCGTACGTGCATCCACCAGGAGAAGCCGCCCCTCAGCGGTGTTTGCTACAACGTGAGTGGGATCAAAGAGGATATTAATCCCCTGCAGTCTCACACACTGATAGAGAAAACTTTAAAGTGGGCGGATTTACCGTACCAAAGATCGTGGGACGATTTGTCCGCTGCTCACAACTCGCGTACACCTCGCTGGTATAAATCCCAGGGAGGGGCTCCCCACTCCCACAAAGGACCACTTGCACTCCACTTGGCCCCGCGCGCATTCCGTGCCCGAATGGGGCTTTTATGTTGTTTGTTGAGAGTCCAGCAAAGCAGCTCCTCCTCCTTGCCAATAGAAATGCAAACAGACTCCAGAAATAGCACAAAATTCGATTAATCCGACCACAAAGGACCACTTGCAGTCCACTTGGCCCCAAATTGTTTTGTCAACAGATGGTAGCATCAAGCACATTTTGATTTTAATTCGAATACGTCCAAAGATCTACTTGTACATATTGTATGAATTCTTATGATTGTTTTTGTGTTCTGCTTCAATGGCTAAAGTCGAAAATAAAGCTGTTCAAACAAAATTACATATTGCCAAAGAAAATGTCCACCAGTGTCCACCAACTTTCACCTCTTTTACCCGCTCAACCCTCATTCAAATAAATAATTCAGGCAAATTGGGGTGCGCTTGCGAACGAGATGGCTGCTGTTGTTTGAGCTCAATGAGCGAGTGCTTGGAGGAGGAGACTGGAGGCCAGTGATGACCGGTTTAAGATCCTGAAGACAGTGGCATGCCTTTGTGCAGCTGTGGTCTGCTGTTGGGGACTGACAGTGGTGCTCTGAGCGGGCCGCGAGATGCCATGTGGCGGCATGGACCACAGGCAGCCTGGGGTGAGCCTGTAATGGGCACGCAGTGAGCAGTGGAGGGAGCCTGCTAGCTGGTGCGTGAGCTGCAGTGACCCAACAGCAGCTTGCTCTCTGCCTCGTGAGCTGTACTCGAGGAGGCATGATCAGGCGCGGCCACAGTGTGAGGCCTGGAGCTGGGGGTATGGACTGCGGTGCGCACAGTCTCTGGAAGGCGGTGGCCGGCCGCAGCGGTCCGGCTCCTCACTGTGTGGGTACCCAGAGTGGTCCACACACTGCCCTGAAGTGGGCTGCACACAGAGGGCGCCGGTTATGATGTGAAGCTGAGGGAGGACTCTGAATGCGGAATAGCTTACCTGACACGACTTCTCTGTGTATCGAAGTGGAGCGATAGATAGCCTGCTGGGGCACCATAGTGCTTAATGGGGTGAATGTGCTGTGCCTGTTTCGTTTCAGCTCCTGGGTTTGGTGTAAGTCTATCTGCTTGGCGTGGCACCTCCAGCTCCATTGCTTGGCCTGGATGCATCCTCCTAGCACCTACCCTACTGAAGGATCAAGGGACTGATGGTCTCCCAAGCTGTTTACAGAGGTAACCTTGCTTCGCTATGGGGCATCCCAGACTGCACATAGTTGGCCTATCCTCACAGTGACGGCCGGAGTGCGCTAGTGCAGGCCGAGACAGTTGGACTGATGGCTTGTGTGCAAGGCTAGCCCCCGTTCTGTGATTCTGTTCTTTTTCCTACCTAACTGCTACACGTGTCTTCTGGTTGGGTAAGGGGCAGTTGAAGTTTGAGGTGGTGAACTGGGCAAGTGCTGCTGGACAGCTTGGGGGAATAGTAGTGGCTGGTGGGCCCCTCTGAAACTACTGAAGCGAGGCCCCCCGACCTGCCCTGTTTGCCTGCTCTGGGGTGGCGGCTACCCCCTGTTGGTGACAGAGAGCGGCTGTTGGAAGGTCAACGGTAATAAGCAGGGGCACCTGCAGTTCACCCGGGAGGGCTTGGCTTTGTGTAAGGGCACTATGGCAGCATCCCGCTCTGGGGGACCTGAGGAGGTGGTGTTAGCTGGGTCTGTCCTGCTGCCTGTGGGGTGTCTGCAAGCCCGGCTCTGGAATTAAGTCTTACTTTGACAGATATGACACATGGCTTTGCATCTGCAAATACCAAGCTTGATGGCATGGAATATAAAATGGACAGCATGCAAGAGCGCATAGAGAAGGAAAGTGGTCATCTCCGGGAGGCTGAACATAGAGTGGTGGTACTGGAAGATACAGGTTCGGAGGTGACCCAAGGAATCTGGGTGTTGCAGCGGGAAGTGAAAGACATTTGTGTGAAAAATTAAGATTTAGAAGTGAGGTTTTGCCGTAACAAGATAAGAGTGGTAGGGACCCTGGAATCCTTACCCGTGCAGAACATTTATGGAATCCTTTATCAAGGAGGTGCTGCGGAACCCCTGCTCTCATCCTAGGTTTTGATCACGAGAGCCCACTGCGTCGCCGTACAGCAACCTAGACCGGGGCAGAATCCATGCCCGGTTGTAGCGAGACTGCTTAATTGCAGATACTGTGATGGCATACTACGCAGAGCACATGAACTGGGTGACTTACAATACAAGGGTCCATAGTATCGTTCTACCCAGCTTTAACCCCCGTCGGTGCAGAGGGCTGGCTGTCCTTTCTGGCATCAAAACGTCTGCTGAGAGACAGAGACTACAATATGCAATGTTATACCTCTCCAAGTTGCGGGTGATCCCTGATAAGAATACTCCGTTTTTTTCTGAACCAGCAGAGGTAATCGCTTTTGTGGTATCCCTGCCGAAAGGCTGATGGGAAGGTGGCTGGTGTGTATTGCACTGCGGCCAGTTCTGCCTCTATGCTACCAGTTTATGTACTGGTGGATTTTGTGGGTAGGTGTGCACACCTACCCAGTCTATTCTTGTTTGACGGTTATGTAACAAAATGGTGGAGTTGCTGTTTAGCCTAATGCATTTTTGTCCTTCTCTTCCATAGGGTTGCTCTAGCAGATCAGGCCAATGAAGTTGCTGAATCCGACATTCCCGGTTAGGGCTCCAGGTTGGTGGTGTTGGGATGGTTGGGAGGTGGGAGACTAACAAGGTGTTTGCTAAATTGTGGGGAATGCACGTTTCTATGCTGCCTATTCATTATATTCTCGTTGGTTAATAACAATTATTCACAAGTCGCTGGGGTTCTGACCCCTGACCTCGGAAAGTGATCCTGAAGGACGTTTTCTGATTGTCTCTGGGACACTGGCAAGGCATATGGTCACCTGTGTTAATGTGTATGGCCCAAACACAGATGATCCCCAGTTCTATGATTACCTCTGGCTTGGCGTATTCGCATATACAGCTGATTATGGCAGGAGATTTTAACACGATATTGCGTGCAGAATTAGATAGGTCAACGCCCGGGACTCGGATGCTGTCACTGGCAGCAAGGGCTATCCATGTGCGGGTTGGAGGACCTATGTTTGCTTGATCTATGGTGGATCGTGCATCCTGGCGAAAAGGATTTTCCTCTGTCCATGAAATGAGGTCACAAATTGATTATATACTGGTCGGCCAGGACTGTGTTCATAGTACTAGTAGCTGCTTGATGCCTCCGAGGACAATGTCCGACCATTCCCGATTCAGTGACAGTTTAGGTTGCTAGACTTAGTAATTAGCAGACCATACTAGCATTTCAAGGGTCAGGCATTGTTGGATGTAGTATACCGGGGTGAAGTCATTTCATTTTTTTTGCAACCAATGAGGGTTTGGTGTCCTCTGTGGGACATTATGGGAAACCTTTAAAGTTTATTTGCGGGGGCGCTGTATCTCATTGGAAAATGGGGTTCTCAAGGCAATCAAATGGCGATTGGCGAGTCCTGAGGTGAAGGTACTACAGGCAGAGGGAGGACAGTAAGATGAGTGTGGGTTGGCTGCATCAAGGGTAGTGCTTGATAACTTTAGGGTTGAGGCAGAGAGAGAGATGTGGTCTCTGGCAGCTCCGCACTTGATATTTGGCACGATTGGCACAGGGGAAGTGGCCAAACTGATATACCAGTAGTGATGGGGTCGGACAGCACATTGATTTCAGAGCTGGGGGCTGTTTTGCAGGAATTCCAAAGGTTTTAGGAGACTTTGTATGCAGAGTGGGGACAGCCAAACTCACAACTTATGCAGTCCTTTGTTAAGGATGCCCATTTGGTTAGCAAAGATGAGTCCACTAAGGAGTTGCTGGGGCACCCCTCTCAGTCGACAAGATATTGAAGGCGATTAAAGCACTGCTGAATTCCAAGGCCCCAGGTTCAGACGGGATTACCTCCGAGTTGTATAAGGAATTTGGGCTGAATATGGCCCGATATCTCCTTTAGATGTGGCAAGAGGCGGTTCAGCTTGGGAGATATCCCCCTACATAGCGGGAAGGCATTATTACCTTGCTTCTGAAGCCGGGCAATGATCTGCTGGAATGAGCCTTCTACAGGCTGATTTCCTTGATCAACCTGGCCACGAGGATATTTTCCAATATTCGTGCGGATAGGCTGCTCCCGCATCTTTCCTCAGTGGTTCATCTGGAGCAGTGTTGGTTTATTCCTGGGCGCTGCATGGCATTGAATCTGAGGAGATTGTTTGCGATACTAGCTCAGATTAATCCGGCGGTGCAAGGGTTTGGGGCACTCTTCGATATGGGGAAGGCGTTTGACTCAGTCATGTGGGCTTATTTGTTTGAGGAGAATTGGGCTTCCTTCCCACTATGTTGAGTATGTCAAGGTCTTGTATTCAGGAGTGTCTGTGCTGATTGGTCTCTTTAGTAAGCGTTCAGCGTCATTTGCACTGCGGCATCGGACATGGCAGAAGTGCCCGTTGTCCCTGTTGTTATTTGCGATCACTTTGGAGCCGCTCACTGTACATCTAAGTTTGCTGAATAGGAATAGAGGGCTGGCGGTGGGTGGGATCAGGGAGCTTATTTATTTATATGCAGGTGATGTGATTCTATATGTGATGGACCCCAAGAGGAACATGAGGCCGCTGTCGGCGGGGATTGAAGCTTTTGGGGAAATTTCAGGGCTGCGTGTCAATTGGTGCAAATCTGTGATGTTCCGAACGAATGAGGCTACTAGGCGCCTGCTCGGTTGAGGGGGGTTCCGTTGGGAGCAGATACATGTAAAGTATCATGGTGTGGAGGTAAGTAGGAGTTGGCTGCAGCTTTTGAAAGACAATCGTGGGCCTATCTGCATGTACTGTGGAGAAAGATTGACTAGTGGGCTGCACTTGTTCTCTCTCATGGGCAAAGGTGGATATTTTTTAAATGGTGATCCTCCCTAAATTGTATTTTTTTCTTAACCTGCCAATTTGGTCTGCATCTCAGTGTTTTAAAGAATTACGGACACTATTGATTAAGTTGGTGTGGAGCCTTAAATCTCCCAGGATTCGGTGGGAGATGCTTACCTGCACATAGGAACAAGAGGGACTAAACGTACCTGATATGTAACTTTACTACTTAGCAGCACAAGTCTTGTTTGGGTCATACTGGATGCCGTGTTCGCTGCCATTTCGTCATCTGAGTGTTCAGAGGCGGTCGGTCAAGCCTTATTCTCTACATGGGACCCTGGTGTCTATGAAAATCTCTGACAAATGTCCTTTTGACCTGGTTGTATGTACTGTTCATGCATGGTGAAGAATGTGCTTGAAATTGAGTGAGCAGTGCCCTTACACCCTGGAGTTGAAAGTCTGGGATATTCAGTGTATCGCACCGATATGTGATGGGTCATTAAGAGAGAGTGAGAGAGTGGGTGGGTCTTGGTATCAATAATATGTTTCATTTAATGTAGATGGGAGCTTTGTGACATGAGAGCAGATGTAGGCCAACCTGGGGGAGGATTGGCCTTTCTTTCTTGTATTTTAGGATTCGCGAGGCATTTAAGGCATGGTCTCCGGGATTCCCAGCTGAGCCGCAGCCATGTGCGATTTTAAAGTATCTGATTAACTCGGCAAATGCAGGAAGGGTGATTTCTACTTTTTATCATATGGTGCAGAACTTGGCTCCTACAGGGCGTTAGCATGTAGGTCGCAAAGGGTGAGGGATATTGGATCGGATATGGAGGACTCTTGTTTGTGCAATATGTGCATATACATCAAGAGAGTGGCGATTAGTGCCATATTTAAATTGATACAATTTAAAATTCTCCACCGCACTTACCCCAATGGTGCAGAGGAAATTTGACACCACCAAGGATGGTAGAGGCTCTCAACTCAATGTAAGAATGATAATGCAGGATGTATACACGTCCTGTGGGATTGCCCCTCATTGTCGTCTTTTTTGAGGTAAGTAGCAGAGATGACGGGGCGCATGGTGTATCATGAAGTACCTCTAGATATTATGTGCTGTTTGTTTGAATGGCTCCTAGGAACCCCAAAGGGTGGGAGGAATCTGTTGTCAATCTGTATGATCCTAACTAAAAGATGCATTTTGAGGCTCTTGTCTAGCCTGGTTGCGCCAACGACAGAGAGATGACTGCGCAACCTGCCATTGTGGTGTGATGTGGACCATGACCATTGTTTTCTGCAGGCAGCGACGTCTTGACCCGGGGACATATGGAACCCTGTTTGCACCTTTTTGTTGGCTGGAGAGACTGCTGATAAAAGAGGAGTGGAAGTGGGCCGTGGGGATCAGGGCCAATCCAGATAGAGTGACAATGGGAGATGGAAGGACTGTAATGATTTAGATATATATATATATGTCTTCATTTGGTTTATCTGCCCATGGCAAAGACTGTTTCTGGGTACTGCCTGGGTATGCTAGTCCCTATTCCTGTACTGTTATTGTGGGCTCCCGCCTGGCTATTGGAGCTAGAGGGTGGTGAGGGAGGGTGAAAAGGCTGCCTGTGTCATTCAAGGCAATGGCTGGCTGCTAATTGAAGGACTGTGACATGCATTTCCTCTTTTCCTCTGTATTTTAAGCTTGGATGTCGCAGGTGACATGAACCTATTAACAAATAAAGTTTAAGTAAAGAAAATGCAGGCAAATCAGCCATTTCTTCACCAATTCAAAGTGTCTGTTTCACCAAATGTCATCATAACATTCACCGAATGATACTTTATATCTACATTATCTAATGATGTCAAAAGGAATGGAAGTGAAAATGGTGCATGTGTAGTATTACAGTCCTTTCAGTGCAACCTTTCCAAGTTTTGATAACTCTGATCGATTAAATGAACTGAAAATTAAAAAAAAGTTAGGTTGATACAATGTGTGAGCATGTCAAAACCCATAGACTTGTTCATATAATGGTAGTAACAGAACAGAAAGAGGAACAGATCTCACGCTATATCAAGCAAAAATGTTGTCTGAGGTGGCCCCTGAGTGCCATTCTACACAGTGACATACAAAGGCCTTTAGCCAAATAGAGCGGCTGGAGAAAAGCAGTGCTGCGAATGGGAGCGCTCTGGCACATTATTACTTTAGTGAGACACGACTGATCCCTCAGAAGCAGGAAAATGTTAGCAGAAGACCTGTATTGAATAGATTGTTGATAACAGCAAGAGGCTCCCAAATATTTTTTTGTTTCTTTATGATATTTATAACTACACTGATGTTAACCATAAGAACATCCTCTAACAAGAGAGGGCCACCCCTTTCTGAAGTCGAAACCATACAAAATGGACTCACTCGAGAGACAAAATTAGTCTTGTTTTATCTTAAATTGTACGATTAATGAAATCTAGCCAAACCAACAATCCAACAACTTGTATCCCTGAACTCCTTCTAAAGTCCATATATTTGTTTAAGAGGTGAGAAACTGAAAATGCCAAATAATCAATCAAGGGAATTGTTCTCTATTATATCCAAGCAGCAGTGTTGGACGCTTTTGTAGTGCAGGCTAATCTTTTTAACTCCTTTTTTGTGGGCGAAATTGAATGGATCAGTGCCGATATTGAACAGGAGGCTTCTAATAACCCACCTGTGCCCTTGTCTAATCTATCTTCAGGCAACTCGGATGATTTACAGAATCAGACATTAGTACCTATGTTTGAGTTTCACCCGGTTGCTGAAGACGACATATTTAAACTCATTGGGTCTCTTAAATCTACCATTGACTCCCTATCTACTTTGCCGGCTTATGCAGCGAAGAGAATGGCGCAGGAACTTAACCCATTTGTCACTACCTTTGTTAACAAATCACTGACAAGTGGGATCGTCCCCGAAAATCTAAAGCTCGCTATTGTTTCACCTTTGCTGAAAAAGCCATCTTTTGATGTGAAGATCCTTCAAAATGACCGCCTATCCTGGCCAGCTAAAATACTTGAAAAAGTTGTTACCAACCAGTTCCAGGAATTTGTTGAACGCAAACTGTTATTGGATACGTTTCAGTCCAGCTTTCAGCCAAAGCATGGAACCGAGACTGCACTCCGGGCTGTACAAGATGAATTGTTAAAGGCTGCGGACCAAGGGTAACTCTCATTATTGGTAATGCTGGATCTGTCTGCAGCCATTTTTTTTTTTTGACCAACTTCATTTAATAAATATATATGAAACAACACAACTGAGTAACATCAGAAATATCAGAGTGAGAATAAGTGAAAGAACACAGCATATACAGCAGTTCATTATATTGTAAATGACACACTAAGTTAACAGCATTTCAGAGAAAAAAAAAACATTGAAAATCATCCCCACCCTCCTACCCCATAACAAGACAGAACAACACAAAACAAAACCACAAAACCAACAACAGCACAAAACAAACACCCCTACCCACCCCCCCAATCTCAAAATCCATTAACAGAAAAACCATAGCCTACACCTTATCCAAAAAGATCACAAAATAACCCCCACCTTTCCTCATATTCAATTTCCCTATGATGTCGAATTGCCTGAGTGTTCTCATACCAAGAGAGTGTCCGCATATCCGACACCCAATTCTCGCAATGCGGCTTCTTCCTAGACTTCCAGACCTTCATTATTTGTTTTATGGCCATCAACAATGCCCTATCAATCCAATCCGAATAGTCCCCCAATTCCACATTCCGACCATAAGTTGAAAGGAAAATCACTGTAAGAAAGGTACGAGGCAAGAACATACCAGTTACCATATCAACACAATCTAAAACCTCTCTCCAAAAGTCTACCACTCTACTACACTCCCAGAGCATATGCAGATAAGTCCCTCTCAAGCTTCCACACACCCAGCATAAGTCCACATCAGTCAAACCTCTCCCTTTCATCCTCACCAGCGTCCAATAAATACGACCCAAAAGACGTTGGTGAATATACCTCAGATTCAAATCAACCTTGTCCTTCACTGAAGCCCTCCAGCTATTATCCCACAAATTCTCAGAAAGGTCAGTTCCCAATTCACACACCCACTTCATTCGCAACTGGTCCAGGAATTCCTCACACAATCCTGCAGAGGCATCAACTTAACATATGAAGAAACCGTCTTAGGAGATGTAGCGAAGATCTCAAAAATATGAGGACTACCACCCAAAGGTTCACTCAACATTTGCATCCTTTCTACTAGTAACTGCTCTAAAAGCCCATACATACCTGCCTCCCTGTTATGCAACCCATAACAATTAACCAATTCTCCAAACGGAACCATCCTTCCCCCCCATGATATTCTTCTGGAACGGTTGCAGAAAGTAGGAAGAGTTTCCGACTTGGCATTGGGCTGGTTTAGGTCTTGTCTAACTGACCGTCAACAGCGAGTGAGGCTGGGGGAGTTCCTGTCGGACCTCATCAAGCTTAATTGTGGAGTCCCACAGGGATCCTCCCTGTCTCCTCTGCTGTTCAATTTATACATCTGACCCCTTCTGGAAATTCTAAAGTGTTACGTGTTGAATTTTCACTTGTACACGGATAATACCCAGAACTTCATTTGCGTTGCCAACTTGGAGGAAGCATTTACTCAACCAGGCCTTTGCCTGGCTGGAAGAAGTAAGTGACTGGATGTCAAAAAATTATTTACAGCTCAACGCATCAAAGACTGAGCTTATCTTGTTTGGGCCCAAGCATTTGTTGAATACTGCAAATAATTTGCCTATCCCCTTGCTTTTGGGCAAAAACCTAACATTTGTATCCAAAATATAAAATCTGGGCTGTATCTGGCAGGGGGACCTTGAGGTTGAAGAGATGGTTGGAGCCAAGATTCAAGCAGTGCACTTATCTTTAAGAATGCTGCGTAAAGTGCTTTCCTATATAGCCACAGAAGACCAGGAGGCTGTGGTGGGCGCCTTAACTAGTGCCCACATGGACTATTGTAATAGTCAACTGCTGGGTATTTTCGCTAAACAACTTCAGTGACTTCAGAATGCAGCTGTTAGATTGGTATTCAAGTTGAGGAAAACGGCTCATGTATCTCCATTTCATCGCTACATTGGCTCTCAATTGAAGACTGTATTAGGTTCAAGACAGCATGCATCGTTTTCAAGTGTGTAAATGGTATAGCCCCTTTATATCTGAGGGAGCTAATTCAGCCGTATCACCCCGTGAGGCAGGAACGCTCTAGTGATGGTCATTTTTTGGCTATCCCTTATTCACTCTATAAATCATTGGGCGATAGAAGATTTGCTGTTTTTGGTCCAGAGCTGTGGAACTCTCTGCCACTTAAACTTAGGTCTATGAGCTTGCTTTTTCAATTTCGCCGAGCACTAAAGACCTTCTTGTTTAGATAACCCTCTTCACGATAAGGGCCTGAAATGAATTCTGTTATATTCTCTATCTATTATGATTGTCACTTGAGCCGTAATACAGTTCATTTTGTTCAGTGCGCATCACAAATGGCAAAATACAAATACAAAATAAGAGTGGCAACCAACTATGCCGGCTCTTTTGGGTGGTGATGGCCCCTGCACTAAGTTAATGGTTATGAGCAAAACAAGGAAGTTCATTGCATAGGGTAAAACACCATAGAATGCTTTAATAGGTAGCATCAATGCAGCTCTCGTTCTCTGAACCACCGTCTACTCTAGAACTCATAGCCTCCCAACTGCATAGGGATACCAAATCACTCTCTCAAGCTACCTCAGCCCCTTTTCCATATTTTGTTTTCACTCTTCTGGTTCCTCTCCAAAGCTCACATTCTAAAATAGGGTCCTGCAACCTTTTGTCTTCCAGATCTCTTGGACTACATTTCCCATCAGCCAGCATAGTCAATCAAGAGGGGTCATGAAAGCCATAGGGCCTCATTCCGAGGTCGGTGGTAACCTGCTAGTGCCACTGGCGGGTTGCAACTGACCCAGAATCAATGAATCCGCTGCCTGACTTCCCGGTGCCACTGGGACATTACAAGTCCCGGTGGCTCGGGAAGTCAGGCGGCGGATTTGGTAACTTCCCATTCCGGTGGAGTCCCATAGGACTCCATGGGAGAGGGGAGACAGAAGCACCAGCATCATTGCTAACAGTGCTGGTTCTTCCGTGAAAAGACTTCCTGCAGGGGATGGTGCGCCAGGCAGGTCTGACCCTGCTGGGAACAACAGCCCCTGCAGGCATACTCATACTGTGGCGGTCTGGAAACAAGGGGGCCAGTAAGCTTACCGGCACCCTTGTTTCCAGACCGCCACACTTGGAATGAGTCCCATGGTGTAAAACATCTGGAGAGGCACAGGTTTCAAACCCATCAAAGACTACCCGTTTTACAAAACAATGCCCTTCAAGCAACTTCCATGTATGCGAATAAATCTTTTCCTGTGAAGGGACCAGCAGCTATTGGAGACAAAGCCATCCAATGACCAGTGATTTCTGCTGTGTGCACAATCATGGCACTTGCTAATTTATGCCCTAGAAAATTACTTACACATAGTAGATATGCATCCAATCATATGTTCAGCGTCACCAGCAATCTGCCTTGGCTGGGCAAAGCTTTAAATCTCTTCAAGGAACATGTGAACAGTACAATTAACTTGTCTTTACCCAGCATGCACTTATCACCCAACATGGTATCATCCTTCATGTGTTTCATACAGTGCAAGACATCCTCAATCTGTACTGCACTCTCCTGGTGCAAAAAGCTGTCGCCTCCCCCAGCCACCCTCTCCACTAAGATTCCTGAACTGGATTGATTGTTCTATTGTTCAGTGGGTATGGAAATGTGAAGTCCCTCAATCCTTGACACCTCAAAAATAACCATAATAATTTACAAACAAAAAGTGTACTTCAGTTGCCAGAAGAATATTCTTTTCCGCACACCAATAATGCCTATTCCCTGCTGAGTTCTACAACTGGCATGACTTTGGTCATGGCTGGTGAAAACTTCCAATATATCCATTGGAATATTTATTTTGAAATCGGATATAAGAATTCAATATCCTTTTCTTGTTTCTTGAATAGTCATCGCACTGTCACAAACCTGAACTGGCCGGATGGGCAGAAGCCTCTCAGGGGTTTTGGACGCAATATAATTCCAACCTACAGGGAATCATCAGCTACTTGACAATCAACCTTGTGGATCCTTCCCCAGAGGCAGGGGTGCTAGAGACGCCCCCCCAGTCTTTAGTTTAATAATACAGGAGCTGCACGAGGATGAGATAAGAAGATAGATTTCGTATAAGGGGGTAATGAAAATTACAATAATTTAAACAGTAAATTATGATTACCTGAGGTCAGCTCAGCTCTGCATCTAAGTATCAACTGAACATCAAGAGGCACGGTCCCTTGATGAGAGCAAGGAATTATTAAGTACCTAAAAATGGGGAAACGGGATTAAGATGTAAGCATGGAAAAAATGGTGGGGTCTTTGGCAGGAGTAATACTGGAGCAAGCACGGTGTCTCTCGCAAGAGGGTGTCTCCTGCTTTTTTTATAAAAATCTGTGGTTTAGGCTAAAGGACCCTACCCCGAGGTCACACATCACGTAACGTCTGTTCTTTCGGGATGGAGGTTCATAGTATTTGGTCCAGATCGAACCTCCAGGGGAGCCGGTGGACTCTCAGGAAGGCACGTAACGACTGGGCTTGTGTATGGCTCCGGGAGCGAGAAAAGGTTAATTGCATGCAAGCGGGAGGGGGAATCCCAACACACACAGACCTCCATCTAACCAATACTGTTTGATAATTCAAAATGACTATGAAAACCATGAGATGCACAGCAGAAAGGTACCAAATGCCTTATTCTTGTCAATGCTAACAACTGACCTGCAGCCACATGCTGGTGCTCTAAAAATGGGAAAGTAAATAAGTAAGCATCACAGACGATCAAGATGATGTCGGCTAAGCATAGTGGGTGGAAATATTCCAAGGTAAAATGAGAAATGGTGAGGCAAAGTATTTCCATTATTGCTGTGACTGTTACATGCCATTTGTGCAATCATTACACATAAGAAAGATGTTGAAGATCTGCATTACCCAAAAGAACAAATCCACTGAGTGATGTAAGCTAATGAATGACACACACAATCAGTTCATTTGTTTTTCAAATAAAAACATTATTCATAAAAAATCAAACAAAAATAACAAATGCATATACCATCTAATTAAATTGTCATAGATATAATATAGTTCATCAAACCTGTCACCACGTCATAATGCCACTGACCCATTTAATTCAAATTTTAGCTTATCAAAAGTTCAAAGTACAGAGACACACTTACCAATATTGTGCAAACTTTCTCTAAGTCAGGGGTCTGGAACTTTTTATCTCCAGATGTTTTGGATTCCCACTCCCATCACCCCTTACAGCATAGCCATTGATAAGGGATCATGGGACCTGTAGTCCAAAATATCTTGAGAGCCACAGGTTGCAGACCCCTGTCGTATGTATTGCAACTAGTCTTCGCTGTCAAATATTTTGTTAGCCGGACAGAACAATGAATAATGCAACACAATTTCAATTTTGTTTAGACAGAATGGGTGAAACCACACTGGACTATTCAGTCATCTACTTCCCCAGGACCAATAAATTGGTAAGCAAGTTAAATCTGCAACCAGTAATGAAGAAGCAATTACTTCTTTTTTTATGCACCACGATAAATATGGATGAATTTTTGTTATTACGCTAGCTTACTTGGCATATCTAGTTTAGATAACTCTCTAGCACTTTGCATGTTTTCCAGCAGCAAGCGCACAACCATTCGTTTCGAAGTATTAAAAAATGTTAAAGGCAAATTAAATCAGTGGTGTCTATTAATCAAATACAGGTCCTTCTTTATTTTATTGAATCCAAATATTCATTCCGATGATTTGCTATGTGTGATCCAATATACCTGTTGACAGGGTTTCCTGATCGCAACAGGACCCCAATAGTATGTTTTTCAATCACTAATAAATCATCACATATTTGAAAGCCATATCCTAAAGCATTAAGAAAAATGGCACTGGTTTGGCTAACACCAGTAGTTGAAACCCGAAGGCAATTCCCATCTTCTGTATTGTCTGATTTATCATATCCCTAAATCTTTGAGCCAAAAAAAATCCAACTGGATTTTAGCCCTATATGCTTTTAAAATAATGTACCCATGCTGACAGCCCAGCTGTTTCATAAACTACTGAAACCTGCCACTATATGGTTTGCTATCCTAGACTAGATTCACATGACGACTCTTATCCTTAAATTCAGTTGGGTAACAAGTATTTCATTCTCATTATTTATTTTCATGCAAGCAGACATTCCCTCCACCAGGACTGCTTATTGTTAGGCATTGATTTTAGGTTGTTTGAATTGATAACAAAAGTGTGTATATATATATTCACAAAAAAGAACTTTGTTAAAGGGACGTTATGGTTAAGTTGCCCTACTAAAAACCCATAAAATTCACTAAAAAAAACGTTGTTAAGGGGACGTTATGGTTAAGTTGCACTACTAAAAACCTTAACTTTATAAACGTGACATTATGGTTGAAAGTAAAACTGAAAACCCCCTGAAATTCGCCAGTTATGGTAGGCTAAGCAACCATAACTGGCTGCACCACTGTGCACTGCTAACACTAACACCCAGGACATCAAAGATGACATCACAAATGTCATTGATGACATCACTGATGACATCACATGTACATTTAGTTATCATTCAGAGCCTCCACAAGGAATTGTAATTATATAATTGGCAGAAAAGTATCAGAGATGATTGAAGAAATAAGATATGCCACGTAGATCATTAAGCAATGCATTGCTGAAAAAATCAATTCCATTACTCAGTTCTTTCAGTACATGAACGAACTCATGAAGACATGTAGGCATTGTATGCAGCATGCACTACAGAGGTGCAATATTTGCAATCTTCCCATGTTGCATACCACATTGATAAATGCTACCTTTACAAATGTTTACATACTGTGAACCATAAGTATCTACGTATGCTTCCTTTACTGCATAATTGCACTATTGCTCACAAAAACATATAGAGAGCACTATGCATACAAATATAAGCATATACAGGGAACGTAAAGCATGCACCAAAAAGTGCAGTTTTAATAGAAAATGGTCATACCCGAACTACTTAACTTCATGCACAGAAAAGATTCTTGTGTTTGTGGATTCCTTCTTCTTCTATGCATATGTATGATATGATGTAACCATAACCTAAGGAAAGTATTGTTAGAACAAATGAGAAGGATAAGGACTACAAATATCGAACTTTTACCTTCTTAAACTCCTGACTGACAGTGAAGAAAGGCACCTGGCTTACATATGTCAGTGAACAAAAAAAGAAGGAGCTAGACATGTAATGTCATCTGTGCTGTCACCATAGTACTTTGTACTATAGTATAGTGACTTTTTATAGTGACTATGTACGCCAACCATCTTCAGGACATATAACAGGAACAAAAGTAACATCCCTTTTCGATCTAGTAGGGTGGATCAAATTGCTTCCAAAAACACAGGCAGAGAATCCCAGAAGGAAATCCCACTGACCCGTCTTCTGAACAATATTTTTTACGTGTGCAGACCGTGCCTTCAGTGAAGTTTACTTAATTTCTCATATGGCACAATAGTACAGTTTCAGATACCCCCTGACTGTTTGGGTAGTGTTAATCTCGTCTGCGCCCGTCCGCCGACAGGCGCTCAGTCCGTGACTTTCAAATATCATTAGCGAGGGGGTTCGGTATGTTCTATGTTACATGTTTATAAAGTAAGCGAATTATAGTACATATCTCACAATATGTTTTACGTGTGCAGACCGTGCCTTCAGTGAAGTGTACTGAAGGCACGGTCTGCACACGTAAAAAATATTGTTCAGAAGTCGGGTCGGTGGGATTTCCTTCTGGGATTCTCCGCCTGTGTTTTTGGAAGCAATTTGATCCACCCTACTAGATCGAAAAGGGATGTTACTTTTGTTCCTGTTATATGTCCTGAAGATGGTTGGCGTACATAGTGGACTGAGTAAAGTCTAAAATACAACCTGAAATACGTGTCGATTTACTGCCTAATTACAGAAGGGCAGTTACCTATATGTGAACATTGTAAAGAGAGGAATTAACATTGAACAAAATATTGGATTGTGATCTAATTATTGTGGTTACAAAGTATATGTATGAATGTTAGTGTGAGAAAGTGAAATGAATGGTGTGTAGGCTTAAATGATTGTGTGGATCTAACTAAGTGTAATTTATGGATTTTGTTTTAAATATGCTGCACACCTTTGGGTGCTTTTTAGATATGAAATATTATTAAAACTTTTTTGTATTGAAGTAGAAAGATTGAATGATTTGTGATTATTTATAAAAAAACAAATGTATGTTCTGTCATCCTCTATCTAAGGGCTCATTTGTTTGAGTATATAAGCAAATAAACAGTCAGTATTTTATGGAAATATTTTAACATATATATATTCATTTTTAACAGAACAGGTAAAGAAAGAAGAAAGTCCACCAAAGGACACAGAGCAAGACAGCCTGAAATGGGTAGAACAGAAACTGGACACACTGAATGAGAATTTTAACAGCTTAAGGCAATTTGTGGAGAAGAGTACGTGAGAGGAAAAATAAGATACCACTGTCCCAACTGTACCTGTCCCCCTTCTCCATTTCCTAGTGACCCATCCCCAAACCCTCAAGAGGAACAGAAACATTTTGACGAAACATCCATCCCTTCATCCCCTCACAACCAGCCCGTGTTAAACCCTAATTCCCCTATATTCGTTTCAGTATCTGCTTCCCCCTGTATTTCTCTTGATTGATGTATGTGTGTGTATTAAAAAAATGTGTATGTTAGTTGTAGAGGAATGTTTTGGATTAAAACATTTTTTTTAAAAGAGTTACAATTGTCAGTGGACAGCGTGCCTGTTCGGGCTGGCCGTAATCAATATAGTATGGATGTTCTAGGGGCAATACACCTACACATACCAATCGCAACCAATATGGAACTAATCTTATAACGCACCAGGTGTCCAAGTTGTCCGTAAATGAACAGAATGGGAACGTCCTAAGGACATTAGACCTCTCCATACTAGTCACAACCAAGATAAAACATGTTCTTAGAACATACCAGGTGTCCGGGATGTCTGTAAATGAACAAAATGGGAGTGCCCTAAGGACACTATACCTATCCGTACTGTCACAGCCAAGATGGAACTGTCTGTAGAACAGGCGCGGTGCCTGGCATGTCCGTAGTCAAACAAAATTGAGGTGCCCTAAGGACACTGCACCTGGCCTGCAGTCAGCAGAACATCTACGCACATGCGCACCACACCCATAGGTACTGCGAAGATCGCGCCTGTCCCTAACTGTCCGTCTCACTTGTGTCGCACTTTTAATTAGTTTCAGGACCCAAACACTGTCCGTAGAACTTCCGCGCGCATGCGCACGTCCGTTACTCTGCATTTGGTGTCCAGCGGGCACCCATTTCCTGCACGGATGTGTTCACCACATCATCATGTGACCGCATCCACGCTGAGCGTGTGGACTAATTTGCGCAGTTTTTCTGCTTCCGCAACATTTCAAACGAACTCATACAAACATGGGAAATTATTTTACAGTATAAAATCACCATTTCACATGTCCCATACAATGGCCCTACCTTTCAACATATTGTTTAGAATTTTTTCAGCACTTTTGAGTGATCGATATGGTCACGAGCCGCACCCGTCCACCCCTATAAATGGCCACACCCCCCGCGCTCATCTTATTGAGCATGTGGACTAATTTGTGCAGTTTTTCTGCTTCCGCAACATTTCAAAAGAACTTATACAAACATTGGAAATTATTTTACAGTATAAAATCACCATTTCACATGTCCCATACAATGGCCCTACCTTTCAACATATTGTTTAGAATTTTTGCAGCACTTTTGAGTGATCGATATGGTCACAAGCCGCACCCCTCGACCCCTATAAATGGCCACACCCCCCGCGCTCATCTTCATTGTGCTTCTGGCTATAGCAGATTGAGTTGTGCTGCCTTTACTGCTGTAGCGAACATTAACTGACTAATCCTTATGGCATCCATGGCTGCTGTTGCTTCATTAGCCACAGCACCACCCCCAAACCTTCCACCGCCACCACCTTCCCAAGGGCCTGCAGAGGGAAATACGGGTGAGGATGTAGAAAGCGAGGAAGAAGAGGTAGAAGAGAATGAGGTGGTGGAACTCCGCACTACAAGCACTGGCTGGGAGTTGTGGGTGTGGCGGTTGTTTACCGTTTTTGGAAATGTACCAAAAGCATGTGCGAACCAGGTCATGTGTAAGCAATGCAACTTGGTGCTGAGTCGCGGGAGACCTGGTGCGTACAGCTTTGGTACGACAACCATGAGGCGACACCTAACTTCGTTCCACAGTGCAGACATTTGCAAGGTGGTACCATGTGAAGAACGTAGTAGATTGAGTTCCTCCACAGCATCCTCCTTGTCCGATCCTCTCACCACAAAAGACACTCCTTTGGGGGGGCGCATCTCTCCAGCTGCCTCACAGGCCATTCGCAATGCTATTGACCCTTACCTTGCGAGGGTCACAATATTGTGTATGTACTGTGATGCAGTACTCTGCAAGGGGGAGAGTCTTCGAAGTGCTTTTGAGGCTACAGTCACAGAGCACCAGAAGAACTGCTCCCTACCTAAGTAAAGCCCACCCTACATCTTTCTCTCTCCACCTGCCCTTTCTTATCCCCGTGGTTGGTGTCCCTTCCTTACCCTCCTTTACCCTCCTCTCCTAGTGTGTCGCGTGCTGAAAAGCAATAAACTGAATAACAAAAAAAAATACAAAAAAGGCTCTTTTTAGAGCCGCCTTTCTCATTTTAACAATAGAACTATCAAGTGACCGATGTAGGCCCCCACGCATTTTTCACAAAGTCCGCGGACAGTCGTAGGATGCACAAAAATGGAGGGTGCAAGCGGAGCAAAACCAATGCACTTTTCGCTGGGAGTAAGTGGTGGCTCTGAAAAGATCCTTTCGGTGGTGTTTTGTGTGTTTCAAAAACTGTGGATTTGAAAAAACGGATTGCCAAATAGGCGACTATGAATCCAAAAAGGTTGCAATGCATTTTGTACATTGAGAAGAAAAATCTGATTGCCAGCATATGTGAGATGGACTCCATCTCTGCGAAAAATGAAAGTGCTGCAAAACAAAATGCTTTCATTGTGGAATGAGGACATGCCAACATCTCTTAGAAAGGCACAAACAGCCTTATTGACATTGCGCCTCGCTTTCTCCATTTGTGGACTAAATGCAGAAGAACGCAGCCATATTTGTCTTTGTGCAATACGGGAAAAACTATTTGGCAATTTGGAAACATGTCCATGACCTTCGCAAGTCCTTCCTTCATTGAAAATTGCAAAGAAGTTCCAGAGACATGGCCTAAACTTTCCTCCACAATTAATGATAATTATATCACGATGACGCTCTGTCTGTAAAGTAGCACAGAGAGGTACCAAGTCCAGCCACTTCATTCCACGCACTCCATGGCAGTGCACTTCCACATGAGAAAATCCAAGATCTGCAGATAGACCGCAACTTTCTGCATGCACCTTCAACCAATGTATCCATGAGTCTCCCAAAATCCAGATAATCTGTTTTTGAGCACACAGAGCCATGCTGTCTGGTCTCCTGTCAGGGAAAAGATGTTCTCACTAAATTTCTCCATTCAGAACACACCCACTGAACTTTACTGACCAATCCCTAGCCTCGCACATTCTCATTTGCATGCGTCTCCACCCCAGAAACCCTGTAGGTAATATGCGCTGCCTGCAGACTACCGCCATGTCCGCGGACACGTAGAGGATCTGAGCATGACGACTGTACATTTAAATATTATTCCCCTTTTCCCCTTTAAGGTGGGCTCTGAAAAGAGGCACTTTTTTTTGTTTTTTGGGCAGATGCCTTACAGACACCTGTTATTGTGTTTTTTTAATGATTTTTTTACTTCTTACTTTACGCCTACAATCATTACAGAACCTTCTCCAAAGCAAGCATTACATTCCAAAAGAACATGGCATTTCCCAAAGAAGATAACGCAACACTATTTGCTTCAAAATAAGGCGCATTACTGGGAACAATGTTCTCGTGGCTGCAGAAAAACATACCAGCTCGTGACATGGAAGCACGCATGCCGCGATTGATGTTACACCTCCCAATACTTTGATCAGGACAGAAAACAGAACTCTTGTCCCATTTTCCTCTAGGGAGTAAGCCAGAAAAAAATACTTACGCAGTTGGAAAGATGTTAATGACTGCTTGCACCAACTGTTCCAAATCTTTCAACAAAGTATGTGAACTCACGTAGCCCAAATGGCAAGCACCGTAGTGCAAAAGTACCACATGGGGACTGGTCATCCTACGCATATCTCTGCAAACTTGGAGAATTGCTGCAACATTGCGAGCAGTCTCAGCGCTCCACACCACCTCCACTCCTCTCACATCGAAATTGTGCGCCACATGCCTACTTTCGGAATAGTGCTGTAAACCATGGACAAAAATATCTTCGAGCACCAAAACCCTGACTGTCTCCACCTCTGCCATCTTCATCTACACGCACCATCTTCCGACACAAATGAACAATGTGAACATCTGATTGGCTGATGCCTACGGTCCCTTTCCATGCTGGATTTTCTGTAGAACCCCGTATGTGGCATGCCCTACCCGCGGACAAGTGCTGTCTACGTGCGGCACATAACTCTTAGCCAGTCCTTCTACCCTTTCCACATCACTCGCGAATCCATTCCCTCATTGGACAGCTAAGCAGTCACACAACCATCCATCAATCACATTCAACATCTCTACATCGAACTCCTGCATCAACATTTCGCCCTTCAAATGTACTATTTATCACTCTAAATGCAAATCGCATATCATTGCGAAGCACCTACTTGAAAAATTACTGTTCAAGTATTGCAGATTTGTACGTACAGCTCCATGCATTCACACATGCATGAGTACAAAGTACAGGTGTGCATATTTCAATCAGAGAACGTGTGCAACCCTTATGATTTCATTTAAACAAATTAATGCCACTAAATCTGCATAGCCAATACATACCAACGCTCCCCCTTTAAGTGCAAGACTTCCGATTTTTCATTGAGAAACCGCACTACTGCTTAATGTCTCCCGCATAACCTATATATACATAACAACCCTCACAATTTAGGCGCGAAACTCGATTTTCCATTAGAAAATGTCACAATTTTTTACTGTGTACTGCCTAAATTAATGCTACTTCCAATGCGATCGTATGAAAAAAATAAACGTTCCCGATTGCTGTGGTGACATCTCCCTTTGAGGGTCTCCCGATTTTTCAGATTCGTACTTATAATATTAAAGTAGTGACATTTTTCCCATCTACTATAATGACCTATCACTTATGAGCCTCTCTGCTATTGGCAACACAGCTTAAAAAAAACAAGGCATTTTCATAAACTGAAAATTGTACTCATTTGCGAATCAGGTTCAACTAACATACTGCAAATAACATATAAAGGCAGCACATAGTGAAATGAAATGCACACATGCACTGTGTTGAGATATCAAAGGAGAATACTCCAACGAAAGATGCAAAATGATTGTGTACAGTAACATCATTGCTTTAAACACACAAAGTTACTAACTTCCTCCTATTACAATTGCAATGAAGACTACTCTCCTGAAAATCAGCAGCATCTACACTGCAAACGACATATCCGAAGAAACCTGGTCAGTCCGCAAAAAAAAGTAAGTACACTACTACCTTTATATTCTTACTGTTCCTCAAAGAGACTGTGTGGGTAATTTATATAATTTGCGCACCAAAACAAACATTGATTTCTGAACCATTTTACCCACAAATCCTCATTCATTAAAGAAAGAATAACAGGCAGAATGGCTCACAAATCCCTGTGTTTTTGGAACACAAATAACATACAGAAGCCTTAGAATGTTAGTACTAGAAAACAAATAGCTGTTTTAATTTTATACCATTATGTTTACTATTAATGCTTCTCCTCACCACTAGCTCACTTTCTACTCTCATCTGAAGC
This sequence comes from Ambystoma mexicanum, assembly GCF_040938575.1. NCBI lineage: Eukaryota > Metazoa > Chordata > Amphibia > Caudata > Ambystomatidae > Ambystoma > Ambystoma mexicanum. Next base: position 526,707,029 of record NC_090940.1, read on the forward strand.
ACAGTGTAGTAATATACAAACAGATAAAATAGCCTTCCCAGCTCATTGTAACTACCCAATGCACATTCACACACCACCACAAACAGCTTCCCCATCAAACTCATGCACGGATGCACACAGCACACATACATTGTACAATAGACCAAACCATGCCTTCTTTTTTTTCAACAGACCCCAAAGAATGCCTACCAAAAAGCAAGTCCGTAGAAAGGAACGCAGAAATAGAGCAAATGAAAATAAAAGTGTCTAAAGTAAGTATCCATTGGTAGCAGAGTTTGTAGAGAACGTTGGAACAAAATAGCTAATAGAGTCGTTTAGCGAGACAAAGGAAGCTTCAACTACCGAAACTTTGGCTCCACTATCAAAATGTGGCACGAAACAGAAAACGCTTTACAAAAAATCAGCTACCAGTACTGCTAACAATGCTCCTATTAATCCTGATATAGTAACAAGAAAGCATAGTAAAAAAAGTATTTTAGCAAAAATGTTTCGCCACAGAGCCCTTCAGAATCTAATAAGAAGAGGACAGAAATCATCCTCAACCCTTAAAACCTACAGTAGAAAATTAGTCCTACAAGCTCTTGTAGACAGTGCAATCCTTCTCAAAAGGAAGTTATTTATTTTAGTGTCAAATAGGATGAAATCACTAACAAAACTAAGTACTAAACTACAAAAGAAACTTACCAATAAACAGAATGTCAACAAAAATAACTTCTTAAATATTTGTGGCGGTGAATGGAGTCACACAACAACCACATAACCATATTTGAATGAAGAAGCATACAAGCAATATCAAACAAACACAATTGCCATCCATAGCAGTGGACGAGGGTATGAAAAAATCAATAATACCATCATGGAGCAAGAAACACTGCTTACAAAAGTATGCCCTGAAAACTCAGAATTACCTCTCCATTCAACTGAACCAGACCATCCAGTATACAAATGGCCGTGCACGTCAATGTGTGACATCCTAACAAATCTTTCAAGTCTTTATGTCAGTTCCTCAATCAGTATGTGAAAGGTAAAGCCAAAATCAAAATGAAAGTGCTGCAAAATATGCATTTCAGGGCCTATTTGCAAAAGCACCTTCCATGATATCAAAAGGATATCAATACATCATTCAAATGTAAGAAATCTAGTGTGTAAACTGTACTGTGCTAAAAGTCCAGCTTTAGAATTCGCCAATTTAAATAACACTCTGCTACATGGTACCCCCAAATACCTACAAGAAGAAATCGACCGTATCCAGAGAAAATATTTTGGAAGTGCAAGCCACTTATAAAATGCAATAGTTTTAGAACAGACTAGCAACAATTTTACACATAGCAATCTTCTATTAGACACATACAAAAAAGAAATACTAACATTTAAAAGTGCATCAGCTGAAGTACCAAACCATGTGTGTGTGTGTTGCCGCAGAACGTTTTACAAAAGGAACACAAAAACTATAGACGTAACATACAAAATAGAAGACAATGAAGATTCCAAATGGTTTGAATTGGCTCTCTACCTTTTAGCAGAAAACAAATACCAAATAAGTGAACCCCTAATATGTTGCAGTTACTGCACTACAAAACTGGACAACAACCAAACTCCTTCACGTGCTATCACAAATAATTTGGAATTATTCCCACTACCAATACCCCTGCAACAACTCAATTTGTATGAGAGCATCATAATTCAAACAGTTCACCCATTTCAAGCAATAATACGCCTTCAACCAAAAACAGCAAAATTATCTCCCTCTGAATTGGTGAAAGGAATTCGTGGCAAAGTAGTTTATTTGCCATTAGATATGACAGAAAATGTACACACTCTAGGAGTGCAACGTCCAATAGAGCATTCTTTAATTGTCTTAGTAAATGGTGTACAAACAAAAGACAATAAAATTGGCTACAACCTGATTCAATAGTCATCAGAAACTGCTCAATTTGAACTTCTGGATCCTGCTGCAGTACCCACTCTTTTGGACCATTACACAATTCATCCAATGAGCATATGGGAAAAAAGTATAGAAGCACATGCTTTTCCACTGCTATTTCCTACTGGCAAAGGCGGCAGATACAATGATAGACCCACTCAGATTACGGCATCAGAATAACGCTCATTACGAATGTATTCTCAAGATCCCAGATTTAGACAAAATGTGAAATACATATTCCACCTACTCTTTGAAAGTGAACTAGCAACCCTATGTCACGGAGTTGCACACATTTTGAAATCTGGAACCCGCTTTCAAAATATGTCAGCTATGCAATTAATACAAAAAGTACAAGAAAAAGATGAGGTTTTACAATCACAATCAAGTATAACAAATATGTTTGCAAACATGCGTGGTACAAAAGAATACTGGTTCCGACGGCACGGAGACGTACGTTGTATGATCAGAAACCTTGGACCACCGACTTGGTTTGTTACACTAAGTTGTGCAGAGTATTCATGGGAAGATTTACATGAGTTCCTACGCATATCAAACAACAATAAAACCAACATAGATATACTAACACCTGGAGAACTTTGCTCTTTAGATCCAGTTAATGTGTCAAGATATTTCCATCATCGTTTCATTGCTATGCTACACTTTATTTGTAATAAAACTGTTCCTCCCCTCGGAGAAGTGCAACACTTCTCTTGGAGAAAAGAATACCAAGCGAGAGGAGCACCACATATTTACATGCTTTTATGGATCAAAGGTGCACCTAAATTTGGTCATGACAGTGATGCCACTGTTTTGCAGTTTATCCAAAAATATGTCACTTGTGAAATCCCTTCACAACGGACACATAGAGACCTGCATGGACAGATTTTACAATTTCAAAGACACAAATGTGGCAAATATTGTCGTCGCAAATACAAAAGCAAAGGGAAATACTACACCAAATGCCACTTTGGTTTCCCTAGACCAGTTACAGAAACAGGTGAAGTGAACAACTTCATGTCTTCAATTCGACATAGTGTTAAAGTTAAATCACCTAAGAACACATATTACATAAAAAGAACAGAAGAATCAAAATATATCAATGATTACAATGCAATCATTGCCCTCTTATGGAATGCAAACATAGATGTGCAGTACATTGCAGACAATTCCACTGCAGTTGCACGATATGTTACAGCCTGCTTAACAAAAGCAGAAAAAACAGAGCTTCAAGACCTCTGGAATGGCCTATCATCAGACAGAACACTATCTCAGAAATTGTATAGCCTAGACATAAAAATGCTCTCTCATAGAGAATGTGGTGCCTATGAAGCGGCAGATTGTTTAACCGGTACTGCTTTGTATGGAAAATCAGACAACATAGTATGGCTAAGTCTTGGTCCTGCTAAATCTAGAAAAAGAGTTCTGAAATCATATGAGGACATAGAAACAATTGCCAGAAATGATCCCAACAGCCAAGACATTTTAAAAAACAATTTACTGGACACATACTATCCGAACAGGAGTACCACTTTGGAAACCATGTGTCTACACCACATAGCTCAAAACTTTGCATACAAAAATAATATAAAACCCGATGAAAGCAAAGGTAGATATAGAGTGACAGATTGTGAAGGCAGCTTAGTGAAACTTACCAAACAAAGCTTAATTAATCATGTCAAATTGTCATTAAAAACTCCTCAACAGAAATAACTATATTACATGTCTCTGCTACAACTTGTTAAACCATGGAGAAAAGAGGAAGAGATACTAGATAACTATGACTGCTATGAAGATGCTTTCAAAGCAAATGAAAGCGCTATCACTGATGTGAACTTTACGCAGTACAAAACAATGTTGCACAATGAACAGCACCACGAAGAAGAACTTCTGGCCTAACTAGATAAGGACACTTCCGACAGTAGTCAACCTTCTGTAACAGGAAGCCAAGAACCACTAGGACAGCCACTAATAGCAAATGAGGCAGAATTAGCTATGACAGAAGTGGAAAACACCATGGGCCTCATTACACGATAGGCAGTAAACATGGCGCTAATAGTGCCATGGTTGCCGTCGGTATTTTACCGTGTCCGCCTTGGTGGATGGCGGAATTACCGCCCTACTCCAAGGTGAGTGGGGGCGTTAATTCCCCATTCATCAAGGCTCTTCCCCATTCCCATTTTTGCCCCCATAGGGCATAATGGGAATGGGGAAGGTGCTAATTACGGTACCGCAAATTGCGGTACCGTAATTAGCTCCGAGGTCCCTTTGCGTCACCCTAATTTAAGGGCTGGTAAAACCAGCCGTTAAAGTCGGGTCCCGCAAAGGGAACTTGTAGTAAGGCGGTAGGGGTTTACTGGTACCAGTGCCCTTACCGGTACCGGTAAACCCCTACCGCCTACAGTGTAATGAGGCCCCATGTGTTACTATGAACAAGATATAGAAGACTTAACTGTACTACAAGCAAAACTTAACAAAGATCAGTGCACCATTTTTGAAGAATTAACAAAACAAATTGCACATGGTGTGGAACACGAAAATAAAGAATGTACCTGCCAAAATTACAAACCTATACTGCTGTATGTCAGTGGTGAAGCTGGGTCAGGAAAAACATTCTTAATCAAAATCATCAGCAAGTTCCTTCAACAATTGACAAACAAATAACTATCAGCTGTTGTAACTGCCCCCACAGGTTTAGCTGCCTACAACATAGGTGGTGTCACTTTACACCGATTACTACTCCTTCCAGTAGAACACCAAAACAAATGAGACTATTACAAACTTTCTGCAGAAGCTGCAATGGAACTATGCAGAGTTTTAAAACAAATGAAAATGCTACTAATACATGAAGTGAGCATGGTCTCCAACCTAATGTTGGCTTTGATTCACCTCAGATTGGAAGAAGTACTTAAAACAAACTACGAAGAACTATTTGCAGGGAAACACATTATCGTTTTCGGAGATCTTCTACAATTGACACCAATGAAAGGTCAATCTGCAGATCTCACTTACGCCAACATTTTAAAAAGTATTAGAGTTGGTGTACTATCTCAAGAAGCACAAGCAATATTGAAAAACCGGCACATTCATGCACTTTATGGTGATAACGCATGTGCTACTGATGTTATGGAATAATTAGCGCACAAAAATGTCAATTCTATGGCCTTAATGCCAACTCTTGCAAGCTGTTTCAAATTTAATGAAACAATGTTAAAAAAAGAAATGCAACCAATAATGGAAATTTGCGCCGCAGACAAACTAGACGTACATGGTATGACACTACCCATGTGTGAGCAAGCCACAACAAGACTAAATACCTTAGAAAATTCAATCTTCAACACAGCTGGGTTGGAAAAAATATTAGAATTATCCTTAAATTGTAGAGTAATGCTTAAAGGTAACCTTTACGTGGAGCAAGGGCTAGTTAATGGGGCACTGGATACAGTTGTTGGCTTTCAAACATACCCATGTGACAATAACATTCACAGGGTAATTCATAGAATCCAGCGCACAAGTAGCGCACGCGGCTGGCGCACAGCGTGCGCCTGCGATAGTCTGCGCCAGGCACGTGCGCTAAAACAGATTTCCGCGCACAGCGTATTCATGGATTTCAAGCTCCCAAACCAGCCGTGGCGCAGAGAATCGCAGCGAGCCTGCAGCAGCGCCAGTAACGCCCCCAAGAACGCCCTCGCGCAAGGAAAAGCCATCAAAATCGCTAAATCATCGCTAAGGGCTGCGCTAACCCTGGACCACTTCACAGGGCAGGCAAACAAGGAAAGCAAAGCGGGCAATCTTCAAATCATGAGTACGCGGGAAGTACTACACGCGACTAGGCAGGGAACGTGAATTACAGGGGTACGCGGGAATCACCACACGCGAACAGCCAGGGTGCGTGTATTACAGGGGTACGCGTGAAGTAGAACACGCGATAGGCCAGGGAACGTGTATTACAGGGGTACGCGGGAATCACCACACGCGAACAGCCAGGGTACGTGTATTACAGGGGTACGCGTGAAGTAGAACACGCGATAGGCCAGGGAACGTGTATTACAGGGGTACGCGGGAATCATCACACGCGAACAGCCATGGTGCGTGTATTACAGGGGTAGCGGGAAGTCCAACACGCGATTGGCCAGGGTACGTGTATTACAGGGGTACGCGTGAAGTAGAACACGCGATAGGCCAGGGAACGTGTATTACAGGGGTACGCGGGAATTATCACACGCGAACAGCCAGGGTGCGTGTATTACAGGGGTAGCGGGAAGTCCAACACGCGATTGGCCAGGGTACGTGTATTACAGGGGTACGCGTGAAGTAGAACACGCGATAGGCCAGGGAACGTGTATGACAGGGGTACGCGGGAATTATCACACGCGAACAGCCAGGGTGCGTGTATTACAGGGGTAGCGGGAAGTTCAACACGCGATTGGCCAGGGAACGTGTATTACAGGGGGACGCGTGAAGTAGAACACGCGATAGGCCAGGGAACGTGTATCACAGGGGTACACGGGAATTATCACACGCGAACAGCCAGGGTGCGTGTATTACAGGGGTAGCGGGAAGTTCAACACGCGATTGGCCAGGGTACGTGTATCACAGGGGTGCGTGGGAATTATCACATGCGAATAGGCTGGGTGGGCCCTCACAGGTGTACCCTGTACACCCTCCACGGCCCCTGCAGGCAGCCCACAAAACAGTGGACTACCCTGCACACCTGATCATGTCCCCCTGCACCCCCATCCACCAGGGGCACCCTCCACCAGGCCCCCACCCATGTCTCCCACCACCCCCACCCCCCAGCAGTGCAGGGGCACCTGCCATCAGGCCCCCACCCATGTCTCCCACCACCCCCACCCCCCATCCACCAGGGGCACCCTCCACCAGGCCCCCACCCATGTCTCCCACCACCCCCACCCACCAGCACTGTGGGGCACGTGGCCAGCAGGCAGTCAGGCAGCAGCAGATGGCAGGTGGGAGCGTGCTCAGGGCTCTGGGGGACTTTAATTTGGCCTCCTGGCCAGGAGCGTGGTCTTTCGTGTTTGAACGCGTGGACAGCCTGATAGGGAGTGATTTTGCACGTGAAAACCCCACACTCAGCGAATCGCGCGAAAAGCCGTCACCAGCATATGTGCGTCAATAGTTACCTGCACGTGCAGTGTCAAAGCGTGTGATTGGTGAAAATGGATCTACACGCAGGAGTGACAAAGCGTGTGATTGGTGAAAAGTGAGCTACACGCAGGAGTGTCAAAGCGTGTGATTGGTGAAAAAGGATCCACACGCAGGAGTGACAAAGCGTGTGATTGGTGAAAAGTGAGCTACACGCAGGAGTGTCAAAGCGTGTGATTGGTGAAAAAGGATCCACACGCAGAAGTGACAAAGCGTGTGATTGGTGAACATGGGCCAAGCACGTACACGCCGTAAGTGACGCTGTACGTGTGGGCCTGTATAAAAGGTAGTGTTGAACACCATTTCCTTGTACGTGCTTTTCGTGGAGAGCGAGTGGGTGAATTCTGTACTTCTTGTCGTTTCACACGCGATTTACTTCACGGCGTTTCCAGTTCGTACTCCCTGTTACCTCTGACAGCTTTTTCTCTTTTTCCTCTAGTACTGGTTTACCTGGGCCTGTTCCCTCAAACAGTGTCCCCTTCTACTGTTGTCCTGTATCCTCAGACAGCGTACACATCTTCTTTTGGCGGGGGTGTTGCCAACCAAACGCGCTCATTTTTCACGCTCTTTTACCTGGCAGACGGTGAGTCACGCACGTATCTAACTTCTGTGCTTGCCCCGTGTGTAGCCTACCCCTTCAGAGGTCATTCTAGGCTGCGTGTGACACGCATACGTTCTTTGTGTTACTGGATGCCACAGCGTAGTGCAGGGTTTTCCATCAGCACACGTGGTCTAGGAGGGGTATTGTGCACGTTCCTTAACTTTTTTGGGGTGCCTGTGCGTTGCGTGACCCGTCATCTTTCCCCAGGGGTGTCATATAGCCTTGCCACTGCACTAGGGTACGAATACCATCTGGTACCCAACCCCTTTGACACCCAATTGCCCAGGACAATTGTGCACACCGACTCCCATACGCACAATACCATCAGTGCCATGGTTGGGAGGCGTGCAAGCCGTAAGGGTGGCAAAGGTGGCCGAGCCACACGTGGTGGCCGTGGAGGATCCACTAGGGGACGTGGTTGTGACTTGCAGGGTGCCCCTGTCCCCCCCAGTCTGGAGGACCAGTCAGGGACACCCATGCCCCCCCCGCCCCCCCCAGTTGAGAGTCATGTGGCTGATACCAACCCTGATCAGCCCTTGTCGGACCAGGCCATTGTGGCACCAGACCTGTCCGAGGGTGATCCCATCGCTGACATCCAGGTCAGCAGGTCCACTGCACGTGCACCGGTGCACATTGGTGTCATCAGGGCACGCGCATCTATGCCAGATAGGTCATCTGCTGGCCCCCGTAGCCAGGGTGTGGCTCCATCCACCCCACCTCTCATACACCCTGCCAAGACTGTGTCGGTCCTAGTTCATGCACCTCAGATCAGGCCTGACCCCATCCCACTACCCCCAATGCCTGCACCTACTCCCATGCTGAGTGGGCAATCCCACACACCCAGTACTGAGTCCACCACGGCTCCTGCCCCTAGTGTCCACAGCGGCGTAGGACACTCTGGATCCCCACCCCCTTCCAAGCGCAAGAGGAAGAGTGCACGTCCGGCACAGGCTGATGCACCAGGCACGGCTGCACAGTCCGGCCCATCAAGGAAGCCAAGCTTCACAGACGCCGAACTGAATGCACTTGTTCAGTATGTGTCAGATCATGATAGGGAAATGGTCATCGTTGCAGGGTCCAAGACCACACATGCCAGACGCCAGGCACACTGGCAGACCATTGCTGACAGAATAAGTGCCCTTGGAGTAGTGAGGCGCACAGCTAGTGATTGCCAGAAGCGCTGGAATGACCTTAAGCGCAGGGCAAAGGATAAGCTGGCCTCAAGTCATGCCGCAACCTTGGTGACTGGAGGTGGGTCCCCAGCACAGGAAATAGAACTCACACCACACGAGTCCGTAGCTGGATCCTACGTCACCGAGGGACAACTCCAAGGTGTGGGAGACCTCCCTGATTACGAGGCATCATCCGGTGAGTGCACATGCATGTGTGTATTATCCATGTGCATGGTGTGTGTGTGAAGCATTCATGTTGGGTGCCTGTCAAGGGGGTGTGTGGCAGAGTTGATAGTGGCACCCATGTGCCTCATCCAGTATGTTCAGTGCAACACCATCTGCCCACAGCACTATCCCTACTGGCAACAGTGCACATATGGCCCGACACCATGGAAGTTGCCCTTGAATTGTCATTTTGTCACTACATTGTTGCTCATACTCCCCTGTCTATTCATCTGATGTCTTACATACCATTCCTATACTTTCCCCCAGCCATTCAAGTTTCATCTTCACATGCCTGACATGCAATGATACCACATGCTAATGCGTCCTCTGTATATAAATGCCAACCAACATGCTGTCATACTGTGGATGTTGCCTTGACATCCACCTCCTACCTGTGGGCTTTGGTACCGTCTGGTTTCGAGCCCCATTCCCTCACACTCCATGCTGCTCTTCATGGTCTATCTTCCATGACTTCTACAGTTCAGACCATCGTGCCCTACTCACGACACCTGCTTGCCAAAAGTCAAATGAGTGCACCCTGCCCTCCAATGCGACCCACCCTATTGCTGACCAGTGCATCTGAGCCTACTCAAAGCTAACTCTCACTGACATCTGCTCATACATGCCTTTGCCTGTCCCATAGACCCTTCACATGGTCCCTGTCCTCTCTCCTTGCTCCTCTTCCACCATCAATGGTGTGACCCGTTGGGGTGTACTCCTGGCCTCCTTCCAATCCTCAGAGGCCACTATTGATGTGCATGGTAATGGGAGCGTCTCAGTCCAAGGCCCTTAGGCCAACCTCAATCTCCTTGAGAAATGCTACCCACATCTCATCAACTTCCTTACCTCTCCTGCTGTCCCCCCTCCTCTCTCCTCATCAATCCTGCACTGCCTCCCTGCACCCTCCCATGAACCTTCTCCGCCTCCCACTCCAACTCCTACACATGCTGCACCTCTGATCTCTAGCACTCCCCGTAAGTCCTACAAGGCTGTCAATCTCCTCCACAATTACACTCCTTTCACTGCGGCTGCATCAGGCATTCCTCCGATATCTGTCACTTACATGAGGTTATGCACCTTGACATCCTTGGTCTCATGGAAACATGTCTGACGGCCAGCTCTGTCTGCATCCTTCACACACTCCTACCTGATGTTCAGGAGACCCTCTCCTTGGCCCGCCACTACTGTGCAGGGGGGGCGTGCCCTTGGCTTCCCTGAGGGTATTCCTGCCACTGTCACTCCTACTTAGACCTACTCCACTCTGGAATGGCTTGTGTGACGTCTCTCTCCACCACACCTTGACATTCACAAACTGTGCGTACTGTGTCTGGGAAAACTGGTCAAATGTACTACTTCCTTTCTGAGTGTCCTCACCTCTCCTCCTCACTCATGTCCCCAGACACAGAAATCCTCTTCCTTGGTGCTGTACGCATCCACCTGCATGCTTGTTGACGCCCCCACGTGACCTTACTGTGACCTCAGCAACTCCCTCTCACCCTCTAGACTCCCGTCTGTCCCTACTCATTCTGCAGGGCACACTCTTGATGCTCTGATCTCATCTGACTTTCCCCTCTACGTCCATCTCTGCACTCCTCTCTCCTGGAGTGATCACATTCTCCTCTCCTCCCAGCTCACCCTCACCACCCCACAGGCAAAGCCACCCTCACCACTGTCACACACCTTCTTGGTATTCCGACCCATGAAGTGTGTGTCAGTCGAGGCTCATGCTGCCAAAATCTCCCCCCCATACAGCTCCCCCTTAGGCTCACTCCCATCCTGACAGGGCCCACTCCATGCTCCACTCCATGTCAGGTACACTGGATGTCTTTGCCACGGTCATGACCACCTGTCTGAAGCCCCATGCCAATGCAGAGTCCTGGCATGACTCGGATCTTGTGAACCCAAACCACAGGTGCCGGGTGGCAGAGAGGGAATGTCCTGCATCATGGCCATCCTCTGGCAAACTGGCCTGCCACATGCTCCAAAGGCAATAGCGCCTCACCCTTTTCACCAAGATGAGATCCCCAATCCAAGGGCACATATCTGCGGCATGTGACAACTCTGCAGGACACATAGAAATCTGCAAGGACCTTGCCGAGCCAGATGCAGTGTGTACCTCCCCTGTCCCCTCCGAGGCCACAGCACTGCATGATTGTCTCTGTACCCCTATAGGCCACCCCCCCAGCACTTGTCTGCGCCTAACACCATCTGCCCTTGACGTCAAGTCCTACTTACCTTGTACAGCACTTCCAGCCGCCACTTCCCCTTGCACTTCATTGTGCCACCCACCCCTGCACTTGCGTGACATGAATGACACCAGCACCAGTAGGATTGTTGACTGGCATCCCCTTCTGCCCCACCACCCCTCAGTGCTCCGCTGTACCTTCATACATTTCTGGACCGGTGCTTCACGAATGCAATATGAATCCTTTACAGGTGATGGGGAGGTGGAATCACATTGTTTACTGCATTTTGTTGATGTAGACAAGGCACTGTGCATCGTGGCCAATTTGGACTAGCAGATCCATGTACAACATGTTTACTCATTGATGTGACGATGCAATGTCAGGACCAGAGTGGTTGAAATCCAAAAAAGTAGCCCTCCTCTCCCTCTTCACTTGGTGGCTATGTCACATGCCATGTGTGTGATGGCATGTGCCTTTGACATGGCAATCACCGGCCAATGTGTGATGGCAGTGCTAGGCAGCATGGTGAGCAGGCGTTGCTCTCCAATCTGTACATTGTATGCCCTGAGCCTCCCCTACAGACCCAGTGATGGTGAATGCATAGGAGGTCTCCCAGTCATGTGGGACATGTGTCGTAGAACTACTGCCTCTGTTGTTCATCAGCCCTTGTTGCATGCCATGGTGCTAATGCCTGTTTCCATTTTTCTCTTTCATGTCTTTGCAGGGGACGAAGCACTTGTTGATGCTGGGGATGTGGTGGTTGAGCCGTCCCAGGAGGGCAACCCGGGCCGACCTACCACAAGTGAGGGACGTGGTGTGTTTGTGGGTGAAAACCCACAAGTGCTGCAGGTCGTGCTGTCGAGGGGTGTCTCTGGGGGTTCCTCCCCCGAGCAGTATTCAGGTGTAGACTCGGAGGATGACACCTATGTGCAGTCGCAGGTGAGTGTTCTTGGGAGAGAATCTCCTCTGTCCGACCCACCTGCAGCCGGGCCATTGCCCTCAATGGGGATGTCAGTGTCGGCAGATCAGCCTCCGGTGGTTACGGATGCAGGGCCACACCACCCAATCTCTGATCCTGTTCCTGGGGCTGCAGATCAGAGAGGGAATGCAGTCCTGCAGCCTGAGGCCTTGCCGGCACAGCAAGGCGCAGTCCGCCTTGCCCCAGGCAGGTGTGGTGCCCGTCAACGTGGTGGCCGTATGCCACCTGGCAATACCGTTTGGGAGCAATCCATCTACGGTATGGCCACCCAACAGGCAGCATCATCCGAGATGATTGCACAGGCCATGGATAGGGTGGCCACTTCCATTGTCCCCCCAGAAAGGCTGATGGAGCGACTGGAGCAGGCTACAGAGTCCATCTGCCAGGCACACAGGGAGGATATGTTGGCGTCCAACATGGACAGGCGGGCAGCACTGGCGACTCTGCGGGAATCACTTTCCATGGAGTCCCAGCGCCACAGGGAAGGCCTGAGGGAAGAACTCAGTCACCTCAGGTCGACCCTGTTAGAGCTTGAGGCTTCATCCCATAGAAGGACAGAGGAGCAGCTGGAGCGTCTGACACGGACGCTCTCGGCCGAGATGCAGGCAACTCGTGCGGAGGTCAGGTCAGGTCATCCCGGGAGTTACTGCATGGGGACCTCCGCATGATTATAACCCAGAACCAGAACTACCAGACCCGCCTGCTTGCAGCCATGGAGGAGCAAACTCGTGCTTTGCGTGGGCTGCCTCCCATTGTCACACCATCTTCTGAGGCAGCTCCCCCACCTCCAGAGTCAGCTGCAGGGTCTGGCCAGAGCCATAGCGACTCATCTCCCACAACAGAGTAGCCGTGTGGGCCACGAGCCTATGGGGTGTTTTAGTTTCCCATGATCCACACAGGTGGATTGTGGCGTGCATCCTGTCCTCGGACCTCATAGGTGGCCCCCCCCCCCGCCGGCCCTTTCATGGCCATTTTTTCTCAATTTTATTTTTATTTTGCAAGAGTGTTGCCTTGTGTGGGTACCTGGGCATACACTGTATTGTGGCTGGGCACATGCAGGCTTGTCCTGAGTTTGGTTTCGATGCTTGGGTAGCAGACATCCACACCCCTCCTGCTTCCGTTTCCATGGGCTTGCAAAGGGTGTGCCCAAGTGACAGCAAATTACACGGTGACATTGGACTCCCATGAGCTGTTGGCCAGTCCATAGTCAATACTGTGTAGACATTCATAGTGTTCATTGTTGTTGCACCTAACTATGCATGATGGTTTGATATGTGCCTCTACTTACATATGTTGCTCATGTTTTGCAGGTATTTCACACAGATCTTCACAAGGGCATACTCTCTGGAGTCAGACTACATGTCGGTAGATGTGCACTGACACTTTTGCATGGCGCCATCACTGTACATCTGGACGGTGAGGACATACCAGCAGAATCAGGTAATGAGACTACCATTGATTACATGCATTGTGTCTTGTTTGGGTGGGCTTCAGGGTGGGTTGGTGTGTAATTTGATTAAAAATTACTCTTACACAGGTGTGTAGTAGTGGCTCCAGCGCGGTTAGCTGTTCAAGTGCGGCTATGTTCCATTTGGGGCACTGCTATTTGTGACACCGGTGTCATGTTGTGATGGCCAGTTTGTTTGCTCTCACATACCATGACATGGTGTCCTCAGTGGCGGGACTGTGAAGGGAATGGGTGACATGGCAATGTTGTCATGTAGTGAATCGCCTGTGGCAATGCATATTTGATTGATGGAGTTTTGTCTTCTCGTTGTGATGCATTGCTGGTGTATGTGTAGGTAGGGGTGCACACATAGTGACACTTCCATGTTAACAATCTCAGGCTGATGTGTATCTGACAGTTTATTGTCGAGTAATTTTGTGACATTGTCAGGTAGTGTCATCATTGATTGTCAGATGGTATGTGCCAGAGCAGTGTGCACTAGCCAGCACTGTGATTCCTAGGTGAAGAAGTTGGCCACCAGTTGCGTACGGGCTGCCACCCCCCGTGCCCTTTCCCCTCCCATGCGCAGCGGGCGTGCATGTGGTTGTGGATGTGGGGGCACCACCATGTCCACGGGCAGGCCCCGGCGTGTTGCAACGTTGTGCAGGACACATGCTGCCACTATGATCCTGCACACTATTCGGGGAGCATATAACAGCTGCCCGCCAGAACGGTCAAGGGAGCGAAAGCGTGACTTCAGCACTCCGAATGTGCGCTCCACTATGCCCCGTGTTGCAATGTGGGCTGTGTTGTACCTTACCTCGGGTGGCGTGGTGGGGTTCCGGATTGGGGTCATCATGTGGGGGCTGATAGGGTAGGCACTGTCCCCTGCGGAGGTGGTGATGGGTATCATTAGTGGTGTTGTGTCATGACCCAGTATCTGACATGCATGCATGTGCAGTGGCATTCATGCTCACCAAGCAGCCATGTATCTCCATGCTGGCCAGCCTCCAGGTCCCGGCATAGTGTAGACATTCTGTAGATGAAGCTGTCGTGGGTGGACCCGGGATAGTTGGCATATACTGATGTGATTATTCCCTTGGCATTGCATACAACTTGCACGTTGATGGAATGCCAGTGTTTGCGGTTTCTATAGATGTGCTCTGTTGCCCTGGGTGGACGTAGAGCCACATGTGTGCAGTCAATTGCACCAAGCACTTTGGGGAATTGAGCCACACCATAGAAATCCTGGATGCACGTCCGCCTTTCTGCATGAGTCCTGGGGAGATATATGTGCCTGCGGACTGATGGCCGTGCAGTGATGATGTTCAAGACCTGGTGTAGGCAGCGTGACTGCGTGGCCTGTGACACACCACCCACTATGGCACTTGTCCGCTGAAAGGATCCAGTGGCCAAGAAGTGCAGTACATTCAGGACCTTCTGCAGGGGGCTGAGTGCTTGGGAGCACAGGGTGGGTGATGTGAGGTCATCCTCCCACTCACTGACCAGGTCCAGTATGATGTGTGCTGGAAACCTGTACCTCCCATACACCTGGTCATCAGGCATCCCGAATAGGCTGGTTCTGGGTGTGAATATTCTGGCCCTGACTCTCCTCCTCCTCCTCCTTTGGTAGCCCACTGCCACTGCTGCTAGGAACGGTATGTTCATCCTGGCATCTGGCTTGTTTATTGATAAGTGCGCAAATTAATGCCTTGCGCGTGTTCTAGGCGAGCGTGTGACCCTTGCACCCCTGGGATCTAGTTCCCACTCCAATAGCGTGTGGAAATTCCCACGCAGCAGGCATACAGGTGCGCTGACGTACTTGCGTGTGTAAGTGCCCGCGCACCCCTGTAATACACGTACATAGGCCAATCGCGTGTACGCGCACTTTTGGCCAATTACACGCGATGTAATACACGTACATTGGCCAATCGCGTGTACGCGCACTTTTGGCCAATTACACGCGATGACACTCTGACGTGCAGTATTTCCACGTGTGCTCCGTCATCACGTGCTGAGTGGGGAACGCCCGTGCGGATCACGTCAGACGCGCTTACGCGGTGAGGGACTCTGGTCCAATAGAATCGCGTATGCGTGCTGATGCACTTACGCGCTAAGGCCCTTTCCTCGGATTTCACGCTGACGTGCAGGAATTTCACGTGCCAAATCACTCCGTATCAAGCTGGCCACCCGAAAACACACGGAACACCACGCTCCTGCCCAGAAGGCCGAGTTACTGCCCCCCCAGTGCCCTGAGCAGCCTCCCACGTGCTATCTGCTGCTGCCTGCCTGCCTGCCTGCCTGCTGCCACCGTGCCCTGCCATTTGGTGCCTGCACATCAGCCATCTGCAGGGGTCCAGTTGCTGTGTCCACCCCTGCTGGAACTGAAGACTCCCAACTGGGATTACATCGCTCCACAGCCCAGCCCCAGGACCCAGTTGCCCACCCACACCTGCCTCTGGGGTTGCCATGTCGGGCACTTCGACATCTGGCACCAGTGGCAACCCCAGGCCAGAGGGGCAGAGGGGCACCAGCTTCACTGCCACCGAAGTTGGTGTCCTGGTGGAGCATGTCCTGGGGCAGTATGATGCCCTCTTTGGATCGTCCCGGGCCAGCAAGGAAGGACGGGAGAGGATCTGGGCCGACTGTGTGGTTGCCATCAACGCGGAGGGGGTGGCAACCCGCAACGTCCAGAAGATCAAGAAGCGCTGGGAGGACTTGAGGTCCAGGACCCTTGTGAAGGCCCGGCGCCTCGTGGAGGGGGGCCGGGGCCGCATGAGTTACATCCAGAAGAGGGTCCTGGAACGCGTACGCCCAGCGCTCCACACCCAGGTCCTTGAGAGGGAGGCCCGTCTGGAGTTGAGCGGTAAGTGTGCAAGCATTACTGTGTGAGACAGGGCATGTTGCGGTGTGCTGGTTCTATGATACTTGCCTGTATGTGTGCCATGGGCCATGTATGCATGTATGTGTGCAGGGACATCATGGTAATGCATGTGCGACCAGTGATGTGTGACCCACATGGTTGTTGCATGTGTTGAAATGTGGCATGGGGAGCCCTATGCAGATTTAGGACATGAGAGCATGCCAGTCTCTGTACCTGGACATGGATGGGGGTGAAGGATGGGTGCTGATGCCAGGTACATATATGGTAGCCATGTCTGTGTGCCTGACCTGCGTGTCTGTGACTTGTGCATGCCATGGATGCATGACACATGTGTGTGACAATGCACAGATTCTGTGACGCACCCAACTAACCCTTGTTTCGCCTGTGTTCGTTGTGTTTGGGGCCAGATGGATGTGACTGAGGTGAAGTGTGTGCATGTGATATGCATGAGCCATGATGCATGTGAGTCACATATCATTGAATGTTTCAAGAGTCAATTGGACATGCATGGAAATGTGCATGGCATGCACCATGCCTGTTACTGTGTGTGTTTTGCCTGGACTGACCCATGTGTTGTGGAGGGACATGATGGAAGTGTACTTTGACAGGGGTGCTCATCTGCTATTGCTTCCTGTCTAGGGGACCATTTTACAGTAGCCTGATGCTTGTGTCCTTTGTCTCCCTCTACGCAGCGGCTAGTGAAGAAGAGGGCGGAGACGGCGCTGTGGAGCAAGGCGGCGGGGATGCCCCCACGGCTGCAGCGGAAGGGGTGGGTGAGCCCCCACAGGGGCCTGCTACGGCGGGAGACGGTGAGGAGCCATCCAGGTTGGTGGTTTGCACAGAGGAGGAGGAGGCCGACACTGGTGCACACATGGGGCCTGGTGGGAGCATCCCTGCTGGTGCAAGTGGTGCAGTCCAGGGCCAGGGCCAGGAGGCAGCACAGGTCACCGTGGAGGTGCCTGTGCATGTCGCTGTCCCTGACCCTGTGAGTGCACCACCATGCACCAGCAGGGATGCCCCGTCCCAGGCCCGTCCGCAGGTAGTGGGGATGTCCATGTCAACTGACTCCCCTCCACCTGCGGCCGTGGGAACCCCTGGCCGCGTGGAGCAGGTCCTGATTGGGGTCGCAATGCGCACGGCTGTGATTCGTGATGACGTGCGTGCTTCCCGGGAGGAGCACGCACGTCATCACGAAGTGCACCGTGCCGACGTGGCCCAATTGGGATCGGCCATGTTCGGGGGGTTCCTGCATGTGTTGGCCAATCTGACGGCCCTCTCCTCCTCTGTGCAGGCTATCCAACGGTCGTTCTCCTTGCCGTCTTCCGGCCCAGATGCCACCATGGCCCCCTGTGGACCTGCCCCGACCAATGCAGCCAGCTCGGTGGGGATCCCATCCCTGCCACAGTTGGGAGTCGGAGGTCCAGCAGGGGTGGACGACACAGCAAGTGGACCCCAGCAGATGGAAGATGTGCCGGCATCATCGGGCAGGGCACGTGCACGACGGCGTCGGTGGTTACCATCAGCCTGGATGCCGTCGTGCTGGCAGAGGCAGTGGCGTTGGAGGCAGCAGCGGGCTCGACGTGGGAGGCATCATGGCTCAGGGCCATCAAGATCAGAGGGGCAGGCATCGGCCGGAGGGCAGGGCAACCCTGGCATGGCGGTGTGTTCCGTGTGGGAGGAGTTTGGCCAGCGGATAGGTGCGGAGCGGCAGCGGGCGGAAGAGGAGCGGCTCGCCATGGCCAGGGCGGAGATCTCCATGCATCGGGCATTGAGGCGGGCTGAGTGCCTCGAGGAGGCTCGCAGGGATTTTGGTGAGCACATGGGGTTGTCCCTGCGAGACCTCGGGGCCAGGACAGAGTCCCGCCTCCAGGACATTGACATGGAGTTCGAGGATGCCCTGGCCAGCATCACCAAGTGAGCCGCAGGACTAGCCCGCTGCCTTTGTATATAGTTTTTTAGTTAGTTAGTGCTAGGTTTCCTTTATTTATTTTTATTATTTTGGACCGCTCGGACAATGGCCACTTTTTTGTACATATTTATTTTATTAGTTAGTATTAGGTTTCATTTGTGCTGTTGGGCTCATGGACCCTGGAACATTCGTGTATATATTGTTATATTTTGGGAGATACATTTTTTAATTTTTTTATTGTTTACACCATGACGTAATGGTTTTTCTTTGATTTCCTACTACATGGTTTTGCTTTGGACAAATTATATTGATTTTTTAATCCTTTGTTTTTTGGTTTATCATTTTTGTTCTCGGACATGGACCTTTTATTTACTTTGCCACATAGTTGTATGTTTTATTGGTTTACTTGATTTGTGTTTTTAATACATTTTTATATTATCTTACACTTGTGTTATTTTCTCTTTGGTTTCTTACATGTCATGATATGGGTTTTGACATTCACTTGCACCCATTGTGTATGTGTGTGTGACAGACATGTGTTCTTTTGCATACTTGCCTTTGGGGTTGTGTCATGTGATTGCATTCACTATGTGGGTGCATGCAATCCTTGCCTGGGTATGCTGGCCATTACTGCCATGATTGTGTATCGTCAGGACCTGGGGCCAGGGGGACATGGGTGGGGGCCTGCTGGCAGGTTCCCCACAGTGCTGGGGGTGGTGGGAGACATGGGTGGGGGCCTGGTGGAGGGTGTCCCTGGTGGATGGGGGGTGGGGGTGGTGGGAGACATGGGTTGGACATGGGTGGGGGCCTGCTGGCAGGTTCCCCACAGTGCTGGGGGTGGGGGTGGTGGGAGACATGGGTTGGACATGGGTGGGGGCCTGCTGGCAGGTTCCCCACAGTGCTGGGGGTGGGGGTGGTGGGAGACATGGGTTGGACATGGGTGGGGGCCTGCTGGCAGGTTCCCCACAGTGCTGGGGGTGGGGGTGGTGGGAGACATGGGTTGGACATGGGTGGGGGCCTGCTGGCAGGTTCCCCACAGTGCTGGGGGTGGGGGTGGTGGGAGACATGGGTTGGACATGGGTGGGGGCCTGCTGGCAGGTTCCCCACAGTGCTGGGGGTGGGGGTGGTGGGAGACATGGGTTGGACATGGGTGGGGGCCTGCTGGCAGGTTCCCCACAGTGCTGGGGGTGGGGGTGGTGGGAGACATGGGTTGGACATGGGTGGGGGCCTGCTGGCAGGTTCCCCACAGTGCTGGGGGTGGGGGTGGTGGGAGACATGGGTTGGACATGGGTGGGGGCCTGCTGGCAGGTTCCCCACAGTGCTGGGGGTGGGGGTGGTGGGAGACATGGGTTGGACATGGGTGGGGGCCTGCTGGCAGGTTCCCCACAGTGCTGGGGGTGGTGGGAGACATGGGTGGGGCCTGGTGGAGGGTGTCCCTGGTGGATGGGGGGTGGGGGTGGTGGGAGACATGAGCAGGTGTGCAGGGTAGTTCCCTGTGGTGTGTGCTGCCTGCAGGGGCCGTGGAGGGTGTACAGGTAATGCCTGGGAGCACACAGCCATATCGCGTGTGGAACTTCCCGCGCACCCCTGAAATCCACGTACCCGGCCATATCGCGTGTGGAACTTCCCGCGCACCCCTGAAATCCACGTACCCTGACTAATCGCGTGTGGAACTTCCCGCGCACCCCTGCAATCCACGTACCCGCCCATATCGCGTGTGGAACTTCCCGCGCACCCCTGAAATCCACGTACCCTGACTAATCGCGTGTGGAAGTTCCCGCGCACCCCTGCAATCCACGTACCCGGCCATATCGCGTGTGGAACTTCCCGCGCAGCCCTTAAATCCACGTACCCGGCCATATCGCGTGTGGAACTTCCCGCGCACCCCTGAAATCCACGTACCCTGACTAATCGCGTGTGGAACTTCCCGCGCACCCCTGAAATCCACGTACCCGGCCATATCGCGTGTGGAACTTCCCGCGCACCCCTGCAATCCACGTACCCGGCCATATCGCGTGTGGAACTTCCCGCGCACCCCTGAAATCCACGTACCCGGCCATATCGCGTGTGGGACTTCCCGCGCACCCCTGCAATCCACGTACCCGGCCATATCGCGTGTGGAACTTCCCGCGCACCCCTGAAATCCACGTACCCGGCCATATCGCGTGTGGAACTTCCCGCGCACCCCTGCAATCCACGTACCCGGCCATATCGCGTGTGGAACTTCCCGCGCACCCCTGAAATCCACGTACCCGGACATATCGCGTGTGGAACTTCCCGCGCACCCCTGCAATCCACGTACCCGGCCATATCGCGTGTGGAACTTCCCGCGCACCCCTGAAATCCACGTACCCTGACTAATCGCGTGTGGAACTTCCCGCGCACCCCTGCAATCCACGTACCCGGCCATATCGCGTGTGGAACTTCCCGCGCACCCCTGAAATCCACGTACCCTGACTAATCGCGTGTGGAACTTCCCGCGCACCCCTGCAATCCACGTACCCGGCCATATCGCGTGTGGAACTTCCCGCGCACCCCTGAAATCCACGTACCCTGACTAATCGCGTGTGGAACTTCCCGCGCACCCCTGCAATCCACGTACCCGGCCATATCGCGTGTGGAACTTCCCGCGCACCCCTGAAATCCACGTACCCGGCCATATCGCGTGTGGAACTTCCCGCGCACCCCTGCAATCCACGTACCCGGCCATATCGCGTGTGGAACTTCCCGCGCACCCCTGAAATCCACGTACCCTGACTAATCGCGTGTGGAACTTCCCGCGCACCCCTGAAATCCACGTACCCGGCCATATCGCGTGTGGAACTTCCCGCGCACCCCTGCAATCCACGTACCCTGACTAATCGCGTGTGCAACTTCCCGCGCACCCCGGTATGCACGCACACGTTTATTTTTTCTCTCAGCGCGTGTCTGTGTTTGTGGGTACCCCTTTGTACGTCATTTGTCCTGGAGGGCCACAGTATTGGACATTGATCATGTCTGTATATAGGTGCTATTTGTTGGCGCACCTTTTAGCGCACATTTCTTGCAGGCGCAGAGACGCTACCGCCTGCTTTCTTGTGGCGGTCGTGTTTGTGCCTGTTTGTGCCTGTGCGCTGCTTTGAGCGTGCGCTTTTTTGCCCTATTCTATTCCATGAATACGTGTTGTATGCGAGCGTGTGGGCGTTCCGCGCACTTGCCTCCTATACTTTCCCCGTGCCGCCCACATTCTTCCCCATTCCGAGTGTTGTGCCCCATTTTATTCCCCATTCCGAGTGTCCCGCCCTGTGTTCCGCCTACTTTAGAGCTGTGCGCTGCGCTCGGAGTGATAGCGCAGTGGCCGTGGCGCACGACGTTGGTTGACCTGTGCGCCGGCCTGCGCCGCGTGCTTTTTCAGCGCACGTCCTCTGCTTTTCTTGCGCACGGACTTCCATGAATCGACGTGCGCTGGTTTCCCTGCGCTTTTCGCTTATTTTCGGCGCAGCGCACGTATTGGCCCCTCTGCGCCGGGATTTTCGGCGCACATTTATTCCATGAATCGGCCTGTCAGTTTGTCAATATTCGCTTTGACAAACTTTCAGAAGTGAAAAGGATAGGGCGCTCAACTGCTCGATTCCTTCTCTTCAAAGACATGTATGTACGTAGAGAACAATTTTCTCTAAATCTTGCATATGCAGTCACCATTCATAAATCCCAAGGTCTTACCCTAGACAAAGCATTGATAGATATAGGAAACACAGTCTTTAAAGAAGGCATGAGCTATGTAGCACTATCACGCTTACATACACTTGTTGGTCTATTTGTAATCAACTTTGATTCAAGTAAACTGAACGCTGATATTCCTTGCATTTTAGAATACAATAGACTGCGTTCACTGTACACCCCCCATCTGAAATCATACCCTGTTCCAGAAAAAGTAAAACGTGGTAAAAGAAAACTAATTCAAACAGAAATGCAACAGAATCTGACGACAAATCCTTCAAAGAAAACAAAAGAAGCTAAAACCTCATCAATTACCACAAGCAAAGAAGAACCTATTAGGGAAAGTTAATCAGGTACTTCTTCAAAGAAGGAACACAAACTCAGAAAAAAAGCACTCAGAGACAGAACTAGCTGGTGCATTCAAATGTTCAAATGAAACTGGTGTAAGTTGCTATGCAAACGTAGCAATGAATATTCTATTTTAATTGCCATCAATTGTTAACAATATTTACTTACACAGTACAGACCAATTGTGTTTGCAAATGTTAGTCCTTCATAGAAACGCAACAAACAATCCTGACAACACATACAGTGTTCACGGAATAAGACACAAATTGGACTACTGTGCTGGAATGGTGAAATGCACTATAAACTCACAAGAAGATCCACAAGAATGTCTAATGTACTTACTACAAGTACTGGAAAACAAAAACATACCTATAAATGAAATCTTCCAGATTTCATACAACTGGAAACATACATGCACTCTCTGTAACAATGTGATACAGGAACAAATCCCAAATGAGCGATTTGTGTATGTATCCATACCTAATTGTGAATCCATTCAATTTCAGCAACTTCTACAGAATGCAAACCATGGCAGATTATGTACTATGTGCAATTCAGATAATCACGCCACCTTACTGATATGATATGATCGTTTATTTATATAGCGCCTATACACCATGTGTTTCAAAGCGCTTCAAGGCAAGGGAGGGAACAAGGGAAATACAACCACATTCTTACAGGCCATGAACAGTAAGGGTGTGAAATTAACTATCGTACTCAGCCTGACGACATTTCAGATAGTGCAAGAGCTAAGACATAGATAAGGAAGCGAGGGGGAGAGTGGGAAGAAAATGGAAACAGACAGGCGACTACCGTACTAGGCCTGACGACATTTCTGGTAGAGCCAGAGAAAAAAAAAAGGTGAGGGAGAGGGGTGCAGAAAGGGAGGGGAGGAACAAAACAAGCGACTATCATACTAGGCCTGACGACATTTCAGTAAGTGCTGGAGGAGTGGTGGGGAGGAAAAAAAATAGTAATGGGAGGGTAGAGGAAACAGACGAGGTTGCTATCATATTAGGTCCAGGGACAATTCTGATAGAGTAAGTGCATAGAAGAAAGTAAGGGGAGGAGATAGGAAAAGGGAGAAGGGAAAGGAGGAGAGAAAAGAGAGTAAGCAGTCAAAAAGAGTGGAGAGCAAATACAATTGCAGAAGTCAGTAGTAACACATAATGTCGTAAGCCAGGATACAAGATGAAGATGGGAACAGCATGATTCAGGGCCACTTTGAGTACAAGATGCAGAGGAAGTCCTGCATGAGAGTTGAGAAAGTGTGACGCACCGTGAATGAATGAAGTCCATAAAAGTCAAATCCAGCATTGGCCACAAGACAGTGATGGTGAAGGTAGGCACCAGGTGGGTGGGGCTTAGGTCAGGTGACCTAGATCCACTTGCACCTGCTCCCCATCTGCAAAGGAAAAGAAGCTGGAGGGCTCCTTAAGTAGGGAAACAGAGCGGCAAGCAGGAAGGCACCAGGTGGGCGTGGCTTGCTAAGTGGTGAAAAAGAGCGGCAAGCAGGAAGGCACCAGTTGGGCAGGGCTTGCTAAGTGGTGAAAAAGAGCGGCAGGCAGGAAGGCACCAGGTGGGCGGAGCTTAGGCCCGGTGACCTAGATCCACTTGCACCTGCTCCCCATCTGCAAAGGAAAAGAAGCTCGAGGGCTCCTTAAGTAGGGAAACAGAGCGGCAAGCAGGAAGGCACCAGGTGGGCGTGGCTTGCTAAGTGGTGAAAAAGAGCGGGAAGCAGGAAGGCACCAGGTAGGCGGGGCTTGCTAAGTGGTGAAAAAGAGCGGCAAGCAGGAAGGCACCAGGTGGGCGGGGCTTAGGCCCGGTGACCTAGATCCACTTGCACCTGCTCCCCATCTGCAAAGGAAAAGAAGCTCGAGGGCTCCTTAAGTAGGGAAACAGAGCGGCAAGCAGGAAGGCACCAGGTGGGCGTGGCTTGCTAAGTGGTGAAAAAGAGCGGGAAGCAGGAAGGCACCAGGTAGGCGGGGCTTGCTAAGTGGTGAAAAAGAGCGGCAAGCAGGAAGGCACCAGGTGGGCGGGACTTGCTAAGTGGTGAAAAAGAGCGGCCGGCAGGAAGGCACCAGGTGGGCAGGGCTTGCTAAGTGGTGAAAAAGAGCGGGAAGCAGGAAGGCACCAGGTGGGCAGGGCTTGCAAAGTGGTGAAAAAGAGCGTCAGGCAGGAAGACACCAGGTGGGTGGGGCTTAGGCCAGGTGACCTAGATCCACTTGCACCTGCTCCCCATCTGTAAAGGAAAAGAAGCTGGAGGGCTCCTTAAGTAGGGAAACAGAGCGGCAAGCAGGAAGGCACCAGGGGGGCGGGGCTTGCTAAGTGGTGAAAAAGAGCGGGAAGCAGTAAGGCACCAGGTGGGCGGGGCTTGCTAAGTGGTGAAAAAGAGCTGCAGGCAGGAGGGCACCAGGTGGGCGGGGCTTAGGCAGGTGACTGATACAAACACATAGTAACTACATAATACTTATGCTTCTACGTTACAATGCAGATGGTACCAAAAACAACTGCAAGCTGATTGGATTCACACACGGTCAAGTGTCACTTGCGAAGAAAACCTTTACAACAATAGGTATAATCTACCACACAGGAGCTACAACCAATGCAGGTCACTACACTGCATACATTAAAAAGAAATGTAGATGGTTCGAATGGAATGATAGCACCATTACTCTAAAGCAGAGATTGCCAGCTAATCTTACAAATGCGTATTTAATCTTCTTAAAGCCAAAATTTAATAACTAATGTGTACTTCAACATTAACACAAATTCATGTAAAAGACTATAAACAGTTAGAATACGCCAACAGGTATCTAACTGCTCAAGAGTGTATAACAAACACACAGATAAATGAATACTAAAGATCAGTAACAAATAATGCACAGTTAGAATACGCCAACAGGTATCTAACTGTTTTAAAAAATCTGCAACATGCCACCAGACATAACATTAATCAGAAACAATAAGTAAACACTCAAAGGAAACAAAGAAGTAGTTTGTAGCATAGCAAAGAAAGGTTTTTTTTAATCCGACAAGGATTTTTTTTTCACCAGACCCAAGGATTTGAAAAACAAACACAGAAACTGAGCAAAATGCACAGTACACTGGTTTGTAAACTAAATATGAGGGTAAAAAAAGCTAAAATGTCTATTCTACAATGTAATAAGTCTTTATAAAATACAAACACTAACATGCTCTTTTCTTTTATCACAGAAATTAAAAAAGGATATTTCTGCCAAGTACTAAAATCATGTAAGAAATATATGGAATCGCAACAAAGTAAACAGTAAGTATAATTTCACACATCTCATACATATTCGAATCTATACGTCTAATCTATGGCAGTAATATGGTGCAGTGGCTGTAGGCAGGGCCTAGCGTCTTGGATGTATAACCTACCACCTACACTCTGCGGCCAAGCAACCAAGACTATAGGTCCTACCCACAACCATCGCAGCATATCAAAACTATGGTGCTTATAATTTCACTACTTATAAGTTTAGTCTTGGGTGCATGGTCTGCGGCCATGCACCTAAGACTCTAGGTCGTGCACACAACCACCGCACCCATGCTGACTTATAACCTCACTGCTTATGATTTCAGTCTTGGGTGCATGGCCTTTGGCCATGTGCACCCAAGACTCTCGGTCCTGGCCAGAACCACCAGAACATATCGCACCCATTGTGGCTTCTAACTTCACTACGTATAAATTTGGTTTCGGATGCATGGCCTTCGGCTATGCACCCAAGACTGCAGGCCCTCCCCACAACCACCTGAGTGATGTTCGATACTACATGTGTATCTATAGCTGTGATATGCTGCAGTAGTTGTGGCCAGGGCCTAGAGTCTTAGGTGTAGGTCCATAGATATTTGAATGTATGGGTGTGCAGTGGCTTATAACTCCATCCAGTGCTTATAACTTTACCCAAGACTGTACACATTCCCCACAACCATCTGATCGATAAGCAATACTAGAGGTGTATCCATTGCTGTGATATGCTGCGGTGGTTGTGGCCAGGGCCTAGAGTCTTGGAAGTATGGCCTACGGCCTGTGGCCATGCAACCAAGACTCTAGGCCCTGGTCACAACCACCGCAGCATATTACACCCATGGTCGCTTATAAATCATTAGCAAACCCATAGAATGAAACATTTTAACTGTAGCATGTACTCAGTTTGCACCCAGAACTCTAGGCCCTCCCACACCTACCAGATACATAATCGATTGTATGGGTGTGATGTATGAATGTGATATGCTGCAGTGGTTTTGGGCAGGGTCTACACTCTTGGGTGTATGGCCTATGGCCTGCAGCCTTGCACCCTAAATTCTACGTCCTGCCCACAAACATTGCACTATATAAAACCCATGTTGTTTTATAACTTCAGTGCTTATAACTTTGTTCTTGGGTGCATGGGCTTTGGCCATGCACCCAAGACTCTACGTACTGGCCACAACTACCACAGCATATCGAACCCATAGAGGGGTACAATTTCTCTACGTATAAATTTGATCTTGGCCCTCCCCACAACCACCTGATCGATATGCAATACTACGGGTGTATTTATAAGTGCAGTGCTTATAACTTTGGTTTTGGATGCATGGCCTTTGGCCATGCACTCAAGACTCTACGTACTGGCCACAACTACCAAAGCATATCGTACCCATAGAGGGGTACAATATCTCTACGTATAAATTTGATCTTGAGTGCATGGCCTTTGGCCATGCACCCAAGACTCTAGGCTCTGGCCACAACCACCGCAGCTTATCACACCCATGGCGGCGTATAAATCAATGGCACACCCATAGAAACAAAAAGTGTAACTACGGCATGCACTCAATTTCAATGTTCGCTAACACCACGCGTGTCCTTACAACAGTTTCAAGTTGCCTGCGCACAGCACGGACTGAAGTACTATCCTTATGAGACCCCTCATTTTCAGTACTTACAAACATCCCGGACAAGGCGGGCATAGGGAATACATCATTACCACCTATCGCCTAGACAAATACAGTATTTCATCCATCTCTTGCTCTCTGAACCTCCCCAAGCACTCTGACACACCCAAACCGTTTCTGAAATAGCATTTTGCCTCTGGTCGCCCCCGCGCTGTCGGCGGATCCAAGATGTCGGGCGCGTCCAAACAATCTGACGCAGAGCACGGCTCACTGCAGCCAATCGGCGGAGACGTCGCGTATCCGTGGTCATGACGCCAGCCCCTTAGCCAATCGGTATCTGGTCCGCAGAGCGAATAGGGATGTGTGACCGCGGAGCGGATATAGATCTCACTAATTTTTTAGACCTACTTTTTGGTCGTTTTTAAAGGAAACTACTGGACGGATTATCAGCAAATTTACAAAAGCACGCTTTCGGGACCAAGCCCCTGTCCCTGCTGCAAATTTGGTGCAAATCCGTCCAGCGGTTTGGCCTGTAGGCGTGCGCAAAGTTTTTCCCCCATTCAGTCAATGGGAAAAAAAGACGTTTTGGGACCCCCCCCCTACAACTTTTCCCCCCCTGGACCAAGCATTACCAAACTTTGCAAGAAAAAGTGGGCCACATACTTTTTTTTGCAAAGTTTGGTGCTCTTCCTATGGAAATAGCAACTTAACCATAACTACACAGCCACTACCGTGGTTAAAGGTTACAGGTAAAACCGAGAAAAAAAACAAAAATCGCCAGTTATGGTAAGCTAAGCAACCATAACTCGTGCTACGAGTGTGCACTGCAAGGACTAACACCCATGACATCAAATATGTCATCACAAATCTCATTTTTTACATTGTTTTCAAGAGAGTCAGTGTGCAACATAATACTACAAAAAAAATCACTACTTTCAAGAAGAGCCCCAAGCCAATTTAGATGGGGTGTGCAGAAATCGGGATGGCAGGCATAGTAAAATGAACGTTTAGATGGGGAAAAGTATTCGTGCTGTCAAACGGCATATTGCCATGGGCGAAATATACCATAGGCACATGTCGAACAAAGGCACAAATACACTTCTTTTGCAATGTACCGCTCTGTCTGCATTCACGGACCAAATAGGAAATGGCCCAGCCACATCGTGGCTGCATAATGCAATAGAAACTTTTGCAAGACATCGGAAACAAACGCATGAACTGGGCAAGAGCTTCATTCTTTGCAAATGGCTCTGAAACTCATGTAACATGTT
The DNA here is from genome assembly GCF_040938575.1 of Ambystoma mexicanum. NCBI lineage: Eukaryota > Metazoa > Chordata > Amphibia > Caudata > Ambystomatidae > Ambystoma > Ambystoma mexicanum. The sequence goes on from NC_090940.1 coordinate 526,735,736, forward strand.
GTGCAATTTTCCTTCTGCAATGAACAGCAATAGTTTTGGCATGATTGCGTATCTCCAAAGAGTCACACAGAGAAACCAAAATCAGGCACTTCATTGTGTGTACTCCATAGCACTACACATGCACATTATGGATTGCAAATGAGGTAGCCACCGCACAGTGTTTTCCATTCACTTTAAGTAAAAGTATGTCGGAATCCCCTAAAACCTGCATGCTGTGCCTTGTGAAACACACAGCCATAACCGCACCCTCTGCATTTCTGTCGACAAATACACTGTGTCGCACAGTCTGTCCGTACACACCACACCCACAAACTTTATTGCCCAATCCCGTAGGCTCTGCAGGCCCATTTCTATGGCTGTCATCTTCAAAAGGGGCATATGTAACACATGCCAACCTGCAACTATCGTGATATTCATGGACAGAAGTGGGGGAATAACTTTCAACCAGGGGAGCGGACATCCTTAGTTGTGGTGGCTCTGAAAAGAGCCTTTGGGGGCTTTTTTTTGTTGTTATTTTTTATTTTTTAAAGGTGCTTCCTCAAAGCATTTTTTTTGCGATTTTAATACATAAATGTGTGTTTTCAACGTCAGCTCACATTCTTATAATAGGGTCTTCTATGCAGTTTGTAGATTGTGAAACAACGTTTCATTGCCACTGACCTCTGACTGGCGACAGGAATCTTTGGAATACTTCCGCACCATTCTCGGGGGTATACATGAGAAAAGCACCTTAGCAGTAGGAAAAATGCACTGCACTGCTTTCTTCATAATCTTCAGTTGACTAAACACATGGGAACAAGGCATGTAACCCAAAAAGAAGGCTCCAAAGGGCACTATCACAAAATGTACAGTTGCCGAAGAGGCCACGCGTCGACATTCTACAAGGAGTCCACCAAAACAGCATGATTCGACACTACACCACAAAGCGTCCACTCCCTCCAAACCAAAATGGCCAGACAAGTCTTCTTGCACAGATCTTACACAAAGCAATCACCCAAAACTGTGCGTCTTGTCATGTTTGCCAGCCGCGCTACACAAAGTAATCGAAAAAGTGAAGGCCGCCCTTTCCTGTGACGCACACCCAGAGCACCTGATTGGCCAAAGGCCATAGTCCCATTCCCATTGGCTACCATGGTACGAAGTGCAAACTGTGCCATGTGCCTTTCGCCAATGACAGCGAGGGCCATGCCCCGTGGAAGCAGGAGGACTCCTTCTCCCTATTGGTGCTATTTCCTGTGACATACACCCTGAGAAAACCTGAGCACCTGATTGGTCAAAGGCGATAGTCTCATTTCCATTGGCCAGCATGCTGAGAAGTGCAGAATGTGGCACGTGCCTTTCTCCAAGTAACGTGAGGGCCGCGCCCCAGTAGAGCAGGAGGAGTTCTTCTTTCTATTGGTGCATTTTCCTGTGACGCACACTGAGCACAACCTGATAGGACAATCGCTGCAGTCCCATTTTCATAGGCCAGCCTGGTGAGAAGTGCCGATTGTGGCACGTGTGGGTCCCCAAGTATGTCGAGGGCTGGGGCCAAGGGAAGCAGGAGGCCCTCTTCCTATTGCTGCACACCCTAAGCATCTGATTGGACAATCCCCACAGTTCCATTTTCGTGGCCGCCACCCGCAAAATCCACGGATGTGGCTTTTGTGCTGCTTGCGGGCGTGGGTGAATAACTTGCAACCAGAGTAGGGGGACTTTGTGGTAAGGGGTGACTAGTAAAAGAGCCTCTTGTGTTTTATTTTGTTTAGATGCTTCTACAGAAACACTTTTTCGGTTTTTATTAGCTTTTGTGTTTTCTTGTGCTCACATTAGTACAGTAAACTGTTCATCGCATCCTGTAGAGGAGCAAACAAAACTGCATCTCCAATGGGTGACAACAAAATGCCATTTTCTTGGAAAAATGAAGCATTTCCACAACTAATAAGGTCATTGTTGCAGAAGAGTATTCCACGAGCGGACAAAAAAGTAGACATGCTTCTGTTGATGAGACACCTTCCTGCGTCTGGCTCAGAACAACATCCATGAGCAGGGGGCCATACTCTTTGTGGTATTATAGATGAGAAAAGCACCTTGGCGTTGGGGAAAACCATCCTCACGACATGCAGCAATCTCCTCAGTCTATATAACAAATCTAAGCAAGCCAGGTAACCCATATGCATTCCGCCGTAATGTATGACGATAACATCTACTACTGGAAAACTGACGAGGTCTTTGCAAAGTGCATGCATATAGCTGAAATTGCACTCATACACAGCGTTCCACAATGCATCCACTCCTTCCAAATCAAAAATGTTATCAAAGTGTCTTTGCAGCGCATACTTGTGCAGATCTATGACAAAGGGATCACCTACAATCAACACAATGTGTTTCGCCATGTCAGCCACCATCAGTATGCAGAGTATAATGTACAACATTTTCACCTCCCCTTCCTGTTAACCACACTACCTGATTGGCTAATCCCCACACTGCCATGGCAATTGGGAAAGGTCGTCTAAAGGGCAGATTTTGGCACATACTCCTCCCAAAGTAGCGGGAGGGCTGCACCCCTGTAAAGGAGTAGTCCGTCTTCCCTTTGCACTATCTTCTCTGCAGCTCTACTTCATTGGGTTGCGCGTAAATAGAGGCACACGCATCCAACAATCACATTGAGGCAGCGATCATCCAATACTGTCACTCCTGTACATCACTTGAAATGTGCTGCTACACATTTACAGTACAAATGTTGTACCATTCCAAAGCACATCCACTACAAAGTTCAATGAAAGTAGGCACAATTTCTCCATCCGCACACATCCACATAGCCACCCAGGATGTAGCACGTGTTATCATGAAAGTACTGTGTAATCCACTACCTTTTAGTGATAGTGGGGGCGGGGGTAAACAATATCATACTCCGTAGGGGATGCAGTCTTCCAGCGTACATGTATAAAGTTTTCTTTTTTTGACGTGCGTGCAAGCAAGTTTTTTTGTATTTTCTCTTTATATGCGTTTCTGTTTGCCTTTCCTCACATTTTTACCACATTCTGGTCAATGCTTCTTGCCCAGTGTAAAAGAAAACGCCATTGCCAATGGCGCTCAAATAAATGCCATTTCTATGGAACCACTGCATATTTTGCGACCTCATGATCTCATAGTGGGTGGAGAACATGCCAGCAGTCTGGGTAAACTCACGTATAATTCTGTTTATAGCACACCTTCCGACCTCTGGCTGGGGACAAATTACACTGTCATGGACCCATACTCATCTTGGCGTTATGCATGAGAAAAGGACCTTGGCAGTAGGAAAAATATGCATCACTGCGGTCATCAACCTCTTCAGGTGACGGATTAATCGTCCACACGGCATGTAACCCAAATGTAGACTTCCATAGTGCAGCACGACAAAGTCAACGGTCGTGACGGACGCCACATGTCTGCACAGGTGAACCATCCTGCCGAAACTGCAGTCACCCTGACAGGCCCAGAAAGTGTCCACTCCTTCAAACCCGAAATTACCAGCAACGCCTCTTTGGAGATGGAGCACAAAGGTATCACTGACGATAAGCACTCTGCGTCTCTCCATCTCGACCACCCTCACAACACAGTATTGGGACGAAATGGTACCACCTCTTCCTGTCAACCATGCCCTAAACTCCTATTGGCCTAGTTCCCACAGTTCCATTTGCCTTTCCGCCCAGCTCATAATGGCAGGATGTGCACGTGCGCTTTCCAATCTACAATGAGGGCCACGACCCACTACAGCTCACACAATACTTCTTCCCATTGCACGGTCACTTTTTGCAGCACTCCCCCATTGGGTGCTGTCAAATTTTCAAACACGCCTTCAGCAATCACATCCAAAACGTCTGCATTGCACAATGTCATTTCTATGCACCACTCCATATTTACCATTAAACACTCTCAGTGCACGTGCCTTTTCATTGCAAAGGCCCTCCACCAGAAACTTCTGCTAAATAATGCACGAAAGCAGCATCCACAAGGATCCTAAGACGCACACAGCACACCTTTGGTCATGCACACACCATTGCATCCCTTTCCACTCCCACCACAACACTATACATCCAAGCAAGCAACCATGTGGGCACCCATCATTATGCACAAACGTTACATATATAGCGGCACTTCCACCCAACTCCCCCACACCATAAAACACCCATTCACATAAACCTGTCTCACTTAGCAGACTCCACAAACATAACACAGCCTGCACCACCCCTACACAGTGACATTCACAAAGTATTGTGTCACTGGCAACCTATGCACAACAGCTGCACAACATTGGGCCTACTTCAATAAATCTGCACACAGCAGAGTAACCAACCACAAATAAGCAGCACTTCAGCCATACCCACTTTTATACTCATATTACGTACACACTGTACCCTGTGTTCACACTACACAACTTCTCACTGAACCATCTCCTGCTGCTCATAAAATACTGCACCATGTTCCAACTATCACCACAACCATGGAATGCACAATACACGCTTTGCAACTCACTTGTGGTCCTGGTTCACGTCCACATTGTGCTCCACACCCATTCTACAAATATCACCACCCTGTGCCTCATGCACTATCAAACCTGCATTGCTCCACTGGATGTGCTTGTTGCACACATTGCCTGCACCGTAATGCAACCATGCATGTCAGCATGTCACCAACTAACACTATACACATACGCACCATTGGCACCAGCACTCCTAACCAACCTCCACACCACAATGGACATGCACAGCATTAAATGCAACAGTTACCATAATGTATAAACATTATACTGTCTCCGGCGCCCCTACGCCCTTTCATTTACATACTATTGTCTTACCCACTTCCACTCAGAAGGTATTGTGCCACTGCCAACTTAACCACAAAATGTTTACAAAATTGCCCATACTGCAAGCAATGTGCACACAACACACTATCCATGCACATATAAGCTGCCCTCCAACCATACCCTCTACCATACTGACAGTATGCAAACACTACACCCAGTGTCCACACTGCGTGACTTTTCACTGCAGCATCTCCAACCACAGTGCACCGCCATGGAGCTATGCAGCAACAAATTGCAACAGTTACCATAATGTACAAACAAAACACTCTGTCCTGCTTCCCTGTGCACTTTCAATCACATACTATGGGCGTACTCACTTCCATACACAAGGTATTATGCCATTGCCAACCTACCCACATTCTGTTTGCAACACTGGCCTAAACGGCTTAAATGTGCTCCACAACCATTCCTTACATGTCACCACCGTCTGACTCATACACAATAAAAATGCATTACTGCTGTGGTTGTCCTCAAAGCCTAGGCTCTTGAGTGCATGGCCTACGGCCTTCGGCCATGCACCCAATAGTCTAGGCCTTGAGCACACCCACAGCAACATAATGCCACCATGCATGTCACTTTGTCAGCAACTACAACAATCCACTTACACACCACTGCCAGCAGCACTCCCACCCAACCTGTACACCGCCAATGGCGCTAGGCAGCAACACATTTCAACAGTTAATATAACGGCCATGTGGGCAGCTAACATTATGCACAAACATAACATACATAGGTAGCGTCACTTCACCCCAACTCCCCCACACCATAAAACACTCATTCACGAAAACAGGTCGCAATTACCAGAATCCACAAACGTACCACATCCTCCACCACCCCAAAGCACTGCCATTCACAAAGTATTGTGTCACTGCAACCTCTGCACAACAGCTTTACAACATTGGGCCTACTTCAATAAATCTGCACACAGCAGAGTAACCAACCACATATAAGCTGCACTTCAACCATACCCACTTCCATACTCACATTACGCAAACACTGCACCCTGTGGCCACACTACACAACTTCTCACTGCACCATCTCCTACCGCACACCAAATACTGTAGAATTTTGCAAATATCACCACAACCATGGAATGCACAATACATGCTTTGCATCTCACTTGTGGTGCCACACTGACAGTATGCAAACACTACACCCAGTGCCCACTCTGCGTGACTTTTCACTGCAGTATCTCCAACCACAGCGAACTGCCATGGAGCTATGTAGCAACAAAGTGCAACAGTTACCATAATGTACAAACAAAACACTCTGTCCTGCTTCCCTTTGCACTTTCAATCACATACTATGGGCCTACTCACTTCCATTCACAAAGTATGGTGCCATTGACAACCTACCCACGTTCTGTATGCAACACTGGCCGTACTGCAACCAATCTGCACACACCACACTATGCAAGCACCACCCTCTATCGAATGCAGAGTCAAACATGCGTTCCTGCGGTGGGTTTGATGCAGCCCTACGCTCTTAAGTGCATGCCCTACACCCTACGGCCATACACCCAATAAACTATTCCTACCACAGACCCACCGCACCTTCATTCACCCATGCATACCACCATGTGCCTAACTACCGCATTCCATCTGCAGCGCACAGCCACCTGCGCTCCCACCCAACCCATGTTATGTGCAATTCAGTCACCTCCTGCAATTGACCTACCACCACTCATCACGAAAAGAGGTCGCTGCAAACAGCTTGCGGCAGAAGCTATGGGACCGTTACGACAGCTGTCTCCAATCACCACACAAAGTACTCGCCTAAATATGTCACATGAATCACTTCTCACTCCCCCACCCCTTCCCTCCCTTATTGATGCCAATGCATTCCGTACAGTACATTTTCCAGACCCTTCTGCCACCGCACTGTCCTCTGATACAGCATGGCGGCTTTCCCAAAAAATGTTGACCCACACCACGCTTTCCTCCAACCAACCACCAGTCGTGTCCAAACTTCTCCGACAGCACGCCGTACCGCCAGCCAATGACACATATGTCCGCATAGCCGGTCGGATTTCCACCATACACACAAACGAACGCTTTCTGACCCAAGCCCCCGCTCCTGCTGCAAATTTGCTCAAAATCCGTCAAGCCATTTGGTCTGTGGCTGTGCGCAAAGTTTTTCCCCATTGTCTATGGAGAAATAAAAATGGTCTGACCCTCCCTATAACTTTGCCCCCCCCCCCCGGCACGAAACCTCAACCATCTCGGCGAAAAGATTCAGAGCCAGCCCTATACTTTTTTGCAAAGTTTGGTGAGGATTCGTCCAGGGGGTGCGACGTTACAAGCTTCCGAAAAAGTGCTCTTCCTATGAGTTTTGCGCCAATGTCCCTTCAAAACTACATTGTTTATTTAAGACGATGATGGAACTCTTCATGAGCCAATACATGGTAAGTCAGAGGTTATCCTTCCCAGGTTTTTTTTCCAGAGTATTTGTGTGCAGATTATACAGATGTGGGCAAGCATGCTCCTCTGCAATACCCCAGTACCAACACTATTCTGAGCTGTACAGTTTCCACCATTTTTGAACCTCTTAACTTCCTCCTTTTCACTGTGGCCCATTAAGGAATCCACAGTAGTCCAGCCGAGATGTCCATGTCTTTCAAAATCCTCCAACACTTTCCCTACTCCACGTGTTCAAAGACAGTAGAAGGCACCATAAAAGCGTCAACATGTTTAGATTGTATTTATACAAATAGAGTGGGATCCCGTGCCATCCTGAACTCTTTTTTACATTCTGAGCTGTACGTGCTAATAATACTACAATTAAATCTAAACTAAGACATTGACCCTCATAGCACTGGTCAATCTTTTCTCTTTCCAAGCACTGCCTGGTTCAACGTCCTTCTGGTTGCACATGTGCATAAATCAATATACATTGATCTACCCACAACCGGACAGAGCTAGGAGTTTCAAGTTAGTCATTAATGCTGCCTTGATTTATCAATGTCCAGCATTAACCCAGAGTCTCTTCTTTCAAGACAAGTGCAACATCCTCACAATGTTGTGGTCTCTCTTGCACCTCTTTTGCGTCCCATGTATACCGTTTCATTTTCTCAACTGCTTCACTGCTAAAGCTGCCAATGTTACTGACATCTTGATAGCCAAACTTCCCCAGTGGCAACCTTGACTAGCTGTGGCTCTTGAATAATAATAGAACATAGCCATATGACCATAATACCTCTGTTCTGTGGCCCATGTCTCTTTAAAAATATAATATATTTAGCAATAAATCTCAATTTTCAAATCTCCACTTTCAAATTTAGAAGTCAATTGGCTCCATTCCAAGGTAAACACGTGAGTTCCACCCCCTCTTTACAATCTGATGTCAAATGTTCACCCCAGAACTGGGGGGCCCTACGCTTTCTAATTCATTCTTAGTGCATACAAGGTGTTGCTTGAGCTTTTCATCTATTAGTCAATGGGTTATTTTGGAAGGAATTGAACATTTGTCTATTACTATTGTCTTAGTCAGTGAATCTAGAGCTGCCCCTTCCAAAGGAAAATCCTGCTGTCAACCATTGACATTATTGTAGCGAGAGTAGCATATGCATTTATCAAATATACACCACTTGGAATGCTTGTGAAGAGGATTCAGAAAATGTCACATGATTACCATAGAATTTTTGACTGTGAAGACTATAATATAATAGTGTCAAATGTTGTGATTGGTCTTATCTATGTGTGACATTGATCTTGGAGTTGAGGATGTGATGCATTCGTTATTGTGTGATGTGAAGGGTCCGAAATGAAAGTCGGACACAATTTAGACATGGTTTTGGCTAAAGACTTTTATTGATAAAACAAAAGAGGTTGGGAAAATGCCTTGCTGTCCCTGTACTATAGGTGTTTCCCTACCTAACTCAAAACTAAGAATCTGTCAGTGTCAGAATATCCAAAACAAAACAGTTCTGTGTCCAAAGTACTATTATGACCCTCACATTCTAATGAAATAAATCTTAAGGTGAAAAGGATAATGTCTTTGGCCTTCAGTGGTTCAAACGTGTTAAAAAAAAGCATTGTGGGTTAATTTACATTGGCCCTCATTACGACCCAGGCGGAGATCCATGGTGCAATTTGCACCATGGACCATGGCGCAGAGCTGCCAACTCCGCCATGGGGGTTGGCGGACTTACCGCCCCATTCCGACCTTGGCGGGGCGGTAAGTCCCCATTCACCCTTCCCCATTCCCATTTTTGCCCCATAGGGTATAATGGGAGTGGGGAAGGCGTTAATTACGCCACCGTAAATTACGGTGGCGTAATTAACAAGAGGTCCCGTAGCGCCATGGATTTTTCCGCCCGGAAAATCCGGGCGTAAAAATCACCATGGCGCTACGGAAAGTCGGAATCTGGCGGAGAGGTTCGCCATGCATTACGCTGGCGTAAACCCCTCTCCGCCAGGGTCGTAATGAGGGCCATTGTCTGCTAAGGATTCCCTTCTGAGGCACACATGCTTTTAACTTCTTACTTCCCTTATCAACAAATGATGTTCTCTCTTTTCTGACTTGGATTGTTCAATGTTTAACATGCTGTGTGTTTGCCAATATGCCCCAGTGTTCCCTCATCCCAGCATGGATTCACTGGCTGTTCATGGCGTCTCCTATTCTATCTGCAGGTTGCAGATGACAGCAGCTGGATTCTCCTTTGCGCTGCTGGGCTTTCGGTTTCCACGTCTCTCGTGGCTCTTGCTGGGCTTCACCGCTCCCCGTGGCTCTCCGATAAGCTTCTCTTAGCATTTTTCCACCGGCAAATGCCCAGGAGCACTGCTCTTGCTTCTGGCATTCCCATGTGAAATCTTCGTTGTGTCGTCCTCTACTGCACACTGTATGAGCTGGTTGGCCCCAACGTGCTTCTTTTGATTCTTCCGCCATTCGAAGAGCTGCAGCCCGCTCCGACCAGCTGTCTGCCATTTCTCCTCTTGGATTTCTTTTAAACGTTCCATGCTCAGTTTTATGCTCACAACAACCAAAGTGTTTCTGGGAATAGAAGTTAACGTGTCCTGAGGGTGCATCAATGTTTGAAAGTTGATCAGAAGAACTGTTTGAGGGAAATTCAGCATTCTCCTGTGAGGCAGTAGCAAAATAACCACAATATGCCATTAGGGTGGTCTGTATGGAAGATTCATCCTGCAAGGGAAAAGGCGGAAACCATGTCTCATCCATATACCATTGTCTTCCCCCCATGTGATCCTCCCTCATATACTCACCCCCAGGGTCAGGATCAGGTAACGGCTACCGTCCCCTGGCTACATGGGGGGAGGTCAACGCCTGCAAGGGAGTGATGATACCATTGGATTCATTACATACACTTCCTCTAATGCTGCTGGTTCTCTCAGGGAAACTATTGGGAAAAGGGAAAGGAAGTCTACGTTACACTGTTCTCTTCCTTTTCGGTGTTCACTTTGAAGCAATAGGGCTGAAGATCTAAGAAACAGCAAATGACCCATGCATTGGTGTCTTTACAGAGGCTCATCCATGTTAATTGAGAGTGATCTGTAATCAGTCTAAATTTACGGCCAGTAAGAAAGTATTTAAAATATGAAACTGCCCATTTTATTGCCAAGGCCTTCAGTTCAGTAGTGGCATAGTTTTCCTGGGGGAATAACTTTCTACCAATGCAAATAATGGGGTGTTCTATACCATCATGATCTTGTGAGAGAACTTCCCCAAACCCAACATGTGAAGCGTTTGAAGAATTAATTCCTTTTTGAAATCTGCCACCTTCAACACGGGTTCACTACACAGAATGTTTTTAAGTTTGTCAAAAACAGTTGGTTTTCCTCCCTCCACTCATCTTTTGGAGTTCTGCATCTTTAAGCTTGTCTGTGCTGTGAGACCAGATGTAATGGATGAATAATTGGTAATAATTTGTCTGTAGAACCCCACTAAGCGCAGCGCTTAGATCTTTCTTTGTTTTAGGAATTATAGTAGATTTGACTGATTTCACCTTTTCATCATGGGGTTGTACCAGTTCATTGCCAAAAGAAATCATAGATACTTGACTGCTGACTGTGCCAAGCAACATTTCTTTGGATTTCCTGCGAGTCCAGTTTTTCTCAATGCCCTGGTGACTAAATATAAATGGTTTAAATGCTCCTTCCATGTTTTTACTGTGGATTATGATGTTGTCAATATAAGCCCCACAGAAGGAAGCGTAAGGTCAGAGGACTTGGTCCATCAACCTTTGAAAGGTAGCTGCGGCCCGTGTAGTCCAAAAGGTAATAACTTGAACTGAAACAGTTCAATGGAGGTGTAAAAAAGAAAAATTCCTTGTCCTCTGGGTTAACTGGGACTTGCCTGCATCCCTTTGTCAGATCAATCATGGCAAGGTAAACTGTGTCTCCCAATTGATCAATTAAGTCATCTATCCTTGGCATGGGTTAGCTATCAAATTAGGAGACCGTGTTTACCTTTCTGAAATCAATGCAGAATCTCCACAATCGATCTGGCTTGGCAACACGTACAATCAGAAAGGACCAAGGGCTTTGGGATGGTCCAATAATATTCGCTCTTAACATATTTTCCACCTCCTCTATAATCCCCTACATTTTGGACTCCGGTATCTGGTAGGATTTTAAATGGACCCCCTTCCCTGGGGGTGTACGGATGTAATGTTTCTGGTTCCACTTTGAAAACATCAGGGAATTGCTCTAGAAAATCTAACAGATCATCCATTTGGTTTAAAGCCAGGTCAGAAGCAATAAAGTTCTTATTATTTGATTCTTCAACTAGTAGACTAATTAATACAACTGTGGTATTTTCAGCTGGGTCTTCTCTCCACTCCTTGAGGAGATTTATATGATAATTGTATGTTTTGATTCTTTGGTCAGGTTGGGATACTCGATAATCGTAAGGCTCAGTTTGTTCTATCACTTCATAAGGACCATTTCAATTAGACAACAACTTATTTTCGCAAGATGGAAGAAGCACAAGAACCTTTTGTCTGATGGAAACAGATCTGAGTAAGGCTTTTTTCATGGTAGGTTTTCTGACTGTCATATCAATCCACAGGGTATTTTAATGTACAGAAGTGTTGGGTGGGTTGGGCACACTGACAAGTTGGTCAAAGGGGATTCTATTGTGATCACCTTTGCTAATCAGTCTTTACATAACTATCTGGTAAGGTAAATTATAATCTTTCTAGGGGCCTTAAACCAAATGGCCAACCCCTACATAGCAAACTTGTTCCACTGGCCTTTTTTACCTGCCGTTTGGGAGACATCTCAGATCTTGCTACTCATCGTCTTCTATTGGCAGGGTAGTCACAAAGGGCCCTGGAAGAGGTAGTTCTGTTTTGCCCTATCCAAATAATTGTCCTTTTTCGAAGATTAAGGGTGGACATTCAGCATTGAGGAGTGTGATTAATCAGGTTGGGAATGTGGTGGTACCCGTCTCAAATCGTTTTGAAATTATATCTACCATTGAGGAGACTGATTTATGCGTTGGTCCCCCATCTCCTTCCTTGACCACCGTAGGTATAGAGGTGGGGGATTATGCTCCTCTCTTGGACACAGTGGGGAATGGGATACAGAGTCCAAATTCAACCTCATTTTCTATCATGGAACATAGCTGGTGCTAAGGCCATGTTTTTAAATCCTCTCATTTTGGCTTCGATGCAAAGGTATGAGGTGTTTTTATTTCAGGAAACATGACTAGTAGAGTCCCACTTATTGGATGTGTATGTGTTTTATGCTGTCCCCGCAAGTAAGAACAACAGGGGGATGGCCTTATTGATAAAGGCCTCTATTGATTTCAGATTGATGGGGTTTGACACTAATTATGATTGGTTGCAAAATTATTACACTGTTCTTTGCGAAATGGTGAATTAATGGTAATCTTACATTTTTCTAACAGTCCGCATAAAGCGGATATATATAGATTGTGCACTTTCAAAGTTTTCATGGAGGAACATGTTTTATCAGAGTTGAACTCCATGCTCTTTCGGAGGGGGGGGGGGTGTGATTTCAATGTGAACGTTGGAAATGGCCTCCCAAGAGATTTGTTTGATTTACATGAAAAATCAGTCTTGGAAATTGCACAACCATAGATGCAGGACACCCGGGATTTTGTGCAAAGGATTTACAATTTCTTTCTTGGCTTGAATGGGGACTGCACACTGTGAATGGATGACAGACATCCCTGGCCTCCCTACATTTAGGAATCACCAAGGTTCTTCCGCCATCAACTGTTTCTGTCTTTCTGTCAGACATTAGGATCAGATTCAGGGGTTTCAAGGGATGGGAGATCCCTGTAACGACCATTGCCCAATCAGCCTGACGCTCAGAGGGCCATTTCGTGTCCACGGAGGGTTGATCAATGATCATTAAGATTTAGCTGAGGTCAACCCGGCCAGCAAAGGAAGAATAAAATGGGCAAGAGTTGAGGCTAAATTACATCATTTTGTGTTGATAGAGAAGCAACCATTAATTTTGAATATCTTAGAGTGTTGCTCACTCGCTTGGGATGTAGCCTCTAATTTTGTTGAGCTCATGATGGCCTTCTCTGCTTGTTTTCAGCACAACTTTAAGGACAGAAAGTCCACTAATAAGAGATGGTTCAATGAAGCATGTGTGGAGCACAAGAGACTACTTTTTGAAGCTCTGATAATTACTCAGGCTACAGCCCATTATCGCGACACTGCATGGGTGGAAATCTGAGCTTGAAGATGTAGCATGGGGTGAATTGTTGGAGGCAGTTTCTTCAAACAACCCTAACAACTGGGAATTTGTGTCTGAATTTGTGTCTGAGGGACACCTTATAAAAGAATGAGATTGGCCCAGGAATCTTATGTAGATGCCAGAGCTTGGATTGATCACTGTCAAGGTCTTGCAGAGGTACCTGAAGAGACTGAGCTAACACCCAGTTTGATCTTCACCTTGAAGGATGTTGTTATTGCGATTGGGAAGCAAGCCCATAATCGTGCGCCAGGTCTTAATGCTATTCCAGCTGACCTTCATCAAGATCTTATAGATCTTTGGTCTCTGATGCTAACCATCGTCTTTAATGCTATCTAGGAATCTGGAATGTTCTGCTTTCTTGAAAGCACAATTATTTTCCCTATTTTTAAAAAGGGTGGTTATGCTAGCCTACTATCTTATAGGTCCATTTCACTGTGGATACTTCTTTTAAAATCTTTGGCAGAGTTTTTCTGGGCGATCTTGAGGCCAGGATTACAGACAAGTCCATTCTATTGGATATGCATTTTTGATTTAGGCAGGGGTTGGGCACAGCCAACCAGGCCCTTAATTTGTACTTGATTGTTGCACACTCAGTTTTCATCAAGGGAGAAGCTATCTTCCTGACCTTCATACGCATGAGCACGGCCTTTAATAAAGTGAATAGGGTGAAATTGTGGGGTGTGTTCGGGTCCATGAATTGTCCAGGGGAGATTTTGTCTATAGTCCTGGCAATTCACAGGGAGAATCAGGCCTGTGTTCGCTATGTTGAGCAGGGAAATGCCCGGACTCCTTTGAACCTGAGGGTTCACTAGGGCTGCGTTGTGGCTCTGGTTTTGTTTATGTTGCACATTAACAGATTGCATGAGGCTCTGGTGAACCCCTGGGCTGACTATCCAAGGGTGTGCGGAAAGGCTTTTCCAATCTGGGCCTACGCTAATGATACTGTTCTTATTGCCCAAAATCCTAATGCTTTGCAAAAATTGGGTCTATACAGAATGTATGAATGACATGGATCTTAAGATTTATATTTCTAAGTCTGGTGTGGTGGTCTATGTGAAGGGCAGAAAGGCGGTCAAGATGAACCCGATGTTATGTGATCGGCAATTCCAAGGGTTCAGGAATTTGACTATCTGGGGATTCGATTTCCTTCCACAGTAACAGGCTTAGCTCACATACAGAAACAGAAAATCAAGATGAGCCAATCTTTTGGGGGCCTGTCAGGCATTATGGCCATGTGCCAAGGCCAACCTCTTGGCATGATTATGAAGGTCTATAAGGCCTTTCCAATCTTGGCCTACGCTAATGATACTGTTCTTTTTGCCCAAAATCCTAATGGTTTGCAAAAATTGGGTCTATACAGAATGTATGAATGACATGGATCTTAAGATTTATATTTCTAAGTCTGCTGTGGTGGTCTATGTGAAGGGCAGAAAGGCGATCAAGAGGCCACCAGGGGGCGCGCAGGCAATGGCTGCCTGACCGTACTGCTCTCCCCGAAGCCAGGCGTCTAGAGGGAATTGAGCCCCCCCGAGACCTCCCTGGCGGGCCCAACGCAGTGATTGGGACGGGTGAACCCTCTGGGCACCCCATGAGAGCAGGAGCGGAGTCCGATGACCCCAGGGTTCCCGAGATCGGGACCAGCAGGAGAAGGCGCGGCCTGGGCGGCCCCGACACCAGAGGAGAGACGAGGCCTTCCCGCACTGGCAAGAGACCGGAGGCACTGCGAGCCCGGCAGCGGTTCGGGAGACGGGCCCCCTTCCCCCCTCCCCCTGCCCGTCCGGATCAGAGAGGCGACGGAGCAACGCCCCTGGCCCGGGAGACCGTCCCAGAGTGCTCGCGATCGGAACCGCTCGAGCGAAGTGGGCCTGCGTGCAGATGCCCCCCACCCCCATCAGGAGTCCCCGAGGCAGGCTGCCGCGGCCCTCGGAGCCCCGGAGGAAGGAGGTGAGGAGAGAGAGCGGCGGTGACACGGGGAGTCCCGGACCCGCTCCCCCTCTGGCGCGGGTGGGGAGATCCCCCGCACGCCCTGATTAAGCGTGGGGGGGCCCCCAGACCGTGTCGGCCCCGGCCAGGAGGGTCCAGTGTTGGGCATCCCGCCCCCCCCAATGGCAGAAGCACCGTCGCCAGAACTGGGGGTAGTTGGGGTGTGAGGCCCCTACCCATTGTTGGTGGGGCTTGTGCCCGCCCCCCCCACACCACGAGAGCCTTTAGGCTGGGCGCCGGGGTTACAGTGCCCTCCGCCCCCGCCAGCCCAGGCCACACACGACACCCTCCCACGGGGCGGCCAGGAGAAGCCCCGGACCATTGTGGCAGACTTTGATCGGGGTGTGAGGCCCCCCCCACGGACAGAAGCACCATCGCCAGAACTGGGGGTAGTTGGGGTGTGAGGCCCCTACCCATTGTTGGTGGGGCGTGTGCCCGCCCCCCCACACCACGAGAGCCTTCAGGCTGGGCGTCGGGGTCACAGTGCCCTCCACCCCCGCCGGCCCAGGCCACACCCGACACCCTCCCACGGGGCGGCCAGGAGAAGCCCCGGACCACTGTGGCAGACTTCGAGCGGGGTGTGAGGCCCTCACCCAGGGATTGGTGGGGTGTGTGCCCGCCCCCCCAAGAAAATATTAGCCCCCAAGAAACAGCTAAGAATCATCCGATTCGCGAGTGGGTGGCCTCGCTTGGCCTCCCCCCCTTGCACCCGCCCCCCTGGGGCGCGCTGGGAGGTAAACCGAGTACTGACCCGGAGTGGGCCCCCCGCCCTCCGCCAGGGCGGCGGGGGTCGATACGGCGAGGTGCAGGTAAACACCAGATGAACTGGCGAGAAGCCTTACAGGGATACCGCTTCCAGGAGACCCCCAGAGGTAACAAGGGTACGAACCCCAAAGGAACTATGGCCCAATCCAAGGACGCGGCTCCCTCCTCGGCAGCAATGGAGAGAGGCTTTGCCTCGATCTTGCAGGAAATCAGGGACATGCGCTCCAATATAGCCCAGAAGTTTGAGAAAATGGACCAGAGGGTGGACAAGGTTGAGGATAGACTATTACAAGTGGAGGCCAACTAATCTTCATCAGCAGCCCAGGACATACAACTATGTATGAGGCTGGAGGCCCTGGAGAAGACGGACGAGGAAATTGCCCAACAGTTGGACCATTTCGAAAACAGGGAGAGGCGGAACAACCTCAGAATCTTCGGGGTACCTGATGCGGAGGGGGAGACGGAGAGGGACGTAACCCGAGTAGTGAGGGACATCATCACCCTTCTATTCGCAGAGGAGATGACAACCGAGCTCACATTTGACAGAGTGCATAGGGCAGGGGGCAGAGCGGGGGCCCCCCGGTCAATTTTGGTCCGGTTCCACTATTACTCGGAGAAGACAAAGGTGCTGGAGGAGGCCTGAAAGACCAGAGAAATCACCTACAATAATGCCCAGGTCTCAATATATCAGGATCTCTCCGCCTACACGCTGGCCAAGCGCAGAATGTGCCGACGCCTTACGCTACTGCTCAAAGAAAAGGGCGTGCGCTATAGATGGGGCTACCCCTTCTCCCTGAATTTTGAATACATGGGCCAACGCTCTACCCTGATCACGGAAGAAGACATTCGGGGAGCTATTCAAGAGTACACGGTGGACCCGTACCCCCGGAGGGGACCGGTGGGACCAGAGAACTTCAGAACAAATAGCCCCGGCCCGTCCAGAGAGAGGAGACGGCGAACCGGTGCAAGGAAATTTAAAAAAATGATAGGTATATGGTGGGAGACACTAGTCTCCACTATTTCTATTGCTGTTTGACATGACCTGATTCATCTCCTCTTGTTGCGCCAAGCCATCCACCATATTGAATTATCTATGGATTATCTAGGATTTTATTAATCTTCTTTAACTGTGTACTGAAAGTTGTTAGAAATATCAAAGTCTCATCTAATAATTTCAGAGCAGATCCACCCTGATTCATTTTTCAAATTTATCATATGCATTTTCAATCACGTTTTAAGGATATGCCCTCATAACCTATTGGCTACGTGTGTACTCTGAGGAAACCTTCATCATGTGAGCAATTACACCTAACTCTAAGGAATTCCCCACAGGGGATAATTCATTGCAGTGGCTCTAGGGATGGATCTGAGCATGAAGGATAGAGTTAGTACTAGTTGTTTTTCCTAAATAACTCTGTAATCTGTTAGTATTCATATATAATTTTGCATCCATAAATGTTCTACACTGATGACTCATTTTCACAATTAAGTACAAATTTGATTATTTAATGTTAAGTCGTTCAATGAATTCATCCTCATTTCATGCTAGAAATAGGTTGTAAATCTAACATAACCCATAATATAATATTGTTTTTGTACTTCAATTTCTCAAGTGTCCAAGCATGCTCCTCCTCCCACCAGCCCAGAGTTAAATTGGCATAAGAAAGGGCTACCGGACTTCCCCTATTTGTACCTCTACATTTAATAAATAGCTCATTATTACCGGGAAAAATCATTGTTCTTCAAATAAAGATTCTACCATTCGATAAGCATGGCTGAAAGATGTAAAATATTGATTGGCCTGAGCTTCAGAACCATATTTAACAATTGAAATCCATCATGATTAATACTAGTACAGTTATGCTACATCCATTGAAACTAGAATGCAATCTTCCTTCCAGCTGATAACTTCAATCTTTGAGAAGAAAATCATTAGTATCTTAATAAGTATTAATTTAGAGCCATTACAAAATCAAACAGGCGGTGATCAAGACATTACAAAACATTCTCTGAGGGAAACCATTGGCTAAGACAATAGGTATGGCTGTTAGGTGTACACTGTTTTTATGATGTTGAGCTTCTAAAAAGATTGCTGGAGTTATAAGATAATGAACTGTCATACATGCACATGTCTCCTATTTACTAGACCCAAATCCAACAATTTTGTAAGATAGTTGTCCAATTCTGCTTTCATTGTTCATTGTTAGTGTAGGGTTATAGGGTTAATCCCCCATTCCAAGGGCTGGAACGGTGGTAACAGCCCAGCACCCCAAGTTATCAGCTCGAGTGAAGTGAAGGCAAATAACGTGGGCACTAGGCCGTTAACCCTGTTCCCGCCCTTGGAACAGGGGATTAAGGCTATTAGCACCTCAGTTTGCCAAAGAGTTAACACAGGGTGTTAAAAAAACTATTTTCCTTCGTTCAATGGGACACGCGCAGCGTCCCATTGAACAAAGGAAGATACTTTTCCAAGATGGCTGCCATGGTAAGGGAAGTGGGACTCCACACAGAGCCCCTCTTCCCTTTCCATTGCGTCCTGCTGGAGTGGAGAGGAAGGAGAGGAAGGGGCACCTGCGGCAGGGCCACATAAATAAGGTAAGTGGGGGGTCAGAAGGGGCACAAAAATAAAAAACAGGACATGGGTGGGGGGAATATGGCGGTGCGTAGGGCCGGCCATCAGGTGGGATGGAACACAAGCTTTCACTGATGGTTCAAGTTTGTGTTCCTATCCGCCTGATTGGCTGGCTTCCTCGCCAGGGTGCTAATAACCTTTTAATAACAGTGTGTAGGACTCAATTTATGTTTACACCTGCTTCCTTGGTGAAAACAACAACCTGGAGATATTCCATGATTTAGTGGTAAAGGACATTTTTGCTTTGAGGGATAAGGACCGCCGCAGGAGATGTCCTAAGGAGTCCCCTGCCACTCTAAAACTTGAGGAAAACCATCTCAGGTTCCGGAAGCACCACAAGAGCTTCCTCTTTGCTTCTGCCTTCACCCCCCCCCGCCCCTGCTGATCTGTTCTCTCTTGGCACCGTGCATCGGGACACCCTCTGTCCTCTGGTCCCAGGTTCCTGCTCATCCTACCGCACTGCCTCTGGGCCACACCTTGCACTGGGGTTTGTATCTGTACCCATACAGCTCCCCCTTTTTTCCCTCCTGCATTTATCAGACCCACCTTGTCTGCTGCCTTAAACCTAGCACTTGCCACTTGGCTGCACTACCACTGTTGCTGGTTTTATTATTTATTTATTTTATTAGTATTTATCCTGTTTCTCCTTTGCTCTGCACTTTCCACTTCTCCCACTTTCCATGCACTTTTCCCCTCCTCCTCTCCCATGCACTTGCACGTTCTCAATCTCATTGGGCCTAGTAAAATCGTTGGTATTGTTCTCCCCAGTTCCCCTCCCTTGCCTTGTTGCGCTCTGAAACACCTGTGTATGAGCGCAATATAAATAAAATATCATATCATCATAATGATATATCACTCTGAGAAACTTTAAATACTTTAAGGTCAGATTCATACATTGTAATTAAAGGCTCTGATAAATGGATAGAGACATGGTTATTTTTAACATCCATGATTAAGTCAAGGAAGATTATAGAGAATTTTCTTCTAAAACCACTGGGTTCAGTGAAATATGTGTGTATACCAAATGCAACTCCTGATATATTGTACTGCCATTATTCGTTTCCTAAGGCTGACAGTTCTAAATAGTAGGATCATCCACTATTTTCTAGTCTTAATTAGTTTTGTATGGGTTTAATATTCAGACCAGTGGCTGACCTTTCAGAATTAGCAAAATGTTTTAATTTTCATGTGAAAAATGTGGCAGTCATTGTAAGTTTGGGCCAGGTCAAAATTGTTACTTGGAAAAAAGCTGAATCCTTTTTTCAAAACATTTTCCTCATTCTCTTCCAGTGCACATGATGACAAATGAAGGACCTGAAAACCATCTAAATCTGTCACTTCCGCCCTCCTCCCAGTGCCTGTGACAGTCCCTTGAAATGTTGCTTGTCCTTTAACCCTGACTGCCACATCTTATTTTTCTCCTTGTCCTCGTGATCTTCCTCTTCCTTCGACTCTTTGGTTCTATTTCTCATCTTGATGTCACAGTTCCATATCTTTTTTATTATTAAGCAAATAAGTGCTGTTCGCGTTAGAGGATTCTTGCTTCCTGAAGTCTTGTTTGCTGCTTTCGGGATATCTATTTTAGCATATAGTCAAATATTGGTACATAGGTATATATACACATCCAGCTGATAAATCCATTTCATCACATAGGGATTGATCGTGTTTTCATGGTTTGATTTCCTGCTCGTAATTGTGCAAGTTTGTGGTCACTCTGTCTTTCATGTTTTTACCCCTGTTGTGGTTGTCCCTGAAGAGATTCTCTCTAAAGATGTAATTTGCTCTGTGACCTTGGCACAATCATTGGCATTCACTCATTTGGCATTTCAGGGTTGGGATCATCGTAAAAAGACATCAGCATAATGCTGGAACAAGATGGCCTCCCACCACACGCTGATTCCCTTTTTCTTTAGCTTTACAAAAATCAACATCTCTTTTTTTAGTCCTTTAGCAATCATCGGAATCATGTCCATCTTTGAATTTGACATTAATGGTTCATCAAGCAATGCATGAGCCGATGCCTCTCTTGCGGCATCTTGGTTATCTGCAACTAAGTTTCTAAACAGCAAAACCCTACCTCCTGTATTTCTCCTTATTTGGCACTTTTTAAAAAAATAATTATTGTGCAATTTTGGTTAGTATAAACCTTATACACATTTAGTCCATACATAATAAAAATACTTATGCATAAACTGCATGAATAAAATGAAATATCTAAATAAAAGGAATAAAACACGTAAATGATTAGACAATTCCATAAAATAATTCATAATCCTATTCAAAACCATAGGATGAGGTTGCCCATGGCTTCCTCAAAATTTCAATTACTACTTATGTTCAAATCCCCCATATGTATAACCAACTAACCCCCCAGTTTCCCTGAATCACATACCTCTGCAAATCTGAGAAAGTTAAGGTCTTAGCATATCCCAGTTCACTCCATTATCCTATTTATTCAGGGTTTGTCACCCTTCCTGAGCTTTGAGAAGATCATCGCTGCCATGATCACCAGTGATTCGGGCCACATGATGGTGCTCCAAAATTGATCACCCACCCTCTGGAGGGAGTCAACTATAAACTGTGAATAACCCTTTTCATAAGCACCCTATATCTTTCAGCACTGGGTCAGCACATGACGCGCCATTTCGATCTCCAGCCCACATAGTCGACAAACACGATTTTCACACAGGATCTTTTTCCACCTCCCTGTGTTCTCCAAAGTTGATAAAACATTCATCCCCAAATGGATAATACATTTACAAATTGTCTTTTGGCAACATTTAGTCAAATAGCTACGAGGAAGGACACCACTTATTGACTGTTTGTAATGCTGCATAGATTGGTTTAGTCGTCAATCGATCCAGATTATTACAAACCTCTAGCAGTTTCGTTCTCTTTTTTTAAAACCATCATCCAATTTAGGAGAACCATCAGATCTTGCAGTTTTTTTTTTTTAATTTTTTTTTATTAGCATTTTCATAATATAACAAAAGGGCGCAAAACATTTTCACAAATTGTGCAAGTAACAGGCCCAAACCCCCCCCCCTCGCCCACCCCAAACGCACCCGCCCCCCCCACCCCCAAAAAGGGAAAAACCAAAAAACTTAGTTCTCATAGAAACGTTTTGCTGGGGAGCCGCTATGTAAGCTCCGAAAGTCTGGAGCTCTAGGAAGAGCGAGAGCGTTGACTATTAGAATGGCTGATGAACTACCATCGTCCCCCGGGCCAAGGGCCCTGTCCACTCCTTGTCCCCTCTGAGGATCAATGCACATCCCAGCCCCATGTCTGCTGTGCCCCGTACCAGTTTGCATGGAAAGAGCCCAAGTCATTGTTCATCATTGCCGTCAGTTTATCCATCAGGTACATGTTTTTTACCTTTTTTAGCCAGTCCTCCTTCGATGGGGTCTCCAGGCTCTTCCATTTCTGGGCCAGTGCAACCCTTCCCGCCCTTAACATTGTCTCCCACATCCTAGGGTATTGGGGTATGTCCGTGTCCTCCGGGGGGAGGCCCAGCAGCATTGTCAGGGGGTTCTGGGGGAGAAGCTCATCAGAAACTTCGGCGATCCAGCCCCTCACCTTCTCCCAGTATGCCTGGGCTTTCGGGCAGTGCCACCACATGTGCCCTCTCGTACCGACCTGGTCACATCCCCTTGGGCATGCGGGGGACACTCCCGTGTACATTTTAGCCAACTTCACTGGATCTCTGTGCCACCCCTGCAAGATCTTGAAGTTGTGTTCCATGTCCGCCGTGAATAAGTTCCCATGGATAAATATTCTCGACCAGGCGTCCTCCGAGATCTCATCCCCCACTAAGTCATTCCAGAACGAGCGGAACCCCCTTCTCTCCCCTAGGTTAACCATGTTCAGTAGCTTGTACATCCCCGATACCGCACCTTCCTGGAGGTTGCCGAGTCCAGTAGTTTCTCGAAGGGGGTCAGCAGTCTTTTCAGGTTCTGGCCCCAGGCCTGGTCACATAGAATTCCCTTCAAGCGGATGTATTCAAATATGGAGAGGGACCCCTGACCGAGGGCGTCCCTCAGTTCCTCATATGGCCGGAATTCTCCTTCCCTGAACATCTGCCCCGCCCTGAACATCTGCCCCGCCCACTCCATTCCCAAGTCAGACCACGACAGGGCATTGCGGAACCCCCTGCTTCCCAATTTGAGGGGGTGACCCCAAAGGGAGGACATCGGTGATGGCCACGATGTTAGGTGTGCCGTCTGGGGGCCCTCCCTCCAGATCGTCCAGAGGACTCCCAGGGTTGGGTGGGATTTGAGTCTGTTCGGAATAAACTTGCTAGGGGCCCAAAGGAGGTCTCGAATCTTCAGTGGGTGAGCGTCAATGTCCTCCAGGTATGACCAGTAAGTGCCCATCCCCTCTTTCATGTTTTCTAGGAGGACGCATAGCTGGGCGGCCCGGAAGTAGAGTTGAAAGTCTGGTAACCCAAACCCTCCCTCCTCCCTCGGTAAGGTCAGGACCCTATTGGCAGTTCTCGGGGTCTTACCCTGCCATATGAACTCCCGCACCGCATTCTGAAGGACTCTGAAGGTCCGGTCAGGCACTACAGATGGGAGGGCGGTGAAAAGATATAGTAGTCGCGGGAGAATGTTCATTTTCACCGCCGTCATGCGGCCGTACCAAGACAGAATCATCGACCTCCACCTCCTCAAATCTGCAGTGATTCCTGACACAAAGGGGTCATAGTTAGCAGGGGCTAGATTGGTTAGGTCCCGAGTGAGGAGGACTCCCAGGTATTGAATGGAGGCCTTCCCCACCGTTATTCCTTCCAGGCTGGCGAGAGCGTCCAAGCCCGGGTCCCGGGTTCTCATAGGGAGCAGGACTGATTTGGACGCATTGATCCTGAGACCAGAGAAACGCCCGAAGGTGGCCATCAGGGAGAAGAGCGGGGGGAGCGAGGATCTCGGGTCTACTAAGTAAGCCAGGATGTCATCTGCAAACAGGGAGAGCTTAAATTCCACCTCCCCCCTCTTAATCCCCTTAATCTCTGAGTGAGCTCTGACTGCTATGGCTAGGGGTTCCATGGAGAGGACATAGATTAGAGGGGAGAGTGGGCATCCCTGTCTTGTCCCCCGCGACAGGGGGAAGGGCTCTGACAACCCGCCATTGACCTGGACCCTGGCCCTAGGGGCCCTGTATAAAGCCGCCACCCAGTCCCTGATGTGTGGACCAAAGCCCATTTTGTGGAGGGTAAGTTCCATGAATCTCCACTCCACCCTATCGAACGCCTTTTCCGAATCTAGGGACAGGACGCTCGCATCCAAGTCTGACCTCTGGGCATAGTGCATCAGGCCTATAGTCTTCCGGATGTTGTCTGAGCCCTGTCTTCCCCTAATGAATCCTACCTGGTCGCCGTGGACCAGCTTCAGCAAAACCCCCTCCAACCGTCCCCCAAGTACCTTGGCCAAAATCTTCACATCAACATTCAACTGGGAGATGGGTCGGTAGGAGGAGCAATCCCTAGGGTCCCTGCCGTCCTTGGGGAGCACCACAATAATTGCCTCCATCATGGAGTCCGGAAGGGACCCCCCCTCCAGCACCGCGTTGAACACTTTTACCAAGTGGGGGAAAGGGTCGAGCGGAACCTTTTGTAAAAGTAGACCGAGTACCCGTCCTCGCCCGGGGAAGTGCCCACCTTCATCCCTCCAATCGCGCGCTCTACCTCGTCCTCGGTCACCGGGCCCTCCAACCCCTCCGCCATCTCCCTGGTCAGGGCCGGGATCTGGATTGAATTCAGGAACCCCACCATCTCCATCTCCTCCCCATTGTACTCGGACGAATATAGTTTCTCATAATATCGGCGGAAGGCATCGCCAATGTGGGGTGTGTCATAGCCTACCTTTCCCACCTCGTTCTTGACCTCTTTCACTAATCGGCTTCTCTGCACCTCCCTCAGTTTCCAAGCCAGAATCCTATCCGCCCTGTCCCCTTTTTCATAATACTTTTGTTTGACCAGTTGGAGACTCCTCTCCGTCTTGTGGAGAAGGAGATCCTTCAATTGGAGTCTGTAGTCGTCCAATGCGGTCACCTGATCGCGGTCTAGGAGAACCGTGGGGGGACCCCCAGGTTGGAGTAGGGCGATTTTCTCCCTGAGGTACCTTTCCTGGCCCTCCCTTTGCCTTTTTCTCTGGGCTCCCATTTTAATCAGGGTTCCCCGTAAGGTCGCCTTAAAGGCGTCCCAGAGGGTATGTGAACCCACCTCCCCGTTGTCATTAAGTTCAAAGAATTCCGTGATGGCCTCGAGGACCTCCTGGGATAGGACTTCGTCCTTTAACAGGGAGTCGTTGCACTTCCATCTCCCTCTGCGTTCGTGTAGACCTCCCCTTGCTATTGTAACTCGGACCAAGTCGTGGTCCGACCAGGGGACGGGGTCTACCCTGTGGCCTGAGGCAAATGGACATAGGGTCTCGTCTACCAGGATGTAGTCTATCCTGGAGAACGACGTGTGGATGGCTGAATAATATGTAAAGGAGGGGGAGTCTGTTCTGGGGACGGGGATCGTGTCCGACAGGCCCAGTTCTAGGTTGACTTTTTGGAAGGTGCGCGCCATGATCTCGTCCGCAGCCCTGGAGGACTGCGGGCCTGCACGTTTCCTGTCCAGGATGGGGTCCAGAACCATGTTGAAGTCCCCCCCCACCACCACCGTGCCATGGATGAAGTATTTGAGTTTGTCCCCCACCTCCTCCCAGAATTGGGCTTGGCCTTCGTTTGGGGCATAGATGGCAGCTAGGGTCAGTGGGGCCCCCTGCAGGGACCCCCGCACCAGCAGGTAACGGCCCCCAGGGTCTTTCAGCGTGGCTTAATTCTCAAAGCCCACATGTTTTGCTACTAGGATGGCGACCCCTCTCTTTTTGCACTTGGGGGATGCACTGTAGACCTCGCCAATTCCCCCTCCCCGCATTTTGGGCTCCTTCCCCAGTGGCCAGTGAGTCTCTTGAACGAAGAGAAAATCCAGGTGTGCCCTTCTAAATTCCCTGCAAAGCAGGGACCTCTTGGTGGGGGTATTTAAGCCACGGACATTAAGTGAGCCCACCCCCAGGGCGGGCAGCCCGTCAGCCATGGTCACTGTGTTCCTCTGTCTCGGTCAACTCCTCCCCTGCGCTCCTCCCCGTGTGCTCCGTTGTATCAACTCTGTGTTCCCCTTTTCCCCCCACCCCCTCCCCCCGGGTGGGCCTAAGACAAAACCCCAACTGCCCCCCTTCCCCGAACCGTAACTGAACTTCCCCAACTCCCTCAGCCCCCCCACCCCCCGCCCCGGCGTCCAGCCAAGTAGTTCTGCCATCGCTGGCTTTTGGCCGAACCACCAGTCTGCCCGCCTCGGCCAGGCAATCTGCATTAGAAGCTCACCTCCTTGAGCCCCCTAAGATCCCCCGCGTCTGTGACCCCTCTGCGAACCCCACCTACTTGCAGGTCGTAGGGACGTTGTTAGTAGTGAATCCTCTGAGTCTGCGTCCCTCCGACCAGGGCACACCAGGGTGCCCCCGTGCTCAGTCCTCGGAGTCGTTACGTTCTCCGTCCTTTGATGGTGAGGGGGTGTTCATTTTCCTGAATTTCCTCGCGCCGGTGCGCTTCCTCCTC
Organism: Ambystoma mexicanum; assembly: GCF_040938575.1. Taxonomy (NCBI): domain Eukaryota; kingdom Metazoa; phylum Chordata; class Amphibia; order Caudata; family Ambystomatidae; genus Ambystoma; species Ambystoma mexicanum. The sequence goes on from NC_090940.1 coordinate 526,762,236, forward strand.
TCGCCGGACGGACCTGGGCCGCCGGGTCTCCCGTGCTCCGGCCACGATCGGCCCCTCCGGGGGTTCGTGTCCACTGCATATTCTTGTATGGATCCCCTTATGTCCTCTTCCGTGATCAGGGTTGATCTTTGGCCCATGTATTCGAAAGTCAGGTAGAAGGGGTAGCCCCATCTGTAGCGCACTCCCTTTTCCTTGAGAAGCTGTGTGAGAGGGCGGCACATCCTACGCCTGGCCAGCGTGTAGGCGGAGAGATCTTGGTATATAGAAACTTGGGCGTTGTTGTAGGTGATTTCCCTAGCCTTTCTGGCCTCCTCTAACACCTTCGTCTTCTCTGAGTAGTAGTGAAACCGGACCAGAATCGACCGGGGGGCCCCGGCCCTGCCCCCCGCCCTGTGCACCCTGTCGAAAGTTGGCTCGGTTGTCATTTCCTCCGTGAACAAGAGAGTGATGATGTCTCGTACTGCTCGGGTGACGTCCCTCTCCGTTTCCCCCTCCATTTCGGGCACCCCAAAGATTCTGAGGTTGTTCCTCCTCTCCCTGTTCTCGAAATCGTCCATCTGCCGGGTCCTCTCCTCGTCCCTCCTCTCCAGGGCCTCCAGCCTCATGCTATATTGTACGTCTTGGACTGCTGTGGAGGATTGGTTGGATTCGACCTGTAGCAGCCTGTCCTTAATCTTGTCCACCCTCTGGTCCATTTTTTCGAATTTCTGGGCAATGTCGGAGCGCATGTCCCTTATTTCCTGCAGGATCGAGGCAAAGCCCCTTTCCATTGCCGCCGAGGAGGGGGAAGTGTCCCCAGATTGGGCCATGGTCCCTTCGCAGGTTAAGCCTTTGTCACCTCTTACACCCCCCCGGAAGCGGTACCTCTGCAAGGCTTCCCTCCAGCTCATGTGATTCTTTCCTGTGTCCTGTCGTCTGGATCCCCGTGGACCCGACGGGGGGCGGGGGGTCCCCTGCTGGCCCGTCCTTCCTTACTTGGGTTGTGCGCTCCACAGGTGTTCCAAATGGGGTGACAAAGTCCGGGGGGGCGGGCACACGCCCCACCTGTTCCCAGGCAGGGGCCTCACACCCTTTTCCAGTGCCTCGTGGTCGTCTTCTGGGGCCTCCTCCAGTCTCCTGGAGGGGTGGGGGTGTTGGTTCAAGGGGGCCCGACCTTCCAGTCCAAGGGGGGGGGACGTTGTGGCTCGCTCCTTGTGTCCTGGGGGGGCACCCCTGGGCGGGAACATGCCCCACCAACTGCTGGCGGGGGCCTCGCACCCTGGTCACCCCCGCTTCAGGCCGTGCTGTCTCCGGGGGGGGCCCTGGACCACAGACCCCACCTTTGGTCTTCCTGCTCTTGGGGTTCCGCCTGTGGGGGGGCGGGTCCCCGGCCCGCCGGGGCTCCCCCTGCTCTGCTGCACTGGGCTCTGGCGGTGATAACTGCAGAGGAGGGGGGGGACCGCCCCACTCCTTTCTTTCACTCCCGGGGGGGATAACTCCGAGTCCCCGGGGGCGCCGCTCCAGGCCCCCGGGTGCCGCCTCCTCGGCTGCCCTGGCCTCCGGCAGGCCGTGAACGCCTGCGTCGCTGTCCCCGGGGGGGGCCGCCCCGCTCCTTCTCCCTACTCTCGGGGGGGGCGGATGCCGACTCCCCAGGGGCGCTGCTCCAGTCCCCCTGATGCCGCCCCGGCGCTCTGTGTTCCGGTTCGGGCCGCGGGGCGAGGGGCGGAGAGGGCCGATCCGCGGCCGCGTCCCCGAAGTCCAAGGTCCCGAAGTCCCGGGGGCCCGGACCCCGGCCGGGTCGTTCCCCACACCCTGAGGGGGGGGCTGCTGATGGGGGGAGTGAGGGCTAGTCGGGCCGGGGTGCCGTGTGCGCCCGGGGTGAGACCGCCTCGCTCGCGGTCCCGAGGCCGCTCCTGTCCTGCTGCGTCACCCGCCCAGGCGCCGCGGGTTGCGTACTCTGGCTCCCCGGGGAGCTCGAGCTCCGTTCTTTCGCTCGTCGGGGGGCCGGGGGCGGCGCCGAGTCGGCCTCCTAAATTGTGCTCGCGGGGGGGTGTCGGGGGGGCTCAATCCCCTCGGATTCCCGGGCCTCGGCGGGAGCTGTGCACTCAGGCAGCCATTGCCTGTGCGCCCCCTGGTGGCCTCCCAGATCTTGCAGTTTTAGACTTACTGAGGCAAAATGCAAGAGGGCAGTATTCCTCAAATATATTAAGAATTCATTTTGACAGTCTAATCCCTCTAGATTCGCTAACTAGTAATAGAGGGTGCCTGGTAGCTCAGCGGATTGCTTGATCGCAATATACAATGAACAGTGTTGTTGATTGGACCCCAAGCTAGCATCTTAATGCTTGAACCAATACTGAAAGAGGGACCTCTAAAATGGATCTTAACATTTTCCTCTCTAGTTTTTTCCATCCAAGTTGTCAAACCTTCAGGTAATACTGCAAATCCATACAATATGGCAGGGATAATGCTCTTAGTATACAAAGCAATTTGGGCTTCAACATTGTTCACACCCTTATGCCGAATCATTTTTTTTGTATATACATTTTTTTTATAATCTTTGAGCAGACATAATTATCATAAGACTCAATCGTCAGAGAGTTGCACATTGAAAATTCTAAATAAACATACCAATCAACAACATCCAAAGTGGAGCCACTCAAAAACCATGTGTAAGTTGCTTACGATTTGAGCCTATAATCATGATTTTTGTTTCCACAACATTGATCTCTAGATTATTCTGCTGTGAGTTTTGTCAAGAGAAGAAATTGGACATTGTAAACAAATTGCTGTTCAATCTAAGAGAATCGTGTGGTCAGCATACCTAAGCCAAGGTATTTTGATTGGTGCCAACTTTAGGAGGAACTTTTCTAGTAGATGATATTGCCTCTCCCATATCACTCACATATAGATTGTACAATAGAGGAGCAAGGGCACATCCTTGTCTGACACCAGCATTAATTGGAATATCAGAGGATACCACTCCCTCTTGGCTCAGTCGAATGACTAAACGGTTCTCTGAATATAACAGCATCATAAAATATAATAATGAACAATCCATACCCCAACTGTGTAGCTTTGACCAAATCTTAGGGCGAGATATCATGTCAAAAGCCCTGCTGTTGTCGATAAAGCACAAATATAGTTTATCCTTCGAGGTTCTATGGAAGTCAGAAATCACATATTGCAGGGCACAGATGTTGTGCAAGGTTTTAAAGCCTTTTCTAAACCCTCACTATAAAGGGGACAGTCGCCCATTTTTTGCGACCATCATGATGCTTTATTCAATAGTATTTTTCCAAAAACCTTCTGGCTGGCATCAAGCATAGCCAGAAGGTTAATAATTGGCCGGGTCTACTCAATCACCTTTTTTGTATACTGGAATCATAAAAGCACGCCTCCAACTTACAAGTATTTTCCCTTCTCTCTGTATTTTTTCAAGCAACTGTTCCAATATATAGGCACAAAATTTCAGATTAGCTTTTAATACTGAATTCAATAATGTATCTTGCCCCGTGGCACAGCAATTTTTTATTGATTTGATAATTTTTATAATATCATCCCATGAGAAACCTTCAATAAATTCCAACGATGGATGATATTTATGCTCTATCTCATATTGTAGTGTTTTATCATAAAACATTTTCCTAATGGTTAAATGCTACTTGGTCTCATCAATGGGATTAAGTTCAATAGATGAGTTCTTATTAAAAAATCCTCACACCATGCCCCAGAATTTGTTATCATCCCCTTTTCTGATGAAGGTATAAAGAGATACCCAATTTTCTGTGCCGAGGGAGGACTTGTGCATTATAACCCAGTTCTTATGCCTAGTAGCAACCAGATTCTTAAACTGTGTTTTCTTTAGTATACTACAATTGGATCTCTTATCAGTGGATTTATGCAATTTATGCAGTGTACTTTTAGCTGCTTGTATCTCGGTGTAGTAAACATTATCATGTTGTATGTCAGGCTTACAATATGTGGGAAAAAGCTTGATTCTGGTATTCAACCAAGACATAAAATCCAAGATATCCCATTTATTATTAATTAGCCAATCCAACACGAGTGAAACAGTTCTGTCTATATAGGAGCTGATTTTGTCAATATTCTTATAGTTCCACACTGTACGGTTCCCAGGAATGTAGGAATGTTGGATGGACATCTGATTATGAAGTTTGTTATTTTTCTGCATTTTAGGTAGCGTATATACCCGTGTCAAGGAGGCATGTCACTGGAAGAAAAGGAGGAGATACAAAACATTATACATTCCCCTTTGGTTTTCCTATGCATAAACACATAGTCATGGCAAGAGTAACTAATAGCATTTGTCCGTGTATATGGTACTGTACCCTCTCCATTTACCAGCTTATTTAGATGGGTCAAATCAAACTCATAAAACAGCCTAGCCCACGAGCTAGCCCTTCCCCTCGAAGGAACAGAAAGCTCCTGTGCGGACTCCTCATTGTGATATTCACATTGGTCGATCAATAGGGGGCATTTAAATCACCTGCTTCTAATACCCTCCCAGTAGGAAACTTCTCAAACCAGCTATTCAGGATTCTTTCCAATACCTTAATATCTTTTTACCCATCTGTGGCCAATGCAGTGTAAATATACACAATAAGTATAGAAAGATTAGACCATTGTAAGCTAATTGTTGCCGCAATTACAGAGGTAGAATTAACCTCAGGCATGTAGGGGTCAGATTCATATGGGTGCGTGCACCAATACTAATTCCACCTGAAGGGCGGCCTTGTTTCCCACCAACAGCATGCATCAATAAAATAGTATAGCCATCAATAAATAAATCCTTAATCAACCAAGTCTCTTGTAGTAGGAATAAATCACTCTGATCAGTGACCATCACTCCCTTAAAATGAGACAGGAATGACCTATGACCCCTCGTGTTCCAACAGGTCATATTTATCTCTTCAAGCATGCAAGAATATCAATAATTTTCAAGGTTTCCCCATCCCTCAATCAATCGCCATACGGCTCATTGGGTTTGTATAAGCACACTTTATGTCCCGGAGTAGTAATGCACTCCCCTGCCTCGCTCATACCAATGTGTACTGTAAGTTTCAAATCCATGTCCATTAGGGCATTCAAGCACATGTACAATAAAGAGGAACTATCTGGGGATATCATCTTTATAATAGCCCAATTGGTGGCACTATTTCACTTCGGTAATTCAACAAGGCAAATATCACTGTTTTTAATCGAGGCAAGAACAAGAATTGATCCATAGGGCCTCTAAATTCAAATTTCCTCAGGGACCATCCCCGTATTCTTTGAGAAGGCAACTGAAGGGCATCCCTTAGATTTACATATATGGGTAATAGGCCCAGGTTTCCATTTGCTATCGCTTTACAAAGTTCATCACGTTGGAGAGGAAGAACAGCACTTTTCACCGTTTGCTACATTTGTTCTTTTTCTTAGGAGAGCTATTCAGTAAAGATATTTCATTGCAAAGCACCTTGAAGGCATCTTCTTAAATTTCTGCTGTGATCCGCCATGAATCATTATGCAAAGAATCAATAAATATGGATTATTGGTTTGATGAGTGATCATATTCTGGTCCCAACAATGCCAAGCTTACATGCGAATCAACCTTCAATATGCGCACCTTTCCCCCTTCCTGAGCGACAGAAGTATTGCAGAAAATGCACTCCTGAGCTACATCCAAAGAAGCCAGTAATACGTTTTTTTTTTATTGAATCTGGTTTATAAAACCTTTACAATTATTGATCACTCATTTTGATCGAGGTATTATTAGCCAGGATGACATAAACCACCGTGGCAACAATCTCCTTCGTGACGTGCTGGTTGAGTACCATGTTCGTGCATAGTTAAAATAGGGCATCCACTGCCAATACTAAGGTCCAGATATTAGAAGAAATTTCTTTTATAATCTCCAGAGTGTTTTCGCCCTGAAATATCTCCCTCAAAGGATTTTTCAGAGTTAGTTACCAGGGCCGCTAGATTTGGACTGGCCGACAGGCTTGATCCCATTATATTTTCAGTATGACCAGACGGTATACCCATGGAGTTGCTCTATAATCGATTGCAGTGGTTCAATAATCAGTCATTATTGTCTATTAGAAAATAATTGTTGAAATCAGACAAATCAGTATTGATAACTTGTTCCACAACTGTATCCATTGGGGGAGGGATATCATTTGTGTTTGAGGTGATAAACACATTTCGGTGTTTATGTGTCAAAGAAGGAGGCACAGTTGATAGAAAAGAGAGTCATTTTGGATTGTGTGGCAAAGCTCCTTTTTTTTATTTTAATGATTTTTATTGTTTAAATATTGAGTTTGATACAGATATCGACAAGTTACAGACTTTGAATAAAACAAGAGCCATAAAGAAATGACATAGTAAATGATTCTGGCCACTTGTAATAGTATTCCAATATAGCTAAATCATTTGTTAAAATCACTTACGAATATAATATGAACTATAGTAGATATAAACCGCATTAATATAACAAGTAGTATAACATTAATAGTAGTACAAGTCTGCAAAGAGTGATTTATATGTAATGAATATAGAGATTAGGGGGAGACGTACAGGGAGACAGACAAGAGACATATAAGAATCAGGAGGGTAGAGGATATGGGGGGGGAATGGGTATATTGGATTATTTCATCAAAATAAACTAATCATTTCAAACATTATTAAGTTCTAGCATTTCAATATTAGTATGGAAATATGGATAATGATGCAAATATAAGGGTGTAGATTCATGTACCATGAGCGGTTGCATTAAAACAGTTAAGATACCTGGTGAAATAATACCATTTAGCATTATATTTAGGAATTGTGTTATGATTATTGGCCATGTACATTTCAAGTTTATGAGTGTTACAAATGGTATTCCACCAGATTTTGGTAGAAAGCAAACTAGAGTCTTTCCAGTTAGCAGTGATGCATTTTAAAGCTATACAGATAAATAAATCATAAAGTCTAGCAGAGTCAGATGGGAAATAAGTTGTAATGGCTATACTTCCTAAAAATAAGTTAACAAAGGAAAAGGGCACATCAACACAGAAGATACACTTAAGAAGCTTCCAAATTTCCTGCCAAAATTTAACAATAAATGAACATTCAAAAAACATATGCATATACGTGGCGGGAGATATGCCACATGACCAACATTTTGCATTATAATTCGGATTAGACTTAGCCAGTTTGGCTGGAGTAATGAATGCTCTATGCATGAAGAAATAATAGTGTTGTGAAATATTTGCTGATACCGATGTTTGTTTGATTTTAGCAAACAGACGATGCCATATTTCATCTTCAAACATGAAGCCCAAATCAAGTTCCCATTTCAGACGTATAGGGCAAATCTTAAAAGTTGAGGTGAGCATATTGTATATTTTAGAGGCTCGAACTTCACCAACTATGGTAAGGTGCATTAGTCTAAGAGCATCTGGAGTGAGAATTTCATTGGAAAATTGGGCAAGTGCATCAAGGCAGGAATTAATTAAGTTGTTATAAAATTGAAAGTCCTTCTTAGGAATGTTAAATGTGATAGAGAGTTGCTGGAAGGAAAGGATATACGGGTCATCTATAATGTGTTGAATGAATCTGATACCTTTTTGAATCCATGTTTTGCGGTTGAGGATCTTATTATTAATTACTATGTTCTTACTATGCCGTAATAGTGGGGAAAGATGCTTATTTGGGGTTATAGTGTGGGGAAAAAGAAAGGTTTGTAGAGCTGAGATTGAAGCTTTAATAGGGTCTAAAATCTTTTTAGACAAATGTTTAAATATGTATAAATAGTCTGTGATGTCGTGTGGTAGAACTACTTGTTTTTCTAATGTACACCAGGTCGGGATATCAGCGGATATAGGATCCATGAACCATTGACGAGACTGTTTTATAAGAAATGCATAGTGATATGACTTAAAGTCAGGGAATCTAACTCCTCCCATACCATAGGGGGCTTTCTGTTTCGTCAGAGCAATTCTTTTACTTTTTCCTTTTACCCAAAGAAAATTAAGTAGAATAGAGTAAATGGATTTGAAAAAGGAAAGGGATAATGGGACGGAGAGAAGTTGTAAATAGTATAGAATTTTGGGAGTAAGCATCATCTTGATAGTATCTAAGCGCCCCCACCAGGAGAGGTATAGTGGAGAGCATTTGGATGTTAGATCCTTGAGGGTGCCCAGTAGTGTTTCAGTATTGAGTTTGATCGTATTTGGGATAGTTGGGGCAAAACGAAGACCTAAATATTTGACAGAGTTACTGCACCATTTGAGTCCAAAAGTGACAATATCATGTTTAAGGCAGTATGGATTTAGGGGCATAATTTCTGAATTCTGCATATTTAATTTATATCCTGAGACCTGACCAAATTGCGATAATACACTCAAGAGGTTGGGAATGTGAAGTTTGGGGTTTTTAATTAATATAAGAATATCATCCGCATATGCAGCTATTTTATTTATTGAAGCACCGACTTGAATTCCCGGGATGTTTTTGTTAGATCTTATTAATTCAAGTAGTGGTTCAAGAGAGAGGATATATTGTAATGGTGAGAAGGGGCAACCTTGACGCGCTCCTCTTAGTAAGGGAAAAGAGGAGGAAGTTTGACCATTTAAGTAAATAGCGGATTTGGGGGCAGAATAAAGAAGTTTAACCAGTGCAATAAATGTTTCACCACACCCATGCCAACGTAGGGTTTGAAACATAAAATTCCAGTCAACACGATCAAAAGCTTTTTCCGCATCTACTGCAATGGCCGTATAGCCTTGAGTGTCTTTTTTGTCATTGGCTGCAAGGTTGATGGCCTTTAGTAGGAGTCTTGCATTAGAGGATATGTTACATCCTTTTACATAACCTGTTTGGTCTGGTTTAACTAGACTTGGGAGTGAGGATTCGATTCTATTGGCAAGTATTTTGGCAAAAATGTTGCTTTCAATATTGATAAGGGAAATGGGTTGATAGTTGCTAGGAAGAGTAAGGTCCTTTTCAGGTTTTGGAAAAATGATAAGTAAAGCTTCAGAAAAGGATCCGGAGGAACGTTTTTGTGACATGAAATATGAAAAAAGCTTTTTGAGCTTAGGTGTTAAGAGTTGAGAAAATGTGTTGTAGAATTCTGTGGATAGTCCATCAGGGCCGGGTGCTTTACCTTTTCCGAGGCCATGGATGGCTTTGGTAATCTCGATAGAGGTGATGTCCTTTTCTAGACGAGATAGATCAATTTCAGGGTAGGTGGTTCTACTGATGTTCTTCAAAAAGGAATCAATGTTTTCTCTGGGAATAGCACATTCTGGAGTATATAGATCCGTATAAAATTTTCTAAAGCATTCCAATATTTCATCAGACCTATGATGCATTTTGCCCAATTTATCTTGAATGTGAGAGACTTGAACTTTTTCTTTTTTGGTTTTTAAATAAGAAGCTAGCATTTTACCTGCTTTATTAGAGGTTTGATAGATCTTTGTTTTATATTTAAGAATGGTACCTGCAGCTAACCTAGTGATTTCTTTATTGATTTCAAAGCGTATCTTAATGACTTGTCGTATGTTAGCTGAGTTAGTGTCAGTATAGTAGTGTTGTTCTGCAATAGTGAGTTTAGAATAAAGATCATCAAGATGTTTTTTCCTGATTTTTTTATTCTTGCCTGAAAGGGACATTATGTGACCACAAAGGGCCGCTTGGAATGCATCCCAATTATTGACAGTGGAGGTATCTTGATCTTGGTTTTCGTTATAGTATTGTTGAATGAAAGTATTGATGGATTGAATAGATTTAGGAACATTTAAAAGAAAATTGTTAAGTTTCCATCTGGAAGAACCTTTGTTCATATCTGTAAGGGAGAAGGAAGTGATGACTGGAGTGTGGTCAGAAATAATGATATTGGATATCTTGGAGTCTATAATGGATCCAGATAGAGTCTTTGTAGCAAAAATATAGTCAATACGTGACGATGTGTTATGTGGGGGGGGAATGGAAGGTATAATCCAAATGTGAAGGATGAGATATCCTCCACAAATCAATAAGTCCTGTATCTCCTAGACATTTTATAAAGGATTTGTGAGTTTTGTTGGGTTTAAATATGCAGCTGGATTTTCGATCCAAAAAAGGGTCAAGAACCTGATTGACATCGTCACACATTATCAAGTTGGTGAAGTCATTTTTCAAAATCATTTGTTTGATATTATTCCAAAAGGAGGGATCTGGTAGTGTAGGTCTGTAAATATTGAGAATAGATACTTGTGTCCTGTCAATTTGCAGTTTTACCCAAACCCATCTGCCATTTGTATCTGCATCTTGGGCAAGGATTTTGTAGGGTTGTTTTTTACTAATAAGTATAGCAACACCATTTTTCTTGGATAAAGCTGGACTAGCAACAACCTCCTTCACCCAAAGGGACTTGAGTTTCATTGTTTCTTTGAGGGATAAGTGTGTCTCTTGTAGACAAGCTACTGTTGGTTTAAATTTATTCAAGTGAGGTAATACTTTACATCTTTTCTTTGGATTCTTGCAACCCTTGATATTCCATGTTATGCATTTAAAGATCATTTAGCTGGAGGAGATTTGATATTCATACACCTTATAGCTATCGTACATAAAAATGCATATACCATTGTTATTCGATTGAAATTATGTTTACACCAATATTTGTACAGAAGGAAGGAACATTGGGGGTCAGGGAGGGGAGAGAGGGGTTTGATCACACCTTGACGGGTAGTATACCATGACGAATGAATAATTTTAGAGATCAAACAGGACATGGGAAAAGGAGTTAAAGGGAGATATATATGGGGGATAGGAAACGCTTACCGGGTCGCTAACTAGGAAAAAGCGACTACCTGTGGAAGATGGACCCAAAAGAGCGCCCACCCCTCATAGTAAATATCAATGTAAAATCATAGCATTAGGTAATTAGATACTTATGAGTATAAAAGTCAAGTGATGGAGATCTAGTTTCAAGTAGTAGGTGAAGTAGAGGCCGCCGCTGGAGAAGAGGTGTCCATATTTTCATTTTTGATGGATTGTATGAAGAGCCTTAAGTCAGCAGGATCATCAAAGACTGCAGAGCGTCCTTCGTATGTAACTTTAAAGGAGCAAGGATGGAACAAGCCATATCGGACATTAAGTTGTTTAAGAGCAGGCCGGAATGCCAAAAAGACTTTTCATCTTTGTGCTGTACTTCTAGCAACATCCTGTGAGATATATAACTTACTGCCATGCCAAATTAGAGATTTACGTTCTTTAACTGTGGAGATGATAAGTTGCAGTTGAGAGGATTCCAAAAGGTAAAATATGAGCGTTCTTGGTGGCTGACGAGATGAGGGAGAGGACTGAGGGTTGGCCAATCCTATGGGCTTGTTGTATATTAAAAGTAGTTTCCAAAGGCAAATGTAGTATGGCCGGTAAGAATTTTTGTAGGAAGACAATGGGGTCCGTGCCCTCAGCTCCTTCAGGAAGGCCAGATATGCGTAGGTTATTGCGCCTACTTCGATTTTCCAAATCTTCATTATGCTTTTGAAGTTCTTTAATGGATTTCTCCATTTGTGCTACCTTAGGCAATAAATCTTTGAGCACGCCAATTCTTTTCTCTGCCTCTTCTACTCTGTTGTTAACTCCCATCCACCTTTCATCTAGTTGCTGTAACTTAATAGTTGTGGTTTCCATAAAGGATTTGAGTGCCCTGACTTCAGCAAGAATGGTTTCAATAGCTGGGTCTGAGATTCCAGTTGGAGGTGGTGAGTCGCTTTTGGGTCTTTTCAGAGTAGTTGAGGAGGCGGTAGCGTCTTTGATAGAGGCGCCATTTTTTTGGTTTGCTTTGCTGGTTGCCATATCTGAGAAAATGTTAACAAGTTCAAGTAGTTATGGCGTATGATTCTTTGTAGAAGATATTTATGATGACGTGTAGTATATAATTATTACATCCATATTATTCCCAAAGCTTAACTCTGAGCTAGAGAGACCAAAAAGTGGAAAAGCCCAGAATAATAAGGCATATACTACTGGAGATTGCAATAGATTTGTTGTTTAGAGCTGTTATCCAAAAATAGAGGTTTGAACCTGTGGAGCTGTAGGAATAAACCGGTTGTATGATTATATTCCTGTCTGACTGTACAATATCGGAAAGTTGCAGCAAGAAAGCATGGTAGTGATGTAAAGTTTAAGGGAGAAATGAGTTTTTGCAGAAGGGAGATTGAATGACGTGCTGACTATTATAATTTTCTGTATGACTTTGTAAAGTAGCCTGTTCGCCCCTTTATTTACTTTTAGCTTCCTCGATAAGGTTGAAGACTTGTGTTGCCTCTGTTTTGAAACAAACTTTTCTGTCTTTTCTGTTATTTTAAAAGTATTTTTTTTTTTAGCCTTTTCCTTCAGTATGCTTTCATGTAATATGTTAATGAGTTTGCTTAAAGACTGTTTCTTACTGTTATTTTGTTTCTTTGTCTTCCAGCAGGTGGCGCTCCCGTAGGAAGGTGCTTGAAGTCTAGGCCCAGGCCGCGCTGTCAGCTGATGAGGAACGCCGCACCTCTCCTCACGAGGGGCTGTTCGCGTTCCGACGTTCATCCGATGCGGAAGCCCGTAAGAGAAGCCTGCAGCGTGTGGAGCCCCTCCTCATGCCGGAGCCGCTGAGAAGTTCCACCGAGTGTGAGCGGGATGTTAACAACGCTCGGTACGAAGATTAAGGTACGTTTAGTGAAATAATATGTTCCCTAATGCTATATTTATTTTTATGTGAGGCGGAGCCGATCCTCTAGGCAGCCATTTTGCCTCGGCGCCTAGCCACGCCCCCAGGCAAAGCTCCTTTTATTCAAGCAAATGTCGTTTGCTCCCTTCTTTGCATGAGGCGCATCTTTTATCACACCATGACTCCTCACAGGACTGCATGCGCCTTACCGGATGTCACTCGTGTACTACGAAGACCATATTTACTCTGTCCCAGCCCCTTCATATTCCTGCAGTTTACCAGAAGTTGTTATATCAAATAGATGTTCCCTGTAGTACCTCCTCAGCTGTCATGTGTCCTGCCAATAAGCTCAAAAGTTCCAAAAATGTTCTCCCCCAAAACTAGCTCTTACGTATTGCTAGTTTGAGTTTTTTACTCTCTCTGTCCAGCACCCAGCACAATATGTACGTCGGGCAGGGAGGAGAGAATGGGTGGGAGGAAATAGGCAGAACTACCACCACGGGCCACCGGTCCAATGATGCAAACTCGATTGGCAAAATGCCGTGGCTCTTCCCTCTTCCCCCACACACCAAAACACCACAACACTCCCTGCACTCTGCACGCTCCACGCCAAAAGGAGTCGTTGTAGAGAAGTCCTCCACCACGGGGCTGCAGCAGTAATGGAGAGCGTAGAAAGACTGGAGGAACTATGCTGTACCAGTACCTAGCTGCAATCAGTAAATATAACACATAGCAGGAATAGACGTCCTTCCAATTATTAACGCAGATAGGCAGTGTGTCTCCCAGTCACCACAACAGTTCCTGCAGCTTGGCACCTTAGATTAATAAACCTTTGTGACTGGCTCTTGACTTTCAATAACCAATGTTACTACTACAAATCAGCCCACTGATGAGCGTGGAAATGTGTTTACCACTAATATGAGCGATTTGCAAGAAAATGGCTCAGGGGAAAAAATGCTTTCCTCTGGGTTCTTTGGGCATCACTGTGCACTTGATCGCAGGATGCCTCCATTACCCTATAGCTGCAGATTAGCTCCACAGTGTGCATTTTCAGTGTCTGTTTTGGCCCCATCTGCAGTCTCTGGTCAAATTACTAGCACCAAAAAAACAAGGCCTCATGTCTAGACGTTGCTTGGCAGTAAACGAAGCTAGACAGTCAATATTGCTGTACTCGAAAACATTTAACTAAGCATACAATAACATGTTTACAATAAACATCAATCAATAAGACAAAAGAAAATAAAAATATACATTAATGCGATCAGAATATGTGTAGTTGCTATTACATAACACATTAACTATAAAATATTATGAACTCATAAAATCCCCTTATTGAGACAATAGAAGCGTTTCTCGTACCCTCGGGGCAGATATTAAGTAGCACTCAAGTCTCCAGCAAACTTGATTAGTTTTTCCTGTAACAAATAATACAAAGCTACACAACAATGAGTAAACATAAGTGATCTAAGCAATGGTATGAGAAACATATGGCCCTAGGCCTAAGAGTTGAATATGATTTGGAATATGAAGTGCACAACATCTTCCTCATCTAAATGATCACAATGGCAGCACTTTTGACCACCGCCCACCACAATTCCACTATATTTGTTGCCAGTGTTGTACCAGAACGGGTGCGCACTGCACGGATTGACTCACATCGTTATCATTTTTGCATGGCAGCACATCTGGAAAGCAGTAACTCGATCTTCAGCTAGACTTTATAAAACGGAAGAAGCAGAACTCTCATGATGCCCCATGTCAGGCATTAGTACAGAACCAGTTATCCCCACTGTGTCACATTTTAATTGCAGGACTCCAAGTTACAGAACTCCTGGCCTGACATGGAACACCTCAATGCTCTGGGTGACATCTTTTGCAGTCATTGTTTTGTTCCCGGTGTATCTGGCAGACCCAAGCCTCATTCCTAACCTTGCCTGTACTTCTTTTCCTGTATGTGGCAGAGTTCTCAAACTAAGTGACAGAATGAACACCTATAGCACACCTGAACATTCATACTTGATCTTCTTGTTTGGCAGTCTCTGGGAGCAAATATAGTAGGGGGAAATTGCATTTGAAGAAAACCAAAGCAAAAAGGTTATTATTTCACTGATTGAACTGTTTATGTTTATGAAGCTCTCAACAAATCGCATGTCAGACAGGTTTAGTTCACATAGTGCCGTTTATTTCTGCAGATTATATCATTACTCCTGCATTCAAAATGGAAAAAGCCAAACTAGAACTACAAATATTAAAACAGAACTAACTATCGTCTAATGTAATCCTCCGATTTTTATACTTCTCATGTTGCTGCACACAGCATGATACAGGTGAGAGCAACATTACAGAATGTGCAACTGCAGGACTGGGGGAAACACACTTGACACGGGGCATCTTTAGATCTCTGAGCTTCTCAGAGGATCTATACCAGAATGCTTATATTGCCTGTGTAGGGTAGGAACTAGAAAGCGATTATGTTCAGGTGACATTGCTTTCTGGAACTTGATGTCCCGCATGGACATTAGAAAAAAAATGTATCTAGAAATACCAGGTTTGAAACCCATTGCAGGCCAAACAGCGTCCATCTTCTCTTTGATAACTTCAGATATTTCTTTCAATTGTGAAGGGTTAGAGAGAGCAAAGAAATCATTAGAGAGAGCAAAGAAATCTTTAAGACTCAAGTGCACGGCTAAAACTATTTACGCAACATAGGAAAAACTCGCTTTCGTTTTAAATTGCTAAAACCTTAAAAAAAAAGATTGCTACAGGATGGAATCGAAATCTTTCAAAGATTCACTTGGAGGAGGGTGGGGGGGGGATTAGGGTTATGAGTAGGAGTCAAATACCTTTGCTGACCAGACAATCAGAATGAAACGATCTGCTGACCTCATCAGGTAACAGAATGTGTGCATTTGAAACGTTTAAGCACTATACAGTAAATGCTTCTCTTCTGACAAAAAAAGCTATACAAGGCTGTTTTTCTTCTCGCGTACTTCCAAATAGGTGAATGAGGTTTTAAAGGCTATCCTGACGGATTGTTCAATTTAAGGCATCAACCCAATGCAAGCCAATCAAAGTAAAAAATAAATTCTGCAAAAAAGAGTGTGGATGTTGACAGCCAACTACTAAATAAAGATTCTAACTCAGAGTGGGACACTGAGGGTGGCCCCACATTAGAACCAGAAATGTGTATATGTAATACTGCATCTTTTGGTTTTTGGAACCTGTGGGCAAACTTTCTTTTCTATTTGTCCCGTTTGCTGGAAAAGCGCTCTCAGGTTGTCCAGTGTCAGGCGTCAGTAGCTTTTCATCTCTGGTTGTATTTACATTCTGGTCCTTGTAGTTTTGTTAGCTAATTGCAAATTCAGGGCTACAAGTCCGAAAATGCAGATATTTAACCTGAGACAAATCAAGAACTCGACAGTCGCACTGTTCCCCAATTTAATCTACCACTCAACCTGCAGAATATCACTCAGTTGGTTGGTGGTAATAGCTGTCCTTTAGAGTGCTGTCTTATTTCGTGCCAGGTATAAGCTGGCTCTCGTTATGAATTTGCATTATGGCACTTATAGGATTGCTTTCACCAGAACTGAAGGACAAATGGAACAATGATCCAGCAGATAATAAGGAACCGGCCACAAGTCTTGAGGGTTAAGCAGCACAACACGCAGTTCGTGGACATGAAGAAGTGCAACTGGACTACTGGCCAGTGAGTTTGCTTTATGATGAATACAAATCAAAATACAGCCCCAGGTCTGAGAATGCAACATGTAGCTAATGGCCTTCAAAATCAAAGAGTAGCTTTTAAAATAGTTTTGGAAGGCATAAACTAGCAAGAACAGTTCTCTGAAGAGAACATTGACTAAACAATTTCACAAAAAGAAGTATAAACCACACTCAATCCTAGAGTTGATTTGGTGATGAATCGAAGCAAGAAGTATAAACCACGCTCAATCCTAGAGTTGATTTGGTGAGGAATCGAAGCAAGAAGTATAAACCACACTCAATCCTAGAGTTGATTTGGCGAGGAATAAAAGCTAGAAGTATAAAACACACTCAACCCTAGAGTTGATTTGGTGAGGAATCAAAGCACAGAGTGAATTTCTGGAAAAGAGGGGTGAAATAACCATGCTTCAGGGGATCATCCTTGACTGAGCAGGCCTTTGATCTTGGATCTAATGATGGAATTGGATACTCCTTCAACCTGTTTCTGGTAATCTAGTGCAGGATTCATCGCCATGGTTCAAATTACCTTAGGATGTAGCAACTTTGGAGATGTTGTTTCTTGTTGCATGGAGTGCAGCATTTTAGCACCAGAAAGGTTAAACAAAACAAAAATAAGCTTCCTGTAGTCCGAGGCCTGCTAGTGGATCATTACTGTGCCATGTGAGAGAAGTCTTTTGTGGCTGCATGATATCAAACGCGACAGTATTGGGAAGGTTTCAGCAGTGTATGTTCAGGTTAATGTGAGGGAGGTAGTGCTGAAAAGCCCACAAGTCTGTCTTAGATCTGCAGCTAAAGTAGCACAGTGCACTGCAGTAAATATAATGGTGAAAACTACAGCTTCTGGGTCCAGGTCATCGATTGGGCACAGTGTACTCTAGGGGAGATAGTATCAAAAAGCAGAGCTTCTGGTTCCAGCTCCTGCAGTAGAGCAGTACACTTGATTGTGGCAGATAACGTTTTTATTCTGAGTATGCCAAATTACACAGATTATTAAAGAGGTCTCCTGGGCGAATGATCCGCAAGTCCCTGTCCTGAACGCAAACCACAGACATCGCTCCTGGGATGCATGCCTACTCACCACAGAATTGACTCTGCCTCACCCATTGGACACATCCCACATAACTTCGCGCCTTATGATCCACTTGGCTTGAAGAGGAAAAGAAGAAACCTAGGTGAGCCTGTGAGCATTTTCAGTGTTCCCAGTCGTACCCACAACCCCTCCCGCCCATACTCTAATTGGTTGAAATGAAGGCAGTAGGGAGTGGCCATACTCCTTTTGCCTTCCAACCTTACCACAGGGCCTCTTAATGGAAGGAGTCACTGACACACTGAACAGCCAATGAAGACAAGTTCACCGTTTGCTGTTATCACGTGACCCCTATCTTTTATTTTATTTCATTGTGTCTTTAGTTTATAAAACTTTAACACAAATAACAATACACCAATAATAGAACATAAAATGTAATGAAATCCCCCACATCGTTTACATTACAGCAACAAGGTATACATAAACATTTTCCCCTAACACAGCATGAATCCTTTTTACGAAACGTATAAGTGCAAGAGTCAATGAATGTTTTCACTCCCAAATAATTCATTCCATAACCAATCAAAAAACAATTTGTAACAAATCGCCCAAAATATTGGATCCTATGGGCAGAGAGGGAAGAGAGGGAAGTACATGACATAACCCAGTGTCTCAAGGACTCTCCAGCCTTTTCACCACAACATCTACAAGCCCATTCCTCTGACAGCATGACTCTGATTCTGCCCCATCTATCAAGTGTCCCCAGCAATTTAAAGCGAAAACGCATAAACACTGTATGATATTTTGGGTCAGAAAATGTCCTCACATAGTTTGGCAAAGTTTGATATGGCCTTTTCTGGTTTTCCAAATCAGGATGCAATTCGGATTTACGTAGCAGATCTTGGTCACCAGTCGATTGGTCTAACATTTTGGTAGACCTTACCAGGGCTCTACAAAAAACTGCTTTGATTTATTCCTGCGTTATCCAAAATCAGATATCACGTTTCACAAAAATCTTGTACGGACCAAAAGCCCCTATGTCTATTGCCCTCTTTAGGTCCTCGAACTAGGATCCCATAGTGGGGACCAAAATATTGCTGTAAATCCTCAGCTTGGCATATGAACAACCAGCCACCATGATAATAGACCAAATTCATGCCGAATCAGGGCACACGGAGTGGCCATTGGTAGTTTTAACACTTTCTTCCAGAAGGTACTTTCTAAACATTACACCAAATCCCAATCCAGATTCATAAGCGCAAGCCAGTGGTATGACAATGGTAAAACCTTACCCTAATAATTGTTAATTAACAGGATAGTGGTATATCTGCAGGATTTCCCACAGTTTCTACGGAGGCTCGTTTGATATTTAATGGGCTTACCTGTGCTATTGGTCCAAGATGAAAGATCTTCTAGGGGCCGATTCATGGAACAAACGTGCGCCGAAAATCTTTGCGCAAGCAGGCGCAAGCAGGAGCAAGCGCAAAAAAACAGGCGCACGCACACGCGTGCGATTCATGGAAGTCCCTGCGCGTGTTTACCTCGGGATGTGCGCCAAACCCGTGCATGGCGCACAAGTCACTGCAACATCCCGAAAGGCGTGCGCGACGCGCAGTGAAAGCGCACAACCTCGGCGCATACACCAGAAAGTGGGCAGAACACGGGGCGTAACGCACGGAATGGGGAACAACGCGCGAAAATAAGGGCGTAACTGGGGATGTACTGCAGGGAAGCAGACGGAACGCCCACACGCACTCGAACCACACGTATTCATGGAATCGAATAGGGCAAAGCCACGCACAGCCAAAGACACGCACAAGCCGAAACACGTCCGCCACACGAAGGCAGGCAGTAGCGTCCCTGCACATTACAAAAGTGGCAACATACAGCAATTGGGCCTGTGCGAGCGGGGCACGTGTATTTCGGGGGTGCGCGAGAAGTTACGCACGCGATTGTGCGGGGTACGTGTATTTCAGGGGTGCGCGGGAAGTTACACACGCGATTGAGCGGGGTACGTGTATTTCGGGGGTGCGCGGGAAGTTACACACGCGATTGAGCGGGGTACGTGTATTTCGGGGGGTGCGCGGGAAGTTACACACGCGATTGAGCGGGGTACGTGTATTTCGGGGTTGCGCGGGAAGTTACACACACGATTGAGCGGGGTACGTGTATTTCGGGGGTGCGCGGGAAGTTACACACGCGATTGAGCGGTGTACGTGTATTTCAGGGGTGCGCGGGAAGTTACACACGCGATTGAGCGGGGTATGTGTATTTCGGGGGTGCGCGGGAAGTTCCACACGCGATTCCATCAGGGTACGTGTATTTCAGGGTGCGGGGGAAGTTTCACACGCGACATCAGCAGGGTACGTGTATATCAGGGGTGCGCGGGAAGTTCCACACGTGATCTCATCAGGGTACGTGTACTTTGGGGTGCGGGGGAAGTATCACACGCGACATCATCAGGGTACGTGTATTCCAGGGGTGCGCGGGAAGTTCCACACGCGATTCCATCAGGGTACGTGTATTACAGGGGTGCGCGGGGAGCACCACACGTGAATTGCACGTGTGGGTCCTCCCAGGTGTTCCCTCTACACCCTCCACGGCCCCTGCAGGTGGCTCACACCACAGGGGCCTACCCTGCACATGTCCTGCAGGCACCCCATCCACCATGGCCATGCCCCCCAGCCAACCCACATGTCAACTTGCACTACTGCCCACCAACGCATGTCCCCCTGCACCCCCAGCCACCAGGGGCACCCTCCACCAGGCCCCCACCCATGTCTCCCACCCCCCAGCACTGTGGGGCACCTGCCAGCAGGCCCCCACCCATGTCCAACTCATGTTCCCCACCACCCCCACCCCCCAGCACTGTGGGGCACCTGCCAGCAGGCCCCCACCCATGTCTCCCACCCTCCCCACCCCCCAGCACTGTGGGGCACCTGCCAGCAGGCCCCCACCCATGTCCAACTCATGTTCCCCACCACCCCCACCCCCCAGCAGTGCAGGGGCACCCTCCACCAGGCCCCCACCCATGTTTCCCACCCCCCCATCCCCCGGCACTGTGGGGCACCTGTCAGCAGGCCCCCACCCATGTCTCCCACCACCCCCACCCCCCAGCACTGTGGGGCACCTGCCAGCAGGCCCCCACCCATGTCCAACTCATGTTCCCCACCCCCCCACCCCCCAGCACTGTGGGGCACCTGCCAGCAGGCCCCCACCCATGTCCAACTCATGTTCCCCACCACCTCCACCCCCCAGCACTGTGGTGCACCTGCCAGCAGGCCCCCACCCATGTCTCCCATCCGCCCACCCCCAGCACTGTGGGGCACCTGCCAGCAAGCCCCCACCCATGTCCAACTCATGTTCCCCACCACCCCACCCCCCAGCACTGTGGGGCACCTGCCAGCAGGCCCCCACCCATGTCCAACTCATGTTCCCCACCACCCCCACCCCCCAGCACTGTGGGGCACCTGCCAACAGGCCCCCACCCATGTCCAACTCATGTTCCCCACCCCGCCACCCCTAGCAGTGCAGGGGCACCCTCCACCAGGCCCCCACCCATGTTTCCCACCCTCCCACCCCCAGCACTGTGGGGCACCTGCCAGCAGGCCCCCACCCATGTCTCCCACCACCACCACCCCCCAGCACTGTGGGGCACCTGCCAGCAGGCCCCCACCCATGTCCAACTCATGTTCCCCACCCCCCCACCCCCCAGCACTGTGGGGCACCTGCCAGCAGGCCCCCACCCATGTCCAACTCATGTTCCCCACCACCCCCACCCCCCAGCACTGTGGGGCACCTGCCAGCAGTCCCCAACCCATGTCCAACTCATGTTCCCCACCACCCCCACCCCCCATCACTGTGGGGCACCTGCCAGCAGGCCCCCAACCATGTCCAACTCATGTTCCCCACCACCCCCACCCCCCAGCACTGTGGGGCACCTGCCAGCAGGCCCCCACCCATGTCCAACTCATGTTCCCGATCCCCCCACCCCCCAGCAGTGCAGGGGCACCCTCCACCAGGCCCCCACCCATGTCTCCCACCCCCCCACCCCCCAGCACTGTGGGGCACCTGCCAGCAGGCCCCCACCCATGTCTCCCACCCCCCACCCCCCAGCAGTGCAGGGGCACCCACCACCAGGCCCCCACCCATGTCTCCCACCCCCCCACCCCCAAGCAGTGCAGGGGCACCCTCCACCAGGCCCCCACCCATGTCTCCCACCCCCACACCCCCCAGCAGTGCAGGGGCACCCTCCACCAGGCCCCCACCCATGTCTCCCACCTCCCCACCCCCCATCACTGTGGGGCACCTGCCAGCAGGCCCCCACCCATGTCCAATTCATGTTCCCCACCCCCCAGCACTGTGGGGCACCTGCCAGCAGGCCCCCACCCATGTCCAACTCATGTTCCCCACCCCCCCACCCCCCAGCACTGTGGGGCACCTGCCAGAAGGCCCCCGCCCATGTCCAACTCATGTTCCCCACCACCCCCCAGCACTGTGGGGCACCTGCCAGCAGGCCCCCACCCATGTTTCCCACCCCCCACCCCCAGCACCGTGGGGCACCTGCCAGCAGGCCCCCACCCATGTCCAACTCATGTTCCCCACCACCCCCACCCCCCAGCACTGTGGGGCACCTGCCAGCAGGCCCCCACCCATGTCCAACTCATGTTCCCCACCCCCCACCCCCCAGCAGTGCAGGGGCACCCTCCACCAGGCCCCCACCCATGTCTCCCACCCCCCAACACCCCAGCACTGGGGCACCAGCCAGCAGGCCCCCACCCATGTCTCCCAGCCCACACCCCCCAGCAGTGCAGGGGCACCCTCCACCAGGCCCCCACCCATGTCTCCCACCCCCCACACCCCCCAGCAGTGCAGGGGCACCCTCCACCAGGCCCCCACCCATGTCTCCCACCCCCCCACCCCCCCACCCCCAGCAGTGCAGGGGCACCCTCCACCAGGCCCCCACCCATGTCTCCCAGCCCCCCACCCCCCAGCAGTGCAGGGGCACCCTCCACCAGGCCCCCACCCATGTCTCCCACCCCCCACCCCCCAGCACTGTGGGGCACCTGCCAGCAGGCCCCCACCCATGTCCAACTCATGTTCCCCCCCCAACCCCCCAGCACTGTGGGGCACCTGCCAGCAGGCCTCCACCCATGTCCAACTCATGTTCCCCACCACCCAGCACTGTGGGGCACCTGCCAGCAGGCCCCCACCCATGTCCAACTCATGTTCCCCACCCCCCCCCACTCCCCAGCACTGTGGGGCACCTGCCAACAGGCCCCCACCCATGTCCAACTCATGTTCCACACCCCCCACCCTCCAACACTGTGTGGCACCTGCCAGCAGGCCCCCACCCATGTCCAACTCATGTACCCCACCACCCCCACCCCCCAGCACTGTGGGGCACCTGCCAGCAGGCCCCCACCCATGTCCAACTCATGTTCCCCACCCCCCACCCCCCAGCACTGTGGGGCACCTGCCAGCAGGCCCCCACCCATGTCCAACTCATGTTCCACCCCCCCCCACACCCCAGCACTGTGGGGCACCTGCCAGCAGGCCCCCACCCATGTCCAACTCATGTTCCACCCCCCCACACCCCAGCACTGTGGGGCACCTGCCAGCAGTCCCCCACCCATGTCCAACTCATGTTCCCCACCACCCCCACCCCCCATCACTGTGGGGCACCTGCCAGCAGGCCCCCAACCATGTCCAACTCATGTTCCCCACCACCCCCACCCCCCAGCACTGTGGGGCACCTGCCAGCAGGCCCCCACCCATGTCCAACTCATGTTCCCGACCCCCCCACCCCCCAGCAGTGCAGGGGCACCCTCCACCAGGCCCCCACCCATGTCTCCCACCCCCCCACCCCCCAGCACTGTGGGGCACCTGCCAGCAGGCCCCCACCCATGTCTCCCACCCCCCACCCCCCAGCAGTGCAGGGGCACCCTCCACCAGGCCCCCACCCATGTCTCCCACCCCCACACCCCCCAGCAGTGCAGGGGCACCCTCCACCAGGCCCCCACCCATGTCTCCCACCTCCCCACCCCCCATCACTGTGGGGCACCTGCCAGCAGGCCCCCACCCATGTCCAATTCATGTTCCCCACCCCCCACCCCCCAGCACTGTGGGGCACCTGCCAGCAGGCCCCCACCCATGTCCAACTCATGTTCCCCACCCCCCCACCCCCCAGCACTGTGGGGGCACCTGCCAGCAGGCCCCCACCCATGTCCAACTCATGTTCCCCACCACCCCCCAGCACTGTGGGGCACCTGCCAGCAGGCCCCCACCCATGTTTCCCACCCCCCACCCCCAGCACCGTGGGGCACCTGCCAGCAGGCCCCCACCCATGTCCAACTCATGTTCCCCACCACCCCCACCCCCCAGCACTGTGGGGCACCTGCCAGCAGGCCCCCACCCATGTCCAACTCATGTTCCCCACCCCCCACCCCCCAGCAGTGCAGGGGCACCCTCCACCAGGCCCCCACCCATGTCTCCCACCCCCCCACACCCCAGCACTGGGGCACCAGCCAGCAGGCCCCCACCCATGTCTCCCAGCCCACACCCCCCAGCAGTGCAGGGGCACCCTCCACCAGGCCCCCACCCATGTCTCCCACCCCCCACACCCCCCAGCAGTGCAGGGGCACCCTCCACCAGGCCCCCACCCATGTCTCCCACCCCCCCACCCCCAGCAGTGCAGGGGCACCCTCCACCAGGCCCCCACCCATGTCTCCCAGCCCCCCACCCCCCAGCAGTGCAGGGGCACCCTCCACCAGGCCCCCACCCATGTCTCCCACCCCCCACCCCCCAGCACTGTGGGGCACCTGCCAGCAGGCCCCCACCCATGTCCAACTCATGTTCCCCCCCCAACCCCCCAGCACTGTGGGGCACCTGCCAGCAGGCCTCCACCCATGTCCAACTCATGTTCCCCACCACCCAGCACTGTGGGGCACCTGCCAGCAGGCCCCCACCCATGTCCAACTCATGTTCCCCACCCCCCCACTCCCCAGCACTGTGGGGCACCTGCCAACAGGCCCCCACCCATGTCCAACTCATGTTCCACACCCCCCCACCCTCCAACACTGTGTGGCACCTGCCAGAAGGCCCCCACACATGTCCAACTCATGTACCCCACCACCCCCACCCCCCAGCACTGTGGGGCACCTGCCAGCAGGCCCCCACCCATGTCCAACTCATGTTCCCCACCCCCACCCCCCAGCACTGTGGGGCACCTGCCAGCAGGCCCCCACCCATGTCCAACTCATGTTCCACCCCCCCCCCCACACCCCAGCACTGTGGGGCACCTGCCAGCAGGCCCCCACCCATGTCCAACTCATGTTCCACCCCCCCACACCCCAGCACTGTGGGGCACCTGCCAGCAGGCCCCCACCCATGCCCAACTCATGTTCCCCACCACCCCCACCCCCCAGCACTGTGGGGCACCCTCCACCAGGCCCCCACCCATGTCTCCCACCCCCCCCAGCACTGTGGGGCACCTGCCAGCAGGCCCCCACCCATGTCCAACTCATGTTCCCCAGCCAACATGTCATCACAATCTAGATCCCTGGTCCCTATGGTCAGCCTCCAAATGCAAAACACCCACCCGAGTATTGCATCCACCCACTCATAATTGGCAATTACATGACAGAACACCAATTGCAAGTTCCGAAACAAACACATTTCCCTCACATACACCCAATGGGTGTCAGTGAATCTCAAAACCCATATCATGAAATGCATGAAACCAATGAGATACCACACATTGAAGTTCACTAAAAAATGTATTAAAGGAAACATAAATAGAATCAAAAATAAAGAAACAGAAATGTGAATGTACAAAAATGAAAAGAAGCATGTCCGTGAAAAAAAGCAAAACCAAAAATCAAATTCCAAAGTAATGGTGTCCAAAGTCACTGTCCACAAAACAAAATCCAATGGGAAATAAAAAAGAAAGCCATTGCTCCATGGTTAAAATGTGAAAGAAAAATACAATCCAACAGTGAACTATGTACATGGGAACAAGCCAGGGTCCATTATCCCAACAAAAGAAAGGAAGCCTATCTAACTACACTAACTAATAAAATAAACCATATACAAAAATGTGGCCAATGTCCGAAAGGTCCAAAATAAATTTTAAAAAGAATGAAACCTAGCACTACCAACATAACTATGTACAAGGGCAGCGGGCTCATTTGACGGCTCACTTGTGGATGTCCCGGGCCAGGGCATCATCGAACTCCTGCTCAATGTCCCGGAGGCGGTCCTCCTCCATGGCCCGAGGGTCTGCAGGGCCGTCGACGTGTCCACCTCCAACCCCCTGCAGATTGCCTCGAGGCACTCGGCCCGCCTCAGGGCCCTCCGCATGGAGTTCTCCGCCCTGACCATTGTGAGCCGTGCCTCTTCCGCCCGCTGCCGCTCCGCATCTATGGCGTGGCCCAACCGCTGCCACACGGAAGACACTCTCTGTCCTGGGTCCTCCGGCCGATGCCTGTCCCTCCGATATTGAAGGCCCCAAGCCTTCATGGCTCCCACCACGTTGCTGCTGCTGCTGTGCCTCTGCCCGTGCACTGCCTCCTGCTGCCTGCACATCCTCCGCCGGCTGGGGTGCAGTCGTTGATGTGGCCACCCCTGCTGGACGTCCGACTCCCGACTGTGGCAGGGATGCCTCCTCCACCAGCCTGGCCGCACCGTCAGAGGCAGCTCCACAGGGCACCCAGGTGACTGATGGGTGGGAAGATGGCACAGAGGACGACTGGCGCGTAGGGGGTTCAGTTGAGGAGGGGGTCATAGCAAGCCCCATCATACGGAGGAATCCGGCCTGGGTGACCTGTCCCAGCAGGCTGACGTGGTCAACGAGCCATTCGAGATGACGTGCAGTCTCCTCATGAAAAGACTGCAGGTCCTCGCATGGCCCATCGACGCAACGCCACACCACTCAGAACAGGATCAACCCGGATAGCCACGTCCGCAGGCAGAGGAAGGCCAGTTGACGTGAGCTCATCCCCTGCCTGAAAACGGGTCTGGACGTAGGCATCCCTGCTGGTGCAAGATGATGCAGGGACAGGATCAGGGACAGGATTGCACACAGGCACCTCCGCGGCGGCCTGTGCTGCCTCCTGTCCCTGGTCCTGCACTGCACCACTAGCACCAGTGGGATCCCCATCTCCAGACCCCGTCTCTGTTGCTTGCACGGCCTCCTCCTCCACCAAGCCCCCCACCAACCTGGATGACTCCGTGCCATCTTCCCCTGTTTGGCCCTGTGGGGTCCCAGCTGCCCCTTCTGCTGCCGAGGAGTCCAACTCCAACCTCCGCCTCTTGGACCTCCCCCCGGCAGCTGCGGCCTGGGACGCGGCACCGGACTCCTCACTCCCCGACAAGATGACAACATGGGAGGGGAGCCGGACCTTGCGTCTCCGGCTGGCGGTGGGATCCCCGCCGCTGTGCTCCACAGCACCTTCTCCACCCTCTTCATCAGTTCACGCTGCAGACAGGGAAAAATAAAACACAGGCATCAGGGCACACTACAATGGACACATACACACATGACAGTTGTACATGAGTGGCATTGGCAAACCTCAGACATGTCATCACAATCCCCAACACACATGTCATTTCAACTCCCACACATGAGCCATACCACAGCCATATCGCAACTGCCAGCACCATCCGTACACATACAACAGCATGAGCAGGCAAAGGTGAGCCAGACATCACATGCAACACAGGAAGTGCACCACACATGTACACACACCACCACACTTGCATGCATGTGTACACCTCTGCCAAGCGTCGCAGTGTTCAGATGGGCATCCATGTCACATCTGCCGATCAGGCTTCCACATACCGCTGTCACATGCATCCATGTTGCATCACTGTTGCACCCTTGTCAAATACACACACATGCACATGTACACAGTGCTGATACATGCAGCTGGAAACAACATACATGCGTGACATCACGGACATGTCTACTTACATACACATTCATCCAAACATGTGTGCCCACACAACTGCATTTGGCATGCAAGCCTACACACACAAGCACCATCCATGTGTCACACATTCCAGCCCTCGCATGTGTTAGCCCCACGGCCCTGTACACCCCCACCCATACTCGACCCCATACAAACAGATGTGCAACCTGCACACTACTGAAAAATCACCACACGCACATCTCACAATCAGGATGCATGTACACTTACCGCTCGACTCCAGACGGGTCTGCCTCTCAAGGACCTGGACGTGGAGCGCTGGGGATATGCGTTCCAGGACCCTCATCTGTTCTTCCGACAAGTGGCCCCGGCGCCCCTTGGCATCCGCTGCCTTCAAGAGGCACCGGGCCTTGTTCAAGGTCCTGGACCTGAAGTCCTCCCAGCGCTTCTTGACATGTTGTAAGTCGCGGACTGCCACCCCCTCCGCGTTGATGGCAGTCACAATGTCAGTCCAGATCAAAGGCCGTCCTTCCTTGTCGGCGCGGGAACTTCCGAAGAGGGCATCATACTGCCCCAGGACATGCTCCACCAGGACACCACCTTCGGTGGCACTGAAGCTGGTGCCCCTC
The DNA here is from genome assembly GCF_040938575.1 of Ambystoma mexicanum. Taxonomy (NCBI): domain Eukaryota; kingdom Metazoa; phylum Chordata; class Amphibia; order Caudata; family Ambystomatidae; genus Ambystoma; species Ambystoma mexicanum. The sequence continues at coordinate 526,790,205 of NC_090940.1, forward strand.
TGCCTCTCTGGCCGGGGGTTGTCAGTGGTCTCAGATGGTGTTTGCCCCGACATGACAACCCCAGAGGCAGGAGTGGGTCGGCAACTGGGTCCTAGGGCTGGGCTGTGGAGCGATGGAATCCCAGTCGGGAGTCTTCGGTTCCAGCAGGGGTGGTCACAGCAACAGCACCCCTGGCTGATGTGCAGGCAGCAAATGGCAGGGCACGTGGGCAGCAGGCAGTCAGGCAGCAGCAGATGGCAGGTGGGAGCGTGCTCGGGCTCTGGGGGGCAGTAGTTCGGCCTTCTGGGCAGGAGCGTGGTCTTCTGTGTGCTTACGCGTGGCCAGCTTGATATGGAGTGATTTGGCACGTGAAAAATCTGCACGTCAGCGTGTAATTCGAGGAAAGGCCCTTAGCACGTAAGCGCGTCTGCGCGCATACGCATTTTCATTGGACAGAAGGCCCCTCAAGCGCAAGCGCCCCTGTGACGTGACGCGTACAGGCGTGCATGGGCATTTCAGCGCGTGTGAAAAACTGCACGTCCGTGTGTAATTCGAGGAAAGGCCCTTAGCACGTATGCACGGCAGCACGCATATGCGATATCATTGGACCAAAGGCCCTTAGCGCGTGAGCCCGTCTGTGACGTGACGCGCGCGGGTGTTTCCGTCATTACACGTGATGACAGAGCACACGTGGATTTCCACCAATCGCGTGTGAAAGTTCCCGCGCACCCCGAAACACACGTACCCAGGCCAATCGCGTGTACGCTCACTTCCCTCCGATTACACGCGATGACACTCGGACGTACAGTTTTACCACGTATCCGAATACGGGAAACCCGCGCACGGCAAAAGACGTACACAGGCGTCAACGCGTCCGCCACACAAAGCCAGGCGGAAGTGTCCCGCGCACAGCATAAAAGTGCGCGCAAACAACAAACGCGTATATACAGCTACGATGAATGCTCCATTTGTCGCAGCCCTGATCGTGGGACACCGCAGGAGGAGGAGAATAGCCAGGGCACGCATTTTCGCACCGCAGACAAGCCTTTTTGGGATGCCTGACGACAAGGTCTACGGCAGGTATAGGTTTCCACCCCATATCATCCTAGACCTGGTCAGGGAGTGGGAAGATGGCCTTACATCCCCCACCCTTTGCTCCCAAGCATTGAGCCCCTCGGAGAAGCTGCTCAATGTCCTGCATTTTTTGGCCACTGGGTCATTTCAGCGGACCACTGCCATAGTGGGGGGGGTCTCACAGGCCACGCAGTCACGCTGCCTACACCAGGTAGTGGCAATCATGACAGCGCGCCCCTCAGTCCGCAGGCACATATACATGCCCAGAACACCCGCAGAAAGGCAGGCCGTTGTCCTGGATTTTTTCAGGGTGGCACACTTCCCCAAAGTGCTCGGTGCCATAGATTGCACCCATGTGGCCCTACGTCCACCTAGGGCCACTGAGCACATCTACGAAACCGCAAGCACTGGCATTCCATCAATGTACAGGTGGTATGCGATGCAAAGGGAATCATCACCTCTGTCTATGCAAACTACCCTGGCTCCACCCATGACAGTTTCATATACAGAATGTCCGCCCTGAGCAGGGCCCTGGAAGCTGGGCAGCATGGCGACACATGGCTCCTAGGTCAGTACAAATGCCCTTGCACATGCATGCAAGTCACACACAGACAAATATCCAAACCCTAATAATCTCAATTATTATCACCTCCCCAGGGGACAGTGCCTACCTTCTGAGCAACCACATGATGACGCCAATCCGGAACCCCACCACACCACCCCAGGTAAGATACAACGCCGCCCATATTGCAACAAGGGGCATAGTGGAGCGCACATTCGGAGTGCTCAAGTCACGTTTCCGCTCCCTTGACCGCTCTGGTGGGCAACTACTCTATGCACCACCAGTAGTGTGCAGGATCATTGTGGCAGCATGTGTCCTGCACAATGTTGCAACACAGCAGGGCGTCCCGGTGGACATGGTGGTGCCCCCACATCCCCAACCACAGGCGCTGCCCATGGGAGGGGACAGGGCACGTGGCGAGGAAGCCCGGACCCAGCTTGTGGACACATTTTTCACCTAAACTCCCACCCCTGCGGAGTGCACACAGGCCTGGCACATACCAGGTGACAATCGATGATGACAAAGAGACAGTCAACTGTCACAACCCTACCACCCTGAGATAGTTGCCATGGAAGTGCCACATCGTCTGCATCCCTAGCTACTTAAACACAAGCTATCTTGTGTGTCCAAAAGGCACACATATGACATATGACATGATATGGCCTATACACAAGTATTTCAAGGCGCGATGAGGCAGGGAGGGGGGAACAAGGGAAGACAGACAACGGTACTACTAGGCCAGGTGTCATTGAGATTGTGCAAGTGCAGGGGTAGGGGGAAGGGAAAAGTGCAAGGGGAAGGGGGGGAGTGCAGTACAGGGGAAGTAGCCCAAAAAATAAATACATAGGTCGGCTGGTGGCAACTGCAAAGGTAAGTGCAGACAAGTGCTGGGAAGTGTGGGCTGTAGGGATAGAGAGACAGTACCGCAGTGCAGGGGTTGCCAGGGAGGCAGTGCAAGTGGAGAGTGGCTGGGCCAGGGGCCGAGGTCGATGAGAGTGGCCCAGTTGCAGCTCCAGTGCAGTTCCAGTGAAGAATTCTGCAAGGGAGAGGCAGAGAGAAAGCAGAAGCAAAGAGGAAGGTCTTGAGGTGCTTCCAGAACTGGAGATGGTTCCCCTCAAGTTCAAGTGAGGCAGAAAGTCTGTTCCAGAGGGAGGGCCCTGCCGCGGAGAGAGATCTACCCCCAGCTAGTTGCTCTGAGAAGCGGATGACCCTGACATGCAAGGTGTGCATCACACACACCTGCAAAACAGGCCATGGCCATCACTGTCATGTCACTCAAACCCTCCCAAACCACAACATGACATGGCAAGCAATACCCATACACCAACACAGTAATGATAAGGTACACATTGCCATGTCCTAAATGTACAGTGGCATCAGACAATGATGCCTGACCTGGAATCAGACGAAATGACAGACCAACAAAATCTCCCACCCAAAATAAGTCATTTCCGAATGCATTACAAGAGTCGTAGACGTAACATAACAATGAATGCCTGTCTACATGCACATTGTGCATTGCAAAATCAACACTGCAGCTCATGTGTGCAGTGTCCTACTCCTGCAACACACTGCTCAGTGCACAGCACAGTGAACAGCCATTGTGTGTGATGCACACCCTGAGCATCACATCTAAGTGACAGACCACATCAAACAGCAAATTAGGCATGTACAGGATCCATAATCGGTCACAGAACATGTGCTGCAGGGACACAGTGGCCACCAGAAGGCAAACAGTGTACACGTGGATATGCAAGGGTGGGAGTACATGTAGTGCATCAGAGTGCAAGTGTGTGGTTCTGCAAGGACATGCACTCCACATTTGCATGTGCACTCAAGTGACCATTAGTGTTCTCTACACATCACATGTGAACATTCACCATGTGTACACCCCAGCATGTCAAACCGCAACTATCCCCTCGCACCTGAAAGGAAAACACAACACATGAACAGGCATTGATCAGCAGAACACAACATGTACATAGGATACCACCATTACAATGTCAGAGTTCCCATCACACTGCAGGGCAAGGCAACTATCAACAACAGCCCCCCCTCACAAATGACCATGACCCACTGAACAACTGCACCTGGGTCATGGAGCCTTCAAACCTCAATTCCACCTGGCCACAGGATCACCTTTACCCTTCGTCACCATCTCCCACCTTGTGTGTAAAAAGGTGCCTGCACCCTCATAATCAATGTCCAAAATCACAGAATCCAAGCCAGAAAAACGAACCAGAACACCCTCCAGTAGATGACTTGACGTAGCAGTACCTCACAAAGGCCAAGTACTACCACAATGATGCAACAACCAAGGTACCACAGCAAAAAATGTCACGACAGGATGTGAAACATGTGTGGTACATGACATAGGATGATGCACCATGCACGGATGTGTACTGTCACAGGTCCCCTGTACAGGCGCGGGAGTGTCACGAAACAACCACCCACACCATGTCCCGGGTGCCTGCAAGGTCAAACTCACACAGGCCCCTGAGACCCTGGTGGGGAAGGAGGTTCAGGGATATGCAGTCGGGACAGGTGTTGACACACTGGATGACTGGAATGAGTGGCAGGAGAGGGGAGGAGGAATAACACATGAAACTAGGGAATGCACGAAAATGTACTACCTGCATAAACACATACACAATCCAAACAAACCTGGACAACATTGTCATGGCCTTCTGTAGTCCAGGCTCAGGAGTGGTACGAACCAACCACCCCCTCTAGGGTTTTGGCGCCTGCAAGTTCGGGGCTTACACAGGTATCCGCAACCCCAGCGGGGAAAGAGGGTCAGGGAACGTTGCTTGGATAGGTACGGGAAGCAGGAACACCGGGTAGAGGGTACAGGGTTCAAAATTGCATAGGATCACGGTGATTAGGGAGAAAAAACATACCAAATTGAACCACACATACATCCATGCATTAGTACACTCCCCAGCAAGCCTATGCAGAGCAGTTCGAAAGAAAAACAACAAGACACTTAGCTCTGGTTTTGAGTGCTGGCCTCCTGCCCGCGCACTCTCAGGTCCGGTTACAGGAGCACTGCAATGCTGCAAAGAGAGCCACAGTCAACAACCTGTACGTGCCAATTACACAAAAACACAACACCAAACATGCCCCATAGCAACAAACTACTCTACAAACAGACAATCTGGTGTTGATGCTTCATACCCATACATAACATCACCCCTGTGACGGGTCATACACAGTCAATGCAGGAAGTCAGCCGCTGGTGGGTGCGTGGCAAATGGAAAACCAATGTGTCACAATTCACACAACATGCAATGTTCCCTGGGTAAGCAGACAGACCCATATAGCAAGCCATGACTTCAGAGCAAGTTGCGTACCACCATGACCGAAACAAAGTTGGCAGTGCATTTATCATAAAGTACATGGAAAAGACATGCACTGCACCCGAGTATGTCCCTTGCTGTATGTCCCTGTGAGCTGCCCCTTTCCATGTCTCGGAAGGCTACATGGTTGATACAAGTGCCTCAATGGACCTTGGTGTACCGGAGGGTATGTGCCACTGCCCCTGCATGTGTCCCAGACAACCCTACTATCAACTGCCATCAGTCCACCAACACATCTGAGCTGCATTGTGTGCTCCAACACCAATATTCGTCTAAGCTCACCCTCAGTGCTGTGACTAAGCCTGCATGTGCAACTCGCCTGGTGCAAGCTTTGCTGTGTCGTGGCCCCCCTGTGCTGCTCACCTTGCCTGGAGTTCCTTGGAACATGTCAGCAGTTCTAGGATGTGGGTCTGCAATCCCTGTGCCTCTGCTTGTGCACACATGTGCATGTGGGCACCAACAAACGGGTCCAGAATTCCGTCGTCCAATGGGCCATGTCTGCTGGCAAAGGTGCTCTGGAGGAACATCCCCCTGCAGAAAGGGCATGAAACACATGATTAATGCTTCAAAGTCATCTGTGTGTGTGTCTCATCAGGCATCTCATTACTTGACCATGTCAGAGAGTCACATCACAAATCACACCATCAGTCCGTCTTTCACATCCAAAGTGTGGAACACTATCTACAGCATGAATTGCAACAAGCACGTGTACAGGAAAGATATGAAACATACTACACAATGCATAGCAATTAATGTACACATTAATCATGACACACCCCATCTAGCAAAAGCTGAACAGTGGACAATAACACCAAAATCATCCCCACTAGGGGTGTCAACACAAGTCACACAGCACCAGACATGCCACAGATATGACAGTCCAAAGCCCTTGTGTAATATTCTGTAACACCGAACCATCCTTGCGAGCCCATGGATAAGGGAGGCAGGAGTGGCATATGTGAGTCAAGGACCCCAAGCAGCAAACACATACACAAGACAAGCCTGAAGGGCCCAGCTGGAACAGACAGTGGATGCCTTCAAAAGCCACAAAACACTGCACCGTCACATGAAAGCACAATAGACTAGCAATTTTAAACTAAATCAACTATTAACTAATTACACTAACAATGGAAAACCTACATTACCTAATTAAACTAACTATCAAACAGAAACTTAACTAACTAAACTAAAAGAAAAATCAAAAATGGCCACATACGACCCGGGGGGGAGGGGAGGCACCCAGGAGGGGGGAGGTACAGGGTGCTGCTCAATATCCACATGCGATGATGCTGAGCCAAAAAAAAAAACCTCCATGGGCTCAACGCCTGCACAGCCCGACCTATGTGGGAGATAGATGGTCATCCGAGTCTGGCTCATCCTGTAAAGGAGGACGTGGCACAGTAGCCTGGCCACACCTAGCCGCAGCTTGCCCCTCGTCGGCAGCAAGTCTGCCGGACGGGTGAGCCTGGTCTGTGTGGCGATGTGACGTAGGTCTGCATGCAGAACCTCACGTGATACACGTGCTTCCTCTTGCAGGGTAGCACGTGTAACACGGAGTTCCTCCTGCAAGGCCTGGCTGGACAACCGCTGCACCTCCCGGCAAGCCTGTAGCTCAGCCGAGATGGTACGCTCAAGCTGTGCAAACCTCTCCTCTGCCTGCTGCCTCTGGGACATCATAAGGACACCCAGAGTGGATCTGAGGGAAGCATACTCTTCCCTCAGGGCATCCATGTACGCCTCTGCGTGAGCAGCAATTGCTTGATGCAGAGACGACATTAAAGCCTGGCGTGCCCTGTCTGAGGCTGCCATGCCCAGCCTGAGCGAGCGGGCTGTGGACCGTGCCGCCTGCTGCTGGAGAAGCACCTGCCTAGCAGGGGGGAGCAGAGATCGGGCCACACGCTCCATGCTCTCAGCGATGTTCTCCATTGCTGCCCCCTGCCATTCGGAATTGGCAGTCATGTCTTGCTCCCACTCAGTATACAGCGGTTGCGAGCGGCAACCGCGTTGCCGGGCTTGACCCCTGCAGGACCCAAGGACCGGGGGTCCTCGCTGTGTTTGCACCGCCCGCGGCTGCACGACTACATGCCCCCGTCGACGTGATGTCCCAGGCACATCAGTGACTGGTGTGGAGGGTGACCCTGCGTCCCGATCCACCACGGGCGGAGGAACCAAGACTGTCTGATCCCTCAGTGCAGGTGTCGCAGACAGAGGAGTGTCCACATCAGAATCACTCACCCCTGACACATGGACTTGATGCTCATCCAACTGAACATGGACGTCAGAGTCGTCATCAAGGCTGGACTCATAGGCAGCCAGAGACAAGGTGGACTGCAGCACTTGGGGGTTTTCGTGGCCTACCACCCCACGACCCCCACTAGTGCCGGTTTGATGTGGTGTTACCAACCCTGTGTCTGGCATGACAACACCATCCTCCGCCTCCATTGCGTCATCACCTGAAATATAGAGAGAAAAAAGGTCACTACACATGTCAGAAGCACACGACACACACACACACCAACAGCAAACGCATCCGGCAGACATGTGACACACAACATATAGCCTGGCATGCATGCTGGGTCTACTTTGAATAGCTTCTGTGATCAGACCTGTTGAAAGGTGGCAGTTTCCATGGAAGTGGGTCTATGCAGTGCAGAAAATGTGTACGCCACTCACTACCTACATGTACAAGCACTCCATGGTGTGTGCCAGGAAATGTGAAGGCAGTGCAATGTTAAATTCACACATCACGTGCATTGTGCATTCAATGTGTACGATATCTAGAAGCCAAGCACCCCTCCACCCCAGTACTAAAGCAGGGATGCCTAGCATGGTATCAAAAGGCTGACCATACACCTGTGTATTGACAGGCAGTGTTGACTGGCATCAACAGCTTAATGTGATTCAAATGACAACACTGCAAATGATGCTGGGACAGTAGGCAGGACACATGATGAAAACTCCGGAGGCCGCCCACGTGTGAAGAAGACACAACAAGAGTTGGACAGAGTCATTGGCCATTGAACAGGCTGAGGCCTGTGAGCCACACAGATTGTCAGAGCCTAAACATGTGTGCAACTCAGGACTGAGCCACAGTTGACATGGGAAGGCTGATGAGATGGCAGGCAATGTATGCAACCAAGGACTTATATTACAGTGATCATCCAGTCAAGGACACATAGGGCCATGCGTGCAATGCACATGGAGCATGAATGGGCACTCATGTCCCTGCGGGACATCTGACCCATGCACAGTACAAGTGAGATACCCTGCATCGAGTACTAAGGCTGTACCACACGGCATATGTCTGGCAGATTCTACGCTGGAAGTTAGCATCTACACAGGACACATGAACAAGAAACTACACATTGGCAAGATTGAAGCAGACCAGTGCAAAGGTGGAACTGAGGTGCAGAGTGGCGGAGGAGGGGCAAGGGAGCATGCCTACATGGAGTCCCGCATGCAGGCAGAGGAGACATGCATGACGGAAGCATTGTATTACTTACACATCAGAACCATGTACACGTCACATGTAGCAGCAATCATGCACAACACATCCCACAAGTGAAACACACACGCCCTCAACAAACACGCATCAACACTCACTGGACTGCGCATCAAAGTCCAGCATCTCTCCCACTCCTTCGACCAATTCAGGTGGTATGAACTCTGCAACGAGAGCCTCATGCGGAGTGAGCTCTTCCTCTTCTGGTGCAGGCCCACCGCCAGTCACCAGAGTCAAGTTGTAATTAGAGGCACGCTTAGGCTTAGTGCTGCGCTTGATGTCATTCCAACGCTTTTTGCACTCTTGCGCCGTGCGCACCTCATGGCCGAATGAACTGACATGTTCCGCAACCTGCTTCCAGTGGGTGTCACGTTGGGCAGCCGTAGTCTGACTATTGGCACCCACTAGCATGTCACGGCTGTGGCCCCGCACGTAGTCCACGAGGAAGTCCAGTTCCTGCTTACAGAAAGGCTTCTTCCTCGACGTGCAGGAGGTTGTGGCTGTGTGTGGGGTCCCAGCCTGTGCTGCAGGTGCAACCTTCCTCCTCTTGGACTGTGGCGCAGACCCTGGCTGGCTAATGCCGCCCTGACCAGTATGGCCAGTGGGTTTGGTGGATTGAGCAAGGGAGTGGCAGGTGGAGGGATGACCAAAGGCCTGACTCGTGTCAGTGGCAGCTGGGTGCCCACTAATGGACCCTGCGCAGCAACATCAGCTGTGGCAGGGTCATTGACCGCAACGGTCCTGGTTGGCAGACTCACAACCGGGGTGCTGTTGGGTGCATCTGCCCCTGCATTTGCCAACACCCGGCTGTTCGGGGCAGCAGATGACATGACTGCCCCAGGGACACGTGTCTTGGTCTGGCAGCCCGGCCTGCCCCTATGGTTTCCCCCCTGGCCTGTTGGAGATCTACCAAGGGCTCTTCAAGTGCCAACGCAGCCTGCGCTGACAGACCCTGAGCCTGGGTGGCGGTGTCCACAGCTGCACCTGCAGCTACCACTACCCTTAGCCCCGTGGCAGTCGATGGAACGGACTTCCGGGTCGAACGGGTGCCAGATGCAGGAGCTGCATCCCCCGGAACCACAGGGGGTGGTGGCATGACTGCACCGACACATGGCACAACATTGTGCTCAAGTGGCGCACCCCTGCCTCTTCCCCCTCTGTGGCCACCCTGGACACCCTGGAGTCCCCCTACTCCCTGGTCACCACGGCCACGTCCCCGACCACGCCCGCCACGAGGAGGAGGCCCAGCTGAGGCGCACCTCACCTTTGGTGGCCTCCCAACCATGGCACTGATGTAGAAGTGCTGGCACAGATGGAGTGGTGCCAATGGGAGGTGTACACCACAATTGACCTGGGCAATTGGGGTGAAGGGAGTGGGAAGCAAGATGTTAACAGCCCCCTGCACCTGCAAGGCTGTATGTGACCCCGGTGATGTGGTGACGGGTCACGCAACGCTCAGGCACCCCAAAACTACAGTAAAACCGTGCCTGCAACCCTGCAGCCTACGTGCGTGGATTCAACCTCCCGCAGTACGCGGTGGCACCCAGTAACACGAATAACGCGTACGCGTGGGACACGCAGGCTACTATGACATCGAAAATGGGTGCGATACACAGGGGCACCTGCAGTGGGAAAAAGAGCGTGTGCGACTCACCGTCTGACTAGCGCGATGCAGAAAAAACACGCGTAGCCAATACCCCCGTCAAAAGAAGAGATACGTCCTTGATAGCTGTGAACTTGTGATGGCGCGCGAAACAACAGGAAGCAGCAACACACATCAGTCTCCACGAAAGGCATGTACAGCGAACTGCTGGGCCCGCTCACCTTTAACCCGTGCTGAGGGAAATGCACGCGCACGTCACGTCACTTACGCGCATGGGCCCTTTCCTCGTATTACACGCGGACGTGCAGTTTTTCACGCGCGCTTACGCGCATGGGCCCTTTCCTCGTATTACACGCGGACGTGCAGTTTTTCACGCGCGCTTACGCGCATGGGCCCTTTCCTCGTATTACACGCGGACGTGCAGTTTTTCACGCGCGCTGAAATGCCCATGCACGCCTGTACGCGTCACGTCACAGGGGCGCTTGCGCTTGAGGGGCCTTCTGTCCAATGAAAATGCGTATGCGTGCAGATGCGCTTACGCGCTAAGGGCCTTTCCTCGAATTGCACGCTGACGTGCAGATTTTTCATGTGCCAAATCACTCTGTATCAAGCTGGCCACGCGTAAGCACACGGAAGACCACGCTCCTGCCCAGAAGGCCGAACTACTGCCCCCCAGAGCCCGGAGCACGCTCCCAACTGCCATCTGCTGCTGCCTGACTGCCTGCTGCCCACGTGTCCTGCCATTTGCTGCCTGCACATCAGCCAGGGGTGCTGTTGCTTTGACCACCCCTGCTGGACCCGAAGACTCCCGACTGGGATTCCATCGCTCCACAGCCCAGCCCCAGGACCCAGTTGCCCACCCACTCCTGCCTCTGGGGTTGTTATGTCGGGGCAAACACCATCTGAGACCACTGACAACCCCCGGCCAGAGAGGCAGAGGGGCACCAGCTTCAGTGCCACCGAAGTTGGTGTCCTGGTGGAGCAAGTCCTGGGGCAGTATGATGCCCTCTTCGGAAGTTCCCGCGCCGACAAGGAAGGACGGACTCGAATCTGGACTGACATCGTGACTGCCATCAACTCGGAGGGGGTGGCAGTCCGCGATTTACAACATGTCAAGAAGCGCTGGGAGGACTTCAGGTCCAGGACCCTGAACAAGGCCCGCCGCCTCTTGAAGGCAGCGGATGCCAAGGGGCGCCGGGGCCACTTGTCGGAAGAACAGATGAGGGTCCTGGAACGCATATCCCCAGCGCTCCACGTCCAGGTCCTTGAGAGGCAGACCCGTCTGGAGTCGAGCGGTAAGTGTACATGCATCCTGATTGTGAGATGTGCGTGTGGTGATTTTTCAGTAGTGTGTAGGTTGCACATCTGTTTGTATGGGGTCAAGTATGGGTAGGGGTGTACAGGGCCGTGGGGCTAACACATGCGAGGGCTGGAATGTGTGAGACATGGATGGTGCTTGTGTGTGTAGGCTTGCATGCCAAATGCAGTTGTGTGGGCACACATATTTGGATGAATGTGTATGTAAGTAGACATGTCCGTGATGTCACGCAAGTATGTTGTTTTCAGCTGCATGTATCAGCACTGTGTACATGTGCATGTGTGTGTATTTGACAAGGGTGCAACAGTGATGCAACATGGATGCATGTGACAGCGGTATGTGGAAGCCTGATCGGCAGATGTGACATGGATGCCCATCTGAACACTGCGACACTTGGCAGAGGTGTACACATGCATGCAAGTGTGGTGGTGTGTGTACATGTGTTGTGCACTTCCTGTGTTGCATGTGATGTCTGGCTCACCTTTGCCTGCTCATGCTTTTGTATGTGTATGGATGGTGCTGGCAGTTGCGATATGGCTGTGGTATGGCTCACGTGTGGGAGTTGAAATGACATATGTGTTGGGGATTGTGATGACATGTCTGAGGTTTGCCAATGCCACTCATGTACAACTGTCATGTGTGTATGTGTCCATTGTACAGTGCCCTGATGCCTGTGTTTTATTTCTCCCTGTCTGCAGCGTCAACTGATGAAGAGGGCGGAGAAGGTGCTGTGGATCACAGCGGCGGGGATCCCACCGCCAGCCGGAGATGCCATGTTGTCATCTCGTCGGGGAGTGAGGAGTCCGGTGCCGCGTCCCAGGCCGCAGCTGCCGGGGGGAGGTCCAAGAGGCGGAGGTTGAAGTTGGACACCTGGGCAGCAGAAGGGGCAGCTGGGACCCCACAGGGCCCAACAGGGGAAGATGGCACGGAGTCATCCAGGTTGGTGGGGGGTTTGGTGGAGGAGGAGGCCGTGCAAGCAACAGAGACGGGGTCTGGAGGTGGGGATCCCACTGGTGCTAGTGGTGCAGTGCAGGACCAGGACTGCACTGTTGGGGGGTGGGGGGGTGGGAGACATGGGTGGGGGCCTGGTGGAGGGTGCCCCTGCACTGCTGGGGGGTGTGGGGGGGTTGGGAGACATGGGTGGGGGCCTGGTGGAGGGTGCCCCTGCACTGCTGGGGGGTGGGGGGGTGGGAGACATGGGTGGGGGCCTGCTGGCAGGTGCCCCACAGTGCTGGGGGGTGGGGGGTGGGAGACATGGGTGGGGGCCTGGTGGAGGGTGCCCCTGCACTGCTGGGGGGTGAGGGTGGTGGGGAACATGAGTTGGACATGGGTGGGGGCCTGCTGGCAGGTGCCCCACAGTGCTGGGGGGTGGGGGTGGTGGGAGACATGGGTGGGGGCCAGGTGCCCCACAGTGCTGGGGGGTGGGGGGGTGGGAGACATGGGTGGGGGCCTGGTGGAGGGTGCCCCTGCACTGCTGGGGAGTGGGGGGTGGGAGACATGGGTGGGGGCCTGGTGGAGGGTGCCCCTGCACTGCTGGGGGGTGGGGGTGGTGGGAGACATGGGTGGGGGCCTGTTGGAGGGTGCCCCTGCACTGCTGGGGGGGGGGGTGGGGAACATGAGTTGGACATGGGTGGGGGCCTGCTGGCAGGTGCCCCACAGTGCTGGGGGGTGGGGGTGGTGGGAGACATGGGTGGGGGCCTGGTGGAGGGTGCCCCTGCACTGCTGGGGGGCGGGGGGTGGGGAACATGAGTTGGACATGGGTGGGGGCCTGCTGGCAGGTGCCCCACAGTGCTGGGGGGTGGGGGTGGTGGGAGACATGGGTGGGGGCCTGGTGGAGGGTGCCCCTGTACTGCTGGGGGGGCGGGGGGTGGGGAACATGAGTTGGACATGGGTGGGGGCCTGCTGGCAGGTGCCCCACAGTGCTGGGGGGTGGGGGTGGGAGACATGGGTGGGGGCCTGGTGGAGGGTGCCCCTGCACTGCTGGGGGGTGGGGGTGGTGGGGAACATGAGTTGGACATGGATGGGGGCCTGCTGGCAGGTGCCCCACAGTGCTGGGGGGTGGGGGGGTGGGAGACATGGGTGGGGGCCTGCTGGCAGGTGCCCCACAGTGCTGGGGGGTGGGGGTGGTGGGGAACATGAGTTGGACATGGGTGGGGGGCCTGCTGGCAGGTGCCCCACAGTGCTGGGGGGGTGGGGGGTGGGGAACATGAGTTGGACATGGGTGGGGGCCTGCTGGCAGGGTGCCCCACTGTGCTGGGGGTAGGGCTGGTGGGAGGACATGGGGGGGCCAGGTGCCCCACAGTGCTGGGGGGTGGGGGGTTGGGAGACATGGGTGGGGGCCTGGTGGAGGGTGCCCCTGCACTGCTGGGGGGTGGGGGGGTGGGAGACATAGGTGGGGGCCTGGTGGAGGGTGCCCCTGCACTGCTGGGGGGTGGGGGTGGTGGGAGACATGGGTGGGGGCCTGGTGGAGGTTGCCCCTGCACTGCTGGGGGGCGGCGGGTGGGGAACATGAGTTGGACATGGGTGGGGGCCTGCTGGCAGGTGCCCCACAGTGCTGGGGGGTGGGGGGGTGGGAGACATGGGTGGGGGACTGCTGGCAGGTGCCCCACAGTGCTGGGGGGTGGGGTGGGGGGTGGGAGACATGGGTGGGGGCCTGTTGGCAGGTGCCCCACCGTGCTGGCGGGTGGGGGTGGTGGGGAACATGAGTTGGACATGGGTGGGGGCCTGCTGGCAGGTGCCCCACAGTGCTGGGGGGTAGGGGAGGGGGTGGGGAACATGAGTTGGACATGGGTGGGGGCCTGCTGGCAGGTGCCCCACAGTGCTGGGGGGTGGGGGTGGTGGGAGACATGGGTGGGGGCCTGCTGGCAGGTGCCCCACAGTGCTGGGGGGTGGGAGGGTGAGAGACATGGGTGGGGGCCTGGTGGAGGGTGCCCCTGCACTGCTGGGGGATGTGGGTGGTGGGAGACATGGGTGGGGGCCTGGTGGAGGGTGCCCCTGCACTGCTGGGGGTGGGGGGTGGGGAATATGAGTTGGACATGGGTGGGGGCCTGCTGGCAGGTGCCCCACAGTGCTGGGGGGTGGGGGGGTGGGAGCCATGGGTGGGGGCCTGCTGGCAGGTGCCCCAACAGTGCTGGGGGGTGGGGGGAACATGAGTTGGACATGGGTGGGGGCATGCTGGCAGGTGCCCCACAGTGCTGGGGGGTGGGGGTGGTGGGAGACATGGGTGGGGGCCTGCTGGCAGGTGCCCCAACAGTGCTGGGGGGTGGGGGGAACATGAGTTGGACATGGGTGGGGGCCTGTTGGCAGGTGCCCCACAGTGCTGGGGGGTGGGGGGTGGGAGACATGGGTGGGGGCCTGCTGTCAGGTGCCCCACAGTGCTGGGGGTGGGGGTGGTGGGGAACATGAGTTGGACATGGGTGGGGGCCTGCTGGCAGGTGCCCCACTGTGCTGGGGGGTGGGGGGGGGGTGGGGAACATGAGTTGGACATGGGTGGGGGCATGCTGGCAGGTGCCCCACAGTGCTGGGGGGTGGGGGTGGTGGGAGACATGGGTGGGGGCCTGCTGGCAGGTGCCCCACAGTGCTGGGGGGTTGGGGGGGTGGGAGACATGGATGGGGGCCTGGTGGAGGGTGCCCCTGCACTGCTGGGGGGTGGGGGTGGTGGGAGACATGGGTGGGGGCCTGGTGGAGGGTGCCCCTGCACTGCTGGGGTGCGGGGGGTGGGGAACATGAGTTGGACATGGGTGGGGGCCTGTTGGCAGGTGCCCCACAGTGCTGGGGGGTGGGGGGTGGGAGACATGGGTGGGGGCCTGCTGTCAGGTGCCCCACAGTGCTGGGGGTGGGGGTGGTGGGGAACATGAGTTGGACATGGGTGGGGGCCTGCTGGCAGGTGCCCCACAGTGCTGGGGTGTGGGGGGGAACATGAGTTGGACATGGGTGGGGGCCTGCTGGCAGGTGCCCCACAGTGCTGGGGGGTGGGGGTGGGAAACATGGGTTGGGGCCTGGTGGAGGGTGCCCCTGCACTGCTGGGGGGTGGGGGGTGGGAGACATGGGTGGGGGCCTGGTGGAGGGTGCCCCTGCACTGCTGGGGGGTGGGTGGGGGTGGGAGACATGGGTGGGGGCCAGCTGGCAGGTGCCCCACAGTGCTGGGGGGTGGGGGGTGGGAGACATGGGTGGGGGCCTGGTGGAGGGTGCCCCTGCACTGCTGGGGGGTGGGGAGGGGTGGGGAACATGAGTTGGACATGGGTGGGGGCCTGCTGGCAGGTGCCCCACAGTGCTGGGGGGTGGGGCTGGTGGGAGACATGGGTGGGGGCCTGGTGCCCCACAGTGCTGGGGGGTGGGGGGTTGGGAGACATGGGTGGGGGCCTGGTGGAGGGTGCCCCTGCACTGCTGGGGGGTGGGGGGGTGGGAGACATGGGTGGGGGCCTGGTGGAGGGTGCCCCTGCACTGCTGGGGGGTGGGGGTGGTGGGAGACATGGGTGGGGGCCTGGTGGAGGGTGCCCCTGCACTGCTGGGGGGCGGCGGGTGGGGAACATGAGTTGGACATGGGTGGGGGCCTGCTGGCAGGTGCCCCACAGTGCTGGGGGGTGGGGGGGTGGGAGGCATGGGTGGGGGACTGCTGGCAGATGCCCCACAGTGCTGGGGGGTGGGGTGGGGGGTGGGAGACATGGGTGGGGGCCTGTTGGCAGGTGCCCCACAATGCTGGGGGGTGGGGGTGGTGGGGAACATGAGTTGGACATGGGTGGGGGCCTGCTGGCAGGTGCCCCACAGTGCTGGGGGGTGGGGGAGGGGGTGGGGAACATGAGTTGGACATGGGTGGGGCCTGCTGGCAGGTGCCCCACAGTGCTGGGGGGTGGGGGTGGTGGGAGACATGGGTGGGGGCCTGCTGGCAGGTGCCCCACAGTGCTGGGGGGTGGGAGGGTGAGAGACATGGGTGGGGGCCTGGTGGAGGGTGCCCCTGCACTGCTGGGGGGTGTGGGTGGTGGGAGACATGGGTGGGGGCCTGGTGGAGGGTGCCCCTGCACTGATGGGGTGGGGGGTGGGGAACATGAGTTGGACATGGGTGGGGGCCTGCTCCACAGTGCTGGGGGGTGGGGGGGTGGGAGACATGGGTGGGGGCCTGCTGGCAGGTGCCCCAACAGTGCTGGGGGGTGGGGGGAACATGAGTTGGACATGGGTGGGGGCCTGCTGGCAGGTGCCCCACTGTGCTGGGGGTGGGGGGGGTGGGGAACATGAGTTGGACATGGGTGGGGGCATGCTGGCAGGTGCCCCACAGTGCTGGGGGGTGGGGGTGGTGGGAGACATGGGTGGGGGCCTGCTGGCAGGTGCCCCACAGTGCTGGGGGTTGGGGGGGGTTGGAGACATGGATGGGGGCCTGGTGGAGGGTGCCCCTGCACTGCTGGGGGGTGGGGGTGGTGGGAGACATGGGTGGGGGCCTGGTGGAGGGTGCCCCTGCACTGCTGGGGTGCGGGGGGTGGGGAACATGAGTTGGACATGGGTGGGGGCCTGCTGGCAGGTGCCCCACAGTGCTGGGGGTGGGGGGTGGGAGACATGGGTGGGGGCCTGCTGGCAGGTGCCCCACAGTGCTGGGGTGTGGGGGGGGGGACATGAGTTGGACATGGGTGGGGGCCTGCTGGCAGGAGCCCCACAGTGCTGGGGGTGGGGGTGGGAAACATGGGTTGGGGCCTGGTGGAGGGTGCCCCTGCACTGCCTTGGGGGTGGGGCCTGGTGGAGGTGCCCCTGCACTGCTGGGGGGTGGGTGGGGGTGGGAGACATGGGTGGGGGCCTGCTGGCAGGTGCCCCACAGTGCTGGGGGGTGGGGGGTGGGAGGACATGGGTGGGGGCCTGGTGGAGGGTGCCCCTGCACTGCCTGGGGGGCTGGGGGGGTGGGAGACATGGGTGGGGGCCTGGTGGAGGGTGCACCTGCACTGCTGGGGGCTGGGGGTGGTGGGGAACATGATTTGGACATGGGTGG